>NC_042615.1:661304893-663790840 GCF_901001135.1 Rhinatrema bivittatum
TGGACGGTAGTATACTCCTATCACTATAGTCTTCCCCGACACACAAGGGATTTCTACCCCTAAAGATTCAATTTTATATTTAGTCTTATGCATGATGTTTATCCTGTTGGACTCTATGCCATGCCAGACATAAAGCGCCACACCGCCTCCCGGGTGCTCCTCTCTGAAATTGCGATATAATTTGTACCCTGGTATAGCACTGTCCCATTGGTTATCCTCTTTCCACCATGTCTCTGAGATGCCAATTAAGTCTATGTCATCATTCACTGTTATACATTCTAATTCTCCCATCTTACTTCTTAGACTTCTGGCATTAGCATACAAACATTTCAAAGTTTGTTTTTTGTTTGCATTTTCATTCTGCTTTTTAATTGATAGGGATAAGTTAGAATTTTTTAGCTCAGGTGAGTTTTAGTTACAGGCTCTTGGACTACTTTTCTTATTATTGGAACCTCACTGTCGGGATGCCCTAATTCCAATGCATCATTAGTATCCTTTATCTCTCTTCGAACCATGCGCAGCTGAGCAACTGTCGGCTTTCCCCTTTGTTCTAGTTTAAAAGCTGCTCTATCTCCTTTTTAAACGTTAGTGCCAACAGTCTGGTTCCACCCTGGTTAAGGTGGAGCCGATCCCTTTGGAAGAGACTCCCCCTTCCCCAAAAGGTTCCCCAGTTCCTAACAAAACTGAATCCCTCTTCCTTGCACCATCGTCTCATCCACGCATTGAGACCCCGGAGCTCTGCCTGCCTCTGGTGACCTGCACATGGAACAGGGAGCATTTCAGAGAATGCTACCCTGGAGGTTCTGGATTTAAGCTTTCTACCTAAGAACCTAAATTTGGCTTCCAGAACCTCCTTCCCTCATTTTCCTATGTCGTTGGTGCCCACATGTACCACGACAGCCGGCTCCTCCCCAGCACTGTCTGAAATCCTATCTAATTGACGCATGAGGTCCGCCACCTTCGCACCAGGTAGTCATGTTACCAGGCGATCCTCACGTCCACCAGCCACCCAGCTATCTACATTCCTAATAATCGAATCACCAACTATGACGGCCGACCTAACCCTTCCCTCCTGGGCAGTAGGCCTTGGGGAGATATCCTCAGTGCGAAAGGACCTTGCCATTCTTGTCCTGTTATCCTAACTTGCCTTGTGGCATACCTTTGCCTCATGCCTTGCTTTGTGGCCTACCCAGGCTTTCTGGCTTGCCTTGTGACCTACCTTGGCCTCTTGCCTTGCTCTGTACCTTTCCTGGCCTTCTGACCTTGCTCTGTGACATTCTAAGTCTGTCTACCTTGCTCTGTGCCTTTCCAGGCCTGCCAGCCTTGCTCTGTGGCCTTTCAGACGCACCTGCTTTGCTCAGTGCCCTCTTGGGATTTCCTGTCCAGCCTTGAGGCCTTCTAGGTTCACCTTGCCAGTCTTATGCCCTGTTGGGTCTTCCTGTTTATTGTTGCCTGTTCTGCCTAGACTTTGTTCAGTCCTTGTCTGGCCCTGTCCTTGATTTGCCCTGCCCAGTCCAGTTTGCTTATGCTATCCCAGGCCTTGTCCTTGCCTCTGGTCCCAGCCTGTACCATGTTCCAGCTCTCAGCCTGTACTGTGTTCCAGCACTGCCTATATCCAGCTCCTGCCTGCCCTCAGTACCAGCCCAGCACCCAGCCCTGCAAATATCCAGCTTCTGCCATCCTCATTACCAGTCTTACTTCCACCCCTACCTATATCCAAGCCCGAGTGCAGGAGATCGCTCCTGGACCCCCACTGGACCACCAGGGATTTTTGGCAAGTCTTGGGGGACCCTCCTGACCCCCACAATACTTGCCAAAAGTCCAGCGGGGATCTGGGAGCGACCTCCTGCTCTCGGACCTTGGCTGCCAGTATTCAAAATGGCGCTGATAGCCTTTGCCCTCACTATGTCACAGGGGCTACAGTTGCCATTGGTCAAGCCCCTGTCACATGGTAGGAGGACAAGATGGCGCCGGCCATCCATTGCTCCTGTGAGTGCAGGAGATGGCTCCTGGACCCCCCGCTGGACCACCAGGGAGTTTTGGTAAGTCTTGGGGGGGGTCAGGAGGGTGGGGGGTTGTAGTTAATTTAATTTTAGCCAGGAAACGAATAAGAATTAATGTATAAATATATCAGGAGCCCACCTTGCCAAATGCAAAGTATCTGCCCCCCGACGAATACAAATCCCGAATGCAATGTATGGCATCCCTCTGCACATCCCTATTTTCTGCTGCTGGCCTGCAGACCCAGAATTGCTTTAGAATTTTGGAGTCTCTGGGCCAAATCTGGAGAGTTCCCAGGTATGAGGGTGAGGCAGCTGTGGCAGGAAGGTTTCAGGGGAAATTTTGCCACCTCAAAATCTTGCGCCTGAAGCGGCCACTTCATCCTGCCTCATTATAAAATCACGCCTGGCTCCAGCAAAGGAGCTGGTAGAGGCATGGATGGCATTTTCTTCATATAATATTGTAAGAAATCTGTTCAGAGTTTTTGGATGAATGCATGATATTCTGAAAGAGGAAGAAGCAGCTGAGTCACTACAGAGCATGAATCAAACTCTGAAATTAGTATTGGAGGTGTTAACCTTGATGGAAGAGTTGAAGCAGCCTGTTTGCGGTAAAGAGAGGTATCGGTGCCAAAGGCCAATTGCGCCATAAGCTTTGAGTCCAAAATTTTCAGTGCCATGATTTGGTGCCAGAAACAACAATGCAAATGGTGCCAAAGAAGTTAACAGTGCTTGTCTTTTTGCTGGAGGTGGATGATGCCATCCTCATTTTGTGCACGTCACTTAACTGACAGTGTCACTGATGGGGAATGTTTTCACGCCTTTCTGTGTTCAGTGCGATGCGACGGAAGCCATGGGCTCGATCCCTCAGACTCCGAACTCTTCAATTTTGATTCTGGTCTTTTTGAACCTCTATTTTCTTTGCCAGATGAAGAGGAAATCTGAAATTTTAATATGAGGTCCCTATCTGCATGAGCTCTCAGAGACATTCTGCCATATTTGGCACAGTTGGAGATATCGGGCACCAGGCCATGCATAAAAGACAGATGATATGGAGGTCACAACTGCCCATATTGGAGCAGATTTTAAAAGCCCTATTTTCAAAAGGCCCGGTGGCGTGTGTAAAGCCCCGGGACGTGTGTAAGTCCCAGGACTTGAAAAAATGGGCAGTCTGGGGGCAGGGCGAGGGTGGGGCCAGAGGCCTCTGCAAGGCCACTGGGCCAGGGAATCGTGTGCTAGCAGTCGGCCCGCCTAGGCAGGGCTGGGGAAAGCCAGTTGGTCTCCCCGAGGGCTCGGCGCACGCAAGGTGCACTAGTGTGCACCCTCTTGCGCGCGCTGACCCCTGATTTTATAACATGCGTGCGGTTGTGTGCATATGTTGTAAAATCAGGCGTACATTTGTGCACGCCGGGTAGCGCGCAGAAATGTACCTCGCGCGCGTATCTTTTAAAATCTGCCCCATTGTGTCCACATTTAGTACAGTGTTTGAAGGGCTTCAATAGAATTTTGAAGATCTCTTAGGCATCATAGAGGAACGTTAGAAAAGGAAAGAGAAATACAAGCTTGTTTTTTTGGAGACTTGAAGGAAAGTAAAAGGGAAGAAAAGAAAACTGCGAGAGAAAAAGATGCAAAAACATGAAAAATCATGGTGGCAGCCAGAGAGAAAAGAAATACTTTCACTTTGGCGGAAGAAAAATGACTGAGGGGACTCACGGTGGCAGCTAAAGATTTGTAGGTCTTTCTGAGCCGTGAGAAAGCACATTCCATCTTAGCACTGTCAGATGATGTCACCCACTTAATGTGGATACATTTGTTCCTGCTTGTCTACAGAGAAACACAATATATACTCATGATAAAATCCTAAAACAATAAATGTATGCTTTGGAAGCTTGTTTCATATGCTGGGGCCTATCACTGAACAAGCTCTATTCCTGGTCTTGTGTAACTGGTGGATGAGGGAACAGTCAGGAGATGATCCTGTGATGATGACCTGGGAGTTCTGGAGTGATAATAACAATGTGACTAGAAGTACATGTGTTGTTCTTAGACCACTTCTTGAAACTGGACCCTGTTCTGTAATGCATGGATTTTCTTGGTAACAGAAGCCCACTCGGGTAGAGAGGATGAGTGCACTAGAACATAGGCTCTGATGGTCTGCTTTCCATTTTTTTAATGATGCCCTTTTATCTTTAACTGCCCTTTCACTTCATCAATAAATCATGCTGGCATGCCTTATGCACATTTTTAACTTTTGCAACTGCTCCTTTAAATTTTTCTTATTATCTCATTTAGGAGTTCTACTTAATTTCCTCCTTCCAGTGATTGTATCAAAGCTGATTGCACTACGATCACCATTGTTTAGTCTGTAGGTTCCTGAGGATTAGATCTAAAGTAGCTGCCTCTCTTGTCAGTTCTAGGACTAATTTTTCAATGAAGCACTTATGGCATCTAAATTCTTAATCTTTCTATGATATCCTGATGAAACATTTACCCACAATGAATATGCATGAGAGAAAATTTGCATGCAATGTCTCCATAATATGCAAATTTTCTCTCATGCATATTCATTGTGGATATCCTGAAAACCCGACTGGCTGGGGGGGTCCCCAGGACAGGATTGAGAACCACTGATCTAGACTATATCAGCCTTAATCAAAAACTTTTTCACTGGGATATTTTAACTTCCCTGTTTTGCAAGTGTTCTTGGAAGATTTGTTGTACTTTGGATATTGAAACGTGGGCCATTGGTCACTGCAAAAGATGGCATCTCCCAAAGGGCAGGGCCCTGCGGGGACTTGCAGTGATAGGCTAGCTCCTGAGCAGAGATGGACACAGAGAAGTTTGTTTTTATTATACTGCAATGTAGATGGTAACCCGAGGAATGGGTAATGATCCCAGTCAATAGAGGAGATGTCTGCTGGCGATGTTCTGCCCGAAGACTGCAGAGTGGAAAAGGCAGCTCCACAGTCTCACCAGGTCTCAAGAAGGAGATGGGTCCGGTAGTGGTCCATGAAGTGGGGTAGGCTGGAACCCAGGCCTAGATGGAAAGGCCAGTGAGAATAGATCCGTAGTGGAAGCGGTGTGGGGTAGGCCGAGGATTTATGAAGAGAGAGATGAGACAATGCAGAGACAGAACTGGAGTGGTAGTACGCACTCTGATGCTGGCAGTTATAGGAAGAGAGAACCCCCGAGGAGCGGAGGTCCGGGACGAAATAAGGCCCCCGAGGAGTGAGTACCTTAGGCGTCCTTGTAGGTGGTAGGCAACCCCAGAGGGTAGATAGGAGCGTGGCAAGACCCCGAGGAGCGGGTACCTTAGGCATCCTTGTTGGTGGCAGATAACTCCAGAGGGTGTAGAGGAGCGAGGCAAGGCTCCCGTGGAGCGGGTATCTAAGTCATCCTGGAGCGAGAGTACACAGAGCGGGAGCATCTGGTAGAGATCAGCATGGAGGATTCCTTGCTAACTCATATTAGGAATAATGAACAGAGTTTAAATACCAGAGCTTGAGACATCATGCGGTGGGGACGCCCCCGAGGTTCCCGCCATGACGCATGTAAGGGGCGGGGCTGCATGCGCGCACGTGTCCTAGGTGACTCCAGTAGAAAGATGGAAAATTCAATCGCCCATGCCGGACCTGGGACGCCGGAGGGGTCGGCGTGGAGAAGCAGAGGCAGCCATCTTCCCAAAAGGAACTGAGTCAGGCAGGAAAAAGGTGAGCAGCAGAGGGCCAGCCGTCTGCGACCGACGGGCGCAACAAGATTCTTCTCTATAAACAATATGCTTGTGAGTAACTATTGGCTTTCCACCTTGGCCTATTTTAAAGGTTTCTCTATCTCCTTTATAAATGTTAGCTTTAGTCACTGGGTTTCACGCTGGTTAAGATGGAGTCCATCCCATTGGAATAGCTCCTGCCTTCCCCAGAATGTTCCCTAATTCCTAACAAAGCCAAAGCCTCTTCTCTGCACCATTGTCTCATCCATGTATTGAGACTCTGGAGTTCAGACTGCCTCTGGAGTCCTGGAAGTGGAATGGGAAGCATTTTTGAGAATACAGCCCTAGAGGTTTTGGATTTCAGTTTCATACCTAAAAGCCTACGTTTAGCCTCTAGAACCTCCCATCTCTACCTTCTTACATCATTGGTACCCACATGTACAATGACAACTATCTGCTCCCCAGCACTCTCTAAAATCATATCAAGGAGACACATGAGATCTGTCAACTTTACACCTCCCCAGCACTCTATAATCTTATCTAGGTAACATGCAAGGTCCACCAATCAAGTGTTCAAGCAATCTTCACACCCACTGGTCACCCAACTAATAACATTCCTAATGATCAAATCACCAGGTTTAATGGCAATCCTAACCCTTCCCTCCTGGGCACAAGGCCCTGGAGATACATCCTCAGTGCAAGAAGGTAAGGCACTACCTGAAATGCAGGTCGTAGCTACAGGGCCACTTCCTGCCACACCAAGGTGTTGGTCTTCTTTCAGATGATCTTGCTTTATCAGGTGCTCTCTCCCCCTCTTGACAGCACCAACATTTTTTTTAAATATTGCCTCATATATATGGTTCAGTATATATTTTCCTGGGATACTTACCTGATCTTACACAACTTAGGTAAGGCACAAAAAAACCCATCAAACAATAGATGCAATAAATACATTGGCATATGTTGGTCAAAATGACCATGCCTTAATTTTACACATTTAAGTTTTGTGAATACTGCAAAAACACACTTGATTTAAAAGCAGAATGAGTTTTGTCAATAAAACTTGACCATACTTAGTGCCCTTTAGTGAATCTGCACATCAATGTAGATCTTGAATTCCTGAATGAATGCTTTTCATTACTCATTCTGGGCATCAAATCAATATATAGTACAGCTGGGAATGAATTGGGCCTTCATCTGTATGCACACAGTAAATCCTATAGTACTACTTTAATCTATGAAGTGATGCTAAAGAGATTCAGAAATAAATAAATAAAAATGCACTGTAGCAAGTGCTACCAAGCTAATGCTTATAGAGTAAACAACAGTATGCCTGACAAATATAAAGTGCTTGAACTTTCAACAAGTCTACATCATAAGCACTACCATGATAATCTCCAGTGCTGTACTGTCCCTTGCTCTTCCTGGAAGCAAAGACTAATTGGCACCATACTTGACTGTGGTTCCTAATTAAACAGGGATCACTTTGATAATCATATGGCTGACCTTTCCAGACAAGGTGCTAAATGTACCCAGGAACATATGGTGAACAGGAAGAACGTTAGGGTTTGTGTGGGTTTTTAATCTGTCTTTATTAGAATTCTTTTAGCACCTACTGCATTTATGCCTTCTTTATATCTGAAACTATTAGCTATTTCATTTCCTTTCTTACTCTGCAGGGGTCAAACAATCATGAATACATCATTTTGTTCACATGAGAGTGTATCTTATGGCAGAAGACGCAAACATTTTATAATAATTTCTTTCCTATCCATTTCAATTCTTGCAATGTTTCTTTTTTTTTTTTTCATTTTCCTTTCAAGCTTTATAAACAAACTATAGCACCGCCCTCGCAGAGGAGAAGTGGAGGAAAAAAACCATTTATTTTAACAAATATGTGGGATAAACACAGGATCTCTAGTGGCAAGAGGATGACAATGAAGCACTGGGTAACCTGCATGGAGTAGTAGTTCTTTTCAAAACAGCAATGGAATGACTGCATTGTGCTTCCAAGAAGGCACTGGGGGTAATCTGTATGGTTACAGTCCTTACCAGCAGTTGTATGACTGCTTACTGCTTGCAGGGATGTATGGGGTAACTTGCATAGAACAATGGTTACCATCCCTAAAAAATAAGCCAGAGGCAACCCTGCATGGAGGGACTGTTAGAACCCTAAATAGCAATGGCATAGCAGCATTGGGTTTTCAAGGAAGCTGGGTGACTTGCATGGACACAGCATCATTGAAACCCAAACTTCAGTGAACAGAAGGAGAGTTGAAAGATTGGGTAGAAACCATGGGAGAAAGGGGAACTGATGTTAAGTTGCATGCATAACTACTTGAGGTAGATGAATCTGAACAGGGCAGACTAGATGGGCCATTTTGTTTTTTATCTGCTGTCATTTACTATGTTACAATCATTATCATCATTGTTTATTAATACACAAGCCGTTAAGCCCGTAACAACGGGCTACATTAAAAATTTTTTTTGGTCCATTTCCTTTCCACTCCCTCCCCCCACCTCTCTCTCTCTCACCTCCCCCCACACCTCCCTCTCTCTCTCCTCCCTCCCTCCCTCTCACCTCCCTCCCTCCCTCTCCTCCCTCCCCTCCTCCCCCCCCCCCCACCTCTCTCTCTCCTCCCTCCCCTCCCACCCCCCCACCTCCCCACCCACTCCCTCCCTCCATCACTCTCTCCCTCCCCTCCCACTCTCTCCCACCTCCCCTCAGCTCACTCTCCTCCCAGCTCATCCACAACCGGCAGACAGGGGGTGTCCCTCCCGCGCGCGCGCCGCCGCCATTACTGCTCCTCCCTGCCTCTCGCACGCTGCCGCCGCTACTGCTCCTCCCTGCCTCTCTCTCTCGTGCGCGTCGCCGCCGCCACTATTGCTCCTCCCTGCCTCTCGCTCGCGCGCACGTCGCCACCGGTCCTGCTCGCTGCCGCTGCCGGTCCTGCTCCTAAGGAGCAGGCGCCATTTTTTTTCCTGACACGCTGCGCTCTGGCCGATGTGCGCGCATGCGCAGTAGAGCTGCTCTCTACTGCGCATTTGCGGCACGTCGGTCAAGCTTCGTTTATTAGTATAGATGCTTTTCCAACTGGGGAGGTCAAACCCAGTTTCAGAGTTGTATTAAATCTGGTACAACATTTTATTTATTTATTTCAACACATCGGTTTACATTCAGGTACTGTAGGTATTTCCCTATCCCCAGAGGGCTTACAATCTAAGTTTGTACCTGAGGCAATGGAGGGTAAAGTGGCATGCCGAGGTCACAAGGGGCGACAGCGGGACTTGAACCCTGGTCTCCTGGTTCGTAGCCCACTGCTCTAACCACTAGGCTATTCCTCACCTTGTTTAATACTATGAATGCTATGCTGGGATAAGAGTCATGGAAGAGTTCAATGAGAGTGTTGCTATACCATAATATGGTGTAAAGTATAGCATATTTGGTTGTTTAGGGAACTGTTATAGCTACAGGTTACTCATTTAAGTATCGTGTACATTTAGGGTTATATATAGAACAAATAGGGACTGTTTTATACTGTTTGTCTAACTGTACCCTGACAATCAATCTAGTGACACTTGCTTAAACAGATTAGTTGCTGAAACAGAATAGCCAGTTTCTAATGCAGGGCTTCCCAAATTTTTTCTAGGGATTCCACAGCCAATCAGATTTCCAGGATATCCACAATTGAATATGCATGAGATAAAATTGAATATGCTGGTCTACAAAGGATGCACATTTATCTAATAAATATTCACTGTATCTATCATGAAAATCTAACTGGCTGTGAAGTCACATGGATAGATTGGGAAAGTCCGGTTCTAGTGAATATCATAGCAAGCACAGACATTATGCAATAAAGCAAATAGTATGATTTATTTATTATATTACACTGATTCATCTCTAATCCAAATAAATGCCCATAGTGATTTACAACAGAGTTCAGGGAACAGACTAAATACATATATTTCTGCCCAGAAATAAAATATAATGCATACCAAAAACAAAACAAAACAATCCATATAAACATTATAAATAACTAGTAGTACAAGCCCTTCCAAAGATAGGGAAACCCAGTATGGCATATGTTCTTATGCTTATTAGTTAAGGATAGTAATCCAATGCCTTCTGTTAAGGGAGGTATCTACTGCTCCGTGCAGATTACCCTCATGCTTTTCAGATCCCCCAGACTGTAAAAATTGGGGCCCTCGGTTGTGGTCTAAATCCATTTTTCCCTTTTCTCCCTTCTGTTGAAGCAGAGAGCAATGTTGCAGTTGATTCAAAGCATCAAGGTTTATTGGTTAAGGATAGTAATCCCCATGCTTTGTGTTAAGAGTAGTAACTGCCAAACCACAAGTTATCCCCATGCACCCTTTTTATTCATTTCCCATCCTCTAGCCTTTAGGGATCCACAGTGTTTATCCATTGTCCCTTTGAATTCCTTGACTGGAAGGACATTCCAGTCATTCTCCATCCTCTGCGTAAGAAATATTTTCTGACATTGGTTCTGAGTCCTCCTCCTTGGAGTTCATGTCACGAGTCCTACTGATTTCTTTCCAATGAAAAGGTTTGAAGTTTGTGCATTATGAAAACTTTTCAGGTATCTGAAGGTCTATATCATATTGTTAGGATTTTGCTTGTTATACTGCCTTATCCTACATTCATGTCTCCTCCCCACCAGCAAAGGTCCTCAGTATGCCTCACCTCTAGCCTTTTCCAGCAGCTCTCTCTGTCCTTGCCATGCCTCAGCCTTATTTATTTATTTATTTATTTGAAAGCTTTTATATACCGTTATTCGTAGGTACATCATATGGTTTACAAGGAACTTAACACAATAAAAGGAACATAGTGCGGGTAACGTGAAAAGAGATAACATAGGAACAAGATAATATGAGAGAAGATACAATATGGAATTATTGAGGAACTTAACAAGATACCAAAGCAAAATGTGAGGGGAAAAGACAAGACAAAGAGAAGCCTTGTTTTGGCTTGCCGGGATTCGGCGCTTCGGCGGGCCGCTTGCCTGCAGCCCTTGGGCCTATCTTGCTGTTCCCTGTCTTGAGACCTTTGACTATTCTCTCTTGTATCCTGCCTTGGTGCCTTCAGCCATATTCTCTCTCTGTCCCAAGCCATGCTGCCTTCAGGCTTCTGTGTTCTGTATTTCCCTTGTCTAAGTCCTACCCTAGTCTGCCTTGTTGGTCTTGTCCTGTCTGTTCTAGTCTCCAATCCTGCCCTTGCCTTGTCTCTCCCTTGTCTTGTCTAGTTCCAGGTCCTGCTTAGTATCCAGCCTTGCCTTGTCCTGCCAGCCTTGTCTGCCTAGTCCAGCCTGACAATCCTTGTCTGCCTTGTCCAGCCTGCCCAGCCTTGCATGCCTTTGTCCAAGCCTCATCTCCAATCTTCCTTTGTTCAAGCCATGCCTGTGTGGACTCACCACTATGATATACTGCTGCTGCAGAAACCTACTGGCCCCCAGGACACCAGGGTTCAACCTGAGGGGAAGGGGCCTGGCTAGGCAGAAGACCTGGCTAGGCGGAAGGCCCTTGTCTTGCTCCAAGTCCTGCCTTGCAGTTCTGTGCCACTCCCCATTTGGGTTTCCTGGACTCTGGGCCCATAACAGAATGAGAAGACCAATGCCCAGCTGCAAGAGTGGGTATGAGATCCATAGTCCTGCCAGTGAGTCCAAACCAGTTTTTTTCTACTACCATTAAGAGTAGTAATGTTAGGCCTCGTAACTCAATGTGTGTCCACATTGAGTTTTGCTTGCCCTGTTTGTCAAGCTCAGAGTCCTTCCACCTTCTCTGAGTGCACCTGCTGTTTTTCTTTTTAACCCTGATAGATGAAAATGCCAAAAATGTCAGTTTGCTACTCAGGAAGTCACAAAACACTGCACTCCCCACATGCAGGCTACTGAAAAACCTCCCAGTACAGGTTTATTTTAAAGCACAGATCTCTTAAAAATCACAGTTTGCCAAGTTAATTCAAAATACAGCTAATTTAAACTGCACAGTTAATTCTGCCACAGCATGTTCAACTGGTTTAAATCCCTTACCTGGAAAAGTAAAATCTTGTGATTCTAGTTTACCTCTTCTGAGACATGTGAAAGCACTGCTTAATCCAGTTCTGAACTCATAGGTAGAAGCCATGAGGCAAACACAGCTAATTAACCTGCCTCTAGAACCCAGAAAATCATACCTGGAGGCAGCAACTTGTTAACAAGTGCAACGCTGAAGCTAAGAAGAAATTGGCTTGCATTTTTTACCTGACTGTTGTTCCAGAATCCAGCTCAGAGATTTCCTATTCCACAGAGTCCATGCCAGCTTGCTGTACTTCTTGTCAGCCAGTGAGCGAAGTGAGAACACTGTTCAAACATCTGCTTCAAGAGAAGCGTGATTCAGCTGCCATGGCTCTACCTCTGCCTTTGGAGAACTCCAGTCCAGATAATCCACTCCAGGAAGAACCTGCAGCCACAGTCTTATCCTTGTGGAGCTGGCCTTTACTATCCCTCTACCAACCTCGAGGGACTCCAGTCCAGCTATGCACTCTAGGAGGAGCTCAGTCCAGCCGTTCTGCTCCAGGAAGAGTCCCAGTTTACCATGCCAGCAGTTCAACTTTCCACGCACCCTGTGCTGGTGGTCCAGTCAAAGAATCCTTAGACAGAGGTCTCATGCTCCGCACACCCCATGCTAGTGGTTCCATTCTCCATATACTCTGTACCAGTGGTCCAGTTTTCCAGTGATCCTGAGCCAGTGGTCTTACATTCCAGCAACTCTAAGCTAATGGTTCTGCCTTTCAGATACTCTGAATCAGCAGTGCTCCTGCCCAGGCTCACTTGCCTGCCCAGAAGAGGGCTCTCTTCCACAATCTGACCATTCTCAGGGGGTGTTTTTCTACAGCCTGCTTTCCCAGAATGGAATGCTCTTCCATAACCTGCCTGCTCGGAAGGGGGTGCTCTTTCACAGTCTGATGCTAAGTGCTCAGAAGAGGGTGACTCTCTTGATGCCAATCTGGATATCTAGCCTTCCAGCCAAGTTTGTCTTGTCACTTCAGCCAAGCCATGTTTTGTTTACCTGTCCATAGCTCTCAGAAAAATTGGCACCAGGAGGAGGAGGTCTTAAAAGGGAGGGGTACTGTTAAGATTTTATATATTAATCCACCTTATCCTACCTTCATGATGCCTCCCCACCAGCAGAGGCCCTCAGTATACCTCACCTCTAGCCTTATCCATCTCCTCCTCCTCTCTGCCCTTGCCATGCTGCAGCCCTATGTAACTCTGCCTTGCCAGAAGCTCCTTGTCTTCTCTTGGTGTCACTTCTGGCTCCGTAACCTGACCCTTGTTCTTGCCTTGTGACCTACAGGCCTTCAGCCTTGCCTTACCTTGTGGCCTATGGGCCTTCTATCTTATTATTATTTGTAGCTTTTCTATACCGACATTCGTTTGCACATCACATTGGTTTACATTGAAACAAGTGGAAAAGAAATTACATCTCAAGAAACATTCACACTGCTCAAACATTTCAGGGCATTTGAGATAGTTAAGTTATAGAAGGTAGGCTGAAACTTCAGGCTAAGCAGAGATATATAAACAAATAACGGTAATTTTAACAAATAGAATACAACAAAATCTTGCCTTGGTCTTGTGGCCTTCAGGTCTTTTAATCTTGCCTTGCCTTGAGACGCTCAGGCTCATTTTGCCTTCTTCCCTGCCTTGAGGCATTTGGCCTATTCTTTCTTCTATCATGCCTTGCGGCCTTCAGACCTATTCTGTCTGTTCCAAGCCTTGCTGCCTTCAGGCTTCTCTGTTCTTTGTTCTGCGTTTCACTTGTCTACCTTGTTTAAGTCCTGCCCTAGCCTGCCTTGTTGGTCTTGTCCTGTCTGTTCCAGTCTTCAGTCCTACCTGTACCAGAGTCCTGCCCTTGCCTTGTCTCACACTTGTCATGTCTAGTTTCAGGTCCTGCTAAGTATCCAGCCTTGCCTTGTTCTGACAGCCTTGTCTGCCTGGTCCAGCCTGCCAAGCCTTGTCGATCTTGTCCAGCCTGCCAAGTCTGCCTAGCTTTGCCTGCCTTTGTCCAAGCATTGTCTCCAGTCTGCCTTTGTCCAAGCATTGCTGTGTGGACTCAACACTATAATGTACTGCTGCTGCAGAGACCTTCTGGTCCCCAGAACCCAAGAGCTAAACCTGAGGGGAAGGAGACTGGTTAGGCGGAAGACCAGCCCTTTTCTTGCTAAGAGTCCTGCCTTGCAGTCCTGTGTCACTCCCCATGTGGGTTTCCGAAACTCCGAGGCCCATAACAATTATCTCCCCTGCACTTCCGCTCTTTCAGGGTAAACATATTTAGATTCTTCAGCCTCTCCTCATAAGTCTTCCAATGTAGACCCCACACCATTTTAATTGCCAATCTCTGGACCACCTCTATCCTGTCAGTATCCTTTTTGAGATATGGTCTCCAGAACTGAATGCAGTACTCCAGGTGAGGCCTCACCATAAACCTGTACTAGGGCATCATGACCTGCTTTTTCTTACTGGTTATTCTTCTCTTTATGCAGCCCTGCATTCTTCTGGCTTTAGCTATCACCTTGTTAAATTGCTTCTCCATCTTCAGATCACCAGACAAGCTCAAGATAATTCTCTTTGTCCGTGCACATCAGTTTCCCCCCCTCCCCCCCAAATCACATACAGCTCTTTTAGATTACCGTACCCAGATTCATGACTACACTTCTTGGCATTGAATCCCAGCTGCCAGATCTTCAACCACTCTTAAAGCTTTGTTAAATCACTTTTCATTCTCTCTACTCCTTCAAGCATGTCCACCCTGTAGAAGATCTTAGTATCATTCACAAATAGATGAACTTTACCTTCTATCCTTTCTGCAAGATCGCTCACAAAGATATTGAACAGAAGTGGTCTGAATACTGATCCTCATGGCACTTCACTTAACACGGTTCTCTCTTCAGAGTAGGTTCCATTTACCATTATCATTGTCTCCTATCAGTCAGTTTGTATTCCATGCTATCACCTTGGTGCTCACGCTCAAGCTTGTTTTATTCACAAGTATCCTATGTGGGATCATATCAAAAGATTTGCTGAAATCCAAGTAGATCACATCAGAGTTCTTCCTTGATCCAATTCTCCAGTCACCCAATGAAAAAAATCAATCAGATTTATCTAGCAGGACCTGTCCCTGGTGAATCTATGCTGCCTCAGGTCCAGTAATCCACTCAATTGTAGCTAGTTCACTATCCTTTCCTTCAGCAGTATCTCCATTAACTTTCCCACCACTGAGGTGAGGCTAACTGGCCTGCAGTTTCCAGTCTCCTTTTTGCTACCACTCTTGTGAAGCCACCACCACTCTTCTCCAAACTCGTGGCATCACTCTTGCTTCCAGGGATCTATTGAATAGATCCTTCAGGGAACCCACCAGCAGATCTTTGAGCTCCCTCAGTATCCTGGGATGTATCTCATCCGGCCCTACAGCCTTGTCCACTTTCAGTTTGCCAAGCTCTTCCCTTACATTCTGTTCTGTAAATGGAGTTTTGTTTATCCCATCCTCATCTATGCTCATCAACCAGGTATGGTCCTTCTCCAAGATCTTCTTTAGTGAACACCAAACTGGAATATTTGTTTAATATTTCTGCCATTTCTCATCATCTTTTAATTTCACTATACCACTTATGGCCTCCCTTCTGTTGCAAATCCTCCCATGGCCGGAGCCACGGGAGGCCTCTTACCTCGCGGCCCGGGCCACCAGCGTGCCGGCGTGACTGGAGCCGCGTCGGGGTCCTCCCACATGGCAGGAGGCTGCTGTTGACTTCTCCTTCAGTGCAGTGGGAGCCGCGGACTTCAGGGCCTTTCTGCGCAGCAGGGAGCCACTGCCCATGTCATCCCTAGCAGGCCAGGAGGCCTTCCCTCTGTAGCAGGAGGCCTTCCCTCTGTGGCAGGATGCCACCATGTTCCTCGCGGCCTGGAGGCCGCAATCTCCACTCTCCTCTGGCAGATGGCCACCCCTGTTCCTTTTGGGCGGCAGGAACGCCACTGCTGACGTCGGGGCCTGCGTACAGGCCCAGCTCCTGCTCCTCAGCGTCAACGTCTGCAGGGCCGCTGTCCAGGGTCCTGCAGACTCCTTACTTCGCTTCCTTAGGCGCGGGGCCACTCCTCCTTCCTTGATTTAAAGGGCCAGTGAGGGAGTGGCTCCCTGATCCATCCAGATGACATCACTTCCTGGATCCACCTCTTCAGCCCTATAAAGAGGGCCTGGCTTCATTCCCAAGTTGCCTTTTCAAGCAGCAAGTCCTCCTTAGGACTCCATGTCTTCCAGCTTCTCCAAGGCACTATGTTCCATGTGGGATCTCTTGTCGTCTTTGTTCCATGTTCCGGTCTCTGCTCTGCTGTCTTGATGTTTCCCCAATGTTCTTGTCTCCAAGTTGTTCCAGATGTTCTCCTGATGTTCTGTTCCCTTCTTGATGTCTTTGCCTGTTCCAGATGTCCATCTGTTCTCAATGTCTTCATCTAGATATCTTCAGCTCCACTCTGACCCGTCCGTCGTGGTCCACGACCAGCCCAGCTGGGTTGAGTAGGGCGCGTAGTGGTCCAGTGGTCCGTGACTACCCCCACTGGGGTGTGTAGGGCGCTGGTGGGTCCTTTCATCTGACAGCACCAAGGAGTTATCTCGTCCCTCGTCTAACTTGCCTGGTTCATCTCATGGATCAAAGATCCTTATCGTCCATCTATCTGATCTACTTCTTGGCAGTTCAAGCTCCTGAGGATCCCGGTTCTTATTGTCCCTGCACTGGGTTTTGCCTCAGTGTTCCTGTACTGGGTTTTGTTCGGTGTCCCTGGCTCCGAGTTTTGCCTCTGAGCTTCATCCTGGCTCCAAGTTCCGCCTCCGAGCTTCATCCTTTCAATCCTGCCCGGGTCTTCAGAGTACTTGTGCCTGCTTCTACCTTCATCCGGCCATCTTGATGTTCTTCATCTTGGATTTCCAGTCCTTCTCTTCAGTAGTCATCCCCATCTTGAACTCTAATGTAATTGACTCGATGTCAGCTTGCTGCTTCGCCTCCATCGTGGTCTGCGACCATCCCGGCTGGGGTGTAGGGCGCGTGGCATTGCAGCATTCCTTCCAAGTCTTTCTCAATGCCTGAGTCTTCGTCTACCTCAACGCCTGAGTCTTCGTCTACCTCAACACCTGAGTTTTGTCCTGTGCCATGCCTGTCTCCGTCCGCCCATGACCTCTGTCCAGCCTGCCGCCCTTGCCGTTAATCAGCGACAGTCCGAAAGGGCTTGGAACGGTCGGAGGACTGTTCAGAGACAATCATTGCGTTGATGGTCTCACCTGGGCGTGCAGGTTCGGTAAGAGGCCCCTGCTTCTCCAGTTCCCAGACATGGACTGTCTCACAGTAGGGACACACATCTTGTCCCACGCTGGGGAGTGCCCCCTAGCGCTCCCTTCCATCCTCAGTGCAACACCTTCTTTCTCTGATGTAACTGAAAAATGTTTTGTCACCTCACTTTACCTCTTTGGAAAACCTTTCTTCAGCTAGACCTTTTGCTTTCCTTATTTCTTTCTTCATTTCTCTCAGTTTTAACATATATTCATACCTGTGTTCCCTTTTTGGGATTCTTTATACTTCTTGAATGCTGTTCTTTTTGCCTTTACTTTTTCAGCCACCTCCTTTGGGAAACAGATTGGTTTCTTTTTCTTCTTACTCTTGTTTATTTTTCTAGCTTACAGATTTGTTGCCTTTTAATAGCTCCTTTTAATTTGCCCCACCTCACCCATTTTCTCCCTGTTTTCCAGTTCTTCCTCCAGGTAGGTCCCTGTGAATGTACAGCTCCTCTGATATCTGCATTTTGCAAAGTACAAGAGGAAATACATTTCTGTTTCTATTTCTCTGGTGTTGCACTTCATGCAGAATCTGGCTTCTTAGAGTTTCCTGAATAGTTTTTGTCACATACAGTAAATTAAAAACATACCAAAGAATGTATTCCACTCCTCATAAAAACAGTAAATGCTAAATATAAGGTAGGCAATACCCAGGGCTTTTTAAATATGGTACCTGCCATTACTAAATAAAGGCACTTTTTTCACCACTTGCTTAAACTGCCTCAGGATTCCCAAAATAAAGGTTCACTCTGAGCCACTTCCGCTCCCATCCCTTGAGTCCTCTCTTCTGCACATGCCTGCAGAAGAATGTATTAAGTTAGTCCAATATAAAGGTAGCAGCTTATATATATTTTATCATTTTTTTGGCTTCTATTTGTTAATCTTAATGCAGGCGTCTCCAGCCAATTTGTACCAGCCTGTAGGAGAACACAGGAGGCACATGCTGTAGCAGTCAACTGTCTGGCTCCAGCAGGACGTGGAAGATGCATATTGCAGAGGTGGAGCAGTGCCTGCACGTTCTTCTCACTGCCACGAGTCACGTCTCATCTGGTTGCCTTGTAAAGCCTCTATAGCTACCCCTGAGGGAGAATGAAGATCCTATGCCAGAGAACTGTGGTAGGAGAGGAGGAGGAACTTGGGGAAGACAGACTACTGCCTGGGAAAGGAAGTCGGGGCGAGAAGAGGGCGGAGGCTGGGCCCTGCTATTGTTGCCACCTGGCTCCATGTCATATATTGAATTATATTTTTATTTTATTGTACATCGCTTTGATTTTACTTATATAAGAAAGGTGATTAGTGAAAACAAAAAAAACAAAACAAAACTATATTAAATAACACCCGTGTAGGGCTGAAGTTCATGTATAGAAGGTATATGATTTAGATATAAGTACATCTCTGGTTTGGACTTTGTTGTTTGCATCTATGTCATAAGGAACAGGCTAATCAAGTCCTGGCTTTATCCTATTGCATGCTGGGACTTGTTCTGGGAGGTTGTGTGCACATTGAGCTACTGCTGCAGAGATTTAAAACCTTTTATTTCATATATAATTTTGAAATATTTTAGTTGAGCTTGTGTTGAGGAACCCCTCCTCAATTTTAGTTACATTTCATTTATTTAGAGTTGTATTTGTTTGTTTAAGGGGAAGGTATGCATTCCTGTTTCCTAATTACAGCTTCTCCTTCCTTCCCGCATATTATTATTTTGTTCACTTCTTTATTTCTTATTTATATTACACACACACACACATACATACACATACATACACACACTTTTAGGGTTTAGTTTAAGGTTAGGCAAGCTTTAATTTCTAGGGCATAGTCTTCTTTATTTTGTTTATTTTACAGTTTACATTATTTATGCTCTTTCCTTCTGCCTCCCATTGGTGCTGAAGGGAGAGCTCTATCTTTACTGTTTGTTGATTTGGTTATTTGATTTCACCCTTTCCCCATCATTACCTTTTTTTTATTTTTTTATTGTATAGTTGAGTTAATAAATATGTGGATAAAGGTGAACCTGTAGATGTAGTATACTGGATTTTCAGAAGGCATTTGACAAAGTTCCTCATGAAAGGTTTCTAGGAAAAATAAAAAGTCATGGGATAGGTGGTGATGTCCTTTCGTGGATCACAAACTGGCTAAAAGACAGGAAACAGAGAGTAGGATTAAATGGACAATTTTCTCAGTGGAAGGGAGTGGGCAGTGGAGTGCCTCAGGGATCTGTATTGGGACCCTTACTTTTCAATATATTTATAAATGATCTGGAAAGAAATAAGACAAGTGAGGTAATCAAATTTGCAGATGATACAAAATTGTTCAGAGTAGTTAAATCACAAGCAGATTGTGATAAATTGCAGGAAGACCTTGTGAGGCTGGAAAATTGGGCATCAAAATGGCATCAAAAGCTTCTCTATCTCCTTTTTAAATGTTAGTGCCAGTAGCCTGATTCCACTCTGGTTGAGGTGGAGCCTGTTGGAATAGCCTCTCCTTTCCCCAGAATATTCCCCAGTTCCTAACAAATCTGAACCGGAAAATTCTGCATGGTGCTCCTAGTATGAGCGAGTTTTTATTCCACTTAACAGACTCCTCATCCTCTTGTCCTTTTTTCAGGAGGAAGGAGGTCATGCTTCACATCTTCTTCTTTTGTACCAGTATGCAGCCCCTTACTCCAGAAGGTTTGGTTGCATTTTTCCCGTACATGTTTATTTTGGGCATGCCACTTCCTGGGCCCCGTCGTAAATGGCAAGGGACCTTCTCATCAACTGCTTCCTAGCTAGTGCCAAAATGTCCATCTACAACACCAGGAGGCAGCAATTGTAAGGGGAGATACTCTTGGGCTGTGGAGTCCTGTTGCAGTCAATGGTGCACTCCCACGTCCAAGCAGAGCACTATGTTACAGTGTCTACTGGCTCGGCGGACAACTTTGCTAGCCAGTGGGCATTGAATAGTGTGCTTTGCTCACTTCCTACCTCCCCTGGATTTTGTTCTTCATTGCAATATTTAATCGGCTATCCCTATGCACTGTTTTTTTTCATTTTAATTTGCCGGAACGTTGTTTTGGTTGTCTTTGAATCTTAGTTTAGATTGTTTCTTTTTTCTTGGTTCCCCTTAGGGGAAACAAGTTTTACGTATTGTTCTCATGCCATCACCAGATAGAACTAGATTAAAACCGATATAAAACAGATCTGATTGTCCCATTGATTTACCTATGAAAATCAGAACTACAAGTCCATGCATGCTATAGGGTCAAATTAGGACTGGTCAAGCTTGTTCATTATGACATGGAGGCAGGTAGCAAGAGTAGTCCTCTCTGTCTTTCCTGTGCCCTTTTATGTTTGGTTCAGTGATTTGAATATGTCAGCTTTGGGAATGGGAATGTGCAGCACCTCTGGTATCATTGTATTTTGCACAATACAGGAGGAAATGCATTTCAATTTTTATCTCTGGTATGGCACTTCATATAGAGTCTGGCCTCTTAGGGTTCCAGTTCAGTTTTTGTGTCTGTATATTTCAATTTCAAATTTGTGGTTATTCATTCTGTATTCCACATTCTCCGTATCTGACCGAGGTGAGGTATTCTGCTAGTGTGTAGTTTCTGTGTAGGAATCTATAGCAGTCTGGCTTGTTCTGTTACCCAATAGCTAAAGATGTGCTAGTATTCTAGGGACTGGTGCAATATTTTCAATGGTGCCTTTTAATAGGCTCTGCAGATGGGGGTGCAGTAGAGCCCTAGGAGGTTGACCCCTGCCTTTCCAAAGATGATCCTGCATATGAGTACCAGCACCTTTTTTTCTGGGAAAAAAAAAAAAAGCACTGGCAATAAACATGTAGTCCCTTTGTATACAGCTCTTTTTTACAGGCCTTTCCTCTACGAAAAGATCGCGGCCTTTGCAGATTAATCTTGTCATCTAGAAGAAGTAGCTAAAGAAAATAAAAGTGGTAAGTACTTTTCAATGGAAAGGAAGCTCTGAAACAGAAGATCATGATATATGTCCCAAAGGAGGCAGATTCAGGAATAACATTAGGAAATATTTCTGCACAAATGGGGGAGGACACATGGGACAACCTCCCAGTGGAGCAGGTGGAGGTTGAAACAATAACAGACTCAAGAAAGCCTGGAAAAAAGTACTGAGGATCCTTAGATACAGGATTGAAGGTGAAGTTTGAGAAAGAATAGGGCTCTTTGTTTTGCATTAGGAATGACAAAGTAGATAGACTTGAATTTCTTAGCATGCTAATGTTTTCTATTATTAGAAATTAAAATCACTTTTTATTTCTTTTTAGAAAATAAATCGTTGAAAATGTGGAGAATTCTAATAATGCATTGGTACTGGAGAAAACAGGAATCTTTGTACCGTGTGACACGTTTTAAAGGCCAAAGGGAAAGATGTGGTCTTACATGAGGCTACTAACATCTGAAGAGATCTTTGTGGTCTCAAAAACTCATGTCTGACAATATCATTATTACTGGTTCTTTGAGAGGCTGAAAATAGGCTGAAAATATATAATCACAGTTTAGGGAAATTATCACAAAACTAAGCTACTGATCTAGTTTTTGAGTATTCCTGAATCTATGTGCTTTGTTACAGAAATAGTATTTTGTATGTGTGCATTTGTTGCTGTATTTATATATTTTATTAAGGTTCAATACTGAAATAGTTTTAAACACATCTAAGTCCATGACTGTTTCCAATAGAGAATGATGAGAAGTTATTGTTTGCATATATAGTAACAATACTTCTCTGAAGTGTTTAAAGCAAGCTTGTAGGCTCTTTTGCACCATGGACAGGGCTGTAGTTAAAACAAGACAGAATGGCTTGGTAGCAAAATTCAGTCCAACACATTTAGTAGTAGGGCCCTATAGTGATTGGTAGCAAAATTGACATGATAATGTTAAAAAGAAATGAACATATCGCTGTTGTCTCCCAGAAACTCAGTTGAATGCTATATTAGTGGCTGAGCTAGCCAGGCTTATCCAGTCTTTCCCTTACTCCTCTTAAAGCATGAAGTGTGATTTTCCTAAGAAAAGTAAAACTACAAGTCCATACAAGCAATGGGGTAAAAAATAGGACTGGATCAGCTGATCCATCAAACTGCAGCCAGTTGGGAACCCTAAGAGCCTGATTACTAAGGGGTTTTCTCTAATGTGTTTATGGGGAATCAGCTAGATGAATCAGGCCTACCGGCAGACGTAAGTACAAGCAATATAATGGATAAACAGCAGTCATCTGGGTCTAAAAAAAGGAGTTAACATTTTTTTTCAAATCATATGTTATTGTTAGCAAGAAGTGAATGTCTATTGTGATGATCCCAAATTACAAAGTAAAGCCCATACACACCACACTCAGGTGCACACATATTCCATGCCATTTCCAAAAAAAAAACCCCATGCACTGATGCTGAATGTAATGACGGATACTGGATCTCAATTGAACTGAAGTCACCGCACTGTGCGGCACAGAGTTTTCTGCTGCAAAGAGTACAAAAGGAGGGCATTTTTGTAACCTGCTAACTGATGTGGCCACTCTCTACATTATACAGGAGCAGAAATAAATGATGCCAAAATCCGACAGAAGACTCACACAAGACAGAGCAGCAGAACACACTGCGCTATTATCCCTTTCATAAAATAGTTAGGAGTCTGCAGAACGTTGCATGTTCGGATGATAATGTAGCCTTCACAGTGAGTCTTTGAGGAAAGAAAAATCTACATCACTAAGACCTCTTATTATGAATGTTTTCCTCCTCCTCCTCCTCACTCCCCATCCCACCTCTGCTCTCCCTGCCTTAGCTAACTGGTGCCGGTTCAAACTGGCTAGCTCCAGCCTTAGCAGCATCCTCTCTCTCTCTCTCTCTGCTTTTGTTTTCAGTTAGAACAGAGCTATACTGTACTCTCCCAGCTATAGGCAGCTTCATTCAGTGAACTTCAGAGACAACCAAATATTGCAGCATGTCATCCTGCCTGCACGCCAAACAATGATATCTTTTCAATGCAAACCTAACAAGGCTGCAATCGTTGTGCCTTAGTCACGAGTGCTATTTAGGCATTATCCAGGCATCAGACAAGAAACAGCTCACCCCTTTCTCTCAAAATAAGAATGTTTAGAGAAAATAATCTTTTTTTTTTTTTACCTTTTTCACTGGAAAGGACTCAGATTTATTCAGTCCAGATTTTATGAAAAGAATTCCCCTGCCTATCATAAGTCTAACAGAATGGCTTTGTCCTGACAGACAGTATAAGAAGAAATGTCACCAGGCATGACCTGGAAAACTCTTTAAACTGTCCCGTAGAACTGGGGTGTTTTATGTTTGGGTGAGACCCGATACACTAAGATGCCCTTCCATTTTGCCAGATTCTTTTTAGAATGAAATATCTATACTTAATAATAAATATATACACTATATAACTGAAAAAGGTAACAGAATATTTGAAGAAATACATTATTAAGTGGGTTTCCTCCAGCATTTGCTGATAGTACAAATGACTACAGCTAAAGAACACAGAAAGCACAAGCTTTGTTTTTAAATTTATTTTAAGACTTTTTTGAGGAAAGATGGATGCATAGCTCTGTTTACATTCTTTTCCTCTGACTGCAGCTTCTCTGCAGTTCTGGTATCCTATAATACCTGAGTTGTTTACGTTTAACAACCCCTGAAGGATGACTATACTTTGTAGATCTGCAGGAACGGTGTAGCAGAAAGGGGCTTGTAAAGAGAATAGGAATGTTGGAGGATTATGAATGTGGCACCAAGTAAAATACTGCATGAAACCAAGCAAATCAGAGTACAAAGAAATACTAATATTGATTTTACAACATTGTCGGTGTACCTGGCATAGTACAAGATACACTGTACAATGTGCTTTTCCCCAAGGAGTTTATAATCTAGGTTTGAGAAGAGGAGATTTAAGCAGCTTGCACAAAGTCATAATCAGTGACTAATGGATAATACAGAGATTGGCAACCTCCAGCACATGTGCCACATGGTGACATGCAAGCATATTCCAGTCAGAATGCCACTCCTCCTGCCTGCACAATGCCAGTACCACCAATGAGTATTTCTCAAATTTATACATTCTCAAATTCCAGTACACAAGATAAAACAGCCACTCCTCGAAGTTTGAGAACGTTGCTCATGTAGCTGGCATTTTGCAGCCAGAAGCAGCAGTATGCTGGTCATAATTGTGCAGATTGTTACAGGTCCTGGAGGCAATCATTCCCTCTGCATTCAAACATGCTGTGATCATACAACTTTTCAGGAAACTCTCACTGGATCCTTCCTGTCATGCTATCATCCCATCTCCCTCCTCTCTTTCACATCTAGACTACTCGAATGTGCGGTTCACCTTCACTGTCTTCACTTCCATCTCAAGTCATTCTTAATCCACTTCAATCTGGGTTTCACTCTCTATAGTGCATGGGAACAGCCCTTGCTAAAGTCTCCAGTGACTTGTTCATGGCCGATACCAAGGGCATTTATGTGATCATCATCCTCCTTGACCTGTCTGCTGCTTTTGTTACTGTTGATCACAACTCTTCGTTGATACTCTATCCTCACTTGTATTTCGGGACTCTGGTCTGTCTTGCTTCTCTTCGTCCTGTTCACTCAACACTTTTGATTTATCCTTGGTGGATTCTCTTACAATCCTATCCCACTATCAATCGGTGTCCGTCAAGGCTCTTTTCTGGGCTCTCTTCTTTTCTCTGTCTGTACTCATTCCCTTGGTACTCTGATCCAGTAGAGTAGTGAAACGCCATCGTGATGTGTGAGTTCTGCACGAATGGGGCTACAAAACAAAATTGGTAAGCCCTTTGGGAAAGGAACCCTGACTAGCTCTTCTCTGTGCCCTTTTCCCCAGGGTGTTGATCTTTTTCATTGGGGGGAAAGGTTTCCTTTCAAAGCCCGGTGCAGGGGTGACTAACTTCCTCCTGGTTATCCCTGGGGGAGGGGTAATTTATCTTCTCTGCGAGTGCTGGGTGCCTCAATATATACACTGGACGCATTGTGTTAGTTTCCAAAATTAAAGTCTTTACTGATAAAATAGTTGCAGATGGCACAATAAATATGCTTCCAGCACCATAGTCTTTCTTCTCTTGATTACAATCTTCACCTCTATCTGTGCAGGAATCTTTCAAGCAGGCAAGGGATTCAGCTACCCTCTTGGATTAGGTGAAATAAAGATTCTGATGGGCAGGGTAACCCTTAAGCTGGTCAGGAAAGCCCCTTCTCTGATGGCCAAAATTCCTATCCTTTCACAGAGTAAATGTTCTCTCTCTCCAGGGGCTGAAGGCTCCAGATGGGTTGTCTCCTAGAATCTTTACAGTTCTTTTACTAATGGTGAGTAGTTTTTCCAATTCTTTAGGTTTATCTCAGTCTCTGACTGTCCTCTGGACCCCTGATTGTAGGGATCCTTGGATGCATGTATCTTGTCCTGCTCTAATGCAGGAAGGAAGGGGCAGCCAAAACAATCTTCCTACTGAATGTATCAACTTAATGTTCCAAAAAACAAAGCGTTAGTCGGTCTAGAGTAGCCACGGATGTGAAAAAAAAAAACCGAAACAAGACCGATGCCTTGGAAAGTAAATTTATTCAAAACAATAATGCCCGCCTGATTCCAGCAGAGTTTTGCCTTTTGGCTGCATCAGGGGCTCTTACAGTTGTGTACTTACCAGTTTGTGTGCTCAAACACACTTGGACAGTACTGAAAAACTCAACTGTTTAGAGTGGATATGATTTGATTTTGGAAGTCACTTTAGATTCTAAAGTGACTTCCAAAATCAAATCATATCCACTCTAGGCCAGCACCTCAGATGGGCAAGTCTTCCCTATCCCTGGGCATTCCAAACACAGGGTTCCCCAATCCCTGAATCCAGGAAAGGCCCAGGTGTCCAGCAAGGCTCCTACCAAGAAAATCTCAAAATCCTGAAAACTACCCAAAGGGATATCCAAACCAGCTAGGGAGTAGACTGGCAGGAACACTCTCCCAACCCTGGTCAGAAGTCCCAGGCTGGGTTAGCCTGTTTCCTCTGACTGGGCCTGAAAAGTACAAAAAGATAAGCTCCTCACTACCTCCTAACACTCCAAAATTATAAGGGACTGCCTCCAGATTCTCAAGAGACAGCTGTTATAAAGCCTCTCAGGGGGGATGGTCATTCCCAGGCCCCTCAAAGAGAAGGACTGAAGTTGAATGAATTCTCCCCCCTATTCACTAACCTATTCTATTTAGCAATCTCCCAGGCTTACTGGTAACCGACAGGATGGTCATGTTAGAGTAACTGCTATGCACAAGCCTGGCAGAGAGCCCAAGGCCACTGGCCCATTTTCCACATTCTATTCTGGTCCGGTATCAGTTGGCCAGAGCCCTGAAAAATCAAGGAGAAAGGGGAAAGCACTGGGAAAGTTCCCTGAAGGAGCACGCAGGCCATGGCAAGCCAAACTAACTGCTTTCCATTGGAAACTGGTGCATGATGAAATCCAGGTGCATCATGGTTAAACCTCCTGCTGATTCTCTTTCTTCCTCTTCCTGTGGCTTGTGTGACTGAAATTTGAGTTGTTTAGATCCTCAGGGCTCTGTATCTGTCCAGATGCAGGATCCAGAAATGTTTTGATCTCAGGGTTGAACTGGAATACCATTCAAGGCTGAAGGCTGGATGAAGACAAAACTGGAGACTTAGATGAAGACTGAGGCTAGTCCTGATCAATAAGCAAGAATTATTTGGCAGGGGAACCACACAGTTCAGGCTTCACATAGGAACAGGAAGCACATTGAAGCTGTATTGCTGGCTCTTTGGGCGAGAAAGTTAGAAGTGAAGTGCCCAGACACAAGGGTGAAATGATGCAATGCTCTAGGAAGGATGGACCCCATTGGTCAATCAATAAGGAATTCCAGTCAATAGATTGGGTGTTGGAAACTCAGCCAGGGAAACCCAAGTACAAAAGAGCTAGATGCTTTGGATAGTATGTAGAAACTGAAGGTTCTCTTGGTGAGACCCCCATCTGCATTGTAATGGGCAAGGAAACTGTAGTCACATGACCAGGTAAGGATTCTCTGTAAATAGATTAAATGACACAGTGGGTGATGTCTGTACAATTAAATCCATTAGTGAATAAGATTAATAATATGGAAGAAAGGGTGAGTAAGATAGAAATGATGAGAGAAGAGAGTGTAGAACAGAAACAAGAAATTAAAAAGTGGAAGCCTGTTCAGGAGGCTATAGTAAAAGAAAATCAACAATTACAGATCAAAATTGAGAATCTTGAAAATGTTATCAGAAGTAGAAATTTACGGTTAACAAATTTCCCTAAGCTGCCCCATATCTTGCCTAAGGATATGTTTAAGAAATATTTGATTGAGGTTCTTATTCCTTTTAGATCCTGCTCATTGAAGGAATTATTTTCTGATGCCCCTTTTTACATATGTTAGTTAACTAGACCCAAATATGGTATAAATATGGTATAAAAACATTTGCAAGTAATTAAAAGTATATGAAAAAGTGTTCCACTTGTGGAACGTTGGCACCTAAAAGATTAAAGTACCAGAGGAGGTTATTCCACCCTGGTAAAAGTGTATTATCTACCTCAATTCAAAAAACAAGAAAAAAGTCCCTTACAGATTGGGAGACAAGATATGGACCAACTTACTCCAGCATTAGACATATCTCAAATCTTAGAGCAATCAGATACTGATATTGCACAAGTGGCTACTATGTTAGTTACATTTGCGTTTGAATCAGACCGTGAATGGGTTTTAAGAATGTTTTTTAAAGTGAGAAATGAGAATTTCTTAAACTTTAAAATAAGAATATATCCCGATGTCACTAGACAGACCCAGAAAAGGAGGCAACAATTTTTATTGCTAAGATTTAAAATATTACAGTTGGGAGCATCCTTTACATTAAAATTTCCATGTACATGTATTATTAAATATAAAGAAAATAAATATGTGTTTTTGTTGCCTCTACAACTGTCGCTCTAAATGACAAAGGAGTACAGCAAGTATAGTTGGAATTGAATTTATAGCTTTACATTCCTCTAGAGCGGTGAGTTCCCTTAAAAAAAATTAAATACTCTCTTGTTGTTGCTTTTTCCTTAAATTGATGTCATAAGTAGTAATATAAATTAATTAGGCTCTGATATGGGTTCCTTAGTTAGTGGACTATGGAAAAGAAGAAATGAAATCTTAATGTTCAAATTTTGAATTGACTATTGTAGATATTTGGAAATTATTATAGTGTCTTCTATTCCTTTTCTGTATAAGAAGGTTTTCTTGAATATTGTATTGAAATATGTATAAATGAAGAATTAAAAAAAAATGACACAGGGGGTTTTTAAGCTAATAGTAGGGCACTCACTTTGACGTAGCAGTGACTCTTGGATAAAGTTGCCCCCAGCTCCAGAATCTACTAACGCTTTGTTCTGAACTGAGTGTTTTCCATAGGTGAGATGCACCGGTTCCATTAGTAATGGAGAGGAAGCAGAATGGTGAAAGGCTACTTTCCTGTTG
Organism: Rhinatrema bivittatum; assembly: GCF_901001135.1. Classification (NCBI taxonomy): domain Eukaryota; kingdom Metazoa; phylum Chordata; class Amphibia; order Gymnophiona; family Rhinatrematidae; genus Rhinatrema; species Rhinatrema bivittatum. Next base: position 661,333,482 of record NC_042615.1, read on the forward strand.
AGGCTTCTCTTTATAGAGAATTCCAGACTCAGGGGACACTGATGGACAAAATGATCTTGTGTGGTACAGTAGAGACAGAGATTTTGCGATCTTTGCCTTTGTTTCTCATCAAGCAAAAGTCAGGGATTCCCCAAATGCATAGGTTCTTCAAAGTGGCCAGTGGTTCTAGGATGGGTTGTGAAAGGTTCAAAGGTCTGGGAATCACAAGCAAGGTCCGCAACGAGTGTGTTTTCTCATGAGCCTGTTCCTGGAATTGAATAGCCAAGGCAATGAGTGCTTCGGGGATGGAGGAAGGTCTCAAACTGCAAGTTAATCTTTCATTCTCTCAGACAATCCCTGCCAAAAAATGGCGGTTTGGCAGGGAAGTTAAGGTACGGTATTCTACTGCTAAGGTACGGTATTCTACTGCACATTCGCCAACAGAATGATTGCCATGACGAATACGAAGGAAATCTGTGGCAGCGGACGTGCCGTGCCCAGGTTGTTCAAAGAGCAGATGGAATTGCTGAATGGAATTGTCCAAATTCCTGAGAAGCAAATCGTCCTGTTCACACAAGGGAGAGGCCCAAACAAGAGTAGGACCATCCAACTGGGAGAGTATATACATAATCCTGACATGGTCAGAGAAAAAAAACGAGTTGGCTGTAACTCAAATTACATCTTTTACACATTAAGGAATCCTCTGCACCCTTTAGGATTACCACCATAGCTTGGAGATGGCAGGAGTTGAATCGTGGACTCACCAGTCTGGACAGGTGCTCGTACAGGGTTCGCCAGAACTGGAACTGGAACTGGGACTGAAGCTGGATGTTAAACTTGAATTACTTCTAAACGCTGTGACAAGGTGTGTAATGAGTTTTCACTTGATCAAGTTGCTGCTGTGCCTGCTGTATGAACTAGTGCAGGAGACCAATCAATTATATTTTTTGCTCCGATTGATCAAGGCAGCAATGGCCCATCAAAGGGACGTGCTCACTGAGCTCATGGCCTCAGCAAATTGTTGGGAACTGCATTTTCGCGAGCCACTTTTGCCATGGTACAACCTCAAGAGCTGGGTCCCAAGATCCACGCCAATGGCAGTGAGTGAGTTTTGGCATGGGTCAGGCAATGACAGGGTCCGAGAGTCTATGCAAAGGCAGGGCTGAGACTGAAGTCTTGGCAAAGGCAAGGCTGATGGCTTGCAGAGTGCAAGGAGGATGACTGGAGTATAGCTGAAGACTGAAGCAGAACAGAAGACTGAAGACAGGAACCAGGCTGATGCTGAAGACAGGAACCAGACTGATGCTGAAGATAAGAACCAGGCTGAAAACAGGCACAAGCTGGAAACTGGAACAGGCAGCGGCAAAAGTAAGACTGCATCCAGAAGGGAACAGAACCAGGCGGCTGTTGCGATACTGCTCGCAGGCTTGACTGCCATTGCTCCTGCCGGCCTGCTGGATGCCGGCCCTGCTCCCTTCGCAGCTGGGGAGGTACCTCAGACATCGCTCCTGGCAGCGTGCAGTGCCACCGCTGCTTCTGCTATCTCCGCGGCAGGGACACCTCTGATGCTGCCGATCTCCTTGCATTTCTTACAAGAATGAATACAGAAGAATGTATTGAAGAAAGAGATCTGCATAAAGACATTGATCTTGAATGTGATAATCTACTGCAAAGAACTATTGCACAAGCAAAGCAAAAAATTGAGAACTTAAAGGAAACTGTGTCCCAGCATTCCATTCTTTCCAAAGGCTCTGCCAGGTCTTCGAGGTCACCTAAATCATTCCACTTAAATCTGTCCTCAGTAAGTGTGGTCACTGCCAGGGCATGCACCGAAGCAAAAGCTGCACGGGTACATACTTCCATCAGTAAACAAGAGGTTGCTATAAAGTTAACTAAAGCCAGAATTGAAGAAGAAATATGTATTGCAGCTACTGCTGCACACAAGAAAGTTGACTTGGAGGCAGAGGAATAAAAAGCTAGCATTGCAGCTGCACGCAAGAAAGATGAGTTGGAGGCAGAAGAGCACAAAGCCGCCATTGTCACCGCAGCAACCGCCACATATAGGAAAGCTGAGCTAGATGCTGACCTAGAAATGCTGAAACAAAAGGGGAAAGCAGCTGCTTCTACAGAAGCCCAAGCTAAGGGCCTTGAAGCTGCTGGGACAAGAAAGTGGGGAGATCTAGATTGATCAGTTTCTCTCAGAGGATCCTGTCCAGCGTACCAAAGACTATATCTTAACACTTGCCTCTGAGCATGGTGACTTATTTTCATACCCACAGCTAATGGAAATAACAGATATTGAGATGATTTAGCCTGTCCATTAAGTAGACTCTGCACCTAACAGAGACAAGCTCATTGCACACTCTACCATGGATGTTAATTGCCACCACAGTGATCCACAAGCTCATACACTCCCGCATGCACTACAACTGGGTCATGATCAGGCAGGCATGCATTTGCAAAGAGACATCTTGTTTTAGAGTGTTATCTGCAAGAACATATGCCACATGCCCTCCACAGGAACCAGTGTGATCTCCCTCACACTATGTCAATGCCTTGAACAGATTCAAAAGAAATCCAATGACATGTCACACAATATAACAGCATCCTGGAAGCACTTCATCACCAAAAAAACTGAAGTATCAGACAGATTAGATATGGCCAAATGCATGGCCCATCGTGAACTTGTCAACTCAAGGCTCACTAAGTTTTACGATCATCCTGAGAATTACAGATCATGGAGATCTATATTTAAAAGTGTCATCAAAGATCTGAATGTCAACACAAGCAAAGAAATGGACTTGTTAGTGAAATGGCTAGGGAACAAGTCCTTAGAACATGTGAAGAAGTTAAGGTCAGTGCACATAGATAATCCCTCAGCAGGCCTAGCAAATATGTGGGGAAGAACTGAGCAGTACCCTATGGCAGTCCTGAAGTCATTAAAGATGCTTTTCTCCGAAGAATTGAGAAACTTCCCAATAATCTCAAACAGAGACGATCATAAGCTACAAGAACTTAGAGACTTGTTTTTAGAGCTGGAAGAGGCCAAGGCTGATTCATATCTGTGAGGCCTCAGTTTCCTGGACACTGCTCATGGAATGAAGCCAATTGTGTAAAAACTGCCTCATAGCCTGCAGGAAAAATGGGTTTCCCTAGGCTCTATATATAAAGTAGAGAATAATGTTGCCTTTCCTCCATTTACAGTTTTCTCTAGGTTCATCCAGGATCAAGCAGTTACAAGATATGATCTGAATTTGAAATTTGGTGCATCAGATGACATCTTAGATATGCCCAGATCAAACCATGCTCGAGATGGAGTACAGTTTTCTCTAGGTTCATCCAGGATCAAGCAGTTACAAGATATTGTTACACGTGCCGGCCGTGTCATTCACTCTCTCCTTGTCCAGAACTCAGCCTGTCTTGCCACTGCTTCCTGATTGCCGCTAGCCCCGACTCCAGCCTATGACATGCCATCAGTCTATGTCCTGGACTTGGCCTGTTCTTGCTCGGGCACCTCCAGTCTGACTCTGCTCCTATTGGCACCCGGGTCTCTGGGCCTCCGCCTCGTCCAATACAGACTCTTCTCATCACTGTTGCTGCCTCTGGGCTGACCCTTCGATCCATCCATCAATGATGATATAAGGAGGCCTACCAAAGCCCAGCCAGCCCTGGTACCCAAAGGCTCAACCCGCGGGGAACGAGGGCTGGTATTGATGAAGCACCAGCCGGCCTCCGTCCTTCAGCCCACTCCGCTTGCTGATGGTGGGGACCCGTAGGATCCCTCCCACAGGTAGTGTCAACCCCACATCGGCCCAGGGGTCCACCTCTGGTGCAACAGGTTACAAAGGCCATGGACTCGGCGGAGCTGTGTACCCTCCAGACTATACCTGACTTGGCCTCAAAGGTACGAGAACAGCAACAGTTCCTCGAGGCGCTGGCCTCTTCCCTTGAGCATCTTCATGCCCTGCTTGATGCCCTGTCTGTCAATTCAGTTCCAGTACCAGCTTCCTCTCACCAACAGCCATCTCCCTCTACTCCTAGAGCTGGCCAGCTCCACCTCATTTCAATGGTGACTCCAAGCTCTGCAGAGGTTTTATCAACCAATGCTACATGCAGTTCGCTCTGCAGCCCTCCATCTTTCAGGATGAACTCATAAAAGTCACCTTCATCTTCTCCCATCTTGAAGGGAAGGCGTTGGCTTGGGCTTCACCCTTATGGGAGCGATTTGATTCTCTCCTGCAGGAACTGTCTCGATTCATGGCCGTGTTCTGGCGGACCTTTGACGATCCTGGACAGCATATCATGGCAAGCACGAATTTGTTGCATCTTCGACAAGGTCAAAGAAGTTTATTTGATTATACGACCGAATTTCAGACCTTAGCTACAGAACTTTCCTGGCAGGAAGACTGCCTACAAGCTATCTACTTGGATGGACTTTCCCCGCAGCTGAAGGATGAATTGGCAGCTCGGGAGCTCCTTTCCTCTCTCGAGGATCTCATCGATCTAACTGGCCGAATTGATCATCGTCTCCAAGAGCGCCACCGGGAGAATCAGATGCCCAAGAAGCCCTCTTGGGTTCGCTCCCGCTAACAACCCCGCCACTAGCCCTGCCTCCAGTAGGGCCCTTATTGTGGCTAAGATGGAAGAACCCATGCAGTTGGGCCGTGGGCGGCTGTCCTCGGAAGAGTGCCTCTGGCGGAGACAAACAGGCCTGTGTCTATACTGTGGAGCACCTAGCTATCACCTACAGGCCTGCCCAGTCGGTCCGGGAAACTACCCGGCCTAAGTTCAGTTGGGGTCCTGAACTTGGGCGCAACGTCTCCAGCCCCTCAGTTATCCTTGCCTGCTACCCTGACTTGGGACTCCCGGTCCTTTTCAGTTCTTGCTCTGGTGGATTCCGGAGCAGGTGAGAATTTTATCCTTAAGGATCTAGTTCAACTATTGGGTATAAATTCCCATCCTCTGTGTATTGCTTCAATTTATGGAGAACCATTACCTGGTTGAATCTCTTTGACAACTGAGCCAGTTCAACTCTTCACTGGTGCCCTTCATACTGAAGAAATCAGACTGTTGGTCTTAGAGAAATCTATCCACCCAGTAGTCTTAGGACTACCCTAGCTCCAACATCATTCCCCCCCATTTGATTGGGGATCGCTCCAGCTGGTGGAGTGGGGTTCCACTTGCCATCAGACTTGTCTACGAAGGGTGGTGCCTTCTCCTGTGGTTTCCTTGGCAACCACCTCCTCAGGAATACCAGCTCCCTACGCAGATTTTGAAGATGTGTTTTCAAAGCAAAAGGCAGACTTCCTACCACCTCTTCGGCGGTTCGACTGACCTATTGACCTTCTACCTGGGACTAAGCCTCCCCGTGGGTGTACTTATCCTCTGTCTCTTCCCGAGGACCCAAGGCTATGACGGAGTAAATCCAAGAGAACCTTGCTAAGGGGTTCATTCGTCCTTCGACATCTCCTGCCGGCGCAGGACTCTTCTTCATTACGAAGAAAGACGGATCCCTAAGACCGTGTATCAATTACTGCGGCTTAAATGCTATCACCCACAAGAAAAAATATCTGTTGCCCTTAATCTCTGAGTTATTTGATTGACTGCATGGTGCTTCTATTTTCACCAAGTTAGGACTGCGTGGAGCCTATAATTTGGTGTGTATCTGCCCTGATGACATTTGGAAGACAGCTTTCAACACCAGAGACGGGCATTATAAATATCTGGTGATGGCTTTTGGCCTCTGCAATGCTCCCGCAATGTTTCAACTAATGATTAATGAAATCTTCAGATATTTGCTGTATGTTAAAGTCGTGGCATATCTTGATGACATCCTTGTCTTCTCTAAGGATCTGGCTTACTTAGGGAATAGCCACTGCTATTAATTGCATCAGTAGCATGGGATCTTCTTAGTGTTTGGGTACTTGCCAGGTTCTTGTGGCCTGGTTTGGCCTCTGTTGGAAACAAGATGCTGGGCTTGATGGACCTTTGGTCTGACCCAGTATGGCATGTTCTTATGTTCTTATGTTCTTCAAACCGCACCGATGTCCACACAATTCTTCAATGTCTCTGTGAAAACCATTCATTTGCGAAATTGGATAAGTGCCTGTTTGAGAGATCCAGTCTAACCTTTCTTGGGTACATAATTTCACAACGAGGATTCTCTATGGACCCGGAAAAATTCATAGGAATCCAAGACTGGCCACAGCTGGTGGGCCTTAAAGCGTTACAACGCTTTCTGGGTTTCACGAACTATGACCGCCACTTCATTCCACATTATGCCACATTGGCGGCTCCTCTCACCGCATTGACCCGCAAGGGCCAAGTCACCCGGAACTTGTCCCCGGAAGCCATTACTGCCTTCCATCGCCTCAAAGAGGTCTTTCTAGCAGGATTCTGTCTGCATCATCCAGACCCAAACCGCCCCTTCCAGGTTGAGATAGATGTCTCTGCTATCGGGGCCGGGGTGGTCTTGAGCCAACCTTTTGCTTTTGGATCCCTAGTCCCGTGCTCGTTCTACTCTCGCAAATTCTCTTCAGCGGAACCAAACTACAGCATTGGAGATCGCAAGTTACTTGCCATTAAATTGGCCCTTGAAGAATGGCACCTGTGGCTAGAGGGTGCTCAACGAAAGTTCACCGTATTCACGGATCACAAGAATCTAGAACATTTGAGCCATGCCCAGGGCCTTAATACCCGTCAAGCCCAATGGGCTGTTCTTTTCTAGATTCAACTTTGAGCTTCGCTATCGTCCAGCTGGGAAAAACCTTCAGGCAGATGCCCTGTCATGTTCTTTTGAACCAGAAGATACTCCTGAGGAACCCGGTCATATTATTGGCCCATCCTGCATTTGTTTATCTGCAACTCACCCAGTTCCAGCTGGGAAAACAGTTGTCCCCTGGCGACTCTGGGAAAGAGTCTTTCGGTGGGCGCATGACTCCAAGTTCGCCAGTCACCCAGGGTGAGCACGAACTCTAGCGTTGCTCCAGTGGTTCTTCTGGTGACCCACTATGGTCTCTGATGCTAAAGTGTACGTCAATTCCTGCAATATTTGCGCTCAACAGAAAGCCCCGGTTGGTCGACTGTGGGGTCTACTCCAGCCTCTTCCAGCTCTTGAAGAACCATGGACACATCTCTCCACAGATTTCATCATGGACCTACCACCATCTAAGGGTCACATGGTCATATCGGTTACCATAGATAGATTTTCCAAAATGGCCCATTTTGTTCCCCTTCTGGGCCTACCATCTGCTCCCGAATTGGCACGCCTCTTCTTTCACCATATATTCCGATTACATGACAGGCCTGTTTGTCTCTGACAGGGGTCCACAATTTGTTGCCCGATATTGGCGCTCCCTTTGTAACAAGTTTGGCATTAACATCAGTTTAACAACAGCGTGCTATCCACAAGCCAATGGACAAACTGAGAGAATGAATCGCTCCTTAAAGTCATTCCTCCGCGCCTATATAAACGACCGTCAAGACAATTTGTCCAAACTCCTTCCTTGGGCGGAGTTCTCCCACAACTCCCACATTGCTGCTGCCACAGGTACATCACCCTTTTTCCATCGTTTATGAGAAGCAACCGTAACCATCATTGCCCATACTGTTATCAGTACCCTCTCCTGCTACGCTTGCCGCATCCTGGGCCAGGAAGTCTGTGGACATCCATCAACGCTCGGCCCCTGAGTTCCTTCCTGGCCAGAAAGTCTAGTTGAGCACTCGGTATATTCAGCTTAAGATTCCTTCCCAAAGGTTTGCACCAAGGTATATTGGACCTTTTCCAATCATACGTCATGTTGGCCCAGTTACATATCAACTTCAGTTGCCACCAACATTGGGAATTCATAATACATTCCACGTATTTATTTTCAGTCTTGAAGCCAGTAGTCCTATCCTGGCCTTCACGTAAAGCTCCTGAACCATCTCCATTGGTTACGGAGTCCGACCCTACCTACAAGGTGCATGAAGTCCTTGATGTTCACTGTAAGGGCCACCGGTGGGAGTACCTCCTTTCCTGGGAGGGTTATGACCCCGATGAGAATTCATGGGAGCCAGCCCGTAACATCCTGGATAAGATCCTCCTAATTTCATCGTGCCCATCCAGGTAAACCCAGACCTCCAAGATCCCCTCACCTCTCTCAGTTGAATAAAGTGCCTGGTTCCTCGTCCCTGACGGCAACAGGTCTCCACGCTGGTCGTGTACTCGTTGCCTCCTGGTGATCCTCCCTGCATTCTTGGGTCCTGTTCTTCGTTGTTCCCCGTTCCAGTTCTACTTGCTCCTACGTTCCCTATTCCTTCTACCTTTGGACTGCTTCCTTGGACACGACCTCTACTTTGCTTGACCACGTCACTGACTCTCTCCAAGCCTGGACATCTGCTTTGCCTGACCACGTCGCTACCTCTCTCCAAGCCCGTACACCTCTGCTTTGCCTATGCCGTTGCCTCTCTCCAAGCCTGGACCTCTGCATTGCCTGACTACATCGTTGCCTCTCTCCAAGCCCGGACTTCTGCATTGCCTGACTACGCCGTTGCCTTTCTCCAAGCCCGGACCTCTGCATTGCGTGACAATGCCGTTGCCTCTCTCCAAGCCCGGACCTCTGCATTGCCTGATTATGTCATTGACTCTTCTCCTTGTCTAGAACTCAGCCGGTCTTGCCACTGCTTCCTGATTTCCGCCAGCCCCGACTCCAGCTTGCCTATGACGCTCCTTCAGTCTATGTGCTGGACTTGGCCTATTCAGGCTTTGGCCTGTTCTTGCTTGGGCGCCTCCTGTCTGACTCTGTTCCTATTGGTGCTCGGGTCTCCAGGACTCCGCCCCATCCAGAACAGACTCTTCTCATCACTGTTGCTGCCTCTGGGCTGACCAATCCATCCATCAATGACAACAAACGGAGGTCCACCTAAGCCCAGCTGGCCCTGGTACCCAAAGGCTCAACCCACGGGGAACGGGGGCTGGTATTGGTGAAGTGCCAGCCGGTATCCATCCTTCATCCCACTCCGCCTGCCAACAGTGGGGACCCATAGGATCCCTCATACGGGTAGCATCAACCGCACCTCGGCCCAGGGGTCCTGTTGAAGAATAGCGGGGAGAACAACATATCAGAGATAGTGGTACCCAAAGTCACACTCAAATGCACTGAAGTCTGGGGCAAGTGCCATGATAGAAGGTCCTGTTCCAAGATATTCCTAGCTATGGCATACCCCTAGGGACAGCCCGAAAGGTCAGTAAGGATATTAGAGATGTGAATCGGAACCGGAATCAGTTCCGATTCACATCGTTAATTTTTTTTCTGCGGCCCGATCGCGGTTTTGTTTATCGGCTGCGCCCGAGCCGATAAACAAAAAAAACCCACCCGACCCTTTAAAACTGTTCCCTTAGCTTTCCCCCCCCTCCCGAACCCCCCCAAAACTTTTTACAAGTACCTGGTGGTCCAGTGGAAGTCCCGGGAGCGATCTCCCGCTCTCGGGGCATTCGGCTGCCACTAATAAAAATGGCACCGATAGCCCTTTGCCCTTACCATGTGACAGGGTATCCGTGCCATTGGCCAGGCCCTGTCACATGGTAGGAGTAATGGACGGCCAGCGCGGGCTATCCAGTGCTCCTACCATGTGACAGGGGCCGGCCAATGGCACGGATACCCCTGTCACATGGTAAGGGCAAAGAGCCATCGGCGCCATTTTGATTAGTGGCAGCCGACGGCCCGAGAGCGGGAGATGGCTCCCGGGACCCCCACTGGACCACCAGGTACTTGTAAAAAGTTTTGGGGGGGGGAAGCTAAGGGAACAGTTTTAAAGGGTCGGGGTGGGTTTAGGGATTGTTTTGGTGTGCCGTTTTTCCCGCCCTCCCCCAAAACGATAAGAGAGCCCCAGGAACAAAATTGTGGGGTTCTCTTATCGGGAGCCCCCGATTTCTGACGATTTTGAAAATATCGTCTGATATTTTCAATCGTCTGAAGCCTGATTCACATCCTTAAAGGATATATGTTATCATCGACGAGCAAAGTTCCCTGGCAAGGGTAGAGTTCTTTGACCTGTTTTTTTAAATTTAGAAAAATGGTAAATAGTTTTCTGTGTTTGCAAACTTTTTCTGATATTTGAATGAGTTGGAAGAGGCTATCATTTTTAAACACTATTCATTTTTAATTTGAGGTAAAATCTGTTTATAACCTATCTTAAAATAAGGGGGCGGATTTTCAGAGCCCTGCTCGCCTAAATCCGCCCAAAACCGGGCGGATTTAGGCGAGCAGGGCCCTGCGCGCCAGGAAGCCTATTTTACATAGGCCTACCGGCGTGTGCAGAGCCCCGGGACTCGCGTAAGTCCCGGGGTTCTCCGAGGGGGGCGTGTCGGGGGCATGTCGGGGGGCGGGCCCGGTTGTCGCGGCGTTTCGGGGGCATGTTGGCAGCGTTTTGGGGGCGGGTACGGGGGCGTGGCTACGGCCCGGGGCGGTCCAGGGGCGTGGCCGCGTCCTCCGTACCCGCCCCCAGGTCGCGGCCCGGCGTGCAAGAGGCCCGCTGGCGTAAATCCCCCGACAAAGGTAAGGGGGGGGTTTAGACAGGGCCGGGCGGGTGGGTTAGGTAGGGGAAGGGAGGGGAAGGTGAGGGGAGGGCAAAGGAAAGTTCCCTCCGAGGCCGCTCCGATTTCGGAGCGGCCTTGGAGGGAACGGGGGTAGGCTGTGCGGCTCGGCGCGCGCCGGCTATACAAAATCGATAGCCTTGCGCGCGCCGATCCAGGTTTTTAGCAGATACGCGCGGCTCCGCGCGTATCTACTAAAATCCAGCGTACTTTTGTTTGCGCCTGGAGCGCAAACAAAAGTAGGCCTATTCGCGGAGTCTGAAAATCCGCCCCAAGGCTTTTATAAGTATTTTTTAGTTTTAGTACTTAGTTAAGTTTACAAGATGTGTAATTGTATTAGTGGGCAAACCTAAATTATTAGTAGTTAGTGGGCAAATTTAAATTCAAGTACTTTGATCAGTAGTAATATGGGTGTGCTGGGACAGATGTGCTAATTCTGTGAAGAAGGAAGGTATTTTATTATATGTAGAAGAGTATTGTCTACATTTGTTTTTATTGTATTTTATATATTTTTGTCTCTAGTTTTAACATTTTATGTTTTATGGATTTTATGAATGTTTATTGTATACTGCATAGAAATTTTGATCTGAGGTATATAATTTTATATACATAAAATAAATAAATAAATAAAAGAGGACTACTTCCCATACATACTAAATACATGCTCAGGAGGAGTAGAGATGATAGGGAGAAGAGCAATGGGATTTGTGAGAAAAGCCATAGATGACTGTTACCGAACAACAGGAGAGAAATTCCTATGCCAGAAGTAGCATGGCATCATTCCTATCTGCCTATGCTAAATGTCTCCTACCTTTGGATCTTGATGCTCAAATTCTGCTTCTTCTCGACAAAGATATCCTAGGTCTACACAATGTTTGTTAGTTGCACAATGGTCCACATAAAGCCCCCTATGTTCATCGCCTCAACCTAGGATGGGTGATAGTAGGTGATGTCTTTATTGACATAATATGTAAACCAGACCGTGTTAGCACCTTCACCACTAATATACTAGAGGATGGATGCATTTCCTTGTTTAAGCCATGTCTGATCCATTTCTCCATCAGAGAGACACCTATCCATAAAGAGTGACCAAACCATCATTCTCAGACCTACATTGAAGCCTTCACACCAAATGATTGGGAGGACCATCTGGGAAATGCTGTATTCCAAACTATAAATAATGATGACCACTTCTCTCTCTATAGAGGACAAGGAGTTCCCGAAGATAATGGACAAATAATTCTTCAATGATGAATCAAACAGCTAGGTGCCTCCCTTCCCATTCAGAACACCCAGACATTGACTTCCCAACAACAAGGAACAGGACATCTCATGGATTTCCCTGAAAAGGAAACCAGAGACCAGGAAAGAGGTCTTTAAGATCATGAGAGGTCTTGAACGAGTAAATGTAAAACGGTTATTTACACTTTTGAATAATAGAAGGACTAGGGGGCATGCCATGAAGTTAGCAAGTAGCACATTTAAGACTAATTGGAGAAAATTCTTTTTCACTCAACACACAATAAAGCTCTGGAATTTGTTGCCAGATGATGTGGTTAGTGCAGTTAGTGTAGCTGGGTTCAAAAAAGGTTTGGATAAGTTCTTGGAAGAGAAGTTCATTAATGGCTATTAATCAAGTTTACTTAAGGAATAGCCACTGCTATTAATTGCTTCAGTAGCATGGGATCTTCTTAGTGTTTGGATAATTGCCAGGTTCTTGTGGCCTGGTTTGACCTCTGTTGGAAACAGGATGCTGGGCTTGATGGACTCTTGATCTGACCCAGCATGGCGATTTCTTATGTTCTTATGTTCTTTGTGACCTTTATGAAAGGCATATTCAATAATGGTCACACGGACATAGCCCCAACTCTGATGGAGGGTGAAGAATACTGGTATATCCCTATCTTCGGAGTATACCATCCTCAGAAACAAGGTCAAATCAGATTTGTAATTGACTCAAGCATTCAGTTCCAAGGAGTCTCTCTGATCAATGTGCACCTCACTGGGCATATCTTAACCAACAATTTCTTGAATGTCTTAATTCATTTCAGAAAAGAGTCCATTCCCATCATGGCTGATATACAACAGATGTTCTACTGTTTCATTATCCACGTAGACTACAGAAACTATCTAAGGATGATGCCATGCCACTTTTCCCACAGAGCCTTTCCTAGGAATGCGTGGTGCGCTGCCCTTTAAAGGACCTATGGTAGGAATCCAGTCTTCCAGCGCAGATGATGTGATGTGGGTGGGTACACAAGCCCCAGCCACACACCCTAATCTTGCTTCAGCAACGGGTATCCTCCCTAGTGCAGTCTGTGTTATTTCTGTGTTCCTGCTGTTCCTGTAGTTCCTGCGTTCCAGCCTTGCCTTGCCCAACTTGACTCATCCAGACTGCCTTGCTCAGCCCACCTCGTCCAGTGGCTCCTTGCCTGTCCTTGTCCATTCTTCAGCCTGATCTCCTGGTACTGACCTCTTGCTTCGGACATGGAACTATTTAAAAATATATATTTTTAAACCTCTTAAACGTTTTGGTTCCTCCAGCTTAATATTGCCATGATGTTAAGTTGGAGAACATACAGAAAAGCAGTATTTTCTGCTTTTCTGTACAATTTTTGTGCTGCTCAGAAATTAATGCCTGGGGTTCATCATGGGTCAACAGGTACTAAGAGATAGGCTGGCTACCCCAAGGGAGAGTTCCTTTCCTTTGGGCAGCGAAGGGCTCCCTGGAATGGGTTGGCCCCTAGAGTGTATAATGGTACAAATTGTTAGGATTTAAGCATGTGCAAACAGATCATGACTTCATGAGCAAGATGGAGGAGGTTCTCTGCTCTGCCCTGAAACTAAAAGAAAATTGTTTGTTTTATTTAAGCATCCATGTTGTGAAGGATTAGTATTTTGAATTGCCAAAGACTGAGGTTTTCCTTCGCAACGAGGGTTCAGCCGTTAGGACCAAAAGAAGCGCTGACGTCATCTCCCGCCCAAATCTACAATATCGACCTATGTTGACTTTATACCCTACATTGCCTCTGTAAACTATGGGACAGAGGATGGACTAGAGTGCAACTTCCACCTTTTCTATAGTACTAGAAGAAACATTAATGTTGGCACCTAAGAAAGATTTAGGGACCATGGCCCCCATATTATGAAGGTCAAGAAAACTATTGAGCAAATGAAATATGCAAGCTCCAAACACCTTAAGTCAGCTTTTTAGGTTCATACATTCCAAATGTGGATGGGCAGGCACAGCATTCGAGGTCAAACTCTCGCAGGGACATAAAGTCTGGATGGACAGGCACAGCATTAGAGGATACAGGTCAGGCCCTTGTAGGGGCGTAAAGCCTAGAGGAACAGGCACAGCATTAGAGGATATAGGTCAAGCTCTCGTAGGGACATAAGGCCTGGATGGACAGGCACAGCATTCGAGGATAGAGGTCAGGCCCTTGTAGGGGCGTAAAGCCTGGATGAACAGGCACAGCATTAGAGGATACAGGTTAAGCCCTCATAGGGATGTAAGGCCTGGATGAACAGGCACAGCATTAGAGGATACAGGTCAAGCCCTTGTAGGGACGTAAGGCTGGATGAACAGGCACAGCATTAGAGGATAGAGGTCAGACCCTCATAGGGACGTAAGGCCTGGATGGACAGGCACAGCATTCGAGGATTTCCTTTGTGCAGGTATGTTGTGGTTTGATCTGTCACTTCTTCTTGAACTGGTTCACAGCCAGAATAAAATGGCATCTTTTTCATTTCTGAAAGATAATTCAACAGAGTATGCTTTTAGAGCAATAGAGACTGCCATTTGTGAAGGAAGAACTGAGCTGGAGATTATTTGTGAATACCCAGAAGCTATTAACTGTACTTATGCACTTCAGCACTGAAATTAGAAATACCAGACTGGCACAGCATTTGAGGTCAGGCCCTTGTAAGGACGTACGGCCTGGACAGTGGATGGACAGGCACAGCGTTTCAGGTCAGGCCCTTGTAGGGACGTATGGCCTGGACAGTGAAAGGACAGGCACAGCGTTTTATTCATCTTGCCATTCACAGGGAAAATTTGGAAAACCAAGCAAAGGCAGGTTTATTTTCAAAAACACTAGCATTTCCATCAACTCTGGTGCCAGCCTTGAGTGGTGAGGGCTCATGATATCCCCTGTCATTGAAAATACACGTTCACTGGGCACACTGGTTGGTGGACATGACCGATATCGCTGAGCCACTTTGGCTAGGTGTGGCCAGACAGTGGACTTGTGTGCCCAATATGCCAGCAGATCTGTCTGCATGTCCTTTGTAGGCTCTGAGAGATACCGTGTCACTGACAGTTGTGCTGGTGTCTCCTTTGCTTGGGTGGCCTCAGAGTCACTCATGCCAGCTGCTTGCTCTCTAGCCCATAGCACAAAAGATGAATCTTTATGGGCAACATGCCTTTGGAGTACTGAAGTGGAGGAGGAGGAGGTACTAGCTATCGCTGACAGAGTGCTGCTCATGCTTGGGCTAGCACAACTCACTGAAGTACCCGCTGTTTCCTCCTCTGCTTCACGCCTAATCTGTCTCTGCCTATGGCGCTCCTGTTCACGGACTTTTGCTAAATGCAGGTCCTTCACCAATAAGAGACAATCGTACTGTAGGGCGAGTTTCCCTTTCACACGGGGACACAGACTGTGGTGAGCATGTATGTATGCTCTTCTGTTAAAGGCCTTAATTTATCTTGCACTTGCTGCTGCAAAATGTCCAGACAATGCAGCACCTCAGCTGTCATTCCCTCTTCCTGTTTAAAGGCCTCCAAATTTTCATCCAGGAAATTAACAATAGGGATGATGTCAGCCAAGGTGGCACTTCTGGAACTCAGCTCCTCCGTGGCATCCTTGAAGGGCTGCAGGATTTTTACCAGCTGACTCATGACTAACCAATCATGAAGCCCTAGGGGATTCTGCACACCTATGTCCATTGAACCAGAAAGTTCATGAAGGGGTGTCTGCAGCTCCACTAACCTCTGCAGCATCATATAGGTGGAATTCCACCAGGTGGTAATGTCTTGAATG
Source organism: Rhinatrema bivittatum (assembly GCF_901001135.1). Lineage (NCBI taxonomy): Eukaryota > Metazoa > Chordata > Amphibia > Gymnophiona > Rhinatrematidae > Rhinatrema > Rhinatrema bivittatum. The sequence continues at coordinate 661,349,079 of NC_042615.1, forward strand.
AGACGCTTGTGAGGCATCTCCAAATCAGTCTGCTTTGTCGGAGAACCTGTCCCGCCTTCACACTTCTGTGGACGTGCCCTGCTATGTCCCTGCAATTATGTATTAAGCCCTGTAGGTATCCATTCTCTTGGTGCTTGGACTCCAACCCCAGAGCTGACTTCACTACCAGGTGCCGAGTGTATGCAAAACATCGGATGTTCTGAAAGCCCCCGTCAGTTATTGCCATTACCATGTTTGTACCATTGTCTGTGACAAAGAACCCTGGCTGAGGATTCCTGTCTCGCTGGTGTAGTTGCCAGCCCTCCAGCATCTGTCTGATGCATGCTAGAATACTGGCTGTGGTATGGGCCTGGTCCGTCAGGTGGGTGTGCAGTAAAGCCAACCTCCACCCTGATACTTGTTCACTAATATTTATTTATTTATTTATTTTTCTATACCGACATTCGATCTGGCATATCACATCGGGTGGGACCTGGCTGAGGCAGGAGCTGCTGCCTGCCCCTGCCTCAGCCAGGTCCCATCAGTGTGCTGACAGGGAGAGGTAAGAGTGTGCAGCATTCATGGCGGTCCAGATATGGCAATTAAATACAGATTTGAGAACTCAGACTAGCTCTGAGTGCAGCCACCTTCTGCAGACTACCCCTGCAAAGAAAGTGCGTGGCACGCCGCGTGCTTAAGTATATATAGTGCTGGGTCATCAGCAAAAAGCGTCACCGACCACTGAGTGAGAGCGCGATTGGCTGCATTGCAAAAATTCTTATCGCTGATACGTTGCATTCTGGTCTCCTTGCCAACCTGTCTGACCCACTCTGACAGGGCTGTGAGGTCACTGATGACTCACAGGAAAGGGCTGGTTTTTGGCTATGGATACACCCAAATGGCGTTCTCCTATTTGAAATGGCCGCTAAGAAATCACTGCGAGCTCGCCAAACATATGGAACGGATAATATGTTATATTCGTGGGAAAGCGCGATACGTTTCTTGACCCCATGAATACAATGAATATGGAGATATATGTTGCGGATTGCCAATACATGCAAATGAATGCACACCCCTAGTAAAGAAACACTTTCACATTTCAAGTCTCAAGCGAAGAGAAACCATATACTTACCCTGGCATTTCTGTCCACAATCAACAGCTTATATGACCTTCTTGGGTTTATGGCTCCAGTCACCATACAAGGGATGTCTTCATTAAGAGAACTTTCATGAGAGACAAATGAGTGGTATGCCCTGCTATTCCAGAGAAGAAGCAAGAAAAAGAAATGTGGAAGGATTCCCTCTGAGATCCCAAACAGCTCCACATTTCACCTTTGCATACCTCTATTTCTCTCTGCATTTCATTACAAAGAACTTTGAGTCTTTTCAGATGCTTCCATAAAGGCTATAGCTACAGTGGCCTATGTGAAGATGGCAGATGCAGAAGGCTTGTCCCACGTAGGATTTATCCTGGGCAAGGCTAAATTAGCTCTTCAGCCTAACCACACCAAACCACAGCTTGAATCATGTGGAGCAATTTTGGCAGTGGAGATAGCAGAGCTGATACTTAGTGAAACAAACATTCAGACAAAAATAGTCATGTTCTACACTGACAGAAAAATAGCATTGGGCTACATTTATACCCAAACTAGAGAATTTTACAGAGTTGAGCACATCAAGAGGTTGTCACAACCAGAACAGTGTCATTATATGCCCAACGTTCAGAAGCTGGCAGACCTCACCATAAGATCCGTCTCAGCATCTCACCTGATGCAAACAACATGGGTAACTGGACTTGAGTTCCTCACAAAGAACAATGAGGACATAGAAAAGGTATAGAGAAAGGTGATAAATTATAAAGGGGATGAAAAAGCTCCATTATGAAGAAAGGCTAAATGGATTAGGGCTCTTTAGCTTGGAAAAGAGATGACAGAAGGGATATGATTGAAATTTATAATCATAAGTGAGGTGAAATGGGTAAATAGAGAACAGTTATTTACCTTTCAAACAACACTAGAACTAGGGACATGAAAATAGCAACTGGCAGATGGAAAAAATACTTCCTATAATTTGTTTTTAATCAGCACTGTTCTGTTCATACGTTTCACTTTGAATGTCAAAGTAGCCCCTAACCCCTACAATAATACCTAAACCTCACCTTGAGTGACTAAGTGGGACTCCCATAGAGATATAAATACCTATCTAGCGTGAGGGCATTATGGCTAATGTCTCTCTCTCTCTCATGAAGATTTGATGACCTTCGGAGTGAGAAAACTCACCCAAAGGTGAGATTTGTGCAATGATCTCTCAACCTAGCTTGATGGACTCTCTACCTGGGTAACATCAGTGGTTGCAGGTAGGAAATGCAATGATTGTGGTATTACCGCAAAGTGTGAAAAAGTTAACGCGCTTTGCCTATGCAAAGCACAAAGATAGCCTATTTATCGCAATGTGCGCTATTACCATAAAACACACCCCTCTTCCTATCACATGCAATAGTTTGATGAATCTAGTCTCAAATCAGCAAAAGAATCATAGAAATAAAATGTATGTATAGATATATGTGATATACATGATTTAATCCTTATTAGTGGCTACTCAGCTATTCTTGTGTCTTGTATTTATTAAATGGAACATCTTTTGTCATTGTTCAGAAATAGTCTACAAGCATTGACGGGGTTCAATTCCCTGATACTATTTTTCCATTGCTGCCATATCCTAGGGAAATCACTAAGCATGCTCATCGCTCACTGCTCTGCAATTCATATCATGTATGATGCAATGCAAATTTCAGATTGTATCATTTTTTGTTGTGCCCAAAAAGCAAATACTGTCCAAAATCAGTCTTGTATTTATTTATAGATTCAGTTTAAGATGTATATTAGTCATTTCTGGTTTACTGGGAAATCTTTCCCTTCTTAACTCACTTATCCTCTACAATTCCCAAATCAAAGGTCGTTTATAATGACACAGTAGCCTATCTCGAAATCTAAACCCATTCAACAATTTTAAGGATCATTTTTTATCTCACTGACCCAGATTTATTAAGTTTGGTTACATTCATTTCAGAAGCATTTTGGCTGTAGAACAGTGGCATTAAACTCTGGCACTCATTGAGCCCCATTAGATGCAATTTGAGTCCCTAAGGGTGATGAATTGAACTTATATTCTTTTATTTATAACATTTAAGTGTGAGTTCCATTTTTCAGTGCATTAAATTTTGTAGTGTAAAAGCAATGAAAGAAACTCTTTTGACTCATTACAACGTCCTGTCCAATAAGCAGCAATGCCAAGGAGATTGACAGCATTACACACTGTTGTGTTTCCAGGGCAACACGGTGAATGATGGCCTATTTTAATTTCTCCACTAGGGGCCCATTCACCACTGGTCTAATCTCCTCCCATAGCTTTCAGGACCATTTTTAAACTGCTGACTGCCCTCTATACCAGAAATTTCACCAGGAATCCAATTCCAAATCTCAGCCTGCTTGTCTGACATTGCTGCCTGGATACTCCACTGTCACCATAAAAACAACATGGCCAAGACAGAACATCTTATCTTTCACTCTAAACCCTCATTCATCTTTTCTATATTTTTGTGGATAATTTTGCAATTCTCTAAGCTCCTTCAATTTGTAATCTTCGGGTCATCTTTGAATCATCTCTCTGCTTACTTACACATATCCATAACATTGCTAAAACATTACCAAAATCTGCCCCTTCCTTTCTGAAACCTAATCCACTCCCTCATCATCTTCCACTTAAGAGTACTGTAACCTGTCTCCACTGCAGTCTATCCAAATTTCAGTTTGACTTCATTCCACCATGTTACACTACACCGTGTAACTCTTCTCCTTAAGTAACTATTATAAATACAATAAGTGAGTAAGATTTGCCATACTGGGTCAGATCAAAAATCTATCAAGCCTAGTATCCTGTTTCCAACAGAGGCCAATCCAAGTCACAAATATATGGCAGGATCCCAAGGGATAGACAGCTTCCATGCTGCTTATCCGAGGGATAAGAAGTGGATTTCTACAACTCTAAGTTAATAATGGTTAATGGACTTTTTCTCCAGGAACCTGTCCAAACCTTTTATAAATGCAGCTACACTAACAGCTTTTATCATAACATCTGGCAGCAAATACCAGAGCTTAATTATGTGTTCAGTAAAATTTTTTTTTATCTTATTAGTATTAAATGTATCACCTAGAAACTTCATTGTGTGTCCCCCTAATCTTAGTACTCTTTGAAAGCTTAAACAACCAATTTGCATTTATCTGTTCCACACCACTCATTATTTTATAGACCTCTATCGTATCTCGCCCCAGCCATCTCTTCTCCAAACTGAAGAGGCCTAATCTCTTTAGCCTTTCCTCATAGGGAATCGTTCCATCCCTTTATAATTTTGGTTGCCCTTCTCTGTACCTTTTCTAATTCTGCTATATTGTTTTTGAGATGTGGTGACCAGAACTACACACAATACTCAAGATGAGGTCACACTATGGAGTGAACAGAGGCATTATGATATTCTCTGTTTTATTCTCCATTCCTTTCTGAATAATTCCTAGCATTCTATTTGCTTTCTTGGCTGCTGCACATTGAATAGAAGATTCAACATATTATCAATGATGACACCTAGATCCTTTTCCTGAATTGATGACCCCTAATGTGGAATCTTGCATTGTGCAGCTATAAATGTGATTTACTTTTCACCAAGTGCATCACTTTGCACTTGTCTACTATTAAATTTAATTTTCCATTTGCATTCCCAGGTCTCCTAGTTTTGCTAGATTTGCTTGTAATTTCTCACAATCCTCTTGTGATTTAACAACTTTGAATAATTTTGTGTCATGTGCAATTTTGATCGCTTCACACGTTTTCCCCATTTCCAGGTAAAAATATTAAAAAGCAGTGGTTCCAGAACAGATCCCTGGGGCACTCCACTATTCACCTTTCTCCATTAGGAAATTTTACCATTTACCCCTACTTTTTGTTTTGTATCTTTTAACCAGTTCACAATCCACAACAGAACACTGCCCCCTCTCCCATGATTTTTTAATTTCCTAAGAAGTGTCTTATGAGGGACTTTGTCAAATGTTTTCTGGAAATCCAGATATACTATATCAACTGGCTCATCTTTATTTCTCATGTTTATTTATGCCCTCAAAAAATGTAGCAGTTTGATGAGGCAAAACTTCCCATGTTGGCTTTGTCCCATTAAACTATGCCCATTTATATGGTCAGCAATTGTCTTCTTTATGATAGTTTCTACCATTTTGCATGCCATAGATATCAGACACACTGATCTTTACTTTCCTGGAACACTTCTTGATCACTTTTTAAAAATTAGATTACATTGGCAACCCTCTTCAGCTACCATAGATGATTTTAATGATAGTTTACAAATTACTAATAGCAGGCCCACAATTTCATTTTTCAGTTTTTTCAGCACTCTGGGATGCATATTATCTGGTCCATTGTTTAGCTTGTCAATTTGCCCTAAAGAGTAGCAAATCACCTGGACCAGATGGTATACATATGGATGAAGCTGAGCCAGTTGATATAGTGTATCTGGATTTCCAGAAAGCATCTGACAAAGTCCCTCATGACTCCCCATCTATTTCCACATAAGTTCAAGCTTCTCTTACTCACCTACAAGTAGATTCATATTGTATATTCATGAAATCTGTTTCACCCTGATATTACTCACAATAAAACATGGAATTGGTACACAACTATACGTATGGAAAATCTGTTGTGATTTGCTTATTTCTCGCTCAACAGTTCCGTTTACTTTGTTTAATGTACTGAGGGCGACTGTTGTGTATGTTTCTGTTATTGAAATCAATTAATAAAAATGTTTAAATACAAAAAAAAAGATGGAATTGCTTGGCAACAATCTTATTGATTGAACTCTTTATTTGAACTTTAAGGATCCTTACATCTTTAGTGCTATACTATGCTTAAATGGTGGTGTATGTAAATAAACACCTATACATGTGGAATTTACATATGCTATGTAATAAGTACATTTTCAAACTCTGAGCACCTTTTACATGAATAAAAAAAAATTAACCTTCCTAAATATGGAAGTTTGCCTGATTGATTGTGCTTCTGGTTTCTTTCTGTATGAGAGTATGATGCTATTTCCTTGTTTGTTTACATTATAGGAGCTAACTAGTACTTTGAACAAAAAAGTGCAAAATAAACCCTCACTCAAAGTTAGATATAGAGTACTGCCCATTTAGGAGGTTGAGAAAATAATTGTGCATAATAGTATTGGTTAGAAGCTTTTCACAAATAAGTACAAAATTAGCCCAGCTTAAATTAAAAGAAATAGGTCTGTTAGAGATCACAGTTAAACAGATTAGGAAAATGTACTAGTGAACAGCTGGAGAAAATGCTGCTTTGTACAGGAAGGGTAGAATAAGTAAAGGATTTAAGTGACATTTTTGTCATATACAAACACAACAAAAAATTAAGTAAATTTCTGGAGCAGTTTGATTGATAGCATATTAGATCTTTCTGGTTGTCTGGTTAACGTTTATCTCTAAGCAATAGGACTGTACAAAGGAAATCAAACTAAATTACACATTTCATATATATATGAATACACATATTCATATTATATTCTGAAAGGAAAAGACAAACCATTTCATGCTTCAAAGCAACAACTGAGCTAGGAAACAGAACTACAAACAGGGATTCTGAGTGTGAAGGTGGAAGTTATATTCCACAAGCTAGCTAAGTTTACTTTCCGATTTCTTTTCAGAAGTTCCTCACAGTAGAAGGATGGCCGGAAAACAATGTAGCTACTGTTATTATTTCTACTGCTCTCCAGATGGTTATCCAGATCCTTGGTGAGCAACTAGTTCAGTGTGAAAGAAGTTTGCAGGTCAACTCCCTCAGGGATAGGGAGTGGAACTCAGAAGAGTTGGCAAGACAGAATTATCTGGGAGAATGAGGACTATATCAGTGAAATGTTTAATGAGGCATCAAAGATGGAAAACTCAAACAGAGGGGAAGGCAAAACTGAATCACAAGAAGAAACTGGACACAGTTTACTACAGCCACTGAACCTCAACTGCAATTTCCCTCAAGCTAAAGAACTGGTATACTGCCCTGGAAGTAGAGGAGAAGAAACCACCCTACATGCAGGAGGAATTGAAACTTGTGAATCCCAAAGCCATGGGTTCAACAACTACTGCACCTAGGAGACAGATGGTAGTGGTGGCTCATTTCTGAAGGCTAAGGAGGCATCCATCTACTCATCAGGCATGTTATCCCAGGAAGTGTGCTGTGTGCCAGGTACCAAAACCTAAGACATATTGGAGAGACTGTAGCGAATCATCAAACCTACTGATTAGTATCCAATGCTACTGATCCATGTTCGTACAAATGATATTGCTAGGCACCACACAGATTATAGCAAAAGTGACTTCATGACTCTGGAAAAGAGGGTAAAGCAGAAAGGTGCACAGGTGATATTGTACTCAGTCTTCACAGTCAAGGCCTAGGCAGAGAAGACTGCATTTTTTAGATGAATGAATGGCTGAATAGGATGGTGTTGATGAGAGCATTTCAGCTTCTTCAGCTCTGGTATGATGTTTCAAGGACTGCTGAACAGAGATTGGGAACACCTGTAGAAAAAGGGGCTTGAAGTCTTCTAGAATATACTGAGAAACCTACTGGGGAAGACTAACTAAGATTGTTGAGGATGGGTGAGTAAGTCTTTATGTAAGTAAACTACTCAGATAAATACATCTTAAACATGTATAGAGAAATGGGTAAAAAAGGGCAACATTTAGAAAGGTTTAGACATTAAGGTTCCTAGTATGGGAAAATAAAGTCCCAGATCTAGAGGCAGTCTTGAAGAGGTTGATTTGGATGTAGTGGCTGTCATGGAGACATGGTACATGGCAAATCACAACTGGGATGTAGTTAAACCGGATTATAATATATTCAGAAAGGACAGAATAGAAAGGAAAGGAAGAAGAATGGCACTATTTATAAAAAATATTAAAGCAACAAAACTGCAGGGCTTATGAGGTAAGAAGGAGGCACTGTGAGTTAATCTGGAAAGAGGGAATGGAACATCTGTTTATATTGGTGTAATATACAGACCTCTATCACATGGAGAAGAAATGAATAAAGATTTAATGAAATCTAGTCACATAATAGCTATGAAAGGGGAGATGCTATTGCAAGATACTGGATGTTAATTGGAACATCCCAGCTGTAGTATCTTCAGATGTAAGAAGATCTTGGATTCTCTGCAGGGAGAACTGTTCTGTCGGTAATGGAACTCACATAGGTGTGGTTCAGCATTACAGTGCATGCAGTGATGGTTCATTCAAAAGCAAGGGTCCTAGACTGAAGGAAAATTAAATTTGTTAAAATGGGAGAGTACTTTCAAGGTATTATTTTCTGGATGGGAAAATCTAAGGGGAAGCAGAAGAGCTGTGAGCAAAACTGAAAGGAGATATTGTGAGGACAGCTAACATTTTTGTTAAGAAAATAAATCAAGGTAAGAGGAAAATGAGGCCTTTTCGGTTTTCTAAATTAGCAGCTAAGGAAAAAAAGTTGACTGTTCATAAATTATCAGAGATCACATAAAGCAAATGTTGCTTACCTGATGTAACAGGTGTTCTCACAGGACAGCAGGATGTTAGTCCTCACAAATGGGTGACATCGAGGATGGAGCCCACCACGGAAAACTTCTGTCAAAGTTTAAACAGAACTTTGACTGGCCCCTACTGGGCATGCCCAGCAAGGCACTGACCCTGCAGCCAGCAGGGGTCTCCCTTCAGTCTGATTTTCAAGCTACAGGCAGTGCCTAGAAAGTAAAAATAAAACGAACCCAACACCGCGGGGAGGCGGGCGGGTTTCGTGAGGACTAACATCCTGCTGTCCTGTGAGAACACCTGTTACATCAGGTAAGCAACATTTGCTTTCTCACAGGACAAGCAGGATGGTTGTCCTCACAAATGGGTGAGTACCAAGCTGAGGATGTCCCGACTTGCACCAAATGTAGCCAACGGTGTGCAACAGGCACAACAACTGAGGAGAAATTTGGGAAAGGGCATCCGCACCCTACCGGGTAGGTGGAAGGGTGTTGGTACATCAGGTTGGAAAAAGGTTACGCAAGACAGATTGGCCGAAGATGGAGTCCTGTCTTCCAGCCTTGTCCAAACAATAGTGGGCTGCAAAGGTATGGAGAGAACTCCAGGTTGCAGCTTTGCAGATGTCAGGAAGCGGCACCGATCGAAGGTGTGCCACTGACGTCGCCATGGCCCTCACAGAGTGTGCTTTAACACGGTCTTGAAAAGGAACGCCAGCTTGCTCATAGCAAAAAGAAATGCAGTCCGCCAACCAGGAAGAAAGAGCCTGCTTACCCACAGGTTGTCCTAACTTGTTAGGATGGAAAGAGACGAATAATTGAGTGCTCTTCCTGTGAGAAACTGTACGGTCTAGGTAAAAAGCTAGAGCCCGTTTACAGTCTAGGGTATGCAGGGTCTGCTCTCCAGAGTTGGAGTGGGGCCTGGGAAAAAAGATAGGTAGTACGATAGATTGATTGATATGAAACTCCGAAACTACCTTAGGTAAAAATTTAGGGTGAGTGCGGAGTACCGCCCGATCCTGCAGGAGCTTAGTGTAAGGCGGATAGGTAACTAGGGCCTGTAATTCACTAACCCTGCGAGCTGAAGTAACAGCCAAAAGGAATAACACTTTCCAAGTGAGATATTTAAAGTCACAGGAGTGCAGAGGTTCGAAAGGAGGTTTCATTAGACGACCAAGAACCAGGTTAAGGTCCCAGGATGGGGCCGGAGGACGCAAGGGTGGCTTTAGATGGAGTAAGCCCTTAAGAAAGCGTGTTACCAGGGGTTGTACCGAAATAGGATTACCCCCAATACCCTTATGGAAGGCGGCTACCGCACTGACATGCATTCTGATAGAAGAGGTTTTAAGACCTGATTCAGAGAGATGCCATAAATAGTCCAAGAATTTGGAGATTGGACAGGAAAGGGGATCAAGGGACTGAGAAGTGCACCATGATGTGTACCTTTTCCATTTGTATGAGTAAGACTTTCTTGTGGAAGGCTTTCGTGAAGCTATCAGGACCCGAGAAACGGAATCTGAAAGGTTAAATGGTTGAAGGACTAACCTTTCAACATCCATGCCGTCAGGGACAAGGCTTGGAGGTTGGGATGGAGGAGGCATCCGTCGTTTAGAGTGAGCAGATGCGGGTCCTTTCCCAGAGGAATGTGCCTGCGGATGGAGAGATCCTGGAGTATTGGAAACCATACTTGGCGTGGCCAGTAAGGTGCTATCAGGATCATGGTTCCTCCGTCCTGGCGTAGCTTCACGAGAGTCTTTGACACAAGAGGAAGTGGAGGGAATGCATAGAGCAGACCGGTTGTCCACTGGAGGGAGAATGCATCCCTCGGCCGAGAGTGTTGGCTCCGAATGAGAGAACAGTAATCGTCCACTTTGTGGTTCTGAGGGGACGCAAAGAGGTCTATGCGGGGAAAACCCCACTTTCGAAACAGAGAGGTCGCTACGAGAGGGTTGAGTGACCACTCGTGTGGTTGGAAGACATGGCTGAGCTGGTCTGCCAATACATTGTCTACTCCCGGCAGGTAAGTGGCCCTGAGGTACATAGAGTGGGAGAGGGCTTCCGCCCAGATCTGCACAGCTTCCTGACACAGAAGGAAGGAGCCTGTGCCTCCCTGCTTGTTTATGTACCACATGGCCACTTGGTTGTCCGTCTGGATTAAGATTATCTGATGAAATAGATGATCTTTGAAAGTTCGGAACGCATAGCTGATTGCTCGAAGTTCCAGGAAATTGATCTGGTGTTCGGCTTCCTCTTTGGACCATAACCCTTGGGTTTGGAAGTCGTCCACATGGGCTCCCCAACCGATGTGAGAAGCGTCGGTAGTTAGGATTACTTGCGGATCCGGTGGAAGAAAAGGTAAGCCCTGAAGGAGGTTGACCTGAGTCGTCCACCAGGTTAAGGATAGGCACAGCGCTTGTGTGACTGTGACTATGGAGGACAGAGGCTGAAAAGCTTGAATCCATTGGTGTCGTAGATTCCATTGTGTTACTCTCATGGCTAGTCGGGTCATGGGAGTGACTTGAACCGAGGATGCCATGTGTCCTAGGAGAATGAGGAATTGGCGAGCCGTGGCAGTGTTCTGAGACTGGAGCTGGCGAGCCAGGGATATTAGGGTGTGGACCCTCTGAAGAGGAAGGTAAGCCTTTGCCTGTAAGGTGTCCAAGTCTGCCCCAATGAAGGATAAGGTTTGAGACGGGACTAAGCAAGATTTCTCGTAATTGACAAGAAACCCTAAGGAAAGGAGTGTTTGAATTGTCAATTTTAGGGAGGATTGAGCTATCTGTTGGGTGGAGGCCCTGATTAGCCAATCGTCCAGGTAGGGGTAGACGTGGACACCTTCCTTCCTTAGGAATGCTGCTACCACTACGAGACATTTGGTAAAGACTCGTGGGGCAGAAGCCAGACCGAAAGGTAGGACACGGTATTGATAATGGTCGTGGCCTACTAGAAACCGCAGATATTTGCGATGGAATTGTGTGATCGCAATGTGGGTATAAGCGTCCTTGAGGTCGAGAGAGCACAGCCAATCCCCTCTTTGTAGCAGAGGGAGCAGCGCGCCTAGGGTTACCATTTTGAACTTCTCTTTTTGAAGGTATTTGTTGAGGGCTCGAAGGTCCAAAATGGGACATAGTCCCCCTGATTTCTTTGGTATTAGGAAGTATCTGGAATAGAATCCCTTGCCTCGTTGAGAGGGAGGAACGGGTTCTATAGCATTTGATTGCAGAAGAAGAGATACTTCCTGTTGTAATTGAGCCAAATGGGTGGATAGACTCCACGCTTGAAGAGGCGGGGAGTCTGCCGGAAGAGTTATGAAGTTGAGGTGGTAACCCTGTGTGATAATTGTTAGCACCCACTGATCTGAGGTGATCTGCAACCAAGGTTGTAGAAAATGGTACAGTCGACCTCCTACAGGAATGTCTGGAAGAGGGGTTTGGCATGTGTTCCCTACAGGGGAGTCAAAGGCCAGCCGCAGGCCCAGGAGGAGGGGCTACAGTAGGCCTTTGTTTCCTAGGCTGACGCGGCTGAGGCCTAGTAGAGGATCGAGCTGGACGAGGCCTGGCCGATGGAGGGTAGTAACGGCGTGGCCGAAAGAACGACTTCTTAGAGTCCTTCTTAAGTGGTTGTTTGGAGGAAACCTCAGACGGAACAGAAGAAAGTTGTTTTAACGTCTCGTGGTGATCTTTTAATTCAGCTACAATTTGCTGAATTTGTTCTCCAAACAAATTGTCCCCTAAGCAGGGTAAATCCGCTAAACGATCCTGGACCTCTGGGCGAAGGTTGGATGACTTTAACCAAGCCCAACGTCTGGCCGAGATGGCAGTAGCTGAAACCTTTGTGGAGGCATCGAAGATGTCATAAGCCGTTCTGATCTCGTGCTTCCCCGCTTCAAACCCTTTGTTAAGAAGGGCCTGAAGCTGTGGCTGGTATTGGTCAGGTAATGTGTCAGCAAAATCTTGCATCTGTTTTAGGATAGCTCTGTTATATTGCGTCATGTAGAGTTGATATGAGGCTATGCGAGAAATCAGCATAGCTCCATGGTACACTTTCCGTCCCACACTGTCCAGGAATTTATTGTCCTTGACAGGCGGAGTGGAGGAGTATGGTTTTAGACGCTTGGCCTTTCTTTGTGCGGACTCAACCACAACAGAGCGATGATCCAGTTGAGGCTTTTGAAAGCCTGGTGCTGACTGGACGAGGTATGTGGAGTCAGCCTTCTTGTTAACTGGTGATACAGATGAAGGAGATTCCCAGTTTTTCTTTAAGAGATCGAGAAACACCTGGTGAATGGGGATGGAAGCGATGATTTTTGGAGCGTCCAAAAATTGAAGCAGTTCCATCATCTGGTGTCTGTCATCGGTCTCAGATTGCAGCTGAAAAGGTACAATTTCGGACATCTCCTTTACAAAATTAATAAAGGAGAGATCCTCTGGAGGAGATCTTTTTCTACTCTCTGTAGGAGAAGGCGGTGATGGTAAATCTGTGTCAGAAGATGTATCATCACCCCAGGTATCATAGGGATCACTTGGGGGTTGAAGCCCCGATGGACCTGGTTGAGGATCCGAAGGCATCGAAGGAAACCTTGGAGGAACCGGTGGTACAATCGGCACTGGGAACGGCATCGAGGGTTTCGGTGCTGCCGATGGAGTCGGTGCCGGTCTTGGAATCGATGGAGCCGAAGGATAAATCGGTGGAGATATACGAGAAGGCACCGATGGGACCACCCCGGAAGGGGGAATCAGGAACGGTGTTTCTCCCGCCGATGAAAATCCAGTCGGAGACGATGGCGCTGTCGGTGCTACTGGAATCATCGATGGAAGGGCATGTACAAGTGCTTCCATACGTTGTAGTAGCGGTGCCAGCGCTTCCACCAAAGGTTCGGTGGTCGGTTCCTTCCTTGGTGGCGGAGTCGGTGCCGGGGTTGATGCCGGTGGCGGTGCCGGAATCGGTGCCGGAGACGGTGCCAATGGAGGTTGGAATCTTTGCATCGCTTTCTCGATGGCCTCCTGGACCAGCCGGTCCAGTTCAGCCCGGAGACCAGGGGTAACAATACCCGGCTCGACGGGAGAGGGAGGTTGAGGCAGAGCCGGAGGGACCACCGTAACCGGTGGGATCACGGCTCCCACACCCCGAGAGGGTGAGGGTTTCCTTGATGCCTGCGAACGAGACGTGGACGGTGCCAAGTCTGATCGAGGCCTCTTAGTCGGTGGTTCGGCCTGTTCAGAGGTCGATGACTGTGGATCCTCGACAGGCCGAGACTTGTGCCGTCGATGGCGATGCTTGTCCTTCCGGTCTCCTCGCCCATCCGGGGAGGGGACAGGAGTCGACGGCCGAGAAGTCATCGATGGTGGCCGGTCACCGGAGGGTTGACGATGGTGGTGCAATTTCGATGGTGCCGGTTCCGATGACGTCGATGCTATCGATGGCGTTGGGGTGGGTGCATGGAAGAGGAGCCCCATCTTCTCCATCCTGGCCTTGCGACCCTTAGGTGTCATTAGGGCACATTTGGTGCAAGTCAGGACATCATGCTCACTACCCAAACACAAAACACAAACCCTATGGGGGTCTGTGATTGACATAGTCCGGGTACAATCCGGACATCGACGGAACCCCATCGCCATGGCTTAAGGCCAAATTTAGTCGCGGGCTCGGTAAGTGCCAACAGGCCTCGAGGGCCAAATTCGACGGTAGTCGAAGAAAAAAGGCAAAAAACTTACCGGTTTCCGCGAAGGTGACAAAAATTTGTCGAAGGGAGACCCCTGAGGGGCAAATTTTCTTCGGAAAGAAAAGTACCGAATTCCTGTCAGGAACGTGGTAAGGGAGCTCCTTTCACCGCGTGGCAACTGCTGCGCGGAAAAAAGAAGACTGAAGGGAGACCCCTGCTGGCTGCAGGGTCAGTGCCTTGCTGGGCATGCCCAGTAGGGGCCAGTCAAAGTTCTGTTTAAACTTTGACAGAAGTTTTCCGTGGTGGGCTCCATCCTCGATGTCACCCATTTGTGAGGACAACCATCCTGCTTGTCCTGTGAGAAAGAGGAAGATAGACTTTCCAGATAGTGTTGCCTAAGTGAAGCTGAAAAGTAGGACACCAAAGATACAAATGTAAGAAAAAATAGCTCACTTCCAAAATAGGGGGCAAGATTTCTTTCAGATAGGTTAATGGCAGGGGGAAGTGCAAAAGTGGCATTGTGAGATTCTGAGGTGAAGGGACGGAATTTGTAGAGGCTGATAAGGAAAAGCTTGAATTGCTTATCAAATATTTCTGTTTGGTGTTCACTCAGGAAGGGCCAGGAACGGAACCACAGAAAACAGACGCAAATATGATTGAAAGTAAAATAAACCTCAAACAATTTTCAGAAGACTGCATTTGTGAGATGTTACTAAACTAAAAGTTGACAACACGATGGGGCAAGATGGGATACATCCAAGGGTATTAAGATAACTTAGAGAAGTTTTGGCAGTGCTGCTGACTGACTTTTTCAATACTTCTTTAGAATAAGGAATAGTTCTGGAGGACTGGAGACAAGCGGATATGGCTCCTCTTCACAAAAGTGGAAGTAAGGAGAAGGCTAGGAACTACAGCCTGGTTTCTCTGAACTCCGTGGTAAGTAAATTAATGGAACTGCTGCTAAAACAGAGGACAGTGCAGTTTCTGAAATCCACTGGATTACAAGATCTGAGGCAGTATGATTTTAACAGAGGTAGAACTTATCAGACGAATCTGATAAATTTCTATGACCGGATGCCCTGAGTTGGATGAGGGGATTTCAGTAAGACCTTTGACAAGGATCCACTCAGGATTATAAATATACCAAGCGCCCTTGGTATGGGCCCTAAAGTGACTGGCTCAGTTAGAAACTGGTTGAGTGGGAGGTGATAGAGTGCAATAGTAAATGGAATTCACTCCAAGGAGAAGAGTGTTACTAGTGGTATGTCACAGAGCTCAATCCTTAGATTGGTTCTTTTTGACATTTTTGTAAGCAATTTTGCGGAAGGGCTATTATTTATTTATGTAAAAGCTTTGCCGCTGATATTGAACGTACATGTTGAGCAGTAAAGGTTTGTCTTTTGGTGGACCATACCAACATCTGCAACAGAGTAGACACATAAAAGGAATAGAAAAAATGAGAAGGGATCTAGTGAAGCTTTAGGAATGGTTTAGAGTCTGGCAGCGAACACTAAGTGCTAAAACATGTCCTGCATTTGGGCTGCAAAAAACCCAGGGGAAAAGTACAGTATGAGGGTGAAATTCATCTTAGTATGAAACAAGAGAGGAATCTGGTGGTGATCGTATCTGATGAGCTCAAAATGGCCAAACAAGTGGATAAGGTGTCAGCAAAAGCCAGAAAGATGCTTGGTTGCTTAAGGAGAATAATGGTCAGCAAAAAAAAAGGAAAGTGATATTGCCCCTGTATAAATCCCTGGTGAGAACTCACTTGAATTATTTGTACAATTCTGGAGACCGCACCTTCAAAAGGATATAGACCACATGGGTTCAGTCCAGAGGCTGGCTAGAGAAATGGTCAGTGGTCTTCATTATAAAGTATATGGGGACAGATTTAAAAATCTATACATGTATATCCTAGAGGAAAGGTGAGATAAGAGAGATATGATAGAAACATTTAATGTGACGTTGGGCCAGCCACAGCTTTGCTGGTGCAGTAGGCCTCACTCATCCACTGCAGGCCACGCCAGAATGCTGTCCTCCTCTTAGGTGCATACCTTGCTTCTATTAACTGGTTCTGTGGCAGGAAACCGTTGTGGCACCGTCTGTTGATGTCACCCTGGCTGGAGATTTAAATGCCAGTCTTGTGCCCCACAGACACCTTTACAACAGGTTTCTAGTGTCCTTGCAGTGCTAGTTGCTTCAGCATTTCTGCTTTGTTCCTGCTCCTTTTTTTGTGTGTTTCCTGCCTGGTCCCATTATGTCTCTGTGCTGTTTTGCATTTCATCCTACCCCTGTCTCCTGTGTTCTGCCTCTTTCCAGCACTCTCCTTGTTTGTGTCACTGTGTCCTCCCCTCTGGCTTGATTCTCTCGACCCTGACCTTGGATTGGACCTGGACTTCACCCTGTTTCTACCTTCCCTGACCTCAGATTAGACTTGCACTTCGCTTTCCTTTCTACCTGCCCCGACCTCAGATTGGACCTAAACTTCACTCTGCTCACCGCCTGCCTAAACCTCAGTTGGGCTATCAACCAAGCCTTCTGTCATCACTATCATACCAGACCAGGAAAGTCCTGCCAGCCGCCAGAACCTGCAGACTCAACCCAAGGGGAAAGTGGCTGGCTAGGCAGAAGATTCAGTCCTGTGTTGCATCAGCTGCTGCCTCTTAAGGCCTATCTTGTTCTCGTACAAGATAGGCTGCACCAACTTAACAGCGGCTCAAGGGCTCACTCATTCTAGTCATGTCATTTAAATATCTCCAAGGTATCAATACCCAGGAAGTGGGCCTCTCTCAACAGAAAAGAGGCTCTGGAATGAGGGCTCATGGGATGTAGGTGAAAGGGGGTAGATTCAGGAGTAATCTAGGTAAATATTTCTTTACAAAAAGGATTGAGGATGCATGGAACAGCCTCCCGGTGGAGGTAGTAGACAGAAGAGCAGTGTCCGATTTCAAGATAGCAATAGGATAAGTTCAAGGGATCTCTGAAGCAGTGGTAGGTATTGCAGAGCTCGGCACATGGTGTGTTTGAACAGAAAACATAGGTTGTATGGTGGAGTAGCCTAGTGGTTAGAGCAGTGGGCTATGAACCAGGAGACCAGTGTTCAAGTCCTGCTATTGCTTCTTGTGACCTTGGGCAAGTCACTTTACCCTCCATTGCCTCAGGTACAAACTTAGACTGTAAGCCCTCTGGGGATAGGGAAATATCTACAGTACCTGAATGTAAACCAATGTGATATGTCAGATTGAATGTCGGTAAATAAATATATCAACTAAATGGATTTTTAGCTGCCAGAAAATACATGCATAATTACATATTCAAAGATTTTTAAAATATTTCCCTTTCATAACAAAGAAAAGAAATATAGAAGAGAATGTGAAACTATATATATATATATATACACTTTATTTTTTTAAATTTGCAAACATTCTCAGTAATGTTCATTTGTCATAATGAGATTGCAGCAGGGGTATTCAGTTTCTTCCCCTTGTGTATTTATGTGCAACTATTATACTTTGCATTAAGTGCAAAGTAAAGTCTATAGGAATAGAAATAATCATGAATAGTCAGCTAGCAAGGGATTTTCCCATTCATTCAGACCTGGAGAATGTGCTGAGAGTGCCTCTCAGTGGGCAGATGCGATCAATGCAAAAGTGAAAGTGATATCTACTTAATGTGCTGTGAAACAGAAACAGAAAAAAAAAATCCCCTATCTGTACTGGTGCCATGCCTCATGGAGTAAATTTATTTATTTATTTATTTAAAAACTTTTATATACCGGTATTAGTATGCATACATCATACCGGTTTACAATGTAACTTTAAATAAAATAAATCTTCAAGCGGGAAACCTCTTCCAAGAAATGTAATAAAGTAAATATAGACAAGGAACACCTCAGCATATCTCCCTCTCTTCCCCTTAAAACACACAGAAAATAAACACCCATTGGTATCAACTAAATTGAACTGAATTTTTGTTGAGTCACTCCTTTTTAATGGAGAAATGCATGCTACAAAACTAATAAATACATATGATGCAATAATGATTCATTAAATCTACCTTATAAATGGGCTCTGACCGATGGCCCGCAAATGAGCAGTAGAGAGCAGCTCTACCGCGCATGCGTGGGCGAGCACGTCGGTCAGAGCCGAGCGTGCCTGAAAAAAAAATATGGTGCTGGGGCCGCAGGAGCGGCGGTGGCGGCGGTGGTGAGAAGCAGGAGCGGCGGCGAGAAGCAGGAGTGGGAGGAGCAGTAGCGGCAGCAGCGACGAAGAGCAGGAGCGGGAGGAGCAGTAGCGGCGCAGCGCGCGCGCAGGAGGGACCCCCCCCCCCCCCCAGAGATCTTCCGTCTGCCGGTTGTGGATCTTAAAGAGGAGGGGCTTGAGAGAGGGAGAGTGACTGAGGAGAGGGAGGAGAGAGTGAGGGGAGGGAGGAGTGAGAGGGAGAGGGGGGAGTGAGAGGGAGGGAGAGGGGAGGGGAAGGTGAGAGAGGGAGGGAGGGGAGAGGGGAAGGGGAGAGAGAGGGAGAGGGGAAGGGGAGAGGGAGGGAGGGGAGGTGGGAAGGGGAGAGGGAGGGAGGGGGAAGGTGAGAGAGAGATGGAGGGAGGGGAGAGGGGAAGGTGAGAGGGAGGGGAGAGGGGAAGGTGAGAGAGAGGGAGGGAAGAGGGGAAGGGGAGGGAGGTGGGAAGGTGAGAGAGAGGGAGGGGGAAGGTGAGAGAGAGATGGAGGGAGGGATGGAGGGAGAGAGGGAGGGAGGGGGAAAGGGGAGATGGAGGGAGGGAGGGAGGGGGGAGAGAGTGAGGGAGGAGGGAGAATGAGGGGGAGGGAGTGGGAAGGAAATGGACCGAGCCCGTTGTTACGGGCTTAACTGCTAGTACAATAATAAAGCATTAAGCACAGAACACATAATAGCAATAAAAATCCCTAATACATCCTATCCTGTCTACTACTACCTGTTGCGCCTGTCGGTTGCAGGTGGCTGCGACCTCTCATGCTCACCTCTTTTTTCCCTGCACCGTCAATCTTTGGGAGAATGGCGGCCTCCGCCAACCAACGCCAACTTCCCTGGCATCCCCGGGACAGCGTGGGCGCTGCTGACCACCATCTTACTTCCGGCATCACCTGCGTGCGCGCGCAGGGCCCCTTTATGAATACGTCATGGCGGGAACCTCGGGGGCGTCCCCTCCCGATGATGTCAACACCATTAGGATACTTATACGGACTCGCCCATTGCTAAGACGAGTTAGCAAGGAGTTCTCTCGCTTGTTAAATCTGCTCTACTCATCGGATCCAAGATGGCGGCATGCTGTGTGTAGAAGCGGAGTGATCACCTGCTTATACCGTGAAACATATTATTTCCTTATATTTGGAATGCAACCAAAAAGGAAGGGGAAAATCAGGGTATACCCCTCTACACCACCACCATCATCAGCTATGCAGCAGGAAATTCTTTGGTTCCTTACCCCCTCAGCTATAGAAATTCCAGGAGTCGAGGAGCCCTTGGTGCAAGGAACGGAGAGAGAAGTTCCTGCACCGGAGGAGACTACGCTGAGTCCAGATCAAAGACCAGTTCCGACGCAAGGAACAGAGTCAATGTTTCAAACCGATGCGCTGAACGAAGGAATCTCTTCCAGGTTGCTTGCAGTGACTCCAACTCTTCCCGCAGCCTCTCAGGCAAAACCAGCGATCGTGGTCACCTCGGTTGAGACGATTAGCGCAGAAACAACAGGACTCGGACTTGGAAAAGGGGCAGCTGGGGTAAGTCCTGATGGTTTAAGCCTGCAAATACCTCAAGAGTCTACTCCAGATTTTAAGCCCCTAAAAATCCCTGAACGCCCTGAGGTCATCACAATGGCTGTATTATGGGACATGAGGGTGGGGGTTGCAACCACAGGGGCGGATTTTCAGACTCCGCGAATAGGCCTACTTTTGTTTGCGCTCCAGGCGCAAACAAAAGTACGCTGGATTTTAGTAGATACGCCCGGAGCCGCGCGTATCTGCTAAAAACCTGGATCGGCACGCGCAAGGCTATCGATTTTGTATAGCCGGCGCGCGCCAAGCCGCGCAGCCTACCCCCGTTCCCTCCAAGGCCGCTCCGAAATCGGAGCGGCCTTGGAGGGAATCGTCTAACGCCCCTCCCCTCACCTTCCCCTCCCTTCCTCTACCTAACCCACCCGCCCGGCCCTGTCTACACCCCCCCTTACCTTTCTCCAGGGATTTACGCCTCCCGGAGGGAGAAGTAAATCCCCACGCGCGAGCGGGCCTCCTGCGTGCCGGGCCGCGACCTGGGGGCGGGTACGGAGGGCGCGGCCATGCCCCCGGACCGTCCCGGGCCGTAGCCACGCCCCCCAAACGCAGCGACGACCGGGCCCGCCCCCGACACGCCCCCCTCGGAGAACCCCGGGACTTACGTGAGTCCCGGGGCTCTGCGCGCGCTGGTAGGCCTATGTAAAATAGGCTCACCGGCGAGCAGGGCTCTGAAAATCCGCCCCACAGTGAATAATTTGAGTGAGAAAGTGGAAGCTCTGGCTTCTCAAAGCACTCATAGTTCACATGATTTTCAAAGGAAATTTGATCAAATTTCTAGGAAAGTTGTGACCTTGGAGGAGAAGGAGCAAGAGTAAAATTTAAAGTGGCAGTTATGAAGGATAAAGAATTTCTTGCCAGAAGAGTGGAAACTCTTGAGAATACTTCTAGACATTTAAATATAAGGATCCTTAATTTTCCTCTTGTGTTGGGAGAAACTCCCTATGTTTCCTTTAAAAGATTTATGCAAGAGGTCCTTGGTTTGGAAGAAGAACATTTTCCAGCAATAAATAAATGCTATTTTCTGCCTAGAGTTGCCTCAACACTTAATAGAGTTAACCTCCAAGATAATTTGATGAAATATTAGAAAATTCAACAATAGAGGTATTAGACAGAGCCACTCTACTGGTTTCCTTGATATCTTTATTGGATGTCCAATTGATTATGAAAAGCTATTTTAGGAAGTTTCCTACTTCTTTTTTCAATGAAAATGTTAAAATCTTCCCTGATCTTTCTCCTATAACACAGGAGAGGCGAAGGGGGCTTTTAGCCCTGCGCCAACAGTCAGTCTCGTTGGGGTATACCTATAAGTTAAAATTTCCTTGTAAATGTATGTTAAAGAGGGGGGCTAAAGTCAATGTATTCTTCACTATCGAGCAGATGAAACTCTTTTTGCAATCAAAAACCCCCACCACATCTTCTCCCATTAATATGTAATAGCTGTTAGATGTGCTGTGTTTTTCTTTAGTATAATAATATTACTTAGAATTATCTCTCTTTAATTTCGGATCCAAAGTAAATGATACTATATTGATTTA
Source organism: Rhinatrema bivittatum (assembly GCF_901001135.1). Taxonomy (NCBI): domain Eukaryota; kingdom Metazoa; phylum Chordata; class Amphibia; order Gymnophiona; family Rhinatrematidae; genus Rhinatrema; species Rhinatrema bivittatum. The sequence goes on from NC_042615.1 coordinate 661,370,682, forward strand.
TGGTTTAAGAAAGGAGGAAATTATCTAATTCAGTGTTGAAATGTTATATAAGGAAATTGTGTCTATCACTCCTTTCTGTTTCTGTATTTGCAAAATTCAGTTTTTGTAATATTAAAAAAATGATAAATAAAGAATTAAAAAAAAAATTCCCTCTACTTGGATCTTGCGTTCCAGATTCTCCTTCGGGCAATTGGACACTCTGAGTACCCGTTCCTCGGGGGCTCTTCCATGTCTTGCCTATCTGCTCCTCCTGCCTGGGACATCCTGGCCCACCCCTCAGGTATATCTACTTGGACTTCCTTGTGTGAGTACATTCTACAACTTCTATCATCTCTACTGAAGATTTCACGGCGTATCCCGTCCCTGGGGCCACTACCATTTTTCAGTCCATTCACTCTACTCTATCTATGCCTCAGGATACTTCATCTCCTACACTGGGTCTACGACCTTGTTCCTGTAACATCGACCTCTGCCTTTTTGACTTCTACAGTACAGTTTCCTTGGCATACCCAGCACTGCAGGACACTACGGTATCTACACTCAGAGGTATTACATCAGCCTACAGGAATTCCCGGGTGTACCCCACGCTGCGGGCCATTACCAGGACCTTCGTATATACATCATCATCCTGACCACTGTATTTACTAAGTCTGGTTTATTTATATTTCCCGCTCCTTGGATCATGTTTGATCTTTCTCCTTAATAAAGTCTCTCTCACAGCTGTGTCCTACGTCGCTGAGGCCACGCCTACCAATGCTGAGGCCCACGGGGCTCCTCCCTGTGAGTGGAGACAGCTCTCACCTCGCCCTGGGGTTCACCAATTCATCAAAACCATAACACTATCACTATGATAATAGGATGAGTGGAAGTTAAGGCCGCAATTTTATTAACACAATGGTTGATATTCAAAGGTTTTGTCGGGTTAATTTTTCAAGTTACCTGGACAAAACCAGAGATTTAAATATTTCTAAGCTAAATTTTGTCTAAGTAACTTACTACCCAGATAAAATTTAGCTGGGTAAAAGGAAGAGGTACTGGGGTATTCTAGAGGTGGGACTAAATTTTACCTGGCGAAAGTTAGTGGGGCAAGCCTAGTTGGAAAAAGAGCTGTCCTAAAGTAACCTGGGTACATAGAGCTGGCTAACTTTAGCCAGGTATATTCAGTGCAACATTGATCTGCTTATGTTCCACTGAATATTCAGCTACAGTTACCTAGGTAAAAATACCCAGGTAACAGTAGGTCAGCTATTTTATGCCGTACCATGTTTTGAATGTTTTGGTATAAAAGCATGTAATAAACAGAAGATGATGTAATGCAATGATACCCCACACATACACACACTCTCCAACAGTCTCCTTCCCCTTCCTGCTGCTCCTGCACCTAGGGGTGCCTACCAGCTGAATCCAGTCCTGCCTTCCTCCCTAAAGCCACCCTCCTCCCTTCTCATGTTTCCTGTCACTCTTCAGTCCTCCCCTTTGTTCTCCTCTTCCATCCCTGTGCCTCTTCTGTACCTATCCCTTCCCAATGCCCCCTGTTATCATTCTCCCTTTTTTCTTACTATCCTCTCTCTGTCTTTCTGCCCTCCCTCTGTTTTATTTTTGCCTCATTTGCTCCACACCTATCATTGTTCTTTTGGATGTTTCAGCTTCTTCTGGACTCAACAAGAGCCACGGCAACCACATGGGTTTGTCCACAACTCCTCAGTATATTTGGATTTCCAGAAGGCACTCGACAAAGTCCCTCATGAGAGACTTCTAAGAAAACTAAAAAGTCATGGGATAGGAGGTGATGTCCTTTTGTGGATTGCAAGTTGGTTAAAAGACAGGAAACAGAGAGTAGGATTAAATGGTCAGTTTTCACAGTGGAAAAAGGTAGTGGAGTGCTTCAGGGATCTGTACTTGGACCAGTGCTTTTTAATCTACTAGATAAATGAAGCTTGACTGACGTGCCGCAAATGCGCAGTAGAGAGCAGCTCTACCGCTCATGCGCGGGCGAGCACGTCGGTCAGAGCTTGCCTTTAACAAAAATGGTGCTGGGAGGAGCAGTAGCAGCAGAGAGGAGCAGTAGCACCGGAGATCTTCCGTCTGCGCCATCCAAAGGGGTTGTGAATGAGCTGAGATGGGAGGGAATTGAGAGAGGAGGAGAGAGGAGGAGAGAGGTGAGAGGGAGGGAGGGAGATTAGTGGGGGAGAAGAGAATGAGGGGAGAATGAAGGGGAGAGGGAGAAGAGAATGAGGAGGAGAATGAAGAGGAGTGGGAGGGGGAGAATGAGGGGGAAGGGGAGGGAGAGGGGAATGAGGGGGAGAGGAGAATTAAGGGGAGGGGAGAATGAGGGGGAGTGGGGGAGGGGAGAATGAGGGGGAGAGGAGAATGAGGGGGGGGGAGAATGAGGGGGGAGAATGAGGGGAGGAGGAGAATGGAGGGGAGAATGGGGGGAGGGAGGAAATGGACCAACATTTTTTTTTTAATGTAGCCCCTTGTTACGGGCTTAACGGCTAATATATTTATAAATGATCAAATTTGTGGATGACACAAAATTATGCAGAGTAGTTAAATCTCAAGCGGATTGTGATGAATTGCAGGAGGACCTTGCGAGACTAGAAGATTGGGTTTCCAAATGGCAGATGAAATTTAACATGGACAAGTGCAAAGTGATGCATATAGGGAAAAATAACCCATGCTATAGTTACACAATGTTAGGTTCTATCTTAGGAGTTACCACCCAGGAAAGTGATTTAGGCATCACAGTGGATAATACATTGAAATCGTCGGCCCAATGTGCTGTGGCAATGAATAAAGCAAACAGAATGTTAGGAATTATTAGGAAGGGAATGGAAAATAAAACGGAGGATGTCATAATGCCTCTGTATCACTCCATGGTGGGACCGCACCTTGAGTACTGTATGAAATTCTGGTCACCAAATCTCAAAAAGGATATAGTTGCAGTGGAGAAAGTGCAGAGAAGGGCGATCAAAATGATAAAGGGAATGGACAGCTCCCCTATGAGGAAAGGCTGAAGATGTTAGGGCTGTTCAGTTTGGAGAAGAGAAAACTGAGGGAGGATATGATAGAAGTCTACAAAATAATGATAGGACTTGAACAAGTTCATGTAAATCGGTGGGGAGGGTCAGACGGCCAAACTGCTTTTTTCTGGCTTACTTCACTTACTACTTGTTTAAATGAGAGGAGAGGAGGAGGCAGATGGGTTTGTTCCTTCCCTACTTTCCACTTCTTGGCATGCTAAGCAGATGAGTAGGCGGTAGCGATGTTGATTTGTCTGTGCCCCCTCGCCATAGTTTGAGAACCACTGGTAGACAATGAATTTGACATAAATGTTAAAATGTAAAAACTAAAATTTATCAGGACTAAAAACAAAGGAAAACGAGAAATGAGATCAAAAGAGAAAGCAATCGAACAGGAAGGTGTTTTTCAAGATTAGCTACTGCAATTGCTCTAGAAGGACTTTCTGATCACTTAACTAGAGAGTAGATATTCAAAGCTGGCTGAGTAAGTAACTTAGGGCCTCATTTTCCAAACGTATCGCACGCGGTAAGGGACGTTTCGCACGCGAAATGTCCCTTTTCGCGTGCGATACCAAAATGGGGGCGGAGTCGGCCCCGGAAGAGGAGAAGTTGGGGCGTCACCAGGGCCGACTCCGCGACGACGGCGCGCACAGCGAAAAGGTAAGTGTCTTTTGCTGCCAATAGCTACAGCTCCTATGGTGGCGCTATTGGGTGCGAAACAGGCAGCGATCGCACCACAACGGTGCGATCGCTGCCGGCTAGCGCAGGCCCGCCCCCCGTTTCGGCCCCCCGCCCCTCATCTTCTAAAGTATTGCAGGCCTGCGATACTTTAGAAAATGAGGCCCTTAGCCGGTTAGAACTATTCTGGCTAAGTTACAATGTTTATTCAGCAACATGGCAAAGCCACTGAATATGGGGTAGATTTTAAAATACCTACGCACACCGAGCCTATTTTAAAAAGGCCTGGCGATGTGCGTAAAGCCCCAGGACACGCGTATGTCCCGGGGCTTCAAAAAAGGGGACGAGGAGGGGTGGTCCGTGGATGGGGCGGGGTCAGAGGCTCGAGGCACAACGACCATTTGCCGCTGTGCCGGGAGATCATATGCTGGTAGGCTGCTGGCGTGCGCAACCTGGGCCTGCCAGAGGCAGACGCAACAGGTATGAGAAAGTTCGGGGGGGGGGGGTCCTAGGTGAGGGCTAGGGGGCGGGAGAGTTAGGGGAAGGGGATGGGAGGTTAGGTTAAGAGGTTGGGAACGGGGGAAGGCCGCCGATGTTGGCGCATGCAGGTTGTACAATTGTGCACCCCCTTGTGCTCGCCGACCCCCAATTTTATAACATTTGCGCAGCTGCGTGCACATATTATAAAATCGGGCATCCATGTGTGCGCGCCGGGTTGCGTGCACACAACTTTATAAAATCTATCCCTATATGCGTATATGTGTACACTTTTAGATCTGCTTTATGTGGCATTTAAACTTAGATGTAAACTTTACTGGCTAATTCCAAATATTGATAGTGAGCCATATAAGTTTTATGGCTACCTCGTTCCACTACCGATCTACCCAGAACATGCCTATTTTTTGTACATTTAACTTTAACCATATATCGGACTTATACGGCTTAGCGGCGGCGGCTGTATAAGGTGCATATTCAGCGGCCGCTGCTTAGCTGCATAACTACCCCTAGGTTTCCTATTTTAAAAAATGTTTTTGAGCAGGTCTAAAGTTATGTGGCTAGCTTAGCCAGATATATCAGATATTCCGATAAGTTAGCCGCATAATAAGAATCCTTCCCAGAACGTTCCTAAAACGCCCCTTTTATATCCACTAAATTATAGCCGGATAACAACATATCTGGCTATAATTTAGCTGGATAAGAGGTTCAATGTGAAGTATAATCCATTTAGTTGGGTAACTTGTACTCTGGGGGAATTCTGAACAAAAAAAATTAAATATTCTGCAAAATTCTGCATACTTTATATTAGTTAAAATAACACAATACACATCACATTCTTTAAGTAATTAATTTAAAATGCAATACAGAAAAGTTATTACTCAAAGATATTTTGAGCAGAATTCCCCTATAATTACACTGTAGTGTCCTTTCCACCTCTCGCCCTACTCCCCTGGCCAGACCTCTTTCATTTTGCTCTTTTAGGCCCCAACTCCTCCACTCTCCACTATCTCTCGCCTCCCCCCCCTTCATGCTCAAGTCCTTCCATTCTATTTCCACCACCCCCAGCCCTCCACTCCCATAGTTTGACCCTTTTCTCATTCAGGCCCTCACACAGGCTTCCTCTGTCTGTCTCACACACACACACACACCCTCTAACACAGGCTCCCTCTGTACCTCTCTCATACACCTTCACACAGGCCCCCCTCTCTCATATATGCACATTCACCCTCACACAGGTTCTCTCTGTCCCACTCTCATACACACCCTCACACAAGCTCACTCTCTCTCTCGCACACACAAACACCCCATCACCCAGGCTTCTTCTCTCTCCTGTACATGCACACCCCATCACACAGGTGCCCGCTCTCTCTGTTGTACACACACACACATCCTCACACAGGATCCCCCCCTCTCTCATACACACACATTTCCTCACTTACGCATACAGGATCTCAATCTCTCACTTACGCTTACTTACACACACACACAGGCATCCTCACAAACACACTGTTTCTCTCACACAGGCTCACAAGCTTTCTTGCCTTTTATGCTGGGTCTTATCTTTTGCTGGGCCTGCTGATCTTCACTGCTCCACTCGCGGCCAGTTGGTCCTTGGGTCTGATCTTTGTTGTGAGTGGATAGAACTAAACTTGCAGCCAGCTGCTGCCTTGGGCCTGATCTTTGCCATGAGTGGAACAGACTCTGTTTGCTCATGACCCACAGGGCCTTTTCTCTGAAATTCTGCACAGAAGGGGAATTCTATGCAAATTCTGCGCTCCACATTAGCACAGAATTTCCCCAGGACTAAACTTGTGAGTTATCCATCTAAATTGCTTTGAATATTTACCCCATTAATTTTTAGATTTAGAGGCCTATGCAATAAACCTTTTCATATATATTAAGGCCCTCGTGTACAAGCTAAAAATAGTGAGCTATACAGTAAGGCCTTAAAGTGTCAGTTAAAGGGACTTGGAAAGACCCTTGTATATATATATATATATCTATATATCTATATATGATATATATATATATATATATATGCAAGTAAAGGAATGTTATATGCAAAATGAGGGGTTACAGTGCTATGGTACCACTTTGCCACTCTATTGATGCCTTGGGGGTGTTGATGCCACTCTTCTGGTCTCCATGCTCTTCGCCTATGGTTTAGAGTTTTAAGCCTATGCTCCTTCTGCTTTGCCCCTCTGCTGGTGCCTTGCAATGTTTTACCTCCACTCCTACTGCTTTCACTTTATGCAATGCCTTGTGTATTAGACCTGGTTTACACATAGCACAGGCGTTTGGCAATCCACCCACCCCGATCCAGCCAACCATATCTTTTGGTTTAAAGCCTCCTGGCATGCTTCATGGACCTTACCCAGTTATCTTTAATAGTTTCCTGCCCTCTTGGATGCTTTTCTGAACTTCTTTTCAAATGCAATTAAGTTTCTTACTTCTCAAGGCTTTTGAGGAGTAGGGGAGAAAGAGGAGAAGAGTGAGGGATGTGGGGGTAGGGTGGCAGGAGCCACACCCCTAAATTGTGGGCTGGGGTGGACCCCCACACTTCTCATTTTAGAAGGGTGCTCCTGCCACCCTAACCCCCACCTCCCTGCCGTATATGGGTGTTGGAAATATAAATCCAGCCCTGAAAGATGTCATAGTCAGATACCCTCATATCCACTTTCTATGCCTTGGGGTTTTCATGCCAATGCGTTAGTGACTTTTGCTGGCCTTTTAGTGCCTTGGGGTATTCTTGTTACCATTATTGTTGCCCTTGTACCCTCTTTTAGTCCCTTGGGGTACCTCTTACTCCTCTTTTGGTGTGTTGGGGTGTTCATACCATTTTGTTTGTCCTCTTTGCTCCTGATTAAGAACCTTAGATGGTAATTTTTAAACAGGCATGCAGGCGCACATGTGCACGCATTTAACGGCCCGTGCCCAGGGACGTGGCCATTTTATAACATAAGCACATATATGCACATTGCACAAGTTATAAATAGCCTGAACGTCGCACATGTGTGCATATTTTTAAGTGGATGTGTGCCTATGCCACGCAAATACCACTTCTACCATACAAGCAAGGAGGATTTGAAAAGACCACACGCGCCAACGCCATTACCAGTTTACCAGTTCTTTCCCAGTTCACTCAGATAAGGCCTAGGACTTCCAAAAGACCTAGTTTATTAGCCCCCCCCCCCTTCTCCCCTGTTAGTCACAACCCTTAAAACCCTGTTTATGAGTTTAGTTATTTTTGTTTTACGACTTACACACCATCCATAGCAGAAGTAAAGTTACAAGGCAGGGGACCCCGCACATGCCTGTGTGTGTAAGTCTTTAAGCGCAAATTTCAAGGTGAAATCCAAGAACGGCCATGCCTGCCCAGACCAAGCCCACACCCCACCCCTTTTTTCAGAACTTTTCATTTGTGTAGTGAGAGATACGCGCATATACCAGGGCAGCTTTTAAAATCCGCTCGGCGTGCGTTGGCCCATCTTGTGGCCTATCTCCCCATTTTGGCACATGCGGGGCTTTTAAGAATTCACTTTTAGGGTCTTCCTGACACTGTGGGTACTGCTTCCTCCTTCTATGGTTCTTTCAGTGTCCATGCTAACATTTGTCTTACTTTGACCCTCTTTCAGTGCCTTTGGCTATTTTCTGCCACTTTTGCCTTGAGATGTTTATGCAATTTTGTTGGTGCTGCTTTGCTGGTCTTTTAGTACCTTGGGGTTTTCCTTGCCACTAATGTTGGTGCCCTTTGCCTCACTTTTAATTCCTTGGAATGATCATGTTGCTGTTGGTAGTGATGATCTTTATATACTTCTTTGGTCACCTTTGCTGTCTGTGACTCTTTGCACCTCTTTTGGCGCCTTGGGCTGTTCATACCATTGTCAGTATCCCTTTGCCCTTCTCACAGTGCCTGGTCTATCATGACACTATTTATTTTGATTACCCATAACAGTGCTTTGGGATATCGATGTCACTCTTGGTGTCTTGGAGTGCTCTGCACTCTGGCTGCTGATGTCTGTTTGCAATTTTCATCCAACTTGAATAGAAAGCTCCAATTTTTCAGCCCAAATAATATGCACTGCTTTTCCCATTGACTTTCATGAGAAATGAATAAATGAATGAATGACAAGAAAAATCCAAATACATTTTTTTGACTCCAAACCAAATGAAAAAAATCACTAAGTCAAACGAATCTAATCATGATGAAACGAAAGAAAATCTTTCCTGTGTACATCCATAATGACATTGCTTTTGTTAAGTTTGTCCAGAGAGCATAATAGGCATTCAGACACATCATAAAGAAGCTCATAGAAGCTCACATGGCTTTATTAATCTCTCCAGTACTGCCTTATTCTGTGGTTTTAAAATTATGCAAACTCTTTTTTGGACTGATTTGAAGCCCTGATGGATGCTGGCATTATTATATTGCTGCCCCAACAGCACAGGTTGTTCATATAAAACGGATACTGGTTGACACTGTCTTTCAGTGCCAAGTCTGGAACATTCTTTGCAGAGGCTGCCAATGTTAACATCTGAGCCCACTCCATGTCCTTCCAAATTGCCTAGACTGGACAGCATGTGATAGTCTGGTTCATGCATGCCAGGTGTATGTAGAACATGCTGTGAAATCAAACTTCACCTTCTACCTCAGATCCTCTCCATCTATGCCAGCTGTGACTTATTGTGGTACATGTACTCTATATCCATGATTTGGGGAATTCTCATCAAAGGTCTTGGTCCTTTTAGACCTACAAAAGAGACAGATGGGAATATGTAGTATACTGGAGCACATATCTGACTTTTGCTACTGTCTGGAAAGTGAAGATCCTATACAAGTACCTTACCTTGCCCCCTCTCTTGCTATGTTAACCAGCTCAGCAAGTCCCCATTTTTTTCCCAAAGATCCTGACCCTCTCTGGCCCCATCTCTCTCACAATGGTGATACTTTCCTTCTTCACTAACGATGAATTCTTATGGATTCTGGAGGCTGCATCCAGGGAATCCTCTATGCTAATGATGACATCTGGCTTCAACCTTTCTGCAGGATGTTGCTCCAGTAGATTCAAATTACATTCCCACACAACCACTTCCTATCGTCCTCTAAGGAGCCTTTATCTTTGTTGTCTTGCCTTGTTAATATCCTGATATTGATATTTCACTGGAGCACTGTGCCGGGGCAAATTTGAGGCTGCTAACCTCCAAAGTCCTTTTGTTTTCATGTATGCTGCATAACTGTCAGTGATTTCCTCATGAAGGAACTTATAACTTGCTCCTGGTGAAGGAGCAAGTTATAAATCTCAAAGGGAGCTTCACAATATGCTTGTTTTTGTCCACATAGAAGTGCTACATCCATTACCATAGTCATACCCCCTACTGCTCCATTTGCTGCTCCTGTCACCACCTCTGTTTCTCTGTATCTCTTCTTCTTCTGCCGTAGACTCCTTGGCTACCTCCTTCTCAACATGCTGGCCTTCCTGCATGGACATAAAATGCTTGTGCTTCTGGGAGTCCCTGCCTCCCTTCTGTTTCCTCTTTTCCTTCTACAAAGCCTTCATGCCCTCCACACGGGAAGAGAAGCTCACTGGGTAATGTAGCATTTTAAGCTGCATGGCAGTCTTGCATGACAGCCACATAGCTGGAACGCAAGAAAAATTGCATGCAGATAGGCTGCAGGAGAATATAATGACATCATTTACAGGCACTGAGCTGCTGGAATTTTATTTGAGTAATGCTAATGATTAAATGAATATACAGTTTCCTATGGAACTGAGCTGTTGTATAATCAGTCAAGGTTGTCTTTTGGCACATGTTCTTAGTGGTTCATAAAATTAATGCTGACACAGGTAATCATGTTCACTGCCAAAACTGATTGTTTCCAAAACTGTCGGGTGTTTATAACCCAGCCTGGTGCAAAAAAAAAAAAAAGGTTTGAGGAACACATTAACTCAAGCTTAGCCCCATTTACAGGAGATTTACAGTAATAAAGGACAAATCATTTTTGCAAACACCATGAGGTCAATATTCAGAAAGGCCATAAGTGGATAAGTTATTAGGGTAAAGTTATGTGTGTAATTACCCAGATACGTCTGCTGCTGAATATACTCAGATAAGGTTACACACATTAACTTTAGGACATATATTTTTCCAACCACACTTACCTGTGTAGCTTTAGAAGTGTATGCTGAATCTTTGCACCCAAGCTAAAGGTTATACTGAGATCCAGCAATGCCTCCAGCCCTGCTCTTTTCTGTGAGTATGAATTTTGTGCTTGTAACAAGTTACCAGCAAAATATTTATTATTTACCCGCTCGGCAACAGGTGGTAGGAGGCTGTGGGCAGTCATTTATACCCTGAAGATTTGTCTGCCCACCTCCCAAAGCTAGTTGTACAAGTTTTCTGAAGACTGAACTCTAAATTTTTAGTGAAGCCAAATGTTTATAACACTTTTTTCTATCCATTCCAAATTTATAAGACCACCTGACAAATCCTTTAACACAGGGCTTCCCAAACCTGTCCTGGGGCCCCCACACTCAATCAGGTTTTCAGGATATTCACAATGAATATGCATGAGATAAATGTGTATATCATGGAGTCTCAGCATACTGTATGCAAATTTATTTCATGTGTATTTATTGCGGGTATCCTGAAAACCTGACTGGCTGTGGGGTCTCCAGAACAGTTTTGGGAGGCCCTGCTTTAGCACCTGTAATACTTATTTTTTCCTTTTCTTCTCTCTCTCTCCCTCCTCCAGACTATAACATTCCTCTTTCTTGTCCCTCCAGTACATGACTGGTTTTCTGTCCTCACTTCTTTCATTTCTTGAATGATTCATCTCTTATTCTGCACTCATCTTTTTCCACATTAAAACAGTCTTTCTGATTAATTTAATACTCATAAGATATGCCAGATCGACAGTAGAATAAATTCAGACTCTCCATTTATCCTCAGAACAGGTACAGTATGATCATTTGCACTTCAGGTTTCACCACGCTGTCCTTCCATTGTGTCTGAGGGGACAACCTCTAGAGCTGAGAGGGTAAGTGTTTCCATGCTTCTGCTATATTTGCTGAATCTGCCAATAATGACGCCAATTAGTGGCAAATTGTGAAAGTGATTAAACTGCGTGGCCAAATGTCTATTGTCAGCTGGACTGAGACCACCAATTCATTTCATACGGTCTATGGCTTTCATATAGTAAACAATTTTGGTGACTACCAGCCTGAGTCAAATTTGAACAAAGGACCTCAATATGAATGGTTCTCTAATCCTGTTCCCTTGAGTCACCCAGTCCCTACATTCACCTTTTCTTGATATTCTCTCTCTTTCTGATCATCTAATTTCTTCCAGCCTTCTGATTTAATTTCTTCCCACCATACTAGTCTTTCATCTTTTCTTCTTTTAAATCAGATATCTGAGGTCCTGTCCCACTTTGCTCCATACCTAATCTTCCAGCCCTATTGGGCCCTGCTCCAGTCTTGCTCTCAGGGGGATCCAAAGTTGAGGCACTATGGTCCTTCATTCTGCACTTCGTCATTAGGGTTTTTATAACATGAGTGGGAATAAGGACCATAAGGACCATTCCGTCTGCCCAGCTTGCGTCATTCTGCAATGCCATGGATCTTAGTTAACTCTAACTTCCTTTCACTTTTTTGCACATAAACATACTCTGTGATTATGCCATGCCTTCTTGTATTCTATACCTCCCTTGCGGGGTTGTTTCAAGCATTTACCACCCTGTCCATGAAGAAATATTTTCTAATGTTACTCCTGAGTTTTACACCCTTTGAACTTCAAGGGATGACTTCTCGTTCTAGAATGTCATTCCTACTGAAAAAGGTTTGCTTCTTCTACATTGCATACATCCTTAACAAATTTGAATTTCTCTATCTGAACAGAAATAGACTAGCTGTGACAATACAAAAAATACGGACTTGCCATTTCCCTGATATATTGAACTGGCTGCCAAATGTCTTTCTCTTGCTCAAATGGTATACCGTGAAACAACAATGTAAACGAGTATCAAAATCTTCATTAATCATTTCACCATGACCATATTTTTGTTAAAAATATTCACCATAGTTGCTTGTTTTTTGTTTTGTTTTTAAACTAAAAATGTCCTTTTCTTGCAGTTCTCCTTACCTCATATTTATTCATTTGCATAATTTATCTACCATAGAGACTGTAATGAAGATACTACACTATATTCTTTTTATAGTATTAACTTGGGATATTGCTCTATGCCGTACAAAGATGTTCTAAGCCAAATAAAAGAACTTGTTCCATGCAGCAAGAAACAGTAGAAATGTATTTGACACAGAATTATAAAGTATACCAATAGATGTGATTATATGTATATAAAGATGTCTGGGTGGCAGGATAAGATAACAATATACAATAGTAAAACACTGTATTATAGCTGGCTAGCATGCAAAGTCGCATACTGCTAATCTTTCTCTAGGGTAGTGTTTCCCAACCTTATCCTGGAGACAGTTACCTAATTGATCTGATTTTCAGGAGATCCATAATGAATATGGAATATATTTGCAAAGGGATGAGCCCCAGTGTTTGGTAACTTTTCATGTTTTTTCATTGTGGATATATTGAAAGTCAGATTGGTTAGGTGTGCCTCCAGGACTGGGTTAGGAAACACTGACCTAGGGTAGGTAAACAGTTATGTGACTGCAGCCTCAAAGAAATTGAGCTGTATTAATATTTTTGTCCAGGACCTTTTTCCTGTGACTTGGCAGTAGCAAGGTACACTCCAGTAGAGCCTGGAGAGTTTGGGAGCATCATGGAGGAGATGTTGCAAAAATCTTTCCCAAGATTCTCCTGGCAAGCAGAAATAGCAGAGACTGGAAAACAGTTGCAAACAAATACAGGCTATTGTATACTGATACGGCCAAAGCATTCACTTTCATTTCTCATAGAGTTTTCTAGGCGATACACTTATTGCTCTACATCTACAGTAATAATATGTGTAGTACTTCCTTCTTTCCAAAATTGTGCCCTACGGGAATTCATGGCTTCCATAAGATCTCTCAGCCCAGCAGGCCAGAGGTTCCAAAACTACTCCTGGGCAAAGGTATATTTAAGCCAGTGATCCTTAAAGTTAAAAGCATCCCTATTTCAAAGAATACACTTAACACAGACTACTTTTAGAAGTTATATATTTATGTACTTTGGTCTCAATGGGAGAGAAAATTTATGGTGAACAGTGCTGGCTTACAAAAGGTACTAAAGGTTTATCAAATAATTATGGGTTACTTAAGGCACAAGTCACTGGGGAACAAAGAAGAAAAAAGGTAAAATGAAAAACACATCAGTAAACTGTAGAAAGCATTGTGTAGATTTCTTTTTCAGAATTAAAGCACGGCTTTGAAACTGCAATTCAGTGATACAGCAAATAGACCATCTCTGGCCAATTAGATGTGATGTGATGGATGTTAGCATTAGTTACTTTCTCATTGTTCAATAAAATAAAATGCTGGTACCATATCAGCTGCAGTCAAATCAACAGAGCCTAAAGCAGATGCAGTAAATGTTTAAATGTTTTAAATATAATGACCTTTGTACATGTGCATGGAATTAACAAAATCCATGATGGTTGCCCATTATACACAGTAATTATTCTCCCTGCTAACTTGTGATGGAAAGAGTTCTAGAGTCCCCCACACACATACAGTATATACACACTCATAATCAGGGAGAAGTAAACCAATCATCTACATAGATCAAGACACACATGATTGATATATATCTATAAATCTGTTATACTTGCAGAGTAAGAATAAAATTGAAAACACGTACATGGAACATTTTAAAATATACAGACAGAAAGAAGAAAGACAGTTTCCCTTTTAGGCTTGCTGTGCAAGTCTTGTTGCATCCGTTGGTCTTTGACGGCTTCGCCCCACCTACCTCTCCCTACTTGCGGCTCCTCCCGCTCACCTTGGACTGATGGCTGCCACGGCGTTTCTCTGGCGTTCTCTCTGGCGTCCCCAGACTGGCTTTGGTGCTGCCTCCCGCCATTCTCCTTCAAGATACCTCTAGGGCGCGCGAACGCCGCCCTCATCTTTATCTTCACATTGGCGCAAACCTCAGGGGCGTCCCTCTGTTCTGACGTCACGACTCCAGGGTATATCTGCCTACAGTATTTGTTAGCTCGTTGAGTTAGCAACAGGATTCGTACGGATGGGATTCGCTCTCCGTTCCTAAGTTACTTTGCCACTCCAGCTCTACCTGGAACTCTTACTACCCTTCGGGGTTGCTAATGGGGTACCTGCTCCTCGGGGGCTTCTCTGGTTCTTTCATGTGCTATCAGGAAACCAGTACTCGCTCCTCGAGGGCCCATGTTCCCTGTGTCACTGCCTGCTACTTCTGCCCTTCTACTTGGAAGAACTAACTTACAGTCACCATCAGTGAGTAAAGATAACATCTCTCTCTACAGTACTGCTTCGCCGGAATCAGGTACTCGCTCCTCGAGGGCCTGCTCTCTGCTCCGGTGCCAGACCTCTCTTCTAGTGGAATCTCTGCTACTGCTAGTGAGTACAACACCACCGAGTCTCTCTGCTCTAAGGGATCAGGTACTCGCTCCTCGATGGCCTGCTCTCCCTGTCTCGGAGCTCTCCTAATTCTATTTGGGACTCTGAATGCTAATCTTATTATGTACTCATATCTCTCAGTCTCTTTCCACTACAGTACTGTTCTACAGAGGATCCGCTGTTCCAGTGTTCTATGAGAGACACGCCCAGCCGGGCTCTACAACCACTACTGCCACCTCTGGTGGTTCCATAAACTGTTTAATAAAAGATTCAAATCTGTGTTTGTCTGTCCGGAGTTTAGCCTGACATTGTGGTCCCTCATGGGACTGCCCTGTGGGCATGGTCAGCTGCCACAGTGTTCAAGGATCCACCCAAACACCATTAACCATAACAAGCCTTTAGTATTATTGGATGTGGATATTATTTACTCTAAAATATTTATTTATTTAGAGGATTTTGATATTCCACTTTTTCTCAAAAATAGTCATAAAGCAAATTAGAATCAAGATAAATTACAATAGCAGCATCATAATGCAATCATTAATCAGTTGTATCAATTAGCAATCACAGGAGTGACGACCCAATGGGGCATATAGAGATATGAGATAGACTATCATGGTCATTTGGAATGTGGCACAGCTGGGATAGAAGACATATGGGCACAGATGCAAGCATCAGTATCGAAGAAGAAGAGACATTGAATAAGAGATGTTAGACTTAAGAACCTATTGAGGGATTGATGAGGTGATCTCATAACAATAATACTAGTTGTATTTATTAAGGAGAGAGTTGTTGCAATGGGTCTATGGGAAGACCTGGTTGAATAGCCAAGCCTTGACTTGCTTACTCAAGATAAGGAAGCTTGCTTCAATGTGAAGAGGTAGCAGTAATAAGTTTCATAATTTTGGGGCATAGAAACTGAATGCCCGAAGTCTTGTACAGGTTAGTTTGTGGCTGTCAGAGACGGAATGATAGGAGAGTCATCTGGGAGGATCATAGTTCTCTTGTAAGCATCTAGGAGAATAGAAGCTGGGTAAGATACTTGGCATCCAGTTCAGTTTCTTTCACTGAACACACAGAACATACCATAATATGTATTTTGACAATGATTTAGAAATGTCTAAGACCAAGAGAAGAAAATGCATTAGTGCAATGATATATCGGTTGTTTGCAGTCAGGACTGACACAAGGGGTAGGCAAAAAGAGTGACTGCACAGGGCACCAAGCTGGTGGGGGTAGGTGATGGAGGAGGGGGCCCTGGCATGCCACCCTCTTATGTCAATCTGCAAGTCTGCCATTCCAATGCAAAAGGGAAAGTTGATTGATTCTAAATCCAATCCTTGCCTGGAACACCGTTTTGCCCAGTGACTGCCCTGCTTGTGGTAGAACCCAGCAGCAGGACGGGAGGTGTAGTCAAATCCCCATGGAGGGCACGGACCTGTCAGCCAAGCAGAAGAAGTGGAGCAAAAGAGATGGCAGTGGTTTAGACACCAAGGACCCTTCCCCTCCCCCAACCAGCAATGCCCACTGGCCCAGTTGCAACTTTTCACATGGTTGAGACTTGGGATAAAAGGGGGAAAATAATAATAATACTTAATTAAGTTGGAACCCCAGAGGTCCCTCCTATTCTATATGGCAGTATATTATGGGGGACCAATAACCCCAAATAGCCAAATATTAAATGTTCTTGCTATCTTGTAGAAATGTATATAGTTTCATGGCCTGAGACTAATAACCACAAGTAGATATTATGCTGTTTGAGATCCTGTTAGCGATGTACATAGTCCTAAAGAAATAAATATAATCATATAATCTAAAAAACCTGCATATATTTGTACATTCTGCCAGCCTTGTTCACAGTCCCATTTGTTTTCCTGGGGTGAAGGGAGGGAATTCCACCAATACCTTCTCCCCCAGCTGGAGGCACCACGCACCAAGAACATGAGAACTGACAGAGTCTACCCTAGGGGGGCTCTTGCCAGGAACGCCTTGCGAGGTAAGGGGGTGTTACAATGGGATTCTGAAAATTGCTACTTTTTCCAGCTTAACTCCTCTGAAAATTACTTTCAAGC
This sequence comes from Rhinatrema bivittatum, assembly GCF_901001135.1. NCBI lineage: Eukaryota > Metazoa > Chordata > Amphibia > Gymnophiona > Rhinatrematidae > Rhinatrema > Rhinatrema bivittatum. Next base: position 661,387,497 of record NC_042615.1, read on the forward strand.
TAAGTGTGCATGCGTAAGTTACATCTTCTGGAAAGAAGGTATAATTTTACACAAGTGAATACATGTGCATATTATGTGCATAATCAGCCAATTCCTTGAGGATTTTCAAAGTGAACTTATGTGTGTAAATTCACTCTGAAAATAGTGGATAAAGTATGCAGACTATGTGGACTGTTTGAAAATTACCCTCTCAGTGGGCAATAAAAAAATAAAATCATTACAGGTCCCCTTTTTATTCTGATTTCAATGTCATCTCTGCATAGATACTCGTACTTGAAGATTTGAAAACCTCTTCTTTCTTGGCCACTCTGTCTGTTATGAATTTAGGTGAATGAGAGTCTGTGTAGATCCTTATGAAAATTATACAGGTATGGTGCTCATATATGCAAAGGATGGATACAGAACTAAAAACTGGACTCAAGATATATGATTTTAAAAAAAAGTAACAAAACAATAACAGATGGCATTGTTTTAAGACTTGAATCAGCCTCAAGCCTGATGAGTGAATCATAGTAGGCATTTCAATAATAGTGAGAAGGGGAAGGAAAGTTGGGGTTGACAGATAACCTTCTGATCACCCATCAAACCACTCCAACCATCCACTTCACACTATCATTGGAATGCCTACTATGGGAAAATGTCATTGTTTTTCTCATTCTGTTTTGACCTGAAGAAGGGAGTAATGTCTCCGGAAAGCTAAATCATGAAATGAATTACATTAGCCCAATAAAAAGATATCTTATTTTTTTTGTTAACCATTATTTCTGTGCCTTCAAGTGGACTACATGGCAACCACACTGCTTTATGCAAAGATTAACCAGTAATACTGCAGTTATAGAAGGGGGTTAAACTACAAACCAGGATCTACAGCCAAAATATACAGTTCCTCGCCACGTACACAAACATACTCCAGATTAAACATACGGACTTCGAAAGTCCACAGGCTGAGAAGTGAACCCTGTGACAGTTTGTCAGATCATTTTATTTGAGAATCCTGACCTTGATATGGAAAAGTTCACTGGACTATAGCCACAGCTCCTGAAAACAAACATTACGGTTCATCTCATCCTGGTGAAAACAACATTCTTCCCTCGGAATCCTGCATTACGTGCCAGAGACTCTTCATTTAAAACTTTCCTGATAACCATTCTTGATCCCAGCTAATAAAAACCCTGCCTGCTATATAATGGTACTATTTTTAGTTCTATTTTGCCCATAATGGACCCCATGAACCACATGTGTGTACAAAAACCTATTTCTAAAAAGGGTAAAAGAATAGAATCACAACTGTTCCTTTTTCTACAACATGGCTTTATGATTACAGGTTTAGCACATGCACACATTATGCTCTACAGGTGGCTTAGTAACAGAATGAATGATGGCAGATATAGACCAAAATGGCCCATCTAGTCTACCTGGTTGAGATTCATGTACTTTGGGTAGATATTCATATGAGTTCCCACATGCAACCCAATACTAGCTCTCTCCCCCCATATCTTTTACCTGTCCTCTCAATCCTTTTCCTACCATTGACCTCCTCATCCATCTCTAGCCTGCCAAAAATCTGTTACAGTGATGGCCTCCATTATCTCTGCTAATAGGCCATTACAGGCCTTGCCATCTTTAACTTTGCTTCTTTCAAGCTCAGCATTAAAGTCAACAACCCATTCCCCTTTCAAGTTAAAATCTGGTTTTCCCATGCTCACTGACGTTTCGGTTATAACCATGAACCCTTCATGTAGGACACCCAACCTTCTTGGAAACCTGACACCTGTTTAGGCTTAGAACCACAGCTCCATGCAGGAAGCTAGGAATCACAATGCAACAGACATGGGAACCTATAAGAACATAAGAAATGCCATACTGGGTGAGACCAAGGGTCCATCAAGCCCAGCATCCTGTCTCCAACAGTGGCCAATCCAGGCCATAAGAACCTGGCAAGTACCCAAAAACTAAGTCTATTCCATGTTACCGTTGCTAATGGCAGTGGATATTTTCTAAGGGACGGATTTTCAGAGCCCTGCTCGCCTAAATCTACCCAAAACCGGGCGGATTTAGGCGAGCAGGGCCCTGCGCGCCGGTGAGCCTATTTTACATAGGCCTACCGGCGCGCGCAGAGCCCCGGGACTCGCGTAAGTCCCGGGGTTCTCCGAGGGGGGCGTGTCGGGGGCGGGCCCGGTCGTCGCGGCATTTAGGGGGCGTGTCGGCAGCGTTTTGGGGGCGGGTACGGGGGCGTGGCTACGGCCCGGGGCGGTCCGGGGGCGTGGCAGTGCCCTCCGTACCCGCCCCCAGGTCGCGGCCCGGCGCGCAGGAGGCCCGCTCGCGCGCGGGGATTTACTTCTCCCTCCGGGAGGCGTAAATCCCCGGAGAAAGGTAAGGGGGGGTGTAGACAGGGCCGGGCGGGTGGGTTAGGTAGAGGAAGGGAGGGGAAGGTGAGGAGAGGGCGTTAGAGGATTCCCTCCAAGGCCGCTCCGATTTCGGAGCGGCCTTGGAGGGAACGGGGTAGGCTGCGCGGCTCGGCGCGCGCCGGGTATACAAAATCGATAGCCTTGCACGCGCCGATCCAGGTTTTTAGCAGATACGCGCGGCTCCGCGCGTATCTACTAAAATCCAGCGTACTTTTGTTTGCGCCTAGAGCGCAAACAAAAGTAGGCCTATTCGCGGAGTCTGAAAATCCGCCCCTAAGTGAACTTAATAGCAGGTAATGGACTTCTCCTCCAAGAATTTATCCAATCCTTTTTTAAACACAGCTATACTAAATGCACTAACCACATCCTCTGGCAACAAATTCCAGAGTTTAATTGTGTGTTGAGTAAAAAAAGAACTTCCTCCGATTGGTTTTAAATGTGCCCCATGCTAACTTCATGGAGTGCCCCCTAGTCTTTCTATTATCCGAAAGAGTAAATAACCGATTCATATCTACCCATTCTAGACCTCTCATGATTTTAAATACCTCTATCATATCCCCCCTCAGCCGTCTCTTCTCCAAGATGAAAAGTCCTAACCTCTTTAGTCTTTCCTCATAGGGGAGCTGTTCCATTCCCCTTATCATTTTGGTAGCCCTTCTCTGTACCTTCTCCTGCCATTTCCTCTATACATTTTAAGAGATTTGCTTCAAAACATCCACGCTATTAGAATTCTTGTGCCATTGCCCATACCAACCTCTGTTCTCTGAAAGGGACACTGCCACAGTTGTTAACATTTAGAAATGTGTTGTTTACAATGGTGGTGAAGTAGCAAATACAAACAAAGGGATTTTCCCATCCCATGGAGATGATTTCTTTTTTGTTTAACCGAGCAGTTTCCTCCTGCTCCTTTGCACTTCAAGCTCAGTCAGAACCAAGACTGAGTTCCTGGCAAACCACGAGCCTTCACATGCAACTATTTTACATCTCCTCACAACTAAAGTTTAGTCCAGTCATTCCAATGATAGCCCTGGGCTGGAGCCCATACACCAGGGCTCCTTCCAGAACCCTGCAATCATAGGCCCTGAATCCAGCCACTACGTTTCACCCTACAGCAATGACCATAATTAACTCCAACTTGGGGGGCTGTGAAGACTGCCATTGCAGCATCCCCAGCCTCAATCAACCTGGGAAGCAGAAGACTCAACCCAGAGATCAAACCAGGATCTTTCCACATGGCAGTCCCAGTGGATCAACCCCATGGAGACAGTTTATATTCATCTACTGCCTTGTATATTTTGCTTCAGTTTGCAGATCTTTGTTGCCATGTTACAGTAGCAATTCAACATCAATCATTGAGGCACAGTGCATCATGGGCCTGAAACATTTAGATCTACATCTTGCAAAAGTTTTCCTGAAAGACACTCAAGAGACTCCAAAAACTGCAAGTCATAACTAAATAGGTGGCAACAAACAACAGTGGAGCAATAAGACTTTTTAGAATTTATTTCTCATTTTATCAACTGGTACAGTATTTTTTTACAGGTATAGATTGCAGAATCTACTCGCGGTTAATACTCATTACTCCAGGAAGCAATGACCTGTTATTTACAAAGATGCAGTGAACTGCTGGAGTAATACCATCATTAACTCATGCAGTCAACGTAAAACATTTTACTTTGACACCTAGATCATCATCATAGAAAGCATCAGATTAAACTGGTGTTTTAAATTATGTACGTTTCTAGGTCCTTCATCCCACACTGCTTCTAGGTTTTCTGTAGTTCTACGTGGTACTGGTAAACAGAAAGTTTCGGAAAAAGACTTGGTTAAGACCGTTTGCCCACTGATCACGGCATCCATATTAAAATCACTTGTCTTTGTAGCCCACAGAATCGCCCTGATGCCTTTCAAGTTGTCAGAATGCTCTGTCCTATGAATCATTTGTTGTACATCTTTGAATTTTACATAACAGAGGTTATAACAGAATTTAAACTAGGCATTTAGGGGCGGATTTTAAGAGCCCTGCTCGCGTAAATCCGCCCGGATTTACGCGAGCAGGGCCTTGCGCGCCGGTGCGCCTATTTTACATAGGCCTACCGGCGCACGCAGAGCCCCGGGACTCGCGTAAGTCCCGGGGTTCTCCGAGGGGGGCGTGTCGGGGGCATGTCGGGGGCGGTCCCAGTCGTCGCGGCGTTTTCGGGGCATGTCGGCAGCGTTTTGGGGCGGGTACGGGGGCGTGGCTACGGCCCGGGCGGTCCGGGGGCGTGGCCGCGCCCTCCGTACCCGCCCCCAGGTCGCGGCCCGGCGCGCAGGAGGCCCGCTGGCGCGCGGGGATTTACGCCTCCCGGAGGGAGGCGTAAATCCCCGGAGAAAGGTAAGGGGGGGTGTAGACAGGGCCGGGCGGGTGGGTTAGGTAGAGGAAGGGAGGGGAAGGTGAGGGGAGGGCGTTAGAGGATTCCCTCCAAGGCCGCTCCGATTTCGGAGCGGCCTTGGAGGGAACGGGGGTAGGCTGCGCGGCTCGGCGCGCGCCGACTATACAAAATCGATAGCCTTGCGCGCGCCGATCCAGGTTTTTAGCAGATACGCGCGGCTCCGCGCGTATCTACTAAAATCCAGCGTACTTTTGTTTGCGCCTGGAGCGCAAACAAAAGTACGCGCTCGCTTATTTTTTAAAAATCTGCCCCTTAATGTTTTGCATTCTGTATCTTTTCTTTTCCTTCTTCCTTCATCTCTTAAGTGTACTTTGAACCATATAAGTTATCATCAGTGCAAACAAAACTTAATTGTTTGAGAATTGTATTGCAAATTGATAATTAAAATTGTATACAGATGCTACAGATGGAAAGATACAAAAAGCTCTTAGTGCCCTCAAATTTTCTATTTTCTGCAGTTGTGGCAATTGCCACAGAATGTGTCTTTTTTTGTGGAATCATGACAAACGGGTCTCTGACTGCTTCTAAGCATCACTACTACTGCTGTTTCCCTTCCTGCTGCTGTCCTCACCAAGTCCTACTGAATCCTTCCACCCAGTCTCACCAAGTCTTGTCAATGCTACAACCAAGGCCCACCAATGTCTCCCTCCATTCCACCTGCTATAAAGACCTAATGATCTCTCTTCCTCCTGCCCACAGATGAGTAGTCAAGGCCTACTGATATCGCTCTTCATTCTCAACGTCAAGGACTGTTGTTACCTCCCTTTTGCTCACTTGTTCAAGGATACAGCCAAGGCCCAGTGCTGGTGCCATTGTGACTCACAGTGAACAAGAACCATGTAGTGGCAGAATTAAAAGGAAGGTAGCTGTGAATTACAGGAGTGAGATGGGATGTCCACAAGGAGAAACTGAATGAAGCATACAAGGAACTGATGGAGAGGAAAATGTCAAGACTGGAGAAGGATGAAAGGGTTTAGAGGAGAGTAAGGGAGTAAAAGGAGATTAAAAAAAAAAGAGATGGGTGTTGGAGGAAGGGGAAGGAATAAAAGTTTGGAAAGAAGGGGCAAAATAAGGCTGGAATACTGAAGAAAAGAGCAAACACAGGATGGTGCCCATGAGAAAAGAACGGACCCGGGTAATAAAGACAAGTGAGAGGAAATACTGCATCTTTGACAGGTAGAGAAATAAACTATAGTTGGTGAGGGTAGGTATCAGAGGAAAGACTGATGAGAAAAGAGTGCAAAAAAGAAAATAAATAAGCATTGAAAAAAGTAAAGAAATAAAAGAAAAAGGAATGTAAGAATTCAAAAAGAACAAGAGAAATTATCCAGACATATAAGAATGAATAGAAAACTATTTTACTTGATTCAAATGTCTCCATGCAAAATAATGCAAAAGTATGTAAATATGTGCAAATTTATGTAAATGATCTGCAAATTTGCTGCAGAATGTTCTAATGCTTGCAGTGGAATTTACCCCTGAGCTACTGCAGGGAAATGGGTTCTTTTACAAAGCAATACAGTAGATGTAGCAGATAATGACCAAATTTGCCTATCCATTCTGCCAAGTTTCAATTCTTCCACTTTGGGTAGGTGAGCCTATAAATTCCCATATGCAACCTAACACCAGCTCCACCCCAAGCCCAATCTTCTCTTTAATTTCACCTCTCAATCCTGTTCTTCCACTACACGCCATATCCATCGCAAGCATGCCCAAAACCTGCTAAAGGTGCTATCCCCCAGGGGCATACCCTCCATAGTGCACAGGCACCACCAATTTATGAACGGGGTATGCTGTGTACGTCCAACTAGAGGCACCTGCATTGGAGGACCTGCCATTAAGAACATAAGAAGTTGCCTTACTGGGTCAGACCAAGGGTCCATCAAGCCCAGCACTCTGTTTCCAACAGTGGCCAATCCAGGTTACAAGTACCTGGCAAGTACCCAAACACTAAGAAGATCCCAAACTACTAATGACAGTAATAGCAGTGACTATTCTCTAAATGGTAGATTTTTAAGAGTCACGCGTGGGCGCACATGTGCACGTTTGCCGCCGTGCACACATGGACACATCAATTTTATAGCATGTGTGCATGTTATACAATCAGCTACCCGTGCGCACTTGCATGCATGACTTTATATCAATGCACGCATGTGTGCACGAAGCCGGTCTCGAGCGCGTAAGGTACATGTGGCGACGCAATAAGCCCATTTCCCTCTCAGTTCGCCTCTGTAAAGAAGCTACCCTACTAGGCCTGACCCCCAAACCCTGCTGACTACCCTAGATTTTTTTATTTTAATACTTATCTGCAGTCCAAAGCAGCAGCAAGTTACGCGGTCATTGGATCCCGGAGCTTGCTTGAGCGCAACTCTGACTGGATGCTGCTGTCCCGGCCTCCCACGCCCATGTCCTGCCCAGACCCTGCCCCTTTTTCATCATACTTTCTTTATTTGCTTACGGGGTGATACACGCTTGGCTATGGGCCTCTTAAATTCTGCGCAGCCTGCGTGCATCCCGGTCACACGCGTATCTTCCGGATTTGCCACATGTAGGGCTTTTAAAATTAGCCCTTAAGTCAGCTTGATTAATAGCAGTTAATTGACTTCTCCAAGAAGTTATCCAAACCTTTTTTTATCCTCTGGCAACAAATTCCAGAGCTTAGTTGTGCACTGAGTGAAAAATAATTTTCTCTGATTTGTTTTAAATGTGCTAACTGCTAACTTCATGGAGTGCCCCTAGTCTTTCCATTATCCGAAACAGTAAATAACTGATTCACATTTACCCATCATAGAACTCTCATGATTTTATAGACCTCAGATCCCCCCTCAGCAGTCTCTTCTCCAAGCTGCACAGCCCTAACCACAGGAGAAAGCTGTGCGGGAGGACTGGCTGCATAGAGAGGGGCAAAAAGGGCTATGGGAGTGTGGAAGAACGGACCTGCTTCAGAGAGCGGGGGAACATAGGAGGACCAGCTGCAGAGGGACAAGCTGGAGGACTTGGGAGAACCCACAGCACTGAGAGTCAAGAGCTATTTCGAGTGGATTCACTGCTACCACCAAAGGAGAGAGGGAGAGCAGCGCAGCAGGAGCTTCCACCGATAGGAAATGGTTATATACTCTTCTCTGTGCTGAGGTTCTTCATCTTTTTGTTTTAAAAACTGTGCATAGGAGAGTGATTTTCAAAGAGACGTCTGTGGGTATAGTGGTGTTTACCCACAGAAATGGCCCTTTGGACAGTTGTGCAACCGACACACCAGTATGTGTGTATTTGAATGCACATAGGGAGAGGGAGTCTGAGCGGGGTTGGGATTTGTGCACATGCTTTTTGCTTTTAGAAGTATGCATATAAATTCTCTCAGCAAACCTGAATAGTTTATTTTTTCAGCCGCATAGTATACCACCAACTTTAGCAGTCACCTACGCCCCTGCTACCCCCTACCACCTCTGCTAGTAGGTCATTTCAGGCCTTCCCATCTTCAGCTTTGTTTCTTTCAAGACCAATACTTAATCCAACACCCAGGCCCTTCCAAGTCTTATTACAGGTTTTGTAGTGATTCAATCACAACCACCAAAATTACTGAGGCTGTTGTCCAAAATATCTGGCCTCCCCTTGGATTTTAAAACTGGTCCCTTCATGCAGGTTGCTCCAGACACCCAATGCTGTTGTATCACTGCTGTTAGGGTTGCACTATTGTTAACTTTAATCGTAATTTTTGCTACTGCTTTCATTTGCTTGAATAGAAATTTTCAGAATATGAGATAATGACCTTAATAATGTTCAATGAACTGCAGTACAAAATGTACTTTCCCCCCTAACATGATATCTCTGTCAGCTGAATAAACTTTTTCTACCCAGAACTGCTTCTTTCCCTGGAAACTATAAGGGAATGAACACAAACTGGACCGTGACATGAACTCTAGAAAGCTACAAAGGTCAATGTGCAGGCAGATCCACGTGGTAAAATAAAATGTGAGCATGTGTTTGGGTCTGGAGATAATGGTGTTTTCCACTATTTACAGAGGAGGTGAGATAAGGTAAGAAGAATTTATTTCTGTGCATGTATGAACCTTTTATAATGAACTCCTGTTTCTACCAAAAGTTCAAAGTATGAAAGGAAACACAAAGAAGTATCTACAAGTCTTTGTGCATTTATAAACAAGAATACAGTATGGGTGAATGTTTAACATGATCTTTCCATTAAGATAACCCAGTCTACCTCTACAAATATTCATGACAACAAGAGAAATGTTCAGCACTTGACAATTTCTTTCTCCACCCAGAAAGAATCAGGACTCAAATCCAACCAAGCCAAAAAAGGTAGTTTTCAGTTCATTCAGAATGGAAGAAGCTGAATGGCCAGCATACCTGAATTCACCAAAACTTTTCATGTCAATTTGTTTTGTAAAATAGCATGCACTATTTGCCGCTATTGTGTGCTGTTTTCCAAAACAAACTGAAAGAAAAAAAGAAATCCGCCAAATCAAAATGTGGGCAAAAAATGGCCCTAATAAGATACAAATGAACCAAACAAAAACTTTTATTGTGCACATCTCTAGTCAGTACCAAAAGACTTCTCTGTATGGAGAGAGAAAAGATCCTTAAATATCAAGAAATGCAATAAGAAACCAAGAAAATGTGGCAGAAAAATACAGAAATATTTCCAGCTGTATTGTGTGCCCCTGGTCCGATTAAAAAGAACTTCCAAGTGTATTTTGAAACGTTATTTTATATTTTGCATTCTATGAACTCCAGAAGGAAGCTCTCTTTGGCAAAAAACAAGTCCCTACTTCCCACCCTATATGAGAGAAGGCAGCGAAGGAAAGGGCAAAAATCCACCAAACACCCACTCTTTTATATCTTCTGCTTCAGATTTGGGATTCAATAGAAAACCCCACCCAAAACTTTAAAGAAAAAGACATACCTTTTTCCCCTAAACACATTACATCAGTTCACCCAATGTTCACCTGCCAAGAAATGCCATCCAGTGGCCAAACACCATTATTACAAGTAATAATTTCAACAATTCTTCCTCCCACAACTATATGCCTCAGAATTTCTAGGGGTCTCCTCCACCCAGAGACCTCTGTACTTCCAGGCTGAAATGACAGACACAGATGGGTGGCTCCCTACATATTATTTACAATTATAAAATTGCTTATTCACATAACTCTAGACCCAGGAATGAAGTAGAGGAGAGGGCGCTAGAAAAAGCTCACCAACAATGTTTGTGCAATAGGGTTTGCAGAAGAGGTTCAAGCCAGAAGTACTTGGCAATAACTACCACTTTCTGAGGCACATGAATAGCATTCATCCTCTCAGGAAGATGCTGTTGGCAGAAACAATTATATGACTGCAAGCTGTTGTGAGTTCTGTAACACTTTATTACTTCCATAGTGACACTGTTTTACTACCAGGTCTCAATATAGTTTCTTTTTATATATAACATTATCTGTTTTCATGAAATGAACAAAGGCAAATACACAGAAAGGGTCAGGCACAACAAAATTCAATTACAAAAATATATGTAATAAACAAAAAATTTCTAACATTTTGGTTCATCAAAATGATGTTTAAAGATGGATGAAATGAAACATGGTCTTACGGCTTTTTTAAAAAATTAACTATACCTTTTGTGGCTGTTGTACAGGGGATCTAGGTTCAGATTCCTGGTCCATCGTGGTCAGTCAGGCTTGGGTGCACCATACAGGTACAGCTCTCAGGTCCAATGTGGGAGTGAGGAAAGGAAGATGGCTGCTGCTTCAGTGGCGGACACTACCAATGAAGGTGTGGCACTGAAGAAGGACCTTGGAAAAGATGATCCTCTAGCCCTAGTACCAGCATGAATTCCTGTGACCACTCAAACATGTTATCCAGGGAGGGGGAATTGAAGGTTCGCCTAGGGCACCTAATACCCTTGCAGCAGTCCTGAATGCGGGGCCTTAGAAGTAAGGCATCCAATTTTAAATTGTATATAAAGGGACACTGGAAGCCAGTGTAAATCAGCCAGAAGAGGAGTAATGTGATCGTATTTAGATTTACAAAAAATGACCTTTGCAGCAGTGTTCTGTGCCAGTTGAAGTCATTTACATTGGGTTGTTGATAGACCATGTAATAAAACATTACAATGGTCCAGTCTAGACAGAACAAGGGAATGAGTTAAAATTTTAAGATCAGAATTGTCCAAAAAAGGCCGAAGACGACATATTGATCTGAGGAAAAAATAAACAGTCTTGAGAATGTTGGAAATATGATGAGAGAAATTGAGCTGGCTATAAAAAATAATGCCTAATGTAGTGACTGCATCCTTGACTGTAATGCACAGCCTGCCATGATAGGAACTGGGAGAGCAGTAGAAAGAGAAGTATGAGTAAACCAAATGGCTTCGAATTTTAAAGGATTATTTTAAAGCTTAGAAGAATGCAACCAGTCAGAAACCTTTGAAAGAGAGTTATTAAAATCAGACAGAGTCTTAGTGGATGTTGGTTTAAAGCTAGCAAGAATCTGAATGTCATTTTGAAAGTCCAAATATTTAGTATTATATTCTGCTTTTCAGCACTTCAAAGTAAATTACATTCAGTTGCTGTAGGTATTTCCCTGTCCCCAGAGGGCTTACAATCTAACTGGGTGTTGCATCAAGCCGCTTTAGTGCTCTAACGTGCATTATATCTCATATAGCACGTGATATCGGTGATATTTTGCATTTCCCCGCCCAGATACCCCTTCCATATTACAATGACCTTCTTTGCATGCATTTTGCATGAATGAATAATATAAATGAATGCACAGAAGGTCATGCATAGTCAATTTGATGTTACTATTTTATCGCTGCCAACCGAAAAGGTGGTCAGCCACGATAAAATAACAACACCTCTTTGAAATGTGTTAGATGTATGGTGGAAGACCCTAATGCAGGTCTCGAAGTTCCCATCACACATATGAAGCAGCAGGAAAAAAATCCCAAAATAGTCGTGGGCAAATGGGGAGGTTGAGTCGGGGGCAGTGCTGTCTCAACCAGGGGTCACCAGTTGAGTCTATCGCGTGATATACGAGATATAACGCACGTTAGAGCACTAATGCGGCTTGATACATCACCCAGATTGTAAACCCTCTGGGGATAGGGAAACACCTACAGCAACTGAATGTAATTTACTTTGAAATGCTGAAAAGCAGAATATAAATACTAAATATTTGGACTTTCAAAATGTATTACTAACAGGAGAGGACTTTATTAGTTGAAGCTCTATTTGAGGTGTCATCGGTGGGGTCCTGTGAAGGGATGCTAACCCAGAAGTTATACAAAAATATATATACTCATATATATATTTTTGTGTAACATAGAATGATGACAGAAAAGGACCAAACGAACCATGCAGTCTGCCCAGCAAGCTTTTGGTAATATCTGCTGCACCATACAATTCACCTCCATACTTAGTTTCCCAGACCATCAAGCCAGGGGCTTGTTGGTTGCTGTTTGAGTCCAATTCCCTGTGACTTCTTACCGTTGAAGCAGAGAGCAATATTGGAGTTGTATCAAAAGTTTCAGGGTAGTAACAGCACATCAGCAAGTTAACCCCATGCTTAATGTTTTCCCAGACTGTAAAATTCAATGTCCTTGTTGGTTGCTATCTGAATATAATTCTCCTTTTCCTCTTTTTTCCCACTGAAGCAGAGAGCAATGATGGCATTGCACCAACACATGAAGGCTTATTAGTTAAGGGTAGTAACTAGGGATGTGAATCGTTTTTTGACGATTTAAAAAAATCGTCAGATATTTTTTAAATCGTCAAAAATCGTTAGTCGCGATACAATAGAAATTCCCCCGATTTATCGTGAAAAATTGTAAATCGGGGGAGGGCGGGAAAACCGGCACACCAAAACAACCCCTAAACCCACCCTGACCCTTTAAAACAAATCCCCCACCCTCCCGAGTCCCCCCAAAATGTTTTAAATTACCTAGTGGTCCAGTGGGGGGGTCCCGGCGCGATCTCCCGCTCTCGGGCCATCGGCGCCATTTTGGCTGCCACTAATATAAATGGCGCCAATGGCCCGATAAAAAAAAAACCTATCCAATCCTTTAAAATGACCCCCTTAGCCGCCCACACCCTCCCGACCCCCCCAAAACCTTTTAAAATTACCTAGTAGTCCAGCGGGGACACGGGGAGCGATCTCCCGCTCTCGGGCCATCGGCTGCCACTAATAAAAATGGCGCCGATGGCCCTTTGCCCTTACCATGTGACAGGGTATCCGTGCCATTGGCCGGCCCCTGTCACATGGTAGGAGCACTGGATGGCCGGCGCTGGACTCCCAGGGACTTTGGGCCAGCTTGGGGGGGCCTCCTGACCCCCACAAGACTTGTCAAAAGTCCAGCGGGGGTCCGGCAGCGACCTCCTGCACTCGGGCCGTATTGCCAGTATTCAAAATACGGCCCGACCTGACGGCCAGCCCCTGTGACATAGTGAGGGCAAAGGCGAGCGGCTGCCACTATGTCACAGGGGCCGACCGTCGGCCCCTATGACATAGTGAGGGCAAAGGTAACGCTGGCACCATTTTGAATACTGGCAATACGGCCCGAGTGCAAGATGTCGCTCCCGGACCCCCGCTGGACTTTTGGCAAGTCTTGTGGGGGTCAGGAGGCCCCCCAAGCTGGCCAAAAGTCCCTGGGGGTCCAGCGGGGGTCCGGGAGCGATATCCTGCACTCAGGCCGTATTGCCAGTATTCAAAATGGCGCCGGCGCTACCTTTGCCCTGTCACATGGTAAGGGCAAAGGGCCATCGGCGCCATTTTTATTAACGCAGCCGATGGCCTGAGAGCGGGAGATCGCTCCCCGCGCTCCCGCTGGACCACCAGGCAATTTTAAAACCTTTTTTGGGGTTCGGGAGGGTTTTTTGATTATCGGATCGGGCGCAGCCGATAATCAAAACTCAAATCGGGCTGGGTGATAAAAATTTTAAGATTTGGATCGGAACCGGAACCGATCAGATTCCGTTCCGATTCACATCTCTAGTAGTAACCGTCAAACCAGCAAGTTATCCCCATGCACTTTTTTCTTCATTTACATCTTCTAGCCTTTAGGGATCCACAGTGTTTATCCCATGCCCCTTTGAATTCTTTTACTATTATTGTCTTCATCACCACTTCCGGAAAAAGTTTTTTGTTGATTGTGCATCATTAAAAACTTTTAGGTATCTGAATGTCTGTATCATATCTCCCCTGCACTTTCTCTCCTCCAGAGTATACATAGTTCCTTCAACCTCTCCTCATAAGTCATTTGATGGAGACCCCACACCATTTTAGTTGCTCTTCTCTGGACCGCCTCCATCCTGTCTCTGTCCCTTTTGAGATACAGTCTCCAGAACTGAACACAGTACTCCATATGAGGCCTCACCAAAGACCTGAACAGGGGTTTATCACCTCCTTTTTCTTACTGGTTATTCCTCTCTCTATGCAGCCCAGCAATTTTTTGGCTTTAGCTATTGCCTTGTTGCATTGCTTTGCCATCTTCAGATCACTGGACACCCCAAGGTCCCTCTCTTCTTCCGGGCACAACAGCCATTCAGCCCCCATCACATACTTTTCTTTTGGATTACCACACCCCAGATGATCACTGAACTTCTTGGTGTTGAATCCTAGCTGCCATATCTTCGACCACTGTTCAAGCTTCCTTAAATCATGTCTCATTCTTTCTACTCCTTCTGGCATGTCCACTCTGTTGCAGTTCTTAGTATCATCCACAAATAGACAAACTTTACCTTCTATCCCTTCCGCAATATCGCTCACTAAAATATTGAACAGCAACCTGTCCCAACACAGATCCTTGAGGCATTCTACTTAACACTGTTCTCTCTTCAGAGAAGGTTCCATTTACCATCACGTGCTGCCTTCTATCCATCAACCAGTTTGCAATCCATGCTACCACCTTGGTGCTCACTCCCAAGCTTTTCATTTTATTCACAAGCCTCCTATGCAGGACCATTTCAAAAGCTTTGCTGAAATTCAAGCAGATTTCTTTAGTCACTCAATCAAAAAAATCAATCAGATTTGTCTGACAAGACCTTCCCCTAGTGAATCCATGTTGATTCGGGTCCAGCAATCCACATGACTATAGATACTTCATTATCCTTTCCTTCAGCAGAATCTCTATTAATTTTCCCACCACTGAGGTGAGGCTAACTGGCCTGTAGTGTTGCATGTGCCGGCTGTGGCCCTCTCACCTTCCGTTGCTGAATCCAGTGCCTGGTTCCACATCCCTTGTGGCGGTGGGCCGCCGGCTCCATCCTCGTGCCACCCCCAGTGCTCCAGCAACTGCGACAAGCTCCTGAGTCCCATGGCGGGCCTCTCTGTGTGGCCCGTGGAGAGACACCGTCATTCAGTGCTGCGCCCCTCCCTAGGCATGTATGCATCACTCTTGGTTTTTAGGCCCCGTGGCGGGAACTTGGCTGCGGCCCCGGATGATGATGTCGCTGAAGCTCCGCTATATAAGGACGAGCTCAGCTCCTGTTAGTCACCTTTGCAACAGGTCTCCACGCTGGTTGTGTACTTCGTTGCCTCCTGGTGACTTCATCGCGTTCCTGGTTCCTGTTCCCTTCAAGTTCCTGTTGCTGGTTGTCTTCTCCATTCCTGAGTTCCTGCTATCTAACTTTCCTTATGGATTGATCTTCTTCTGAACACGACCTCTGCTTTGCCCGACCACACCATTGATCTTCTCCTGGACACGACCCCTCTTTGCCCAACCACGCCATTGATCTCCTGGACCCGACCCCTGCTTTACCTGACCACGCTATTGATCTTCTCCTGGACCTGACCTCCGCTTTGCCTGACTATGCTACTGATCATCTCCTAGTCCAGATCTCCGCTTTGCCTGACTACCTACTGATTATCTCCTAGTCCAGACCTTCACTTTGCCTGACTATGCTACTGATTATCTCCTAGTCCAGACCTCCACTTTGCCTGACTATGCTACTGATAATCTCCTAGTTCAGACCTCCGCTTTGCCTGACTACGCAACTGATCATCTCCTAGTCCAGACCTCGCTTTGCCTGACTACGCTACTGATCATCTCCTAGTCTAGACCTCAGCCTTGCCTTGCCACCGCTCCTTGATTGCCTCCGGCCCTGACTCCAGCTTGCTCTACGATGCCTCTGCTGTCTACATCCTGGACTTGTCCTTTTCAGGCTTCGGCCTGTTCTTGCTCGGACGCCCCCTTCTGACTGATTCTTTTGGTGCCCGGGTCTCTGGGACACCGCCTCGTCCACTACAGACTTTCCAGTTCTGCTGTTGCTGCCTCCGGGCTGACCTCTCCATCTTTCCACCGATGACGACATACAGAGTCCCACCTAAGTCCAGCTGGCCCACTTACCCAAAGGCTCAACCTGAGGGGAATGAGGGCTGGTATTGGCGAAGCTCCAGCTGGCCTCCCTTATTCAGCCCACTCCACCTGCCGACAGTGGGGACCTGTAGGATCCTTCCTACGGGTAGCATCAACCCCAACTCGGCCCAAGGCTCCACCTCCTGCGCAACATGTAGTTTGCAGCTTCCTCTCTGCTACCACTCTTGTGGAGCAGGACCACCACCGCTCTTCTCCAGTCACTCGGCTCCACTCTGTTTCTGCCATCATTACTATGTTACTATGATCCCTGACATTCACTTCTTTTTCTGTTTCCTTATAAGGTGTGTTTCATCATTGTAAAGCACCTACTACTGGCACCATGCTTGTAGCAGGGTCCCTCTCCATAAAGATTTTTGGCTAAAATCTCTGAGGAGAATCTGCTATCTGAGTGCCAACTGTTGTTTTCTAAACAAAACAAAATGAAATGAAATTTCTTTTTGCCATGTTAACACGCACTATTTTTTACAGTGTGTTATTTTACAAACATTTAGCGCTTCCTGTTCGCAAAATAATATTAAACGTAGGCCTCCCAAGTTCCTACCACATACATAACTGTAATTAGTTATCAAATTCCTCCCCGCTGCATTTCCACTTCCCAGTTGTATTCCCTTGTTTTATTTTAACTTTTTCTCCTTCTAGTTATGGTTTAATGTGTACTGTTACTGTTAAGGTCTTTGTTCCCTGTAAACCGATTTGATTTGTATCACGAAAGTCGGTATAAAAAAAAACTTTAAATAAATAAATAAATAAATAAATAAATAAATAAATAATGTGCACTATAAAAAATAGTGTGGTCTATAAAATAGCATGCATTAAAAAAAAACAAACAGAAAATTTAAAGCACAAAACTAAAAGAAAATGAACATGAAAAAAAAAATGAAAAGAAAATTTCCATGCTCACCCTATGAAAGGCACCTTCCTTATCTCATGTTAGAAGCGTATACCAATGCAACATTTTTTTTGGGTTGTTATTTTTGTTTCCTGGACTCTCCATCTACATATTTAAATGACAACAGCAACAACAATAGTACACACTGGTAGCTTCCTGGCATAAACAATAGATAGGGTTTACAGAGGATGAAAACTCAAGTTTGTGGATCCAAAATCTTTGTTGAAGACATTTATTCTTAGAAATGTGTCCTCCCCCATGAGAATTCCTCCCCTTTCCATCTCTGCTTTTTAAAGAAGGTAAACACATGCATCTCGCACACAGCAGCCAGAAGTAAAGCAAGGCATCTCTGGGTCTGATAAAAATAACACTTAAGAAATAAGAAAAACGTAGTCTTGTTTTAGTGTACTTGCCAAGTCCCTTTTTTTCTTCCAATTTACAGGAAACAGGAAAGCTCTTTTAAAGCAAAGAAATATCTCATCCACACCATTGCATTATGTCTAAACAAGCCATAATTTAACTATTCCACTGGACAATCACAAGGAGCCCAATATTCAGTAGGCCATTTAGTGGAAAAGTAAGCCGGCTAAGGTTAGCCATCTAAGTAGTCATGGTTATTGGAATTGGATAAAAGTCCTACTATGGTTAGCCGCATAACTTTAGACTTAACCAGCTATATTCAAAAGAATATAGCCGGTTAAGTGGCAAAGTGTTGTTGAAAGAAAAAAATCTGATTGCAGGCCTCCCTCCTAATTGAAATTGAACTTATTTTATTGTCAGTATGAATCTACTGTCTTCATTTTCATTTTCCTCTGTAGTGCAGCAACACAGATATGCAAATTAAAACAACAGTATTGGCCCATCCAACAGAGCCATTTTCCTGATGAGCTGCAGCGGAGCCTATGTTGCTTCAGTTACATATTTTTGCAGTGCAGAATGGTTATGAGCAAAGACTAAGCATATCCTATTTTACCACACGGGTCCTAAGGAAGAGCTTTCTACTCCTAATTCAAAGGATTCTGGGATATTTTTTTTTCCACATAAAATAGCTGAGAAACAGGAGAAGAAAACACATGCCTGATTCATTGCTGCTTATTACCTGAGGTCAGGGTCATGCTGCTAGCTGTAGAAATGAGAAAGCAGAAACTGCTGACACATTTCAAAACGAGAGAAAATTACTCATCCAATCTGCATGTTCTTCATAGCTGAGTAGGCTGGCTTGGTAGCCTTCACAAACAATATTGAAAAAAACGCAAATAGGCAATCATCTCCGTGATAAATACATTTTAAAAAAGGACTTGCTTATATAAGCCATATGGAAATTATCAATATAAATGTATTAACATATCAGTCATTATCCTTGATGATCCCATACAGGATAAAAATAGATACATTTATATGTCATAATGTCATATGATTTAATGATGTTTACCTCAATTTAGCTGCAGGTCAGCACAAATTTTGTTTTTTTAAACAAATTGCTAATCCTTCAAAACATTATACAAAATGCAGACACTTGCTCCAGATACATTTAACAACTGTTTTGGTGCTATCAGTGCCAAGGGGAAAGTATTTTTGGTTTTAAAAAATAAAAATTGAGGCAAGGTGTTGGCTGGCTCACCATCTGGCTCCAACTCGAAAAGAATAGATGAGTCATTTTGGAGGTTTCAACTTCTATTTTAAAGCTTTCCAGGCTGAAGTGTTCTTTCCTCCCACTCCTAGAACACTTCATGATAGTGTTTCCCAACCACGTGCACAGTGGGGCCACTTTTGAACAGCACACACATCACAGACAGAAAATCCTCCTCTTCCCCATCCTGAACCTCCTTCTTTGTGTCCTTCCAACTAAAATGGGAAGAGCGTGAAGTGCATGTAACTCACTTTGGGTCTGACACAATTTATTTATTTATTTATTTATTTATTTATTTATTTAGTGTTTTTATTATACTGGCATTCATGACAGTTGTCACATCATGCCGGTTTACATTTAAACAGGGTGTGAAAAACAGAGATCAATACAAAAATGCAAAAAACTTTAACAAGTGCAAGGTTAGAATATTGCAGTTACAATAAAACAGGGAAGTGTACAACTGGGAACAGAAGAGAAAGTAGCAGAGGGAGTTTAATCAAGGGGAAATTATTTACAATGTTGTAGAGTTAATGTAGAGAGGGAGATTGTTGACAGAGTATTGGTGAGGTCTGATAGTGAATAATAGTGATAATAAAACCTGCTTGGGATGGGCATTCTGGAGAAACAAAATAGGAAATGAGATGAAATGACCTATTTCATTTCAGGTTATTTTCAAAATAGAATGAGTTAAAATCAGATGAAATTTCGTTGAAATCCAGTTTGATTTTGAAAATAGATTAAAAAAAAAAAAAAAAAAAAAAGGTCGCTGGTTGGTCCTAAACCAGGCCCAAAACCAGGGCCATAGTTAGAGAATAGGCCGGAACCCAAACCAGGGGCCACGGCCTATGCCTGAGCGCAACACCAGGGTCTCAGCCTAGGCCTTTGCCCGATGCTGGGAACTCAGCCGAGTCTCGAGCAAATTCCATCTAAAGCAAGGGATCCCGGTAAAGTGTATTACCAGGAGAAACAAAGAAGATAACATAAAGGTAACAAGAACTTTATGAGGGAAAACTTACATGAAGGGCTGAGAAGTGCCAACCAGGCACTGCCTAAGGAGTCAACAGAATCAAGAACGAGAGTGAAGTACCCTTCTGGTGCTGTTTGCGGAGTTAAAGGATGTTTAAAGGATTTATTAGAACATATTAAATCTGGAACTAAGTTCTGATTAAATATTGAGACTCTATACATTCTAACCACTTTTAATGGGAACAGTTAAGATTTAATATTCTGAGGAAATTGAGTAAGTGGGAAAAATTTCAGTGTAAATAAGGAGTGCTTCCAAAGTGATTAAGAGACTTTGCTAGAAGACATGGAGTCAAAGTTTATTCTATCTGCTGTCTTATTATTTATCGCTGCTAATCAATCAAATAAGAGAAGTGTAAATAATATTCAATCATCTCATCAAACTATCAGTAAACAGTTGGAAACCACCATTCTTATCATGTGTGCTTATTGAATACAAAAACAGTGTAAATTGGCAGTGCTGTGAACCATAGAATGGAAACAGGGCTTGATTGCAAAGAAGCAGGATATAATAGCTATTTTTCATCTCCACAAATAGGAAGCTGACCTCAGAAACTAAAGCTATCTGTGGAGCAAATCAGCCTCTCCAAGCTACGATTCACTTCAGAAGAACCTGCACCTCAGATGTCCTCAGCGAACACCTAGCCAAAGAACTTACTAACCTAGGTACCTCAAACCTGAACATGGCCCTAACATCTTGGCATAGCATCACCAAAGCGGTAGCTAATAAACTTTGCCCTCTGGCAACAAAAAAAAATCAGTCCGACTTCAAAAAACAAACAACCCTGGTTCTCCAATGAACTCCGAAAACTTAAACTAGACCTTAGACATAAAGAAAATAAATGGTGCAAGACCCCTTGCCCCAGTACACTAATAGCCTATAAATCCTCCCTCCACTTATACAGGAACACAACACTACGAACAAAAAAAGATTTTTATGCTTTCAGAATTCACGATCTCATAGTTGATGCAAAGGCTCTGTTCTCCTATGTCTCGGAACTTACAAAAACCTCCTCCCCGTCCATCCCGGACAACCAGGCACAATCTAAAGCCAATGATCTGGCATCTTTCTTCCAGAGCAAAATCTCCAATCTGCTAACTCGCCTACCCCTTTGTTCCACACCTCTCCCCCCTGCCCTAACTCCTCTCACAAATACTGGAGCCTCGTTTGATTCATTTGAGCTTACCTCCTCCAAAGAGATAGAAACCATACTAAAGAAGATGAAACCTTCCACTCATCCCTTTGACCAAATCCCAACGAAATTACTACAACTGGTCCCAGACATCATCTCCAAGTTTCTGGCCGACATCATAAATAGCTCCCTGTCACATGGAATATTCCCAGATGCGCTTAAACTCGCCACCCTCAAACCATTGCTTAAGAAACCAAACCTGGACCCTAAAAATCTGAACAACTTCCGCCCGATCTCCAATCTGCCTTTCATAGCTAAAATCATGGATAAATTAGTCAATGCTCAACTTTAAGATTATCTTGAAGACCACAAGATACTCCACCCCTCCCAATACGGTTTCCGCAAATCACTAAGCATGGAATCACTCCTCATCTCTCTCACCGACCAACTCATCTTGGGCCTAGACAAAGGGCACTCCTTCTTACTAGTGCTACTCGACATCTCAGTGGCATTTGATACGGTGAACCACGCCATTCTCTTAAAACGTCTAGCGGAAATAGGGATAACAGAAACAGCCCTTAGATGGTTCGAATCCTTTCTCAGTAGTAGAGGTTTTTAAGTCTAAATCAATAATAAAGAGTCACCTCGCATTAGTTCATCTTTTGGAGTGCCTCAGGGATCATCACTGTCTCCTACACTCTTCAACATCTACCTTCTTCCCCTTTGCCAACTGCTAACAAACCTTAAGCTAAAACACTATCTGTACGCAGACGACGTACAAATTCTAATCCCTATAACTGAATCCCTCACTAAGACACTCAATTTCTGGGACACTTGCCTCCAGTCTATCAACTTCCTCCTCACCAGCCTCAATCTGATACTGAACTCTGCTAAAACGGAACTTCTCCTCATTTCTCCGGAAAACAGCGATACACTTCAGCGGACCCAACCCAACACCCTAATCACTCAAACAAGAGAGCTGGGAGTAATAATTGACAATCATCTGAATTTAAAGAAATTTGTCAATCACACTGCCAAGGACTGCTTCTATAAATTGCAGGTGCTAAAAAGACTTAAACCGCTCTTACACTTTTAAGACTTCAGATCAGTGCTACAGGCCATTCTGTTTTCTAAGATAGACTATTGCAACTCCATCTTGCTTGGTCTTCCTGCCTCTACTACCAAACCCCTTCAGATGCTCCAGAATGCGGCCGCTAGAATCTTGACTAACACAAATAGAAGAGAGCATATCACACCCATTCTCAGAGAGTTACACTGGCTCCCAATAAGTTTCAGAATCTTTCATAAATCTCTTACCATCATACATAAAACCTTCTACCAACAGATCCCCATCGACCTGCAATTCCCTCTCAGACGCCATACTTCCGCAAGACCGAACAGGGAAGCCTACAAAGGATCTCTACACACCCCTCCCATTAAATCCACACATCTGACAACCTCCAGAGAACGGGCCTTTTCGACAGCAGGTCCAGCCATCTGGAATGCCATCCCTCCCGATCTTAGACTGGAACCTTGTTTGTTGACTTTCAAGAAAAAACTCAAAGCGTGGCTGTTTCAACAAGCCTTTCCCACAACCTAGACCGCCACAATTCTCATACTTAGCCTGGCCATCCATTTCACGCTACATCACACAATGTATTTACTTTGTTTTGGCTTTTAAGTTTTCTTTCCACTTCTAGCTGCTTCTTATTCCCAGTTTCGTCTCCCCTGTTCATTATAACCTTCATCGCTGCATGTTTACTTTTGCCATGGTTGTTTATTGTTATCATACCCCTGTTCTATGTAAACCGATATGATATGATTAGTTCATGAATGTCGGTATAAAAAAGTATTAAATAAATACATAAATAAATAAATATATAGAAACTGTGGAAGTGCTTTAAGCAAAAAGGGTCCATCCTTTATTGTTTCTATGAGCCCCTGGGTGCCAAGTAAAAGATCCATCCAGTCTAGGGTTTACATTAGCATAGGATTTGCATGCAATTGCACTAATGCTGGCACAGGTTTTGACCAGTGCAAAAAACCCTGCTATATTCCAAGGTTTAGTTTGTGCAGAAAACTGCATGCTACACCAGAGGTTAAAACCTGCACTAAAGTCAGCGTGCTTTATTACATCAGCCTGTTTGAGTGTTGGGAGAAGAAGCAGTGGCGGAGCTCTGCCACCCACATGCATCACCTCCAGCAACAAACGAGGTAACTGAGACGGCTGTCCATACTGGTCATACTTCTGCCTTCTCCTGTGTTGTAAATACAGAGGGCTGGAGTCTAGAAGTGAGGATGTCTACTCACTGCAAGGAACTAAGAGGATGAGATAGAGGGAGAAGGAGTCTATGCGTGATAAGAGGCTGAGGGTAAGCAAAGAGCAGAAGTCCAAAGGCAGCAAACAGTGAAGGGAGCAAGAGCAATTGCATGGTGAGCAACTAGGTAGGACAGGCAATCAGGTTAGCGGAGACAGTGAAGCAGAGAGTAGCAGAAGAGGAAAGGAGGGAACCCAGAAGCGAGACCCCTCTTTGATTGATAGCAGGGCCAAATTGTGGCTGAAGGGCAAAGAATGTTCCTGAAAAAAAGTAGTGAAGCTCTAGGTTACCTACATGCATATCTGCATCTCATACTCCAGTATTAGAGGAGCTGTGGAGATGGCAGGGGAAAATTCTCAGGTAACAACTGGAGGAATAAAACCTGCGATAGTAATCTGCGTGCTGTGTATATGTACATTCCTCTGCATCTCTCAATATATGTAAATCACATCTATTTACTGCTGGTGATGTGGGGGGAACTACTGGAGACTCCTGCCATGACATGGACATGTTGGTTATTTTCAAAAGCCACTGGAACGCTGCTCCATTCTGACAGGCCCATGTGTGTCAGTGTCCCCTCTCTCCATTTTGTTTTAAAATTTTAAGGAGAGACTGGTGGGGTTTTTTTAGTGCACCCCTAGCTCTTCTTCTGGCCATATACATCCTCTCTATTTTTGCACTGCCTGCTCCACTGAGGCTGAAGTGCCGCATAATATTTGTGTTAAGGTAGGTGTGCCTAGGGCTTGAAAAGGCTGGAAAACACTGCTTGGTGATCTGCATTCTGGAGATGATTACCAGGCTGCTGCAGATGGGTATATCACTGACACTATCCCTTTTAATAAGTAGCTTAAAGGTTGCAAGGAAAAAAAGTTCCATGCACAAGAATTTGCTCCTCTTGCGTAACTTGGTAATATATCAACATTCATTTCTGATCAGTCAAGCAACATGGACTTTGTTAGTCAGCCAGCCAGCTAGCTAACAAGAGCCTGACAGAAGCAATCCAACCATCCCCTGCAGTCCCCTTCCCATGCTTTGCATAGATGAACAAACTAGAGTTCACAATAAGGTTGAACTACGTCTCTTCTGTTCTTTTGTTTCCAGATCTGCAGTTTGCTATTCCAACAGTTTATGGAAGGTTATTCTTGAAAATGTTTAGGTTCTGTTTTCTCGTGCATATCTGGAAAACCTTTTTCTTCTTGTAAGACTGCCAACAATAAAGATTACCCAGAGGTGAAAGGTGCTTCTTTTTATGACATAAAGCAGAAGAAATCTAAGAAGATTAGGACCTGTTAAAGCTGTCAAATTTGTCTCTCTCTCTCTCCGAAATAGGTGACAGAGGTAGGAAATAAATGACACTGCACAATGTTGTATGGTAAACATAATGAAACAAATGCTTTCCTCTCATTTTCCATTCCTACCTATTTCCTTTCCTTTTAAGTCAGCTCTGCTGGCTTCACTTTGCCCACTCTATTTTCATTTGTACTTTTTCTGCAACTCCTCTAATATTTTTTTTTATTTCCTTCCCTCATGTATCTTCTCCTGCTTTTGTGGCTTCTTCTGCTTCCCCTCTGTTTTTTTCTTTCTTTATCTTCTTTCACCCCTCTTTTGTCTCTCTCTTCCCCTTCGCAGCCTTTAGTTTCTCTCTTGCATGTCAATCTAGGCTAGGGGCTTCTTTCCGCTCCTCCTCACTTGGCTCCTCCTTTCCTCCCCTTTTTGATTCTTTCTCCCATCTTTACTGCAATCTCCCCTACAAGGCTTGCAACTGAAGCCGCAGATGTAACAGTGGAGTAGGAGAAAAGTGGTCACTGGCCTCCCTGGACTTTTCATCCTTTCCTGCAGTGCCATCTACTAGCAGGGACATTAGAAGGCCTTAAAATGTGAATTTTCCAGGATTCAGCTGAAAGGTTAATATTGCGAGGTTTACCATGGGACTATGGCACTCCTATGTTGCAGGAACTCCATTGGCTACCCCCATAGCAGAAAATTCTAGAACAACTAAAATGGAGGGTTCACATTATTTACCAAGTCTCTTATGTTCTTATGTACCAGGGAGGGTCTTCCGTTCCCATGAGCAGAATTTTTTCGAGCTCCTCTCGTTGAAAACAATTCATTATAAAAAAAACCTCAAAGTCGGGCATTCTTGGTAACAGGCCCAATAATTTGGAACAGGCTTTATGTGCTATCACTGATATTGCTGTTTTTAGGGAACAAGTGAAGTCCCTGTTGTTTCAAAAGTCATTTGGGGAAACAGTAAGGGATTAGTTTATTCTTAGGCTCATGTTTTATTTATGATATTTTATGTATTGAATTTATTATGATTGTGATAGCATTTTTGGTATTTAACTTTTTCTGTGTTGCAACCTGCTTAGCTCTCTTGTTGTGGTATCATTTGACTGTGCTGATGAGCAAGAAAAGTTTAGATACAACAGCGTAGATAACTCTGGTTCTTGAGTGCCGCAAACCAGTCGGGTTTTCAACTTATCCACACTTTATATCCATGAGATGCATTTACATGCATCATCTCTATTGCATGTAAATAAATTCTATGCATATTCATTGTGGATATCCTGAAAACCTGGCCTGCTTGCGACACTCGAACACTGGAGTTGCCTACCCCGATATATAAACTAATGTCAGCTTAATATTGCTTCACATAACATAAGGCTTGCTTAATGTTTGTGGATGTGATATCAGGAAACTGCATCCTAAACTCAGAAAGAACATTTGCTATTCACTATCTAAGGGGGTCATTTATCAAAGGCTTATCGCATGCGATACAGCCGTATCACGTGCGATGGGCCTTTTCGCATGCGATAGAATGCAAATTAGAGGGAGGGGAGGAGTCAGGGAGGGGCGGAGTCGGTGGTGTCTTTGCTGCCGGTGATAATGTTACTAACATTATCGTGCGCCATATAGCGCCACCTTTCACGGTGGTGCTATTCGGTGTGAAAGCCGGCAGCCAGTACACCGCCGTGGTGCGAAGGCTGTGGGTGTTCTCAGCCCTGCCCACCCTTTGCCCCGCCCCCTGTTCTCGCAGGATTCATCATTTTGCGAAGAATGATGAATCCGGGCCTAAGATGGCTACTGAATGAAAAAAGCTCCAAGCACCAGGGCTCTGCTTTAATTTGCAAGCATTGAGACTTTAGCCAACTGACAAGAGCACAGTCTGGCATTGTGAACTGAGATTCAGCCCCTGATGCAGCACTCTCGAAACATGGCGCTATGTTGGGCTAACTCAGAAGTATAAGTATTGCATAGAGTCTAAGCATCAAAATGGGAAGTATCCATTTTTCTTCATTATTTATGAGCATTTGAAATTTAAGAAAAGAAAAAAATGTACACTGGGATCGATGATTCTGGTAAAGCGGAATAAACGTTGTAAGGACAAAGTAACTGCTTAGTGTTATGAGGGTTCTTCTATTAAACTTGGATCATTTGTAATGCTTTATAAGAAACACTTTGTGCTTTGAAAATTAGAAATTCATAATTCAAGTGTATTCTTTTCTGTTATATTATTGTCAAATAAAATCTTAGGGCTAGGGATAGGGACATATGTACGGTACCTGGATATAATCCTCTTTGAAGTGCCTGAAAGGTGGAATATAAATCACGCAAATAAATAATAGTAAGGTTTAGTCACCCTTACATAAATAAGTAGTAGAAAAATAATAAATTAAAAAGAATTATTTGCTTTGTCCTCACTGTCCTATTTGCAGAACTGTAGCTGAAGGAGAAACATTCCCTTTGCGAATACCACATCTCTGCTTTCTAAAATTGATGCCTTATTCTGTGTTACATACCTCCTAGGAATACACTCACTTGTATATTGCACAATACACAGCAAATTACCCAAATCAAGGGGTGTTGGAGTAAAGAGAATAATGAATGGGGAAAGAGTAGCTATTAAAACAGGACAACAAAAACATGATTGAGTTCATACGTCATTGAAGTAGTAGTTGCCTGTGTCACAGACTCATATTGTCACTTCTTCTCTGTCATGTGCATTATAAACAAAATATATTAGATGATGGTAAAGAACAATGGCAACCCCATAATAGTGAATTCATCTATACTCACACTAATAGCATGTGTGTCTCAAGGCAAGCTTTCAAAACTTTTTCTCAAGATGTGTTATGGCAGCAATCTATTTCCTGATTAAAAAGGTAATTTTGAAAGGAGTTACATGCTTAAAATTTGCATATATGCATATAAGTGCCTTGTACTTGCTTACAAGCTATTTTATAAAAATCAAAAGTATGCACATACTTTCAGTTTTACGTGCACATTTACCTGCACAAAAAAAGGGGCAGTTTAGGGGTGTTCCAGGGTGGGGCCAAAAGATATCCCAGAATAAGCAATGGATTTCCCCAAGTCCACCTTAATAATGGTTTATGGACTTCTCTTCCAGGAACTTGTCTAAATCTTTTTGAACCCAGCTTTCACCACATCCTCTGGTAACAAATTCCAGAGTTCAATTATGCATTGAATAAAAAAAATATTTTCTCCTATTTGTCTTAAATATATCATCTAGTAACTTCATTGAATGTGAACTAGTCTGTACTTTTTGGAAGAGTAAACAGCTGATTCACATTTACCCATTCCACTCATTATTTTATAGACCTCTATCATATCTCCCTTCAGTTGTCTCTTCTCCAGACTGAAGAGTCCTAACCTCTTTAGTCTTTCCTCATAGGGGAATTGATCCATCTCCATTATCATTTTGGTTGCCCTTCTCTGTACCTTTTCTAATTCTGCTATGTCTTTTTTCAGATGCAGTGACCAGAACTACACACAATACTCAAGGTGCGGTCATTCCATAAAGTGATACAGAGGCATTATGATAGTATCTGTTTCATTCTCCATTCCTTTCCTAATCATTCCTAGCATTCTATTTGTTTTCTTGGCCACTGCCGCACACTGAGCAGTGGATTTCAACACATTATTCAGAATGATGTCTAGATCCTTTTCCTGGGTGATGACTCCAAAAGTGGAACCTTGCATTGTATAGCTATAATTTGGGTTGCTCTTCCCTACATGTATCCTTTTGCACTTGTTCACATTAAATGTTGTTTGCTATTTAGATGTCCAGTCTTCCATTCTTGCAAAGTTCTCTTGGAATTTCTCACTATCCAATTTTGATTTAACAATTTTAAATAAATTTGTATCATCATCAAATATGATTACCTCACTTGTCCTTCCCATATCTAGGTCCTAGTACAGATCCCTAGGGCACTCCACTATTCACCTTTCTCCATTGAGAACATTTTACCATTTAGCTCTACTCTCTGTTTTCTATCTTTTAAGCTGCTCTCAATCCACAACAGAACATTGCCTCTTACCCGATGAATTTTTAATTTCCTTAGGAGTCTCTCATGAGACTCCAGATACACTACATCAACTGGCTCACCTTTATCCACATGTTTATTCATGCCTTCAAGGAAATGAAGCAAATTGTTGAAGCAAGACTTTCCCTTGGCTAAATCCATGTTGACTTTATTCCATTAAATTGTCTACATATATATTTAGTCATTTTGTTTTTTAGAATACTTTCAACAATTTTTCCTGGCACTCGCATCAAGCTCACTGGTCTGTTTCCTGGATCAGCCCTGGAACCTTTATTAAAAACCGGCTTATATTGGCTATACTCCCATCTTCAGGTTCCATAGCTGATTTTAATGATACTTTACAGATTACTAACTGTAGGGCTACAATTTCATTTTTCAGTTCTTATATCACTCTGGGATATATACAGTCTGGTCCAGGTAATTTGCTACTCTTTAGTTTGTCAATTTGTCCTAGTAACATCTTAAAAGGTCACTGAGATTTGTTTAATTTCCTCTGACTCATCACCTTTAAATATCACTTCTGGCATGGGTATCTGCCAGAAGTGATTCTTCCTGGTTAGACATCTGCAAAAATGTTCATAAAATGAAAAGGTCAGTGCTCCGTCAAATACAGGTACATAAACCCCAAATCATAAGAACATAAGAAATTGTCATGCTGGATCAGACCAGGGGTCCATCAGGCCTAGCATCCTGTTTCCAACAGTGGCAAATCCAGGCTACAAGTACCTGGCAAGTACCCAAAAACTAAGTCTATTCCATGTTACTGTTGCCAGTAATAGCAGTGGCTATTTTGTAAATCAACTTGATTAATAACAAGTAAGGGACTTCTCCTCAAAGAACTTATCCAAACCTTTTTTAAACCCAGCTACACTAACTGTACTAACCACATCCTCTGGCAACAAATTCCAGAGTTTAATTGTGCGTTGAGTGAAAAAGAAATTTTCTCTGATTAGTTTTAAATGTGCTACATGCTAATTCATCTTTCATTTGTCATATGGATAGAATGTCAGAATTTGCCTCTCATCCTTCTTATATAGGCAAATTTTTATGGAAACACTGTATTAAAAAGAATTATGTTTATTGAAATGTCCAATATCAAACATCAGTTGATGCAAGTGAAATGTACTGCCCACAATACAAAATATACAGAATCAGACTATAAGTCTTTTCAGAAATTACATTTTTACACTTCTGTAAACTTTTAATTCCATGCTCTTTAAATTGATAGCAGTCAAATACTGCAAAGGAGAGGTAGAAAGTTTGTTCATTTTCTGATGCTGAAAAATTGTTTGTCTGTCTGTGGAGAGCAAATCCCAAAGAAGTATCCTATTTTTCTTTGAGTTTACCATGTCCTTGATACCTTCTTTAATGAAATGCTTTATTAGCGATATTAAAGGAGAAAGGCTCCTTTAAATCTACTCTACAGTATTACTCTTTTGATCAAGTATGGGGCTGTCATAGTACACTTGCCAAATAATTTCTGCTAGTGTCCAACTGATCTCCTTGATGACTGCAACTGAACCTACTCAACTTAAGGTTTTATGCACCAATGTTGCTTCTCCTCGCCCTTCCTCTAGTCACTGTAGTAAGTGCGGCAGGACCAGTATTGGAACCTAAATGCGGTACAAAGAGTGTTCTCCTGACTGTCCCTGTAAATCTGTCCATGCTTCTTTTGTTAGATTATGATTACTAGAGAATATGATGTATTAGATTACTTATGTTTCTGTTAGCTGGTTTACTATTTTTATATTTGCATTCATTTATCAGAACAATGCTGAAGAATCCCAACCCCTATTCTTGGTCTTATCGGGTGGTTGTGGTGCCCTGCCTCTAGGCTACAGCTATATGAAAGTTGTTCTGGTCCTGCTTGAAAACTACTGTGATGTCACAGAAGGACTACAGGTCCCTATAATCTTTGTTGTTGTTGACCCTTTATGGTCACATGTTTCTGGCTCCTACTGATTCTGGGCACTTCCTATTTGCTCAGATTCTGGTTCATGCCTGCTGGGAAGCTTTGGGTATGTGTGTGTGCTTCTGAGGAAAAGAAGAAAGAAGCAAGCTGCCTCTCATCTCTCCTATTGCTTGACCAGGCATTTCCTTTTTACCACACACAATAAGTATACTTAAATCTCTAGTACAATTCTTACAACAGTTACTTTAGAGTCAGTGCTTTGAACCTGAGATCAACCTTTCCTCTTCCCTCCCCCTCAAGACCTAAACCAGTAAGTTATATGTTTTGATACCTGTTGGAATAAAATACTGTAGGAATTTAGACAAGGTTATCTTCATTGGAGATTTAGTACCCAGTTTAGCTGAATGATTAGTAGTGCATGGGTGCTGTGAGTTCATGACAAGAGATATGCAGCCACTTGGCAAGCATACTTGTTTCTGCTTTACTGAAAGCCTGTCTATATGTCTGGCTGCAAATAGGAAAGTACATGCTCTTTGTACTGCATGCTTGTGCTTCTGCATGGCTGTTTTGACCATTCTGAGGGCAATTTTAAAAGTGATTTCTGTAGGTAAAACAAACCCTTTTATCCGCATAAGTTGGCTGTCTGAAAATTGCCCACCTGCAATGCAGCTAAAAATCCACATGTGCTATTAGCTGTTTTGAGAAGTGATGATAACATTTAGACCAAGGGAGGAATAGGATGCACACAGATTGCATTTCAAATCTGTGCGCATATTTTTCCAGCAAAATTCTACACATACGTAAAGCAACTGCTATTCTTTGTAGCTGCATCAATTTTCAAAGAAAAAGCACATGTACTATAGCTCCAAGGACTGGTGCAAGGCCTGCCGGTAAGAACTAGACGCAGTCTTTCTCCCAGTGTGGACAGTTTGTCCTCTTTGTACATACGAGTCAGGTCTAGCTGTCATACAATAATACTGATTGTCTAGTGAGCTATCCTCCATGGTATATACAGTCTGTTTGATTATTTTAGATACTGATTTATTTAAATTGATTAATCATCTGTCCAGAGCTCTGGGAAATTAATTGCAACATAATTACACATATAACAACATTGTAACATTGTGTCTCCCTAATGACATCTAAAATATGAAAAAAAGCAAAATAAAATAAGATAGACAATCCTTAGTCAACTCACATAAATTATAACAGAAGCTATAATTAAACCATAGTTACCCGAATCGCCCCTGGAGCCTTTTTTAAATATTGGGGTTACATTGGCCACCCTCCAGTCTTCTGGTACAATAAATTTCATTTATGAATTTCATTTATGAAATTTCTGATCTATTTGTTAAAATTTGTAATCTATCATTAAAATCATCCATTGTACCAGAACACTGGAGGGTGGTCAATGTAACCCCAATATTTAAAAAAGGCTCCAGGGGCGATCCGGGTAACTATAGACCAGTGAGCCTAACTTCAGTGCCGGGAAAAACAGTAGAAACTATTCTAAAGATCAAAATCACAGTGCTTATAGAAAGACATGATTTAATGGAACACAGTCAACACAGATTTACCCAAGTTAAGCCTTGCCTAACAAATCTGCTTCATTTTTTTGAAGGGGTTAATAAACATGTGGATAAAGGTGAACAGGTAGATGTAGTGTATTTGGATTTTCAGAAGGCATTTAACAAAGTCCCTCATGAGAGGCTTCTACGAAAACTAAAAAGTCATGGGATAGGAGGCGATGTCCTATTGTGGATTACAAACTGGTTAATAGACAGGAAACAGA
Source organism: Rhinatrema bivittatum (assembly GCF_901001135.1). Taxonomy (NCBI): domain Eukaryota; kingdom Metazoa; phylum Chordata; class Amphibia; order Gymnophiona; family Rhinatrematidae; genus Rhinatrema; species Rhinatrema bivittatum. Next base: position 661,419,765 of record NC_042615.1, read on the forward strand.
GAGTAGGATTAAATGGTCAATTTTCTCAGTGGAAAAGTGTAAACAGTGGAGTGCCTCAGGGATCTGTACTTGGACCGGTGCTTTTCAATATATATATAAATGATCTGGAAAGGAATTCAACGAGTGAGGTTATCAAATTTGTGGATGATACAAAATTATTCAGAGTAGTTAAATCACAAGCAGACTGTGATACATTACAGGAGGACCTTGCAAGACTAGAAGATTGGGCATCCAAATGGCAGATGAAATTTAATGTGGACAAGTGCAAGGTCTTGCATATAGGGAAAAATAACCCTTGCTGTAGTTACACGATATTAGGTTCCATATTAGGAGCTACCAGCAGGAAAAAGATCTAGGGATCATAGTGGATAATACTTTAAAATTGTTGGCTCAGTGTGCTGCATCAGTCAAAAAAGCAAACAGAATGTTAGGAATTATTAGGAAGGGAAATGTTAATAGAACGGAAAATGTCATAATGCCTCTATATCGCTCCATGATGAAACCATACTTTGAAGAGTGTACAATTCTGGTCGCCGCATCTCAAAAAAGATATAGTTGCGATGGAGAAGGTACAGAGAAGAGCAACCATAGAAACATAGAAATGACGGCAGAAGAAGACCAAACGGCCCATCCAGTCTGCCCAGCAAGCTACGCACTTTATCCATTTTTTTTCCCTTTTTCTCTCTCCCACCTGTTACTATTGGCTTCCAGTACCCTCCAGCCCTAATTCCCCTCCACCTCACCACCAATTTAGAGAGCAGTGCTGTATCTGCATCCAAGTGAACATCCAGCTCAATTAGGGGTAGCAACAGCTGTAACAAGCAGGCCACACCCCTGCCCCATTCTCTTACCCACCCCTGTTTGTTTTTTTTTTGTTTGTTTTTTTTGTTGTTGTTTTTTTTTTTTGGACATGGCAGCCCTCCATCCTTCCACTCCGTGAAGGTGGAACACCAACCACTGGCATCCCACTCCGTTGAATGCCTCTGTGGCTACTGCCGCTCCATGCAGTGTTTTGCTGCCTCCTCTTTATTCATGCCCTCTAGACTTGATGGATCCACAGTGTTTATCCCACGCCCCTTTGAAGTCCACAGTTTTAGACTTCACCACTTCCTCCGGAAGGGCATTCCAGGCATCCACCACCCTTTCCGTGAAGAAATACTTCCTGACATTGGTTCTTAGTCTTCCTCCCTGGAGCCTCAGGTTGTGACCTCTGGTTCTGCTGATTTTTTTCTGATGGAAATCAACCAAAAATCAACCAAAAAATCAACCAAAATCAACCAAAAATCAACCAAAATGATAAAGGGGATAGAAAGGCTCCCCTATGAGGAAAGGCTGAAGAGGTTAGGGCTGTTCAGCTTGGAGAAGAGACGGCTGAGGGGGGATATGATAGAGGTCTTTAAGATCATGAGAGGTCTTGAACAAGTAGATGTGACTCGGTTATTTACACTTTCGAATAATAGAAGGACTAGGTGGCATTCCATGAAGTTAGCAAGTAGCACATTTAAGACTAATCGGAGAAAATTCTTTTTCACTCAACGCACAATAAAGCTCTGTAATTTGTTGCCAGAGGATGTGGTTAGTGCAGTTAGTGTAGCTGGGTTCAAAAAAGGTTTGGATAAGTTCTTGGAGGAGAAGTCCATTAATGGATATTAATCAAGTTTACTTAGGGAATAGCCACTGCTATAAATTGCATCAGTAGCATGGGATCTTCTTAGTGTCTGGGTAATTGCCAGGTTCTTGTGGCCTGGCTTTGGCCTCTGTTGGAAACAGGATGCTGGGCTTGATGGACCCTTGGTCTGACCCAGCATGGCAATTTCTTATGTTCTTATCCTAAAGGCCTGGGCATCACCTTAACAAAACATTCCCAAAAATAAATAGAAAAAAACCCCAAAAACTGTGTCCAGAAAATTAGGTACAAGAATAATAACAGAAAAATTAAAAATGCTGGCCAGCAGTCCAAAAAAAATAAAGAACTCTGTGACATTGGACTCTGCAAAAAGACCATAGTCCAAGGTCACAACGAGGCCAATATTCAGTTGCTCTCTGGCTACTGATGTTAGCAAAATAAATTTATCCAACTAACTTGGCTAAGATATTCAGCAGCACAGCTGCCATATAGAATATACTCAGCAGTCTTGAAGTATGCCAGATAAGTTTATCCCATTAAAGTTAGGACAGCCGAAAAGCAGTCCTAGAGTTATCCAGCTAACTTAGGGGCATATTTTCTAAGGCTATCGCATGCGAAAAGGGACTTTTCGCGTGCGATAAGCTTGCTGGGGGGCGGAGTTGGGAGGAGTCGGGGCGGCAAGGAGGTGGACACGGTGCTATCTTCGCTGGCGGCAATAAGGTAAGACACATTATCGCCGCCAGTAGCGCGCCCAATAGCAGCACCACCTTTCACAGTGGCACTATTGGGTACGAAAGTCGGCAGCGATAACACCATGGTAGTGCAATTGCTGCCAGCTTTCACAGGCCCACCCCCCTTCTCCCCCCGTTACCGCAGGGATTCACCATTCTCTGCGAGAATGGAAAATCCCGGCCTTAGCTGGATAGTGCTGATAGTACTAGCTGAATACTCCCTCCCCTGACTTATGTAGCTAATTTTTAGCCAGATAAACTGTTAGCTGGATAAGTGATGACTGCTTACCATAGCCGGATATTCAAAAGGCGCCACTTGGCTAGCTAATTCTGAACTTGATCAAGCAAATGATGCTTTTATAAAACAGCAAAACTAAATGCCTTCCTAAAATATAAATAAATAAATAAATAAATAGAAAAATAAATAAGAGCCTAATTTCAAAAGACCCAGGCTTCTAACTTTAAAGCTAGGCATCTAGAATTTTGAATTTAAAGATTTTTCTTGGCTCAGCATCTAAATTTAGGTTCCTTAGTTAAATAACAAGGCATCTAAGTTTAGTGGCCTTAAAAGCAGGAATGGTCAGGCATAGGGACAGGACAGGGCCACAAATTTAGGATATCATTGCTACTTTCTAGTGCTGGATAGCTAAACTTGGGAAAATCAATATTTTACCTTATTTTAGGAGCCTAGAGTTATAGTGCTTAAGTCTATTTAGGTAGCTATCTTCAGCAATTAAAGCCCTGTAATTAGCAGCCTTATTGAGGGGCATATATTCAGCTGCCTAAAGTGCTTTAAATGGCACTTTAAATAGATGAATATAGGTTCCTAATTAAGGTGCCTTAAATCAAGCGCTGAGCCCTCTTTGAATAAAGGGCTCTACATTTTTAAAAGGCACCTGAAATAAAGATAGATGTCTTCTAGTCTCAGATCCTTTTAGGAGAGAATGGAAATAATTGGAACTATATAGCCAAAAGTATATGCTGTTGATTTTGCTAATCTCTCTGTACTCTAGGAATACAGCGCTACAGATCATCACAGGCTCACAGACAATGCTAAGGGGCACAATTTTTCCACCAAACATTCAGGGCCCTGACCAAGTTAAGCTTTAAGGGTGAATTTTCAAACCTTTACATGCACAAGAATGAGCATATACGTGTCTATGGAGCCTTGACCTGTATATTCCATATTTTATAAAAATCCAAAATATGTGGGTATTATCACTTTCATGTGCACATATACACGTTAAAAAAGGGTGGTCTCAAGGTGTTCCGGGACCGGGCCAACATTTATTAGGGGTGTGCATTTGTTTGCAACGTATTGGCAATCCGCAATGTATAGGTCCATATTCGTTGTATTTGTGGGTTCGCGAAACGTATTGCAATCCCCACGAATAAAACATATCATAGTTTTATTCTTTTGGCACGCTCGCAGTGATTGCTAAGTGGCCTTTTGAAATAGGAGAATGCCATTTGGGTGTATCCATAGCCAAAAAACATCCCTTTCCTGTGAGTCATCAGTGACCTCACAGCCCTGTCATAGAGTGGGTCAGACAGGTTGGCAAGGAGACCAGAATGCAATGTATCAGCGGTAAGAATTTTGGCAATGCAGCCAATCGCGCTCTCACTCAGCGGCCAGTGACGCTTTTGCTGATGACCCAGCACTATATATACTTAAGCACGCGGCGTGCCATGCACTTTCTTTGCAGGGGTGGCCTGGGGAGGTGGTCTGCAGAAGGTGGCTTCACTCAGAGCTAGTCTGAGTTCTCAAATATGTATTCAATTTCTAGCTAGGCTAGCTACTTCGATAGAAAAACATATTTGTTCTGCATTTACCTGCATTTGACTGCAGTGCTAGCTACTAGCCCTGTTTTTTTTTTTAACTGCAAATATTCTTATTGATCTGAGATGGTTTTTCTCTGCCACTGAGAGAAGCTGCTAGCACTAGCAGTGGCATTTTGCTCCTTATTTTACCCCCTGGGGTTGGTTGCAAGCAGCATTTGGGTGTTGTGGGTAGGAGATATATTCAATTTCTAGCTAGTTTGACAAAATTGCTATTGGAAAAGATATTTCATCGATTTTGTTGCTGTGCCAAGCAAGGGTATTTTGTTAACTGCAGTAGTTTTTTTTATTGAACTCACTGTCTCTCTGTGCTCTTTTAATCAAAGAAGGCAGTGCACTGGGCATCAGTGATAGTGGGCACTGGGCAGTTTTGCAGACTCATATATATTGGGACAGCGGTACTCTGTGAAGCCAAATCCCCAGTGGGCCTCTTTTGTAGTTATCACTTTGTTGTGGGCACATACATTACATTAGTGCATATCAAGGTACTGTGCCTGTGAGCAGCCAGTTTTGCAGACTCACGTATATTGGGACAGCGGTGCTCTGTGAAGCCAAATCCCCAGTGGGCCTCTTTTGGAAATAATTCTTTTAATTGAAATCCCTAGTAGGCAGTGACATTAAATCCATAAAGACAGGGAAAGCTAGATGTGGTTGGGTGATTGGGACTGGGAGAGGAGACACCTCAAAAGGGAGTGCCAGTCCCCCAATTCAAGTTAAAAAGGGACCTGTTGCAATCTAAAATCTTTGGAGGGGCAGGCAGTTACATCCAGAAAAAAATGAAATCTAAACATGATGCATCACCACCACCTGTTTCTGACCCTGTAGTTTTGGAGGTGAGGGAAGGGGAGGTTGAGTCATGCCAGACAAAATGTCGACACCCAAAAGCAGCAGTGGGACAGCAGTCTAGACTTAGCGTTGACAATGTAGCATAGGCACTGTTTGCTTCTGATTCCGATGAAGAATCATCTTGTGTGGGATTCTCATCAGAAACGGAAGAAGTAATAGCTGACAAAGTTTTAGGAGGATTTGTTAGTCCTGTCTTAGCCTCCACTTCAGTGCAGCAGAGGAGAGATGAAACGGATGATGAAGAGGAGGAAGAGCAGTCAGCGCAGGCACAGACTGTGACTGATGCCCCTGGAATTGCTTCTCAGGGTGCACCCACTTCTTCAGCTCCAGTGCTAGCATCCACCCCCAAGGCTATTGATATAATTCAGAACTCTGGTTCAGAACTTTGGCTCATTCAGCCAGTCCCAGAATCCTCAGCTGGCTGATTCACACTGACACTGCTGAAATACAGTGAACTTCTGACTCAAGAATGTAGACGATCTGGGAAACTTGTATGCTCTGCAAAGCCTATAATTAAAGGCCAGGTGGGCTTCAATGGCAATATTTAACTCATAATACAAGAAAGCTTGGTTCTCATGAAACCAAAATACAAGCTTGTGGCTCACAGATGCCTATCTCTACTGACAGGAGCCAGGTGAACGAAGATTCCCTAAGGTTACAGCTTTAATTAAAGTCCTGGCACCAGCAACAGAATTCAGGCCTACTCTCTATTCAGAACACAGACCTACTATCTGTTTACACAACACAGAAGATCAAAAGGAGATCAGAAGAAACCAACGGCGGGAGCTTCAGGCACTATTCTGTTGAAACCTCACTGGACAAGATCATTTACAGGACAAAAGGAGTATCTGGAAAGTGATGGCAAACGAGCTACACCTGGTAAAACCTGTCAGGGCAGTTCAGAGGATAGGTTGTCATGACCACAGCATGATGTGTCTCTGTAAATGAGTCTTTGGGCAGTCACGTAATTCTAGAAGTTTCGGCAATACTGTATGTTTAACTATAAAAGAAGGGTCACTTCCTGTATTCAATGAGATGCTGGTTGTTTTGAAAGACAAAGGGCACCCAGTATGCAGCATCTCCCAGGAACACTTATAATGCTAAATAAAATTTACTTTATACCGTTTACTGAGTCTAAGTGTTCTTGTGTGCCTGGCCCTAAGTACAGAAAATTATGTACACTATACAGAAGAGAGGATCACGAAAGACATCTGCGATCTGGAGCCACTTTAAATTGATGGAGGATCCACGTTTTGCTTGGTGTAATTACTGTGGCAGGGCTACTAGCAGAGGCAAGCAAATGGGACATCTATCTAATTTTGGCATGACACATCATATAGAGAGGCAACTCCCAACAACAGTACTGCCATCTGGGGATGGTGGCAGTACCAGTCAGGGGACCCCTTCCAAGCAGCGTAAAGTGGTTGAAAAGGAGCAGAGTCACCCCATGCCCTCAGCCCCTTCTAGCAGTCAGGTGGCAGGCCAGCAATCCCCTGACATGTGGCAAAAGTGACAACCCACCATGGAGGAAATGGGGTGGAGTGCGATAATGCTATCCCGGGGTAGGAGGCAGGCAGCCTCAAAAGTGGTAACTAGGAGCATTGGGGAAATGATTGCCCTTGATGACCAGCCCTTGCAGATAGTGGAAAATGTGGGTTTCAAGCATTTTCTGAATGTCGTACTTCCAAATTACAAAGTCCCCTCCAGAACCACTTTTAGCAGAAAGGTCATCCCCAGCCTGTACCAGCAGTGTCGCTGTCGCATGCATGCGCTGCTAGCTAAGGCAGAGGGGCGTGTGCATTTCACCTGTGATATCTGGACCGCCATGAATGCTGCACACTCTTACCTCTCCCTGACAGCACACTGGTGGGACCTGGCTGAGGCAGGGGCAGGCAGCAGGAAACAGAGAGTAGGATTAAATGGACAATTTTCTCAGTGGGAGGGAGTGGGCAGTGGAGTGCCTCAGGGATCTGTATTGGGACCCTTACTTTTCAATATATTTATAAATGATCTGGAAAGAAATACGACGAGTGAGGTAATCAAATTTGCAGATGATACAAAATTGTTCAAGGTAGTTAAATCACAAGCAGATTGTGATAAATTGCAGGAAGACCTTGTGAGACTGGAAAATTGGGCATCAAAATGGCAGCTGAAATTTAATGTGGATAAGTGCAAGGTGAAGCATATAGGGAAAAATAACTCATGCTATAGTTACACTATGTTAGGTTCCATATTAGGTGCTACCACCCAAGAAAGAGATCTAGGTGTCATAGTGGATAACACATTGAAGTCTTCCTCCGGGGCGGCAGGTTGAGGCCTGTGTCATTCCTGCTCCACTCTGCGGCATGGATGCCGCTCTCCAGGGTCCTGCCTCCTTTTTCCTTAGGTGTGCAGCTGTGCCTCCTTCAGCCTCTTAAAGAGCCAGCGTGGGAGTGGGCCCATGGCCCCATCTGATGACCTTATCATGGGAGTTCCTCTTCAGCCCTATAAAAGGGCTCTGTCTTCAATTCATCATGGCCTTTGCAAGGAGCTGGTCTGCTCCTGGACTTCTCGCCATCTCAGCTCCTCCTAGGCACTATGTTGTTCGTGGGATCCCGTGTCTTCGTCTCGTCAGTTCCAGATGTCTTGATGTTCTTCCTCATGGTCTCTCGTTTGATCCTGTGTCTTTGTCATGGTCTCTTGTCTGTTCCTGTGCCTTCGTCATGATGTCCTGATCTTCCTATCCAGATGCTCTTCTCATTGGCAGCGCAAGTTTCCGGAAGACCTTCGCTTTTAGTCCTCCAAGCTTCAGGTTCCTAGCTCAGAGTTATTTTGCTCCGAGTCGTCACTCCGAGCTTCTTTTCTCCGAGCAGTCCACTCAAAGTTATTTGCTCCGAGCCTTGGATCCTGAGGCTCTGTTCTGAATCCTTATCCTGACCTGGTCTCCGGAGTTCTTCGTGTTTGCTTCAGTCCATGCCTGAAACTCTGCCTGAACCTGCTCTGTTCCTGCGTGGCTGTGCCGTGCCTTGCCTTGACTAGCTGTGGAGGGCGCACTTCAGTGCAGGCCTCATCTGAATCTTCGCCATGAACGGATTCGAAGTTCTTCACTTCGCCTGGAGTCTGCTTCACCATCTGTGTGGTCCGTGACCTACCTTGAGTGGCAGTGTAGGGTGCGCGGTGAGGCAACATTCATTCAGCACTCACCATCATTTTGAACTCTAAGTAACCTGAGTCGATGTCTGAGTTTGGAGTCTGCTTCATCTTCTACATGGTCCATGACTTGCCTTGGTTGGCTATGTAGGGCGCATGGTGTGGCAGTACTTCTTCAGTATTCTCTTTAATTGTGGACCCTTCATATCCTGAATCTTCAAGCAACTTGTCTCTATGTCTGAGTCCGTCAAGCAACCTGTGTCTACGTCTGAGTCCTTCAAACACCCTGAGTCTTCATCTGAGTCTGTTCATTTCCGCCCTCAGCCTCGGTCCGTCCTGTCACATCTGCTGTTCCGTACAGCTGGTCCGAAAGGACTATCGAGTGGCCGGAGGGCTACTTCAGAGACCAACATTGTGTTGCTGAGTCTCTCTGATGTGTCAGGTTCGGCAGAGGCCAGGGAGGGCTCCCTATCTCCAGCCTGCCGGCCCATGCTGGGGCACATCTCGCCTGCTTGGGCACTTCATCGGAGCTTCTCTCCGGTCGTGTCATGGTCCAAGGGTGCATTTCATCTCCCAGGAAATAGGACCACTTCCCAGCGCTCCCGCAACACCAAGTTGGTACATCAGTGGTATGGCAGGAAGACAGAGTGGCATTAAGACCCCCATGTGTAGCATAAGGGGTATAGCAACAAGGCTGTGTGATAGCAAAAGCCCCAAAAGTGTATCATCAGAAGCAGGGAAGCTTCACCTTGATTGGTTCTCTGTCTACTTGCCCACTTCTCTCACCTTGGCTCTGTCTTGGCTACTACTTTATTCAGTAATTTCTTTGTTGCTATACTTACCAGTCTCACTGCAGCTCTTTTCAATGGGCCATAGTCTTGCATGGGAAATTAACATTTTGTTTACTTCTTGGGCACCCTCCATTCATTTCATGGGTCCATAATGAAGCACTGGGATGGGCTACACAGAGTGACGGTTGCAATCCAAAATAACAGTATTAGTGCATTAGGCTTCTAAAAGGCCATTGGGGTAATCCACATGACATTAAGGTTGTAACTCTAAATAGCAGTAATATGATTGCTTTGGACCTCCAAGAAAGTGTTGGGATAATCTAAACAGAGGAGTACAACACTGGATCCAGCATCAGGCATCCAAGAAAGCTGGGATGATTTGCCTAGAGCAAGGATAGGTAACTCTAGTCCTTGAGTGCCACAAGTTGGTTGGGTTTTCAAGATATCCACGCTGAATATTCTTGATATGCATTTGCATGCACCATCTCCAATGCATATAAATGCATCTCATGCATATTCAGTGTCAATATCCTGAAAACCCAATCAGCTTGCAGCACACAAGGACTGGAGTTGCCTACCTTTAGCATTAAGGGATCATGGCTTAACTCAAATTTCAATGAGCATAGAAAGGCCAGATTTTTTTTTACACTAGCTTCACTAACCTTAGTGGTTGTGAGGACTATCCCTGGCGTTGGCTTAAATATTGGTCTTTTAAGAATCAAAGTTGTAGATGGCAAGGCTGAAAATGGGTTGAAGTTCATATTGTCTCATAAGAAGTGCCATGCTGAGACAGACCGATGTTCCACCAAGTCCAGATATCTCTATTAGTTGCCAATCTGGGTCACTTTTAGGTACCCAGCAGATCCTTATGGGGAGATCCTTTCCATAATGCTCATTTCCAAAGCAAGCCAATAATCAATCTTGCTACAGGATCTGTTCTCCAGAAACTTATCCAAACCTTTTTTTAAATTAGTTTATAATATTAAGGTAGACTATATTTTCTGATATTTTCACCCTATACAGTTCTAAAGCCCTTAAAAAATCAACCAACATGCAATCAAAATGGAACAAATTGCTGCAAAGTTTCTGACCTAAAATAAGATTTTAAAACACGAAATACATATAAATTACCAATAGTAACGCATGAAGTGTATTTTAGTTGCAGCTGTATTATTTATTATCGGGCCAATTCATTGAAATGCACGGGAGAGCCGGCATTCCGAGGCGAGCACCTTTGTTATGCGTTTTATATTGTATTTTAATGTGAATTATTGTAACTTAAACCTATGGGTGGATGATAAATTATTCAATTACCCAATTTAAAGAAAAGCATGCTAGCTGTCTCTTAATTATCAGTACTAAATACAAGCAAATTATTTGGCTGACAGCCAACATGTTTGAATCACTTTATTTATTTGCATTATCTGTCACAATGTTTTTGTTAAGGAGCAAGGTATTTAAATGAAACAACAATTCAGAACAGATACATATTTATGATAAGTTATAAATATATGACTTTTAAAATTCATGAGTTAAACACTATAAGGTAGATGTTAAGATCTGCGCACGCGCGCGTCAATGGGCCCGCGCTAGCTGGCGTGGGCTCATGGACGCCCAATTTTATAACAGGCGCGCGCAGGTGTGTGCATGTTATAAAATCAGGGGTCGGTGTGCGCAAGGGGGTGCACATTAGTGCAACTTGCTCGCGCCGAGGCCCGGGCCTTCCCCTGTTCCCTCCCAGGCCGCTCCAATTTAGGAACGGCCTGGGAGGGAACTTCCCTACCCCCTAATCTATCCTTCCTACCCCTTCCCCTAACCTTGCTGCCTCCTAGCCCTATCCTAACCCCCCAAAAAATGTTATCTTACCTCTTGCGCCTGCTGGCACATGATCCTCCAGCTCAGCAGCAAATGGCCGCTGTGCCGGAGGCCTCTAGCCCTGCCCCCAGACCATCTCACTCTGGCCCCGCCCCTTTTCTTTGGCCCCAGGACTTATACGTGTGGCCGGGCCTTTTTAAAATATCCATGTTGGGCTTTTAAAATCCGGGCCTAAGAGGGTAATTTTATAACTCTCGGCATAGTGGTGAAGTCTGTATGCACAATGAACATGTACACTTTAAAGAGAATTTTCCATACAAACTCATTTGTAAAGTTTGCTTCAAAACTCATTCCTTAATTGGCCAGGTATGCACAGAATTGTCTAAACACAAAATTCCATCTGCTCCAAGCAGGGTTTAACTTGTGCGTGGTATATATGCATACTTTAAAAAATACAAAAATATGCCTATGTCTATCCCTGTCTGAACACCACCCTACAGAACACCTTTTCCAGGGTCACATAAAATGCTGCATTTATCTTTTTCTTACTGGAACCCAGGTCAGATGTTTTACAAAAACTATAACCCCAGGAATATTGGTGGGAGGAGTTGATTTACAGGGTTTTTTTTTCTATTTTACCTCATTCTTTAACAGAATCCTTGAAAATAGAAAGCTTTGGGGTAGATTTTAAAAGCAGTGCACGTGCACTCACATGTATGCCCGATTTTATAACTTGCGCACGCAGGCACGCACAAGTTATAAAATCCGGGATTGGCGCGCGCAAGGGGATGCACAATGGTGCACCTTCAGCTCACCGAGCCGTGCTGCTTTCCTCCGTTCCCTCCCAGGCCGCTCTGGATTTATGCGCTTAACCTTTTTAAAATCCAGCCCTTTGTGAATAACCCTCCCAAAATAAAAGAAAGCAGTACAAGAAAGGAGTCAATTCTGTATATTTTGTTTTACAGATGTTAACTTATAGGTTGATGCCACCTTGTGGCTGATTGTTATACTTCTTGTTTTTTCAGTTTCTTGTCCCTGTTGTTACTTTTCACTCTTTTGTTGCTTGTTTGGTAATACAGCATGGCACCTGTTCACTAGAAGCTTTCAGTTGTCAGTTTTTCTACATAGGAAACAGGAATCTGGCAAGCGATAAAGTTATATGGGTATACTTAGATGGATATCTTTTTCCAAATAATCAGCAGAACATACCTGGATAAGTGTTATTTACATATTTCTTTCACATTGTTTTTTATATTCTGCAGTTTCATAAGAAATTTGCCCAGTGTAGATTATAATTGAAAAATTATATATCACAGACAGCAAAATATATCCAGATAAAGTTACCTGGATAAATTTATTTGGGTAACTTTAGGACAAGTATTTTTCTGTTCAGAGTTACCTGTGTAGTGATGAATAAAGTGAAACTGGACCTTGGAAGCATCCCCAGCACAGTCTCTGTGCATCTGGTTAAATGTTATGTGCATAAACCCAGATCAAATTTAGCTGGGGACAGGGGGAAAATATTGATCTCTCAGTGTTTGTACAGATACCTCTAAAACTTACCTGGACAAACCCTTTGAGTAAGCCAAAAAGTAAGTGTTTTACTTGTTATTAATTAATAAAAGAAAGAACCTTGCTCCTGCCTGATGCCTGGAGGTCTATGGAGTAAATTTTCGAAGAGTTTAAATTCCTAACCTTTGGGGTTAGTTTCCTAAATTGGCCCTTTTGAAATATTTCTAGGGCTGAGTGCCAAAATTTAGGGACCCTAAAAAGTGGGTGGCTACAGGGGCAGAGTTCAGGCAGGGAAGCAAAGTTAGTTTAGTGCCAAAACTTAGGGCCCTAAACCTACGAAAGTGAATATCAGGCCTACATATAGGTCCCTAAGTTTTAGGATCCTAACTTTATATACATTTTCAGCTGAAAACTTAGCCCCCTAAGTTTTGCTGAAAAAAGATTTCTAATTTTGGAAGCTAATTTAAGTGCCTATATTTAGGAGCTCAGTTATTTGAGTGTTTTTTTTTCTTTAACTTTTCTAATGCTTGACTGTAAAAAGCGATATTAATTGTTTGGCCCAGAAACATTTTGTTGATTTTTCTGTTTTAGTTTTTCTTTAGAATAAATAAAAATCAAATGCAGATAGCAAAAAACATATAGAAACATGATGGCAGAGGCAGAAAAAGACCATATGCCCCCCTCAGTTTGCCCATCCACCCAATCAATCCAGCATTACAGTTCCCATCAGTTCTCTAGAGATCCCCTGTATTTATCCCATGCTTTCTTGAATTCAGATCTGTTTTTTTTTCTCTACCACCTCCACTGGGAGGGCATGCCATGCATCCACCACCCACTCTGTAAAGAAATATTTCCTAAGATTGCTCCTGAATTTACTCCCTTTCAACTTCATTATATGGACCCCTTGTTCTAGTCTCCTGCATTGAAAGAGGTTCACCTGTGTATGGAAAGCTTTGAGATACTTGAATGCCTCTATCAATCTTGCCTTTCCTCTAGGATGTACGTGTTTAGATCTTTAAGGCTATCTCCATATGCTTTAGAACGAAGACCACCGACCATTTTAGTAGCCACCCTCTGGACCGACTCCTTCCTGTTTATATCCGTTTGAAGGTGCAGACTTCAGAATTGTATGCAGTATTCCAAATGAGGTCCCACCAGGGACCTAAACAGACCACCTCCCTTTATTTGCTGACAAAGCCTCCCTGGCTTTTGCTGTCACTTTACTTAAGATCATCAGATACAATCAGCCCCAGATTCCACTCTTCCTTTGTACTTAGAAGAGTTTAATTTCTGATACTGTACCTCCAAAGCTTTATTTTCCATTGACTAACCTCCTCTTTGCCTCTTGGATCAAAAATAAGACTGAAATACCCCAATAAGCAGTATATGGGAGAGATCAAGCCAGAATCAACCATTGCTGAGATATACTCAATAGACCTGTGGAACAGCACTTCATCTCCAGTTCATTTATGTTAGTCCTCAACAGTAATTTAAAAAAACATGCAGGAAAGGAGGACATGGAAAATGCATTCATTTATTAGATTTCTTTAAAAATAATGGATTAAACCAAGACCTGTGATTATGACTCAGCACCAGGATGGTGCTTACAGTATGACACTGCTGTGATCTAACCCTTATATTTAAATCTCCACTTAAAGGGGTTGTTCTACTTAATATTACAACATGCATTCAACCCCTTTTATCCCAATTTATCCACACAAATACATTTCTATGGGGTCCCAATTTTTTTCTATTTATTTTGCTATATATTTTTTTATATTTTTTATTTGCCTCACCAATACATGAATTTATTACTTTTTTTGAAAAAAATTTTTAAAGACAGAGGTGGATGTCTCATTCAATGACTCACTCAATTAACTTCAAATCCATTGAGTTAATGTTGGTCTGATTCATGTGTTTTAATCATTGACATTCCACCTGACCGTCCTCTCTTTTTATTCAAAATCTAACAACCTCATATATTTCTTTTAATTTTATTTCAATCTAGCAAAGTGCTTGCTTAAATTTTTAAGTATATTTTCCCATCATTTACTTAACTATGGGCCCTATTTTCTAAATGTATCGCACGCGGTAAGGGCCGTTTTGCACGCAAAATGTCCCTTTTCGCGTGCGATACCAAAATGGGGGTGGAGTCGGCCCTGGAAGAGGAGGAGTCGGGGAGTCACCGGGGCCGACTCCGCGAAGCCGCCGCGGATGACGAAAAGGTACGGCCCTTTTCGCATTCTATTTTGCTCCCAATACTACACCTCCTATGGTGACGCTATTGGGTGCGAAACCGGCAGCGATCTCACCGTGACAGTGCGATCGCTGCCGGCTAGCACAGGCCCCCCCCCCCCGGTTAGGCCCCCCGACCCTCATTTCCTAAAGTATCGCAGGCCTGCGATACTTTAGAAAATGAGGCCCTTAGTGCTGTATCATCTCTGTTAAATATCCTCCAACAAGGCCTTGTTTTGAAATGTCCAAATTTCTTCTTCAGGGGAGATAATGATAAAGGTCTTCTTCCTTCAAGTGTTCTCTTGCACTGCGACGGTGTTTCCTCTTGTTCCTATCCCTACCTCTTTTATACTCCTCCTACTTCTCCAGAAACAACCATCGCAGTGCAGGAGAACACTTGAAGGAAGAATACCTGTATCATTATCTCCCCTGAAGAAGAAATTTGGACATTTCGAAATAAGGCCTTGTTGGGAGGATATTTAACAGAGATGATACAGCACTAAGTTAAGTAAACAACGGGAAAATATACTTAAAAATTTAAGCAAGCACTTTGCTAGATTGAAATACAATTAAAGAAATATATGGGGTTTTTAGATTTTGAATTAAAAAAGAGGATCGTAGGGTGGAATGTAAATGATTAAAACACATGAATCAGACCAACATTAACTCAATGGATTTGAAGTTAATTGAGTGAGTCATTGAATGAGACATCCACCTCGGTCTTTAAAAATTCTTTTTAAAAAAAAGTAATACATTCACGTATTGGTGAGGCAAGTAAAAAAATAGAAAAAAATATATAGCAAAATAAATAGAAAAAAATCGGGACCCCCATAGAAATATATTTGTGTGGATAAATTGGGATAAAGGGGGTTGAATGCATGTTGTAGTACTGCTGTGATCTAAGTACAAGAAGTTAAACTCACTTATCTACACTTCAGTCACTCTTCAGCCTCATTTAATCAAGTATTAAAATATTTACAAAAATAGTTTCCATAAGAAACAATAGGAAAAAAACAGCAACAAAAATGGAAAACTGGTTACTGCAGTAAAAAAAAAAAAGACAGAGGCTTAAGCAAAGTCCTGGAACGTCCATGTCCCATCCTTGTCCCACCCAGAATATGCTCACACCTCACTCCTTTTTGGGCTTTCTCACTTGTATGCATACCGGGAGATATGTGCGTACATGGGCACCTTTTAAAATCCGCAAGGCACATGCCAGCCGGACATATTTGCGTATCTCCCGGCTCTGGGACACGCCGAGCTTTTAAAATTCACCTATTCGATTAGAAGCTTTTTGGGGCTGGGACTTATTGTCCCAACCACTTATCACCACAGTAGTGTGCTAGCACCATAAAACATGTCACTTTTTATTCTTTCTCCCTCCCAAAAATAGCATGATCCTCAGTGCTGAGAGTTTCCTCTGTCACAGACCATCAGTAATATATCTTACAGTTGGTGGTGACAGCGGGGAGGAATTTTTCTCTGCACAGTCCGTCGTCTATCAGATCCAATCTTCCCTTCTCAAAAGTTTGTGTGTAGACATGCATACTGTGTATCTGGGAATTAGAATGGAGGTAGGAAATGGGGGTCAAGTAGCTGTGTGCAGAGATTTTGCTCTCTGCTGCAACTGCCAGAGAGAGAATTTATTGCAGATAGTCTATGGCAAAAGATGACGTCAGGTTCCCAGGTTTTTTTTCAGGTTGGTCCCCATGATGCCGAAAACTCTCTTGGGGTTTGTGCTTAAAATTGGAGAGCTCTCAGGTACTATAATGCTAAATTCTTCTTCCTATCAATGCCACCGCTCCCTATAGACCCATTAGCTTTTCCCCTGCTATTTTTTCACAATGACTGGCGACCTTCAGGTCATCTGAAAAATTCTCCTAGGTCTTTTTCCTGTTTAGAAATCTCCATTTCTTGTCCTATTAATCAATAATAAGCTAATGCACTTTTGGCCACAAATGCATGATTTTACACTTTTTACACTGAGCCACAGCTTCCAAACCCCTAACCAATTTTTACAGTTTGTTCAAGTTAACTTTCAGTTCCCCTCCCCCACCCCAGAATATCTGCTTTTTTCCATATTTCTACTTCAACTACAAACCAGCTCTTCAACCAGTTTGTAACTTTGTTCTAGTTCCCTACTGGCTGGTTTGTTTACCAGTCTTCACTGTGAAACTGTGGACCATGCATTGCATTTTCCTGATCCATTACTCTGGTGACTTCATTAAATAATTAAATCAAGTTTCTTCAGTTAAGTTAATCCAATAAGTCAGACCTGCTATAGAAGAGTTTTATCTGGCTAACTTATATAAATCTTTACTTTTAAAATATCTACCTCATTGTTTTTATACAAAATGTTTTTCATTAAATAGAATTGCCAATGGAAGAATAAAGCAATAGCTTTACAAGGAACATGAACTTTGTAAACTACACCTTGTCTGTTAAATGCTAATTTTATTTAGCCATTAAAACACAATGGAGAGAACTAATCAAGGACTCTGCGGACTCTTTGATTACATTTTTAGTTCTCAAATAAAACAGACCAAGTAACTCCCTCTGTAGGAGTCATTGCCCTTGGTTGCTTCCCTTGTTTGTAATTTTTCTGTGTTCCTCTGCCTGAAAACTTCAGAAGACTGGGCTCAGATCCATGAAACTGTCTGAAATGTCCGAATACTGGGTATCTGAATTCCAGTGTAACATTCCCAATAGTGCTAAGATGCTCTCATGTGCATTCTTTCAATATCTTGTTTATTTTGCTTATAATCTGTCTCCTACTAAGGCACCGCAGTATTCACATTTAAAAAATCCAGAGAACAAGCCTGCAAATATAACAAATTGTGGGGAAATCATGGGAAATGGTAGAAATAATACAACTTCAGAGGCTAAACAAAAGTGAATTCCATGGAAATTGTGACATTACAGGGATTTTTTCAATAAAGATTTTTCTGATACAAAAAAAGTGCTTTTTCAATAAGGCCACAGAGTCCAAAATACTGCTTAATGTAGCAGGACAAGTTTTGGATAGCGTAGTATGGTTGCTGTGTTAGTCCAGGTGAATACACACAAATAGGGGTAGATTTTCAAAGAAGCGTGCGGGCGGGCGTACATGTGCGTACATGTGACCTGACGAAAGTGAGGGTAGCTGAAGATAGCTAGTCAAGAAATGTATTTAATCCAAAAAAAAAAAAAAAGTAACACCTTATATAATTTTTTTTTTTACTTTTGAATGGTGCCTGGAAGATGATTGCGAAATTTATGAACAATGATGACATTGCTTTCTCAGATGGAATTCTCATAAAAATGTCTTACATCTCACAAGGTAACTCAGCCAGTAGTAGCACATAAAAAACCCTGAAATGCAGAATGATACAAAATATATGTGGACTATTATGTACTGTAACATGGTATACTTTCTTTTGTAGGCTATACAAGATGAATGTCAAATATTTTTCCTCTCCAGTGGCTTACACAAGGAATACACAGAGGAAAAGTCAGGGGTAACAGATGCAGAGATACAGTTGTATGCAAAAGGTTAGGCACCCCTGCTTAAATTACATATTTCAATGAATCCCTTAAAGATGAATTTTAAAAGCCCGGCGTACACTTTAATTACGGGATGCACAAACAAGTCGGGCTCATGCGTGCCAAGCAGATTTTAAAAGCAGCCCAGATATGCACGTATCTCCCGCAGCGCTCACGTATCCAACGTTTTCAAAAAGAGGCAGGGCAAGGACCTGGTCTGGGTGAGTGCCTGGGCATTTCAGGATGCCCAGGCACTCACCCAGATCCCCTGCCGTGTAAGTTTACTTCTGCAATGGATGAAGTGTAAGTTATAAAATAAAGACAAATAGGCAGATCTGTGGGGTTTTAAGGGTCGGGGATAACTGGGGGGAGTGAAGGCTATTAAACTAGGGGGATTTGGAAGACCTACTCCTTAACCGGGTGAACTGGGGGCAAACTGGTTTAACTGGATATGGTGTCAGCGTGCGCCCCTTTTATAATTCTTCGACTAATGCGACAGAAGCGGGATTTGCATGCACATGCGCATGTTCACTTAAAATTTGGTACACATGTGCGCACAGCCAGACTATTTTATAACCTGCGCGTGTATGTTATAAAATGGTCACGTCCAACGCAGGCATGCAAACGCACGCCAGTTTGAAAGTTAGCAACCCTATGAACAAAAGCTGACACAGCCCCTACATGGTATAAAGTTCTTTCTGCAATGTTCAATGCAAAATTACTATTTATTTACTAATTTTAACAGATTGAAAGTAATACAAAAGTGAGTATGCCATGCACAAAAGTGTATCTATTTTTCAGACACTTCAAAGTGGATTATATTCAGGTACTTTGGGTATTTCCCTATCATCAGAGGGCATGCAATCTCAGAACAACTTTCAAATTCATTCATTATTACTTTAAAAAAAATCTGTTAAGGCAAAAATTGTTGATTGACTCATTAGGCCTTCAATTAATCAGGTGAAGACAATTCCATGGTTTAACAAATTGTAAGACTCTGATTTTTGTTCTATTTTCAACAACCATGGGCTCCTCTAAGCAGCTATCTGTGTATTTGAAAATGAATATAATTCACTCTTACAAAGCAAAGAAAGGCTAAAATAAGCTTTCTAAGTGCTTCCAGCTAGCAATTTTAATTGTCAGAAACATTGTTAAGACATGGAGGTTACATGGAATTGTCCAGATCAGGGCAAGAACAGGCTCTACTTGTGGCCCCACATGGCTGCTCTTTGGCACCCCCTAATGGTTGGTGCCAGAGGCAACTGCATAGTTTGCCTAATAGGACATGCTGGCCAATCCCCAGGCTGAGTGAGGCAGACAAAGCATGTACTGAGCACTGGAGCTGGCAGCAGCAACAGTGGAGGAGCTCAGGCAGCCACATGTGGCAGCCAAGGTAACTAAACAAGTGCCTGATTCACTAAGCAATTTTCCCATTGACACAAATTGTGAGAAGGGCCTTAATGAATCTGGCCCAAGCTAGCTGTCCGCATCACATTGACTCACCCCTTCTTCTGCACCAGTATAGAGGTAAAGGGAACTGGCCCACTGCAACAAGTTCATTTTTGTCTCCACTCTCTCTTGCCCTTTGCCTTAAAGTTTGGGAGAGGCTAATGGGGCTTTAAGTGCTTCCCTAGCTCATTTGACAATATGAGTCCTCTCTATAGTCGCATTGCCTGGCTGGTGGAGGTTGTTGTTGTAGGTGTACCTTGGGATTGAAAAGGTCGGGAAACATTGAGTTGCATATTCATTGAAGCATACAATTTGACCAGGATGCCTAACTTGCACACAATTGTATATTTGTTCTCCTCTGCCTTTTATTGACGTAATAGATGAATAGACAACATGCCCCTGAGAATATGGACATTTTATTTGGCAGCTGTATATAAACTAAAAAGGGGTGTAAATCAAACTGAAATGATGGAATAGAGGGCTGGATTGCTTCCTTCTTTCTAGTTTCTCACAAAACTGTTGAGATTTCACTTCCCTTCTCATATGGCACTGCGGCCAAGTCTTCTTTCTCAGCCTTGCTTACATTAAACTAAAGCCAGTTATGGCACATTGTTTTTCACTGCATTTCCGTTTGTACCACAATGAAAGTGCAGCACAAGTTAAGAGGACAGAGAAATGTTAACATACAAAGCACATTCTCGCCTTCATTTCAAACATTTTGAATAGGATTCAAATTTTTGCTGACATACTGGTGCTGGGAAAAATAGAATGTCACCAAGATGCTGTCTCTATCACTAAAGACATCAGAGTCTTCACCGACGCTGGATGTATGATGGCAGAGAGAGTAAGCAAGTGCACTGTTCCCCGACACTCCCACGCGGGAGGCATCTTGCAGCAAGTGACTGTTTGACAAAATTCATAAGTCCATTTTGGCTCATACTCTATTCCTTCAGTCTTTTGTCCAAAAAGAGGGGCTGAGACTCAAAGCCCTAAGACATGGGAGAATTTCCTAGGATCCAAGAAGGATCTTGAGAGTGGAAAGGACCAAAAGGTGATTGAATGAAAGAAAGAAAGGAGTTAGTTCCATACTCCTCATACCCCATGGGAGTTTATCAAAGTGTTCAGAAGAGTGGATTTCCAGTTGGAGGCAGCTCGAGGACTGCCAAACTGGGAAATCTACTTATAGAGTTGCTTTTGGAATAATCTGTTAGCAGACACTCTTCCGAAGTGTATTAGAAATGTCAAGGCTTTCCACTGAGGAGCCTGCATATAGTTTGCAGGTAGCATGCACTGAAGTGCCCAGGGAAGATCCCTTTTTAAAGAGTACTGGGAGAGTACCAGGGAGTGCAGATTTGTGATTTCTTGGATTTTCTTTTCTGTATAGAAGTCCACTGTTCCAAAGTGTATCTGCTGTGAATTTTCATCTGTAATCAAGGTAACCAGGAAAGGGATTTATATTTCAACAACAGCAGACCTTGTGCAGAGTGTTTGGTTACTGGAAAATAGCAGAGAACTTTCACAGCACACCTAGGGCCTTGAAAGATTAACTCTTTCCCCCCATACAGGAAACAAGCCAGGAAGTATAGGGGTAGATTTTTTTAAAAGGCGCGCGCATCCATGCGCATGCAGAACCCAGCGCACGCACATGGACGCACATATTTTTAACATGCGCGTGTGGCTGTGAAATATTATAAAATCTGGGGCCCGTGCGCATATGGGGGCAGGGAGGAGAGGGGAAGAGGGAGGGAGGGTAGGTAGGGAGGTAGGGAAATTCCCTCCCAGTCTGCGTAAGTTGCGAGCGATCCCCCGGCACAGCAGTAAATGGCTGCTGTACCGGCCACTTCCAGCCCCGCCCCCCAGATCGCCCTTTTGTCGAGGCCCGGCTCTTGTCGCGTAATGGGCGTTATGTGCGCGGCCGGGCTCCTTATAAAATGCACGCGGCGTAAACCTTGTATTTTACGTGTGGGCGATTTAAAATCTGCCCGATAGGCAGCAGTCAGGCCCCAGGACCTCTAAGTGAATCCCTAAATTCTGTTAGTTAGTAGAATAAAGCATGAGTAGGCAACTCCAGCCTCAAGTGCTATAAACGGGTCTGATTTTCAGGTTATCCACAATGACTATGCATGAGGTATATTTGTTTTAGCTACTTGCCACACACGCTTGTCCTGTATTGTAACAAATTTCCGGTACATCATCACCGTGCCCTTAGAGGGATACACGGCTACCTGCCGAACACACTGTCCTATAATGTAAGACATTTGCGCATCACAATTATTACATTAAAGTTTTGAGTATGCTATGACAATTCATTAATGGGAAACCCTGCCATTTGCTAAACACAATGTTTGGCAATACAAGAGGCTTCTCCTCCTTTGTGCGAGCCGCGCCGTTTGGAAGTTGCAACGGCGTTATTTATTTTGCAAGACCAAGCCCCCGATGCAGCCCATTTAGGTTGAAACTTGGCCAGAGTTGGGCATATTGGATTTTATATCTTATAATGAATAAAGTATCCCTATATCTAAAGTGAGAGGTCTATTGCTTTATTGTTTGCCTAACAGAGTTTAGAATGCCACTTACAATATGCATCACATCATTCAGGAGGACTTTGCATGGCTGCTGTTATTTCACACTGGTACACAATATTGTGCAATAAAATACATCAAAGTAACTGCTATAGTCTGAAATGTTCTGGCAGCCATCCCCAATATGGTGCCTGCCAGCTTGTGGATGATGTGTTTACCCATGATTTCTTTTATCAGTATTCTTCTGTAGATGTTTATGATAAGGTGATAGTCCAAGGTGAATCCTAAATATTTGATTAACTTTTTATTCCTTACTTGACTACCAAGGAAGGTAACTATAAGTTTTGAATTCCCTAGTTTTATTTTGTATTTATTTTATTTAAAAATATTTGTTAATCACTTTACAGATTTCAATAAATTGCATAAAGTGGTGTACAAAATTAAAGCCTCAAGTTATGATATATATAAAAACTAAACAAAACTAAAACTTAATTCTACAATCACTTCATGCCTCATCTCTCTCTGTCTTACATCAGTCTGAAGCTGGTTGTCACACAACAGATTACAATTGAATATTAAAAAATTGAAATCCTTACCCTTAACCGAAAGTAAAATGACCAAATCCCAGATCATCTTACTTTTGAATCTCACACACTACCCATCAGTATAAATGCCCATAATCTGTTTGTTATCTTTGACGCTGCTTTAACCATGGATAACCAGATAAAAGCCATTATCCACTCCTCTTATGCTAAACTGAGACTCCTCAGGCACCTGAAACCATTATTAGAACCTTCAGACTTCTGATCAGTCCTACAAGCATTAATACATCTTACCCTAGACTACTGCATAAGAACATGCCATACTGGGTCAGGCCAAGGGGCTATCAAGCCCAGAATCCTGTTTCCAACAGTGGCCAATCCAGGCTATAAGTACCTGGCAAGTACCCAAAAACTAAGTCTATCCCATGCTACTGATGCTAGTAATAGCAGTGGCTATTTTTGAAGTCAACTTGATTAATATCAGGTAATAGATTTCTCCAAGAACTTATCCAAACATTTTTTAAACCCAGCTACACTAACTGCACTAACCACATCCCCTGGCAACAAATTCCAGAGTTTAATTGTGCGGTGAGTGAAAAAGAACTTTCTCCGATTAGTTTTAAATGTGCTACATGATAACTTCATAGAGTGCCTCCTAGTCCTTCTATTATACGAAAGAGTAAATAACCGATTCACATTTACCCGATCTAGACTTCTTGTGATTTAAACACCTCTATCATACCCCCCCACCCGTCAGGCGTCTCTTCTCCAAGCTGAACAGTCCTAACCTCTTTAGTCTTTCCGCATAGGGGAGCTTTATGCAGGCAATTCGCTTTATGCAGGTGTCCCTCAGTATTCAATCAAATCCCTGCAACTTGTCCAAAATACTGCTGCTTGTCTACTGTCAGGCACTAAGTACCATGATCATATCACCCCGGTCTGAAAAAAACTACATGCCAATTAGGCAACAAATCCAATATAAACTTGCAGTCATTGTACATAACCAACTCAATGTTTCCTCATCCAGGATTTGCTCCACCTTTAAACTTTACAGCCCCTCCAGAACTCTGCACTCTTCTTCGCAAATTCTACGAGATATGCCACCAGCTCCACAGGGTCGCCTTGCAGCCACCCAGGAAAGGGCTTTTTCCATTGCCGGACCATCAATGTGGAACTCCTTGCCAACCGAAATCAGAAGTATACAATATTCACATCATTTTAAAATGGCATTAAAAATTCACTTATTGAAGCTAACATACCCAGTACTGGATTTACTGAATCCTATCCAGTCAAAATGCATGTCTAAGTTCTCTAGACTGTGGTCGTTCTGCTTTAGTTTTAATTCTTGGTTTTATGTTATGCCATAAAGGAATACTGTGTATTCCAAACTGCGGAGGGTGCGGGATACAAATGTTTTAAATAAACATACAAACAGAAAACATCAGCACAACTGGACCTTCCAGCTATCATCATCTCCATCATCTCAGATTCAGAGGTTCGAGGCAGGTGGCAAGCATACCCAGAGAAGTCTGATCCGAATGTCCGAGGCAGGCGGCGAGCAAATGAGGAGAGGTCCAGTCCGAAGGTCGGGGCAGGTGGCGAGCAGGTGAGGTGATGTCCAGTCCGAAGGTTGGGGGCAGGCGGCGAGCAGGTGTGGTGACATCCAATCCGAGAATCAAGCCAGGGAGATCCGTGTGAAGGGTAACAGGAGCAGGAGTCCAGAACATGTAATGGAAGGCAGGAACAGGTACTGGAAGGCGGAAGCAGGTACAGGAAGGCAGAAGCAGGAACTGGAGCAATGCTACGAATCCACAAGGAGCACAGGGAAGATACTCGTTGCCAAGTTGCAGGAAGGACGTCTGCTGCCTGGTTATAAAGTGCAGAACCCTGAAGTCAGAAAAAGGGGCAGGCTGCATTTTCCTGCCTGGGCCCCTTAAATCTCCTCTGAAGGTGCATGCGCGTGCCTAAGCAGAGGGTCGGCAGAGGGTGGTGCCGGTGGCGTCCTGTACGCTGGAGGGCCTGCACAGGCGCCGGCAGCGAGGAGGACCCTTCGGTCTCAGGGAACGGAGCCGGGAGGCACGGCCAGCAGAACGCGGGCCATGAGTAAAACATGAATAGAACATCTCCACCTCAACTGTTTAAATAACTACTGGGAACAAACCCCTCTCAAAATCTTGAATGCCAAAACCAAATATTTAAACTTACAGCGTGATTTAATTGGCAGCCAGTGTAGCCTCCTCAAAAGGGGAGCTGCAGCCTCCCTCCTTTGTACAGAATATTAAGATATAAAGCACTGAAGGTGGAGTTAAACATTTATTTTAGGGATTTATTATCACAAATAAAATCTGTTATACAATATTTTTTTTAGCTCACTTTTTTCTCTTGCTCTAATTTAATTTGGACTATGATCTTTCCATCCTTTTCCCAGGTCAAGTGTTATGGGCAGATATTACAGTACACTGTCCCCCCCCCCCCTCCCCACCAAGTGCAGATTAAATAAGGGGGTTATTTTATTATTTAGAGAAGGTAAAACAGTGATTCTAAATCTGAGTTTTTGGTTCACTAATTTTCATTGGATTTCCAATTTTACAAATCAAGATACTTTGACATGAGAAAAAAGGTGAACATGAACATGAATAATAATAATACATTGGAAATATTCTTCCTAAGGAAAAAACCAACCAAGAAAGAAATTCACTAACTCAGACCACATAAAGGGGGACTAATCCAGGAAAAAATTGAAAAGAAAATACCAAGATTATGCATTATTTAATCTGAACCTAAAATCAACTCTGTGACACTCAATTGAAAGCACCTCTGTTCTGCAAGTACCCTTCTAATTAATCAAGATTAAAAAACCTAAAATTTATTTCAACCCAGTTTTATAGGACATCGACAAGTGTATTTTTAAATGCTCTGTCTCTTCTCCAGAAACTGTTTTTGGTGCTGTTGCATTAATTTTGAATCATCTGGAAATATAGAGACATTGGGCCGGATTTTTAAAAGGTTACATGTGTAAATCCGGAGAATGTACACGCATAACCGGCCTTAAGCACGCCGGGCCTATTTTAAAAAGGCCCGGCGATGCGCATAAAGCCCCGGGGTGGGGGTGGGGGGGGGGGGGTGGTCTGGGGATGGTGCCGGGGCAGGGTCAGCGGCTCCCTGCATAGCGGCCATTTACTGCTGTGCCAGGGATCGCGCCCCGGCAGTCAGTCGGCGCGCACAACTTGCACCTGCCCAGAGGCAGGCGCAAAAGGTAAAATAAAGGTCAGGGGGGTTAGAGTAGGTCTGGGGGGGACAAAGGTTAGAGGAAGGGGTGGGAAGGTCAGGCTAGGGCGGAGGAAACGGGGAAAGGCAACGCGGCTCGGCGTGCACCCCCTTGCGCGTGCCGACCCCTGATTTTATAAGTTGTGTGCACCTGCGCGCGCAAGTTATAAAATTGTGCGTACATGTACGCGTGCCGGGTAGCACACGCACATGTACGCCCGCACACATCCTTTTAAAATCTACCCCCATTATGTCCAAGAAAAAGAAAATTCTACATACGAAAAAACATTTTTAGTGTCCAGTTTTTATCTGGCTGCAAAACATATGTAGACTTAGTGGACAGTAATGTAGACTTAGTGGACATTTCAGTTAAGGATTCCGGGAGAAAGCCTGTAAGATCAAGAGTATCAGGAGAACAAGTGTTATCCAATGGCAAATAAAAATCTCTCATTATAAGAGATATAGATTGTGAAGGAACCTTTAAATATAGAAGTTTTTCATCTGTAGGAGATTTTCCTACAGGAAATTCATGAAAATGAAGAAAAATGTATTTTTCTTATATAATTTTTCTATATTCTCAAGTTTCCAATGTATATTAACATCTTTGAACAGCAATACATCTTTATTGTCTAATGCTTTATAATGCTGTTCACATGCTGCAATCTCATTGGCCATTTCATCAATCAAATGAAAATGTAAAACAACCTTCCAGTGCAATTCTGCTAAAGAAGATAAAGATTTATCAATATTGACAGTTAAAGGAGGGCAGTTCAGTAGCACCTTCTTCCAAGCCTTGCCCCCTCTTTTTTTCCCCTTCTGTCATGGAGGAGAATCTTTTCTGGACACATTGCCATCTTAATCAGCTTCTGTCCTCTATTGCAAACTGTTACAGGAAAAACAATTTAGAGGCACTGACTACAGTATCTTAGAGTTGCTGATATACATACTTGTTTTTCCTAACATGATCTTGCAGAGTAATATGGGAAGACAAACAAAGCAGTGTAAGATAGTTTAAACTATAGAGTGCAGTGCAGACTTCACTGAACTTATAGCCAGTGCATCAGCAATGCATTACTAGCAACAGAAGCCAATAACTTGGAAACGCCTTGCTAGGTTTTCAGGATAATGATACTGTATTTTTAAGAGTTATAACTATGGGGTTCAATATTCAGTTGCAGAGCAGCTAGTTAAGTTAGCAGGATATAGCTATCCTGCTAACTTAACGCGGTATTCGGCGGTGCGGCCGCACCACGGAATATTCCCAGGTATCTTAACATTAGTCAGATAAATAGATCCGGCCAACTTTAGGACAGCCCTACGGCATGACCAGAATTAGCTGCATATATGCATGGAAATGCCTCCTTCCCGCCCCTGATTTATGCAATTAGAATTTAGTCGCATACAGCTTCAAATATAGGCCTGGATTCACCATTCTATAGCAGAATGGTGAATCCAGCGAAAACGGGGGGCGGGGGCGAAGGGGGGGGGGCGGACCTGCGAAAGCCGGCAGCCTTCGATCCACCGAGGTGTTTTCCCTGCCGGCTTTCACACCCAATACTGCCACCGTGAAAGGTGGTGCCATTGGACATGCTACTGGCAATGATAATGTTACTAACCTTATCGCAGCCAGCGAAGACACTGCCGAGTCTGCCTCCTCGCCGCCCCGACTCCTCCCCTCACACCCCGACTCCGCCCCCAGCATGCTCCGCCCCCAGGACATGCTATCACCCCCAGCATGCTCCGCCCCAGGACATGAGTACGTCCTGGGACTTGAAAAAAGGAGCGGGGTGTGGGCGGTCCGGGGTGGGGCGGCAGCATGGCCAGAGGCCTCCGTAGGGCCGCTAGGCTGGGGGATCACGCACCGGCATTCGGCCAGCGCGCACAACCTATGCCTGCTCGGAGGCAGATGCTACTTCCATAATAAAGATTGGGGGGGAGGTTTAGGTAGGGCTGGGGGGCAGGTTAGTAGGGGAAGGGAGGGGAAGGTGGGGGTGGTGAAAGGAAAGTTCCCTCCGAGGCCACTCCAATTTCAGAGCGGCCTTGGAGGGAACAGGGAAAGCCATCGGGGCTCCCCTAGGTCTCGGCGCGAGCAAGGTGCACAAGTATGCACTCCCTTGCGCGCGCCGACCCCGGATTTTATAACATGCGCGTGGCTGCATACACATGTTATAAAATTGGGCGTAGATTTGTGCGCACTGGGTTGCGCGCACAAATCTATGCCAGCGCATGGGTACTAAAATCTGGCCGATTGTTAAAAAATACCATCCTAGAAGCACAGACCAGATGTATTTCATGCAATAAGAAAGGTGGAAGGAAGACAAAATGATTACCAGCATGGTTAAAAGGTGAGGTGAAAGCTCTTTATTTAAAAATTGGAAGAAGGATCCATCAGAAGAAAATAAGATAAAGCATAAGCATTGGCAAGATAAATGTAAGATATTGATAAATCAGGCTGAGGCTCCCATCATCACACCTCTTGCCCATAATAACCAGAAATGAAAACATGAAAAAAGCAGTACCACATCCACACTCACCCACAAAGATACACCAGTAACCCCCCTCCCCACCCCCCTATCCTCCCCCCTTCTTCCCTCCCTTCCTCTTCCTTTCTCCACTGCTTGTCTCTCCCACCTGCCACCCCACTCTGATTTCTGCCCTCTCGACTCCGCCACATTGAAACTCTCAATCCTTCCACAAGGGAAGTGTGAGGGTCACGTAAAGATGTGCCCGGAGCATCGCCTCACTGTCCTCCTCGAAGAAGCCAATTGAACATCATCCCTTAATCGTGTAAACCATCCCCTCTCAGAAGGTGAAGTAGCATCTCACCACCATTTTCAACATCTTCCATTAAATCAGAAGCAGAAATTCAAAAGACCATAGTAACAATCTGTATAAATTATACGTGACAAGTCTATAATCAGTCCTCTGTTACCAGAAGTGTTGGGGACACGGAGAAGTCCGATTGTTCCACAAGGGTTAATCCCCTCTGCCAGCGATGTAATCAGTGGGACTCCTGCCCCTCTGCGTGTTCCGCGATCTCCCCACCTATCCAACTCTGGGATGTCCTCGATGAAATGCAGGTAGCTCTGGGCCAACTAACAGGAGATTTCTATCACGTCTGAGCAAAGGCTAGGAAACCCCAGAGCGCTGATGAACTTGCCTGAAAGCCAGAAACTGATGGCTCCTACCAACCTGGAGCCATAGCAAGGTTGATAATGTGAAACACGCGGCTTGTCTGCAGGGCAGGGTACAAAACATACCAACATAGAAAGTTTGGGCAGACCGGTTAATCAAGCATGAGAGGAATTCAAAAAGAGTAAGCATCCAGGGCCACCACGTGCCTTGCTGTTCCGGGTGTTAACTGAGCTGTCTTGAATCCAGGTATGCACCTCTCACTTAGCAAGCGAATCCACAAAATCCTTGGCTCGGTCCGCTGAATCAAAGATATGGATCTGCGCCGCATGCCAGATCCTCAGGTGAGCCGGATATAACAAAGCAAAGTTTATACCACGGTTATGCAGTGAGGAGCAAAGCCCTGAGAAGCCTCTCAGCGCTTCAGATACAGACGCTAAGAAGTCCTGAAAGATCCTAATGGAATGATATTGGTATGACAGGTTAGACTTCGCCCGGGACGCTCGCCATATCTCCGCCTTGTGCACCGAATTTAAGATTTTTGCGATGACGAGTCGTGGCCGACCCGAGGCTTGCGCGCCAAGCTGATGGGCCCACTCCACCACCAGCTTCTCCTGCAGATGGGGCAGGTTTAGCACGTCCGGGAGCCAGGACTCCAAGAGCATGCCCAGTGATCTGTCTTCTATGCTCTCAGGGAACCCAAGAAACCGAAGGTTGTTGCGTTGCACCCGGTTTTCTAAGTCATCCACTTTAGTTTGCAAATCCTGTAAAGCATTTGTTATAGGCCATCTTGGATGCAGTCGCGGTCCCAGCGTCTTCGAGTTCCAAAATCCGTGATTCGGCAGCATGTAAACATGGGGGCAGTGTGGCTAGAGTGTCCCTAACCTCCCCCAGCTGATCCGTGAGAACCGTCCACTTCTCATCTAACGCCTCCCGTATCGCCTCTTTTATATCGGCCAGCGTTAGCGGTACCGAGAGGGAGGGAGACTCACTCTCTGCAATGGCCGCCATTTTTAGGCCGGGAGCTTTCATTTTATCTTTGTCTCTCGTGCTGGTCTTAGTAGTCATCGGGAGAGGTGCTTTGCTCCGGAAAATGATAGGGGACATAAGCCCTGTCTCCCTACGAATCCTGTGACAAAATACAGCTCTTAACACAGTAGGATGGTACGCGGTTAGTAAGACAATTCCGGAGCTGGGGAGAAACATGTCTTCCCAGCTACTATATCTCGTGACCTTCCACAATTTCCAGAATTTAATTGTGCGTTGAATGAAAAAGAATTTTCACTGATTAGTTTTAAATGTGCTACATACTAACTTCATGGAGTGCCCCTTAGTCCTTCTATTATCCGAAAGAGTAAATAACCAATTCACATTTACCCATTCTAGACCTCTCATGATTTTAAAGACCTCTATCACATCCCCCCCCCCCCCCCCCCAGCTGTTTCTTCTCCAAGCTGAATAGCCCTAACCTCTTTAGTCTTTCCTCGTAAGGGAGCAGTTCCATCCCCTTTATAATTTTGATCATCCTTCTCTTTACCTTCTCCATCACAACTATATGTTTCTTGAGAAGCGGCGACCAGAATGGTACACAGAACTCAAGGTGCGGTCTCACAATGGAGCGATACAGAGGCATTATGACATCCTCCATTTTATTCACCATTCCCTTTCCTAATAATTCTTAAGGTGAAAGCTCATCAGCTCTGAGCCATGGCAGCTTCCATAGCCCATCTTCGCAGTGTGCCACATCAGGACATATGTAAAGCAGCGACTTGGTCCTCTCCACATACCTTCACATTTCTTTACTGCCTCCAACAACAAACGAGATCGGATGCAGCTATGGGGCAGGCAATTCTACATTACTATATTTCATCCTATATAGCCCTATGTTTATATTATACCTTAGTATTATTTTGAGGTTTCATCCTTCCTAGCCCAATGTTTATATTATACATCAGTATACTTCTATTGTACCTAAATGTTCTTTGTTGTCTTTTTTTTGTTCATTATACCTCATGTTCTTTGTACCCACTTCACGGCGATTGTTCAGTTTATATGTAAACCGGTGCGATATGTATCATATACAGGAACATCGGTATATAAAAATTAAAAATAAATAACGCAACTAGAACATAGAACTGTCCATAAAAGAGTGGGTCTTTCCGCACACTGAGCATCTGCAATGTGAAAATAGGAAGGGCTATCACCTTTCAACATTGGCAACAGTGTGCTTAATCTACCCTTAGCTGGGGACTCCCAGACAGCATGGCTAATTCATCCTGCTATCTATGGAAAACACCGTTTTATGGTAAGTTTCACAGGCGAATGAATCCCATCTATTAAGTGTTGTCATTTTAACCTTCTTCATGCTTATTTAATACCAATGTACAGCAATCATACTCCACAAAGTGTACAATATCACAGAATATTTCCTGGGGACCTCCCAGCCTAGGCCACCCAGCATACGTTAGAGATTCGATTGTTGTGCCAATAATTGTTTGACTACATACATGTTTCAAACCCCACCCAGCACTGAACCCATCCTGACCCACACATTCATTTATATTAGTGGTTCTCAACCGGTGTGTCTTGACAGACCAGTGTGTCGCCACACTTCCCGGCCCCATGCTGACCCAGCTGCTCCCCCTACCTGAGCAAGATAGGTCCTCCACCCGGGCTTAAAATGCTGAAAGCCCAGGTAGAACACGGCAGGAGAGCTGGAGTCAGCAGCACTGGCATGCTCTCTTCTTCCCGGCTCCCCCCCCCCCGCAGCCTGGAAGAGGAAGTGGTGAGCAGCGGGTGCATGCGCTGGAAGAAGAGACCATGCTAGTGCAGGCAGTGTCAGCCCGAAGAAAAGATGTGCAGCCTGAAGAATGAGCAGCGCGGCTCAGAGAAAAACGAAGAACGTCATCAACCCCCGTGGCCGATGGGACTCCTTGCTCCACGAGGGCTGAAAATGAAGTAGGTTGCTGCTGCCTTTAAGGTTAGAAGTGAAGTAGGCTGCTGCTGCCGCTAGTTCGGGGGAGGGGGGGAGAGTGAGTGAATGAGCAAGCATGTGTGTTTAGATCCTGTGTGTTTGTGAGTGAGATAGCATGTATGTGAATGATTGAGAGCTTGTACATGTGAAAGAGAGTATGTGTGTGATTGAGAGCTGGTTTAGGTGAGGGAGCACGTGAATATGTGATTGACAGCCTGTGTGTAAATGAGAGAAAGAGAGAGAGCATGTGTGTTTGTGTCTGATTGAAAGCTGGTTTAGGTGAGGGAGAATGTGAGTATGTGATTGAGAGCCTGTGTGTAAATAAGAGAAAGAGCTTATATGTGTGTGATTGAGAGCTGGTTTAGGTGAGGGAGCATGTGAGAATGTGATTGAGAGCCTGTGTGTAAATGAGAGAAAGATAGAAAGCATGTTTGTAAGCATGTGAATGAGAGTCTGTGTGTGAGAGAAAAGGACAGCATGTATGTGTGTAAGCCTGAAAAGATATCATGTGTGTAAATGTTTGTAAATGTGTGTAAATGTATAATTAACATTTTTAAAAAAACCTTAAAACTTGGCTCTTCTCACAAGCCTTTACCTAACCCCGCAGCCCCCAGATCTCAGCCCCCTATCCGCCGTTCCTTCTATGGGTACTACTATATTACAAGCTACTGCTCTACGATACATATTGTACATACTGTAAATAATAGTCATATATTGTTAAAATTCTTATACAATTGTATATTTTTGTTACCATTGCTTTCCAAGTACTTGTCTCTGCTATTCTAGCCTTCTCTCCTAGTTCAGTTCCCTTACGTTTTATGTAACTTCGCATTTCTTTAGTTAATTGTTTCCCCAGTTCTATGTAAACCGATGTGATATTTACTTGAATGTCAGTATAGAAAAGTTTTAAATAAATAAATAAATATAAATGAGAGAGAAAAAGCATGTGTTTGTGTGAGCGATTGTGAGCCAGTGTGAGAGAGTAGAGAGAGGAGAAAGTTCCAAGCAAACCATCCCTCCCTCCTGCTAAATGAAAACAATCTCAGGGCACCCGGATATTAAACGTTCACAGGTATGCAGAGCAAAACGTTTTTTTGTATCATTATTTTTCATTACTAGGTCTTTGAGTCTGCTATTTTGAAATATTTTATTGGTATCTAGAAATTTTTGATATGTGTTTTTAATTATTAGATATTCCCTTCATCCACTGTTTTGAAATAATCTGTTCTTTGTGTTAGTATGGTTTTACTGCTACTGATTTTATATTTCTTGATTTGTTTTATAAGGATGGGTGATGTTTCTTTTTTTCCTTTGTTGCACTGCATTCAGAGACTCTGACTTATTGCGGTTTCCAATTCGGTTTTTGTCTGCATGCTTCTAGTTATGCGTTTTGGTCTCTTTATTTTTTGTTAGGTGAGGGTCAGCACATGTGATTCAGGTGAGGTTCTCTGCTGGCGTGTAGTTTCTGTGTAGGGCTCTATAGCAGCCTGACTTGGTCCGTTTTCCTAATAGGAGATGTATTGGTGTCTGAAAGCCTAGTGTAATATTTTCAGTGTTGCCTTTTCTTAGGTAAGGTGGTTACTGTTTAAGTGCTGGAAATTGGTGCTGTTTTGGTGTAGGATGTTTACTGTTTATGCAATTTCTGTTCAGGCAGAAAATGTATCTTTTCCTTGTGTCATTCTTAACAATAAAAATAATACTGGACCTTTATTTTTTATTTCTGCCGTGAATTGTAATGAGCAGTGTGTCACACATGTGAGCGTGGCCTGACAGGTGTGTCACGATGGGAAAAAGGTTGATAACCACTGATCTATATCTACCTTATAAATGGCCTGTGACCGACGGCCCGCAAATGCGCAGTAGAGCGCAGCTCTACTGCGCATGTGCGGGCAAGGATGTCGATCAGAAAAAAAAAATGGCGGTGGGGCCGCAGGAGCGGGAGGAGAAGCAGCGGCGCCGCGCGCGCGCGCGGTGCCGCTACTTCTCCTCCCCAGATTTGCCGGCAGATCTCGGGGGGGTCACTGCCGCGCGCGCGGGAGTGACCCCCCCCCGAGATCTGCCGGCAGGAGCGGGAGGAGTTAATGGAGCCGGGTGAGGGTTGCGGGAAGTCGCGCTTACGGCGCCGGGAGGAAATGGAGGTGGGTGAAGGGAGGGAGGGAGGGAGAGGGGGACTGAGTGAGTGGGAGGGAGAGGGGGACTGAGTGAGTGGGAGGGAGGGAGGGAGAGGGGGGACTGAGTGGGAGGGAGTGAGGGAGAGGGGGGACTGAGTGAGAGGAGAGGGAGGGTGGAGAGGAGTGGGTGGGGGAGGGGGGTGGTGAAGAGTGAGGGGAGAGAGAATGAGGGGGAGGTGAGAGACAGAGGGATGTAGCCCGTTTTAACGGGCTTTACGGCTTGTAATACTATATACTACCTGTTGTGACCGTCGCTGCCCGATGGCTTCACTCCGCCTACCTTTCCTTTTCTGTGACTCCTCCTGCTCTTCATGGACACCTGGCTGCCACGGCATCCGTCTGTCGTCCTCTCCGGCATCCCTGGACCGGCTTGGGCGCTGCCTCCCACCATGCTCTTCAGGTACCTTAGGGCGCACGCGCCACATGGCCCTCATTCTTATTTCCTCATTGGCGCGTTCCTCAGGGGTGTCCCCCTGTGACGACGTCACGCTGCCCGGATATTTAAGCCTACAGTTTATTGCTAGCCGAGTTAGCAAGGGTGTTCTCACGGATGGGATTCGCTCTCCGTACCCAGCTACTCTGCCTTCCAACTTCCACTGGACTCTTTCTGCTAATGGGGTACCCACTCCTCGGGGGCCTTTTTGTTTCTTTCAGGTCACTGTCAGGTAACCGGTACTCGCTCCTCGAGGGCGCATGTTCCCTGACCCGCTGCCTGCATCTATCTCCTCTTCTACTTGGAAGAATTCGCTACAGACACCATCAGTGAGTACTACTATCACCTACTCCTCAGAGCTGTCTCCCTGGAACTAGGTACTCGCTCCTCGAGGGCCTGCCTCTGTTCCAGCACCAGTGCCATCTCTTACGTGGAACCGCTCTGTGAGTACATTGCCAACAAGTCTCTCTACCTCCAGGGATCTGGTACTCGCTCCTCGAGGGCCAGCTCTCCCCATCTCGGGGCTTCTCCATATTTGGGACTCTGTGAATGTTCTATTGTACTCACTTTCTCAGTTCTCTCCACTACAGCACTGCTACCGGATAAACTGCTGTTCCAGCGCCCTGGGGAATACTAGCCCAGCCAGGCTACATCATCTACTCACTACTGCCACCACTGATGGCTTCTCAAACTGTCTAAATAGAGAACTATCTGTGCTTGTGTGTCCAGAGCTGAGCCTGACCTGTGGCCCCTCACGGGACTTCCCCCCATGGGCGTGGTCAGCTGCCACAGTGTCCGAGGGTCCACCTAAACCTCCCTAACTATAAGACTACTATAGCCAGTCTTTCCTTCACCCCCCACACTTCAGACACTCACTCTCATACTTCCTTTAAGGGACCACTATCCCCATTCCTTTCCTCTTTCTTGGGGTGTGCCCAAGAAAGCATCTTCTCATTAATTGGAAAATTTCTTTGCTATTTTAGCCTCTTACAAAGAGAACATGCGACAAGTAACTCCAAGCGATAGATAATTGAGAGTGAAAACCGTGAGATAAGCATCGTCTCACTAAAAACCTACATGACCCACATGAATCATGCTTGAGTGAAAAACAGACAAAGAGCTCTCTGGCAAGACTGCACCATATAGATGCCACTGGCTTTTGATATTGTGAAAGCATTTGTCCAATATCTCTTGCAAAAATCTGTCTATGAAGCAAAAATAATCAGGCATGCCTTGTAACATTTCAAATGGACCATCGGCTTGAAGAAGATGGTTAAGGAGGGATGTGATAAAGGTCCACAAAATCATAAAAAATCTGAAAGGGTAAATGAAGAATGATAATATACTCTTTCAGATAACACAAGGACTAGGGGGCACTCCATGAAGTTAGCAAGTAGCACATTTAAAATAAATCAGAAAAATTTTTTTTCACTCAATGTACAGTTAAGATTTGGAATTCATTGGTAGAGGATGTGGTTAAGGTAGGTAGCATAGCTGGGCTTAAAAAAGTTTTGATTAAGTTCCTGGAGGAGAAGTCCATAAACTGCTATTAATCAGGAGGGAATAGCCACTTCTTGTTGTTGGCATTAGTAGCATGGGATCCGTTTAATGTTTGGGTACTTGCCAGGTACTTGGATTGGCCATTGTTGGAAACAGAATACTGGGCATGATGGACCCTTAGTCTGACCCAGTGTGGCATATCTTATGTTCTTATCATTTACAGGGTTGAGAATAAACACCATTAGTCTCTGCAAACTCTTAAAAAAAAACAAACAAAAAAACAAAACACAATCACCCGGGTTAGGGGCCACTTTGACATTCAAATTGTGACATACAAACAGAACAGTGCTCTGTTGTGAAGATTTGATGGCCTTCGGAGTGAGGAAACTCACCCAAAGATGAGATTTGTGAAATGTTCTCTCAACCTAATTTGATGGATTCTGTACCTGGGTAACATCAAGCTAGGTTGAGAGAACACTGCACAGATCTCATCTTTGGGTGAGTTTCCTCACTCCAAAGGTCATCAAATCTTCACATCAGAGCACTGTTCTCTACATCTCACTTTGAATGTCAAAGTGGTCCATAACCCCCTACACTAATACCTAAACCTCACTCGAGTTACTAGGTGGGCCTCCTATAGAGATATAAATACCTACCTAGGACGAGGGAATTATGGCTAGGTGCTCTCTCTCTCTCTCCCTCCCTCTCTCCCCGACAGCTAAGCTTAAAATTACTAAACATGATCTCCCCAGTGGTTGTCTGTAGGAAATACAACAATTCTGGCACAACGCAATTTGCACTTTGCATAGGTATTAGCACAAATTGCAATAAACTGCCTATTACCATAAAACACACCCCTTTTCCTATTGCACGCAATATTTAGTGCATTTTGATAAATCCAGGCCTTAAACAATTCACAGTTTGGCTTTTGCCCACATTATAATATTGAATCTCTTTTGCTTTCTAGTTTTGATTCCATTCGTCAGGGTTTTGACAGGGATACAATACCTCCTAGTGCTTCTTGCTATATCCCCAGCCTTTGACATGGTTAACCACAATCTATTACTTGGCAGACCAATGTTTAGGGATCTCCTCTACATTCTAGGGATGTGAATCGTTTTAGGACGATTAAAATTATCGTCCGATAATTTTAATATCGTCTTAAACCGTTATGGAACACAATACAATAGAGATTCTAACGATTTATCGTTATAAATCATTAGAATCGTGAGCCGGCACACTAAAACCCCCTAAAACCCACCCCCGACCCTTTAAATTAAATCCCCCACCCTCCCGAACCCCCCCCAAATGACTTAAATAACCTGCGGGTCCAGCGGCGGTCCGGAACGGCAGCGGTCCGGAACGGGCTCCTGCTCCTGAATCTTGTTGTCTTCAGCCGGCGCCATTTTCCAAAATGGCGCCGAAAAATGGCGGCGGCCATAGACGAACACGATTGGACGGCAGGAGGTCCTTCCGGACCCCCGCTGGACTTTTGGCAAGTCTCGTGGGGGTCAGGAGGCCCCCCACAAGCTGGCCAAAAGTTCCTGGAGGTCCAGCGGGGGTCAGGGAGCGATTTCCCGCCGCGAATCGTTTTCGTACGGAAAATGGCGCCGGCAGGAGATCGACTGCAGGAGGTTGTTCAGCGAGGCGCCGGAACCCTCGCTGAACGACCTCCTGCAGTCGATCTCCTGCCGGCGCCATTTTCCGTACGAAAACGATTCGCGGCGGGAAATCGCTCCCTGACCCCCGCTGGACCTCCAGGAACTTTTGGCCAGCTTGTGGGGGGCCTCCTGACCCCCACGAGACTTGCCAAAAGTCCAGCGGGGGTCCGGAAGGACCTCCTGCCGTCCAATCGTGTTCGTCTATGGCCGCCGCCATTTTTCGGCGCCATTTTGGAAAATGGCGCCGGCTGAAGACAACAAGATTCAGGAGCAGGAGCCCGTTCCGGACCGCTGCCGTTCCGGACCGCCACTGGACCCGCAGGTTATTTAAGTCATTTGGGGGGGGTTCGGGAGGGTGGGGGATTTAATTTAAAGGGTCGGGGGTGGGTTTTAGGGGGTTTTAATGTGCCGGTTTTGCGATTTTTAGATTTTTTTCACGATTTTTCACGATATTTTACCCCCCCAAACGGCAACAATACGATTCCCTCCCCCTCCCAGCCGAAATCGATCGTTAAGACGATCGAGGACACGATTCACATCCCTACTACATTCTATTCTTGATTTTCTTCTTTCCTCTCTGACCGCTATTACCAGGTCAGGATGGGTGACTGTTCCTCTAACCTATTCCCTCTACCAACAGGTTTTCCACAGGATTCTGCACTCTCCCCTACTCTGTATAATATTTACTTGATTCCTCTCTGATCTATTCTTTCTAGGTTAGGGAGTCACTTTTAAACATTACACAGATGATATTCAGTTTTTCTTCCCTTTACTTCATCTATTAATCAAGCTTTCAGGAAGTTGTCTATCTGCCTGTCCAAAATTAATAAAGGGATGAGGGAAAACAGAGTATCTCTTAGCGTTAAAAAAAACTGAGATCCTGAACTTATCCCATACATCCCTTGGAGAATCCCCTACCAATTTTCTGTTTGAAGGGATTTCTATTCCTATCTAATCAAACTCCCGTAACCTTGGGTGGTAGTTGACTCCTCATTATTCATGCAGGCTCACATTTTGTCAGTAGTACAATCTGCTTACTACAAGCTCCGTCTTTTGCACTCATTGAAGCTGCTTCTTTTGACCTGTGATTTACGGACAGTGACACAATCTCTGGTTTTGTCCTCTTTGAATTATTGTAATGTCTTGCTCCTATGCTAGGTTTGCCAAAATCCTATCTTCAAGTTTTGCAATAATCCAAAATTCAATAGCTAGATTGATTGCTGGTTCATCACTGTGCCAAAACATTTCTCCCATTCTAGCTGATCTACAATGGCTACCTATTATCTGGAGATTGAAGTTCAAAGCTTTATCTTTGGTTTAGAAGGCCATCCTTGAAATTGCTCCAGCATGTATTATGTCGTTAATTTGCTCATATTGTCCTATCCCTAGTTTGCAATCATTCATCCAACATCTGCTAGATATTCCTTCATTAACCCAAGTGCACTTGGTAACTTCTCATAGCTGGATCTTTAGCGTCACTGGGCCCATTCTATGGAATGAACCATCTTAGTTCATTAGATTAGAGAATGATTGGCTCCAATTCCATAAATTACTACAACTCATTTCTTTAAGTAGACATTCCCAGATAGAACATGACTCAGTGTGCTTGTTCCATAATTTTCATGTTTGTGTTACCTACTTTTCCTGATGTGATAGGTTTTATGAACTGATTGGTGTTATTTTTATTGTAACTATATTATTTTTATTTTGTTTTTAAATTATTGCTGTACTGTATTATGCATGTGAGTTTGTTATCTGCTGAGATCTATGGTTTAGCAGAATACATATTTTCAAAATAAATACATTTTGTGAGAGTTTTGGGGAAAAAACTAAATAGTAGTATAAAAGCAAACATTTCTGAGATATTTGGCATAAACAAAGTTGTTACAACCTGAACAAAAAAGCTTGTATTATTATTATTTATTTACTTATTTATTTTTTTTATTAACATTTCTAACCCACCTGTTCCATACCAATGCACAGCAGCTTACACTTAATATGTACAAAATATAGCAATGATGACAAAAAGATAAAATAATGTAAAATAAAAGAGACCCAAAGTTAATTTCGTATGTTAATGTTAAGAGGTGGGTTTTTAATGCTTTCTTAAAGGACTTTAGGCTTGAGGATGTTCGAATGGACTTGGGCAAGGAGTTCTACAAACATGGGCCAGCAACCAAGAAAGCTCTATTTCAAGTGACATTGAGACTGGTTAATTTTGGTGATGTGACTTCTAGTAGATTTTTATTAGCAGAACATAGCTGTCTTAGAGGTTTGTATAAGTGAATAGTTGAGGCAAGCCATGAGGATGACTCATTCTTCAGGAGATTGTAAATCAGTTTAAAAACTTTATATTGTGATCTCTAGATAACAGATAACCAAAGTGATTCCATGAGAGTAGGTGTGCTGTGGTCTCTGCAGTTTGTGCTGCTTAGGATTCTTGCTGCTGAATTTTGTACCACCTGAAGAAGGCGAATTGAAGTCAAAGGGATCCAAATACAGAGAGTTGCAATAGTGCAATGAGGTTAAAACTAGTGTCTGTAGAATACATTGAAAATCTGAAGGTTCCAACAATGGTTTTAGATTTTTTAATAGCCAAAGTTTGTAGAAAGAGGTTTTAACTGCATGGGATATGTGTTGTTTCATTGATAAGTTTTGATCCAGTATTATGCCTAAGTTTTTTTTGAAGATTGTACGATTGGTAGCTGCTGGTCCTGCACTGTCTGTTATTGATGTTGGAAGACATGTTGGACTTTTCATGGAGAAAAATAGTAAGATTACTATTTTTGATAGATTAAGCTGCAGACTGTGATGCATTCAGTGTTTTACTGAGTTTATTGTGAGTGAGATTGGTTCAAGAGTATAAGACCAAGAGTTATTATAAGAGATGAAAAACTGGATATCATCTGCATATATGTTATTATTGAGTCAAAGACATGAGAGTAGTCTGCAGAGGGAAATTACTGTAGGTAGATGTTGAATAACATGGCTGAAAGTATTAATCCCCGAGGGACTCCGTGTTATGATGCTGCTTGCAGAGCCCATCCCATGAGCAGTCTCTCTCACCTCCGCCAGCACCCGAGCATTCCTCGGCCTGCCGCCGCTCCTTCTTTGCGGTCTGTGCCACCTGGGCCACCACTGCCAATGCTGCTTCTTCCAGCAAGGAACCACCTTCCTCCTGCTCCCCAAGGCCTGGAATGCCGCCAACTCAGAGACCTTGCTTTTTGCGGCGGGAGCGCTGCCACCGTAGAATCCGCCTCCCTAAGCAAGCAGCTAGGAAGCCGCCACCGTCTTCGCCTTCTTCGCAGCCCTAGTACCACCGCCGACTGCATCTTCACAGCAGGAATGCCGCTGATACCTGCTCCTGCCTGTCCCCAGGCCTCTGGGCATGCTTTTCACAATATTTAAAGGGCCAGCAGGGGGAAAAGCCCGCAGCCCCAACGGATGACATCATCAGTCATCGCTTCATCTAGCCCTATAAAAGGGTTCAGCTTTCACTCCTCAGGGCCTTTTAATCAGGTTTCACAGTTGCCTGTGGCCTCTTCTATGGTCAAGGTCTTCTGTGGTCTTTGCTTGTCTAGATGGTTCTATTTTTGATGTTCCAGATGTTCCTGGTCTCCTTTGATGGTATTCCTTGTCTTGTTCCTCATCAGAGCTCCTTCATCTTGATGTTCCATGTTCCTGATGTCCTGATGTTCCGTGTTCCAGTCCTGGTCCTGATGTCCTCCTCTCCGGTTCTTTCTCCTGCTTCCAGGTTTCCTGCTTGTCCACCTTTCCTGGTGTGCCACCATCATGGTCCATGACCAGTCCATGGGGGGCTGTGTAGGGTGCTTCGTGGCACAAGGTCTGTCTTCACATCTGCAGCACAAGTCTCCAGAAGGCCCTAGTTTTTAATGTCGAGGTCTGTTCCTGAATCTGAGTTTTGAGT
Source organism: Rhinatrema bivittatum (assembly GCF_901001135.1). NCBI lineage: Eukaryota > Metazoa > Chordata > Amphibia > Gymnophiona > Rhinatrematidae > Rhinatrema > Rhinatrema bivittatum. The sequence goes on from NC_042615.1 coordinate 661,461,391, forward strand.
CTTGAATCCTGAGTTGAATCCTATTCCCGGTCTTCGGAGTACCTTGTTCCTGCTTCTGTCCATGCCCAAGACTCAAGCCAGAACCTGCTCCACTTCAGCATGGTCCACGACCAGCCACGGGCGGCCGTGTAGGGCGTGCCACAGTGTAGGCCTTATCTGAATCTTCGACATGTTTCCGGTTCCAAGTCTTCACTTTCTCGCCTGGAGTCTGCTTCACATTCGGTGTGGTCCGTGACCAGCCATGGGTGGCTGTATAGGGCGTGCTGCAGTGCAGTACTCACTCTGTACTAGTGCCTGAATCCTGAATCCTCGCCTGAGTCTTCCAAGTATCCTGAATCCTTGACCGAGCCTTCCAAGTTCCACAAAACCTTGTCCGAGTCTTCCAAGTATCCTGAGTCCTTTCTGAGTCTTCCAAGCATCCTGAGTTCTCATCTGAGTCTTCCAAGTATCCTGAGTTCCATGTCTCATCTTGTTCCTGCCCTCAGCCTCTGTCTGGCCTCACCCACTTGTCCTTCCCAAGCGGTGGGTCCAGAAGGGCTACTGAGTGGCTGGAGGGCTACACTTGAGACCAGCATTGCGTTGCTGGGTCTCACTGGTGCGTGCAGGTCCAGTGGAGGGCTGAGCCTGTATAGTTCCAGTTCCTCAATGTTCTAAGTTTTGATCCTGATCCAGCTCCAGCATGTGCCTGAACACTTTCACCTCCCATGGTGTGTGTCTTGGGGCTCCTCCGTGAGCCGTGCCTTGGTCCAAGGGCTCACAATCCCTCTAGGGCAAGTGACTGCATCCCTGTGCTCGCAAAACTCCTACTAAACCATGTAGAGAATAATGATTGGTAAGATGTGATTTGAACCAATCTACTATTATCTCAGATATAACAATTGCCACTATATGTGTTGGCAAGATGGCATATATGATATTGTTGAATGTGGTGGATATGCCTAGGAGTACCATGATGTAGTCCATATTGGCAACAAAACCACAAAGTAGTGTGTCAAAGGAGGATATTAACAGATTTCAAGAAAATAATGTTCTTCAAGATATTCAGTGATTTGACATAATATGGCAGACTCAATGAGTTTGGCTAGAAAAGGAATGGTTAAAACTAGACAGTAATTGTAAAAATCAAATGGGTCGGATGGTGATTTCTTTTGTATGAGTGTAACTGATGCCTGTTTAAAGTTTCTTGTATTGTGCCCGAAGAAGGAAAAGTTCACTAATGATGCTAGATATGATATATCTGTGCTAATGTGTTTTAAAAGTGTGGTTAGACAAGAAATTTGTGGACATATGGTGTTTTCATTTTGGATATAATTAATTACTGTATATAGTTTCAGAGTTAACAGGAGCAAAGGTATCCTAATTTGCAGTGTGCTGAGAACTTGAGCTTTAATGGAAATAGGAAGATGAGAGAAGCTGTCATATATTGTCTTTGGTTTGTCTGCAAAGAATGTGCTTATTAGGTTGCAGTACTCTAAATTAGAAGGTAGTGTATTGAATGAGTGTTTTTTGGATAGGGATTTAACTATAGTGCTGAGCATATGTATTGGCAGCAGAATGAATCTTATATGAGTAAAAAGCCTTTTTGTTGCATTCACTATATCACGGTACTGTCTTAAATAGTTGTTATATTCTACTTTTCTTTGAGGCAGTGGTATTTTTCTCCAACACTGCTCTGGGCATCAAAGTTTCTGCTTCATATTTTTAAAATTGGAGGTTTACCATGGTGCTTGATGACTATATTATGGTAATATAGATTTTATTAGGACTACATCATCCATGATATAAACTAGTATTTCATTCCAATCATTTACTACTGTTGCAATGTTCTCTTAACCTGTGCAGGACTAGGCATCTAGCCTGGTCCACCTTAATTCTCACAGTGGGAAAGAACTAAGTGGGTGCAACCCTGCTGGGAGAAGAATAAGTATATAAGCCCAGCTGGGATCAGGAGGCCCCCACATCTCCAGGAACAGGAGGTGATGAAGGTATTGTGAGTACACTGACCTGAGATAAGGCAGTCTATTATTGTGTGTAAGCATTAAAGCTGAAAATATATGAAGAAAGGTTGGAGTCAGTGAGTGTCTATGTCTCCAGCCTGGGAAGATTTACTCATTATTCTACACATGGAAAAACCAGAAAAAATCCCTGGGGGAGGCCTGATGTAAATTCTGAAGGAGCTGCCTGTTCAGACTTGGAATTGGTCTTTAGTGGAGGCTAAGATGCCACTAACTAGAGCACCAAATGCTCTTTAGCCACTAGCTGTTTAATATCCTGTGATTCAGGAAAACCAGATGCGATTCTTTTTCCCAACTGGTTTTTGAAAATACTGCCTCCATTACCTCAGAAGTAATAATCATGGAGGTACTCAGTCCTGATAGATCTGAGTACTGAACATCTGCAGCCCTTGACTTTTGATATGATATAATCCATTAAAACCTAAATAATGGATGAGACTGATAATCGCAAGACAATAATGGAACAGAGTTTGTAGAAAATGTCCAAGAGAGCAGGAAACTGTTAAAGATATCTGAAAGAGTAAGGCCTGTGTAAAGCATTGGATGGCCAGAACAAGAGCAAGAATCAGTAAGTACCATAGGGGAAAGAGATTTAGAAGGAACCTCAGACAGCCAGATCAGCAGAGGAAGCACCCTAAGGTACCAAAATGGCTAGGAGCGGCAGCAGCAGAAATGATGTTGGTGATTATTAAAAACTAAAATAGTAGGCACAGAGCAATGCAGAAAGAAGTGTAGCCATAAACCCCCAAAGGTGTACCTTAAGGGCTGAGGTGGAGGAAGAATGGTATCAAAAGCCAGAGGACTGGTACAGCAGGTATGCAAAGCAATGGATGGCAAATGAAAGACCAAGAGTAAGCAAACTCTGTAAGCAAAGAGGATTTGGACAGAAGACAACCAGACTGGAAGATATCTGTCCCAATAGAAGGAATGTGGGTTTATTTAACCAGTAACTAGCATATGAGTCTGTAAAACTGTAAAGATCGAGCCACGCACATGTTTTGTACACATGGCCGGTACAGTCAAACTGCAGGTGGCTCATTAAATCAATTATGGCTCCATCTGTTACTTGCATAACTGTGGTGAATGATTGTAGAACAAATACATGCTGACAAGTGCTGACCCACAAGACATAGTGCAGTGAATCACAAACAGCATAAAAGAGTCAAAGGCAACAAAGTGGATAGTGAGAGAATCACAAAAATACAAAGGTGTCAAAGCCCTCAAGGTATCTATTACAGGAAATCTCAGACAGCATAAAGTCATCAAAGCCTCCAGGGTGAACAGTATAAGAAATCACAAACAGCACAAAGGTGTCAAAGCCCCAAGCTGTACAGTTCAGGGAATATACAGCAGTATCAAAACCCCCCAAAACAATAGGAATCACAGACAGCAGAAAGTGTCAAAGCCCCTAAGGTGTGGAAAGAAAACAATTGGAGACAGCACAAAGCTCACTAAACCCCCAAGTTGTGGAGTGTGATCCATCACAAAGCATAAAGATGTCTAAATAGCCAAGGCATGGAGTATAGTCCATTATAAACAGCACAAAGGTGTCTAACCTATTAAAGCATGGATTGCTGTGAATCGTAAACTACACAAAGGCCTAGACAGACTTTGATAGCAAGACAGAAAATGATGAAAGAGGTAAGATGGGAGAAGAAACTTGTTTTTGTTTCCATATTTCTCAATTGGGGTCATAAGTATAACCACAAACAAACAGGGTGGGAGAACTAGGGTGAGATCCAAAGAACAAACAACATGGAGGCACAAAAAACTCTCATGCAGGCACATAATAGGCATACCAGGAAGGCATATTAACAGCATGGAGAATGGCAGCTAGACAGAGCAGTAGCAGATTACACCATCTGAGTAATGGCAGGTAAGCATAGAAGCAAGAAAACTCCTAAGATGGTTTTGCGAGCTCGGAGGCCCAGTTGCTTGCACAAGAGAGATTGTGAGCCTTTGGGCCATGGTGTGGCTCAGGGAGGATCCCCAAGACACACACCGTGGGAGGTGAGAGTGTTCAGGCACGGGCTGGAGCAAGGATGGACCAGGATCAGGGCAGGCTCAGCCCTCCACTGGACCTGCATGCACCGGTGAGACCCAGCAATGTAATACTGGTCTCAAGAATAGCCCTCCGGCCACTCGGTAGCCTTTCCGGACCCGCCGCTTGGGAATGACAAGTGCGTGAGGCCAGATGAAGGCTGAGGGCAGGAACAAGATGAGACATGGAACTCAGGAACTTGGAAGACTCAGACGAGGACTTGAGGAACTTGGAGGAAAGACGAGAATAAGTGGAACTTGGAAGGCTCAGATGAGGTTTCAGGATACTTGGAAGAATCAGACAAGGACACAAGGAACTTGGAAGACTCAGACGAGGTTTCAGGATAATGGAAGACTGAGGAGAGGATTCAGGATTCAGGCACTAGTACTGGATGCACTTCAGCATGCCCTACACAGCTGCCCATGGCTGGTCGTGGACTACACTGAAAGTGAAGCAGACTCTAGGCGAGAAAGTGAAGACTCGGAACTGGAAACATGTCAAAGATTCAAAAGAGGCCTGCACCAAAGGACGCCATACACAGCCACCCGTGGTTGGTCGTGGACAATGCTGAAGCAGAGCAGGTTCTAGCTTGAGTCTAGGGCATGGACGGAAGCAGGATCAAGGTACTCTGAAGACCAGGAACAGGATTCAAGACTCAGGATTCAAGACTTGGAATTCGGATTCAGGAACAGACCTCAGCATTAAAAACTAGAGCCTTCCAGAGACTTGTGCTGCAGACATGAAGACAGACCTTGTGCCACGAAGTGCCCTACACAGCACCCCAGGGCTGGTCATGGACCACGACGGTGGCACGCCAGGAAAAGTGGAAAAGCAGGAAACGTGGAAGCAGGACGAAGAGCTGGAGACGAGGACATCAGGACCAGGACTGGAACACGGAGCATGGAACTTCAGGACATGGAACATCAGAACTTCAGGACATGAAACATCAGGACCCCGAAGAGACAATGAAGGAGCTCCGATGAGGAACAAGACCAAGGACATCAGATGAAGGAGACCAGGAACATCAGGAACTTGTGGAACATCAAACTAGGAGACATCTAGACACAAGGAGACCATGGAAGACCTTGACCAGAGAGGGAAGCAATGATGACCTTGGATCTGATTCGAAGGCCCAGAGGAAGTGAAAGCTGAGCCCTTTATAGGGCTGGATGAGGCGATGACTGATTATGTCATCCATTGGGGCTTTTCCCACCGCTGGCCCTTTAAAATGCAGAGAAGAGGCAAGCGCGCGCATGCCTAGAGGAGCACAAGAGGTGGAGAAAGTCAGTGGCAGCACCAGGGCCGTGAAGAGGAGCATCGGCGGCGGCTTCCTAACCGCAAGAAGATATGGGTCGGCAGTGGCTTCCATGCTGTGAAGATAAGGCGTGGCTCCTGTCACAAAGAGCGGCAGTGGTGGTCTGGAGCAGCCTAGGCCACGAGAAGGCAATGGCGCAGCATTGGGCCAAAGTGAGTGAGAGGCTGCTTGCAGGATGGGCTACGCGAGCAGCATCGTAACAGATGGTATATCTGGGGCATAGTATATAGGCAGAATGGTAGCAGCAATACCCCTAAGGTGGTACGTCTATAGCATGGCAAGTAAGATGAACAGCAGTAAGTTCCCTAAGATGGTATATCTGGGGCATGGCAGGTAAGTAAAATGGCAAGACAAATGTGTTTTCATTTCATTTTACTATTCACATGAAAATTATGGAAACCTAAGCAAAGGCAGATTCATTTTCAAAAAGTCCAGCTTTTCCATCAAATTTAGCACCAGCCTTAAGCGATGAGAGCTCATGATATTCCTTGCCACTGAAAAGACACATTCAATGGGCACACTGCTTAGTGGTCAGAAAAGATAGTGCTGAGCCACTCTGGCTAGATCTGGCCAAACCTGAAGGCAGGATCTTGGGAAAATTTGTAAAGTCAACCTGGTTTAGATTCTGAGGAACTGGACCAGTTCTCAGCCTGGCTTAGTGGAGGGAGATCCTTATAGAACAGCTGCAGGAAATGAACACGCTACTCTCCTATACCTCATTAAGGCTACGCTGGGAACAGCTGACTGAGCAATCAGAGTTCTTTAATATAGAGTGTACATTAGATTGTGGCTTGTTTGCTGGATTGGGTACAAGACAATGTGAACAGGTAAGGGGGGGGGGTTTAGACAGGGCCGGGCGGGTGGGTTAGGTAGGGGAAGGGAGGGGAAGGTGAGGGGAGGGAACGGGGGTAGGCTGCGCGGCTCGGTGCGCGCCGGCTATACAAAATCCATAGCCTTGCGCGCGCCGATCCAGGTTTTTAGCAGATACGCGCGGCTCCGCGCGTATCTACTAAAATCCAGCGTACTTTTGTTTGCGCCTGGAGCGCAAACAAAAGTAGGCTATTCGCGCTCCTTTTAAAATCCGCCCCTAAGTGAACTTAATAGCAGGTAATGGACTTCTCCTCCAAGAACTTATCCAATCCTTTTAAAACACAGCTATACTAACTGCACTAACCACATCCTCTGGCAACAAATTCCAGAGTTTAATTGTGCGCTGAGTAAAAAAGAACTTTCTCCGATTAGTTTTAAATGTGCCCCATGCTAACTTCATGGAGTGCCCCCTAGTCTTTCTACTATCCGAAAGAGTAAATAACCGATTCACATCTATCCGTTCTAGACCTCTCATGATTTTAAACACCTCTATCATATCCCCCTCAGCCATCTCTTCTTCAAGCTGAAAACACCTATCCTCTTTAGTCTTTCCTCATAGGGGAGCTGTTCCATTCCCCTTATCATTTTGGTCACCCTTCTCTTTACCTGCTCCATCGCAATTATATCTTTTTTGAGATGCGGCGACCAGAATTCTACACAGTATTCAAGGTGTGGTCTCACCATGGAGGGATACAGAGGCATTATGACATTTTCCGTTTTATTCACCATTCCCTTTCTAATAATTCCCAACATTGTTTGCTTTTTTGACTGCCGCAGCACACTGAACTGACGATTTCAATGTGTTATCCACTATGACGCCTAGATCTCTTTCTTGGGTTGTAGCACCTAATATGGAACCTAACATTGTGTAACTATAGCACTTATCCACATTAAATTTCATCTGCCATTTTGATGCCCAATTTTCCAGTCTCACAAGGTCTTCCTGCAATTTATCACAATCTGCTTGTGATTTAACTACTCTGAACAATTTTGTATCATCTGCAAATTTGATAATCTCACTCATCGTATTTCTTTCCAGATCATTTATAAATATATTGAAAAGTAAGGGTCCCAATACAGATCCCTGAGGCACTCCACTGCCCACTCCCTTCCACTGAGAAAATTGTCCATTTAATCCTATTCTCTGTTTCCTGTCTTTTAGCCAGTATGCAATCCACGAAAGGACATCGCCACCTATCCCATGACTTTTTACTTTTTCTAGAAGCCTCTCATGAGGAACTTTTTCAAATGTCTTCTGAAAATCCAAGTATACTACATCTACCGGTTCACCTTTATCCACATATTTTTAACTCCTTCAAAAACGTGAAGCAGATTTGTGAGGCAAGACTTGCCTTGGGTAAAGCCATGCTGACTTTGTTCCATTAAACCATGTCTTTCTATATGTTCTGTGATGTTGATATTTAGAACACTTTCCACTATTTTTCGTGGCACTGAGGTCAGGCTAACCGGTCTGTAGTTTCCCGTATCGCCCCTGGAGCCCTTTTTAAATATTGGGGTTACATTAGCTATCCTCCAATCTTCAGGTACAATGGATAATTTTAATGATAGGTTACAAATTTTTACTAATAGGTCTGAAATTTCATTTTTGAGTTCCTTCAGAACTCTGGGTGTATACCATCTGGTCCAGGTGATTTACTACTTTTCAGTTTGTCAATCAGGTCTACCACATCTTCTAGGTTCACCGTGATTTGATTCAGTCCATCTGAATCATTACCCATGAAAACCTTCTCCAGTACAGGTACCTCCCCAACATCCTCTTCAGTAAACACCGAAGCAAAGAAATCATTTAATCTTTCCACGATGGCCTTATCTTCTCTAAGTGCCCCTTTAACCCCTCGATCATCTAACGGTCCAACTGACTCCCTCACAGGCTTTCTGCTTCGGATATATTTAAAAATGTTTTTACTGTGAGTTTTTGCCTCTATGGCCAACTTCTTTTCAAATTCTCTCTTAGCCTGTCTTATCAATGTGTTACATTTAACTTGCCAAGGTTTATGCATTATCCTATTTTCTTCTGTTGGATCCTTCTTCCAATTTTTGAATGAAGATCTTTTGGCTAAAATAGCTTCTTTCACCTCCCCTTTTTAACCATGCCGGTAATCGTTTTGCCTTCTTTCCACCTTTCTTAATGTGTGGAATACATCTGGACTGTGCTTCTAGAATGGTATTTTTTAACAATAACCATGCCTCTTGCACACTTTTTACTTTTGTAGCTGCTCCTTTCAGTTTTTTCTAACAATTTTTCTCATTTTCTCAAAGTTTCCCTTTTGAAAGTTTAGCATGAGAGCCGTGGATTTTCATACTGTTCCTCTTCCAGTCATTAATTCAAATTTGATCCTCCACAGATTGTACCCATTGTATTCTGGTGACCGGCAGGACTTAGCTGGAGCTGGAACAAGGCGCAGACTGAAAGTTGGTACCAGGCACTGGCTGGGAGATGTATACAGGCACAGGTAGGAGACAAGGCTAGTATTAAGGGCAGGGCAGGCAGGAGTGGGATACAGGCAGGGCTAGAGCCAGACTGGAACCAAGGGCAAGGTTGGGGCTGGAAGCAAGGCTTGGAACTGAGACAATGCTGGAACTGAAGACAGGCAAACAAGGGCTTCAAGTGAGGGAAAGGCTTGGACTGGAAATAGGGACTGGACTAAACAGGCCAAGGACTGGATTGGGAAGAACTGGACAAGGACTAGACTGGACTAGATAGGGCAGGACAAGAACTGAACCAGACAAGACTAAACAAGGACTTAACAAAGACAGAATTAGGACAAGCAACAATAAACATGAAGGCCCAAACAGAACAAAGCTGGGCTAGGTAAACCTAGAAAGCCAAAGGCTGCTAGGCTGGACAGGGAGGCCCAAGAGGCTATTAAGAAAGACAGAAAGGCCCAAGAAACAACAGAGCAAGGCAAGGAGGCCTGGAAGGCTACAGAGCAAGGCAAGAGACCAAGGTAGGCCACAAGGCAGGAAAGCATGGTAAAGATAACTAGGTCAAGGAGCCAAGGTGACTCGATGAAGAGGCAAGGAGTGTGTGGGTTAAGTAGGGCTGGAGATGCCACTTCATGAAATCAGCAAGAAGTCAGCTAGAGCAGTTGTGTGGGAGGCTCGCTGATGACCTCTGCTGGGGGAGGGCTGCGTAGCAGGCAGAATGGTAATGACCTTCCTACTAAATATAGTCCTGGAGGGAACTTTGTAATTGGGGATACCACATGCAGCAGACGCTTTAAAGTCCATTTTCTCCACTATATACAGGGGCTGGTCATCAAGGTGAATCATTTCCCTGATGCTCTTTGATGCTGCCTGCATTTTTCCACAGGACAGTGATATGGAACACTTCCCTATTTCCTTTATGGTGAGTTGCAGCTACATATATGGCAGGGAGCTACTGGTCTGCCAAGTGACTGCTGAAAGGGGTCATAGCATCAGCTTCCATTTTTCAACCCCTTTTATCTGGCTTTACTTTGTCAGGCAGAAGGGGTCTGCCACCCTCCTTATGCCAATACTATCGACTGCTGCGTATCCAAGTGATACTGCATACCAGTGCTAGTCAGATGCCCCACTTTCTTTCCTCAATATATCCTTACTAAAATGAGTACACTGAGCAAAATATGGGTCCACCCTCACTTTAAAGTACCTCCGGATCAGGGATGTTTTCCACAATCTCTTCTCTATATCCTTGGGAGCAGATGCTGGCACTGGAGTTGAAGTCAAGGATGGACACTGAGAACAGTATCACTCATGCTACTACTACCACTACTTAACATTTTGATAGCCCTATACAACATGTTCTCTGCATGCTCTGCCTACAATTGGGTGTTGCTCTCATCATAATCAGTATCATGTATCTTCCCAATCACCATATTAGAGGTTATGATGCTACTGACTAATCCTTCTAAATATTTTCTTTAGCTACTAGCTCTTCAAGTTCTGATTCAGGAAATCCCAAACAAGATTCTTCCTCAGAATCAGTTGTTGAAAATACCCCCTTGATAGCCTCAAAGGCAGTAACCAATATACAGAAGCATCCAGCTGGGTTTAGCTAGTGCACTTCTGCTGCCTCAGTCCTTGCCCCTACCATTCTACTGTCTGCCTTGGATGGCTCATTCCCCTTTTCTCTCTGCTCCAAAACAAGAGGAACTGGCATCCATGCAACATACTCTCTAAATTTCAACTGCTTCGGTCGTGAGCTTCCAGTGCTTTCCATTCCTGCTATTCTATGGCTAAAGAAAATCTGTTTTCAATTTAGGGGCAGGACTAGTGCCTTTTTTAATTCTACTAGATTGAGTTGGATCTGCATCAATTGCTCTGCCCTTCTTAAGGCTGCCATTCCCTCCTCTCCCTTTTCTTAACATGATGGAATTTGTTGACGTGCAATGTCTATTGGGGGACTGGATATTACAAATAAATTTATTTATAGATGCTGTAACTGAACCCCCATCGAGAACTCTGACATAGGCATATATGCAGTGTATGTGTGCTGTGCTCTATGCACTCATTGCTAATTGGCTCCAGACAGAAAACAATTATTATTAAACAGAACCAAAAGACTGGCAGCCTGGTAAATCCCTTCTTCTTTTCAGTCTGTCAATATGCCATATTTGCCTCACTGTCCAGAGACAAAAAAGTCACGAGCACTGCTACAATCTCCCCCTGTCTCCTGCCCTGAGAGCTCCACCAGTGAAGAGAAAATTCAAAATCAGCAGCAGTATTCTGCCTCTGTCTTTCTGGTACAGTGACACCACTGCAACAGAGAGATCAGAAGCAGCCCTTGTGTCAAATCCAAATGTTTTAAAGCTATATTTAAAACTCTGTGATAGAAAATGCAAGCATGACTTTCTCTGCCAACAGTTAGAGAGGAAATACAGACTGCTTCTTGCACATACTAAGATTTTACAATGGGAATGGTTCAGCATCATTTGATCCAGTAGCAGCTATAGGCTATTTAAAAAGTTCCTGCACCGTGATTTTTTCTCTCAGTGGTTATCTTGCCAAATTGTTCTTATTCAGCTTTCACAAGGCAAGCCAAGAATTGGTTGCTATTATTACCTTCATCTGTTTATTTACACAGAGCACAGCTATATACGTGAATGTGCCATAGACTTGAATGGGAAAGATATAAAATTTTATGAATTAGAAAAGTTACAGGGAAGGGCAACCAAATGATAAAGGGGATGGAATGATTTCCCTGTGAGGAAAGGCTAAAGAGGTTAGGACTGTTCAGACTGGAGACGAGATGGCTGAGAGGAAATATGATAGAGGTATATAAAATAATGTGTAGAGTTAAATGAGTAAATATTAATCGGTTGTTTACTCTTTCAAAGAATACAAAGACTAGGGACACACAATGAAGTTACTAGGTGATACATTTAAAACTAATAAGAGAAAATATTTTTTACTCAACACATAATTAAACTCTGGAATTCATTGCCAGAGAATGTGGTGAAAGCTATTAGTGTAGCTACGTTTAAAAAAGGTTTGGACAAGTTTTTGGAGGAAAGGTCCATACACCATTATTAATGTGGATTTGGGGAAATCCACTGCTTCTTCTTGGGATAAGTAGCTTGGAATCTATCTACCCCTTGGGATCTTGCCAGGTACTTATGACCTGGATTGGCCACTAGGGATGTGAATCGTTTTTTGACGATTTAAAATTTCGTCCGATATATTTTAAATCGTAAAAAATCGTTAGAGGCGCGATACAATAGGAATTCCCCCGATTTATCGTCAAAAATCGGGGGAGGGGGAGGGCGGGAAAACTGGCACACTAAAACAACCCTAAAACCCACCCCGACCCTTTAAAATAAATCCCCCACCCTCCCGAACCCCCCCAAAATATTTTAAATTACCTGGGGTCCAGTGGGGGGGGTCCCGGTGTGATCTTCCACTCTCGGGCCATGGCTGCGTTAATAGAAATGGCGCCGGCGCTACCTTTGCCCTGTCATATGACAGGGCAAAGGTAGCGCCGGCGCCATTTTGGTTCCTGACCCCCGACGTCACGAGCGCAGGAGATCGCTCCCGGGCCCCCGCTGGACCCCCAGGGACTTTTGGCCAGCTTGGGGGGGCCTCCTGACCCCCACAAGACTTGCCAAAAGTCCAGCGGGGGTCCGGGAGCAACCTCCTGCACTCGCCGTATTGCAAAATGGCGCCGGCCATATTGCCGTATTGCAAAATGGCGCCATGGGCAAAGGTAGCGCCGGTGCCATTTCTATTAACACAGCCGTGGCCCGAGAGTGGAAGATCACACCGGGACCCCCCCACTGGACCCCAGGTAATTTAAAACATTTTGGGGGGGTTCGGGAGGGTGGGGGATTTATTTTAAAGGGTTGGGGTGGGTTTTAGGGTTGTTTTAGTGTGCCGCTTTTCCCACCCTCCCCCGATTTACGATTTAAACGATTTAAAAAAAAAACAAAACCACGACGATCAGATTTCCTCCCCCCCCAGCCAAAATCGATCGTTAAGACGATCGATCACACGATTCACATCTCTATTGGCCACTGCTGGAAACAGGATATTGGGCTGTTGGCCTTTGGTCTGACCTGGTATGGCAAATCATATGTTCTTATGAATATTTTTTTGTTTCCTTCATGGGACCCCTTTATTCATTTTGGGGGTCCACAAATGAAATAAATATTGTCTCATTTGTTCTGTTTTGCCAATGCATTTCCCTACTCCACAGTTATGCAACCATTTAGAAGCAAAAAAAATAAAATATTCCTTTGCAGTTCAACATATTCCTTCAGCATATGGAATTTATTTTCTAGCATAAATCAAGCATAGTTCATCAATGCAAAATCTATCACTTACTCTCATAAAACGTTAGGATAAATGATGAGGTTTTTTCTCTTTGGTGGTGTCTTCATGATTCAAAAAAAGAAGTTAAGGGGTAATTTTCATAAGGATTTACACGTGTAAATGTAACTGCTATTGTAGCAATTTTCAAAAGCCATTTACTGAGTAAAGGACACTTACGCGAGCAAATCCTAGGGACAATTCATGGCATATATTGTAGCAATTTTCAAAAGCCCACTTATACGAGTAAAGTGCATTTACTCGAGTAAAATCCATTTTTAAGTGAGTAAATGCTTTTTAAAATCAGGCCCTAAGCCTTTAGCCTATGAGCAGAATTTTAGGTTTACTCGCTCCATGAAAAAATAATGGGTCGGATTTTCATAACGTTACGCGCACTGGGCCTATTTTAAAAAGTACCGGCGGCGCACGTAAAGCCCCGGGACGCGTGTAAGTCCCAGGGCTTTACAAAAGGGGCAGGGCGGGCCGGTCCAGGAGCGGGGCGGGGCAGGGGCGGAGCCAGAGGCCTGCAACACAGTGGCCATTGCCTGGAGGCAGGCACAAAAGGTAGGACAAAACGTTTAGGGGGGGTTAGAGTAGGGCTAGGGGGAAAAAGGTTAGGGGAAGAGGTGGGAAGGTCAGGCTGGGGGGGGGGGGGAACAGAGGAAGGCAGCGCATCTCGGCGCGTGCAAGGTACACAATTGTGCATCCCCTTGCACGCACCAACCCCGGATTTTATAACATGTGAGCGCCTGCACGCGCATGTTATAAAATCGGGCGCACATGTGCATGCGCCGGGTAGCATGCGCACATGTAGGCCGCGCGTGCATGTTATAAAATCTACCCCAATGAGTTTTCACTGGTTTCTGCCCCAGGGAGCTCACACAGCAAGCAGGCACAAAAATTAGCACAGACCAAAAGTTGTACAAAAAATACCTCCTCCTCCACTGCACTCTCTGCAAGGCTTACCTTTTATACCCCTAGATGTCCTCTCATGACATCACCAACAATTAAAGACAAAGTCTCCAAGTTATATCAGCTACCACTCAAATAATACCCATGATTTTATATAGGTGCATGATGAGTGATGCTTAGGAAAAAACACTAGCGGCCTTATGGACCAGAACTGAGTGGACTACACAAAGAAATTGAAGGTGCACATTCTTTGACATTGGAAAAATGTGCGCGTATATCAACCATATTAGGCGCAGCAATAAGGAATTCATTGCCGCATCAGAATCCACATAAGCACATATCTTCTCTATGCTGCAGAACTTATGCAGGTAAATGGACCAGCAACAGAAAGCTACATACGTTGAAAAAGCACACAGAAGGAAATCAGCAAGAACATACACACATGCATACTCCATTTCTCATATACATACACGGCCTCCTTGTCTTTTACACTTGCAAACAGATTGCAACACGAGCACATACTCACATGCTCTATTTCACACATGAAAAACACACCCACACAATGCCAGTATCTCGTCTTGAGCTATCTTAGAAAAAGCAGGAAATAATTAAATTAAGCTCTCCCTATCTCTCAAATATATGCACACAAAGCCTCAATTTCATACACACACACAGCTTCCCTCTTTCACACAAATTTCCAGCTCCTATTCCTGCCTCTGTCATACACACAAACACACCCCCTTTAAAGGAGAGAGGTGTCAGAGGAATGCCACCTGCCTCACTGCTAAAGCAAAGAAGAGTCAGAGCCTGCTTGAAGCTATTGAAGTGGATAATATAACCAATTAGTGTGGTAGACATAATTACATTTTTACATTTTACAAGATGAAGTGTTTGTGCAGGGGGAAGGAGAGTCAGAGCCTACCTGAAGCTACTGAAGGAAATCAATGTGGTTAAGGTAAAGAACCACCGCTCTAGAGGAAGAGTACTTGAAAAAGACATGTGGATCACACAGGAGAAAAAACCACCTCTGACACTTCATTAAGGCCTTCCCCTCTTCGACCACTTTCTTTCACATACACAAACACAGCTTCCCCATATCACACACACACGCACACATTTTGGAAATGTGTACTCAATGTAAAGAATAGCTTTGGAAATTTTGTGTATTCCATGGAGTACCGTATATCTTTCCAATCTTGTTTAACATAGGATATGAATATTTATTTTATTTTATGCAAGTCAACAAATATATTTTTGTTCGATATCTATCCAAGTCCCAAACTTGGAATACTCAAGCACTAGAAGAATAGACAGCTTTGGTGAAAAAAACAAAACAAAAATCTCTACTGCTACCTGATGTTTTCTTCTAATAATACAGAAAATCCATAGCACATTCAAAACAAATCAGAGAAAATACTTTTTCACTCAGCACACAATTAAACTCTGGAATTCATTACCGGAAGATGTGGTTAAGGCAATTAGCATAGCTGGATTTAAAAAAGATTTGTAAAAATTCCTGGAGGAGAAAATAAACTGTTATAAACCAAGTAGATTTAAGAAATAGCCACTACTTATCACTGTGCCATAGCACATGGGATCTATTTACTGATGGGATCTTGCCAGGTACTTGTGACTTGGATTTGCCACTGTTGAAAACAGGATACTGGGCTTGATGGACTCTTGGTCTGACCCAGTTTGGCAAGTTCTTATGTTCTTATGTCAGTCTCTCCTGCTCTATGCCAATGGGAAAAAAATCCCTTAAGAAAAATTGCTTTAATTAAATGAAAAAGCAAAGCAGACTGCAACACTCATTGTAAGGATATCAGTGCTTAACCCACTGTGGACGCTTCCTACAATAATAAAACCACAATAGCAGCTCTTGTAAAGCATTAATGCTGTTCAAAGCACGGCACAGAAACAAACTGTGCACTTAAGATATTCCTGCTACAAAAAGAAATCTACATTTTAAGAACATGGCAGTGAAGTGACTCACTCAAGAAAGAACAGAGAAGATGAAGTAGGAAATTAAACCTGGGCCTGCAGCAAGTTGGATATTTACATTTTGTAACCAAAGTACTATACTGCTAGCTCCAGGAAACACCAGGGTGAACAGGAAGCCTGAGGAATAAGTTGTCTTAGAAACAATATTTTCTCTAAAATGTTTTTACGAGACAGGACAAGAAGATTTGAGTCACAGGGAAGTAAAAGTATATATTTCTAAATTTACACATATTCTTCTGTTTAAAGGTTATCGTAATAATCCCAGGACTTTTAAAACAAAAAGAGCCACTTATTGGAAGTCAGTTCTGCTATCTCATTTTTTTAAGGCTTTTCAAACATTTTGGGTGATTTGAAATTTTCTAATCTCATCTACTGCAGATTCTAATCATAATTCTGTTAAGAAACAATTAATAAACAACAGGAATGTTATAGTTGTCTGGACAACTTGTGAGGCAAAAGGCATAAGGAGATTAGTTTACCATCCAGGAGATACAATTAAGTTTGTTTTGCAGGTCAGTATATGTGAACAGTACAGTTCAGATTTTGTTTTCACCAATTCTGTAACTTTTAGCCATATGAGGGCAAATTTTGCCATTCTTTTCATTTGCTTTATAAACAAAATCTTTTAACAAAATTTGACAGTAAAATAACTTACAGAAGTGATTAATTTTTGCAAATTTGTCTGCAAAAATGACAGTTTTTTTGCATTTTGGGACATTGTCCTTATAGACTAGAGAATTTCACAAACACATAGTAAAACCATAATAGGAGCACTGCACACTATACACAAATATGCCAAGGTAATGTGCAGGAAATATTGAATGTCCTCGCAGAGTTCAATGGAATTAATTTCTATTTACTTAATATGGCAACTCCACAGTATTATATTAGGCAATTATAGTAAACAGAAGGTAACACATACGGGCAGATTTTAAAGGATTAGACGCATAATATATGTGCGCAACCCTTTTAAAAGCCTCCTGACCGCGCCGAGCCTATTTTGCATAGGCTCGGCAAAGCGTGCAAGCCCCGGGATGCGCGTATGTCCCGGGGCTTGAAAAAATGGGCGGGGAGTGGGCGGGCCGGGGGTGGGCTACGGCGGAGCTGGAGCCGCCAGACACAGTGGCCATTTGCCGCTGTGCCCAAGATCACAGGCCGGCCATCGCGACTGTGCGCGCATGTTATAAATTGGGCGTAGATTTTAAAATCTGGCCCATAGTAAACAGGCTCCTTTAATGCTAACAGGCCAATGCATTTCAATGTGCATTTTCTGCGGGAAAAACTTACTGCCAATGCAGAAAGGAGTTTTGCGCATAGAAAACACACGTTTCCAAATTGGAGTACTGCTAGCGCCCTTGCATGGAAATTCCATGGAAATGAGAGCATTAAACACCCCCCCCCCCTCCCCACCCCATGCAGAAATACTACATCTGGCCAGTGTGCCTTTTTTGGTGCTTCAAACGTAACCCCTGGTTAGAACTGGAGTTAAGTTTCTAACACTATGAAAGAAAGAGTAAATATAAAAAAAAAAAAGATTATAAAATAGTCAAAATCTCTCTGGGTAAGTGAAAAAGGGGGAGGGGGTGAAAGGGGGGCAGGCCTGCGAAAGGCCGCAGCCATTCGCACCCCGGTGGTGCGGCCAGCTGCAACCTTTCACACAAATAGAGCCCTCACATTATCGCCGGCAGTGGTGCCGCAGCAGACTCCTCCTCCTCCCCATACCGACTCCTCCCCTTCCTGCCCCGACTCCTCCCCTCCAGCTAATTAACATTCTATCGCACGCGATAAAAGTTTAGAAAATAACCTCCTTATTTGGCTAACTTTAGAGGCATATTCAAAAGTGCAGTCACACTATGGAAATACATGGCTATCTTAAAATTAGCCAGTTAATTTTTAACCAGCTAACTTTAGGACAGCTCTTTGGCCCGAAAAGACCTAGCCAGCTATATTACGCTGCTAACTCTGAATATTGGAGTTAGATGGATAATATAGCCGGCTAATTCAATTCCTCCCAGCTACGCCCCTGGAATGCCTCTAAGTTAGCCGGCTAAATTCTAGCCGGCTATCTTATTAGCAGCTAGAATTTAGCTGGATAAGTGACCAAATATTCATTTAGTTGGCTAACTTCTAGTTAGCCAGTTAAATACTTTTTAATATGGACCTCCAAATGTCTGAATAGTAAGATTGGTAAGTTAGAATGTATGGGGGGCATTACACTATAGATATTAACGTATATCAGCACTGCTGAATATACTCAGCTATCTGGTTAACTTTAGACCTGCCTGCCGTGTGTTTATCTGCCTTAGCTGCCTGGATGTTCCATCACCACCTTAAACTTAACAAGGGCAATATTCAAAACTAAACATTTAAATGGCTAACTTTGAGTTAGATGGATAACTTGAAATTTAGATGGATAACTTGTGAGTTATCCACCTAAATGGCTTTGAGCATTGATCTCAAAATGACTAAAATTGAAATTTTTATAAATTTCCTCTCAAACTGATTTCTCCCATTCACAGTTTTCAATCTCAGTGGATAACACCCTCATCCTCTCTGCCTTCTTGGTCCCAACCTTGGGGTTATTTTTGACTCCTCTCGTTCCTCCTTGGTTCACATTCAAACATGTTAATATCAGTCATTTCTTTTTTGAATAACACCAAAATCCATCATTTTATTTTTTAATACACTACCAAAATCCTTCTTCACCTCTTGCTTGGAACACTACAACCTCTGCTAAAGTCCAACATTCACTTGCTTGATTTATCTTCTTCCAATGTCATTATGACCATGTTACCCCTCTTCTCAGGCTCTACATTGGTTATCTGTTTATGCATTCAGTTCAAACTACTCCTTCTCACATACAAGTGTATTCACTCTGGCTACTGTACAATTCAACTCATCTTGCAATTGGTGAATATTGCATTTGAATGCAGAAACTTCATAGTTATTCTTACCTGAGTACCCAAAGAGGTCACCATCATGTGAGTAAGAAGTTTGGCTGCAAACATGGAACACCGACTGGAGCAGAACAAATTTGAAAGAATGGCCAGAGTAAAACCTGCAGGAAACGGAAAATAATCTAGTAACATAGTAAACATCAGTAGACAGAGATTAGATGATCCATCCAGTCTGAGCTGTCTACTATACAAGGAAAAGAAAATTAGGAATTATTGCAGGGAAAGTGACAGACCATGATGGTTTCTTAAAAAATCAAAAGAAAATCCTTCATATTACTCTGAAGTTAGATGCATCTGTGTCTCAATTTGGTTACATGCTTGTCAGACAGAAAGCTAGTATACAATATCAATTAATCACAAACATAATCACTATAATTCTTTTATTAACTCTCAGACAGAAAAGCAAAACAAGAGTTTAATTTCCTATTTTCTTTTACAATGGTAAATGGCTCAGTGATTAACAAAGACCCAAACAGTGTGTTGTTATATGAAGCTTAAAAAGGTAAAATGAATTGCATGGTCACAAATTAAGGGACATTATTTTTTATTTATTTTAAATATTTGTTACCCACCTTTTCAAAGCTCAGTGCAGGGGTACAGAATATACATACACAATAAGCTTCAAACAAAACATTAAGAACAAACAGAAAAAAAAGTAAAATCAAATCTCATATGATCTAACAGGATCAAACATAGGCTCAGCTAGGTGTCTCATAAGCTGCTTAAATAGATGTGTCTTAAGGGCTTTCTTAAAGGATTTAATTTCTTTAATGTTTCTTATGCATCCCAGAAGCTATTTCCAGTTGCCGCAATCATTGGAATGCAGGACTAACAAAAAAAAATTTTTAATACATAAAATGGCACATTGAGGAGACCTTAGTTAGAGAATCTGAGGGTTAGTGAGGATATGTAAAGCTTCAATGTCATGGAAATTCATGGAGAGGTGATATTGTTCAGTAGGTTGTGGATAATGACCGCAAGTTTGTATTGGATCCAGTTTAAAAAGGAAGCCAATGCAGAGAGTGAAGAACTGGAGAAATGTGATCATGGATTGAGGTACTAGTCAACAAACGAGAGGCCATGTTCTGTAGAATCTGAAGCATATGCGGGGAGACCCATAAAAAGACAATTACAATAGTCTAAACCTGAAAAAAGGAGGGACTGTAACAAGGTGTGGAAGTCTGGGGGCTCTAGTAGAGGTTTTAAGTGATGGAGTAGCCTGAGTTTAAAGAATAATGATTCGGTAGTAGATTTTATATATATATGCATCAACAGGGAAGGGTCTATTAGAGCCCCAAGATTATGGATCGTGCTAGCAATGTGGAAGTGGTGACCCTTAAATGATAAAATAGAGGGGGCATTAGCAGAAGAAAAATGAGATAACATGATGATTTCGGTTTTATTAATGTTAAGAAATGAAGGACTTTCCTAAAACCTCTCCTTAACCTGTGTGGGACCAGGCATCTAGCCTGGTCCACCTTACAGGCCAGAGAGAGAGAGAGAGAGTTTTGTGGGTGGGACCCTGCTGAGCATCATTAAGGGTGTGGGTCTTATATTGTAAATAAAGCTAGAATATTTAAGAAGGCAGCTGGAGTCAGTTTGGCTTGTGTCTCCAGCCTAAGAAGTTTACTTGGCCATCCCACATATGGTATCAGATCAGGGAGTTCTGCACTACACAACTGCACAGGCAGAAACCCAAGCCTCTAGGAAAGGAAGAAAGAATAGAGAAGAAAATAAAAGGGTTGTTTTTTAGAATGTTTTGTATTATGTTTTTAAAATATGTGTATGTAACTCTGTAATCCACTGAGATATGTGGATCAGCGGGCTATAAATTTGAAAAGGAAATAAAGGCCAGAGAGAGAGAGAGTTCTGTGGGCGGGACCCTGCTAAGCAAGATTAAGGCTGAGAGGCCAGCTGGGAACAGACAAGCCCCTTGTCTCCAGGAGAAGGCAGCTCCTGTCACATCTCTAGTGAAGCTGTGTGAACTATACTGCTAGAACTAAGCAGTGTATATTTTGTGAATGCTGGTTATGTTGTAAATAAAGTTAGAATCTTTAAGAAGGCTGGAGTTAGAGTGGCTTGTGTCTCCAGCCTAAGAAGTTTATTAAGATATCTCACAGACCTGGTTGTCAAATGTTTTCCCCATTTTGTGTCTATGGGAAAATGTTCAATAAATAGAGCCCTAAAAGATAGAAAGGAGAGGGCAGGACTCCTACTTACATTGTCAATTGCTATAACACTTTACTGTCATTTTTGTTTCTAATTTCTACAATCTCGGCCAAAAAAATACTAATAATGCATACTTCACCAGGAGATGCCACATGCCGTTATGCAGGGTTTAATCTAAATATTTTATTGGGCAAATTTTGAACAAGTCTCCTAACTGGAAATGTATGCATGCAGTTTTTAGATCCCACAACCAACCAGATATTCCAGCACAAAGGTCCACATTCAGTAAGATGGTGAGCAGAAAAGTTATGTGGGTAAAGTTAAGTGGATAACTGTACCAAGATACTAGGCAGAACGTATGCAGACAAGTGTGCCACTGAATAACTTTACCAGGATAACTTTAGGGCAGCTATTTCTGTGAACCAGATTATCTGCACAAATTTAGCTGGATAGCATGCTAACTGGCTGAATATTTTAGCTTACCTTCACCATGTCTCCAGTCCTACTCTTATTTTGTCCTGGTGCAATCAACCTTACCCAAAGGGAGATATATTTAAAGGACAAGATTTAGGTAGCTAAAAGATGATTTTAAATATTGACCTCACAGTGCCTACCTAATTTGAAATCAGGTTGTTATGCAGATAAAAAGTACACATTTACTTTAAGTAATTTAAAACGAGGATATACAATGTGGGGTGGATATTCAAAGGGTTATGCGTGTAATATACGCACATAACCCTTTAAAACCTACCCCTGCGCGCGCAGAGCTTTGAAAAAGGGGCAATCCGGGGGCGGGGGCGGCGGTCCAGAGTCCTCCGGCATAGGCGTAATTCCTGCAATAAAGGTAGGGGGGGATTTATATAGGGCAGGGGGGTGGGTTAGATAGGGGAAGGGAAGGGAAGGTGGGGGGAGCTAAAGGAAAGTTCCCTCCGAGGCCGGTCCAATTTCGAAGTGGCCTCGGAGGGAACGGGGAAAGCCATCGGGCCTCCCCTAGGGCTCGGCGTGCGCATGTTATAAAATCGGGTGTACATTTGTGCTCGCCGGGTAGCGCACACAAATGAACCTCGCGTGCATAAGATTAAAAATCTGCCCCTGTATGCATTAGCTATGCATATACATTTTTAAAACTTAAAAGGGACCCGCAGAGTTTTCAACCGCACCTCTAAAACTTTCCCTGGAACATCTCCTTTCAACGTGGCTAAAAGTAATGCATTGTATTTTAATACTGCTTTAAGTAAATAATATTTTAATTATTTTTTATAATCTGTATGTGATATCTGTACGTTTTATGCTTTATGATGATGTTAACTGTGAACATTATATGGAGGTAACGGGATAGAAATGATGCTATATAAATGCTAATGATGCTAATAAAATATATAAATAAAATAAAAATTGGTCTGTCTAATGTTAAGAGATCATGTATATCTATTTTAAAATAAAAACTCAAGCCTCAACTAACCAATTCTATTTTATTCTGTTTATGGTTTTGATGTCACTTGTATATTTTTAATTATAATAAACTTCCTCAGATTTAATCATCATTTATTTACATTATACTTTTCCAATAGAAAAATTCATGGCATTTTACAGTACAATTTGAGGTGAATTTTAAAAGCCATACATTTTAAAAGCATATTTTAAAAGCACATATATGCATGGGTGTGAATTTTTAAAAAGGGGCAGGAATAGGGCATGTCGGGGGTGTTCTGGGGCAAACCCAACACTTATGCACGCAAATTCGTATTTTAAATCTGGTGACTGCAGCCATACGTTTATTTTTGCTCTTGATGAGGTGTAAGGCTGCATCAATCAATGTTAAGGTCTATAACAACTAGGTGAAGGGTGTGGGTCAAATGGGATGGAATGCAGGCTGAAAAACCAGAGTGGTCAGGATGACCTTGAGATGGACTGGGCAAACTGGTGTACTAATTGGTAAAGCTGGGAATGTCCTTCATGCAAGAATGTTTTAAAATCTGCTTACCTGTGCATATTAAAGACAACAAAGTCCTAAGGAAGATATACGTGAAGTATGTTTGCTCGAGTAACGGCTCAAAATTAGGAATACACATATGTGCGATAGGCATATTTTAAATCATATGCACGCAGCTGTATAATTTAAAATTTCAGTGTGTGTTCGCTTGCACGTCCATACACAAGTGTATGGGCACCCACACACTTTTTTTTTTTTTTAAGACCCTGCATTTTACAATAAAGGGTAGATTTTCAAAGGTACGCGCGGGCGTACATGTGCGCGCGCTACCCGGCACACACACATGGATGCCCGATTTTATAACATGAGTGCGCAGGTACGAGCATGTAATAAAATCAGGGGTCGGTGCGTGCAAGGGGGTGCACATTAGTGCGTCTTGTGCGCCCCAATGCCCACGGCCTTCCCCCATTCCCTTCCCCCTAATCTAAAGTTCCCTTCCCTTCCCCTAATCTTTCCACCCCTAGTCCTATCGTAACCCCTCCCCTGACCTCTACCTTACCTTTTGCGCCTGCCTCTGGCAGGATATACAGTGGACTGTTTTAGAAATTGTATTACCACATTAGAGGGGAGGGGATTGCCTGAAGAGACTCAGGCAACATGAACAGAAGTGGATTTTCCAATTACAGTCAGTTTCGCCTAAAGTTTTAAATAAGGAAATCGACTGGACTCAATTCATATAAAGAACCAATGTCAGCTGACATGGTCATAATTATGGGGTTGGATCTATGCAGGACCATCTGTCAATCACAGTGGGGTAGATTTTTTAAAAAAGCGCGTCCGCGTACTTTTGTTTGCGCAGCAGGCGCAAACAAAAGTACGCTGGATTTTAGAAGATACGCGCATAGCCGCGCGTATCTTCTAAAATCCTGGATCGGCGCGCGCAAGGCTGCCGATTTTGGGCAGCCAGCGCGCGCCGAGCCGCGCAGCCTGTCTCCGTTCCCTCCGAGGCCGCTCTGAAATTGGAGCGGCCTCGGAGGGAACTTTCTTTTGCCCGCCCCTCACCTTCCCCTCCCTTCCCCTACCTAACCCCCCGCTTACCTTTATCCACGGATTTACGCCTCCCGGAGGGAGACGTAAATCCACGCGCGCTAGCGGGCTGCTGGCACGCCGAGACCCGACCCGGGACGGTTCCGGAGGGCACGGCCACGCCCCCGGAACACCCCAGGCTGGCGCCACGCCCCCAATCCTGCCCCTGAAACGCCTCGCCCCGCCCCCATAATGCAGCGTCGATCGGCCCCCGCCCCCGACACGCCCCCTTCAAAAAACCCCGGGACCTACGCGTGTCCCGTGGTTCTGCGCGCGCCGGCGGCCTATGGAAAATAGGCGCGCAGGGCTTTTAAAATCCGCCCCAGTACGTGAATAAGCATGTGAAGTATGTGGCTTTCACATAAATAAACTTGTTTTCAGCCAGCTTGTGCCTAAGCAGTAAAGAATGTCAAAATGGTGGCGGTATTGGTAAGCGTTTCTAAGTGATTTGTAATGTTGTCTTTGATGGGCATAATTCTTATCCAAAATACTTTTATTGTAGAAGAGATTCAAAGGGTCTATTTTCTGACTCTTTGGAGCGGATAATTTGTTGAAAATTAGAAAATGATTAAATATCCGGAGATTCCCTGAGGCAGTGGGATGCGCAAATATCCAGATAGTCCCTGAGGCAGCAGCACGCGAAACGTGATATCATGTCAGACTTTGGACTCTGGATTCTAACCAAGGGGAAGTATTGAATTTGCATTTTTTCATAAGAAAAATCTCAAAAAAAGACTCTTTATATATAAAATATTTTTGGAAAGGACCAATGATTAAAAGTGACCCTGAGTGGTGAAAATACAAGCAAAAGTAAAGCTTGGTATCCATGGGGTGGTATGAAGGTCCAAGTTATTAATTACCAATTGTAAATCACAAAATATAAAATACTGAAAAAGTATTTTGCATATTGAATAGATAAAAATTGGATACATTTCTTATAATATAAAGGCTGAAATAACCCAAGTGAAATTAAATAAAAACAGCAAACAAATATGAATGATTCCAAAATACCTGTATCAATTGCTAATAAGCATATGGTGAATAAAAATAAAAATACAAATAAAAAAACTAGGGATGTACAAGAGAAAAATATTCATTTTCGTTTTCATTTCATTTTCAGGAGGTTTTTCCCCACAAATTTAGGTTTGTGGAATGTTTGATCTGTTTTCATTTGTGAGAAAACAAAACAAATGAAACAATAAAAAAAAGAAAAAAAAAGAAAATGAGGCCTCCTGGGGCCTCCCCCCTGCCTGAAAAAATGCCATGGCCAGGATCCCCCCCCCCTAAGCTCCCACATACCCGGCCCAATGGAGATTTGCTGGCTTCTCGGCCTTGTGTAGGCCAAGGGCACAGTAGGTCCTCGCTACCACGACCTACTCAAGGCCATGGCTTCAGCCTAACCTAGAGGCTGGGTCCTGATGCCTGGACCTGGACCCAGGCCCTATAGGGAGATATCCATGTTTTACCACTGAAAGCACCAAATATGAATCATAATAGCCAAAGAAGTATGCAAACAAATACTGACAGGCCAAGACACTGTCGCAGTGAAAGAAAAGAGACCTTGCCCAGATGAGAACTTTACACTGAAGGATGTTTATCAAGATCTGCCTGTTTAAATAAGACCAAGGAAGAGGGACAATGCAACAACTTAAGCTCATAAGCAGGAGTCATTGACCAGCCAAGAGAGTCCAGAGATCAGAAGGTCCCCCACCCTTGGAAGAAGGGGGTCAGTCTGAGACAGAGAAAAATGCTGGCACTAGCATAACAGCTTGGCAGTGCTCCCTCCAAAGAAATGTGGAGAGGGGAAAATACCTGCAATGCATCAAGGACCCCCCCCCTGAAGAAATGGGGAGGGGGAAAAGACCTGCAATGCGGCAAACACCTCCACCCACCACATGATTATGCATTACCTTATGCATATTTATCAGCTAGAAAGTATAAGTCAGGGGCAAATAAGGAGAATGAAGTGAAACCAGAGGAGCGACTCTGAAAGAAAGCACAACCCTGAAGCAGCCCAGCATTCCCTGCTATCAAGGAAGGAGAAGTCTAATGTATGGCCAGGAGAGTAGAGAGAGGAGGGGCCTTGTCCAATGATTGATGGTGGTACGAAGCCTGAGGCAACAGGGAGCTGAGAGCAGCCCATCAGTTCTGCTAGTATGGGACCCAGAAGGAAGTCCCCAGACAGCTGGTAGCTCTGCTAGTACAAGATCTCAGAAGCAAGTTTCCTCCCCTGCCCACATTCTCCAGACCTCCAGCCAGCATCTGCTTCAGAAGTGAACAGAGGGATATTGCCTGAAGTTGGGACCAGGGGTAAGTAAGTTAGCCATAAGTATTAATATATTAAGCAGGCTAAGGTGTATGGCATGTTTGCAACCACCCATGGGACAGAACTTTCTTTAGGGTAAATTGGTGCTTAGTGGCCAGGAGGTTAGAGATAGGAATTGTTGTTATCTTCTAAATGCTAAGTCCTGCAAAATCTGATAAATAAAAGTCTATTTCTGAGGAGAACACTTTGCCTTTATCTTGTACTTAGGATCGTGGAGTAAAGTCGGAGGTTAACTAAAAGTGTCCTATAGCAGACAGGTCCCTGAATCCCTAAACTTGCTTACAGCCCAACACCATGACCTGGCCCAGAGGCCAGGTCCCGACGCTGGGGCTTGGCCCAGACTTGGGTCCAATGCATCAAACCAGCCAAGAGGCTGTATCCCGATGCTGGGGCCTGGGCCCTAACCTGACACCACAACCTGTCATAGGCCTGATCCTGATGCCGGGACCTCGGTCTAGGCTGGGGCCTGGACCCAGGCCCGACACCACAACCCAGCCTGAAGGCTAGGTCCTGATGATGGAAGCCTCGGCCCAGACTCAGGCCAGGTCCTGACACCAGGGCCTCAGCCTATGTTAGGGCCTGGTCTCTGGCCCGACACCTAGGCCCTGGAGTTGGGAACTGGCCTCCGGGTTGGGTCATGGCATTTGGCTTGAGTCCGGGCCAAGGCCATGGCATTGGGAACCAGCTCCAGCTGAGGCCCAGGCCCTGGTTGAGATCCAGCCTTTGGGTCAGGTCTCAGCATCAGGCCTGGGTCCAGGCTTAGGCTCTGGCATTGGGACCAAACCATCAGATACCTGATGGATAAGTTAAGTTTATGTTTTTTTAATTTAATTTTTGGGGGTCTCAGCTGAGGCCCCGGCTTTGGCCCATGCCTCCACCAAGACCAGTGTTGTGCTTGGGCCTAGGCCGCAGCTCCTGCTTTGGGCCTCGGTCTATGCCCTAGGCGAAGCCCCAGCTTTGGGTCTAGACCTAGGCTAGACCCAAAAGATGTGTTTTATTCAGGAGCCCCCAATTTAGTTTGGGGCCCCCGAATGAAACAAATTAGCCTTATTTGTCACGTTTTACATTCAAATGAATGCACATCCCTAAAAAAAACAAACCAAAAACATTAAATTATCTGTATTCAAATGTCAGAAGTCTAAAAAATAAGACTGGAGTTAGAATGTATGGCACTAAATGAAGATATAGACATACTAGGCATTTCAGAGACCTGGTAGAAGAAGGATAAACAGTGGGACATGGAGATACCAGGGCAGAAATTATAACGACATGACAAGGTAGCTCTGATTGGTGGATATTTAGTACTATATGTCAAGGAAAACAGAGTCATGCAGGATAAAAGAACTTCAGTAAACAAAAGTAACTGTGGAAAATTTATGGAAGAAAACTCCATGTAATGCGGGGAATAGTATAGCAGTGGGTGTATACTACCATTTGTCTGACCAGGATGGTGAAACACACAATCAAATGCTAACAGAAATTACAAGGTCAAATAAAATTGGCAACACAATAATAATGGGAGATTGTATTTCTTTTTCAATTTATATTTTAATAGAGTCACATACATCAATGAAGTTATAAAGCAATCATATTAGCATACAAGGGAAAAACATCTTTAAGAATGATAATAATAACTGTATACCTTCAAAAGTATTCCAATAAATCAAGTCCCTATTACTAACAATGGGAAGCAGATACAAAAAAGAAAACATACTTCAAAAAAAAAAAGAGAAGTGTAATAATACACTAAAGAGAGAATACATATAAACAGTATATTATGGGAGATTTTAATTACCTCAGTATTGACTGGGTAAATATCTGATCGAGACATGCTAGGGAGATAAAGTTTCTTGATGCCACAAATGGCTGCTTCATGGGGCAGCTGGTCCTGGAACAGTCGAGAAGGGGAGCTACTTTTGACCTGGTCCTCAGTGAAATACAGGACCTGGTGCTAGGGGTGGTGGTGAGCCATATAGGAGTAGCGATCATAAAACAAATACATTTGATGTTTACTGCAGCAGCATTTAATTTTAAAAAGGGAGATTACAATAAAATAAAATTAAAAAAAAAAAAATTTAAAAAAAAAAATATATATATATATATATATATATATATATATATATATTAGGGATGTGAATCGTTTTAGGACGATTAAAATTATCGTCCGATAATTTTAATATCGTCTTAAACCGTTATGGAACACAATACAATAGAGATTCTAACGATTTATCGTTATAAATCGTTAGAATCGTGAGCCGGCACACTAAAACCCCCTAAAACCCACCCCCGACCCTTTAAATTAAATCCCCCACCCTCCCGAACCCCCCCCAAATGACTTAAATAACCTGCGGGTCCAGCGGCGGTCCGGAACGGCAGCGGTCCGGAACGGGCTCCTGCTCCTGAATCTTGTTGTCTTCAGCCGGCGCCATTTTCCAAAATGGCGCCGAAAAATGGCGGCGGCCATAGACGAACACGATTGGACGGCAGGAGGTCCTTCCGGACCCCCGCTGGACTTTTGGCAAGTCTCGTGGGGGTCAGGAGGCCCCCCACAAGCTGGCCAAAAGTTCCTGGAGGTCCAGCTGGGGTCAGGGAGCGATTTCCCGCCGCGAATCGTTTTCGTACGGAAAATGGCGCCGGCAGGAGATCGACTGCAGGAGGTCGTTCAGCGAGGGTTCCGGCGCCTCGCTGAACAACCTCCTGCAGTCGATCTCCTGCCGGCGCCATTTTACGTACGAAAACGATTCGCGGCGGGAAATCGCTCCCTGACCCCCGCTGGACCTCCAGGAACTTTTGGCCAGCTTGTGGGGGGCCTCCTGACCCCCACAAGACTTGCCAAAAGTCCAGCGGGGGTCCGGAAGGACCTCCTGCCGTCCAATCGTGTTCGTCTATGGCCGCCGCCATTTTTCGGCGCCATTTTGGAAAATGGCGCCGGCTGAAGACAACAAGATTCGGAGCAGGAGCCCGTTCCGGACCGCTGCCGTTCCGGACCGCCGCTGGACCCGCAGGTTATTTAAGTCATTTGGGGGGGGTTCGGGAGGGTGGGGGATTTAATTTAAAGGGTCGGGGGTGGGTTTTAGGGGGTTTTAATGTGCCGGTTTTGCGATTTTTCGATTTTTCGATTTTTCACGATTTTTCACGATTTTTCACGATATTTTACCCCCCCAAATGGCAACAATACGATTCCCTCCCCCTCCCAGCCGAAATCGATCGTTAAGACGATCGAGGACACGATTCACATCCCTAATATATATATATATATATATATATATATAAAAGAGGAGGCTGCAGAGGTTAAAGTTTTGCATGAGGCATCTAAAAGGGATTTGGACAAATTCTGGAGTAAAAGTGCACAAACTTATTTCTCAAGAACACTTGGGAAAGTCAGTGTTTATCACTTGGACTGAGTATTAAAGTAATGCTAATGAAGTCACTTAGTATAGCTTGTCCAGTATAAGCAGAATATAAAATCTTTTAAATAAGCAATACAATAAATGCATTTTCTTTTCGGGATCTGCCAGGTACATGTGACCCGGAGTGGCTACTGTTATAGATAGGATGCTGGGCTCGATGGACCTTTGGTCTGACTCAGCATGACATATCCCATGTTCTTATGTTCTCTACACATTTGTAAAGAAGTGCTATCCAGTAGTATTCAATTTTTTTTTCAAAACCTCTATGTTATCATTGATTAGAGTATGACAACCAGGGCCTTGAAACTGCTTCCTGGGACTATATCAGTGGTAAAGGTGTAGTTGAAGACCCATCCTGGACATTATGTGAGATAGACAGGCCCAGTGTGAACCTGGAATATGGTGGCAACACAGGCAGTGAAGGCATGTTGGCTTATCATAGGGCAAGGTATAAGTGCTCTCATGTATCAGCTAACAAAACAGTATTTGCAAGCAGCTATGATCCCTATGCACAGCACTAGGACACCGGCTCTGGCCAGCCTGCTGTGCTTATACTTCACATCTCATTGTTTGTGCCTGAAGTGTTCAGCCTGTGTGAGTGCAGAGGGGAGCTGTTACACATGCACATCTAACTTAAATCCACTCATTATGAAGGTTTATAAGCAGTGTTGAATCTGCAGTAAAATACTGTGGGGATGGGTGAGTGGTGACAGGTAAAGGTAGAAGATACCAATGGAAGTGCCTGTGCGCAGGTGATTCAAGTGTGATGGTCACTTATAGTTGACCTGAAATAAGGGGAGGCGATCCCGGCTGGTCCGGGGTCGCTGACGATAACAAGGGGGCAAGCATCGGTCGGCAGCGAGCAGGGGCGGGATTAAAAGGGGGGGAGGAGTAAAGACAAGGAGGGTCACCAATGGGAGGCAGTGAATTCAAACGCTGCTCTCCCATTGGTGGATAGGCAGGGCACAAGTGGGGAAAGAGCAGGGACTGGGTCAGTTGCAATCCAGGCAGCGTGGTAAGCAGAGGGTTTTCTCCTGTTTGCCGCGCACCTGGTTTTCAACTGATCCGGCGCGCTTGCTTCGCGGTTTTTTCCTGTTCCAGGCCATTTTGCGCTGCGATCCCGCCATGCGGCGCTCCAGGACCCAGACGGCACCAAAATCGCGGGCCAGGCCTGCTCGAGCTCCTGCGTCGTCAGCCGGGCCCGGCCGGCGGCGTCCCCCTGCGCCTTCCAGCGTTCCTCCTTCCCAGCACCTTCTGCCTGCGGTGAGTCCCGATTGCGTTCCTTCATCCGCTGTTGCCCCCCCCTCTTTGCCTCACCTTGCCCACCTTCCTCATGCGTTCCCCCCCCCCCTCTTTTGCCGGTCGATTCCGGGGAAAGCGGCCCCGAGCCGGACTCTCCGCCCCTTCCTTCCAGCCCACCTCAGCTTGCCAGCCCGGGTTCGCATTTCGGTCTTGTCCTGGCCTCCGACCCGCGCCCGGCCGTGCTCCCATCTGTCCCCCCGGCCTTGCCTGCTCTTTCTGCTGCCGCCATGCCTTCCTTTCATCCCGCGGCGCCCCCCTCCCTTCCTCCTACCAACTTTTCTCCGGCGCCGCTTGCCCTCGGCCCCCAGACCCCCTCCTTGGTCCCTGGGACCCCCCCTGCCTCATCCCTCGCCACGGGCCCGTTACAGCCGAGCCTCATGGGGCCCTCCCTGGCCGGCTCGCGGTCTGGCGCTGTTTCTGTGCGTCCCCATCACTCCCTTAGCAGCCAGTTGGACCGGCGCAGGAGCAAAGCCCGTAGCCCCCGCAGCAGCCAGCCGGCTCGGCGCAGGGGTGCGGCCCGCAGCCCCCGCAGCAGCCAGCAGGATCAGCGCCGGAGCGAGGCCCGTGGGTGCTCCCCCGCGGTATCCCCGATTCCCCCCCCCAGGGGCCGGCGTCTCTCCACTGCTGCGCACCAACCCCCTCCCACGGAGCCTGCTTCCCGCCCCCTCCCCTATCCTGCCCCCCCACAGCAGTCTTTAGCCTCCCAGCAGCGTGGCCCTGTTGCGTCGGCTGCGTTGATTGCTGACGTTTTAGACCTCATGGCCAGATCGGGATATCAGTTCCTCCAGGGGCCTAGTGAGGGTGGTGTGCGCGACCGGAGGAGGGGGAGGAGGTGATGTTATTTGCATTTATGTTCATATGTTGGCTCGGGTTAGGTTTAATAAACTGCGGCCTTTTGTTTATCACCATACCGTTGTTATGTGATTTATCTGCTAAGGGGGGAGGAGCGAGGTTGCCGAACGAAGGTCTCGAATCCCTATGTTATTGCAGTGTTCATAGCTTATCCAGATGCCAAGGCAATTCCACTTAGGAGTAGAATTGCTCTCTTTTAATAAAGAAGGGGAAAGAAAAGGATCCCTAAGCAAATGTGTGTTCCATTTCACACCTGATGCATTGCTGCTATCAGCTGGATAAACAGACATGCAGTCATAGTATTCATTATCAGAACAGAGAAACTCTACATCTCACAACCTGGAATGTATATAAACTTCTATCTAGACAACTCTGATCACCATGAACAAATGACTTCCATCATCACTAGGAAATTGAAACAGAACAACAGTGACATGGCAACCCTCAGTGGATTGTCCTAGGAAATTTTAATGCAAATTTGGATGAGATCACAATACATGGGTCAGAATGATCTGGCCCCATGTTTTATGTAGTGACATTTCTAATGGCACACTTCTGGAAACCTGCACTTTGCATGAAATGATCATTACCAACACAGTTATTCAACAAGCCTAATAAATACATCCATGTTCCATTCACAGGCACATGCAGGATTTTATGATCACCAGATACTGTGATCTTTCTGATATTATGCTGACTCATGTCATGCAAGGCACTTCCAACTGTTCTAATTAATGTCTTGTGTGCAGCTCAGTATTCCTTTCTATCAGGTCATCTAAATGCATGATGGAAAGGAACACAGAACCTGGCAGTAAGGAAAGTAAGTGAAGAAACTGGATATTACAAAATTGAAGCTTCCAGAAATGCATAGTCAGCTTCAGAAAAAAACTGAATGAAACAATGAACAAGCTACTATTCAAACTTCCTGCTCAGAAATATGAAACATCTGAAGACCACTGTTCATCAGAGGTTGTTCATTACTGGATACAAGGCATGCCACCCATCCAGTTTGGATTAATAAAAAAAGCTGCTAATATTAGCACTAAATGACATGTAGAAGCATAACTTTGAGATAGTGGGCCAATAAAGGAAAGAGCTGCAAGAATCATGATATGAAGAGTTTTCATTTGGGCCCCATGACTACTCCTGCAGTGCACCACTTTGCTCAAAGAATGGATCTGTTCTAATTGTGGCACCTCTACGGGTTGACTACTAGATGTCAACTAGTCCCTGTAGAAAAACAACTAGCTAGAGCGAATACCATTTTGCAGCTCCTCCTCCACGAGATAGCTGAATAGGTGGAGCTGCTTTAACTAGGGGAGTAGGGCTAGATTCAGGAAGAGTCAAGAGGAGAGTTTGAGGAGAGAGGAGCCCTAGTGGAGTGGGTTCCTTTCCTTTTTGGTAAGGCCTATAGCTTCACCTCAGATACTTTGGGAAAACACCTGCCTGTGCACTCCCTGCCAGGTTAGGTATCCATGAAGAGAAATTAAGAGAGTGTATAAGGATTTGGACTGTAGTAAGGATTATTTTGCCTGGGTTACAGCCTGGAGGTCTGAAGAAAGGTTACCCTCCTGGATCCAGAGGCCAGGTCACTAAGCCCTGTCAGCACTTTTCAGGAACAAAGAAGGGGCTGCAGGGACAGTGAGTTCAGAAGATATTGAAACAGTCAGTGAGATACACTATTGAAGGTGAGGGGAGGTTGTTGTTTACCCCTTTTCTTATTTGGAGTGATTAATGCCTTTCCTTCTAGGAGGCTCAGAAGAAGAAGAGAAAAGCATAAATAAGAGACTGAAGAGCATCAGTGAAAATCCCCATCAGGATCTTCAACTAGGACACAGGCACAGGTTGGGTCACTGTGTGAAGTCTGCTAGATCCAGGTAGCACTGTGAAAACTCAAAGGGAATCTGGTGCAGTCTGGGACCCTTCAGGAGTAAAGGACTACTAAGTTCTCATGTAAAGGGAGTTAGGATTTCCCCAGGAATGTCAAGTTCAGCACTTACACAGAAATAGAGAAAGGACACTCATTGTACAGACATTAACATTACCTGGACGTTGATCACCTATTCACTAAAGGGTAGATTTTAAGAGAAGCGCGCGCGGGGTACATTTGTGCGTGCTACCCGGCGCACACAAATGTACACCCGATTTTATAACACGTGCGCTACCGTGCGCATGTTATAAATCCGGGGTCAGCACACGCAAGGGGGTGCACACTTGTGCACCTTGCACGCGCCGAGCCCAAGGGGAGGCCCGATGGCTTTCCCAGTTCCCTCCAAGGCCTCTCTGAAATCGGAGCAGCCTCGGAGGGAACTTTTCTTCCGCTCTCCCACCTTCCCCTCCCTTACCCTATCTAACCCACCCCAGAGCCCTACCTAAATCCCCCCCTACCTTGTTACACTTTTTATGCCTGCCTTTGTCAGGTGTATCTTGTGCGTGCCGGCCGATTGCCGGCGCGCCAATCCCCGGCACAGCCGCTGTGCCGGAGGCCTCGGTCCTGCCCCCGGATCAGCACCATGCCCACGACCCCACCCCCTTCCAGCCCCTTTTTCAAAGCCCAGGGACATACGAGTGCTGCCGAGCCTATGCAAAATAGGCTCGGCGCGCGCAGGGGCTGGTTTTCACAGTTACACGCTTTACCCTTTGAAAATCAACCCCTAAATCAGTAAAGTTAATTTTGAATACACAACCCTGTGTCCTGCACTTCTTGTCCTGATCAGCCTAAACGATTTACACTAACCAGCTGCATACCAGAAAGGAAGTCACCTCACCGCCTGGGCCACAGGTATCTGTTTTCCCCCATAGAAAGAACTCGCCCCCTGGGGTAATACACGTGGAGGGGACCTGTGGCAAAGGGAAACAGTCCCGAACAATCTAAATTCTTTTGTGTGCCCTTAGAGGAGATGTCCCACAGAAGAAAAGGGTTACATAATGAACAACCATGTCAGGATCTTAAAGTTTCTATCAGAATACTTTCATTTGGTGTTCAACCACCTTTCCTTCCTTTGATCATACTCTGCTTGATGAAATTCTTCATTGATTCTGGGGCAACGCACTTGGCATATTCTCCTTTTCAGAAGGAAGTATTGAAAGCCATCATGTAGTCACCATCTGGAAAAGCACCAGGTAGGATGGTCTGCTATCTGAAGTGTTTAAATTCAGTGGTCACCAGCTGGCTCACTGATTGACTAAGCCTTTTACTCACATATGGTAAAAGGAAGGAGTGTTTCAAGTCTTAAAGGATGATCTTATTCACATCTTCAAGCGTAAAATTGATTGAACATATGGTGTTGATCTCCACGGTATGGCCTTGCCTTGCTGTTCATACCAGCTAAAATCCTGATATGCATCCTTCTTAATAGGTTGTGAAAGCATTTGAAAGCCAATGACATCATTCCTGAAAATCAATGTGGCTTCCTGCTGGTAAAGGCACCATGGATATAATATTTACAGATAGGAGGTTCAGAAGGATTGTTACGAGTAGCGCCAAGACCTCTATGAAGTATTTGTAGATCTATCAATAGGGGTGGACTCTAGGAGGTTCTTAGGAAAATTGGTGATCCAACTAAATTCATAATTATTATTTGCTCCTTTCATGAAGGCATGAGGGCTTATGTGTTGAATGCAAGTGAGAGATCAGAGTTTCCTTGCCTCCACGTATGTTTGGTATTTAATGTTGATAATATAGGATCCTGTTAGTCCCCTATTAATACTTGGGCAGGAATAAGAAAAATTTAAAAACATGGCTCTTTAAAAAAGCCTTCACTAAAGAGTGTGGAGGATAGAGATTGAAAGTACAGAGTGATGCAGATAAGAATGAATTTACTCAATCCTACATTTAAGAAGTAATATCTCAAAGAGATAGTAACTCAATAATATACCTGGACTTGACCAACATTACTCAAATAATGATTTTATTTATGAAATTGTAACCGAACTTTATTGGCACCTGTTAGAATGTACGATATCCTAGATTTACTAACCTTAGTCTATGTGCCTATTTGTAAACCGTTGCGATAGTATATAACTTAGTGACGGTATAGAAAAGTTTTTAAATAAATAAATAAATAAATAAAATACCATTTATGTATGGGGAGAGACACAATAGTGTTTGTGGGGTGTGCAGCTCCACCATGTGGCAGCTAGCAATGGTAATGTCCCTGTGTTTTTACAGAGAGAACACCATTTTACTTTTGTGGATCCTTTTTTTATTTCAAGGAAGCAACATTTCCTAAGCCGTGCTCTCATTTTTCAAAGTCTTAACTTTAAGCTACATGGAGACTTTTGTTTTGGATGAGAATGTCTTTCCATTCTCTCATTCCACTTATTTAAGTTTGGAGTTCCAAATCCTTTTGGGCTCAACCAAGCTGTTTTGATTTTTTTTCTTCTAACAGATGGAAGAGGTTCTCTTCTTGTAAGTGGAACATGAGATTATAAGAATCCCAAGGAAAAGATGACTTCCAGACATCCTGAGGAACGGAAGAAGGAAAGGAGATGAACCAAATCAATGGTCCATGAGTATCTACTAGAGATAAGGAGAAAGAGGAGACAAATGAATCACCCTTGCTACTACAAGAGGAGGTTGGAGATAAATGACTAAACACTTTAAAAGTTCCTTTTGATACTTCAGCTACCATGACAGGGAAGTATATAAACTTGCCCTGTATTCCAATGCAAGAGAAGATATTATGGTATTTGAAGAATAAGTAATTTTGAAGAAACTGAGGTTGAGGAAGACTTTAAGAAGTCACAAATTTACTAAACATATTCTGTACCAGCTTAAACATGAAGTACATGGCTGTAAAGACTTAAAAACTCATCATTGCACCTTATCAGTAAAAATAAATGCTGAAAACCACCAAACAACTGTCATTGTATTTTATTGACTTTCTTATCCTATATGCTGAGACTATCAGTGCTGTGTGCAAGAGACTTATCTAAGGGAAAAGTAAAGAGCAATGTGAGGGCCTTCAAGGGAAAACTCCCCCCCCCCCCCCCCAACACACACACAGAAAACCCTGGAAAACAAATCCAATGTTATGGCTACAGTGTCCATCTAAATAGAACTGTTAGATATGGTCACTGAAATTATTATCCAGATTTTACTTTAACACGGGTTACAATAATATTGGTTATTGTCTTTAAAAACTGCAGTTGTGGCATTCCTATCCAGTTTTGTATTGATGGTGGAATCTTCAACCTCAGGTAGCTGCAAGCCAAAACAAAGGAAAATATAGCAATCCGTGATCTTTTTCCACATGATTGTACATTAATGGTGCACTTGCTGCATAAAGCTCAGCAGCTATTTGACTAATATGTCATATTTTGGTGCTTTGGATTGCCTGTGCAATACTTTATATCTCTTAACCCATCTGTGCCAGAAGGACATGCCAAAGACAACAGTTTGAACAAAATTGCATTTTGTTGCTGATGGAGAAAAATCGGAATGGACATGTTCAGTCTCCCTTGATGCCATGTCTGCCTGTGACTGGGACCAAGTTATTAAATGCTCAACTCATAAGGATGGCCACAACCTTGTCTTCTTGAATCTATCATTCCTACCCATATACAATGCTGATACATCCAATAGACAATCATAATTCCACTACCTCTAAACGTGGCCATATTTATGTCGATCAGTTTAGATCACAATTTCTTCCAATGATCCAAAACCATTCAGATACATCTCTGAGGGATGAATCCCTTCTATAGGGAGCCAATGACCTAGCACTGCCAAAATCATAGCCTCAAAAGAGGAATAAGAATGCCCTATGATTTACCCACTCAATACTAGAAAAAAAAGCGCTCATTACACAGACTTGAATATAGATGGTGAAAACACACAACCAATTAGAATTTAGCTCAATGTTGTCTCACCAAGTATTTGGTGTTGCAGTCCAGGCCAGGGTCTGTGGCTGGTCCAGAGACTGGGCCCCAATGCCAGGGCCTCAGCCCAGACCCAGTCTCAATGCTGGGGCCCACCTGGAGGCTGGGTACTGACACCTGGACCTAGGCCTTTGCCAAGGCCCGAGCCCAGGTCCGATGCTTGAGTTCTGGTCGTAGACCAGGTCCTGATGCCGGGGCCTCGGTCCAGACCCAGGCCAGATGCTCGGTCTTCAGCCACCCTGGAGGTTATGGATTTCAGCTTTCTATATAAAAAACTTAATTTGGCTTCCAGAGCCTCTCTCCCACATTTTCCTATGTTGTTGGTGTCCACATGTACCATGACAGCTGGCTGCTCCCCAGCATTTGTCTATAATCCTAACTAGGTGATGCATGAAATCTGCCACCTTTGCACCAGGCAGGCAAGTTACCAGGTGGTCCTCACATCTACCAGCCACCCTGCTATCTACATTTCTAATAATTGAATCACCAACTATGATGGCCAGTCTAACCCTTCCTTCCTGGGCAGTAGCCCTGGGAAACTTGTCCTCAGTGCGAGAGGACAATACATCACCTGGAGAGCAGGTCCTTGCTACAGGATCACTTCCTGCTACATCAAGATGTGTAGCAGGAAGTGATCCTGTACACCAGGGTGACCTTTCTGAAGCAAGGCAGCACTGGGGCTACCAGACTGGATTTGGGACTTGGCTACTATGTCCTTAAAGGACTTATCAATGTACCTCTCTGTCTGTCTCAACTCCTCTAAGTCTGCTACTCTAGCCTCCAGAGATCAGACTTGTTCCCTGATAGCCAGGAGCTCTTTGCACTGAGTGAACACATACAATCTTTCACCGGCAGGTAAAAAATCATCCATGTGACACAGTGCAAAAGACCCTAAAGCTTCCTGGCTGTCCCTGCAATCAGTCCCACATACTGTTTCCTCTCTACCTGAAACTTTAAACTTTGGAGGGTTTTTTTTCTCTTTTCTTCAGTGCAGCTTCTGCCACACACTTTCACAAACCACAGTGCTCTCCTGTACTCCCTGTGCTCTGTACTTAGTTTTAGAACCACAGTCCCTTGCATTCTGTACAACGTTTATAATCACATTCTTTCTGTACTCCAAAACAAATACTTCTTGGAGGCTGGGGTTTTCATGTGCAAAGCTTAGAAAAATCAAATGCATGACACCATATTGGGAATGAGAAGTAATTCCCACAGGCCTGAAGGCAAACTAGACTGACTCCAGCCTTCTTAAAACAGTACTCTTTATTATAACTTCACACATGCACATCCATAGACTGTCTTCTCTTCAGATAGTATACACTTTTTACTTACAGTGTGTTGCTTCATCTCAGCTCAAGGGTTGGACAGTATTGCAACAGGAGCTGTCTTCCTCCTGGAGTCCGCAGGCCTGTCTGGTTATTCCCACCTAGATCTCCGCTCTTATTCCCTAGTCTCTGGCTAGGATCCCACCCATAGAGCATAATCTCTTTAAGGCATTTAAGGTGGACCAGGCATCTAGCCTGGTCCTGCACAGGGACACAGGGGACCACTAGGG
This sequence comes from Rhinatrema bivittatum, assembly GCF_901001135.1. Lineage (NCBI taxonomy): Eukaryota > Metazoa > Chordata > Amphibia > Gymnophiona > Rhinatrematidae > Rhinatrema > Rhinatrema bivittatum. The sequence continues at coordinate 661,500,825 of NC_042615.1, forward strand.
GCAATGCCTCACAGACAGCTTTTCCCACCTTAAAACCAACAATGTGGAACTCTCTCCCTGTGGCCATTAGATCAATAAGAGACCCAAAGGTTTTCAAAGAGGTATTACCGACCCAGATTTTTAAAGAGGCCTTTGGTCCTTAAACCCTAACCTTTTAATTGCTAGAAAACAATTTGCAACAATTTACATTGTTTGTCCATTGCACTGATGTAATTTTTTTAATGTTGATTTAAATTATGTAATTTAAATCAACATTAAAAAATTACATCAGTGCAATGGACATTGTAAATGTTGCAAATTGTTTTCTAGCAATTAAAAGGTTAGGGTTTAAGGACCAAAGGCCTCTTTAAAAATCTGGGTCGGTAATACCTCTTTGAAAACCTTTGGGTCTCTTATTGATCTAATGGCCACAGGGAGAGAATTCCACATTGTTGGTCTTGAGGTGGAAAAAGCTGGAACCAACTCAGAACTCTGGAGGGTGTGGGAAATAAAAAATGTAAATAAATAAATAAATAAATAAATAAATAAATAAATACAATAATATTGAACACTAAACTCCCTCTTGGATGTACTAAGACATCATATGGCAAGGCAGTGATAAAAATAATTAGGGCAAGAGCTTTCTTGGTAGTGGCTCTTACCTTGTGGAATAGACTTCCAGTGGATGCAAGGATAGAGTTAAACTATCTGAATTTCCACAAATAAATTTAAGGCCTGGCTTTTCTTGTGATGTCCTTATAAAACATTAAAAATCTCTGATCTGGAGTTTATTGACATTTGAAGGTTGTTTTTGTTTTTTAGCTGTCTGTTGTTTATGTTTTAAATTGATCATTATATTGTACTAAATAGTTGCATAATTTGTTTGTTTTTTTGTATAGTGAATTTTTAAGCATTTATGTATTTGAAACCATTTCTATCCTGCACTTTCTCAAAGAATCAAGGCAGGGTAGCAATACAACATTCATAAAAACTAGCAAAACTGTCATGACGACAACTTAAAACAGTATTATACAAATCAGAGGTCATAAAGAAACACATTCTCATAGTTATCCTTTATTTTATAACATCTTTTTCACTTCAACAATTTCTATTGCGAGTGGACCATATGTAGGTCAATTTTTACAATTACTAACACTTTAAGAAATATTCACATCTAAATTTTAAATATCATACCCAAACACATACCAACTCATGCTTGACCCCCATTCATACCATACTTCATACATACAAACCCCACCATATACACATATCCCCACATAAATAAAACATACGCAAGTAAAAACGCTGTGTTTCCTTCAAAATATTGTATTTTATATAATTTGTGCAAAAGTGGACCTACATATCGTCCACTCGCAATAGAAATTGTTGATGTGAAAAGATGTTATAAAATAAAGGATAACTATGAGAATGTGTTCTTTATGACCTCTGATTTGTATAATACTGTTTTATGTATATTCAGAGGTTATACATGTAATATATCCCTAAGTAAACAACTTAAAACAAACATGAGCTTGCATCCAATCAGATAGTCTGAGGCAACTCAAGTAAAGAATCTAACCAACTGTCCTAGAGCCAAAATGATAATCACTTAACTGTAACTTATTTGCCACTTATTTCAAAGGTCAACTTAAAAAAGAATGTTTTCAGCTGCTTTTTGAATGACACAGCACAAGCGTTAAGTCTCAAAAGGTCGGGCAGCACATTCCAAAACAGCAGACCATTAACCAAAAAAGCACTTTCAAGTATTTCTGTCAGGTTGCCAAACATGGACAAGGAACCTCTTGAAAGGCCTCTCTGTGATGATCATAGTGCTCGGGAAGGCTGGTAAATCCAAAGCATAGCACAAATTGATACCAAGGAATCAGAGCTGATAAGACTGTAAATTAAAACTACCACCCTATACCTGATCTTCCAGTACCCAGGTAACCAATGTAGAGCATATCCCACACAAAGCAGGGATGAGATGCTTTCTAATACTAATTCCAACCAACATACGGGCTGCAAAATTCTGTATAACTTGTACAGTCCAGATTGTATTTGCTGGAAGACCAAGATGAGATACAGTATAACACTTTGAATATTCTGGAACGACTGGGAAGGTGGTTTATAAAGGTTTTAATTAACTAACTAAATAAATATATAGAGGTTGATATTCAAAAGGGGTTGTCCATGTAACATTTTAAGTTACCTGGACAAACTGCAAGTTTTAAATTTCCCATCCTGCCCAGTGGATGCATTTTAGCCAGGTAAGGCACCATGGGTTTAAGGGGGCTCCTTCCCCCTCTTAAAGTGTATCATGCTCTATTCTAACAGCACACGACAGTTTGGATGGGGGAGACCCAGGGGGTTTATTTGTTTAAATAACCATTGGCTGGCATTTTGTGAGAACTAAGCAATGTGATGTATTAATGTGGTTGGGTTTAAGGAGTGGTATGTCAGTCCCCTTAAGTCTATGGATGTACATGATTGGTGGAAGCTGATTTAGTGGGAGGTGTAAAAATGGGAGCATTTGGTGGTAGTTTGCCCTTTCCCAGGTTGGAGTTGGATTGAGAGGGACCTCCAAGATGCAGTAGTCTAGAGTATCCAGACTGTGGACTGATAGGCCTGGGGACCACCCCAGTATAGAATGGGGCCCTGCAGGAGCACTTCTCTTCCCCTCAAGTGAGGAGGCTCGAGGCCATGGAATGGAAGAAGTCTTTCCTCCCACTGAGGAAACATCCAGGAGCTATGGTTGGAGAAGAGGCATGTCTTCCCTTTAAGGAAAAGGCCCAGAGGAAGGAGAAAGGGGTTGTTCTAAGATGAGAAGCTCCCCATGAAGAGCCCAAGATGTGAAGAATAGCAGCAAGACCTGTACATGGCTGGAGAGGAGAAGTGGAGAAATTGGAGTGAATTCGAGGGAAAAGGAGTTTATGAGTAAATTCTAAATGGGGGAACCTCATTTTCCACAAGGGTTTGAGTCTGGGGTTTAAAATGAAGAGGAATCTGGAAGTGTTGCACCTGTCCCTTGTAGTCTGGTTTGTGTTGAGATAAGGAAAAGAAAAAGGGTTTAATCATGTGAAAATGAGAGAAATATACTATGGGAGAATGTCATTGTTATATTCCTGTAAAATATTTGGAAATTATAGTTGAGAGAGCTAATTGATATTCATGTGAAGGCTGAGAGACTGGTAAATTTATTCTATGAAGTACCATATTGTATACTTTGAGGAGGAGTACTCTGACTGTTTGTATCTCATGAATTCTGTGTATTCAGTATGGCCTCAATATTCAAAGCTGAAAAGCTGTGTAACTTAGCTGGAATCAACTTATCCAGCTACATTATATGGGATATTCAGCGGCACGGCTATCCATGTAAAAGTCAATACTTAGCCAGATAAGTTATACCCAGATAAGTTAAACCAGTCTGTGAAAGGTCTAACTTATCCAAGTAACTTATCTGGATAAGAGCAAGTATTGCTACTTATCTAGTTAAGTTGATCAGATAAGTAGGACTATCCAGATGCACTCATTAACCCCCAACCCCAAATATTTGGCTGTCTACATAGCCGGATAAGTACTTATCCAGCTAAGTGGTAACCGTTGAACATAGCTAGATTTTCAGCAGTTGCCACTTAGCTGAATAAGTTGCTACTCATCTGGCTAAGTAGTGCTAAATATTGGCCTCTCTATGTCTACCCTACTCTATTCCTGTATATAGTGGTTGGATTAAAACCAGAAATAAAATTAAGAGTTTGTGTTTATCTACAACTGGTATGACTCTATTTAATGCTTTATTGATGCCAGCACTACGGGATAGTTTAAGGGCCATAGTTTATGGAGTGGAAAATGTTGAAGGTTCTCCTTGGTCAGTTCCGAGATTTGTAAGCTACCCCTGCTGTCTCCTTCCTGCATGACCCATGAATTGGAAACCACTAGATAAATTTGGGAGACAGACCCTTCCTTAACAGGGAAAACCCTCTCATCATTTTACATGTCCTAGGGTGGGGTTACCTGGGTACACGGATAAAAAGTGGAAGGATAGGGGGTATTCTGGGGGCATGGTTAAAATTCATTCTGGCAGCGCCGATAATCTGTGCTCCCCATTTAAACTCAGTTGGTTACATATGGGCAGGAAAGCGCTGCCCTAAAATTAACCAGAAACTTTACTCAGGATACTTTTAGCTGGTATATTCAGTGGCAGCCTTATCCAGCTAAGTCTGCTGACTATCTATGTAAATTTACCTAGGTAACTTTACCGCTCACCAACCTACTGAATATAGATCTCATAGTGGATAACTTAGACTAGAGACACATTAACTTTAATTGACAAGAAGAAATACAAGAAACATATACCAGGAGGTCAATATTGAAAGCCTTTGTGGAGGTAATTTTTTGAGTTATGCCTACAAAAAATGAGCTTTCCACATTTCCCCCTGCTGACCACATAAATTTTGTTCACACAACTTTTTGTGTACACAAAATGTATCCAGAAAAGAAAGGGGCATCAATGAAAGTGTTCTGAGGCAGGGCTAAACTTTAGCTAGTGAACCCACTCATTAAGTGTCTCTGGTTAAAAGTGCAAACAGAAAACTGGTCGGAAAAATCACAGTCCTAACTTAACGTTATCCAGATGAAGTTATACGCATAACTTTATCCAAATATATTCAGCTGGGGATTTATGCGCACAAGTCCCACTAAATATCCAGGAAAAGATGCTAACATTCAGCCTGAAACTAAGTTCCGAACTTAGCCAGTAAAGTTTTTGCTAGTTCAGTGAACCTCATTTTCAGTTGCCACCTAGTCAGTTAGATTGCAGCTGAGAACAGGCATAAATCTGCACAGTGAAAACTTCACCATCTAGATTTATTGGTGTTAAATATGAAGGTCAACTTGGTTCTCTTGAGGTAACCTTGTTTCTGGGACCACACAGGTAGCTAGATCTTACCAGTTGTAGAGAGATTATCCCATGTTTAACTACTGAAAGCACCCAATATGAATCATAATAGCCAAGAAGTATGCTGACCAGTATACTGAGAGGCCAAAACACTGTCTCAGTTAAAGAAAAGAAACTTTGTCCAGATGAGAACTTTAAACCAAATATCAGCCTGTTTTTAAGCTCCTGTGTAAATAAAACCAAGGCAGAGGGAAAATGCTAGAGATGTGAATCGTATCCTCGATCGTCTTAACGATCGATTTCGGCTGGGAGGGGGAGGGAATCGTATCGTTGCCGTTTGGGTTTTTAAAATATCGTTAAAATCGTTAAAATCGTGAACCGGCACACTAAAACACCCTAAAACCCACCCCGACCCTTTAAAATAAATCCCCCACCCTCCCGAACCCCCACAAAATGCCTTAAATTACCTGGGGGTCCAGCGGGGGTCCGGAACGACCTCCTGCAATCGAATCGTGTTGTCTTCAGCCGGCGCCATTTTGCGCCGCCATTTTGCGCCGGCTGAAGACAACATGATTCGATTGCAGGAGGTCGTTCCGGACCCCCGCTGGACCCCCAGGTAATTTAAGGCATTTTGGGGAGGTTCGGGAGGGTGGGGGATTTATTTTAAAGGGTCGGGTGGGTTTTAGGGTGTTTTAGTGTGCCGGTTTTCCCGCCCTCCCCCTTCCCCCGATTTACGATTTTTTGATGATAAATCGGGGGAATTGTTATTGTATCGTGGCTCTAATGATTTTTGATGATTTAAAATATATCGGACGATATTTTAAATCGTCAAAAAACGATTCACATCCCTAGAAAATGCAGCAACTTAAGCTCATAAGCAGAAGTCAGGGACCAGCCAAAGGAAGTCCAGAGATCAGAGGGACCTCCACCCTTGGATGAAGGGGAAGCATTCTGAAATGGAGAAAAAGCTAAAATGGCTGACAGCCTTAGTGGCAGGACCCCCCACCCCCCAAAGAAAAGAGGAGGGAGGAAAAGACCTGCAATACAGCAAAGATCCTCCATCCACTACATGATTATGCATGAACTTATGCATATTTTTCAGCTGAAAAAATATAAGATGGGGCAAATAAGGGAAGAGGGCAGACTCGAAGCAGCCCTAGCAACCCCTGCTATTGAGAAGGGAGAAAACTAGGTGTGACCAGGAGACCAGAGAGAGAAGATGCCCTGCCTAGAGTCAGATGGTGATATGGAGTCTGAGGCGGTGAGGAGCCAAGAGCAGCCCAACAGCTCTGCCAGTTCCAGACCCGGAAGCAAGCCTCTTCCCTGCCCACATTCTCTAGACCTCCAGCCAGAGCCTCCCCTAATATTTCATTTAAAAACAGGAGGAATATTACCTGAACAATTAATGGACAAAATACACCCTTTCCCCTTGAAATCCTTTTTTTCATATTAATCAACAATAAGTAATAGCATGGAGTCCTTCAACTCACCCCATAAAAATATTGCAAGTAATATTACTACTCCTGCATGGAGTGGCAGTTACTACCAGTTATACGCATGCTGGGGTGTAATAATAAGGAGGCCAATATTCAAAAAAGTCTAGAATGGCTAACTTATCCTGCTAAAGTCAGCCGGATAACTTATCCTTGATATTCAATGAGATAAATGTCCCACTGAAAATCCCAAAAGTATTCCAATACCTTTAATTGGAAAACTTTAAATTTAGCCAGCTATCTTTGAATATTGCCAGTTAGGTTTAAAGTTATCCAGCTAAAACTAGCCAGGTAACTTCAGAAAATAGCTGTTGAAATGACACACTAAAAAAAAAAAAAAGATTGATGCATGCCTTGCAGTCAAATTCCCATATCGCCACCTGATATGTTAAATATGGGCCTTGTCGGGCCAAGCATCCCCCAAGTCAGCCAAACCCTTCCAAGTAAATTTGAAAATTAAGTGTAGTAGGGGTAAGCTCAGTGGGCTCTCCTCTTCTCCTGTCTCCAGTCCAGCAAAATCTGACAGCATGCCCAACTCTACTTTCTCCTAACCCCCCAGCCGCTCCACCCCGACCTTAACCCTCCCACATACCCAGTATCTTTCAAAACCACTTTCTGTTGCCAGGATCACAGTATATGCCTACTGCAATCCTGGTGGCTTTCAATGTTGCTGTGACAGCAACGCTAAAAGTGTAAGTATCCAAGATGGGTTATAAGAGGTGGTTTCCCTGAATTTATTCCATCTGTACTAATAAAGGGAGTTTATCCAGCCCCAGAGTGGTGTGGTCAGTTTTATCCAGTAACCATTTCACCTCTCCATCCAATATATACTTCTGATAGACCATGGACTACTTAGAACCCGTGCCAAGGCAATACCCTAAGACCAGTTATAGTCTCATGAAATATGCCACTAAACCTGAGAAAAGACAATATAATCATTAGGAAGCAAAATCCTTGCACCAACTGACCTGAAATACAGATGAATCCAGCAGAGAAGAATGCTTCATTGTACGAAGAAAGGTTGTCTATCTGAGCATAGACTGCATAGATTGACATGTGAGAACAGGCACACTCCACGTAGTCAGATGCATCATCTACTACTTTGCAAAACTGCCCATCAGACACCCAGCTATAAAGGAGACAAAGAGAAGGCCTACTGCAAACAGATCAGATTTAACAGTATTCAAAATGTTGTGGCATATCATCATATTAATTTAAGAAATAAAACTAGTTTTCTTAGCTGATTAAATGTAAAAACACTTTTCAATGTTAAAATAGGATTATGTTATCAAATGAGAGGTATGCCGCTAGTTGTGTGATCCTCTTATTTTATCATCCTATTCACTTTGTATGCATTAAAATGCACAGTATGGCAGCACATGTATGTTTTGTGATAAATGGAAGATATTTTTAGGTTGATCTGCCATGCTAGCCCACTAAGATGCACATAATTAAAGGTCAGCAAACAAGCTGTAGGTGGTGACTTTTATTGAACTAACTTAATACCCTTTCAACCAGCTTTCGAGAATTATGCCCTCCTAACTTGATGAAGGGAAAATAGATTTCAAAAGCTAGTTAAAAATTGATTAAATTAGTTCAATAAAATGAATCACTTACGTCTTATATGTTGACCTTGTTGTTCAAGGCTTGAACAATACAATATACTCTTCATTTCCAGAGTTTTTAATGCATATCTAGTACAATATTCTGTCTGCTTATTTTTGCCTAGGTGCTAGAAAATAATGTCACCTGTTGCTCTGCTTATATGCAGACTAATACTTTCACTGGGGCAGGCCAGTTTCAGCTCAAGAAATTAGTTTTGGCTGTAAAGCAGAATTCAGTTCTCTTTCCCAACATGAAATTTTTGACATTTGCTTCAATGTGCATCATAATTCCTACATAAGCTTTCGCTATGCCAAACACACTAAAACTAGTCAAGAAAAAGTATACCTTCTTTGCTAAAGCATACTGCCAGTTTGGAGTAGACGTTTTAGATGGGTAAGAACGAAAAAAATGGTCTTGATTTGTCTGAACTTGAAGCTCATTACTCTTTCTCACAAAATAACTTCAAATATTTGTTCCTGAACAATATCAAGTCTGAGCAGATTTGTATGGAAATTCAGCTACACACAAATAGCTTTTGCATGGGAAAGCAATTTGATAGATTGTGAAATTCATTGTGTGATGCCTTTATTTACTAACAGTTTTATCTCTCTATATTGAATCAAATTAACAACAGAGCAGGATAACATGGATTTCAAATTTGCATTGAAAAGTTTAATAATCTACTCCCCCTATTTGCCTTCCAGTGAGGGAGTGGGTTAAAATTTCACACTCTATCCTAGGCTAATACAACACAGGCTAGAATCTTTGAACTTCTGAATGGAGTCATTAACACAGTGCCTGCACTTTAAAACTGCCAGGAATCTTTAGCCAATCTGAAGCTCTGTCCCAGATTGCTCTGCTGAAGTCAATTAAGTCAACTGCGTATTACCTCAAGGATCTGTGGGATGTCAAGATGGCTGGTAGTTTAATACTGCCAGCACTGTAAATGTTACAAATGAAATAAGCCTAGCCAACAAAATATTACAGAAAATATAATTTATTTCATTATTATAGTTTCAACACTCAGAAAACCGAAAAGACCAAAAACACTAAAAGGTGAATTTTCAAAGGAGTTTCATACATAAAAATAGCATACACATGCTTAAGTAGCACAGTGTTTCCCAAACCCTCTCCAGGAGTCATAACTAGCCAGTCAAGTTTTCAGGAGTGCCATAATGAATATGCATGAGATAATTTGCAAACCCTGTGTATACAAATCGATCTCCTGCATATTCATGCAAAACCCATGTACATGCTTATTTGCTATTTTATAACCATGAGTACATGCTGTGTACAGGAGTTTCACATGGGCAGAAGCAGCCTAAAGAGATTGGATACTTAGTTTGTCCAGAAGACAAGAGGGAACTCTTGGAAGAGTGCCTAGGTGAACACTGCCTTGCGGCGGAAAGAAAAAGTGAACAAAAGTTGCCTAAGGGATTGTAAAGCTAGAAGGAACAGGAGGCACAGGACTGCTGGGAAATGTAGTTGGAGATCCTCGGCAAAGAACCAATTAGGATGAAGGTACAATCACAAAATATATGTGGCAATAATTGGGAGACACAGATAAGGCTAATTACAGAACTACTGCAGAGAATCAGTGTGTCTTTTAAAGGAAGCAAGCTCTACCTTTAGAGGAGAGAGCCAGGAGAAATGGCTGACCCAGATGTAGAGATGTCCACAGTCTGTCTTTAGAGATTTTGATTCTGCAAAGGTACATTTGGGAAGTAGGATCTACACAGCCCTGGAAAATTGGAATGGCCTGAGGGTGACTATCAATGTATCTTGATGCAGAGATGTGTCAGGGATATCAGGGCTTAGTAATCAAGGGACGCCATGGATGAAAGGTGCGTTCCTGGAGAGTCTAGGACTGAGGCATGATAGTAGAGCCCAAGGAGCCAGGGGAGAGATATGGAACAGGAACATCAGAACTTGATTACAAGGCAGAAACACTGGAACAGGGTCAGGATCAGAAGCCAGATGGATAGCGCTTCAGTGGGATGGTTGCCAAGAAGGATGCTGGACTAGCAACTGTGTGCCTTCTGGGAATATCTTATAGGGTGGTCTCAATTTCAGGCACACCCAATGCTGGTCCATTTGGACTGCTGCAGAGGCCTGTTTAGCTCTTCCTAATATACAGGACAAAAATTCTAGGACTCCCTGGAGAGCCAGTATTCTCTGTAACTTCATATCAGGTTCACAGCCTGCAACTACCAGAGTAGCAGGTTTAAACCTCAGTGACCCTGAAAGAATGCTCCCATACTCTGATGAGTGGATGTTGGACATCCCCAAAGACATCCAGGGTCTCAGAACCAACCCAGAGAGGCACAGTCCAGAACAGACATGGGGCCAGATATTGCTAGGCTGGAATCAGGAACAGGGCCTGATTCAGGGATGCAACTGGAGCAAAGTCACAGGCAGTTATATTCTCGGGGGCAACAGGAGCATGGTCAGGAGCAGTTGCAGTCTCTAGGAAAACTGGAGCAAGAATGGGAACTATATAGAGAGCTTATGCTGAATTCACTGGTGCAGAAGCAGGCACTGGAGCTGTACTGACAACTTGCACTGGATTCATTGATATAAAAGCAGTCACTGGAACTGGATTCACTGGTGCAGAAGCAGGCACTGGAGCTGTATCAACAGCTGGCACTGACTTCACTGGTGTAAGAGCTGAATACATAGATGCAGGATCTGGAGTTAGAGCTGTATAGATAGCGGAAGCTGATTTGTGGATGCAGGAACTGGCGCTGGAGCTGCAGAGACAACTGAAATTGGATTCATCGATGCAAGAACTGGAGCTGAAGCTCTACGGACAGCAAGCACTGATTTCACCAGTGCAAGGACAAGAACTGGAGCTGAATTGGCAGCTGGCGCTCTCTTAATAGGTGCAAGAGCAGACCCTGGAGCTGTAGAGACGGTGGATGCAGACCTCACTAGTGCAAGGACAGGAACTGGATTTGAAGAGACAGCTAATGTGGACTGCACACGAGCAAGGACAGGAGTTGGAGCTGAGGCAGCTGACGAAGATTTCACTGGTACAAGAACAGGCACTGAACTTGAAGAGACAACCAGTGCTGACTTTACTGGTACAGGACAGGAAATGGCTCTTTATCTGGTCCAGGTACAGGTGAGTGCCTCCTTTTAGGTTCAAATTCATATGAGAGAAAGACAAACAGTTCTGGAAGACAGACAGAATAGCACCCCCGCTGGATGCAAATCCAGGCAAGGCAAAGAGAAAAGCTGGTTGAATGGGTGAATATTTTCCCATATCAGGCCCCTAAAGGCTTGAACCAAGGCCCCCACAGTTCATGGGTAATCTTAAAGAAGGAGGCTGTTACTCTCTAGAAAGGGGCGCGACCAACTTAAAGCCTAGCAGGGCCACCTTAGCCTCATTGCTGCGGTAGTCATGAGGAAATTTCTGGAACAAGAAACAGCATTGCTCCTTGAATTTAAGGAACTTCCCATTAGTGCCATCAAAACGATCTGGCAACCACCTGCAAGGATCCCAAAGGCCTGGTGCAAGAGTCTTTTGGAAAGCTAGAGTCATTGAAGGAGCTGGCAACACCTGAAATGAAGGCATCATCAAAGGAATAACTGGCTTGGCCTGGAACAGAGTCACTGGAGTAGTTAGAACTGCTGCTGGAACAGCTGGAATCATTGGTGCACAGACAAACTTCTGACAGCTGGGATCACCGATGCAGTGGCTGAAGCTGCTGGGACAGCTAGGACTACCAGTGGAAAGACTAAGGCTACTGGGACAGCTAGAATCACCAGTACATTTGCTGAATCTGCTGGCACAGCCTGAGATGGATTCTTTGGCACTGCGGGAGCAGCCTAGGGTGGAGTATTTGTCACTGCAAGTGCAGTCTGGAGTGTAGTTTTTGGCACTGCAGGCACAGCCTGGAGTAGAGTCTTTGAAATTACTTCACAGCCCAGAACAGAGTCATTGGTTTTGCTGGTGCAGCCTGGAGTGGGCTCTCCAGAGGAGCTTGCTGCTATGGAGCAGGAGCCCAGACTGTAAAACTGATTGCAAGCATGAAGTCTTTCATACTGTAAGAAACCCTGGCGATGGGGCCATCCATTGGCCTTGCCTCACACGTGGGTTGGTCCAAATTGTCAGGGATATCAGGAGTATCAAAGGCTTCCCTGGATGGAAGGTGCCTTCCTGGAGAGGCTAGGCATGAGGTGAGATGGTGGATTCCAGGAGCTGTACAGGAGCCAGAGTAGATATGTGGAGCAAAAACACCAGAACTAGATTACAAATCAGGAACACTGGAAAAGGTCAGGATCAGAAGCCAGATGGATAGCGCTTCATGGGTAGGATGCAGAGAAGGCTGTTGGACCAACAACTGTGTGTCTTCTGGAAGTGCCTTAAACATTGGTCTCAATTTGGGGCACACAGAGTGCTGATCTAATCAAATTCTGCAAAAGAATGTCTAGCTCTTCCTAGTATATAGCATAAAAATACTAGGACTCCCTGAAGAGCCAGCAGCCATTGCAGCTCTACAGAACGTTCACAGCCTGTAACATCCAGTACCACGTGTTCAAAACCTGTTGATCCTGATAAGATGTCATAGTCTTCGATTAGGGATTTTGAATCTGCAAAAGTATAGTTAGTAAGCAGGATTTATACAGAACTGGGGAATTGGGTTGGCCTGTGAGAGGCTACCTATCCCATTGGGGTGATCCTGCTGGTGTCTCAGGATAGGAACTGAAAACCATAAGCGTGAAGTGAACACTGATGCATGGAATAAAGTTGCTTTTTACTGCATGTGGTTGGCTCTGAGCTGTGTGCCCCGTAGAACTGGCAGTAGGCTGTCCAAGGCGAGGCGGTGAACTGTGAAAGAGCATATTTCCAGTTTTGCGCATATATTTTACTGGGGAAAAAAGGGGCATGGTTGAGAAGTACTTGCAGTAGTTGCTATTTTATAAAAGATATAAGCGTTAGGGATATGCATTCGTCCAGGATGAATTAGGCAATTTCAACTAAATTTTCAGCCACCCCAAAAAACGAAGCAGATTTTCCCAAAATTTCGGGAAAATTCATTTTTCGGGGTTAGTGCACACTAACCCCAAAAATCGGGGTGGCCAAAAAAATCGTCCCAAACCACGGAAAAACGAAATTTCCCACAGCGGGCTAATAACGAAGGCCAACCCAAAAAGGTTCGGCCGAATCACATCCCTAAGAAGCGCACATTACCAATTTAATTATTATCTGCTTTACAGTATATTCTGTCTTTCAGACACTTCAAAGTGGATTATATTCAGGTACTGTAGTATTTCACTACCTCCAGAAGGCTTACAATCATAGAGGGAGATTTATCAAGCCATGATATTTTAACATGAGAGGAGCAAAATATCAAGGGAGGGTGTTCCCATGACATTTTGCCCCCCTCTGACAAAATAGTGCAGCGATATTGCCACGTTATTGTTTCTCATGGAAAAACTCCATGAGCCGCCATCGTTTTAAAGGGCCTCATGGCTCCCCCCCCCTCCCAAAAAAAAAGAGTCAAAACACCCCCAAGGATCTCTCCAGACCCCCACCCACCCTGTCCCTATTGAGGTGGCACAGAGTAAAAAAAAAAAAAGGCAGCCTGCTTCCCTTCCCAAACTCCTCCCCTTTGCAGAACCCCCTTGCCCCAAGCAAACAAGCAAAGACACCAGACACCCCCCCCCCCCCCCCAATGATAGTAGGCCAACCCCACCGCCCTTTCCCCAACACGTTTTCCTCTCCTTGGTTACCACTTCCGAAACATTTAGGGCCTGATTATCAAGGCTGGGCCCTCTTCCTTGCCCCCTCCCCCTCCCCACTTCCTAAGAAAAGTAAAACTGCAGTCAGTAGGAGAAAACTAGAATGGGCTTAGCCTGGCCTGAAATTTTTGATTTTTACCTAATCAACTTAATTTTCTACAGTGCAGAAAAACCCTTGTTGTTTTGGGCCTGCTCATAATTTTATTAAACTTGGGTCCAAGACAATTTGAGGGCCATGAAAACTGCACATTCCACCAAAAACAGAGTGGTAGATTAACCTGGTCAAAAATGGGATTTCTGGGGTAATTCCAGCGTTGTGGCCCTAATTAAACATGCAGCTCTGCAGCTTATGAAAATAAGGTAGAGTGCTTTTCCCATAAACTGTTTTCTTTCATTCATTCTGCCATCATTTCTAATACAGAAGGAAAGAGGACTCCAAAGCATTTTTGGTTCATAATTTAACAACAGGAAAGAGAGTAGAGTGTCGCTCTGAAGTGTTACCTTTCTTCCGCCAGACTCCAAAGAAGACACCGAGACTTGTGTTGAACAATACGACTGCCTGCAGCATAGATCCGGTAGATAACTACATTGTTATTGGTTAACGGATGGAAAACCTGATCCTTTAAGCTCACTGAAAATATCTGAAACAGCATAAAAGTATAGTAGATTTCTTAATTATTTAGTACCATCATTTTTTTTACATGCCTTAACTAACCAGTTTATGGCAATTTACAAAGCTCACGCCATGAAATGTGCACTGTTAGCCCATAAAATATATATATTTGATGTAGTCATTTATATCAATCTACCAATCTACAAATGACATGATTTAGTAAACTAGGGATTTGATTCATCTAAATTCATTTTGACCTCCAGAAAAGTAAAACTTAAGAGTATCTAGATCAGGCCTGGATTTAGGGATAGGTAATTTCCTAGGATGCCAAATTTTGAAGGCAACAAATATCCAGGCCAAAGAAAAGCTTCCCCCTGCATGCTATAGTGCCCTGTGCCAACACTGCTTCAAAAGAGCACCCATCGCCTATTGTACATTTAATTTACATTGCTGTGGAACTGACGCTATATAGCATCCCTTTGTCCCTTCAAAGATTACTTTTAAGATACGGTAAGTATGTTTGGGATTTACTAGACACTGCACATAAGGATTTTTTATCACCTTACCTTTTTTTAAAATAAGGGGGAAATGTTGGACTGTACACTGGATGGATCTTAATTTGCTCACTCAAGCTTTAGAGTGACTGATGATTAAAATCTGTGCACTAGAATGGGTCCTTTTTGACGTGCCATTCATTGTGTTGTATGATGGTCATTCTTATTAATTAGAAGTTATATTTTTTTCACACATCCACATATGGTCAAGCGAGACTTGTTTTTTTGTTGATTTATATTATTCTTCCACTTTTTGGGATTGTGATACTTTAGTACAATCTTAAATCCGGCACCTATCTGAATGTAAGGTGCCTTGAGCTACCAATGAAAAGGTATGAGCTAAATAAGCAATAAATAAATAGAGGTAGATATTTAACCTCGAATTGCAACCATTATATAAAAGATATTTCAATTGTAAAATAATATATTTGCTACAGTCTTGAAAAAAATGTACCTACCACATAGAAGGAAAAGTCAGCATATAGATTTTACCAGCACCCCAACCCCACCCATAGATGTGCTTCCCAGGACTGATTCACCAAAAGAGATGACTGCCATTCATCCAGTAATTCTCAGAGCTAATACATTGAAGGGGTCATTTTATAATTTGTCAAAATTAAGTGGCAAAACCACAAATAAGTTACACCAATTTCTAAAGTGGAGTTAACTTCCTAATTCCACTTTAAAATTTATCTTACCACATTTATTCACACACAATCACACCTGATTGTAACGAATATGGCTGGTAGACAGCCAACCACCAGCAAGGGCCCTCACTGGGCCACACACAGACCTGCTCTAGCCACTGCCTTGAAGGCTGCATGACACAGCACAGCTGGCCCTATAAAACCCTCTCTCATAGCTTGCTTGGGGCCTCATATTTGCATTGCCTCGGCTCATTGCTCTGGCCAACTCTGCACTTTACCTTATTCCCTGTGAGGTCTGGTAAAGGTCCTCTTGCCTTGCCTAGCTTCTGGTTTGTTTGTTCCCGTATTCCTTGCCTGTCTGTTTGTTTCCCTGTGGGTCTTCCAGTGGCTCCCTGTGGGTTTCCCATTGGCCCTTTGGTTCCCTGTTGGCCTCTCAGTGGTTCTCTTGTCTAGGTTTACTATGGCCTAGATTGTATTGTGCCTTGGACCTCCTGTATTGTATTGTCTGGACCTCCCAATGGGCCTCCGTGTCTGTGTATTCCTTGTCCTTGTTCCTATCTGTGTGTCTTGCCTTGTTCCTTGCTTACCTAGATCATCAGTGGTCTCCTTGTCTATGTATTACTCTATGCTGACCTGTCCATCCCTGTCTTGTTTCCTGGCTCTGCTTTGCCTTGTTCCTGTTCCCTGATCTGCCATTCAGCTCGTCTCAGATGGACTTCTCAGCCTAACCACTGCTGCCCTTTGCCTCTGCCTTGAGCGTCCTGATAGCTGAAGTCTTGATGGCCACCAGAACTTGTGGGCTCAGCCCAAAGGGTAGGTAGCCAATTAAGTGAAGACTCAGTCCTACTCTGGTCTGAGTCTTGCTCTGCTCCTGCTGGGTGTTTACCCCTAACCAGCCAGCCCAGCACTGACACTATTACATGTGCAAAAAATGCTTAGAAAATTTCCTCACATACTTTTGAAAATCTAAAATTGTGTGTGTAAGTCCATAGCACTTCCTAATTCCACCCCCTGGAAATCCTTCACTCAATCTGGCAATAGGCATGTAGGTTTATTCGCATATTGAGCAGGCAAATTTTGTAAAAGGCCATTTCTACAGGTAAAACACCATTTTACCCATGCAAATTCCTTTGAAAATTGCCCTCTGAAGTAGGTGTAACTCTGGTTTGGACAGCTGCTGTCTTGGCATAGTCTCTCTTATTTTTATGTGAAACCTCATCTGTGGGTGTGGATTGCTACCCAATGAGACCATAAAAACATTTGTTACTCTTTGGGAGTAGAACCTCACACCGGCTGGCTCTTTCACATTTCCTTTCTTTCCCAAGGCTGATGGGGGAAAGATACACTTCCAGAGCTCAGTGTGACAGGGCTGACCTTTTTATGCATTCCTTTATAGCTCATTGTGTTCCCTTGGGGAGAATAATTATTCTTAAGGTAGGTGCAGTGAATGCGACAGAAATAATGAGTCGCTAGTTTAGTGTCCAAAATTTAAGTCTTTACTGTTAAACACTGATGATGACTGGCACAAACTCAAACTGCAGTACCACAGAATTCTCTTCTCAATTTCTTTCAGTCTCTTCTCTCTATCTGTGCAGGACTCACTTATATCAGGGCCAGGGAAACGTCCACTCTGTTGGATTAAGGCAGATGGAGCTCCCAGATGGGCAAGATCTGTTTAGGATGGTACAAACCCCTTCCAAAAATGAAAAAACTGTCAAAACGTCTATGGCACAGAGAGTAAGTCCTGTCTTTCTCTCGCCAGAGTGGTAGAAAACTGGATGAGTGTCCCCAGTGATGTTACTTTCCTTTATTCACAGTTAGCAGATCTTCTGGATCTCTTTAATCTTAAACAGTCTCTTCAGTTCTTTTTTCTGGATCTCTGATGGGAAGGATTCCCTTGAAATAAGCAGCTCTCTTGCCTCAGAACAGGAAGGAAGGGCAGCCAAAACTTCCTCCTGGATCTTCTAACAAAATACTTTCTTTTTCCTTGCAGCATGTCACTACCTCTATGGTAGGCCTTCGCTATCACTGGGTGTCCCAGACACAATTTTCCCCAATCCTGGTGCCCAAGAAAAGCCCAGGTTGTCTCACAAGGGTCCTAGCAGAAATATTTCAAAAGCCTCAAAAACAATCCAGAGGGATATTCCAACCAGCTAGTAAGTAGATTGGATGAAAAACCCTTCTGACCCTGGTCAGGACCACCAACCAGGGCTTGCTTGGCTCCTGTGACTAGGCCTGAGAAATAACAATCTAAGCCTAATTTAACCCTTGCTGTAGTTACATGATGTTAGGTTCCATATTAGGAACTACCACCCAGGAAAAAGATCTAGGCATCATAGTGGATCATACTTTAAAATTGTCAGCTCAGTGTGCTGCAGCAGTCAAAAAAGCAAACAGAATGTTAGGAATTATTAGGAAGGGAATGGTTAATAAAATGGAAAATGTTATAATGCCTCTGTATCGCTCCATGGTGAGACTGCACCTTGAATACAGTGTACAATTCTGGTCGCCACATCTCAAAAAAAAGATATAGTTGCGATGGAGAAGATACAGAGAAGGGCAACCAAAATGATAAAGGGGATGGAACAGCTCCCCTATGAGGAAAGGCTGAAGAGGTTAGGGCTGTTCAGCTTGGAGAAGAGACGACTGAGGGGGGATGTGATAGAGGTCTTTAATATCATGAGAGGTCTTGAACGAGTAGATGTGAATCGGTTATTTAGACTTTCAGATAATAGAAGGACTAGAGGGCATTCCATGAAGTTAGCAAGTAGCACATTTAAGACTAATCAGAGAAAATTATTTTTCACTCAATGCACAATTAAGCTCTGGAATGTGTTGCCAGAGGATATAGTTAGTGCAGTTAGTGTAGCTGGGTTCAAAAAAGGTTTGGATAATTTCTTGGAGGAGAAGTCCATTAACTGCTATTAATCAAGTTCACTTAGGTAATAGCCACTGCTATTAATTGAATCAGTAGCATGGGATCTTCTTGGTGTTTGGGTAATTGCCAGGTTCTTGTGGCCTGGTTTGGCCTCTATTGGAAACAGGATGCTGGGCTTGATGGACCCTTGGTCTGACCCATTATGGCAATTTCTTATGTTCTTATGTAAGCTCCTATTTCTTTACTGTGTGCAAACCAAAAGGGACTGCCTGCCGAGCTCTAGCCAGAGCACTGCTATAAAAGCTCACCAGGGTGACAGCCATTCCAGACCCCGCAGAGGGAGGGACTGTATTTGAATGGAACCTCTCCCCTACAATCCATCCTGCACTAACTAGCTGAATTCTAGGAACTCAGGGCTTACAGGTAGTGTGACAGGTAGTGTCAGCTACATATGGGTGCATTTTAACTTTTTTTTTTTTAATATTTACTTGACTTTTTCATAAAGATTTTCTCTTGCAGTACTCGTACCTTATCATTAAATCTATCTTAAAAATGTTTGGTGTTCCTGTCTAGCTTTTGTCTTGTCTTTGAGTTCTTGTCTGTTCCTAGATGTTTTGTGTATACCTTCTAGTTTCATGGCATGACTGTTCCAGTTTTTGTTCCTGTTAACAAAGTCCTGCTGGCCACCAGCACCTGAGGACTCAACCTGAGGGGAAAATGGCCAGTAGAGACAGAAAACTCCTGAATCTGTTCCTACTCCAGCCTGCCTCATCTGGATCCAGCTGTCTCCTATTCCTGGGCCAAAATATCTTCAGAATATCATGACACATTCACTCTTTAACAAGCATTTCAACTGCTCCCTAAGGGCTCTAGCAAATATCAAAACTCTTCCAGCTGTGACTATAGTATCATCTTGTCTGTGTCCAAGCCACTCCCCATACTCGTACCACTCCCACTTCCTACAATTGACCCGACAACCCTACCCGCACATGTTCTCAAATGCCATGGAATAACAACAGACACAGATGTGGGATGGAAAAAGGCCACAGATTTATTAACAATATATATGTATAAATACCACAAAGACTGGTACCCAGGCCGGTATGGCAGTTTCCAGGACCAGGCTACACCATCACCTGCGCCACCCGCCGTGATAACCAAGCAAAGCAGCATCCAAGAACAGGTTACATCACCACTTCCGCCACACGCCGTAATAACCAAACAAGGCAACATGGAACTCGGGCCCCCGACCTCCAGCGTATGGAACGCCCTGCCCAGCAGCGCCCAAGGCGCCAGTCTACCGCTAACCTGGACCATGATGCATGGCTGCACCACATCCAAAATGCCCCTACTGGCCCGGGTAACAGCCTCCCCCTCTGTGCTGCGACATTAAACTTACAACTACACATTTCACCATCGTACGACTACCTAACAGATACTGCTAGCTGCCTCGTATGCATATTACAACAGAAAAACATGTTGCACTGTCTAACATTGTGTGCTAACTCAGACAAGAAGTCTTCCACGGTTTGAGCAGATATTCAAATATCTTTACTATTGACTAACATAAAACTTTATAACACTAATCTAGAGAAATTTCCTGTTTTAAAGTAAGTGGGTGGGGAAGGAAGGAAGAGGCCGGATGCACCTCCGTCGCAGCCCTTTAAAAGGGACGTGACATCATTACACCACGACTGCTCCCTGTACCCTCCGACCCCACCCGGTTGCACCACGTCGCCCCGAGCGGCAAAGCAAAGGGGGGCCATGCCGCTGATCAGACACGACCGAGTCGCCATGCACAATGCAAGATTACTTGTGGGCTCTGGGCACGGAGGCTCAGGCTCACTCATTAACTCTTGAAGCCATGACTGTAGTGTCATCTCATCTGCGACCCAGCCACTCCCCATACTCGTACCGCTCCCACTTCCTCCAATTGACCCAATAACCCTACCCAAACATGTTCTCAAATGCCATGGAATAACGACAGACACAGATATGGGATGGCAAAGGCTCCCTGCATCCCTAGCTCCAGGGCTCCTCCTCCCCAGTCCAAACGCTACCCGAGATGCCCCAACCTCAACTAAGACTCGGCCAGGTGCTGCAGGACATCATGAGCCGAGCGAGACGATGCCCGAGGTCAGGGCCGGGCCCGAAGGCCGCCCCCTCTCTCCTCCTCCTCCCTTTTTTTTCTTTAATATACGGCTCTCCTGCCCTGCCTCCCATCTCCCACCTCATCCGAGCATCCATTGTGCACGGCATCCCTATTGGCAGGTGCATCATGGCGGCAGAAGGGAAGGACCACCTCGACACAGCCCCACAGGCTCAGTGAGGAAGGAAGAGGCCGGATGCACCTCCGTCGCAACTCTTTAAAGGGGCCATGATGTCACCACGACTACTCCCTGCACCCTCCGATCCCACCCGGTTGTGCCACGTCACCCCGGGTGGCAAAGTAACGGGGGGGCCAAGCCGCTGATCGGAAGTGACTGGGCCGCCATGCACGAAGCAATGTTACTTGTAGGCTCTGGGTCGGAGGCTCAGGCCCACTAATAAACCTTAAAATGCTCTCTCTTCCTTTTCCTCAATCTTTTCTGTCTTTTTTCATAACAGAATTCCCTCTCTTTGAGTCAAGTTTCATCCTAGATGCCTGAAACCTTCACTTTTAACATGGATATGACCCTTGCTAGCCATATCATAATGATGCATACAAGTATTTCTACAGGAAAAATATATCCTTTAGTAAAGTTTCCATGACTTTAACCACAAAATACCAATCAAACAATGTCTTACTCTTACATAACACTCAAAACTGATACATCATACCTGTCTTACCTACTTAATTTTATTACAATCACTGTTTAACATGGAGTAATTAACTCTGGTCCTCAAGTGCTGCAAGCTGGTCAGATATTCAGGATATTCATAATGAATATGCATGGGATGCATTTATTATCTGGACTTATTTCCCACATGTAAATTCATCTCATGAATATTCAGTGTGGTAATCTTGAAAACCCAGCTGGCTTGCAGCACTTGAGGATCAGAGTTGCTTACCCCTGCTTTAACAGCTGTCATTTATACAACAGGGAAGATAACTTTCAAAACTGGTTGCACATGCCCATTTACACATGTATATGGGTACAAGCAAAGTTGCTACTGTATTTTATAACCTGTGTGGATACGATATGTGCAGGTTATAAAGTACGAATACATGTGTGTGCACAAATGCTTGCATATGTAAAAACCCCAAACTGCACAAGTTTGGACTTATCCGGAAAAGTAGCACCACTTATCCGGGTAAGTTCCACTTTTTCTGGCTAAGTAGTAGCACTTAGGCGGATAACTCTGAAAAGCACTACTTGTCCATAAAAGTAGTACTTTTTGGACTTATCTGGGCATGTATGATAGCTGGAAAAGTCTAAAAAAAAAGAGTGCTACTTATCCGGATAAGTTCAAATTTGACTGTCTAATTAGCAGCAAAGGTGAAACTTAGCCGGATAAGTCAGAATTTAACTGGATAAATGAGCCCAAATGATATAACCATGTATTTCTACTTCAAATTTTAAAGGGATATGCCTGTAAGACAGCTTTTACACATGTAAGTCACAGTATTTTCTAACTTGTATGTGGCAGTGAAATAACCAGTTTTATCAATTAGTCTATCAGTTCGCCCAGTCCACCTGCACCTCCTGGATCTTCAGCCTTAAGTCCCCTCATTTCACCCAGTCATTTTTTCACTTTTAAAATGTATACAGTCATTTATGCCAGATGATGACCAGGTTTAAATATATTGTAATATGATCTCACTTCACATGAAGAGTAGAGGGAAAGAAGAAACACTTGGTTTTCAAAAAAGCTATATGATGACCTTTATTATAGCACTAGGGCTGCATTTTACAATCCCTTAAATGTGCTGCAATTTATAATTGCTTCAATCCAGCCTGAAATTGCAATGTTTCGGAAAGTCATTTCCTTCTTCACGGATTCATCCAATTACACATTTCCCATTTGTAAAAAAAATCCTGGGTTCTGAAAAATGCACAGAAGATATAAACCCAACACAACTCACAAGGGAATGAAATCCCCTAAAACATCGTTTTAACACACTATGGCATCCATATTCATTTTTAATGTATATATTATTAATATTAAATGAAGTCTGTTGCATCCGTCGGTCGCAGATGGCTGCGACCGCTCTGCCTTATCTCTTTTCTTCCCTTTTCCTCCTCCTTGGCCAAGATGGCTGCCTCCAGTGCCGAGTGCCTCGGCGACTCCAGCTCAGCATGGGCAATCTAGTCCGCCATGATCATTCCCAGGGCCTCTTAGGGCGCGCGCACATTGCCTGCACTCAAATACACATCATGGCGGGAACCTCGGGGGCGTCCCCACAGAGTGACATCAATACCTCCGGGTATTTAAAGCCTCTGCTTCGCTACCATCGTTGAGTTAGCAAGGACTTCGGTTTAGCTACTCTGACCGCTCTAAGCTGCTCGCTTAGACGCCTCTCTACACTCCGGGCCTCGCTCCTTACGAAGATCTAGGCACCCACTCCTCGGGGGTCTCTCGCTTCCAACTCCCTTTGGGGCCTCTACTAACTAGACAACCACTCCTCGGGGGTCTCTCTCTCTCTTTCTATTTCAGGATCTCTGGACTATCAGGTACTTGCTCCTCGAGGGCCTATCAGTCTGTGTATCCTGCACCTCGGACCTTTGGTCCCACCATCTTCATTACCAGGAAGATGCCTACACTACACTCTTGTGAGTACCTCTACAATCCGGTTCTCCAACTCCACCCACCAGGCTCAGCGTTACCCGCACTGTG
Organism: Rhinatrema bivittatum; assembly: GCF_901001135.1. NCBI lineage: Eukaryota > Metazoa > Chordata > Amphibia > Gymnophiona > Rhinatrematidae > Rhinatrema > Rhinatrema bivittatum. Next base: position 661,524,054 of record NC_042615.1, read on the forward strand.
GGCTCCCACCTATCTGAATATCTGGGTGAGACTCCAACATCAGAGACTGTTGAACATATTGGCACCTCGCAGACTGCAGTGCCTTACCTTCCTGCTTCATACCATCTATCTACAGCAGTACAATAAAGCCTTCCATCTACTACGTGTCTGCTATCTGAGTTAGCCTATTGCTGTGGTTCCCCACGGAGCCCCTCCCCGTGGGAAGAGTCATCTCCACAACGACCAAGGGTTCACACAATGCCACAAACACAACAAAGTCTTCATATATAGATGGAAAAACTAGAATTCAATTAAACTTACTCAAGCGAGATTCTCTGTGAAAATAATGAAGCTGCTGCTTCTGCTATCTGCTTCCGCTCACAAGTGGAACAGTTCTGAATGAAGTCCGCGGTGAGCTGCCACCATTTTTAAAGGGCAAAAGCATGTGAATGACTAGTTGTTAATCACATGCTTATTATTTAAATCTATTTGGATGAGGATCGACTAAGTCTAACAGGATAAAGTGAATTTGTATACAGAAATTCTCAATTCAGATTGATCTCTTGAGGTTGGGTGACATGAGCTTTTGGAAGAAGATACCCCCGATGCAGATTGGCGTTTGAAACATGAATTCATGTCAGGGTTGGATCGTCATATGTTTGGCAAGATAAGTACCATCCGATTTGGATTTGCTAACTTTATGATGAAATAAATCGAACCTCTTATGAGAGACTGATATAAAAGTTTTCAGAATCAGGTTTTTAGTTTTTGATATATTAATAAAATAAAGTGGACTCAACTGGGAGTGGCTTCCTAAATTTGAGAAGCCGACTCAGTGTCGGTCCTACAAATAAGCAAGGAAAATTCATGAAACGTAAATTGTAAGCTCGCAAACTATTTTCTATATTCTCTAACCTTCTATTAGTAATTATGTCCCCTTGTAATATGGTAGTTTGAACCTTTTCCACTTCTTTTATATGTTCTTCCATCTTTTCTATTCTGTGTCTCTGTTGTTTAACTTCTTCAGTGTTCTGAGTAACTTGATTTTTTACCTCAAGTATCACAGTAGTAAGGCCAGTTATTGATTTTTACACAGTTTGCAAAGCAGCCCAAATTGTAGTCAGAGTTATTTCCGAGGGCATTTGCAATACATTATTCAAAAGAGTCATTTCTTGTCTCTCACCTCCTCTCTCCCTTGCCATGCTGGCTCCCCTTTCTATGCCTGGGGTTCCAAGCATCTCGGTGAGTCTCAGACTTTCCAATCCTCCATCCACATCTGACTGAGGCTCTGCTTTATGCTCCATGCTGGTAAAATCCAGTGCTGTTGATCTCTGCCATTCTGCTCCTTCCCCTCCTTGGGCTTCCCCCGTCGGGTTTGCGGCAGTCTCTTCTTGTCTATCCCCCTCATGGCATGGTGGTGCCGGCCTGTCTGGGCAGCCGGGACTCAGTGATGTTTCCGGGGTCAGAGCTCTATCACCCTCCCCTCAGCGACTTGCTCTCTCGGCGTTGAATGTGCAGCAGCCGTGAAGAAGCTTCCGATGCATGGATGATTGAAATCCAAAGGAGTCAGGGTAAGTTCCACTCCTCTTACCCGCACTTTCCTTTTAGTATGCGGCATTAGGAAAAGGTATTTCTGGAAATAAATCTCAAGTTTCGGGAGCTTCACAACAGCCTGTCTGCTCCGGGGGCCATCTTGCAGGCTCCTCCTACATGCTCAAACTTACTTGTGGACCCTGGATTTATGCATGTATGTTGAGGTTTGTAAAATAGAATATACTCATGAATATGCTATTTTACACGCACAAGTGCTATTATTTACCCACACGAGTTTTGAAAATTCACCTTTCAAACAACTCCATACATAGTTTCTCAATGAAAGAAATAAATACATAAATTTAAATATATTATTGTAAAACAACATGCTTATCCATGAATACTCTTTGGACAGCCTACCATACTCTTATTTAGAGCTAGTGTCATTTTTTTCCTCACTGTAATATACTGGATTTAAAAAATCCTCTTTGGAACAATAGAGTTGTATAGTTTTTATACAGGGAGGATAACTTTCAAAGAACTGTGTGCAACAGCATATATGCATGTATATAGCCAAGCAAATAAGAACATAAGAACATGCCATACTGGGTCAGACCAAGGGTCCATCAAGCCCAGCATCCTGTTTCCAACAGTGGCCAATCCAGGCTATAAGAACCTGGCAATTACCCAAAAACTAAGTCTATTCCATGTTACCGTTGCTAGAAATAGCAGTGGCTATTTTCTAAGTCAACTCAATTAATAGCAGGTAATGGACTTCTCCTCCAAGAACTTATCCAATCCTTTTTTAAACACAGCTATACTAACTGCACTAACCACATCCTCTGGCAACAAATTCCAGAGTTTAATTGTGCGATGAGTAAAGAAGAACTTTCTCCGATTAGTTTTAAATGTGTCACATGCTAACTTCATGGAGTGCCCCCTAGTCTTTCTATTAACTGAAAGAGTAAATAACCGATTCACATCTACCCATTCTAGATCTCTCATGATTTTAAACACCTCTATCATATCCCCCCTCAGCCGTCTCTTCTCCAAGCTGAAAAGTCCTAACCTCTTTAGTCTTTCCTCTTAGGGGAGCTGTTCCATTCCCCTTATCATTTTGGTAGACCTTCTCTGTACCTTCTCCATCGCAATTATATATTTTTTGAGATGCGGTGACCAGAATTGTACACAGTATTCAAGGTGCTATAGCAGTGGTTCTCAACCTTTTTTCGGCCGGGACACACCTGACAGATGGTTCTCACATGCGTGACACACTGAACATGTGACATTCATGGGGAAAAATGTAAATATACATTCTTCATCCTCAGGAACCCCCTCAACCCCCAAAAATGGGTGCAGAGCAGAACTAGGCATTACCCATTCAACTTACCATACAAAAAAAGATATTCTGGATCAGACATCTCAGTAAAAGCAAAACAAACTCTCTTTACTGGCAGGCACAATACCCCTCCTTATGAAAAGACCGTAATTTACCACTACAAATATTTAACCAGGCCCTAAACACTAATACACTTCCTATTAGGAAAACAGAGCAAGCCAAGCTGCTATAGATAGATACCCACTTAGAAATAATTGTAAAACTATACTAATAAATGTTACAAAACAGCTGATGAACAGAATAACATCCAACAATTAAAAACTCATAAAAATTATTAAAAATTGTTCAAATAGCAATAAAATATTTCAAAACAGCAGACATCACATAATACCCAATAATTAAAATGGCAGTCAATCAAGAAAAATAAACTTAAAAAGCCGCCTTTACTTACCCTCTTCAGCAGCTCTCCTACTCCTTTCGCTTGCAGGCCAATAGCACTCACAGGAAGCAGCAGTGGCTGCTGAAGCTCTGTCCTCACAGACCTCTTCCTTAGGGTCCACTACCAGTCACAACCAGTCTCTGTCTCAGACAGACCAGTAACCTCCCTAACTAGTATCTCTTCCTCACACACACACACCAGTCACCTCCCTGACAGTCTGTCTCTCTCACACAGATACCAGTCACCTCCCTGACCAGTCTCTGTCTCTCATACACACACCAGTCACCTCACTGACCTGTCTCTCTCTCTCAAAGTTACCTCCCTGACCAGTCTCTGTCTAACACACACACCAGTCATCTTCCTGACCAGTCTGTCTCTCTCACAGAAACACATCACTTCTGACCAGTCTCTCTCTCTCAATCACACACCTGTTCTGTCACTTACAACCACACACACACTGCCACTCATGCACCCATTCTACCACACACACACACAAAGCTGCCACTCATGCACCCAGGCACGCATTCTACCACACACACACACACAAAGCTGCCACTCACGCACCCAGGCATGCATTATGCCATGCATGCACACACGCACACACACAAAGCTGCCATTCATGCACCCAGGCACGCATTCTACCACACACACACACACAAAGCTGGCACTCACGCACCCAGGCACCCATTCTACCACTCACGCACCCAGGCTCCCATTCTACCACACACACACACACACATACACACAAAGCTGCCAAACGCACCCAGGCACTACCACCCACAGATACAAAGCTGCCACTCACACACCCAGGCACCCATTCTACCACACACACATACACACACACAAGCTCTCACTCACGCACCAGGCACCCATTCTACCACACACACAAGCTCACATGGAGTCTCTTCTCATTGTTTGGCCCAATAAGCCTGACCTCCGCTTATCAGCCGCCGCTGGCCTGACCTCCGGTGGCAGTGCACAGGTCTCTCCACTCTTCAGCCACCAGCGGCGGCACACAGCATCTCTCTACTCTTCGGCCTGGCCTCCAGCAGTGGCGCGCAGCGTCTCCATTCTTTGGCCCCACCGGCAGCGGCGCACAGATCTCTCCACTCTTCAGCCGCCGGCGGCAGCACCTCACCATTCTTCAGCGGCAGCGCACTGGTCTCTCTAGTATTCAGCCCTGCTGGCTTGGCCTCCAGCAGTGGTGAGCAGCATCTCTCCATTCTTCAGCCCCGCCGGCGGCGGCGCACAGATGTCTCCACTCTTCAGCCACTGGCGGCAGCACACAGCATCTCACCATTCTTCGGCCCCACCGGCGGCGGCGCACAGGTCTCTCTACTCCAGCCTTGCCGGCTTGGCCTCCAGCGGTGGTGCGCAGCATCTCTCCATTCTTCAGCCCCACCCCTAGGGAGAAGGGAAGCACAAGCGGGGCAGTGGAACACCAGGAGCCACGACACACCTGCCGGGGCTTGGCAACACCCTGGTGTGTTGCAACACACCAGTTGAGAACCGTTGTGCTACAGTATTTTATAATATGGGCATATATGTGTGCATCTTATAAAATACACATAACTCTACCATGCAAAATACATGAGTACATATGCTTATGTACAAATTCATACAATGCATTGAAACTATGCATATTAATGCATTGAATGTGCATACTGTACCCACCTATTTTAAATGCATACATGCGTATATATGCATAAATTCTGATTTACATGGGTAAGCTGGGCAATTTTAAAACATTTGTGCCTTCAGGAAATTAATCAGTTTAACATTTAGTCCACCAGTTTGCTTAGCTCTTCTCCATCTCATTGAGACCCTCCTGTTCTTCAGTCTCAACTTCCACCAGTCCACCCAGTCATCCCACCCTGTCAGAACTACATAATAAAACAAGTTAAATATCACTTAAAGCAGTTAATTAGCAGCTGTAAAAATCCACAAGTTGGAAAATGTACGCATATATCTTTTTAAAATAACGACTTCCACACGTACTTGTTATCCTCGCTCTAGAACGCCCCAGACTACCCCTTTTTTGTGTGTGCAAAAGTGAACATACACATGTATTTTTGACTTTTATAAAATACGGAATTCAGCTTAAAATCTGTAGAAACAAAGAGATAAAAGGATGAAAGAGGCGAGTACTCTGGAGGCCAAAGATGAAATAAAAAAGTTGATATGTTTTGATGCATTTGTTCAGACACCACATGTTAGCAAGTAAAATACAAGAGAATTAGGTGTGTTTCCAAAAAGATCTCTATTCGCTGCCTTTAATGTCTATTTTGAAAATAAAAAAAACAAAAAAATTAATCCTGCCTCAATTTAAATCACTTGATATCCCTAAAAATACAAAAGGTAGGTAGGTAAAAGTTTGTTGCAAGTGAAAGCAGCATGAAAATATTTGATTGTGTTTTAAAATCCCTTTGAACTGCACTCACAGGACTAAACTGTGTTCGTGATGCAAATTTTGAAATGTGGTCCACACTGGATCTTTTACTCTCCTGGATCTAGTTGTGATAGATAAAATGCTGGGTCTGTTATTGCCATTGGCAGCTGCTAGAGAACTATAGTTACTGAACATTTTAAAGATAGACAATAAGCAATGAAACATGACACTATGGCCGAAGATTATATTGACAAAGTTTAGGATTTAATCCCTCTGCTGGGTTATATCCACGTTTATGAGGCCTTTGCAATTTTGTGCTTTTACTCTTTTTTGAGCTTGCTTTTTAGAAATATCAAGAGATTTAAATAGCTGAAACCTTTAACCCTTCATGATCTAGTTCTTTAAGAAATAAAACTAACAGAAAGTGGCAAGGACTTTAGGAAAGGCTTAATTGCTGATCCCATCAGTTCTTCGCATTTTATCATCTTTCCTCCTACCTTGCTATTCAGAGCAGTTTCTTTCTTACGAGTTAAAAACCACTGTTGGCTGCTATACTCCATGAAATGTACAAATTTACAGCCTTTATCTCTGGCAATGGCAAGGTCAAGGGGGACCTCCAAAAAACGCTCAGGAACTCGAAAGAAATCCCCACTCTTTCCATCAAACTTGTGTCCATTGATCTGCTGGGGGTACCAGTGGTAGGCGCTTATTGCAAGATATGGGCAACTGTCGAGAATGGTTTTGCCCCTGTTAAGTAGAATAGAAAGAAGCATGTGAGTGGTCATTTCATGCAGAGTTTATATCTATATCTATTGACATAGATATCAAAATGTTTCCTGGTTAATATGCAATTCCCCATAACACAAAAATGCTATGATTGATTGAAACAGATCTACACCATAGATACACTTAGGTCAATATTTAAAGGCATTTGGCTGGACAACTTTAAAGTTATCTGGCTAAAGGTTGAGTTCTGGATATCCTGGCACTTATCCAGCTAAACTTTAGAGGGATAAATCATTATCAAGCTAAAATGTAGCCAAATAAGTAGGGGATATTTGGGAGGCACTCTGGAGCAAAATTGAATTAGTTAAATAAATTATATGGCTAACTCTGACATTTAGAGTAGTTGAATAATTTATTCGGCTAACTCAAGATGTGGTTGAGAGTAGGGTTAAAGTTTTCTGGATATCTATACCTGGATATCTTTTACTTTAACAGGCTATATTCAAAAGCATATATCTGGTTAAGTACTGAGCAAAATTGTAAAAACTTACACTCAAATTACCATTACCCACATGTGCCAAATATAAAACCTGCTGGCCCCCCTACAATGCCCCCCCACCCCAATATATTAAAAAAGATGTATTGAACATGAATGATCAATGCCCATCCCCCTCACCACCTGGTTTACCACTGGCCAGCTCCTCTTCCCTCCTTCCTGTTCCTCTCCAGCACCCCAACCCTTACCATCCCAACCCCATGAGGTATCCTCAAAAACATCTACAGCATTCGGGATCACGGTACACTCTTACTGCAATTCAGCCGCTTCTAGTGTTTTTTTTAATTTTATTTAACATTTTTATATACCGACATTCGTTAGAAACATCACATCGGTTTCCATAGAACTAATAATGCAGCGTACAGAGCTTTACAATGAACAACTTTGAACAGCGTAATAGAGCTTTACAATGAACAAGTTTGAACTAGGTAGGGAGGGGAGAGGTATTTAAAACTAAGACATGGGAATTATAACAGGTACACACAAGTTATTGAAACTATATGAGAGGGGAATATGGAAGGTAAATTATAGCAGGCAAAAGCAAATGGGAAAAAAATAACAGGCGATTCGGGATGGTCACATCAGTCATTCACAGGGAGATAATCAGTTAAGCAAGTCATAATAATTGTAAGGTTATAAAGGGTGTATTGAGATCGTAAAGTCTCTAATTACGGGGAGTGAAGGTATTTACAGGAAAGCGAGACACAAACATTTAAGGTCTAGAGGGAGGTGAAGGGCTGAGGCAGAGTAGAGCAGCTATCTCACATGGGGTCAGAGAGGCATTAATAACAGGGAGAAGAAACCACTTAAGATTAAAGTCGGAGAGTGGGGGAGGATGTGAGTTACGTATTGTTTCTGTAGGCTTGTATGAACAGCCATGTTTTGAGTCTTTGTTTGAATTTTTTGGGGCATTCTTCTTGTCGTAGGTCAGGGGGCATGGTATTCCATAAGATGGGTCCAGCAAGAGATATGGATTGTTCTTTTGTAGACTTAAGGTGGGTGAGTTTGGGTGATTGGGCTTGTAAAGTTGCAAAGTACTGCAATTTAGTGGGTCTAGTGGAGGGGTGGAATAGAAGTGGGTCCAGCAAGAGATATGGATTGTTCTTTTGTAGACTTAAGGTGGGTGAGTTTGGGTGATTGGGCTTGTAAAGTTGCAAAGTACTGCAATTTAGTGGGTCTAGTGGAGGGGTGGAATAGAAGTGAGTTGTTAAACCAATGTATGTCGGGATTGTGAAGCGATTTGTGAATGAGGGAGAGTGTCTTGTATTTAATTCTGGCAGAAATTGAGAGCCAGTGAAGTTGTTTGAGGATGGGGGTGATTTGCTCTTTTTTTGTATGTGTCTGTTAGGATGCGTGCAGCAGCATTTTGGAGCATTTGTAGAGGGGCTAGAGTGTTTTTTGGAGAGGCCTAGGAGGATGCTGTTGGAGTAGTCAATTTTGGATAGAATGATGGATTGAAGAACAGAGCGGAAGTCATTTAGGTGCAGTAGTGGTTTTAGCTTTTTTTAGGGTGTTCAGTTTGAAATTACATTCTTTTAGAGTAGAGTTGATAAATTTTTTCAGGTTGAGATGGGTGTACAGGGTGATGGCTAGGTCACGTAAGTGAGGAGAGAAGTTGAGTGTGGGCATGCGAGCGTTGGTGGGGGAGGTATTAATAGAGTTGTGTTGGGGGGCAATGATCATAAGTTCTGTTTTGTTAGTGTTAAGGGCAAGATGGAGCTTGGTAAGGAGGTTGTTGATGCCCGCCTGGGCGGAATCCCGTCTCGAGGGTTTTATGTATGGACTCTTTGATAGGGATAACTATTTGCACATCATCGGCATATATGAAATGCGGAAGAGAGAGATCAGAGAGGAGGTGGCAGAGGGGCAGTAGGTAAATGTTGAAGAGAGTAGAAGAGAGAGAGGAACCTTGCAGTACACCTTGAGTTAAGTTGATTGCCTTGGATTCGCTGGTGCCTACTTTGACTGTAATTCGTGTTGCTTAGGAAGGATTTAAACCAGAGCAGTGGGATTCTGGAGATGCCTATTTCAGATAGTGTTATGGTTAATGGTGTTTGGGTGGATCCTTGGACACTGTGGCAGCTGACCACGCCCACAGGGGGCAGTCCCATGAGGGACCACAGTGTCAGGCTAAACTCTGGACAGACAAACACAGATTTGAATCTTTTATTAAACAGATTATGGAACCACCAGAGGTGGTAGTAGTGAGTAGTGCTTATAGAGCCCGGTTGGGCACATATCTCACAGAACCCTGGAACAGCGGATCCTCTGTAGAGCAGTGCTGTAGTGGAAAGAGACTGAGAGATATGAGTACACAAAAGGATTAGCATTCAGAGTCCCAAATAGAAATAGGAGAGCTCCGAGACAGGGAGAGCAGGCCCTCTAGGAGCGAGTACCTGATCCCTTAGAGCAGAGAGACTCAGTGGTGTTGTACTCACTAGCAGTAGCAGAGATTCCACTAGACGAGAGGTCTGGCACCGGAGCAGAGAGCAGGCCCTCGAGGAGCAAGTACATGATTCCGGTGAAGCAGTACTGTAGAGAGATATGTTATCTGTACTCACTGATGGTGACTGTAAGTTAGTTCTTCCAAGCAGAAGGGTAGAAATAGCAGGCAGCAACACAGGGAACATGGGCCCTCGAGAAGCGAGTACCGGTTTCCTGATAGCACCTGAAAGAAGCAGAGAGACCCCCAAGGAGCGGGTACCCCGTTAGCGACCCCAAAAGGTAGAAAGAGTTCCAGGTAGAGCTGGAGTGGCAGAGTAATTTAGGAATGGAGAGCAAATCCCATCCGTATGAATCCTGTTGCTAACTCAATGAGCTAGCAAATACTGTAGGCAGATATACCCTGGAGTCGTGACGTCAGAACAGGGGGACATCCCTGAGGTGCGCCAACGTGAAGATAAAGATGAGGGCGGCATGCACGTGCGCACCCTAGAGGTACCTTGAAGGAAAATGGCAGGAGGCAGCACCAAAGGGACGCCAGAGAGAACGGCAAGCAGACGCTGCCGCAGCCATCAGTCCAAGGTGAGCGGGAGGAGCCGCAAGTAGAGAGAGGTAGGCGGGGCGAAGCCATCGAAGACCAACGGACGCAACAGTACCCCCCTTCAAAAGACGGACTCTGGCCCTTTTACCAGGATTTGGTTTGTGGGGATGCATCTGATGAAACTGAAGAAGCATCCCTTTGACCAGGATATTTACCATCAGCTCCCAAGAAGTTTCTTCGGGGTCGTAACCTTCCCAAGACAGAAGCTTCAACCTTATATTCAAGGTCTTCTTCTGTGGAAATAGAAGTTGGTTATGGAGACTTGGATGAGAACTTACTGAGAATGAGTGGTTTCAAAAGTGAAACGTGGAATGCGTTGTGGATTTTCCATCCAGGCGGTAGCTTCAGACTGTATGTAACGTTGCCAAGACATCGGAGAATTGGAAACGGTTCAACATAGCGTGGAGCAAATTGAGTAGAAGGTAACTTTAGTCTCAAATGCTTAGTTGTCAGCAAGATTTTGTCACCAGGTAGAAATACAGGCACTTTAGAATGATGAGCGTCGTATGATTTCTTTGCTCATTCACCCACTTTCATTAGCATGTCTAGTTTGAATCCATAATTGATGGATATCATCAGCAGTGGATTGAGCTGCTGGGGATGACACTGAGAGAGTCAGCAGAAATGATGGTGAAGGTAGTCGTTCATAAACCACTTCAAATGGTGTTGATCCAGTGGATGACGTTGGATGTGAGTTAATGGCGAATTCTGCCCATGGCAACAGTTCAGCCCAGTTATTCTGACGGCAACTCACATAGGCATGAATGAACTGTTTTAGGGTCCTATTCATTCTCTCAGTTTGGCCATTAGATTGGGGATGATAGGCAGATGTATAATCCAGACAGATGTCAAATAGCTTGCACAAAGCCTTCCAGAATTTTGCCGTGAATTGCGATCCTCTATCAGAGACAATGTGCTTCGGTAGGCCATGTAGGCGAAAGATGTGGACGATGAAGAGCTTAGCGAGCTCCAAGGCTGATGGTAAGCCAGGCAGCGCCACGAAATGGGCCATCTTACTGAAACGGTCAACCGTCACCCAGATAGTATTCATTCCTCCAGAAAGAGGCAGATCAACTACAAAGTCTGTAGCGATGTGAGTCCATGGCTCCTCTGGAACTGGCAGCAGTTGCAGCAAACCCCAAGGCTGACCAGAAGTAGGCTTATGTTTGGCACAGTTGGAGCATGACGCTACATAGGAGTACGTGTCTTCCTTGATAGTAGGCCACCAATAGTACTTCTGTAATTTCAGCAGGGTACGGTGTTGACCAGGATGGCCAGCCAGCTTGGAATCATGAGCCCAGTGAAAAAGTTTCTTTCTGAGGTTCTTCGGTACAATCGTTTTACCGGCAGGCATGGAATGAGTAGCCGCCAAGATGACTTTCTTCGAGTCAATGATATGCTGAGGTTCTTCAGGAACATCCTCAGAGAGGAAAGAGCGAGACAGGGCATCTGCTCTGGTATTTTTGTCTCTGGGATGGTATTTGAGCATGAAGTCAAAGTGATTAAAAAACAAGGACCATCTGGCTTGTCTGTGGTTAAGACGTTGCGCATGACAGAGATACTCTAGAATCTTCTAGTCCGAGAAAATGGTAATTTGATGTTGTGCGCCTTTGAGCCAAGGCCGCCATTCCTCGAATGCCATTTTAATTGCCAGGAGCTCTTTATCTCCGATCCCATAGTTCTTCTCTGCAGGAGAAAAGCACTGTGAAAAAAAGGAGCAGGGATGTAAGGCTTTAGAATCATCAGTTTGGCTCAACATGGCCCCTATTCCAACATCTGAAGCGTCAACCTCCAAGATGAAGGGTCTGTTGGGGACCAGGTGACGCAGACATGGCTTAGTGGAAAAGGCAGTCTTTAATTTCTCGAACGCGGAAATGGCCTCCACAGACCACTTTAAAGCATTAGCCCCTTTCCATGTCATAGCAGTTAAGGGCACTGTCAAAGAAGAATAGTTCTTTATGAAGCTTCTATAGTAGTTTGTAAATCCCAAAAATCATCTCAGGGCCTTCAGACTGGTAGGTTGAGACCAATTCTTCATACTCTCTAATTTTTGGGGATCCATCTGGAAGCCTTGTTTTGATACAATGTAGCCAAGAAAAAGCACAGATTCTTTCTGAAACTCACATTTCCACAATTTGGCGTAGAGACGGTGTTCTCGAAGTCTCAGTAATACTTGTTTGACATCTGCTAGATGAGTAGACATATCTTGTGAAAAGATCAAGATGTCATCTAGGTAGACAACAATATATTTGTACAGAAGGTCCCGCAGAATGTCGCTCATCATGTTCTGAAACACGGCGCGGGTGTTGCACAGGCTGAAAGGCATCACCAAATATTTGAAATGGCCGTCTCAAGTGTTGAAAGTTGTTTTCCCACTTGTCGCCTTCGCGAATGCGAACCAAGTTATAGGCTCCCTTCAGGTCAAGTTTTGAGAATATCTTGGCTCCTTGAAGTCAATCGAAAAGCTCCGAGATCAGAGGTAAGAGGCATCGGTCTTTAATCGTGATCTCGTTCAGACCTCGATAATCGATACAAGGACGCAGTGTGCAGTCCTTCTTCCCCACGAAGAAGCAGCCTGCACGCGCAGGAGACTTAGATGGTCTAATGAAACCCTTTTGCAAATTTTCCTCAGTGTACTCCGACATGGCTTTGTTCTTCACCACCGACAAGGGGTAGACATGTCCTTTAGGAGGTTCAGCATTGGGTTTCAGTCTTATGGCGCAGTCATAAGTTCTATGTGGCGGAAGGATGTCAGCAGCTTCTTTGGAGAAAACATCATGAAATGATGCATACTGAGGCGGCATTCCTGGCATCACTGGAGTTGTAGGCATACAGAGAATAGTGGTAACCTCCTTTAGGCATTTGCCATGGCATACTGGGCCCCAACGGGAGAGTTCCAACATGGTCCAATTGAATTGCAGCATATGCAGCTGCAACCAGGGTAACTCCAGAACAATAGGGTGCATGACCTTCTCCAATACAAAGAAGGAAATTAATTCGGTGTGGAGAGCTCCGGTCTGGATGGATACCGGTTCGGTACAACAGGTAACAGCACCCAGTAAAGGCTCCCCATGTATAGATGATAAGAGTAGTGGAGTCTTCATTGTGGTGAGGGGAATCCTCAAGTGTTCCACTAGACACTGAAGAATAAAATTACCTCCTGCCCCTGAGTCCACCAGGGCAAGAGTCTGAAACTCCAAAGGTCCGCAGATCAGAGAGACAGGGAGAGAAAGTGGAGGAGAGGGCGTAGTGAGGCCTAAGAAGAGTCCTCCCGCAGGACTTTGGCCCATCCGTTTCCCGGACATATCGGGCATGTTTGGACTGCATGACCAGCTTGTCCACAGTACATGCACAATCCATTCCTCTTCCGAAGTCTTCTCTCTTTAGATGTCAGGTGACTGCGACCAAGTTGCATCGGTTCTTCCCCACTGGCAACAGGAGTCAAAGGAACCATCCTGAGTGCAGGTTTAGCACGAACCTCCTTCTGAACAGGTCCTTTACAAGGCTTGAGCTCTTGCACCTTATCATGAAGCTGGTGATCAATTCTAGTGGCTAAGGCCACTAGCTCATCCAGCGAGTCAGGTGTTTCGCAAGCAGCCAGCTCGTTCTTCAAGTGGGAATCCAAACCTTTGAAGAAGAGAGTTTTCAGGCATCTAGGGTCCTAATGTAATTCAGTCGCAAGAGTCTTGAACTCTATAGCGAAATCAGCCAATGTAGAAACAGCAACAAATGCATAAAACTCTGGTTTAAGAAGCCTATAGCTCTCTGAATCTCTCCAGAAAAACATACTGGAGCAGCAAGAGGAACAATAGTCTTTATAGTTACTTCAGGTAACTGACCTTCAATACTGGATATAGAACCTTGATTTTTCTGTGCGTGCAGCTGATGAAACGCAGTAGTCGATTTTTCCAATGCGTCTTGTTGTTCAGCAACGTGCAAGGCCAGGCCTGGAATGGCCTGCAAGGCGTTGAGCTGAGCCGGATCCATGGAGTTAGCAATCTGTTATGGTTAATGGTGTTTGGGTAGATCTTTGGACACTGTGGCAGCTGACCACGCCCACGGGGGACAGTCCCATGAGGGACCACAGTGTCAGGCTAAACTCCGGACAGACAAACACAGATTTGAATCTTTTATTAAACAGTTTATGGAACCACCAGAGATGGCAGTAGTGAGTAATGATTGTAGAGCCCAGCTGGGTGCGTCTCTCACAGAACGCTGGAACAGCGGATCCTCTGTAGAGCAGTGCTGTAGTGGAAAGAAACAAAGATATGAGTACACAATAAGATTAGCATTCAGAGTCCCAAATAGAAATAGGAGAGCTCCGAGACAGGGAGAGCAGGCCCTCGAGGAGCGAATACCTGATCCCTTAGAGCAGAGAGACTCAGTAGTGTTGTACTCACTAGCAGTAGCAGAGATTCCACTAGACGAGAGGTGTGGCACTGGAGCAGAGAGCAGGCCCTCGAGGAGCGAGTACCTGATTCTGGCGAAGCAGTACTGTAGAGAGAGAAGTTATCTGTACTCACTGATGGTGACTGTAAGTTAGTTCTTCCAAGTAGAAGGGTAGAAGTAGCAGGCAGTGACACAGGGAACATGGGCCCTCGAGGAGCGAGTACCGGTTTCCTGATAGCACCTGAAAAAAGCAGAGAGGCCCCTGAGGAGCGGGTACCCGTTAGCGACCCCGAAGGGTAGTAAGAGTTCCAGGTAGAGCTGGAGCAGCAGAGTAGCTTAGTAACGGAGAGTGAATCCCATCCATACGAATCCTGTTGCTAACTCAACAAGCTAGCAAATACTGTAGGCAGATATATAGAAACATAGAAATGACGGCAGAAGAAGACCAAACGGCCCATCCAGTCTGCCCAGCAAGCTTCACATTTTTTTCTCATACTTATCTGTTTCTCTTAGCTCTTTGGTTCTATTTCCCTTCCACCCCCACCATTAATGTAGAGAGCAGTGATGGAGCTGCAACCAAGTGAAATATCAAGCTTGATTAGTTATGGGTAGTAGGGGAAGTAACCGCCGCAATAAGCAAGCTACACCCATGCTTATTTGTTTTACCCAGACTGTGTTATTCAGCCCTTATTGGTTGTTTTTCTTCTCCCCTGCCGTTGAAGCAGGGAGCTATGCTGGATATGCTTGTAGTATCAGTTTTTCTTCTCCCCTGCCGTTGAAGCAGAGAGCTATGCTGGATATGCGTGAAGTATCAGTTTTTCTTCTCCCCTGCCGTTGAAGCAGGATATGCATTGAAAGTGAAGTATCAGGCTTATTTGGTTTGGGGTAGTAACCGCCGTAACAAGCCAGCTACTCCCCGCTTTGTGAGTGCGAATCCTTTTTTCTTCTCCCCTGCTTTTGAAGCAGAGAGCTATGCTGGATATGCGTGAAGTATCAGTTTTTCTTCTCCCCTGCCGTTGAAGCAGAGAGCTATGCTGGATATGCATATACTCTGCATATCTATATATATATATATATGTATATATATATATATATATATATATATGTATATGTATATATATATATATATATATATATCCAGAGTATATGCATATACTCTGGATATGCATATACTCTGGAGTCGTGACGTCAGAACAGGGGGACGCCCCTGAGGTTCACGCCAATGTGAAGATAAAGATGAGGACGGCATGCGTCTGAAGGAGAATGGTGGGAGGCAGCACCAAAGCTGGTCCCAAGGACACCAGAGAGAACGGCAAGCAGACACCGCCGCGGCCATCAGTCCAAGGTGAGCAGGAGGAGTCGCAAGTAGAGAGAGGTAGGCGGGGCGAAGCCGTCGAAGACCGACAGACAGAACAGATAGCCGTTCGATTACCATATTGTGGCTGATGGTATCGAAGGCTGAGGAAATGTCAAGCATGGCCAGTATGTATGACTGTCCTTTGTCTAAACCTTTCAGGAGATAGTCAGTAGTGTTTCTGTGCTACGGTGTTTGCGAAATCCATGTTGAGATGCAAATAGAATGTGGTGTTGTTCTAGGTGATCTGTTAGTTGACGGTTAACAATTTTTTCAAGGACTTTTGCTATGAAAGGAAGATTGGCTATGGGGTGGTAGCTGGCCAGGTCTGTCGAGTCGAATTTGGGTTTAAGTATTGGTTTAACAATGGCTTGTTTGAGGGGGGAAGGCACAATTCCAAGGGTGATGGAGCTATTAATAATGCTGGCTAAGGGTTTGGCAATTATATTAGGATGGAAAGAAGAAATTTAGAAGGGATTGCGTCTGATGGGTGTGAGGCTGGTCTCATTTTATTTAGAATTGCTTCTATTTCAGTGGAGGACGTTATTTCAAAGTCTTTAGTTTGGTGTTATGGGTTTTGGTGGAAGCTTTAATAGATGAGGTGTCTATAGGGAATCGTGTTGTGAGTTTTGATATTTTATTGTTGAAGTATTGTGCTAGTTCTTCGCATTTTGTTTTAGCTTCCTCATTTGGGATAAAGGTTGTTGAGGTTTTGGTGAGGTCAGATACGAATTAAAAGAGGGCTTTGGGATTAAATTGTAGGTCGTGGATTCTTAAGGCATAGAAATCTCTTTTGGTTTTGAGAATATTTTCATGGTAGGAGTGTAGGAGGGATTTATATTTCGCTAATTGGGTGGGAGAGGATGTCCTTGCACCATTTCTTTTCTTGTGTTCTCAGATTGTGTTTCAGAATTTTTAATTCTGAAGTATACCAGGACTTTTTGGTGTTGTGTGCAGGGTTTATTTCTTTTGTTTTTAAGGGGCAGATCTTGTTGGCAATGTTGCAGTTAAGGTGGTTCCAGGATGAAAGAGCTGTTTCTGTATTAGTTAAGTCAAGTTTTTCAAGCTGGTCAGAGAGAGCATCTTTCAGCTCGTCTCTGGTGCAATTTTTTCTAAAATAGATGGTGGTTTTTGTGTTTGATCTGGGTGCATTGCTTTTTATAGAGCAGGAAATGCGGATGAGGAAATGATCAGACCAGGGGATGGGGTGTAGGATGGGGGGTCAGAAAGGATTAAGGAGTTTGTAAAGATTAGGTCAAGGGAGTGACCTACTTTGTGTGTGGGACTAGTTATAATCTGTTGGAATCCCAGGGTGTGAAGAGAGTCTAAGATTGTTTCACAAGTGTTTGATAGGGGAATGGCATCTACATGTAGATTAAAGTCTCCAAGGATAATAGAAGGTGTGTTGAATGAGATGTTATATGCTATAAGGTCGATAAGGGGGGATGAGTCCCTGTCTAGTATTCCATGGAGGGGTATATATTTGGCATATTTGCAGATTCAGGGATTTGAACAGGCCTATTTCAAATTTGGGGGGGGGGGGCATATGAGTGGTTGCTGTATAAGCTTAAGATCTTTTTTTGCAGTGAGTAAAATACCTCCGCCTTTTTTCTTGGGTCTGGGAATTGAGAAAATATCATAGTTGTGGTTGGGGAGTTGGTTGAGTAGGACTGAGTCAGTATCCTTTAGCCAAGTCTCTGTTATTGCACAAATGTAGGGTTTTTTGTCAAGTAGTAAGTCATTGAGAATGGGGATTTTTTTTTATATGGATTGTGCATTGAATAGAATTAATGTGAAGGTTGCAATGCCCAGGAGTTAAGTGAAAGGATTTAGCATGATCGGTAATAGTGATCTGGCCTGGTTGGGGGGGAGGGTAAGGTGGGGTGGGGTGCGTTGCAGCGGGGGTTGTGGTATCTGAGTGTTGGTATTGGATGTGCCATTATAGGTGCGGTGGAGGGCATTATTTATTTATTTATTTAGGTTTTTTATATACCGGCATTCGTGAAAAAATCACATCATGCCGGTTTACATTCGAGCAAGGTGTGCAAAAAATACAAAACTGAATTTAGTGATTATAGATTGTTCAATGTATGTGGGGCTAGGTGGTACTACTGAGGAGGTGGAAGGGCATGGGTAGGGAGGGGCAAAAGTACTTTTAGGGGGTTGAGCGAACTAGTCAGGGGAGAGGATAACTGATGACAATGGCTTATGCTGTTGAGGGGGGGGGGGGTGAGGGAGAGGATGGGCAAATGGCAGAGAGAAAGAAATGTAGTTAAATGGAGAGAGAACAGACAGAGAATCTATTCTGTCTTTTAGATGGTTTACACAGGGTTTGTTGAGGACACCTTGAAATCCTATTGCCATAAATTGTTGTAGAGGTAGCAATATATTATTAGTTGTTGAGAGCGGGCGGTAGAAGAAAGGTCGACTGCGGGGCTGGTCCATTAGTCAGATGGAAGGTCAGTAGGTTTGAGTTCCTGGAGGTTAGTGAGTGGTGGTCATCATGGTATGGTTGGAGTAATACTCAGGGAGTCTAGAAGATGAAATGATGGTCATGGGTGTGGAAGGAACAGATGGGGAAGGAGCTTCTTTTTGCTGGGGGAGGGGGACTGGGTAGGGGGTGAGGGAGGTTCTTTTCATTGTAGAAGGGCACCAGGAGGGTATTGCCTCATTTTCGGGTGGAGAGGACAGGGGAGTGTGTCAGATCTTTGTGTAAAGGGCCGATCCTGGGCCTTCATAGAGTTGTTGCGCTAAGGGTACGCACTAAGGGGCACGCCAAGGGGCAGGCCCCTTTGTTGGCTCCTTTGGCATGTGACGCAGGCGCGCAGCGCCAGAGGCTCAGTGTCTCTTCTTTTGTAGGGTCCTGTCCCACGTCGCCGCCTTGGGAGCATCGGTGGGAGGGGTCTTAGGGGGGCTGGTGAAGGGCGGGCTCAGCGGTCCTTAGTTGGGCCTGCAGGTGCGATGCGGAGCCTGTTCAGAGTAGCGGTGGTCCGGCGGTGGTGGCGGGAGGAGATCGCGGTCGGGTAGAGGCAGCAGGAGGGCCAAGCCATCTCGGTGCGTCGGTTCGGGTAGGTCCAGGAGGCAGGTGGCAGAGCTGAGGCCTACCGTGGAGGTAGGTCCTGACTGGTCCCTCTTGTGGCCTACCATTGCTTTGACAACACTGCTAGAAGCATTGGCTCCTAGCATTGCTGTCAGAGCAACTGTCAGAGTAATAATGGAAATGGCCGGGGAGCAGTAAGAGTGCACCACAATCCTAATTGCCACAGAGGGTTTTCAATGGTGATGGGTGGGGTAGAAGATGAGGAGAGAATTGGAGCAGGCTAGAGGTAAATTTATATGGCTAAACCTGGGAGCGATAGGGAGTGATTTGTTACTTTCGATATGAATACTTTGTTAATGTTTAGGAGGCCTGATAGGGGAAGAAAGGAAAAGGGTGTGGGCCCTACATTTGACACATATGAGTGGAGTTGAGGGTAAGATGGGGTATTGGGCAACTAGGCCCACTTGACTGTAATTTCTTTTTTAACTCTACTCAGCACTTAACTGGCTATATTCTTTTGAATATAGCTGATTAATTTACTTATATAAAAATGTTTTATCCCACACTTCGAGCCACAGCTTAAGGCAGCAATCAAGAATACAATCATAAAATACAATAAAACAACTTGATGGACATACAGATGGGAGGACAGCACTGTATCTAACATCATTAAACTACAACAAAAGATGGAGGCTGCCAAAATAAAACATTTTAAAATACATCATAACATTAAACCAGCACCAAAATTCAGGTTTGGCAAAATGCTTGTTGGAACAAGAATGTCTTCTGCTGATTCTGAAAAGTCGATCTGCATGTTGTCAAACAAAGATGTTATGGTAGGGTGTGCCAAAAATTGTGCCTGCCACAGAGAACACCTTTTGTCTTCTCTGCAAGTCGAGCCACGCAGATCAAACAACATCCAATAATCCACTCTGGAATGATGTGTGAGTATGGAGTTATATACCCAAAGCATGGCATTAATCTATGGAAAAGCACTGTTATCAAGGAGACTGTAAATCAACATGGCATTCCACTGCCAACCAGTGTAAATCATTCCATTCCACCATCAACCAATGTAGATCATGCAAAACAGGCAAGATATGAACCTGGGTGCCTAGCCCTCAACAAGATACGACCAGCTGAATTCTGTAGAATTTGAAAAAATCTCAAAACAAACACTAGCATACTAATGTAAATTGAATTACAATAATTTAGAGAACACTAGAGCTTGTTGAGAAGACTGAAACTTGAAAATTCAACAAAGGCTTCAACTTCCATAATAATTGCAATTTGAAGAACAAGGTCTTGATCACAAATTTAATATGCTCTAGCATTGATAAATTCAAGTATATAATAACCCCTAAGCTTTTTACACACAGCACAATAGGAATTTCACAAGCTTTGAATGAAAAGGAAGCTGTAACATCCAGATAATTTTGAAGACTAACCAGTGATATTCAAAGAAAGTTGAGTAGATTTACCCAGATAACTTTATTCAAGAATATATAATGGGATATTTATCCGGCTGAATGATTACATATATATATATATATATAAGGGGTAAATATTCAGCTACTGAGTGGCTAATTAAGGGGGTCACAGAAAAGACCCCTGGAGAGGATTATGGGTGGGAGAAACAATTTAACCTCTACTTTGGTACTAATGCTAAAAGTGTGGAATGTAGGAAAGCAGAGGCAGTCAGATACTGCCAAGTTATTGTTATAGAACACGTGATATCTTAAGACTAATATATAAAGCATATTGCTGCATCTATTAGACATGCTGTTGATTAATCAAAATCAAATGCATTTTAGAGGAAATGCAGAGAACCTCCTGCGGATTGTGATAAATTGCAGGAGGACCTTGCAAGACTGGAAGATTGGATATCCAAATGGCAGTTGAAATTTAATGCACACAAGTACAAGGTGATGCATATAGGGAAAAATAACCCATGCTGTAGTTTCATAATGTTAGGTTCCATATTAGGAGCTACCACCCAGGAAAAAGATCTAGGCATCATAGTGGACAATACATTGAAATCGTCGGCTCAGTGTGCTGCAGCAGTCAAAAAAGCAAATAAAATGTTAGGATTTTTTAGGAAGACAGAGGAGTTGAAATAGCTGCATCTGAACAAATGATAACACACAGAGAAAATAAAGTAGAAACATTTATTAAAATATGGTTAGGTGCTATATAAATTCTGAAATGTATATTAATCTATATGCAGGTGAATGTATAAAAAACATTTAAGAATACAAAATAAGATTTAAAAGCATTTAAATTCATAGTAATATATACAGTACATTTAGGGGGCTTGTGTATTAAGCATTTTTCGCTTGAAACAAAAGGCCTGATTTACTCGGGTCTTTTTTCTCATTCTGAGGACAATTTTCAAAATGAATTAGCTGGGTAGCTAAGGAATTACCCAGCTAGATCCCTCAGAGTGCAGACTGCATCTCTCAGAGTGGCTAAAAGTACGCATGGCCTTTTGCAAAATTCATCCTTTTGGCCAGATTTAAAAGAGATGTTTCCAGGTGACTGTTCAGATTAGGGGCATAAACAAAACATGCACAATTACATTTTCAAATGTATGTGCAAAATATGTAGGCAGTTTTGTACATGTGCATGCTTTTTAAGTTTAAAAAGTATGAGCCTAACTTTCAAACTTATCCACAGTACTGCATCTGCATGTGTAAATGGATGCATGGAGATTAATGTTGGTATTTTATAAACTGTATGGCACGAGCTGCACAGTTTATAAAATACTGTGTATTTCTGCACTGAAAGTGCATACGTATATTTCAGTACAAGGGTATATTTCCAAGGCTTTTCTCCCACTCTATGTCTAAACAAGAAAAGCATAGTGAATCAGGTCCTATATATAATTTTTGAAGGAAAATATGTGTCTTGAAACAACTGCCTTTTTTTTTTTAATAGAATTTGAAATATTTTTTTGGTTAATATTTAAAGAGATGTAAGATAAAGCAAATATTGCTTACCTGTATTAGGTGTTCTCACAGGACAGCAGGATATTAGTCCTCACATATGGGTGACATCACAGGATGGAGCCCAATCACGGAACACTTTTGTCAAAGTTTCTAGAACTTTGACTGGCACCTACTGGGCATGCCCAGCATGGCACTAAACCTGCAGCCAGCAGGGGTTCCCCTTCAGTCTTGTTTAAAGCTACAGGAAGTGCCAAAAAATAAAATAAGAAAACATAACGACCCCAACACCGTGGGGCGGCGGGCGGGTTTCATGAGGACTAACATCCTGCTGTCCTGTGAGAACACCTGTTACAGGTAAGCAACATTTGTTTTCTCACAGGACAAGCAGGATGGTAGTCCTCACATATGGGTGAGTACCGAGCTGAGGATGTCCGAGAATGCACCAAATGTACCCAAGATGTGCAATAGGCACAAGGACTGGGGTGGAATTTGGTAGAGGGCATCCTGAACCCTAACGGGCAGGTGGAAGGGTGTTGGTACATCAAGTTGTAAAAAGGTTGCGCAAGACAGACTGGCCAAAGATGGAATCTTGTCTTCCGGCCTTGTCTAAGCAATAATGGGCTGTAAAGGTATGGAAAGAACTCCAGGTAGCAGCCCTGCAAATGTCAGGAAGCGGCACCGAGCGTAGGTGCGCTACTGAAGTCGCCATGGCCCTCACACAGTGTGCCTTAACATGGTCTTGAAGTGGAATACCTGCTTGCTGATAGCAAAAGGATATGCAGTCCGCTATCCAGGAGGAGAGAGTCTGCTTACCCACAGGCTGCCCCAATTTGATGGAATGGAAAGAGACAAACAATTGAGTGCTTTTCCTGTGGGCAGCTGTACGGTCTAGATAGAAGGCTAGAGCCCATTTACAGTTAAGGGTATACAGAGCCTGTTCTCCTGGATTGGAGTGGGGCCTGGGAAAGAAGGTAGGTAGTATAATGGATTGATTAATGTGAAACTCCGATACTACCTTAGGTAAGAACTTAGGGTAAGTGCGGAGTACTGACCGGTCCTGCAGAAGTTTAGTGTAAGGCAGATCGGTAACTAGGGCCTGTAAATCACTAACTCTGCGAGGCGATGTTATAGCCAGAAGAAAAATCACTTTCCATGTGAGAAAGCGAAGATCACAGGATTGGAGAGGCTCGAATGGTGGTTTCATGAGCTGACCTAAAACCAAGTTGAAGTCCCAAGAAGGGGCTGGAGGACGCTGTGGAGGCTTGAGGTGAAGCAAGCCTTTCAGAAAATGTATCACGAGGGGTTGTACCAAAAATAGGAACGTCCCCGACACCTTTAGGGAAGGCGGCCACTGAACTGACATGCATTCTGATGGAGGAAGTTTTTAGACCTGATTCTGACAAGTGCCAGAGACAGTCTAGAAACTTCGTGGTGGAACAGGTAAAGGGATCAAGGGATTGAGAAGAACACCATGACTCAAACCTGTTCCATTTGTATAGGTAAGACTTTCTTGCGGAAGGCTTCCGTGAAGCAATCAGGACACGGGAAACTGGCTCCGAAAGGTTAAGTGGCTGAAGAATTAACCTTTCAACATCCAGGCCATCAGGGACAAAGCTTGAAGATTGGGGTGGCATAGGCACCTGCCGTTCTGAGTGATCAGAAGCAGGTCCTTTCCCAAGGGAATGTGCCTGCGAATGAAGAGATCCTGAAGTATTGCATACCACACTTGGCGAGGCCAGTGAGGTGCTATCAGGATCATGCATCCCTTTGTCCTGACGTAACTTCATGAGAGTCTTTGAGAGAAGTGGAAGTGGAGGGAATGCATATAGGAGACTGGTTGCCCATGAGAGGGAAAACACATCTCTTGGTTGAGAGTGTTGGCTGCGAGTGAGAGAGCAAAAGTTCTCTACTTTGCGGTTTTGAGGTGACGCAAAGAGGTCTATGCGAGGATGACCCCAACGTTGGAATATTGAGTCCGCTACTGTGGGGTTGAGGGACCACTCGTGCGGATGGAAAGCGTGACTTAGGTTGTCCGCCAACACATTGTCCACTCCCAGCAAATAGGTGGCCCTGAGGTACATCGAGTGAGAGAGGGCCTCCGCCCATATCTGCGCATCTTCCTGACACAGTAGGTAGGATCCCTTCCCTCCCTGTTTGTTGATGTACCACATGGCCACCTGGTTGTCCATCTGAATCAGGAGGACCTGATTCGAAAGGCGATCCTGAAAGACCCTGAGAGCATATCTGATTGCTCGCAGCTCCAAGAAATTGATTTGGTATTTGGCTTCCTCTGGAGACCAAGTTCCTTGTGTTTGCAAATCGGCCACATGGGCTCCCCAGCCGACGTTGGAAGCATTGGTGGTGAGAATTATTTGAGGGTCTGGAGCCTGGAAGGGCAGGCCTTGGAGGAGATTGATCTGATTTTTCCACCAGGCTAGAGACGGAGTGAGTCGGTGATGTGGACAGTGGTCGATAGAGGTTGGATGGACTGAATCCATTGTGACCTTAGAGTCCACTGCATGACTCTCATGGCCAAGCGGGCCATTGGAGTAACCTGTACTGAGGACGCCATGTGTCCCAGTAGGATGAGGAAGTAGCGTGCAGTCGTGCGTTGCTGAGACTATAGCTGGTATGCGAGAGAGATGAGAGTGAGAGCTCGCTGTCAAGGCAGAAATGCCTTTGTCTGCAAGGTGTCCAAGTCTGCCCCTATGAATGATAAAGTTTGAGATGGGACTAAGCAGGATTTTTCGTAGTTGACAAGAAATCCTAGCGAAATCAGAGTATGTAAAGTAAGACGTAGGGACGACAGAGCAGCTTGCTGAGTGGGAGCCCTGATCAACCAATCATCTAGATAGGGGTAGACGTGAACACCTTGAGTCCTGAGGAAGGCTGCTACTACTACGAGGTACTTGGTGAAGACTCGTGGTGCAGATGCCAGGCCGAATGGGAGCACTCGGTATTGATAGTGCTTGGGACCTACTAGAAATCTCAGGAACCTGCGATGAGATGGATTTATCTCAATGTGTGTGTACGCATCTTGGAGATCGAGAGAGCAGAGCCAGTCTCCTTTTTGCAGAAGAGGAAGGAGGGAACCCAAGGTTACCATCTTGAACTTTTCTCGGTGGAGGTACTTGTTGAGGACACGTAGGTCCAGAATTGGACGAACGCCGCCTGATTTTTTGGGGATTAGAAAGTACTGGGAATAGAATCCTAGGCCTTGTTGTGAGTATGGCACTAGTTCTATTGCTCTGGACTGGAGGAGGAGGGAAACCTCCTGATCCAGGAGTAGTGAGTGGTCGGATGTTCTCCACGTCGGTAGAGGTGGGGAGTCCGGTGGATTGGAGAGAAAGTTCAGGTGATAACCTTGAGAGATTATGGCAAGGACCCACTGGTCTGAGGTGATTGTGTATCACCTGTTGTTGAAATGGCACAATCAATCTCCCACTGGTATCTGAGGCAGTGGAAACTGGCTGCTGCTCTCTATGCAGGAGTCAAAAACCGGAAGCAAGGCCCGGCTGAGGAGCTGCTTGTGGATTTTGTTTACGAGGCTGATGAGACTGGGCCTTTTGGAAAGGTCTCATGGAACGAGTTCTAGATGGTGGTGGATAGGATTTCTTTGGATGGAAGAATGACTTCTTAGTATCCTACCTGAATGGCTGTTTGGAGGAATACTCAGAGGGCACCAGAGAGAGCTGGCAAAGGGTCTCATGATGGTCCTTAAGTTTCGCCACCATCCGCTGAATCTGTTCATCAAACAGATTGTCTCCTATGCAGGGCAGATCAGATAATCTGTCTTGTACCTCAGGGCGCAAGTCCGAAGACTTAAGCCAGGCCCATCTTCTTGCCGAAATAGCAGTTGAAGATACCCTGGAAGTGGTGTCAAAGATATCATAAGAGTATCTTATTTCATGCTTCCATGCCTCAAAACCCTTGTGTACCAGGATTAGAAGCTGTTCCTGGAATTGCTGAGCCAGGGACTCTGCAAAGCTCTGTATCTGCTTGAATAAGACCCTGTTGTATTGGGTCATATACAGGTGATAGGAGGTGATCCGAGAGATAAGCATTGATCCCTGGAAGACACACCGGCCAATGGCATCCAGGAATTTCTGTTCCTTACCTGGGGGAAAGGAAGAGTGGGGTTTTGATCTTTTTGCCCTTTTTTGGGCAGATTCTACAACCACAGACAGGTGATCAAGCTGAGGTTTCTGGAATCCTGGGGCTGACTGGACCAAATAAGTGGTATCAGCTTTTCTGTTGACTGGAGCAACAGAACCAGGGTGTTCCCAGTTCTTTTTGAGGAGATCCAAAAGAACCTGGTGAATAGGGATGGAGGTTATTTCCTTGGGAGCATCCAGGAATTGTAACAGCTCCATCATTTGATGTCTGTCATCTTGTTCAGTCTGCAATTGGAAGGGAACCAATTCAGACATTTCCTTCACAAAATTTATGAAGGATAGGTCCTCTGGAGGAGAACGCTTCCTGCTTTCAGTAGGAGAAGGTGGCGATGGCAAGTCATCGGTGTCTTGAGAAGAATAGTCAGTCCAGGTGTCATAGGGATCAGCACCTGCCCCTCTAGGAACCTGAGAAGGACAGGATGATGGTATTCCTGAAGGTCCCGGTCTAGGCTCCGAAGGCATCGAGGGAAGTACTGGAGGTACTGATGAAGGCATCGAGGGCACCGGTGCAGGCATCGAGGGCATCGATGGATGGATCGGTGGTGCCGATGGGCGCATCGGCATCGATGGTGGAGGCATCAGCGGGACACCCGATGGCGGAATGCGGTACGGTGTTTTTCCTCCCGATGACAGAGTAAGCGGGGAAGGCACCGGAGCCATCGGTGACCCAGGATCCATCAGTGGAAAAACGGCTATAAGCGCTTCCATCTTTGAGAGCAGTGGTGCCAATGCTGCCAGAATGGGACCTTGGAGTCTGTGCATCGCCTTATTGATGGCCTCCTGAACCATCCAGTCCAGTTCTTCAAGGAGACCTGGAGCAAGCAGCCCCAGCTCCGGAAGGGAAGAAGGAGGCAGAGGCATAGCCAGAGGGACCACCGTTAAAGGAGAAGTCGCAGCTCCCGATACCCGTCCGGGTGAGGGTTGCCTCGGTGACCCGGTCACAGAAAGGGTCGGTGCCTTTTCTGGACAGGGTTTTTTCGATGGTGGCTCGGACGATGGGGAGGTCAATGACTTTCCTTCAACGATGGACTTCCGGTGTCGATGCCGATGTTTCTCTCTACGATACCTTCAGTCCTGAGGGGGGGTAGAGGTAATCGAAGGCCGAGAAGTCGTCGACGCCAGGCGGTCACCAGCCGGTGGCCGATACTGGCGCGAAGTTGACGATGCCGGTTCAGACTACATCAATGCAATAGATGGCATCGGGGTTTGAGAACGGAAGAGAAGTTCCATTTTCTCCATTCTGGCCTTGCGACCTTTAGGTGTCATTAAGGCATATTTGGTGCAGGTCAAGACATCATGCTCGCACCCAAGACACATTACACAGACCTTATGAGGGTCTGTTATGGACATGGTGCGAGTACACTCCGGGCACCAACGGAACCCCGACACCATGGCCTGTGAAAAAAATTGAGCCACGGTATGGTCGATGGCCAGTAGGCTGCGAGGGCCAAACTCGACAGGAATCGACCAAAAATGGGTAAAAACTTACCGGAGTATCGCGGAATCAAAGATTCGAAGGAGGGACCCTGTGGGATATGAAAGTTTTTAGTAATTCCGTGAGGAAAATTCCTGTCAGGAATCTCTATGGAGCTCCTTAACCCGCGTGGCTACTGCTGCACGGAAAAAAGAAGACTGAAGGGGGACCCCTGCTGGCTGCAGGTTTAGTGCCATGCTGGGCGTGCCCAGTAGGTGCCAGTCAAAGTTCTAGAAACTTTGACAAAAGTGTTTCGTGATTGGGCTCCATCCTGTGATGTCACCCATATGTGAGGACTACCATCCTGCTTGTCCTGTGAGAAAATACTGTACTGAGTATATGATTAAGGAGCCTTGCTTGCAACCATTTTTAAGAGAACACCAATGGGCTAGGATTTAGCCAGCTGGATTCCAGGTAGGATCCAGCACGGAATCGGTGCTAGTATCAAAGATGGTGAATTCTGTTAATGATGGGATAAGAACAAACCGGTTTTGATGGTGCTGCTGGACATGTCCAGTGCTCTTGATCTGGTAGATCATGATATATTCCTGGACAAGTACAGTCATGTTGGTGTGGCAGGATCAGGTCTGCAATGAATCAGGTCTTTTCTCAGAGGTAGGAGGCAGATGGTGAAGATGAATGATACCGTGTCATCAGTCAGAAGTCTCCCCCACTTCTCTTTAATATTTTTATGTAGCCACTGGGGAGAATTTTTTGATCATTTGTTTTTTCAAACTATCTGTACATCGATGCCATGGAGGTACCACTGGGGAAAAATCAGAGGAGGTGCTGTGTGTACTTAAGAGCAAGAGCCTTCTCTATGGTAGTACCTGAACTGTAGAATAGCCTTCCACTAGAAATAAGGCAAGAATTCAACATTCTGGCCTTTAGAAAACAAGTCAAGTCATTTTTATTCCCAGTGATTGAATGAGTGTCAGAATTTTCTGGGTGGCTAGGCTGGTAGATGGTCAATTCAGTTAATCATAAATAGTGTAAAAATGATGGGTACTGGGAAGCTTCTGGTCCTTCATTATATGAAGTGAGTAGCCAGTTATTAATATCTTGACTAGGAAATATTTGTAATTGTTTTAGTTATGTTGCAATTAGATATGCATTTATAAACCCTTGGGTGTTCTATTAAGATCCAGGGAGTTGGAATAAAATTGTCTATAAATAAACCAGTTTTGATAATGCAACTTTGTAGTTTTTTTTTAAATAATTACCTAGAGTTAGGCCTAGATTCACCATTCTATCGCAGAATGTGAATCCAGAGAAAACGGGGGGGCGGGGGGGTGAAGGGGGGGGGCGGGCCTGTGAAAGCCAGAAGCCTTCGCACCAACGAGGTATTTTCGCTGCCGGCTTTCGCACCCAATAGAGCCACCATGAAAGGTGGTGCTATTTGGCGTGCTACTGGCAACGCGATAACATTGCTTACCTTATCGCCACCAGCGAAGACACCACCGAATCTGCCTCTTCGCCGCCCCGACTCCACCCCCAGCATGCTATCGCACGCAATAAGCGTTTGAAAATGATCCCCTTAGTTTGTTGATTTTTTTTAATTTTAAAAGAGATAGGCCATATGAGTAGTTTAATGTATTTGAAAAGTGTCCTTGATTTTTATAATGAGGTTTGATGCAATATTATGTTGACTTAAAAGCCCTTTTTTTAAATATAAATACACTGTAACCAGATAAATTAATTTGTAGTGTGGTGCATACTGAAGGTACTACACAAATAACAAAACTAAACATTAGTTATAAAAAAAATAGTTCTTTAAACTAAAGCCAAACAAATGTTCTAATTTTATAATTGACACTGCAGTGCATGCAGATCCTCATTGTTCTGCCCTTCAGGGATGGGATGACAACTCATAAATTAGGACTGAATCAAAATCTAATGGTGCCATGAAGTTGTGTATTCTTATCTGGCATATGCAAATGACAGCCTTGCATAGACTAACAGTGATCCTATTCAACACTCTCCTTGCACAGGATAGTTACCTTTCACCAGGAGATCCACAAATTGTTCCCGTCAGAAGAGAAAAAGCAAACTTTTCTGCCGTTGCAGCCAGCTGGCTGTATCCATGAGTGTCCCTGCGGTTTGGGCTGGAGAGGCTGCATAGAATATCATAGAAAAAACTTCGGCTTTTACTGCTGAGAACATGTTTTTCGCCTTCAGTTGTTACCTGATAATTACAAGATATAAGGAGAATCTTAGAAGTGCAAAGGTAAAAATAGAATGAAGCACTAGAAGCACTAGTTAAGTTGAACAGGTGGTTTGAGTATCTCAGCCTTTCTATAGTTTGATTATATGTGCAGAGCTACATTAAAATAAATCAGAACCTTAATGAATGAAAATTCAGATGCATTTTGCTTTGAGATGGAGTATTCGAATTGTATTTTTTACAGCTATGTATTTAGGGATATCACCTTTTACATATCAAGGTCCATATTCAGTCACTATCTGGATTGCAAAGTTAGCCAGATAAACTTATCTGCACTATTGAATATAGCCAGCTAACTTTATCCAGCTAACTTTAGAATAGCACTTTGGCCCAACCTAGCCAGCTAATGTAACTCCTCCCCATAATGCCCCCCTCCCTCCCCCCCCCCCCCCCCCATAACACTCCCAAAATATCCAGCCAAAGTTTTGCTGGATAATATGATAGCTAGCTAAAATATAGCCGGCTACTTGCCCAAATATTTATTCATCCAAATGACTTCCAAGTTATCTGTCTAAACGCTTCTGAATATGGGCCTTGTCATTTTCTCAATTCAGACTCTCTCAGAAATTTGGTTCTGTCATTGTGAAATATCTGAGAAAGAATTCCAGAAATTGGCTATTTTAAATGTTGTGACCAGTAACAATCAAGAGATTAAATTTTGCATTTTGTTAAATGCATGAGGCTTGCCCCAGTTAGCTCTGTAAGCCTAGCCCTGGCACCTTGTGTTATTAATGTTTTGAATTACACCATTTCAGTTTGCAGATAAGAAGCTGCTGAATCTAAATATAATTTCTGCTGCCATCCCCCATTTTTATTGGCACATGGCAAAGTTTACATCAGCCTTTAACTACGCACTTTTAAGCTTACCATATCCATTATATTTATGACAGCACCGAGCTGCTCTTCTGTAGATTCAGTAGCTGCCTTCTTGTTCAGGTTCTGAAGCACGCTGTCCAAAATGGTGTCATCAAGAGGCTGGTACAATTGGTCGACCATTCCCCAAAGTGACTGGGACTCGGGATCTGAGACAATTGTGACATTGGCAGTGCCATACATCTCACTGACTTTGGCGCCTTCGGTAGGATCAGCAAGGACAATCTGAAAACGTTTGGGAAATGGATTGGGAGATCCCAGCTCTGGCGTTAGATTGACATACAGTACTATAATTTGCTGTCCAGCTTCAAAAGTCAGCACTCCATCAGACCTGACAAAATCCTTGCCAGCAATAGCTGGTGATATTAATGTCCGGCCCACTGTTTCGGCTTTCTCCAGTTCCTTATGAGAAAAGATGATTAAAAAAAGGAAATCATACTGTGAGATAATCTCAAGACAGCATAAACAGAATTGGAGAAATCTCAAAGTATTCTAATTTTTCATATCAATATTTTTGCAGTTTGAAAGAAATTGCTGTTTAAAACAGAAACACGATTCAATGCAGGCCTTACCTTCAGTCCTTTTAGGATATGGTAGTTGCTATGCTTCTCTAACAGAAATAGGGCCTGATTCACTAAGCTTTTTTTTCCATAGATGCAGAATAGGAAAAAAAAACCTTAGTACATTAAGCCCACAGTGACATATATTTTGATCTTTTTGTAATCATGAAGATTCTTACAATCTGATATCCATAACTTTTATGCACACTATTTTAATGCAAATTAACATCATGAAATAATATGATATGTATTTCGCAATGCAATGTTCAAATATAGTAATAATTCCATGGCAACTGGCAAGAACCATGTTTTTGTTACAAAAAAAAATCTGTTGAATGTCTAAACACTGATACTGCAGTCACTACAACCTTTAACTTTGGTATAATTTAAAAGATGATAATCAGAACTTTGAAATGACACTAAGCAATGAAGAAGAAACCCATAGGCATTACATTTACCATTACATTATCCTTTCATGTTCTGGCCCAATACCTTTGGCCATAGTGCAGTGCAAGGGATGCAGGTTCGGATCCCCTATCTGACGGGGCCAGTTGTGCCTAGGTGTTACTGCATAGGTGGCACACTCCATTCCGCCGAGGGAGGAAAGATGGCTGATGCTAAACTAGCAGCCACTATTGGTCAACCAGCAGTGCTGAGCATGCATTTCAAAGGAGGTGCCCCCTGTGACTGGCAAAGGTTTCCCAAGCTGCCCAGATAGTACCCTCTGAGGAGGGGCAAATAAGCAAAGACAAATGAGGACATAAAAGGATGAAGTGTAATAAATCATTTCAATATTCCATGCACTCTCTTCACAAGTGGATGATAGACAAGAAAGTGTGCTAACCTTGAATTAAATCTCTGTGAAGCCTAGAAATACAGAGTAAACAATTTTTCATATTTAAATAGTCATGATGAAGATATCGTAAAGGATATATAGGAAAATTGGTTATTACCTGCTAATTTTCGTTCCTGAAGTACCAAGGATCAGTCCAGACAAGTGGGTTTATGCTTCCCTACCAGCAGATGGAGGCAGAGAAAAAACATTTGAGGCACTGCTACATAACCGAGAATGCCACCTACAGTCCTTTAGTATTGTGTTGCGACCATCGGTCTGCGACGGCTTCGCCCCACCTATTTTACTCTGCTTGTGGCTCCTCCCGCTCTCCTCGGACTAATGGCTGCCGCAGCATCTGTCTGCCGACCTCTCTGGCGTCCCCGGACCGGCTTTGGTGCTGCTTCCCGCCATGCTCCTCCAGTGTTCTCTGGAACTCTTACGGCTAAAGGGGTACCCTGTCCTCGGGGGCCACTTCTATTTCTTTCAGGTAGGAGCACTGGATGGCCGGCGCCATCTTGTGCTCCTACCATGTGACAGGGGCTGACCAATGGCACTGGTAGCCCCTGTGACATAGTAAGGGCAAAGGCTATCGGCGCCATTTTGAATACTGGCAGCCGATGGTCCGAGTGCAGGAGGTCGCTCCCAGACCTCCGCTGGACTTTTGGCAAGTCTTGTGGGGGTCAGGAGGGTCCCCAAGACTTGCCAAAAGCCCTTGGTGGTCCAGCAGGGGTCCGGGAGTGATCTCCTGCACTCGGGCCATCGGCTGCCAGTAATCAAAATGGCGCCGATAGCCTTTGCCCTTACTATGTCACAGGGGCTACCAGTGACATTGGTCAGCCCCTGGGGCCATCCAGTGCTCCTACCATGTGACAGGGTCCGGCCAATGGCACGGATACCCTGTCACATGGTAAGGGCAAAGGGCCATCCGCGCCATTTTGATTAGTGGCAGCCGACGGCCCGGGAGCGGGAGATCGCTCCAGGAATCCCCAATGGACCACCAGGTACCTGTAAAACGTTTTTGGGGGGGTCACGAGAGTGGGGGAAGCTAAGGTATTAGTTTTAAAGGGTCAGGGTGGGTTTTTTGTTTATCGGCTACCGGTGCCATTGGTTGGCCCCTGTCACATGGTAAGAGCAATGGACGGTCAGCGCCATCTTAGAAAATGGCGCGGGCCATCCATTGCTCCTTCCATGTTTTGGGGGGGAGGGTTGTAATTAACTAAATTTGAAGGTTCGGGGTGTTTGCGGTTTTTTCGGCGAAAATTGCAGAGAAAAAAAAACTGACCCATTGGAAAATGAAGTTTTTCATGGGTTGCCCGACCCATAGCCCGACCCGGCAGAAAAAAACAAAGCCCATCCTTATAATACAGCACTGTCCGGTGCTGAAAACAGTGCCGGGCCTGACCAAGGAATGAATTTGCCCCCCCCCCCCTTACCTGTCTCCCGACAGAGAAATCCAGTCACTCAACTGCCTCAGCCCTGCTCCTTTTCTGCCAGGAAACAGCTTTTAGGTGTTTTTTTCAAAAAAATTAAAACATACAGCCACTCACAAACAGAGCTAGGGAAGGGAAAAAAATCCCAAAACTTCCCTGCTTCTGAAGGAAGCCAAGCACCGAGGGTGCCAGGGACCCAGAGGGGGTGAGGGAACCAGGACCCCTGGTTTTCACTCCTCCTCCGACAAGGGCTGAGTCAGAACAAGGATCTCCACCCCCCCCCTGTTCAACGCGAGGGATGGCCACAAAGGAACCTAACACCTTGGGAAGCCAAAATCTCCTAAAAAATTCTCTCTTTTTTTTGAAACTCCAGACTGCAGGTTTGCACCTTTACCATCTACTGGATACAGACAAATACTGAGGGACTGCAGGTGACACTCTCGGTTGTGTAGCAGTGCCTCAAAGTTTTGTTCTCTGCCTCCATCTGCTGGTAAGAATGCATAAACCCACTTGTCTGAACTGATCTGGGGTATAAACAGAAAATGCCAGTTATTCCTTTACTCTTTCTCTTTCTTCAGTGTTCTTTGAAAAAACCTTGGTCATAACAAACCTAAATTATGACCCCAAGTGAATCCTGTATAGTATTTTTTTACAGGAGTCATTCTGCTACTGGATAAGAAACTCTCTTTGCTGCAAAATGACCTTTGCTAATGGGTTTTCCCATAGCTGTGCTCCAACAAGAGAAACCATGAAATTGAAGTTAGAAGGAATTACCTACCCATGTATTTCTTTGGTAACTGCAGTTAATAAACCATTAGCTACTATTCAGCATAGATATCAGGATGCTCTAGAACCCTATAAATTGAAATTTATCTTGCATTTACATTAATATTCTGTTAAGTTCTAAATAAGCACATGCAACCAGGAGAGAAAAATGGATTTGAGGTTACAATATAAGTATTAAAGCTTCTTTTTTTGTGCAACAGAGGTGGAAAAAATATGTGCACATGAGCACATCTATGCACAAGAACCTGATCATAGTATTAATTCCACAATAAGAGTAAAAAGCTCCAGAAATTTAGCCATTTATGAAATTAGTAAACTCCATAAATGGCTAAATTTCTGGAGCTTTTATACAGACCTATGTCAAAGCTAACAGTGAAATCTAGGGCTCCTATTACACAAATAGTACCATAGGGACAACTATCATATAAACTGAGAAAATACAAGGAAGGAATTGAAAATTTTGCTACTTCTGGATGGAATATTTTAGATTCGGGGTAACAATTTATACAGGGCTCTGTGCTAATAGATATGTACAGTATGCCTATAATTATAATTTGGGGATTTTTAGTCCGTATTTCCAATAATACTCAAGGCAGCTTGCAGCATTTTTAGAATTCAGGTATAATAGCCTCTGCGCCAAAGGGCTTACAATCTAAGTGGGTCTTTGAGGTAAAGGGAGACAAAGAAAGTCATTTTAAAATTAGTTTCTGTGGGTAACTGGCCTGTTATATAATTGCCCATCTGTTATGTGGGAAAACTTGCACACATATGTCCTTGCTTGTGCATAAGCTTATCCAGGCTGAGCGGAGGCATTCCTGGGGGTGGATTTCAGATGGGGTTTGACTTACAGGCATACTTTTGGATTTTCAAAAATATGCAAGTAAATTTCCTGAAAATTGCTATGCACATAACAAGTGCAATTGTGTGTAGATACATTTGGTAGGGATCACCTGAAGAAATATATCCAGTTCTAAAGGCTATATCTTCAAAAGGGTATAGGCAGAATAGAGGTGGTTGAGAAAAGGACTACCAAAATGGAACAGGATCTGCATCAAAAGTCTTGAGAGAATATTTAAGTATCTAAAGTATGCATATCCTAGAGCAAGGTTAGGCAACTCCGGTCCTGGAGTGCCACAAACAGGTCTGGTTTTCAGGATATGCACAATAAATAAGTATGAGATATGATTGCATACAATGGATGTAGTGCATGCAAGTATACCTCATACATATTCATTGTGGATCTCTTGAATACTGGACATGTTGGTGGCACTCTAGGACCGAAGTTGCCTATCCCTGCCCTAGGATATACATATATTACAGTGGCCTACCCTAGCCCTAGAGGTAAGAAGGGGTGAGGGATATAATATAGACATTCAAATTCCTCAAAGGATTAAATAATGCACAAGATGCAAATCTTTTTCAGTGGAAGGAAAGTTCTAAAACAAGAGGACATGATATGAAGCTGAAATGGAGTAACAACAGAAAATATTGCTTCATAGACAGGGTGATGGATCATTAACTTTCCAGGAGAGATGCTGGAGGCAAAATCAGTATCAGAATTTAAGATATGAAGGGAGAACCAGAGATCAACTGTATTCTATGGCATACATTAGGAAATTAATTGGGCAGTCTAGATGGATATTATAGGGGAGAAGGGCAGTTCTTTAAGAATCCTGCTTGACCTAGAGGATCTTTCTCCTTTTGTCCTTGTCACCAATCAGAATTCATACATTATACATAAGCCACCTTCCTAAGATACTATCATCCTACATCCTATTCATGATGATCCTCTAATGAGATGTATATCATTCAATGCCCAAAAGGTGACAAGCTGCCCCATATTGGGGCAGTGAGGCCACAATGCAGAAAGTGCTTGGCCTTTTACCTCTTCCCCAAATTTGCTGGGTGGGGACTAGAGCAGGATGGAGGGAGGGACTAGTGGCAGGGCACTAGGGCAAGATGTGGGGGCTCAAGGGGAAGGAGGGATGGCTTGCCACAGCCATTTAAGTGGGCCACATGCCTTCCCTTACTTCTTCCTAACTCTAGCGGGTTTGGCGCTCCCTCAACCTGGCAGTCCATTTTTCAGTCTCCTGGTGTCCCTGCATTAGGGGTGTGCATTCGTTTTTGCCGTATTGGCGATCCGCAACGTATATTGCACTTTTCGTTGTATTCGTGGGGAAGCGAAACGTATCGCGATTCCCCACGAATACAACGAATTTTCACCGAATTATTCGGCCGCCAATTTAAACAACCCCCCCTCCCTCCTGATCCCCCCCAAGACTTACCAAAACTCCCTGGTGGTCCAGTGGGGGGTCCGGGAATCATACCCTGCACTCACACACCCTCACACACAACCTATCAAAATGGCGCCGATAGCCTTTGACATACTATGTCACAGGGGCTACCGGTGCCATTGGTCAGCCCCTGTCACATGGCCATCAGCGCCATCTTGTGCTCCTACCATGTGACAGGGGCTGACCAATGGCACCGGTAGCCCCTGTGACATAGTAAGGGCAAGGCTATCAGCGCCATTTTGATTCCTGGCACCTGACGGCATGAGTGCAGGATATCACTCCCGGACCCCCGCTGGACCCCCAGGAACTTTTGGTCAGCTTGGGGGGGCCTCTTGACCCCCACAAGACTTGCCAAAAGTCCAGCGGGGGTCCGGGAACGACCTCGGGCCGTATTGCCAGTATTCAAAATGGCGTCGGCGGGGGGGGGGCGCTGTTGAGCGCGCACTGAGATGGACGTGTGAGAGCTGAGCTCCCGACCGAGGGATCTCTAAACCCTGATTAAGAGCGCGCACGTTAGCACTTTGGACTCCAATTTGTGGATAATCCCGGCGAGGTCAGATTATCATGGCAACCAAACGCAAAACGACTGATTTAAAGCAATTTAGCTATCAAAAATTACAAACGGACCAGCAGGCCGATGGTGACTTGTTGCTGACCGGGTCTCAAGATGGCGACGGCGGCGGGGAAAATACTTCTATTCAACACACTGCAATACAGATCGCCGATGTTCTGAGCCGTGATGAATTGCGAGGGTGGTTCATGGACATAAGAGTCGACATGAAAAACCACAAAACGGAGCTTTTGGCAACCATGACTGAGCTACGTGAAGATATGGCGGCGCTTGGTAATAGAGTGGAGGAGTTGGAGCTCCGGGTGGAAGGCCATGCTGATAAGATGGCGTCGCATACCACGCAGTACTTACAACTACAAAATGAAAATCAGGCTATACAAGAAAAATTGGAAGATCTCGAGAACCGCTCGAGACGGAATAACTTACGCATACGAGGCATACCCGAGTCAGAGGATTACAAGGACGCTCCTGATGTTGCTCGCAAGATTTGCGCTTTCTTTCTCTCTGTGAATCCAGGGCAGCAGTCGGCGGATTCGGACATGAGTCAGCCAGACATTTATATTGAACGAGCACACAGAGCGCTCGGTCGACGTACCGACAATCAGGCGAGGGACATAATTTTATGTATCCGGGATTATATGCAAAAGACACAAATTTATGAGGCAGCTCGTGCGCAATCCTCGTGGCAATGGGACGGACACACTATCACGGTGTTTCAAGACTTGGCTCCCATAACTCTACGGAAGCGGTTTGAGCTCCGGGAAGCTACCAGAGTTTTGAGGGAAGCCCAGATCCGGTACAGATGGACTTTTCCATTTGGTTTGTTTTTTTCGCACCGGGGCACGACTTATCGAGTAAAGTCCCTCCCAGAAGCGGCTGAGGCCCTGAAGTCGGCGGGACTTACGGTCAATTTCTCCATACCCAAAGCTCAGACCGGGCCTACCGCTGGGGAGAAGTATCCCCGCTGGCAAAGGGCTACTAACGGGCGCAGACGTCTACGTCGCCAGAACGGGGTCCAAGAACCATCTATGGATGACCAGGGCTGAAAGGCCTGTGAGCACCAGGTTTCCTGTTTGTGGATTTTTTCACCGGGACACTCATCTTTAATTGCCGAGCGAGTGTTCATTTTGTTTGGGATTGTGAATGGCTGTCGTGGGTGGAGACACACGTTTGTTTTTGACATACCATGATGTTTACTTATAGTATTGCTGTTGCATGTTGTTGTCACTATGGGGTGGAGGGATTCTCGGGGGGATTGGGTTGCCTGCATGTCGGTCTCTGTGCGTGTCGAGGCCCCCAAGGGGAGGGTAATCTGCCCAAAATGGCGTCGGCGCTACTTTTGCCCTCACTATGTCACAGGGCCGACCGTCCTGGACCCCCCACTGGACCACCAGGGAGTTTTGGTAAGTCTTGGGGGGGTCAGGAGGGTGGGGGGTTGTAGTACATTTAATTTTAGCTGGGTAACGAATAGATTTAGACATATAACCGTATCGGGGCGCCATACGGACGTATGCAACGTATCTGCCCCCCGACGAATACGTATCCCGAATGCAACGTATGGCGCCCCTCTGCACATCCCTACCCTGCATTAGCTGCTCTCCCTTTCTAGGCTCTGTCGGCATGGCAGTAGTGCGGCCCAGATCATCAGGATTCCTCTGCAACAACTTGACCTTGGTGCATGAAGTGCACACTGAGAAGGTGTGCAGCAATGGCGGAGAGTGTCAGCAGAGCATCCAGTGTCTGTGGTGCAGAGACGCACAACCTTGAACATATGGCGGTAGTGGTCAGGACCAAAATGGTAAATTAAAATATATATATGTTATGGTTTTGAGGTGTTTGGTGGATTCTTAGGTGCTGCAGTGATGACCACTCCCACGGGGAGGAGCCCCGTGGCGAACTGCAATACCAGGATAGACTCAGATGCACAATCACGGAGATAATCTTTATTGTACAGCTTGTAGAGTTCACCAGAGGTGGCAGTAATGAGTAGATTCCTGCAGCAGCAGTCTAGGGTCCTCGGCTGAGGAGACCTGTCCCACAATGGTGGTATAGGGATTTCCGATGCAGATTTTCAATGAGGTAATTGAGACAGACTGGTAGATGTTAAACTACTCACACTCTTGTAGCTGTAATGGTGGAGTTTCCAGCAGGTAGAAGTAATAGTGGCAGGCACCAAGGTAGACAGCTCAGGCCCTCTAGGAGCGCGTACCTGGATATTGGAGAGGCACCTGGAAAGAAGCATAGGGCCCCCGAGGAGCGGGTACCCAAGTTAGTAAAACCCTGGAGGGTAGAGAGAGCTTCCAGCAGCAGCGAGAAGCGGCAGAGCAGCTTAGACCGGATGAATCCAATCCTTGCTGACTCAAAGTCAGTCAGCAAATGGGCAACCTAAATACCCGGAAGTTGTGACGTCACTCGAGGGGGACGCCCCCGAGGTTCGCGCCGATGTTGGAATAAAGACATGGGTAGCACGCGCGCGTGCACCCTAGGAGGCCCTCAAGTGAATCATGGCGGAAAAGCCTTGCCATAGCCGTTCCGGGGACGCCAGAGAGTGCGGCAAGCAGATGTGGCGGTCCCATTTTCCCTGGTGGAGAAAGCAAATATTGAGGTGAGGCATGTGGGACGAAGCCATCTGAGTCCGACGGACGCAACAATATAGAGAGAAAGAAAACGAGAGAGAGCAAGGATAACAGGTTTTTGAGAATCCATGAGTTTTGTGTAGGTATAGCAAGAAATTATGGCTGTCTCCCAGACTAGAGGCCTATGGGAAGGCTGTTTCACTTGGTGGGGGAGGTAACACATGGAGCCAGTCCAGATATCCAGTGTTAAGAGTGTCTGGGGCTTTGCTTGCTAGAAAAAGAGGCATTCCTTATCTTTCTTCATATTCCGAATAGCGAGGGTGGCCGCATGGTTTGGGTTTGCATAGTGTATGCCGTGTTTTTGTTTTCTTTCCTCAATCTGTCTGTTGCAGAAGCAGCACCATCATTGTGGGGTTGTGTTCATTTGTTGGCAGTCAAGTGTGATGGTCTAAGTGTGCTTAGTTGCCGACCATTTTGAAGGGGGGGTGGGGGCTCAGTGTTCAGTTGGCCATATTAAGGAGGTCAATTTTGAAAGTAGTGGCAGCCATATTGGGAATGTTGGTTTTGTCTGTGGCAATGGCCATAGTGGGGAGGTTTGTTTGTTAGCTATAGGCAGCCATACTGGGGAGGTCTGTGTTTTATAAATTGGTGGTCATTTTGTAGGGGCTCTGTGTGTCTTATCATTCAGTGGCCATCTTGATGAGATCCCTAAGGGTTTCTATATTGTCCATCTCATGAAGGTCTACTCAAGATTAATGGTAGCCATCTTAAGAGACCCACTAACATTGGTAGAAGTCATATTAAAGGGGAACAAAAAACTGAATTTAATCCATACACCACGTAACATCAACATGTTTTTCTGCATTTTTCTGCTTGCTTTACCAATGTAATTCATGCCACCTAAGACATAAGCGGGTAGCAAGAAGAGAACCAGAACTTCATAAAAACTGAATGATGTAGCAAAGCTTGCCATACACAAATGGATTCCTGTCACCAAGCCACCAGAGAAGACTCATCCGACTAAATGTCATGTGGTATCAGTCCATTCTATTGATCAAAATGAATTAGATGACCTGATCAACAAGCTTCATGAACAGACAAAGTATCATAGAACCTATTGAGTGTGGCAGCGTCTCTGTGGTAAGGACATTCAGATCGATCACAACATCACAGAAAGGCCAGCTAGTGAAACAGAAAACGAGAAATATTTTACTTAATAAGGGGGAAGATTTCCCTTCCTCCTCATTTGGTTCTGGTAGGTCTGCCTCCCCCAACGAGACAAGTCTACATCTGAAGTTGGACACTGATTCTTACTCTTCAAGTGAGGACGTCAGTGACAATGAGCTAGCGTTAACAGCTATTATGAGAAACACACATAAAACATTTAGTAAAAAGAAAGCCAATAAAAAAGGAAGTAGGCTTAGTGTGGTGTGGGAGCATTGAGATTAGGATGTAAGAAGAGGCAGCAAGACAATGAAGAGAACAGCATCCTTGTCCATGTCGCCTGAGGTTCATGCCACCAAAGATTCCATATGCGGGGTTAACACATTAGCTCAAGGAATTCCCAGAAAAATAAAGAAAAAAATCGGAAAGGGGAATTTATAGACATCTTCTCTTTAGTAAAAAAAAAGACCAATATGGCATTAGTAATGATTCTAAGGATAAAACCATAGGGGGGCAAAGACAAAGAGAGGAAATTCCTAATATATAAATGCATTATTAATTGAATTTCAGCATGTTATATATTTATGAATGTGGAGGTGGAAAAGGAACCAGAACAGAGTCGTATTTGGTATGATATCTCGATACCATTATGCAGGTGCATAGATACTTTTGGGGTTGGGCTTGGCTTAATTATGACATTAAATTTAGGAAAAGCAGTGTAGAAATTAAATCCATTACTTAGCAGCATAGGATTATTGATTTGTGGTAGATGAAATGACTATCCAGAGACATTTTCACTCTGACAGATTTCCCAGTGCTTCCCACTTAAGGTACAATACAAGCATCATTCCTAACTTGGGGAGTTGTGTTTGCCAGCAGTATAACATCAGTTTATGTACATGGAATGCAAGCAATTTCCAACGCGCTTGTTCCAACTGTGGTGGACCTCATCCCTTCTCTCACTGTAGAAATCCTAGTTTCAAGCAAGGTCTTAACCTCCAACCACACAGTTCCACTGATGTCACTGGTTCCATCCCCAGTCAAGCTTAGAATTATAGCTTTGTGGCTGGAAAAGTACCCAGCTCGTGATGTGGCAAAGCTCAATTATGATGTTTTTTCTTTGGATTTTCCAATCCTTTACAGCGGCCGTATGACCACATACTTAGGCAATTCTTTGTCTCTTCAACAACATGAAGCATTGCATGGGAAAAAAAATTGATAAGAATTAGAGATGTGCTTCGTTTAAACATATCGGTTTGGGCTTTGGATTGGGTGCTTCACGTAAAATTTTGGTTTCCCACGGTTCTTTTTTTTTTTTTTTGCAATTTTCGATGAAGTGCGTTAATGCGCTCTAATGGGCCTTACTGCACACTAACAACCAGTTAGTGCACAGTACACCAAACGAGATAGTGCGCACTAGCTAGATGTTAATGCACATTAAGGCCCGCTAGTGCACAGTAACAGGTTAGTTAGTGCACACTAACAGGTTAGTTAGTGCGCCCTAATAGAACTTACAGCGCACAAAGTATGTAGTAGTGCGCTTTAACTAATGTTAGTGCGCACTAATAAATGCTACTTAAAAATTAAAAAGTATCAATTCAGAAGAGTTCGTAGCTAGAAAAACAGTGCACAATAATTGGTATTACTGCACACTAAGAGATATGCAGTGCACAGTAAAACACAAAATACGAATTTTGCCGAAATTTCGGCAAAAATCGCTTCGTATATCAGCACTACTGAACCATGACGAATTAGACAATATCATTGACATTGTCTAATTTTAAAAAACGAATGCACATCCCTAATAAGAATGTGACCCTGGGGAGGGTAGCAGGTCCCTTCCCATTTGTTCCCTTGCCACACATTATCATATCTGGGAATTGTCCCATAAAGGAGGGCAAATTCAGACTAATTCATAACTTGTGCATTAATCCTCATTTATGTTTGGTCCAATATGATTCACTTGATCAGAAGGTAAGCATCATCAGAAAATTTTACACAAAGACCAGGTTGGCAAAGGACAACATTGAATTAGCCTTTTTACTTTTTACTATGCATCCAAATTTATTCTAATTGCTCAGTTTTGCATTCAGAGGCAGTTAATATTTTGACAAATGCATACCAATCAGTTGCCCCACATTTTGTGCTTACTTCAAAACATTAAATACATTAATTCACTAGGTAGTGAAGCAAACCTCTGGAAGCCAGAACATAATTCATTATCTCAACCTTTTTCTTTTTGTCACTAGAATCTTCTCCAAATGCAATTTTGCTATCAGCCTTTCAGCATACCCCTAGTACAGGATAAAACATTGGGTCCAGCCACCTTCCTGATATTCTTCGATATCGAGTTGGAGGTGCGATCTAGGTTAATAAGGCTTCCCCAAGACAAGTTTAAAAAGCTAAGGAATGTATTGCAGAGCATGAAGTGAGCCAAAAAAGCAACCATGATTCAATTTCAATCTCTCATCGAGCTCCTTAGCTTCGTTTATACAATTATCCTGATGGGTAGGGTGTTCATCAAGCATTAGCTCTAGTACTAAGAAAAGACACCATTTTATGAGTGACTAAAGTGATTAAGGAGGAATTGGAAGTATGTGTGACTTTTCTAACGTCTTTTAACAGGCTGGCACTATGGCCTCCCCCACCCATGTACAACAGCAAAATCAAATTATTTATGGATGCCTTGGAGGAGGAGGGGAGAAGGTTGGAATTTACTTCCAGAGTGCCTGATATGCTGAAGTCTGGCTAGAGTCCTGGCACCAATGCAGGCTAACTAGAAATTTTATTTTCCTAGAGCTACTCTCTACTGTAATGATGCTACATATCTGAGGCAAGGACTTGTGCAGCAAATCTGTTGGAGAATATGGCTGTGGTGAAAACTATTAATAGGATGTACACCAGAGCACCTGGTATGATAGCACTACTGAGGAAACTCATACTATATTGCCTACTGCTCAATACTGCCTGCTCAGTACTGCCTGTTCAGAGGAATGCCATAGCTGATGTTATTTTCCATTTAAGTGCCCCTTTTTTAGATCCCTGTTTCCATTCAACATTACTATTCTTTATCTGTGAAAATCAACGCACCACGCAAAATAGAGATTAGGCTGTTCAAATCCCAGGAACTCCAGGTCTGCCTAGTTTATGCCCCCCTCCCCCCGAGCATTCTAGAATACAATCCCTCCCCCCTTATTGAATTCATTTCCAACAACATTAACAGTGACGCCCCTGCCATTATCCTGGGGGATTTCAACCTCCATGTAGATGCCACCCCCCGCTCCTCGTCCTGTGAAGCCGTCCTCAGCTCACTCGATGCCATCGGCTTTACCCAAATTATCTCATCCCCCACCCATAAAGCAGGGCACACCCTGGACCTCCTCTTCGTCAACTCCAGTATTCGCCTCTCCACTAAGCCATCCTGTACCCCTGTCCCATGGTCTGATCACACTATTGTCAAATCCTCCCTCTCCATAAAGACACCCAAATCTTGCGACCCCCACCCCCACCACCACATCTATTATCTACAGAAAATCCTGCCCTAGTGAGGACCTCACTTCAGCCTTTGCTAGCTCCTCATTGAAACTCGACTGCTCAACCCCAAACACAGCCCTAGATTCTTGGAGCCACATCATCTTAGATATCACAAACAAACTGTGTCCTATCACCACACATGAAATTAAACCATCTGCAAAAAAGCAAAACCCATGGTACTCCTCAGACCTCAAACGAATAAAATATGAGCTCAGGCAAAAAGAAGGTACATGGCGAAAAGACCCATCCCCTCAAAAAGCGTCCATATTCAAATCCTCACTACATCTCTACAGGCTAGCTACCCTCAAAGCCAAACGAGACTTCTACGCCCTAAGAATCCACGACTACAAATATAACCCAAAAGCCCTCTTCACCTATGTGTCTACCCTTAACAAATACACATCTCCCCCTATTCCTGACAGCGA
Source organism: Rhinatrema bivittatum (assembly GCF_901001135.1). Taxonomy (NCBI): domain Eukaryota; kingdom Metazoa; phylum Chordata; class Amphibia; order Gymnophiona; family Rhinatrematidae; genus Rhinatrema; species Rhinatrema bivittatum. The sequence continues at coordinate 661,568,710 of NC_042615.1, forward strand.
AGCCAGCAGCAAATGTGAAGAACTGGCACGCTACTTTCATGACAAAATTGCAAACATTCTCCTCCGATTTCCCCCTACACCCCATTCGCTCCCTGTTACAACAGGCGCTGCAACACCCTTGGCCTCCTTTAACAACCTTGACCTCGTCTCATCCACTGAAATCGCATCAATTCTTAAAAAGATTTTATTTATTTATTTATTTAACATTTTTATATACCGACCTTCATGAAAGAAATTCATATCAGATCGGTTTACAAATAACATGAGGGGAATAACAAAGTCAACCATATAACAAGAAATGAAAGTTACATATAACAAGGGGTATTAACCTGGAGGGCTAGGATAGCCGGAGCGATAGAAGGCATAACTGAACAAATTAGATAATACAATATTATGATGAGAAGAGGCATAAGTGTATAGGCTACACTTGTCAGAGAGTTTAGGTAGGAGTCAGTGTCTGAATTAGTGAGGAATTGCTGGATCTGTAGGTTAAGTGAAGGCCTGGATGAAGAGCCATGTCTTAAGTTTTTTACGGAAGGTAAGCGGGCATGGTTCTAATCTGAGTTCTGTGGGCATCTTGTTCCAGATGGCTGGGCCGGCTGTAGAGAAGGTTCATTCTTTGGTAGATGATAGGCGAGTAGATTTCATTGTAGGGGGTTGCAGGGTGCCTTTATATGCTTCTCGAATCGGTCTGTCTGATGAGTATAATTTGAGGGGAATCTGGAGGTCTAGTTGTTGTTGGTTGTGAATGACTTTGTGGATTATAGTGAGAGCCTTGTGTAATATTCTATATTTGATTGGCAGCCAGTGCAGGTTCTGTAGTATGGGAGTGATGTGTGTTCCTCTGTTGGTATTAGTCAGGATTCTTGCCGCAGCATTTTGGAGCATCTGTAATGGTTTGATAGATGAAGTAGGGAGCCCGAGGAGAAGAGAGTTACAGTAATCTGTTTTGGAAAAGAGTGTGACTTGGAGCACTGTCCTGAAATCTTGGAAGTGGAGGAGGGGTTTGAGCCTTTTCATAACTTGTAATTTATAAAAGCAGTCCTTGGTAGTGTTATTGATGGCTTTCTTAAGATTCAGACGGTTATCAATGATTACTCCAAGGTCCCTTACTTGCGTGATCTGGGTGTTGCCTGCTGGTGGATTGATTAAGGCCGAGTGGTCCGAGGAGATGATTAGGAGTTCAGTCTTATTTGCATTCAGAACTAGATTCAAGTTGGTGAGCAGACTGTTTATAGATTTGAGGCAGATTTCCCAAAAGGCGAGAGATTTAGGGAGAGATTCTGTAATGGGAATCAGAATCTGTACGTCATCTGCATAGAGATAGAATTTTAATTTTAGGTCCGTAAGCAGTTGACAGAGGGGCAGGAGGTATATATTGAATAGTGTGGGTGACAAGGAAGAGCCTTGTGGTACTCCTAATGTTGATTTGACAAGATGAAACCTTCAACTCACCCCTCAGATACTATCCCCACCAAAGCCCTCCTCACCATACCTGACACCATCTCTAAAGCCATTACTGATGTTATCAACTGCTCCCTCTCCTCAGGCATTGTCCCCGATTTACTCAAGCATGCTGTGGTCAAACCGCTGCTCAAAAAACCTTCACTAGACCCCAAGGACCCTGCCAACTTTCGCCCCATCTAAGTTGCAAGTCGTCAACTTGCAACTTAGAGAATTCCTTGAAACCCACAACCTTCTCCACTCCTCCCAATTTGGCTTCCGCAAATATCTCAACACCGAAGCCCTCTTACTCTCCTTGACCGAACACTTACTGAGGGGAATGGATCAAGGTCACAGCTACATTCTTGCTCTGCTGGACATTTCGGCAGCTTTCGATACTATAAATCACAACCACCTTCTCTCCCGCCTAACCGACATTGGCCTTTCCAGCACAGCCCTTAAGTGGTTCTCATCCTACCTCGACAATAGGTGATTCACTGTGAAAATAGGCAATGCTGAGTCCACCCACTATGCCCTCTCCCAAGGAGTCCCGCAAGGCTCCTCTATTTTCTCTAATCTTTTTAACATCTACCTCACCCCTTTGTGCAAACCTTTATCAGAACTCGGCCTCAAATTCTCTCTCTACGCTGATGACATGCAAATCATCATACCCATTCAAGGCTCCCTATCCGACGCCCTTGAATCCTGGGGAAATTATCTTGCCACCATCACTACCTTACTTACCAATCTCCATCTGGCTCTAAACACATCCAAAACTGAACTGCTCCTCATCTCCCAACACCTCCCTACTAACTTCTCACTCACAAATGACCCTGCCGACAAGATTCTTCATGAGCAGCCCCGAGCAAGGAACCTGGGGGTCCTAATCGACCAGCAACTGAACCTCAAAAAACATATCAATGCCATACTCAAAGAGGGTTTCTACAAACTAAGGGCCTCATTTTCTAAAGTATCGCAGGCCTAAGATACTTTAGAAGATGAGGGGTGGGGGGCCGAAACGGGAGGCGGGCCTGCGCTAGCCGGCAGCAATCACACCGTCACGGTGCGATTGCTGCCAGTTTCGCACCCAATAGCGCCACCATAGGAGGTGTAGCTATTGGGAGCGAAATAGGCAGCGAAAAGGCAATTACCTTTTTGCTGTCCGCGGTGTCAGCGCAGAGTCGGCCCCAGTGACGCCCCGACTCCTCCTCTTCCGGGGCAGACTCTGCCCCGACTCCGCCCCGATCCTGGTATCACACGCAATAAGGGACTTTTCGCGTGCGAAAGGTCCCTTATTGCGTGCGAGCGGCTTGGAAAATGAGGCCCTAAATGTCTTAAAAAACCTGAAACCTCTACTTCCCGCCAGTGACTTCCATATGGTCATCCAGGCTCCCTCTTTCTTGGCTTACCCTACTCCTCCATAAAGCCCCTCCAAATGCTGGAGAATGCTGTAGCCAGAACCCTCTCCAACGCTCGCAAATATGACCATATCTCCCCGATCCTGAAGGACCTATATTGGCTCCCTATTCCCTCCCGTATCCTCTATAAATCCCTGACCATTATCCATAAAGCCTTATATTCACATAACTCCAACTGGCTTGTCGACCCCCTCCAATTTGCATGCCCGACTCGACCGATGAGGACCATAAACAAAGGGTCCCTCCATGTGCCCTCCCTAAAGAAAGCGCACCTCACATCTACGAGGGATCGGACACTCTCCATTGCTGGATCTATGCACTGGAACTCACTCCTGACCCACCTCAGATTTGAACCATGCATCATAAAATTCAGAGCCCAACTTAAGACTTGGCTATTCAAACAAGCCTTTCCCCAAAATCCTTGACGACTATTGATTTGTGATGTTATACTGATCTGAACTTGACTCTGATTTTGTTCTTGATAGTTCACTTGTTGATTTGTTCCTATGCCTTCTTGCTTTCCTTTTGGTTCTTTGTACCCCCAACCCTTTCCCCTGTTTTTTGTAATTTCCGTCCTACGGTTTGATGTAAACCGATGTGATGTTTCGACTAATGTCGGTATAGAAGACTCTTTAAATAAATAAATAAATAAATAAATAAATAAATAAATAGATAAATAAATAAATCTGTCAAGCAATGTTGTGATATTGAATCTTTGAGGGAGAAAGGAGGGAGCTCAAGGGAGGGGGAGTGAAAACAGAGTCGTGGGGAAAAGGGGAAATAAGAAGGAGGTAGCCCATAGTGGCACTTGTATGAATTGAGTGAAGAAGTGTGAAAGCGTAAGCTGTGTAGTTTACCCTTCCACTGCAATTTATAGCAAAGGCTGCACTGGAGATCGCAGAGATTAGGTAAATTCAGATTCTGCTCCCAGCAGCAATTTTTAGGGTTTGAGGAAAGGAGGGAGGGTTTGGGGTGAGGGGATGCAGTACAAGGATATTTAGACTATGAGAACAGGGGGGAGGCCCTGCAGCAGCAATACCGAACATTAGTGGGAGAACCGGGGAAGGGGCTTGGGAGGAGAGGACAGTGGATTCTGGCACATTATTATAAATTTAAAAGGGGATTGGGTGTAGTGGGTGCATGGCCCAACAGGGCTTATCTTTAATTTTGTGGGCAAGGTTGCAAACCGGGCCGTAGGTCCTTTATTTCTTCTTCTTCTATTACTTTTTTTGAGATCAATACTGACCTGGATATCTTCTGAGGATATCCAGATAAGTAGCAAGTTATCCAGCCACACAAAGTCAGATAATTAAAAAACCTAAGTGGCTATATTCAAACATAGCCAATTAGCTTTCTTAGGCCAGGATTCCTCATTCATCGCAGAATGATGAATCCAGTGAAAACAGGGGGTGGGGGGGTGAAGGGGGGGTGGGGCCTGCGAAAGCCCGTAGCCTTCGCTCCACCGCGGTGTCTTTGCTGCCGGCTTTCACACCAAATAGCACCACCATGAAAGGTGGTGCTATTCGGCGCGCTATTGCCGAAGATAACGTTAGTAATGTTATCACCGGCAGCGAAGACGCCGCCGACTCCTCCCTCCCCGACTCCTCCCCTCCCCCTAATTTGCATTATATAGCATTCGAAAAGGCACTTTTCACATGCAATATGGCCTTATTGCATGCGTTAGGGCCCTAACGCATGTGATTTATTTATTTAAAAGTTCTTATATACCGCGAATTGGGCAGAGACCTGACCGTCTAAGCGGTGTACAATAAAAACATACATAATTAAAATGACAATACAATCAGTACGCACGCGATAAAGCTTTAGTGAATGACCCCCTTAGTTATCTCACTACATATAGCTGGATAACTTTTGTCAAGTATATTCAGCAGGATGTTTATCCCACTGAGTATATGGGACAAATTGTCCGGCTAAATTTAGCTGGATAACTTGTCCACTAAACGACTTACTGAATATTGTCCTCACTGTCCACAGTTGGAGTATATTTATTTAATCTGTTATATTCTGCACATTCCACGTCACAGGAGATCACATTTAAAACATTCATAATTGTTAAGATAAAACTCAATAAAATGAAATCAGACAATAGAACAAACAATAAAGTTAAAAATATAAAGCACATAAAGCTAAAAATAAGACACAAAAAATACATAAAAAGTTTCTTATTAAATATAACAAAGCAATAATTACTATCCGCCTAAAGCAAAGTTAAAATGGCCATTGACTCCAAATGCACTTTTAAACAAAAAGGTTTTTAGTGCTGTCTTAAAAAGGGTAGTATCAGATAATAGGAGCAGTTGCTCTAGCATGGTATTCCAAAATGCTTGGCCAGCGACTGAGAAAGCATGCTCTCAAACTTCTATCAGATGTACTGTTCTTTATGATGGTAGTTCTAAAATATGCTTGTCTATTGAATATAAAGAGCACCCAGGAACATAAATATGTAAAATGGTACAAATCGATGGGACAAAGTCATTGTTTGTAATCAATTTGTATATAAGCATCACTACTTTATACTTTATCCATCATTACACTGGAAGCCTGTGGAGAACTTTTAACATCAGTGTATTATGCTGAAACCAACTGGTGCCAGTAAGGAATCTTGCTGTAGAATTTTTGTAAGATTTGAAGAGCTTTCAAGGAAGCCTCAGGCAAACCAAGCAGCAAAGAATTCCAGTAATCTAAACTTGTTAACAAAGGGGCCTATAAGACAGAACAAAAGTCTTCTTTGCTATTTGCCCAAAGTTATGCTCCTATTTTTGGATTAGCTACATGAAGCACGGATTTGAATAATGCTAGTATATTGAGGGGTTTCAGTTCATATGCTGATGAGCAAACACTCACTGCTAAACCAGCTGATTTTCTTATGGTTATGGCTGCATTAGGATGTGAAGAGGTGGTATAACATGAAAGTGGCCATATGCTTGATCTGATTTTTTTTTTTTTTTTGGTCAAGCTATTTTGTGAGCTAGAACCAATGATCTGCCCATTGATAAGTTACCTTGGACCAATCATTGTTGTTTAACTCTATCAACATCTTTAAATGCATGTCCTAGACAGCCTATACATAAACCAGTGAATATGGTAAATGTGGATATTTAGAGGTTCATTTTCAGCTGCTGTGCGGCTTGGCACGTTAGCCAGATACACTTATTCAGCTAACTTAGCTTGGATATTCAGTGGTTTGGCAGCACCGCTGAATATGCCCAGCTGTTTAAATTAGCTGGATAAACTTATCCAGCTAATTTTAGCACAGCCCTTTGGTCCTACCAGAGTTAGCTGGATAAGTTATACAGCTAACTGATCCTCCCCATTATGCCAATTCCCCACCCCTATCATATCCAGCTAAGTGGCACCCACTAATCTAGCTGAATATTTAGTGGCACCACTTAGTCAGATAAATAGCACTTATCCAGCCAATCATCTTTGAATAAATCTTGTGTTATTTCATACACAGAATAGAGCTGGCATAGTATCATCAGACAGAATGTCAACTTTCTTGTGACAAGTTTGCTGATTATTTTCAGGAGAAGGTTAAGGATATTTGTGAAGGCTTTCCAGTTGAGATTATGAAATTTGATATCTATTCAGGATCTTTTGTTGGGATTGTGAAACATGATACTCAAATGTTAAAGAAGGGGCTTCACTGGGATCAGTTTACCATGATCACTACTTTAGAAGCAGAGCAAATTTTATGGCTTGTTAAATTCTACCACCTGCTCATTAAAACCCTGCTTTACTGCAGTACTAAAGATTCTGCATAACGCAGTAGAAAAGGACTGGAAGGCTCAACTGCATACTGTTCCCAGCATCCCCTAGGAGAGGACACCAGAGGTCACAGTGAGCGATCCAGGCTTCGAACTCCACAGCCCCAGTTTCCAGAGGCTCCACAGTCTTTGCAGTAGAAGAGGACCGGAAGTGTGAGCCTAATGGCACGCAAATCTCAAACCTCTCAATCCTTTGCATGAAGATCAACTTAATTGGTGGTTAAAGAAGATTGGTAAATATAGCTTTGGGAAATCTTATGACTTAAAAAAGTTTGGAGAGAGGTAAAATAATGGGATATATTCTTTAGAGTTTGTGTGTGTCTGAGATAATAAGAAAGGCAGAGGGAGTTAATTTAGTGTTTGTCTTTCCCTCCCACCCACCCCTAGCTCAACTCTTGATTTTTAGGCAAGAGACAATGTATCATTAAAAATCAATCAGGCTCTTATCTAAATAATACTAATGCACCAGCCCTTATTGAGAGTTTAATCATCCCCTTCTTGTAGGTCACTAGCAGATTAATTAGTGAATATACCTATAAATTAAAAGTAATCTAATTTCAACTTCCTTAGCAACCTAAACTTAACTAGGAACTCAACAAAATTAAGATGAAGGCAGAAGTTCAGCAGCAAGAGGGGGGCTTTCCAGTATTTTGCATCAAGTGTCACATGTATGATTTTTTACCTGACTGTGAAAGATTGTATGTGTGCACCCGGTGTAAAGAGCGCCTAGCTCTCAGAGAACGAGTCTGATCTCTGGAGGCTAGAGTGGCAAACCTGGAAGAGCTGAGGCAGACAGAGACATAAATTGATAAGACCTTCAGGGACATAGTAGTCAAGTCCCAAATCCAGTCTGGTAGCCCTAGTGCTGCCTTAGATCAGAAAGGTCTCCCGGTTGGAGACCATCACCCTGGTGTAGCAGGAAGTGATCCTGTAACATGAATCTGCTCTCAAGGTGATATGCTGTCCTCTCGCACTGAGGACAAGTCTCCCAGGACTACTTCCCAGGAGGGAAGGGCTAGGTCAACCATCATAGTTGATGATTCATTTATTAGAAATGTAGATAGCTGGGTAGCTGGAGGGCGTGAGGACCAAATGGTAACTTGTCTGCCTGGTACAAAAGTGGTGGACCTCAAGCATCACCTAGATAGGATTATAGACAGTGCTGGTGTGGGGCTGGCTGTCATGGTACATGTGGGCACCAAATATATAGGAAAATGTGGGAGGGAGGTTCTGGAAGCCAAATTTAGGATTTTAGGTAGAAAGCTGATATCCAGAACTTCCAGGAATTCTCCAGGAACCTCCTGGAGATCTCTAAAATGCTCCCTGTTCCATGTGTAGGTTCACAGAGGTAGGCAGAGCTTCGGAGTCTCAATGCGTGGATGAGATAATGGTGCAGGGAAGAGGGATTCAGTTTTCTAAGGAAGTGGACAACCTTTTGGGGAAGGGGGAGACTTTTCCAAAAGGACTGGCTCCACTTTAACCAGAATGGACTCAGGCTGCCGGTGCTAACTTTTAAAAAGGAGATAGATCAGCTTTTAGACTAGAACAAAGGAGAAACCAACATTCACTCAGCAGTGCACAGTTCAGAAGAATGTATCTTTGAAGGATACTAATGAAACAGGAGAGTAGAGCATCCCAACAGAGAGGTTCCAATAAAAGCAAAAGTAGTCCATGTGCCTATATGTAAAGAATCACCTGAGCTAAAGAATTCCAAATTATCCCTATTAAGAGGTAGATTTTCAAACCTTACGCAATCGTGTACTTTTGTTCGCGCCACCGGCGCAAACAAAAGTACACCAGATTTTATAAGATATGCACGTAGCCACACATATCTTATAAAATCCGGGGTCGGCGCATGCAAGGCTGCCCAAAATCGGCAGCCTGCGTGCGCCAAGCCGCGCAGCCTGCCTCCGTTCCCTCCGAGGCCGCTCCGATTTCGGAGCGGCCTCGGAGGGAACTTTCCTTCGCCCTCCCCCCACCTTCCCCTCCCTTCCCCTACCTCATCCACCCCCCCCCGGCCCTATCTAAACCCCCCCCCTTACCTTTGTCAGCAAAGTTACGCCTGCTGAAAGCAGGCGTAACTTTGCGCGCGTCGGCCGGCTGCCCCGCTCCATGGTCCGGTCCCGGGGGCTGTTCCAGAGGCCGCGCCCATGCCCCCGGAACGCCCCCGGGCCAAAACCACACCCACGTCGCTGCCCTCGAAACGCCGCGCCCCGCCCCCTAAACGCCACGTCATCCCGCCACGCCCCCGACAGGAAGCCCCAGGACTTACACGCGTCCCGGGGCTCTGCGCGCACCGGCGGCCTATGCAAAATAGGCATGCCGGCGCGCGAGGGCCCTGCGCGCGTAAATCCGGAAGGATTTACGCGCGCAGGGGTTTTAAAATCTGCCCCTAACTGAAAAGCAGGTTGTTAATACAAACAAAAACGCGCTTTGAAATATCTGTATGCCTATGCCAGAAGTCTAAGAACCAAGTTGGGAGAGTGTATAGCAGTGAATGATAAGATAGACATAATTGGCATCTCAGAGACCTGGTGGAAGGAGGATAACCAACAGGACAGTGCTATATCAGGGTACAAATTATATCTTAATGATAGGGAGGATCAACTTGGTGGGGGTGTGGCACTTTATATCCAGGAGGGTATAGAGTCCAACAGGATAAAGATCATACAAGAGACTAAATGCTCTGTAGAATCTATATGGGTAGATCTATATAGATCTATATATTGCTAATATACTACCATCCACCTGGCCAAAATGATCAGACAGATGATGAAATACTAAGAGAAATCAGGGAAGCAAACCAATTTGGCAGTGCAGTAATAATGGGAGATTTCAATTACCAAATCCCAAAATTCTCTTACAATGTAGTCCCACGATTAACACAATCTATAAACAAAAGACGTGGTACTGAAAAACTTTTTAACTTGCAAAGCTGTATATTACAATGCTTGTGTATATTTAAAATTTAAATTTAAGGACCATCATACCACCCATTGTGCTCACAAGTTAAAACTTGTACTTCATGCACTTCATTTGGGTCACTTTTAATCATAGGTCCGAATTAGCTAGCATCCAATATATTAATTTTCAATGTTCAAAAGAAATTTTTTGATTTTTTTGAAGCGTATATATTTAAAAAAATGAACTTCCATTCTGTAGCTGTTGGGGTTAATCGTCCGACGCGCGTTTCGCAAACACTGCTGCTTCAGAGACATCAATTCAAAACTCTCCTGATCCAGCACTCCCCTTCCGATTCTTTTAACTGGGGTGTACCTCAGCGATGCGAGTTTGTGCGATGCTGCGGGCCCATCAATTTTTCAGACCTGATGCCATTTCCCCGCTTAGAAATTTTGCGCAAAAGATAGATGGAATTTCCATCCACAGTTGGAAGAGGTAACGTGGATGTATAATGTTTGCCTGTGAACCATAAAGCCTCAGACTGTTTAAGCCAAGTAGCAATTTCAGACAAATAACAATTACATTTTCCAAAGGAAAGGGGGGGTGGTGGTAATGACTTGATTGTTGTCTGCATATAATAGCTGTTAAAACCAAGACTCTGACTGAGAGTTACTAAAGGAGCAAGATATAAGTTAAAAAATGTTGGTGATAAAACCGATCCTTGTGGAACTTCACAGACAAGTTGGTTAAACTCAGAGATGGTATGCTTCCAATGTATGTGATACTTCCTGTCTTCAAAAAAAAGACTTAAACCAATTTAGTGACATGGCGAATTTCAATATCAAATGATTAAGAAGAAATTGATGATCTACTGTATAGAAAGCAGTGCTCATGTCAAGATGAAGTTGAAGAGATTTAATTACACTACACAAATATCAGTGGACCCTACAGGGATCTCACAGCTGATTTTTATTACAGAAGGCAAGCTGTTACAAAGAAAACAAGGGGACATCTTGTAAAATTAAGGAATAACAGTCTAGAGTTTGAGCTTTTGCAGGTGTTGCTTTGTTTTCTTTTCTTTTATGAATGTATTTGTATTGTAAGCTGCTCAGTTACTAGGTGATACATTTAAGACAAATAGGAGAAAATATTTTTTTACTCAATGCATAATTAAGCTCTGGAATTTGTTGCCAGAGGATGTGGTTAAAGAGTTAGTGGTAGATTTTCAAAGGGGTACGCGCGTAGCCCCCCCGAAAACCTACCCCAAACCCCCCATGCACGCGCCGAGCCTATTTTGCATAGGCTCGGCGGTGCGCGCAAGCCCTGGGACGCGCGTAAGTCCCGGGGCTTGCATGGAGGGGCGTGTCGGGGGCATGTCGGGGGGCATGGCGCGAGTGTCGCGGCATTTCGGGGGCGGCACCACGGGCGTGGTTTCGGCCCGGGGGCGTGGCTGCGGCCTCCGGACCAGCCCCCGGACCGGAACTCGGAGCACGGCAGCCGGCCCGGCGAGTACAAAGTTACGCCTGCTTCCAGCAGGCACAACTTTGCCAACAAAGGTAGGGGGGAGGTTTAGATAGGGCCGGGGGGGTGGGTTAGGTAGGGGAAGGGAGGGGAAGGTAGGGGGAGGGTGAAGGAAAGTTCCCTCCGATGTCGCTCCGATTTCGGAGCAGCCTCGGAGGGAACGGAGGCAGGCTGCACGGCTCGGCGCGCGCAGGCTGCCGATTTTGGGCAGCCTTGCACACACCGACCCCAGATTTTAGCGGCTACGCGCGTATCTATTGAAATCCCGCGTACTCTTGTTCGCGCCTGGTGCGCGAACAAAAGTACGAGTGTGCGCAGATTTATAAAATCTGCCTCTTAGTGTAGCTGCGTTTAAAAAAGGTTTGGAAAGTTCCCTGAGGAAATCCATAACCCATTATTAAGGTCTGGCATAAGCAGCATGGAATCTATTTACCTTTTGGGATTCTGCCAGGTACTTGTGACCAGCATTGGCCATTATTGGAAACAGGATACTGGGCTTGATGGATCCTTGGCCTGAGCCAGTATGGCAAATCTTATGTTCTTATGAGATGTTGAGGAATTCTTTATATCTGTTTAACCCAAACATATATTTTCATATAATAGGCACAGAGATTGCGCAATGCTTTGAAGTACTTCATCTTGTACTCTTGAAAAGGATATCATTGGAAATAGAATTATATAGTTTATACATCTGTAAATAATGACTACAAAAGCTCTGGAATTTGTTGCCAGAGGATGTGGTTAGTGCAGCTGGGTTTAAAATAGGTTTGGATAAGTTCTTGGAGGAGAAGTCCATTAATGGCTATTAATCAATTATACTTAGGGAATAGCCACTGCTATTGCATCAGTAGCATGGGTTCTTCTTAGTGTTTGGGTAATTGCCAGGTTCTTGTGGCCTGGTTTTGGCCTCTGTTGGAAATAGGATGCTGGACTTGATGGACCCTTGGTCTGGCCCAGCATGGCAATTTCTTATGTTCTTAAATGTCAGTGACATTTTTGCATAGCACTCCTTGTTTTACATTTCTTTTATTCTTTTTTTGCACAATCTCGTCACATGCTGATGCTTATAGATTTCTTGATTGCCTTTTTGTTCTTACATACATCTGTTTGAGATCTTAATGGGGCCACTCTACAATTCCAAAACATAGGAGAGTGCAAAGATTGCAAGTTGATTCATAACTTGTATATTGTTCCATACGGTTAAAGTGCTTTTCAGTATCACTGTCAGTCTCCTGTAATATTCATTGCTCATTTTTTCTCTCAGTAGTTTGTGCTGGATTGTTGCATCTTCTTCTACTACTAAATACTTATATATGCCATTCTGCTGAGGGTCTTTTAACTTACAGTCTTCAGAGTCAGCGAGATGTTTTATTTTGACTGAATTTTTCTTTATTCTTTAGCACATTTGATCACGCCAAATGCCATTCTGGTATCATCTGAGAGGTTATTCACTACTTGGAGCTGCTGAGCTACATGATGACACAGGAGCAGCAAAGTTTCAAGTTATCTATAAATCATATGTACAATGTTATCTGTGGATCATTTGTGACTCTAGGATTAAGACTAAATACATAGTCCAAGGAGTTAAGAGCACTCAGTGAATTCATGCCAAATAAACCAGGAGTGGTGTCATGGAATATTCCTAAAATAATCCTCAATGGATCTTGATGTTAGGAATGACATTGTCCATCTTCATAATTCAGATGGACTGTACCAAATTTTCATGGTAAACTTGATGTTCTTGATCAATCCAGTATTCACTTTGTACATTTCAAGGCAATGTATTATCCAAGAGTGTGGGATGCTTTCAAAAGATTTTTTTTTTATAATCAGTTCATGCTATACTGAGGTTTCAACTTTTCTTACAGCTGGCCATGATGGCTTTATTCAGCACAATTATTAAAATGCAAGCTCTAAAATAGTGCAATGTTTAGATGATACTGAATAGCATGATGATAAACATAATAATATTTCTATTGCTTTTACATTTAATTCCAGCAGATTTCTGCATGTTGGCAGAGCTGTTTAAATGAACCAGCTTGACCTCCTTCTTGTTCAGTAACAAAGACAGCATATATTTGCCTGTCATTGGCAGCAGCTGTTATGTTTTCTCTTCCAAATGAATTCCAGAATTAGAATGAAGCAAAGACAAAAGTAAGTGAAGACTGACATTTGGTATTTAAAAAAAAGGTAGCTCAGATACATTTGAGAGAATGAATTAACCATTTTAATGTCTGTTGTGTTTGTCACTTCTATTGCTAACTAGACTGTATTTGGGGGTGGGAAGAAGGGTTCTAATAACATCTCCAGATTAAAATGATGTATTTTTCCTTTATACTTATCTAGGCAACCTGCATATAGGCTTTATTTTCAGAATAAATGGAGCTTTCATTGTATGATATTCATGCGGATACCTGAGCAGATGATGCTTGCTCCCCCAATTTATACAACTAATCTTTACGTGGGCAGGCATTGCACCGGAGAGTGTGGGCACCGCCTGTAACTAGGCAGCCATAGTTCCAGCCTGGGACTTTCCCCATGAATGCTTACTGACATCTGGTGGAGGGGGTGAGGGAGTCCTGCTCCATCCACTTCCCCTCTTTCTTAATGGCGTTCAACCATGTAGCTCAGGCAGCCAATGCCTGGGCGTCTTGCTGATGCACTGATGGTGATGAGAGTGCCTTCGTGCCCCATAATTAGCCACAGTTGGGCATACTGATGATGGGGGTAAGGGGCAATACCAAATTTAAAAACTGGGTTTGCCCCAGTCCTCGCTCTTTTGCACCTGCTGCTCCCGAGTACCAGCAGTAATTTTCACAGCTCCTAGTTTATCAAGGGTTCCATTTTTATTTTCGCGGCTGTCTATTTTCATCCTCCTCTGCTGGTAAGTGCCTGCTGCAGACTATAGTGGTCTGGGTTACTTTAACCTATTGCAAAAAAAAAACCCCATGCATCTTCAGCTCACAGCCATTATTCGTGCTGCGACCTTACTTGATTAAAAAAAAAACCAAAAAAAAACTTCAATTAGAGAGGCAATCAAAGACAAGCTGAGGCTTATTACTTTGCAGTTGCTCCTAATGGTGGTCAGCAGCCTGCAGACACTTCAACAGAATTCCTTATTGGACTCCTGGACTGTTTATTTATTTTAAAATACTAAAGCAGTAACGTGCACTTGTTTCCTGGTTTGCGTACAAGGACGCTTCGATTTTATAACATGCAGGGGGGGTTTTAGTAGATGCATGTGGAGACACATTACCCCAGTAAATGAGAGGACTTCCTAAATCCCCTACCTAACTTTCCTCCCTTTTTCCCTACTAACCCCGACCCTTAAAACCCCAGCGCTGATGTTTTATTTTGGGTGGGAAGATAAAGGAATAAAGTCTCTCTAAGTTTGAAGAAGTTTCTCTAAGTTTGAAAATTGTTATCTTGATTTAATCCGCTATAGGTAACATGCAAAGGAAGTGTACGCCATAATATAAGAGTGGGTATTTTGTGAGATTTCACTAAAGAGGCGTTGAAGAGTGAGAGAGTCAGGGAACATATCTGTATGTACATCAAGTTTTTTTGGGATGTATAGGTAAAAAACGATCATGTTGTTTGAAGGAAAATTTCTGTATTGAAATTGGTTGGTTGGGAAGTATAGTTTTTAATTAAAATTAATTAAATTGTTAATTGTTGTAGATGAAACCTGTATAGGAATATGTTGAAGGTGTATAAGCAGTAGGAAATTCTTTGAAGTTCTCCTGAAGAAGCCTGTAGAAAGGCGAAACATGTTGAGAGGATGAAGAGGAATTGAAAGACTTTCGTTTCAAGAATGAGGGGAAAAAAACTTGTGAAATAGAATTCTTTCTGCTTGTGAATAAATTAATTTTGAAAGATTAGTACTGTACTGTGAAGGGGATTTTCACTTGTGTGTAAACAATTCATTTGGAAAAATGGAGGAATTTTTAATGATGGGAGATATGGAGGATGTGTGTGAATAAGTGGTATGAATGGTGTGTGATTATTGTGTGTTTATGGGTTAGAATTTTTAGATGGATATTCCTTGGGGTGATGTTGTTAAGATTTGAGTATCAAGTCATTTGGAAATTTCTTGTTTGAAATTAATAAAGATTGTACTATCATAAGGCAGACCTAGCATACTTCCTCTCAAACCATATTATTATAAGTGCTCCTGCAGGGGCAAAACAATTGTAGTTTCTGGTGGATTCCAAGAAGAAGATTAAGTATAAACATCTATTAGTGTTTTTAAGCGTAACGTTTTGCTTTGGAGATTGATTGTTTTGTTTCTGTACTTAATGCAATGTGTTGTTTTATAGTTTATTTTATTAGATGATTGCATATGATTGTTTTATACATGCTGGCACTGAAGTTGAAGTTGAGGGTGGAACATGAGGAAAAGTGCCAGGGGCATCATTCATGCTCTCTACCTGCACTGCCTGCTCTTCCTGGTTGTTGCTCTTATCCCCATCAGTATCATCTCTTTCCCACATCACCTTACTAGAGCCTAAGACATTACAGACTAGACCTCCTAAATTTTCTTCAGCTACTAGTTCCGATAATAATAGCTTCTGATACAGGGAATGCCAGATAAGATTCTTTCTCAGAATCAATTGTTGAAAATGCTGCCTCCATTTCTGCAGAAGTAGCAATTGCTGGCTTTGAGAATGCACTTCTGCTGCCCCTATCCTTGTTCCTGCCCTGCTAATATCAGCCTATAATGGCTCTCCCACCTTTTGCCCCAGTTTTAAAACAAGAGGGAGAGCAACAAATAGTGGTGGTGGAATATTCTCTCCCAACTTCAGTTTCTTCTGGCTTGAGCTGGTTTTCAGTCCTGACTTTCTGTGGCTAAAAAAGTCTCTTTTAAGTTTAGGGGCAGGACTGTCTTTTTTTCTTGCTGCTATTACTAGTACTGTTTGTACTTCTCATAGACTGGGCTGACTCTGCTACAAATCCTCTGCCCCTGCCATTTCTTTCTCTGCCCTTTCCTCACAGTGCCATGATGGAATTTGAAGTACCTATCAAGGGTTTTGATATCATAATAGAATTTATTGATAATGTACCACTCACAGTACCACTTTAGTACTGAATTAATTTTTCTGTCACGCACACTCAATCTAGTTCACAGAAATGAGTTCACATCAGTGTTAGCAAGCACAGAGCCAACTTGCCAAGTGGAGATAACAGTAACTTGCTATTGGTGGCACAAACTCAGTCTCTATCATTGTGGGCCTATCTCTCAATGTGTGCAAAAATGTTTCTTTCATACACCCATAGACACATATACAGTATATGTGTGTGTGTGCGCATTATTGATTGACTCCTTTTGCACACACAAAGAAACATAACCAAGTTTGCTGGCAAGGCTGTGCTTTTCTTCACTTCAGTCTGTCTGCAGCTAAACAAAAATCAGTCTTCACTGGCACTCCACTCCTACTCTGCCCCAGTGAACACAGAAAGCAGTGCCACTACTTCTCTCTTTCTGTCAGTGAGTGTGAGACCATGACTGCAGCATAGATCAGAAAAAGCCCTTTGCCAATGCCTTCTTTTTAAAAGCTTTTCTTCCACTCTAAATGCCTGAGTTGCTAAGGACCTGATTTTAAAAAGTATTTACTTGAGTAAAATTAGGTTTTACACATGTAAAGCACTTTACCCGTGTAAGTGGGCTTTTGAAAATGACTATGCTATATGCCACTGAATTGTCCATAGGATTTACTCATATAAGAGCACTTTACTCGAGTAAATGGCTTCTGAAAATTGCTACAATAGTAGTTACAGTTACGAGTGTAACTCCTTTTGAAAATTACCCCTAAGGCTTTTCTCCCATTCTATATCTATGGTAAAAACACATAGTAAATGAGACCCTAAGAGAGCTTCTGAATGCACCACTTGTCTCTGCAAAATCTAAGAGATCAAATGGAGTTTCTTTGCACATGCTCAGACCTTTCAGTAGGATATCTGCATCACTTGATCCAGATGCAGCTATAGGCTAGTAAAAAAGATGGTTCACCTTGATTTGTCCTCCCTTTGTCCTCCTTGCCAACTTGCCTTGCCTCATCTCCCAGGAAGTTGTTATGTCACACAGGCAAGATTTGTTTGCGGCCAGTGCCATTTTGAAAGATTGTGTCAACTAGCCCCAAGGCCCACTAGACCCCAGAGATGCCCACTAGACTATCAGGAATGTTGCCTAAGATAGAGGTGGGGGCTCCAGGGGTGTAAGGGGCCAATAGACTACCAGGGATTTCTTCTAAGGAAGGGGGGCTAGAGGGTGGGGTTCAGTCAGGGAATTAGGATGGCTCCTACCGAGTAGGGGTTTTCTAGGTGGATGTACCCTGAGGGCTAAGTTGTATTTGAAAGGGGAGAGGTTTGGATAGGGAAGTGGGGCATTGCTGCAAGATTGTAAACATTGAATTTAAATATATTTTTACTTTTAAGCTGCATCTACAGATGTTGGGGGAGGGGGGCAGGAGTTCTACTCAGACTCCTGTGGGGCTATTTTACAAAGTTGGGTTGAGGTTTTGGGCTGCTGGTGGCCCTTTAAGACAATGGTATCCCTGGGTGAATGGGGGCCACCATCATGCAATTTTCACATTTCCCCTTGATATTTTTTCTCATGAAGCTTTTCCATAAGAAAAAAATAGCACAGGGAGCTGCTGCAATATTTTTTCATGAGAGGGGAAAAATATCCAAGACCCCTTCCCCCCTGGGTATTTGTTCCATCTTGAAATAAAATATTGCATCTTAGCAAATGACCCCCTTTGTTTGGTATTGATTAAATATTCTTTGGTGAACACCTGGCCACAGTAAAAAGCAAGTACAGTATCATAAGAGCAAAGGGGTAAACTAGTGATTGTAACGCTGAACTATGATTCAAGAGAAATCCTATAAATTCCTACAGTACTTATTTTGTGTGTCTTTAAGCAAGCCATAGTATTTCTCAATTTACCCAGCTGTACTTGAGTAATTAATTATTAGTATCACTGGCCATTTGGAATCCACTATGCAGTATAGGTATTAGAATTACATTGTCAGGTTACCCACCTCACGGGTGGTTGCATGTATGTTCCTGAAACACTATACAAACTTAACATTTCTTTAAAGATGCTCTTTAGATGAAAGACGATATTTAGAGCTAGTCTTTTTCTCACAGTGTTTCAGATATGAATCTGTTATGTAATTGCTTAACAGTTCTGCTTGTCCTCTTGAAGAACCATGAACTCTTTACAAATGCCATGATCTCAGATGATAAGACACATGTCTTACCTGCATATTGTAGCCAACATCAATGGGCATCCTTATGTTAGAATCTCTGGACACTTGTAGACTGATTAATGTGGTCTTCTTATGAGCCACAGCCATCCGAGATCCCACAGCAAAATAGATCAGGCCATGAGGTGCATCACTTTCTAGAATTGTTATGTTGGCAAATCTAGTGCTGTTGTTAAGTGCTGCTCCTGCACTAACTTCATAGAGCTCAACAAAAAAGTAGGTTTCAAACTCAGGTATCTGTAAAAAGTAAAACAGCTGTCAGATCATGCAACAGCCAGGCACCAAACACATTTCCTTCTTGCATTTTTTCTTAGGACTGAAGTGCAGCCTCTCTCACAAAATATTAATCTGCTTTCCCTCATCTCTCTCCTCCACCCCCCAGAGGAGTATCAGATCCCTTATAATTCTCCATTGAGGTTTAAATCCCCAGATGTAGCCTGTAAAAGAACAGAGATGGCATTCCTTGAACTCTAAAAATAGTCCTGGTGCTTGCTATAGTCGTTAGGGAGGTGCATTTGTTTCTTTTTGTTTTTTTACTGTGCACTCCTTTGTTTAGTATGTACATTTTTTTTGTTAAGAGTACACTAAAAATTAGTGGCACAAAAATGAAAAACAAAAAAAATGACAATTAAAAAACCCTAAAATATGACATCATCAGCAAGGCTGGCAGCTTAAACCTGGAGCTCCTCCATCTACGCGATGACTCCTCAATAATATCATAACCATCTGTGATTTATTCTGGCTATTTTTTAGCACAATTGGACTTACATCTACGTTCAATGTCTTTGCGATGAAAACCAGTAGATTTTCACCAGTGTTCATATAAAAAAGCTGACCTGGAAAAAGAGGCCAACTCAAGAAAATGGCTGCCGAAGAAAAACAAGCCTTGGAGGAAGGCCTAGATAGCGATAAAGAACTTCTCGATTCAGAAGCCCCGATGCGGGCAGAATTTTGCAACTGGTTCTGCGAAATAAGACAAGACATGCGGACATACAAGCAGGAATTGGAAGAGCTAATTGGTGATCTAAAAAAAGACATCGCAGAACTGGGAACGAGTTGAGAAATGATGCACAAGCAGAGGAGATTTCACATCTCAGTAAAGATCATAACATCATGAAAGCAGACTTTACTTCCATTTTGGACAAAATGGAAGATATCAAAAATAGATCACGCCGTTCTAATCTCTGCATACGCAGGGTTCCGGAGACCCCTGAATATCAGGCCGTGATCCAGCAAATATGTATTTTTATCTTAGTGCAGATGGGCCTAATGAGGAACCTTCGACAGCGGAGATAAAAATAGAAAGGGCTCACCGCTCATTGGGAAGACGAACGGACAATAAGCCATGGGACATAGTGACATGCTTTCATAGTTTTGCAATGAAAGAAAAGATATACATCGCCAGGAAAAAAGCATGGTGGACATGGGAAGGTAACACCATCACCTTCTTTGCTGACTTATCGCCACTAACCCGCCGAAAACGGCAAGAAATGCACCCAATCACATCACAACTACGCACAAACAATATAAGATATCGCTGGGTCTACCCATTTGGTCTGTGGTTCGCGATTAAAGGTATAACTTTACTTATAAAATAAAATCGCTAGAAGAAGCCAACGAGGTACTCACTTTGGTGAGACTATCACCAATTCCAATGGTTTCTAATAGCCAGAATACAGAGCCCTTAAATGGAGGGCACGAGAAAATGGCAGTGTATTGGAAAAGGCTCTAGCCGACAAGAGAAATTCGGGCGCTACCACAGCAAGCTCAAATGGACCTGACAACAAAAGTGACTACTATTAACAGCTTATGTTCCAGCGAACTGTGTGTGGACTCATACACTGAAAAGTTAATAGAGCTGATGGTTTATATCTTTCTATATAAGTACAGGTATTTTGCGATGGTTAATAACCTCAGGTAAATTCAATTATGTCAGCTTATATGAGGATTAAAGCTAGCCGAGTGGACGGGGCTGTGTTGCTGTTTCCTCCAAATATAATTATGGGTCTAGATCGTGGGTGGGCTAGACCCTTTACAGAAATATAGGGGGAGGGGGTATAGGGGAGACCAGAATTTAAAATCACCAACGATCCCATTTAATTGTTCCTACAGCATACGACTAGGGTTATCTAGTCTTCAATATATGGTCTATTCTGTATGTCCAGCAATTCTCCAGAGCAATGGCTGCACTCAATACTCAATAATACAACACGAAAAGTGCAGTAAAGGGTTACATAGTCCAGATTTTTGATATTCAAGTGACTTTATTATTCACAAGTATGGCAACTCCACTGTTTTCAAACGGTAATTTACAAAGCAGGGGTTCCCCAACACGAACCCGTGTTTCGCCGAGGCTGTGTCGAGAGGGACAAGCAATGCATATACAGCGGTTCTAGAACACAAACATGAAATGAAGGACTATATTAAATAAATGGATATACAGACTGACCAACAAAAATCTCAAAACATATAGAGTCATTTTACATACTGTATATTCCTTTAAACAGATAAATACAAGTGTATTTTTAAAGCACTGAAAAAAGGCACCAAAACAGCAAGGACCAATCAGCATACATCATCATGTTATCTCACAAAACACCGCTAAGGGTTGTGCACAGCTGCATCATCTGAACACTTTCTATCTTAATATTTACCATGATTATTATAATGTCCCTTAATGTGAAGGGCTTAAATTCATATAGGAAAAGGAAGCTTTTATTCAAAGGCCTTCAATCTTATAATATCACAAAGGGCTGATTCAGGAAACCCATCTAAAGGCCAGGTATGAAAGATTAATGGGCAACCCAGTTTTCCCTTTGCAATTTTGGACCCCATGTCACAAAGAAGCCAAATATGATTCCAGAGTTGGAATCATAATCCATAGTGACCTTGCAGTGGTTTGCAAAAAATGTATAAAAGACCCACTAGGCCGATATATACTTTTAACCATCAGGGAGGGGAACAATATCTACACGCTAGTATCAATCTATGCTCCAAACACACATCAAAGCTCTTTTTTTCAGAAAATTAACGATCTCCTTCATAGAGGAAAAAAAGGGGATATTGATAGTTGGAGGAGACTTTAACACCATATTGAATCCAAAAATTGATATTCAGAGGGGAGCATGAGAGATCACTAGAATGGAAGGAGAGACATGAAAGAGATTATAACTGAAATTAGCCTGATTGATATCTGGAGATCTCGTTACCCACACTCGAGGAATTATACCTTCTAATCCCACCCTCATTATAAATATTCATGGATTGACATGTTACTTATAGATAAACATATTTCAATCCGAATTTTAAAGGCTGAGATAGAGGGGATGACATGGTCAGATCACTCCTCAGAATGATGCTCATTAAATGTAATAGATTATGATAAGGGATGTGTATATTGGAAACTTAATGATGGCTTACTTAATGACCCTACATTCCTTGACAAAATTAGAGATGTAATACAACAGTATTTGGAAATTAATGAGTCGCCTAACATTTCTCCAGTGTTAACGTGGGACTGCCTTCAGGTAGTGTTAAGAAGGCATTTTATCATCCAAGCATCATATAAAAAAAACCTGTTAGACTTAGAATGCCAGAATCTTGTCAAAAACAAATCTGTGTTAGAACAAGTACAAAAACAATCTCTTTCAGTAAAAGATCTTCAGGCTTTACAGTTATGCCGCTCTCAATTGGCTAGGTTGGAGGCTGGAGGGCTGGAAGCTGAATGCTCAAACACACCAGAGGTACGAAGGACAGCGGCCATCGCGGGACAGGCAGAATATAGCAGAGGAGACCCTGGCATGCCGCGAACGGAGTGCGGCGAAAAGGGAAGGTCCTCATGTGCCGCGATTGGCATGCCCGGGCCTTCATCTTTGCTGCGAACGAAGCGTGTGCCGCTGGACATGCTCCATTCGTGGCATGCCAGGGTCTCCGCTGCTATTTTCTGCTCAAGGCAAAAATGGAAGGCCCCTGTGTGCCACAAATGGCGTGCCGGGCCTTCATCTTCGCCGCGAACGGCGCGTCAGGCCTTCATCTTCGCTGCAAACGGCACAGGTCCCGCGGCATGCTGGTGAGAGAGAATGTGTGTTGGGGAGGGAAGGGTGAGAGAGAGCAGAAGGGTGTGAGAGAGAGCATGGGGGGATGCCGGTGAGAGAGAATGTGTGTGTGAGAGAGGCGAGGTAGTGCGAGAGACAGCTTGGTTGGTAAGAGGGGGGTGCGCGGGATGCTTGAGTGTGGGTTTCAGAGAGGGAGCCTATATGAGGGGATGTGTGTGTGTGTGTAGCAGAGAGTAAGGGAGCCTGAATGAGGGTGTGTGTATGTGGAAGGGACACTTACAGTGAATTTCTAGGGATATTCTGCTCAAAACAAGAGCAGATGTGCCAATAAAAAGGCTCGCTGCCCGGGCGTAGAATGGGTACAGTTGCTAGTTATACATAACATTCCATGGCCCTTCCTTTAAAAGTTTTCTTCAATAGAAACAGAATACTTGACATCTTCAAAAAGGTTTAAAATACAGTCCCCAAGTGTCTTGTTTAAAAAGAAAGAATTAGAATGAGAATAAAGTAGGTACCAAAAATGAATGACATGACAATGCCTGCCAGCATCCCACAGCAAGCCAAGGCAGAAGGAATCTAATTTTTTTTTTTTCAACAGCTTTTGAAAGGAGGCTGAGCTGCATTTTCAAGGGAGTTTGCCGCAGCCATAGGACGACAGGAGCCCTTTCAAATATGAAGTCTTTTATGTTTATTATTATGCCCTGTGCATTGATTCTCGCACAAAAACAGCTCAATGCAAGGTTTTCTTTTCTTAATCATGAAGGTCGCCAGAAATACCACAGTTTTGCGCCTCTAAATAGTTCATTCTGCCCTTTTCAAGATGATATCAAGCTCAGTAATGTAAAGCCACTGGAGATTCACTTTCAGCCACATGAATTCAGACTTGAATTATTCTAGAACCAAAATTCTCTTTTATCACAGGCAGCACCGGACTACGAAGGATAACAAAATAAGGAAGCAGCATGTGACTGGAGGTTCATAGCCCAGTGTGTGGCCCTGAACAAGTCCCTTTAATTCCCTGTACTAGCATGAGAGACTGACCTTGTCAGATTTTATTTCCAGAGAGAAACAGCATTTCGTTTGACCTACAGTGCAGGTGACGGTGCCAGACACAGCCAAGAGCTCATTCACCAGATCAACTCCATCTCTATGGAGCTCAATGGTGGTTCTATTAAATGTCACACGCCAAGAGATGGTCACATCTTCAAAGGCCCTTAAAGTAAAATATACAGAAGAAAAGCCATTAATGTACAGTTAAATATTTGCTACTTCAGAAATGCTCTGACCAAAAATATACATCCTCCAATCATGCCTGTATATTAGGATAATATTGTAAGATGCACTACTAAATCAAACAAATAGCCCTTTTCATCTTATTTTAAAATTTGCTAAACCTACAGTTCCTCAATACCATTTTTATGTATTAGCATGCCAATCACAAGCTGTGGTGGCTAGACCCCCTTTATTTGGAGACCACTTCCTCCCACAATATAGTAAAGTACACCCAACGTCCTCACTGAGGAGCTAAAGGCAGTAATTAGAGATGTGCATTAATTTCAAATGAATTAGGTAAACTAAACAAATAGAGCCAAGGCCAGGGACTCGCCTAGGGAATAGGCCGAGGCCCAAAGCAGGAACCATGACCTATGTCTGAGTGTGAGGCTGGGGTCTCAGCCTAGGCTCGTGACCAAAACATTTTGCCAGTGTCAGGAAATTTCACAATCCCCACTTACCTATCCATTGACGATCCAACACCACGCCAGGCTCAGGCCCAATGCCAGGGCTGATCCGGAGGCAGATTCCCGATGCTTGGGCCTTAGCCTAGACCAAGGCCTGGGCAAAGGCCCAATGTCTGGGCCTTGGCCTAGGCTAGAGCCTGGGCCCAGGCCCGTCACCAGGGCCTGGCCCGAAGGTCGGGACCCAACTCCTGGGCTAAGGCCTAGGCCAGAGCCCGAGCCTGAGCCCAGGCCCAACACCAAGGCCCAGACTCCAGGTACTGGTCCAGAGGCCAGGTCCCAACTTAGGGGCTTTGGCCCAAGGTAAGACCTAGGACCAGAGGTTGCCCAGACCTCGGAGTCTTCTGTCTTCTTTCTTGTATCTGCTTCCTGAAATGATGCCATCCACTGGGGAAGTGCCGGAGTAAAGTAACTCTGGCGCATCCTTCTCGTTAGAGGGCGCCATTTTTCTGTATGGAAAAATGGCGCCCTCCACTGACGGGTATTGTTATTTGTGTCTTCTCATCAGTAGGGGAGGGGGCAGGCAGGTGGGAGTTTGGGGAAGGGTAAGTCAAGTTTGTTAATTTTCTGGAATGGACATGTGGTATGTATCAGAACAAAATATGTACCATGTGCTTTGATCCTACACTGTTTCTGTCAAGTTCTTTTAATAAACAGTTTTCAATATAAATTTGCTGCAAATCAACAGGTAAGACGTACCCATGAACTTTATTGCAAAATATTGTTTGAAAAATGCCTCCTAACTGGTATAATCACAGTTTACATTTAAGAAATGAGGTGGGAAATTGCTGTATATTTGAATGATTTGCACTTTCTAACAGTCTCATACTTTATAGACATTAGCAAAACAGTTTGCTATAGCAACAATGAAAATCAGAAAAAAGAGACTTTTAGTTAGGGTTGCCCCCTCACCCAGGTCAATCTGAACAGGCTGATCCAGTCCTGGTTTTTCCCTATTGCATGCTTGGAGATATAGTTATACGTTTCTTAGGCAAATCCTGAACTACAATTGCATGCATGCAATGGGGCAAGACCAGGACTGGACCAGCCTGTTTGGGTCGACTAAGGTAAAGGGACCATCTTGTTTTTGGTCCACATGAAAAAATAAATTACTTCTGCATTTATTTTTTCATCATCAATCCTCATGAGAAAATGTTTTACGAGACTGCAGTAAATGGAAAATGCATACTCTTTTTTGCAGGTCTTTACTGATTCCTGGTAAAATGCTTCACAAACAGTGAATTTCACTGGCTTTCCACATTTTTATGTAGAATGTTTTCAACAAAGAAAGTCTGTGACAAATATTTTTGTGACTATACCATCTGTTGCAGAATATTCCCCAAAATATCTGTAAAATGAAAAAGTACATTTTTACATATTATAATTGCTGCAGAGCACTGGCCGCTTCCACTTTACCTGTTGGCTTGCCTTGTGACCATCAGCTGCACTGTCCTGTTTTCAGAGTCCTCATCTAACTTTTGGCCATATTGCGACTCCATGCTGAATCCCAAAATGCCATTTTGCAAGTCATTTCCTGTTTGTCAAAAGATCAAAAAAATACAAAGACATCCCACAACCATTAACATTTAATACGTGAGGAAAGTCAAGAGCCAGTTCCAATTCCTGTTATCCCTCATGTTCTGAAACAATATTTCCTAAAGGTTTCTGCAGAAATGAGCAAAAGAATTATGATGTATAACCCTGCCACAAATCCAAGAATATGCGAGTGAGTGAATATTCTGGGATCACTACCCTTCATAAAATCTCATTAGTGGAAAGAGTAGAAAATGCCAGATCATAGTGGGAACTCTGTAAAAATTCCAGTAAGTTTTCCAGGTTATGCTAAAAAAAAGGTATCTATCCAACTGCTAATACCCCCCAAAAAAGGCAGTAATATACATCATAACTGTAAATTGTGGAATTATTACTTATCTCTAAATAGTCCTTCAGGGATAACAATATCACAGTTCACAAATTTGATGTAAATCTCTTCCTATTTTCAATATTTTTTGTCTGTATAAATTTTTAAATTAGTAAAACAAAGGAAAAAAATGCTGTTACGTTTGGCAGCTCACAGGATTGCCCTGCAAGCTGCCACACTCATCCCCCTCCGCTGACCGAAGCTACCGGAAGTCTCCATTTGCAGGAAGAACGCTGTCATTCCTGCAAGCTGTCGACCGCCGCTGACACTGCCAGGATGCTGTCTTCCCTTAGGCACACACATGCATGTGGGCACATAATATAGGCCCCATTGCGGAAAAACGCTGAGTGGCACCTCCTGATGATGTCAGCTCGACCAAGCTATTTAAACAATGGCCCTGCAGCAGAACTTTGCCTCAGCAACGAGTCTTCTGCGCCTAGCAGTACGTGTTGCTTATGTGTTCCTAGTTCCTGTTCTCCTGCGTTCCTGTATCCAGCCTGGTCTTCCAGCCATGCCTCATCCAGCCTTTCCTTCCTGCCTTGCCTTGTCTAGCCTTGTTTTCTCCAACCTCCTTTCTCCAGCCTTGCCATGTCCTATCCACCTTGTACAGTGTCTTCAGTGCATTTTCGTCCACCCTTGGCTTGACTCTCTGGATCTTGACCTCTTGCTTGGACCTGACCACGATTGCCTGCTACCTGGATCTGACTCCTTGACGGGACCTGATCACTCTTGCTAGCTGCCTGCCCTGACCCCGGTGTGTCTTCACACTCTAGTTATCTTCTCTGCCCTAGGGACCTGCCTAAGTCCTGCCGTCTGCCAGAGCCCAAAGGCTGTGGAGGAGGCGGCTGGTATAGGTGAAGTTCCAGACTATCCTGCTACAGGGCGCATTTCCTGGCTGCCAGCACAGGCCTTGGGGATTTGCTCTCTAGGCTGCGTCAACTACACCACCCGCTACCCTTCACAAATGTATAATAATTGCTTTATTATTGCTTTATTATGTATTTATTGAAATTGCTATGTTTTTTTTAGATGTTAACACCATGTGAACCGTTGTGATGTAACCACGAATGACGGTATACAAAATCTTTTAAATAAATAAAAATTGTAGTTAAAACCATTCATATTTCAGCCATTAAATTCATTTATGGGGCAATATAAAGAAAAGAGTCAGATTTAATGGGTAGGTAATATGTTTAAGGTTTTGATTGCTGCTCCAATTAAGCCATTTATGCTTTTCTTAATCTAAATCAGTAATTCTTATCCTTGCAGCCTTGCAAGCCTCTTTAAGACTGTGGCTCAAGGAGCATTGCCAATCACCTTAGCCTGCTGATGTTTTCAAGAGAAAGGTAGCTATGCCTCTTAAAGTGTAGTTGACCTTCCAGGAATAAACTCTTTCTGCGAGTCATGCTACTCAGCATGGCAATGATCTGCTTTACATGCAATGCAGCTCATTAGCATGCCTGCAATTGTGACTGATTTGTGTCTTTTAGAAATAATGCCTGAAATATTACAATAATTTATTTATTTATTTATTTAGAAACTTTTATACACCGGTATTTGTGGGGACATCATACCGGTTCACATAATAACTGCAGGCTTGGAAAGTACATTTCAACAGGGAGAGAAAACTGGGCGATGGGGTAACCAAATAATCACAAATTTGAGCATTATTTCCAAATAATGTTGGATAATGCATTTTTACTGCACGATAAATACAGAAATCTGCATTTATCGTGTGCAAATCTATTATCGCAGCTCAGTAAATAGGCCCCCTCTGTCTCTTAGGCTCCCAAACTCCTATAACCTCCTCCATTCCCCTGGCTTGTGTCTCCTCTTACCTTGGCTCAACTGTCTGCTCTCCCTTTCTGCTTTCCATGTTTTTCTTTTCTTTATCTTGTCCCCTTATCTTTACTTTCCCAATAATTTCTCTCACCTTTCTGCTTTCCCATTCTCCCAAACTTCTCTCCTTTGCTTTCCCCCTCTTTCCTTCTGCTCTCACACTGCCTTTCTATTCCCCTTTCTATTTCACTCCCTTCTACTTCCGCCTCCTTTTCTCCAAATCTGCTTTCTGCTGCCCCTCCCTTCTGCTTTACCCTTCCTTCTCCCCATCTGCTTCTCTTCCCTCCCGCTCCTGTTTCTTCTCTCCCTAAAAACTTCCTGCCTCCCATTTCCCTTTTACTCTGCTTGCCCATTTCTCTGTTTCTGAACACTCCCACCCAGGAACAGCAAGAGTGGCAGCAAGAGGAGAGTGGCTTCACTGTACATGTGGTTCCAGCAATTCCTGGTAACAGTGCAAGACAAAACTGGCACTGCAAGAGAATCATATGCTGAAGTCCCAGTGCTCAACAATCATTAACTGAGGAGGAGGTGGAAGAGAAACGGTTTGCTGACGAGAAGGGGTAGAGCAGGAGGTAAGGAGCTCAGACTCAGAGAGGATGGCAGGAAGAGAAAAGCCCTGGTTAGAAGGGGAAGGGCAAGGCAGCTGGCAGTGGAGAAAGGGAAGGTGCTGGTCATGATAAAGGGCAGGCGGAGAGGAGCTAAGTCTAGGTTAGAAGGAGAACATAATGGGTGGAGAGCAACACTGGCTGTTGGGGTGTGGGAAGGTAATGAGGCAAACTGGTTGAAACTCCGCAACAGTGTGGGGTGGGTAGAAGAGTTGTTAAGTGGTACAGATGCTACCGTTCTGCTTGGCAGGAAGGAACCGAGGCATGGAGGGAATGGAAAGGAACTTATTTCTCTTGCCCATAGTCCTGGTCCAACTTGATTTCCCTCACTTCCAGTAACAGAGCAAGCTCTCTGGCAGGCTGGAGAGAATGCTTGCTCTCAGCTGGTTGCTGTGCTGTGCTGCCATAGAAACAGGAAATGAAGTGGGCAGCACACTGTCAAGCTCCAGAAGTTTCTTCAGCTGACATTGAGCTTGTCTTGTGTTAATGTTGTTCCCCCCACCTCGTGATTTTTCTGCAGCTTTCAAGTTGAGAATTGCTGCTGCAAGGTAAATTTGGGAATTGCTGTGCTGACTTAACAGGACATCATTCAGGCACCGCACTGATACAAAGCAAACTATAACAGTCAAACAGCTGAAGATCAAGCTCAGGAAAGGAGTTTGACAACAAACCAAGTCTAAACAATCTGGGCAGCACTGATGCTTTAACTTGTCTAACCTCCTTTTGCTATTGAGTTACCTGAACATTAGCACCGATGGGGTAAATTTTCAGTAAGGCACTCAACTACAACGTTGCATATGAACTTGATAGCTCACACAAACAAGGTGATGTTCAAACACAAGACATTTGCGTACTCTTGAGTTTGGAAAATGGGTGGTGCGAGCAAACCTGCTCTTGTACATTTAGGCAATGTGAAACAGGAGTGTAAAATGAGGTGCGGTGGTGACATGCTGGCCACTTGCCTACCATTTGGAAATGTCAAGTACGTGCACTCATCTAATACACACCCACAAAGCACTGCCTGGAATGTGACTTTATTTTACATAGCCAAATTCGTGCAAGTTAGAAAAGTGTGTGCGTGCTCTCAAACAGCTGAAAAGCCACTTAATCACATATGGCTCATTAAACTGTTTATCTGCATGAAAAATGACATCAGCCATCAGCAAGTTAATAAAACCACTGATTGAAGAGCATGAAAATGTACCCCTTACTCACTACAGTCATGGCATATAAATTTCCATTTTATTATTATATCTCAAAAAGGACTGAGACAGGTCAGAGGAGGTCCAGAGTAAAGTGTCCAAAAAGGTGAGGGGTCAGTATGGGCAGACTTATGAGGAGAGGCTGAAGGATCTGAATATTTACAGCCTTGCAGAGAGGAGGTGCAGGGGAGATATGATGCAGACCTTCAGATACCTGAAAGATTTTAATGATAAATGTTCCTCAAACCTTTTCCGTAGGAAAGCAACAGTAGAACTAGGGCGTCACAATATGCAACTTCAGGGGGGATGACTCAGAACCAACATCAGGAAATATTTCTTCAAGGAGAGGGTGGTGGATGCCTGGAATGCCTTTCAAGAAGAGGTGGCGAAGACAAAAACAGTAAACGAATTCTAGAAAGCATGGGATAGACACTGTGGATCCCTGAAGACTACAATTGGAAATTACGAAAAGGGTGTATGGGGGTGACCAGCATGGAACGGCAGCTACCACCCTAACAGAAGGCATGGGGATTACTACACTTACCAAATATCTTACCTGATTTTGATGCAACTGCAGCATCGCTCTCCAGTTTGATGGTGGGGGTGGGGGGTGGGGGAAGGGAAACTCTATTCAGATAACAGCCAGTACTGGGCCCTGACTTTTACTGTCTGGGGAACCGATATGCAGACATTAGGGAAAAAGCACACGACTGCTTCTACAGCCAAGTCCAAAAGCAAAGTACGATCAAGCTGCAGCATTGTATGAATTATCAGGAAGGCTGCTCACCCTGAAAAAAGGTTGCTAGCAGTAATTTTGCTATGGCTTTGACAGTTGCTTAATTTTGATTGTTAATATTACTACCCGTAACATAAGGCTTGGGGGTAACTTGCACAAAGTGGCAGTTAGTACCATAAGAAGCTTGCTGGGCAGACTGGATGGACCATTTACTGTCATTACTATGTTTCTGTGTTACTTGGAGTAAATCATAGTGCTCCCTATCTAATATCTCAATTTATACACTGGAAGTTTCCAAAATCACTGGCTAAGAAGTACCAATGGCAAGGAATTAAAATGAAAGTTACAAAGTTGCTGTACAGTTTGATAGAACTGGGAAGTGCAATGGTTTCATCTGCTATAAATCACTTTTGAGTACTGTGGGGGAAAGGCGGGTGGATAAATTATGGTTTCCTAAAGATAAGGCTAAACTAACTTACATGGTTATCAGGATTTACCTCCTGCAACCATTCCAGCAAAAGCCCTACCTGTGATAACTATTACAGCAAAGGATGTAAATCCATTTTCATCCTTTCCATCCACAATCTGAGCTCCCCCTTCAGGATCCGCGAGGAACACATAAAACATCTCTTGTCCTTCTGGCTCATCATCATTCCAAATTGTGATGGTCACTTTGTGTTCTCTTTCACCATCTAAGAGCGTCACTGGAATAGTCTGTGCCTCAAAATCCAAACCTTCGGTGGCCCATGTCAAGTTTGAAGTGTGATGGCTGATCTCAAAAGGAACTCCAGCCTGAGCACTTGTCCTTCCAAAGGTTTTCACCATTACTTTGATAACTCCACTATACCCTTGGGACCTCTTAACAGAAATGTCCACTGTGTTTGAATCTTCTTCAGCATAAATAAATGCAGGCCCAAGGCTAAAAATCCCACTAGTGGCATCATTGGCTAACACTGTTATTGTCGCAATACTGAAATCTGAATTCAATCGTGGATTTGTTTTCTGGTTGCCTACAACTTCCACTGAAGTTAGGTTTAGATAAAATATTTCATCCATCTCAGAAATCTTATCATTATTGATTGAGATGTTAATTACAGCATCTGTTTGGAGGCTCGAAAACAAGAGTTCTCCATTCTCAATGGCTTCAAAGTCGTCAGCTGGTTTGGCACTTCCTGCAATGGTCTGATACATGACCTTAGTTTTGTTTCCATGGAAGCCATACAAACGTTGGACAAGCAGTGTAATCACTTGCACATCTTCTTCCACTACAACATGTCTAGAGTTTTGGGCAAACTGGAAGACACCCATTGGTTCAATATCAGCTACAGTGAATCCTGATCTGAAAAAAAATATATCCACAAAGACTGAGTTAGAAAAATTAGGTATCACTAAATATAAATAGAGAGATTTTTTCCATAGATCTAAAATAGAAGAATCCCATACAAAAAATGTTGCCTCCTGTGTCAGAATTATTGATTAGGAAAATGTAATTATGGGTTTTGGTGTAGGATGGGAAGGGATAAAACACATAAGCCATTACAGGAAAGAAAACAGGACAAGGATCATCATCTCGCTCATACAAGTACAAATTAAATGTTCTCTAAGAAAATGTGTAGACTGAGATGCCTAGAGACAGTTACTGGGGTGTTTTTGGGTACTTGCCAGGTTCTTATGGCCTGGATTGGCCACTGTTGGAAACAGGATGCTGGGCTTGATGGACCCTTGGTCTGACCCAGTATGGCATTTTCTTATGTTCTTAAATCTTTTTTTTGTTGTTGTTGTGTGCCTCAAAGAATTCTACTATGATGATGCCCTTTTCAGCAAGAAATGAAAATTTGCATTTCTTTTACCACTTCTCTTAAGAACATAAGAAATTGCCATGCTGGGTCAGACCAAGGGTCCATCAAGCCCAGCATCCTGTTTCCAACAGAGGCCAAACCAGCATTTTGACTGAGGTTTCCAGCTCAGCTGCCACACGGATTCTGACAGCGCAGCTGAGCCTGTTCGAGGAGGACCACGGTTCATTAATGCCACAAGAACAGGGTAAATACTTTGTGAGTTTTTCCCTTAAAGAGGTGCAGGACAATGGAGAGGTTATGGACAGATCCAGGACCTCAATACCATCAATAGGTTTGGTAAGCAGTCCCCCTATGGGGAATAACGTGAACCAAGCACAAGGTATAGATGTTCCTTTACCCCTAACCCCTGATGCATTACCTGGTATTTCTAAGTCAGTGACGGTGGAAATGTTATGGCGATCCATGAATATGTTGCAGAATAATATTACGAAGCTAAATACCAGTATTAAAGAAATGCAAAATGTACTGGTAAATTTAAGTCCCATGGTGCAAAACTATGGGACAGTTTTGACTAAGGTACAGCAGGATATTTCCTCTATAGAAAAGGTGCAATCCTCGATCATTAAAGGGGAATTGGCTTTAAATAAAAAGGTAGAAGCAGTAGAAAATTATGTTAGATATACAAACTTAAGAATTGTCAATTTCCCTAAATGTCGTATGGTTTCGCCTAAAGAACAATTAAAAAACTATTTTTCAGAAATTTTTACATGGCAGCCGGAAAACTTTCCACAAATTGTGAATGCTTACTTTATTAATGAAAAGAAAATTAATCCAGAGCAACTGGAAGTTTCCTTAAACATAACAGACTTGATAGAAACATCTTATACCACCCAGGTGGAGATGAGGGGTACCCTTATAGTAAAATTTACAATGTCTTTAGATAGAGATAGGGTCCTAAAGGCCTTTATGTTAAAAAGATCCTCTCTATACCTGGGTGAAAAAATCTGGATATATCCAGATGTCTCCAAAGAGACACGAGAGAAGGAAAAGGTTCATTGCTCTGGCTAAAATAGCTAGAACTTTTGATATACAGATAATGATAAGATTTCCTTGTAAAAGTGTCATGCGGGTGGAGGGTATAAGATATGTATATTATGATCTGTCTCATTTAGAGAACTACTTGGAAGAGCGGAGGAACAAAAGGGAAGGAAATACTGCTTAAACCTATTCCAAGTTGGTAAGATAAATGTAATATCTACCTAAATCCTGTTATAATGGCAATCCAAAGGGATTGATGTATTTATGTTAAACTTGTTTTTGCTCAGGCTCCCCACATACTGGTTTTGTAATTGGTTCCAGGAATTTAATTTATCATTTAGGGAAAATTGAAGGTTATGTTATTTCAATATAAAAATGTCCCGAGTACCTGAAAATATTCAAAGGATTTTTTGAATAATGTAAAGTTCAAATATTATTGTTTGTAATCTTTGAAAATTTATAAATAAAGAATTAAAAAAAAAAAATGTTGCCTCCTGTGTCAGAATTATTGATTAGGAAAATGTAATTATGGGTTTTGGTGTAGGATGGGAAGGGATAAAACACATAAGCCATTACAGGAAAGAAAACAGGACAAGGATCATTATCTCGCTCATACAAGTACAAATTAAATGTTCTCTAAGAAAATGTGTAGACTGAGATGCCTAGAGACAGTTACTGGGGTGTTTTTGGGTACTTGCCAGGTTCTTATGGCCTGGATTGGCCACTGTTGGAAACAGGATGCTGGGCTTGATGGACCCTTAGTCTGACCCAGTATGGCATTTTCTTATGTTCTTAAATCTTTTTTTTTGTCGTCGTTGTGTGCCTCAAAGAATTCTACTATGATGATGCCCTTTTCAGCAAGAAATGAAAATTTGCATTTCTTTTACCACTTCTCTTAAGAACATAAGAACATAAGAAATTGCCATGCTGGGTCAGACCAAGGGTCCATCAAGCCCAGCATCCTGTTTCCAACAGAGGCCAAACCAGGCCACAAGAACCTGGCGATTACCCAAACACCTAGAAGATCCCATGCTACTGATGCACTGATGCAATTAATAGCAGTGGCTATTCCCTAAGTAAACTTGATTAATAGCAGTTAATGGACTTCTCTTCCAAGAACTTATCCAAACCTTTTTTGAACCCAGCTGCACTAACTGCACTAACCACATCCTCTGGCAACAAATTCCAGAGATTTATTGTGCGTTGAGTGAAAAAGAATTTTCTCCGATTAGTCTTAAATGTGCTACTTACTAACTTCATGGAATGCCCCCTAGTCCTTCTATTATTCGAAAGTGTAAATAACCGAGTCACATCTACTCGTTCAAGACCTCTCATGATCTTAAAGACCTCTATGATATCCCCCCTCAGCCGTCTCTTCTCCAAGCTGAAAAGCCCTAACCTCTTCAGCCTTTCCTCATAGGGGAGCTGTTCCATCCCCTTTATCATTTTGGTTGCCCTTCTCTGTACCTTCTCCATTGCAACTATATCTTTTTTGAGATACAGCGACCAGAATCGTACACAGTATTCAAGGTGTGGTCTCACCATGGAGCGATATAGAGGCATTATGACATTTTCCGTTTTATTAACCATTCCCTTCCTAATAATTCCTAACATAATTCCTAACATTTTATTTACTTTCACTTTGAAAATTGCCATGGGTACAAAGTCCTCACAATCACCTGCACCTACTTTTTCTGCAGGTAGAAGTTTGCTGGAAAAGTAGCATTTCAATTACTTTACCCACTACTGATGTCAAACTAACCCCTCTGTAATTTTCCACTTCCCACCCTTGTGGAGTGATGCTACACTTCTTCTTCTCCAATCTCTTGGAACCCCCTTCAACTTCTAATGACAAGCTGACAGAGCTGCAAGAGGAACA
Organism: Rhinatrema bivittatum; assembly: GCF_901001135.1. NCBI lineage: Eukaryota > Metazoa > Chordata > Amphibia > Gymnophiona > Rhinatrematidae > Rhinatrema > Rhinatrema bivittatum. The sequence continues at coordinate 661,603,860 of NC_042615.1, forward strand.
ATAAGCTAAATAATAGTCTTACCTCAGACGGGCCCCGCCAGACACATTAGTGCTCACACTGATAAGCTGCAGAGCAAATGCCTCAGGTGTACTTGTACTTGCAGTCAGAAGAAGGGGGATTATCTGTCTTTGCTCACCATGGGAAAATGGAACCATACCTAGAAGAAGACAAGAAATGATTACAGATCATTAAGATTTAGCAGCAATCCTTGTCTTACAATATTTCATTGGAAGGGTGTGGGGAATGGGGGAGTTGAAGCCACTTCTAAATCAGTCTAAACAAATACCCCCAAGTTGTATTAAAAATGCTATTAATAGAAGCCCAGAAAGTTATAAGTCATGGCAAAGTAGAGCAACGTTCATAAAATTAATGCTTAATTCTCTTAGTTTACATACTGAATGAACATTTCTACTTCTCAACATGTTTTCTTTGCATCTTTCTACATGGAATGATCAACAAGTTTGGTTTCATTTCAATGAGCCTTCTTGCATTTTTATGTTTTTTTCTTGAACGTTTAAACATTTTTACTTGTTCAAAGATAAGGAGTCTGTTCAAAGTTAAGGTGGTAGATTTTGTTCCAGCAAAATCCTTCAAAGGAAATGAGGAAAGCCCTGTGGATTCAATAGCCAGGGCATACCTATAGATCATCCTGCTGATGCTGCAAACACTTTTCCAATGTTTTTCTCTGTAACACAAAGGCAAGCACTAAAATCAGGGCTTCCCAAACTGTGGGGCAGAACCCCAAATGGGGTCACAAAACCTTCATCTGGGATCACAAGTGCCTCAAATGGCAATGTTCTTCAGGCACTACCAGAAGCAGCATTAGTGGTTGAAGTCAACATGGAGCCTATTAGCCAGCACATGCTCACAGACATTGCAGTAGCATTGCGTGTGTTTCTGTGGTTACAAGACCTATGAAAGGAAGGATCAGCTCACAGGTCCTGTACTGACTTCATTACTAATTCTGCTACCACCTTGGATATCACTGTCAAGCATGGAGCCCACCATAAGGGGAGAAGAGGGATGAGTGTGCATGGGCCGATAGAGATTGCCACTGCTCCTCTTTCCTCACCAACCACTGAACCTAGCCAAGAGAAAAATGTTCCCTATCATCAGTCCTCTCCTTTCCACCAGTTGTCACCTATCTTTGATCCAAAGCCCAAAAGCAAATGCTGCCACTGACCCTGGCCAGTGGAATGTTAGTAGGGGGAGTTATTTGAAGGCAGGGTTGAGAGACTGGAGGAGTTTTTATGGGTTACATAAGGTGGACAGAGATTGTGGAGGGCAAGGGGGTAAATGACAGAATATTGGGGGATGTAAGAGGAGATGGGAGTAAGAGGGAATCAGATGGGGGTAATGTGGAAAGATGGAGGGGAGGAGAAGTTGGAAGGTGAGAAAGGGGATAGGGGATGTACATGAGGAGGAAATAGAAGATGGGGTGAGATGTAGGGGAAGACAGAGGATCAGTTGGATTTATAAGAAGGGCTTAGGATGAAAGGGTCAACTTGGCGATGCAAAAATGACTGGAGGGGTGAGAGAGAGGGTATGGGCTGGGGAGGTAAGAGGAGCAAAGGTTGAGAGAGGGGAGGAAGTTAAGATTCCATGGTATGGAGGGTGAAGTGCAGGAAGCGTGAGAAACAATGTGAAGGATGGCATGGATGTGAGCCCTTTGTGCTTGGAGTACTTGATGCAGCCTTGTAGGTGAATCTATGAGCCCTATATGCCAGCAGATGACAGATGTGCCCTGTAGCAGGAAAAATTAGAGCTTTACCTATATCAGCCACCTCCCATGCAAGTTGAGCCCTTGGGCTCTGGTGACTGGCAGGTCTCAGGCAGGTTCCTAGGGCAGTAAAGAGAACTAGGATGTAAAAGTATGCCGGGGTCAGGGCAGCAGCAGACAAGATCGGGGCAGGCTGCTAATAAGTATTGTCAGGTCCAAGTGAGAGGTCAGGTCCAGGAGCAGGCAATCATAGTCAGGTCCAAGCAAGAAGTCGAGATCCAGAGAGTTAGATCAAGGGTCAGTGAAGACACAAAGAAGACACTGGACAAGATGGGCAGGGTAAGGCAAGGCTGGACAAGGAAGGCTGGATGAGACAAGGTTAGAGAAACAAGGTTGGATGAGGCAAGATTGGATGAGGCATGGAAAGACTGGACAGACAAGGCTGGAAGACGAAGCAAGGCAGGGCTGGAAGACGAGGCGAGGAAAGGCTGGAAGACAATGCTGGATGATGAAACAGGAACAAAGGATATAGGAACCAAGAATACTAGGTAACGCATACTGTTGCTGAAGCGTTGCTGATAGTCCGAGGCTGCCTTAAGTAGTATGAGTGGATGACGTCATTGGAAGCCATCAAGTTAAGCTTTCCCAAGCTGGGCCCTTTAAACACTGTCGTGCTTATGAAGAGCAAAGTCTGAGAGGAGCAGGAGCATGGTGGGGCCTAGATGCCACATTGGCAAGCGAGATGTGTGGTGTGGCCCTGGTGAGCTGGAGCAGTGTTCCTGCCACATGCGGATTGAGGTAGCATCAGGGTAAGTGAGAAGGCTCGCAGGAAGACCCCGCTGTGAACTGAACTCCCCAGTTTGAAAGGATGTGAAGGAGGAGCCCATGCAAATGGAAGATGTGCTGGACAACCACTTTAGCCAAGTCAGCTGTGGATAGGAGCCCTGGAAGTGGTGAGAAGTGAGTCATTTTAGAAAATCTATCCAGTATGATCCATATGGTGGGGTTGCCACCAGATAGGGAAAGATCAGTGATGAAGTCAGTGGCCAAATAGGTCCAGGGTTCCTTGGGGACTGGCAGTGGCTGTAACAACCCCCAAGGTCATACTCACACACTTTTATTCATGGCACATTAGGGCAGGACTCTACGTAACACTTAATGTCAGTCTTCATTTAGGGCCACCATTAGTGTCAGATGATTAATTACAAGGTTCAAATGATACCTGGGTGGCATTTAAAAATTGGATTAATTCGAAGGATGTTAATCTACAGTTTGAATTCACAGAGGATAAAGATAGCGTGTCTTTTTTGGACATGAAGGTCTATAAGGAATCGATGAGATTGTGTACTACAATTTATAGAAAACAGACAGATAGGAACACAACCTTAGCATTTTCAAGTTTCCATCCTAAACGGTTAAAGGAAAACATACCTATAGGACAATTCCTGCGATTGAGACGTTTGTGCACAACAGTAGACGAGTATAGAGAGAGAGCTCAAGAAATGACAGCAAGGTTTTTAGAACGTGGGTATACAAAAAAGGTTGTCAAGAGAGCGTTTAAAAGAGCGTTATACGCTAACAGAGACAATTTATTGACAACTAAAATAAAAGAACCTCTAACAAGAGTGGTGTGTACGCTCCCTTTTTCTCATTTGGGTTTTAATATCAAATCCATTGTGAATCAGTGTTGGTCAGTAGTGCAGGATGAGGAGGTATTTCGAGAATTACCTATTTTTGCATTCCGTAAGAATAGATCTTTAAGGGATATATTAACCTCTTCGGCATTGCCCATTCAGAGTGATGTCCAAGATAATAGAGGACAGTTTGTATGTGAAGGTTGTATAGTATGTCCATATGCTCAACAAGTACAATATGTTCATATTCCATCCACAGGTGAAATATATTACTTGCCTAAACATTTTAATTGTAAATCTGCTCAGGTAATATATATGATAATTTGTCCCTGTGGTTTATTCTATATCGGGCAGACAAAAAGAACCATCAAAGTTAGAATTTTGGAGCATATGAGTAATATCAGAATTAAAAAAGAAAAGGCCCCATTAGTTAATCATTGGTTGAGGAAGGGACATAAGGTGGAAGATATGAGATTTTGTGTGCTTTACCAATTGTCACTTCAAAGAGGAGGAAATGTCTCAAGGATTTTGACCCAAAAGGAGCAGCGTTTCATATATAGATGGGGAACAGTAGAGCCAGGGGGATTAAATCATGAAATTGAATGGAGTATTTTTCTTTGAATTAGTCTACATATGTACGAAGGGATAATGTTGTCATTCTCATTAAAACATACTGGAGGGTTGATGCTATGGGCATGTTTAAGAGTAGTTTTATCGCGATATTGGTAGTGGGATTTGGTGTGGTGATGTAATCACGTAGGCATGTTTAAAAATGAGCGATGGTAGGAAGGGATTTGTGCGCAACCGCGGCGTTGTTCCGTTGAGCAGAGGCGTCTATGAGATGTAGTAAGTAATTCTTGGTTTGAAATTCGTGGGAAGGTTAGTAGAATTGAGATTGGTGGTGGCTTTTAATTTTTGTCGTGTTTTATAGAGAAAGCTTTGGCGAATTGAGAAATAACTTTGGATTCAAGGAAGGTGTGAACATGAACAGCTTGTGAGAAATATGAGCAGCATGTAGGATTGAATGACTAAACTTGTCAGGTTGGTAAAGTTGATGGAACAATATCAAATAATGGTTATTGTTCATGCAGTATATAAATTTTGTTTTGTATTTGGATTTACACACAGGAAGAGAGGTGATATTAATGAAAATATACAGTCATTTAAGAAATGATGAAAACGGAGTAAATTGAGTAAGGATTGGCGCATAGGTATTTTATTAAGATATTTTATTATTAGTTCTTTGTAATTGTTCACATTTGAAGCTCTGTTAATGTTCTATGTAATTGCTTTCATTTACCGAAGCACTGTTTTCTGTTCAATGTAAACCGAACTGATTTGTAAACCCTTACAAGAATTTCGGTATATAAAACTGTTAAATAAATAAATAATAATAAATAATAGGTGAGTGAGATAACAATGACTAGGGAGAGATTTGCTATAAGGTATTTGAATTTGATTAAGAGGTTTAATACATGGAGTACATGTTAATATATGTGAGATTTGTGTTTTAACTTAAGGTTTCCTAATATATTGTGAATTGGAAATGAATTTGAAGTGGGAGTTTTGGCATCAAGAAGAGTTTCGTGAAAATTGTTGAAAATAAATCCCCTGAAGAAACCAACGGGTGAAACAGGAGCTTTCTGTCGGGACATAACTTATTAAATCTAGGGATATTGCTTATAAATCTTAATAAAATCAAACTAGCAATAACAGTTCTAAGGCAGCTTTAAAATTAAGTAGTTTACTGGGAAATCTTTGTTAAATGAAATGTATACATTGTATTAATCAATTTACTAGGGAATCCTTGTTAAATGAAATATATACATTGTAATTTGGGATTTTTGCAATATTTGTGTAATTTGGGAGTTGAAATGTAACTTTGTTGTATTTTAACATTGTATGTTTAGATGAGTGAATGAGAGTGGTATGAATGGTTTTTTGATGTAATAGGTGTGCTTTATGTATTTTTAAAAAAACAAGTGTTTAGAAATAAAAATTGAGTTATTTAATTATATACACGGGTATATGATTTTGTGTATCACTAGTGATAATACCTGTGGTAGACCCATAAATATCTAATTTATATCGGACCATTATGGCACAATTTAGCCACATTTTGGCGATATAGCATGATATCAGTTATAAAAACTGCCCTCTATGTGGACTGCAAATCGCATGCAAAGCAGCTCAAACAGAGTTAATTTGATGCAAATGCAATAATGTGGCTGGTTGAAGCTGCACTATTGCAGGAAATGTTAGCGAGCACTCAGGAGGTGTAGCTAACTTTCCCCACAGGAATCCTCTGCCCATCCCAATAAAAGCTTCCGTCCAGGTTCCTGCCTCCTTGGCCCCCAACCCCCAATAAAAGACAAAATCCCTGGGGTCTACTGGGCCCCATGCACCTTCATCCTTAAAAACAGACCCTGGTGGTCTCGGGGAGATAGTCAGATCCTCCCTTCCACCCCATATCCTGCTGTACCGATCACATGATAGGGGCAAAGGATGGTCAGTGTGATTTTGGAAAAAGGCCTTCCGGCTCCCCAAGAGTCCACCTTGGATTTTTTTAAAGGTACGGGGAGGCAGGGTGGGGAGGGGGATCTAGCTGCCTCCCAGACCACCAGAACCTATTATAAAGGGGTGGGGGGGGGGGGTGCTCAGGGCCACCAGGCTTCAGGAATTTTGCCTTTCGTTGGAGGGATGGGGCAGCTTTTATTGGGACAGGGGTCTTGGCTTTCATGGAGGACAATTTCTGTCAAATGGGAGAGATTAAGGTAGGGGCATCACCGTGTGCTTTTAAAACTGTTTTATTCTTTTGGGGGTCACTGCCACGACCTTCTTAGGTGACAGAGGGATGGGTTGTGGTCTAAACAGACCCATGGGGGCCATTTCTGCATTTTTGGTGGATTTGTACAATGGGGCTCTTTATGGTTATGCGTTACCCCCCCTTATGTATTATTGTTTATCACGGAGCTTTTCTACGATAAACAATAATGTGGCATTTTGCCACAATATTTTATCAGGGAGGGACATACTGTAATATCGTGGGACTCCCCCTCCCCCCCAAGTTTTAGTATGGAATACCCTTCAGAGTGTCCAGCCTCGTTATTCACCATATTATATATACTGAGATACCACCCAGTGCATAGGGGTCCACTACCTGCTCCTTGGGCGGAGGTCTATCCTAACCCCCACGGGGCTGTTGGGACTGTGGAAGGATTTAGCTCCGGGACTGAGTGGGACCCCTACCTTCTCAGAAACACTTAAAAGAGGGGTGGTCACACGTGGGACACATCCTTACCATGCACGCTAAAGCTAACGTGCCTTTAGCACACAGGCCCCCTAAAACATAACCTTGCTTTCTAAGCAGAAACCAAAATGAAGAGTGACAGTAAAATTAATAAGTGTTGTGTTCATTTACTATGCAGCATCTAAATACCATGGATATCTGGCAATCACTGTATGCAAGGGCACTTGTGCAGCAATAGCTCAGAGAAGAGTCAGCCGCAGCATGGCAGCCTGCAGTTTGGGGCACACGATAAAACACTTACCAAATTCAGGCGTGATGTTGCCAGAAAGAATAGTTGTAGGTGTTAGATCAGGGGGATAGCCAGAGCGCCAGCTCACTATTAGAGATCCATACAACCCTTTTCGGGATATCACAACCTGGCTTGTCCCTGCAGTAATGTTCGTAAGCCAGAAAACAACGGATTCAAAGCCAACCTGATGAATGAAGCATGTGGAAAATAAATGGCAGCCTGCTATGAAATAGACAACATGATAAAGGGCTCACGTGACTTTCTAATAATCCTAAAGACTATATGCTCTGCAGAGTCACCAGAACGCCAGAGTTAAGTGTATGTACCTATTGTTGCACTCAGTCATTATGTAATTTTAATATAGTTGTTATTGTCTCTATTATACAAAACTTTTGCTGCTGTGCCAGGTATCGCGCGCCGGCAGTTGGCCGGCGCGCACAACTTACTTCAGCTCCAGGGCTGAAGTAAGTTTTGCAACAAAAAAAAGAAGTCAAAAAAGGTAGGGGGCAAAGAGCGGGGGAGGTAGGGGAAGGGAAGGGAAAGTGGGGTGGGGGGGAAAGGAAGTTCCCTCTGAGGCCGCTCCGATTTCGGAGCAGCCTGGGAGGGAACGGGGGAAGGCAGCGCGGCTCGGAGCGGGCTCGGCATGCAAGGTTCACAATTGTGCCTTGTGCATGCCGACCCCGGATTTTATAACATGCGCACACCCTTTTAAAATCTACTCCAAAGTGAGGTAAAGACCAGGACAGAATCCATATGAGCCTGGGCACATGCAGCCCGTTGGTAACCTTAGCTGACCAACTATGACCAATTCCCTTTTCTCATCAGTGCCCAGTTCAATACACGATTCCATTCTCTTCATCAGTTCTGAAGGGACAATGCATAGCACAAGGTTTAGAATATACTTTGGGGTAGATTTTAAAAGGGTGCGCGCGCAGTCCTGGGGCTGAAGTAAGTTGCGCACGCCGGCCAACTGCTGGCACGCAATCCCTGGAACAGCGGCAAATGGCAACTGAGCCTGGAGCCTCTGACTCCGCCCCACCACTGCCCCTTTAGTAAAGCTCTGGGACTTACACGCGACCCCGGGGCTTTACGCGCGTCGCCGGACCTTTTGAAAATAGGCCCGGCACGCATAACCCTTTGAAAATCCAGCCCTTTTAATTCTAACACTGTAGGGCCTAAGTTTTGGTGGGTTTCCCCCATTCGGTGCTTTATGGGGGGGGAGAGCAATAAAACAAGTCTTTGATAAATCAGGCCCATAAATAAAAAATAACTGATGAAATACCAGGAGTACAACTTCAAAATCCTAATTTAGGTACAAAATTATTTTTAGCATTTTTTGAAAACAAAAATATGTTAGCTCTCTTTTGGTCAAATAAGAAGCTTTGTAAATACCTATGTATTTTGGGCCGGATTTTCAAAGGGTTACGTGCCCCGGGCTTATTTTCAAAAGGCCCGGTGACATGCATAAAGCTCCGAGAAGTGTGTAAGCCCCAGGGCTTTACCAAAAGGGCGGGAATGGGGCGGGGCAAGAGGCTCCAGGCACAGCGGCCAGGGCTGAAGTAAGTTTTGCAACACAAGAATGATAAAGGAAAAGGTAGGGGGAAAGGGCAGGGGAGGTAGGGTAGGTGAAGGGAAAGGAAGGTGGGAGGGTAGGGAACGGGGGAAGGCAGCGCGGCTCGGAGCAGGCTCGGCGCGCGCAAGGTGCACAATTGTGCACCCATTTGCGCGTGCCGACCCCCGATTTTATAACATGTGCGTGCCTGTAGTGCGCACATGTTATAGTATTTTACATCTTTTCTATACCGTTGCTAAGTTATATACCATCGCAATGGTTTACAAGTAGGCACATAAATTAATGTAGGTGAATGCATACTATAGTACATTCTAACAGGTGCCACAAAAGGTTCAGTTACAATATATCGTTAAAGACAATAAGAACATAAGAACATGCCATACTGGGTCAGACCAAGGGTCCATCAAGCCCAGCATCCTTTTTCCAACAGTAGCCAATCCAGGCTATAAGAACCTGGCAAGTACCCAAAAACTAAGTCTATCCCATGTTACTGTTGCTAGTAATAGCAGTGGCTATTTTCTAAGTCAACTTAATTAATAGCAGGTAATGGACTTCTCCTCCAAGAACTTATCCAATCCTTTTTTAAACACAGCTATACTAACTGCACTAACCACATTCTCTGGCAACAAATTCCAGAGTTTAATTGTGCGTTGAGTAAAAAAGAACTTTCTCCGATTAGTTTTAAATGTGCCACATGCTAACTTCATGGAGTGCCCCTTAGTCTTTCTATTATCTGAAAGAGTAAATAACCGATTCACATCTACCCGTTCTAGACCTCTCATGATTTTAAACATTTCTATCATATCCCCCCTCAGCCATCTCTTCTCCAAGTTGAAAAGTCCTAACCTCTTTAGTCTTTCCTCATAGGGGAGCTGTTCCATTCCCCTTATCATTTTGGTAGCCCTTCTCTGAACCTTCTCGATCGCAATTATATCTTTTTTGAGATGTGGCGACCAGAATTGTACACAGTATTCAAGGTGCGGTCTTCACCATCAATTGTTTAGTAAAGTAGGTCATGACCAGGTGTACCTGTAAGGTTCTGCTCACGGGTAAAATTTATATTCATAGTGTTTACAATTACGTTTATTGTGATATAGAGTTCATAGACTATTATAATGCACATTCTTAGTGCTGTGCGCTGGTGCTCTTCTGCCTATTCCTGTATATTTTCTATTCTCCAGTCTCTTTATAAAATGCTTGTTTAAAAAGCCATATTTTTAAACTTTTCTTAAAGGTTTTGAGATCTCTTTACAATCTGATCTCTAGAGGCATTGTGTTCCAAAGTGTGGAGCCTGCTAAAGATAAGGCTATTTGAAAATTATCCTACTTTTGGCAGCTTTTTTTTTTTTTAAAGATACTGTACCTGTAATATATAAGGGTGTGCACACAAATTTTTTCATCTTCATTTTGTTTTTTGGAGATTTTTTTTGTTTGTTTTTTTATTTGGGGGGGGGGGTTATTTTTTTGTTTTTTCATGTTTGTTTTCAGGAAATAATGCACCATATAGGGTAATCTATTACTTGAAAAGAAAAAATGGATTACTTTTTTTTCGGTTTGTTTGAAACAAAATAAAAATGGGCTCATTCTTCATGCTTTACACTTTTGTTCCATAAGAATCCACATCCCTAGTAATATATCAACCCTGACCTTTAAGACAAAGGTATATGGATGAAATAATACTTTTTTGCCAAAGATTTCCAGTAGAACAGTATGTAGAACAGCACTTCATAAAGTGGAGTGGGTTGGTCTTGATTTGCCCTCTGGTTACTATCAGGTTGTACTGCAGACAGTTCACTTACCTCAGAATTAGCTGCATCATCTGGCACAGGCACAGCAGCTGACTTTTTCTCTTTGAGTATTTGAGGCACACCATAGATATCTCCACCCGCCAGCTTCACACTGGTTAACTCAACAGTGAAATTAGAGCCAGGTGAGAGGAATACCTGAAAATGAATATTATATATTTAAAATATTGACAATTTTGTTGAGAGGGAGTGTAATTTGTCCAATTACTTTGTGTTCTAATTTTGTATTTTAAAAAGTTATACAGTATTTATTATATATTATGCTATTTTATGCTATGTTATATTATGTTGCAAGTTTCTACTCCGCCTTTAGTAAAAGTTGGGGTTAGTGTTGGGTTATGTATTAGGTTTTTATGCTTATGTATTTTTGTAGTTATATTTTGGTTTTTTAATACTGTAAACTTTTTGGGGTGTTTTTGCTCATAAGTCAATTTATTAATGCAAAAATAAAGTGAAATGAAAAAGGCACTTAGCACACAAGAGTAGACATCATTCAATTAAAAGGGACGAAATATCCATAAAGCACTGTGAGTGGAATGAATTTTGGGACACAACCAGCTAGATGAGGTTTCTAGCACCATCTGAACACCATTTACTTCGTTAATCTGAAGGGCCAAACTCTCAAACTCAAACAATGTGGACAGCATGGCATTAATTTCAGATCAGTGCTTGCAATAAAATGTCTTAAAAGCAAGGAGGAGATATCAGCAAATGGTTTTAAACATACTACGCAAATACCATACTGTATTTATCACTGAGATGCCTGGCAACTATATTTCTACCAAATCCAAATACTGCCAATAGGCTCGAACACGGTGGGAAATATACTCGCTTCTAAACACCAGCAGCTGTCTTGGGGTAATGGTAACAGTAATGCAACAGTGTGCTATCCTCTATCCAAGCTTACGGGATCCTATCAGGTGCCTGCTGCCAAGGTATAAGTGCAATATTTTGGGGACCTAACTCATCAAAGGTCAGGATGAGAGAAAACCTTGTAAACCTTTGTAAACTAGCCATTTACTTGGGCAAATAGTGATTTATGTACATAAATTGGCTGTCTAAAAATTACCCTCCCTCAATACAGATAAAAGTAAGTGTGGTGTTGCACCACATGTATATTTTTAGCTGCATTCCCAGGGGCATGTTTCGGTAGAGGGACAAAAATATTGCATGTAGATTGCATTTTCAACTACACAAATTATTTTCCATTAGAGATGTGAATCAGAACCGGAATCTGATCGGTTCCGGTTCCGATCCAAATCTTAAAATTTTTATCGCCCAGCCCGATTTGAGTTCTGATTATCGGCTGCGCCCGATCCGATAATCAAAAAACCCTCCCCCACCCTCCCAAACCCCCAAAAAAGGTTTTAAAATTACCTGGTGGTCCAGCGGGAGCGCGGGGAGCGATCTCCAGCTCTCAGGCCATCGGCTGCGTTAATAAAAATGGCGCCGATGGCCCTTTGCCCTTACCATGTGACAGGGCAAAGGTAGCGCTGGCGCCATTTTGAATATTGGCAATACTGCCTGAGTACAGGAGATCGCTCCCGGACCCCCGCTGGACCCCCAGGGACTTTTGGCCAGCTTGGGGGGTCCTCCTGACCCCCACAAGACTTGCCAAAAGTCCAGCGGGGGTCCGGGAGCGACCTCCTGCACTCGGGCCGTATTGCCAGTATTCAAAATGGCGCCGGCGCTACCTTTGCCCTCACTATGTCACAGGGGCCGACCATCGGTCGACCGTCGGCCCCTATGACATAGTGAGGGCAAAGGTAGCGCCGGCGCCATTTTGAATACTGGCAATACCCGTCGGCCCCTGTGACATAGTGAGGGCAAAGGTAGCGCCGGCGCCATTTTGAATACTGGCAATACGGCCCGAGTGCAGGAGGTCGCTCCCGGACCCCCGCTGGACTTTTGGCAAGCCTTGTGGGGGTCAGGAGGCACCCCCAAGCTGGCCAAAGGTCCCTGGGGGTCCAGCGGGGTTCCGGGAGCGATCTCCTGCACTAGGGCTGTATTGACAATATTCAAAATGGCACCGGCGCTACCTTTGCCCTGTCACATGGTAAGGGCAAAGGGCCATCGGCGCCATTTTTATTAACGCAGCCGATGGCCTGAGAATGGGAGATTGCTCCCCGCGCTCCTGCTGGACCACCAGGTAATTTTAAAAGGTTTTTTTGGGGGGGAGGCTAAGGGGGTCATTTTAAAGGGTCGGGTGGTTTTTTTTTTTTTTTTTTATCGGGCCATCGGCGCCATTTATATTAGTGGCAGCCAAAATGGCGCCGATGGCCCGAGAGCGGGAGATCGCGCCGGGACCCCCCCACTGGACCACCAGGTAATTTAAAACATTTTGGGGGGGTTCGGGAAGGTGGGGGATTTCTTTTAAAGGGTCGGGGTGGGTTTAGGCGTTGTTTTGGTGTGCCGGTTTTCCTGCCCTCCCCCTCCCCCGATTTACGATTTTTCATGATAAATCGGGGGAATTTCTATTGTATCGCGACTCTAACGATTTTTGACGATTTAAAAAATATCTGACGATTTTTTTAAATCGTCAAAAAACGATTCACATCCCTATTTTCCATGGAAAATGTATCCACAGAAAAAGCAAGTGGAAATGGCCATGAGTATGTATAACCCCCATGGACTGTACTTACACAGTGCGGTGGTTTTTTTGTTTTTTTTCAGAAGCCTTGAGAGAAGGGCATGCCACTGGTTTATAGCAGTAGGAGAAACTGCACTTAGAATAAATGCATATAGTCAGCAGGAGGGTGGGGGTTTTATCAGTCCTGCATAGACCTTGGAAGAGACAACAAATCTGTGCAACCAACAGGATAGTTATAGGCCAGAGGCCAATTGCAGGACTCAAGTTGTGGAAACTTTCCTTTCAGGTTAGTGCTAAATATTCTTTTAATAAGAAGCATAACTGATAGTATCTGTTTCACTTGCAGATAGTCTTCTATGTAAACCTGTGTAAAATATGCAAAGTTATTCAGACAGTAATACTTTGACAATAAAATTTAAGAGAACGTAAACATTATGTTACAAGTTGGTAAAGTCTTGCATAGACTCTGGAGGAGACACTAGATCTGGGCTTCCAAGGGGATAGCTGTAGGCCAGAGGCCAGTGGAAATCTGAGTGGTTTGCAGGACTCCAGTGGTGGAAACTTTCCTTTCAGATAAAGTAATGGAATCCTAAAAGCTGTAGAGCCAGAAGAATACCCCTAAAGAAGAAGGAGATTACTTCAGAAATTGGACTCCTATCAAGAAAGTAAGTTACAAGTAACAAAAAGTCTGAACTCTGAGGAAAGGGACCGTGCACAAGGGAAATTCTGTTTGTTTTTCCTGTTAAAAAAATCAAAAAATAATTGTAGAAAACTTATCATTTACATTTATTTAATGAATATTTGTTTGAATGTTAATTTCATGGCTGATGAAGCTGCAACTTTTTAAAGTACAAGTTACATAAATAAAATTATATCTTTTGGTTAAAACTGTTTCTCCCTCTCTCTGCCTTTTTTTTCCTGAGAAGCAGGCCAGTTGTTACCAAAGGGAAAATGAAAACAGTCCAGGACCTGACTTGAACTCAGAGTACCTGTTAGATATGCACGTTTCAAAGTAAAAGCATGAACATGCTTTCTCTTTGAAAATTATTGTGAAGTCCACAGACGAAGCACCCAAGGTGGAGAGTATGAAAATTGCCCCCACTTAGCTGGAAGCCAGTTTAGAGGCACCTGATGAAAGAATGCTCTTTTATCAACATGGCTGGATTTTTATTTTTGTGTTTGGGTAACCTGCACTTCTTTTAAAGAGCCTGACTTTATATTATTGTCTGAGCTGGAGCTTGCCATCCTTTGTTCATTTTGCTTTTTGTAACAGAAACTTACCCTTGTAGCAGTTTATTTATCTTGCTGCTGCTGCACTCTGTTGAGATGTCCTATTTTTTTGTTTACTTTCTAGGCTGCAACATCTGTATGGGATTACATTGTTCAGCTCAATCTTTTTTTATTCTTCACCTGGCAGTTTCTTCCTGTTCCTTTGTACTTCCAGCTCAATCAGAACCAGGGTTAGGATCTGGCACCAGGAACCTTCGTTCCCAACTACCCAGGGATTTTTTCCTCCCGGTGTTATAACTGCTCCTAACTTAAGGGTTGTTTTAGTCCTGTAATTGCAAGTTTACCCCTAGATTCACCAAAATGCGTTATTAACGCATGGATAACACCCATGATAAGAAAAAGAGGCGTGTTTAGGGAAATTTTAGAATTACTGCACCACGCGATAACATTCCGCTTCATGTCGGTAGTATTGCATGGTGTGTGTGAGAGAGAGAGAGAAAAAGAAAGAGAGAGAGAGAAAGAGAACCTATCTACAAGGCCTTCATAGTAGTGAAGTATTTATTTCTCTATAGGAGGGCCATCTAGGAGCTCGAGGTGAGGTGTTGATGGTGGTTTAGGGTTTAGGGGCCAGTTTCTCATGTAGAGTGAGACGTACGAACAGCACAGTACGCCTCAGTGAAGATTTGACATCATTTGGAGTGACGAAAGTCTAACAAAGATGACATTTCTACTATGTTCTCACCCTAGCTTGATAGAGAAAAGATAGAAAAAGGTGTAGGTGTAGTCATTTCTAGCGTTAAAAACCATGTGTTATGCTATGGCATGGTGCGATATTGCCCCTCATTTTCATAAATCCTGCTTCTTCCAAAAATGTGCATTCATGCTGCACGCTAGTGTTCTTATTGCACACGTTATTATACTTCCTTCTTCAGGCCACATGTCTAAGTGGCAACCACACTAGTTTTGGTGGTGATCTGCCTCAGCCAGTTTTCTCCTGCTCCCTTCAGGTTCAGATGGAACCAGTCTCTCTTGGGTTACAGTGCTATAAACCTTCAATTGCAATTATCCAAATTATCCAGTGGGTCCCCACCCCCCACCCCAACACATTCACAAAGTGAATCATTGGCCAGAGACCACAAACCGTAGCTTCTCCCAAAACCCAGTTAACATGGACCCCAATTCCAGTCAATAGGTGTCACCAATGCATGATGATCGAAACTCCCTTCTTTCCAAGGGCTGAAAATGCTACCTCTGAAGTAATCCCAGCCCCTGCCTGACAGGGGAGCAGAAGAGTTAAGCCACACAGCAATAGAACCCAGGTCCTTCCAAACAGCAGGGGGTGCTGCCGAGCAACCGCGTCAGCAACTGCACCATTTTACCAAAATAATCATTTCTCACCATTCCTGGGGCAGCGTTTGAAGACAAATTTAAGAAGCTGAGCTGCAGACCCTCTTTTACAACATTATTTAGGGAGAGCAGTACAGGTTAATTTGAACACTCCAGAGCAGCCTCATTTATACAAAGCACAAGAAGGGAGCAGAATTAACTGCAACAGCATGCACCAGCATTAGGCAGTTGAAATGTTTGCTGCAGAGGTAAAAACAGCAAACCCTGCTGTCCCCCACACTCCCTAAGGGTCTGGAAATGTTCTACTTTTGCAAATTTTGCTGTAATATAATTTAATGGAAATTTGTATACAAAAAAGGTGAAAAACAGCAAAAATGTTTGTGTTTGTAGCTTTTTGCTGTTATGTGCCACACTCTTACTTACAAATGCTTTTTTTTCCTAATTCTTTCTTTTGAAACGTTGAAAAGCTGTATCGACAGTCAAGGTTTTCACTTTTTTATGCAATTGATTCTCCCATTAAAAAGTGGATAGTTTTACAAATACAGAAAGGTTTCCTAGTAGGTGTCAAAATAAAAACCCATTCCATGACAACTGTAGTTGGTGATTTGATCATTATGAATATAGACAGCTGGGTGGATGGTGGGCATCAGGATCATTTGGTAATTTGCTTGCCTGGTGTGAAGGGAGCAGACTTCGCACATCACCTGAATAGGAGATTAGAGAGTGCAGTGGAGCAGCCAGCTGTCATAGTACATGTGGGTACCGACAACACAGAAGGAGTAAAAGGGAGGTTCTGAAGGCTAAAGGATTTTAGGCAGGAAATTGAAATCAGGAACCTCTGGGATTGCATTTTCAGAAATGCTTCCCATTCTACCTGCAAGACCTCAGAGGCAGGCCAAGCTTTGGAGTCTTAACACCTGGATGAGAAGATGGTACAGGGAAGAGGGCTTTAGATTTGTTAGGAACTGGGGAATATTCTGTGGAAGGGAGAGCCTATTCCAATGGATGGGCTCCTTCTTAATCAAGGTGAAAACCCGGCCGCTGATGCTAACATTTGAAAAAGGAAATAGAGTTGCTGCAATCCATGCTTTAAAAGTAGACCATGGGCGAAAGCCAATAGTCACTCAGAAGTGCATGGCTCGGAGGGAGGTGTCTTTGAAAAATACTTGCAAAACAGGGAATTTAGAATATCCCAGCAAAGAAACTGTGGTTAATGCTGAAGCAGCCTAGATAAATGTAAATAAAGAGCATCCTAATGTGAATGACTTTAAACTGCCTGTATCTTCAACTCAAAAAAAAAATACTGTAAAATGTCTGTATGCAAATGCCTGACGTCTCAATAGTAAAATTAGAGAGTTAGATTGTACGGCATTATATGAGGATATGTCTGTATCGACACACCTCAGAGACATGATGGAGGGAAGATAATCAATGGGACATTGTGATACTAAGGAATACATTTTATCAACTTGTCAGGGCAGATCAAATTGGTGGAGGAGTGACATTGTATTGTATGTCAAGGATTGCATAGAATTAAGGAGGATAAAAGTCCTGCAGGAAACAAAATGCACTGGAATCCTTAGGGATAGAAATTCCATGTGTGACAGGTATGAGAGTTGCAGTGGGTGTACACTACCATCCACCTGGCCAAAATGAAGAAACAGATTGTGAAATATAAGGAGAAATAAGAAAGGCAAATAAATTTGGCAACACAATAACAATGGAAGATTTCAATTATCTTAGTATTGCTTGGGTTACTGCCTCATCAGGATATGATAGAGAGGTTACGTTTTTAGAAGTCATAAATGACTGCTTCTTGGAGCAGCTAGTCCTAGAACTGACAAAAGGGACAGCTACTTTAGATCTAGTCCTCAGCAGAATGCACAACCTAGTATGAGGGATTACTGTGGTGGGGCTTCTTAGTAATAATGACCATGATGCAATCAAATTTGATATAAATTACTGGGGGGGGGTGGAGGGGCATTAAATAAAAGTACTGCAGTAGCATATAACTTTAAAAAGAAAGAATGAGGAAATTAAATAGAAAAAAACTAAAAGAAGATTAAAAGTGTGATTGAGACATGGACATCGTTTAAAAATACCACACCAGATAAAATCTAATCCATGCATTAAAGAAAGGTCAAAGGAAGACCAAATGACTGCCAACATGATTTAACTGTGAGGTAAAGGAGGCAGTTCAAGCTAAAAGGGTATTGTTCATAAAATGGAAAGCAGACCTAAATGATGATAATAGGCAAGTGCATATGCATTGGCAAATTATATGTAAAACAGTACTAAGGCAGGCCAAGAAAGAATTTAAGAAATTTGTCAGAGAGGGAAAAACTAATAGTAACATTTCTTTCAAGTACATTTGAAATATAAAGCCCGTGAAGTAGTCAGTTGGGCTTTTAAAGACCAAGGGATAAAAGGGTTGCTAGGGGAGGACAAGGAAATTGCAGAAAAACTGAACAAATTCTTTGCCTTGGACTTTACTAGAAGATGTCAGGAACATACCCACACCAGAAATATTCTTTGATGGAGATGATTATGAACAACTAAAACAAATGTCTGTGGTAATGGAGGATGTAATAGATCAAATTAAATAAACTAAAAGGTAACAAATCACTGGGGCCAGATGGTATTCACCCTAGACTCCTGAAAGAATTCAAACATGAAATTGCAAACCTGTTGCTAAGAATCTGTAAATTATCATTTAAAGTAGACAAGGTACCTGAAGACTGGAGGTGGGCAACATAATCCCGATTTTTAAAACAGGTTCTCGATATGATTTAGGAAATCATAGACCTATAAGCCTGAAATTGGTACTGGCCAAAATGATAGACGCTATTCTTAAAAACAAATTTATTGACCATACAGATAGACAAGACTTAATGGGAAAGAACCAATATGGTTTTAAGAAAGGGAAGTCTTGCCTTACAAATCTATTAGATTGTTTTGAAAGTGTAATAAAAAAACAAACCGTACCTCACCCCCACAATCCCCATACACACACAACTCCCCTTCATAAATCCCTTCCCCCTCATAACCCCTACCCACTCAAAAACACAAATACCCCATATACATCCATCCTCCCAAATAATCCCTCATATATCCCCACATTAAAACACAGCCCTATACTCCCACATACCAAATCATATACCTCAACCATCCACACCACCTATCAATACACACAGAGAAATCTCCTCACACACAATCCTACCCAACCTCACACACCCTCCACCAATCAATACCCCCTCACACACTCCCTCACCCCATAGCCTTACCCTATGCACACCACTTCTATACATCAATTTTGGAAAACATTCCCAAATCATTCCTCTGCATACGTGCCCTATTTGTTTATTCTTTGAAGGAATAATTTAAAAAACTATAGTCTTGCAAAACATTCAAAACTTCTCATCAATGGTTATTTCTCACAAGCCTTTTTTTCATGTCTAAAACCTCTCTTTTACACTCAGTAAAATAATTCATCTGGAGAATAGCTTCACAGTAGATTGTCGGAAAAATTACAGGCTGATTGGATATATTTACTTGAAGCAACCAAATGTCATATAGGCTTATCAAGCTGAAGGAAAGTACTCACCCAGCTATCAACTGGCACTGTGCTCACTCCATAGTTGGCACCATCTCTAATCAAGAGACTTCCCATTGTTTTCCCAGTGGAAGATTTTTCTTCTTGATCACCAGAGGAAATTTGGAATTCCACAGTCACATTCCCAAACAGGCCTGCGAGTCGGGTGACATTGATTTGAATGAACCGGCTCATGTCCTTTGTCACTGACACAGACTGCCTGCTGGAGACCAATATGAACACGCCATGAGGGTCATCATTGGCCAAAATAGTGAATCTAATGAAGCTTTTTTCTGGGTCCAGTTCAGCACCTCCCTCAACTGAAACCAGTTGGACCAAGCAGTTCTCATTCACTTCAGGCACATCATCTGGCAACAGCTGGATAATGATTTCCGCTGTGCTCCACATGCTTGCAATGGTGACAGAACCGCTTGTTGACAAGAAGTCACCTGCAATGTCTGAATCACTTTTTAGTTCCCAATATACCTAAGAATACAGAGGAATTTATTAGTCATTGTTTTAAAATTTGGATTTATTTTTTTCCATTCATGAACTGAAATTAGAAACGTGTTCAAATATATTCGATTTTCGGTCAAAAAAATGCAATCAAATATTAAGTAAACTACAAGAGCTTCATTGACTAGTTTTCTACAGGAAAAACAGGTCTGTCTCTCTGTATCCCTTTGTAACTGTGTCCTCCACTAATAATGTTTGAATCATTCATCCAATTTCATTTAAATTTCTGTAATAGAAAAGCATGTGCCTTGCTATCTATCTGTAGCATGTAACTTTGATGGCCAGAACACTTAGAATCTCCTATTGTCTTTCCTATAGGGAAGCAGGACAGGGTCAGATGGTCTCAGGGAGATTAGAACACTTTGAGATGTCATTGAGCATTTTCAAAGCTGCCCTGCCACTGTTTAGTAGAGGGTTGAATGCATGGAATGCCCTCCCAAAGTAAGTGTCAGAGATTAAAACAGTAATGACATTTAAGACAGCATGGGATAAGCAAAGAGAATACTTGGTTGCTAATGGAAAGCACAACCCAGTGGCACACGTGTTTATAGCACTATACTCACCTGATTCAACAATGGGTGTTGGAGCTGACAGAATGCATGGCAAAGTGATTATTATGAAACATTAAAAATTCTAGTAGAACAACAGGCATCCATGTAGACAAGTTTATCTAATAGGCTGCAGTGGTAGAATTAACTAGCAGTTGGGTCTGTCTGGCAAGCTACACAAGGGAACCTAGGAGGCTTACTAGTAATGGCAGCTATTTAGAAGAGGCAAAATGAAATAAGCAGCTGGGTCCGTCTGGCAGATTACAAGTATAGAAATAACTGGAAGATCATGTGTAAAGGCAGGCACTCGTAGTTGGATGTGTTCAACAGAGGAACTAGAAGGCTTGATGTTTGGATAAGCTATGTAGATTACTAAAGAATTTTGTGATTAGATATGGGACAGATTGGATCTTATCTGCTCATTTATCAACATGGTGGAGAGTACCAAGTAGGACGACAAACAAGAATGTACCAGATAAGGAGGCTGTCATACTCTTTGGCTGAAAGCCAGGACGTATCCTTGGCAGTGTGGACAGAATAAATGGGCAGACTAGATGAGCCAGCTGATCTTTTTCAGGCCTGTGCCTAGGATGGCAAACCTCCTCCCCCCCGCCCCCCCCAACCCTCACCCACATACAGCAAATCTTGTCCTCATCTTTTGAAACTTCCTCATCACCGCTGCTACCATCCCTAACCCTTGTTCCAGCCACACGATCCTCAAATTGCAGTAAGTACAGTGACTACACATGTGCTCACAGGCTCTGCCACCTCTAGGCTTCCATGCAAAGGGTAAAGCCTGTGACCACAGGTTTGGACTCCACACTCACTGCAATATGAGGATTGCATTGCTAAAGCAGAGATCTGGGGTGGGGGACAGGAAGGGAAAGGGGCAGAGAGGTAAGGGCTCAGAATTCTGAGGGGAGGGGAAGCGTGGCACCAGTACGGACAGTGCCTAGGGATGGCATCAGCCAAAATCTGTTACTGGCTTTTTTTTCTCCTCCATCTAGTATGTTGTTATGTAATAGTCATTACCATATGCAAAGCGAAGTTTGTTGTTGACTTTTCACAATGCTTTTGCCCCAAATTTAAATCTGGACCCAACTATCATTTCAAACCTATCAAACAAATCTGAAAATTTGGTTACAAGTACATTGCAATACAAAACAATGGCCATTTCTTTAACTGCTATTAGTATGCCATCTAGTTGTAGAATGCTGTACTGTTAATTTACATTTAATATGATATAGGTTCCTGTTTACTATGTGTCGGTGTTAAATAAATTTTATGTCATCTTCTAGGCTGCTTTGACTAATAATAATGTAATATTTTATCATGGATTTAACTTTTAGTAGTTATGGAGATTTTTTACATCATTTGGATGTTTTTATCTTATTGTATTTTATTAGTCTGTCATGGTTTGATTTTATATGCTTTATTATGGATGTTACTTTGTTAGCCATTATGGATTTTAGATATAGAGGGATATACAAATTTTAAATAAAATACAAAATATATGAAATTTAAATTCCTTTTTGCTATGAATTTATTAGCAAAACAGGTATTTTTATTTGAGATAATTTTATGTTGGATAGGTCTATCTAAAATTGAAAAAAGCAGGAAGCCAGCCTTACAAACATGCTACAGAAAAGATGCAGCTACCAGTGTGTGTGTGTGTGTGTGTGTGTGTCCCCAAAACTGACCTTTTTTAGGTTTCAGTGTACAAGATGTTTGACATGTTTGGGAAAATGCTTAATAGGGTTTTTTTGTTGTAGCACTGCTAAATGACCACTGGATGGCATTTTTAGAGGCATGATCAGGTGTATTTTATGTGATAATGTGATGTTTGAGAAAATGGTGTATGCTCTTTTAAATAAGTGGGATTTTCCGATTGTGTGACTAAGATGTAGTGGGAAGTATAAGAATGGGCAGGTTTTGACAGGTTTTTCCCTTTTGGTCCCTGCCCTTTGCAGGGACCAAAAGGGACGTCCAGAGATGCAGTCAGCTGGAGTGCCAGCCTGCGGGTTGGTGAAGTCCAGAGACCCTACTGTGGGAGTGGGGTCCTGCAGGGGAGAGGCTTGCAGCCATGGAGTGGTTGGAGTGGGTTTTTCCCTCCTTCTGAGGAACTACCAAGAGGTGGAAGGAGAACTACCCAGGAGGTTACAAGAAGAAGAGATCATTCTTCGCTCTGAGGAAGTGTTCCAGCAGTTCAGATGCAGGTGTGAGTCAGAGATGAGGAGTGCCCCAGAGTGTCCTTTGAGTGCAGTAGTCCAGGGAAACTGCACAGGGATGTTGAATGTGTGGAATTCAGATGGAAGCTCAAAGACCAGAGGAGTGTGAGTAGATCATGTAAACGGGAGTTGCATTTTTTCCCCCCTGCATGTGAATTTTGATATGGGTATGCCAACAAAGGAACCCCATTACTTAAGCAAGGTTGGGATTGAGGTACAACTGAAAAAGAATTTGATAGTCCGGACTAACTCTTATGGTTAGTCCAAGGTAAAAGTATTTGTGTGGGAAAAGGATATGGAGGAGGGGGGAATTTAATTATTATGTCCCCAGAAGTCCTTTCTGTTATATGTGATTCTGACTGTGGAAGCCCATGAAATTCTGATGTATTCAGTGAGTAACACTGTAGCCCGCTTCACAAACATATAAATAGTTGCTGGGTGGTTCATCCAAAAATAAAGTTAATTGTTGGAAGTTGAAAGATGGTTATATACTATATTTATTTGGTCGGCACTAAGGTGAGGCATGGGATCAGAGTTCATTGAGGGGAGTTCAGTCAGAGAGAAGAGAGTAGTTGCTGGATGCTCAAGCTGTCATTAAACAGGTCCACTTCATAATCTGCATGACCAATCAGAACCCACTAAAAAACATTTGGAAGGGATGACCCTTAATTGAGAAGGAAACCCCTTCCATCATTTTATGTACTCCAGTGGGGGGGTTACATGTATGCATGTACATATTCTAGGTATATATATCACATTTTCTTAAAATACACACTGATGTGGTTAGCAAAAGTAAATCTGCACACCAGCAAACATGAAAGCATAAGATTTTAGCATTAGGGAGCCTCAATTGTTACTTGGTTGTCAAAAAGTTATTTTGTGACCATTAGGGATGTGCATTCATCTAGGATGAATTAGGCAATTTCAACAAAATTCAACGAAATTGCCTAATTTGTCCTGGTTCGGGGAGCCAGAAACCAGAACGAGTTTTTCCCGAAATTTCCAGAAAAATTCGTTTTCGGGTTTAGTGCGCACTAACTCCCCGTAAAAATGTTAGCACGCACTAACAGGAGTTAGTGTGTGCTAACGGGGAGTTAGCGCACACTAACCCCGTTAGTGCGCACTAATCCGAAATTCGGGTCCCCCAAATTTAAAAGGACCGAACCACGGGAAATACGAAATTTCCCGCAGCGGGCCAAAAACGAAGCATGAACCAAAAGGTTGGGGCTTCGCACATCTCTAGTCTCCATGATGTTATTTTTACATTTCAGTTATCATCAGTGAACGAGTTACCATGTTTGTTTATCAATTTGTTCCAGTTTTTGCACACTAGATGACAAGTCAAGTTTTACATTTGGCATTTTCTACACAGTGTCTTCCATACCAAAAACAGCAGCAAGCCTGAAGCTACACCATTCATTCCTATCCCAAATGGATGGGCAATGGATCAAAGGCTGTAGAGTGCCATCTAGAAGGTGCCAGATGCATAAAAATCAAAGAACTGGCAAAGATCTCTAATTTGCCCGCAGATCCTCAAAATAATGAATTCTAGTACCGTTATATTCCCCATGGTACCCTGAACTCGTTTGACAAACAGAGTAATGTTCAGTGGCCCGTCCACTGGTTCAGAATAGTTTTTCTTGGACAGTGATTCAGCAGCAAACTGAACAATTCCATTTGGATCACCAAAATTTTGGATCTGCAAAACAAATTCAGTGGAATGAATACATTCGCAATGTTCCGATAACTCCTATAATATGTACAGTACAGGGAAAATAAACAATCCTAGCTTACGGTTGGGCACAACATAGTTGTGAAACAAACAGATCACTGGTTACCAAATCTCAAGCCATCTCAGATACGTTCATTTCATTACATTCAAAGAAACAGCTACCTCCAGCCAACACCCCCCCCCCCCCAATTTTTCCAAATTAATTCATTCCTCTCTCCTAAACCTTCAGAGTTTTGGATTAAGAAAAACAAATTGGAGCCTTTTTGATCAGGAGTTTTACAGTGTACATGTAGTTTGGATCAATGATATTTGTACCTAAGATATGAGCAGCACATGACATTAACATGTCCTGTCTTAGTACAAAAGAGTACATTTTACCCAGAGTCATCTAAATTTGCCACATCTTTGCTATAACTTGTGCCAAATACAATTTGCCACTAACATTTATTAACTTTGTTACTATAATTGTTTTTTACATGCCGAGTAATGCCTCTTCCATTGTAATATTAGGATTTATAACATCTTTGATGTATATGAATTTACACTTGTTTCAAAATGATATTTAAATATCCCATAATCTTTAGGATGCTTGGCCTTGTTCTGGTTTCCCGAAGTTGAGTATGGAGAAAGAAGGCTCAGTTCTGCAGCCACCTCTCTGCTGTATAAAATGTTTACTTTTCCAAGAATTAGAAATACAGTTAAGAAACCTAGATCATGCATTAATGTTATTCTTTAAGGGGTTAATTTTCCAAAAGGTTTCCATGCATAACATGAAAATACAGACTTGTGCATGTAGCCATGTGCATGCGTATATGCTAGTACTTGGAGTGTGACGTGTAAATGTTAACAGGGAAAAGGGGGCAGTTTTAGGGGCATTCTGAGATAGGATTTGGCATTACGTGCACAGGTAAGTGGCATACACACATACATTACCAAACTTCCCCATGCACTTTTATACCTGTTAAGTTGCAGAAGTGAAACTGCACTTGTCTTTTGCCTGCAGTTTTTGGGTGGAAGGTCTGGGCGAACTGGTGATTCTAAATATGTACATAGGTACAGCACACACATCCTTTATAAAATACATACCTCGGCATATAACTCGAGGTTATTACGTGTACGCTATGCGTTTTCCAGCATTACATATAGATACAGATACTGAAATATATGTGTGTGCTTTTGAGGCAGAAATATGCAGTTTTTAATAAGCTGAGAGGCTCCTGCCACACAATTTATATAACAGCATAAATCTCCACAGACCCACTTACATGCACATTAGGCAACTTATGCAGACTATTGAAAATCGGGCCATAAGACTGCTGGAAAGCTTCCTTATTCTGGAGGGTATAAACTGGATATTTCCAATCCAATGTAAATAAAAGAAGTGTCAGGTCGATTTTCTGAGCTTGTTTGGGCAACTTCAAGAGCATATACATAAGGTTGTAATTATCATTTTAAAGCAGCTTTCCAGGGAATTGTCAAGCCAGCATTACATGTCTGCTACAGTACCTTTTACAAACCTGCATGCTACCAGAAGTGAGAAGGCTCTGTTATAAGTACAATATACAGGAAGAGAAATATGTGGCAGACCCACCCGTTCTGGCCACCAGATGTCGCTGTCCCTGTATTATAACACTCTAGTAAGAAGCCATCTATACCTCTCAGTCCCTCCCACCTGGAGGCTCTGAACTGGATTCCTGAACACTATTTAGGCCCGGCCATTTTAAGACACCATGGGTTCAGTTTGAGGAAGCAGTCAAGAAGTAAAGATGTATTTTTGCCACACTCTGGTGGGGCCTCCCAGCTTCACCCAAAGGAGTTTATTTTAGAAGTGTTACCTCCCAGTGGACTCCCTGCCTGAGGGTCCTTCTTCTAATTTATAGAAAGCTAGAATTTTAAGCCTGATACCATTTAGAGGCAAAAGGGCTCTCTACAGGGGACCAATGACTGTGAGTCTATGCTAAACCCTAAGTAGGCAAGCACCAGTGATGGATCCTGCTGCAAGAGACAGTGAAGGCAGAACATGTATCCAGTTTAACTTGAACAGAGTGGGGAGGTTTTTGATCCCTCTTCCCCACTACGATTGCAGTGCTGAGAATGAGCCTGATCCCACAGACTTTCCCCAAGAGAAGTCCCCTAGAAACATCAGTGAAAAAAAGGAGGAAAGAACTACCATGGAAGGAAGAACAAGAGCAGGAGACCTCAATCGAATCTCTACACACCAAGGGGCCAGGACAGGCTGGGTGTCCCAGGAGAAGATGATCAAAGGTAGGACTTTTGCAGTAAAGTCAGGGAACCCCACCACTAGGATTCCCTCACAGCTGCTGGTTACGCTGCGCACATTAAAAATTAGAGATGTGAATCTGGCTTCGGACAATTGAAAATATCGGACGATATTTTCAAAATAGTCAGGAATCGGGGGCTCCCCCAAAATGTTGGGAAAACCCCACGATATCGATTGTGGGGGTTCTCTTATCGTTTTGGGGGAGGGCGGGAAAACGGCACACAAAAATAGCCCCTAAACCCACCCCGACCCTTTAAAACTAATCCCTTAGCTTCCCCCACCCTCACGACCCCCCAAAAAACTTTTTACAGGTATCTGGTGGTCCAGTGGGGATCCTTGGAGCGATCTCCCACTCCCAGGCCGTCGGCTGCCACTAATCAAAATGGCCCTTTGCCCTTACCATGTGACAGGGTATCCGTGCCATTGGCCGGACCCTGTCATATGATAGGAGCACTGGATGGCCGGCGCCATCTTGTGCTCCTACCATGTGACAGGGGCTGACCAATGGCACCGGTAGCCCCTGTGACATAGTAAGGGCAAAGGCTATCGGCGCCATTTTGAATACTGGCAGCCGATAGTCCGAGTGCAGGACATAGTGAGGGCAAAAGTAGTGCTGGCGCCATTTTGAATATTGGCAATATGGCCCGCGTGGAGGAGGTCGCTCCCGGACCCCTGCTGGACTTTTGGTAAGTCTTGTGGGGGGGTCAGGAGGCCCCCCCAAGCTGGCCAAAAGTCCCTGGGGGTCCAGCGGGGGTCCGGGAGCGATCTCCTGCACTCGTGACATCGGGTGACAGGAACCAAAATGGTGCCACCTTTGCCCTGTCATATGGTAAGGGCAAAGGGCCACCGGCGCCATTTCTATTAACGCAGCCGTGGCCCGAGAGCAAGAGATCGCGCCGGGACCCCCCCATTGGACCCCAGGTAATTTAAAACATTTTGGGGGGGTTTGGGAGGGTGGGGGATTTGTTTGAAAGGGTCGGGTGGGTTTTAGGGTTGTTTTGGTGTGCCGGTTTTCCCGCCCTCCCCCACTTGACCCCAGGTAATTTAAAACATTTTGGGGGGGTTCGGGAGGGTGGGGGATTTGTTTGAAAGGGTCGGGGTGGGTTTTAGGGTTGTTTTGGTGTGCTGGTTTTCCCGCCCTCCCCCCTCCCCCGATTTACGATTTTTTGACGATAAATCGGGGGAATTGCTATTGTATCGCGGCTCTAACGATTTTTGACGATTTAAAATATATCTGACGATTGTTTTAAATCGTCAAAAAACGATTCACATCCCTAATAAATGCAATGCATTGAAAGCGTGTATTTCACTGCACTGAAAACACATACTTTTCCTACCAATTTTAAGAATATTCACAATGGGGCAGATTTTCAAAGGGTACGCGCGTAACCCCCGAAAAGCTGCTCCTTCCACCCCCTGCGCAAGCCGAGCCTTTGTTGCATAGGCTCGGCGGTGCACGCAAGCCCCGGGATGCGCGTAAGTCCCAGGGCTTTCCTGGGAGGGCGTGTCGGGGGCATCACGGCCGGTGCGTCATCGAGGGTGCTCCGGGGGCGGGGCCGCAGGTGTGGTTCTGGCTGGAGGGGCGTTCTGGGGGTGTGGACACGGCCTCTGGACCGGAACATGGCGCACCGGTAGGCGTAACTTTTGAAATAAAGGTGGGGGGGGGAATTAGTTAGGGCCAGGGGGCGGGTTAGTTAGGGGAAGGAAAGGGAAGGTGGGGGGCGCCAGAAAGAAAGTTCCCTCCGAGGCCGCTCCGATTTCGGAGTGGCCTTGGAGGGAACGGTGGCAGGCTGCGCGGCTCGGTACTTTTGTTTGCGCCGGTTACGCGAACAAAAGTACGCGCGCACGTACTTTTTAAAAATCTGCCCCAATATATTTTACATGCAAAAATAAAGAAGAACTTGCACGCATAAAACCCGATTTACGAGCACAGGTCAGCCTATTTTAAAACATTGCTCTTAATTGAAATCACCAGTTTTCCCATTCCTTCACCAGTCCACCCAGTCCTTCTCCAGGTCATCGAGATCTCCTGGAGATCTCTCTTCAGCCTGAAGTAACCCAATCACTCAGACCTCCTACCCTGCTAATAGTACACAAGAAACAAGCCTGATATCAATTACGCACCATGATTAGCAGCTGTAAAATTAAGCAGAATAGTAAGTTGCCAAATGTACATGCAAAAGTCTCTTATAAAATAGCAACTTATATGCATAACTATTAGCTCTGCCCCAGAACAATCCTAGACCACTCCTCTTTTTCACATGTGTGTGCAAAACCTACAGTGCATGTATACTTTCCATTTTTATAAAATAGCGATTTTGCACGCATAGCCTACTTACGAGCATATATACGCAATTTTATGCATGTAACTCTTTGAAAATTCATCCTTAAGGTCCTCATTTACTAGGCATTTTTCTGATAGACGCAGAATGGGAGAAAAGCCTTAATTAATAATCAGGCCCTGAGTTTGCACCCAAGGAAATGGAGAGTGAAGTGATTTGAGTAAGATCACAAGGAGCATCAGTGGGATTTGAATCCTGGTTTCCCACTGATCTAACCACTAGGCTGTTCCTCCATTCCAGGCTTTTTATGTATCATGCTTCAAATTATTCTGATTGTAAGCTGCCTTGAGCAATCTTGCTAGAATGAAAGGATGGGACGTAAAAATGTAATATAGAAATAGAGTACTTCTATCAAGGCAATGAGGAGAAAGCCATAATGGATAGAATAAAATGAATAGAAAGTTATATTAATATTTGTATTTCTTTTTTGTATTTATTAAAATGTATTGATCACTTAACATAAAATAGGTCTAAGCGATTTACAGTAAAACATACATAAAATTAATTAATATCATATACATAATAAAAAACATAACAATAAATAAAGATCATCCAATATAAATATGGTTCAGTTCCATAAAGACTATCATTATGAAGCTCAAAACTAAGCAATAGCATGAAGTAAAAGAAAAAAAAAACATAACTTACTATTAGTGTAATATTTCCTGCTTTGGGATCTATTTCACTTTCACCCCTCTCGATAGTTAGTTTGACAATAAAAGTCTCCCGGACTTCAATTTCCTCGTGAGGGTAGATCTTCAAGTTGATGAACCTCAGTCCCCCTTCCCCATCTGTAAAGTGGAATGATCCATTCACAGGGTCTCCAATATCACTGTTCAGGGGAGGCAAGACCTCTCTGGAATTAGGTCCCAGGATATTCCAGTTGACCTGTGGAGAACCTCAGTTTCAGAAACACAGTACCACTACCAACCTACCAACACAGAAGCAGCTTGGAAAAAATGTTTCAGGTTTGCAGAATGTTTTACAAGTTTAAAAAGAAAACTGCATTGAACCACTTAAAGCAAGCTGTCCTGTTCAAAAGCATGGCTACAAACCAGCTCCAAAAAGTGGGTCTTAATACCTTTTAATTACAGATTAATCCTAAAATATGAATATAGTAAGAAGAATTAGTTTAAAGGTGAGTATTATTCTGGGACATAAAACCTCGTTTGTTTGTTTTGTAAGTAAACATGAAGCAGATATCTTGAATGCAATATAAATGTATTTACTATCAGTGTTGAACTGTTTTCTTTATGTTTTGAACATTTGGCTTTATTTTGAAAACATCACATTGCTCTCTGAAATTTCTGTTTAGATGCTTGAAATATCATCACTTCCATAGTCAATTAAAAAACATGAATGACAAATTGAAGCTAAGTAAATTAATGCTGCATCTAAGATTCCTGCTTCAAAATCAGCCACATGTTCACCTTTAAGGTGGAAATAACTACAATTAATTACTCTGCTGACTTATTACACACGAAAGCAAACCATGTTCATCACAAATTCTTAATGCCAGTTAAACTTCAGAGAAAACAAATATGTAGTGCCTTCATCTAAATGCAGGATTCATTAGAACTCCTTTAGTTAATGCATTCTGAAAACATTTTTATGCCGATTCTGCATGACTGCAGAGACTCACTTTATTCAATTGTAATTGCTTTTTTTCCTGTCTTCTTTCTACCTATTTCTGGGTTTAGAGGATTGGGTGACCACGGCTCCATCGTGAAAACTCTGATCTTTTTGTGTTAGAATGCTGCTGAGATTTGCCATTGACTTCTGAAGTCCATGGTGTCTGGTCTTCCCTAGTGGTCTCTCAGGTACTAGCCATGGCCGGCGTTGCATCTGAGATCTATTAACTTTGGGTTCTCCCAGGCTAGTGTTCCTGGGTCCAACTGTAATTGAGCCCTTATAATAATACTGTTCCCACATCTTTCTTCTCTTTAGAAGCTGATGTGCAATCTACAAGTCTGTTATTCACTATCAGGTCATCTGCTTCAGAGATTGTTTCATATATTCTATAGAGAGATTGCACTTTTATTTACAGTTGCAGAAAAACACATTCAGTCATAGGTGAGACATACCTGAGTTTCTCCTAGTGCTCCTCCTACTCTTTCCAGGACGAGCGTTAGAGCCAGTGATATGTTAGGGTTAGGTAGCATTATTCGACTTTGGTTAAGAAATCGAACCAATCCATTTGGTGAGTCACTCTTCGCAATGGTGACTCGACTCACCAAATGCAGTCCAAGGACAGCACCACCAGTGGCTCCAATCAGCTGGATTTCAAACTGCTCAGCAAACTCCCTATAAAAAAGAGAAGCAAAATAAATATTTTTTGAAGAAAATTGTGACCAGCTTATTTGCAATCGCCTAGTCAGAGTTTCTCCCTGTAAATTTGATAGGAAAAGCATATATTGCCATGAATGATAAGAATTGTAATAGAAAAGGTTAGATCCAACAAATAACTCTGAAGAACCAGCTGGGGGTCTCATGGTATATAAGACCTTGATTTTGTTCTAGAAAGAAGAGATGGAATACGTCTAGCACAGCAAAATTTACCCTGCTGCAGTACTATCTCAGGAGACTTACATATTTCTATGCTAAAGAACATACTAACTTCCGGGATGTAGTTTTCTGTAGGTTGGGACCTGGGACTTTTGGGGGTCAGCTGGGGCCCTCCAACTCAGGATGGTGAAAATAGATCTTAGGGTTTCCTCCCAATTTTTCAAGAAATGCTGATTGATATCTATTGTGGTATTCAAGAGGTTCAAGACCTTTTTTAGCTGTGACAGAGAAATCCTGTTAGAATGAACTGTCTGAGGAATTATTTTAGCCTGCAATGTTTTATCTGTTTTAAGACTTCTCTGGTTGTAGCTTAGGATATATGGAAATATTTTTGTGTATATCAGCTTCCAGAAATGTATTTTGTTCCTTATAAATTCATGTAGAATTTGGGAATTTGGACTTTCTTGCCCAGAGAATGAAATTGGGTTAGCTTAGCCTTATAGAAACCTGCCCTTGTGAGAGAAGAATTTCTCTGTATATTAATATCTGAGGTTTTTTATCTGGTGAATGTCTACTGAGTTTTTAAACCTTCACTCCTGAGAAGTGCTGATAGCAGAGGTGGCATTTGCTGGTGGGTGAGCAGGTCTTGAGAGCATTGGATTGCTAGGAAAACTGTGCATTTAAAGATGGTAAAAGAAAGAATTAGAAGTTGTTGCTAAAGGACAAAGTCAAGACCTAGTATAGCAGGATTTTAAAAAAGTTTGGACAAGCTCCTGGAGGAAAAGTCCATAAATCAATATTAGCCAGTTAGATATGGGAAAGCCATCATTTATTCCTGGGTGAAAACAACAAGAAATGGATCTACTCTTCAGAATTTGTTGGGTTATTTGCAACCTGCCTTCACCACTGTCGGAGAACTCAGTCAACATCTGATCTAATTCTGCATGCCATATCTTACGCTCGTGCTATGTACAAAGTTGGTCAGTGAATTGTTATAGAAGTCAATTTTAAAAGCGTTGCTCATGCAAAACTGCCCACATATGTACATATGTGGGCCACACACAAGAAATGTGGATTTTAAAAAGCTCGAAATGTGTGCATAAAAAATAAGAGGGTAGAAAAGGGGTGAGGCATGGGCAGAGCTTGGGCGCTCCAGGGAGAGCCAACAGTTACGTGCATAACTCCATATTTCAAAACCAGAGACTATGGTACGCATTGGCTTGTCATCCACGTAACTTTACTGCTGTTCTTGATGAGAAGCAAGTCTGTAGATCTTGAGTTTAAAGGCTTACAGGACAGGGTGAGGGTGAGGGTCTGGGTCAACTTGGGGGCATGCATGATGAAGAACCAGATGGGGTCATGACAACCTCAATATTAATTAGCCAAACTGGTGGACTAATTGTAAAAACTGTTTTGTCTATCACGTGAACATGTTTGAAAATTCACCAACATACGTGCAGGAATGCCGGCAAATCCTAGGAAAGATACTCAAAGTAGGTTTTCTCGAGCAATCTCTTAAGATTAGAGGTATATTTATGCATGGGAGGTGTATTTTAAAATACATGCATGCAAGTGTGCACCTGATTTTAAATTGCAGTGTAACTCCACATGTGTGCTCGTTTTAAAATTATCCTGATTTATTTTAACCTTCTCTTCTATGCTTGGACAGCATTTTTCTTAAATCTCTTATTATGTGTATTTAAAATACTTTTTTAGGGAACTTACTGACACCCTCAGAACTACTGAACTATCTGCTTATCCCCTTTATTTTTCTTTCAAAAGGATACAGGACCCCTAACCCCAAAGCAGCATGCTTACACATTAATATCTGAAAAAAATGCAAAACTTCATATGGGTTTAACAATAGGATTTTCAATTTAACATTTACAATATCATCAAAAAAGAAGTCAAACTGGAGTTCACCTGGGGTGTTTCACCACCACCAATAAAATGATCAAAGGAAGAAGAGCAAGTCTTTTAGGGTGTAAATCTCTGAAGTACTTTGACACTTCTGCCACTCCACAAGACAGATGACTTGTTTTACAATGCCATTCCTTGGAGCAGACAGAAATATGACACACCCCAGCATTTAAATTTACATATTCTGAAATTTACAAATACAGCTCCTATACCTTCAATTCATGCTTTCAATTACCTCTCATCATCATTGGTAATAGAGACATAGATAGAACTCCAGTTCTGGCCATGGTGAAATACAACCGAGTGATTAGTAATATTATAGTCAACACCATCAGGCAGTGCAGAGATGCTGTGCGAGACAAAATCAGCAGTTACATAGCCGAACGTTCCACGTTTCCTCACAACAGGAATCATAACCACGCCGATGTCCTCTTCCACTGTAAATTGAATGCATGGCTAGATTAGACACAGTATGTGTGACTAGCAATGTGGCAGGATAAAAGGCAGAGGACATCATTCAGCATAATTTCAAAACAATATGAGGGTTTAAATAGACCAATGTATAGATATAGTTTTGAGAAAAACAAACAAGAGGACTGAGAGACCAAATGATATTTTCATAATAATGTGGCAGGGCCCCTAAATTGGGTCCACATCTTGGAACAGATTATGGGTAGGTGGGAGAGCCCCAGGATTTCTTGGGTAATTTGGAGAAAATGTACTGTGTGCAGTACCAGTGAACCACCACTAGATGGCATAGTAAATTGTTAATTTTATTTTATTTATTTATTTAGGCATTTTATATACCATCACTCCAAAAGAAGATCACAATGGTTTACAATATTTACATTCATATTCATGGTCAACAATCACATACTGTATGTCAACATTCACCTTCTAGTTCAACACCATAGTGTATACATTTTCTAGTTCACGATCATAATTGTTCTTGGATATCACTCTAGCTACAATATAATCTAGCTCATATTCATACATTTTCTTGGTCGACCTAACAGTAAATACCACTTTCAATTCACTAACAATACACTTCACATTATTCATAACTTATTGCTCACTCCACTAACATTATCTCTGGTACTGATGTAGCAGTTATCAGTAATGGTATTTTACATTAAATCGTATGCATTTCTAAAGAGCCCAGTTTTCAGTTCACGCTTGAAACTCTGTCTTTCTGTTATCGACTAGAAGTGAGTTCCACAACTTGGGGCCTGCTATGGAAAACATTCAGTCTCTTATTTGCATTAGGTGTGTGTTCCAAGTGGAAGGTACCATTAGAAGTCCTTTGTTTTGTGATCTTAGGGCTCTCTGTGGTGTGCAGTGTTGAATTGTCACTCCTAATAAACATGGGTTAATATTGTTGATGATGTTGAAAATTAGAGCTAATACTTTATAGTGAATTCTTGATTGCACAGGAAGCCAGTGCAGAGCAATCAGCAAGGGGGTGATGTGTTTGAATTTCTTTGTCCCTAGTAAGTCTTGCAGAGGCATTTTGAAGTAACTGTAGTGGTTTTAGTTGACTTGAGGGTAGGCCTAGTAAAAGGGAGTTACAGTAGTCTATTTGAAAATATAAGTGTTTGTAAGACAGTGCAGAAGTCCTGTATTGTTAACAAAGGTTTCAGTCGATGTAGTATTCTCAGCTTGGAGTACCGTTTTGATCAATTTGCTTATATGCTTTTTCATAGTGAAGTTCTCATCGATCTGAATTCCAAGGTCTCGTACTTGATCTGAGGGAGTAATATTAATGATTCCTAGGACTAGGGATGGTGGTTTGATTATCGTTTTATCTCTCTTTAACCACACAATTTCCTTTTTTCGGGGGGGGGGGGGGGCTAGAGTTAGTTTCAGTTGAGAAAGTTTTTGTTGTATGGCCTTCATGTATGTTGACAGAGACGATGCAGTATTTTGAATGTTTTGTTGAATGGGATCTAGAATTGTATGTTGTCTGCATATAAGAAGAAGTTCATTCCTAGATTTGCTAGTAATGTGCATATAGGCATCAGATAAATGTTGAATATTGTGCCCGAGAGAGCTGAACCTTGGGGGACACCTGTATCGATTGTGAAGGAGTCTGAAATTTGACTACCCAGTTTGACATGGAATGTCCTATCTTTTAGGAAGGAGGAGAATTATTTATTAACATTCCATCTATTCCAATTTCTCTTAGCTGGTGGCATAACAGGGTATGGTCAACTGTGTCGAATGCAGCTGTTAAATCTATTAGTACCAGGATATATGAGTCATTGTTATTAAAGCCTTGTAATACAGGGTCAGCTAAGGAAATGAATAGGGTTTCTGTTGAGTCTTTTTTTTTTTTTACTCCAAATTGGTTTGGGTATAGTATATTGTTGTCTTCTAGGTGGTTCTCTAATTGTGATAAAACTGCTTTTTCTAGGACTTTTGTGATGAAAGGCAGGTTGGATATTGGTTGGTAATTGTCCCAATCATCAATTCTGCCGGCTTTATTTTTTAGGATTGGTTTAATCACAGCTGGTTTTGCCCTATCAGGGACCAGTCTTTCTGTTAGTGAATGGTTTATTATGGTTGTGAAAATCAGGGTTATTACACTGCTTACAGTTTTCAGTGCACTTGCAGGGATACAGTCTAGTGGGTGGGTAGTGGGCTTCATTTTAGTGATGATTTGGTTTACTTCAAGATAAGATACTGAGTCGAATGAGCTCCATTTTACTTAACCAAACTTTTCTTCAGGCTCTTTTTTTGGCAAGCAGTGGGAGAATTGTTATTTAAGGGTATTGATTTGATTTAACAATGAATCAGCATATTCATTGCATGAGTTCTTTGTAAAGTCGTAGTTATTTGAGATCGAGGAGGATGGGTCTTTGTATGTTAGCTTAAGAGGAAGTTTCTGGATCGAGTTGTCTATTATCTATTCCTTTAAGAAGACAAGGGCAGAGGATCATCTGGGGGGAGTTATTTGAGAGTATGTAATGCTTGCTTTAAGATCTGGTGGGAGGAGATTGGACAAAGCTGCCAGAAAGGCTGGTGAGTCCGGGAACCCCTCCTTCCCTTCTTATAACAGAAGGCCCTGCAAGGTCTTTCCCCCTCAATAGGAAATTCCCAAGGCAGAGTGGTGTTTCTTCCCATGAGGAAATAAACAAAGGACCCGGCCTGGGTCTAAGAGGAGCAGATGGAGAAATACTTGGTCTCACAGCCAGTAAACAACCAAGAGAAGGACAGGAAGTGCCAAGGATGCCAGGGAAGGCCTTGGATATTGCCTGGGATACAGCGTTATAGGACATAGTGTACTTGGGTTTTCAGAAGGCATTTGACAAAGTTCCTCATGAGAGGCTTCTAGGAAAAATAAAAGTCATGGGATAGGTGGCAATGTCCTTTTGTGGATTACAAACTGGCTAAAAGACAGGAAACAGAGAGTAGGATTAAATGGACAATTTTCTCAGTGGAAGGGACTGGGCAGTGGAGTGCCTCAGGGATCTTTTCAATATATTTATAAATGATCTGGAAAGAAATACGACGAGTAAGGTAATCAAATTTGCAGACGATACAAAATTTTTCAGAGTAGTTAAATCACAAGCAGATTGTGATAAATTGCAGGAAGACCATCTCAGACTGGAAAATTGGACATCAAAATGGCAGGTGAAATTTAATGTGGACAAGTGCAAGGTGATGCATATAGGGAAAAATAACCCATGCTATAGTTACAAATTGTTAGGTTCCATATTAGGTGCTACTACCCAAGAAAGAGATCTAGGTGTCATAGTGGATAACACATTGAAATTGTCGGTTCAGTGTGCTGAGGCAGTCAAAAAAGCAAACAGAATGTTGGGAATTATTAGAAAAGGAATGGTGAATAAAACGGAAAATGTCATAATGCCTCTGTATCGCTCCATGGTGAGACCGCAACTTAAATACTGTGTACAATTCTGGTCGCCGCATCTCAAAAAAGATATAGTTGAGATGGAGAAGGTACAGAGAAGGACGATCAAACTGATAAAGGGAATGGAACAGCTCCCTTGTGAGGAAAGACTAAAGAGGTTAGGACTTTTCAGCTTGGAGAAGACACGGCTGAGGGGGGATATGATAGAGGTGTTTAAAATCATGAGAGGTCTAGAACGGGTAGATGTGAATTGGTTATTTACTCTTTCGGATAATAGAAAGACTAGGGGGCACTCCATGAAGTTAGCATGTGACACATTTAAAACTAATAGGAGAAAGTTATTTTTCACTCAACACACAAGTAAACTCTGGAATTTGTTGCCAGAAGATGTGATTAGTGTAGTTAGCATAGCTGTGTTTAAAAAAGAATTGGATAAGTTCTTGGAGGAGAAGTCCATTACCTGCTATTAATTAAGTTTACTTAGATAATAACCACCGCTATTACTAGCAACAGTAACATGGAATAGACTTAGTTTTTGGGTACTTGCCAGGTTCTTATGGCCTGGGTTGGCCACTGTTGGAAACAGGATGCTGGGCTTGATGGCCCCTTGGTCTGACCCAGTATTGCATGTTCTTATGTTCTTATGAGAGTACATGATGTAACAGAAGCATCCAGCACAGGTCTCCTAGTGACAGAAAAAACCCCAGGTCCCGTTTGCAGTAGGCTGCTACCACAATCTAGGCTGAAGAATTTACTAATTTACAGTACTGGCAGAGTGGGAGGGTTAGGGTTGGAGGGTGCTCTTCAGACCACTGTTTGGTTAAAATTGGATTCAGTGCATGTATAAACTGCTAACCATCCTTATCATCTATTTCCCCATATCTCTAAACTACGCTGATGATATTGGATAATGCCAGTTTATATCACATGGTTTGGGGTCCTTTCCAGGATTGTCAAACATCTGATCTTTGGACATAAAAGAGATGTATATCTGTCTCCCCACCCA
Source organism: Rhinatrema bivittatum (assembly GCF_901001135.1). Taxonomy (NCBI): domain Eukaryota; kingdom Metazoa; phylum Chordata; class Amphibia; order Gymnophiona; family Rhinatrematidae; genus Rhinatrema; species Rhinatrema bivittatum. The sequence goes on from NC_042615.1 coordinate 661,641,843, forward strand.
CCCAGATATCCACAAATCTGTGCACTGCTAGATTTTTCTCTTCTACAGATGTCTTAATTCATAACCAGATTTGTGTCAACTGCCTTACTAAGAACCTCAAACCCCTTATTTATCAATATTAATGTATGGCTTGCATTGGTTGCTTTGTTAGAGAAGGAAATATGTGTGTCATGAAGTAAGGATTGGAAGAAATGCAACATATAGTCTGATTTAATCCAGCTGCAGGAAAGATGGTACAGCGATTGATTCTACATATAAACTTTTATCTTAGACGTTTGTATAAATATTTTTGGGTATCTGATATAGATTTTGGCAGTGGCGGATGAGGAGGGTAAGATAATAGCAAAGTAAATGATAGCAGATAAAGACCAAAAAGAGCCCATCTAGTCTGCCCAGCAGCAATTTTATGCTCATCTACCCAAAGTAGATCAAATTATTACATGGAACCCAACCCCTAATTCTGTTGTGGGTAGGCAGATGAAGCAAAGTTTACCCTATCAAAACCTTATTCCACACACCTAAAAATTGTTATATTTCATTCATTTTTTTTTCTTCATTCTGCCAGTTCTGGCTGTTTTAGTAGCAGCATCAGAGGTTTTTCAGGGCAACAAGATAGGACTCGACTCATGGCAGTAGGGACAGTATGCAGCAGGCACCTCTCTTGTCCGTCTACAGGCTGGCACAGATTACGTGCAGATGCCCACATTCTCAGGGGTGGCTCAAGGTAATCTGCTGCCTGAGGCGAAGAATGAGATGGCACCCCCTGCCCCATGGGGTACCTCTTTCTGGCACCCACACGAAAGCACGTTCACATGTTCTCTCCCCCACTCCAAGAACCCTCACACATGCTCTCTCACCTCCCCAGCTCGCAATTTCTCTCTCTCTCACACACACATACACAAGCTGCCACTCACACATAAGCTGCCTCTCACATGCGCACATACACTCAAACTGCCTCTCACTCAAGCACACACACAAGCAATCTGCCTCATACACGCACACATACACACAGGCTGCCTCTCACACAAGCACACACACATACACACAGGCTGCCTCTCACACAAGCACACACACACACACACAAGCAAGCTGCCTTTCTCTCACGTGGGGCCTCTTCTCTTTTTTCGGCTGCCGGTCTGAGCTCCAGCGGCAGCCCTCAGCCATTCTCCCTTTTTCAGCCACCACCGGCCTGAGCTCCAGCAGCGGCCTCCAGCCTTTCTCCGTTTTTTCGGCCACCACCGGCCTGAGCTCCGGCGGCGGCCCCCAGCCATTTTCTGTTTTTTGGCCACCACCGGCCTAAGCTCTGGCAGCTAGGGGCCAGCCTTTCTCCGTTCTTCGGCCGCTGCCAGTCTGAGCTGAGGCAGCCGCGGCTGGGGCAGGCAGGGTGAGGCGAACGCCACAGCAGCGTTCTGAGAGGGGCATTTTTTGCTGCCTCAAAGTTCTGCCACCTGAAGCGGCCGCCTCACCCTGCCTCATCATAGAACCACCCCTGTGCATTCTCCTGCAGGCCTGTGCAGAAGAGAAAACGCAAGGGATAGTAGCAGAGGCGGTGCCAGACACATGTTTCTTTTTGGGGATCATAGGCAATTTGACCAGGTGGCAGAAAGGGGGCCAGTACTGAGTAATGTCAGATACAGCCTTAGAAAATACTCTGGATATTTTACATCTCCAGATATTTGCCCAAGAGTTTTACAAAACAGAAGACTAAGTGATGGTGTTGTAACAGCTATTTTAGGCAGAGTGTTAGTGAAATGTCTGAACAAAATCTGGCTGTCATTTGTTTGCCAATCATTTTTCTGCCTTTTCCCGCTCCCATGGGAGACCTTGCATCAGAACAGCAGCACTCTTAAAAAGTACGGATTTTCGGCGACTCCTTTGTTAAAAACAAAGTTGGCTTACCTTGCACGGCAATAAACTGTGGATCAAACTCAATGACACCCTCAACATTGTCATTCTTCCTTATGACAACACGGATTACAGAGAAGTTTCCTATTCCAGGAGGCTGGTCTACCTGAAGCCCATTTTCTCTTATGGTAAAGTCGAACCCACTTCAATGTGCACATAAAAAAAAACAACAAAATACGCAGGTATTAGTCTCCACACATCATAGAACACAACTGTGAATTATGCATAGAATTATCCCTCTTTCTGGACAGAGAGAAGGTGATCTCATAACAGTCCGTGCAGGGCTAAAGTACTCACGGAGAAAGTATCCAGCAGACTTTAGCCCGAATTTTCAAAATGGACTTCTGCACAGCTCTGCATGAGACTCTGGCTGCATGCACGCTCACATTTCCACGTACAGCTCAGCAGGTTTAAATGCGTGCTTGTAGAGTTACGCGCATACTTTTGAAATCAAAAGAATGGTTCTAAATGATTTGCCCACCTCTACTCCCCCCCCTTAGAATGCTTCTTTCTAGTCATGTAAAAGGGGGCGTGAAATCACGTCTGCATCTACTTTTACATGCATGACCTCCCCCTTCCCCCTTGAGCAATTTTCAAATTCACATTTCATGAACATAAAATCCTTTTGAAAATTCATCCCAGGAAGGAAGGGGGGGGGGGGGGGGTAAGCAGGGTGAGTTATTTATTTATTTTTCAACACCCCCTACAGTTCGGCCTTGTCGTTTTTATTCCATGTTCCTTGCTTGCACACACACTCTCTCTCTCTCTCTCTCTCTCTCTCTCTCTCGTGGCAGACATGTGCTCAAGGGAAGAGACGCTGGCTCTGTATTTTGAGGAAGGGAGAGGCTGCATTAAATAAAAAGGGGAACAAGTGCAGCCCCACAAATACCTGCACATACTGTTCACAGCACCACAGAAACAAACCTGTTGACAGAAGTCAAGAAGGACTTTAGAGAAATGGGAATTATTTTTTTGCTGTTAATACTCTCCCAGGAAGGGAAGGAAAGAGAAGGGAGGAGCCTATACTTTTTCTTGGAAATGAGAAGGGTATCCAACCAGTAAAGAGGAGATGAATGCTTTAAAGAAAGCAAAGTTAATTAGAACACAAAACTGATACTCTTCCGCCTCCCTCGGTTTATATTTTATTTCTGTTGGCAATGCAGTTTTGCATTGTTTTTATTTTTTTTTTCTTTTAAATGTACCACATGTAGCGTTGTTAGGACTGTGATGGATTGAAGTAAACTTTAGCAGAATGCTGAAGGAAGGAGCGTGACCTCGTGAGCAAGGTTTTTACAATCTGCAGCATGACTGTAATAAAAACTGTAAATTGAAAAAGGCAGTGCTATGCTTATTCTTTTTCTTTTAAAAATTAGACAGAATGTTCTCTAAATTCCATTTAAAAAAAATAAGTGAAATTAATAAAAAATAGTTGTCAAAACTTTTAAAATCTATAGAAATTTTGCCTTTATTTGGAATTTTGGACTATAGCTTGCAGGCTTTGGGATTCTACCATCTATTCTAGCAGAGAGTACAAACGCAAACAGCTCAGGAAAGCTGCTGCTTACAGTACATTCTGTTTGAATATTAAACACTCTGTCCATATTTCCTTCCGACTAAAGATGTAAAATAGGTAGGACTGAAAAACATTTGTGGTGTTGGGAACAAGAGAAAAAAAAGACGACCAGGACCCCAGCACATGGAATAAAGCAAAGACGACCAGGACCCCAGCGCATGGAATAAAGCAAAGAGGACCAGGACCCCAGGCATGGAATAAAGCAAAGACGACCAGGACCCCAGCGCATGGAATAAAGCAAAGACGACCAGGACCCCAGCGCATGGAATAAAGGAAAGACGACCAGGACCCCATCACATGGAATAGAGCGAAGACGACCAGGATCCCAGCGCATGGAATAAAGCAAAGACGACCAGGACCCCAGCGCATGGAATAAAGCAAAGACAACCAGGACCTCAGCGCATGGAATAAAGCAAAGACAACCAGGACCTCAGCGCATGGAATAAAGCAAAGACAACCAGGACCCCAGCGCATGGAATAAAGCAAAGACGACCAGGACCCCAGCGCATGGAATAAAGGAAAGACGACCAGGACCCCATCACATGGAATAGAGCGAAGACGACCAGGATCCCAGCGCATGGAATAAAGCAAAGACGACCAGGACCCCAGCGCATGGAATAAAGCAAAGACAACCAGGACCCCAGCGCATGGAATAAAGCAAAGACAACCAGGACCTCAGCGCATGGAATAAAGCAAAGACAACCAGGACCCCAGCGCATGGAATAAAGCAAAGACAACCAGGACCCCAGCGCATGGAATAAAGCGAAGACAACCAGGACCCCAGCGCATGGAATAAAGCCAATGACAAATACAGTTCTAACCGCAGGAGATACACTGTTGCTGCATGTTATTAAGCAGTGCCAGGAAATGGTCTGTCCATCCCAGTAGCACCAGTATTTCCTCTCAGAGCTATGCAGGACTGATGACATTCACCCCGCCCAGAAGCTTAGCTTCAAAAAATTCCAAACGCTCTGAATAATGTCCATAAGAACATAAGAACATAAGAAAATGCTATACTGGGTCAGACCAAGGGTCCATCAAGCCCAGCATCCTGTTTCCAACAGTGGCCAATCCAGGCCATAAGAACCTGGCAAGTACCCAAAAACTAAGTCTATTCCATGTAACCATTGCTAATGGCAGTGGCTATTCTCTAAGTGAACTTAATAGCAGGTAATGGACTTCTCCTCCAAGAACTTATCCAATCCTTTTTTAAACACAGCTATACTAACTGTGTTAGTATAGCACAAACCACATTCTCTGGCAACAAATTCCAGAGTTTAATTGTGCGTTGAGTAAAAAAGAACTTTCTCCGATTAGTTTTAAATGTGCCCCATGCTAACTTCATGGAGTGTCCCCTAGTCTTTCTACTATCCGAAAGAGTAAATAACCGATTCACATCTACCCGTTCTAGACCTCTCATGATTTTAAACACCTCTATCATATCCCCCCTCAGTCGTCTCTTCTCCAAGCTGAAAAGTCCTAACCTCTTTAGTCTTTCCTCATAGGGGAGTTGTTCCATTCCCCTTATCATTTTGGTAGCCCTTCTCTGTACCTTCTCCATTGCAATTATATCTTTTTTGAGATGCGGCGACCAGAATTGTACACAGTATTCAAGGTGCGGTCTCACCATGGAGCGATACAGAGGCATTATGACATTTTCCGTTTTATTCATCATTCCTTTTCTAATAATTCCCAACATTCTGTTTGCTTTTTCGACTGCCGCAGCACACTGAACCGACGATTTCAATGTGTTATCCACTATGACACCTAGATCTCTTTCTTGGGTTGTAGCACCTAATATGGAACCCAACATCGTGTAATTATAGCATGGGTTATTTTTCCCTATATGCATCACCTTGCACTTATCCACATTAAATTTCATCTGCCATTTGGATGCCCAATTTTCCAGTCTCACAAGGTCTTCCTGCAATTTATCACAATCTGCTTGTGATTTAACTACTCTGAACAATTTTGTGTCATCTGCAAATTTGATTATCTCACTCGTCGTATTTCTTTCCAGATCATTTATAAATATATTGAACAGTAAGGGTCCCAATACAGATCCCTGAGGCACTCCACTGTCCACTCCCTTCCACTGAGAAAATTGCCCATTTAATCCTACTCTCTGTTTCCTGTCTTTTAGCCAGCTTTTTCAGAAGGATTATATGCTGAAGCTACTTATCAGAACAAAAGGCTTTTGTGCAGAACCTCTTGTTACGTCCTGCACAGTTATCTGAGGTACTGAAATGTTACCTTCATGCGAAGGTTAACATTTCCACCCTGTTGCATTTTCTTCTCCTCTTCGTTCAGCTCCAGTTATTGCAGTCCAGGAGACTGAAGTCCTCATGCTACACAGCGATGCCATCCTGATTAAGAGTGAGCTGAGAGCATGGGGCTGTAGTTAGGATTATACTTTTCTCACTTTTTTTTATTCTTAACCAATTGGAAGATAATTTTCAAAGGGATTTCTGTGAGTAAAACCATGTTTTAAATTGTCATCGGTAGCGGCTTAAGTACTGTAGGACCCGCTGACCAGTTTCTGGGACACGCTGCTCACTGCCAGCTACTTGCATAAAAACAACGTTATGACAGACATCAGTATTCACTCCTCACTTGTAACTTTCCATTCCTTTCCTGAGACACCAGGAACTCCCCAGTAAGGAATATGGCAATTAGCTATAGGATAGCCCAATTCCCCAGGACCATATTTAACCTACTTCCCCACTGTATCTTCTGCAGATTCAAATCTCTAGCCAAAGGGCTGTAGGCCCCTTCTGGTTCTGGGTGAGCTTTCTTTCCTGGCTCCGCACCTGGTTCTCCTTCTCCCTCTCCTCTTTGAAAGGCAGTGTTCCTGAAAACCACACTGACTAAAATCTAGTAGCTTTGTAATTTGCCTCAGCTGTGTTTCCCAATTATTAGCATCCCTTTCGATGGCTGCTGCATTCAGTTTATTTGGTTCTTTTCCCAGGAATCTCCAAACTACATTTCCCAGCAGCCCCATGCTTCCTGTTCTCTCTGGCTTTATAATCCCCTAGCCAACTCTGGCTTGCTTTTTCTTTCCCCTTTGAAGCAGTGTTCCCCCTGGACCTCTTTTCAGAGCTCCCTCTGCCGACCACCCTCTAACTGTTCTGTTTCTCCAGGCTACTTCAGTGTGTGAAGCCTTCACTTTATCACATAAATGCAGAAATGTCCTTTTACAAAATTGACCACCTGATATTTAGGTAAAATTATATGCATAAGTCATGTAGGAGCTTAAGCTTACACAGACTGTGCAAGGCATTCCAGGGGGAAGAGTGGGGGAGGGTTTTGAATTTACACATATACTTTGGAAAATTCAAATATATGCATGCAAATTTTCCCCAAAATGTTATGTGCCCCAAATAGCAAATAAAAGAATATGAGGCTAAATTTGGAGGGATAAACAAAAGCAGACATTATGTGCATATGTCTGTTTTGAAAACTGGTGTAATTTATGCATGAAATTAACAGCATAATTTAGGCCACCTTTGAGGGCAATTTTCAAAGGCATTTCTGTAGGTAAAACTGTTTTACACACAGAAATGGGCTCTTTGAAAACTGACTACCCGCTCTGTTCACAGACATGCGTAAGTAGCGACAGTATACATGTATGTTTTAGGGATGTGCAATCGTTTTTGCTGAATTGGAAAATTTCAAAGAAATAGTCCAATTCGGCATGGGTCGGAGGACCCAAATCCCGAGACGGATTTTCCCCGAACTTCGGGGAAAATTCATTGTTTGGGTTAGCGTGGGCGGGGGGGGGGGGGGGGGAGAGAGGCACATTTATTTAAAAAAAAACAAAACAAACCCACCCCAACCCATCAAATTTAGTTAATTACAAACCTCCTGACCCCCACAAGCCCAAGTCTTGTGGGGGTCAGGAGGCCCCCCCAAGCTGGCCAAAAGTCCAGCGGGGGTCCGGAACGACCTCCTGCAGTCGATCTCCTGCCGGCGTCATTTTCCGTACGGAAAAACGATTCGCGGCAGGAGATCGCTCCCGGACCCCCGCTGGACCCCCAGGGACTTTTGGCCAGCTTGGGGGGGCCTCCCGACCCCCACAAGACTTGCCAAAAGTCCAGCGGGGGTCCGGAACGACCTCCTGCAGTCGAATTGTGTTGTCTACGGCCGGCGCCATTTTGCGCCGCCATTTTGCGCCGCCATTTTGAAAATGGCGCTGGCTGAAGACAACACGATTCGACTGCAGGAGGTCGTTCCGGACCCCCGCTGGACCCCAGGTAATTTAAGGCATTTGGGGGGGGGGTTCGGGAGGGTGGGGGATTTATTTTAAAGGGTCGGGGTGGGTTTTAGGGTGTTTTAGTGTGCCGGTTTTCCCGCCCTCCCCTTCCCCTCCCCCTTCCCCCGATTTACGATTTTTTGACGATAAATCGGGGGAATTGTTATTGTATCGCGGCTCTAACGATTTTTGATGATTTAAAATATATCGGACGATATTTTAAATCGTCAAAAAACGATTCACATCCCTAGGAGTTACTGATGGTGAACCACTCAGAAGAAACAGTGTGATGGAAATAACCTGATGATAGATGCAGCCTTAATGCAGTCCTATGACGTACTTTAAGATGGTCATGCGACAATTCAGAATCTTTTCTAACACATTGTTCTTTTGAAGCATCTGCAGTGCAATTTTCCCTTTTCTTTTGCTATATTTTGTCTTATGCTCATGGGTTCTTTATTATACCATTGAAATTCAAAACTCAGTAATTATCCTAAAGAAAACTGGGTTTCTTTTGCAGGTTATGGTAACTTTTATTGAATTCAAATTATTTAAAGATAATGCTGCACGTGGAGCTTTCAAGAACATATAAATGTGTTCTTCATGCTCTCTGAAGCTGAGATACATCTTTGGTTAATCGTTATATGGATTCCATAAAGGTATCACAATCTGCCAAAAATACAGTATCAAAAATAATTTAAAAAAAAAAACCCCATAAAATCAGAGGGATACCTCATCAAAAGGAAAGACCTCATCAAAAAGCCACTGTATATTCATACGTTCTCTTTCTCCAGTTTTTTCTGTCCTTTATTTCCTGACTACTCTAGCCCCCAAGTTCATTCTCCCTGTTATTTGTAACTGCGCTTCGGCCTTCCTGTTATTTGGTAACGTTCAGTTAATCCCTAAGTTTGATGTAAACCGGCCTGATATGAAGCTTGTCATGAAGTTCGGTATAGAAAAATGTTAAATAAATAAATAAATAAATGTATTTAGCTATTGTTTAAGTATTTCTTTTAATTTTAATTAATGTTTTATAATATAATAAAATATATTTTTACCTTCCCTGGAGCTCTGCCTTGGTGATCATGATAAAGAACTCTTCTGGGCCTTCAGGCAGATCATCATCTTGGATCTCCACTGTGATGATTTTGCTTGTTTCGTTGGGCAGAAACAACAGTTCTCCCCGCAAGGATGTGAAATCCATGCCGCCTACCGCACTTCCGTTCAAGGTCTGATAGCTTAGCCGTACCTGGCCAATACTGCCACTGGAGCGTGTCACAGTAAGAGTAACCTGATTGAGACAAAATGTTTTACTACAAAGTTTAATGCCCAGGGCTATTTACTGGTTTGTTTTTCTAACATGCTGTTATTTGCTAAGGAAAATAACTCAAATCAAACATAATATCAAACAGCCTCACCTAAATTCTAAGACTTGCAGATATACAGTATGTCCTTCTCTAATCTGGGTCAGGTAAGAGAATTTAGGCAACACTTTTTTATGCATTTTTAACCAAATGGCACAGGAATCCTAATTTTCTTAATTGGAGGCACTAAAGGGACTTTGAACTTTGTCTACACAGTCAATCACCGTAATTGTTTTAAATAAATACATTTTAGAAGATGGCAATATATAGGGATGTAACAAAACTAGGGATGTGAATCGTGTTCCATATCGTCTTAACGATAGAAATCGTGTGGCAGGGCAAGAAAATCGTGTTAGGCACGATTTTTTAGTTAAAAAATCGTTAAAAATCGTTTTTTCCGATTAGTGCGCACTAACTGGGAGTTAGTGCGCACTAACTGAAAATGATACAATTTGACACTTTTCAGGTCAGTTAAGGTCAGTTTAGGAATGAATATGTATTCCTATTGGCTGCCCTCTTATTTATTCATGTTACCAAGGTTCCCACTGACAGTATATGGGGGATGGTAAATGGAAACAGTTGGTAGCTTGACAAAACAAGTAATGTGATCAGTCAATGTGACTAGAACTTGTGCCCTAACCCTGATACCAGGGGTATTGTGATCTTCCTGCACACAGTGCCCTAACCCTGGCACCAGGGGTGTTGTGATCTTCCTGCACACAGTGCCCTATCCCTATTAATACCAGGAGTGTTGTGATCTTCCTGCACACAGTGCCCTATCCCTATTAATACCAGGAGTGTTGTGATCTTCCTGCACACAGTGCCCTAACCCTGGCACCAGGGGTGTTGTGATCTTCCTGCACACAGTGCCCTAACCCTGACACCAGGGGTGTTGTGATCTTCCTGCACACAGTGCCCTATCCCTATTAATACCAGGAGTGTTGTGATCTTCTTGCACACAGTGCCCTATCCCTAATACCAGGGGTGTTGTGATCTTCCTGCACACAGTGCCCTATTCCTGATACCGGGGGTGTTGTGATCTTCCTGCACACAGTGCCCTATTCCTGATACCGGGGGTGTTGTGATGTTCTTGCACACATCCCGGTATCAGGGATAGGGCACTGCATGCAGGAAGATCACAACACCCCTGGTATTAGGGATAGGGCACTGCGTGCAGGAAGATCACAACACTCCTGGTATTAATAGGGATAGGGCACTGCATGCAGGAAGATCACAACACCCCTGGTATCAGGGATAGGGCACTGTGTGCAGGAAGATCACAATACCCCGGAGGAGTGAGGGTCAGGCAGCTCCCCCCTGTCTGTGAAGCCAGCCTCTCACTAGTAATGCAGGGAGGGAGCTGTCTCAGACTTCACCATCCTCCCCCCCCCCCCCTCACCCACACACCATTCACTAGCTGGGACATGGGGGAAGTCAGGAGTGAGGGTCAGGCAGCTCCCCCCTGTCTGTGAAGCCAGCCTCTCACTAGTAATGCAGGGAGGGAGCTGTCTCAGACTGGTATCAGGGATAGGGCACTGAGTGCAAGAAGATCACAACACCCCTGGTATCAGGAATAGGGCATAGGTTCTAGTCATATTGACTGATCACATTACTTTTTTTTGTCAAGTACCAACAGTTTCCATTTCCCATCCCCCCAACCATCACCTCAGTTGGAACCTTGGTAACATCAATAGATAAGAGGGCAGCCAGCCAATAGGAATACATATTCATTCCTAACTGACCTTTACTGACCTGGAAAGTGTCAATAATTTGTATCATTTTCTGTTAGTGTTCCTGAGTTTCCATTTCCGTTTCCCATCCCCCCAACCATCACCTCAGTGGGAACCTGGTTAACATCAATAGATAAGAGGGCAGCCAGCCAATAGGAACACATATTCATTCCTAACTGACCTTTACTGACCTGGAAAGTGTCAATTTGTATCATTTTCAGTTAGTGCGCACTAACTCGAGTTAGTGCGCACTAACACGATTTAACGATTTTTAACGATAAATCGTTAGAATTTCTATTGTATTGTGTTCTATAACGATTTAAGACGATATTAAAATTATCGGACGATAATTTTAATCATTAAAAAACGATTCACATCCCTAAACAAAACATAATCCACTGAAGGATGAACAAATCAACAGTAAGTCAACAAATCACCTATGAAGGATAATCTCCAAAGACAAGCAAACAATAAGGGCCAGATTTTAAAAGGTATGCGTGGGTGTAGATTTGTGCGCGCAACCCGGTGCGCACAAATCTATGCCTGATTTTATAACATGCGCACGCAGCCGCACGCGTGTTATAAAATCCAGGATTGGTACGCGCAAGGGGGGTGCACACCTGTGCACCTTGCACTCGCCGAGCCCTAGGGGAGCCCCGATGGCTTTCCCCGTTCCCTCCAAGGCCAAAATCGGAGCAGCCTCGGAGGGAACTTTCCTTTCGCTTCCCCCACCTTCCCCTATCTAACCCACCCCCAGCCCTACCTAAATCCCCCCCCTACCTTTGTTCTCTTCTTTACGCCTGCCTGAGGCAGGCGTAACTTGTGTGCGATCCTCCGGCACGGCGGCCGTGCCGGAGGCCACTGTCCCGCCCCCAGGCCGGCACCCCGCCCACAACCCACACCCTTCCCGCCCCTTTTTCAAAGCCCTGGGACATGCGCGAATCGCCGAGCTTATGCAAAATAGGCTCGGCGCGCACAGGAGGGGTTTTAAAGGGTTACGCGCGTAACCCTATGAAAATCCGTCCCTAAGCATGTGGGGGATATTGCCTATATAATTAGACTATCACATCTATATTGAAAGTAGTTAGCCATAGTGTCATCATTGCCCCCCTCCATCCATGCTTCAATATTTTTTAAGTAAATTTTTCAAGTGCAGTGTGCCAAAAAAGGGTCCACTAAAAACGTATCTGTAATGAAGCGGTATATGCATAGACTCTTATAGAAACCTGTCACAGGCTGTGTTTCAAAAATAATATTTTCTTCTTCATGGCAATCCTTATCTTCATATATAGAAACCACCACAAACACTGCTCTTGTTTATGAAAAACGCTACAAACAGTATTGTTCCGCAATGATCTCGATTTTGGCAAGATGGTTGCTCGGCACTTCTGAAACCAGAAGTTCTTTTATACATTTCATACAACTTCCTGCAACATCACCAAAAAACCAAAGGGAAACGTTACCACACCGTAACGATACTGTATCTCCCCACTGCCTTAAAGGTAAATTATAAAACCTGCGTGCGGGCGTGCATGTGCGCACGGTTCCCGGCACGTGCGCATAAGGGGGGAAATTTTATAAGATGCGCGCGGCGATGCAATAGGCCCTTTCCCCAGTTCCCTCCCAGTCTGTTCCAATAAGGGTGCAGACTGGGAGGGAACTTCCTAAACCCCTTAGTTAACCTGCCTCCCCCTTTTCCCCTATCCGCCCCAACCCCTAAAACCCCGCTAACTAACTTCATTTTTGTTTTTGTTTTAATTCTTATCTGCTCTCAGGAGCAGTAGCAGGTTGTGCGGGCTTCAGCGGGACAGTGACTAATGGTGCTGACCCGGCCTGCCCATGCCCCGGCCACGCCCATTCCTTTTTCTTTAACCCGTTCTTCGTTGCATACTACGCGCATGTCCGTGGGCCTTTGAAAATCCCCGCAGCGCGTGCTCGAGCTGGGTTTTTAAAATCGGGCTGTTAATGAGGAAACTGAATGTCAGTCCTTATTATGATCATGAAACGTGACTTTCTTTCCTGTTGGATTTTCTGTGACGTTGCAGGAGGTTGTATAGGTCGTATAAAAGAACTCCCCGTTTCAGAAGAGTGCTGACCATCTTGCTAAGATTGAGACCATTGCGAAACAATATTGTATGTAGCCGTTCTTCCATAAAGAGGAGCAGTGTTTGCTGTGGTTTCTATATATAAAGTTAAGGATTCCCACGAAAAAGAAAATATTTTCAAAATGCAGCCCCATGTTGGGTTTTATAAGAATCTACACATACATGGCTTCATTACAGATACGTTTTTTAACGGACACTTTTTTTTGGCACACTGGAAAATTTTACTTAAAAAATAATGAAGCATAGCTAACCACTCTCAATATAGATGTGGTAGCCTAATTTTATGAGCAATATCCTTCATATGCCTATTGTTTGCTTGAATTTGGAGATTATTCTTCACAGGTGATTTGTTGATTTCCTAATATATAGGGATGGCCAGAAAAAAAGTCCCAAAAAAGGAGTAAAAATGTAATATCAAAGAAAACAAAAACTTCTATGTGCATTATAATGCCAAACGTTTTAGCAAACATGAAAAATGCAAATTATGCCATGATACCTTCAACCTCACACTGGTATCGGAAAATATTTGTAATAGTTATGGAACTCCCATAGAAATGAGCTAATCACATTGCCACAGGCTCTTGATGTAACAAATAGTTACAAGCACTCTTGTTTAATCATCGGCCCACTACGGTGGACATCCTTTTACTGTCCTAATTTTTTTCTTGTTTCTTTTTGTACTATGTAATTAAAAAATAAAGTCCATATCATTTTTTGGACTGAAACACTGAATCTATATATGTGCCCTAAAACCACTGAAATCTATGGGGCAGATTTTCAAAGGGGTATGTGCGTAACCCCCAAAAAACTGCCCCTTCCACCCCCTGCGCGCACCGAGCCTATGTTGCATAGGCTCAGCGGCGCGCGCAAGCCCCGGGACACGTGTAAATCCCGGGGCTTTCCTGGGGGGGCGTGTCGCGGCGGCGCATCATTGGGGGCGTTCTGGGGCCGTGGGCGTGGTTCCAGCCCAGGGGTGTTTTAGGGGCATGGCCGAGGCCTCCGAAACTGCTCCCGGGCCAGCGTAACTTTTATAATAAAGGTGGGGAGTTTAGATAGGGCTGGGGGGGGTGAGTTAAGTAGGGGAAGGGAGGGGAAGGTGGGGGGCGAAGGAAAGAAAGTTCCCTCCAAGGCCGCTCTGATTTCGGAGCGGCCTCAGAGGGAACGGAGGCAGGCTGCGCGGCTTGGTGGGGCGGATTTTAAGAGCCCTGCTCGCCTAAATCCGCCCAAATCCGGGCGAATTTAGGCGAGCAGGGCCCTGCGCGCCGGTGAGCCTATTTTACATAGGCTCACCGGCGCGCGCAGAGCCCCTGGACTCGCATAAGTCCCGGGGTTTTCTGAGGGGGCGTGTCAGGGGCATGTCGGGGGTTGGGCCCGAACCTCGCGGCGTTTTTGGGGCATGTCGGGAGCGTTCTGGGGGCGGGCCCGGGGGCGTGGCCGCACCCTCCGGACCCGCCCCCAGGTCGCGTCCCAGCGCGCTAGCGGCCCGCTGGTGCGCGGGGATTTACATCTCCCTCTGGGAGGCGTAAATCCCCTGACAAAGGTAAGGGGGGGTTTAGACAGGGCCGGGCGGGTGGGTTAGGTAGGGGAAGGGAGGGGAAGGTGAGGGGAGGGCAAAAGAAAGTTCCCTCCGAGGCCGCTCCGATTTCGGAGCGGCCTCGGAGTGAACGGGGGTAGGCTGCGCGGCTCAGCGCGCGCCGGCTATACGGAATTGATAGCCTTGCGCGCGCCGATCCAGGATTTTAGCGGCTACGCGCATATCTACTAAAATCCCGCGTACTTTTGCTTGCGCCTGATGCGCCAGCAAAAGTATGCCAAATCGCGCAGTTTGAAAATCTACCCCGATGTGTGTAGGCTGCTGATTTTGCGCAGCCTTGTGCGCGCTGACCCCGAATTTGAAAAGATACGCGTGGCTACGCGCATATCTATTAAAATCCAGCGTACTCTTGTTTGTGCCGGGCGCGCGAACAAAAGTACGTGCGCACGTACTTTTTTAAAACCTGCCCCTATGTGTGTACCCTAAAATTGTTGGAACCGGTGTGAGTTTGAAGGTATCATCGTATAATTTGCATGTTTCGTTTGATAAAAATTTTGGCATTAAATGCACATAGGAGTTTTTTTTCTTTGATAATCTATAGGAATGTGCATTTGTTTGATTCATTTTTGGCTTTTAGTGCATACTAAATCAAAATAATGCACACTATATCAATTAAGTGTGCACTAAAAACAAAATTTAATGAAAAAAAGCCACACAAAAATAAATGGAAAAACAGCAAACGAAATTGAAAAATGAAATGAAATTTTCCCGGCTGCACACCCCTTATTTCATATATATGTATACACATTTTTGAATTGTTTTTTCATCTTGTAGAAAAACCACATGCTCCCACAAATCAAAATTTGTTTGCATTCTGCCATCAGGTGTGTTGCATTTCAACATAAGGAAACTGTCTTTCCAGAAGTAAACACAAATGACTAGTTGAAATCAATACCTGTTTCTCTTCTTCTGATGTCTGCAGTACTTCCTGGGAAAATGCAAACTGACCATAAGGATAGTCACTGGCAGCCATGGTAATATTTGCCCAATTAGCGGAATCATTTATGATTCCTCCACCACTGATTCCAGTTAGCTGAAACTGGTAATAGCGCTTCTCCTCAGGAATTACGTCATCTA
This sequence comes from Rhinatrema bivittatum, assembly GCF_901001135.1. NCBI lineage: Eukaryota > Metazoa > Chordata > Amphibia > Gymnophiona > Rhinatrematidae > Rhinatrema > Rhinatrema bivittatum. The sequence continues at coordinate 661,657,443 of NC_042615.1, forward strand.
GAGCCTAAAGAGAAGAAAAAGTAATAGAAAAACTTCATTGAACGAAATGCAGCAACCACCACTAACCATTTCCAAAACGATCACCAAAGCACATGAGAAACACTAGTACAATTATCACAACTTTATGTTACAAGGAAACACAGAATAGAAAGGCATATAAGGAGGTGAAAATGCCATTCAGCTCGTCTAATTTGCTTGTCTTTGCGGTGCCATAAGCCACAGTTGACTGCTATTTTTCCCTTCATTTTTTGAATCTAAGGATCCTTGCTGCTTACCCCATACCTCCTTCTATTAGGTTACTGATTTTATCTTTACCATCTCCACTGCACTTAGTGCCCTTTCTATGAAGAAACATTTCCTAATATTATTCCTAAACCTGCCTCTAAACTTCATACTGTAACCTCTTGCTCGAGAACTTCCTTCTCCACTGGAAAACTGTTTGCTTCTTGTGCCTTATTCATTTATACCTTTGGGGTAATTGAATGTGACATTGGTACTTCCATGTGTTCTCCTACCTCTAGGAGTATAATGGCTGCAGACTGCCTGTCCTGCATTTTAAGGCTTCCTGATGTCTCTGCAAATTCCTTCAGGAGTGGAGGAGTTATATTCCAGAATACTGTAATTTCACCAAAAATCCCTGGTCCACGCACTAAACTGCAGATGAGAGAGATGTGTTTACTCATGACAGCCGCTTAAAAAAATATCTTTTATGATTCTTATTTAAAAGTTCAAATATATATATATATATATATATTACATTCTATATTAGATGTAGGTAAAATAATCCTGTTATTAATGTGAAAGAGAACAAATGTGGTCATTAGTTTTATCTGGACTTGTTTCAGATTCATCTCAAAACAAAATAAACTGCTTTCCGGTACTATGTACACTGACACAGATTGAACGGGACATGACTGGCTAAGGAATTCACACCTAATGAAAATCTCTATCAATTACTGTCAAAACTAATAACCAGGCAAGTAAATCTGGTGCATATTTATAATTACAAAGATAATTGCTAGCAGTCTCATTTTTAACCCAATCGTAAAGGCTTTGTAAGACACATTGGCTAATTTGCAAAATAAAATAGATTTCCTTTCCTTAATTTAAGATTTTTTTTTTTTTTTGGTTTGGCAGCTTCTACTTATTCCTTTGGGCTTCCAGTTGAAGAGGACCCTATCTTGGTGTTTAGTGTATTATCATATTTATGTGTTTACTAACGTATTGCTTGATTCATTTTTGTTGTATTGTTTTATTAATTGGACATTTTAATTGTATTAAGTTATTAATCTGTTATTTTTAATTATATTATTTTGAAGTGTACTGTACTACACCACCTTGAGCATTTGAACGGAAAGGTGGTATATAAATCCAAGAAATAAATGAAATAAGTATATCTCTGAATTTTGCTTTCAGTGTGCAAAATTTTCACTTTATCTATTAGACAAACAGTTGGTAGAAATATTTGGAGAATACAGTGAAGTATAACACTTAATGTCCATTTTATGAGCTATCCTTGCAAGTCTGCCATTAACTTATTTCTTTAATTTTAAACCTGGTGTCCTTACGGAAACATTTGCTAATAGCTCAGAAAACTATGAAACACTTACTTAACAAGAGCAGTTCCATTGTACCTTCCTGAGGGTTCTCCGATGAGAATATGACTGGACAATGAAGCTATACCAACTATTCCAGAAGCTCCTTGGTCTCCCAATATTATAACGGTTGCTATACCTTTAAAATAAAAGACCTGAATGTAGTTTACAACAATACAGAAGATACTAATCAAGACAGAAGTAATTATCCTTACTCTTAGGCTACTCTGTATGGAGAAGAGAATTATTAACACTATATACCTGGATAAACTGGCCTGGCTGAGTTGCCCTCCTCAGCCTGGTTAAAAGTATGTGTGGGCTCCAATGCTATGTGTGCTTTTAGCTTGGTCAAAGACAAGCATTCCCAGAAGTGTGCTTAGGTTGAGAAGTGAAAGGGAGGAGTAAACAACATGCGTACATTGACTTGGATAGCTTTCCTTTTAAAATTAGTTGCAAAAGTATACATGCACAAAAGTATGCACAGACCTGGCCACTAGGCCGGCTATTCAAAATTGCTCCATAGTTCCTCTTTGCATGATGAGAAATGCAATATTTTAAGAATGCTAAACCAACCAGGATTGGTTTCTGCAAGTCATTTAGCATCCACTATAGAGCTACAATTTCAATTCAATGATTAAAATGTATGATAGAATTTGAGTTTGTGGGGGAGGAATTTGAGAGAAATATACAATAAAAAAAAATACTAGGACTTTCAAACAGATGCTGTTTCAATCCTGAAAAAGAGAGATCATTCTACTTTTTAAATTTGGAGAGATGTGGAATAGTGAATAACTGTCCTCATCATGAAATGCAGAGGAAAACAGCTATATAACTGACCTATATATGTGAAAAATCTTTCATTAATATAATCTTTTTTCCATATTTTTTAGTAAGGTTAGAGCTGTGAAAGTGGGTAGACCGAAGGGGAGAGCCCTGAACTGGAAATGTTGACCCAAGATATGGAACTGGAGATATCTCTGATGTTCGGCACCAATCAGAACGTGCAGGTAGGCCTCCGTCAAGTCGAGAGAGGCCAGAAATTCTCCAGGATGAACAGCGCTATAACTGCCCTCAGGATTTTCATAAGAAAATGGGGCACTCTGAGGGCTCAGTTGACCTTCTTGAGGTCCAAGATTGTGCGGAAAGAGTCTTTCTTTTTGGGAACATAAGAACATGCCATACTGGGTCAGACCAAGGGTCCATCAAGCCCAGCATCCTGTTTCCAACAGTGGCCAATCCAGGCCATAAGAACCTGGCAAGTACCCAAAAACTAAGTCTATTCCATGTTACCATTGCTAATGGCAGTGGCTATTCTCTAAGTGAACTTAATAGCAGGTAATGGACTTCTCCTCCAAGAACTTATCCAATCCTTTTTTAAACACAGCTACATTAACTGCACTAACCACATCCTCTGGCAACAAATTCCAGAGTTTAATTGTACATTGAGTGAAAAAGAACTTTCTTCAATTAGCTCATACATCTCTTTGGCCACCTTAAGATCATCTGATATGATCATCCCCAGAAGAATTTCACCCGATACTGTACTTCTCCCTTGGGTTTTTGCGGCTCAAATGCATGACTTCACTTTTTTAGCATTAAGTCTTAGCTGCCAGACTCCACACCAGTGTTTCCCAACCTTCTCCTGGAGGCACACCTAGCCAGGATTGCCACAGGGGCCGATTTTAAAAAGTCCAAGCATGCGTCCATATGCACATGGTTCCCAGCGCACGCACATTGATGCGCCAATTTTCTAACATGCGCTTGCATGTTAGAAAATCCGATGGTCGCACATGCGGATTATAAAATACGCGTGCGCATGTGCAGGTGACCCGCGACTCGCGTGTGCGGGGGTGAAATTCTGTAATCTACGTGCAGCGACATGATTGAGCCTTTGCCCAGTTAACTCCCAGTCCACTCCAATTAAGGAGCGGACTGGGAAGGAACTTTCCATTACCCCATCTACACTTCCTCCCTTTTCCCCTCTCCTCCCCAGCCCCTATACTAACCCTAACTAGGGTTTTTGTTTTTGTTTTGTAACTTGCTCCTTCGGAGTAGAAGTAAGTTACATGTGCCAGCCGGCTGCCAATGCGCGCTTCCTGGGACAGGGCCTAATGGCTGCTGTCCCAGCCAGCCCCGCCCCTTCCCGCCCAGACCATGCTCCCAGTCCGCCCCTTTTGCAGGGCCCATCACTTCTGCATGTAATGGGGATTATGCACATGGCTGGGCCCATTCTAAAATGCACGCGGCACGCACAAGGCCCGGCCACATGCAGAACCCCTGCTTTTTACACGCGTGACCTTTTTATATTGGCCCAACAATGAATAAGCATTAGGTAGATTTGCATACCCTGGGTCTCCAGGGTATGCAAATTTATCTCATCCATATTCATTGTGGATATTCTGAAAATCTAACTGGTTAGGTGTGCCTCCAGGAGAGGGTTAGATAGCACTGTTCTGCAACATTCCTCGACCGTAACTAGGTCCCTCTTCATGGTTTCCACACTTTGCTGGCTGTCTACACTTTTACAGATGTTGGTATTCTGCACAGAAAGACAAATCTATACCAACAATCCTTCTGCAACGTCGCTCACAAACATTTTGAAAAGAACCAGTTCAATGACCAATCCCTGCAGCGCATCACTAGTAGCACAGCACGCCTCTCCTTGGAGTGAACTTCCTTTACTACAATCTTTTGTTACCTCCTACTCAACCAGTTTCTAACCCAGACAGTCACTTTAGGGCCCATACCAAGTCAATATGCATGACCATGTCAAAGGCTTTACTGTTCTCCCATAAGAATAATTGTAGTATAGCTGACAACATCAATGTGTGTTTTTCTGCTTGGCTTCAGCGTATGTTAATTTGTTCTTTTTGTTTGGAGAGATCAGAGTTTTGTTGTATTCTTTTACTATCTTCAGATATTAAGCTGTTGGTTTTTTTTTTTGCAACTGAATGGGTCAATATATAGTCAAAATGTATATTGGGAAATAAAATCATAAAAATCTCTTCTTTGCATAAATCAGTCTCCTTACCATCTACCGGGGATATCTCTGAATTATCAGCAGATAACAGTTGAATGGTATATCTTTCATCACCCTCTAGAACACCATCTTGTATTGCCCGCAAAATAATGTTCTTTCGGGACTCAGTCTGCATAAAAAAGGAAAAGATATTAAAAGAAACAAATAGTCTAAAAAATCATTCAAACCGGGTCTAGCAATTCTTCTAACTTTACGTTAAAAGTCCAAAATTAAAGTGAAGTAGCAAGCATAAATTTAATTTAATTGTATATTTCTATTTCACCATCCAAAGTCCAGGAACCCATTAAAGTGGATTACAATGTTCAACAAAAGAAAAATACATACGTATAAGACAACTGGGCGTATAAGACGACCCCCCCTTTTTTATACATATTTTTAAGAAAAAAAATAATTTTACACTCAAACAGGAGCAACCCTATCTATGAAAAGGCAACACTACAAATACCGTATATCAGGCCCTAAAAACCAATACACCTCTTATTAGGAAAACAGAACTAGCAAGCAGCTATAGATCCCCACACAGAAATAATTGTAAAACTATACTAATAAGCAGAATAAATGTTTCAAAACAGCTATGAACAGAATAACATCCAACAATTAAAAACTCATAAAAACTATTAAACATTCTCCAAACACCAATAAAATATTTCAAAAAAGCAGACACATCACATAATATTAAATAATTAAAATGGCAGTCAATCAAGAAAAATAAACTTTAAAAGCCACCTTTACTTACCCCCTCCAGCAGCTCTCCTACTCCTCTTCCATGCAGGCCGTAGCACACACCAGAAGCAGCAGTAATGGCTAAGCTCTATACTCATGGTCCTCTTCCTTAGGGCCCATGTCTCTCACACACACACACACACCATACCAGTCATGCCCCCATGACCAGTTTCTGTCTCTCACACACCAATCATTTCCCAAACAGTCTTTGACACACACACCAGACACCTTCCTGAACAGTTTCTCTCATGCCATACACACACACAGGCTTCCCACTCCCGTGTTCTGCTTACCGTACATATACGGGCTTCTCACTCTCATAATCACTTTCTCTGTCTCACACACACACACACACACACACACACACACACACACCAGTCTCTCTCTCATTTCCATGCTTGCTCTCCACGTGCACAGGCTTCTCATTCCCTGAATCACATTCTCTCACATTCACACACACCAGTCTCTTTCTCTCACACACACCGTCACCTTATCAACCAGTCTCTCTCTCATGCACGCACACACACACACAGCCCTCCCGCTCCCATGCTCTCTCTCACATAATCAGGCTTCTTACTCCATGCTTTCTCACATACCCAGATTTCTCACTTCCATGCTTTTTCTCTCTCTCACACTCACATACACATCAGTCATCTCTCTGAGCAGTCACTTTCATTGTCTCCCACATATACACACACATGAGCTCGCTGACCAGTTTCTCTCAATCACACACATGCTCTCAATCAAATGCATTCTCTCACTTACACACAGGCTGGCTGCTTCTCTCTCTCTCTCTCTCTCTCTCTCACTCACTTCCACCCCCCCCCCCCCCCCGAGCACAAATAGTAGCTGCAGCAGCTTCCTCCTCCAGTCCCCGCAGGCCAAGAAAGAAGAAACCCATCGGCCGCGGGAGGCTCACGCTGCTGGCTCCTTCGACTGCTCGGGGGCCGATGCTGCTGTCGCCGCTGCTATTTTTTCACGCGGCATGGCTCTTTCTTCCCGCGCATCACTTCCTGTTCCGGTTCAAAGGGGGGGGGGGGGCGGGAAGAAGAAAAGGCCAGCCCGGATGCCACAGCTTTTTTTTTTTTTTGCACCACTGCCGTTCCCGCTGGACTTGAACGTGCTGATAGCCCAGCGGCAACGGCAGTGCGGTGTGCGGGAAGGAGAAAGCCGTGTCGCATGAAAAAATAGCAGCGGCGACAGCAGCATCGGCCCCCGAGCAATCGAAGCACCTGATAATAGGGAAAGGAGACAGCACCATGAGCCTCCCGCGGCCGATGGGATTCTTCTTTCTTGGCCTGCGGGGGCTGCAGCTACTATTTGTGCTTGGGGGGCGGGGGAGAGAAAGTGAGTGAGAGAGAGAAAAGCAGCCAGCCTGTGTGTAAGTGAGAGAATGCATTTGATTGAGAGCATGTGTGTGATTGAGAGAAACTGGTCAGAGAGCAGGTGTGCCCTATATGACGATACCCGGCGTATAAGACGACCCCCGACTTTTGAGAAGATTTTCTTGGGTTAAAAAGTCGTCTTATACGCTGGAAAATACGGTATATAAAATAATATAATAAAACTAACATAATAAACCTAAAAATTATAAACTTCTTAATAAAATGAAATACAACTTAAAAATGCCAAAAAAGCTACCCTTCTATCACCCAACAACAAAATCACAAATAAGAACAATATTCCCTGTATTGCCAAAAAATTCTCTACACTACATCATACTAAATCAGTATTTCCCAACTCTCTCCTGGAGGCACATCTATCCTGTTGGGTTCAACACAATGAATATGCATGAGATAGATTTACAAGCAAAATGTATGCAAATCTATCTCATGCATATTCATTATTGGTAGCCTGAAAACCAATTGGTTAGATTTGCCTCCAGAAGATACATGCAACTACTAAGTAATTCAGCTGAACCATATTATTCTCTAAACCTGTCACTGTCTAAAAACTGAGTTTTCAATTGTATACAGAAAAGTATATAGTCCAAGAGAAATGTCAATTAAATAGCAGCACATGCCATAAAAGTAGAACCATACCTGAGAAGGAACTACGCCTATTTCAAACTTTCAAAATAGATTTAGTTGACAAAATTTCTAATCTTATTTCACGATTGGAGCATAATGAGATCCATGTTCAGTAAGCCAGTGATGAAAGGTGAGAGTAGATTTGTTCCATGTTCTCTCTACCAATCTTGATTGCAGCAAGGAGAGAGAGTTAGAGAGAACATGGAACAAATCTATTCTTCTTTCACATTTCATTCCTCCAAATCACATTAAATCTTCACTGATGGTAACTGTGCTGTTCGTTTGTATGACTGTGCATATAAAATTGCTCCCTAAACCCCAACTCACCCACAAACCTCACCCTGAGTTCATAATGCCCCCTCTTACAGTGGTATAAAGAGTTCAAAAATCAATGGGCCTCTACAGAGATTATCTCTCTCTGCCCCCCCCCCTCGCTGGGATTTGTGATAAATCCTGTTTCGGCCGTAACGCACAGCTATTGCAGGTATAATGCTCAGGAAAAAGGTGTAGTTAAATCCCGTGATAGTGTGTGTTATCATATGCAATGTTAACCAGCCCTCATTTCCATTTACTCTGCTCAAACTCCTCCCACTTGAATAAAATTTGCATACACATTTCATGATGCGGTGTTTATCGCGGGCATTAGGGTGATAATGCCCTAATGCATTTTGATAAATGACCCCCTTAGCTAGATAGAACTGGAATATTGCTAAATTAGCTGGATAACTTAACTCCTCCCTGAAATGCCACTGGGATGCCACTTTTTTTTTATCAGGCTAGATTTTAGCTAGATAAAATCTAGCTAAATAAGAGGCTCAATATTCAGAAACTTACCATTTAGATGAATAATTTGTGAGTTACCCTTATAAAGTATCATGGTTTCACTTGCTATCCACTGTGCCGATTCTACGTGCTCCCAGCTATCCAAGCCTCCTCAATGTCACCTGACTCAGCAGGTCCAGCACTACTTAAGCCAGCCCGCCCAGCCCATCGATGCCTCTTTATCAAGTCACTTTGGCTCCCTGACCACCTTGTTCTTTCATTCCTGTCTTGCTTTAAGGTCTATTCAGGCCTCCTGTCTTGCCTTGCAGCCTACCTAGGTTTTCTGCCTTGCCCAGTGGCCTCTTTAGGACCCCTGCTTCATTCTGTGGACTCCAAGGCGTTCTTGCCTCACTCTGACCTCCCAGGCCATCTTGCCTTGCTCTCTGGCCCACCCTGACTTCTCTGCCTTACCTTATGGACTCTGGGCCTGCCAGGTTGTCATACCCAGCCTGGTGCCCTGTTGGGCTTCCCTGTTCATTGTTGCCTGTTCTGTCTTGCGCAGTCCTATCCAGTCCTTGTTCAGTCTTGCACTGCACTGTCCAGTTCCTTGTCTGTTTCCCAGTCTTTGCACTTGTCCCTGGTTCAGCTTATACACTGTATCCAGTCCTCAGCCTGTATCTGGAACCAGCCCCAGTCCTGTTCAGTATCCTGCCCAGCCTGTGACTGTATCCTAGCTCATGCCCAGTATCCAGTCCTTGGAATTTAGCCTGTTCCAGTATCCAGCCCTCAGCTTCCAGCCTGTCTCTGCCACAATATCTAGCCTGTGCCTGATCTCATTTCCTACCTGTGCCTGCCCTGCTTTGTCCAGCCTCTCTAGCCTCGTCCAGCCTGTCCTGCCTCACCTTCAACCATGATGTTCTGCCAAAGAAGCCAAGCCCTACCGGGCCCCAGAACTCAAGGATTCAACCTGAGGGGGAAGGGGCTGGATAGGCAGAACATAAACCCGAGGCTAGCCCTGCAGTCCTGTACCATTTCTGAGGGGGTGTATCCCGATTCCAGCCTGGCACCCCATGAAATAAAGCTCTGAATACTGACATCAGTGTCCTCTCATTGATTGTGATCACCTAATCTTATCTTTTAAATAAATTGATCCACTACCTGCCAAGGCCTGAAATCCTAAGATTAAAAGTTTAAAATAAATTTGCACTAAAACTGGAAGCCAATGTAAGTTTTTCAACAGGGAGGAAGCCCTCTTCCAAAAAGCACTTCTGTTCCAATCCTTGCAGCTGAGTTTTGGATTACTTGCAATCTAGATGCCACTATCCCTGTATTCCTGTCCTTAGAACACACGTCAGACCCTGGTTGGCTGACTCCGTGCTATTTGGCCCAGCCATTTTACACTTGGGGGTTCATTTAGAGAGAGCAGCTGCAGAATAAACATGTATTTTTTCCACACACTGGTAGGGCCTCCCAGCCTTGCCCAGAGGAGTTTTCTTTTAGAAGAGATACCTCACTGGGCACTCCCTTCTTATCATTTACAGTGAGATAAGACTTTTAAAGCTTGATACCCCTTTGGGGTGAAGGGGCTCTCTTCAAGGGACCAAAGACCTGTGAGCTTACCCTACTCCCTAGGTAGGCCAGCACCAGTGATGGATCCTGCTATGAGAGACAGTGAGGACAGAGAAGCTCTCCAGATTAAGAGTTAAAGTATTTTTTTTTGGAGTAAAGAGTAGTGGGGAGGTTTTTGGATCCCCCCCCCTTCCCCCACTGGGACTGCAGGGCTGTGAATAGCCTGGCCCCCAGATTTTTCCACCAGAGAAATCACCTAAGGAGAATGAACAACTGAGTCCAAAGAACAGCAAGAGAAAGAGATGCCATCCGGATTCCCCCCCAAGGAAACAGGACAGGCTGGGTGTCCATGGGAGCGAAGATGTCTAAAGGAAAGATTTTTGCAAAGCAAAGGGGAGCCCTCCACTGGGATTCCCTCAGGACAGCCGCTGGGAGAGTAGGCGCATTTAAAATCACCATGGGCTCTACCCAGAGGATTGTAATAAGGACACCTACCTACACAGAAATAAATCCTGTAACTACAGTCAGATGTACACTCATAATTTTAGACAATGGACTTTAATTTGACTTTAAGAATCAGTGAACTTTATTTTAACGCCCAGACCTGGTCCTGTCTAATTCTTACAGCCTCTCACCTCATGGGAAGCACCTAAAGTGCAGTACACACACTGGCGACCTTCTTTCATCGACTAGGCCATAAGCGAGAGCTCCCCCCCCATAAACAGAGTCCCCCCAGGGATTAAGAGTCAGCCCCTGAAGATATAAATGAGATTGTGTGCCTTTGGGATTTAATACACCCCACTAAGGGTTACACCAATGCTTGTAAAAGTGTTACTGATGGCTTCTTATAACCATCCACCATTGCATGTCAAAGTAATATAAACAAATGGCGCCATGGCAGGCTCCATGTGGATAAGCTGAAGGAATCCACAGAAGCAGAGGAAGGGTTAATAAACAGGTTTTGTTTTTTTAATGTGTGGTCACTGTAACACCACCCAGGCTCTTTTTATTTAACATAATACGGCAGAGATGTGCTGTAGGGAGCTCCTCAGGTTTCAAGAGCCCTTCAGTAATTTTATAGAAAAAAAGAGTCTCACTAAGTGTGGCAGAGTGGGTGACAGCCCCTTGACAAAAAAAACTCACAGCACCTCACTGCTAAGAGATTAATTTAACAGAAACTAAAGCAGTGTCAAATGCATACTTTTAGGAGTAAAGTAAGGGTAGCAAATAAGATGTCAGACATTGTACCTCATTGAATAGAAGAGTTCCATTTAGGGGGCTCAGATCGTGTTTAGCTGCTTCTTCTAGAATCCAAAGAATCTTCACTGCTCCCCGGCCACCCGGGCTCCGCACCACGGCCAGCGACACCAGGCCATTTGGGTCACCAGAAGCTTGGGGCTCGTGAACCTTGACCTTCACCAAAGAGCATGTAGGAGTAAACAAAGCTAAAAATATCTCTATTTAGCATATCTATTGCCAAAGAAATACAAACACTAGCCAGTCACTGACCTATACTGTAAAGAATACATGTAGGTTCTTTCCTCTGCTTTTACTTATATAAAAAAAACAGAATACCAGTAAGAAGAAACACTGCTGATATTCTAAAGATCTGATAAATTTTTGCTTACAAAAAAATCTAATTTTTCAGCTAATTCTGTTAGCTATTTCAAAGTCAATACATATAAGAAACAAAGGTTTTTAGTGTTACTTAGGCAGATAAATAGGAACTTATCTGGTTAAGTGGCAGCTGCTGAATATCTGGCTATGTTTAGCAGTGCCACTTAACTCGATAAGTATTTATCTGGCTAAGTAGATAGATGGATATCTTGGGGACGGGCAATGGGTGGATTGAGGTGGGGTAACTTATCCAGTTATCGTAACCAGATAAGTGTCTATATTCAGCCTTATCCAGTTAAGTTAACCGAATAAGTTAGACCTGCTCAATAGAAGGTCTAAGGTTATCTGGATATAACTTATCCTGTTAACTAGAACTTATCCAGTTATATTAAGCAGAATAGTCATGCCATTGAATAAGAACATAAGAATATAAGAATTTGCCATACTGGGTCAGAACAAGGATCCATCAATCCCAGTATCCTGTTTCCAACAGAGGCCAATCCAAGTCACAAGTACCTGGCAAGTACCGAAACATTAAATAAATCTCAAGCTACTTTTGCTTATTAATTAATAGTAGTTTATGGATTTTTCCTCTAGGAACTTTTCCTTCTAATTTAGCCAGATAAATTATATCCGGGTAACTAGGATAATCCGATATCTTTGAATATTGGGCCCAAAATATTGCATAGCTGATTTATCATACTAACATAATGTAATAAACTGTTTAACTCCACTACATATCATACATCCAAACTCAAACTCACAATTATCTCAGATGTCAATTTGATCTTTTTATAGGTGACTGAGCTTTGCTGATACCACCCATTTTGACATCAGCTCTATGAGATACATAGGTATCATGACATACCATATGAGTTACACATTCATCATGATGTCATCCCTGAGAGTTATGCAACCACTGTGATGTAACTCCTGCAAATTATGCAGCTATTGTGAAGTCACTTTAGAAAAATGCAGGCAACAGTCATGTGTCCTCTGTAGGCTACCATCAGTTAGGAGATCATTCACATAAGCACCTACATCAACAGTTATGATAGCCAAATACCACAGCAAGGTGTAGACAATTCTAGCTTTTTATTTCTACATGCTGTATTTCACCCCTCCCACACCACTCTGTTTGGCACTCAAGAGTCCCGCTCAACCTCTTCTATGTATGATGCTCTGCTTTATGTTTCCAGCCTGCATGTTAGCAATGTTTCTTACTGGAAATTGCCTTTCTATCAGTCATTACCAAGGTTTGCCAGCAACTAAAAGACTGAATGTTGCATCACTTTCTGTTTAGAACTTGCCCCTGTATCCTGACAAATGCCAGTCTAACTTCTTCCTAGCTAAGAATGACTCAATAAATGGTTGAGTTGCCTTGACTGCTGCTGTCCTTAAAAGACAAGGCGGAGTCACTTGAGCTCTCTTGTAAGTCTTACTAATACAGCACCTGATCCCTTACGAGATAGATGCCATTGTGGCTTGCAATACCTTTTTACCAGTACTTTATACTACAGTACAAATATTTATTCAGACTGAATAACTTAGATTTTCTGAATAAAATGTTAAGATTATTTGAAAATTCAGAAAGTAAAGTTTCACCTTCTTTTGGTGAACAGATTTTTAGACACAAAGTGGTCCATATTCAAATGATTAATTTGGGTAACTCCCCCCATGTTTTGTTTACATTTTTCCAGATCAATCATTATCTAAACATAATTTAGCTTTCTAAAAAAAAAAAAAGAAGCAGAGATGGGACAATCTGGGGCACAGGGCTTAACTGTAGCCGAATAGCACTGATAGTGAGATAAAGTTTTCTGGTCATGCCAAAGTGCTGGCCTACTATTTTTTTCAGTATAAATGAAACCTTTGAGGGGATGATAGCAGGAGAGTGCTCCTTCAGAACAAACTGCTTTTGAAGAAAAAAAGTCCCCTAAAAAATATAGGACAGTAGTATTCTAATGAACAATTCCAATAGGCAAACCAGTCATTACATAGCTAAAGTTGATAGCCATGCAGCATGAATCAAGAACCCCTGACTTCCAGGAGTCCGACTGACCGAAAGCAAGGGAGCGCTTCAGATTTTATCCCTCTGATAAATTATGTGCATTTACTTGATGATTATGGCTAACTGCAGTGATTTTTAGATCAGGATTATCCAACGTTTAGACATCCAGAGGTTTTAGTAAACCACCTTTTTAAATATATTTTTTATTTTGATTTAAATTAATTTTAAGTAATTAGAAAACTTTTGTTCTAGATTTTCTTTGCTGCCTTTAGTTATATATGACACTGTGAAATGCACGGTAGATTGGATTTCATTAATCTGCAATTTTTTTTTTTTTTTTACAAAAATGGTTACAGTATGCTACTAAGGTATAACTTGGGACGGTATGGTAATCTTATGAAAGACATATATTGATTGCATTTAGCATCCCAAAATCGGCCATTTTTTCAATGCTTAACCTAAAATGAGACGCACCCTCTTCAATTCACCCTAACATTTTGTGTTACATTGCAGTCCCAAAGCCATAGATGAGAGGAAACAGTGTCATACACACCCAAGATGGTCTCTTTTTGTCAGACGCTAATGGTCAGATTTGTTTTCATACAGGATTATGTTTCGATTACAAAAATAATCAAGATGTCACCACAGCATCAAAGTACCAGAGCTTGATGGCAGTTTCCACATCTAGCTTCATTGTCTTGGCAGAGACTTACCAGTTTTTCTTCAAACCCAAATATTCCAACAGGGGAGTCATTTGGCGGGATATTAATGATCACCACAGTTTCTTCTCCAAGCTTGGCACCTCCAGTCACCCGAATTAAGGTGACATTAAAAGTCTCTAAAAACTCAATCTCAGTGTCATCCACTATTGTGATCTCTATTGACCCCAGAGCCTGCAAAATATTAAGTACAAGATTCTTGAACCTAAGTACCACATACCAGTACACTTCATTATCTCTACTGGAACGTGTTATATATTGCTTCAGTGTTCATAATTGCGGTTCTCAAATTTTAAACTTAGACAAAATAGTTTGGAGAGAATGAAGTAGTATTAACTAATTGATAGATATAATTACTGGAATACTCTAGAACAGCCTATATGAGCAAGGGAAAGAAATCACTTCTCTGTTTTCCCACTTAAAGAAGGAAAGAAGACAGCTAGGCTCCCAAGGTAAAAGGGCAAAATGTTGAAATAAAGAAGAAAGAAAAACAAGAAATAGTATAGAGTGTAGAGTTAACGTTATCTTCTGCAGGGTTTTTCATTTATGCACACTTGGAGTCATTGCTCCTAACACAAAGCCATTGACGGACACACTTTCGCTGTACAGTATAATTGCTGATTCATTTGCCAGGAATTGGAACCAGATGATTCATCAGATGCTATAACAGTCGCTACAGTTTCTATGATATAATACCTGTCCATCAGCAAAAGTAAGGTTTCCAAATAATGGTGAAAAGTCTTCCAGACTAGCAGTGGCAGGTGTGGCCTTCCAGTATAGACTGACTAATCCAAATCTACCAGCCTTCCGGACAATCGGCAATCTTAGAATATTCTGTGGCGGAGGTAACTCATAACCAGAAACAGCCCCATTTGTACCCTGAAAATGTAAAAGAGAATTAGGAATTCAGATTACAGTTCTACACACAGAATAAAGCATTAAACCTTATCCCATAAAAATAGCTATTTCTCTTTCTTCATCTTCTCTCTGCTCCAGGACCTCAAAATACATATCCATCTCCACATAAGCCAGGGGCTCCATCACAAGCTCCCTTATCTCCTGGTTTATCTCCTGCCTTTCCTTTTTACTCTGCATCCTGACTTGTCTTACGCTACTGTCATCCTCCTATGTTGCATTTCCATCATTCACTAGCGTCTCACCTGTTACCTTCTCTGGTTGTTTCAGCACCTTCTGCTAATAATTTTCGCTGTTTGGCATCTTTCCTCTGGTGTTCCTAGGTAATTCTGGCAGCTTTCTTCTGCGGTTTCTTCCTAGACCTCCTTTTTTAAATTGCTAATCCTCTTTCTGCATCATCTTTCAGCTGTTTTAATATGCCATTACATAGGTATTTTATTTTATGATTTGTCCCATTAAAAATCTTAAATTGTTATCTTTTGCCAATTTTCCTTTGATATTTTTATTCTTTCTTGTATTTTTTGGCAAGCTTTGTTTGCATACTCTACAGATTTAAATACATGTTTGGTTTTTTTTGGGGGGGGGGGGGGGGGGTATGTGATGTGCTGGCTCTAGGTGGCTGCTCACTTGATTAGTTCCAGCACCCCTACTATACTGAAATACTTTCCTTTCAACATAATAACCAGTTTTCTGGGTTCAGATGGAGGATAAAGGGCCCAAGAAGTCACTCCAGATCTTATGGGGTGAGCCAATAATCTGGTGAGCCAGAGAAAACAGCTCAGGAAGAAATGACTTCCAAGGATGATGTCTCCGCTGAAAGCATGCTCCCCAATGAAATGATCGATGCTATGAAATTGGTTATGAAGCAACTGAGCAGAAAAATACACACTAGTTTGAAATCAAAGCTGGAGTGGGTGGTGGACAGAGTGGGTCAATTGTTCTCCACAGTTAGTGAAACTTTCGCAAGGCTGTACGGCATCATGGATAGAGTAGAGGAGATGAAAATATCGCTAACTATGGCCTGACAGTGGCTAGAAGTGTTAGAGATGGCCCATGTATGAGTGGTCGAAAAAAACAATGACATAAAAAATTGCAGCCGGCACAACAATTTAAGAAATTTGAGAAGTTGGAAGGAGTTAATGCAGTGGGGTTTCTGGAAAAATGGATCCCATCATTCCTGGAGCTGGAGTGTAAGAATGGACATGTAAAGATAGACGAAGTGCACGGAACACTAGGCCCTGCTATGGCTGTTGATGGGCAGCACAAGGCCCGGACTCTGAAGCTACACCACTTTGGGGACAAAAATTGTATATTGGAGGCTAGGAGCATGAAGGGGGAGTTCTGGTTTCAGGGCAAACACATTTACTTCTTCCAGGATTCCTTGATTGATGTAGAGAAGAAGCACAAAAGCTGCATGGAGGCGAAAAGGGAGCTGCACGTACATGGGATTTCCTTTGCCTTGCTATACCCAGCCAGGCTCTGTGTTCACCATAACAGAACAATAAAATTCTTCTCGGAGGCAAAATTAGCCCAATCCTTTCTGCAACAAATTAAGCTGGCAGAGGAAGGTAACCCACAGCCCTGTTGAGCTCCGTGATATCCTTTTAAGCAGTTGTGTGCTAATAGTAGCTTGCTAGATATCCAAGATGGGAAGAGGGAAAGTAAACAGAATGTGTGCTATATTCCATATGAGGGGGAGGTAGGGAGGTGTGGGTAGAGACAGAGAATGAGGTTTGCACGCTGAGCAAGAGAAGTAGGAGGGGTTATCTATTTGCTTTTTTCCTGTCGGAGTGCATATACGTTGCCAGACAGAACTACCTGCCTATTACTTAAATGAAAAATCTGTTCTTCAATATGGCATTTGTGCTCAATGGCGGGAAACAGGGAATGGATGCATATGTGTTATCCTATGCGCATATGCAACTTGGATTCTTGCTCTACAGCATCAGTGGAAGCACCGCTGGGGAAACGAGCTCACTGCGTTGCATAGCCGAGGATGGACAGCATGGATAGCAAAAGATTGCATTAAATATATGGGCATTGCTGTTGCTAGGAATTCTACTGACCTCTATAGACTTAACTTGGTACCAGTGGTACAGAATATACAGAGAGATTTACGAAAGTGGAACACCTACTTGATCTCCTAGACGGGCAGAATAGCCATTCTAAAAATGAATATCATGTCATGACTTATGTATATGTTCCAGCAAGTCTGTTGTTATCTGCCTGATTGCTTTTTTACCCTTATTAATAGCACAATTTCCAAATTTATTTGGCATGGTAAACACCCACACATCAGACTTCGAACCTTGTTGAGAACTAAGGGGAGGGGTAGTATGGAACTACCCGAGTTGCAGGCTTACTATTGGGCAGCTAGGTTATGGGGAGCAATGCTGTGGCTACACAGGAATACTTGAACTCCATAGTATTTGCTGGAACAGAAGTTAGCAGACAGATTACAATTTTTCATTTATTGTGCTATGAGCAGCCCTCTCCACAGACATGGTGGGCTGGGCGAGCTAGTCTTCTCATTGCCCATACATTGAAGATTTGGAAGGTTGTTTGCAAAAGCTCGGGTCTTGCTACAGGACCGGTATCTTCTCTCTCCCCAATGAAGTGTAATCCTCTTCTGTCAGTTCATACATACAGTATGAGCCTCTCTCAAACCACTACTCAAGAAACCTAATCTAGATCCTAATGACCCAAACAACTACAGACCGATCGCCAACCTCCCCTTCATAGCCAAGATTATGGAGAAATTGGTGAACACCCGACTCTCAAACTACATTGAAGAAAATAACCTCCTATCCCCATCACAATACGGATTCCGCAAAACACTAAGCATGGAGTCCCTCCTCATCTCCTTAACAGATTACCTCATCCTGGGCCTCGATAAAGGTCAAGCCTTCTTATTGATCCTACTGGACCTTTCTTCAGCCTTTGACACCGTCAATCATTCCCTACTCATTAACCAGTTAACCTCCATAGGCATCTCAGGCACAGCACTATCTTGGTTCATATCCTTTCTCAGCAACAGAGGATACAAGGTCAAGATCCAGAACAAAGAATCCTCTCTACACCCGTCGTCAGTAGGAGTCCCACAAGGGTCCTCCCTGTCTCCTACTTTATTTAACATTTACCTTATACCATTATGCCAACTACTCACAGACCTCAACCTCAAACACTTCCTTTATGCGGACGATATCCAGGTCCTGATACCCATTAAGGATTCCTTCGCAAAAACTCTGGCTTACTGGGATACATGCCTTCAAAAAATTAAACTCCTCCTCACCAGCCTAAACCTGGTATTAAATTCCAGCAAAACTGAACTACTGCTCATCGCCTCAGAGAACAACTCCATTACCTCTGCACAGCAAGCCACGCCAACAATCACACAAGTGAGAGACCTAGGAGTCTTAGTTGATAATCGCCTGAATTTCAAAGCCACTATTAACAAAACCACCAAAGACTGTTTCTATCAACTACAAGTTCTGAAAAGAATTAGACCTCTTTTCCATGCCCAAAATTTCAGAACCATTCTGCAAGCAATCATTTTTTCAAAATTAGACTATTGTAACACCATCCTACTTGGCCTTCCCGCTTCATACACCAAACCACTTCAGATGGTGCAAAATGCAGCTGCACGAATTCTGACAAATACCAGGAGAAGGGACCACATAACCCCCATTCTAAAGAACCTCCATTGGCTACCTATACACTTTAGAATAATATACAAGGCCATTCTCATCACATACAAAAACATCCACCAACTGGCTCCCATTGACCTACAGATCCCTCTCCGACTACACAATTCGTCAAGACCGACAAGAAATGCATACAAGGGTCCGCTACAGGTACCACCGCCCAAATCTACCAGACACAGCACACTAAGAGACCGAGCTTTCTCTACAGCCATCCCACCGTTATGGAACTCCATACCCTCAAATCTCAGAATAGAACCATGCATCTCAACCTTCAAAAAAAGACTAAAGACCTGGATATTCACACAAGCCTTCCCAGACGTCAATTGATCTAATACTTCCAAGCCACCCCTAATCTCCATCTACACCATGGTCGACCTTATCTCCTATCGTTTACTTGTGTAAATTAATAACCTGTCCTTTCTCTTCCTCTAAGCCAAGTTCTTATCACCGTGTTATATGTAACTGCTTTTTCAGCACCATTGTTATTGTTATGTTTACTTTGCACCCCTGTTTTATATGAACCAGCATGATGTGACTGCTGTCTCGAATGCCGGTATATAAAAATCTAAAATAAATAAAATAAATAAACAGTGGGACTGGTGGCAAATGGGGTTGAAAATATAGATCAGCTCTGGGAAGAGGAAAGTGTCACTTATATCTTTTCGGACCTACATGAGGAATAAGAGTTCCTGGAGGAATCTTGAGCTCATTACACCAGAATGCTGGTTGCTCTGCAGCAGCATGCTGCCGACAGCTGGCAACCTTCCCCACTGACATCGTTGGAAAAGGTTTTTATACTAGATGTGGCTCCCAGGAAATGCATATTGCAGTTATATAAAGCCATCCTTGAAAGCATGCTGGCCAAGGATCCTGCTCTTGCATGTGTTGCTTTGTAGAACAGAGATTTTCAACTTTCACTGGGAGATAATGATTGGGGAAGGATTTGCTCATAATATTTCTTTTTTAATTATTTTTAATTTTGCATTTTCAGATACATTACAATCATATATCAAAATAATAGAGATCATACAGAACCATTTCTCAAAGCATCAAAATAAGGAAATCTTCACTTGTCAGGTCAAATCTCTATTTAAGGCAATAGGGAGCCAAAGATGAATAAAAAGAATAAAGGAGCTCACATTATCTCATGATTTAATAAAGAATATACCATCTCATAATATGCCATCACCCTATACTTTCCTAGTAACACACCTCAGACCTTCCCATCTAGAAAGCCCCTTAATTGCTCTGGCTCTAGCAACACATTTTTCTTCTTGATATTTTAATAGGCATTTACATGGGTACCTTAGTACCATACTAGCCCCAGACTTATTACTTCTGGTCTCATGAGTAGAAACTTCTTCCTACGCTCTTGTGTAGAGCGGACTATGCCTGGATAAATCCAAACTTGTTTTCCATGATATTGAACCATCCTATTTCTGAAAAAGAATTTCAGCACAAGATTCCTATCATATTCAAATGCAAATGAAACTAGCAATGTTCCCCTTGTTTGTATTTCTCTTGGTATCGACATCTCCAGCATCTCAGTAATGTTCATCGACTGTTGATCCTGCATTTCTATTCCTGAAGAAATCATAGGTTTCCTAGATATAAAAAAAATGCTTTAATGACAACTGGGGTAATTTCCTTAGGGATTTTAAGACACTCCAACATATAGGGCCAGATTTTCAAAGGGATACGCGCATACCCCCCGAAAACCTGGCCCAAGCTCCCCCTGCGCGTGCCGAGCCTATGTTGCATAGGCTGCCGGCACGCGCAAAGCCCCGGGACGCGTGTAAGTCCCGGGGCTTTCCTGGGGGGGGGGGGGGCATGTCGGGGGCGTGTCACGGCTGGCGCATCATCGGGGGTGTTCCGGGGTGTGGCCGTGGCCTCCGGACCAGACCATGGCGCGTCGGCGGCCGGCACGGCACACGCAAGTTACACCTGCGCATGTATTACATCTGTAATGTGTATTACTGTTTATGTTTTCTCATTTAAAATTGGGGAGGTGTTTGGATCTCCCTTTCTATCTTTGTATATTTCCCATGTGATGCGTGCATACCCCTTGTTTAAAATAAACAGTCGGAGTGGCATTTATATGTTATTGTATGTTCTTGTATGCCAAAAAACTTTAATAAATAAAGAGTTATAAAAAAAATGTATATGGTTTTGGGCATAAAAGTAGCAATCTCTTTTTTATCTTCAGGAAACCACTTAATTGTAAGTAGTCGTCTTAAATATTTTCATTAACATCTGAGGTCTGTCTCTTGCCACAATATGTCCATGGCTTATCACTGCATTCAACTGAATATTTGGCACTATTGCTTCCACCATGATTAGCCCTGTACTTATAAGGATGGGTACCTTTTTATCCTGAATAATGTGCAGCTAATATGAAGGGGTTTTTTTTTCCTTCCTTTCATATTTCACTAGCAGTAATTACCTTATTGAGATTTCATCTAGATGCTATACATTGAGGTTACCACGTGAAGATACTCAGCAAGACTTAGCGAGTGATATTTACTCTATTCAATTATTATCTCCCCCCTTCAGCTGTGTATTGTCTCTTGTTTTGTGACATGACTTGCACTGTTCCTCATTGTGTACTCTACTGATTCAGTTCACCCGCATCAGTTATACCAGTACATATTTCCGACATCACCAGACTGTATGGCACTGAGTTATTCTAACTGGAAGGAATCAGAAGACCTCCCTAAACACCAAAAGACATGAAATACTTTTTCTTTCCCTCATCAAGAAAGAACCCAAGGGAGTATGGAGTGTCTTCTTGCCCTAGTGATCCCAAATATGCCCCAAAATTCTAGTAGCTGGTAGAACAGCAATTACATTTACATTTTGGTTTAAGAGAGGGTTCCTGGGCTGGAAGGAAAAGTTAACTGGCAGCATATTCCACAGATTAATTCTGTGCTGAGTATATAAAATACTTTCTTCAATTTGTTTTAAATCTGCTGTAGGAGTAATGTCTCGAGTGGGTCAAATGGTACAGGATTGGCTTCAGCTGCTGGCTGGTGAGACACATTTCCTCTGCCTGCATGATCTGCAATCAGCTTGACCGGGGTTAAATACTGTTCTTGGAGAAGAACAATGGCCGTTCAGCCATGGCTGATATGTGGCAGGGGGCTGTTGGTCTGCTTCAGTTCTTCACATGCTCCCCTGGTCTTTTGTTCTTCATATTATAATTAGTGCTATGATTGGTCCAAATTTTACCCCTCTTCGCATTTTTTTTTCTTAACCTCTCAGTTCATCTCTGGATCAGAGAGACATTCAGCAGAAGTATGTAGCAAACATCTCGCTGATAAGCCCATCAGCACTGGTTGGTGGGTTTGGACAGCTAAGCTGTTAAAATCAGTTTTTCTGGCACCTCGGCTAGGTGTCTTTCTTCAGAGCATAGTCCTCCTTTGTTCCAAGGCAGCTCTGCAAATAAGCTTGTTTATTTAGAGCAATCATGGCAGGCCTTTGGCTATCTGGACAGAAACGTCTAGTTTGTCTGCATACCATGGAAAGAAAAACAGGTCAAGCATCCATTTTGTGTTAGGCCAGAGACTCCATTTTGGCTGCATACACAGTTATAAACATACACAAAAGGAATTGTCTATTTCAACAAATAAAATATAAATTATAACTAATTATAACAAATTTACATTTTATTGGAATATGTACACACTAAGGGCCAGATTTTTAATATTATGCGTGGGGGTTAATTTGTGCGCGCTACCCAGCGTGCACAAATTTACATCCGATTTTATAACATGCGCGTGCTGCTGTGCGCATGTTATAAAATACGGGGTCCGCGCGCACAAGGAGGTGCACACTTGTGCACCTTGCGCATGCTGAGCCCTAGGGGAGTCCCGATGGCTTTCCCCGTTCCCTCCAAGGCTACTCCGAAATTGGAGCGGACTTGGAGGGAACTTTGTTTTTGGTACCCCCCCCCCCACCACCATTTCCTCCCTTCCCCTATCTAACCCACCCTCAGCCCTACCTAAATCCCCCCCCCCACACCTTATTTTGTTGGCAGGCGTAACTTGCGCGCGCCGGCTGGCTAGGCCCCGACACAGGCTGCTGTGACGGGGCACTTGGCCAAGCCCCCAAACCGCCCCCGGACTCCCACCACAACCCCAGAACTGCTCCTTTTTCAAAGCCCCGGGACATACGCGGGTCCCGGGGCTTGTGCGGGCCACCAAGCTATGCAAAATAGGCTCGGCGCACGCAGGGGTAGGTTTTTGGGGGTTACGTGGATATCTTACGCATGTAACCTTTTGAAAATCTACCCCTAAGTGCAGGGCCGGTGCAAGGGGATTTGGCGCCCTAGGCGAGCCTTCTTCCTTGCGCCCCCCCCCCGGTCTCGGCCCCGACTCCTACCTCATTCTCAATCACGCCCGCTGACTGGGATTTTCTGGGTCGCGAGCAGATTGGGCACTGCTTGCGGCCCGCCAAATCTCCACTCCTCTTTGCCACCACTTGCGGCCCCATATGGCTCGCACCCAGTGGCGCACCAAGGGTCTCCAGCGCCCAGGGGCCAATGCATTTGTGTGCCACAGAAAATCAGTGGCATCTCTAGACAGAAGAATTTGTTTTGGGTGGGGGGGGAGCCAAAATGACATTTCTTCATCACACCCACCTCTATAGCATGGATCCTGCTTTAAAATTGGTTATAAAAAAAAGTGTTGTTAAAAAAAGTCCAAAGGGTCCTCTGCATTATTTTAAAAAGCTGGCCAGTTTCACACTTCTAGTAAAACTACTATAAAATTATTTGATAGCCTCATTCAACTAATTCTATATGATTATGAGAATGAAGTCTGGAATATATAGGAAGGGACAGAATGTCAATACAAATCCTGCACCTCCAGTTCTGTAACTCTGTGCATCCACTGAAATTCCCCCAAACAATGGAGCTTGGATGTTTCCCTTACAGCTCATCATACTAAAAGATATTTTCAAATTCTGGTGTCACCTCACAGTAACAGCAGCACAAACACCTTCCACTGCCAGACACATTGTGAACTAACATAAAGCACCGCAAAAGAGACACCCAAAATCTATACTGCAATCCCATCATAACATAACAGTAATAACACCAAGGATTCAAACAATAATAACCCTACCTGTGAAAAAGCAAGGGTAAATATTACACTGGGTCCTGGGATAACAATACACCACCTACTGAGGAAACAAAACAAACCCGATTGCTATAGATCCCTATACAGACACTACATGCTAGCAGAATATCTCATCGTGGTCACACACACAGAGCAGAGACAGACCCTCACCAAATACAGAATACAAAATAAAGGAGCACAAATTAGACAAAAACTGGAATGGAAACCCCAAGAAGCCAGACTCTGTGTATTAATAATGGAAAAACAGAACCACCATTCCTCATAAAACAAATAAAATCAAGAAACAAAGCATCAGTTATAATAGTAAAACCATACTAATAAAATATTTTAAAACTACTGATAAATAGAATTTCTATTAATTAAAATCATATACATTTTTTACAATTTCCCAAACACCAATAAAACATTTCAAAACAGTACATATATCAAATAACACACAATAATTAAAATTAATAAGGATTTTAAAAAGCCCCTGCTGTCCATACATGGGAGCTCTTGATTTCCAGTCACCCTGATATTGTCGAGGATTAGGAGGTTATCCTCTCTCTCTCACACATACTCACATGTCCATTCTCTCTCACACATACACTGTCACATACATACACATTCATGCTCTTATACCCAACCATAACCTCTCGCTCTCACAGACACTGACACACTCAGGCTCTAAGGCACTCTCTCCCCCTCCACACACACCCCCACACAAACTCTTACTCCCCTGGATTTTCTCATACACACTCTCCAGGAGAAGGGATCACATAACCCCCATCTTAAAGAACCTCCACTGGTTACCCATACACTTTAGAATAATATACAAGGCCATTCTTACCACATACAAAAATATCCATCTACTGGCTCCCATTGACCTACAGATCCCTCTCCAACTACATAACTCGTCAAGACCGACAAGAGATGCATACAAAGGATCACTACAGGTACCACCGCCCAAATCCACCAGACACATCACGCTAAGAGATCGGGCATTCTCTACAGCCATTCCACCGTTATGGAACTCTATCCCCTCTAACATCAGACTGGAAACATGCATCTCAACCTTCAAAAAAAGACTAAAGACATGGATATTCATACAAGCATTCCCGGACTCAAACTAATATATCTCATCCTCGCCAATTCCTTATCTCCAATTACACCATGATTAACCATCTCCATTATTGTTTACATGTTTGAATTAATAACCTGTCCTTTCTCTTCTTTCTCTGCCAAGTTCCAATCTCCCTGTTATATGTAACTGCATTTTCCGCACCACTGTTTTTAGTTTATGTTTTATGATGCACCCCTGTTCTATGTGAACCAGCATGATGGGACTGCGTTCCCGAATGCCGGTATATAAAAACCCAAATAAATAAAAAAATAAATAAATGCTCTCACTCTCACTGGCTCCCTCACATACACACAAACACACACTCCCAGGCAAGCTCCCACTCGTTCTCACACACACACAGGCAAGCTCCTAGTCATTCTCACACTGAACCCCAGGCAGGCTCCCATTCATTTTCACACCACTCCCTCCCCATCCCCCAGGCATGCACACATTCATTCTCACACACACAGACCCCCAGGCAGGCACCAATTTATTCTCACACACACCCATACACCACAAACAGGCAGGCACCTATTCTCACACATACAAACCCCAGGAAGACACCCATACATTCTCATTCACAGACACACCCTCAGGCAGGCACCCATGCATTCACACACATACACCCCCAGGCAGACTCCCATTCATACACGCACACACTAAAGGCAGAGACCCCCTCTCTTTCTTTTGCCAGCAACCTCAGAGCCTCTCTCATTCTTCTGCTGCCACTATCACTGCCACTGTATGGCTATTGCGGAGGTGCTGATTGCTGCTATTGGCACTGAAGCCCATTCTGCTGCCTCCTCTGTGCAGGCCCCATGGGCTTCCAGTTCCTCTATGCTGATCTCGTACATTGTGAGATCCGCATAGAGAAAGTGCTACTCTTGCACATTCCCAAAGATTACATGTTCCAATCAGTAAAAAGTAATTTATTTCTTTTTACATTTGCTGTCTGATCTTAGTTTTCTAATCGGTTGGTCACAGGCTTTTTTTTTTCCACCTTCCCTTTCTTATTTTTTTGCCAATTCCTTTTATAACATATTTATTTTCTCTCCATCTGTCTGCTTCCCTCAAACACACAGTCAGGTTCTCATTCTCACATGCTTTCTCTCTCTCACATACACAGGCACTCATTCTCACATGCTGTCCCTCATACAATCATTTATACACAGTCTCTCTCTTGCACATGCTGTCTAACTCTCACTCCCACATGCTGTCTTGCTCAAGCACAGGTTCTCACTGTCACATGCTCTCTCTCATACAATCATTCCTACACACAGGCTCTCACTGTCACATGCTGACTCACACACACAGGCTCTCTCTCACGCCCACATGCTGTCCTGCTCAAGCACAGGCTCTCACTGTCACATGCTCTCTCTCATACAATCATTCCTACACACGGGCTCTCACTGTCACATGCTGACTCACACACACACACACACACACACAGGCTCTCTCTCACTCCCACATGCTGTCTTGCTCAAGCACAGGCTCTCACTACAACATGCTGTCTCTCACACACACAAAGGCTCTCCCATGCTGTCTCTGCAAACATTCAGGTCTTCACTCCCACACACACACACAGTCTCTCAACTCATCTCATACACGCACACATACACACTGTACAAACCCTCAGTCTCTCTCTCTCACCTCTGGGCCTCCTCTTCACGGGCCACTGCAGGATGGGCTCTGCAGCGGCCCCGGTCTTCTCGAGCCGCGCTGATCCTCTTCTGAACGTGGCAGATGCTCCTCCTCCTTCCGGCACGCGGCTGATGCTCCTCCTCTTTCCTGCCCGCGCGGCTCCGGCAACATTTTTCTTCCGGGGCCGCGCGGGCAGGAAGGAGGAGAAGTTCCTGCATTGGCTGATGCTCCTCCTCCTCCTTCCTGCCCGCGCGGCTCCGGCAACATTTTTCTTCCGGGGCCGCGCGGGCAGGAAGGAGGAGAAGTTCCTGCATTGGCTGATGTTCCTCCTCCTTGCTTCTCCTCCTTCCTGCCCGCGCGGCTCCGGCAACATTTTTCTTCCGGGGCCGCGCGGGCAGGAAGGAGGAGTAGCACCAGCATGTTTAGACGCGACTGTACCACGGCCCTGCGATCTTCTTGCTGTGTGTATCTGCCATTGGGATGACGTCCACCGGCGGCCATTGGCCGTCAGCGGCTCGGCGCCCCCTAATGCTCAGCGCCCTAGGCGATCGCCTAGTTCGCCTAGTGCTTCCGCCGGCCCTGCCTAAGTGATAATTACACAACATACTTATACAAAAGTTTAAAAACAATAATGATCATTAGGGACACATTATTATTAAGTATATCGAGAAATAACAGTGCTTAATATATATCAGTGCTACAGGAGTATATTATTGAAACAGTTCTTGTAAAGTTAACAATATCCTCTATCAGTCATCTCTTTTCCAAGCTGAAGAGCCCTAATCTGTTTAACCTTTCTTCATATGGGAGCTGTTCCATCACCTTTATCACCTTTTCTAGTTCCACTGTGATGAGAGTGGTGCCTGTGAGCTCTTAGTGCCGTGGCTTAGTTGATACCGCCTCATAGGCAAATCTACGAGGTCTATGCCAACAGCTGAAGCATGCACTCTGCAGCAGGACAGACTGGAGCTTCATCTATACCAGCCGCCAGTTCTGATGGCCAGCAGGGATTAGGTAGGTCCCAAGGGTGGTTGAGTAAGCAAGAGTCCAAGAACAAACAGAGGTCAGGGCAGGCAGCAGGCAGGAGATAGAAGGAACAGGCCGAGGGTCGAAGCAGGCGGCAAGCAAATGTGGTCAGGTCCAAGGCTGAGATCATGTCCAGACAACAGGCAAGCATGGTCAGGTTCAAGGCTAAGGTCAGGTTCAAGGCTAAGGTAAGGCAGCAGGCAAGCATTGTCAGGTCCAAGTCCGAAGCTAGGGATCAATACCATGAGATCAGGCCAAGGAGGAGACAGATGAGGAAAGGCTGGACGAGGCAAGGATAAGGGAAGGCTAGATGAGGCAAGGACAAGGCAAGGCTGTAAACTAGAACAAGAACACAGAGCAACACTTATGGCAGCGAGGCAGGAGACCCATTGCAAAGGCAGCTAGCTGGAGTAGTGGCTAGGTTTAAATACCCAGCCACATGACGTCATCCTGCAGCACCGGGACCTGGGTTTCGTGCCACTGCGCGCATAAAGCGTAAGTAGCACCATGCATGCATACCTATGGAGGATGCTGGCTGGGCCGAGGGGACAGCTTGGAACTGCGCAGCATGGTGGGTGCCCAGGTGGTGAGTGCGGCCAGTCGCGGCCTACCCTGTAACTGGCCAAATTTGACATCCACTATATGTTTCTTGAGATGAGGTGACCAGAAATGCACACACAATATTTGAGATGCAATCACACCATAGATCGAGTAGAAAAATGATAATATTCAGTTATTTTTCCATTCCTTTCTGAATAATTCCTTAACATTCTATTTGCTGAATTTTACCATTGGAAAAACTAACCATTTAGTCCTACTCTTTGTTTCCTTTCTTTTAATCAGTTATCATTACACAGTAAGCCATTGCCTCCTATCCTGTGACCTTTTAGTTTTCTGAGGAGTCTCATCAGGGACTTTATTAAATTCCTTCTAAAAATCTAAATACACTATATTGATTGGTACTTTTATCCACATGCTTATTAATACCATCAAAGAATTCTAATGTTATTACTGTTACGATCCCCCCTGTTGCTGCACTACAGGTGGTATCTCACCTTCCACTGGAGGCCACTTCGAAGCCAGGGCCTCGCCTGTGTTCCATCCGGGACTTGCTCCAGGGCCTGGAGGCCTAGCTGTTCCTGAGGTCTGCCTGTGGCTTGCATGGCTGTGTTTGGACTTCCTGGTTTCCGGCCACACCCTTTTCCTAGGGGCTGGCCCGCAGCTCTCTACCCCAGTTATAGGGCCAGCAAGGGGCGGTCCTGGCAAGCTCCTCCTAGGGAGTTACCCACTTTAGCTGTATAAAAGGACTTTCTTGTCAGTTCCTCAGGGCCTTTGGATTGAGCACTACAGTCGTCTGTACCTCTGCCTTGATCCAGGTCCTCCGTGATCGTCTGTGCCTTGATGGTTCCCTGTCCAGTGTCTCTGCCTTGATGTCTGTTCCAGATGTTGCCATGATGTCTGTTCCTGATCCCATGCCTGATCCAGTTCCCGCTGTTCCTACCTGCTTGAGGCTGCCAGGAGTGCAGCAACCTTTCCTGCTTGAGGCTGCCAAGAGTGCAGCAACCTTTCCTGCTTGAGGCTGCCAGGAGTGCAGCAACCTTTCCTGCTTGAGGCTGCCAGGAGTGCAGCAACCTTTCCTGCTTGAGGCTGCCAGGAGTGCAGCAACCTTTCCTGCTTGAGGCTGCCAAGAGTGCAGCAACCTTTCCTGCTTGAGGCTGCCAGGAGTGCAGCAACCTTTCCTGCTTGAGGCTGCCAGGAGTGCAGCAACCTTTCCTGCTTTGGCTGCCAGGAGTGCAGCAACCCACCGCTTCCTCTTCCCTGCGCGTGTCACGCTCCCGCAGTTGTGGGACAGGGTGGTCCGTGACCAGTCCAGCCGTGCTGGCTGTGTAGGGCGCCTTGAGAGACAGTGCCCATGTCTTGCTTCAGCCCTTGCCCTGATGTCTTCAATGTCTTGCTTCAGCCTGTCTTGGATGTCTTGCCTCAGCCCCCGTCTGACGTCTTCTGTGTAAGGACTCTGTCTGCCCTCGCCTCTGTCCGGCCTGCCGCCCATTGCCGTACCCAGCAGCAGGTCCGAAAGGGCCAGGAACAGTCGGAGGACCGTTCATCAATCAACATCCCCGTGTTGGTTGCCATGGCCGTGCAGGTCCGGCTGAGGGTCAGACTCCACTCCTTACTCCCTGCCTCTGTACCCGCCTGGCTCACCATGCCTGCTCGGCTCACCTCCCACGGTGTGGCTTGGGGCTCCCTAAGTCTTGCCGTGGCCCAAGGGCTCACCACCCGCTTGAGACGACCGCGCTCCGCGTGCGCTCGTAACAATTAAGACATGATCTCCTTTGTCTCCTCTCCATTAAACTATGATTTATCTTTATGATCAGTAATTTTGTTTGTAACAATAGCTCCCACCATTTTACCCAGCATCAATGTGAGACTCACTGGTCTGTAGTTACCTGAGTTATCCCCAGAGCCCTTTTTAAAAATTAGAATTACATTGGATATCTTCCAGTCCTCAGGTATAGAGGCAGATTTGGTTATAGATAAGAACATGCCATACTGGGTCAGACCAAGGGTCCATCAAGACCAGCATCCTGTTTCCAACAGTGGCCAATCCAAGTCATAAGAACCTGGAAAGTACCCAAAAACTCAGTCTATCCCATTCTAATGTTGTTAGTAATAGCGGTGGCTATTTTCTAATAGGGATGTGCATTCTTCCTGGTTCGGCCACCCCGAAAACGAAGTGGATTTTCCCAAAATTTTGGGATAATTAGTTTTATTTGGGGTGGCCGAAAAAAATCGGCCCGAACCGCGGAAAAACGAAATTTCCTGTGGTGGGCCGATAACGAAGGCCAAACTGAAAGGTTCGGCTGAATCACATCTCTGTTTCTAAGTCAACTTAATTAATAGTAGGTAATGGACTTCTCCAATCCTTTTTTAAACCCAGCTACACTAACTGCACTAACCATATCCCCTGGCAACAAATTCCAGAGTTTAATTGTGCATTAAGGGAAAAAGAACTTTCTCCGATTAGTTTTAAATGTGCCATATGCTAACTTCATGGAGTGCCCCCTAGTCCTTCTATTATCCGAAAGAGTAAATAACCGATTCACATTTACCCGTTCTAGACATCTCATGATTTTAAACACCTCTATCATATCCCCCCTCAGCCGTCTCTTCTCCAAGCTGAACAGTCCTAACCTCTTTAGTTTTTCCTCATAGGAGAGCTGTTCCATCCCCTTTATCATTTTGGTCACCCTTCTCTATAACTTCTCCATCGCAACTATATCTTTTTTGAGATGCAGCGACCAGAATTGTACACAGTATTCAAGGTGCGGTTTCACCATGGAGAGATACAGAGGCATTATGACATTTTCCATTTTATTCACCATTCCCTTTCTAATAAGTCCCAACATTCTGTTTGCTTTTTTGACAGCCGCAGAACATTTTGCCGACAATTTCAATGTGTTATCTACTATGACGCCTAGATCTCTTTCTTGGGTGGTAGCTCCTAATATGGAACCTAACATTGTGCAACTATAGCATGGGTTATTTTTCCCTATATGCATCACCTTGCACTTATCCACATTAAATTTCATCTGCCATTTGGATGCCCAATTTTCCAGTCTCACAAGGTCTTTCTGCAATTTATCACAATCCACTTGTGATTTAACTACTCTGAATAATTTTGTATCATCTGCAAATTTCATTACCTCACTCGTCGTATTCCTTTCCAGATCATTTATAAATATATTGAAAAGCATAAGTCCCAGTACAGAACCCTGAGGCACTCCACTGCCCACTCCCCTCCACTGAGAAAATTTTCCATTTAATCCTACTCTCTGTTTCCTGTCTTTTAGCCAGTTTGTAATCCACGAAAGGACATCACCAGTAACAGGTCTAAAGTTCTAGCCCATTGGTTTAAAAAAAATGCTCTTGGTGCTGGCACAGGGCAGATGGTGGAATCTGGCCCACTATCCACCAATAAAGGAAAGAGGTGGCCCAGGCAGCTGGTGAAGCCCAATCTACCAGCCACTGAAGACACACAGAGTGGGATGGGGTCTCCCATGGAAAGCTTTTTCATCTGCCACTACATAGTGGGTCATTTCACCCATCCTCACACACTTTTAGGCTATTGATCCATTCCTATCCAACACCCCAGTATTAACAGGATGTTTCACCTCCCTTCCCTTCCCCAATTACCTTCCCAAGAGGCCAAGTCTCAGCTACAGTGGCATATGAGTCTCCCCCTTCCATCTTTTGTGACTGGTATGATGGCTCCACCAATTGCCCCAAGCCTATTCAGTCTGTCTTCAGTGTCTTTTGGGATGCCCTCCACCAGCCACTGGGGTATCCTTTTTCCATCTTCGGTGGGTGGCAAGAAAGGCTCCAACAGTCACCCTATGCTAGCACTGAGAGCCTTTTATAAATGTGCAGGCTGGAACTTCCTGATATTGCTCTTGTGATGCATGAGATCAACAGTGCTAACCCATAATTTTGAACATTTACAGCCGAACAACAGCTATGCATGGGAGGGATCAAAGTTGTGATTAGTTGTGAACATGCACAGCTTAGAGGGAACACTGATTGGCAGCTCGTATTTGTTTTTAAATTTACAGTAGGTTTGGCAGCAACCAAATATATGGGTTATATTGTTGGCAGAGGAGTGGTAAAACTACAAGTGAATAAAACAGATGCAATCCAGAAATGGCATAAGCCCATCAACTGGAAACAACTGAGAACCTTGTTAAGAATTATTGGTTATCCTCGTCAAATCAACCTGAATTTTTCAATTTGGGCAGCACCATCAACTAACGTAATTAAAAAAAAAGGATAATAAGATAATCTAAGGAAGCAGCAGTAGTATTTTGAGATTTGTGAACAGCCTTATGCAGTAACTGAGTATTGATTGCACCTGATTTCAATATACAATTTATTCTTCAGATTCTTGGAGGTGGGGGTGGAGACAATTCTCTCTCAGAAGGTTGAATAAAAGAAAACACCACCTAATACTTTACTTTCAGCAGGAAGCTAACCCCTATAGAGCAAAAGTAGGCAGTAGTTGCTATGATTGGTGTGTGTGTGGACCCTTGGCCCGAGGTGCAAGTTGACACAGCCTGTGGGGAGGAGCCCCACAGGTCCGCACCGTCAGGAGGTGAGGTGTTGGAGTGTAAGGAAGCTCCATTCACAGTCGTGGGGAGAACCCCAAAGACCAGGAGGTGACCCCCGTAGGGTAGCAGACTGTAGACAGTTCTTGGAGAGTCTGGTGAGAGGGGGCACCAGGCAGAGCATGGGGCGATAAGCACCTGAACAGCCGAGCAGGAGATACTCGGATAGGACAGCCCCGAAGGGCAGAGCTGCAGCATAGTGGGCGAAGATGGGAATTCGGAGCGGCCTCGGAGGGAACAGAGGCAGGCTGTGCGGCTCGGCGCGCCCAAGTTGCACAATTGTGCACCCCCTTACGCGCGCATGTTATAAAATCGGGTGTAGATTTGTTTGCGCCGGGTTGTGCGAACAAATCTGCCCCTATGCGTAATTTTGTTTATTTCATAACCTCGCATATTGTTTCTGCCTGAAAAAGTATTCTGGATTTTTCATGTGTCTCACTCTTTCAGGAAAAATTAAAAACACCGAACCCACGGTTTTTTTCCCACTTTCTCACCACCTCCTACCCCTGGGCCAGATTTTAAAAGGGTTACGCGGGCCTATTTTAAAAAGGCCTGGCAACGCGAGAAAAGCCCCGGGACACGTGTAAGTCCCGGGGCTTGTAAAAAGGGGCAGAGAGGGGGCAGGGTCAGGCTCCCGGCACAGCGGCCATACTTGCCGCTCTGCCGGGGATCGCGCACCGGCAGTCGGCCAGTGCGCGCAACTTGCGCCTGCCCGGAGGTAGGTGCAAAAGGTAAAACAAAAATTTGGGGGGGGGGGGTTAGAGTAGGGCTAGGGGGATAAATGTTAGGGGAAGGGGTGGAAAGGTCAGGTTAGGGGAAAGGGAACAGGGGAAGGCAGCGCGGCTCAGTGCGCGCAAGGGGTGCACAATTGTGCACCCCTTGCGCGCACAGACCCCTGATTTTATCATTTGCGCGCACCTGTGCGCACAAGTTATAAAATCGGGTATATATGTGCGTGCACCGGGTAGCACGCGCACTTGTACGCCAGCGCACAACCTTTTAAAATCTACCCCTCTGCGAATACATTTTATTACCAATGAACTGTATTATACTTGAATGCTTTCAGTTTGGTCTAACCTTGGTGACGTTAAACTGAAATATGCCTCTGGGTTCATCATTTTCCTCAATAGATATCTCCACAATTTCTGCCCCAAGTCTCTTCACACTTGGCTGTCCTCCCATGAGAGATGAGTTTCCCAGCCGAGCATCTGTCAGATTTATGATAAAGTTCTCAAATAATTCTGGAATGTTGTCCTAAAAAAAGGAAGCACGGATTTTAGTTTGGATAGAAAATCAGAATTGTACAGCATGGATCGTTTAAAGGAAGAACTCAACTAATTATGAAATTCAGAAGAATACATTTTAAAAACAGAAGTGTTACAGTTAGTAAAGTGTAAACTGGTTATAAGCATTCAAATATCTATGAGACAGCATAACCGGGAGATAATAAATAAAATAAGCCAAATTCTCTCTTCATTTACTGGACTAAGCTTAGATACTATAAATCCCTAAATATATGCAATTCCCACTCTCCACCCACTCTGTACCAGTGTCTGCACAATCTCCCCTTTTTGATTACTCACAGGCAGAATAGTGACATTGACCCATGTTCCAGTTTTGTTTTCTGCAATAATGATTATTTCATCCTTTGCTAAGTAATCCTGGTTTTCTGTGGCTTGATTGGTAGGGGGGAGTGAAAAATTGGGCTTTGATATCACATGGACTGCAATATCCCCAACAAATCCTTGTTCTCTGACAATCTGCAAAGTAATGACACTGGAATTCCCTGCAGGTTTAAGTGGGGGGAAAATGTGTTAGTGTTCATCTGGACCTCTAAAACCTAAACATGCATAGCACACAGTTTGTAGCTTTAGACTACATTTAACATCTCATTTGGGAGACATTCCAAAGCTCCTGTTTGCTCTGATTTGCATGGCAAGAAGTTTAAGAACAAGAGGTAGTACAACTGGAACTTGTTTTGGATCTTAAGTTCAATGGGCAACAGGGCAGAGGTAGTTTTGCCCAGTGATAACAGAAGCACAACAACTTTCAATCACAGACAGTGCTAGATGCAGTACAAGCTTTCAGGTACAAGGAGGAGGCGTGGCATAACATGCAAATATCCAGATAAATAGAGGAGGAAGTGAAATGCACTGCTGGGCAAGTTAGAGCAACAATCATACAGGCCGATTCAGTAAAAGTCATGGGAGAGCCGGCGAGCGCCCGCTCTCCCGATGCGCACAAAGGCCACTCTCCTGTGCGTGTGATTCAGGAAGGAACAACATGCAAATGAGGACCCGCGGTAAAAGGAGGCGCTGGGGACACTAGCGCGTTCCTAGCGCCTCCTTTTTGACAGAAGCGGCGGCTGTCAGCGGATTTGACAGCAGACGCTCAATTTTATCGGCATCAGTTCTCGAACCCGCTGACAGCTACGGGTTCGGAAAACGGACACCGGCAAAATTGAGCGTCCATCTTCTTAATTTTAATTTTTTACTTTTTTTTTTACTTTTGGGGCCTCCGACTTAATATCGCTATGATATTAAGTCTGGCAACCCATCCACAAGCTTGTGCCACCATCAAAATATGTGAACACCACAAAGAAAGAGAGTGCACATCAATACACTAGAATGAAAATTCTCTTAGTCTGAGTGAAAAGAAGTGGCAGCATGCTGCCTTCTGACTAGTGTGTGTTGCAGAACATTCAGGCTACGTTTGGCCGCACGTTTCCAACGCGCTATTTTTACCCCTTATACAGTAAGGGGTAATAGTGCGTCGAAAATGCACGGCTAACCCCCCCAAAACTAATAGCGCCCGCAACATGCAAATGCATGTTACGGGCGCTACATTAATAATTAAGTCGGAGGGTGTATAGAAAAGCAGTTTTTACTGCTTTTCTGTACACTTTCCTGGTGCCAGCCGAAATTAACGCCAACCTTTGCGCAGGCGTTAATTTCTGAAAGTAAAATGTGCGGCTTGGCTGCACATTTTACTTTCTGTATCGCACGGGAATAACTAATAGGGCCATCAACATGCATTTGCATGTTTATTTATTTATTTATTTATTTATTTATTTAAGGTTTTTATATACCGGCAATCATGAGCACATATCTTGCTGGTTTACATGAAACGGGGGTGCATTAATAAACATCAAACTCAAAACTGTGGTGACCGAAGGAGATAGTTACAATTAACAAGGGTCGCAGAACTTGGAGAAGAAGGAAGAGAAAGGAAAGAATAAATGGTTAGACAATATACAAATTAAGTTAAATACTATGTACAAATGGCAAGGTTAATGGATTATGTCCTTGGATTATGTCTTTAGATTGTGTCTGGGAAAGCTTGCTTGAATAACCAAGTCTTAAGTCTTTTCCTGAAAGTTGGGAGGCAGGGTTCCAGTCTGAGATCTGTAGGAATGGAATTCCAAAGAGAAGGGCCAGCTGTGGAGGTGGCACGATCTCTTAGGGTAATGTGTCTGGTCGTTTTCGCAGGGGGAACTTGGAGGGCGCCTCTGTATACATCTCTGGTAGGTCTTGTCGAATTGTATACTTGGAGGGGGATTTGTAGATCGAGGGAAGTGCGTTGATGTATAGTTTTGAAGATGATACATAAGGCTTTATACATGATACAGAAGTATACGGGCAGCCAGTGTAGCTCTTTCAGGATGGGAGATATGTGGTCTCTCTTTCTTGCTCCTGTTAGTAGTCGGTCTGCTGAGTTTTGAACCATCTGTAATGGTTTGGAATAGGATGAGGGCAGACCTAGCAATAGGGAATTGCAGTAGTCTAATTTTGAAAAGATGACTGCTTGGATGATCGTTCTGAAGTCTTGAGCATGGAAAAGAGGTCTGATCCTTTTCAGGACCTGGAGTTTATAGAAACAGTCTTTGGTTGTTTTGTTGATATGTGCTTTGAAGTTTAGCCGGTTGTCTATTATCACTCCTAAGTCTCTAACTTGTGAGGTAGGTAAGTTGGTAGGAAGAGAAGTGCTGGAGCTATTGTTCTCAGGAGAGATGAGTAAGGTTTCCGTCTTGGAGGAGTTTAAGATGAGGTGTAGGCTGTTAAGTAGTTGTTTGATTTTCTGGTGGCATGATTCCCAGTAGTCGAGAGTTTTAGTGTATGTGTCTTTGATGGGGATGATGATTTGAATATCATCTGCGTATAGGAAATACTTTAGATTGAGGTCGGTAAGAAGTTGGCAGAGAGGAAGAAGGTAAATATTGAATAGAGTCGGAGATAATGAAGAATCTTGTGGGACTCCTATGACAGTGTCGAATCTTGACGATTCCTTGTTTTGGAGTTTAACTTTGTAGCCTCTATTGTTGAGAAAGGTTTTGAACCAGGATAGGACGGTGCCGCTGATTCCTATGGACGACAGTTGGTTAAGAAGGATGGTGTGGTTGACCGTGTCGAATGCTGCGGATAGGTCTAACAAGATCAGTAGGAAAGAGTTTCCTTTGTCGAGTCCCAATAAGAAGTCTGTCAACGAGGTGAGGAGGGATTCTGTGCCTCGATTTTTTCGGAAACCGTGTTGTGGGGTGAAGAGAAGATTGTTGTCTTCAATGAAATCAGAGAGTTGTGAGTTCACAAGTTTTTCCATGATCTTGGCGATGAATGGGAGGTTAGCTATGGGGCGGAAGTTATTGGGGTCCTTCGGGTCAAGGTTAGGTTTCTTAAGGAGCGGTGAGATTGATGCCATTTTGAGATCATCTGGGAAGGTTCCTTGGGCTAGGGAGCAGTTGATGATATTTGTCAATGATGTGGCTATTGTGTCTGGAATAGAAAGGAGTAGTTTGGAGGGGATGTGGTCTGCCGGATGAGACGAAGGTTTCATTCTTCTCAGGATGGCTTGTATCTCAGTGGAAGAGACGGGTTCAAAGGTGTTTAAGCTGGTGTTTCTGTGGGAAGATTGTTGATAAGTCTGGAGGGCGGCGGTGTCAGGAGGCAGTTGTATTAAGAGATTGGTAATTTTATTTTGGAAGAACTGAGCGAGTTCTTCAGCTTTGGGTTGAGCCATGTTGGCGGGGATTTCTCGCGGTAAGGATTGGGTGAGGCTGGAGACATAAGCGAAGAGGGCTTTGGCGTCAAAGACCAGGTTGTGTATCTTAGATGCATAATAGTCTTTTTTTGATTTTGAAGTGAGGGATTTGTACTGGTATAGTGTAGATTTGTATGAGGAGATGGTGGTGTCGCTAGGGGTTTTGCGCCAGATTGCTTCTTTTTTTCTTAAGTTTTGTTTAAGTTTCCTGAGTTCAATAGTGAACCAAGGTTGTCTGCTGGCGGCATTGGTGTGAGATTTTTTTGTAGTTGAAGGACAGAGCTTATTGGCTATATTTTCTGTTATGTTGTTCCAGGAGCGAATGGCAGTGTTCGGATCGGTGAGGTCTAATAGGGGGAGCTGTGCGACCAACTGGGTGTTAAGGTCTTCCAGGGAACATCGCCTCTTGTAGTGGAATGAGAGTGAGGGGATGTTAGGAGAGTTGGATTCTTTCAGCGTGAAGGAGGTAGAGATGAGAGTATGGTCTGACCATGGAATCTTTTTGTTCTTCAGACTGGATGTAGTTGTTGTTACCTTTGCCGCGCGGGTCTCAGCGCGCCAGCATGCGGGAGGGACCGCCCGGGCTCCGGGGAACAGCGGGGCCGACTCGGCAGCCTTAGCAGCGCGATCAGGCAGGGATCAGGGCGTTTCCCTCCGACGCACCAGCCAGCACCTCCGCGCATCGAGGGGAACTAATTCTCACGCGATTAGGGCCCTGGCCAAGCCCCCCTGACGTCAGACGCCGGCACAGGCGATTCAGCGCGGGAAACTTGACTATTTAAGGGAGACTGGCTCCCTGAGTAACTGCTTCGGCCACGATTGTTCCTGGGAGCATCGCTGTCTTTCGGATTGCTGTCTGACTGTCTCTGACCTGACTCGGATTACCTGCATTTGGTTCCTGATTGCTCGCTGCCTGCCCCGACCTTGGACTGCCTCTGGATTACTCTGCCTGCTGCCTGCCCCGACCTTGGACTGCCTCTGGATTACTCTGCCTGCTGCCTGCCTACTCGGATTACCTGCATTTGGTTCCTGATTGATCGCTGCCTGCCCCGACTCTGGACTACCTTCCGGTACCCACGCTCTTCCTCTGAGTCCCGACTTCCTCATTCCAAGGTAAGCGGTCTAAACTGTGGTTCCACTACTATCTGACTACCAGGCATTACAGTTGGCCGAAGCCATGGAGCCAGTGGATTTGACCGCTCTACAGGCCATTCCCGGGATGGCCAATAAGATCCAACAACAGCAAGGTGTTCTGGATCAAGTTACGGGGGTCCTAGATCGATTGGTGGCGCGGATGGATGCCTTAGCCCACTTGCCCACAGGACCCGCTCCTAGCCCGGCGGTTACCCCTGTCCCCATCCGGGTGCCCCCCCCACCTCGATTCAATGGG
Source organism: Rhinatrema bivittatum (assembly GCF_901001135.1). Taxonomy (NCBI): domain Eukaryota; kingdom Metazoa; phylum Chordata; class Amphibia; order Gymnophiona; family Rhinatrematidae; genus Rhinatrema; species Rhinatrema bivittatum. The sequence continues at coordinate 661,696,618 of NC_042615.1, forward strand.
AATGCCGCCCTATGTCGGGGTTTCATCAACCAGTGCCGGATGCATTTCTCTTTACAACCTGCTTCTTTTCCCAATGATAAGACTAAAACTACCTTCCTTCTGTCCTTACTAGAGGGCCCTAATCGCGTGAGAATTAGTTCCCCTCGATGCGCGGAGGTGCTGGCTGGTGCGTCGGAGGGAAACGCCCTGATCCCTGCCTGATCGCGCTGCTAAGGCTGCCGAGTCGGCCCCGCTGTTCCCCGGAGCCCGGGCGGTCCCTCCCGCATGCTGGCGCGCTGAGACCCGCGCGGCAAAGGTAACAGTTGTAATGCCTTGGTTGACGAAAATCAAGTCCAGAGTATGACCCGCTTTGTGTGTGGGTTCGCTGACTAGTTGTTGGAATCCCATAGCGGACAGGGCTGTGAGGAGGGTTACGCAGCTGTTAGATGGTGAAGGATTGTCTATATGCAGATTGAAATCACCTAGGATGATTGCTGGAGTATCCAAGTTGATGAGCATGGTGGTGGTTTCAAGGATGGGGGAGACATCGGATTCTAGGAGTCCTGGGGGTGCGTAAACAAGAAGGATTTGAAGATTTTGTGAGGTGAAGTAGCCGACCTCCAGTTTTGAAATAGAGCTGAAAGGATGTTGGGAGAAGTTAAGGCTTTTTTTGGTGGCCAGAAGGATTCCACCTCCTCTTTCTTTCAGTCTCAGGAGTGAGAAGACGTCATAGGTCTGTGTAGGTAATTGGTTTATTAAAGCTGTATCTGAGGGCTTAAACCAGGTTTCGGTTACTGCACAAATATCTGGTTTGGCGTCGGTGAGATAATCGTTGAAAATTAGGGATTTTTTTGTTAGGGATTGTGCATTGAAAAGAGAGAGTGAGAAGAGGGAGAGTCCTAAAAGCTGGGTGATTGGAGTAATCAAGATGGGGGTGAGGGTTTTTAAGTTATTGTGGAGGGCTCGTCTGGGAGATATTCTTTTAGATGGGAGGCGGTGTTGTAAAATTGGTATTGGAAGCGCTAAAGACATTGTTAGCTGGCTGGCGCAGTGGGTAGGCGAATGGAAGAAAGGAGGAGAGACTGGGATTAGGAGATAACTAATTAGATGGTTGGGGCTCTGGATGAGCAGAGGATGGTTGCTTGCTGAGTGGACGCAGGATGGTTGCTGGGTGGATGGACGCAGGGTGGTTGCTTGTTGGGTGGATGGACGCAGGGTGGTTGCTTGTTGAGTGGATGGACGCAGGGTGGTTGCTTGTTGAGTGGATGGACGCAGGATGGTTGCTTGCTGGATGGACGCAGGGTGGTTGCTTGTTGAGTGGATGGACGCAGGGTGGTTGCTTGTTGAGTGGATGGACGCAGGGTGGTTGCTTGTTGAGTGGACGCAGGATGGTTGCTTGCTGGATGGACGCAGGGTGGTTGCTTGTTGAGTGGATGGACGCAGGGTGGTTGCTTGTTGAGTGGACGCAGGATGGTTGCTTGCTGGATGGACGCAGGGTGGTTGCTTGTTGAGTGGATGGACGCAGGGTGGTTGCTTGTTGAGTGGACGCAGGATGGTTGCTTGCTGGATGGACGCAGGGTGGTTGCTTGTTGAGTGGATGGATGCAGGGTGGTTGCTTGTTGAGTGGATGGACGCAGGGTGGTTGCTTGTTGAGTGGATGGACGCAGGGTGGTTGCTTGTTGAGTGGACGCAGGATGGTTGCTTGCTGGATGGACGCAGGGTGGTTGCTTGCTGGATGAGAGCTGAAGGGCCGTGAGCTGGATGGATGCTGGATGAGTACTGGTGCGGTATTGGTGTGCTGTAGCTTGGGAAGGCGAGGGTCGACACGAAGGGGCGAAACAAAGGGGCAGGCCCCTTTGTCGTGCTCCTTTGTGCGCGCGATGCCCGGCGCGCGACGCCCAGGAGATTGGTGGTTTAAATAGCCCGCCGGTCGCGCCTCTGACGTCACCGCCGTGACGTTTTTCGTGGGCGGTTCGGGGGCGAAGGCTCGCGGCTCGGCTCGGGGCCTGTTGGAGGCGAGGGCTCGTGGTCCGGGTCGAGGCCGGGTAGAAGCGAAGAATCGCGGCTCCAATCGCGGCCGGCTGGAGGCGGGGAATTGCTGCCTTTTAGGTAAGTGAAAGCAGGAGGGACAGGCCGGCGATCGGTGAGGGAGCCCGATCGGGGTGAGCGGAACAAGAGGCCTTACCCCGACGGGCTTCAGCGCCGATCGCGCAGGCCTAGTTCACCGCTGGAGCCCCGTGGAGGGCGCTATTAGTTTTGGGGGGGTTGGCCGCGCATTTTCGACGCACTATTACCCCTTACTGTATAAGGGGTAAAAATAGCGCGTTGGAAACGTGCGGCCAAACGCGGCCTGAATGTTCTGCAACACACACTAGTCAGAAGGCAGCATGCTGCCACTTCTTTTCACTCAGACTAAGAGAATTTTCATTCTAGTGTATTGATGTGCACTCTCTTTCTTTGTGATGTTCACATATTTTGATGGTGGCACAAGCTTGTGGATGGGTTGCCAGAATAGGTAAGAAAAGCTATCTGATATTCCAGCTTACAATGGGGGAGCATTTTTACATCATTCATGAAAATACATTCCAGCATAACACAGTTATGTTTTTATCCATGGGCACTGGAAAATAAGTTGCACACTCCCTCAAGAACAGAAATTCTCAGCAGTCCACACAAACATATAACAAAAAAGTATGTTTATAATTTACATAAAAATAAAGCCACAGGCTAATTATGCATGGTATTCTGCAGTATCCACAAAATCTCTTTTTTGATCATTCCCGGGAAGAATATTAACATTAATCATAGCATCAGTTTTATTTTCTGCAATAAAGACTATGATTATATCTTTTGAAAGTAATCTAGATTCTCTACAGCTTGACTGGTTGGAGTGTGTATGGAGGGGAATAAACATATAGGTTTGTTTAAGGTGATGCTTATTTTCTGCCTCTAGGAAAATGTCCCTGCCCCTTACAAGCATGCTGTATGTGGTTTCAGCTGGTCTGAGTGCCCTCAGTATGACAGAGGTCTCACCAGACCTTGCCTATCCATGATGTCAGAGTAGTGTGAGTGTGTAAGGATGACTACTATACCCCACTGGGATGAACCTACTCCTGGGGGAATTCTGCGCACATAAATTTAAAATTCTGCATACTTTATATTGGTCAAAATAACACAATGCATAAGAAAGTCTTTAAGTAATTAATTTAAAACGTAATACAGAAAAAGGTTATCCAAATCCTCAGGGAGATGGGGGGATAACCCTCTCTCATGCACATTCACAACCCCTCATACAGGTCCCTCTCACTCGCACACATACACACACCCTCATTCAGGCTCTCTCTCTCTCTTGCACACATACACTCTCTTATACAGGTTCCTTCTCTCTCTTGCACACATATCCACTCAGGCTCCCTTTCTTTCTCACATGCACAACCTCACACAGGCTACCTATCTCTCTCTCTCTCTCTCTCTCTCACACCCCTGCACACTGGCTCCCTCCCTCTCTCTCTCACACACACACATCCCTTCAGACAGGCTCTTTCTTACAAACACACACACTCCTTCACACAGGCTCCCTCTCTCACAAACAAGCACACACTCTCTCACATACACACAATCCCTTTTTTACACACATCAGCTTCCAGTCTCTCACATATATACACACTCCTTCACAATCTCCTCACATAGGATCCCTCTCTCTGGCATCCACACTCACGCATCCTCACACACATCCTTGATCACAGGCTCTCTCTCACACACACACCCTCACAGCATCTCACACACACACACACATACACACCTCTATACACAGACTCATTCTCACTGTGGCCTGCTCCATTTTTGCCATGAGCAGGATGGGCTCCGCTCGTGGTCAACGGGGCCATCAACATTTTTTCTGCGAATGGGATGGACTCCACTCATGACTGCTGGGACCTGCACCATCTTCACTGCCAGTGAAATGAGCTCTGCTCACAGCCATCATGACCTACACCATTTTCACTGTAAGCAGGATGGGCTCCACTTGCAGCAAACTAGGGACTGCTCCAAATTCTGCACAGAAAATGCAAATTCTGTGCAGGAGGGGAATTCTGTACATATTCTGCATAATGCAGAATTCCCCCAGGAGTAGCCCAGTGAGTTATAGGGAAGTATAAAACCCCTGCAGGAGGAATTAAGAAGAGAGAGATAGGAATTGAAAAGAGTAGATATTCCAACATCTGGAGTCCTGTTTGTCCTGAAAGCTAGGGACAAATAGAGATGTGAATCGTGTCCTCGATCGTCTTAACGATCGATTTCGGCTGGGAGGGGAAGGGAATCGTATCGTCGCCGTTTGGGTGTTTAGAGTATCGTGAAAATCGTTAAAATCGTGAACCGGCACACTAAAACCCCCTAAAACCCACCCCCGACCCGTTAAATTAAATCCCCCACCCTCCCGAACCCCCCCCCAAATGCCTTAAATTACCTGGGGGTCCAGCGGCACACTAAAACACCCTAAAACCCACCCCCGGCACACTAAAACCCCCTAAAACCCACCCCGACCCTTTAAATTAAATCCCCCACCCTCCCGAACCCCCCCCAAATGCCTTAAATTACCTAGGGGTCCGTAGCAGCGGTCCGTAGCTTAAATTACCTCTGTAGCCTTAAATTACCTCCGTAGCCTTAAATTACCTGGGGGTCCGTAGCGGCGGTCCGTAGCTAAATCGGGGGAAGGGGAGAGCAGGAAAACCGGCACACTAAATCGTGTAGTCTTCAGCCGGCGCCATTTTGCAAAATGGCCGCCGCAAAATGGCGGCGGCCATAGACCAACACGATTCGACGCAGGAGGTCGTTCCGGACCCCCGCTGGACTTTTGGCAAGTCTTGTGGGGGTCAGGAGGCCCCCCCAAGCTGGCCAAAAGTTCCTGGGGGTCCAGCGGGGGTCCGGGAGCGATCTCCTGCCGCGAATCGTTTTCCGTACGGAAAATGGCACCGGCAGGAGATCGACTGCAGGAGGTCGTTCAGCGAGGGGGAGGTCGTTCAGCGAGGGTTCCGGACCCCCGCTGAACGACCTCCTGCAGTCGATCTCCTGCCAGCGCCATTTTCCATACAGAAAACGATTCGCGGCAGGAGATCGCTCCCGGACCCCCGCTGGACCCCCAGGAACTTTTGGCCAGCTTGGGGGGGCCTCCTGACCCCCACAAGACTTGCCAAAAGTCCAGCGGGGGTCCGGAACGACCTCCTGCGTCGAATCGTGTTGGTCTATGGCCGCCGCCATTTTGCGGCGGCCATTTTGCAAAATGGCGCCGGCTGAAGACTACACGATTTAGTGTGCCGGTTTTCCTGCTCTCCCCCTTCCCCCCATTTAGCTACGGACCGCCGCTACGGACCCCCAGGTAATTTAAGGCTACGGAGGTAATTTAAGCTACGGACCACCGCTACGGACCCCCCAGGTAATTTAAGGCATTGGTGGGGGTTCGGGAGGGTGGGGGATTTAATTTTAAGGGTCGGGGTGGGTTTTAGGGGGTTTTAGTGTGCCGTGTTTTAGTGTGCCGCTGGACCCCCAGGTAATTTAAGGCATTTGGGGGGGGGGTTCGGGAGGGTGGGGGATTTAATTTATAGGGTCGGGGTGGGTTTTAGGGGGTTTTAGTGTGCCGGTTTTCCTGCCCTCCCCCTTCCCCCGATTTACGATTTTTTTGACGATAAATCGGGGGAATTGGTATTGTATCGTGGCCCTAACAATTTTTGACGATTTAAAATATATCGGACGATATTTTAAATCGTCAAAAAACGATTCACATCCCTAGGGACAAATATACTAGGAGGTGTCAGAGGAAGGACAGGCTGCCTGGGAAAGTTCACCCAAGTCTAGGTCTGATTCAGCTACAAATCAGCCTGACACATCAGAGAGGGAGATGTAGAAAAATAAAAGGACTTTGGAGAAAGATTACAGCTACTTATCAGGTATTGGGGGAGAGCCCAAGTTGGAAGATTATCTGTTCCAAAGTGCTGACCTGCTTTGGGAAGAAAAGAGGTTTTATTTTTTGTGATATTTGGATCGAGTTACTGTCGGGCACTATTCAGAAGTCTATTTGCTGGTGTGAATGTGGACTTTTTTGGAGTGCTGGACTAGTGTGCAGGAAGAGCCTCCATGAGTACAAAAAGACTCTCCTTCCCCTCCCCCCCCCCAACCATGCAGAAATCTGGACGCTTATGGGGGCTTGCATGGTCCATGGCCCTCCCCATATGCCCAGGATCACAACGGGACAGGGTCTATATTTGGATATCAATTAGCCTGCAATATCTTCAACAAATCTTTGCCTTTTGACAATATTGTAACGAAACAACAGTAGCTTTTTCATTTCATTTCTTATATTTTTTTATGTTGCCTGTTCTCAAGAGATTGTAGACAGCTTACAGCATCAAATATAATAGTAAACAGTAACATAGTAAATGTCTGAAGAAAAAGACCAAAATGGCCCATCCAGTCTAGCCAGCAAGGAATGCAGGGTTGCCCCCTTGCAAAGACGAACATATTAATCAGGCTTGATACTACAGCATAGTAAAACCTCTCTGGTTTAGGGCCCAGGAGGGCAGGGACACATGAGGGTCCCGGGGCCAATCCTTTAACTTTATCCCACTCTCACACAGTCCATTGGCCCCGGGACAGGGTTCCTTTCACAGTGCTGGGGGGGGACTAATCCCCAGGGCACAAGATATGGCTGAGCTGACTCTCAGTGTCTTGCCCTGGGAGGTATAAGATCTCTGTCAGCTTTAAAGGATGTGAGGGCCATAAAAGACTCTGGGCTCAAAATGTGTGTCCAAAATGAAATCCTTAAACGGTAGAAATGGCACTTTCGCAACAGTTCTTGGCCTGAAAAGATGAAGTTTACAGTTCTCCAATGTATTTATGCAAGCGTCTCACATTACTGAGCAGGGAAAATCTCACCCTCCATGTGTAGACAAGCAAGGTTCCCAGTCAGGCAGGGTATCCTTAACTGGGATTGAAAACCCCCTTCTAAAAGTAGTGACTGGCAAAAAGAATTTCAGCCTCTGCACAGTCTCGCCTTAGTGTCCCTCTCCCAGGGTTAAGAAGAGTCCATGGGGTGCCCTCAGAATTGGAATGTAGGTCTTGCTCACAGTTCTCTTCTCCAGTTGTCTCAACAGGATATTTCTTAGTGAAGCAAGCTACTACAAACCAGGTTCCAGCCTCCACAAACTTGGCATGTGTTGGAGCCTTTAATGTGGCCTGAGCTGATCTGTGTCTGTTTTGGACCTGTCAAAAAAGGGTTTTTAACCTTGCAGAGACTGCAAGCCGCCAAAGCCAAGGTGAAGGAATATAAAAATATGTCAAAACCCCTGTGAGCTCTCCAGTGAATGACAAATGTTCTGTAAGAACCAGCATCCAGCATGTTAACAAGTTGGGAAAAGGGCTGCACTGTTTAGCTTGCCCAGAGAGCAACAGTAGGCAGTCATCAGAGGAGGAAGCCAAGGGAATGCTGGGAAACCACTTAAGGTAGAAAAGGAGCAATTTGGCTGGTTTTGAAGATTTTTGGATTTCTTGGTCTGAAGGGAAGGGTTATCCCCCCATCTCCCTGAGGATTTCAATGTCTTTTTGTCCAAGCGACTAGTAAAGCGAGCGTGGAAAGAGAGGAAGAGTTAAGGACTTTAGACTAGAAGAACCCAGAGTTTCAACTCTGGACAAGTTGGATTTACAGTTGAAGATTTTGGGAAATTTTGGTAACCAAGTTGAACATTTTCTTGGACTTGGGGATATATTTGACCACTGCCTGTTGATACATGATGGACCTGTACTCTAGGTATCCCACCCTAAATGGTGACCATGCTCCCAGGGGTTATAAACCCCCAAAAGATGGCCTCTCCCTCAAAAAAAGGTGGAATTAAAGCCATGGGAATAATCCAAAAATCTCTAACTCCTCCTACTACCCCCTATTCTGGAAAAGTGCTTTAGGAAAAATACACTTTGGGGAAAAATATTAGTGATGGGCTGAGACCCCCATTATAATAAAAATCCCAGTTATTTAAAAGCTAAGACGGTAACTTTAAAACAAACTTATGGGCGGCCCTACCATGCATACGTTTGCTCCTAATTTTAAGCTGTTACTCGAGCAAATGTAGTTGATGTATCTTCCTTAGGACTTTGTTGGCTTTAACACATGCAAGTAATTGGATTTTAAATCATGCTCCTGTGAAGGACATTCCCAATTTTACCAATTAGTCCACTAGTTTGCCCAGTCTATCTCAAGGTCATTCAGCTTGCACTCCCCCAATTGACCCAGACCCCTCACCCAGTCGTTTTAAGCCTAAATAGATATTTATGCAAATTTACACTTTGTTACATTTGGTGGCTCGCGAGACGGTTCAACAAGCCACTGCATTTACCCCAGCAAGATTTTGTGGCCTAGATGCCAGCCCCCGCCGCCAAGACTGGCCTGCAACACCACTGTGCCACTCCTCCTCCTCCCGCTTCCCTTAGGCATGCACGTACCCGACCTCCCGATACTTAAAGGGCACACTGTGGGACTACAGTCCCGGCACCCTTTGATGACATCACTGTGGGACTACAGTCCCGGCACCCTTTGATGACATCACTATCTCCCACTATAAAAGGCTGCTTCAGACCAACAGCAGACGCCTCAGCAACGGGTTTCCTGTATTCTTCAGCGTGTTGCTCCTGTGTTCAGTGTGCCTATGTTCCTGTGCCTCTGATCCTGTGTTACAGTGTTCCTCGCCCAGCCTTACTTGCCCAGTCTGCCTCGTCCATCCTTGCCTTTCCCAGCTTCTTTTCCTCATCCCAGTCACGTCCAGTGTCTCTTCGTGTCTCCTCGTCCACCACTGGTCTGATCTCCTGGCACTGATTTCTTGCCTTGGACCTGACCTCTCGCATTTGACCTGACCTGGTTTGCTTTCTGCCTCTCCCAACCTTGGCCTGCCTTTGGCGTCTCCAGTCTATTGCCTGTCCTGACTCCGGTGTGCCTTTGGAATCTTGTTCTCTCAATAGCCCTAGGGAGCCACCTAAGCCCTGCTGGCCACAAAAAGTCAATGGCTCCACCTTTGGGGCAGGTGGCTGGTATAGGTGAAGCTCCTGTCCGTCCTGCTTCAGGTTGAGTTTACCAGCTGTTGGTGTAGGCCTCACAGATTCGCCTACGAGGCAGCGTCAACTACACCACAGGACCAAGAGCTCATTTCTACGCTATTCAACGCACAACTCATCAAGAGCAGAAGTAAACATTTGCGTGCTGCAGTCAACAGCCCAGTGCATTCTATGGACACTGGATTTAAAATTCAGATTTGTGCGCATCATTTTTGGTCTCACCCCAGAATGCCCGGACACGCCCATGACACACCCCAATTCTGCCCTTTTTTTTTTTTTTTTAACTCGCACAGGCACATACGGTAATTTGTGGCTTTTAAAATACACGTTGCTCACATGTGGCCCAGATACTTGTGTATAAGGGCCTTTTAACACAAACAACGCTTTTGAAGTTCACCCCAAAATTAATAAACTATGCCTTACATAGTTCCCAAATATAGTAAGATAATGTGTAACCCTAAACTCCCTTGAGACCGAATTCCAGAGAGTTGGGCAGCATAAGAAACTGGCTCATTTCCCACAAAAGGATGGAATTTTCAGAACTTATATACTAAGGGGTAGATTTTAAAAAGCATTTACTCGAGCAAAACTGGTTTTTGCTCGAGTAAATACACTTTACTCAAGTAAGTGGGCTTTTCAAAATTGCTACAATATATGCCATTGAATTGTCCATAGGATTTACTCAAGTAAGTGCACTTTACTCGAGTAAATAGCTTTTGAAAATTGCTATGATAGTATGGCACATTTACATGCGTAACTCCTTTGAAAATGACCCCCTAAGTAATTAGAAATGCATACCGATTCCATATCTAGCCTTAACATAAAATTAAGAATGTTCTATACTATCAGATATAAAATTCAGTGCTGTCAAATAAAACAGAGTGAAAGAGTGGCTGGGACAAAACACTCCTGAGAACCAGCATGTCTAACAGCTATTATGTACAAGGCTGACTTTCTGCAGTATCTGGAACTGTGGGCAAGCAAGACAGCTCATGGCAATGTCAAAAGATAAATAAAATAATGAAAAGCCTTAATCCTGGAATGCCTCCAGTAATGCTTCTTTTTATCTGGATAAATTTTGTGCACACCACTAATTGTGCACAAAAAATGTATTTGGTTGGTGGGGAGAGAGATTCAAATCATGTTTTTTGTGAGGGTAAAGCACAGTTGCTTACCTGTAACAGGGGTTTTTATTGATAGCAGGATAAAGCAGTCAATGGCACCAACACAGACCCAGAGTTTAGAAGTGCTTCTGAGCAAGCATGGGAGCTCCCGTGCATGGCCGCTGCCTCGTGGGCCCCAGAATTCCAGGGGGCTAGAAGAATCATAGGGCTCTGGGTTTCTAAAAGAAAGGCAGGTGGAAACCACATGACAAGACTCTTAAAAGCCAGAGAGCGAACGGTAGAGATGGACATCCCCTCCAGTAGTGGGTAAACCTCAGCAGAAGGCCTGTAAGACTGCATTCGTAAATCTGATGAGAAAATGCTTCTGTGAAGAGAACTCGAGGAAGAGCTTTACAACAGTGGGCAAGAGACTTTGCCAGAAAACTAAAATTCTGAGTGTGGTTGCAGCTGTGATTATGTAACTGCCTTAACAAGGAGAAAGCTAAAACCCACAACTTGAAAAGCAGCCTAGAGAACTGAGATTGGGAGCGTGGCTGCAACTGTTGCTTTAAGGAAGGAGAGATTTAAAACTCCAGATGAAAGTAGCAGCCTAAATATTGCCAGAAACTGGGAGTGTGAGACTAGTGGCAGATATGATAACTTTTCCAGAGGCGTGGAAGCAGTGATGTTATGCAAACTGTGCTACGAAAGCAGGGTCAATGTAAAGTTAAGCTGAACTCTCAAGCTGCTGCAGTGCAAGAGGAATCAGGTGATGTCCTGAGGTTATTACAGCAATAGTTTTGGCTCTGGGTGTAAGGTGGGGGATTGTATCACCATGAGGCGGGAGAAGTTTTTTGTACAGATCAGGCTTCAGGAGGAGGTTCATGTCTAATAGGATGTGAATCTTTTTATAACGAATTAAAATATTGTACGATATTTCTTAATTCATTATATATCGGTAAAATCAAAAAACAATCACATTTTCCCTGATTTTTCATGAAAAATCGTTTTTTCGGCTTAGTGCACACTAATGGGAGTTTGCGCGCAGTAACAAAAAACCATTTTTGTTAGTTTTTGTTAGTGCACACTAACGTTAGTACGCACTAAGCCGAAAAACAATTTTTTACTAAAAAAAAACCCCAAAAAAATGCCGATCTGCGGGAAAACAAGATTTCCCCGTGGCCACACGAACTCGAAAGCGCAAACGATCAGGCACCTGATGCACATCCCTAATGTCTAAGGCTTCAGGAGATGAGAGGAGGGGTTTTTGTGTTTGTTTGTTTGTTTTTAAGGATCTACCCATGTAACCTGAGGAGTTTTGCAAGCAGATTCTTAGTATCTGAATGTAGGTGATTTTTCAAACACAAACAATGCAGGTAGTTTATGACCAAAAAGTCACATTAAGGCTATGAAGGTAAAATTGCATGTCCACGCCTTCTCTCTGAAAACTGCTCCCATGATTTTTACCCCATCTTAACAGAAAGTAAAAAAAAAAAATAGTAACATGCCTTATTTTTGTATACATTAAATTAGTGCATAACACATTAATACTACCTTTTAAGGCAAAATAACAGCTCAAATCTCATGTAAGTTTGACACTTTTAACATGTTTTAATGCATCAACCCCACAGTGTTTTTCTTGAGGCTTGAACCTACTGGCCACATCAAAAAGAGAATCCAAATATACCTTGTTCTTTATTGTAAAGTGCTGTCACAGAATCATAGAGGCAATTGTGACTATGTGTTTTTTTGTAAAAATAGAAACAAAAGAGCTCACCATCAGGTTCTGCTACTTTAACAAAGAAAAAATCTGGATGCCAGCCAACCACACCATAGGGAGCGTCATTGGGTAAAATGGTGAGCACAGCCTTTGCCCTTTTTGGATCTATGATAGCTCCTCTCTTAGGATCCACCACACCCAGAGTAGTGACGCCGGTAAGAGTGAGTGTAACAGTCTCTGTAAGCTCTGCAATGCTGTCAGCAAGGACTGTAAGGGTGATTGTGGCAAGAGCCTGGCCTTCAGAAAATGTAACCTATACATTTAAAAGCAAATAATGCAGGTATTATTTGATTAAATCACGTCCACCAAGATTCATTATTTTACAATAAATGATTAAACAAAGCGGATAGTTCTTAGAATGATGCCCTGATATAAAAGAATGATATAGTAAAACGTAGCCCCTAACATGCCTTTGGTAACACCCCCCCCCCTTTAAATGAGCTTTTATAAACATTACTAACTCATGGGAGACTATATAGCATCCTTACTGCCCCAGATAGAGGAAAAGTCTGCTACAAGAACCTCAGCACTCCAAACCCCAAATCCGACCCAATATTCATCAACTACTGAATGTCAACACTTAATCCCCGGTGTTCCTACATGTAATATGCAAGTCAATGTGAACTAGAGAAACATATTTTCAGATGCCATATTAAGCAGGAAATTTGTTTTCTGAAATTTATAAATCCCACAGCTGCCTGTTTCTTATAGTAGTGCTCAGTAATTCAGTCACTCTTTCCTGAGCATGGAGGTCTGACTGGCCCAATAAAGGAATCTGCAGGTTGCCAAGTAGCCTATGAAAATAGCTAAGAAATCTTCAGATCAAGTCTGCACAATGGCAACAGGAGGTGAAAAAGTGGGAGTAGCTGAAACAATATACCAAATCAATAACCTTGGCAATGCATCACATTCAGAAACATGTGACACTGCAATAGAGTCTAGCAATCTTAGATCAACCTCATCAGCTATCGGCGAGCCCATGGATTGGACAATCATGGAAGACACTCTACATTGACTGCAAGGGATTGTATAGTACAGGTTTTGCCAACTCTGGTCCATCCACAAACAGGCCTGGTTTTCAATATAGTCACATGAATATATATTAGATACATTTGCAACAATTGCCTCCATTGTATGCAAATCTATCTCATACATATTCATGCTGGTCATCCTGAAAACCAAACTTGCTTGTGGTTCTTAAGAACTGGAGTTGGCCCCTCCTGCTATAGAAAACTAAATAAATAGCCGCTAAGAAAAAATGTTAAAGAAAAATTTGATCTTGATTTGATGTGATTGATATTTTTCTTTTTCAGGCACTTCAAAGCAAATTACTAAAGAAGACATGCCATCCTCCAAAAAAATGTTATAAATGTATATTTCTCTAATCCCTTATTCCTTTTTTATTTTCAGAAGCAATTGAAAAATATGACCACAACTATATTTCCTGGGAACCAGCATTTGCCACCAATTCAACTGCAATAAAAAATTGTTGACTATTCATCATGCAGCCATCAAAGCAAAAAAAAAAAAAATCATGACAGATACACCATAACCTGTAATACCATTTAAAGTATTTTATAAAACTTTGTAATTGTTATTCTAGAATGTCATACCAGTCCCGAAGCTGGAAACACATCACTGATACTTCCATTGGCAATCCATTCCACTGCAACACGACCATATGTTCCTTTTAATCGTTCAATACTGAACGTGACCAAATTGTCTTCTTCCAGCTCTTCAACTTGTTTGGATAAAGAGCTCTAACAATAAAACAACAATAATAAGACACAAATAGAAATCCTGAAATATTTATAAATACTAGAATAAAATGTATGCATGTATGCAATCCCTGCATGTTATATATACATAATATTCAGGAATTACATACCATACATATGTTTATGGCTGTCTACCCAATATACTTTAACAAAGCAAACAAAGCATAACAGGCTTTGAATGAGCATAATAGACTGGATGGTACATAGTCAAAGAATGATAGATGAAATTACCTAGTTATGAGACAGGAGTGGGCATAGGAATGCTAAATTGAAGAGATGAGCTTTTATCCTGAATCAGAAAGTGAGGAAGAATTGGCAGGATTTCACCAAGTCACTGTGAGAGAAGCAAAGAAGCAGGAAAAGTGGTATGAGCACTGCAAGGTTCCAAAAGAGGGCACCAGCATGAGTGGCATGAATCCTTGATGGCATCTCAAGTGGCACTTGCAAACTGGTACCCAAAGTGGCATTAGCATCCTAAGGCAGTATGAAGGGGAATGAAGTAGAAAAAGTGGCAGAAAAACCTCCAAGGCAAGTATTGATAAAGAAGCCATTCAGCCCAAAGAGTGGCTTCAAGACTCCAAAGCACCATAAGAAGTACAAGGTAGGTCCCCCAGACTGGCAAGGTGTTAGGTCTGGGGTATGACAGCAAACGACATAGGCAAAGAGAACTCTAAGATGTAAGCAAGGCTGTGTGGCAAAAAGACCCTCAAGGTACAGGGTAGAATTTAGATTTTGATATAGAATGGGCTTTCCAAAATTAAAACAAAATGTGATAATGTGAGACATCGCTAATGAAACTGCCCATGCTTCTCTGTGATTATATTGTATTATGACTTGTTTTGGTCCAGTATATTGTTTTGTTTATTGAATTTGTTCACATTCTTACATCAATAACAATAATTTTTAAAAAAATGGGCTTGCCAAATGTAGAGTGCAAATCACATTCAGTATATATAAATGGTTTCTCTAATGATTGTGGTATGGTTTTCCTGGAAAGTGGTGAGGGCATCTTAATTTAGAAACCATTTCCCATATCATTTAGCTGCCCTCAGCCTGTTTTTTTGTGTTGTACATGAAATCTCTGGCACTATTCTGAGAGTTATAACATTCAGAACATTGAAATGGTTTCTCTTGAGAAAAAAAATATATTTTTTAGCTTATGCCAGGAGTTCTCTCTCTGAATGAGGGCTTTTTTGGATAAACACACCAGTATAATCAACCATACACCAGGGTGGGAGAACCAGGCTATGATTGTTTTAGGAAAGGAAGAATTATAAAATAGGTTCTGTGCGCTTGTAGTGAACACTGTGTCCACCACTTTCCTCTGACTAGAAGATGTCCCCAGGCTACTACTAGCATTTCAGATAATATAGATATGTTCCTGTCCCAGAGGGCTCACAATGATTACACTTCACACAGCATAGGTTCTCCCTAATTTTGAAGTGGCACAAGATCAAGGATTTATTTTGTGATCCCTTCTCTACATCTTTAGCAGAGGATGCTGGCACTGGAGCTGAGGTAGAGGGTGGACTTTGAATAATAATGCCAGAGGCATCAGTTGCACTCTGTACCTGTGCTGCCTTCTCTTCAGCATTATCCTCATTTTGCTTTGTCTCCACCATCAACGAACTGGATGATGCTAAAACACTCCTGTATATTCCTCACAAATTTTCATCTTCCATTATTCCTTCAATATCTTCTGATTCAGACAAGCCAGGAAAATAATCTTTGTCTATATCAATGGAGGAATATATTGCCTTCACTGCAACATCTCTAGTAAGAAAAGAAGAGTGTACTGCTGTTTGGGCCTTCATGTCTTCCTACTCCTATCATCTTGCTGCTACTCTCTGCCTGAAAATAGGCTGCTGCCACCTTTTCCCTCTTTTCAAAGACAGAATTGAGTGAAATATGCCTCGTATCATCTGCACTCTGCAGTAGCACGCTCATCTCCATATGTCAGTTTTTTATACAGCTGGATTCTACTGCCTTATTAGTCTTGAACAAATCTCACTTCAACTTAGGTGCAGGACTACTTCTTTCATTCTTGTTGGCACTGCCAACCTGGCCAATTTTGGAAACATTTCCTTTACCTGCTCAGCCTTTCCCTATCCCTGACATGATTGATTCTATCACTGGGATGTGAAGATTAAATGATTTAATATTTCACAGTGGTACTGTAATGCTCACTGACTGTGCCAATGCCACGATAATGTGTGTGTGTGTGTGTGTGTGTGTGTGTGTGTGTGTGCAGGGAACACAGAGACACTGCTGTACTGATTGTCACACTGTGTGCCTGTGTATTAGTTCTCTGACACTGATAGGCTTCATAACACAGTCTGGTATGTTTCAGTCTCTCCCTGCCCTCAGTGCTCACCTTGGTGTGTCCACTGCCCACTGCCCATGCAGAGAAAAACACAGTACCAGTTCTGCAAGTAACTCTCCAATTTGCCTCTAGTCACCACATAGGTAAAAAAAGAATAGCAAGCACTCAAGTCTGCTTTTTCTGACACAGAGCTCTTCTGATACAGTGCTGCTGCCTTGCTGCTTTCCTATATTTTGTGACTGGCATTAAAAAAAATGCACACAAATCTCTGACATTCTCAGTCTTCAAGATCAGAGTCAGTGCACCCAGTGCACAGTGATAGGTCAGATTGGCAAATTGCTTCACTGTGATACATCATCTATCATGCATCATCTCCTTGACAGCATGTCCGTCCTACCCATGTCTGCTGGCTGCCTGATCTATACTTTGTATCAATTTCTAACTGCTCTCCTATTGATTTCTATGAGTCATTTGACTATAATGGCTTATAGAAATCATTCAATTCAAAACAAATGAAACAAATAGGATTCATTTAATTTGATGGACCTGCTCAATTTATTTTGGGTGTCCCTCCACCCCGAAAGAAATGAATTGGCCCATATTTGTTTTGTTTTCCTCATTCATTTAAAACTAATGCACATGCCTAGCAGTAGGCAGGGTGGAAATCAGCTAAGGTTAACAGCAAAACTGTACGAAGGAGCAACCCTGTGGATACACTGATAGTCTAGCAGCAGGATTTTAAACTGACATCAGAATTTGACAATTGACTAACGAAGGGATATCAGGTGAGGAGAGACATGAGAGTAATGTGCCTGTTGGAAAAGAGAACAAGCAGCAGATATCTGTAAAAGCTGGAGGAGACAGGGACAATTGCAGAGACCTGTAATGAAGGGAGATGCCTGCAAGAAATGAAAACAGTTTAAAGAAGTAAGTAATATGCATTTAAAGATAAAGAGGAGTGGAATTTCCTAATGTTGTGGAGCTGGTAGCTAAACCTTGTACAGATATAAGAAAATAATCAAAGGGGATGAACAGATTCCTAGTAAAGTCCAACCGCAGGGAAGTAGAATCAATGGAAATTAACGGAGGTGATGACTGAAGACTTAGCTCATTACTGCACAATCACCGTCACACCACGAGAAGTTACTGCATATGGACTCATTTGGGGCCTGGTTTACTGAATGTTTTCCTCACAGACAGGGAGAGGGAGGAAATGTAAACTACAGATCTTCATTAACCTCACCAGGACATTAACTTCTACCTGGTCTGTACAAGACCCACTGCTGTCTTCAAATCATGAATTGGAAAGAGGGGCTTTTGTATACAAGCACTGAGAAGCCAAACATTAAAATGTTTTCCTAGGTATTTCGCACACACATAAACAAGTCCTAGAAGCCTTCACATACTGACTGAGTAGCTGCTTTTAACATATGTTTGCCTCAGGACAGAGAAATCTAGTGTGGAAAGTGACAGGAAAAAGAAGAGAGATCCGATGTATCAAGAACAAATCATATAAGTAAAAAAGAGACAAGTATAAAAGAATCTTATAGCTCAAGACACACACATTTTGTGTGTGCAAGAAAATAAACAATAAGTGTTTAAAAACCTTTTTTATAGTTTTCAATGCACTAAAAATCCAAAAAATCCTTAAAGGGTAATTAAGTGAAGTAAATATGTAAATCCCCATGTGTAGGACCCATCCGACTAGAGGCATTTGCGGTCATGACCAGTGGTAGGGCAGAGTATGTAGATAAGGGGCTCACATTGTCCACTCAGGGCTACCCACAGAAATACCCCTCTCCTTTTGGGTTTTGTAAGATGGATACAGATATTAACCCAAAAATAAGTCACAGGGGTAGGGAGGGACAGCAGGTTTAAAAAAGGAAAGGGCAATAGACTATCATCAAGCAAAATGTACTTGTATCCTTTTTCTATAAATTTTATTTTATTTTTTAACAAATTATTTTAAATTAATCATCACAATAGCTTCCTACTTTATACTTATAACATTATAATATTTTTTCTCTTTTCTTAAACTTTTACATTGTTATTCACTATAGAACTGAACTCTATTAGATAAGTATGCTTCTTTTACCATCTGAATATAATCTTGTTTTAATGAAAGCTAAATAGTGTTACCCAGGTAGAGAGTCCATCAAGCTAGGTTGAGAGAACAATGCACAAATCTCATCTTTGGGTGAGTTTCCTCACTCCGAAGGTCATCAAATCTTCACAAGAGAGCACTGTCTGTTCGTACATCTCACTTTGAATGTCAAAGTGGCCCCTAACCCCTACACTAATACATAAACCTCACCTCAGGTTACAAGGTGGGCCTCACATAGAGATGTCAATACCTAGCCAGCATGAGGGCATTATGGCTAGTCTCTCTCTCTCTCTCTACTAAACATGGTCCCCCCAGTGGTTCTATGTAGGAAATACAACAATAAGGGCATTATGGCTAGGTGCTCTCTCTCTCACACACCATATAGCACTTTGATAAATGACCCCCTTAGCCGAATAAACTTATCCAGCTAACTTTGGAGGTATATTCAACAGTGCAGCCGCACTACTGAATATAGCCACTATTTAAATTAGGGCCAGATTCATTAAGGCTTTTGTGCCTATGGAAAAATACCTACAGGTACTTACTGAGTCATTTATCATTTTGCATTAAGGCCCTAAGGCATGCATTAAATAGCACAACGCACACTAATATGCAAATGTCACATAGTTATGCAAGTGGCAGGAGTTTGGGTAGATTTATTGGTAATGAGCGGCTCCTAACGTCAAATGCGATAGAGTAATGCGGGTTTTAACTACACTATTTTCTGTGTGTTGTGGCTGCGTTAGTAACTGAAAAGGTTTTATCGCACATGCTGGTGTGGGGGGGGGGGGGAGAGAGAGAGACAGACAGACTCTGTAGAGACCAATATGTAAAGTTTACGATTTATACCACTGTACGAGAAGGCACTATAAACTCGGGGCCAGGTTTGGGGGGAGGAGCAGTTTTACATACACAGTCAGAGGTATAAACAGCAAAGTTGAGATCACTGAAGGTTTTCTGTCATTTGGAAAGATGAAAGGTAAAAGAGGAGTTGATTTGTACAATATTCAGTGAAGTCATTATACTTTTGGCCCAGACTCAGGTATAGTAGATACTTGTTTCCTTTACCATTTCAAAACTCATCCAGCGCATTGGGCTCTAATCAGCTTAAGGACGTGCTCTACTGAGTCATTTCAGTATTATCATCACACAGTCAAACATCTGACTCTCGTACACTCTGCTCCTTAAGGATGCTGATCTCTACTTGCCTGCACATCAGCTTATATAATTACCTAAGTCTCCCTTACACTTATCTGATTGGTACCTGAAAATATCAATGAAACTTGATCTTAATTACTTTTTCTGCACTTCCAGCATCACGTTTCTGTAATGTTTTCAATGATTTTTGATACCTATCACTTTTTTTACTTTTTATTGAACAGCTGAGCTGATGTGAGTCCGCTTTACGCTGTATCTCACTGACTTCTGTCTCAGTTCTCTAATTTCCACATTGTGTGCTAATGAGAATGTATCAGTTCATGCTGTGGGTTTCTCCAGGAACTTCCTTTACAGTGCCATCTAGCGTTAGGGTTTTCAGCTGTGTGTTTTAGGAAGCTTAACCCTTTAAGTCAGTTAATTAGCTGCAATGAGAAATTTAAAGCTGTTTCTTTCTTTATTTCTGAATACCTTTTTATAGTTGAAGAAGAAGCATCCTTTTATGACATTTGATATGTTTAAGGGTTTCCTGATACACTGGGATGACTACATCCCTTTCAGACATCACTTCATTTTCTACTGCTGGAATTTTATCATTATCCAGTGCAGAAAAGGTATTATATAAGGGTAACAGCAGGGAGAATGGATGCCTCTTCATCACAGGCCTTATTCTTCCAGAGCCCACTGTTATCCATTTATTCTTGGGTTTCTGAATCCTGGATGTCTGACTTCCTTGTGGGAGTGGGGGTGGATATTCAGGGTGCTGCACATTTGGGGAAATTGTGTGTCTTATAGTCATATGACTTGTTCTACCAATGTCCACTGTAAATCATTTATTCTTGGGTTTCTAAATTGTCTGAGGGAGATGGGGGCGATATTCTGGATGCTGCAAGAAAGAGAAGATTTTTTGAAACCTGAACAATTCCTCTTTCAGATAAATCAGATGCTTTTTGATTGCAGACAGCTGAAAGCAAATTGGACAACTTTTAGGCCTCCAAATGGTAGGCCTTGAGACAAACACCACAATTATTACACTGAATAAAAGACATTCTGCTAATAGTGTTTAAAATACAAGCTATTAGATTGAAACTTATGTCTTATCCACTTAACCTAAGTCCTTGGAAGAACTATTTAAGAAGAAAACACCCTAGGGGTGGGTGGGTGTGGGGCAGTGTGAGAATGCACGACTCTTGTAGATACCAGGCCTTTTTTAAATTAACAAACACAGTTACTTAAATATAGACTAACAAGCATTCTAAAAATTCTATATAGCTAGTAAAAATACAAAGAGATTTCAAACCAAATACAGAGAATGCGGAAGAAAAATATCAGCAAGAAAGCAAAATATATTATGGCTAAATTCAATTAAAATTCAACTTATCTGCCCACAAGATCAGGCAGGTGTGTGTCTCTGGAGAGGTACCTGTGCACTTAATTTTACTTCTAATAAAATAGCTCTTCATGACCCACTACAATGCACAGTGAATCACAGACGAAAGAATACCAGTCCCTACTTTTTTCCCACACATCTTCTGGCTTGCTGGCATTTTGTTTAGAGCAATATAACATGTGTGTATTTTGAGCTATAAGACTGTTTTGATACTTGTCTCAGTTTTGCTAATATGAAGTAATACAGCTGACAAAGCATGTTCCAGTTTCTGTAGGATGAAGAAAGACTGAATGTCTCACGAGGCAGTGTAAATATGTGGGAAATCCTGCACATGCTCAGTAAGACTTTTACTGAGCTCTGAGAACTTCTGAAAATTGCCCTCATAATCAATAGTGCTATGGTAATATAATCAGTGGTGACTCTTTGCCAGGAAATTCATTTTTCATGACTATGCCATAGTTCAGGCCTCTGGAATGCCACACATTTAAGGAACTATGAGAATTTTGAAAACTCATGGGCCGGCACTTCCTGGATGCTGATCTCATATACTACAAGATCAGTAGCCAGGAAGTGCTGGCCCATGAGTTTTCAAAATGCAAGTTGGAGCCATTGAAGAAAGGAGGCCTGTGGTGGCTGGTGAGGCTCATCCTTCCAGCTGCCAGAGAAATGAATGGGACCATAGAAGCTGTTGGGAGTTTATCCCACAAGCTGGCAAAAAAATGAAGAGGACTGCAATATTACAGCAAGAAAGGCAGGCATCTCTGCTACTTCATCACTCCAGACACAACTCTTTCTCTCCCCTCCCTACAACCAAGACAATTACTCATGGATACCCCTTAACTAAAATCATAATTTTCCAGGTACTTCACTGACTTTACTACTTTAGAAAAAATGTATCTGTAAATAAAATCTTACCTGAGTAAATGCAATAACTCCGTGAGCATCATCATTAGTTAGGATAATTATCATTACATATCCATTAGCACCAATCTCTGCTCCTCCTCTTGGGTTTTTCAGCCTTACTCTGAATGATTCTTCTTCCTCTGGGATTAAATCATCAAGGACATTGATGGCTATGATAGCTTCACGGTCTCCTGGTTCAAATTTCAGTTCACCTGAACTAGCATTAAAAGCAGATTTTAAATGGTTATATTACACAAAGATATCCATAGTTACTGCTCGAAAATATGAACCAAGAAGCTTTCCATGAAACTACCTACCTGCCACTAGTGAAAGGGTGCACTACAACTGAGTAGACAAACAAAGCAAAGAGTGGGTATTGTAGAAATGAGTGAAGCTAAAATGTCACAAAATATGAAACAGGGCTGTATATGAAAACAGTTAAAACAGGGAATGAAGTAGAAAAAAATATGGGGAGTAATCTCATTAACTTAGTCTCTACAATCTTTCTCCCTTCTCCAATATCTAGTACCCTGGTCTGCCACCTCTCTCTAGGGATGTGAATCATTTTTCTGATGGATGAAAATATCGTACAATATTTTCTACTCTGTCAGGTATCAGGGGATCCCCGAAAGCGATAGGAAAACCCCATGAAATTTTCATGTGGTTCTCTTATCGTTTTTTTTTTTTTTGGGGGGGGGGGGGGGAAGAAAGGGCACACTGAAAAAAAACCCAAACCCACCCCGACCCTTTAAATGTAATTATTTAGACTCCCCCACCATCCCGACCCCCAAAAAACTTTTCTAAAGTACCTAGTGGTCCAGCAAGGGTCCTGGGAGCAATCTCACGCTCTCGGGCCGTCGGCTGCCACTAATCAAAATGGCGCCGATGGCCCTTTGCCCCTACCATTTGACAGGGGCTGCCGGTGCCATTGGCCGGCCCCTGTCACATGGTAGGAGCAATGGACGGCCGGTGCCATCTTAAAAACAAAATGAGAGCACCAGTGTTAAATGGGGTTGAAACAAGTGCTGGTATGATCATTAAATACAAATCCAATCTAAAATTGAGGCCCAATGGTATCGACCTAGACTTACTTTAACAAGGATCTGGTCATAAGCACAGAACAGAAAAATCTCTTGGGGATAACAGGAACAATTTCAACGTCAACCTCCAACCAAATTTCAGCGTGACTCGAGTTTGAAAGAATTTTCAGTTTTCATTCAGATTTGCTGGGGAATTTCATCAAAATGTTTCACGGAAATATCTGATAGGCTGGATTTGGATTTGCTAATTCATAGGGAATCCACATTAAATCTGACCACTGCAGATGCTGCAAACCTGGTGAATCTGCTTGGGACTGTGTGTGATGTAGATTCACCATTTTGAGGAATCTGCAGTAGAATTTTGAGAGGATGGGAGGAAGTTCAAACTAATTTGATAAACCTTGAACTTTCTTATGGGGTAAACCTTTTTTGAAGAATCTGCACACTGCTAAACAGCTAAACTGCTAAATTTTGAAAGTCTTAGGTACTTTTATGGAGGTAAAACTAATGTTTAACTATATCAACCATATCTGGATAACTGGATTTTTTTAACTTTATTAAATTGTAATATGTGCAAGATCACAAAAAATATATCACAAAGGTTTACTAGAAAACAAAACACATGCAAAAACAGGTACTAATTAATAGGGATGTACATTCAGAAGAAACAAAATAGAAAATGAAAACAAATTTCCTATTTCATTTTGGGTCATTTTCAAAATGGAATAATTTAAATTGACAAAATTTCATCAGAATTTCATTCAGTTTTGAAAATCAGGAAAAAAAAATCACCCATTAGGCCTAGGCTCGAAGCCAAAGCCTGGCATAGGGAATAGGCTGAAAAACAAAGCAGAGGCCTTGCCCTATGCCAGCACCTAAGCAGGGACCATGGTTTCTGCCTGACTGTAATACCAGGCTCTCAGCCTAGGCCCTGGCCAGATGCCAGGCCTTGGCCAAGACCTAAGCAAAGGCCCAGACCCAGGAAATTTACAGATCCCCATGTAACTTATCCATCAGGAATCCGACACCACATCCAGGCCCAGTCCCAACACCACGGCCCAGGCCTCAAGGGTCCGCTGTTTTCTTTCTTAATCTTTTTTCTTGAAATGTCTCCATCCATTGGGGATGCGCCAGAGTAAATTAACTCTGGCGCATCTTTCTCAGCAGAGGGCGCCATTATGTTGTACAGCAGTTCAATTAACTGCCATACTAAAAAATGGTGCCCTCCACTTAGGAAGATGAACCAAAGTTAATTTACCCCAGGACATCCCAGCAGACATCGTCATTTCAAGAAAGAAGATGAAGAAAGAAGACAATGGACCTATGAGGCCTGGGATCCCATGGCTGAGCCTGGGCCTGATCCCGGGCTGAGACACAGGCATTGGGCATGGCTCTGGGCCCCTGACCTAAGGTACAGGTATCAGGGCCCAGGCATCAGGACCTGGGCTCCGGGCTGAGCCCGGTATCAGGCCTGGGCCATGGCCTAGGCCAAGGCCCATGCATTGGGACCTAGCTTCCAGACCATGCCCCAGCATCAGCTTGGGTCCCAGACTTTGGCCTAGACATAGGCATTGGGACCAGGCTTCCAGGTCTGCGCCTTGCATAGGGCTTAGGCAGAGGTCACAGCGACCAACTCTGGCCTAGGCATATGCCAGGCTGAGTCTTCGTTCTCGTTATCAGATCCCCCCCAGACAGGGTAAGTGGAGGCCAGGGAGGATCCTAGTCTCAGAATTTTTTCAGGTAGAGGGATGGGTGGTGGAGACAGGAGACCTCAGGAGGCCCCATTTCTTTTTTTGTTCAGTTCTTTGGGGGGGGGGGGTGTTTATATATTTTTTTATTAAATAAATGAAATAAACATTAAATAAACAAAATTCATGGGGAAAAAACACCTCAAAAATGAAACAAAAAATGAAACAAAATTTCTACTTCTGTACACCCCTACTAATCAAACACATATAAGCCTCAAGAAAGAGATTCACAATAAGCAAGAGAGGTAAAAAAAGAAAAAAATTATAAATAATTATCTACAAATACAAATTACAAAGCAACCAGGAAGGCAGGTCTCAAGTAGATACAAAAAAACCCCCAAACTATGAATTACTCCATTTTTTCAGATGATCAAACTTCTAGATATAATAGTTTCTGATGAAGGTACTAGAAGTTTAGCAAGAAAATCAGATAGTTGACTAGGATCCCAAAATACATATTGTGAATCTTTATATACAACACAACACTTAGCAATATATATATAAGGACTAGAGTTGTCCAAAGGGGTGTGCATTCATTTCCAACGTATTGGTAATCCACAACATATAGGGCCATATTCGTTGTATTCATGGAGAAGCGAAACGTATCGCGATTCCCCACGAATACAACGAATCTTCATCGAATTATTCGGCTGTCTAAAGGAATGAATTTAAACAAATCCCCACCCTCCTGACCCCCCCCCCCCCAAGACTTACCAAAACTCCCTGGTGGTCCAGCAGGGGGTCCGGGAGCCATCTCCTGCACTCACGCCGTCTGCTGCCGGTATTCAAAATGGTGCCGGTAGCCTTTGACCTTATGTCACAGGGGCTACCGGTGACATTGGTCGGCCCCTCTCACATGGTAGGAGCAATGGATGGCCGGCGCCATCTTGTGCTCCTACCATGTGACAGGGGCTGACTAATGGCACCGGTAGCCCCTGTGACATAGTAAGGGCAAAGGCTATCGGCGCCATTTTGATTACTGGCAGCCAATGGCCCGAGTGCAGGAGATCGCTCCTGACCCCAAGACTTGCCAAAAGTCCCTGGTGGTCCAGCAGGGGTGGCGCCGATAGCCTTTGACCTTATGTCACAGGGAGCTCCTGTGACATAATAAGATCAAAGGCTATCGGCGCCATTTTGAATACCGGCAGCCAATGATGTGAGTGCAGGAGATGGCTCCCAAACTCCCCGCTGGATCACCAGGGAGTTTTGGTAAGTCTTGGCGGGGGGGGGGGGGTCAGGAGGGTGGGGGTTTGTAGTTAATTCAATTTTAGCCAGGAAAAGGATAAGAATGAACACATGAACGTATCGGGGGGCCCCCCTTGCCGAATGCAACGTATCTGCCCCCCGATGAATACGAATATCGAATGAAACTTATGCCGTCCCTCTGCACATCCCTAGTTGTCCCCTTCTGTTGTACTGCACTACGCTTTAACCAAAACGTGTCATGCTTAGATTGGGTCAAACAAAAAAAGTCTGGATACATTCTTATCTTAGAGCTCATAAATTCCTTATCCATAGCATGAAAAATAATCACATTATCAAATATGTATCCAACTCCAAGACCATAGATACCAGAAGAGTTATTTCTCTTGGTAAGGAAAGTGTTTGTAAGCATTTTGAAGCATATTGCTTTTACAATAAGTTGTAAAGTTTCTTGAGCAAAACACTCTAGTAAATAGTTTTTAAATAGCTCCAGCCCAGGCATATTGGTGAAATGTGGAAAATGTATATTTCTCTGACGGGCCAGATTTTGCAAAGCCTTAATTCTTCTGGAAATAACAACACTGTCTTCATCCACAACAGTTTTAAAGACATCAAACTCTCCCACTTTATGGGTCAAACCAGTTTTTGACTCCATATGAGATTGTTACAGTACCTTGTGTTGTTGCCAAATTATCTTGCAAAGATGAAATATTAGTCTTGAGATCCACTATATCTTTAATCAGATCCCTCCATAATCTTGAATGGCCTGTCAAACAGAGACCAGGGTAATATCTCCATTGGATTTCATCCTCTTGAATGCAGGACCAAATGAAGAGAGACCCATCTCGGGAGATAGCAAAACCTCGGAAGAGGGAGATATAGTAGCAGCAGCAACTGCTGCTACAACATCCTGTACCATAAGATTCCCAGGACAGACAGTATAAGGAAGCTTGGCGGGAGGAGAAACAAGTGAGTAGGGAGTCTGCAAAGCACCTCCAGCCCCAGCTGCCTCACTATCTTGAGACACTGCAGGAGTCGACGACATTACTATACTCCCCCTCACCACAGGATTCTCACCCAGTGACGGATTTAGGATTTTGGCACCCCTAGGCACTGTTGGTGCTGTCACCTCCGTTATCTCCTTCCTCCCACCCACCAAGATTGGACAACGGGGAGAAGAAGTCCCCTAGTTTCCTGTGGCAGCTCAGGGGTCGATCCTGTGGCAAATATTAAAAAATTCTTAAGGAAATGAGAAAACATTTCCATCTTTTATATTACATTATAAAAATAGTTATTTTATGATATAAATACAAGTATAATTTATTTTATTTTTATTGGGTAAGGATCATCAGTACAGGGAGAAGACCTCAGAGATAAAGAGGAGGATCAGGAATGGGGTGAGGAAAAAGGGGGAGGAGTATGAGAAGGAAAGAACTAAGGATGGAGAGAATTGAGGAGATTAGGAATCTGAGATGGAGAAGAGGAGGGAGAGAGAGGGAGGGATTGAGGAAGGGGAGAAGGGAGTTGGGAGGGTTTGGGAGTGGGTTCCAGGATCTGGGAAGAAGGGAGAGGTAGGAAGGAAGGAGATTCGAGGGTCGGTGATAGAATCCAAGATCAAAGGAGGGAGGATTTGAATTGCAGTGGGTGGGGAGAGGAGGAGGGAGATGTCCTTACTATGCTCACGTCCTGATCTTCCTTACCTCCCCTCTCTAAAATCTCACCCAGTATGGCATACAAATACATTTGGCACCAATCCCTTCTCTCTCACATGCACAAACACTGCCCTCCTACCTTGTTCCCCTCTCTCTCACACACACACAGACATACACCCCCACTCCCACTCCCAGCTGATACCCCTCTCATCTCACCCTCCAATGATCTCTGCTCAGCCCCTCCAAATCTCTCCAGCATGACCACCTTTAGTTCTGTCTGCTACAGGCTAACCTGTTCCCTGAATGCTGCCTGGAGGAGAGGAGCTGGATCAGGAACAGAGGGCTGAGTGAGATTCAGCACAGCCTGCTGCCCCTCCCCAGATTTCTGCTGCCCTAGGCACAGGCCTAGTGAGAGTACTGACAAATCCAGGCCTGTTCTCATCATTCCCGGTTCCCACTCTCCCACTGTCAGCTCCGATGGTCCTGGGCCAGTCCTGTTCGAAAAACGGGACTCACAAAACTGGGCCCTTAACTATGGCATCTTCAGAGGGATAATTCCAAGGAATGCACTTGTGCTTAATCATGATAAAGGTAAATAAACTTAAAAAGAGAAAACTCAGTAGCACAATGGGCTTCACCAAACTCTTCCCCATCAGAGGGACTGACCTGCTGTCACCTCTTGGGTGCCATACTAAGCCTCTCTGGATAATTAATTTCAGTGTGGTAAATGGAATGTTAACGACCTGACCACATAAAAAGAGGTGTTCTGGGCTGGAGGGAGTGTTTTAAAGGAAATTTTACAAGCTACTTGAATACATTTAAGTGACAGGCCCCCAAGAGGGGCCCTTGTCACTAGTATGTGGTTTGGGAAGATTAAGGGGGAGATTTTGGCTTTCTTCCTAGAAATGTAAAAGGTTTGTTGAAGTTTGAGTGTTTTAGATCATGGGAGCCCTGCAATTTTGGTGAATGGTCACAAGATGGCAGCAGGAGTGTTGTAAGGTCCATGGTTCTGGATTAGTGTTTCTTCAAAGGACATGAAGGGAAGGTTCCAGAGGTTGTTTGTTCTAATGGACTTTGTACAGGTTTTCCTTTAATAGGATGGGATGTTGGATCTTCTTCTAGGTCTATAAATTAAGGTTTCCAAGTTTGGAAGGAGAACTGGAAAAAGTATCCACAATGCAATAGGAGTGGAGGAAACAGTCAGCCAAGGATGGTGGGCCCAGGGTCTCCTCCTTAAAGAGAGGGTCCTGCAGGGTATCTCCCCTGCAAGGGGATGGGCCTGAAGTGACTGAGGACTTTCTTTCTCAGAGGGATTTAGTCTAAGACCAAGTTTGTGGTCTGAGCAGAAAAGCAGAAGAGAGGACCTCACAGTCAGTGGAGAAGTTGAGGAAGAAGAGGTAACTGCATGTAGGGGATGCCGGAGACTTGCTCAGCACTGCAGGGGAGATGGAGCTCAGGACCAAGAAGGATGAGTATCTGACTGCCAGATGTGAGCTCCTGATTTGGAAGAGAGTGTTGTGAATAGAGGGAATTGTGAGGAAGTGTATCTTTCTAATGATAGATAAGAAGAGAGACTGGAGTTGAGATGTTGAACTGAAATGTGAACAATGCATTTCCAAAGAAATATAGTGAAGCAGTGTTAGTAGGAAATCATTGGAAGTGGAAAGGTGTTGGGAGATTTTTGTAACTTGTTGATCACTGTTGGATTAATATTTGAAACCTGGCTAAAAAAAACCTGTGAAATTTGATAACATCAAAATGCGTTTATGCTTTTCTATCCCTTTTGTGAACAGTTCCTCCTCTGCTAATTCCAGTAACTAAAAGCTTAAGTGTTTGACTTATATCTTGATGTAGAGTTAATTGTGGCTTGTCTATCAGTGATACCCTTAGAACCTTGAGGTTCTTCAGGGGTTGGTTTTCCTTGTCCCAGCTCAAGGTGTGTGTGTAAGTGTGTGTGTGAGTGTGGTGTGCATGTGTGTGTGTGAGTGTGGTGTGCATGTGTGTGTGTGAGTGTGGTGTGCGTGTGTGTGTGTATCCTACCTGCTTTGGGCTGATCCATTACACTATCTGCTGGACCATTTGTGCTTCTGAATCCTTTCTGAGAGCTGCCACAAGTGCCAGACCCTCTCAACAGTTTTATGAGTCCTGAATGAGGGGTTACATTTAATTTCCAAAAAGCATGTGAGCTGTAGGCATGCTGCGAAACGCCTTCCACCATCGTTTTGAAACATGTAAGGGAACAAGCATGTTTCTACATGAGTCGAATATTCCAAAAAAAGCCTTGGACGGAGAAATTATCCTGATAAACGTTAACTGACTATATTTTGAATATTGCCAGTTAGGTTTAAAGTTATCAGAATCATGTGGCTGGATAACTTTAGTCCTAACCATCTATACTCAAAAGAATAACACTGGTTAAGTGATGATAGGCCTTAAAAATATCACTGAAGTGGAGTTAGCCAGGTTAGTTATTCAGCTAACTCAACTCCACTCCAAACACGCCCAAAATGCCCCTTATACAGCTAAACTTTTGCTGGATAATGACTTGTCTGGCTAAAGGTTAGTTGGATAAGTATAGGAAAATTAGTTTCTTACCTGATAATTTTCGTTCCTGTAGTACCAAGGATCAGTCCAGACACCTGGGTTGTGACTCCGCACCAGCAGGTGGAGACAGAGCAAAACTTGTCGGGCTTCCCTA
Organism: Rhinatrema bivittatum; assembly: GCF_901001135.1. NCBI lineage: Eukaryota > Metazoa > Chordata > Amphibia > Gymnophiona > Rhinatrematidae > Rhinatrema > Rhinatrema bivittatum. Next base: position 661,726,567 of record NC_042615.1, read on the forward strand.
CATATAGTAAGGTGCCACCCACAGCCTCTCAGTCTTACGTAATGTCAAAGCAAATTTAACAACCAAAATATCTAACTAGATCGCCCTAACCAGGGCCGGTACCCGTCCGTAACCAAGGGACACGAACTATAATCCAACCGCAACAATTGAAGCCACCGAGTGGACTCTCCGTTACTTCAGATCAAAAAACAGCGGGCGGGAGCCTGGACTGATCCTTGGTACTACAGGAACGAAAATTATCAGGTAAGAAACTAATTTTCTTTTCCCTGTACGTACCAGGATCAGTCCAGACACCTGGGATGTACCAGAGCCGCATTACTGAGGGTGGGAACCTGAGAGGCCCGCTCGGAGAACTCTCTCTCCAAAACCCCCAGAATCCAATGCCTGGACATCCAACGTCTAGGAAAAAAAATGCGTAACGACTACCAAGTCACCGCTCCGCAGATTTCCTGAGGAGACACCTGATAAGACTCCGGCCAAGAGGCGGCATGTGACCTAGTCGAGTGAGCCCAAAAGCCCACCGAAACCGGCTTCCCTCGAAGGATGTAAGCCGAAGCGATAGCCTCCTTGAGGCAACGCGCAAAGTTGTCCAGAAAGCCGCACCACCCCTCTTTGGGCCAAAACACCACCCAAAGAGGTGGCCGGAGACTCGGAACGGGTTAGTGACCTCCAGGTAACGAAGGAGGGAGGACCCTACGCACATCGAGTATCCGAAGACCCTTCATCTCTGAACTGCTCTCCTGCGGGAAGCAGGGAGCTCCACCGACTGATGTAAATGAAAAACCGATACCACCTTAGGCAATAAGGAGGGAAACGTCCTTAAAGAAACCCCTGAACCTGAGATCCGGAAGAACAGCTCCCTACATGATAGAGCTTGCAACTCGGAAACTCGTCTAGCCGACGCGATGGCCACAAGGAAGACTGCCTTCAGTGTGAGATCCTTTAGTGTCGTTCACCGTATAGGTTCAAACGGAACCGAACATAAGGCAGAGAGCACCCCAGTGAAGTTCCATGACGGACAAGGCTGCCGCAACGAAGGACGTAAAGGCTTAGCCCCTCGAAACTGAGCAATGTCCGGGTGAAGGGCCAGGGATACCCCCTGCCCCTTGAACCCGAGACAACCGAGAGCCGCCACCTGAACCCGAAGGGTACGACAAGACAGACCTTTCGAAAAAGCCCATCTGAAGAAAAGCAAGTACGGCGGACACGGAGCTAACATAGTGTCCACCCTACGATTTCTGCACCAGTTCTGAAATACCGCTCAAACACGCCCATAGGCTAAGGACTTAGACTGTGTCCTAGATCTCAACAAGGTGGCCACCCCCGCATCAGAGTATTCCTTAATTTAGCAAGCGCCTCCTCTCAAACGCCATGCCGCGAGACAGAAGTGATCCGCGTCCTTCAAACAAAACGGGGCCTTGATGAAGGAGAGCCGCGGACCCTTGAAATCGCAGGGGAGGCTTCACCGCTAAGTGAAGTAGATCCGCAAACCATTAGCCAAGCCGGCTGAACCAGAATCACGTCCGCCGGATGCAACGCTATCCTTCAAAGGACCTTGCCTATCAGGGGCCAAGGAGGGAACACGTACAGCAAGACGTCTGTGGACCAGGGGAGCACTAACGCAACGAGTCCTTCGGCACCCCTTTCTCTCCGTCGACTGTAAAATCGTGGAACTTTCGCGTTCTGAGCGGTGGCCATCAGATCCAAGCGGGGCATACCCCACCTTTTGCAGATGAGGCGATACGCAACGTCTGCCAAGTCCCATTCTCCTGGATTCAGAGGATGGCGACTGAGAAAATCCGCCTGGCCGTTGTCCACTCCAGCGATGTGAGACGCCGCAATGCTGCTGAGGTTCTGTTCCGCCCCGCCCATCAAGCGGTGCGCCTCTTCCGCCACTAGCTGGCTTCTTGCCCCCCCTTGGGGGTTGATGTATGCCACAGATGTCGCGATGTCCGACAACACCCTGACCGCCTTTCCCCGGATTAGGGGAAGGAAGGAGTGCAGCGCCAGTGTTACTGCCCTCGTCTCCAGACGGTTGATGGACCACCGTGACTGAGCTCTGGACCTCTGTCCTTGTACAGAGTGTCCCAGGCAGACCGCTCCCCAACCCGGAGAGACTGGCATCTGTCGTGACCACCGTCCAGTTGGGCACTAGTAAAGGAATTCCGCCCGTCAGACGGTCGGTATGGAAGGACCATTGAAGACTGTCCCTCGCCTCGTCCGTGAGCGGTAGCGGAAGCTGAAAATCCTCCGACACCGGCTTCCAACGGGAGAACAATGCTGATTGCCAACGGACGCAGATGCGCAAAACGCCCAGGGCACCAAGGCTGACGTAGAGGCCATAGAGCCTAACACCATCCGGTAATCGCGAACCAGGAGCATACAAAGGGACAGCAAACGTCTCACTTGACACTGCAGCTTGAGCACCCGCTCCGAAGGAGAGAGACACCTTGCCCTGTTTGGTATCGAACAGCGCCCCCAGATACTCCAAGGACTGAGTGAGCACCAACCGACTCTTGGCCAGATTGACCACCCATCCGAGGGAGCGCAAGAGCTGTAGGACTCTGCCGACCGCCTGCCGACACTGTATTGCGGACTCTGCTTGGATGAGCCAGTCGTCCAGATAAGGGTGCACCCGTAGTCCTTCTCTCCGGAGCTGGGCTGCCACCATCACCATAACTTTGGGAAAGGTGCTGGGGAGAGCTCTAAATAGGTAGTGTCTGCCCAGCACGCAAAAACCTGAGGAACCTCTGCTAAAAAACTGCTGCTTCGGTAAGATCCAACGACCCCCGGAATTCCCCCGGTCGCACTGCGGTCACCACCGACCGGATCATCTCCATTTTGAACCGTGGAATGCGAAGCCACCTGTTCACCCCTTTCAAATCCAAAATTGGTCTGAACGTGCCCTTTTTCCTTAGCACGATGAAATAAATGGAGCACCGGCCCTTTCCTTGGCGTCCGTGAGGCACCGGAGCTATTGCGGCCAGGGCATCTAGCCGTCGAAGAGTTTCCCTTATCGCTGCGTGCTTGACGCAGCCCGTACACGGGGACACGAGAAACTTGACTACAGGAACTCATACAAAATCCAAGGCGTAACCTTGACTTATCACGCTGAGAACCCACTGGTCCGATGTTAGGTAGGATCACTTCCTCGGACAACAAGGCCAACCTGGCCCCTACGTTCGGCACAGCCGCCCGAACCTGGACCGAGAAATGAACTGCCCTCGTTTCATTGGGGCCCCTTGGACCCTGCTCCCGCCGAGGGTCCACGCCGCCTCCCAATCCTTCTAATCCGAAAGTACTGAGGCCAAGACGACGTTCTGGAGGAGGCTTGTAGGACGGTCCGGACGATCACTGCGGCCGCGATCTTCTATTCCCTCGAAATCGAGTCCGATAGGCGAGCCCCGGGCCTGTCCTCTGGCAGTCGAGAACCTTGTTCTCTTCGATCGATTGCAACAGGTCATCTGCCCTTAAAAGGCAGCGCACCCAGGTGAGCTTTTGTAAAGAGCCGTCCGCCGCTCAATTGCGAAGCCAGAGAAGCCGGCGAACAGCCACCGCTGAAACCATGGACCTGGCGGACGGGCGCAGCATATCATACAGAGCATCCGCACTGTAGGAGATCACCGCTTCCAGGAGATCCGCTGGCGCCAATTTCTCTTCTGAAGGCCCCGCATTGGTCAGCAGTACCTGGGCCCAGCGAAGTCACGCTCGCAGGGCAAAGTTATTACAAACAGCCGCCCGGACTCCCAGAGCCGAGACCTCAAAAAGGTTTTTAAGCTGCAGTGCCAGCTTTCTGTCCTGGATATCCTTAAGTGCTGTGGCCCCTGTGACAGGATCTCTTCGTCGCGGCCAAACACCGCTGTGTCCACTCTCGGAAGGCGAAGGAGGTCCAACGTATCCTCCGGTATTAGATACCGTCTGTCCATGGCTTTGCTCACCTTCCGGCCCCACTCAGGGGTGTCCTATATCGGACGCTGAACCACAGTACTGGGTCCATATTGGCCCCTCGCCGGGTCTCTACCGGCGGAGCCACCACATCCAGCTCCTGGAGAATGGCCGGAAATAGCAGCGCTAGCTCCTCTCTTCGAAATAACCGGACCACCTTAGGCTCATCGCCGACCAGTGCCAGAGTTCCCTGTCCGGTGCCCGGCTGACCTGGACTCTCTGCATCCGGTTCATCTGCCCCCCCCAGGGGCTGAACCGACGGATCCGCAAGCTCTGAATCCGTAGACTCGCTGTCCGGGTCCTGAGTGGCGCCCCGCACCGGGCGCTTCCCCTTTGGTGAGCCAAGGTTCCTCTGGGCCGCTCTCTGGCCGTCCTCTGCCGGGGCCCTGGACGGTCCTCCGGACCCCTCGACTCCATCCTTCTGGAACGGTTACATTTTAAAAACCTTGCCCAGGAGAAGCGCAAAAATCTTCTGAGACAAACGCCTGCGCCCCAGAGGACTCTTCATCCGCACTGCCCTCCCCCGGCGACGCAGCCCCTTCCGGTGAGCCGCCCCCGGGTGGTCGCAGCAGCGGGGAAAGTGTAGGAGGTAGGCCGCCATTCCCTGCAGCTCTCCTCGTGGCCTCCTGCACTGCTCCTAAAATGGCCGCCGTTCCCGCGCTAAGCGAGAACGGGACGGCACTGCCTTCCTCACGCGGGCTCCGCCGCGGCGGCGATCGCGCCCTCCGAGATCGGCCCCCCCGACCGACCCCGGACGGCCCCTCGCCGCCCGAAACGCAGAAAAGCAAACCCCGTTGCGAGACAGCCGCGCGCGCGCCTAACCGCACATGCGACAAGAAGAGCCCCGAGGCATCCCTCTAACGCGCCAAAACGAAGGAGCGTCAAAGTCAACTAAATCTACTTTAATTAAAAACAAAACTTGCGAACCGCGGCGCGGACGGAAGGAACAGAGAGCCGGCGAGGTCAAAATTAAAAACGAACATTTTTTTTTTTTTTTGTTTGTACTTGCGCTGCATCTGCGCTGTCCCCGGTCATGATGTCCTGCTCCCGCGGGGGTGAGTGAACCGGGCTCCCCGGTGTCACCCCCGATGCTGCTGCCTGCAAAAGGCCGGACCCTCGACCCTCAGCAGCGGCCTCGACCAGGGGAGGATGGTCCCCTCAGGACCTTACAACCCCCCTGGGAGGCGTCCATGACGAGGGGAGTCTTCTGAATCTTCTTCTTCTCTTGTTTACCTTTTTTTTTTTTTTTTTTTTTTTTAACTTTTCCAATAAAAACCAAACAAATTCAACCAAATCCAATAATCCCTGACTAGCTAACTTCACCCAGGGATCCCAGAGGCTGTGAGTGACCCTGCCCCAGCTGCTGGAGACAGAGAAAGACTGAGAGGCTGTGGGTGGCACCTTACTATATGTAGGGAAGCCCGACAAGTTTTGCTCTGTCTCCACCTGCTGGTGCGGAGTCACAACCCAGGTGTCTGGACTGATCCTGGTACGTACAGGGAACTGGCATTTAGCCCGATAACCCACTCATTATACTGATGAATGCCTTTCACTATCGGCCTCCCAATGCTCAAAAGACCATGTATGTAGGTATCTTGTGTATGAAAATCATCTCATTTTATGCAGGCTTAAACGTAGACACTTATCTTTGCGGTTTGGTACCCTACTGAAAATGTATTTTGCAATGTGTTTAACCATGTTTTCCAGTGATGTTTCTGGAGAATGTTTAAACATTTCACAATGAACTAATTTGTTCTTGTTTCATTGTTCAAAATCATATTGTTTAAAAAGGGTTTTTGTAACCAAATGAACAGGACAAAATGCAGAAGAGAAACATGAGCCTCAGAAATTCATAAGGTCCCCAAAGACCAAAATTAATGAAAGGTAAATAAGTTTACAGGGAATATTTGAACCAGCTGTGAACCTACCTGGGTATAAAGTCAGACTGGTTAGACACAGTGGTCAGCTCATATATTTGTGACCCGGACTCTCCAGAGGCAGCAATCAAGCTTTTGGTTGTATTAAATGACCTCACAACAGAAGAAGCAAGATGATTTGCAGGAGGGGCTTCCAGCAGCAAAGAAAATCGGTTCATTGCTGAGCTCCATGAGTATAGTGCAGATGCATTCTTCCCAGCTAGTAGAAGATGAACTGGCATTTATTTATTAAAAATAAAAAAAGGAAAAAATAACATATTTAGGAATTTTTTTTACCTATTTCACAAAGATCTTCCTGGTCACTTTGTCCTTCAAGGCAATACAGGGTTTTGTACTAAATGATCTTTCAGCAGTGTTACAATGCTGACTTGTTAGCTTAAATTCCTTCAGTGAGTTTTGACAAATAGGGGCATAGCCACATTTTTCACTTCATATTGCTTAATATATGTATTTATATTCTTAGAGTATATGAAGAGTATATGTATGCTGTTTTTTTATACTCAGTGTTTTGTAAATGTTCCACAAAGCATTGCTATAAATAAAGAGTTTTAAAAAAATGAGGTCAGAGAAAATACTATCTAGTAAGTAGAACCTCACAAAATCGAAGACCGGCTAGCATCAATCACCTCCAGGAAGACAACCAACTTAATATAATAATGTTTTGCTGAGCTGGCAGGAACCGTCTAAGCAGATTAAGTTGTAATAACTTAAGTTATTAAGTTCTAATAACAATTAATTAAAACTCTTTCCTTCTAAATTTTATGCACAGCCGCTTGTTCAATTGATGGTTCTAGATATAAAAGGATCCTTGCCAGTCCCTAGTAGGGCTTGCACAAAGCAATTGGTTGCCTCCTCCATTTTTCTAAAAGTCCCAGTTCAGAATGTTATTATAATAATTACAACTTAATTAAAAATTACTATACATAAAATAGTGCTTCATTATAGGAATGAAGGTAAATAAATCATGCCCAACTGATTTTATAAAAAAAAAAAAAAAGCCAAATTCATATTTATTTTATTAGTGGCCTACATGGTCAGTGTCTTGTCTTCCCCTTGAGCTGTTGTCTGTAAAGAATCTATGCTGCATCCTTTTACTGTCTCCAGTGGATAACAAGCATATTACACTCACAGAATACTCTGCCTTTACTCATAGGGGTTAATAAATTCCTGACCTCAAGTATCAAATCCAGTAGGGAGGGGGATTAGTCCTTGTTAACTTACCTAAGCCAGAAGGAGGTATGAATGAGTGGATCCAGTTTATGGCATTGAAAGGAAGCGACTGAAAATGTCTGAAGAAAGGCTGTCCTGTCTCCCAGAGAAAAACCTCACTTGAATCATTCGATTCTGTAAAAGAAAGGAAAAACAACGATTAATCCCCGAGAAACAAGTAAAAAGAATTATTTAATACAACAATGCTAGCACAGAGTTTATTTAAATGCCAGCGGATGATGATGGGGTCTGAACTGAACAACCCTCAATATACCTTCATCCAAGCTGTTCTAATAAACTGTGATTATGACAGACCAGAAGCAACATTTTAACATATATCCTCAAGATTCAGAGCTCAGGAATAATTTCAGTTTGAAGCAAAAGCCGGGCAAAACAGTGCAACCGCTGGCTTGCCTTGCACAATTTTAAATAATCCAATTTATGCCCCAACATTTAACTTTCTGCAAATTTAGGATGGGAAAAAGTGCATAGAAATAAAACTGCAAGCAAGATATTGCTCAGAAAGTGCTGCAGGCTCTTTAACCAAAAGCGGCAAATTCAAGAACCGAGCAAAAGTTCCCCATTGCTTTTGCAGAGCTTTGGCTTGCATGTGCTTCTGTGGATTTTTTTTCCCCTTCCAGAAGTCAAAGGAAAATCATTGGACAAAAGATGAAATTTCAAAATTGTGCCAGCACGCTGACTTGCAGGCTTTTTGGTCTTGTTTCCTACCAGCTTTGGTCAGAAATATCGACCTGGTCTAAACTTGGTAATTTGTTCCTTGTGTTCCGTAACTTCACTCAATGCCATTAATTTTTTTGTAATTAATAAAATACAAACTCAAATATTGAAAAATAAGAAAGGATAGAATGGTCACTCATTTTCTGAACTTTGGCATCAAGATAGCTTACAATAAGCTTAACTAGAGAGCTTCTAATACGCTACTGCAAGTGAAAATGTGTTCCAGGCATCAGAAGCTTTGCAATGATTGTTCAGATATAAAAACTCACAAAGAATTGTAAGTAATACCTAATGAAGATGAAACCATGAACTTGTGCCTGCAAAGCTCAGCATTGCTACTTCAAGTCCATATTTGATTGTTCTTTTTAATCTTTTACGAAGCAGTATGCTTCATGGGCTTAGCAATGTTCTGCCGCTCTTACCATTTCCATCCAGTACCATAAACCCTACCTTTAGCAAAGATTAAATAGATGCCAGCTCCTGAAATGGAGACGTCAACTCGTATGGCTCCGTTGATTGGTATCTCTTGGGGATTTCTAAAATCAGTGCCAGACCACTGGTACAACATGGAATTTTGCCTTGTGGTGGTCAGGGACACGGCCATGTAGGTGGCACCATTTCTAGTGAATATTGCCACAGCTGCAGTCTCATAAGTGGGGAGTTTCTGGTGTAATACAAAACTTCCATTGTTCCACCTGAAAACCTATCGACAAATTAAAAAAAAAGCAACATATGCATTTTACTAGCATTAAATACTGATGATGCCCTACTTACCGAAATGCGAATGTGCTATATTTCCTGACATGACAGGAATCCGTTTTGTCAAGGTCACTATTCTCAGGAGTTGCCCATTAAATAGGCAACTAATGCTCTCAGTTTGGTTCACAGTGGGTTTTCAACAACAATGCTTTATTCCTCCAGTATGAATGTTCAGTTTGTAAATTGTATCAGAGGAAACACTAGGAGACAAACCTATGCAATCTACAGGTTGCATAAGTTTAATCACTAGAATTTGAATACTGTTTGATTGGATACTTAAGCAATTGCCATGCTGGGTCAGACCAAGGGTCCATCAAGCCCAGCATCCTGTTTCCAACAGAGGCCAAACCAGGCCACAAGAACCTGGCAATTACCTAAACACTAAGAAGATCCCATGCTACTGATGCAGTTAATAGCAGTTGCTATTCCCTAAGTCAACTTGATTAATAGCAGTTAATGGACTTCTCTCCTCCAAGAACTTATCCAAATCTTTTTTTAACCCAGCTACACTAACTGCACTAACCACATCCTCTGGCAACAAATTCCAGAGCTTCAGTACTGAAGAATCTTATGGCATTATATGTCAGATACTCAGGATAAAATAAAGAGCAGAATAGCATTTAAGAATCCTGCTCGGAGTTAACTCTGCTTTCAACTGAATGAGTTCTTGCTAGGAGAATCAAAGAAATATGCAAAATGATCAATAAAGATAGGTCCAAGTACATGAAATTCTGACCTGTAAATTGTCTGAATCTTTCATCTGACTTGCTATGACCAAGTACTCTTTGTGATCGGCAGTAAAATGCTTCATGTCACTGATTTCTGGGCTTGGTAACATTTGTACCTGCAGAGGATGCAGTAGCAGACAAACAGCAAGAAAATGAAAATTCTGTTAATTGCATTTTTCTGATTGCTAACAGTTTGGGTGAATACTGAATGTGCATTTGTTCACAATTGCTGAGACCCACAGTACAGTATAACTTGTTTGCTTCTCCTAACTCATACTAATAGTAGCCCCTGCCATCTTGTTTCTTGTAACTGGCATTAATTTCCCTATTTGTTCTCATGCAATGATGTATAAGACTACTTATCCTATATATAAACAGCACTGCGCTATTCAAAACTAAATCAGAATTAATGGACCTACGCACTAAAGGTAAGTGTGCACACTCAAACCATTTAGCACATGTTTAAACTACTGGCTTACAGGACATCTACTCTATTTGTATTAAAGATTAAAGTAGCTAAACTGCCAGGTGAAAAATGGAGAGAGGGGGGTTCAAGTCAATATTGATGGTGGAGGGGATTGGAGTAGAATGGACTGGGAAAGTATTACTAGGCAGTATCATTTGGAGTCCAGAGGCCCAGCCAGTGGGAGAGCTCTACAGTTCCTCCTGCCAGTGAAGGACAGAGGGACCCCCCAAGAATGGTAGGTGGTCATTCCAGAGAGATGGGTGGATGGTAGAAGTCTTTAGGTAGCCTTAGAGGGGCATATTTCACTATGCATCAGGAAATCAGGAGAAAGGTTAGGGTAGCTCCAGCAGGGGTTTCTTTATGCTTTCAAGGCAAGGACTTTGAAAGAGGTTTGGGATCTGCATTAGGGAAGGATGGGAGGGTTGGGGCCTGTCTTGATTGGGAGAAATAAAATCTCTCATAACATCTGGCCCTTGCACGTTGAGCTTTTTAGCCAGGGGCTTGCAAGATGCGGCACGTAGATGATGCTTCACTTTGTTAACATTCTCACAAATACCATCCACATGCACTCAGAAAACGTTAGTGCACTGCTCACAGGGAGGGCAACTCCAAAGGGACTTATGTGGCTTACGTAGTGCTTTACAAGCACACATGTAAAATTACACATTTCAGAGGGCAGCGTCTGAGCGGGTTGAGACTTAATAAGAAGCGATCCATTAAGAACTAATAAACAAACAAACTTCCAAACATACTTGTCGATTTTAAAATGTCTGTGTGCAAATCCTCTCCCAAATAGCAAGTGTTTTGCCTGGATAATTTTCAAAGCGGACAATGCGGGGTAGATTTTAAAAGGTTGTGCGTGCGTCCATGTACGCGTGCTACCCAGCAGATGCGCGCGTGTTATAAAATCGGGGGTCGGCGAACGCAAGGGGGTGCACATTAGTGCAACTTGCGTGCACCGAGGCCCGGGCCTTCCCCTTTTCCCTCCCAGGCCACTCCAATTTAGGATCAGCCTGGGAGGGAACTTCCATACCCCCTAATCTATCCTTCCTACCCCTTCCCGCCTCCTATCCCTATCATATGAGCACATGCACGCTAAAAATTGTTTTGCATGCATTGTTAGTGGACAGACATGATTGAAGTTAATAATCTCTTTACTTCCTGAAGAAAGTGGGAAAAAGTGGATTAATTTCCAAACAAAAAAGATTTTTTTCTTTGAAAACTGGAAAATATCATGACTTAAAAAACATCTTGAAAATGGGACTGACTTCACAACTCGGTCCGAACGAAAAAAAGCTCATATCCTGGCTTCTGGTCTATTGGGGTCAGTAGGTGCAGGCGCATTGTGAGGTTGGTACACGACCCCTGGCATAGGGGCCGGGCAGTTGCCACTGTAAGAGTGACACCAACAGGAGCAAGAAGTTACTGAAGGATTCAGTCTCTGAGGACATTTCTCTTCCAGACCTGTGCCTGCCTGAGTAATCATCCTGAGAAGGTGAAAGGAAAATATAAAAGAGAGAAAAAGCTTTTCAAAAATTCCTACAAATATTGGGGCGATTTACACATGTTATGTTGTACTCCACCAAGTTCTTTGAAATGGATTATAGCAGGACATGAATTGTTTTAAATAAACAAACAGCATTAGACCCCAGGAAGTCCATATTCAGCTGCTCTCTGTAGTTAGTCAGAAAAATCCTATCCAGCTAACTCAGCCAGAATGTTCACCAACATGGCTGCGCCGCTGAATACATCCAGCTACCTTAAAGTTAGCTGAATACGTTTATCTGGCTAAATTTAGGACAGGTCTTCAGCACAACCAGAGTTAGCCAGATAACGTATCCGGCTAACTCTTCTCCTCCCAGTTATGCCTCTGCCAGGGCCACACTCAGCCAGCTTACTGTTTAGCTAGATAAGTAATTAATCCGATTAAGTGGCTGCTGCTGATCCCGGGCAGTTATTCAGCTCCCGACACTTAGCCGGGTAAGTCGAAAGTTAGCTAAACGGCACTAATTATGGACCTCCAACTGTTTTGACTTACAGCAGATGAAAAGCAATAAATGTTTCACTTAACCACTGGAAGATGATATACATGCTCACTGTGAATGTCGCCTGCCTGATATTACTATTTGCTGTTCCACTGTCTGCCTCCGCCGCTTAGTAATTGTTATCATGCTCTGAAATTCAGAATTACTCTGACTCTGTCCCTCTTCTCCCTCATCAAAACTCTCCCACAGCAACACCAGAACATGAGGAGGCTCTGCCTTAACGTGGTCATACTTAGCAGAGCGGGAAGAAGGGAAATGAATTGTTAGCATTTGTCATCCAGGTCTGAGCATGCAGCATACCCAAGCTGATCACATCCCTGTATAATCTCCACAACCCTACAGTCGTCTCCCAGATCCACTCCTCTACATTTGGACCCTGACAGGCCAGAGACTCATCTTCTGTAACACAGTGGAAGAGAAAGAGAGAGAAAGAGCTGCATCCAGAGCAGTAGATACAGGGGCAAGTGCCCCGGGAGGGTGCGCCTAACTCAAAGTATCCACCTGCCAGGCTGTGCAATCTTGACTATTGCCCGAGACAATTATTTCATGTGTGGATTTTATTTTGACGGTGCTTTGGAAAGATTCCAGTTTGCCGGTTTGTTTGTTAAGTTAGGTTTATGTAGTTTTGTTTATATTTGTTTTTTTGTGGTTATTTTACTTTATTACGATTTGTGTAGCAAGCTACTATAAACCAGGTTCCTTCCCACATGAACTTATCATGTGTTGGAGCTTTACAATGTGGACCTGCATCTGGATCTGAGGGATGTGTTTTGGACCCTGCAGAGACTGCAAACCACCACAAGCAAGGTCAATATCCCTGTGAATGACAAATGATCTGCAAGTACCAGCATCCAGCATTCACAGGGTTAACAAGTTGGGAAAAGGACTGCACTTTTTAGCCTGCCTAGAGAACAGCACTACATAGCAGCAGAGGAGGAAGACAAAGAAATGCTGGGAGACCATTTAAGGAAGAAAAGGAGCAATTTGGCTGGCTCTGTCTGTGTGTGAGGGGTGGGGATGGCCAGGAACTGGAGCCAGGAAGAGAGGAGTATACTTGGCAGGTCTGCATCAGTTCTTCTCCTAAAGAACTAATTATCAAGAGGGATGAAGCAGAAGTATGCACTCTAAGGAAATAGACAGACAGCTGTTCTTGCTTCATAGCTGAGCTACATGTAAAATCCCAACAAGCGACAGAGGAGCCAGGAGCTGAGAAATTTCCTTTCCAGAGATATCCAAGCCAGGAGCACATGGCTGAATCATCCTCCTGAGGGGCCGATGCAATAAAGTTGCGTAGAAAGCGGGCGCTGAACAGTCAACACCCGCTCTCTTAACGCGCGCATGGCGCCCCAAAGGGGGGCAGCATGCAATATTAAAATTAGGGGGTCGCGTTAACAAGGATGCACATCCTTGCTAAACGCGAACCCAAACTGTTTTCGTGACTGTCGTATACCGGTCATGAAAACCGACGCCGATAAACCCGGCGTTGGTTTTAGTCGCTAAAAACCAATGCTGAGTTTATCGGCGTCAGTTTCCCTTACTGCCGTACGGCAGTCATGAAAATCGATGCCAGGTTTATCGGCGTTGGTTTTTGTGCTTGGCGTACAGCAGTCATGAAAACCGACGCTGATAAACCCAGCGTCAGTTTTCGTGAGTTCGCTGCAAACCAACGCCAGGTATATCAATGTCAGTTTTCGTGGCTGTCCGCCGCTAAGGAAAACTGACACCGATAAACTCGGCATTGGTTTTTAGCGGTCATGAAAACCAAGGCCGGGTTTATTAGTGTCGGTTTTCCTTAGCGGCAGACAGCCATGAAAACCGACGCTGATAAACTCAACGTTGGTTTTCAGCAACCTAGTTATGAAAACCTACGCCGGGTTTATCGGCATTGGTTTTTGTGGCTGTCTGCCAGTAACGAAAACCGTCACCGTTAAACTCGGCGTCAGTTTTTGTGATGGGTCCGACTGTAAAAAATTTTTTCTTTTATTTTTCTTCTTTTTTTGATGCGCACATCAATTAACGTCTGCTCCTGGCAGGTGTTAATAGATGACAGTTAAATGTGCGTCCGAGATACACATTTTTCTTTTTGCATCGGGAGTGAATGCCTAATAGCCTCATTCACATGCACTGTACAGAATGCCTGAAAACCTGGCTGTCCTTCCAGAACTGGACAGTTGGCAACCCTAGTCAAGATCTTTCTGTTCAAATATGCTTATTTTTAGTTTCACTGTTTTACTAATCTATTTATGTTTATTTTTATCATTTATCATTTTAATTTAGTTTTATATGTTTTTATTTATTTGTACTAGAGTATGTATGATTTTTATAATACTGGTGGCCCATAGAAAAGTAGCCCACCTCCAATATCAGTGCATTAGAGGCAGGCTACTTTTCTGTGGGCCACCCTGTATTTTATTATGGTTTTAGTTTATATTTGTATTAGTTTTCGTAATTATGTATTATTTTTATGAATGTTTTCTTGTATATCACTTAGACCTATATTTTAGTGTTAAGCGATTCATAAATTTTAATAAATGTAAAATGTAAATGCAAATAAGGGAAGAAGTCAGGAGAGCATGGGTTCAGCTTTGACCCATAACCTCCTCTGCGATCATCTGCCTACCAGGAGAAGTTGGGGCAGGTGCTACATACACAAGGATGTCTGCACAACCTGAATTTTACTACAACATTTCAAAGTAGAACAGGACTCTCAGGAGCTCTTGAAGGGGCCCCAAGGAAGGATGTTCCTTTCGCTTGCTCCCTTCAGCAGCGAATTGCCCCCATAATGGAACTGCTCTTACCATCCCTGGATGAAGACAATACCAGTGGAGGCAGAGTTAGATATGCTGGAGTCCCAGGAAGAGGTTGAGCGGAGAGACTCTGGCTGGTAAAACAAAAACTAGCAGCTCTCACTGCCTCTCTGGTCTTAAAGGGAAAATCAAGACTGGTCCACCTAGTCCTCCCTAACATTGACACTACTCCCTCCCTCAACCCTCCTCATTGTAAAAACTCCTCCCCCCCAAATATACAAATGCAATATCAAAAAATAAAAGGACATGAAATTATCAACCAACTCACTCAAATCACACTCTGTTTAAAGAAAAAAAACACCCTCATTCAGTTTTTTTTCTCCTGATCCCTGCTTCTCTCTCTATCCGGTCTCTCTCCTCTAACTCCTCACAAAACCCATAAACCCTTCCTGCAGACAACCCCTCTGACACATATGCTGACAACCTCCAGTAAATTTTTGAGTCACTGGAACTTGCCTGCAAGATCCTGGAACCTGGAAGTCCAATACATTATCAGAAAGGGTATCAGGTCATCAAATTTTCTTGAATTTTTGGACCATTGAAAAAGCAGACAAATTTACATCAAACTATTTTTTGAAAGATTCACACATCTCTACATCTTAAAATGTATTGCAGAGTATTAGCAGTTATGCTAGTCCTGGAGGAAACTGGGTTCCTTGCAGGCTGTGATACCTATTATACGCCCCCAGCAGAATATAACACTCACCACATCAACGATTACTCTATATCCCTTCACCACGTCACGCCCAAATTGACTGCACCCCAGAAAGCGGGCCTTCTCAATTGCTGGCCCAACATTGTGGAACTCTCTACCCTCCAATTCTGCAATATCAGTAACCCAAAGGAATTCAATCAAGCTTTTAAAGAATTAATACCAACTGACTCTGGCTGTTAGTCAGCTATTATGTCCTTATTTAATAAATGTGCCTTAATGTTGTCATTGTTTTAAATATGTATATTCTATTTCATTATGAATTTTATTGATGTTTATATTACCCACCCCAAACACTGGAGGGCACGGGACATAAGTGATTTTAAATAAGTAAATAAATAGGTAGATAAATGCACTTAAAAGGAAAAAACATAGGGCCTAATATTCAGTGTCACTTAGCTGGTTAAGTTCGGACCTAGCCGGTTAAGTGAATATCTGGGCATGGTTAATGGCTGCCACTCAGCTGGCTAACTTTTTTCTAGCTAAAAAGCAAGCCAGCTAAATGAGGGGCAGGACAGAGGCATTCTGGGGTAAGGCACTTATCCGCTTAATTTAGCTGTATAAGTTCAGATATTCAGCATTACTCAACTGACCTAAAGTTAGCTGGATAAACCTATCCAGCTAACTACAGTATCAGATAGCTAAGTATATTCAGTGGTGTGGCCATGCTGATGCATATCTTGGCCAAGTTAGCTAGATAAGTTTCCTAGCTAAATTACATAGCTGCATAGCGGCTGAATTTTGGCTCCATTATCTTTATTTATGCTGAACCCTGCACATTACTCCTTAAAATAGCTACACTTTGCAAGCTTTGTATTTTAACATTATGTAAGAGAACAGAAAGCTTTTACCAACTGCAGCCTAGCTCCAGGAGTGAATGAGTAGATGCTGTTAATTGATGATGTTTGCTGTGTCCCTTTGTGAGTAATCACTAGGTATTGAGAGCCATTCATGTTAAATGCCATGCAGCTTTGGGGATTCTGGAGTTGAAAATCCTGCAAAGAGAAGTCTAAGGTAAGCAAATAATGTACTACAGAGGAGAGTGCACCTGTAACTATATAAGTGAGCTAAGCTAGGCAGAATTTACCTCCACTGGCACAAATACTCCTTGCCACTGGTAAATAGTTGAAGGACTAACTGAGGTCCGCAGCAGGATGCCATATAAAGAGTCTCTGACATGGAAGAAACACCATCTAGAAAATGACTTTCCTGGAAAGCTTTGTGTAATTGACAGCACAGTATTTTCTCCTTCTGCAACAAAAAGAAAGGCACCATCAAACATAGTTACTTTGTGCTTCTAAGCACTCTTGGTCGCTGACAACATAGTCTCAGGGATGGAAAAAGACTTTCAACAGCAAAACTCTGTTTTCTCCATTTTTATTGTCTTAGGGGCGGATTTTAAAACGAGCGCGAATAGCCTACTTTTGTTTGCACTCCAGGCGCAAACAAAAGTACGCTGAATTTTAGTAGATACGCGCGGAGCCGCGCGTATCCGCTAAAATCCTGGATCGGCGCACGCAAGGCTATCGATTTCGTATAGCCGGCGCGCGCCGAGCCGCGCTGCCTACCCCCGTTCCCTCCAAGGCTGCTCCGAAATCGGAGCGGCCTCGGAGGGAACTTTCCTTTGCCCTCCCCTCACCTTCCCCTCCCTTCCCCTACCTAACCCACCCGCCCGGCCCTGTCTAAACCCCCCCCTTACCTTTGTCGGGGGATTTACGCCTCCCTCCGGGAGGCGTAAATCCCCGCGCGCGAGCGGGCCTCCTGCGCGCCGGGCCGCGACCTGGGGGCGGGTGCGGAGGGCGTGGCCACGCCCCCGGACCGCCCCGGGCCGTAGCCACGCCCCCGTACCCGCCCCCAAAACGCTGCCAACACGCCCCCGAAATGCCGCGACGACCGGGCCCGCCCCCGACACGCCCCCCTCGGAGAACCCCGGGACTTACGCGAGTCCCGGGGCTCTGCGCGCGCCGGAAGGCCTATGTAAAATAGGCTTCCTGGCACACAGGGCCCTGCTCGCGTAAATCCGCCCGGTTTTGGGTGGATTTACGCGAGCAGGGCTCTGAAAATCCGCCCCTTAGTGTGCAATGAGGCAAAGGGTTAAGGGGCGGATTTTCAAAGGGTTACACACATAAATCCGGAGGATTTGGGCCGGATTTTCAAAAGGTTACGCGCGTAAATCCGGATAAACTTATCCAGCTAACTAGCCAAGCCACTCAGTGACTGAATATTGCCCCCTTCCTAAACACAATCCAACACCATATAAACATAACATAAGAAGTAGCCATACTGGATCAGATCGAGGATCTATCAAGTCCATCATCCTGTTTCCAACAGTGGCCAATCTAGGATACAAGTACCTGGCAAGTACCCAAACTAATTAGATCCCATGCTACTAATGTCAGTAAAACGCAGTGGCTATTCCCTAAGTCTACTTGATTAAAAGCAGTTTATGGACTTCTCCTCCAGGAACTTTATTTTCAAACTCTTATTTATAAAGTTTTTCAGGCATACAAGTTACAATATCATAAGCACATATAATCAATATATATATAACAGTGTTTTCCGTTCCCAATATCATATGAAACAGAAGCACATAGCACAGGCACTACAGTTTAATACCTCTGGTCAACATACAGCTGTATATTATTGTATTTCATTTGTTCATTTTTCAGGCCATAACGGAGGTGCTCAATGTCTGCAACATCCTGTACTTGGGCACACCTGTGGTCTAAACAATCTTCCGATGCCAGGATGCGAAACTCAATGACAAAGTCCGTTAGGGAACGAGACCTTTGGCGTAGGTGCAACAAGGAGGTACCAGAGACAGACTGTCTCCCGGGTTCGTCGAAGATGGTGTGGAAGAGTGAGACAAGGCGCTGCAAGTCCTGCAACACTGGATCAGCCCGCTCCCAGAGGGGGGATGCCTATGCTAGGGCCTTACCATCCAAGAAGGAAAGTATATAAGTTGTCTTGGTGAGATCATCTGGAAAGAGCACTGACTGGAGACAAAAGTGCATATGGCATTGGTTCATGAAGCTGTGGCAGAGTTGTGGATCACCAGCGAAGCAAGGTGGTGCTGGAAGGGGCAGCACTGACAGTGTAGTCGGCGGAGGAGCTGGGGTCCCCGCCACTGCGGATGACGATGTGCCTGGGTGAATGGTGGAATCCAGATGTTGGCCAAGGCGTTCCACTGCTGAGGCGAGGGACTCCAATACCTTCTGCTGCTCCAAGATTTTTTGAGCCAGGCCTGGTATGGCCTGCAGGGCCGAGGCCTCCGCTGGGTCCATGGACTTGGCAAACTGTTGGGACCTCGACGTGGGGTGTGGACCCTTGGCCTGAGTTGGGATTGACGCAACCTGGGAGGACGACCTACCGCAGGTTCCCAATGTCAGGAGGCGAGGCTGGTGGTAGACAGGGGCCGGCTGGAGCTTCACCACTACCAACACCGTTCCCTGCAGGTTGAGCCCTTGGGTGCTGGGGCTGGCTAGATATGGTGGGCCTCTGTATTGAGCCAAGGTCTTGGGCAGGCAGCAAGCAAAAGGCAAGAAGTCTGATCCGAAGTCCTGGGCAGGTGGCAAGCAAGCAGCAAGAAATCTGATCCTAAGTCCTGGGCAGGCGGCAAGCAAGCAGCATGAAGTCCGATCCAAAGTCCTTGGCAGGCAGCAAGCAAGAGACGTGAAGTCCAATCCGAAGTCTAAAGCCAGGAAGGTCCATCCGTGGGAGAAGGCGCAGGAAGCTGGAACGGGACCAGAAAGCAGGAGTGGGTACTGGAAGACAGGAGCTATAACTGGAAGGCAGGAGCAGGATATGAAGGCAGAACCAAGCAGGATCCCAGCAAGGAAACGCAGCACAAAGGGAACTTGTTGCCAAGTCGTGGAGGTGCTGTGGAACCAGGCCTAAATAGGCCAGGGTTGATATCATCCGGCAGTGCCTGTGGGAAATCGTGCTGCTGGCCCTTTAAGACGCAGCCACAGCCGCGAGCGCGCACATAGAGGAGGAGCCCGGCCAGCTGGAAGGCTGGCAGCGTTCTGCGCACCAGGGGGGGCCCAGCACAGGAGAGAGAGAGGGCCGAGAAGCTGTGACACGTCTGGGAGGACCCAGGAAATGACAGAGCGGCATCGGAGGACTCAAGGAGCCGGTCGGTGAGTGCAACTGTGCTAGAGCTGTAGATTTATTAATGGCCCCCTTCCAGTCATTAAGTCAAATTTGAACATGTTATGATCACTATTGTCAAGCAGCCCACCACTGTTACCTCTCACACCAAATCCTTCATTCCCCTAACAATTAGATTCAAAATGACTCCCTCTCTTATCAGTTCCTGAACCAACTGCTCCATGAAGCAGTTATTTAATCCATCCAGGAATTCTACCTCTCCAGCATGTTCTGATGTTACATTTACCCAATTGGGGTAATTGAAACCTCCCATTATTACTGTGCTGCCAATTTTGTTAGCTTCCCTAATTTCTCTTAGCATTTCATCACCCATCTGATCATTTTGGCCAGGTAGATGGTAGTATACCACTATTGCCATACTCCTCCCCAACAAACATGGGATTTCTACCCATAAGGATTCTATATATTCCCTTGCAAGATCTTATACTATTGAAATCTACTCTATCCCAAACATTAAGTGCCACCCCCTCCACCAAGTTGATCCACCCTATAACTGTGATATAATTTGTACCCTGGTATAGCGCTGTCCCATTGGTTATCCTCCTACCACCCCTACACCAACACCTTGTCTTTTATCTGATCTTGCAAACATTTACCTCCTCATGCTCCCTCCATTTCTGTACCAAGCATACCCAAATTCCTCACTCTGTTAAAAGTATGAGCAGGCTATATTAGGCCTTGTCCTCTTCAACTTTGATTCTTAAAAGACCAATACTTAATCCAACACATCCATATCTTATTTCCAAGCTCTGTAATAAACCCCTTAGCAAACAAAATTAATGAGGCTATTGTCTAAAAAAATTCAGCATCCCCATGCTCACTGAACTCTGGGTTTTAAACATGGGCCCTCCAAGCAGGTTACCCCAATCATCTTGGAAGCCCAGTGTAACTATACCTCTGCTGTTTGGGGTTTTAAACGCCACTTCCCGCAGGTTACCCCAGTGCTCTTTTACCATTGTCTTTGCCGCTAGATTTCCTTTGTGCTCATCCCACCCTTTTTTGAGCTGGGTGTCTCAGATCCAGAGGCCATTGCATTGGCATTCACGTTTTAGCCCCTACCAGAATCCTACCCATTCAACCTCACATGTTCTCACTAGTCTATCCTTCAGAAAGAAACTGAAAACCTGGCTGTTCTCTCAAGCCAACCAGCTTTACTCTCTCACCCCCTCTTTACCATCTCCTTCTCACCTGGCCCTTTAACCTCTTCCCCCCTGCTCCCTCCCCATTCCCTGCCACCCATCGCCCCTTTTGGACCCCTCCCCTGCACCTATCCAAAGGATTTTATGCTTGAACTGCCTATTTAAATTAAATGCTAAATCAGCACCCTATGCCGATCAATTATGGTCTGCTGTTTACATTACCTCTTTAGTTGAGTTACGTTAAACTAATTCTTTCCCTCTTATCGATCCCAAATTTATACTCCCTGTTTTATTGTAACTTTCTCTCTTCTTGTTAAATGTTTTTTCCCCGGTTCTGCTGTAAACCGGTATGATAAGACTTCTTCTTGAGCATCGGTATATTAAAAGAATTTAAATAAATAAAATAAAATAGTCTGCAGTTGACAACCTGGCTGTAAATGCTTCAGCCAGGTCAGCCTGGGAACTAATGAACTTCTTGGCTGTGGCAGCTAGTGGCTATTTGTGTGGGTGATTTTCAAAGACCTTTATGCAGGTGGATATAGAATTAGCTGGGTAAACAGGCCTGGCTGAAAAATTTCCCTCCTCAGAACAGCTAAAAAGAATACAAAGACTTTCAGCAGCACTAAAGAGAGGCACTCTTTTTTGGCATGGTTGGGTCAGAGGTGTAAAACAGTGCACATTCTTGGCATTTCCAAAAGCATGCCTCCTGTTCCCCACCCAATATAAAACAGCAGGTGCAAAGTACACAGGTGCTTTTAATTTGCATTCTTTATGTTAGCTCATTTGGAAAAAACGAACAATATGCATAGTTTCTGTTTGAAAATTAGCTACAAAGTAGGTGTAGTAAAAGTGTCCCCTGTGAGAGCAGTGGGAAGGAGGTGTAAAGTAGCCCACACATACGTTTTTGATAATTCCAAACATGTACACTGTTTTACTCTCCCTGACATATACCTGCCCAAAAGAATGCCCCTTTCTAGTGCAGCTTAACGCATATGTTGTAAACCCTCTGTGTGTGTTTTAGCTGCTCTGAGGGCAATTTTCAGACACAGCAATTTGCCTGAGTGAATCACCATTTATCCATGTAAATGGGATTTGAAAATTCCCCTCCTGAAGCACAACGTCAGGTTTCCTGGTTCTGGAGCAAGAGTCAGCAAATTCTGTGGCAATTCAGTGGTAACTTTTCATAAATGTCATCATTTTACATATTAAATGAATAGTTTTGCAAAATTTAATTAGAGTAGTTTTTCAAGTTTATGTAGGTGCATGTCTAATTTATGTTGCTCTTTTGGAGGGTTTTATGAGTGTAGGGAAAGGAATCTCGAGTATCAGTGTGGGGAAGGGAAAGGATCTCCAAGATGAGCAGAGATGGGAGAGGGAGAGCAAGGATTTCAGGGAAGGAGGGGGAGGGGATCATCTAATTTCAAATCCAGCCCTTGCCATGGCATCACAGGAACCAGCAATCCTAATTATAATGTAAGCCAATTAGAATTAAGGTTGTATACGCATGCAAGGTCATTTTTTAAATACATAGTAAAATATTGTTTAGTGGAGAAAGAAAACTATTCTTTTTCAGTGGATGTTATAAAGTTTTTCACAGCTCATAGAACATTACACAACAGGAATAAAAACCCAATCCTGGATGATTAGGTATGGCAGAGATTTTAAAGAGCTGTAACTTACTTATACCAATTGCAGTGCCTGAGAGGGTCTCCCATTCCACACTCACAGACATGTTGAGCCCATTGCTCCGGGACACTTTCAAATAAATCGTCCAGTTGCCTTCCTCAATTGACAGAGAGTTTGTCCTGAAATGGATACATAGTGATGTAAATAAAACAGGGGGCTCTCTCTCCTGTAAGTCAGTTCTACGGACTGACTTACTGCCTTTACGAACCTCTGCATCCAAACCTGATCTTTTTGCCATCTAGAAAAAAATATCAAATGACCTGCCAAAATCATAGGGAATGTACACAGAAGGAGAAAACCAAATGATTAAGTAATCGGTTGAGCTGCAGACTTATCTCAGGATTTAGTGGGTGAACAATCTTATTAGGTGTATGTGCTTGTTTCATCACCAATTCAAATCTGGTGCAGGCAGCAGTGAGTCAAGACATTAATATCTGAAAACCGACTTGAGTTCTATGTGACATGAGCTAGCAGTCTCAGTCCAGTTCCCTGAAGAAAGACATCCGCATTACTATAAAACAACCATCACAACTGAACTTTCATGAGACATCTTAGCAGGCAGGCCAAGGGTTCAATAGGTAATGAATCTGCTTTACCCTCTTAACCCCTATAAGTTGAGATACATTGGGAGGACAATGTAGGGAAGCTTGCATTGTCATTGCCTTTGAAGCACTTGTCCTGTGAATAAGTGGAGAACCTTGGATTTCAGTGACTCGATCACCTTGTCCTTTTGAGAACAATTTTCAGAGACATTTCCATGTGTAAAAAACATTTTGCATGCACAAATCGGCTGTCTGACAATGGCCTTTCCTCAATACATGGACTTTTAGCTGCATTAAGAGGTATTTTGAGGGCATGTTTTGGTTGGGGGAAGAAAATAAGACAAATATAGGGGCAGATTTTAAAAGCCTTACGCGAGCAAGAGGGTTACGCGCACCAAGCTTATTTTGCATAGACCTGGCGATGCGCACAAGCCCCAGGACGCGCGTATGTCCCGGGGCTTGAAAAAAGGGGTGGGGTGTGGGCGGTCCAGGGTGGGGAGGGGGAGGGGCGTGGCCAGAGGCTTTCCTGGGGCCGATAGGCTGGGGGATCGCGCGACCTACACCTGCTCATAGGCAGGCGCAACTTGTATAACAAAGGTGAGGAGGCTTTTTAGGTAGGGCTGGGGGGCGGACTAGGTAGGGGAAGGGAGGGGAAGGTGGGAGGAGCGGAAGGAAAGTTCCCTCCAAGGCATTTCGGAGTGGCCTCGGAGGGAACGGGGAAAGCCATCGGGGCTCGCCTAGGGCTCAGCACGCGCAAGGTGCACGTGTGCACCCCCTTGCGTGCACCGACCCCGGATTTTATAACATGTGTATGGCTGCGCGCGCATGTTATAAAATCGGGCATACATTTGTATGCGCCAGGTTGCGCGCACAAATGTACACCCGCGCATAATAATGTTTTTTCAAACCTGCACGTGCTGTTTTCCACGACAAAGTATCTGCAGAAGAAGCAGGTGCAAACGTCCATGCTCACTTTACACACAAGGCAAGATTGGGGCAACTCAATACTCTCAGGTCTTCCAATCTATGCTATTCATCCGCTTCAGATCATTCAAAATGTAGCTGCCCATTTACTAGCACACACGCCAATTCGTGAACATATCACTCCCGTAATTACAATGACTCCATTGGCTTCCAATAACTTTTCGTATACAATATAAATTGGCTACTATTGTGCACTCCCTTATCAATAATTTACATTCACCATGGATTAATGCTATAATGAAAATACTTGCCCCCTCTAGAGCACTGCAGTCATCTGGTCAAAACCTTTTGGATATTCCTTCTCCGAAGTCAGCTCATTTGGATAAAACAGGGGAACATGCTTTCTCAATAGCAGGCCCAACTCTTTGGAACTCACTTCCAAAGGAGCTCCGAAACTTGAAAGAGCCCAAGTTTTTTAAAAGAGCCCTAAAGACCTATCTTTTTAAGCAAGCCTACGAAGGTTAAACATAGCTTGTACCTTTTATTTTGGTTTAATTCTGTTCGTTTGTTATATAATTTTCAATTTTTCATTATTTTAGCTATTGATATGTTTTAATGTTTATTTTGTTATGTTAACAAACTAACCATGGATGTTATGTTGTACCCCATCCTGAATATAGGAAAGGCGGGTAAGAAAAGTTTTAAAATAAATAAATGAAATAAATAAATACCTGCAAACTTTCTCTCAAAACAAAGAGATGTTAATATTGAAAAAACGGAAAACGGATAACTTAACCAGCTAAAGAACATAGCATAAGAACTGTCATGATGGCTCAGATCAAGGTGCATCGAGCCCAGCTTTCTGCCTCCAATGGTGGCCCATACAGAGGATATGTTATCAGGGATATGCAGCAGGATAAATATCCTGTTGAATATCCCTGAATAAAGTTATGTGGGTATATGTAGCCAGATAACTTTGAAACCAGCTAGGGAAGAAGTGACATCACCCAAACAAGATGGACGTTTGAGCATTCAGCTTCTCGCTACAACCTCAAATTGTGTTATTATACAAGACTGAGCTGGTAAAACAATAAGCTTAGCATGACATCAGGCTGCTGCTTACTGCTGCTTACTTCACAAAAAAACATAGATCTATGTCAGTATTCCTACTACCAAGCGGATCGTGGTTTGATGGCCTAAGCAGCATGACGAAGCAGACAGAGAGATGCGGCAGAGGCGCAGCTTGAAGAAGAAAGCATGTTGACAATAGTGGATATGTGGGATGTGCTCACTAAAGAGGATTTTCTCAACTGGTTCAGACTTACATTAAATCTATTAAAGATGAGTTACCAGAAACTGTGTTAGAGTTTTGCTCTGAGCTGCTGGGTTTTGGGAAGAGAGTGGAGGATGTGGATGCATAAATGGAGGAACAAGCCTCATCTGTGACGCAGATCCATAATTCAGTGGCCAATCTGCATAAAATCAACATGGACATGGCTAATAAACTCAAGGATTGGAAAATAGATCCCGACAATATAATATAAGAATAAGAGGCCAGTCTGAAACGGAAGTTTATGAGAATGTATCAGTCGTGGTCCAGAAGATCTGTCAGGCTATCCTGAAAGAAAAAAGGAGGCTGGAGAGCAGAAAATACAGCATAAGATCATAATTCAATGAGCACACAGGGTACAGGGGGCTGCTTCTTGGAATAAGAACATAAGAACATGCCATACTGGGTCAGACCAAGGGTCCATCAAGCCCAGCATCCTGTTTCCAACAGTGGCCAATCCAGGCCACAAGAACCTAGCAAGTACCCAAAAACTAAGTCTATTCCATGTTACCGTTGCTAGTAATAGCAGTGGCTATTTTCTAAGTCAACTTAATTAATAGCAGGTAATGGACTTCTCCTCCAAGAACTTATCCAATCCTTTTTTAAACACAGCTATACTAACTGCACTAACCACATCCTCTGGCAACAAATTCCAGAGTTTAATTGTGCGTTGAGTAAAAAGGAACTTTCTCCGATTTGTTTTAAATGTGCCCCATGCTAACTTCATGGAGTGCCCCCTAGTCTTTCTATTATCCGAAAGAGTAAATAACCAATTCACATCTACCCATTCTAGACCTCTCATGATTTTAAACACCTCTATCATATTCCCCCTCAGCCATCTCTTCTCCAAGCTGAAAAGTCCTAACCTCTTTAGTCTTTCCTCATAGGGGAGCTGTTCCCCTTATCATTTTGGTTGCTCTTCTCTGCACCTTCTCCATCACAATTATATCTTTTTTGAGATGCGGCGACCAGAATTCTACACAGTATTCAAGGTGCGGTCTCACCATGGAGCGAAGCAGAGGCATTATGACATTTTCCGTTTTATTCACCATTCCCTTTCTAATAATTCCCAACATTCTGTTTGCTTTTTTGACTGCCGCAGCACACTGAACTGATGATTTCAATGTATTATCCACTATGACGCCAAGGTCTCTTTCTTGGGTGGTAGCACCTAATATGGAACCTAACATTGTTTAACTATAGCATGGGTTATTTTTCCCTATATTCATCACCTTGCACTTATCCTCATTAAATTTCATCTGCCATTTGGATGCCCAATTTCCCAGTCTCAGAAGGTCTTCCTGCAATGTATCACAATCTATTTGTGATTTAACTACTCTGGACAATTTTGTATCATCTGCAAATTTGATTATCTCACTCGTCGTATTTCTTTCCAGATTATTTATAAATATATTGAAAAGTAAGGGTCCCAATACGTTTCCCTGAGGCACTCCACTGCCCACTCCCTTCCACTGAGAAAATTGTCCATTTAATCCTACTCTCTGTTTCCTGTCTTTTAGCCAGTTTGAAATCCATGAAAGGACATCACCACCTATCCCATGACTTTTTACTTTTCCTAGAAGCCTCTCATGAGGAACTTTGTCAAACGCCTTCTGAAAATCCAAATATACTACATCTACTGGTTCACCTTTATCCACATGTTTATTAACTCCTTCAAAAAAGTGAAGCAGATTTGTGAGACAAGACTTGCCTTGGGTAAAGCCATGCTGACTTTGTTCCATTAAACCATGTCTTTCTATATGTTCTGTGATTTTGATGTTTAGAACACTTTCCACTATTTTTCCTGGCACTGAAGTCAGGCTAACCGGTCTGTAGTTTCCCAGATCACCCCTGGAGCCCTTTTTAAATATTGGGGTTATATTAGCTATCTGCCAATCTTCAGGTACAATGGATGATTTTAATGATAGGTTACAAATTTTTACTAATGGGTCTGAAATTTCATTTTTTAATTCCTTCAGAACTCTGTGGTGTATACCATCTGGTCCAGGTGATTTACTACTCTTCAGTTTGTCAATCAGGTCTACCACATCTTCTAGGTTCACTGTGATTTGATTCAGTCCATCTGAATCATTGCCCATGAAAACCACCTACAGTACGGGTAACTCCCCAACATCCTCTTCAGTAAACACCGAAGCAAAGAAATCATTTAATCTTTCCGCGATGGCCTTATCTTCTCTAAGTGCCCCTTTAACCCCTCGATCATCTAAAAGTCCAACTGACTCCCTCACAGGCTTTCTTCTTCGGATATATTTTAAAACGTTTTTACTGTGAGATTTTGCCTCTACGGCCAACTTCTTTTCAAATTCTCTCTTAGCCTGTCTTATCAATGTCTTACATTTAACTTGCCAATGTTTATGCATTATCCTATTTTCTTCTGTTGGATCCTTCTTCCAATTTTTGAATGAAGATCTTTTGGCTAAAATAGCTTCTTTCACCTCCCCTTTTAACCATGCCGGTAATCGTTTTGCCTTCTTTCCACCTTTCTTAATGTGTGGAATACATCTGGACTGTGCTTCTAGAATGGTATTTTTTTTAACAATGACCACGCCTCTTGCACATTTTTTACTTTTGTAGTTGCTCCTTTCAGTTTTTTTCTAACAATTTTTCTCATTTTATCAAAGTTTCCCTTCTGAAAGTTTAGCACGAGAGCTGTGGATTTGCATACTGTTCCTCTTCCAGTCATTAATTCAAATTTTATCATATTATGATCACTATTGCCAAGCGGCCCCACCACTGTTACCTCTCACACCAAGTCCTGTGTTCCACTGAGAATTAGATCTAAAATTGCTCCCTCTCTCATCGGTTCCTGAACCAAATGCTCCATAAAGCTATCATTTATTCCATCCAGGAACATTATCTTTCTAGCGTGTCCCGATGATACATTTACCCAGTCAATATTGGGGTAATTGAAGTCTTCCATTATTACCGCACTACCAATTTGGATAGCTTCCCTAATTTCTCTTAGCATTTCACTGTCCGTCTCACCATCTTGACCAGGTGGACGGTAGTATACTCCTATCACTATAGTCTTCTCCAACACACAAGGGATTTCTACCCATAAAGATTCAATTTTGCATTTAGTCTCATGCAGGATGTTTATCCTGTTGGACTCTATGCCATCCCGGACATAAAGCGCCACACGGCCTCCCGGGTGCTCCTCTCTTCATTGTGATATAATTTGTACCCCGGTATAGCACTGTCCCATTGGTTATCCTCCTTCCACCATATCTCTGAGATGCCAATTAAGTCTATGTCATCATTCACTGCTATACATTCTAATTCTCCCATCTTACTTCTTAGACTTCTGCCATTAGCATACAAACATTTCAAAGTTTGTTTTTTGTTTTATTTTCATTCTGCTTTTTAATTTATAGGGATAAGTTAGAATTTTTTGGCTCAGGTGAGTTTTTACTTACAGGCACTTGGACTACTTTTCTTATTATTGGAACCTCACTGTCAGGATGTCCTAATTCTAATGCATCATTAGTATCCTTTGAAGATACCTCTCTCCGAACCATGCGCTGCTGAGCGACTGTCGGCTTTCCCCATTTTCTAGTTTAAAAGCTGCTCTATCTCCTTTTTAAAGGTTAGCGCCAGCAGTCTGGTTCCCTCTTATATTATTGTGTGCATACACAGGTACTTGACAAGAGAGTGAGTGATGAATCAAACATGAAAGATGAGATTGGTATCATGGGATTTTTCATGATTTATCTTCTCTCACAATTTGTAAGTGCAAGGAGCTGAGGCAGTGACCACACTTCTATGTAAAGAAAATATCAGGTTCCACTGGCTTTTCCTGTGTAGACTGGCATTTACAAGTAGTAGAGTGATGGCAAAGATAATGACAGAGGTGGAAGCAATAATTATTTTACAAGCTGCAGAAATTGCCGTCTGGGCTGCAGTCCAGGCTCCTCTGAATTGAAAAACTAAAATGTCAGAGAATGGCAAAGAAGACCACAGATTTAATCAGAATCTAGAGGGATTAGCCTCTCAGCAATCAGGCCTGACCCAAAACGTTTGAGGCCTTGCTTGTGACCCTGTATGTAAGTAGAGGGCATTTATGCATCACTGAAAGTTCATGTTATTGTGTTTATCCCTTTTTCTGAGTTCTCAGAGCTTGGCTGGGTACTATTAATGGTTCACCAGTTCCTCCTGTAATTTTATGCCTATGGTTATATAAATCTAGAGATCTGGGCTGGGCATTAGGCACAAGTGTTATCTTTTTAGTCTATTTCTTAGGTTCGGTTTAAGGGGATGACAGGGAGGGTTAGGAATGGTCAGTCCCACAATTTTTGAGGTTCCGCTAGTCATGCAGCAGAACGGGGGAGGGGGAGAGTTGGGAGGGATGGAGGGGTGAGGGGAGGGTAATGTCTGGTGTTACCAGTGGATATGGTATCAGGATGTCTCCTGCAGTTAATACAGGGGATCTCATGAATGTGGGAGGCTGGGATGCTGGTTGGAAGTGGGTGTTTGGATTTGTATTAATACAGTGGTGTTGGATTGGGGTGTATGTTCCGATAACACTAGATGGACATTTAAACAGATATTGTAATCCTGATATGAGATTTGTGTCCTTGAATGTTAAAAGACTGAATTCCCCCCCTTTAAACAGCAAAAGATGTTCAGGGAACTGGCCTCATTAAAGGCTTCCATAGCATTCATTCAAGAAACTCATCTTCACAAAAGGGATAAAAGATTGTTCTCTTCTAATCAGTTTCCTAATATGTTCCTAGCATCAACTACATCTAGAAACAGATTCGGAGGGTTGGGATATCTAGAGAGCTGATGGTACATGTAGAAATGGTGTATAGGGATATGGAAGGATGTTGATATATTATTGTCAAATTGACCATGCATAATGAGACATATATCTTGGTAAATGTTTATTGCCTGTACAGCAATCAGAGAGAGTTCTTTGATGTTCTGTATGAACAATTGTTAAATTGCTCAGGTGGGAGACTAATAGTAGGGGGGAGACTAATTTAAACTAGGATTCTATTACTAGATAGTTCTTCCAGCTCCAACATGATTTCTAAACCCCACAGAGCAAGACTTAAGCAACTGAATGGACAAATGGCAGTAGGTTGACCTATGGCGCGTGCTCTACCCATCTTCCAGGAACTATTACTTTTATTCTAAGCCACACAATTCATATACAAGGATAGATTATTTGTGGTGGAAAAAACTATGGCTTCCAAAACAAAGGGGGCTGATATTGGATTGATTATTTGGTCAGACCATGCCTGTATTTGCTGGCATATCACTGACACTATAATTAATGAGAGAAGATATTGTGGAGATACAAGAAAATGAAATGTGTCAGCAAATACAAATAGCCATTAAAGATTATCTGTATATTAATGATGTAGAAGGAACCTCTCCAGCAGTTCTTTGGGATTGCCTTAAAGCAGTTATCAGAGGGAAGGTGATAGCTATTGCATCCTATAAGAAAAAAAGAAAAAGACAAGCATAAGAATTTGTTGACATAATCCTTAATTAAATTAGAATATAAACATAAACAACTAAAGGAATTGGAAGAGCTTAGACCTAAATTGCATATGCTGGAAGCAGAAAATAAAGTTTATAAACTGGATATTGTTAAGCAAATTTATTATGAGTCAGGGAACAGGGCTGGTAAGATTTTAGCTCAAAAATTAAAAGCTAAAACTTCTCAATCTCAGAAAGTTAAAACAAAAGATGGGGAGGATTTTTTGGTGGTAGATTGCGAGAGTATAAGAAATCAATTCACTCAATTCTACAAGGAAGTATATGCCAAAGATACTGGGATTACGGAGACAAATGCAGACAGATATCTTGAGGAAATTCCATTACCGTCCTTGAGAGAAGTAGGAGAAACTTTGGGAAAACCAATTTTCCACATAGAAGTGTTGTGGGCAATTAAAGACCTGAAAAAGAGCAAAGCCCCTGCAAGAAAAGGACAGACACCAACATTTTATAAAACTTTTAAAAAGTTGCTGGTTAACCCCCACTAGTATGGGGGTTTATCTGACAGAGGGGGAGAACTCATGAAAGCTTCAAATGTAGCTGCAATAATGGTATTGCCAAAGAAAGGAAAGATCAGACTTTGTGTAGTTCATACAGGTCAAAATCTCTCATCAAAATAGATTTGAAGTGTTTAGCCAAGATTTTAGCTCAGCGACTAAGAATGGTTATCCATCTACTTATTCATACTGATCAAGCAGGATTTATGCCAGGTTGTATGGCCACAGATAATATCCACAAAATCTGAAATCTTTGCCAGGCAGTATCAACTCCCATATAAACTTTTAGCTGTAGATGAGAAGGCCTTTAGCAGATACATTGTCCTTTCCTTTTTAAGATGCTGGAGAGGCGGGGGGGGGGGGGGATATCATATTATATAGGAGCTCAGAGGCTTGCAGAAACGTTAATGGGGAATATTACAAAAAGTTTGAGGTGAGGAGGGACAACACAGGAGTGCTCCTCGTCACCCTTGCTGTTTGCAATGAGCATAGAACTGTTTGCATAATGAATCAGAAACCATCTCAATACAGAAGGCATTAAAGTAGGAGAGAGCTATTATAAATTATCTCTATATGCTGATGATTTAAGATTTATATTATCAAGGCCAGGCTCTTCTCTAAGAGCTATAATGGAGGAGATGGAGAAATTTGGGATGGTGTCTGGATTCAAAGTGAAACTGGATAAATAGGAGATTCTTAGAATCTTCCTTTCTGATCAAGAGGCGCACCTATTAATAGGTCAATGTCCCTTTAAATGGGCCAAGGAAAAATTAAGATATCTAGGAGTGAATGTGGGTCCCAACTTCAGAGCCCTTTTTAGTTTCAATTATACACCCTTAATACAATCCCTTATGAAAGATTTGGATGTATGGGAAAGATACTCATTACCCTGGATAAAGAGGGTAGCTGCTGTGAAAATGAACACGATTCCTAAATTGTGTTATTTATTTCAAACATTACCTTGCACCAACCCAGTTGCAACACTTAGATGCTGTCAAAGGAACGTTTTTGCTCTTATCTGGAAACGGAGACTGCCTAGAGTGGCCAAAACTATTTTATACCAATCTAAATTGGAGCAGGGGCTGGGGTCCCAAATATTATAAAATATTATGTGGCTTCACAACTGGAAGCTGTGGTGGAATGCCATAATATCGCAAATAGAAAACAGTGAGTAGAGATAGAACAATAGAACCTACTCCTATACAGAACGTTTTCTGGATACTCGACAAGTTGAAAATGTTGGGAATATCACTCTGTACCGGATGTTCCTTACACATCTACAGGAGGTAAGAAACACCATAGAACAAACATGTAACTGCTTCAGTGCTATAAAAGCGAGTTTGATTGGCCATGAAATTCTATTTGTTCAGCAGAAAATGCTCACAATTGCTGTAGCAGGAAAACTATTCAAGGGCCAATATCTGTTTCAAAAATGTTGAATGAGATTATAGCACTGCTTACTGTTTATGTGTTTTAAAATATCAAGCATGACAGAGAGATCACAATAGTAATGTGGAAATAGGGGTCACTTTAATTTAGAAGTCCACAGACTGCCTCAATATCATAGGAGTTTGGATAAAATGAAGAGGATTGGGATTTGAAAATGACCAGAGAGACTAGTGAAGAGATGCAGTTGTGAGAAAATGGATAATGAACAGTAAAAATATATTAAATGTATAAATAGAGAAGAGAACTGGAAAGAAGCTAAAGTATGACAGTAGAATAAGGGAAAGAGAGTAAATAACCATAAGAAGAGACAAGGAGGTACTGTAGATAGAAAAGATAACAATAGTGAGAAGGTGGCAATGCGTCAAGAGTAGGGTCAAGGGACAATGGGATGAAACTGGGGCATAATGAAACTTAGCCCAGAAAGTTACTCATAATCACACTCTATGCTAAAAAACAAAACTTGGTTAGCCCTATGACTCTGCAGCTTCTGCTGTGCACCGGCTTCAATTCTCAAGCCAGAACTCTGCTCCTTTGCTTATTCTGAGTTGGGGATACCACAGTGGTGCCAGCATGTATTGGGTAGGAACAGTCTTGCGGAACTCATCTTGATGGATCACATGAATGGCTAATTTAGTCTCTTATGAGAGAGAAATACTGTCATATAATTATGATTTGTTTATATTGAGTTATAGTTATTAGGATGTAGTTTTGTGCTTTGAGTTTACTAAGAAACACTGTGTTACAGTTCTCGCTTCACAGCACATGGTCCCCCTTTGCAGAAAGCCCATAGCCCTCTCTTCACAGCTTCGGCCACAGAACTCCCCCTTCTCTTCACAGCCCATGGCCCCCCTTCGCAGCTTCTCCCCTCCCTTCATAGCCCACAATTCTCCCCCTAGCCCTCTCTTCCACGTAGCCCACAGCCATGGCCCTCCTTCTCCTAACTTGAAATCTACAAGCTTCAAGGTCAAAGACACACAAACTGGAGATATGATTTAATTAAAAATATAAGAACATCACTTACTTAAATCCAGCTAACAGATTAAGAGTTAAATCTTGACCTTGACTGGCTGCATCAGTCAAGCATAGCACCAGTAAGTTTGCAAAAGTTGAAGTTGAAAACACCTGTAATATATCCAGATTAGTTTTGGTCACACTAATCTACTATAGACATAGGGGTAAATTTTAAAAGCCCTGCGCACATAAATCCAGCCAGATTTACATGCGCAAGGGACTTGTGCGCCGGCGCACCTATGTTGCACAGGCCGCCGGCACATGCAAAGCCCCAGGACACACATAAGTCCAGGGGCTTTGCTTGGGGGGCGTGTTGGGGCGGCGCGGCATTCGGGGGTGTTCCGGGGGCGGAAGCCATGGGCGTGGCGCCGGCCCAGGGGCATTCAGGGGGCATGGCCGAGGCTTCCAAAGTAGCCCCTGGGCTGGGGAATGGCGCTTCTCGGGCAGGTGTAACTTTTTCGACAAAGGTAGGGGGGGATTTAGTTAGGGATGGGGGGTGGGTTAGATAGGGGAAGGGAGGGGAAGCCAGGGGGGGCCCGAAAAAAGTTCCCTTCAAGGCCGCTCCAATTTCAGAGTGGCCTTGAAGGGAACGGGGAAAGCCGTCGGGGCTCCCCTCGGGCTCGGCGTGCGCAAGGTGCACATGTTATAAAATCGGGCGTAGATTTGTTCGCACCGGGTGGCGTAAACAAATCTACGCCCGCGCGTATGTTTTAAGATATGCCCCATAATGCGGGTAATTTTCAAAAGGATTTACACGTGTAAATGTAACTACTATTATAGCAATTTTCAAAAGCCATTTACCCGCGTAAAGTGCACTTATGTGAGTAAATCCGATGGTCAATTCAATGGCATATATTATAGCAATATTCAAAAGCCCTCTTACACAGGAAACACACATTTACACATGTACCCAATTTTAAGCATGTAAATGCTTTTTAAAATCACGTCCAATATGAATTGCATACAGTACAGATTACAGACTACAAGGCAAAAACGGCCATTCCTTCCACACTTTACACAGCAATTACAGCCTCTGCCAGATGTCAAAGGGAAGGAAGGAGCCCCAGCCATCATTCAATGGTGGCTCCTATTGGACAGACTTTCTAGCATGAACTGTGGTCCATGGTCAAAATCTAGTTGCAAAGACTGGGCTAAGTAAGATTAGACGGGATATAAAATTAAGGAGGAAAGCTGTAGGGAGTTGTGAATGAAGGCTCAGGGCACCATAACTCAACATAGGCTGGTTCCAGTTGGGTTGGAAGCTCAGAGGAGCAGGAAGAAACTGCAGACCAAACAAAAAATTTAAAAAAATGCAGCTGCATATTTTGAGAAACTAAATAAATCTCCATTACACAGGTTTTTAAAATAGCAGCTCCTGCTCTGAATCATGTAATACATTGGCAATTTCATTACAATATGTATAAGCCTTATTATCCATTTGTGGTTATGCAGAGTCACTCTGCCAACATTGCCAATATCTGGAACTGGGCAGAGTAAACCAACTGTGCCCACTCCCACTAGTGAGCTAGTTCCAGTTATACCTGTTAGTCACTGGGAAGATGCTAAACAGCCCTTGCGGTGCTTGATTCTGTAAGATGGTTATCCTGGTTTGCACTTTGTTGCCCAGTCGAGCTCCTCCAGTGGCACCGTACAGTGTGACGACAAAATGCTCATCCATCTCTGAATCTTCATCCAATATAGCGGTAATCTGCAGTGTCTAAGGGGAAAAGGAGGGAACCAATATATGGAATATAAAAAGAAATGCTATATGGCACAATAATCTGTATGTAGAATTTCTTCATAGCAATCATTTTTGCTTGTGAATGAACTGTACTTGGAAGTATGAAAAAGCCTTCACCAGTTGACCCACACTCTACCCCAGTTCAGCTATACCTGCACCAGAACCCCCTCACAAACAGTAGATAAATGAGAAGGAAGATTTAACATCCATGACTTGATTAAGCAGGGGTTCAAGCATGCCTGCATGTGTGATGAAGTCAGCGCCTACTACAGTCCTAATGAAAATGTGCTTACTCCACTCAGAGTCTAATTTTACATGGACAACCTCCATGTAAGCCTTTAAAAATTCACCCCAAAATGTTTAAAAGAAAACAAAATTTACTAACCTGAGGTGCTGCTAGTACCATGGGTTCTAAGTTAGCTGCAACAGTTTTTAAACATGAACTAGAAATGTGTCCAAATATATATGCTAAATTGGTCTTAGTTCACCCATCTCTTTTTCAATTTCAAAATGTTAATTACGTACTGTAAACCTGAGGCTCTGCAGGCACATATGACTCTACAGGTCTCAATATGGCTTTGCTACAGCACATAATTTTTTTAACATATTAGCATGACCCTGTATACTTAAAATAATGCTTCACTTTTAACATTTAAAGCCAATGCTATTTAAAAGTGGCTGAGAGACTGGTCTCTCTGCTTAATATGGCCCACCAGGTGCCAAAACATTGGGTACTATTGTTAAAATTGTTTCGAACTTAGGCACTTCTAAGGCAACATTAATACAATATTTTCTGTTTTATTCACTAAACTTCCTTTCTTAACAACTTTTCACAGGAATTCTTAAGAACTTATATTATGTTATACTCCACTGAGATGGATCAGTGGAATATAAATGACAATAATGAAAATAAATGTGCATTATTTCAGTGAAAAAAAAAACAGGAAAATGAATAGTACCTTACTTCTAGGAGATATGATGAGGTATGGACCACTGGGAAATTACATACAATTTGTAGGCAGATTTAATTTTGAGAAAATACATATCTTTTCTGTATTTCTCTTTTACAAATGCTTTGCATTTGCCTTTTTTTATTCTTAAATTTATTTATTTATTTATTTAGATTTTTTTATATACCGGCATTCGAGACAGCAGTCACATCATGCTGGTTCACATAAAACAGGGGTGCAAAGTAAACATAACAATAACAATGGTGCTGAAAAGGCAGTTACATATAACAAGGTGATAAGAACTTGGCTTAGAGGAAGAGAAAGGACAGGTTATTAATTAACACAAGTAAACGATAGGAGATAAGGTCGACCATGGTGTAGATGGAGATTAGGGGTGGCTTGGAAGTATTAGATCAATTGACGTCTGGGAAGGCTTGTATGAATATCCAGGTCTTTAGTCTTTTTTTGAAGGTTGAGATGCATGGTTCTATTCTGAGATTTGAGGGTATGGAGTTCCATAACGGTGGGATGGCTGTAGAGAAAGCTCGGTCTCTTAGTGTGCTGTGTCTGGTAGATTTGGGCGGTGGTACCTGTAGCGAACCCTTGTATGCATCTCTTGTCGGTCTTGACGAATTGTATAGTCGGAGAGGGATCTGTAGGTCAATGGGAGCCAGTTGGTGGATGTTTTTGTATGTGGTGAGAATGGCCTTGTATATTATTCTAAAGTGTATCGGTAGCCAATGGAGGTTCTTTAGAATAGGGGTTATGTGGTCCCTTCTCCTGGTATTTGTCAGAATTCGTGCAGCTGCATTTTGCACCATCTGAAGCGGTTTGGTGTATGAAGCGGGAAGGCCAAGTAGGATGGTGTTACAATAGTCTAATTTTGAAAAAATGATTGCTTGCAGAATGGTTCTGAAATCTTGGGCATAGAAAAGAGGTCTAATTCTTTTCAGAACTTGTAATTGATAGAAACAGTCTTTGGTGGTTTTGTTAATAGTGGCTTTGAAATATAAATGAAGGCCTTCTCAAACAAACTCTGAAAATCAGGAAGCTATCACTTTTATATTATATTAAACTAACTAATGTTCTAAGACTTTCTGAGTGACACAAATAAACCAAGTCTTTTTTATTCATAAACACAAATGACAGACAACTTTATGGAGGTAACTTTGTAACACTGCACATAAATTAACTGGCAAATATGAACATAAGTTATAGTTCTATGATTTTCAAAGCAGACATTTGAGCAAAAGTTCACTTGGAAAATTATCTTAGCAAAACTATCCACACGAGGTACACCTGCTAAAACAGCTGAACAAATTTCCCAAGAAAATGTACACACACTAAAAGGTGAATTTTAAAAGAAATGTGCATGCATAAAATAGCAGATGTGCGCGCATATAGAGGCAGATTTTAAAAGCCCTACGCGCATAAATCCACTTCGATTTATGTGCTTAGGGGGGTTACACGCACCGAGCCTATTTTTCATAGGCCTGGCGACGCGCGCAAGCCCCGGGATGTGCATATGTCCCGGGGCTTTGTGAAAGGGGCGGAGTGGGACCGAGGCCTCTGGCACAGTGCTTGTGCTGGGGGATCGCGCGCAACCTACGCCAGCCCGGAGGCAGGCGCAACTTATGGAACAAAGGTTAGGGGGGTTTTAGGTAGGGCTGGGGGGGGGTGGGTTAGGTAGGGGAAGGGAGGGGAAGGTGGGGGCCGGAGGGAACAGGAAAAGTCATCGGGGCTCCCCTAGAGCTCGGCGCGCACATGTTATAAAATCGGGCGTAGATTTGTGCACCCTGGGTTGCGCACACAAATCTATGCCCGCGCATAGGTATTAAAATCCAGCCCGTAGTGCATATTCGCAGAAGTGTTATTTTTTTTAAACCTCACACTCAGTCGTCCATGTACTGGTGAGCGAATAAATGTGCTTTTGTAAAAAGGGAAGGAAAACAGGCATTCCTGGGTGAGGCTAATATTTATACACAAAACTTGACATTGTTGCCATTACGGAGATAAGGTTCATGAGGTCTCATAACTGGGATATGGCCATCCCGGGCTATAACTTGTTAAGGAAGGCAGAGGACAGAAAAGGGAAAGGAGTAGCACTTTATGATTAAAACAATATCAATGCAACTGAAATGCAAGGGATGTAGGGTAGGGAGGAAGCATGATGGATTATCCTAAAACAAAACAAGAGTTCTTTCATTTACAGTGATGTGGTCTACAGGCCTCCAACACAAACTGAAGACTGGGTTAAGATATGGTAAAAGACATCCAAAAGGTTGGAAAGAAGGGAGAAATGTTGGTCATTGGAGATTTTAATCTGCTGGATGTGGATTGGAGTATCCCTTCTGTGGAATCTGCAAGAAGTAGAGAGATAGTGGATGCCCTTCAAGGGGCTCTGCTCAAACGAATGGTAATGGAACCCATGAAGGAGAGTGTGATACTCAATCTAGTGCTCACAAATGGGGATAATGTCTCTAATGAACGGACAGGTGCCCATCTGAGTACCAGTGATCATATGGTGGTATGGCTTGACATCACAAATAAGATATAGAGAAGTCATACAAAGACCTGAGTTTTGAATTTCAAAAATACAAACTTTGACAAAATGGGGACGTACCTGGAGGAAGAACTAGAAGACTGGGAGAAATTGGGTGATGTGGAACAACAGTGGGCCAAATTAAAAGAAGCTATTACAAAGGGGCAGATTTTTAATCTTACGCGCGCGGGGTCCATTTGTGCGCGCTACCCAGCTAAACTAACTACCTTAACCACATCCTCTGGCAATGAATTCCAGAGCTTAATTGCGCATTGACTGGAAAAAACTTTTCTGTGATTTGCTTTAAATGTGTTACTTGCTAACTTCATGGACAGCCCCCTAGTCTTTATAATATTGAAAGCGTAAATAACCAATTCACATTTACCCATTCAAGTCCTTTCATGATTTTGTAGATATTTTTCATATCCCCCTCAGTCGTCTCTTCTTCAAGCTGAATAGTCCTAAGCTCTTTAGCCTTTCCTTGTAGGGAAGCCATTCCATGCCCTTTATTTTGGTCATCTTTCTCTGTATCTTCTCAATTGCAAGTGTATCTTTTTTGAGATGCGGCAACCAGAATTGTACACAGTACTCAAGGTGCGGTCTTACTATGAAGTGGTACAGAGGCATTATGATATTTTCCATTTTATTTACTATTCCCTTCCTCATAATTCCTAATATTCTGTTGACTTTTTTGAATGCTGCAGCACACTAAGCTGACAATTCCAATGTATTATCCACTGTAATGCCTAGATCTTTTTCCTGGGTGGTGGCTACTAATATGGAACCTAACATTATATAACTACAACATGGGTTATTTTTTCCAATATTTATGACCTTGCACTTGTCCACATTAAATTTCATCTGCCGTTTAGATGCCCAATCTTCCATTCTCACAAGGTCCTCCTGCAATTTATCACAATCCACTTGTGATTTAACTACTTTGAATAATTTTGTATCAACTGCAAATTTGATCCATCAATCATCATATTCCTTTCCCGATCATTTATAAATATATTGAAAAGAACTGGTCCAAGTACAGAGCCCTGAGGCACTCCACTGTTTACCTTTTCCACTGAGAAAATTGTCCATTTAATCTTACTCTGTTTCCTGTCTTTTAACCAGTTTGTAATACATGAAAAAATATCCCCTCCTATCCCATGTCTTTTAAGTTTTCTTAGAAGCCTCTCATGAGTGACTTTATCAAATTCCTTCTGAAAATCCAAATACACATCTACACTACACTACACCTACCGGTTCACCTTTATCTACATGTTTATTAACCCCTTCAAAAAAATGAAGCAGATTTGTGAGGCAAGACTTTCCTTGGGTAAATTCATGCTGTGTTCCATTAAACCATGCCTTTCTATTTGCTCTCTGATTCTGATCTTTAGAATAGTTCCCACTATTTTCCCGGCACTGAAGTCAGGCTTACTGGTCTATAGCTTCCAGGATCACCCCTGTCCTTTGTAAATATTGGGGTTACATTGGCTACCCTCCAGTCTTCAGGTACAATAGATGATATTGGTGCAAAGAAATGGTCACTGGCAGGCGGCAGGCAAAAGAGTAATCCAAGTCTGAAGCAAGGTTCAAATCAGAGTAGTCAACCCGAGGCAAGGTAGAGTACACTGGAGCAGGGAGGGCAGATAGGGTAGGATAAGGCAGGGCAGGCTGGATGAGACGAGACAAGGCAGACTGGATGAGGCAGGACAGGCTGGATGAAATGTGGCAGGGCATAGAGCACAGGTGGGAATGAATCATGGCAACCGACACTGCAGGAAATGCAGGAGGAGATTTGCTGAAGCACTAGGTGAAAGGAGGACCTGAGTTTAAACGTCATCATGTGACACCACAAGTCTGTTTCCCACCGTAGGACTTTGAAAAATGCTATAAGCGTGCGCACGAATGCCTAAGGAGAGGCATGTCACAACGGGCCAGGAGCAAGCTGGTGGAGGTTTGACATCATGTCAACATCCTGGGGTAGGCTGGTAACAATCCAGGTAAATGTGGCCATCCTGTAACCAACAAGACATTACAAGAATAATGATATTCATTTGTGTATTGCCCCTTTGGGATCCTCTCTCTAAGGCCTTAGCTCTTAAACCCTATTTAAGCCAAGAGTAGGTATAGGCAAAAGAGGGAGGGGATCCGCCACTTCAGAACAGCTCCTCCTTGGAGGTTACTGAAATGGCCAGCCCCCCTACTAGTATAAATGTAGCTCATATAATAGCTAGGTGATGCAATTTTGGTTAGCATTCAGAGGTGAAGGAGTGGGTTTTTCGCCCCCTAAGTTTGTTACCCTATTCTGAGATATTAGGTCTTAAAGCTTAGAGCCTATACTGAGTAGGAAGACAAATGCTCTTCTGGTACCAGCCTCAGGGGTTGTTTCAGAGATTTTGGAGATATCTTTGGGGGATGTTTTCTGTGTGATACCCCTGGCTCAGAAGATTTCAGAGAGTCCCTGGCTAATTTAGATTAGGTGGTAGGGAAGATTCCACTGCTCTCCATTTCAAACAGCACGAATTGGATCAGGGGTGACTTGCTGCAGAAGACTTCCATGGTTTTACCATATTTGTGATGATTTTTGCCTAGTATTTTGGGGACAGTTTCCTTCCACTCTTCTTGCTCTAAACTGTGGAAGACCCAAGGAGCTGCTTGTTCCCTGCTGTCTAGTTTTTCCAATCTAGAAGATCCTGTGAATCATCTGGAGAAGTAAGAACATTTATTACACTTGAAGGACCCCCATGCAAAGTATTTATCCTGGGAAGAAAAGCTACAACTTGGGAGATGGTCAGAATCTTAAATTCACTATTTTTGTCCATCAGTATTTTTGGAAGTGGATTTTTTTCCACCCAACTAGGATACACCCCCTTTTTGGTAGATGTCCTGCCTGCACACAGTAGTTCCCAGGACCTCTTCCTCCCACCTTTCTCTTTTCTCAAACCACCTTTCTCTTTTCTCAAACCAAACAGTCCACTTGCCCCTGGGTGCCAGGGTTCTTTCTGATGGGTAGGAGGATTTAACTTCCGGAGTCATAAACTCACAGGGGTGGGCACTAGCATGTACTTTCTCAGGCTTTTTCCTCTCAGCTGTACTCTTGCTTGGGATGTTCTTGCTTTAGGGCACCTCTGCTGCTCAATGAAGATGCTGGGCACTCTGGTGAGGTGTTCTAAACTAAATTTACTGTAACCCAAAATACTTTCAATCCAGTTAGCTACAAAATATCTCCAAACTGATCTTTTTCACAAAAAATAAATAATCTGCTTGTACTTCTCAATCCCACTCAGCTGAGTCAGTGTCCATAGGTGGCAAGCACTAGCAAAAACCCAACAACCTTTAGTGGTAGGATGTAGGCTCCTGGTAGGCATGTAGGCCTCCTTATCGCCCTCCACCTCTCTTAGACCCTAACTCTGGAACTCTGGTGTTAGAAGTCCCAAAAAATGACCAAAATTGCAAAGTCTCTTCTCCTTCTCAGTGGGCAGGGACTGGTAGCAGAAAACTCCTCCCAAAC
The DNA here is from genome assembly GCF_901001135.1 of Rhinatrema bivittatum. Classification (NCBI taxonomy): domain Eukaryota; kingdom Metazoa; phylum Chordata; class Amphibia; order Gymnophiona; family Rhinatrematidae; genus Rhinatrema; species Rhinatrema bivittatum. Next base: position 661,768,928 of record NC_042615.1, read on the forward strand.
ACAACAGCAACAAAAACTTCTCAAGGCTCAAATCTTCTTCCTTCTTCTCTGCCAAGGTTCACAGCTGGTTGGCAGGGACTCACCAGCACCCTACCCTGACCTCCCACAGGCAGTGGTGAAATTTCTCCTAGGCAGGTCCAGGCTCCAAAGAGAAATCTCTTCTTAAAATAACTCTCTCTCTTCTATTCTCACAAACCTCTCCCTTCCAGACCTGGGAAGTACTGGCCGGGGACATCTCTTCCTCTGGATCAAGCTGTGGGGCCTAATTTGAGGACAGCTGCAACACTTTCCTCCAACTCAATACTACCACACTTCTCTTTGTGCTTTGCCTGTTTTTATATAGGCTGCTGACCAATCTAGGCAGGAGCCTGCAAGGGATGGTCTACAAAAGCCTACGTCCTATCTATTCCTAACATACAGGTCGATTTTAAGAGCATTTCTTGTGCAAAAATTCACACATACACATGTATGTGGGCCGTGCGCAAGCAATGTGGATTTTAAAAAGCTGTAAAATACATACACATGCATGCATGAGGAATAAGAGGGGAGAAAAGGGACAGGGCATGGGTGTTCCAGGGCAGGGCCAAGATTTACACACATAACTCCGAATTTTAAAAATGAAACTCACAGCGCCCATATGCTAGATATTTGCCAAACGTTACTGCTGCTCCTGATGAGGAGCAAGTCTGTAGATCTCAAGTTTCAGGGTGTATAGGACAGGGTGAGGGGTCCAGGTCAACTGAGTGGCATGCAGGATGAAGAACCAGAGCGGTCCGAATGACCTCACTATTAACTGGACAAACTGGTGGACTAATTGGACAACTGAGAATGTGCCTTGCACAAGCATGTTTTAAAATTTGCTGACATACGCAAATTCATTCCTTCTTAAGCAACAGATTCTACAAAGTCAGGATAAACAACAAAGAATCGCAGCCAATCCTTTCAGAGCAAGGAGTACCGCAAGGATCATCACTTTCACCCACCCTCTTCAATATCTACCTCCTCCCTCTCTGCCACCTACTCTCAAACCTCAAGCTCACCCATTACCTCTATGCAGACGACATACAAATCCTTCTCCCGATTACAGAAACCCTTCAAAAAACCATCACATACTGGAACGAATGCCTACAACCTATTAAAGACTTACTCTCAAGCCTCAATTTAGTATTGAATGCCAATAAAACCGAAATGCTCATTATCTCCCAGGATCCCCTTACAATATCTTCTAGCCTCTCTCCACCAAACACAAATAGCATGTTCTCACCTGACGTCAGAGACCTTGGAGCCTGGCTAGACAACCATCTAAACCTAAAAAAGTTCGTAAACACTACCACAAAGGACTGCTTTTACAAACTGCAAGTCCTCAAAAAACTTAAACCCCTCCTTTACTTCTCCGACTTCAGGCTAGTACTGCAATCCATCATATTATCTAAGCTCGACTATTGCAACTCCCTTCTGCTAGGTTTACCTATCAACACCATCAAACCATTACAGATGGTACAGAATTCCGCTGCTAGAATTCTCACAAGCTCTAACAAAAAAGATCATATCACCCCAATCCTTCGCAACCTACATTGGCTTCCTATTAAACACAGGATTCTCTATAAAGTACTCACAATCGTCCACAAAGCGATAAACAAACTAGCTCCTATTATGTTAAGCTCTCAACTCCAACCGCACACATCTTCTAGACCTATTAGAAGCGCATACAAAGGAACACTGCATGCCCCACAAATAAAATCATCATTAAGCAAACGAGCACTATCTTCAGCAGGCCCCCTCCAGTGGAACTCGCTCCCCCCAGATCTAAGACTCGAACCCAGTCATCAAGAATTCAAAAAAAGACTGAAGACCTGGCTTTTCCAACAAGCCTTCCCAGACTCTTAGTTCTACTCAGACAGAAAAACATCCTAAATATGAGGTATCCCCAAATTTTGGACACCGCACCGTCCTACTATGAGGACCCTGCAACTGCACAACAATCTTTGAGTCCAAAAGCTCATCACATTGTATTGTATCTATTTTGCAGCGTTAATATGTCAACATTTCTACGTTAAATAGTTAAACTGTATTTATAATATTTATAATATTTATATTTATGTATTACTGTTAAACTATAATATTTATTTATTACTATGTTAAATTAACATACAGTTATATTGTTCCATCTGTTCTACGGTTATATGTAAAGCCAATTATATCGTTCTATCTGTTCTACGGTTTCATGTAAAGCCCCTCTCTCTGTGGGGCAGTTTATCGTTTTATGTAAACCGGAATGATTTGTAGTTCTTACAAGAATTTCGGTATATAAAAAAAAAAAAAAAAAATTAAAAATAAAAATAAATAAATACGCACGTGAAAGCCAACATTGTCCTATTGAAGACACAAACGCTAGCTGTGCTTGAGTAACCTCTTAAGATTAGGAGCATACTTATGCATGGCTGGTGCATTTTAAAACATATGTGCGTAAGTGTGTGCACGATTAAAAATTCTAGCTTATCCTTGCTCGCATGCCAATACGTGTGTGTATGGGCACCCGCACCTTCATTTTAAAATCAACCTGTCATAGGGTTAAGGTAGGGAAAAAATGGGTAGTGGGGCCCTAGATGGTTCCTGCATTTGTATACGCATTGGATATTCTTGACAGTTTCTGAAACTAGAAATCTGGAGTGCAAATCTAGCACATTCTTTAGGTAATCCTGATTAACTTGGATATTATTGTATTCTAGATTGTACTATATACTGTATTTTAATTTTACAACAAGCACATTACAGTAAAGGAATGTCCACACAGAAGTAAAACTTCTTGCTAAGCACAATTCAGAAACTGTTTTATGTTGTCATCTTGCAGCCCCATTTGAATTGCAGCTCACTGTTTCTTATGGATCGATCACTTCCTACGAATTTTCATTTAAAGGACTAACAACTAAAGATCTAATTTTCCCAAATGTATTGCAGAATGACAGCTGCCCTTTGAGAAGTTAATTTTCAAAATGTTTCATGGGGGGTAAAAATGCAGTTTGAAAACTGCCTGCTTGAAGATGGGTAAAAGTACATGTGTTGAACAACAAAGCACCTACCTTTTACCCAGAACAAAAAGGGGCAGGGATGGAGTTGGGGTGGGCACTGTAAGGGAGGCATGGGGATTTCATTCTGAAATATCCGTGAGCACTTTAACGTGTGTGACCTGCATATGCAGGAACCCAAATATTCAAAGGGAAATTTGAAAGGAAGTTCAAAAATCACCATTTTAAAACCTTAGTATGGCTCTGTAGACCCAAAGTAAAACAGTCATTAGTAGCTTTTAGAGCCTTATATGGGACAAACATTTTACCTTAAATCTGACGCCCTCTTCTAATACAATGTATCCTTGTGAAGGATCCAGGTCACCAGAGGCATCCGAAGCATTTACTCCCGTCACCAGAAACTGAACAGTCACGGTACCAAATATTCCCTGGGGAGGCTCTCTGATAACGAGCAGCTCTGCGATGCTTTCCGACAGGAACAGAGCGCTCGGTTCCCGAAGCAGGAATGGGTCAGTGTTGTTGAACGACAAGATTCCATGGCCATCATCATTAGCAAAGATGGTTACTGTGGCTATTGTAACAGAAATATAGGTCAAATGTATTTTGTTTCATGATCAAGATAACACCACTATATATCTACAGCTATCATGTCTTTGCTTCACATACACATATACATAGATAAATACAGACAATGCTAGGCATACATATGAAATACAGAATTACCACCAGAGTGTATATGCCTACATATATTAAACAACCCTAAAAGATCCTCAACCTTGTTTGAAAACTATAATAAATGCTGCTGATTAATTCACGCAAATAATTCTTTCAATTAATTATGAGAACCTTTAACTGTGAATATTTTTAAGAGAAGTAAAAAAGGACAATCATACAGAAAACCACATTATGACTCGTCTGCGAAGATTAAAGAATCATGGGGATTAGCTGGCATTACATGATAATGTTTTAATTGGATAATAAGAGATCTGATGTCACAGTCAGTAACACCTGAGCTAACTTTGTTATGATTGATCTTCAATTAAAGGTTCTCATAATTAATTGAAAGAATTGTGTGAATTAATCAGCATACATACAGCATATAAATATAGATGAAACACATATACACATAGGACCGGATTTTCAAAAGGTTATGCGTGTAAATCCACCGGGCTTACGCGCGCCAGGCCTATTTTCAAAAGGCCCTGTGACGAGTGTAAAGCCCCAGGACGCGGGGCAGTCCAGGGTGGAGCCAGAGGCCTCTGACAGAGCGGCCATTGCTGCTGAGTCGAAGGATCGCATGCCGGCAAGCTGCCAGCGCGCGCAAAAAGTAAGATAATTTTGGGGGCGTTAGAGTAGGGCTGGGGGGGGAAAGGTTAGGGGAAGGGTGGGAAGGTTAGGTTAAGGGGAGGGAACAGAGGAAAGCAACGTGGCTCGGCGCATGCAAGATGCACAATTGTGCACCCCCTTGTGCGCGCCGACCCCGGATTTTATAACATGCGTGCACATGTTATAAACTCGGGCGTACATGTGAGCGCACTGGGTAGCGTGTGCATATGTAGGCAGCACACGCGTCTTTTAAAATCTACCCCATACTATATATATATGTACACACACGCAATATATATATATATATATATATATATGCACACTGGGGCGGATTTTCAAAGGGTTATGTGCGTATATTACGCATGTAACCTCGAAAACCCGCTCCTGCATGCGCCAAGCCTATTTTGCATAGGTCTGCTGACGTGCACAAGCCCCAGGACGCGTGTAAGTCCCTGGGCTTGAAAAATGGGCGGGGCATGGGCGGGGAGGGGCGGGGCAGTCCGGGGGCGGGGCATGGGCATGGCCAGAGGCCTCTCCACTCCCGCTGGGCCCGGGGATCGCGCGCTGGCACTAGGCCAGTGCGCGCAACCTACACCTGCCCAGAATCCGGCGTAAATAACATAACAAAGGTGGGGGGGGATTTAGTTAGGGTTGGGTGGCGGGTTAGATAGGGGAAGGGAGGGGATAGTGGGGGGTGGAAGGAAAGTTCTCTCTGAGGCCGCTCCAATTTCAGAGCGGTCTCGGAGGGAACGGGGAAAGCCATCAGGGCTCTCCTAGGGCTTGGTGCGCGCAAGGTGCACAATTGTGCACCCCCTTGCGTGCGCCGACCCCGGATTTTATAACATGCGCGCGGCTGTGCACGCATGTTATAAAATCGGGCATAGATTTGGGCTCGCCGGGTTGCGTGCACAAATCTAAGCCCGCGCGTAGATATTAAAATCCAGCCCTATAAAATACTAATCTATAGTAGATAAAATAGAACAGATTTACTCTTTACCGTGCAAATCAACATATAATTAGAAATAAAGACATGGCAAGCAGAAGGCCAACATAAGAGAGCTGGGGACCAGGGCAAAACACAGCTTATAGCTAGAAAAGGAGAAAAAAAAGAGAGACAAGATCTGGGGAGCATGAGATAGAATAACATATAGAAATCCAGGAAACTTGTCAGAAAAGCAGAGAAAGTCAGGGAGAAGGGACATCCTAGGGGCTGTGAAATCAGCATATAAAGGGGCAGAGGTAGGAAAGTTTTGCTTCTGTGCATTGTTCCAGCTTTTCACTTGTATTTTTCAAATTGAAAATACTGAGATATTTTCATTGATAAATCTGGATCAATTTTTTCAATTTCATACACGCATATTTTTCTGTGCACTGGAAGAAAACTTTGATATATCTGTTCCAAAGAGTGTAGAGAGGACAAAGAGAAAAGATAGGGCTTTGTCTTTGAAACTGATTATGAATGAATAAGTATTTGAAAAGTTAAAAAGAATTGTGGACAAATCTCTGAAATGGGGTCCCTAATGTTCGTATCTGAAGAGCCATCTCTGCCATATAATGATGGCTGCAGATTTTTCCTTGTTTGTTTCCTCTAATGAGGGAATTCAGCATGTTTAACGTTTTCTTTTTTTCTATGATGCTATAAATTTTAGGGATGTGCCTTTGTTTTAAACAAATTTGTAAAATGTGACAAATAAGGGCATCAGGTATCTGCGGAAGCAGCAAGGTCGAGTCACAATGCCTGGGCCTCAATCTAGGCCAGAGACCAGGCCTGACACCAAGGCCTTGACTTGGACCCAGAGCTGATGCCAGGACCTGTCCTGGAAGCCAAGTTATGACACCTGAGCCTCAGCCTAGGCCATTGCTAAAGGTCAGATCCTGACACTGGGGCCTCAGACAGGAAGGCTCAAGGCCGGGTCCTGGCCTAGAGTCGAGCCCGGGTCCAAGCCTGATGCCGCAGAATGTCCAAAGGCTGAGTCCCTTTGTCGGGGGCCTTGACCCAGACCCAGGCCCAAGGTTGGGGTCTGGCACTGAGGTCAGATCCTGATACCTGGGCCTCGATCTAGGCCAGGGCCTGGGCCCAGGATTGACACTGCAGCCTGGCCCAGAGGTCAGGTCCTGATGCAATGGCCTTGGCCCAGACCAAGGCTCGACACTGGGGCCTCACGTAGAGTCCTAGTCTTGATGCCCGGGCCTCGGCATAGTGTCAAGCCCAGGTCCACAGCCCAGGCCTTGGAGCGCCAATGATTACGTCCTCTTCTTTCTTCTTAAATTGACAAAGTGCACTGGGGTCACTCCAGAGTTAATAAATTCCGCGGCTTCAGCCTACACAAAGCCGAGGCTTCGGCCTGGGCCTAGGCTTCGCTGGTAGATCCCCATTGGACCAGGTAAGTAGGGTCTGGGGGGGGGGGAACCTGACGCCGGCATTTTTCTGGGTGGGAGGGTTGGGAGGTGGGGATGGGAGAGTTTGAGAGGTCCTGTTTCATTTTATTTTTCATTTTTTTAAAATGTCTGATTCTTTTTTTTTTTTTTTTTTAATGAATGAAATGAATCAAACATTCCATAAAACAAAATTTGTGGGAAAAAATTAAAATGAAAAACGAAACACATATTTTATCCCTGCACACCCCTAATAAATTATTAAGTAAACTGGACTACAACCCCCCAAAACAAATCAAGAAATAGAGCATGCAAGGAAGCACAGAGTTTCTATTATTACAAAAATATAGAATTTGGAATAAAAAAATAAAATATCCCAAAAATACAGGGCAATCAAACCAAGCTTTTGTTACAATATTTTTTCAGTTTGACAGACTGCCAATCAGCAACAAAAACATCTTCCAAAGAACATAAATAATGAGTAACTTTATTCAGACAGAAGTCATGTAACATATGAGTGAAAAAATCTATAAGAAAAGTGATGGGCTAGTGTGTTAAGATTTGTTACCTGTTGTATTCTGACCTAGCTCCAGCCCGGGTGAGGGATTAGCCAAAACCAGCTGGAATTTCTCATCTCCTTCAGGGATGTCATCATCAAATATTGTGATGTCAATGTATTTGTACCTTTCTCCTTCTGCAAAGGACAGAACCTAGCACCCAAAAAAGATCAAGTAATTTAATTAAACTCATCGAGTAGTAAGCCAATGTTTCTAACAATACTCAATCAATGCTACATCTGTAATGTATCCTGCAATAAATGTTTTGCATCATTCACATGCACTGCTAATTAGCTTTACAATGGTACAGATTAAACTGTGAGAAAAAATTTCCAGTTATGATACTAGTTAAAGAAATGTAATTATAAAAGATCTCCCACTATACAAAGTTTGCACCAACAAGTAATGTGAGAGATAACAAAATGCAAATAGTGTTTAGGGATAGCAAGATGTATGAAGAGTAAAACTAAGACATCCTACCGCTAACAGATTGTGGAGATTTCAGGAAAGGAAAATCATAATCAGCTACTGTAAATTAGATTCAATTAACAAGTACAAGCCTACCTTTGTAGAAACATTGAAATCCTTCCCAATATGAGCACCTAGATTCTGAGCATAGAAGAGCAAGGACACATTGCCATATGTCCCTCTGTTTCTAAATACCACTAGTGTCAAGATGCCATGAGTTTCATTTATTTCAAAACTGAAAAAAAAATACATCATTTACTATCAATTATAATTAAATGAGGAAACCATAATAATGTAAATTATCCTGCTCTAATTTTTTTTTGTCATTCTCCTTCTTTGAAAAACTCTCCTGCACACTTGTCTTTCATTCTTATTACAGATCTGCTGCCATCCCTGACCCTGTCATCTGCATTTGATCTTTCAAAAAGAAAGACACCAACAAACATTTTTATAACAGCCAAAAACATATTTATTTACTCAGACAAAAAAACCTGACATTTATTTTTTTAATGGATATGGGGTGTGAGCCCTTTAGCTCTGAGGAGTAGTTGATGCTGCCTCAAGGGTGAGCCCCCGAGGTTTACAACAGCAGCTGGAGAACACACCCTGTGTAATGGGACAGTCTGGAGCTTCACCTTTGCCAGCCACCTCCTCCGCAGGTTGAGCCCTTGGATTCTGGTATCCAGCAGGACTTAGGCGGGTCCCTTGGGCAGAAGGGATAATTAGAGTCCAAAGACACATCAGAGACAGCAGACAGCAGGCTTATGAAAATCAGAGGACAGCCAAGATTGGGGCAGACAGTAAGCAAGAGTTATCAGGTCTAGGCTAGAGGTCAGATCCAGATGGCAGGCAATCGTAGTCTGGTCCACGCAGAAGGTCAAGATCCAAAACAGAAATCCGAGGGAGAAAACACTGACGATGAGAACGAGGAAGACAGGCTGGGCAGGCTGGGCTGGAAGGCGAGGCATGGCAAGGCTGGATGAGGCTGGACTGGAAGGTGAAATGAGGCAAGGCAAGGCAAGGCCAGGCTGGAAGATAAGACAAAGCAAGACTGGACTGGAAGAGATGAGGCAAGGCTGAACTGAAAGACAAGATGAGGCACAGGAACGCTAGCAACAGACACTGCAAGGAATGCAGGAGATCCATTGCTGAAGTGAAGTGGGAGGGTCCCAGGGACCCTTTTATAGGGAGGTGGCAGTGATGTCATCTAAAAGCGCCACACCTTTTCCCACTGTGGCACCTTTAAATCCAGCGATGTCGGGCATGTGTACGCCTATAAAGAAGGCCTGAAGAAATGGACTCCGTGCTACATCTGCGAGGTCCGATGGGGTCTCGCCGGATAGCAGAGTCCCAGCATTTTGTGGCATTAGGGGTGTGTGGCAGCCTGTGGGGATGTCCCACAGGTTGCCAGATGTAATATATTTATGCCACAAAATGCTTTTTAGCAACCAAATGTTCATAATTGACAGGGGTTTATTTTTTATCAAATATTGTTGCACATATGTTCTGCCTCTGCACTGTATGCATATGTTTTTTGTTACACACTGCCACCTTGTGTCATCTTATGATTTTGCTTAGGTTAAAGCAAGGTGTAGATTGCTTTTTCCTTATTGGTTATTGTTTGAATGGTTTTGAGCTCCCTATTGTATCTATCCCTGTTTTTTTTTTCTCTCTCTCTGTCTATGTTCTCTTTCCTTTTCCTATTGACTCCTTGATCACAAGCAGCCTGGGACCGACTCATTTTCTATGGGATAATTCAGCTGAAAAAAGTCTCTTGGCAGACTAACTGTTCTCCTATATTCTCTACAAGCTCCTAGAAGCATCACTCTTTCACCACTATTTCCCATCCACTGCCAGTCCCTATTATTCACTAACAGCTGCAACTTCTACTTCAGCTGCAGTTGTCTGATTACTGAGCTCCAGAAACTCTAACAGCTAAACCAGGTGGTGTCTGAATGGCTATTCTTGTCATCTTGAAAGTCACAGTGAGTATGAAACTGTTTCTTCATTCTAATAAATACTGTTTGGCATTCAACAACTGAGTTCTCTGATATTTGGAAGTTAGGGGAAAAAAGGTTTAACTAACCATTTAGCAAGTTAAGCAAAGGCAGACAATTTATGAGAACAGCACATGTTACAATGTCTACGGAGGTTTGAACTCTCTCCAATAAAGAGCCATCCCACAAATGCATATAAAATGATAATTTTCAAAGGGATTTATGTGGGTAAAATTTTTTTTACCCACATTAGTTGGCTGTCTGACAATTGCCTTCCTTCAATGAGACCAAAAGAATGCATTCTTCCTCAATATGCATACTCAGAACTGTTTGCTTAACAGAAATCAGAGACTGGATGTCTACAGTAAATTCAGACTGGGAGTGAAGGCGGGCAGTCTAGATAGGCCTATTGCTCCTTCTCTGCTGTCATAATACATAACAATAGTAGGAAACAAACAACATTCCCTGAACAGCAAAAGCAAAGGGCGTGGTGATGAAGACAAATAAAAGAGTAGAAAAAAGAAGTATGATCCAGTGATACTAAAGGCCATGGGATAGCCTGGTTGCTACCAGTGGATTACAACTCCAGGTGCCAGCAAGCTGGTGATGGCTGGGTACTGCCCAGCAAGGTCACATGAGCCTAGGAGACCAGATTTTTGGATATTTTTGGTAGCTATCTAGATTATTACAAAACTTGGTATTAACATATGAGGGGGAGGATGATGGCTTAAGTATAGGATCTTGTATGTTCACCTACCTAGGCAATGAGGAAACAAATAAAAATTGATTTGCTTAAGGAGCAATTTCCTGTAAGCAGTTAAGCTTAAACAAAAGGCAGCAGGGATAAATTATTACAGTATGGACAGGAATAACTGGGCAGATTGAATGGAACCAATAGGTCTTCTTCTGCTGCATTTACTATGTTACTAAGATCTGAGACCACTGAATCCAGTTTGAAGACAGCAATCAAAAAGTCTTCTATGTCTGATAACTTTTAGGACAGTTAGGGCACTTTCATTCCATCTGTTCAGGAACAGGCACAAAATCGTGGAGAGAATCTTCTGCAGTCAGTATGTGCATTGTGCTAGAACTCCTGGAGCACAAGAGAAATTACCGTGCCCTAAGCCAAAACACTGGCACCCACCTGAAAGGAAAACAAATCTCTAATCTGGTCCACTGTAGAGCCACTGGTGTCTACCCCCCTCTGTATACTCTGTTGCTTTTTCCCATGGTTTGGTCCAAAATAACTTGACTGCCAACTACTTTTGTACCATTCAGCATGGGTGGGGAGGCAAGAGGCATTACCACTATCTCAGTGTCTTGGTGGGGTTTGACCACACCCACTTCACCTACCACCACCAAAGGATTCACAAGAGTTGAAATGCCTGAAGTCAAAAACCACAAACACATAGGGCCTGTTAAAAGTGAATCAGGCTTACAAACAAAAGGCTTACAAACTGCGTGTGCAAGTTATAAAATCGGGCATACATATGTACACGCCGGGTACATGTGTACATGTATGCCCGCGCGCTGTTTTGAAAATCTACCCCTATTGTTATAAATTATAAAAGGACAGGAAAATTCCTTCAGACATAACTGCCATATTTCTAATCTAGATCAATATTCCAGCACAATGTTAGCAGTTCTCTTAAACTGTAAAGATAAATCCTCTACCTCATGGTTCCTGACTGACCTGCTTTGCCACTGGCTCCCTGTAATCCCTGCATATTTAGTATTAGTTTCTTTAATGGAGGAGCTACACTACAACAGGTAAGTTTTTCTGGCTGAATTCAACTGCAGAGACCTTACTTTGAAGGGGAATCATTTTTATTAATAACTTTTTGTTCTTTTAATTTTCAGAAAAGGGATTTTTTTTGCATTGCTTTTTTTGTTTCTTAGGCATTTTTTTCTACTTAGTTTTAGAAAGGAAAGTAGAGGGGAAGGGGTTGCCTTGCTCTAGTGTCTTTTTGTTTCTGCCTTTGGATTTAGTAGTTCAAAGAGACAGCTTTTTCTTTGAAGCTTGGGAGTTGAAAGGAGCTCATTGCCTGTTTTAATCGGATCAGGATCTGATCTCTACATATAGGTCACACAACTAAGAACTAATCTGCCTTTATTGGAGGAGCTAAACTACAACAGGTACGTTTTTCTGGCTGAAGGGGGATAATTTTTATTAATAACTTTTTGTTATTTTAATTTTTGAAAAAGGGATTTTTTTTTTTTTTGCATTGCTTTTTTTTTGTTTCTTAGGCATTTTTTCTACTTACTTTTAGAAAGGAAGAGTAGAAGGAAGGAGCAAAATATTTTTGGAGAGAAAAAAACTATTGTGGCAGTTTCTTTAGTATATTTGTGTGTCTATATTAAATAGCTAGTCAGAAGGCAGGCAGAAGCCAGGAGTTTTGATTTTTCTCCTTCACACCCTCCCCTAGCTCATCCTCTGATTTATAGGTAGGAGACACTTTTACATAAAAAAATATATATTAATCAGCCTTTTAACTTAAACACAGGATTGCCCCAAGCCTTATCAACAGTTTAATTATCCCCTTGTAGGTCACTACCAGATAAATAGTGAATACACTAATACATTTAAAGGACTCAAATTGTATACAGCCCTACTCCTATAGCAACCTAAACTTAACTAGGAACTGAAAAAAATTAAGATGAAGGCATCAGTTCAGCAGCAAGAGGGGGAGCTTTCCAGTCTTTTGCATTTAGTGTCACATGTATGATTTTTTACCTGCTGGTGAGAGGTTGGATGTGCGCACCCTGTCACTCAGAGAATGAGTCCAATCTCTGGAGGCTAGAATGGCAGACCTGGAGGAGCTGAGACAGACAGAGAGGTATATAGATGAGACCTTCAGGATTATAGTAGCCAAGTCCCAAATCTGGTCTGGCAGCCCTGGTGCTGCCTTGGAGGAGGAAGTTCTCCTGGTTGGACAGCATCAACTTTGTACAGCAGGAAATTATCCTGAAGCAAGGACTTTCTCTCCAGGTGGTGCATTGTCCTCTCACACCAAGGATGTGTCCCCCAGGGCTACTGCCAGGACAGAATGGTTAGGTCAGCCATCATAGTTGGTGATTCTGTTATTAGGAATGTAGATAGGTGGATGACTGGTGAGAGTAAGGATTGCTTGGTAACATGCCTATCTAGTGTGAATGTGGCAGACCTCATGTGTACCTAGATAGGATTTTAGGCAGTGCTGGGGAGGAGCCGGTTGTCGTGGTACATGTAGGCACCAAAGACATACGAAAATGTGGGAGAGAGGTTCTGGAAGCTAAATTTAGGCTCTTAGGTAGAAAGCTGAAAAACAGAACTTCCAGGGTAGCATTCACTGAAATGCTCCCTTTTCCACATGCAGGTCCCCAGAGGCAGGCAGAGTTCCAGAGTCTCAATGCATGGATGAGATGATACTGCAAGGAAGAGGGATTCAGTTTTGTAAGGAACTGGGGAACCTTCTGAGGAAGGGGGGAGTCTTTTCCAAAGGGATGGGCTCCACTTTAACCAGGGTGGAACCAGGCTGCTGGCACCAACCTTTAAAAATGAAATAGAACAGCTTTTAAACTAGAACAAAGGGGAACTCCGATAGTCACTCAGCAATGCATGGTTCAGAGGGAGGTATCTTCGAAGGATACTAATGAAGTAATAGAGTTAGGGTATCCCAACAGAGAGGTTCCAATAATAAGAAAAGTAGTCCATGTGCCTATATGTAAAGAATCACCTGAGCTAAATGATTACAAATTATCCCTGACAACTGAAAAGCAAAATGTTAATACAAACAAAAAACACACTTTGAAATGTTTGTATTCTAAGGCTAGAAGTCTAAAAGTAAGATGGGTAAGTTAGAGTACAGCAGTGAATGATGACAGACTTAATTTGCATCTCAGAGACATGGTGGAAGGAGGATAAACAATGGGATAGTGCTATACCACGGTACAAATTATATTGCAATGATAGAGAGGAGAAACTTGATGGCGGGGGATGGCATAGTGTCCAACAGGATAAAGAACCAGCAAGAGACTAAATGCACAATGGAATCTTTATGGGTAGAAATACCTTATTTGTTGGGGAAGAGTATAGTAATAGGAGTATATTACTGCACACCTGGCCAAAATGATGAGGACAGTGAATTGCTAAGAGAAATTAGGGAAGCTAACCAAATTGGTAGTGCAGTAATAATGGGAGATTTCAATTATCCCAATATTGACTAGGTAAATGTAACATCAGGACATGCTAGATAAATAAAGTTCCTGGATGGAATAGATGATAGTTTTATGGAGCAATTGATTCAGGAACCAACAAGAGAGGGAGCAATTTTAGATCTAATTCTCAGTGAAGACCAGTATCTGGCGAGGGAGGTTACAGGGGTGGAGCCGCTTGGCAATAGTGATCATAACATGATCAAATTTTAATTAATGACAGGAAGGGGGACAGTAAGTAAATCCATGGCTCTAGCACTAAACATTCAAAAAGGAAACTTTGACAAAATAAGGAAAATAATTTAAAAAAAAACAAAAAACTGAAAGGTGCAGCTACAATGGCAAAAAGTGTGCAACAGGCGTGGACATTGTTTAAAAATACCAGCCTAAAAGTACTCTTCAGTACTATGCCGGCAATCGTTTGGCCGTGGAAGGAAGGCCAAATGATTGCCAGCATGGTTAAAAAGTAAGGCGACAAAGGCCATTTTAGCCAAAAGATCTTCATTCAAAAATTGGAAGAGGAATCCATCAGAGGAAAATGGATAAAGCATAAGCATTGACAAGTTAAATGTAAGAAATTGATAAGAAAGGCTAAGAGAGAATTTGAAAAGAAAAAACTCATAATAAAAACTTTTAAAAATATATCCAAAGCAGAAAGCCTATGAGGGAATTGGTTGGTCTGTTAGAGGATTGAGATGCTAAAGGGGCACTTAGTGAAGATGCCATTCCAGAAAGACTAAATTAATTCTTTGCTTCAGTGTTTACTGAAGAGGATGTTGGGGCATAACCACTCCGGAGATGCTTTTCAAGGGTGATGATTCAGATGGACTGAAATAAATTATGGTGAACCTGGAAGATGTAGTAGGCCAGATTGACAAATTCAAGAGTACTATATCGCCTAGACTGGCTAGTATACACCTCAGGGTTCTGAAAGAACTCAAAAATGAAATTTCAGACCGATTAGTTAAAATTTGTAACCTATCATTAAAATCATCCATTGTACCTGAAGACTGGAGGGGAGATCCGAGAAAACTATAGACCAGTGAGTCTGACTTCAGTGCCGGGAAAAATCGTGGAAACTGTTATAAAGAATAAAATCACAGAACATTTAGATAGACATGGATTAATGGGACACAGCCAGCATAGGTTCACCTAAAGGAAGTCTTGCCTCACAAATCTCCTACATTTTTATGATGGGGTGAAGAAACATGTGGACAAAGATGAACCAGTAAATGTGCTGTATTTGGATTTTTCAGAAGGTGTTCAACAAAGTCCCTTATGAGAGGCTTCTAAAAAAAAACTTTAAAAGTCATAGGATAGGAGGTGATTTCCTTTTGTGGATTGCAAACTGGTCAAAAGACAGGAAACAGAGAATAGAATTAAATGGACTGCTTTCACAGTGGAAAAAGGTAAACAGTGGAGTGCCTCAGAGATCTGTACTAAGAACAGTGCTTTTTAATAAATTTATAAATTATCTGGAAAGGGGCACGCCAAGTGAGGTGCTTAAATTTGCGGATTACACAAAATTATGCAGAGTAGTTAAATCTCAGGAGGATTGTGACAAATTGCAGGAGAACCTTGTGAGACTGGAAGATTGGGCGTCCAAATGGCAGATGAAATTTAATGTGGACAAGTGCAAGATGATGCATATAGGGGAAAATAAACCTTGCTGTGGTTATACGATGTTAGGTTCCACTTTAGGAGTTACCACCCAGGAAAGAGACCTAGGTGTCATAGTGGATAAAAGATTCAAATCGTTGGCTCAGTGTGCTATGGTAGTCAAAAAAGCAAAAACAATGTTAGGGTTATTAGGAAGGAAATGGTGAATAAAATGGTGGATGTCATAATCCCTCTGTATCACTCCATGGTGAGATCACACCTTGAGTACTGTGTGCAGTTCTGGTCACCACATCTCAATAAAGATATAGTTCTACTAGAGAAAGTACAGAGAAGGGCGATCAGAATGATAAAGGAGATTAAACTACTCCCCTATGAGTAAAGGATAAAGAGGTTAGGTCTGTTCAGCTTGAAGAAGAGACGGCTAAGGGGGGATATGATAGATGTCTACAAAATCATGAAAGGACTTGAACAGGTAAATGTGAAGTGGTTATTTATTCTTTCCTATAATACAAGGACTAGGAGGCACTCCATGAAATTAGCAAGTAGCTCATTTAAAACAAATCAGAGAAAATTGTTTTTCACTCAACGAATAATTAATCTCTGGAAATCATTGCCAGAGGATGTGGTTACGGCAGTTAGTGTAACTGGGTTTAAAAAAGGTTTGGATTAGTTCCTAGAGCAGAAAGTCCATAAACTGCTATTAATCAATAAGGATCAGTAGTATGGGATCTATGCATTTACGGGTACATTTTATAAGGCTTATGTGTGTCTATACTGGGAGATATGCGTGGCTGGGCTGTGTGCGCGCCATAGGCTTTTTCATAGCTCCTAGCATTCGCTGAAGACTAGCTTGATAGAAAAGGGGCGGGCTGGGGGTGGGGTCTGGGCAGGGCGTGGGTAGGGCATGGGCAAGCCAGGGCAGCGCCATTAGGCACTGTCCCGCTGAAACACTCGCCGGCAGCCGGCCGGCCCGCGTAACCTGCTACTGCTCCAGAGAGCAGGTAAGTATCTAAACAAAACAAAACAAAGTTAGTTAGCGAGGTTTTAGGGGTCGGAGCAGATAAGAAAAAAGAGAGGTAAGTAAGCTAGGGGGTTTAGGAAGTTCCCTTCCAGTCTTCTCCTTTATTGGAGCAGACTGGGAGGGAACTTTGTAAAAGGGCCTCTCACTTTGCCATATGCATCTAATTTATTTATTTATTTATTTAGTGATTTTTTTTTTTATATACCGCGGCACGTAAAAAAAATACATCACCTCGGTTTACAGTAATAAAATGTTCTCCCCTTATAAGCGCGAGTCTGCATTCACACGCACATGCATGCGCCGATATTAAATCAGCGCGTCCATCTGCACATGCCTGGAATCACGCACACATGGACACCCGTACATGGGTCTTAAAATTTACCCTTTAATGTTTGGGTAATTGCCAGGTACTTGTGACTTGGTTGGCCACTGCTGGACACAGGATACTGGGCTTGATGGACCCTTGGTTTGACCCAGTAGGGCATATCTTATGTTCTTAGATGTAAACTCATTCATTCTGTCTCCTGGTACTATAGTGTTTTACCTCTCTTTGGCCAACAGATGTCCTTCAATCACAGTAATATAGTACTACCCAGATATGTTATAACATTTTTTTCCTATTATTTTTCTTTTATTCACAAATATTTGTTTTCCTTTGCTCTGTGATATTATACTAGCACCACAAACTATATTTTCACATTAAAGTTTATCTGGAGCACTTGTTAGATTTTTGGTCAATAGTTTTCAAGAATGTAAAGGCAATAATCCTCAGTAATGTAAACATTTTTGCCACTGATTTTTTAAATGAATTTATATGGTTAAAATCACCATACAGAAGCAAAGTCTATATGAAACCGTGGAGATAGAGTCTGGCTCATTATTTGGCAACAGACTCTAGGCAGGAGAGAAAATATTATGAGATCCATATTCAGTGGCATGTAGCCAGATAACTGACAAGTTATCCGGTTGAATGGAGACTGAATATTTTGGGCAAGTACCCAGCTAACCTTTAATCAGATATCTCATTATGGGCCGGATTTTAATAGCTATACATGAGCGTAGATTTCTGCGCGCAACCCGGCGTGCGCATGTTATAAAATCCGGGGTCGGCGCGCACAAGGGGGTGCTCACTAGTGCACCTTGCGCATGCCGAGCCCTAGGGGAGCCCCGATGGCTTTCCCCGTTCCCTCTGAGGCCGCTCCGAAATCAGAGTGGCCTCGGAGGGAACTTTCCTTCCGCCCCCCCCCACCTTCCCCTCCCTTCCCCTATCTAACCCGCCCCCCAGCCCTACCTAAATCCCCCCCTACCATTATTTTATAAGTTGCGCCTGCCTCCAGGCAGGCATAGGTTGCGAGCGCCGGTCAATGACCGGCCCGCGATCCCGGGCACAGAGGCAAATGTCTGCTGTGCCTGGAGGCTACGGCCACGACCCCGACCCCAGACCGCCCCACCCACGTCCTGCTCCTTTTTTCGAGCCCCGCAACATACGCGCGTCCCAGGGCTTTACGTGCGCCGCCAGACCTTTTGAAATAGGCCCGGCGCGTGTAATCCGCTGGATTTACGCGCATAGGCTTTGAAAGTCTGCCCCTATCTGTATAAAATTTAGCCAGATAACACGGGGCATTTCAGGAGTGTTTCTGGAGGGAGTTAGCTGGATAACATATCCAGGTCTAGACGTCTTGTACAACAGACTTAAAGTTAGTCAGATAAACGTATGCAGCTATCTTTAAGATAGCTGCCTATATTCTATAGAGCAGCTGCATCACTGAATATATCTCTCCAAAGTTAGCCCGATAAGTTTATCTGACTATCTTTGCAATCCGGCTAGCTATTGAATATGAACCTCTCAATTTCTAAAATCTCAACAAATGTTTGCTTCCTTTATTCTGCTGTCCTTTCTAAATAACTTATAAATGCCTGGAATTGCAAATCAATTGGAACACTAAAAAGCAAATCTTCCAAAAATTTACTTCACAGTTCCCTGTTATTGCAAATACTTACGCTCCTCAGTATGCACCTAAATGCAAATTGCCTGCTGCAGTGGCTGCTTACTGGAGTCACCTTACAGAGACTTTTTTTTTTACACTATCCAGCTAATTGTAGGCTTGCAATTTTTATGACTGGATAGCCAGCTAATTTTTCCAGGCTAGCAATGAACATCTAGATAAAATTTAGGCCACATCCCTGCCCTGTCTCTTTATCCTGCTAAGATTTAGCCAGGCAATGAATTACCTTGTTAAACTTGGTCGGATTATTTAAAACTCAGGATTTTTTCCACTAAGTCTTGCACTTAGCCAGAAAAACCCTTCTGAATATTGATCACAAATTGGGAAAAGCCCTTTAAGATTAATGTACTCAGTATAATTTTAATAATAGAGCCAACAGGTCATGCCTATGTGTGTTTATCACATATAGGGGAAGATTTTAAAACATACGCGCGTGGCGTACATTTATGCGTGCAACCCGGCGCGCACAAATGTACGCCTGATTTTATAACATGTGTGCGCAGCCATGCACGTTATAAAAGCAGGAGTCGACGCGCGGAACGGGGTGCGCAATTGAGCACCTTGCGCGTGCCAAGCCACACTGCCTTCCTCTGTTCCCTACCCCCCACCCCACCTTTCCTTCCCCTAACTCTCCCGACCCCAGCCCTAAGTTAAACCCCCCTAAAAAATGTATCTTACCTAGTTACGCCTGCCTTGGGCAGGCGCAAGTTGTGTGCGCCGGCTGACGGCCAGCCCGTGATCCCAGGCACAACGACAAATGGCCGCTGTGCCTGGAAGCTCCAGCCCCACCCCTCCCCCACCCCTTTTTTCAAGCCCCGGGACATATACACTACGGATGTGAATCGTTTTTTGACGATTTAAAATATCGTCCGATATATTTTAAATCGTCAAAAATCGTTAGAAGCGCGATACACTAGGAATTCCCATGATTTATAGTCAAAAATCGTAAATCGGGGGAAGGGGGAGGGCGGAAAAACCGGCACACTAAAACAACCCTAAAACCCACCCCGACCCTTTAAAATAAATCCCCCACCCTCCCGAACCCCCCCAAAATGCCTTAAATTACCTGGGGTCCAGAGCGGGGGTCCCGGTGTGATCTTTTACTCTCGGGAACTGCGGTGCGTTGTAGAAATGGCGCCGGCGCTACCTTTGCCCTGTCATATGACAGGACAAAGGTAGCGCCGGCGGCATTTTGTTTTTTGTCCCCCGACGTCAGGAACGTAGGAGATCGCTCCCGGACCCCCGCTGGACCCCCAGGGACTTTGGCCAGCTTGGGGGGGCCTCCTGACCCCCACAAGACTTGCCAAAAGTCCAGCGGGGGTCCGGGAGCGACCTCCTGCACTCGAATCGTTTTGCCGTACGGCCAGCGCCATTTTACGCAAAATGGTGCCGGCCGTACGGCAACACGATTCGAGTGCAGGAGGTCGTTCCGGACACCCGCTGGACTTTTGGCAAGTCTTGTGGGGGTCAGGAGGCCCCCCCAAGCTGGCCAAAAGTCCCTGGGGGTCCAGCGGGGGTCCGGGAGCGATCTCCTACGCTCCTGATATCAGGGGACAAAAAAACAAAATGGGGCCGGCGCTACCTTTGCCCTGCTGTCATATGACAGGGCAAAGGTAGCGCCGGCGCCATTTCTACAACGCACCGCAGGCCCGAGAGTAAAAGATCACACCGGGACCCTTCCTCTGGACCCCAGGTAATTTAAGGCATTTTGGGGGGTTCGGGAGGGTGGGGGATTTATTTTAAAGGGTTGGGGTGGGTTTTGGTGTGCTGGTTTTCCCGCCCTCCCCCGATTTACGATTTACATGATATTTTAAAAAACAAAACCGCGACGATAAGATTCCCTCCCCCCTCCAGCCGAAATCGATCGTTAAGACGATCGCACGATTCACATCTCTAATATGCGCGTCCTGGGGCTTTACACGCGCCGCCGGGCCTTTTGAAAATAGGCCCTACGCGCGTAGGGCTTTTAAAATCTGCCCCATAGAGCCTTACTTTGGAACTTGTTCATGGTGTAGTATTTGTGTGTGTAGTTGGAAGCACAGAGATTAATGCTAGTATTTTATCTGCTCATTTTTACTCCAAAAGTAAGCGTGTACGTTTCAGAATGGGAGAATATTTCCAAAGAAATAATATGCCCATTTTCCTTAACCATTTTATAAACAAATATGCGCATTTTTTACACATTAAATAATCGCGACACTGCACAAGTAAAACCCCAGAATTAAATCTGGTGGCAGGTATCCTTTTAAAGCATGAGCAAGAACTCGGAATCACCAATTCGCCGATGCCTCCACCAGTTCTCCCAGTCTTTCTCCAGTTCATCTAGCACTTCCCCCTGAATCCCCAACGTTTCACCCATACCTCTCAATCAAAAACTGCAGACAACAGACAAGTTTGATTTCACATGTGCCAGTCACACAGTAGGTGTAAAAGCATATGAACAAGTTCGATAAGGCATACATATATCTCTCTTCTAAAATAGCAACTTCCATGCATACTTGTTAACACTACCCTAGAATTTCCCTTAACTGCCCCCTTTTTCTCCCAGTAACACGTACACACAAAACCAAAAATATGCACGTACGTTTGACATTTATAAAATAGCGTGTACATGCACACATGCTATATATGTTCGTGTACATGCTATTTTCATGAAAAAAAAAACCTACTTTGAAAATTAAGTCATATCTAGTTTGAAAACTAGATCTGCTAGAATTGAAACATATGCAGTATATATTGTTTCTGTGAGTGAAGCTCCATTAGTAATTACTTACTTGGTACTTCTCCATTCAATGACTCCCTTGACTCCATCATTGGCCTCAATAATGATCTGAGCAGCCATGCCTTCAACATCTAAAAGCAAAGTAAAAACAAAAGAATAGACACAACCGAATGGAAGCAGTACTGCTAAGTACAAAAGAACAGAGAGGAAGCCAGGAAACAGGACCATGAACACATTCATTAGCAGTGTGTAGAAGCACATTATGCATAAATACCAGCTTTGGAAATGAGCTTGAATTCTACACTAATAAATGTTTAAAATATTTCACTAGGGATTCTTGTTCTTGTTGATGGTGGCCAAGAGTAGGTACATCTAACAAATATGATGGAAGCAGGCAGTTTTTCTTTTTTATGGATAAATAGTATTACATGTATACAGATATATATATCTGTATGCATGCAAGCAAGCAGCATTAAAGTTTCAAGTTCATCTACATTTATTTTCTATCCTAAAAAGAATAAAAATAAACCCCAAAGGATGTGCTTAAGAACTCTAAAAGAGGTATCTTGCAAAAGGCATGCATATCTGCAAGTTCCAAACTTGTAAAATATAAATAAAAACAAGAGAAAACTAAAATCTTTTTCTCATTAGGAATTGAATGCATTAATTCTTATGCATTAATTTATTGTTTTATGTTAATTTATAGTTTGTAATTTTGTTAACTTATTGTTCAATTACTTAATTCTGTCCTATCTTCCGACATCCATGTTTTTACTCTCCCTGTTTTAATGTAACTTCTCTTTTCCACTTATACGTTAATTGGTTTTTCCCCTTGTTCTAATGTAAACCGGTACGATAAGACCTGGTCTTGAGTGTCGGTATAGTAAAAGAAGTTACATAAATAAATAAATAAATAAATGTAAAAATGGCCATAAATATAAATGTAGGAAAACATAGGTTTTGAGACTACCTATTCCAAGTTAAAACAAATGCCATTAAACTGGTTGCACTAAACAAGATCTACTTAATCAACAGCCTGGGACTGAATAGTTAGAAAAAAAAAGATCCCTTCTAAAAGAATGATGTACAAAACAGTTGAGGGGACCATTTCTTAACAGTTGAAAACTCCACCATCATGGCAATTATGCAATGTGATATTTTTTATATGCAAAAAACAAAAATGGCCTGTGAAGGCCACTTGTGCGGGAATGACAACCACATTAAGTACATCAAAAAGATTTATCAGGAGTACTTTTTCACATCTGCAGACACCATAGACTGAAAGACATTCAGGAGATGTCCTGAAATGGTTCCATTTATTCAAACACTTTGAAAATTGAGCTAGGGTAGGTCCAAGAGGTGAATGGCAATTCTGAAAATTTAGGTTTATTGACATGTAAATCTATATGAGCTGATCCAGGGATTCTCTACCTCAGTCTTAGGGTAAGAAAGGAATTTGTATGGGGGGAACATATTTGGCAGTTAAAGTTCTGCAGGATTTTTTCCTTTCTTCTGGATGACGGCATGCAGGAACCTCCTCAAATGTGGTTACTCTAAGGGATGTTGGTCTCTCATTTTATTTATTTATAACTTTTTATATACCAAGGTTCAATTAACAAGATTAATTATCACTTAGTCTTGTTTTACAATGAACAGGGCAGAAGTAACCTGGATTAAAACAATGAACAGGGTAGAAGTAACCTGGATAAACATAAAATGGGTGAAGCAAGTATAGAGAATTGGGTCTGTATAACTTGGGCGAAAAGCAGGGAAATTAAATAGGGGAGGACTATGAAGGCCTCAAGTTGGATAGTGTACTCATGATGCGGATAAGAACCAAGGCTGACGTGAGTAGTTATGGGAAGGCTTGTTCGAATAACAAAGTCTTAAGTCTCTTCTTAAAGGTGATTGGACCTTTATCTCATATCAAGCTATGAAGTCAATATTCAAAGGATTTGTCTTTGTCCCGCTAACTTTCAAAGGATTTGTCTTTGTCCACTGCCTCACTTTCAGTCTCCATGTGAAAATGCATAAATCATACCAAAAAGAATCACATTTTCAGTTCTAATCCCAAACTCTTCTTTTTTTTTTTTAATTTCTGCCAGTATTTCACATACAAGCCCAACTTCTTAAAGAGCTGTTAATGGAATCCTCTAGCAAGACTTTCTGACAATGTTTATTTGTTAGCATACTCTGTTCAAAGCAAGTTATCTGAGCCTTTTATTAGAAAGGACGTACAGGGTCTTGCATGCATATATACATCTTTGGTTCATTCTTATGTTACACTCTTAAAAGGTACCACAAGCTACAAAAAAATCGTTGCATCTAGAATCAATATGGCTACTAGAACATCACACCGCTGAAAATGTTTCAAAATCAAAAGGTGTCTTGCAGGAATACACATGGGCTACACCACTGTTTCCCAACCAGTGTGCAGTGATTAAAGTGTCAGTTTTCCTGATGGAAAAAGGTCATTAGTGGAGTATCACAGGGTTCTCTACTAGGATCTGTGCTGTTAAAATATTCATAGATGATCTGGAAAAGGGAATGATGGGTAAGGTGATCAAATTTGCCAATGACCCAAATTTATTCAAAGTTGTGAGAACAGCAGTGGATTGTGAGGAACTTCAGAAGGACCGTGTGAGACTAGCAGATGAAATGTAAGGTGGAAATGCGCAAAGTGCTGCACATAGGGAGAAACAATCCCTACTACAGATACACAGTCCTGAGTTCTCTGTATTAGGAATCACCAGTCAGTAAAGGCCTTGGAGTCCTTGTGGACAACACATTGAAATCCCAGGGTCAGTGTGTAGCAATGGTCAAAAAAAGCAAATAGAATGTTTGGTGATTAAAATGTAAAATATCATATTGCCTCTGTATCAATCTATATTATGACCGCCCTTTGAGTATTGGGTACAATTTTGGTTGCCCATCTCTAGTTCTGCCCATCTAGCAGAACTAGAAAAAATTGCAGTGAAGGGCAACAGAAAAGAAAAAGAACACGAAATGGCTCCCCTATGAAGAGAGTTCTTCAGCTTCGAAAAGAGATAGCTGAGAGATGATAGAAATTTATAAAATCATCAAGGAGCGAAACAGGGTGGCGATTAGTTAACATAAGAACATAAGAAATGTCATACTGGGTCAGACCAAGGGTCCATTAGTGGCCAATCCAAGTCACAAGTACCTGGCATGTATCCAAACATTAAAAAGATCCCAAGCTACTAGAGCTGATAACAAGCATGGCTATTCCTTATTGATTAATAGCGGTTTACGGGCTTCTCCTCCAAGAACTTATCCAAAACATTTTTAAACCCATCTACATTAACAGATCAATGCAATATAGTGTGCTCTGCGAGGCGCATGGACTTACAGTGCTTGGACATGCGTTTTGGATGCGCATCCAAAACCCCTCATGCAATAACGGCCTAATTTTCAGAAGCTCGCACGCGTAAATTTTGGGGGTTATGCGCGTGGCTAGGCCTGCGCATGCCGAGCACATTTTGGAAAGGGCCCAGCCATGCGCATAACCCCCGATATGTGCAGAAGTGCCAGGCCTAAAGGAAGAGGCAGGCTGGGCTGGGACAGCGTCATCAGACGCTGTCCCAGGGAAGCGCCCACCGGGAGTTTAATTGGAATTGTCTGGGGGGGGGAACTGGGGAAGGCCCTGTTGCATTGCCTCACGTTTTTTTCAAATATTCCCCGCTCGTTTTGCATGTTAAAGGAAACCTGCCCACACATGCGTGTACGAATTTTAAAATCTGCGACGTGCGCATATTATAAAATAACTGCATCCATGTGCTCTCACGCACGTTTTAAAATCTACCCTTAAGGGGATTAGCTCATCCAAACACACATCCAAACTAGTGCGTTGCTAATAGAGCTTACACATGTACATTCATGTTGATGAGGCTATCATCTATTATCCTCAATGCAAAAAATTGCCCCGCAGCCACTGCACCCATTTTAACGCTGCAAATTTAATGCCTGCCTGGGAACGGGCATTAAAGCATGTGGTGCAAAAGAAGATACTAAATAGGAGGAAAGACAGAAAGCAGAATTATGTCCCACTCAAAGGCTTAACAAAAACAAAAAATCCTGCTTTCTATGGTTCCTCATAGGGGGAGCACAGAAAGCAGCAGGCCCAAGGTCTGGCCCAATCAGAACCACAGCTGGCAGTGAATGAAGGAGTGAATACATTAATATTAAGGGTTGGGCACTTGATATTAATTTATTCAGTCCTTCACTTCCTGCTGATTGGTCCATTCACTGTCACATGGGGAGGAGGTCTGGCCAGGCTGCTCTAGATGCACAACTACTTTTCCTGGGCGCCCGATGCAGAGCTCTAAGGATGCACAAATTACCCATTGCGTGTCCCTTTTAGCACGGCTGCTCATTTGCTTATTTCATCAAGTGCCCAGGACAGGTGGGATATGTGCGCATTCCAAAAATGTGCACCCAGTTTGGACGCATATTTTTCACTTGCTGATATTGCATCGGCCTGTAACTTCCTTAACCACATCCTCTGGCAATGAATTCCAGAGCTTAACTGGAACACATTTGTTCTAAATGTGCTGCTTTCTAACTTCATGGAGTGCCCCCTAGTCCTTCTATTATCTGAAAGAGTAAATAACCAAATCTTATTTACCCACTGACGTCCCCCCTGCCCCCCAGCCACCTCTTCTTCAAATAATAGCCTTTCAAATAATCCTAAAACAAGGAGGGACTCCATGAAACTAAAATCCATCAGATTTAAAACAAATAGTAGAAAGTACTGTGAGACTCAAACACCAGTGACTACTTGCTCATTAACTATTCTCACAGCTTCTCAGATCAAGTCAGTGATTTTTGCACATGCT
Organism: Rhinatrema bivittatum; assembly: GCF_901001135.1. Taxonomy (NCBI): domain Eukaryota; kingdom Metazoa; phylum Chordata; class Amphibia; order Gymnophiona; family Rhinatrematidae; genus Rhinatrema; species Rhinatrema bivittatum. Next base: position 661,795,097 of record NC_042615.1, read on the forward strand.
CAGTCTTATTTTCCAGCAAACATACAATTCAAACCTTTAATTAGACACAGGATTAGTTCAAATTGTCTACTTCCCAGCACATACAAATTCAAACTTCACACAGGATTAAGTCAAGCTCTCAAACTACATAACAGTAGTTTGAGAGTTTTGAACCGTATAAAATACAGTTCTCATGCACACATGTGCACTGTATTTTAATATTCTCTCTCTCTCATATACATGCAGGCACTCTCTCATACAAACATGCAGGCGTTCTCTCTCTCTCTCACACATAGGTTCTCTTTGTCTCTCATGCATACAATTCAGGCTCATACACACAGGCTCGCTCTCTCTCATAACACTCATGCAGATGCTCTCTCTCAAACACTCATGCAGGCACTGGCTCATGTACATACGCAGGCTCTTTCTCTCATACGCTCATGCAGACTCTCTGTCTCTCATGCACACATGCAGGTTCTCCCCTCTCTCTCATGCACACACAAGCACTCTCCCTCATGCATGTACACATAGGCTCTTTCTTTCATACACACAGACATGCAGATGCTGGACCAGAGGCAGCATGGATTCATACACACAGACATGCAGATGCTGGACCAGAGGCAGCATGGATTCATACACACAGACATGCAGATGCTGGACAAGAGGCAGCATGGATTCACCAGGGGAAGATCCTGTCAGACAAATCTGATAGAATTTTTTGACTGGGTAACCAAGGAATTGGATCAAGGAAGAGTGCTCGATGTCATCTACTTGGACTTCAGCAAAGCTTTTGATACGGTTCCGCACAGGAGACTGGTGAATAAAATAAGAAGCTTAGGAGTGAGTGCCAAGGTGGTGACCTGGATTGCAAACTGGTTGACGGACAGAAGACAATGTGTGATGGTAAATGGAACTCTCTTTGAAGAGAGAGCAGTGTTGAGCAGAGTGCCGCAAGGATCGGTGTTGGGACCGGTCCTGTTCAATATCTTTGTGAGCGACATTGCGGACGGGATAGAAGGTAAGGTTTGTCTTTTTGCGGATGACACTAAGATCTGCAACTGAGTGGACACGCCAGAAGGAGTGGAGAGAATGAGACGGGATTTAAGGAAACTGGAAGAGAGGTCAAAGATATGGCAGCTGAGATTCAATGCCAAGAAGTGCAAAGTCATGCATATAGGGTGTGGAAATCTGGACGAACTGTATTCGATGGGGGGAGAAGGGCTGATGTGTATGGGGCAGGAGAGAGACCTTGGGGTGATAGTGTCTAATGATCTGAAGTCGGTGAAAAAATGTGACAAGGCGATAGCTAAAGCCAGAAGAATGCTGGGCTGCATAGAGAGAGGAATATCGAGTAAGAAAAGGGAAGTGATTATCCCCTTGTACAGGTCCTTGGTGAGGCCTCACCTAGAGTACTGTTTTCTGGAGACCGTATCTCCGAAGGGACAGAGACAGGATGGAGGCAGTCCAGAGAAGGGCAACCAAAAAGGTGGAGGGTCTTCATCAAATGACTTATGAGGAGAGATTGAAGAATCTAAATATGTACACCCTGGAGGAAAGGAGGAGTAGGGGTGATATGATACAGACTTTCAGATACTTGAAAGGTTTTAATGATCCAAAGACAACGACAAACCTTTTCCGTTGCAAAAAAATCAGCAGAACCAGGGGTCACGATTTAAAACTCCAGGGAGGAAGACTCAGAACCAATGTCAGGAAGTACTTCTTCACGGAGAGGGTGGTAGATACCTGGAATGCCCTTCCGGAGGAAGTGGTGAAGGCCAAAACTGTGAAGGATTTCAAAGGTGCGTGGGATAAATACTGTGGATCCATAAAGTCTAGAGGATGTGAATGAAGAGAAGAGGCATGGGGGTGGCTTGAGGGAATGATGGCTACTACCTGGAGATGAATATACATTAATGGCTGGGGTGGAAGGGAAATAGAATAAAAAAAGGTTACTAAGAGCCAAGAGAAACAGATAAGTATGTGAGAAAAAAAAAGTGTGAAAGCTTGCTGGGCAGACTGGATGGGCTGCATGGTCTTCTTCTGCCGTCATTTCTATGTTTCTATGTTTCTTAGGCCTCCTCCTTTGCACTGGGCCTTGGCCATGCCGGTGCTGCTCCTTATTTACTGCCGGATGACAGTTGGGAGGAAGTCAATGCTTCTAGTGGCCATGTGACCGCCAGATGCATCATTCTTCCAGCCAGGTAGGCCTTTCTCTTCCGGCCACAGCAGGCAGCGGGTAGAGCTCCATAGCAGCTCCGCCGATCCCTTCATCGAGCCGCAACATTTTGAGCTCCATCATGGCCCCACCAAGCCCTTCATTGAGCCATGATAGTTTGAGCTCTGTTGCAGCCCCGCCAAGCCCTTTATCCAGCCATGTTGGATTGTGCTTTGTTACGGCCCTGCCGAGCCATTCTTCCGCAGCAGCCCCTCTCAGCGAATCACGAGACCAGTGTGACCAGCTCACCAGGGGATGCCCAATCCCCCAATAGGCCAATTTACCCCTGCCATGAAAGTTTGATTAGCTTAAGCAGAAATTATTAAGAGGTCCATATTAGTAAGCTGGTGAGCAGACAAGTTAATCCATCTGCTGAATATGCCTGGATAAAGTCCCAGTTAGCTGGATAACTTAATCCAGCTAACTCTAGAACTTTATCCGACAAACTTAACTCTATTTATTTATTTCTAAATGCTTACATATATACCGCACTCCCAGAAATCTGACCAGTGCGGTGTACAACAATAATAAAACAACATAAAATACACCCTGGAATGCCTTTTAGTTATCCAGATAAGTTTTATCCAGCTGACTTGGAGGCAGTCAGAGCATGGGAATTTTGAAAATCTGCAGTTTGACCAGCTAAGTTACAAACCATTTGAATATTGACCTCTATGTAGCTGTAATATGGCTTTCAAATTCCAGTTCGAAAAAACATGTCCTATAAGCAACGATGTTGTAAATGTAACTGGCAGAAGCGTTAGAGGAATACAACAAAACTGAATGAAGACATTTTCAAAGCCATCCATGTAAAATGGCCTGTCTCAAAGTTGCCCTCCTCTTCCTGTGCACAGGCTTCCCTAGTGCACATACTTTTATCTGGGTTAAAAAGAGTCATTATGATGGGTGTGTTTAGAAAAAGGGAGGAAAATAGAATGCATATGGACATGTGCTATATTGTCCTCGCTTGGCCATTCACACAAGAAGCATGTGGAAAATGAGCAGCCACTTTTCCTGCATGTAGTTTGCAACTGTTAATTTTCAAAGGCTAACTGTGTGGGTGGTTTTCCTTTGAAAACTGACTGCCTAAAGTGCCCATGTACATTGCAAACAAAATGGGCTATTCAAAATTGCCCCCCCCCCCACCCCAGTATTCTTGGTCACACAGTCATCCCCTTCGGCCATTGCAGAAAACGAGGGAGGTTTGTGGCTTTGAATTTCAGTCATCAACTGTTGCCCAGTCTAAATAAACTAGCATTGAGTTTTGTGGTTTTCCTTTTGTTCTGTAAAAAAATTGGGTCTGTTAATTTTATAGGCATGCACAGAAGACAGAAAAAGATAAGAAATGATTATAACTGCAGGCTGGAAAATAAAGATAATAAAGCAAAAAACAATCAAGGGAATATATGACAAATTCCGAGAACCTCATATTTGATCCAAATGAGAAATCCAAAACAGGTGATTCTCTTTGTGAAAGAGAGAAACAGTAAATTACAGACTATTAAGCGCATCTGATGCAGTATACTGATACACATTGTAGTATATCTTGTAGAAAGAAGATGCTTTTAGCAGTAGAGAAATTTATTGTAATCTTAACAAGTAATGTTCAGAGATTATATATTAAGAAGATAGGAATTGCAAATTAGATTAGACCAAAGGACCATTTAGACCAGCATGGTGTCTCTGTTAGTGGTAGGCAGCAGGTACTTAGAGGAAATCTATTAGAAAGAGTTGTGAATTGCTTCCAGTTTTTACCAGTCATGAATTGGCTATTTTTAATTCATTAATTTAATCCCTTTTTGAACTTGGTTATATGCCGCCACAATATCATGTGGCAATGATTTTCACAAATTAACTATGATCTGAGTGAAGACATATATCCTTTGATTTGTTTTAAATCTGTCACTTGTTTTATAAGATACATAGGCCTAGGTACTAAAAAAAAAAGAGCATATTTTATTATATGTTTTTAGTGCATGTTCTAAACACCAATTAGTGCTGCATGTACAAAGCAAATTTATGCACATGATAAAAGAGAATTATCAACAGGAGTGCGATGAAGGGCATAAGACTCATTGGGGTCAGGAAGCAGGGGCAGGGCTTGGCGGTATCAGGGGATCTAGGAGGGAGAGAGGAGCTTAGCAGGGTCATGGTTTGGGAGGGAGGATAAAAGGAGCTGGCAATACCTGGCAAGACTGGAAGGGAAGGGCAGGGCTCCACAAGGTCAGTGGGTGTGGGAAGTGTCCGTAGGGTTTGGAAGGAAGACATGACACGGGAAACGGGGGTGGTATCACCAATGGGATGGGAGGGAACGCAATAAGTATAAATACCATGGGGGAACGAGAGGTCAGAAACAAGCAGAGGCAATGAGGAAGAGTGAGCACTCACTGGGTACTAGGTAGCAAGAGTGGGGGTGGGGAAGGGATGTTCTTTGGCTCCTTTTCTTTAAAGAAGATTTGATTATGCTTTGGTTCATAAAATTGTTTGCACGCTTCTTTTAAAGAAAGTTCAGCCATCTTTATTCCTGAAGTCATAGTTTGGGCACTATTGGTTATTACAATGCTAGTTAACTGCTAATATCAGATTTGTTTATGAATTAACAGGTTAGTATTTAAAACAGTGTTATACCCAGCCTGGGAGGGAATGATGTCTGAGGTTTCATGACAAGTTCCACAGAGGTTAAATTAACCAGGAAGAATTCTTGCAGCTCAGGTATATCATCCTGCAGAACATACAACAGAAAATATGAAAATATATAGATATTAAATATTTTTAGAAAATTTGTGAGAAAAATCAACCTCTGATATTTTTCAAACAGCTTCATGTAACCAAGCATCAAAATTCTTCCATCCACAATATTTATATCATGAAATACAGAATATGATGGCAGATAAGGATGTTACATCCAAACTAGACTGTCCAATTCACTTCCTGTTACAACACAGAGGACCCCTGTTGATGTTTGGTTTTCCCTTCATTTCTTTGCAACTAAGAATCCTTTGCAATTCTCACATGCTTTTCTGAATTCTGTTCCTGTTTCTGACTGCATAACCTCCACTGAAAGGCCATTCCATGTATCCTTCACGCTTTAAGAATCTCATATCATAACTTTTTTGTACTAGAACTTACCTCCCAGGTTTGCTTCTTGTTTATTATTTATACCTCTTCTTTCCTCTCGGAAATACATATTTATCTTCTTAATTCTCATTTCATTTACATTTTAGTTGCCCTTCTCTGGACTACCTCTCTATCCATTTGCAGGTTCAGTCTCCAAATTGGACATAATGATCCAGATGGGATCTCACAAACGACTTGTACAAAGGCATTATCACATCCCGTTTCCTCTGTTGATTATTCATCTCCCTAGCATCCTAACATTCATCTGACCCTAGTGACTGCCTTGTTGCACTCTTTTGGAATACTGAGAACATGAGATATGAATCTCTCTCTGCTTTTCGGTTCACCTCAGTATTTCACTCGCCTTGTGTACTGCTCCTTTAGATTTCTGTACCCCAAAGGCATCATGATACACCGACCAATGAGAAGGCAGCATTAGTAATGCTGATTACACCACAATGCTCACTCAATCTTCAAGTGAGACAGTTGGGAAAAAAAGAAATAAAATAACCTAAAACTAACTTTTGTTGTATCTTAAGTGCAAAACTGCATAGTTTAGGTTCAGGATGTTTAAGATGTGCAATAACAGATACTCAACTGTAGTTAGGATTTCAGTGCACTTCCCTGGTACACCTGGGTATGAGCCAAAATGATTTAAGTTGTGCTGACAAATACATGTAGCAGAGAAAGAACTAAAAGTCAGCATTTATTTCCTCAAAATACATCTTGTCCCAAAACGTTTTACAAATGCAGGCAATTATTAAACTTATTTGTGCTTTGGGCACAAACACAAAACTCATATGAACTTCATAGCTACCCACAGTGCTGGATACACTATTGATCTACTACTTGCCCTGAATACCAAGGAAGTGAGTGGTTCCATCCACAAACTTGAAACCAACCCAATAATCTGGTCAAGCCATTCCACGATCACATTTAACATCAATTTATGGTCAGCAATCAGTATTACAGAAATAAAACCTTGAAAAACAGGGGAAAAAACAAATCAATGCTCTCCAATTCAGCAAAAATTTAAGCACAAACTAGAAACCTTCCTAGAAAAATCAGCTGACAGCCTAGCCCACCACTGGAACAAGTCGTGTATGATGATTCTGGACCAGATGGCACCACTGCAAAATAAAACAGTTTGCTCCAAACTTTCCACACTATGGGGCGGATTTTAAAAGCCCTGCTCGCGTAAATCCGCCCGGATTTACGCGAGCAGGGCCTTGCGCGCCGTTGCGCCTATGTTCCATAGGCCTGCCGGCGCACACAGAGCCCCGGGACTCGCGTAAGTCCTGGGGTTTTTCGAGGGGGGCGTGTCGGGGGCGTGTCAGGGGCGGGGCTGATCGGTGCGGCGTTTTGGGGGCGGGACGCGGCGTTTCGGGGGCGGGCCCGGGGGCGTGGTCGCGCCCTCTGGAACTGCCCCCAGGTCGCGTCTCGGCGCGCTAGCGGCCCGCTGGCGCGCGGGGATTTACTTCTCCCTCCAGGAGGCGTAAATCCCCCGACAAAGGTAGGGGGGGGTTTAGATAGGGCCGGGGGGTGGGTTAGATAGAGGAAGGGAGGGGAAGGTGAGCGGAGGGCGAAAGCGAGTTCCCTCCGAGGCCGCTCCGATTTCGGAGCGGCCTTGGAGGGAACAGCGGCAGGCTGCGCGGCTCGGCGCGCACTGGCTACACGAAATCGGCAGCCTTGCGCGCGCGCCGATCCTGGATTTTAGCAGATACGCGTGGCTACGTGCGTATCTACTAAAATCCAGCGTACTTTTGTTGGCGCCTGGTGCGCTAACAAAAGTACACGAAGGCGCGCTTTTTTAAAATCTACCCCTATGGTTCACAAAACACAAAGCATCTAAAAAAGCACCCTGCCAAACACAAGAAAGAAAATAGAGAAAATAAAGAAGATAAGACAGAATGGGAATAAGTCTTTAAGAACTACAGGAAGGCCCTAAACAAATCAAAAAAAGTAAAGAAGCAACATAAATATCATACCAAAGAACTATTCCACATTAATGGCCTCAAAAACACCTCAACAAGTTCACAACAATGCATCAGAAATTCCCAAGCTTGTGATCAACTTGCCAAGTTTTACTATAATAAAATAGCTGTCATCCAAAAAAAAAACTAGACTAAGAGGCCGATATTCAGCCCTGGAAGGACTAGTTAAGTTAGCCATATATAGTTATCTGGCAAACTTAATGGGAATATTCAGCGGCGCAGCAGCACCGCTGAATATTCCCGGCTGTCTTAAAGTTACCCGGATAAGTATATCTGGCTAACTTTAGGACGGCTCTACAGCACAACCAGAGTTAGCTACATAAGTTATACGGCTAACTCCCAATACTGAAGTTATCTACATAACTTATACAACTAACTTTGCTCCTCTTTAAAACGCCTCCTGCCTGCCTCCAACTTAGCCATATACAGCTAGAATTTAGCTGCATTCAGTCTTTAATATCACCAGTCAGCCATTTAGACAAAAAACTTTTTCAATTATCCATCTAAATGGTTTTTGAATATTGACCTCTAAACAATTACTTGTAGAGATTATCCTAGAAAAGAGTATGTGCAACTGTGAACAAAACTGAATGTGGACCCAGCAACACATGATGGAAGTTGAACCACATGACAGCCCTGTGGCATAGCACAAGTAGTCTGTGGCTTTTTAGAGGACAGATTCAGGCTGGATTCTAGCTTCTCTGGCACAGCTTTATTCTTCACAGCAATCAACTCCTTGAAGTTAGCATGTGGCACATTTAAAACTAATCAGAGAAAGTTCTTTTTCACTCAACGCACAATTAAACTCTGGAATTTGTTGCCAGAGGATGTGGTTAGTGCAGTTAGTATAGCTGTATATAAAAAAGGATTGGATGGGTTCTTGGAGAAATCCATTGCCTGCTATTAATTAAGTTGACTTGGAGAATGGCCACTGCTAATATTGGCGGCAGTAGCATGGGATAGACTTGATTTTTGGGTGCTTGCCAGTGTTGCGGTCCCGGGCCGTACCCCGGTCCCTCCTCCTACCTCGGGGCCGGTCCGAGATGCTGTGGTGTTGCTGGGGCCTGATCCGGCCTACCTGGCTCCTGCCCGTGGCTTCCCTCCTCGAGGGAGACACCGCCGATGCACTGCAGCTGGCCCCGCCCCCACAGCGCACGCGCAGGGGTTCAGTATTTAAAGGAGCCAGCGCGGGAAATGTAGCCCAGCCCCGAGGATGATGTCAGATGCCCTTAGGGTTTAAAACCCTGCAACTAGCTACACTCCTGGCCTTGCAATGAGGTTGACTCCTTGGAGTGTGCTAGTTGCTGTTCCTGCCTTGCTCTTCCTTATGACTTCAGCTCATCCACTGGCTTCTGACTTCGACTAGTCTCCTGGTTCCCCGTTCGTTGCCTGCCTTGACTTTGGTTCGTCTTCACTTTCTGCTGTTAGCCGCCTGCCCTGAATCCTGGTTGGTTCCTTCCTTCTGCTCTTCCTCGTCTGGACCGCTCCATCCAGGAGGCCTCGACTAAGTCCAAGCGGCTCGGGTCCTCACGGGCTCCTCCTGGGAGGACCTCGGGCTTCCAGTGGTGAAGTTCTGGTTGGTCTCCTGGTTCCGGCTTCTCCTCTCCTCAGCACTCCTGGACTTCTCTTTGGATACTCATCCTCAGGAGACCGTATGTAAGTCCAAGCGGCCCAGGTCCTCAAAGGCTTCTCCCGGGGGCATCTTGGGCTTCCAGTGGTGAAGATTCGGCTGGTCTCCTGGCTTGGACCGCCTCCCAGCTACAACCTCCACGGTGGGCCTTCCCACCGTGCGCCATCATCAGTTCTAGCCGGCTCAGGGGTCCACAAATCCAGCAGCCAGGTTCTTGTGGCCTGGATTGGCCACTGTTGGAGGCAGGATGCTGGGCTTGATGGACCCTTTGTCTGACCCAGTATGGCATGTTCTTAACATAAATTCAAACTGCTTACCTTGCCGTAGTTCACCAAAACAACATCAGTAGGTCAATCTTATTATTAGAGCTGCCTTCTCCATCTTCGCAGGGTCTCTCTCACTCTCCTCTGACCTTAAACTATATACCTTCCCCAGGGGATCCACCCTGTCACCAGAATGTCTTGCATTAAGGTGGCAAACCAAACAACAAAGAGCAAGCAGTGAAGTCCTATCTGTTCAATGAACGTAAAAAACGCGAAAGGACCAAATCAAAGAAAAATTCAATCAAGGCAATCGCCGTCAGTACCTTGTAGGTATAGAAGGAACCGCATCAGCAAGCCTGACAACGTACTGTGCCTTAGGCAAAGCCGTCCGGACTTCTCGTCATTTGCAGTTTTATTTGCAGTTTAAGATAAGTATATTTAAGATAAGTATATCGATATACTTATCGACATACATCGATACACATCGATGTGTTCAAGCAGTGAACTCTTATTGAGACTTTGCGCCCACAGGAATAAGAATTTTACCTCGTTAATGACTCCTGAAGAAGCAACTGTGCATTGCAAAACACCGGCCGCTGTCGGGTCTCTGCAATAATCTGCTCACGAGGGTACAGACGGATATTATTATTTCTAGCAGCTTTTTTGATACACATCGATATACTTATCTTAAATATGCTTATCTTAAACCGCAAATGACGAAAAGTCCAGATGGCTTTGCCTAAGGCACAGTACGTTGTCAGGCTTGCCGATGCAGTTCCTTCTATACCTACAAGGTACTGACGGCGATTGCCTTGATTGAATTTTGCTTTGATTTGGTCCTTTTGTGTTTTTTATGTTGCATTACAGTGAACCAGGACCAGACAGCTGGGTCTGGTTTTTTACGTTATAAAGGGTATTTCTCTGGTGCCCCTCAGCTCAATCTTGTCAAAGTGAGTGTCTGCTGCTACTAGGGCTATGTCCCTAGTTAGGAACCCTTCGCTCTTATTCTCTTTCTTGCCCTACCTTGGGCTTTCTCTTTTCCCACCCCCTCTGAGCTTCCCCAAGGGAAAACCTCTCGCCCAGACTCCTTTTCAGCCTTGGTGACTCCTAGAGTCTCACTTTCAACAGCATCCAGTTCATTAGTCCCATCCTGTAGTTTGGCCTCTGAGGGGTTCTGCCTCAGTGAGTGTATAACCAGTCTCCATTCCTTGGTAACACTGGTATCTTCTCCATCCTCACCAACAAGGGAGAAATCCTCCTTGATTTCTGTTACCTGCTCCTCTGGGAGTGGTTCAGCCAGAATAGGGAAAGGCTGCTGCTCTCCACAGACCCCGCTCACTGATGCTGGAGGTTCATGAACCCTGCAGCCTTGATTAACTTGTTCCCTCCTTCTGAGGGTTTGCTCAGTCCCACTTTCAACTGATGCCTGCGCTGGAGTCTCATCTGTCTCCATTGGAATCATAAGCCTGAAGACCATAGTGAGCAGCGCTTCCAAAGTCCTCACCATGGGGTGTAGACATGTTGAGGCCCATATTTTCTTTTCCCTCTCCAGGACATCTTTTACTGGCATAGCCTCTCTCCCCTTACACTGCCATCATCATGCCAGGGCTGGGTGGGTGCCCCCCAACTTGCAGGGCTTCCAGTACACTCCAGACTGGAGTTGGCCCCTCTGGCTTCCCCACCTGGAGCAGCCTCTTTGGCTTCATTATTTGTAATATGTGGCTGTGGCACACATTGGTTCTGCACCTGCACTTGTAACTTATGTTGCCCTTTTCACAGGGTCTAGCTCAGTCTCTGTGTTGTAAATTAAACTTTAGACTGTCCTGCAGCCAGGCCCAGGAATTTCTCTTTTTTTCTTCAGCATGCTTCTCTTGCACAAGTTACCCTCTGTGCCTTGCTAAGGCACAGATTCTCTCAGCTCAGAAAAAACAAATCCCTTTTCCTCTCTGGAGGCTTGGGCTTCTGCCTATGCAGTCGTTTAGTGCAGAAGATCCCATTCCTGCCACTATCCGTGGCATAGCATAAGTGGTCTGTGGCTTTCTAGAGGACAAATTCAGACTGGACTCTAGCTTCTCTGGCACAACTTTATTCTTCACGGCTATTAACATAAATCGAAACTGCTTATCTTGCAGTACTTCATCAAAACAACATTAGTAGGTTACTGTTGCTATTAGGAGCTGCCTTCTCCTTCTTCCCAGGGCCTCTCTCACTCTCCTTTGAACCTAAGCTATATTCCTCCCCGATGGGAGCTGCCCCTCACCCAGAATGCCTTGCATTAACATGGACTGGGTAGAGACAGCTGGGCTCTGTACTTTAAGGTGTACAGAGTATTTCTCTGGTGCACTCTGTTACAGGCCCCTGCGGTTTTAATGTGAATGCCAGTGAAATCACACTGAGGAGAGGAAACCTGATATTGTTCTCCATATAGAACAATCTGTCTTCACCTTGCAATTTAGCTGGTCCAAGCTGAACAGAAACTTGTTGAGCTTTGTGGTCTTGACAAACTTTGAATCCGGTTGAGAGGCCCTTTTCAGTACACTAGATGTCTTCCAGCATACATCGTCATCCATGAGAAATTTGCAAGCACATACCAGCTAGGAAGAAGCAGTAGCAGAAACCCAGCAATCTTGTACCTGTGGATTATGGTAATATCCAATCAATATCAACTTTTTGGATCCTATGCATATGTACAGTATGTCATCCTGACAAGAGCCAGAGGAAAAACCTTAATGGTAGCTGAATGACAACAAATTTCAGTGAAGAAGACCTTCTTCAAACAAGAGACATGGAATGTAACTTCTAATGAAGCTTCTAGCCTAAGCTTCAAGACTGAGCTTCTGCTCCAATAACTTTGCAGTACCTGCCAAACCATCCTTGCACACAGAGTCTTTTCTAAGTGCTCTGGGCAGTGGCATAGCAAGGTCTCCAGTGGTACTTCCTACATGCCCCCCCTTTTCCACTACCACCACCATCCTCCCTGTAGAAATGCTTAAAGTCAAAGAAACAGCAGACATTTCAAGTAATGGACTCTTCTCACACTTTGCCTGTATGTGGCTGTAAAATAATACAAAAAGAGGCCCCTAAGCACCCCCTACAGCCCAGGGCCCAGGTGCTTTGACACCCCATCGCTCTTCCCTCGCTACACCCCGGCTCCAGGACTGCCACTCCATGACTGTTTATTTATTTATTATTTATTTTTAATTTTTATAGACCGAAGTTCTTGTAGGAACTACAAATCAATCCGGTTTACATACAACTTTTAAATGCCCCAAAAGAGTAGGGGGCTTTACATAGAACAATTGAACAATAAAACAGGTAACAATAGAACAATAACAATAATGATGGAACAAATAGAATAGATAACCAATTAAACATAGTAATATAGTAATAAATATTATATAGAAAATAAATATAAAAGGGATAGAGTAAATGAAGTGTGAATACAGTATAAATACAAAAGATGAAAGAGCTCAAAAATTAAGGTACAGTTGAAAAAATCTTAATAGCAAAAAACAGTGAGATAACCCATGAATTGGGTTAAAAGACTTGATTAGGTAGCATTAGATGTCTGGGAAGGCTTGACGAAAAAGCCATGTTTTTAGCTTTTTTTTGAACTCCTGATGACTTGGTTCTAGTCTTTGATCTGGGGGGAGCGCGTGATGTGACTGTGATGTGACTGTGATGTTAACCTGTCACTTGTCAGTCGGGGGTACTGATGACTGCCCTCCATGCCAAGATGGGATCTTGACCAGATCCTCTGAGATGGACCAACTGGTTGTAGCAGAGAGCAAGGGAGCATGAGACTGTCCCTGTCCAGATGCCCAATACTGCTGATAATACAAACACAGAGGGCAAATATTCAAATAGGTTCTCTAATATTCAATAATATTGACCACACAAACAGAGAACCAAATATATTTGGTTCTCTGTTTGTGTGGTCAATACTGCTGATATACATTTATTTATTTATTTATATATCGTCATTTCAAATAAAGATCACAACGGCTTACAACATAACATATAGATAATGGCATGACTTAGACAATGACTAAATGTAATCAACTAGCATACATAATATACATAGGCATGAGCATTGACAATGTAATCAAGTGAGATATAGGTCTACATGTTGTTCTAGCTTTTTAACTAAAGGTACTGGGATAAGAGGTTAGTGGGTTTTTAAGATAAGTTTTCAATGTTTTATTTTGACATGGTTGGGGTGTAATGGGCTGTTTAGTTCTATAGTTGGTTTATTAATGTCTTTGACCTTATAGATGCTTGTTCTGAGTAGTTTTAGGTTGCCCTTATTGGTGTTTGCTCTGATTTCAGGTAAGTTTTAAGGTAGGTTATAGATATTTTTTAAATAACCATGTTTTCAGTTCACTTTTGAATTTTTTTCTTTCTGGGATCAGTTGTAGTGTCTCGGGTACTGAGTTTCATAGTATTGGGCCAGCAATGGAGAAATCACAGTTTCTTATTTTTGTTAGATGAGTATTCAGTAATGTTGGCACAGCTAATAAACCTTTATTCTGAGATCTTAGCGATCTCTGTGGCTTGTATGGTTGTAGTCCTATGGCTGCCAGACCTGGGTTATCACAATGGATGGTTGTATATATTAGTGTTAATACTTTGTAGTGAATTCGGGATTGCACAGGTATCCAATATAAGTGAGTGCATTATGTGATCACATTTTCAGGAACCTATTAAGTGCTTTGCTGTGGCATTTTGTATAAGTTGTAGCTTTTTTTATTTTGTACTCCTAGTAAAAGAGAGTTACAGTAGTCTCTGTTAGAGAAGCTAATTACTTTTTTAAGCTGCTAGGCACTCCTAATAAAAGAGATTTACAGTATTCTATGTTAGAGAAGCTAATTACTTTTTTAAGCTGGATAGTTAATCTGCAGTCTGTCTTTCAAATGTGCAAGTTGGGCTAGGGAGAGACACAGGTGTTTTCACAACCAGTGTACACAAGACTGATTTACTCTGTTAAACAAAACAACATCTGTTGTATCTAAAACCATTGTATTACTTATGCTGCTACAATAAAATTTGTATTATCAATCTCAAGGAAAGGTGTAAACATTCTGACCTCTTTATATGAACTTGGCCTATATTTTGTCTGATTTAAATAAATTAGATTACCATGCAAGATGGATATGCCTTACACACTAGAATCAACCAGTAAAGGAGCTTGTAAACCCACCTTAGAGATAGCAGTGAAAAACAAAATAAATATATACCTCAGAGTACCTCAATACAAAGAGACAAAGGAAGTAGATATAACCAACCTCAGTTTTACATGTAGACACTGAAAACATAAGAAAATTCACTAAACAATTAGGAAATGGAGGCTGTACATCAGACCCATGCCCTCCATGCCTTCTTAAAGACCTTTCAAAAACAATCCTTTTCTACCTAGTAAAAACTAAGAATGTGCATTTGTTTAAAATGAATGTATAAATGCAAAATTTTTATGTATTTTCATATTTGTGCATTACAAAAAAGAGTCTCCGGTGGCACCAGGCCTCTAGTTCAGGCCTCGGTGACAGGATCATGCTTCAGGCCCTGAGGCCTGATCTCATTGCTGTGGCTGGCCCAAAGGGCTGGGCCCATCATGAAGCCTATGACAGCACTGTGGCCCAGTCTAAGGACTGATCCCATTGTCAAAGTCCAGCCTGAGGCCTGGTCCCATCACTAAGGCCCATCTCAAGACCTGGTCCCATCACCAAGCCTAGGCCCAGCCCAGCAGCCTAATCTTGTTGCAAAGGTCTAGGCATGGCCCAGAGGACTGTCCCGTCACAGAGGCTGGTTGCCAGCCCAGAGGCTTGGCCACCCTTCTCAATGTCTAGGCCCAGTGCTGGGGCCCGGCCCAAGTCCTCAGCAATGGGAGCAGTCCATGGGCTGGGCTGCTGTACTAGAACCAGGCTTCTATAACAGGATAAGTCCTTGGGCTAGGCCTCACCCAGGAATCCAGGCCTTAGTGATAGAACCCATCTACAGATGAGGTCTCAGCTGGGCCTTAACCCTGGGACCTAATCCTGCTGCAGGCCCATTGGTTTTTTTTTAAGAGGGGGAGGGCTGTTCGATTTTTTTTTTGTTTGAAAAAACATTAAATAAGAAAAACATCTCCAATCTGGTAAACAAATCAAACTGAAAAACATTTTTTGATGGGAAAAAAAAACCAAAATGAAAAAATGAACCAAATCAATATTTTGCGACTGCATATCCCTAGTAAAAACTATAAATGCTCCCTACAGCTAAGACATTACCCAGACTCAAAGTCAACTCCATTAAACCGTACACTAAAAAAACCCTCATTGGATACCTCAAAATGTGCTTGCTACCAGCCAATATCAAGCCTATTAACACTAACCAAACTCCTGGAAATTGTGGTCACCAGACAACTACAAGACTATCATGAAGAAACCTACAGAATGGATCCAGCCTAATCAGATTTCTATACAGAATACAGCAGAGAAACCATTCTAGTATCCTTATTAGAAGATTTATTTATTTATTTATTTATTTGATTCTTTTTTATATACCGATGCTCAAGACCAGGTCTTATCGTACTGGTTTACAATAAACTAAGGGGGGGGGGGGGGTAAACCAGTTAACACTGAGAGCGAAAAAGTTACATTACAACAGGTAAAGTGGAACAAGGATGTTGGAAAAAAAGGATAGATTAACAATTTCTAACTGGAGAGCGGTGCATGTGAGCAGAGAACAGTTGCTTACATGGTAAACTTATATACAATTTAAATAGAGGAGTCAATATATGAATAATGATGGATCATGGTAGGTCAGGTTCCCTGATTCTTCTTGACCTTTCTGCCAAATTCGACACAATTGCCCACCAAATACTGAATAGGCTAACAAACAAAGATATACAAAAGATGTGAAAAGTCATTTGAAATCCTCCCTTATCAGCAGAACCCAAGAAATAACCTGGAATGCACACTTATTCAAACCCTGGCTCCTGATATGGGGTATCCTCCAAGGCTCACCAATGTCACCCATTTTATTCAATGTGGGGTAGATTTTAAAAGGTTGCGTGCGGGCGTACATGTGTGCACGCTACCCGGCACGAGCATATGTATGCCCGATTTTATAACATGCACACGCAGGCGCGTGCATGTTATAAAATCCTGGATCACGTGCCGCGCCTTGCGCGCTGCCTTCCCCCATTCCCTTCCTCCTAGCCGAACCTTCCCACCCCTTCCCCTAACCTTTCCCCCAGCCCTACTCTTACCCCCCTCAACCTTTATTTTACCTTTTGCGCCTGCCTCTGGTCAGGCACAAGTTGCGCATGCAGGCCAACTGCCAGCGCGCAATTCCTGGCACAGCAGCAAATATGGCCACTGTGCCGGGAGTCTGACCCCGACCCCGCCCCAGACCGCCACTTTTGTAAAGCCCTGGGACTTACACATGTCCCGGGGCTTTACGTGCATCGCCGGGCCTTTTTAAAATAGGCCCGGCGAGCATAACCCTTTTAAAATCCGCCCCTGTTTACCTCACAATCATTGTGAGAAGATTTGGGCTTACAGTATACAACTATGCAGATGACATTCAAATCTTCATGCCAACATCAGACACCTGGGAAGAAATCATAACAGTCCTAAAAAAAATTGACTAAATGAGATTTCAGTCTGGATGACTAAAAACCAATCACTGATAAATAAAGACAAAACAGAGATCCCAGAGGTAACCAGTTCACCATGGCCAGATAATGCCCCACCCCTAGTCTTAGATGATATCTCCCTATACCTACATCAAGAGATGAAGAGTTTAGGAGTCAACCTAGATTCTACTCTGACCATGAAGAGCCAAATAACAAAAGTGACAAAGAAGGCATTTTGGCCCCTCCAAATGATGAAGCAACTATGCCCCTTCCTACTAAAATGGTCAATGATCTTCGATATGGAAACAGACAAAGATTTAAATGAATAAATAAATCTAAACATGTATAACCTAGAGGAAAGGCAGGATAGGAGGAGATATGAATGACATTTAAAAATCTCCAATTTATCAGTGCTCAGGTAGCAGGCCTCTTTCAATGAAAAGGAGGCTCTGGAATGAGGGAGGAGTCAAGGGATGAGGGTGAAAGAGGTTCAACTAAGGAAATATTTCTTTATAGATGCATGGAATAGCCTCCCAGTGAAGGCGGTGGCGACAAGGACAGTATCTGAATTCAAGAAAGCATAAGACATGCACAGAGGACCTCTGAGGGTGTGATAGAGATTACAGAGCTGAGCAGCTGGTATGGATTGGCAGGCTAGATAGGCCATATGGTCTTTTTCTGCTGTCAATTTTCTGCGATATGATCACAATACATTTTTTAAATTATTGTCTCCATCAAAAAAATGAACAGTAATGGAATGAAAAATTCAGACTGATTCTTTCAAAACCCTAAAGTCAGATAATAGATCTAATGATGTCATTAAGGGTAATTTGCCTAATGATTTCAGCTTTAAAAAGAATCAATCTTTGCTTTTTAATACACTTTATAGCACAATAATTAAATCTGAAAGAAGAATGATTCAGCTAGAAAAATCTGTTTAGTACAACCACACTTGTAAAAACCCCAGACATTTATGTTTCACTAAATCAGTTACTGCTTTAAAATCTGCCTTAGAATTAAGTTTACTAATGTCAGTGGGATACATGGAACACAGTAGATAATTACAAAAAGTAGAAACTGCATATAAATGACATCCAGATTGGAAGAACAAAGACTATGCTACAAATTAGCAGCCAATCTTGATAGGATAATTTACCTCATCAATGTATTATACTGGGTACACTGCCTACCACTATATATTCAAGATTTTTTGTACTCCAAATTCAGCCACATTACTTCATTAATGCTTATGCTGACAGAATTAATTATAAAATGTTAAAATTCAAAGTACTGTTAATGGTTAAAACTATTTGGACTTCAATTAGAAAATCCAGTTGACATTCCAGTATGAAATGAGCAAACTTTAATGGCAGATCAAGTCAAGATTGCTTCAGACGCCAATTAAAAGGACAATACAGATGAGAAATAGGGCAATACAATTTGGTATATATAGCCCAGATATAAGAGGGCTAACATAAAATAAAATAAAACTTTATAACTATTATTGACAGTTCAGTATGAATTTCACATGCCAACTTTTCAATCTGTTTCTATAAAATAGATTTATCTTAGTCACAAGCAAATTGTGCAAGTCTAAAGCAAGCAAAGCACATAAAAGAAAAAAATTGCCACTATACTTTCCCACTCTATAAAGCCAAAATTTCTACAACCAATAGACTGTAAAATGAACATAAAGATACAAAAAGAACTGAAACAGAAATAGAAGAAACACAGTAATAATCCATGATAAATTCAAAACAGACCTGAAGAAGATGAAGTTTGACAAATTTCAGCGCGACGAACGAGATTATACTCATGGATATGTTTACCCCTGGATGAGTGAGAAGACGAAGACTAAATCTAACAAAGTCACTTTTGATTCAGGAAGTGATGACTCATCAGGTGATGAATTGCTCAACAAAAGCTCCACTTCAACTCAAAAAAGAGATATTACTTCGGATAATTGTTTTTTGGGCCGAGGCCGCGGCTATCGTCGACCCCCACGATCAAGAGGGGGCGGCTGGATGGACGGCTCAACGTACACCAGACAGACTCTGTCACAAACACAACGGAATCTTTGATTCTGAACTTGTCCTCAGTTGTTTTGTCTTCAACTCAAAAACAAATCCTTGAAAAAGGACTTACATTTATACCATCACCGAAAGCTGATTTGTTCCAATTGGAAATAGCTTTATTCAAGTTTATCCATAAACTTTATATCAGACATTTTTTTGCTGAACAACCGAGTGGACCAGATCTAGCTATTATAAGAAACAAATCTATTTGGCTTCCACCAGGCCCAGCAGACCCAGTTATATTTACCTTTTACCAAAGTGCATTACGAGACCTTTGCCAAATGTTCATTGCCTCACGATCCTTTTCTAACATGACCAAATCAGAAGTCCTAGCTCTGAAAGAATTACAACAGAATAATCATCTTATCATGAAGCCAGCTGATAAAGGAGGAAAGATAGTCCTAATGAATAGGACTCAGTATGTCACAGAGATACAGCGGCAACTCCAAGATCAGCGGTTCTATCAACCTCTCCCCACTGATCCCTCTGTTAATCTTTCAAGTCTTATAGAACACACTGTGAAGGAGGGCATAGATAAAGGTTTTTGACTACACACGAAATTTCATTTTTACTTAAGAAACATCCGATTGTTCCTGTTTTTTACACCCTTCCAAAAATACACAAAAATATCACCAATCCTCCTGGACGTCCAATTGTTTCAAGCAGAGGATCGTTGCTGGAACCACTTTCCAAATTCGTAGATCATTTTTTAGCACCATATGTGAAGTTACAACAATCATATATAAGAGATTCTCAAGAAATGATACAATTTTTAGATGATTTCCATTCTGATACTTCTAAGATTTTTTGGCCACCTTAGACATTGAAACACGTTATACAAGCATCCCGCAAGATAAGATGATGGATATTGCTTTTGAATTGTTTGAGGACAGATCACGCCCTCAAAGAATTCTATGTTTTCGGCTTCTTTGTTGGAAATTGCTTCAACACAGAATTTCTTTGCCTTTGAAGGATCTTTTTTTCAACAAGCTTGCGGGACAGCTATGGGGCAACCATGGCCCCTGATTTAGCCAACCTGTATATGGCACAATTTGAAGATCGATACATTTACCATAACAATCCCTTTTCACAACACATTCTTGTTTGGAAACGCTACATCGACGACATACTGTTGTTTTGGACAGATACTATTGAGACGTTTTATCAATTTCTTTTGTGGCTGAATGGATGTAATTTACATTTGCACTTTACAGCTAATATTCACAAAGAGGAGATTCATTTTTTTGGACATTAAAATTATTAAATTCCAGCAGGATTTGAGACTACATTATATCGCAAACCAGTGTCCAGCAACACCTTTTTGTACTTTACTAGTGCACACCCGCAATCATTAAAAGAAAATCTTCCGGTGAGTCAATTTTTTCGTATTAGACATTTGTGCACCACTCCATTAGAATATCAACTACAAGCAGCAATTCTTAGTAAACACTTCCTGTTACGACTGGGCTCCGGTCAGGAGTCGTGAACACCACCCAGAAGGGTGGCTCCAGGTTGAGAGAGACAAGAATGGCTGATACAGGGTCTGGGTCCAAGCTGGGTCAGGGCAGGCGGCAGATAGCAGTGTCTGGGTCCAGGCTGGGTCAGGGCAGGCGGCAGAAAGCAGTGTCTAGGTTCAGGCTGGGTCAGGGCAGGCGGCAGATATCAGTGTCTAGGTTCAGGCTGGGTCAGGGCAGGCGGCAGAAAGCAGTGTCTAGGTTCAGGCTGGGTCAGGGCAGGCGGCAGATAGCAGTGCCTAGGTTCAGGCTGGGTCAAGGCACAGTAAGCAGGGCAAGGCAGGTCAGAAGGCCCGTAGGCCACACGCACACACAGAAGGCCCGTAGGCCACACACACACACAGAAGGCCCGTAGGCCACACACACACCGTAAGCAGAGCAAGGCAGGTCAGAAGGCCCGTAGGCCACACACACACACAGAAGGCCTGTAGGCCACACACACACCGTAAGCAGAGCAAGGCAGGTCAGAAGGCCCGTAGGCCACACATACACAGAGAAGGCCCGTAGGCCACACACACACCGTAAGCAGAGCAAGGCAGGTCAGAAGGCCCGTAGGCCACACATACACAGAAGGCCCGTAGGCCACACACCGTAAGCAGAGCAAGGCAGGTCAGAAGGCCTGTAGGCCACACAA
Organism: Rhinatrema bivittatum; assembly: GCF_901001135.1. Taxonomy (NCBI): domain Eukaryota; kingdom Metazoa; phylum Chordata; class Amphibia; order Gymnophiona; family Rhinatrematidae; genus Rhinatrema; species Rhinatrema bivittatum. The sequence goes on from NC_042615.1 coordinate 661,816,136, forward strand.
GGCAAGGCAAGGAAAAGGCCCAAAGGCCGCGCAGGGCAAGGCAAGGAAAGGCCCGAAGGCCGCGCAGGGCAAGGCAAGGAAAGGCCCGAAGGCCGCGCAGGGCAAGGCAAGGAAAGGCCCGAAGGCCGCGCAGGGCAAGGCAAGGAAAGGCCCGAAGGCCGCGCAGGGCTAGAGCAGGGAGCCCAGGAGAGCTCGATGCCGAAGCACCGAGGCAACTGTCAGGCAGGGTTATAAGGACACACCCAGAGCACAGAGTGGACAGAGGAGATGGACTGGGCCTGTCCGGAAAGCCAGCACTAGAGGGACCCCTTGTGGTGAGGTGGTTGCACTGCAGCCAAAACTGTAACAGTACCCCCTCCTCAAGGCCTCCCCCTCCTCCTGGGTCCCATCTTAGCAGGGGGTACTCAAAGATGAAATCTGGCCCCTCTGAGGGCAACAACAGCTGGAACAATTCAACAGGCTCAGATGGCTGAGTCGGAAAGTCTGTTAGTGGTACCGGTTTGAGCCCCTCCGGGGGTGGCAGCAGGACCGGTTTAGCAGGCTCTTCTCGGGGTAGTGCAGCAGGCTCGGGCCCCTCTCGGGATGAAACAGCAGGCTGGAACACCTCTCTGGGCATTGTAGTAGGCTCGGACCCCTCTCGGGGCGTTGTAGCAGGCTCGGACCCCTCTCGGGGTGTTGTAGCAGGCTCGGACCCCTCTCGGGGCGTTGTAGCAGGTTCGGACCCCTCTCGGGGCGATGAAGCAGGCTCGAACACCTCTCCGGGCGTTGTAGCAGGTTCGGACCCCTCTCGGGGCGATGAAGCAGGCTCGGACCCCTCTCGGGGCGATGAAGCAGGCTCGAACACCTCTCCGGGCATTGTAGCAGGTTCGGACCCCTCTCGGGGCGATGAAGCAGGCTCGGACCCCTCTCGGGGCGATGAAGCAGGCTCGAACACCTCTCGGGGCATTGTAGCAGGCTCGGACCCCTCTCGGGGCGATGAAGCAGGCTCGGACCCCTCTCGGGGCGATGAGGCAGGCTCGGACCCCTCTCGGGGCGATGAAGCAGGTTCGGACCCCTCTTGGGGCGATGTAACAGGTTCGGACCCCTCTCGGGGCGATGTAACAGGCTCGGACCCCTCTCGGGGCGTAGTAACAGGCTCGGACCCCTCTCGGGGCGTAGTAACAGGCTCGAACACCTCTCCGGGCGTTGTAGCAGGCTCGGACCCCTCTCGGGGCGATGAAGCAGGCTCGAACACCTCTCCGGGCGTTGTAGCAGGCTCGAACACCTCTCCGGGCATTGTAGCAGGTTCGGACCCCTCTCGGGGCGATGAAGCAGGCTCGGACCCCTCTCGGGGCGATGAAGCAGGCTCGAACACCTCTCGGGGCGATGAAGCAGGCTCGAACACCTCTCGGGGCATTGTAGCAGGCTCGGACGCCTCTCGGGGCGAAGAGGCAGGCTCGGACCCCTCTCGGGGCGATGAAGCAGGCTCGAACACCTCTCGGGGCATTGTAGCAGGTTCGGACCCCTCTCGGGGCGATGTAACAGGCTCGGACCCCTCTCGGGGCGTAGTAACAGGCTCGAACACCTCTCCGGGCGTTGTAGCAGGCTCGGACCCCTCTCGGGGCGATGAAGCAGGCTCGAACACCTCTCTGGGCGTTGTAGCAGGTTCGGACCCCTCTCGGGGCGATGAAGCAGGCTCGAACACCTCTCCGGGCGTTGTAGCAGGTTCGGACCCCTCTCGGGGTGTTGAAGCAGGCTCGGACCCCTCTCGGGGCGATGAAGCAGGCTTGAACACCACTCCGGGCGTTGTAGCAGGTTCGGACCTCTCTCGGGGAGTTGTAGCAGGTTCGGACCCCTCTCGGGGCGATGAAGCAGGCTCGGACCCCTCTTGGGGCGTAGTAACAGGCTCGGACCCCTCTCGGGGCGTTGTAGCAGGCTCGGACCCCTCTCGGGGCGATGAAGCAGGCTCGAACACCTCTCCGGGCGTTGTAGCAGGCTCGGACCCCTCTCGGGGCGTTGTAGCAGGCTCGGACCCCTCTCGGGTCGTAGTAACAGGCTCGGACCCCTCTCGGGTCGTAGTAACAGGCTCGGACCCCTCTCGGGGCGTTGTAGCAGGCTCGGACCCCTCTCGGGGCAATGAAGCAGGCTCGAACACCTCTCTGGGCGTTTGTAGCAGGTTCGGACCCCTCTCGGGGCGTTGTAGCAGGTTCGGACCCCTCTCGGGGCGATGAAGCAGGCTTGGATCCTCCTCGGGGCGATGCAGCAGGCTCGGCCCCCTCTTGGGGTGATGCAGCAGGCTCGGACCCCTCTTGGGGTGATGAAGCAGGCTCAGATGGCAGAGCAGCAAGGTTAGAAGTAGTGTACATAGAAGACACAGATTGTACTGCCAAGGGCTTGATACCTCGAGCCAAAGTCTGAAGCTCCTGATTTTGTTTCTGGGGGAGCATTTTAGAGAAGGCACAGGCAGTTCTAGGACGTCTAGGGAAGGTGCTCGTTACAGGCTGTTCAGCAGCTGTGGGAAGCAGAGCCCTGCTCGGGTTAATGAGTTCCATCTGTTTTTGTGCTTGCTCTCCTAGAACGGAAGTCCTAGAAGTTCTCTTGGCCAGGTAAGTTTTTGGTTTTCTTGGAGTATAAGCTGCTTTTTGGTGAAAAGTTTTGTGACAAGTTATGCTACAATCTTCTGTTAGTAAACTGTCCAGGGTGAAAACATTCCTAGCTGAGCCAGAAGCAGGGCAGAGTGTGATAGCTCTGGCTGAATCTTTAGGAGGAGACGGTGGCCCGTTAGCTGTGCAGCGGGGGCAGGGTTTGCCTGGAGGCAAAAGACAAGGAAGACAGAGACACTTCCACCAGCCTGGTTTGGGAGAATTGCAATTAAGGCATTCTTGGTATACAGACACATTCCTTTTGTGACAGTTGCTGCAAATCCAGTGCTCCTGGTCCGAGAGCTGACAAGCTAAACAGTTCAGGTACATAGGATAATTCAGAGTTTGACAAATGGTACAGATAATAAAGCGTGGAGACTCACCGTCTGAATACTGAGTCCTTACTGTCTCTCCCAATGTAAATGGCTTCGGCATACTGTTACGACTGGGCTCCGGTCAGGAGTCGTGAACACCACCCAGAAGGGTGGCTCCAGGTTGAGAGAGACAAGAATGGCTGATACAGGGTCTGGGTCCAAGCTGGGTCAGGGCAGGCGGCAGATAGCAGTGTCTGGGTCCAGGCTGGGTCAGGGCAGGCGGCAGAAAGCAGTGTCTAGGTTCAGGCTAGGTCAGGGCAGGCGGCAGATATCAGTGTCTAGGTTCAGGCTGGGTCAGGGCAGGCGGCAGAAAGCAGTGTCTAGGTTCAGGCTGGGTCAGGGCAGGCGGCAGATAGCAGTGCCTAGGTTCAGGCTGGGTCAAGGCACAGTAAGCAGGGCAAGGCAGGTCAGAAGGCCCGTAGGCCACACGCACACACAGAAGGCCCGTAGGCCACACACACACACAGAAGGCCCGTAGGCCACACACACACCGTAAGCAGAGCAAGGCAGGTCAGAAGGCCCGTAGGCCACACACACACACAGAAGGCCCGTAGGCCACACACACACCGTAAGCAGAGCAAGGCAGGTCAGAAGGCCCGTAGGCCACACATACACAGAGAAGGCCCGTAGGCCACACACACACCGTAAGCAGAGCAAGGCAGGTCAGAAGGCCCATAGGCCACACATACACAGAAGGCCCGTAGGCCACACACCGTAAGCAGAGCAAGGCAGGTCAGAAGGCCTGTAGGCCACACAAGGCAAGGCAAGGAAAAGGCCCGAAGGCCGCGCAGGGCAAGGCAAGGAAAGGCCCGAAGGCCGCGCAGGGCAAGGCAAGGAAAGGCCCGAAGGCCGCGCAGGGCTAGAGCAGGGAGCCCAGGAGAGCTCGATGCCGAAGCACCGAGGCAACTGTCAGGCAGGGTTATAAGGACACACCCAGAGCACAGAGTGGACAGAGGAGATGGACTGGGCCTGTCCGGAAAGCCAGCACTAGAGGGACCCCTTGTGGTGAGGCGGTTGCACTGCAGCCAAAACTGTAACACTTCCAAGCGAAAGCATATCCGTCATGGTGCATCAAACGTGCCTACACCAGAGCCAAATTTACTCATCGCGAATGGCTGTTTCTATCACGTCTGCCTGAATCTACAGAAACACTTACTTGGGTGCTTCCATTCACGTCCATGACGTACAAAGTGAAACAAATTATTTCTCAAAATTGGCAGATCCTCCAACTACATAAAGAATTTCAAGAGACACCGAGATTTGCATTCTCTCGAGGAGCCAATTTACAGGACCAATTAGTCCACTCCGACTCCTCTCTGTCTTATCGGCCATGTATTTATAGGATCGTCTGCACAGTGTGTCCCATTATGATATCCACTTCGGTTCTTTATTTCTCCAGGCATAATTTTACATTTCTTTTGAGAAATATTATGGACTGTCACTCCACCGGTGTCATTTATATCATCCAATGCCTTTGTAATTTATGGTACATTGGGAAAACGAAATGGGCTCTTAAAACCCGTTTGATTGAACATCGTTCCTGCATTAGCACCGGCTGCCTAACAGCTCCTCTAGCTGCTCACTGCATTGAATACGCTCATACCTTTGATGATTTAAAAGTTTGCGTCTTACAACAATTTCACCAACACTGGCGTGGAGGAGATTTTGACACTTTGTTGCTTAAAGCCGAGCAACGATGGATACATTGTCTGGGAACTGTTGATCCTGACAGTCTCAATACCGCCTGGAATTGAGTATCTTTCTGTAAATATCCATGATTCATTTGGCTGTCTCCATAGCAACTTGACACTAGACGTCTTGATGTCATCACGCTGAAAAACCGTGGGCTATTTAACTCTGCAACCAGTTTATGGCAGTCTCTGTCCCTCACCACTTGAATTCTTTTGAGACTTGCCGTCCATATGAAAAGGTTGCCAAAGCCGAAGCAATAAGCTAAGTAGTTTCACTTCTCTATATGATATACTAAGTCTTCTTTTACATTGTGCATTTTCAGAATTTTCATCTGTCATTGTGACTCCTGAAGAAGCAACCTTGCGTTGCAAAACACCGGCTGCTGTCGGGTCTCTTTGATAATTTGTTTATATGGGCACAGACGGACTTTATTATTTTTCAAAAAAATACCAATATCTTTTCAAAAGCATTTATTTTGAAGCATATCAATATGCCTTTTCAAAACTGCAAACGATTAGAAGACCGGACGGCTCTGCCTATGGCACTGCACGTTGTCAGGCTTGCTGATGCAGTTTTTCTTATAAAAACAATAATGTTTCTTCAACAACACTTATGGTGATAGCCTTTGATCAAATAATTTTTTAGTACTGAGTCCTTTTGTTGTTTTGTTTTTGAAGATAATATCAGGTACATATGAATAGGCATTGGGGATAACATTCAAAGAACTCGGTGCAGCCTCATATAAACACAAATATGGCCACGTGGAGATATACTACAGTATTATCTAACCTGTGCGTATCAGGTATGGGCAGATTATAAAAAATACATGTCTACCTCCTAATATATGCTTGTATGTTTCCTTATGCGCAAGTATCTTCAATGCATTGAAAACGTAGTTTTCTTAAAAACATCCATCTGTATATCTTACTTGCAAAAAAAATTATGACTTACTCGCATAAAACCCTGTTTATGCCCAGAAGTCAGTATATTTTAAAAACCTGAGCGCGGAATTGAAATCACCAGTTTGCCAAAACCTCCACTATTTTTACCCAGTCCTTCTCCAGGTCATTGAGAACTTCCTAGTTCTTTTCCCTGAACTCCCCCCTCCCCCCCAATTTACCCAGGCCTCCAACCCAACCCATAGTAAACAATAGATGAGTCCGATATCAATTACGCAAGATAATTAGCAGGTGTAAAATTATACAAATAAGCTGCCAAATGTGCATCTGCAAGTCTCATAGAATAGCAAATTACACGCGTACTTCTTGGCCCCACCCTAGAATGTTTTTAGACTGCCCCTTGTTTTTGCATGTAAATGCAAGACCGAAAATATATGCATACTTTGATATTTATAGTGTGTACCCAAGAACAAGCTACTTACGTGCATATATGCTAATTTTACACATAAATATTTTGAAAATTCACCCCATAATGCACAGCAGCAATAAAAGATCAAATCATATAAGAGTAGGGGTAAAATACAATAGTAATATAAAATTCAATCAATTTTCCAAAAATGGGGGAGAGGTGAGGGCAGAATATCAAAAGATATATTTAACAGGCAAGCGAACAGGGAGGTGGCATATACAGGCAATGCACAATGTTAATAGGAAACATGAGCTAGATTAAGATTGCGAGACTGTAGCATGATGAGTCAGGTGATCTAATTTGAGAAAGGTAGAACAAAAAGGCTTCAGCTATGGGCCAAAAGCTTCTACAAACAGGCAGTTTTTAGGGTTTTTTCCTGAAAGTTAGATCAGATGTTAGTCTGATGTCTAAAGGTAAACAGTTTCAGAGAGTGAGGACAGATCCAGCAAAGGTTTTCTTTCTTGTGCTAGAACGCGCCATTTCCTTGTGGGCAGGCACTACCAGAAAGGGATGTATATTCGTTTAAAACAAAAATGCAAAATGCAACAAATAAGGCTAATTTGTTTCATTTGGAGGGCCCTGAGCCGAATTGCGAACATCAAAATAGCACCGTCCGCTGAGGTGAATGCGCCTAGAGTTAATTCCGCCACAACCCCAATGGATGCCTTCATTATGATTTGGATAGAAGAAAGAAGACGCATGGAGCCCCCAGGCCTGGGCCTGACTCTGGACAAAGGCCCAAGCATTGAGACCGGGTCTCCTGGCCGAGGCCATGGCATTGGGCTTGGGTCCGGGCCTAGGACCCAGTGTTGGAAGTCGGACTCCGGGTCCGATCACGGCGTCAGGCTTGGGTCCTGGCCACGGTCTAGGCTGAGGCCCTGGCGTTGCATCCTGCACGCTGGGTCAGGTCACGATACTGGGCCTGGGTCCAGGTCGAGGCCCTTATGTCGGGACCTGGCCTCCAGGTCAGGTCGTGGCATTGGGCCCTGGCTAGTCCAAGGCCTCAGTGTCGGGATCCAGCCTCCAGATTGGTTCTCAGTGTCCAGCTTGGATCCGGGCCCCAGCCTAGACTGAGACCCTGGCATCAGGAATTGGCCTCCATGTCAGGTCATGGTATCGGGTCTGGGTCCAGGCCTAGGCCCCAGTGTCAGGATCTTGCCTCCAGGTTGGGTCACAGCATCAGGCCTGGGCCCTGTTCATGGCCAGGCCAAGGTCCCAGCATGGGGACCCGGCTTCTGGGTCAGGTTGTGGTGTTGGGCCAGGGTCCTAGCTGAGGCTCCAGCATCGGGTCTGGATCCAGGTCGAGGCCCTATGTCAGGACCCAGCCTCTACATCTGGTCGCGGTGTCAGGCCTTGGCGGCTTCTGGGTTGGGTTGTGGTATTGGGCCTGCATCCAGTCGAGGTTCAAGCATTGGGACATGGCCTCTAAGTTGGACTGCACCATCAAGCCTGGATCTGGGCTCTGGCCTAGTCCGGGGTCTCAACTCAGACTCAGGCCTGACACTACGACCTGACCCAGAAGCCAGGTCGCAATGCCAGGGCCTTGGCCTAGGCTGTGGCCAGGGCCCAACCCAATCCAGAATCCAGCTCCCAACACTGGGGCCTAGGCCCAGACCCAGGCCTGATGCCGGTCTTGGCCAGGATACCGGGTCCTGACGCCTGGGTCCAGATTCAGGCCCAGGCCTCAGAGCCCAGGCCTGGGGGGGACTCCTCTTCACGCATCTTCTTCTTTCTTCACTCCAAAGCACAATGACAGCATCCGTTGGGGTCATGGCAGAGTTAATTAACTCTGGCGCATTCACCCCAGCTGATGGTGCCATTTTAATATATACAATGGTACAGCTAGACCTAGGACCAAATCATTTGTTTAAAATTAAATGAATTAATAAGATTTATTTCTTTCGGGGGGCCTCCCGATTCAGTTCGGAGCCCCCCAAATGAAATGAATTAGCCTTATTCTTCGCGTCTTCCACTTTTGTTTTAAACGAATATACATCCCTACCTGGTAGTGCCTTCCCTCAAGAAAATGGAGCGCTCCAGCACAAGAAAGAAAACCTTTGCTGGATCTGTCTCCACTGTCTGAAACTTTACCTCTGGACATCAGACTAACATCTGATCTCCTAACTTTCAGGAAGAAAACCCCTAAAAACCTGGTTGTTTGTAGAAGCTTTTGGCCCCCAGCTGCCCGATCTGCTGTGGCCTTGGCCTATATAAGTCCAAGGCTTCAGCCTAGTCCAAGCCGGGGATCCCCACTAGACCAGTTAATTGGGGGCTGGTGGGGGGGAATCCTGACCCTGGCATTTTTCAGGGAGGGTAGGAGGGAGGGTTCGTTTTCAATTCTGGCCATTTTCTTTTGTAATTGCCTGATTCTTTTTTTTCACACGAATGAAACAAATCAAGCAATCCATGAACCAAAACTCATGGGAAAAAAACCTCCCGAAAACGATCCGAAAAAATGGAAATGAATTTTTCTCCCTGCATATACCTATTACCAGGTGAGAGGAGGCAGCATGCACAGAGGGCAACAGGGAGAATAATGTGAGAATCAGTTGAATAGGTAGAGTAGTGCCAGGCCGCTTAGTGCCTTAAAAAACAAGACCAGAAATTCTAAGGTGGTGCGATAAGAGATTGGGAGCCAGTGTAGAGAACGCCAAAGATCTATGGTACTGTAAAAGGAAGAATATTAGGCAGACTAGATGGGCCTCATAGTTCTTATCTGCCATAATAGTTCATTTCACAAAAGTGAAAGAGAAGAAAACAAGGAGAAAAGTTGAAGAAGTGACATAGACCCATAAAACAGTGAAAACAAAACAAGGAAATAGAAAAGTAAAAAAAAAAAAGATACATACGGTATATTAGCAGAAAGAGGTAGGAAAATCAGAAAAATAATGGGCATACAATCCAGAAAAGAGAAACAAGCAAACCAAAATGTAAGAGTGAGAAACCACAAGAAAAAGAAAATGTAGTAAAGGAAGAAGTAAAAAGGGAACTCATATGCAAGAAAGAGATTGTGAGAATACAGAGCCTCAGAGAGATGACAGAAGAGAGAAATAGTGCAGAAGAAAAAAGAAAATGCAGTAGAGAGAAAACTTATGTTACGATAAAGAAAAACAAAGGACCTCCACCAGATTTACATACATCAGTGTGGCAGGTAAAGGTTTACCTCCAAAATGGTAATGTTGATAGCAGCAGCCGTTTCACCTTTCTGTAATAGCAGTGATCCAAACACAGCTACAAAATCAACCCCTGGCTCCGCCAGGTGCCCCTCTGTCTGATTCCCAAGCCCGAGCCGTCCAGGAACCGTGGTATATGTGACGTTGATAATTCCTAGATCATTTTCCGTAAACAAAGGAAATTATAATCACTTTGGTTCTTTACCTGCAGTATAAAGTACATGGTTAGACTCTCCCACAAATACCTGGGCTGCCTTTCCTCTGGCTGTCTACATGTAAAAATATACTAGTTTGAAAGAAAATAATTAAGCTGCAGTTACACTGTACTTATTACATCAGGAACAAAATTAAAACCAAGATTTTAGTAGTGATCAACATAATGTATGCTAAAACAAACCAATGCTTAAGAAGACCAGTGTCTATAAAGACCACTGCCATCTTGGAAAACATTTTTAGAACAGAACTGGTGTTTATAAGTCTTTGTTTTTATACACAAACTCACAGGCTGAATTTTTTTTTTCTTTTGATTCTGTGTGCCAGAAACCCATGAACCTTTTCTGGTTAGATACCATTTATCACAATTCAATCCCCTTTTACAGCAAACAGGCTGGGAGAGAACAAATGTATTTGTTCAAAGGTGGTTTTTACAGCAGGATTTAAGAATAATAGTACAAAGCTTCCTCTGGACAACACTAATTCAAGTCAAGGTTCGTTATATAAGAAGATGTTTGCAGACTGTACAGTCTGTTCCTAGGATTTTGGTTCAGCATAGTAAAATTAGGGCATTTAAGGTAAAACGACTAAATATTACACTCAAGTCCATTGGTTTTGGAGATTGTGTCTGAAAGCATATTTGGAGTACCTGCTCAATACCTCAGGCTCAGTATAGAATAACAAATGTGACCAATTTCTAATTTAAACAGGATAGGTTCATATTTGTGAAATATAAGAAAATGTTTCCTCTCATAAGAAAATTGCTTTTAGATCTCATTGGTCTACCTTGGAAAGAGACCCCATAGCACCCTCATGTACCTTAAGGGGGACGTTTTCAAATTATCCACATTAAGACAAAGAGTGTGCATACTTATGGCCAATGGGCTTTGCACTGATTCTGCCACGGATACAAAATACAGACGGTCACTTGCAGCTGCATTTTGTGTGCAGGTCAAATTTTGCTAGAAAAGTAAGGTGAAAATGCCATCTACATGTATATTTTTCCTCCCCAGCCTAAACACGTCTCCGGCAACATCTCTCAGTGTTTGACAAATGCACATACTTTTTGCTGCATTGAGCTGGGCAATTTTTCAGACAGCTTTTTACACAAGTAAAATGGATTTTACTTATGGAAACTCCTTTGTAAATGGGCTTCTAAATGGAAATCTCTTGAGAGCTACAACTATGAGGAAATATATATATTTCATATTTTATAGCATCTGACACCTTTTCAGAGGGTAATTTTAAGCCGTCTGCACATGACTAAAGTCGTTAGCCTGATTTGTCAAAGTGGACTTATGTATCCACTTTGAAAATTTGCAAGTGTCAACAGTACACAGTGTGTGCGCACATACATGCAGGAAGTTACACTTGGCTCCTGAGCAGATGTCACTTTCTACATGTATATTTACTTTGATGGTTTCAAAAATGAATGCGTGTAACTACTTTTCCCACTCCAACTCAGCCCCTTTTGAAGGCCTACTGCTAGTGCAGAAAAAAATATGCATATAACGAGTTACATATGCACTTTTCCCTGAAAACCTCCCACCTCCAAACATTTTTTATTTATCTGCATAAACTTTTTTAAAATTACCCCCTAAAGAGCCAGCAAACAACAAATAAGATGGTGTACTGGGTATGAGCTTCTAAGACCACAAAGATCTCTTCTTCAGAAGCATAACTATGCTGAAAAGGGGACATTTTCATATCCACTTCACAATCCCCATTCTAGGTGAAGGGACTTCTTAGATTCCCCACTAATTAAAGTGTCCAAATTTGGTATGACGTATTTTCTAAAGTGTAGTCCATTTGTAAGAGCACCCTTTTCAAAGGATACAAGAATAAATTGGTCCTGCAATGTATGTACAGTCCCCTAGACAGGGGTGAGCAGGGGAAAACATTTTGTTTAGTTTTTCATTTCGTTTTCAGGGGGGAGGGTCCCACAAATTTCATAAGATCATAAGATTTGCCATAATGGGTCAGACCAAAGCCCAGTATCCTGTTTTCAACAGTGGCCAATTCAGGTTAAATGTTCTTGGCAGGATCCCAAGGGGTAGACAGCTTCCATGCTGCTTATGCCAGGGATAAGAAGTGGATTTTTACAACTCCATCTTAATAATGGTTTATGGACTTTTCCTCCAAGAACTTGTCCAACCTTTTTTAAATGCAGCTACACTAACAGTTTTTATCACATCCTCTGGCAATAAATTCCACAGCTTAATTATGCGTTGAGAAAAAAAATTTGAGTTTATTAGTTTTAAGTGTATCACCTAGTAACTTCATTGTGTGTCCCCTAGTCTTTATACTTTTTGAAAGAGTAAAAACGTAATTAACATTTAATGGTTATTTTGTTTCGTTGGTTTAAAAAAGGCAAATAAAAAAAAGGAAAAAAAACTAAGAAACAAGGCCTCCCAAGACCTCCTGTCCCCACCACTGATCTCTCATCCGGAAAATGCCTGGCCCTCACTTACCCAGTCTGGGAGTAATCCTCTGGTGAGACCTTGGCTCAGGTCTAGACCATGATAGGTTGCTGTGACCTTGGCCTAGACCTTAAGTAAGGCCCAGGCTTGGAGGTCAGGTCCTGACGCCAGAGCCTAGACTGGATGCTAGGGCCTTGGCCTCAGCCAAGGCTTAATCCCAACAATGGGTACCAACAAATGGCCTAGGCCAGAGCTTGGGCCCAATGTTGGCACCTGGTCTGGAGGCTGGGCCCCAATGCCTGGGCCTCCACCAAATCCAGACTCCATGCCCAGACCTGATGTCAGGGCCCATTCCAGAGGCTGAGTCCCTATGTCTCGGCCTTGGTACAGGCCCAGACCTGATGCTGGGGCCCAGTCCAAAGGCAGGAGCCCATGCCTCATAGGAGTCTTCTTTCTTCTTCTTTCTGTCTTCTTCTTATTCAAATGACACTGTCCACTGGGGTCACATCAGAGTAAATTAACTCTGGTGTATCCTCCTCACTGAAGGGAGTCATTTTGCTCTACAGCACTTCAATTAACTGCTGTGCAGCAAAATATCACCTTCTGCTGAGGAAGATGTGTGGGAGTTAATTTACTCCGGTGTGTTCCCAGCAGGAGCCATCATTTGAAGAAGAAAGTAGACATCTATTTGGCCTGCGCCTGACCCTGGGCCGAGGCCTAGAATGTCGAGTCTCAGTCTCCAGACTGGGCCCTGGCCTTGGCCTAGGCTGAAGCTCACGCATCAGGGCCTGGCCTCCTGGCCAAGCCCCAACATCATGTCAGAGCTTGGGATGAGGTCAAGGCATTGGGACCCGGCATCAGGCCTGTGCCCTGGCATTGGTACCTGGTCTCCAGGCCAGGCCTTGGCCTGGATGTGGCATCTGATTCAAACTGATTAGGAAAGTGGGGGTCAGGAAATTTTCTGACCCCAGCAAAACTTTTCAAGGGGCCTGTGCCTTTCCTTTGGTCTCAGCTGAGGCCCTGGCATCAGGTCTGGGTCTAAGCCAAGACCCCAGGGTTGCACTCTGGCATAGGCCATAGCCTCTGTGTCAGGCTGCGGCCTATACCTAGGTGATGTCTACGCCTTGGGCGTAAGCCGAGGCCAAGGTGCCAGCATTGTGCCCATGCTTTGGGTCTCAGCCTATTTCCTAGGCAAGGCTCCAGCCACGGGCCTAGGTATAGGCCCAACAGGAGATTTTTTTAATGAATGAAACAGAAAGGATTTGTTTAATTTAAGGGCCCACAAAAAAAACAAATTGGCCCTATTCTTTTTGTTTTGCAAATTTGGTTTATACAAATGCACATCCCTACTCCTAGAGTTTTCTAGAAGCGTCCTGTGATTTAATGGCGAGGAAAGATCACTCTTCCTCTCATTTTCTCTACAGTTTTGAAGCAGGGAGGCACACAGGCAACAGAGGCTGTTATGTGCAGGGGAATAGCTAAGTCAAGATCTATAGGCTCTATCCCTAGTTTTTTTAGAGTGTTAAGGAGAAGAAATTAAGTTTAAGCTTTCTAGTCATATATTTTCTCTTCTAAAGTCCTAAAGTTGTAGACATGAGAAGGACTGAGAGATTCCCGTGTTTAGATAAAACCGTATATACTTGTGTATAAGTCGAGAAATTTGTGCCAGAAAAAAGGCACAAAAAAAGCTGGTTCAACTTATACATGTGTATTGCTGGACCATCAGGGACCTTTGGTGAGTCATGAAGGATTGAACAGGAAGGGCAGCTATGAGGGGAGGGAGGGAGAGAGAGATTCTTTACAAGGCTCTCATATAAGCCAACTATTTATATCACTGTAGGAGGGTCAACTAGTAACTCAAGGTGAGATTTTGGTGGTGGTACTCTCACTCTAGCTTGATGCACACTCTACCTGGGTGCTATCAAGCTAGGGCAAGAGTACATTGTAGAAATCTCATCTTTGTGTACTTTCCTCATTCCAAATCACATCAAATCTTCACTGATGTGTACTGTGCTGTTCGCACATCTCACTGTGAATGTAAAAATGCCCCCCCCCCCCCCCAAACCCTAGACCACCCTCAAAATCTCACCTCAAGTTACTAGATGACCCCCTCCTATAGTGGTATAAATAGATGACTATTCTGTGTGCCAGCCCAGAGTCTCTCTCTCTCCCTCCCTCCCCCTCCCTGAAATAGGATTTGTGATATTTATCACAAATCCTGTTTCTGGCATAAGAACATAAGAAAATGCCATACTGGGTCAGACCAAGGGTCCATCAAGCCCAGCATCCTGTTTCCAACAGTGGCCAATCCAGGCCATAAGAACCTGGCAATTACCCAAAAACTGTCTATTCCATGTTACCATTGCTAATGGTAGTGGCTATTCTCTAAGTGAACTTAATAGCAGGTAATGGACTTCTCCTCCAAGAACTTATCCAATCCTTTTTTAAACACAGCTATACTAACTGCACTAACCACATCCTCTGGCAACAAATTCCAGAGTTTAATTGTGCGTTGAGTAAAAAAGAACTTTCTCCGATTAGTTTTAAATGTGCCCCATGCTAACTTCATGGAGTGCCCCCTAGTCTTTCTACTATCCGAAAGAGTAAATAACCGATTCACACTCTACCTGGGTGCTATCTGGGCATATCACACAGCTTAATGCCAGGAAAATTAGTGTAGTTATTTCTGGTGTTAAAACATGCATTATGCTATCACACGCAATGTTATTTTCATAAACCCTATCCAAACTCCTCCCCTTTGAATAACATTTAAAACTTTGCATATGCACCTCGCGATTTGATAAATAACGTAAGCGTAATGGCATTATTGTGGGCGTTAGGGCCCTAACACCCTAACGCATTTTGATGAATGATCTTGTTAGTGTTTAAACCCCAAGGGCCAAGAAGTGAATCTCCCCCTTTAGTAAATGACCTGTACCTGCTGCCATCGTTTACAATGATGACACAGGACGGGGGGTTACATAGGTATCCCCTACCCCAGAACATTGCCTAGATATAAAGGCTTCTTCTTGCAGCTTTGCAGTTACATCTGAAGAAGAGATCTGTGTGGTCTTGAAAGCTTACATAGACTTCATCTTTGTGTTGGTCCTTTAAAAAATGTCAAGTCTACAAAAGACTCCAGTTTTCTACAGGAGGGCTATGGCAACAAGCACTCTGCAAGTATATTTTTTTAAAACTTATGGAATATTTACAATTTCAATAAAACTGAATTTTAATAAATTTTTGCACTGATGAGACTTGGATATTTGCACTGATAAAACCAAAACAATTATTTTGCACTGGAGCAAATCTTTAAAAAAATTTTTAAAAAGCTTAAGAATTTACACTAATTTCTTCTGTTTCTACTACTATTTCTTGCTACACAAACGATGAGACCAGACATGCTAAAGATAAAGGGAGTTGTCACACTTTTGTATTTTTGGAAAACATATTTAGCAAATATTGAAGATAGGCAACTTCACTAAGTCCCAAATTAAATTGCAGCTCAGATGGACTTATCCCGGCTCAGATTTAAGTCCTGATAACTAAGCTGGTTGCAGCTCAGTTTGTACCAGTATTAGAATTTTTGCAGTCATCTTGGATCGGACAGGCTCAGTCCCGATCAAGATTTTAAGCAGTTTTGTTTAAATGTTAATGAAAACTGGCTTCCCTCAGGCTTGCCCTGATTTCCTGGTACAGAGAAGGCAGAAAGATTCCTGTGTCTTAGCTGCTCTCCCACCTCTCCTGTGTCTCTTATAAGCAGACAACCAATCTAAACCAAGCTGCCCATCTCCAGCACCGACCTGCATGGCCCACAATGTCTTAGAACTTTACGGTGCAAACCCTGCACAGACCTAAGGAACCAAACTCTCTGTTGATGAAGAGTTGAATGGTTTTATTTCCCTCCTGAGTGAAAACAATCCTGGAAGACGGTGCAAAGCTCAAAACCCCATACGGTTGGTCACTAGCTTCCACAGTCAGAGCAGCTTCGAAGCCTCGGCTGTCGAGCACAGCTGCTCCTGTCAAATAAAGTCCTGAAAAAAACAGGTCAAGAGCAAGATGATCTGTTAAAATTATATTTTAAAGGGTTTTACGAATAATTATTAGTTATAACAGAAACTTGAAATTTCCACATTCAGTGATTCTACATTCACTTCTATTTCAAGAAGGCTCCAAGTATGCTCAGTTGTGAACTGACTGAAATATTATATTTCTAGGAGTAAAAGACTGGGGGGCTACAGAGATACTATTGATTAAAAAATGTTGTAAAGTTAATAGAAAAAGACATGTGACATAGCCTGTAAATGCACACAATGATGCCAAATATTCAGCACATACTGGATTAGTATGAGCATGCCTTCAAGACAATTATCAACCACAAATTTCTGGATGGACCATAATTTGTTGGTTGATTGCTGCCTATAGATAGATAGTTAGATAAATAAATAGCTAGATAGCTAGATATATTCAAAGGATATTCCAACAACTGTAATCACATGATCTCCTGTTTACAGGAATTGCTGACAAATATACACAGCAAATGCTGCAGGAGTAGCCAAAGTTGCAAGAAGAGCAGAGCTACACATGTCCCCACCAACAGCAGTGCCAGTAGAGTGAAGCTCAAATACACCCCACCACCCTCACCCTCCATTCAGTCAGCAAAATAGAGGTTTAGATGATTTTTAGATTTAGAAACCTATGCTATAAAACCTGCGCTATAATAATGCTAGCACACACATGGCTAAAAATGTAACATGCATGCTGAAATGCCACTTAATGAGCTATGCACTAAATCTTAACATTTATACATTAAAAATTACCACAATAGCGTGAGTATGGATTTAGTGTGTGTGCTAACCCATAAAACTACAGCTTCTATGAACTTGTGGTGCCTGTAAGCCAAATAGCATGTACTTGATAAACCGAGTGCACACAATCCTCCTTTCCTTATGGCTCAGCCCCCTTGCTACAAACCTATATAAAACTATGCCTGGCACCATGGGGATGGTTGTCAGTGCTGAGGGCAAAAGGTGGAAAGCATTCAGAGCCTAGAAGGGGAGCTAAAAGAAGAGAAGAGACTTCTAGGAGAGGAAAAACCATGAAAAAAAAATACATGTTTCAGAGGTTTGCCAAAAAGGGGAAGGAGTGGCATCAGAAGATGCCTTGGCCAACCCCAGCACAACCATCCCACTGAAGACAGGGAGAAAAATGTTCCAGCCCTGAGTCAGGAGGACACCGGCATATGACCATTCTCTTTCTATGAGCACCCTGTAGTGTGGGACACAAATGTCAGGTTGACAGCTGTTCATGCTGAAGCCTGGGCATGCTTGCTGTTGTCTTTGGACAAATTAACCGCAACAATAATAACAGCAATGGCTATCACCATATTCCAGAAAAGCAATTTCAGGCATCTGATAACACCACCATGTGCCTCATCCCCCCCCCCCCCAAGTAATTCCACACACCCCCTCCACTCCATCCATGTCATGCATGAGCTGCCATCCCAGACATCCATAGGCCAAACTTGGAGATGCTAAAAGAGAAGCATCCAAATTGGGTAGGAAGAAGCAGCCTTATGAGCATTCCTCCTAGATCACTCTGAATGACTTCCGTGAGGGACTTTTCTCTCACCTGCTACTCCCCTTTTCTTGTAGACTATAGGAATCATCTAAGACCATGCAGGACAGATACAGTGAAATATCTGTGCACAATCAAGGTAATAGCTAAGACCTTAATGGCCCTTTATTTTCATTTGTGACAACATTGTGCCTTACATATTTAGACATGTTCAACAATGTTAGAAAATGCATTAGAAAAAGTGCTGCCATTTGTGAACCTTTTGCTTAGAAAATCATTTGCATTGTGTAAATAAATGCAGAATTATTTTTAAGGTGCTGGATTGTGTGCTGGTGTGTCTCCTCTGCCACATCCTTCTCTGTTGCTCTCTTTCATCTCTCCTCAGTCCTATATTCCACATCTCCTATAACTCCTATTGCAGCAGCCCCACCTGCTCCATCTGCAATCCCAATGCATCCTGTTAGCTGACGCTTTCAGAATATGAGCTAAAACATAAACACTAGAAAGGTGTTAAAAATGTAGAATTAGCAAGCACATGCTATATAGCAAGCAGAGGAGAGCATACCACATTAATTAGCATGGACCCACTAAAGCTTTATTCAGATATGATGTTTCTTCACTTACATGCCTGCACATGCTAATGTCTTTTCAGATAGGTTTAGTGTGCACACAAGCCATTAGTGCATAGTATGCTATTTTTAGCACATACTAAATGGCCTTACTGGGCTGAGTGAAATATATGTACAATAGGTTGTGTTTGGTGAGACTGTATGTAGTCATGCTTCCTAGTTCTATGATCGATCAGTGTAAATGATTAATATTTGCTAATATAGCTGAACCTCATAACAGTACCGGATGCATTTATGTTGTATGTTTGGTACAATAAGTAGTGGATATGCAGAAAATAGTTTGTATGGTTGGAGACAGCATTTGAAGTACAATTTGAGTTTGAGAGGTATGACAATGAGTGTGAAAAACAGAAAGGGGCAGATTTTCAAAGGAGTATGCGTGTAAGATACGCGCGTAACCCCCGAAAAGCTGCCCCTTCCACCCCCTGCGCACGCCGAGCCTATGTTGCATAGGCTGTGCGGCGCGCGCAAGCCCCGAGACGCGCGTAAGTCCCGGGGCTTTCCTGGGGGGGTGTCGGGGGCGTGTCGCGGCCGGTGCGTCATCGGGGGCGTTCCGGGGGCGAGGCCGCAGGTGTGGTTCTGGCCCAGGGGCGTTCCGGGGGCATGGACGCGGCCTCCGGACCAGCCCCCGGACCGGAACATAGCTGCTTCCCCCTGCCATATAGCCAGATAAGTTGCCATTTACCCAACTATGTGGTGACAGCGAACCCACATTTTACAATTTTTAAGCATTTTTAACTCCCTGTGCATTAGCAATTCATTAGCTTATTGCATCTGGAATTAAAAAAAAATTTTACCTGAATGTTAAAAATGTGCGCTGGAAACCAGCGCACAGCTTTTTTAACACTCAGATGATTGCATTGGTCCATTAATGTATTGCACCTGCTTCTTTTTAATGTAGGGACTGTTTGATGCGAGATCTGTAGGTGCAAATATTTGCTATGTATCGTTAGCGTAGACCATTCTAATGAAGTTCTGTATGTTGTTGCATTACCTTTTGTCTGGACATTGTATAGGACTAACTGATATTCCTCTTTTTCCTCAGGAATCTGGTCATCTAATAGGTGCACAGAAAATGTTGAATTCAAGAAACCCTGTTTGTTTTTAAATGATAAAA
Source organism: Rhinatrema bivittatum (assembly GCF_901001135.1). Taxonomy (NCBI): domain Eukaryota; kingdom Metazoa; phylum Chordata; class Amphibia; order Gymnophiona; family Rhinatrematidae; genus Rhinatrema; species Rhinatrema bivittatum. The sequence continues at coordinate 661,835,320 of NC_042615.1, forward strand.
GCAAATTAGTGATCACTGTATTTGACACAATCCTAAATGTACTGCAATAGGGAGGGTAATTTCCAGGAGCTCACAAAGGACTAAAGTTTGCATGTACAAAGTAAAAAAAAAGACTTTAGCTTTAATTTTCAAAGTGGACTTATATGCATAAAGATATCAGGTAAATGGAACCTAGTGTGGCATATCTGCACACTTTTACATCTGCTGATTAGCACGTGTAAGTGTATGCAAGTAGACTAACATGCAAGCTTTTGAAAATTGAAATGCACATACATGTTATTCCTACCCCAACGCCTCTTCTGGAACATCTCTTTGCTGTGTGAGGAATCCTTTCTATACATACTTCTATGCACACAAACCCCCGGACAATTTTTACAAGCCATTTATACACATAAAAATATGTGTAAGTGCTTTTGAAAATTCAGTGCCAAATAAAAATATACGCATATATGCACTTAATCAGAATCCTCATTTTTATCTATTTAAAAAATATTAAATTTGAGCATCGTAGTTAGGAACAAAAACCTCAAGAGATTATATCTATGCTGGACAAGGGAGCGTGTTCACTTCTTCCTGTTTTGCCTGATCTCAGGTGTCCTGCTTCATAATATTTTATTAAAAATACAAAACTAAAGAACTTTGGCATGGAGTGCGTACTATTTGATCATTATCTGATCTGGAGAAAAAAATGCTTCAATAATTTGCTTCTTTTTTTCACTTAATTTGGCCAGCTGAGCAGTATAAATACAATAGCCTGAGGATGCCTTGAATAAGTACACCCATGGATCCCATATCATACTTACTGGAGCAATTTTCAGACTATCAGGACAAAGTCTACAAATATTTTTAATCTGCATTCTTTGTGCCAATTTTCAAATTTCAAACTTGCCGTGGGTTCAACATTTGCATCTGCTTTTTTCAGCAAGTACTTTATACATGGAAAATTACATGATTAGAATTGAAAATGCAATCTCCATGTTATTATTTCCTTCCTGATCTAAACACAATCCTGGGAATACTTCCTCTCAATATGACTAAAAATAACATAGTGGCACAGCAATGATGGCAGAAAAAGACCAAATGGTCCATCCAGCCTGCCCAGCAAGCTTCTTATGGTAGTAACTGCCACTCTGTGCAAGTTACCCCCATGTTTCTGTTAAGGGTAGTAACTACCACTTTACACCAGGCAGGTTACCCCAAGCCTGGTGTAAAGGGTAACATAGTAATTAGAAATGATGGCAGAAAAGAACCAGCAAGCTTCTTATGGTAGTATCTGCCACGCCGTGTAGGTCACCCCATGTTTCTCTTAAGGGTAGCAACTGCTGCTCCATGCAGTTATCCCCAAGCCTTATGATAACCCATAAAACGGTACTGCTAGCAACATTTTTACTGGATGATGAGCCTTTTTGAAAATTCAGACAGTGCTGCTTGATGTGCTTTGTTTATTATAGACTTGACCATAGAAGAAGTCCTGTGTTTCTTTCCCTTCTGTCTGCGCAACAGTTCCCCAGACTGTAAAAGTCATTGGTTACTGTCTGAATCCAATTCCCCTTTTCCCCTTGCCGTTGAAGCAGAGAGCAATGTTGGAGCTGCATCGATAGTATTAAAGCTTATTGGTTAAGGGTAGTAACAGCGGCATCAGCAAGTTACCTCCATGCTTAACAGCTCCCCAGAATGTAAAAGTCAGAGCCCAGTGTTGGCTGTCATCTGAATCCAATTCCCCTCTTCTCTCCCCCCACCCCCTCCGAAGTGGAGAGTGATGCTGCAAATGCGTCAAAAGCATGTATGCTAAATTGATTAAGGGTAGTAAACCCAATGTGTTAAAATCATGCAAGCTAAATGGTTAAGGGTTGTAATCCTTGTCTTCTGTTAGTGGTAGCATACTGGTTACCTCCCATGCACCCTTTTCTTAATTTCCAAATCTAGCCTTTAGTGATCCACAGTGTTTATTCCATACCTTTTTGAATTTGTTTACTCTTTTTGTCTTCACCACATCTTCCAGAAGGGCAATCTAGACATTCACCACCCTCTCAGTGAAGACATATTTTCTGACAGTGGTTCTAATATAGTAAATGGAGTTCATTTCAAGGAGCAGGGCATTACTAGTGGTGTGCCATAGGGATTGATGCTTGGACCGGTTCATTTCAACACCTTTGTAAGCAACATTGCAGAAGACTATCGGGAAAGGTTTTGACTTTTTATGGATAATACCAAAATCTGCAACAGGATAGACAACCAGGAGAACATGAAGAGGGATTCTAGTGAAGCTGAGGAATGGTCTTGATAAAATATGGAGGGTCATGCATTTGGGTGGCAAATACCGTAGGGAGTGGTACAGTATGTGGATGAAATTCTTCTAGGCGCCAAATGAGAGGAAACTGGGGTGATCTTACCTGATTATCTCCAGATGGCCAAACATGGATAAGGCAAAAGTAAAAGCCAGAAAGATGCATAGGGAGAAGAATGGTCAGCAGGAAAAAGGAAGTGATTTGCTGCTGTATAAATCCCTGATTAGACCTCATTTGAAATACTGTGTACAAGTCTGAAGACTGTACCTTCAAATGGATATAAACTGGATAGAATCTAAAATGGTCAGTTGTAAAGTGTATGGGGACAGACAAAGATCTAAACATGTATAGCCTAGAGGAAAGGCAGGAGAGGGAAGATATGATAGAGATGGTTAAATACCTCCAAGGTATGAGTGCACAGGAGATGGGCATCTTTCAGTGGAAATGAGACTCTGGAAGGAGGAGTCATGGGATAAGTACAAAATAGGGTATATTCCGGAGTATTCTAAGGAAATATTTCTTTACAGAAAGGGTGATGGATGCATGGGAAAGCCTCGCAGTGAAGGCAGTGGAAATAAGGGCAGTATATGAATTCATGGGATAAATTCAGAAGATCTCTGAGGAAGTGATAGGAATTAAAGAACTGAGCAGTTGGTGTGGATAAACCTGATAGATAGGATATATGGTCTTTTTCTGCCAACATGTTTCTATGTTACATGTACTGTTAAACAACGCATTAACTTTTAGCCACATAGAGGGAGAGAAATTTTCAGCCAGCCAATTAATGTGGGTAAGAGGCTTTTAGCCATTCCTGAGGAGTTTACAGGGTCTGGGGTATCTGGGGGGAGTGCAAGCTATTAAGCCAGGGGGGTTTGGAGGACTAGCTCTACACTGAGCAAAATGGTGGATGAACTAGTGAAACTGGTCTTGGCCTGGACGCATGTCTGTTATAAAATTCCCTAACTTGTGCAGCCAAAACCTGATTTGCGTGGTTGGATGTGCCTACTTGCAAAATTTGGAGCACATATATGGATCCAAGGTTATTTTCTACACATGTATGTGCATATGTTATAAAATTGCCAAGTCTCTGGGTGAGTCACTGTGCACCCGCATGCCCCTTTGAACGTTACCATCATAGTGTTATATAAATAACAATAAGCGCATACCTGAGCTATGCTACATTAGTGTACTAAATATTAATACTATTCTATATCCTAAAGAAAATAAGTGCATTTTGCACCAAGACTATCTGGAAGCTTTAGCAGAAAGCGCAATTTGCATATTTTTCAGATACCTCAGGAAAGAAGAGTACTCCGGTACTGTTTGCAAAATTTTGTTCCAGATGTTGCCCAATTATTCTCCAACTGACAGTCACGTTTCCAAGTCCAGGAGCAGTTCTTAAAACATGAAAATGTAATTTTTCACCTATAAAGAAGGTTTATTTTTTTAAGATTAGCATAAAGAAACTGAACCGTATTTTCTCAATGCTTGCCACTAGACAAAGCCAAAAAAGCGACAATAAACAACCCATGCTCAATATTAGGGAATCGGGATTACAACATGTTTTCTAAAGTCATAATATTTAAAAACACATGGAACTGAACTGGCATAATTCCATAAAGGTGATTCTTTTCTGCTCCTCCCCCTCCCCTGCAAAAACTCCAGTTATTATAGGTATCTGTCTAGTTTCATAGCTCAGCTTAAATAAACATAATAGATGGGACATCAAAATGCATGCTTAAAAACTGCAGATGGAAAAACAGCCAGAGAAATTAAATTCATATCCGTCAGTACATGCACAAACACGAAAACATTTAGGATCCGTGTACTAGCCGACAGGATATGAAATGCTGTATATACCAAGCATAAGAGAAATCTCCAAAACACAGCTCAAATGTATAGCTACTGCAACAGTATATTTACTGTAAATCCATGCAGAGAAATGGTTGCCATCACCTACAAGTTCCAATTTGAGATTAACTTACAGAATATCATCAGTGTTATTGACTTAGGATAAAAATATAAAATGGTCAGAAATCATTAATGATTGCCTACATTTTCCCTGGAGACTCAAATCCATTAGCAGGTTTCAATTTTAAATAAATATATATTTTAAAAACATTTGTTTCTCTTGGAAAGATTTTGAGATACAGTTCTCTGAAAATGTCATTATTCACAAACTAACATCTATTTTTAGAATTGCTTTACTATTTTCATGTAAAGTATCAAAATGACATTGTTCTGTTCCATGTATGCTAAATACATATGTAGATATACACAGGGCCAGATTTGCCACTGGCCTGCCTCTAAGCACAGAAGTGGAGTTGGGGTAGACCTCAGATTCTGTGGCATTGGGGCAAGAACTGATTCCCCTCCAATCATGAACTTCAATCAATGGAAGCCACCTCCTCTTTCCTCTGGGTGACATTTTCTCATCTCAGACCTCCTTCCTTAAAGGCACATGGCACCTTCCAACCACAAGGTGCCTACTCTGCCGAATGGGAAATCTGGTCCTGGATATACATATCTATTTATGGTTTTTCACACATAATAGATTAGGAAGGATTAGACCAGCCATATATATCCCATACAAATTATCAAACATATGTTGCATACCTAAAGATACACATAGGGCCGGATTCTCAAAAGGTTACGCGTGCCGGGCCTATTTTCAAAAGGCCAGGCGACGCGCGTAAAGCCCCGGGATGCGTGTAAGTCCCGGGGCTTTACTAAAGGGGTGGGCGGGGTCAGGGGCTCCAGGCACAGCGGCCATTTGCCACTGTGCTTGGGATCGCACGCCCAGAGGCAGGCGCAAAAGGTAAGTTAAAAATTTTGGGGGGGTTAGAGTAGGGCTAGGGGAAGGGAAGGTTAGGGGAAGGGGTGGGAAGGTCAGGTTAGGGGCAAGGGAACAGGGGAAGGCAACACGGCTCAGCACGCGCAAGATACATAACTGTGCACCCCCTTGCACGTGCCGACCCCCGATTTTATAACATGCACGTGCCTGCGTACATTGGGCATACATGTGCGTGCACCGGGTAGCGCGCACACATGTAGGCCACCCGCGCTTCTTTTAAAATCTACCCCACAATGAATATGTACAGCCTTTTAACAGCATTTTGCAAGTGTTGGTATTTAAGATGGAGAGTGTCTAAGGTATTATATTGACTTTTAAGTGCCATATAGATGGATTAGAAGTAAGAATTTTGAGTACGTTTGCAACTATTTGATTATTACCCTCAAAGGGAGCAATTTTTAAATTTCTTACGGCAGATAAGAAAAATCATTTATCCATGGAAATCAGGGCTTTGAATATTGTCCAAAATGTCTATGGTAAAAGTACATGCATTGTTCAACAATGCATGTACATGCGTAGTTTTGATAATTCAAAACTGTGTACACTGTTTCCAATGGAAAAATTACCAGCATAGAAAGCAGCTGCAAATCTCTGCAGGTAATAATTTTTCCTTAGGCAATAATGAAAGCAAAACTACCTGTGTAGTTTTGCTTTCATTACTGCTGCAAACCCCACAGATTAAAAATACCCACAAGGTTTGCAGAAACCCATGAAGCCTGATTATTTTCCCTTTTAAGTTCATTTAAGATTTGCAAATAATACAACCATCACCAAAGTGACAGATATCACTACTAAAGAATGGAGGAGCAGTGATGGCCATGTGCAATATCATCTATCATCAAGATTGCAGGTAACAAACAACATCTGTAGTAAAATAGACTTCAATCTGTCATTCTCCTAGTTTGGGGTGATTAAAAAAAAACTGAACTTTCAAGATTATGTTTGTCGACACCGTATACCAAAGCAATCATTTTTTCCATGTCCATTACATACCAGCCTGTTGCCATGTCCGTGTAGACAAATTCCTTTCTGCAGGAAAGATTTTTTAAGTCCCACATTTGGGTGACTCGAGTTCATAGATACTGCGTCATCTGCCAACTCTTATTAGCTTCAGCTTATTCTTGTTATAGGCCCATGTACTCTGAATCTTTAGAAGCAGGGCCCTTATTTTCTCACTCCCATGTCCACTTTCCAGGGCAGAGCATTAGCCACTCTTTTCTGATTCACTGCATATTGACCCAAGACAGCTTGATCATCATAGACTAGTAGTTCTAAACCCAGAACCTGCTAATCAAGTTGGCTTTTTCAGGTAGCCACAACGAATTATTGTATGCAGTGATGTATGGAAATCTCTTTGGCATATTCATTGTGCCTATCCTAAAAAAAACAAAATTGGCCAGGCAAGCTCTGTGTAGAGGACCACTGCCATAGACCCTAAGACAGTGGCAGATTGTGCTAGATCCTTGTGCATGTTGATGGCTCTTCTCAGTCAATCAAATTACAGTAATTTCAACTAACTCATTTGGAGCTATTAATGTGAAGAAAGAAGGGATGTTAAGAATCAACAAAATTCACCTAAGCAGAAACTTTCAAAAAGATATCGTGTCTCAATGTTGCTTCCAAGGAGTGACTAGGTGTGTGCGCACATTTTTTTTTTAAACCAACAATTTTTGAGTGTCAGTATTAGTGTTGCATGTTTATATAGAGCAGAAAGAAAATTGCATGTGAGCGATGCTCTGAAATATATGAGTGATCGCTCACATGCTCAGCTTAGAGGGAACTATGGTGTCCATTCATGTGTACAGGTAGGTTATTCCTTTATTTTGTTAATAATCCTAAAAAATAAGATCACTTTCAAAATCACTGTTCAACAAGAACAATTCTCCTTTGGAGAATATGTAATCATTCATTTTTCACATCCTGACCATAGGGTCAACAAATTTTTAAAGATATATACAAAAGGAGCTGACCAAAAAACAGCAAATAGCCTCTGAAAATGGAGCAGACAAATGTATGCCTTCCACCAAATATTTAGGACCAGATGTACTAAACAATTTGTTCTCATTTAAGGGCTAATTCACTAATGTAGACCCATAACTTAGCACTGGTTTGTACAGAGGATAAAAGATTTCCTAAAGTAATAAAGGGCCTGAACCCTGTCACCACAAAAATCTTTGCATAGTACTCATTTGCACACTGCAATCTTTGTGAATGCTGTGGCATAGGAATTGCATATAATTAGTGAATCAGCCCCTCTGTGTCTACTGATGAAACGCTTAGTACATCTAGTCCTTTGTGTATTTCTATAAAATCAAAAATATAACAATTCTGTCCAATTTCAAGTCTAAAATTCCTCATAGATGACCACAGATATTATTTTGAGAACCGCACGTTCACTAGCCTTGACAATCAAGAATATTATATATAGAGTACATGCAATATCAAGCGTGTGAGTAAATAATGAAGCTGATGTCAAACAGCAGAAGCGTGGCCAGTAGAGAAAGGAACCCACCTTCATGACCAATAATAGATCTGGAGGCAGCCTGAAAGCTAATCACTCCTGCAGGGTTATCATTGGCCAAAATGACCACAGTGACAGTGGCAGAACTAGGAAGAATCCGACTTCCTCCATCAGTCTGTGTCAGGCTGATTATAATGGTTTCATTGTCCTCGGGCTCAGAATCATCCAATATTTTCAAGGTCACCATCTTCCTTGTTTCTCCTGTGTATAAGACACAAAAACTATAAGCCTCTTTGCTAAGGGATTCACAGACAGATTTTAAAGAGGAGGATATAGTGCATAAGTTATACTGTACATACAGAGATCCATTTTCAAAGGGATTTGTCCAGCTAAGTTGGCACTTAGCCAGACAAACTCCAGGGTATTAAATGTCCTGCTGGTCTGATTGCCCCCAAGTTACTTTTATAAATGATCAGCTGGATAAAGTTTTATCCAGATACTTAGGGTGGTTCCAGGGTGGGTCAAACTTGTCTGAATAAATTAGTCAGATAATGCCAATATTCAACATTATTCAGCGAAGTTATCTGGACAATTCTGCATTAGAGCAGTTCTAAAATTATCCAATACATTTACCTGGATAACCTGAACCTTAACTGATCATATTCAGCTTATTAAGTAAAATTAAAGAAAGAAAAAAAGAATAAGCCGGCAATCAAGGCACTCTTTCTAGGAGTAAAGCTGGATGTGGCTGGAGCAGTGTGAATCAACTGCTCTGGCCAATTTTGGGGGTGTTCAGGCGAGTTCAGAGGATGGCAGTGAGGATTATCATTATTGGGAGGGGGCTCAGAGCCTGGTTTTAATTTAAATATCTTGGGGAGGTTTTCTGCCTGAGGTCACCATGGCTCACTACTTTTTTTTTCTTAATTTGGGAGGTTGGAGAAGGATCAGGGGTTAGTACCAATATTGTTGTACTTATTTGGGGGGATAGGGAACCACCCTAGTTGCTGGCTTTTTACTTGTTTATTGTTTGTTTTTTTAACGTAAGCAGCTCTATGCTGAATATAGGCAGTTAAGGTTCAGGTTATCTGCATAAATGTACTTGGATAATTGTAAACTTAACCCACTGTAATCAGAGCCAGCGAGTACACTTAACCAGATAACTTTCACCAACATGCCCTGCTGAATAAACTGACTGAAGTTACCTGTTATCTTTAACCAGATAACTTGCCACTCACAGGCCTACTGAATATGGATGCCACACATTATAATATAATATAATATACCAATTCATTCTCTCTCTCTTTACACATTCACATACACATACCCGATAGATCAATTTAATTAACTTTGCAATTAAGGTAATTCCCAATGTTCGGTCTTCTCTTATTTTATTAATAAAACCTAAATCTTGTGAAAGCACTTTCAACTACAGGAGGTCAGTACCATCTTTGGAGCTGGGGTGCAGCATCAAAATTACGTGTAAGACCTCTGTAGTGATAGGAGCCACCATTGAAAATCGCTCTGTCAATATAATGCACCAATAAAATAATTTCTCCCTCTCCCCTCCGATACCTCCAGATACTCCTGTTCCTCAAACTGAAGGCGCATTCATTTTAAATTCCAGCACATCTGTTTATATGTAAGAAGGAAATATTTACCAGTTGTTAAATAAGATGAGAGGTAGCATTAGAAGGAGAGGCAGCAGTCTTACCAGAAATGAAAGTGGTCAGAAGTCTGAATGAGATGTATAGAAGAGGAAAATGTAAGATACCATAATGGTGTCTTAGTTATAATCCTGTAACACAGTGTGTGTATCTACTATCAGTAGCCTAGGATCCTTGCTAAGAGTTAAGTATATTCCCCAATTCCCAAATGCCCTCCCTTCCATGATCAGGAAAACTAATATCTATACTCTCATTACAACATGCACATATCAAATACTAGCATGATAGCAAACATATTTATGGCTAGTTGCAAACTAGTGAATTTTTGTAAAGATAACTTGTATGTTATAAATATATCTTAGTTTTCCAAACTACTTCTTACCTTCAGCAAAAGTCAGAATCTCAAAATCACCTTCAAAGTCCAAGTTTCTAGTAGCTGTCCCACCAACAACATTCCATTCCACTGTTACCCTTCCCATGCTGCCGTCTCTCCTTTCTATCGCCAGTTGCAGAGTTGTCTGAGGCTGTTCTTGGACTTCCAAATAAAGACCTTTGTTAGTTGCATTGGGATTAACGATGTACATTAAAAACACCCCAAAGGCATCTCCATTCATCATTATGACCACTATGGAGGTATTTGGCTGACCAATAGTTGGTTGGTTTCTAAAGCTGGTTGAGGTATTCATCAGTTCAACACTCAGAAGAGAAACAGTGAATTTCTCATCCAGTTCTGGCCAACTGTCTGTAAGTATGGACACAGTAAGATTTGCAAACTCTTCTCCTTCCAGCATGGTAGCCCACTGTCCTGTAATGGATTCATAGTCACTCCCAGCCTTGGCTTGGGTGCTAAACAAAGCAGAAACCCTGGTGCTATTTTTCCTGTAGGTCCAGAATCCTGTATTGTTCTTCAGATTTGACCATGCTATCCACCAGAAGCATTGAGGAATTCCAGATGTGCGAAGAAATGAGAAGGCTGAACAATTCTGTTCTTTCAGGCACAAAGTAGCACAAGTATCCAGTGGATTTCCTGCTGCTGAAACATTCACCACAGTTCTTGAGGGCTGGTTGGGAATTCCTTCTACAGGAAGCTCATAGTAAGAGAGTGCATCAAGGCCTTGCTCTTTTGCAAGAACTACAACATCAACTTCTGAGGTACTGTATAATATCTGCAGTCGACCAAATCTTCCTGCACTACAGATATAACCAGAAATAAAGGAGTTCATTAATGTATTTGAACATCTTTGCTTTTGCTTGTTTTATAAACAGAGAGGTAAGAAAACTGGGAAAGAAAATCGACATTTTTGAAGTTGTACCCATTAGCTTAACTTTCAGCAAATCTGATGTGTCTAAAAATGTATTTCTAAAGAGCAGTTTTCTTGTTGTAACTTCAAAAAAATAGTCATAAGTTTGTAGTTTTGGAAAACGATTTTGGCTATGTTTAGCCTATGTAGTTGTTAGAAATGCAAATGTATAATCATGCCTTTGATCAATAGAACAATTAATTAGGGCACTAGCTATATATAGTATTTATTTATTCATTCATTCATTCTCTCTTATATACTGCTTACTCAGAGAAACTCTGGTTGGTGCAGTTTACAACAGATAACATCAATAAAAACATCACATAACAACAAATCTGCATGTTACTTCTTAATAAAAACAGTTAAGTTTTACAGCCAAAACAAAATTAAAATTAGTTTCTCAGTATTTCCAAGATAAAAAAAATGACCTCACTCAAAATTCATATTATGCCAATATATTACAAAAAATATTTACAGGAAAATGCAGTACCAGTTCTATAGGTACAGGGAAAGTGGATGTAAAGATATTTCGATGCACGCATAGTGATAGTTAGCCCCACGTTAAATGGAATGCTGCCAAGAAAAGCTTAAGACATTGCTTTGTCTGAATAAGCAATAATGTAGCCAACAAAAGTTACTGTGAATTGGTATTATAGCTTTAAGACAGAGATATTTTAACTAGAGCACAAGAAACTTTTTAGTAAGCACAAGCAGCTGCTTAGATGACTTCGACTGAAACATTACAGTTTAAAGATAAAGCAATGCCTTGCCTGGAGAGGCAATGATGCGAATAAATGTGTATTTGACTCAAGTGATATATCTCCTTGTTGGAAGGGGTGTTGAGCTGTAAGGAACAAAGGAAAAAGGATAGCATATGTGTAAGCCAGCTCTGTTTCAAAGAGAGTATAAAAGAAAGTAAATTGCAAAATACAAACGGCACAGATGGGCGAGACCCTGAACTGATCTGAACCCCAGCACTGTGTCTTCAGACCTGGGAGAGAGAAATTATGTACTACTGTCAGTGGGATTCACCTGAGCTGCCATACCTGACCTAAAGGGGACTGGACAGGAAGCCTAAGCTCACTGGATTGCTTGCAGATCAATAATTGAAGATATATGCTTGAAAATACTTTGCCTTGTTTCTCTCTCTTTTTCTTTTGTGTCATTCTCAGGAGTGGCCCTATATAACTACAGTTATGCTTATCAGAATATTACCTTTGCATTTATTGCATTTATTATAACCACTGCTTTTACAAGAATGCATATGTATTCTGCTAAAATGTATAAACACACACACACACACACATATCTAAATATCCAAAACTCAGAGTCATCCATGTTATAGCTCAATGAGTCAAATCAAGAGCTGATTCATAATCAGCTTGAATTTTCGTAATGTAGTTTACATAGCTTATTGGCTTCCTCTCATGCTGCACGGGTAGAATTAGTTATCTCTCCCATCTTCAATTAGGCTGATTTGGATGAGATTCAAAACTTTTTTTGCCCTGGCAGTTTTTCTCCTGGTTCTTTGTCCTTTCAACTCAATGAGAATTGACCTGTGTTGGGCTGCATCCCAATAGGCCTACAGTCACAACTATACTGGGTTTCTACCCCCATTTTATATCCCTCCCAGCTCAGCCACCATAACAACAGTTGTTTGTTTTTGGTTTTTTTTTTTTGGGGGGGGGGGGGTAGGTCCACAAAACACAGCTCTTTCCAAAATCCAGCAAGCATGAATCCTAATTCTAGTCACTAGGTATTGCCATTGCAGGATGACTGACTCCCCTTTTCCCAAAGGGTTGTGAACACTGCCTCCTTGACATCCCCAGCACCAGCCAATCCAATGAGCAGAAGACCTGACCCAAGCATCGAACACAGCTCCTACACATGGCAGTGTACAGCATTGCTACTGAACTACTAAGCTGGCCCAAGGAGTTTCAAATGTAATCTGAATTAGCTCTGTCAACTTCAACTATTATACATTTAAACGCTGCACTGGAAATTAATGTCTTTCTATGACAAGTTGGAGGTTCAAACTCACTGTCCTTTTGTGCTAGTATTTGATAACAAATTCATTGTTTATTTGCCTTTTGACTTTGATGACGCACAGACATTGTGAGGTCATCACGTCACCAAAAGAGCGGGCTAAGCTTTCATACTGGAAAGATGCGGTCTCTGTCCCGCAGGTTGAAACTTAAAGAGACACGGAGTCCTAAGAAGAGGTTGGCAGCACCATAACAATATAAGTTAAGTAATTTTATTGTCTCATGCTAAATTATGTCTGATTTCTCAGTTTTCTTTATCAACAGAATTTTCACATTGTTGCAACACGTCTGGGCACAATGTTACTTTGTACTATACAATAATAACGCCTGATAAAGCAGCTCCTGTTGCAAAACACCGGCCGCTGTCGAGTCACTATAGGAGAGTTACTCACGGAAACAGACAGACTGTTGGAGTCATTCACAGGAGACAGACTGTTTAAAAATACATATTTAAAAACACAATTTTGACACACTTTTGAAGCACTAAGTGTTCCACCTAACCGCAAATGATTGAAATGACCGGATGGCTTTGATTGTTACAAAGCACGTTGTCAGGCTTGCTGATGTGGTTATAATATACATAAAAATTTTATAAAAAATATTGATTGGTGAAGGCTGTTGAAAATTGAGTTGGCAGATTCCTTTTGTGATATTTTCCACATTATTAATGACCATTTGAACAAAGTCTGACTCATGGGCCAAAGAAGCATCCATACCTAGGGAGTACATCTATGGTGTACCACAGCATCCAATGCTTTCCACAATCCTCTTCAACATGTACATTCACCCAATCTGCAACTCATCCAGTTTTTCAACATTGAATCTCACCAATTTGTCAATGCCAATCAGTTTTATGTCAAAACAAGGATTGACCAAACTGCAGCTATCGTTAATCTCAATTATCGCCTCTCAGCAGTGGCCCTATGGCTTAAACACAAACTCAAGCTAAATCTCTCCAATTCTAAACTTCTCTGGTTAAGCCAACAATAGGATTCTCTATTAACTTTACCCTACTTTCCAGGGCACCCATACTTAGTCAGGGGGTACAATTTGACCAGTTTTTCACAATGGAAATCCACATCTAAGCAGTGATAAAAATATCCTTTATGCATTTTGCCAGATTCAACAATTTCGTAACTCCTTTGAGAAATATGACTTAGCTACTGATATGCACTCACTAAACACAAACCGTATCAACTACTGCAACTGTCTATTCCATGGCATTGAACAATAGAGTCTTAAATATCTCCAACTTTTACAGAGCACAGCAAGTAGATTTTTGGCAAAGGCCAAATCCACCAACCATGCTATGCCAATTTTTCATCAGGTACACTGGTTCCCTGTTCAGAGCAAGATAACAATTAAAACACTTTGCTTTTTCTAAAATGCATAAATTAATTGGCCTCTGAATATTTTTCCCAACTTCTACTTTCTTATACTCCCATAAGGGAACTTCAATCTTCCAAAAGGCCCTTCTATCCTTCTCTACAATGAATTCAGTTAGCCTAACATGCAAGAGGCTTTGGAACACAGCTGTTTTGTTCCTAAAATATAGAACAAATTACTTCCAACACTGTGCTGGGAAACTTGCTACCTCAACTTCCAGTAAAACATCAAAGCTTGGCTCTTTATCTAAGCCTTCCCCTAGACTCTACAAAAGACTCATCCTAGTCCACTGGAAGTCTTCCTGACTGTGAATCCCACAAGATTCATTCACTTCCATGCTACCTCTATCCAACTGATTTGCAATATCTACTTCCTTATTCCTATCTACTGTACCTACTTCTTATATATATTTACTGGAAATCTACCTCATATTTTTTATATCTGTATGTATTCATTATTTATATGCTTTATGCCTTATTACTTTATGAAATCCGCCTTGGGCTTATCTTTAGAGAAAGGTGGAATATCAACAGTTTTAAATAAATAAATAAATCCCAAACTATAGTTAGATTTAATTTTCTAACTTTGTACACAAACCTTCTCTTGACTGTTATGTTTGCAAGTGTATTTTTTTCCAGTGGTTCCTGAACTCGGTACATAAGCCGCTGAAAGCTAACTGTGCCATAAGGATTGTCATTAGGAGGAATGATAATATTTGCCACTCCATCTATCCCAATGGAACCTCCATTTGAAGCTTCAGTTAGCCGCACACGAACAACCTAAAAGATAAAATTATACCATCTCTAAGAAAGGGCTTAATTTATTTGATTTCAAGATGTTATTAAAAATACCCCAAAATATATACATATATATATGCCGTATATACTAACAAAAAATAGGCAAAACCCAATCTAAATAGGTGTTCTTATAAAAGAATAAACCATACAATCAAGAACTACCTAATAAATGTGAACATAAATGTATATCTTATAAGTAATTAGTAATGCTAACCACATGTGCTTCTAGCAAAAGTAAAAGCAGTCAGTTCATAGATAATATTTTTAAAAAATCATAGATTGGTTTAATATTATTTTAAGTGATTCTATTAGACTACATAGTAGTAAAATGTGTGAAGTCAATTGCTTTAGAGATGCAATTTCATTTAACAAAGTTAGAGGATCATTTATCATTTTGCGTTAGGGCCTTAACACTAGCATTAAGGCCCCTACACATGTGATAATACCGTAACGTATATGTTATTTACCACATCGTGCGTTTGATTGCAAATTTCATATTTGCTATGCAAGTGGGAGGAGTTTGGATGGAGTTAATGGTAATGAGCAGCTCCTAACATGAAATGCAACAGAGTAATGCAGGTTTTAATGCCAGAAATAAATATACCTTTTTTCTGTGTGTTGTGCCTGCGTTAGCAGCCGAAAAGGTTTTTCTTATCACAAATAGTGGTTGAGAGAGAGAGAGAGAGACTGAGTCTGTAGAGGCTCACATATAGGTGAAAGCGCAGTTGCTTACCTGTAACAAGTGTTCTCCTAGGACAGCAGGATGTTAGTCCTCACATGTGGGTGACATCATCCGATGGAGCCCGTCACGGAAAATTTTTGTCAAAGTTTCTAGAAACTTTGACCAGCACACTGAGCATGCCCAGCATGACACTATCTGCACGCCCACACGAGGTCCCCCTTCAGATTCATAAAGAAAAAAATACAAGCGAAAAATAAAACAACAAATCGGAAGGAGAACCCAACTTCGTGGGGAGGCGGGCAGGATTCCTGAGGACCAACATCCTGTTGTCCTAGGAAAACACCTGTTACAGGCAACTGCGCTTTCTCCTAGGACAAGTAGGATGGTAGTCCTCACATGTGTGTGAGTACCAAGCTCCAGACTGTTCTGCTTCCTAGGCTCCTTCCCCTTAGGCACACGCGGCCTAGCTGCAGATTTAAAAGGGCCGCAGTGGGAAACCTCGGTCCGGTCCCCAATGATGACATCACTGGCTGGAGCTATTTAAGCCCACTTCCAGCTTCCCTTCCTTCCAGTTCAGCTCGAGAGAGTAGCTAGTTGCTTGTTCCTGCCTCTGTTCCTGTGTTCCAGCTTGTTCCTGTGCATTTTCCCGAGTTCCTGTGATCCTGCTCCTGTGGTGCCGCTCCTCATCCAGTTCCTGTCCTCGGTTATCTACTTGGCTCTGACTTCGGCTTCGTATCCTGATTCTCCTGTCTTCTGCCCGTCCTGACCTCTGGCATGTTCACTAATTCCTGCTTGTCTTCTGCCTGCCCTGACTTCTGGCCTGGTTCACCGTGTTGCTCCGCCGCTGCCTGCCTCAACTCCTGGACCGTCTCCGTTCTTCTAGATCTCTGCCAGCCTTGTTCCGAATCATCTATTGGACTCTTCTTGCTAGGGGACCTTTGCCTAAGTCCTGCCGGCCCCGGCACCCAAGGGCTCAACCTGCGGGGAACTAGGGCTGGTAAAGGTGAAGCTCCAGTCTGGTCTCCTGGTCTTGCACCGCCTCCTGGCTACGAGAGCCGCTAGAGGGCCTTCCCTCAGTGGTTCCATCTGCTCTCAAGCCGGCTCAAGGATCCATGTCGCCAACAACAACTGACTGATTGAGGTGGAAATCAGTCACTACCTTGGGCAGAAACTTAGGACGCAAACGTAAGACCACACTATCATGGAAGAACCTTGTGTAACTGGGGCCTGAAGCTCACTGATTCTATGAGCTGAAGTAATCGCCACCAGGAAAATCACTTTCCAGGTGAGGAACATCAGATTGCAGGAATGTAACAGCTAAGAGGGAGAGCATATGAGCCGTGCCAGGACAATGTTGAGGTCTGAGGACACAACAGGAGACCAGAGAGGGGGCGTCAATTGGAGGAGGCCCCGCATGAAACAGCCTACTAACAGTAGCACCAAAACAGGTGTGCCAGCGACACCCTGAAGGTACACGCTGACAGCGCTGGTGTGAAGCCCAAACTAGGAGAGATGCCACAGGTAGTCCAACAATTGGGGAAAGGAACATGAGAAAGGATCTAGATCATGTCCCATGCACCCGGTGGAAAATCTTTTCCACTTCAAGCTATAGGACTTCCTGGTGGAAGATTTCCGAGAAGCCACCAGAACCTGGGAGACGTAGTCCGAGAGTGCCAAGGGCTGGAGGATTATGCGCTCAACATCCAAGCCATTAGGGCCAATGCCTGGACGTTCGGATGGCACAGGGCACCCTGATTCTGCAAGACGAGATCGGGCGCTGTACCCAGCCAGATGGGTGCCTGCACCTGCAGAAGCAGGAACCACACCTGTAAGGCCAGGGGGTGCCATGATATCATGATCCCCCTGTCCTGCTGAAGCTTCAGCAATGTCCTTAAGAAGTGCGGTAGAAGGGGCTACGCGTACAGCAGGCCTCTCCCACAGTGGAGGGAGAAAGCATCGCAGGCAGATGTCTGTCCCCCGACAGCAGGAAGCAGAACCTGCTCACCTTGTGGTTATGTGGGGAGGCAAAGAGGTCCACATCCGAGGTACCCCATCGACGAAATAGCTCGGCCGCTACCTCCGGGTTGAGGGACCACTTGTGTGGATGGAAGGATCGACTCAAGTGATCTGCCAGCATATAGAGGTGACCCGGCAGGTATGTCGCTCACAGAGACATTCCCTGTGAAAGAGGGCCCAGGCGCACACTTGCTCCGCCTCATGGCAGAAGAGGAACAAACCCGTGCCACCCTGCTTGTTGATATTCCACATCGCTACCTGGTTGTCTGTCCGGATGAGGACTTCCTTGTGTGATAACTGGTCTCTGAATGCCCACAAGGCGTAGTAGATCGCCAAAAGCTCCAGGAAGTTTATTTGACAGTGGGCTTCACAGGCGGTCCAGAGACCCTGCGTATGGATACCATCCACATGGGCTCCCCAGCCCTGAGGAGAGGCATCAGTGGTTAGGATCATCTGAGGCAGAGCAGTCTGAAAGGGAAGTCACTTCTCCAAGTTGTAGAAGTCTTCCCATCAGGATAGAGACACTCACAGAGGATCCGTGACTGCGACAGGAGTCTCGAGGTCCTGGGAGGCCTGTCGCCACTGTGACCGTCCTGACAGGCGATTGAGGGGGTAACATGGATGGAGGCCGCCATGTGACCCAACAGGTGGAGCAGGGGGCAGGCGGTCACCTGCCAGCTGTTGCAGACGTAGGTGGCCAGTGAGGCGAGGGCACGTGTCCAATCCCTGGGCAAGAATGCTTTCTCCTGTGCTGTGTCCAGTCTGGCCCCTATGAAGTCCAGCTAAGGAGACAGGCAGAGATGAGACTTGGGGAAGTTGATAACGAACCCCAAAGACTGCAGCGCCTGCACTGTCAGAACCAGAGCACTCAGGGCCCCCGCCCAGGAAGGGCTCCTGATCAACCAGTCATTGAGGTACGGGAAGACATGTACCATTCAACATCTGAGATAGGCCGCCACTACCACCAGACCTTTGGTGAAAATGTGAAGGGCGGAAGCCAATCCGAAGGGCAGCACTCTGTATTGGTAATGAACCATCCCCACAAAGCGGAGGTACTCCCTGTGGCTGGGGAAATGACTATATGGGCATATGCCTCCTTGAGATCGAGGGAGCAAAGCCATTCTCCTCCTCTAAGGAGGGGAATCAGCGTGCCCAAAGAGACCATCTTGAACTTTTCTCTTACGAGAAAAGTTGCACCCTATCCTCAACTTGCACCCTATCCTCAACCCCAGCACTCTGGGGTTGAGGATAGGGTGCAAGCCACCAGTCCTTTTTGGAATGAGGAAATAACTCGAACAGAACCCTCGGCCCTGCTGGGAGTGAGGGACTGGCTCTACCACGCTTGCTGTTAGAAGGGCAGAGAGCTCTGTTTGAAGTATGACCTGCTGGGTGGACGAACTCCACGATGGACATGGGGGAGAGGTCCCTGGGAGTCAGCTGAAGTTGAGAAGGTACCCCTGACGGATGACAGAAAGGACCCATCAGTCCAAAGTGATCTCTTCCCAGCAATGGGCGAAGCCGAGAAGCCTGCCTTCTACTAGGGGATCTGGCATAGGGGTATAGTCAACCTACTTCCACTCCCTCGCCGCCAGTCAAAAATATGTGGCCGGGGCTTGCTAGGGTGCTGGCTGGGATCTAGGCACTCACTGCTGGTGAGGACGGCCCATAGAGCCAGTGCATGGCATACGAGCTTGGGAGGCCGGAGGATAATATTTACACTGTAAAAGGGTTTCTGGGATCCCAGCCTTAAGGATTTCCTGGATGAGGATAGGCCTACAGAAGCGGTAGCGGACAGCTGTTGAAGGGTGTCATGATGATCCTTCAGTTGCGCCACATCCCGGACCTTATGCCCAAAGAGGTTTTCACCTGTGCAGGGGAGGTCGGCTAGCCTTTCCTGTACCTCTGGACGAAGGTCAGAGGCTCAGAGCTATGCCATCCTCCAGGCGCCAATGCCCACCGCGGCCACATGGGCCACTGTCTTGAAGACAATATAGGTGGACCACACCTCATGCTTGCCAGCATCTAGGCCCAGTAGAACAATGGACGAAAGTGCCGCCTGTTGTTGTTGAGGCAGGCTCTCCACAAAGTCTTGGACTCATTTCCAGAGGTTGTGGTTATACTGGGTCATATATAGTTGATTGGCAGTGATGCAGGCCACCAGCATAGCGCCCTGCAAGACCTTCCTGCCCAGGCATCAAGCTCCCTGTGCACTCGCCCTGGGGGGGGGTGGGGGCAGAGGCACAGGTGCAGGAGCGCCGGGCCTTTTTCAGGGCAGATTTCACAACCATCGACTGGTAGGGGAGATGCTGCTTCTCGAACTCATGGCCTGCTGCACCAAATAGATCTGTGACTGCGACAGGAGTCTCGAGGTCCGTGACTGCGACAGAAGTCTTAAGGTCCTGGGAGGCCTGTTGCCATTGTGCCTTTCTGTTGACAGGGAAGATAGAAATTGGGTGCTCCCAGATCCAGAGGGAATCAAAGGTTCCCCTGGCATTGAGAGGAGTAGATGTGGAAGACCTGATGGGCCCGGCAGGGGCTCAGGGAATCGTGGTCTTGAAACCACGGCATCGCCCATCTCTTCCTCCTCGGAGTACCCAAGGATTGGGATTGCTCTGGTGGAGGGCATCAGTGGCCATTGAGGAATCTAAGGCCCCTCGGGCACTGGCTGCATCGGTAGAGCACCAAAAAGGACATCCAGATACTCCAGCAAGGGTGCTCAAACCGATGGCAGGGGCTCGGGCATCAGTATGAGGGGCCGGTGGCATCGGCAGCTTAATGCTCTGAAGCGCCTTGAGCACTGCAGACTGCACCCTGTGGTCCAGCTCCTCCTGAAAGTCCGGTGTAGCCAGGACTGAGGGAGGGGGATGAAGCACCAATGGTTCTTCCTCGGAGCCCCGAGGAGGCATGGTGCCCGGCACCAATATCGGTGAGGAACGCCTAGGATTACTGGGGGCATCAGTGGACGGGGCCTCTGATGACCAGTGCCACTTCGGTGGTGGCCCAGCAGCCACCAGTGCCACACCAGAACCGGAGCCATGTGTTGACGGCAACTGGCGATGATGCTTATGTGATCTCCCTCTGTGTTCGGACCGGTCTTTCCCCAGTGCCAAGGAAGCAGAGGATCCTGATGTCCGAGAGAGTGGTGAGATCATCAAGGTTCTCTCACCGTCACTGAGATCCTTCGAAGGACCGGCGAGAGGAATTGTGAGGGGAAGCGTGTTGAGAGGCTCCCCACGACCTCTCTGAGTCGAGGGATCCGAAGCAGGTGTAGATGGAGCAGACTTGGGCTCCATCGAAAAGTTTTTCCATATTATCAAGGCACGCCCGACGGCCTTTGGGGGTCATCTAGTCACATAGACACCCATGGACGTCGTGCGAGGCCCTCAGGCAGAGAATACAGACCTCATGCAGATCCGTGATGGACATGGTCCGCAGGCACTGGGGACATTATCGAAAACCGGTCAATGCCATGAGAAAAAAAAACACCCGGCATGTGGTCAATGACCGGCGGTCACATGCGGCAAAGCATCAGGGATCGACCACAGGCTAGAGGAAAAACTGGTAAGAAAAACCTACCAACCAAAGAGGCACAGACCCAACATGGAAGATGAGAAAAACCCAAACTTTGTCGAGAAAAGAAAGTAATAAACGGTGCTCCATGAACTGCGAGGCAACTGCACAGGGGAAAAGAAGAGACTGAAGGAGGGCCTTGCATGGACGTGTGGATAGCAGCATGCTATCCACACGTCCATCCACGCCGGCCATCCAGTGCTCCCTCCATGTGACAGGGGCCGGCGAACGGCACGGATACCCTGTCACATGGTAAGGGCAAAGGCCATCGGCGCCATTTTTATTAGTGGCAGCCGATGGCACGAGAGCGGGAGATCGCTCCTGGGACCCCCACTGGACCACCAGGTACCTGTAAAATGTTTTTGGGGGGGGTTGGGAGGGTGGGAGAAGCAAAGGGGTTAGTTTTAAAGGGTCGGGGTGGGTTTTTTGTTTATCGGCTCGGGCGCAGCCAATAAACAAAACCGTGATCGGGCATGATTGAAAAACAGCCACATGTGAATCGGAACCAGAATCCAAACTGATTCCGGTTCCGATTCACATCTCCACTATTTTTATTTCACTTTCTTAGATAATGGTTATCTATCATATGTCTAATTTGCCGATTTATTAGTCTCTCTTTTTATTATAATACCTCTGCCAAAAATTTTCCAGAACAGCATTTGGCTCTCATCTGAAACAACAGGAACACAAGAAGTGGAAACCATGCACAAGGCAGGATGTTTTCCATAACCTAGTAAGTATAATCAAGGGGCAATCAAACCCTGGGGTTGGTTTCTGCGCTTGGCTTCTGCTCCGCAGGACTAGCTGGAACTGGAGATGCTGCAGTGATAGTATTCTCACCCCATATGGGGAGGGATTTTCAACCATGACTCAATAGTGATACCTAGTGACTAGAGTCAGGATGCATGCATACTGGGTTCTGGGGAGAACTTCAGCCTCTGTTTCCTGGCCAAGGATTGTCTCTGCAATGGCTGGGTTAGTAAAGAGGAGACGTTTCTAAAACAGGGAAATGAAGTTGCAAATGAAGGCTCCTAGTTTGAAATGTGCTTCGGGTAAAAATTTCGTGTCAGGCTTCGTTTCAGAGACCCCAACAGGATTTTCGTTTTTCCCGCGGTTCAGGGGTTTTTTATCCAGGGGCCCAGATTTTCAGGTTAGTGCGCGCTAATTTGTGTTAGCACGCACTAACCTGGCAGAGTTAGTGCACACTATCGAGAGTTAGTGCGCACTAATGGGAGTTAGCGCGCATTAACTCAAAAATTAATTTTTGCCTAATTCGGGAAAAACAATTGCACATCCCTATTCCTAGTGTTGTAGATCAGTGGAGACCAGTTTCAACTGAGCAGGAAGCCAAAAGGAGCAGAAGGAAAATATCAGGCAATAAAAACAAACTAATGAAAAAAATTGGTTTATGATACTATGACAGGGTAAAATAATGGAAATGTACTTTTTAAAAGAGAAATCTTATTTTTCTCTCAGAGAAACCTGTACTGCCTAAAATATAATTAGGGCTCCTAGATATATAGTGTTTGGTTTTGCTGTTTTACACATTGCATTTCTGTCTGTATGTCTGCATTCATTTTAAGTCCAATATTTCTGTATTTTTCCACATAATTTTTATGAAAATAAGAGCACTAAAATCTGTATTTTTCTAGCTGTATTTATATTTTTACTTGGCAGTTCTAACTAATTCTATGCTTGTATATACACAGGGCAATTTTGAAAGGCATTTATGTGGACAAAGCAAATGCACCTTGTTGTGAAACCGCCTACCCGATCTGGGGAAAAATACCCATGCATTTTTCCTTGCATATCAGAGAGGCGATCCAGCAGATGGATTCTGGGCAGAAAATGGACTTATGCACACAATTTTTAATTTTCAAAGGTATGCATGTAAATTCTAATGGGCTGACTACCCGCACAGGTATAAATGTGTGTGGGTAGTTTTTGCAAGATAATTTTTGAAGGGAAAGTATGTGCGTTCTTTGCTTTGACAATTAGTGTCAAGTCTGTGGGTAAAGATTACCCGCAAACTTTATATCGGCTGTGGATGGGCAGACTAGATTGGCCATATGGTCTTTTTCTGCTATCATGTTTCTATGAAAATTACCCCATAATGCATATTAATTGAACAAGTTACATATTCCAAAACAATAATTGAAAATACAATTTTTTTTACCTTTATTGTCTGAAATTTTCCTGTTTTTGCAGTCCTTTTGTTTTCATTGTGTTGTCCTATTGCGACTTCTTCATTTTGTTTCACTTTCTTTCTGTGTGTCTTCCTCCATATAACACTTCTCTATTTTACTTTTCATTTCCTTCTACCTTTTGGATTTGGATTTCTCTGCCCCATTCACTCTTTCTCCTCATCACCACTGCTTCACTTTCTCCTCTTGTCCAGCTCTCACTGCATCTTTTACCTCCCACTCTCCCATTCCTCCATCTGTCTCCATCCATTTCCCCCATCCTCTCATCCATTGTCCTCTATCAGTCTTCTATCTCTGTGTCTTTCTGACTTTCTAAACACTCCATCTCCTTCCTGGCTCTCACACCTTTCCTTCTCAGGTCTCCATATCATCTCTGACCTCTATTTTCTCTCTGGCTCTCCCAATCTTTACATTTCCTCTTTGATCATCAACTCTTCTTCCAATCCTCCGTTCTCCTGTCTGACTATCAGAAATTTCCTAGTCCTCATGCTCCTCTCTGGTTCTCAATCTCAATAGTTCTTCCTCTCTTCTCTGAATGCCACCCCCACTCACAACCCTCTATCTCCTTTTTGGGTGTTCACTCTCCCAGTACTCCCTATCCTATGTGGATCTGTCACATAGACCTCCTTCTCCCTTTTCTAGTTGCACTCCTTTTCAGCGCTCACTCCACAGCTTTCAGTCCCTCTTTTCCCTTGGATCTCACGTGCTCTCCCCTCTCCTTCAACCTCTCCAAGTCCACCCATCTTCCTTTCCCTACCAATCTGACAGTGACAGCCACATTAACAGTAGTACAATGACAACAGAGTTTCTTTGAGTGTCCCTGGCATAATCCCTCCTCTTCCTGTTTCCATGACAAAACTGTGCTGCTAACATTTTCAATCAAATATAATGAACTTGCTTACATCTTAATTTAAAAATGTTTTGTTTTATTTTTAACACATTCCACTTAGTCACTACAAATCAACAAGCAATAATAACTTCTGTACAAGTTAATTCTAGTTTTTGTCTCACCTCTTCAATTTCCGGTATGTCGTCTGCTAGGATCTCCAACCACAAACTCCGAATGATTTCCCCAGGGGCAAAGGTCACATTACCTGAGGCAACATGCAGGTCACCAGTGGCAAGCTGTCCATTAATGGTGGCAACCCAATGGACAATAACATTGCCGAGAGTCCCCGAGTTTCGAATTACAGGAAGCTCTACCTTCATTGAACTGAACTCAGGCTCATCTATGGTGAGTGTTGTGATCTGAAAAACTGAAAACATGGCAGCATAATGCCACCTGCATACTGACATACAAGGTGGAGAATTTGCTCACCTCTTCTAAATAATACTAAGTAAGTGTACAAATCAGACTGTAATAAAATCTTGTAATTGAAAAGGACCTTATAAAAGCTTGCAGTAACATTTAAAAGTGTGTCAAAGATATTTTCTGCATTTGTCAATCATTCATATAACTGACCTTATAAACTGAAATTTGATAATGTGGGTCAATGCTTACATCCTAACAACTGACTGATAAGATAACTTTTTCTCTAAGAAAGACATTCTTTAAAAAAAATAAGGAAAGAAAATTTATAAAATGATGAAAAAAGAATACAAATATATTCTAATTTACCAAAAGATCCATAGGGATCATCAGAGGCCTCGATGATTATAACTGCTTGCATCATGTCCCCCAGTAGGGCTCCCCCTGTTGTCTGATTCAGCAGCTCCACAAGAAAGGACTCTTCCAACTCAGGACTGATGTCATTAATTATATAAATTGGCACAGATTTACTCGTCTCACCATCTAGCAATACAACATCAGTCGAGGCTACACTGTAGTCTTCACCTGCACAATAGTAAATGTGTCTTAATATAGTTGTTGGTATATATTTCTCAAATAAAGAAGAGTTATTTTTAAAAAGCAACAAACACCAAATAATTTCATTAACACATTTTTTGTTTTCTTGATTTCAACATAAGACTCAAAAAAATAGCATGAGGATAACAAGTAAAAGTTGTCAACACTATACTTTCTTACAAATGCTTCTTTTTAAAATTTACTACATGCAATCATGTTTTCAGGCATCACTGGTCTACAAGAGCCCGAACATATTAGATCTCAGGAGCTAAGCAGAGTCAAACCTGGCTAGTCCTTGAAAGAGGGAAGAATGGGTACTGTGAGCTACAGAAAGCAAAGGCAAACATCTGCTGCATTTTGCCAAGAAAAAGGTCACAAGCACTAGGGATGTGAATCATTTTTTGACGATTTAAAAAAATCGTCAGATATATTTTAAATCGTCAAAAATCGTTACAGTCGCGATACAATTTCACAATTTATCGTGAAAAATCATAAATCGGGGGAGGGGGAGGGCGGGAAAACCGGCACACCAAAACAACCCTAAAACCCACCCCGACCCTTTAAAACAAATCCCCCACCCTCCCGAACCCCCCCCAACATGTTTTAAATTACCTGGTGGTCCAGTGGGGGGGTCCCGGCGCGATCTCCCGCTCTCGGGCCATCGGCGCCATTTTGGCTGCCACTAATATAAATGGCGCCGATGGCCCGATAAAAAAAAAAACCCACCCGACCCTTTAAAATTACCCCCTTAGTCTCCCCTACTCTCCCGACACCCCCCCCAAAACTTTTTACACATACCTGGTGGTCCAGGGGGGCCGCGGGCAGCGATCTCCCGTTCCCACACTATCAGCTGCGCTAAAAAAAATGGCGCCGATGGCCCTTTGCCCTTACCATGTGACAGGGCAAAGGTAGTGCCGGCGCCATTTTGAATATTGGCAATACGGCCCGCGTGCAGGAGATCGCTCCCGGACCCCCGCTGGACCCCCAGGGACTTTTGGCCAGCTTTGGGGCTGACCGTCGGCCGACGGTCAGCCCCTGTGACATTGTGAGGGCAAAGGTAGCGCCGGCGCCATTTTGAGAACTGGCAATACGGCCGGAGTGCAGGAGGTCGCTCCCGGACCCCCGCTGGACTTTTGGCAAGTCTTGTTGGGGTCAGGAGGCCCCCCCAAAGCTGGCCAAAAGTCCCTGGGGGTCCAGCGGGGGTCTGGGAGCGATCTCCTGCACGCGGGCCGTATTGCCAATATTCAAAATGGCGCCGGTGCTACCTTTGCCCTGTCACATGGTAAGGGCAAAGGGCCATCGGCGCCATTTTTTTTAGCGCAGCTGATAGCGTGGGAACGGGAGATCGCTGCCCGCGCCCCCTGGACCACCAGGTATGTGTAAAAAGTTTTTTGGGAGGGTCGGGAGAGTGGGGGAGGCTACAGGGGTAATTTTAAAGGGTCGGGGTGGGTTGTTTTTTTTATCGGCGCGGACCTCACTAAAAAAAAAATTAGTGATGTGAATTGGAATCGGAACCGATTCCAATTCACATCTCGTAACGATCAGATTTCCCCCCCTCCCCAGCCGAACCCGATCGTTAAAACGATCGGGCACACGATTCACATCCCTAACAAGCACCATGATCACAGAAAAGGAAAGGAAAAGCAAACATGTTTTAACTTCCAGTACTGGCTATAAAACCATATCATTGTAATGGAAGGTATATTCCATTCTCTAAACCAGACTGGAGGGAGATTATGAGAGAATCCACGGGGAGGGGAAGGACATAGTCCCAGATGGCCCAGGAAGGCAACCCAGGGGAAAATCAGAAAAGGCTGTAATCAGATGGTGGTTCCTCAAAAGATGCCACTAGTTATCTCCTTCATACACACAGAGTTGATTCCTGGCTGGATCACCACCACCACAGCTCCCCTGCACCATCACACAGGCAACCCACACATAGAGAGTATAGTCTTCCACATCACTGATAAGGCTGTCCACCCCATCGTGTTGGGGCTACCCTGGGCTGCAGCTCCACTCTCCTCACTTTGACTGGGGCTCGCTTCAACTTACGAGCTGGGGGACCCATTGCCATAATTCCTGCCTTCAACGAATCGAGCCACCACCAACTTTTGTCCCTGGCAAAGACCTTGATAGGACTGCCTCCTCAGTACGTTGAATATGCTATGTTTTCCAAGAGAAAATCGGAGATGCTGCCTTCCCAACATATGTTCGACTGTGCCATTAATCTGCCACCCAGCACTAACCCCCATGAGGAAGGGTATATCCCTTGTTGGTCCTGGAGACCGCAGCTATGTCCAAGTATATCAAGGAAACCTCAACCGGGGTTTCATTAGGCCCTCCACTGGGGCATGGCTCTTCCTTGTGTTCAAAAAAGACGGTTCTTTATGCCTTTACATAGATTACTGGGAGCTGAATTCTATAACAAAGAAAGACCATAACATACTGCCGCTCACTTGCGAGCTCTTTGACCGCCTCCAGGGAGCTAAAATGTTTACGAAGTTGGACCTCCGTGGAGCCTAAAATCTAATTTGAATAAAACAAAGCGATGAGTGGAAGGTGGTGCTCAACACACGGGACGGCTACTATGAATATCTGGTGAATCCCTTTGGCCTGTGTAATGCCCCCGCAGTATTCCAAATAAAGATGAATGAAATCTTGAAGGGCCTCCTGTATGTCTGTGTCGTGGTGTACCTCGCAATATCCTCATCTTCTCAAAAGACCTCATGTCCCATCATCAGAACATTTGCCAAGTCCTCCAGTGACTATGGGCAAATAAATGATATGCAAAGCTGGATAAGTGCCTCTTCGAGAGAGAGAGCCTAGCCTTTCTGGAGTACATCATTTCTGGTAGGGACTTCCATATGGATCCAGAGAAGGTCAAGTGTATCCAGGTCTGGTCACAACCTTCTAGCCTCCACGCTCTGCAGAGGTGTTTGGGCTTTGCAAACTACTACTGACACTTCATCCCCAATTACATCTGGATCATGGTCCCCACTCAGGCGCTCACCTGGAAGGGAGCTAATACCAAAGCTTGGCCTCCTGAAACGGTCGCTGCCTTCCTATAGTTGAAGAAGGCTTTTCTCCAGGAACTGTGCCTCCATCATCCAGACCCCACATGTCCTTTTATCTTAGAAGTCGATGCCTCCTCCTTAGATATAGGGGCCATGTTGAGCCAGCATTCCATTATGGGGGTTCTCCGCCCCTGCTCCATCTTCCCACAAATCTTCCCTTCCAACAAGCAGAACCATGGAATCAGAGACAGGAAGTTACTGGCCATTAAGCTGGAGCTTGAGGAGTGGTGGTAGTGGTTGGAGAGTGTGCGCAACACTGGATTACGATATTCACCAATTACAAGAACTTGGAACATCTTCACCATGTACAACGTCTGAATACACGTCAAGCCTGATGGTCCCTGCTTTTTGCATGTTTTGACTTTGAAGTGAGGTACCGGCCTCCATCCAAGATCACTCAGGCAGATACCCCCTTCTGATCTTTTGAAGCAGAAGACACGCCTGATCTCCCCAGACACATTATCGATCCAGCCAGGATCCTCCTGGCCTCTTCTATAATCGTCCCTCCAGGGAAGAGTTGTTCCATGCCGGCTCTGAGAAAAAGATTTCAAATGGTCCCACGATTCCCGTGTCTCAGGTCACCCTGGGTGGGCTTGGACTCTCATGCTGCAGTATTACTGGTGGTGCCAGATACGGAGAGTCGTCAGGGCCTATGTGGACTCTTGTCCTACCTGCGCACAGCAAAAACCATTGGTGCGACAACCTTGGGGGCTGTCACAGCCATTGCTGGCCCCCAGGGAACTCTGGATCCATCTGTCCACCAACTTTGTGGTGAATCTTCCCCTCTCTAACAGCTGCAGCACTATTTGGGTTGTTATCGACTGATTCTCAAAGATAGCTCACTTTGTTCCCCTTCCTGGCCTTCCCTCAGCACCTGAACTGGCCTGGCTGTTTACCAATCACATTTTTCATCTGCATGGCTTGCCCAAGCATATCATCTCAGATCGAGGCACCTAGTTTACTGCCAAATACTGGCACTATTTTTGCAGGAAATTTCACATCACATTAGACTACACCACTGTCTACCATCCACAAGCCAACGGCCAGTCAGAACAGAACATAAGAACATAAAAAATTGCCATGCTGGGTCAGACCAAGGGTCCATCAAGCCCAGCATCCTGTTTCCAGCAGAGGCCAAACCAGGCCACAAGAACCTGGCAATTACCCAAACACCAAGAAGATCCCAAGCTACTGATGCAATTAATAGCAGTGGTTATTCTCTAAGTAAACTTGATTAATAGCCATTAATGGAACTCTCCTCCAAGAACTTATCCAAACCTTTTTTGAACCCTGCTACTCTAACTGCACTAACCACATCCTCTGGCAACAAATTCCAGAGATTAATTGTGCATTGAGTGAAAAAGAGTTTTCTCTGATTAGTCGTAAATGTGCTACTTGCTAACTTCATGGAATGCACCCTAGTCCTTCTATTATCCGAAAGTGTAAATAACCGATTCACATCTACTCGTCAAGACCTCTTAAGATCTTAAAGACCTCTATCATATCCCCCCTCAGCTGTCTCTTCTCCAAGCTGAACAGCCCTAACCTCTTCAGCCTTTCCTCATAAGGGAGTTGTTCCATCCCCTTTATCATTTTGGTTACCCTTCTCTGTACCTTCTCCATCGCAATTATATCTTTTTTGAGATGCGGCGACCAGAATTGGACACAGTATTCAAGGTGTGGTCTTACCATGGAGCGATAAAGAGGCATTATGACATTTTCCAATTTATTAACCATTTCCTTCCAAATAATTCCTAACATTCTGTTTGTTTTTTTGACTGCTGCAGCACACTCCGCCGACTATTTTAAAGTATTATCCACTATGATGCCTAGATCTTTTTCCTGGGTAGTAGCTCCTAATATTAGGGATGTGAATCGTTTTTTGACGATTTAAAATATCGTCCGATATATTTTAAATCGTCAAAAATTGTTAGGGCCACGATACAATACCAATTCCCCCGATTTATCGTTAAAAAATCGTAAATCGGGGGAAGGGGGAGGGCAGGAAAACCGGCACACTAAAACCCCCTAAAACCCACCCCCGACCCTTTAAATTAAATCCCCCACCCTCCCGAACCCCCCCCAAATGCTTTAAATTACCTGGGGATCCAGCGGTGGTCCAGAACGGCGGCAGTCCGGAACGGCCCCTTCAATTGAATCCTGTTGTCTTCAGCCAGCGAAATTTTGCAAAATGGCCGCCGCAAAATGGCGGCGGCCATAGACAAAAACAATTCGACGCAGGAGGTCGTTCCGGACCCCCGCTGGACTTTTGGCAAGTCTTGAGGGGGTCAGGAGGCCCCCCCAAGCTGGCCAAAAGTTCCTGGGAGTCCAGCGGGGTTCAGGAAGCGATTTCTTGCCGCGAATTGTTTTCCGTACGGAAAATGGCGCCGGCAGGAGATCGACTGCAGGAGGTCGTTCAGCGGGGGTTCGCCGCTGAATGACCTCCTGCAGTCGATCTCCTGCCGGCGCAATTTTCCGTACGGAAAACGATTCGCGGCAAGAAATCGCTTCCTGAACCCCGCTGGACTCCCAGGAACTTTTGGCCAGCTTGGGGGGGCCTCCTGACCCTCACAAGACTTGCCAAAAGTCCAGCAGGGGTCCGGAATGACCTCCTGCATCGAATCGTTTTTGTCTATGGCCGCCGCCATTTTGCGGCGGCCATTTTGCAAAATGGCGCCGGCTGAAGACAACAGGATTCAATTGAGGGGGCCGTTCCGGACCGCCGCCGTTCTGGACCACCGCTGGATCCCCAGGAAATTTAAAGCATTTGGGGGGGGTTCGGGAGGGTGGGGGATTTAATTTAAAGGGTCGGGGGTGGGTTTTAGGGGGTTTTAGTGTGTCGGCTCACGATTTTAACGATTTTCACGATAGTTTACACACCCAAACGGCAACAATACGATTCCCTCCCCCTCCCAGCCGAAATCGATCATTAAGACGATCGAGGACACGATTCACATCTCTACCTAATATAGAACCTAACATCATGTAACTACAGCAAGGGTTATTTTTCCCTATATGCAACACCTTGCACTTGTCCACATTAAATTTCATCTGCCATTTGAATGCCCAATCTTCCAGTCTTGCAAGGTGCTCCTGTAATATATCACAAATCTCTTGTGATTTAACTACTCTGAATAATTTTGTATTGTCCGCAAATTTGATAACCTCATTCGTCGTATTTCTTTCCAGATCATTTATACATATATTGAAAAGCACTAGTCCAAGTACAGATCCCTGAGGCACTCCACTGTTTACCCTTTTCCACTGAGAAAACTGACCATTTAATCCTACTCTTTGTTTCCTGTCTTTTAACCACGAAAAGACACGAAAGGATATCACCTCCTATCCCATGACATTTTAGTTTTCTTAGAAGTCTCTCATGAGGGACTTTGTCAAACGCCTTCTGAAAATCCAAATACACTACATTTACCAGTTCACCTTTATGCACATGTTTATTAACAACTTCAAAAAAATGAAGCAGATTTGTTAGGCAAGAATTCCCTTGGGTAAATCCATATTGACTGTGTTCCATTAAACCAAGGCTTTCTATATGCTCTACGATTTTGATTTTTAGAATAATCTCCACTATTTTTCCGGGCACTGAAGTCAGGCTCACTGGTCTATAGTTACCCGGATCACCCCGGAACCCTTTTTAAATATCAGGGTTACATTGGCCACCCTCCAGTCTTGATTTTAATGATAGGTTACAAATTTTAACTAATAGATCAGAAATTTCTTTTTTGTTCCTTCAGTACCCTAGGATGCATACCATCCAGTCCAGGTGATTTGCTACTCTTTAGTTTGTCAATCTGGCCTACTACATCTTCCAGGTTCACAGTGATTTGGTTCAGTTCATCTGACTCATCACCCTTGTAAACCATCTCCGGAATTGGTATCTCCCCAACATCCTCATTAGTAAACACGGAAGCAAATAATTCATTTAGGGGCGGATTTTCAGAGCCCTGCTCGCGTAAATCCGCCCAAAACCGGGTGGATTTACGCGAGCAGGGCCCTGCGCGCCGGGAAGCCTATTTTACATAGGCCTACCAGCGCGCGCAGAGCCCCGGGACTCGCGTAAGTCCCGGGGTTTTCGGAGGGGGCGTGTCGGGGGGCGGGCCCGAACCGTGCGGCGTTTTCGGGGCGTGTAGGGAGCGTTCCGGGGGCGTGGCTATGGCCCGGGGCGGCCCGGGGGCGTGGCCGCGCCCTCCGGACCCGCCCCCAGGTCGCGTCCCAGCGCGCAGGAGGCCCGCTGACGCGCGGGGATTTACGCCTCCCTCCGGGAGGCGTAAATCCCCCAACAAA
Source organism: Rhinatrema bivittatum (assembly GCF_901001135.1). NCBI lineage: Eukaryota > Metazoa > Chordata > Amphibia > Gymnophiona > Rhinatrematidae > Rhinatrema > Rhinatrema bivittatum. The sequence continues at coordinate 661,867,810 of NC_042615.1, forward strand.
GGTAAGGGGGGGGTTTAGACAGGGCCGGGCGGGTGGGTTAGGTAGGGGAAGGGAGGGGAAGGTGAGGGGAGGGCAAAGGAAAGTTCCCTCCGAGGCCGCTCCGATTTCGGAGCGGCCTTGGAGGGAACGGGGGTAGGCTGCACGGCTCGGCGCGCGCCGGCTATACGAAATCGATAGCCTTGCGCGCGTGGCTCCACGCGTATCTACTAAAATCCAGCGTACTTTTGTTTGCGCCTGGAGCGCAAACAAAAGTAGGCTATTCGCGCTCGTTTTAAAATCCGCCCCTTAGTCTTTCTGCAATGGCCTTATCTTCCCTAAGAGCCCCTTTAACCCTTCGGTCATTTAATGGTCCAACCGACTCCCTCACAGATTTCTTGGTTCGTATATATTTTAAAAAGTTTTTATTATGAGTTTTTGCCAAATTCATTTCAAATTCTCTCTTCGCCTCTCTTATCAATGTTTTACACTTAACTTGACAATGCTTCTGTTTTATCCTATTTTCTTCAGATGGATCCTTCTTCCAATTTTTGAAGGATGTTTTTTGAGTAAGATAGCCTCTTTCACCTCATCTTTTAACCATGATGGTAATTGTTTTGCCTTCCTTCCACCTTTCTTAATGTGTGGAATACATCTGGAGTGCGCCTCTAGGATTGTATTTTTAAACAATATCCATGCCTGTTGAACACTTTTAACCTTTGCAGCTGCACCTTTCAGTTTTTTTCTAATTATTTTCCTCCCTTTATCAAAGTTTCCCTTTTGAAAGTTTAGTGTTAGAGCTGTAGATTTACTTATTGTCCACTTTCCAATTATTAGTTTAAATTTGATCATGTTATGATCACTATTTCCAAGTGGCCCTACCACCGTTACCTCTCTCACCAAATCCTGCGTTCCACTAAGAATTAAATCTAAAATAGCTCCCTCTCTTGTTGGTTCCTGAACCAATTGCTCCATGAAAAAGTCATTTATTACATCCAGGAACTTTATATCTCTCTAGCAAGTCCTGATGTTACATTTACCCAGTCAATATTGGGGTAATTGAAATCTCCAATTATTATTGCACTACCAAATTAGTTAGCTTCCCTGATTTCTCTTAGCATTTCATCATTTGTCTGACTATTTTGTCCAGGTGGACAGTAGTATACTCCTATCACTACACTCTTACCCAACACACATGGGATTTCTATCCATATAGATTCTACTGAGCATTTAGTCTCTTGTATGATCTTTATCCTGTTGGACTCTATACCCTCCCAGACATAAAGTGCCACACCTCCATCAAGTTGATCCTCCCTATCATTGCGATATAATTTGTACCCAGATATAGCACTGTTCCATTGGTTTTCCTCCTTCCACCAAGTCTCTGTGATGCCAATTATGTCAATCTCATCATTTACTGCTATACAATCTAACTCTCCCATCTTACTTCTTAGACTTCTGGCATTGGCATACAGCCATTTCAAAGTGTGTTTTTTGTTTGTATTAACAACCTGATTTTCAGTTGTTAGGGATAATTGGGAAATCATTAGCTTCGGTGATTTTTTACATACAGGTACATGGACTACGTTTGCTTTTATTGGAACCTCTCTGTTGGGATGCCTTAACTCTCCTGTTTCATTAGTATCCTTCAAGGATACATTTCTCTGAACTATGCACTGCTGAGTGACTGTCGGCTTTCCCCCTTGTTCTAGTTTAAAAGCTGCTCTATCTCCTTTTTGAAAGTTAGTGCCAGCAGCTTGGTTCCACTCTGTTAAGGTGGAGCCCATCCTTTCGGAAAAGTCTTCCCCTTCCCCAAAAGTTTCCCCAGTTCCTTACAAAACTGAATCCCTCTTCCCTCACCATCGTCTCATCCATACATTGAAACTCTGGAGCTCTGCCTGCCTCTGGGGACCTGCATGTGGAACAGGAAGCATTTCAGAGAATGCCACCCTGGAGGTTCTGGATTTCAGCTTTCTACCTAAAAGCCTAAATTTGGCTTCCAGAACCTCTCTCCCACATTTTCCTATGTCATTGGTGCCCATATGTACCACGACAGCCGGCTCCTCCCCAGCACTGTCTATAATCCTATCTAGGTGACTCGTGAGGTCTGCCACCTTCGCACCAGGCAGGCAAGTTACCAGACGGTCCTCACATCCACAAGCCACCCTGCTAGCTACATTTCTAATAATTGAATCACCAACTATGATGGCCTATCCTCCTGGGCAGTAGCCCTGGGAGACTTGTCTTCAGTGGGAGAGGACAATTGGAAAAAAAATAATACAGAAAACCTAACTAAATATAGAAAATACTTAGCCTACTATAAACAAGTAATCCTTGACGCAAAGAAACAATACTTCAGCACTAAAATAGAGAAGTTTGCCAATAACCCAAGAACCTTATTCACCATAGTAAAAAATCCCCAAAACCTACCAGTAAATAGATGTAATGAAATAGCAAATTTCTTCAGTGACAAAATTACGAACCTAAAAACAAAAATCCCAAATGTAACTAAATAAGAAATTAAAATGCAAAAAAGAGACATTAAACAATGGACTACATTTAATGAGATATCAGAACTGGAAGTTGAATCCATGATAAAAAAGCTAAATTCGGCCCCACATGCATATGACACAATACCAACCATAGACATAAAAACGTAGCCATCACAGTTTCCCCGATATTAGCAAAGATCATTAATCTATCCTTAGAGGAAGGGACCATGCCAGATATACTAAAAGGGGCCATCGTAAAACCAATTTTAAAGAAAAAAAACAGTGACTCGCTTATCTTGAGCAATTACTATCAAATCTATCCCAATTGCAAAATTAATAGAAAAAACTATACAAAATCAATTAGCGGACCACTTAGATAACAATAATATCCTGTATCCATCACAACATGGCTTTTGTAACACTACAGCACAGAGACACTGCTGCTTTCACTAACAGACAACATCATGAGAGGTTTCGATAGTGGAAAACATTACATTCTAGTGATGCTAGACCTGTCAGCGGCTTTTGATACAGTAAATCATGACATACTATTAAAAAGATTAGAAGAAATAGGATTAAACAACAAAACAATCAACCGGTTCAGATATCTAAATAACAGATACTTTCAAGTACAGATCAAAGACGAAATATCAGAAAAAATAAACCTTCAAACAGGAGTATCACAGGGATAAGCCTTATCCGCAACACTCTTTAACATATATCTGTTACCTTTATGTCACCTTCTGGCAGGTCTGGGTATCATACATTACATATACGCTGATGATATTCAATTAATACTACCTACAGCTAACATGTATCTAGATATCATTAAACAGCTACTAAACCAAATGGAATTAGTTATTAATATAGAGAAAACAGAATTCCTACATTTAGAATGTAAAAATAGAGAGATCATTCAGAACCTAATCCCACTCAAAAACAACCAGAAAATAGAATTAGCAGAGAAAGTATGGAACCTCTGAGTAATAATTGACATGGAACTAAGCATGAAACAACATACATCTTTAAAAGTTAAGGAAGGATACGCCAAACTAATGATTCTCAGAAGACTAAAACCACTACTAACAACAAACTTTCGATCAGTTTTACAAGTTTTAATATTTAACGAGCACTGATTACTGTAACACCCTGCTACTGGGTATACCAAACACACTAAGACCACTCCAAATACTACAAAACACTGATGCAAGAATTCTGACTGGTAAAAGTAAAAGAGACCACATCACCGAAACCCTAGTTGAATTGCACTGGTTACCCATTGAGCAAAGAATACAGTACAAAACACTATGCACGATACATAAATTAATATATAACGAAAAAGCAGAATGGCTGAACACAGCACTTCGCGTACACGTTCCTCATAGAAACCTGAGATCAGCCAATAAAACACTCCTAACTATTCCTTCAGTCAACACAGCAAGACTAACCCAAGTGAGAGAAAGGGTGCTATCTTTAGCAGGACTACTAAGAGACATCAAAACTTTTTGAAAAAGTTTAAAAACATGGCTCTTTAAACAAGCTTATCACAAAGAGAATGGAGAATAGAATCTAGGATAGTGTAAGAAGCGGACAGTAGAACATTCACACACAGCACTTTAATCAATATGTGCGTATTTTTATTTTCATTTTCTCCCAACACTAAAGGATAAGATACAATTCTAAATCTATACATGTAATCAAAAATGATACAGGTAGAAAAGGACATGATTTATCACATTCACCAAATAGTTATTATAAAACTATGTAACCAAACCTTTATGGCACCTGTTTAATTGATATAATTCGATACAACTATCAACATTAATTTATGTGCCTTACTGTAAAACCATTGTGATGGTATCTATCTTAACGATGGTATAGAAAAGTTTTTAAATAAATAAATAAACAAACATCACCTGGAGAGCAAGGCCTTGCTACAGGATCACTTCCTGCTACACCAGGGTGATGTTCTCCTACTGGGAGACCTTTCTGATCCAAGGCAGCACTGGGGCTGCCAGATTGGATTTGGGACTTGGCTACTATGTCCCTGAAGGTCTCATCAATGTACCTCTCTGTCTGCCTCAGCTCTGCCAAGCCTGCTACTCTAGCCTCCAGAGATTGGACTCATTCCCTGAGAGCCAAGAGCTCTTTGCACTGAGTGTACACATAAAATCTCTTACCGGCAGGTAAAAAATCATACATGTGACACTCAATGCAAATGACTGGAAGGCCCCCCCTCTTGCTGCTGGACTGCTGCCTTCATCTTAGTTTTATTGAGTTCCTAGTTAAGTTTAGGATACTAAGGGTGTTGGAATTAGAGTACTTTAAATTTACAGGTGAATTTACTAATTAATCAGCTAGTGTCCTACAAGGGTATGATTAAACTATCTGGACCTTGAAAGCCTTCCTGAGGGCCTATGCCAATGATCGCCAGGATAATTGGGCTGCCATCCTCCCATGGGCAGAATTCTTCCATAACTCCCATATTAGCTCTGCCATGGGATCATCACCATTCCAAATTGTGCACAGAAGACAGCGTCTCTTCAGTTTATGGTCCCATTGTCCATTCCTTCCCTAGCAGCTCAACTAACCACTCAGGAGCTCCAGGAACTCTGGATTCATATGAAGGAGATGCTTTGGAAAGTCACTCAAAGAGCCAAGAAAGCAACAGATGTTCACCAGTGGTTGGTGCCACAATTTAAACCTGTGGAAAAGATTTAGCTGAGTACCCACCATATCCATCTCAGGATATCTTCCATGAGGCTCGACCCTTGCTACATTAGGCCTTTCCCTGTTTCCTGTCAGGTTGAGCCTATTACCTATCAACTATACATATTCGCCTCCTTGGGCATCCATTATGTCTTCCATGTCTCCTTCCTCAAGCCCTTAGTCCTCACATGGCCAACCCAGAAGGTACCAAGACTCCAAAAGGTGTCCAACAAAGATAACCAGGTCTCCCAAAGGAACAAGATCTTGTATGTTCGGCGTCGGAACAAGAGGTGGGAAAACCTGATCTCCTGAGAGGGTTACGATCTGGAGGAAAATACATGGGAGCCTGCCTCAACCATCTTGGACAAGAGCCTCCTAAGGGTGTTCCACGCGTCACACCCTAAGAAACCCAAGCCTCTTGGAGGGGGTTTAGAGGAGGGGGCTACATTTGCATTTGGCCAGTTGCATGTCCATCCTGCAGCCGGCCAACTTACCTGCTGCCCGGAGTCAGAGGGGGGCCAATGCCACCATGGCAGGCACCCAAATAAGGATGGAAAGGCCACCACACTGGCCCGACACACCAGTCAGCTGAGTGGGGTGTCCCTAGGCACATATGTGAGTGGCTCAGATCAATTTAAAGGTCCCGCAGAATAAAACCCACCGCGGCACCCACTGATGACATTATAGGCTCTCCAATATTAAAGCCTGCTCAGACCTACCTCAGGCGACTCGGCAATAGGTCAAACTCTTCAAAATAGCTGTTTGGCTCATTGTTCCTGATTTCTGGTCCTGCTTCTGTTCCAGTGTCTTATCTTCATGTTCCTGGCTCCTTCCTGTGTCTTTGGAGTTCCTGCGTTCCTGGTTTTTAGTCCCTCATCCATCTTCAGTGTCTTCTTACCATTCCCTCTGGACTGACTACTCATCTTGACCTCGGTTCGGATCCCCGGTTTGTCTTTGTTTGGATTCCTAGCTTGACCTTGGTCTGCTTCTCGACCACATTGACTTCTGCTTGCCTTTTGACCTCTGCTTGCTCCTCAACTTGCTGTACTCCACCTGCCCTTGACCTCAGTCTGCTCTCGACTCTGCTGTCTAGTACCTGCCCTGACATCTGCTTGTACTGACTTTGTTTTCTTCCTGCTGGCCTCAACCTCTTCTTCGACAGATTCTTCTCTTCACAGGGGCCTGCATCTAAGTCCAGCCGATCTTGGCACCAAGAGCTCAACCTAAGGGGAATGAGGGCTGGTATTGGTAAAGTTCCTGTTGAGTCTCTGCTCCATATCGCAAAAAAAGAGAAATTCATCGTGAATTCTCTACTTAATTGCCAAAACAATTCATTTCACTTTTTTATAAATTTTTCAATTTTAATTGCAGTTATCAGAAATATTATGTATTATCTCAGGTACGGCATCAGCAATCTTGTCGGCGAGCCTCCATATGTATTCAAAGACTGCCCGGTCTATTCAATCATTTGTGATTTTGGTCGGTGTAGATAATACCTCCCAAAAAAATGAAAGTATCTTAAACAAGGAATGAATTTGAGAATATTTCTTAATAGTAAAATGTTTTTATATATATAATGTCTCAATTAGGGTAGTTCTTAAAGACATGAATATCCAAAAAACTCATCTGAATTGGCTCGACAACGGCCAAGGTTTCGCTTCTCACACTTTTTTGGATATTCATGTCTTTAAGAGCTACCCTTATTGAGACATTATATATATAAAAATTTACAAACTAATTACTGGGGTAGAAGTAATTAGTTTCCCTTTCCTTTTGGTATGTGGCATTACCAAAGGAGCTCAACCAGGTATATTTAAAGGAAAAATTTGAAGAACAGTACCTCAAATCCAGATCTTTGGGACACAATATAGATTCCAACCAATTCCCGATGGCTGCTGGTAAAATATATATAACTTTCCTCTGGGAATTCCGTCGTGGTCCGTCTGCGTCCGGCTAAGCCGGCAAGCCGCACTCGCCCCTTAGGCTCGCGGCTTTGGCGACGCGCCGACGGCGAGAGCGCCGTAGGATGCCGATCTTATGTGCGTCTAGGGGCTCCTCCCACCGACGTCAGAGCCCGGAAGTCAGCACAGCATGGGGGAGCAGCTGTGTAGCTTTAGCAGTGAAGAAAAGTATCGCAAGTCTCTTTTTTCAAGAAGAAAAACTGCAAGCTTCCCTCAGCTTACCCCAGCAGGTAATGTCAGCAGCAAAAGACCTTCCCAAGACGCCGATCTTATCTGCGTCTAGGGGCTCCTCCCACCGACCTCAGAGCCCGGAAGTCAGCACAGCATGGGGGAGCAGCTGTGTAGCTTTAGCAGTGAAGAAAAGTATCGCAAGTCTCTTTTTTCAAGAAGAAAAACTGCAAGCTTCCCTCAGCTTACCCCAGCAGGTAATGTCAGCAGCAAAAGACCTTCCCAAGACGCCGATCTTATCTGCGTCCAGGGGCTCCTCCCACTGACGTCAGAGCCCGGAAGTCAGCCCGGAGACATTATATATATAAAAATTTACTATTAAGAAATATTCTCAAATTCACCCCTTGTTTAAGATATTTTCACCAACCACATATAAATGTGCTTCTAATTTTAAGCGCGTACTCTGTATGAGGTGTGTTTAAGAGTCATCACACGCTACATATTGTTTTATTTGTGTTATTGATTTTTTCATTAAAATGTTTATGCATTAAGAGGGTACTCTAGCACAGCTAGCTCATATGTCTTCCAGAGAACGTTGTCACTTTTACAAGCGTAAGTCAGTGAATTTTAAAATATGCTCGCACGAGGCTCATGTCCAGTTTTCCAATTAGTCCACTGGATTGTCCAGGTCTTTCAGACTCCTCTGGTTCTTCTTCCTGCACACTGTCCAGTTGAGGTAGACCCCTCACCCTGTCCTCCAAGCCTTACAACTCAAGATTTACAAACTTGCTCCTCATCGAGGACAGCAGTAAAGTTACAGGAATATCTTGTGTATGCATGATATGGTATTCAGTTTTAAAATTCAGAGTTAAGCGTGTAAGTGTTGGCCTCACCCTGGAATGCCCAAGCCCTGCCCCTTTTCCATCCCCTTTATTCCTCAAGTATGCATGGGTACATATGTGTGTATTGTGGCTTTTTAACATAGTAACATATTAATGAAGGCAGAAAAAGACCAAAATGGTCCATCTAGTCTGCCCAGCAAGCTTCCTAACGTAGTAACTGCTGCTCCGTGCAAGTTACCCCCATGTTTCACTTAAGAGTAGTAACTGCACCACTGTGCCAGTTTAGATTTATTTATTTATTTATTTATTTATTAGGGATCCACAGTGTTTATCCCAGGCCCCTTTGAAATCCTTCACACATTGCTCGCAACCGGCCAACATACATGTATATGTGGGCATTTTTGCGTGAGCAACAGTTTTGAAATCGACCTGAAAGGTTGCATTTAGCCCACAGGCAGATCACACATGACTAAGAGCAGCACAGTGGTCAAAATTTCAAATGAACTAATATTCTACATGTTAACTCCATATCTCTTGTATGCAAATTTATTTCAATCATATTCTTCTGGCCTATCAAGAAACCTTTACTTATGCTCTTACACACATCTAATACAATATGATTCTCAACAATATATTTGCACACCATATTGAGTGCTTTGCAGGATTTTATGGTTTATAAATGTGAATAAATAATAATGCTTGACTGTCTGCTTCCTCACCAGCTGTTGCTGTCATTGGCACAGCTTTAAACTTCACAGAAACATCTGCAAACATTCCTCCAGTTCTGGTCACATTGATAATTGGTCCAACATAATTTTCAGCAACACGCACAGTTCTGGCTGAAAGCTGAAGAACTCCAAAAGCATCATCATTGGCATTGATAATTATTTGAGCAATTATGTTGCCTTTTGGTCCAAGGCGAGGAGAATCTACAACTAGAACATAAAAGAAACTTTCGTTGGCTATTATCCAGAAACAAACAATCTGAAAGGATAATCAGAAGAAAGCAAGTGAAAGTGTTACTATGCTAATGAAATTATATGGCTGATAAACAAGATATTCATTCTCATCTATTCAAATTGGCTTTGGCATAAAGTGCTAAGGTCATGATACAAAACATATAAGGATAAGCATTCAGCAGCATTTAGCCAGATAACTTTTCGATATTTCCTCCACTTATTCTTAGCATTGCTTAGACAACACCGACCCGGTGTCTAATACTGTCCAAGCAATGCTAAGATAAGTGTCCGGTTTCCTTTGCAAAAAAAACAGTGTGGTCACCGATGATTAGACATTAGTCAAAGCTAATTCAATTGACGTGCATAACAGCTTCTAAAACGCTGTATAACCTTAACGTGAGGCATTCAGAGAAAAGCCAATGTAAACTTATGAGGTGTCCACACGATTAACCACAGACTACATGGTATTATCCATTTTCAGCTTATGAATATGGTGTTTCAGTGATTACAATGACTTCAGCTGAGCATTTGTTGTCATGTAGAAGATCATCATTTGAAAAATCCTAACTCAGAAATTAAATGACTGTGAATAATGATTGTACTTACTTGACCGATTTTGGACTCCTTTTACCAAAGTAGCATTGAGTAGTTCCACAAACACTGATTCCGCCCTCTCTGGCTCATCATCATCCAAAATAGGAAGGATAATAGTAGCCTCACTCATGTTGGCAGCAAAAACTACTGCTCCAGAAATGGGTAAATAGTCCTTTCCCTCCATCGCTCGAACCACATTTGGTGGAAGATAAAATGACTTGTCAGTGACATCCATGGTTCTATATGTGACCATAACTATGCCTAAGAGGCCATTTAATCTCACAATTGTTAAGGAGACATTTTTTAGTGCTTCCAAAACTCTTATTGGCCTGTTTGTTTCAGAAAAGATAAAGAGTCCATATGGATCATCACTAGCAAGGATAGTTAAAGTAGCATTGGTATATATCCCCAGTCGGCCACTGGAAACATTGGTAATTAAAACAGAAAACCTTTCATCTAGCTCTGGAACTTCGTCAGGTGAAACTCGCACGGTTATGTTATTTCTTCTTTGTCCTCTTCCAAAGGTGACACTGCCATAGTTTGATACCAGATCCCCCGAAGGATCAGAATCAATGCTCCAGTACAAAGTTACCTGAGACAAATCACCATTTAAACGCAACACCTGGAGAGCAAAACAGTCAAAAATTAATGTTTAACAAGTGTTGAACTCTGTAGTATAGTTTTGGAGTTCTGCATGTTTGTGTGTTCTAGAGTGGTAAGTACTTGTCACACACTGCCAAGCATTCAGGAGACATGGCTCACAGAAGGGGCAGGAGACACAGTTCCCAGCAAACTCCTGACTTGCAGCTAAAACAAAAATGGAATATGTTACTTATCATTGCACCTAAGGAGATGCTGCAGCTTTGTTTTCACACAGTTTACAAGCAAGTATAGACTAGGTAGCTGAAATATCTAAAAAAAAGAACAAGTAACCAAGACGAAGAGTGTTCTGTTTAAATAGATTTCTGAGGGACAGCTGGGAGCCAGTGCTGATTGGATCATTTGTATCCAATCAGGAAACTGCACTTAAGTATTTAATGCACACCCCATCCCTTTTCAAGGGGGTCAAACTTTTAATCCTTGTTGAATTCCAATTCACTCATTGCAAGGTTGGGGGAAACAGATTTTGTCATGAGGACAGGGTTAACCTGTGGGGCCCAAGAGGGGATCACTCAAAAAATAAACAGTCCATACTATAAGTGTTGTGTTCCAAGCAGAAAAATAGCTTTTACTCAAAAACAAAAAAACACAAGATCAGCAAGTACAAAAATATATATAGACAGTCCAAAATACAAAATCAGAACAGGAAATAGTTCCTTGAATTCCAAAATCACAAAAACAGATGCAGTTCCTTATGCTGCTTAAGTATGATACAGCAACACGAGGATCCCTGGGTCTTCTCCCCAAAAGTCCTCTCTCTCGTTTCAGCTGCAGTGGGAAAAACTGAAGCATTCCTTTCTTTTCTTGCTAATAATTAATCACTGGTAGCAGGCTTGGAATCCTCGTTTTCTACCCTTCATCAGTTATCCAAGAAAACACTCTCTCCTGCAGATGCAAGAAAAAGGCCCCAGAGTAGAGTCTAGCTCCATGGCTGCTCTCCCCAATTCCCCTTCAGACATCTCTCGTCAACAATTACTCCAAGAATTCCCTCTAGTGACTCATCAAGTTACCCTATATATGCTCAAACTACAGACCATCAATTTAGGGGATGAACCTTCCTATTACTCTTTATTGATCACCTTCCCTTTGGAACTCTCCTTACTGGCAAATTCCTCTGAGGTTATTTTGCAAAAACCCATTAGATAATTCCTCTCTTGAAAATATAGTATTGCCTAGTCAGCCCTGCACATCATATATATATATATATATATATATATATATATATATATATATATATATATATATATATATATATATATGATATAAGGGGCTTAAAAGTAGAACAGCAGTTCTATTTTTTTCTCAATCTGCTTTTCCTTCCATCCATGTCGGGACTAATAGGAATCTCTGGTGTGAGCTCATGTGAAGAGGCCAGACTCGTACAGTTGGTTCTGATCAGAAAAAGAGGTACTATTACTAGCTATAGTCAAGCTCCAGAGTGTACGGTCTCTCTAACTAGTTAAACAAGTAGCTTTAATCCTCTTGTGAATAACATTTAGTTCCTTCAAAATGAGAGTCAGCCAGCACAGTTAAACAATGGACAGCATGTCACTGTATTGAGCTCCATCTTGATGACGCCTGTTCTGTGAACATTCCTCATTGTCCATGGTAGACTGTCCTGTTACAACCCCCAATGACAACTACATGAGTTTGTGAACCTCTATCTCTTCCTATACCTTGGAAAGTGCTCGAAGTGAAAGGTTTGTTAGAAGCAGGTACTTGTGATGTTTCTAAAAGAAAGATATCTTGTGATAGCCACGGAGTTTGAGGCACGCCTTGGTTTCCCTGCCATACCCCTGTTGGGTCTTCTGAAAAGCAACTCCAGAACATTCCTAGATGCGAGTAACCACCAGACTTACGTATCTACTGCAGTTAGAGTCTGTGGTTTTCAGTGTCCATTACCAATCATATGGTTGCATATGTACTCCTTCTCGTAAGGGCTATTCTTTCTGTTATCTGCCTTGAATGGGCTTTCAACCACAGAAGGGAGAGCTATAAATCTTAAATTCAATTAAAAGCTTTAGGAAACAACATTTCTTCTCTCCTTGGGGACTGAGTTCTAGTGCGCAGGGGAATGAAAGTCAATCTCACTTGTTTGTTCTACTGTGGCTCTTATTTTGAAACTGTTCTTTATTTTCCGGGGCTGAAGCAACCAGGACTGATTTAACTGAGCTCAGGTTAATTGCAGTGGACACCGGTGACCTTAAAGGTTTATCATCCTGAGTAAATATTTTCATATTTCATTTCTCTTGTAGCACATTTTGGAACAGTATCTCCTCTTTCATTTTCATTTCACAAGAATCCCTTTAATTTGTTTGAGGAAGTTTATTAATATATGAAAGTAATTTGGAAACCCTCGAAAGTATATCACTATCGTAAAGCACTAGACTACTAACAGTCTGTACTTTGTGCCTGTATTCTTTCTGAGAAGCAAAGTGCAGTAAGCTTGCTGAGAAGCAGTGATGGAGTCGGAGGCATCGTGGGTGCCACCTAGGGATGGGCAGAGGGACGCCATACATTGCATTCAGGATTCGTATTCGTCGGGGGGCAGATACATTGCATTCAGCAAGGGGGGCCACCCGATACGTTCATGTGTTAATTCTTATTCATTTCCCGGCTAAAACTGAATTAACTACAACCCCCCACCCTACTGACCCCCCCCCCCCCCTCGGCCATCTATTGCTCCTAACATGTGACAGGGACCAACCAATGGCGCCGGTAGCCCCTGTGACACAGTAAGGTCAAAGGCTATCGTCGCCATTTTGAATACCGGCAGGCGAGGGCGTGAGTGCAGGAGATGGCTCCCAGACTCCCCGCTGGACCACCAGGGAGTTTTGGTAAGTCTTGGAGGGGTCAGGAGGGTGGGGGGGTGGGGGGGTTGTTTAAATTTGCTCTTTTAGATGGCCGAATAATTCGGCGAAGATTTGTTGTATTCATGGGGAATCGCAATATGTTTTGCTTCCCCACAAATACAACGAATATGGCCCTATACGTTGTGGATTACCAATATGTAGGAAACGAATGCACACCCCTAGTGCCATCATCAACCAACTCAAAGGGGCAGAACATCTGTGGTATTTCCTGGGAGAAGGTGTTTGGTGAGAATCAGGGGTTTAACAGCAGGGCCGGTGCTTCCATTAGGCAAACTAGGCAGTTGGCTAGAGAGCCAAAATTTGGGAGAGGCGCAAAATTCTGACAGCACGAAGCATAGAGGGGTGCTGTGCCAGATCTAATACTGCTAAAGAAGGGAGCACTGTGCTGGAGCCACTGCCACCATTCGGAAGGAGTGCTGGAGCTGCCAGCAATAGTATGTTGGAGAGGGGTCCAAGAGCAAACTTTCGCCTAGGGTGCCAAATAGTCTTGCACTGGCCCTGTTTAACAGTGCTACTTGAGCTAAAACATGGAAAAACGAAAAGTCTGAAAAAACGAAAATAATTGTTTTATAAACAAAAAATACTTTGGATCTACAGAAAAGGTGATTTGCAGAAAAAATAAATCATTCTGCGTCCCTTCTATTATTTCTTGGGAAACCCTGCGTAGGGTCACTAAAGAGTCTTCGCTAAAGGGTTCCTGCTCTCTCGAGTCAGAGGTCATTGAGTTCTGTGTTGCAGATCTCTTGCAATTTGCAAGCTTGCTTCCTGGTTAAGGAAGAGTAAAGGGGGATGTGATAACCTTCATGTCTAGTATGAGTGATGGTTTGAGATAGATAGGGTTGGATATAGTAGGAGGTTCATTCCCATAAAGGGGATGGGTTGGGTAGAAGCTATACAAGATGCTTCCATAGACTTCTTGGGGAGTTGTTGAGGACTCCTCAGGTTCTGAGGAGTTAGAGAAAAGAATTTGATTGAATCTAGGCATAGGATAGAGATTCCTAATAGCCAAGCAGAGGGAAGAAGCCCTGAAGTCAAGGGGTGTAACAATCTGCTGGGGAAGCTCCAGGAAAAGGTTTATTTTGGAAAATGCTGCCCTGAAGGCATTGGGACTGAAGGTTGATTTGTTGGATCTCTTATTTTCAAAGAAATTGATTTGAAGACTGAGAAGTGCTGCACGTGTTCATTTTTTAACTGTATCCAGTTATCTGCTGCCTAAAGATTTACAATAAAATTCTAGTTTTGGAACCAAGCTCAGGTGTGGACCTTGGACGTTGTTGGATTTTGATAAGTCTCCTCCTCGGCCTCCAGAGATTTCTCTGGCCCAAACTGGCCATCCCTAGAGGACCGTGACTGCTCCCAGGGTAGTTCACAGCCTCTGCAACCTCTAACGGGGGCTCTAGTGAAAAAAAGGGGTTGCACTTGGATACAGAAATGATGTACATTTTAGATGCATTCATCAGTAATCAGCAAGAAAGGACAGGCAGAGGTAAACCTCAAAACTGTGTTCCTTTGCTTTACCAGACAAACTGTAACGTGTTAGGCCAGTTGAATACTAAAAAAGAAAGGTGAAAGCTTTACACACCAGCAGTTAAAAAAAAAAAAAGACTTGCTGATTTACTGAAAACAAAAGACAAAACAGAAACACAGATCAGCAAAAATCTAAGCATAAGGCGCATAGAGGTTGATACTGAAAGGAGTCTGTCCAGGTAACTTAACAAGAGAAACCCCAAGATTTGAAATTCCTGCCCCGCTGACCAGCTTCGTTCTATCCGGATATCTCATTACACAGGTACAATTTACATGGATAAAGAAAGGCAGAGCAGAGATGTTCAGGGGGAGGTTTAACTTTTACCCGGGTAGTGCTGATATTCAGGATCTCTGTCCTGAAACTACCCAGGTAACCATCGCTGATTAAATGTAATTGCAAACTGCACCAGGTAACTGCTGCTGAATACCCCAGCCAAAGTGACCCAGGCACGTTTCCGCTCGCTGCTCTGCTCCATGTTGTCCTCACAGTCAGAGTGTCGTGCTCAGCCATGCCTAGGCCCTGCTTCTTGCAAATAGTTAGGTCTAGTAGCACTGTTCATTGTCCCTGGAGGAAACATCTGCTGGCTGTCTCAAGTGTACATTTGCACAATCAGATAGCATTGTGGTCTATGGGGTCTATTTACTAATACAAATGCAAACTGCACGTTGTTTACTGCAGTTTCCATTATTCCTAATGAGGCCTAGCCACTAATAATGCACAATAACATTTTACCCCTGCACCTTAGTAAACAGAATCCCTATATTTCACATCAATAGAAAAGGGAAGTTAAGGCAATTAGAAGGTTTTAGGATTTAAGAGAGCAAATATCAGGCAATGGCAATTGACTGTGTCTGATGCCTTATCTATCTTGATCTATTCATATTTCCTCTCTGGTCCGACCCCATCCTCTTGATAATATGCAGGGTTGGGACAGACTCCAGTAAAAATAGAAGGGCAAACATAAAAAGAAGAAGACCATCAAAAAAAGAGTCAAAATCAAAATGTACTGGCCTGTAGTGTGAGCGTGCTGAATCCACCTTCAGGTTCCGTACCAATGACATTCAGGGAGTCGCTGCTGAATTCAAACACTCCATGAGCATCGTCAGAAGCCTCAATTGTCACAATAATGTGTGCTGCTATCCCCAAGCTGGCTGCATGAGTTCAGCAAGTCCCAAGAAACACCAAAAATGAAATAAATTAGTATAACGGCAATGACAAAGGTGACAGTTGCTGTAATACCTGTCAATATTTTGATAGGCTCTGAAGTGAGCTGATTGCAGACAGCAGCCTTCAAATGAAAAAAGGAAGGTAAACCTCTATTTTGGCTTCTGCCTGTTGAGGCTGCTGCTGGGGATACGTATTCAGAGATCACTGCATCAATGATCTTATGGATCAGGAAACGAAAAGGTAAATTCAGGACCAGCCATGAATGTAAGGCATTTGGACTTAAAATGATCAAACAATTCAGAATTGACTTAAAAGAACTTAAAGACTTGGCCCAGGGGCGGGGTTAATTCAGTACCAGAAATAATTCTAATGCCTCTCTGTCACCTTCTTACCCTTGAAAGTTCATGCCTCAGTAAATTGGTTAGTCTATGAGGTGACACCCGCCTCGTGTCCTTTTTGCTACACGAGACTAACACGGCTATCCCTCTGAAGATCTTCCTATCACTCTAACACATTTATTTCTGATTTCTTATATACCGCACAACAGATTCCAGATCTGGCTAGAGCGGTTTACAAATTAAAACAGTAATTAAAATGTATAATCAATGTAACCATATACATAGCCATTAAGAACTACCCCCCATAAAAATGACCACACAATATGCTGACCATTTAGAGAAATTTGTAGAGACCCAAACATTAACCCCGGCCCTCTCTTCTCCTTCACACTAATATTCTAATTATATCTGTAATTTACTTGCATTTCCTGATAATCGTCATCTTTTACTCTGACCTGCTCATTCTGATTGGGCTTCAGGAATGGAAGGTTAATTCCCGGAAGCTTGTCATGAAATGTTTTACATTTGTCCATCAAAAAGGCAGTGCCTTCTAAGACATTTTTTTTTACTTGTGTGTGTTGCCTTTTATTTCTGAGTTATATGCAAGAAATGAATGCTTAGGAGAGACAAGGAGTAGGACACTTGCAAGAGCTGAAGCCTTCGACAATGTTTTAAAATGGCTTTCATACTCACAAGTATCAAATTTGTGCGAATTCAGGAAAGCATGGGATGAGTAAACGGGATCCCTAAGGACGTGATGAGAATTATAATGCTAAATTAATTGGACGGATGGGCAGAGTGGATGGGCCATATGGTCTTTTTCTGCCATCATGTCTCTAAGTTTCTTAAAGAATGATATTTTCAGCCATTTTCCTGTGTGCTTTTGTTTTGACAGAAAATCCAAAAAAGCAAACACATCTTAAAAATGTTGAATGATAAATATCATTTGCTATGGGTTAGCAAGTTATGAGACCTGAGGATACAGCTGATCTGTCTGAAAGTGCAGAGTTCTGGTAGCTATATTGGTCCTGTAGAAAACTGGAATCTCTATAGGTTCTGATACCTTTTAAGCCAAAAAAAAAAAAATTGATGTTGGTGTACATAAGCTGTGTTCATCATATAGGTCCCTTCTTCTTCTCTCCAGCCCCCTTCCCCCATCTCAAATAAGGATCTGCGTGGTCTCAGAAGCTCATATATTTCAACACGTTATTTTTCATTCTGATAAAAGGTATCACAACCTATAAAAAAAAAAATCTAGGTTTATCTGAAGCTGACTTGGCGTGGTCAACTTTAGAAAACTGGAAGATTTGCACTGGATCGTCCACGTCAGAAATGCCATCAAGGTTTAACAAACATTTGGCATTCCTATGACATTAAGGTAATGTTTCTGCATTTTCCATCTAATAACTGAGGATTTCAAAAGTTGCTGTAAACCTCAATTTCAATTGATGTGAATAAGTGGCATACAAATTCCTTAGTAAATAAATAAATGTGCAGGGCTGGAACTCAAATTAAACCCAAATCTAATCTGAATCAAATCAGTCTGCTCTTTTCCACTTAAAATCCTTGCTAAAAAGGATACATGGAAGCTATTGTTTCAATTATTACATAAAATTATAATAATTTTCTTAAACTCTTTCTATTAAAATGTAACAATAAATGAAAAGCACTTTATGGGACAACTGTCTTTCTATATGGGAATATGGCTAACTACACAAAAAATATGCTGTATGCTATAATCCCAAGGCATTTCAAAACAGCTTATAATAAATATTGTAGGATATATAAAGAGAAAGGATAGACCAAGGTGCTTACCCTGCTGATGTACAGCTGGAAGGAAGAATTCCATATCACCATCACCACTACCACTGCCATCACTCCTAAAGAGTTCAGCAACTTCAAGAAGAGACATACAGACACAGTACACATATATACACAGCCATATAGAGAGATATAAATATATGTTTATATATACACATACATACCCAAATGAAAGGAGACAGACAGCACTTAAATCAACATAAAACATTTCCAATCAATTGGAAGTACAGGAGGATGTCTGGCACGGAAATTAAACTCTGCTGCCCTCGAGTTATAGATTTCATGATCATGCATCACAGAACAGAAATGGGGAAGAATAAGCCAGGCAGCGGCCAGTCAGTATCAGTAAATGTGCAAGCAAGTCATTATGAGAACAATTTTCAAAACTCAGTCACTCAGGTAAAATGGTTTCATTAAAATTTGCCCTCAGCCCAGGCAGGCTTCCATAGCATGTATACTTTTAGCTGGACTAAGCAGAGGCATTTGCAGAGGTGTGTTTAAGTCGGGGAGGAAAAAATCATGCGCAGGTTCTTTACAACCACATGGGCTATTTGGAAACTGTCTTCTCTATGAATCAGAAGTACAGAAAAAATTGTAGACTAGGTACAGGAATCAAAACAGGATTTTGCCAGACTCTCACTGGCATCAGAGATGCAAGGAGCCCGAGAA
This sequence comes from Rhinatrema bivittatum, assembly GCF_901001135.1. Taxonomy (NCBI): domain Eukaryota; kingdom Metazoa; phylum Chordata; class Amphibia; order Gymnophiona; family Rhinatrematidae; genus Rhinatrema; species Rhinatrema bivittatum. The sequence continues at coordinate 661,886,567 of NC_042615.1, forward strand.
ACTGACAGTAATGCCAAGCTATAAGCACAATCATTGAGCGTCACTGTCCTGTGGCTTCCCCTAACATCATAACTGCCATGCTACAGCAGTCCTTATCACAGTTCATGATTAGCACCAGTAAAATTGGACCAAACTTTTCCAAACACAAACTGGCTAAGGCCCAAAGTATCAATCAAGGAAGGTGGAGTTGATTAGTATTTTTTGGTCAACATCCTCTACTTAAGTTACTGGTGCCAATTTCTCTTTGTTTCAAACCACTACTTCAGTTCTTTTCATGCAAGAAGCTAAACTACTCAATAGGACTTTCAGTGGTAAGGGCAAAAAAAAAAACTTCAGCAATCAGAAGAAGCCTTTTGTATGCTTAGCCTCAGTTCTATACAAACTTGGCTTATCATATACTAGTTATGTCTGTATTTGTTACAGTTTGTGTGTGTGTGTGTGTGTGTGTGTGTGTGAGTGAGAGAGAGAGAGAGTGTGAGTGTGTGTGTGTGTGTGTGTGCGTCTCCCACCCCACCCCTTTTAAATGGTTGGACCTAGCTCAATCAAACTTGGTATGGAGTTAGGCCATTAGGGGGCATTAGACCACTTTCATTTTCAAACTTGGGAAGTGCATTTGTGGAGTGCAACAGAGGGGGGGGGGGGGGGTCAAAGTTGCTACTTTTGCGATAAGAAATGCATTGGAACTACAATTGATGCTAGATATAATATTGCTCTAATAGTTTTTATCCTTGCCCTGACATTTACAAGCAGCTTTCTTTTAGATTTCTCTCTTCTATTTTACTATTGGACCTATTTTATTACATTCTCTGCTGGCCGGATTAAATTTGCCATCATTATCATCGTCATTAAAAGCAGTGGCAGAGTCAGATTCACTGTCAAAAAAGAAGTTTAAGAACAGTGACTAAACAGCAGCCTACATTTTTCTCTTTCTCCCAACTCTTCCCCAAAACCAGAGGCTCCCAAAATAGTGCATCATGACCCCAAATGGGGTCACAAAATCAATGGATGGAATCACGAGAAAGAGGACCATTCTCCCTCCTGGTCCCCCCCCCCCCCCCCCCCCCCCCAAAAAATGAACTCAAGTCCCCTCCCTCTGGTTCTTTACTCTAGCTTGCAACCAGCAGCAACAGTCAGCACTGGGCACCTGAGCCTGTGCACATCCCACCACCACCTCTTATGTGGTCTTCCTGTTAGATCGGAAACCCGCAAGGGGGCCTGGGACCTGTGAGCTACCCAAACGTACAGGCTCTGCACTGTGTATACTGCTGCAGCTGCGGCTTTCTTGCCATTGGTGAGTGGAGGAAGGGAGGGGGTGGAGGTCTTCTAATTTGTTTTGGTTTTCTTCTGGGGCCCTAAGAATTTAAGTGTTAAAATGGGGTCATACCGGATACAAATTTGGGAAACTGTGATATTTCCTTAGCTGTAGTTGCTATGTCCCCTGTAACAAAATCTTACTGCGCTCCTCAGTCTCAGCAGACTCTGATGACTGTAAGGGGATACACCCAAACTTCTTAATACAATGACTTGATGAAGGAAGGATCTAATTCCCAAATCAGGCAGTGCAGGTGCTAGCTGGATTCCAGAGGGGCTCAGGTGCTTTTCTTTCCCTTTCCAACACAGGCCTGCATAACAAGGCCCTGACATGGTTTTCTTTTTCTCTGAGTGTTGCAGTGTGACTACCTTAGTCTTATTATTTTTTGATCTTGGTAGAAGGAATACGCTTGCTGTCTGTAGCATATTGAGATCCTTCTTATAATTGTGATAGAGATGATGGTGGTGATATCTGCAAGACTCACTTAAAACATACAGTAGGTCTAGAGCAGGCCAAGGAGATGGAGATTTGATTCCCAGGTCTGAACTATCCTCATGATAATTGGGGTTGGAAAGAAGGTGCTTGACTCTCACTATACAGTGACATCTGCTGTCCAGCACAGAGCACTCTTATACCATGCTCCAGAAGTAGCCATGGTCTATACCTCTCAGCCAAGAACCATCGCTTCAATGGCCAGGCTGGGGATGGAATTAAATTAAGGGGAAAAACCTAGTGACCTGAAAATGAAGGCTGAAGGCATCCAGGAGGGATGCCAGAGCCAGAAGCCTGCAGCCCATACTGAACAGCAGGAAGCTGCTGGGCAATATATAGAATGGGTAAAACATTTAAAAAATGTATTTCAAAATGCTTATGTGGCATGGCCCCTTAAAACAGGGCCTGGTCAACATAAATGGGCCCTTGGAGAAATTCTGAGGGGAATGCACTTGGCCTCTACTTTTGTGATTGAATGATGTGCACTATTGCAGAAGTTTAGCATAAGGATTTGAGGAATTTTGTGGGAGAACCACTAGAGGGAATGTACAATGACTCAATATAAACTGATGTACAAGGGATTTGAGAAAAAAGAACAGGAGAGTTTGGTGGGATGCTGGGGAGAAGTCTCCTTCCTTGCAACTACATTTCAGGATCTAGCAGGGCCATGACTCCAGGAGATGCAGAATATAATCTTGGGCGGTGCTACTGAATCACCTTTGTGGAATCATGGATTTGCAAGTGGGGAACTCCATTCCTGTGACCACAAAGAAGATATAAAAGGATTTGTGAGTACAGAAAACTATTTTTTCTGAAAAAGGATGGACTAAGGGCTAGTCTCTATGCTCAAGGTGAACAGAGAGGAGCCAATGCTATGCTAAAAGGCAGTGGTATTCACTTCCAGTCCTTGAGGGCCATCAACAGGTCCATTTTTCAGGATGCCTCTAATGAATATGCATGAGATATATTTGCATTTACAATGCCTCCATTATAAAAAAAATCTATCACATGCATATTCATTAGGGATATTCCCAAAACCACCTTGCCTCCTTCATGCCACTGCCTCCTGTGACCATCTGCGGCTTGCAAATCTCCTAGCAGCTTCCTTACTGCTTCGGGACACCTGTTGCATTAGGCCCCCCTTGGATGCTGTCTCCGCCCCTTTCTGACATCTTGTGGCACGAGGGTTACAAGCGCGACACCGGAGGCTAGAATTACCTTGCCGCCTTCCTGCCACTGCTTCCTATGACCATCTGAGGCTTGCCAGCTCTCCTCACAGCTTCCCTACTGTTTTGGGACACCCACCGCACTAGGCCCCCCCCCCCCAGATGCAGTCTCCAACCCTTCATGACATCATCTCAGAGCGTGAGGGGTTACAAACACGAGGTGGCGTGCACCAAAGGAATGTGCACAAGGGGCAGCCCCCTTTGTGCCCCCTATGTGTCGCCCACCAAAGAAAACCTTTCTGGTACCCCTCTTCATTTCGTCAACTTAACAACCTAGTGTTTCATGGCTCAAGTCTATGATAAACCCTTAAACACTATATTAAACTGAGGAAGATATGGGACAATGCCTTATATTTCAAAACAAAAAAGATACAAAACTCTTCTTCAAAATACCACTTAAGCCAGAAACATTTGTACATGTATGTTTTGTATTATCTATATTATTAACCAATGCACCAATGATAACAAAAAAAATTCCAGTGATTAATGATCTTCTGGATGATTTTCATCCTGCCATTTTCTGTATTACAGAAACATGGCTAAAAACTTATGATTCTGTATTGGTGAATCAAATTTTAATTCATCATATGGTATTTTCTCAATAGCAAGAACAAATCGCAAAGGTGGTAGCTTAATGTTAACAGCCAAAATAGGACAAATTTAAATCAAAAGCACTTCAGTTATGTTTAGTCTACTGCCCTTCAGGTCTCCTTGAACATAATAGTTCACCCTTAATTGATTTGCAAAAAATCTAGATAATGATGTTCCATCTATAAACTTAGGCAATTTCAACCTTCACATAGATTCTACACTTCAGTGTTTAGCTTGTGAAATGTTTCTTGACACTCTGTCAGCCCTAGGGTGAGAACAGATTGTAAAGAATCCTACTCACAAGGCCGGACACAGTCTTGATTTATTATTCATAAATAATGATACAAAACGAGAATTTTTTACTAAAAAAATACATGATATCAGATTTTACCCTAGAATCTTATTTTCCATGGTCCAAAATCTAACAAAAGCTAATGCATGCACTTTAGGGCCTGACCCTGGATTACCAGGGAATAAATGTAATGAACTTGCAAGCTTCTTCAAGGATAAGATTCAAAAACTTCTTAATAATGTCCCTTCAGCTTCAGACCAAACAATTATATTAAAACCACGAGATGTAATTCCTTGGACATCTTTTGATCGTGTCTCTACTTTAGAAATTGAATTAATCAGGAAAAAATTAAATCCAGAAAATCATCCTTTAGATGCAATTCCCACCTCAGCATTAAAATCAGTGGTTCAGTTAATTTCCTCTCCGATTGCTAAAATAATACATTTTTCATTATCTCAAGGCAAGATACCTTCGTCTTTAAAATGTGCAGTTATAAGAACAATACTAAAAAAGGGAAATACTGACTATAATATGTTAAATAATTTCAGACCCTTTTCAGATTTACCATTTATGGCCAAGATATTGGCCAGCTGGCAGAGGATATTGAAGCAAATAACATACTCTTTCCGTCTGAGTACTGAATCATTATTGCTTGCCTTAACAGACACCGTATTAAGGGGATCTGATGCAAGTCAGTCATATTTATTGGTAATACATGACCTTTCAGCTGCCTTTGATACGGTTGATCATCAGATCTTAATTTGTAGACTGTCTGAAATTGGCCTCGATGGTATAAACCCTCCAAAGGTTTATTTGATACTTACAGAATCACTCTTTTCAAGTGAGAATTGGTAACTCCATATCAGAGAAATTCAACTTGGAATCAGGAGTGCCACAAGGATCTTCCTTATCTGCTATCCTTTTTAATATTTATATGTTACCTCTTTGCCAACTACTAGCCGGACTAGGCAATACTCATTATTTATATGAGCTGACATTCAATTCCTTGTGCCCATTAATGACTCATAGAAAATATTCTGAAATTAGTCAATGTCTATATCTCAGCACTATTAGTTCATATGAAATTGGTCCTGAACCTAAAAAAACAAAACCAAAAAACTGAGATTATATTATTAAATAGAAATTTGACATAACCCTCCCCATTTTCAAATAGACTCTACCAAAATTGAATTAGTCACGCACGCTATCCAGGAATAACAATCGATAGTGACCTGAACATGAAAAAAACATATTACTTTGAAAATTAGAGATGGATATAACAAACTTCACACATTAAAACATTTAAAACCTCCTCTCACTCATGAAAATTTCCATATAGTACTCCAGACGCTAATATTTTCTAAATTAGATTATTGTGATGCCCCTTTTGTTTGGCCTCCCTGAAAGTACAATAAGACCTTTCCAGCTTCTACAGAATGCTACAGCTAGGATCTTAACCGGGTGTAGAAAGTTTGATCACATTATACCAATTTTAATTTCTTTGCATTGGTTTCCAGTAAAATGCAGAATTGATTTTAAAGTTCTTTGTCTGTTTCACAAATTTATTAACAGTGATGAAACAAAATGGCTCAGTTCGGCTTTATATCTTTACACCCTGCAGAGAAATTTAAGATCGGCAAATACAGGCCTTCTGTTGTGTTCCACGCCCGCGGCCATCCGCGGGTGCGCCCCCCCTACCTAAGGCATGGCAGCCGCGGCAGCGGCGTCAGGGCAGACTGCCCTGCTGCATGTGCCCAGTGCCCCCGCGTGGGCCTCCGGGCTGGCCGCCGGGTCAGGAGCCGTCCCTGCTCATCCCTTGCAGCAGCTAGCGGCTTTCCTCCACGGCCCGAGATCCAAGATGGCCACCGCCATCTTAGGTGTGAGGCTGCGCCTCCTCACTAGAATTAAAGGGACCTAAGCCCTTTAATTACCTTCAGCTGCTTCCAATGATCCAGAGCAGAGGAAGTATAAAGGGAGGCTTCCTCTGCTCATTCTTTGACTTGGCAACTTCCATGGTTAGTCAGGTCTGCTTGCTTTGGTGAGTTCTTGTGCTTTGGATCCTTGTTCCTGTTTCGTCTTCGTGTTCCTGGTTCCTACTTCGGATCAGCTAGCGGTGACTCCTGGTATTGACTTCGGATCGGCTAGCGGTGATTCCTGGTATTGACTTCGGATTGGCAAGCGGTGATTCTCTGGTGCGTGACTTTGGACTGGCAAGTGGTGATCCCTCGGTGTGTGACCTCGGACTGGTAAGCGACGACCCTCTGGCACTTGTCTTCAGGACTCCTCCTTGACCAACGTCTCCAAGGGCCCGCCTAAGTCCCAGCAGCCCGGGTCCCTATGGGCTCCTCCCGGGGGGTCCGTGGGCATCCAGGGGTGAAGCTCCAGTCAACCCTTGCACCGAACTTCTTGACCTCTCAAAGGTCGATCTAAGTCCCAGCGGTCCGGGTCCCTATGGGCTCCTCCTGGAGGGACCACAGACCTCCAGTGGCGAAGACACACTTCCTTTCTTCGACGTCACGACTCCTCGTCTGTCTCCACAGTCGCCTCTGTCTCCAGTGCCGAGGGTCAGCTGGCCACATCTTCCATTCCTGCCTCGCCACCCAATGGGAGAACCTACGAGTCCTCTTCCAAGGTATTCCATCCTCCCGTCGGCCCAAGGGTTCACAAGCCTGAGCGTAACACCTTCTGGTTGGCCCCTCTATATGAACCGCTCATTTGAATAAGGTGAGAGAGCGAACCATTTCAATAGCAGGACCTCAATTATGGAACTCTTTACCTGTTGATTTAAGGCTGCAAACAGATTTTATGGTTTTAAAAAAAAATCTAAAAATGTAGCTCTTTAAAAAAGCTTTTGAGGGAACTGATTAACTCTATATTATCATGGCAAGGAAGTTTAATTTTTCTGAAGAATGAGGCATGAATTTTTACTTGTTATATGTTATTTGTGATTTATCTCATTTTTTTGTTTTTATTTGTTTACTTCAATTCTTTTAATTTATTTGTTTTTTCTACGATATTTATTGTAATTTTAATTTAATTTTATGATTCATTGATTGTATTTTATTTCTTGTAAACCATTGTGACTGAATACAGAATGACGGTATACAAAAGTGATAACTAAATAAATAAATCTGATTGTGGCTGTCAAGGACTGGAAGTGAATACCACTGCTAAAGGGGATTTTTTGGAGAAAGTGTGTTTTATTTTCAATATTGCTTCTACTAATAGTGTAAAAAACCCCTGAACCCTATGAAACCAGTGATTTTTGTGTGTTTTACTTTGACTGCTGGTAAGCTTTGTTTGAAGTTATTTTTTGGAATAAGACCATCCTTTATCCCAAGGTATGGGTTTGACAAGGGGCATTATTACTCATGGAAGAAGGTGGGAAGCACTCAGAGAGGGGTCAGAGAGGGGAAAGAGGCATTTGGTGAAGCTTTCCCTATCTAGCATGGCAAATACTGCCCTTGCCTCTGAGCCAGATCCACTACATCATCTGCTCCATCATTTTTGGTTTTGAACCCACATACAGACAGGTGCTCAGCTCATAAACAAGCATCGGACCCTCTATCATTTTGTGCATCCTAGGAGGAGTTTACAGTTATGCCTGGATGGATGACGGCACGCCGCTGACTGCTGTAGTGAGGCTACCGACACAGAGACTGCCACCTATCCCTTTTTCTCTTCTATTTTTTCTGTAAAATATGATTTTAGTTCTTACTTGCCTTCTTTTCTCACTGTCAGCGTTGGCACTTTCCTTATGTTCCTTCCCGTTTCTAGCTGACTCTATCCCTACTGCTTCCTAATGCACAGCACACCGTTCCGTCTCACTTTATTTCACGAGAGCGACTATCACATGGAAAGGGAGGCTGGGCTGAGCGTGTTCAGAACCGAGAAGCTAAGCTTTATGTGGAAATAAACCAGAACCTGAAGCAATCCAATTCACATTAGTGATTCGTGTATTGAATTTTTGGCAGTCCATCCATTCTACATCATTTTTCAGTTCTCCACTTCCAAAATCATACCATCATGTCAGGATCAGATTTGTTTTAAATTACTTCTGTCTCAGGCTTATTCCTATATTAATCAGTGCAGAAGAGTAGAAATTATGGTGCCACAGGGCAGGAGAAAGAAAAAAATAAAATGGCTGTAAAAAAAAAAAAACATATGTTTTGCCACTTTTTAAATTACTGACTTTGGTACAATGCAAGTGATAATCAAACGGACAGTAGTATGCACTATGCAGTTACTGTAATTTGTTGTGTAATTACTGAAGGGTTGGCAATTGTAATACTATTGGCAAATGTAAGGGGTTTTTTTTGCTTTTCTTTTAAAGCACCTGATTCACTAAAGCTTTCCTCCCATTCTGTGTCTATGGGAAAATACCTTGATGAATCACACCCCAAGTATATTTTTCTATGGAAAGTGGTCTTCTACCTCCTATAATAGTTTTTTTTCCCCCCTAAACTCTACCAAATCCAAGGTAATGGTTATAAAACATGAATTAATAAAACATGTCCTGATCTAATGCATATTACTGATCTGTTTGTGGTTCAGCTTTTGAGTCAAATGTTGTTCAAGTACTGAAAAAAAAAATTCAGGTAGTGCCTAAAGAAAATTTCAAACCCTGAAGTCCAAACTGCTATATGGGTCACTAAAGTGAAAGCCTGTCCTTTGAGTGACATCTACAGAAAAAAAAGACTTTGAACCCTCTAGGATCTTACCTCCTTCTCCTGCGTTCAATAGCTCAACTTGGAAATATTTTTCCAGTTCAGGAACTGAATCGTCTGTGATGTTAACAGAAATGTATTTGTATCTTTCTCCAGGCCGAAATTCCAAGGTACCTGAAGTAGCCTAAAACAGAAATGCCCCTTTACAATTTTTCTCATGTCCCAGATACCTTGTTACCCCTCCCTACCCTGCCCTGCCATTCCCAGATGTTAAGATATATGAATTAACAAAAACACACTCTTTGCCAGAGGTACGTTCCTTCTCCAGATGTTTTTGGGCTAGCAAGGATAAGCAGGAAACAGAGAACACAGGAACACTTCAACCATATTTTAGGAGGCCTGGTAGGAGTTTGCACATAAAAGGGTGGCTTCCTTTGAATTCAGGATTAGCAGCTTTTATTGTGAAATTACTACTCTAGTAATTCTTAAACTTGTCCTGGAGGGCTCAGGAAACATGTGTGAGAGATAATTTGGGCAGATACTAGGTCTCCAATGAAAGCAGATATCTCTCTTACATAATCATGGCAGATCTGCTGAACATGACAGGTTGTGGGGTCAATAGGACAGGTATGGGAATTACTGTACTACTACATTAATTTCCTTTCTAACGAGAATTTTTCTCACCTCAGGGTTGATAGAATAAGATCAGCAAAATCTCATCTGAAAAGTATTAATCTCTGAAGGGAACATGTGGACAATCATGTTTTAATAGTCCTTTTAAGGACATTTTCACTTGACTGTCTTTCTAAGGCCAGTGAGTGGAACCCTATAGAGGCTGAAGAGCCAAAGCTGGGACGGACTGAGTGAATAAACCACCCTCAGAATATTAATAAACTGGCATCTACACAGAAATGCCCACTTTTCTTTCAATAACATCTTCTGCTGGTTTATTCAGTGCATTTTAATTAGTTTGCCTTACTTCACAAAGACAGCTATAGTCTTGTGTGTTAATATTGTAAATACAGCGCGTAATCTACTTTTTCCAACTTGGACTGACTTGAGATTTTAAATTTCAAGCCCAATCTCTAAATCTATGGGCCTTAGAAAAAATCTAGCTCATACGAGTATTCACTTGCACATCTTTGCAGATCTGCCATATCTATGGTAATTAAAAACATATTTCCCATGAGTGTTTTTTATTTTACAAGTGCTAGATTGATAGCAGCATAAAGCAAAGACAAGCATCTATCCACAGAACAGATACAGCAAGGTCAACTTTCAAAGTGGGTTACGCAGGTAAGGAGAGTTTTCCCCACATTAACTGGCTGTCTGAAAATTACCCCCTTTTAATGTAGCTAAAAGTTGTATGCTTTTAGCAACATTGAGAGAAGGCCTTCCTGGGGATATGTTTAGGTCAGAGAAGGAAAAGTACATGCCTAGATGGCATTTACAATTCTTTCTGCATACAACTGACCACACAGAATTTACATGCATGACAAGTTTCAAAGTGAAAGTACGCGCTTACTTTTACTTTCAGAACTGGTGCAAAACCTGTGGGCCGGATTTTCAAAGGATTTACACGCGTAACCGGTCTTACGCGCGCCGGGCCTATTTTCAAAAGGCCCTGTGATGCGCCTAAAGCCCCGGGATGTGTGTAAGTCCCGGGGCTTGCAAAAAGGGGCGGGAAGGGGTCAGAGGCTCCCAGCACAGCGGCTTGGGAGGGAATGGGGGAAGGCAGCGGGGCTTGGCGCAGGCTCAGTGAGGGCTCGGCGCATGCAAGGTGCACAATTGTGCACCTCCTTGCACGCGCCAGGTTGCGCCCACAAATTTTAAAATCTACCCCTGTGTGTAAAACATACGTGCAGTCTCTGTCTTGATGCGGACAGTTTGAAAAATCCCCTCAATAGGAATGGTGCCCAGAATTCCTTGCCAATGTGCCTTAATCTTGTTTTGAAGGAATCATCTCTGAGATTTTTCTTTGTACCCCACATATGAAGACACAACTAGGAGAAACACATACTTGGGAATTTTTTAATGCAGCCCCACATTTATGGAATATCCTACCAAAAGAGTTTTGTTTAACCTCAAATTCATCTTTTAGATGCCTTCTTAAAACATGGTTATTCCAGCAGGCTTTTACTGTTCCTTGATGGTCTTTTACTAGTTTTACTGTGATTGAATGATTTCATTTTATTATAATTTAATGTTGTTCTATTGACATATATTGTAGATTTGTTGCTTGAATCTTTAGAATATTATGTTATGGTTTGTATCTTGATTGTTAAAGCTGTGAATTTTAATTGTACATTTTTTGTTGTTCCTTGCCTTCAGCTAATACTGGAAAGGCGGATGATAAATCAACTAAACATTGCTGCTTGGCCTCTCTGTTGAAATTAAAATTAGTGTTATTTCATACAGGCCAACACAGATCTTCCAGATATTAATAACTTTACATCCCCATCAACAGGAAGTGATGGTTTGCAGAACAGGACCAAGATACTACAGTGGAATTTTTCAGCCCATTTCTCATTAATGCTTTTTGAATTACAAACTGAATTGTTTTGGTGACACTTTAGTTGTTGTTGCCCATTCTGTCATCTTAGCTCTTACCATAAAATTAGCTTTTCACAAAGGTTAATGTCATGTGCTAAAAAACCTAAATAAATTACAGTATTGTCTTTGTGGGATTCCCTTCAATCATTTTACATCATCTTTAATTTCTTCCAAGACTGACAACATGGTATCTTGGTGGCACAAACCTATGACTTAGATCATTATGAAGTTTCTAAACTGGTATAAAGCAATTGTGGCATCTTTTGGATAAGCATAGATTTTTAAACTTGCATCAGAGTTGCAGTCAGGATCGTTTTCTGATGGACCCAGAATTGCACTGCAGGATTTATGTAGGACTCCCCAAGGTGAAATGTGTTAGCCAACAAAGTAATGAAGGAGCTTGTTTTCTTAGCTGTCAGATGTAGTTACCGTATAATCCTCAGGACTAAAAGCTGTTACTGAAACTGTTCTGTAGTCAACCATTACTCTTCCCAGAAGACCTTGTGCACGAACTACCAGTAACTTGACTTCCCCAATTTCCTCCTTGACAGTAATTTTAGGAATGGTGGATGCTGGGAGGATTTTACTGTCAGGCTGAGGAGGAGGTCCCACAGAGAACTGCAGCAAACCTGCAAGATATAAAATTCCATAATTTAAACTTTTAGCAATACTTGGATAAAAACAAGTTACAGCTTTATAGTTTATTCAAATATTCATACATATTTATCCAATAATACTAGAATCATCTGTGATTTACAGATGTAGAGAAAACTTGAGGCCTAATTACAAGGCAAATTTCAGTCTGATCTGAGTTTGAATTTTCAGATTTTCCTCAGATTTTATAGGGAAAGTGTCAAAATTGCCCCCCGTAAACCTAGGAAAAATCTGCCATTTTCAGTGTGAATTTGCTACAGATTTACTGACTCAAGAGAATTCACATTTGAATCTGACCACTACTCCTGGGAATCAATTGAATCAGTTTGAAATCTGATGATGATGAAAAGAATGCATTTTAGACTATTTTGAAAAACATTTTGATAAACTTATTCAGTAAACTACTAACTTTCTTGCATATTGGTCAAACTAGTTTCCAAACCATGAGGTGTATTTCCAAAATGTTTAAAATGTGCAGTAATTTTAATTTTGAATGTCTTATGTTCTTGGGTAGTTTTGAACATAAGATATTCAAAATTAAAATCATTACTTTCCCTTCAGCAGAGTAAACCCCACTGATCACCACTGTCTTCAGTCCTGTCCTGTTGCTTATCCAGCTTTTCGCCCGCTTTACAATATTTTCTCCCATTCTCCGACTAGCAAGCTTGCTAACCATTTTATGTGACACAATGTCAAATGCTTTATTAAAATCCTGACAGGCCACATCTAATGTACATGACTTCTCTGGTCACCTTATAAAATAATTCAATTAAGTTTATTTTACAAGAAATGTTCCTTATGAAATTATGTTGCCTAGAATACTGTGGCTCATTAGCTTCAAGGTATTGCACTATTCCATCTTTCCTTCGTGTTTCCCTTAGTTTGCCTGCTATTGAGAGCTGACAGACAGGTCGGCAGTTTTCCAGTTCATCTTAGTTCCAACTCTTGTGGAGCCTCTCTCTTCTTTTAAGTGATAAGATGAAAACTGATTCAAGAGCTGTGAGGAATACAATATGCACCCCCTTTAGCTCTTTCAGTATACTGGTCCCATTGCCCTGTCTGTTTTCAATCATGCCAGTACCTTGAACACAATCTCTTCAGCAAATGGCAACGTGTTCACCCTAACGTCGGTTATGTCCTTGCCTTTTACCTTTAGTCCACCATCCTTCCCACCTATTTGAATTAACAGGCAAAATTTGTGTTCAAGATGCCCTCTTTCTCCTGATCTCATCTTCCTCTAATTTCTACCATTTCCCTTTTAGTCTTCCTCTCTTTACTTGTATATTTAAAGAAAGTTTTATCCCCTGCCTTTACGGGTTGGGCAATAAACTCTTCAGTTTGAACCTTTGCTGGTCTAACTGCCCTTCCTGCCTTGCTATGTTTCTCCTGGCAATTTTGCCTGTCCTCCTTCTGAGTCCATTTGCATTTTCAGAATGCAAATGGTTTGCCTTTTACTTTCTCTAATATTTACTTGGAAGGCCATACTGGTCTCTCTATCCTCTTCTCCTTGCTAATGTTCAAGATCCAGTCTAAGAAGAAATATTCTCCTCTGTGAGGTTTAACACCTCCTAATATGCTGATGTAAGATAATCTGTCCCTTACTAACAGGAGTTACAAGAAATTTCCCAGCAGAGGAAGATTCAGAGGGAGTTCATGTGTGTAGTGAGAGACAGGAGGATTTTTTCCTCAAAAGGAGACTGGCAAAAGAGAATATAAAAGATGCTTTCACACGACACTGGGAGGAGATCTTAAGGGTTTAGCAGAGTGAAGTTTTAGGAGTTTTGCTTGAACCAAGGAAGAAAGCAAAGAGCTGTGGCCTAGCTTGGGGTTGCAATTTTTGGTCCATAAAAGAGAAAGGATCTCTTCTGCAAACAGCAATGGCTATCTCAAGAATTTCCACCCACCTAAAGCCAGTGGGAAGAGTTGCCTTGGGCAGGCCAGTTGGGCTAAACAGAAAAGGCTTTTGAGGAGGGATGCCCAGTGATGCGAGAAGACTTAGATAACATAAGAACTGTGTCTGTACAAGTGATAGATTTTTTTTTTTTAAGAATTGGGAGCTGTTATTGACTTTTTGCTCCTCTGTGGATTTGTTTGTATTTTTCTAGAATTTACTGGCATTTTAACTACTTTCTGTTTTAGAACACAACTTTTGGAGTGGTCTTCTTTATTTTTGTAACTGTGTGAACCACTTAATGGCCCTGAAGGTGTATTCCATCCCCCAATTCACAGAACACATGTTCCCCACCCAGTACCTGCAGTTTGGATTATTTTTCCCTATTTGCCCAACTTTGCATTTTTCCACATTATATTTCATTTACCATCCAGATGCCCAGTCTCCTATTCTCATAAGGTCCTTTAGCAATTCCTGACAATCTGCTGTTTTAACAACTTTGAAATAATTTTGTGTCGTCTGCAAATTCTATCACCTCACTTACCAGATTACTTATGAATACGTTAATCAGCAGAGGTCTTATTACTGATCTCTGTGGTAATCCACTAATGACTTTTCTCCATTTGGAAAACTATTTAGTCCTACCTTCCGTTTCTTGTCTTTTAACCTGTTACCAATCACAATATGACACTGTCTCTAATCCCATGATGTTTTGATTTCCTAAGGAATCTCTTAAGAGGAACTTCTGAAAAAATCCAAATACCTGTAGCTCACCTTTATCTACGTTTATTTGCACCTTCAAAAAAATCTAAAAGATGGGTAATGCAACACTTCCCTTTCCCAAAACCATGTTGACTTTTCCCAGTTAAGCCATATTTATCTATATGGCCAGTGTTTTTATTTTCAAGAGTACCTTCTACCATTTTGTCCTGTACCGATGTCAGGCTCACTAGTCTATGGTTTACAAGATCACCTTTGGAGCCATTTTTAAAATTTAGCATCGCATTTGCTACCCTCTAGTGTTCACGTATTGTGGCTGTTTTAAATGCTAGGTTACAAATTACCAATAACATGTTTTTAATTTAATGCTTGAGCTCCTTCAGGTCTCTGGATCAAATGCCATCCAGTCCTGGCGATTTCTTAGCCTTTAGTTTGTCAGTTTGATCTATTACATCCTTCATTATCAAGAGATTTGTTTTAGTTGCTCAGCATCATCACCATTAAAGAATGTTTCAGGTGTGAATAGGATATGTTACCAAAATCCTCCTCAGTAAAGACCGAGCCAAAGAATTAATTCAGTTTTTCTGCTCTTTTCTTGCACATCTGAGAACCCCTTTTACCCTCTGGCTCTATGCATAAGTTAAGCTGAATAAGTTAGACCTGTTATTCAGCAGGTCTAAAGTTACCCAGTTAAACTTATCTTTCTAACCAGCTGCGCCACTAAATATCCCTACCAAGTTAGCTGGATATGTTTATCTGGCTAACTTTTTCAGCTGGATAGTGGCTGAATATCTACTTCTTACCCATCAACCATGGAATTTCTATCCATATGGATTCCACAGTGCACTTTGTTTTCTGCGGGATTTTAATCATGCTTTACTCTATGCCATCCTTTACATACAGTGCCACCCCCCCACCAATTTGATCTGCTCTATCATGTCAATATAATTTATAGTCTGGTATCAGTGCCCCACTAATTTCCTCCTTCCACCATGTCTCTGAAATGATTATTACCGGTATGTATATATCCTTGTATAATGCCATACACTTTAAATCTTCATTTTTATTATTCAGACTTCTGGCATTCTTATACAGACATTTTAAAGTATGTTTTTTATTTGTACTTTTATTTCTATTTGTATTCACAACAGCACATGATACATGCAGTACTACGTCATTCACATCTATCTGCTCTTTATTTACATCCATCTGGGCTATTTCAGCCTTAGTCACAACTTCTTCACTGGGATATTCTAACTTCCGTGGAAGATATCTCCCACCAAACCATGTGTTTCTGAATGACAATTGATTTTCCCCATGTCTAGTTTAAAAACTACTCTGTCTCCTTTACAAATGTTTACATCAGCAGCTGGGCTCCACCCATCCCATCGGAATAGGCTCCCCCTTACCCAGAATGTTCCCCACTTCCTGACAAATCTAAAGCCTCTTCCCTGCACTATCATCTCACCCACGCATTGAGATTCTGGAGTTCAGCCTGCCTCTGGATTTCTGTGTTTGGAATGGGGATTTCAGTTTCCCTACTAAAATCCTAAATTTAGCCTCCAGAACCTCCCGCCCTGCAGCTTCCTCTTTCATTGGTACCCATTTGTACCATGACAGCCAACTCTTCCCAAGCACTATCTAAACTCTTATTAGGTAGTGCATGAAGTCCACTACCTTCGCATCAGGCGGGCAAGTTAATAAGCAATCCTCATGCCCACCAGCCACCCTATTTGCTAAATATTTTTCCCATAGACAAAGAATGGAAGAAAATCTTTAGTAACTAGGTCCCTACATTGCTAATGATGACTCACCAATTATAATGTACATACATATCTTTTATTCTCATGACAATTAGATTCTTCAACCAGATTCCTCAAACAAATACCAACTATGTGGGTACTATGGGGCAGATTTTCAAAGGGATACGCGCGTAACCCCCGAAAAGCTGCCCCTGCCAGCCCCTGTGCGCGCCGAGCCTATCTTGCATGTATGTCCCGGGGCTTCGAAAAGGGGGCGAGACCGGGGGCGTGGTGGAGGTTTAGGGGCGGTCCGGGGGGCAGTCCAGAGTCCTCTGGCACAGCGGCCTGTGCCGGGGGATGGCAAACCAGCAGGCGTAACTTTGGAAATAAAAGGTGGGGGATTTAGTTAGGGCTGGGGGGTGGGCGGAAATCGCAAAAAAAGTTCCCTCCAAGGCCGCTCCGATTTCAGAGCAGCCTTGGAGGGAACGAGGAAAGCCATCGGGGCTCCCCTTGGGCTCGGCGCGCGCAAGGTGCACAAGTGTGCACCCCCTTGCACGTGCCGACCCCAGATTTTATAACATGAGCGCGGCTGCGCACGTATGTTATAAAATTGGGCATAGATTTGTTCGCGCCGGGTTGCGTGAACAAATCTACGCCCGTGCATAAGTTTAAAAATCTGGCCCTAAGTGTCTGAATGTCGGGTTGATTTGTACTGATTGAAAAGAATGTAAGTATCTTTTGTTTGGTGCCTTATGGAAAATTTACCCCATTATGTCAAGAGCACATAGTACAAATTATTTATGGAAGTAAGGTGTGACTTTAGTGAAATACAATTGCCATGTGCTCCACTGTAGTTGGTGCATTTTGACTAAGATTACCAACTGGCTTGAGAGATTCAGGACAGGCTGATCCAATACAGCACATTACATGGACTCATTTTCTTAGGGAAATCAGAATTATGGAAGCAATTTGTTAAATTAATCACAGCACTTGCAGTCCCACTAATAGGTTTGATCCCTTTGAATATTTGCCCAGTGGGGGGACAATATACCCATATACCCACTGCAGTGCCAGGGGACTCGGGACCGCCCTCCAGGCCCGCTCCCGAACCGTCACCACGCCCCCAGACCCACCTCGGACCGCCCCCGGACACGCCCCCAGACACACCCCCGGACTGCCGACACGCCCCTGGACATGACCCTCCCGCCCCTTTTATGAAGCCCCTGGACTTATGCACATTGTTGCTAGAACTTCGGCATATAAAAAATGTTAAATAAATAAATAAATAAATCCTGGGGCTTTGCGCGCTATGGCGGCCTATGCAAAATAGGCGTGCCGGCGCGCAGGGCTTTTAAAATCTACCCCTAAGCCTCATTAATGTGCACTAACATGAAATACTAATTTTCCCAAAATTTCATCATTTTTTTAGTTTCATGGGGCTCCCAAAACTAAATAGATAATTTTGTTGTCATTGTCTATTTCATTGAAAATGAATGCACACCCCTAATAATCAGTAAAAAAAAAAAAAAGGAGGTGATAATGCCCTTGTACAAAGTCCTCGGTGAGGCCTTACGTAGAGTACCGTGTTCAGTTCTGGAGATCCTATCTCAAAAAGGACAGAGACAGGACAGAGGCAGTCTAAAGAAAGGTGACGAAAATGGTGTGGGGTCTGTATCAGAAGACTTATGAGGAGAGGCTGAAGCACCAACTATGTATACCCTGGAAGAAAGGATATGCCGGGGAGATATGATACAGACTTTCAGGTATCTGAAAGATTTTATGGATGCATGAACTTCAAAACTTTTCTCTTGGAAAGGAAACAGTAGAATTAGTGGACATGAAATGAAACTCCAAAGGGGACGACTAAGAACCAATATCAAGAAATATTTCTTCACAGAGAGATTGGTAGATGCCGGTAGATTCCGGAAGAGATGGTGAAAACGAAAATAGTAAATGAATTAAAAAAGGCATGGATAAGTACTCTGGATCATTAAAAGCTAGAGGTTATAAATGAAGAAAAGAGTGCATGGGGATAACCTGCATGGAACGGCAGTTACTACCCGTAATGGTAGGCCTGGGGATTACTACCCTTAGCCAATTAGTCTTGATGCTTTTGATGCAACTGCAACATCGCATCTACGGCAGGGGGGAAAAAGGGAACAAATGCTGTGCCCCAACTTTTATAGTCCAGGGTACTAATACACAGATATTAGGAAAAAAGCACGGCCTGTTTCTGCAGCCAAATACAAAAGTAAAGCATGTGTAAGCAGCATTGCCTGAATTATCAGGAAGGCTGCTCACCCCATAAAAATGTTGCTAGCAGTAATTTTGTTATTTATTTATTTGTTTAAAAGTGTTTGTATACCGTATTTACAAACAGTGTTTAATCAAAACGGTTTACATAACTAAATAAAAAAAACAAATGTAAATAAAGATTTAAATTTAAAAGAAACAGAAAAATTATCAAATTATAAAAGCTCAAAATTACAAAAATATACAATAAAAATAAAAAATCTAAGAACAATGAATAGTTTACATAAAAATAAATCAATATATAATAATGTTGTGCCCTGTGTGATGGAGAAGTAGTTATGTTATTTAGTGTGTGATATATAGAAAGCAGATTGAAATAAATGTGTTTTTAGGGATTTTTTGAAGTGTTTGGAGTTGGATATGGATCTTAAAGAGTCTGGTAATGTTATGGGTTTGACAGTTGCTTGGTTTTGATTGTAAATATCACTACCTTTACCATAAGGGTAATTGGGAGAACCAGCACAGAGCAGCAGTAACTATCCTTATCAGAAACATGGAGGTAACCTGCATGAAGCAGCATTTACTACCATAAGAAAACTTGCTGGGCAGAGTGGATGGACCATTTGGTCCTTTTCTGCCATCTTTACTATGTTTCTGTGTTACTGTGTAAGCCACAAAGTAAAATGAAAATTGGATCAGCCTTTCTTACTACCACTGACTACTGCACAGTCAAGTATACGACTATGACATCTATACTGGATATCCTGCTGGGATGTTAAACATTTAAGTAGACCTGTGACATAGATTAAGTGAGAATATTATATTCACTTTCTTTCACATTACCCTGAAATATTTCTGATAATATTGGAAAACTGTATAATTATTACTTAAGCAAATAGAATATTCTGTCCAGCTTCTCCAGAAAGGGTACTAACTGCCAGTAAAAGCCCTGTCCAACAGTCATTAGTGATTAAACACATTCATTTAATTACAAACACAATTACAAGAACTGTGACATTTTCTTAAACTTTTCGCATTTGGAAATGTCAACAAGAAAAAAAAAACATTAAAAGCATTGTTGCATAGTGAAAAGAATTTTATGTTTGTGTAGCTAGATTTCTTAAGACTGGATCAGGGCCTACACATAAAATTTCACTTCAGTAAATCAGAACTTTAACATTCTAGTCTCTCAGTGGGAAAACAGTCTTTCCTTGTTACAGCTCAAGTAATTTCACAGGAACAGTAGCTGTTTCCAAGGGATTCACTTTATTTTAAGGAAGCATGTGCATCAACTGCTGACAGTAAACAGTCAATTTACAATCCTTTCAAGGTCAATTGTTTTGAACAATTCTTACTCCTCTTCCCCTGTTCTTCTGCTTTATAGGACAGACTGTCCACTCTATTTTGGATTTTGAGTTGGAACAGCAGATGCTCAGTGAATAGGAAAGTGGCTTCTACTTTCTAACATCCTCTCCATTGTTTGCCTACCCAAAATGTTGTCTCTATTATTATGGCATCCTCTTGCCATCATTGAAAAATTTGTAGATTGTCCCTTCTGTCACGGATTCACCTGCCTCTCCATGCCCTGGTCCTGCCAGCTATGACTCCTCCTCATCTGCAGAGACTGAAAGCATCTGCAGATGAAAGTCTCTGCAGATGAGGAGGAGTCATAGCTGGCAGGACCAGGGCACCACCAGTCTTGCTAAGCTCCTCCTCACTGCTCTTAACTCACCCAAGTTTCAGTCCTATGTAACCAGCCTTGCCAGAACAACCTTGCTTCTTCATGATGTTCCGACGAATGTCGGCATGATGTTCCGACGAATGTCGGTATATAAAATCAACAAATAAATAAATAAATAAATGGAGTCACTCGGCTCTCTGACCTCGCCATTCTTGTCTTGTACTTGCCTTGAGGCCTTTGGGCTGGCTCTTGTCTTGAACCTTGTCTAGAGGTCTATCTAGGCCATTCCTTTCTCTTTGCTTTGTGGCCTACTCTAGGCGTTGCCTAGTGGCCTCTGGGCCTTCTCTAGTCTTGTATCCTGCCTTGTGGCCTTACTGGCCTCTCTATACCTAGGGGCCTTCAAGCCTATAGCCTAGTGGTCTTCAGGCCTCCAGCCATGCTCCCTTTGGCTTTTATGTTCTTTGTTCAGTGTTGCTTGCCTAGTTCTTGTCCGGTCTTGACCTGTCTGCCATGTCCAGTCCTGTCTTTGTTTGCCCTACTATCCTATCCCTTCCTTGCTTCTGCCTTGCCCTACCGCAGCCCCAGTTCATGCCCAATATCCTTACCAAGTCTGTCTGTACTCAGCCCCAGTCCTTGTCCTGTATCCTACTTCAGTATCCAGTCCAATCCTGCTCCAGTCTGCCTCTGACCACAGTGCCAAGCCTTGCCTCATCCAGCCTTGCTTCAGCCTGCCTGGACTCACCATGATGTACTGCCACTGCTGCAAAGACCTCATGACCCCCAGAACCCAAGAGCTCAACCTGCGGGAGAGAGGGCTGCACCACTCCTGGGGTGCTTTACCCAGATTCCAGTAACCATGACATCTTCCCTTCCATAAAAGTACTAGGATGGTAAAGAAGCATTAGGGTAACCAGCAAGGAGCAAAACAATAGTGGCATGACTGCACTGTGCTTCTAAAAAGGGCAGTGGGGTAAACTACGTGGAGTAGCGATTACAACCCTTGACAGCAGTGGTATGATTGCATCGGAGATCCAAGAGAGCACTAGGAAAGACCATTGCTGTGGCAGATTTTGGGCATGCTTGGGACAGATATAAGAAGAGGGTTGAGAGTTCAGAGAGAAGATATGGTCCCATTTGGGAATTTATATGCACATCTACCCAAAATGGATGAATCACAACTGATCAACTGGAAGGGCAATTTGGTACTTATCTGTGCTATTTAACGATGTTCTTATGACCATGTGGTCCCCATGGAGTGTAGTTCTGCACATGAAAATTACTCACTGGTCCTGTGTCAGGATGAGTTAGGATTTTATTCAGTTCCTTCCACAAACAAGTTTTACATTCTCCAGCTTCTTGTCATCCAGGGAGATCTTTCTATCTCTAATACCACACAAACTCTGCAACCCTCTTCTAAAGAACCTCATGCATTTTTGTCCTGTCATATCTCACATATACCTTTAACAAACCTGCTTTTTGAGATAGCTTTACAAATAGAAAGGCAAACCAACTTTATAGTTATATTTATTTACATCAGATATCAAATTTGATTAGCTACGAAACCTGCTAAAATAGTCTAGCTGACTGTCAAAAGGAAAAAGATCTAGTTTCGACTGTTATTACCATATGGGTGGTCACTGGCTCTGATGGTGATATTTGTCGTCTTCTTCTGTGGGTCTATACTAGCTCCACTGGTTGGCACAGATCCAGTCTTCCTGTCTCCAGGAACAGCAGAGACCAAAGCCACACTAAAGTGTTCTGCAAGCTCTGGAATGTCATCGTCAAGAATATGCAAGTTCAAAACCTAGCGCAAGGAGAAAAATAAAGAAAAAAACAAATCAGCAAAGTTGCATTGCACGGAATAAAGCAATAATACTGCTTTCTTAATGGTCAAGTACAACAAAAAATCTAATCTCAGCCAAAGAATTTATTATCCAGTGTCCCAGATCTCATTGCCTAATAATTTAGGATTCATTTACCACCCCTCTGATAATGGTTTGGGGTTTGCATGTGCCTTCTTATGGATACTGAATCAAAAGAGCATTTCTGCATCATGGCAGCTGATAACCGCATTCTGCGTGCTCCCTCCCATGACGATCAGTGGAGATTAAGTAGCAACTGGGAAAATTTCAGGAAAGAATTTGAAAACTATTCTCCAGCCAGTGGCTTAAACGAGAAGTCAGTTGCAGCAGCTACATTGAGCAGGGTAATGGGCACAGAATGTCACCGTGTTTATAAGCATAATTTGAGCCTTACGGAAGAACAAAGAAAGGATACAAATAGGGACAGATTTAAGATGTTGCTGCCTATGGGTTCCCTCCTTTACCTCTTCCTGCAAATCAAAGAGTAGCAGGGAGAATCAAAACAAAATAAATATTAAACGAAATGGTACTTAGGGGAAAAAAAAACCCTCCAAAACAAAAAAAAAAAGAAGCAACATTTTTGAGGTTGTACACATCTACAAACGAAGGAGATGCTAAAAGTGGCAGTGAATCTGAATCACGGCCTCATTAAGATAACAGGTGTGGCACCCAGGGGCAGTTCTAATATGAGGCAAGGTGAGGCGGTCGCCTCAGGTGGCAGAATTATGAGGTGGCAAAAAGAAAGCCCCTCTCAAAGTGCCCCTGTGGCATCTGCCTCAGCCTGCCCCAGAAACAGATTGGCCAATCGGGGTTTCGGGCATGCCCCGGTGGGCCTATCCAGCCAATCACATGGGTTAGGGTCGGTCAAAGCAGCCCCATGCTCGCAAAGCACTGCAACCAACACCAGCCATGCAGTAGCAGTTTTTTGAGACCTGCAAGTTCCCCCTATGCTTGCCATGGTCTGCCTTTTTCATTTTTGCGGTAGCAGTGGTAGCGGTGGCAGCGGCAGCATGGGGCTACCTGTTTCCCGCTTTTCTTTCTAACTGGCATTGCAGCCACATGGGCCTGGGTCCTGCTCCCTACTCTCCCTCAGGTGCCCCTCCCCCTGCTTCACCGCGGCGGCAGGAAGCACTGTCGCAGCTTCCCCATGCTTCTCTGCTGTTGTCTCTTCCTCTGCCAGCGGGAGACAGCCAGCAGATCTCCCGCTCCGCTGCCTCACCTACAGCTGAGGGTCTCCCAGTGCTGTCTGCTCCTAGGCCACCATTACGCTTAGCCACGGTAAATAAATAACCCTTTTCTCCACCCACTCCTCTTCTCCTTATCCCTCTCAGCATTGGAGCCTTTCAGCCCTCATGAAGGGTCGCTTCCAAGATCACAACAGGCAACCCAACCTGGATCCCCCCTGATCAGTGTAAGTAAAAACATTTTCTTTTTAATTCAGAGGCCCAGAGGGTGAAAAATGAGTGAGAGTGCGTGTGAGTGAGCATGCATTTGTGTGAGCATGTGAGAGTAGATATGAGCATGAGAGAGTTCATCTCACTGAACATGCATGTGTATGTAAGCGTGAGAGAGTGACTGTGAGCCAGCATGCATATTTGTGAGTATGCGAGAGTGTGAGCCACTATGCAGAAGTGTGAGCATTACAGAGTGCATGGGAGCTGTGTGTATGTGTGAGAGCGTGCATCAACGTCTCAGATATTGTGTCTGGGAGCATGCATGTGTGGGAGCGTGAAAACATGTGTGTGAGAGCGCGTGAGAGAGAGCGCATGAGCAAATGTGTATGAATGTGAGCATGAAAGAGTCAGCGTGCATGTGTCTATATGTGTGTGTGTTTGTGTGTATATGTGAGTGAGCACACGAGAGGGAGGAGAAAGTTTGTGTGTCTCCTCCCCCTCCCTACCACTAACTCATCTACAACAATCTCATGGTGACTGGAATCAAAAACTTCCAGGTATTGAGACCTGAGGATTTTTTTAAATCCTTATTAGTTTTAAGTATTAGGTGTTATTTAATGTAAAATATTTTATTGGTATTTGGGAAATATTTAACAAATTATATATAAGTTTTTATTTAATAGATGTTCTCTTCCTCAGCTGTTTTGAAATATTTATTTTTTTATTAGTATAGATTTAGTATTATTAAAAAATAAAATCAAGAAATATAGATTATCAATGTTTCATGAGGAATGGTAATGTTTCTGATTTTCCATTATTGAACTGCTTATAGAATCTGGCTTGTTCAGGTTTCCAGTTCAGTTTTGTCTGCACATTTCTATTTAAACAGTTTACGGTCTCTCTATTCTGTATTTGGCGAGGGTCTTTCCATGTTTTTACTGTGTGACTGAGGTGAGGTATTCTGCTAGCATACAGTCTGTACAAGAATCTATATCTCCTAATAGGAGAAGTATTGGTTTTAGGGCCTGATGTAATATCTGCAGCATTGCCTTCTTCATAGGTAGGGTTGTTTAAGCGCTGGCAGTTAATGCTATTTTGGTATAGGAGGTTTACTATATTGTATCTATAACTCAGTTTACTCATGACATCTGAGGGTCAAGCCCACATGCAATATGCATTATAATACGCCTAATGCCATATGAGTTTGCAGGAATTTCTATTTAGCGTCACAGCAGTGCATATAAATGTAATATACATGTTGTAATATTTTTACCTCAAAATTGTAATTTCAATGTCCTTTTTCCAGGTAAAATCTGTTATAAATTTATAATTTTTAATTGTGTGCATGTGGGAGGAAGGTGGGGGAGGAGTACAAGGCTGTAAGATTCGCCTAGGGCAGATAGCAGAGCAGCAGACGTAGAAGGCATTGAATGTGCAGGCTGCAGCCCCTGCTCTTCAATAGCAGCCTTACCTGCTGTGACACTTGCTGGAAACTACTAAATATGCAGTGACTCCTGGAGAGAGATACTGGTCTTGGGGTAGGGATGGGGGAAGACAGTGATTGAAAGAAATTGGTCTGGGGGAGAAGTTCATAGTGACTGGTGAGAGAGAAACTGCTTTAGAGGGAGGGGGTGACAATGACTGGTGAGAGAGAGACTGGTCTGGGGGATGTGGCAACAGTGACTCATGAGAGAGACTGGTCAGGGTGGAGGAGGTGACAGTGACAAGAGAGAGACTGGTTTGGCAATGGGATGACAGTGACTGGTGAATGAGCAGTGTCGGCCTTTGGGTTGGACACACTGGGTCAGTCACCCTGGACACCATAAGCATCACCTATCCTGCAGTAGCATGATGAGAACCCAGCAAGGCTGTGACAGATTCAATCCCCATGTGGCCCAAAGAAATGGGGAGGCCTAAGAGTGTGTGTGTGTTTGCGTGTGTGAGAGAGCGAGAGCCTATGTGCGTGTGAGAAAGGAAGAACCTGAGTGTGTGTGTGTGCGCATGTGAGAGCAAATGAACATATGTATGTGTGAGTCTGTGTGAGCACCTATGTGTCACAAACATGCACATACACAGATAATGTGTGAGTGTGTGCATGAGGGAGAGGGAGTGCATGTAAGTATGGGCGTATGTATGGGAAGGGGAGTGTACGAGAACAAACATGTGCAGGTATGTATGTCTGAGAAAGGATAAAGTTGGGGCGTCCCCTCTCCCCCAATCCATGGAAACATTTAATCCTTATTAAAACAAAATTGGGTGTTATTTGATATCTCTGTTTTGAAATATTTTATTGGTGTTTTGAGAAATGTATAACATTTTTAAATTATTGGATGTTCTAGTCATCAGATGTTTTGAAATAAGTTTTTATTTTATTAGTATGCTTTTACTGGTATTATTTATGATTTATATTTCTTAATTTTATTGTTTGATGTTTTATGAAGAATGATAGCGTTGCAATACATATTTTATCTGGCTTGGTGTGGTTTCCAATTTAGGTTTAGTCTGTACATTTTGGTGTAGATTTTCAAAAATACGCATGGGCGTACATGTGCGTGTGCTACCTGGCGCGCACACATGAATGCCCGATTTCATAACATGCACGCGTAGGCATGCGCAAGTTATAAAATCAGGCGTCGGCGCGCGCAAGGGGGTGCACCTTGCATGCGCCAATGCCCACGGCCTTCCCCTGTTTCCTCCCCTCTATTTTAACCTTCCCACCCTTTCCCCTAACCTTTCTCCCCCTAGCCCTACTCTAACCCCTCCTGACCTTTGTTTTAACTTTTGCGCCTGCCTCTGGGCAGGCGCAAGTTGCACGCGCCGGTAGCCTGCCAGCTCGCAATCCTCCAACACAACGGCAAATGGCTGCTGTGCCGGAGTCCTCTGGCCCCACCCCTTTTGTAAAGCCCTCGGACTTAGACACATCCCAGGGCTTTATGCGTGTCACCGGGTCTTTATAAAATAGGCCCTGCATGCGTAGGGCTTTATGTTTATGGTCTCTTTATTCTATATTCATCTCCAACTGATACCTATAGATATATTTTGTGTAATTTATGAGGAGTTAAATATCATCTGAGTGAGTAAGATCTTGTATCCATTTTCTAAAATTGTTGATGCAAAGTTATCAACAATTTTACAAATAGTTTTGCTGGGTGGCTAGGCTTTCTTTATTGCATATAGGGCCCTTGGGGGCTTGTAATATCTTATATTCAGGTTGCCAGATACCTGTTAATGGCAGGCCAAAGGATTGCTCTACTGCTTGGTTATTTAGATACAAATTTGAAATTTGAGTTGGAGATTTTTTGGCTCAATTCTGCTGATGATGTGTGATCCAGGGATACATTATTTGATAGAAAATGAAAAATGTCTTTATTCTGAGACACAGCGTTTCTATATCTAGAGAATGTGTATTTCTATATTTCTAAGGCTAGTGCTGAGGTGGTGGTGGGCAGACGGGAATAGGGGAGAGTGCAGAGGTCAGGGGGAGAGAAGTGTGCCCACCACCGCTAATCCATATCAATCTGAGGGAGGAGAGTGTTTGCCTTTCTTTCCTGCCCCCCCGATCTGACTTCATTACCTTTTCCCCCCATGTGACTTTATGTAAGAGTCAGCCTTTTGGGTGTCAGGGTGGGGGAGGTGCCATCTCATTCCTCGCCTCAGGCAGCAGGTTGCCTTGAGCCGCCCCTGGTGGCACTCCTATGCCATAGAGTATTTAGGATTTAATATTTACAGGAGGTGTAATGTAAAATGGAGATCTTCCCCTTAATGGGAAGTCTGAAAACTCTACAAAGGCTGTAAAAGGTGTACAGAAAGTGGAGAGTGCAAAAGGTTGCATTGTGAATAGATTGAAAAGCTCCAGTGTGTACAGGTAATTTTTGGTCGGTGGGTTGCCCTTCTTGACAGATGTTGGGGTTTAGCCCCATTGGGCTCAGTCTAGGGGAAGGAATAAAAACCCTGACTTTCCTGGGTCTAGAGCTGCTCCAGAGTGAAAGGACAGACAAAGAAGGTGACTGTGATCTTCTCCCAGGGTTAAAGTGCTGGAGTAGCTGGAGGTGGGCTGAGATTCTCTCTCAGAGTGTCAGGAAGCCCAAAGGAGAAAAGGAAAGACATTCAAGGAGTATTGGTGAAGCGAGACAAAAGAGAATAAAATGTACTTTATATAGGGCAGGAACTTATCTGGACCAGGAAGCCAAACTGTGCCAAAGGAAACTTGCCATGAGGCTTGGAGGATCCTGTCTGCAGATCCAGAGGGATATTTTCCTTGAGCTGATCAGGACCCAGACATTGTGTGTATATTCAGCTTGCAAATGGAAATTAAGAGAGGGCCAGGTTAGGCCTAAGGATATGAAGAAAAGAGAGCACTAGTAGCACATAGCACTGCTTGAGAAGCCAAAGTATTATTGAGGAAAGAAGAACTATGAACAAATATTGTGCTCCCTTCTTAAGTGGAGAGAAGAGTTGAAAAGACACTAATATTTTTTGTTGAACTGTTACTGTTTCTGCTAATTGCTATAATGTTTTATTCAGAAGATTATTCAATAAACTATTTGTTGGTTGGAGCACAACTTTTGAGTGTACAATAGTTTAATTATTGGGAGTGTCCTTGGTCCAGTACTGGCCTTGCAGGTTATCCTGCCCCTAGTTCACCGCCCCAGAGGATTTTTCTCCCATCTCGGGAGAGAGACCCCAATGCTCCCCAAGGCTGGGAAGGTGACCCCTGGTGAAACAGGAACTATACAGGGCTATGCTACTGATGCTGTGGTTGACAGCTCACATTTCCCCTTGTTAACTGGACCAAAGTGAAAAGAACAGTGAGCATAGTTAAACTCCCCCACAAAACCCAAATACTAACCTATATGGCTCCCACCCCTCCAAAGACAATGTCAGACCTCCAGGCCCACTGACCTGTACCCCCTTTCCAAACCAGACAAGGGCCTCCAGGCTATGGCCTTCAGTTAGTGTCAACAGTGTCATTTTGATTTTAATGCCGTAGCCAATAGAAGGGAAATCTGCTTTCTTCTGCCAGTGAAAAGCAGAAAATCTTTTGGGGTGAGTTGAGTCTGGAGGGGTTGTATTGAGAGGGTGGTGGGCCTGGAGACTCTTGCCTGGTTTGGGGGTGAAAAGCTCATTGGTGCCAGAAGCCTAGAATTGTCTTTAAGAGAGTTACAGGTGAGAGAGGCTGCATGGGTCTGCATCTGGTTTTTCAAGACCTTAAGGCCTATTGTGACCTATTATACTTTTGTTAAAAGACTCCCCCCTCCCCAACACACACACACACCTGGTAAAAGCCCTATCAGTTCCTCCCCTTTCCCCTTATCAGAAATGTGCAGCTGGTGCCGATATACATAATGACACTGGGAGAGGTAAGGCTTTCCTTTGCCCAGGGCATGTGGTAATATATGAACATTAGAGGTCATGGTAACTAGATATGTGCATTGTTTAGTTGTTTCGGTTTGGACTTCGTTTTCAGGCCCCCACAGGAAATTTTGGTTTTCCCTGGAGATCTTTTTTTTCTTTTTCGTGGGCCTTGATTTTCGTATTAGTGAGCGCTAATGGGAGTTAGCACGCATTAACTCCCGTTAGTATGCACTAACCATAGTTAGCGCACACTAACATTTTAAAGTTAGTGAGCACCAACTCCCATTAGCGTGCACTAACACAAATTACAAATTTTTCCGAAATTTCAGAAAAATTCCATTCGTTTTTCGGTTCCCCCTAAACTATGACGAATTAGACAATTTCGTTGAAATTGTCTAATTCGTGAAAAATGAATGCACATCTCTAATGGTAACCACACAACCTGCTATATACAAAAGAATTAAAGACATTTTGTAAATACCATGTTCATCTTGAGACACTAATTCATATTAAAACCATGAGTTAGTTAGCAAATAAGCCCTTGAGTTTGCAACCCACAAGACAAGGGCTATTTAACATAACAGTCAGTGATGCCACCCTATATTGAATGCAATACTAAAAATTAGAAAGGTTAGACAGAAAATGCTACATGTGCCCTGTGTCTTACACTCTTACTCCAAGCACTCACTGTTTAACACTCTGCTAGAAGGAACTTTGGTCTGATCTATTTTTACAAATCTTATATTCTAATGTGCTCCCATGATGTTTAACTGTAAATTTCTATTACATGGCATTTTTTCATGGAGACTTTCAAAGAAACAAGCAAAAAATGTAAATAAGGAGAGAGATATTACCTCATATCTGGAAGATGGAAGGAATGTGATAACTCCACTGCTATTAGCAAAATCGGCACTGGAGTAATTCATACTGGTAGAGTCAATCTGAGAAAGCACATAAAACACATATACATAGTCCAGGGCTCCTCTTGTACGTTCCACAACACAAGATATGGTAGTACCTTCATCAGAAACCTGAAAGCAAATGCAAAACTGTTTTCCACAATGTATTAAAAATAGGAAAGATACATTTTGGACTTTAGTACTAAGTACTAGCACACAAGTTTTCAGGAAAAATAGTTCCATATTTCACTACAAAAAGATTAATTTTTTTGCATCTAGGGTTAGCTGTTGAAATTGACCCTGGCCCTGGAGTTCATGTGCCTATTCTTTTGTGCAGTTTTTAGAGATAAGAAATGGATTTGTTCAATGATTTTGTATTCAACTAGAACCTGGACAAGTTTTTGAGTGGGGAATATTTGGAGTGACGATTATATCATCCTGGTAGGTTGTATACCGTAATCCATATATATATATATATATATATATATATATATATATATATATATATATTAGGGATGTGAATCGTTTTTGAACGATTAAAATTATCGTCAGACTGTCGCCCGTATGACATAGTGAGGGCAAAGGTAGCGCCGGCGCCAGTTTGAAGATTGGCAATACGGCCCACGTGCAGGAGGTCGCTCCCGGACCCCCGCTGGACTTTTGGCAAGTCTTGTGGGGGTCAGGAGGCCCCCCCCAAGCTGGCCAAAAGTCCCTGGGGGTCCAGCGGGGGTCCGGGAGTGATCTCCTGCACGCGTGACGTCGGGAGCTAGGAACCAAAATGGCGCCGGCGCTACCTTTGCCCTGTCACATGATAAGGGCAAAGGGCCACCGGCGCCATTTCTCTAAACGCAGCCGT
The DNA here is from genome assembly GCF_901001135.1 of Rhinatrema bivittatum. NCBI lineage: Eukaryota > Metazoa > Chordata > Amphibia > Gymnophiona > Rhinatrematidae > Rhinatrema > Rhinatrema bivittatum. The sequence continues at coordinate 661,917,007 of NC_042615.1, forward strand.
GGCCAGAGAGCTGGAGATCGCGCCGGGACCCCCCCACTGGACCCCAGGTAATTTAAAACATTTTGGGGGGGGTTCGGGAGGGTGGGGGATTTGTTTTAAAGGTTCGAGGTGGGTTTTAGGGTTTTTTTGGTGTGCCGGTTTTCCCGCCTTCCCCTGATTTACGATTTTTAACGATTTTTAAAAAAAACAAAGCACGACGATCAGATTTCCCTCCCCCCCAGCCAAAATCGATCGTTAAGACGATCGATCACACGATTCACACCCCTAATATATATATATATATATATATATATATATATATATATGATGCTCTTTTTTTATGTACATAAACTGAATGTTTTTCTTCATCTTTATTCAATCCACTATTGAAATGATTATTCACAGTCTTTTTATTAATAACCTTTATTTTTGGACTATCAAAAAGGTTTCAACATCACACTCTGCCTCAGATTTCTCAGAAGGAAACAAAAAAGAATTCCAGGGAATAATAAGTTTCTTCACATCTGTACATATGATACACCGCTTAACGGAATATATTATAGTTATCCAGAAGCACTGTCAACTTATAGGTCTAACAGTACATATATGTATTTTATCTTAATGATGGGGTATTTCCCCTTGAAAGTTAACAGTGTGTCACATTTCAGGAAAATGGCCTTTGTGGTTTTTGAGAAACTATAGGCAAAAACATTAAAAACCTCAAGCTGAAAAATTCTTTTGACATTTTTGCAACTCAACTAGCTGAAAAACGACACTGAATTGTAAATTTGCTTTCATTTCCTGTTAAGGCTAGGGATGTGCAGAGGGACGCCATACCTTGCATTCGGATTCGTCGAGGAGCAGATACGTTGCATTCGGCCGTATGGCGCCCCGATGTGTTAATACGGCGATTTCTATTCGTGTCCCAGCTAAAATTAAAATTAACTACAACCCCCCCCACCCTCCTGACCCCCCCAAGACTTACCAAAACTCCCTGGTGTTCCAGCGGGGAGTCCGGGAACCATCCCCTGCACTCTCACACCCTCGATGCTGGTTTCATCATAGCGCCGATAGCCTTTGTCACAGGGGCTACCGGTGCCATTGGTCAGCCCCTGTCACATGGCCATCGGCGCCATCTTGTGCTCCTACCATGTGACAGGAGCTGACCAATGGCACCGGTAGCCCCTGTGACATAGTATGGGCAAAGGCTGATGTACTAGAGTCTGCTTGTGATTGGCAATTTTAACCACATTTCTCAAACACCCTGAAACTTAAAACTTTCAGAACTCCAGAAATCAGTACTTTCTGCTTTCTAGTTAAGGCGCGTATCTTATAAAATCCGGGGTCGGCGCACACAAGGGGGTGCACATTTGTGCAACCTGTGCGCGCCGAGCCCAGCGCGCGCTGCCTGTTCCCTCCGAGGCCGCTCCAAAATCGGAGCAGCCTCGGAGGGAACTTTCCTTCCGCCTTCCCTCACCTTCCCCTCCCTTCCCCTACCTAACCCACCCCCCCCGGCCCTATCTAAACCCCCCCTACCTTTGTTGGCAGATTTACGCCTGCGGAAAGCAGGCATAAATCTGCACGTGCCAGCGGGTTGCTGGCGTGCCATCACCCGACCCGGGGGCTGGTCCGGAGGCCTCGGCCACGCCCCCGGGCCCGCCCCCGAAATGCTGTGTCACTCGCGACACGCCCCTCCATGCAAGGCCCGGGACTTACACGCGTCCCGGGGCTTGCGCGCGCCGCCGAGCCTATGCAAAATAGGCTCGACGTGCGCAGGGGGGGGTTTGGGGTAGGTTTTTGGGGGGTACGCACGTACCCCTTTGAAAATCTACCCCATAGTGATAGGAGTATAGTATCGTCCATCTGGCCTAGAGAAATACTAAGAGAAATAAGGGACGCTAACTAATTTGGCAGTGCAGTAATAATGGGAGATTTCAATTACCCCAATATTGATTGGCTAAGCATAACATCAGGACATGCTAGAGATGTAAAGTTCCTGGATGGAATAAACGACTACTTCATGGAGCAACTGGTTCAGGAACCAACGAGAGAGAGTGCTATTTTAGATCTAATTATTAGTGGAATGCAGGATTAGTAATAATGATCATAACATGATCAAATTTGAACTAATGACTGGAAGGGGGACAATATGTAAATTTACAAGTCTAACACTAAATTTTCAAAAGGGAAACTGATAAAATGATGAAAATAATTAGAAAAAAAACTGAATGGTGCAGCTGCAAAGGTTAAAAGTGTACAACAGGCATGGACGTTGTTTAAAAATACAATCTTAGAAGCGCAGACCAGGAGTATTCCACACATTAAAAAAGGTGGAAGGAAGGCAAAACGATTACCGTCATGGTTAAAAGGTGAGGTGAAAGAGGCTATTTTAGCCAAAAAAAAATCCTTCAAAAATTGGAAGAAGGATCCATCTGAAGAAAATAGCAAAACCAATAAGCATTATCAAGTGTAAAACATTGATGAGACAGGCTAAGAGAGAATTTAAAATGAAGTTGGCCATAGAAGCAAAAATTCATAATAAAAACTTTTAAAAATATCTCCGAAGCAGGAAACTTGTAAGGAAGTCTGTTGGATCATTAGATGGACCAAAGGGCTAAAGGGACTTTTAGGGAAGATAATGCCACTGGAGAAAGACTAAATTGATTCTTTGTTCCTGTGTTTACTAATGAGGATGGTTGGGAGATACCGGTTCCAGAGATGGTTTTCAAGGGCGATGAGTTAGATGAACTGAATCAAATCACTATGAAGCTAGAAGATGTAGCAGGCTAGATTGACAAACTAAGAAGTAGCAAATCACCTGTATCGGATGCTATGCAACCCAGAGTTCTGAAGGAACTAAAAAATGAAATTTCAGATCTATTAGTTAAAATTTGTAACCTATCATTAAATCATCCATTGTACCTGAGAGTGGCCAATGTAACCCCAATAATTAAAAAGGGCTCCAGGGGTGACCCAGGAAACTATAGATCAGTAAGCTTGACTTCAGTGCTAGGAAAAATAGTGGAAACTATTCCAAAGATCAAAATCACAGAGCATATAGAAAGACTTGGTTTAATGGAACACAGTCAGCATGGATTTAACCAAAGGAAGTCTTGCCTAACAAATCTGCTTCATTTTTTTTGACGGGGTTAATAAACATGTAGATAATGTAGATGTACTGTATTTGGATTTTCAGAAGGCATTTGACAATGTCCCTCATCAGAGGCTTCTAAGAAAACTAAAAAGTCATGGGAAAGGAGCTGATGTCCTTTCATGGATTATAAACTGGATAAAAAATAGGAAACAGACAGTAGGATTAAATGACAATATTCTCAGTGGAAAAGGGTAAATAGTAGAGTGCCTCAGGGATCTGTACTTGGACTAGTGCTTTTCAATATATTTATAAATGATCTGGAAAGGAATATGACGAGTGGTGTAATCAAATTTGCAGAAGATACAAAATTATTTAGATCACAAGCTGATTGCGATAAATTGCAGGAGGACCTTGAGAGACTGGAAGATTTGGCATCCAAATGGCAAATGAAATTTAATGTGGACAAGTGCAAGGTGATGCATATAGGGAAAAATAACCCATGCAGTAGTTACACGATGTTAAGGTCCATATTAGGAGCTACTACCCAAGAAAAAGATCTAGGCGTCATAGTAGATTATAAAATGAAATTCTCGGCTCAGTGTGCTATGGCAGTCAAAAAAAGCAAACAGAATGATAGGAATTATTAGGAAGGGAATGAAAATAAAATGGTGGATTTCATAATCCCTCTGTATCGCTCCATGGTGAAATGACACTTTGAGTACTTTTTGCAGTTCTGGTCACCACATCTCAATAAAGATATGGTTGCACTAGAGAAAATACAGAGAAGGGCAACCAAAATGGTAAAGAAGATGAAACTACACCCCTATGAGGAAAGGCTAAAGAGGTTAGAACTGTTCAGCTTGGAGAAGTTATGGCTGAGGAGGGAAATGATAGAGGTCTATAAAATCATGAGTGGTCAAGAAGGGTAAATGTGAATCGGTTATTTACTCTTTCGGACAATAGAAAGCCTAAGGGGCATTCCATGAAGTTAAAAATTAGCTCATTTAAAACAAATCTGAGAAAATTCTTTTTCACTCAACACTTTGGAATTTGTTGTTAGAGGATGTGATTAGTGCAGTTAGTGTAGCTGGGTTTAAAAAAGGTTTGGATAAATTCCTGGAAGTGAAGTCCATAAACTGCTAAAAATCAAGTTGACTTAGGAAATAGCCACTGCTATTACTGGCATTAGGAGCATGGGATCTACTTAATGTTTGGGAACTTGACAGGTACTTGTAGCCTGGATTGGCCACTGTTGGAAACAGGATGCTGGGCTTGATGGACTCTTGGTCTGACCCAGTATGGCAACTTCTTATGTTCTTATTATGCATCTAGATCTCAATGAATCCTTTGAAAAATGTACTCATAAAGGTGCATTCTCTGTACTATGATCAAAAGGGTTTTACTGTATAAATAACGCATATAACACGCATTGGGAAGTAGCCCATTTTGATTTTGGAATGAACATTCTAATAAAAATGATTTCACAGTTATTGTTGCTGATTAATCTGCAAATAAGCTCTAAAATAAACTGTCAAGGACACTGTAAACCAAGAGATGAGGTGGTTTATATGATTAGGCAATACAAATCTTAAATGCTTCATCCCAGTGAAAACATCAGATGTGTTTTCTTGCTCACCACATAAAATTACGCTGCAATTGCTCAACATCTCACCTCAGGAATACAGGGTCCTGTGAAACGAAATAGCCCATTAGCATTGTCACTTTTTTGTATCCTTAATGTTGCTGTAATGTTTTCTTTTGCAAGTCGGGCTCCACCACACACGGACACTAGTTTCAACACAAACAGTTCCTCTCCCTCTTCATCATCATCATCTTTTGCAGAAACAATGAATGATTTATTGCTTTCTCCTTGCCTGTACTCCAGATACCCAGAGACTGGATATAAGTCGGCCTTCGCTGGAGTGTTATGAAGCTCATTGATCTCCGCTTGACTTAATTTGCGCTCATAAAGCCTCACATCCTGCATTAATCCTGTATATCTGCTACCATTATTCACCCCTGCACCAACTCGCAATGTTCCAGGACCTGAAATTAAGCAAAAATAAATATATTTATGTACTACCGACTGATATCAAAGTAAACATAAGATAGCTTACTTTAAAAAAACAATATAATTGTATATTTATCAACCTAATCGAAAAGCAATATTCAGAGGGTTATCTTAGTCATACTTCTTCACAGTTCATTCATGAACACCCCCACATTTCCTGTAGTCATAACAGGATATACAAGAGTTTGAGTCAAAAGAGAAGACAATGAGAAATATGAAATCCAGTTTACTTCCAACATAATCAAGTTAGCGCAGTCCTTTTTCAAAGAAATTTATAAATAAGTTTACATCTTTCTCTAGACAGAATAAAATGTTTCAGTTGCTTACCATGTAATTTAAAACTTAAGAGGCTGATATGCAGTACTACTTAGCTGGATATCCAGTCCCATTCCATGGCTGCCACATACCCAGATAACTATCCAGCTAAGTAGTTAGCCGGATAAGTGGTGGATGGGATATGGGTGTTCTGGGGAGGAGCTACTTATCTGGCTAACTTAGGACCTGATCACTAAGGGCCAGATTTTAAAAACTACCGCGGGCGTAGATTTGTGTGCGCAACCCAGTGCACACAGATCTATGCCTGATTTTATAACATGCACGCGCAGCCACGCGCATGTTATAAAATCCAGGATCGGCGCGTGCAAGGGGGTGCACAATTGTGCAACTTGCGCGCGCCGAGCAGCCTTCCTCCGTACCCTCCGAGGCCGCTCCGAAATTGCAGCGGCCTCGAAGGGAACTTTCCTTCTGCCACCCCCACCTTCCCCTCCCTTCCCCGCCCCCCAGCCCTACCTAAACCCCCCCTTACCTTTGGAGGCTTTTAAAAGGGTTACACACGTCCCTTTTAAAATCTGCCCCTAAGGCTTTTCTCCCATTCTGTGTCTAAGTGAATATAGCTAAGAAAATCAGGCCCTTAGCTGGATAAGTAGCGATATTCAAACTTATCCATTTAAGTTAACCGGATAAGCCAGACCTGCTCAATAGCAGCTCTAAAGTTAGACATATAAGACTTATCCAGCTATCTAGTGACTTATTCAGGAATATTCAGCAGCATGGCCATGCTGCTGAATATTCTAAGTGAATTAGTTGGCTAAGTCTTAGCTGGCTAATTTACTTAGACGAATATTTCTGAAGATCTACCCCCAAATTATTAAACTTGACTGAACATGAGGCAGCAACTGTACTGTAAGACTCAGTTAAAACTTGGATATTGCTCTAGACTTTGGATTTATAGAAAACTATAATTGTAAAATTTGTTATATATAATAATAGCTTACCATCAGCAATAGCTTCGCCTTTTAGGTTCTTCATTCCACCAGGAACAAGATTTCCATTAAAATAAAATTCAATTATGCCATCATCCAAAGTAATCAGAAAATGAAGCCATTCTTTTGCTTCCAGGTACTTTAAAACCACTGTCTTAGCAACATGTGTCACATTGGATGCAAGAGTGATGTAATAAAGCAACAGTGCAACATAGGAGTCATTAGTTTGGATTTTCACACCATAATACAGGGTTCCATTATCATTGCCTTTTGCTATTATGAACCCATCAGTGTTGTCATCAGGCATCACCCACGCTGAAAATGTAAAGTTTCTGAGTGAGTTATTCATACCGTAGTAGAATTCAGGTCGCACTATTCCAAATGCATCCTCTGCTCCATTAAAGTACAAAGCGTCCGTTCCACTGTGATGGCGCCGCAGGTGAGGACTTGACTGAACGGAGCGAGGGAACGATGCAAGCAGTAAAAAATCAAACACTGGAGGAAAGCCATCTTTCAATGGACTGGACAAGAGTTCCCAGCCTACCCGAACTTCTCCAAAGGTTCCCTGTTGTCTCCAAATTGAAAAGCTGGTAATATACGACAAGTCGTCTCGAGAAAGCGTATCTTCTGCTATTTCCCTGTCTTGGCTTTCAGGGCTTACGACAAACACTCCAAACGGGTCATCATTGAAGGGAATCATCACTGTTACATTTAGCATGGTTTCAGCTAACTGACCACCAGGGCCAGGGTACCCACCTATATGATGACGATTATTAAAAAAACAAGTTTAATGGCTCTCAAAGATCAGTGTGCAAAGTGCAGCTGCATGGATTCAAGGAAACAAAATGGAACTTGAACATTTTGTCTTGGCTTAGATTTGTTCAGCTGCGAAGAGAAATTAAACTTTGTGTAAAACAGATTCATATAATCGCTAGATGTTTCCACTATGAAATTTTGATTTAAGGAGCAATTTTCAAAACTATGAGTTCTGTTGCAAAGACTGCAGGTACTTTCGCCAGCAGACTTTGCACCAGTTCTCAAGGGGAATGTACGTGTGTACTTTCTCTTTGACAATTGTTCAGGGGAAAAATACATGCAGAGATTTGCACCTCCTTTTAAAGCAGATGTTTTTTCCCTGAAATACAAATGCAAATTAGTTTTGAAAATGCAACAATGATTCACGTTGTTGCCTCCCCTGACCTAACCCTGCCTGAGTCCACCTGCTTTTTCCACAGGTAAAAGCATTCACATTGTTGATCCCAGCAATTAGTTTTGCCCGCATCCATGGCGAGCAATTTTCAGACAGCCCTTTACATCGGTAAAAAGCTTTTGAAAATTGCCTTTGCACTGTTATTTTCATAATTTTCAAAATATTACATTTTTCTGTATTTAGAAACTAGAGCAATATGCTACCATTAGTCAAAAGGCATAATCATCCCACATAAAAGCAAGAAATAATTCTCCTATTATCTAACATGAGCTAAAACCCCAAGGGTCCTATATCACATGAAAATGAAAAATATAATAAAATTTACTCAAATTACAATTTATTGAATCTCAATACATGTTTCTTTACGCCAAAAATTCAATAACAGGCAATTAAAAAATATAACCAGCAGTACCAAACGAGTGCTTTAGCAACAAATGTTTAGATTTCTCAAATAAGAGGAAAGGAGATTTTAAATAATATTTAAAATAAGAAAAAAACTGTACCTGAAATGTTCACCAGTTTTAAGGTATATAATTCATTGAACTCAGGAATTTTATCAGGAAGGGCAAGGAGAGTTATTGGTTTGAATGCTTCACCATCCATGAACCACAGCATCCCAGATGTTTCATAGAACTCCTGCCCAGATCTCAAGGCAGAATCATTCTCGAACAGTCTCCAGGCTACAGAAACATTGCCAAAGTTCCCTCGGTGCCTCACGACCCTGTTTATTGAATCAGACAGAGTGAGCTACCTATTAAAACTAAATCAGCAAGAATGACCAAAAAATCATCCAGATTTCTTCTACTAGAAACCATGTGCTCAAAGGCTTTGTACACACCCTCTCACGTGGGTACTGAAACTTGTACTAAGGATTGCCTATTGATGGCACCAAATTATACACCAGCAAATTCATACATACAGTGGCTTGCAAAAGTATTCTACCCCTATAAAGTCAGCAGATTTGTGTGGATTACAAATGACACTTACACAGATTGCTGCAGACAGTATGTTGATTGCAGACCAGTATGCTTGCAAAGTAAATTTCAAAGTCACAATTCACTATTTCTCTGCTTTTCTTGCAAAATAAAATTAAAAACTGAAAAATGCTGCTTGCATAAGTATTCAGCGCCTGTGCTGTGGAAGCTCCAAGTTTACACAGATGAAAGAATTTGCCCTAACAAGTGGCTTACAATTAGCCTCAGTCTGTGAATCATTAAAAAAAAGTCAGTTTTTCTGAATAAAAGACCCACTAATTTCAGTACCATTATTCAGACTGTAAATCTGAAGGAAAGCTGTGAAAATGAAGGCCAAAGAGCATTCTAAAGAAATTAAAGATAAATTTATAGACGTGCACAAGATAGGAAAAGGCGACAAAATAATATCCAAGTGCTTGGATATCTCATTGAGCACTGTTGGATCAATTGTAAGGAAATGGAAGCTGCATCATACCACCCAACACTGCCTAGACAAGGCAGTCCCTCAAAACTCAGAATCAGGGCAAGAAGGAGGCCGGTGAGAGAAGTCACAGAGAGGCCAATGGTCACTTTGAAGGAGCTACAGAGTTCAGTGACTGAGGCTGGAGTGGAGGTGCACCAGTCAGCCATATCAAGAGCTCTGCATATAACTGGCCTGCATGGGAGGGTGACTAGAAAGAAGCCACTACTGAAGAAAACCTAAATCAAAACATGGCTGGAGTTTATCAGAAAGCATCAGAGTAACCCAGCTAACATGTGGAATAAGGTTTTGTGGTCAGATGAGACAAAAATGGAGCTTTTTTGCCAAAATTCAAAATGCTATCTGTGTTGCAAACCTAACACTGTCCATTCCTCAGCAAAGATAAGGTTGCCAACTGTCTGAATTTTCTCCAGACAGTATGAATATTTCAGGAGATGTCCGGAAGCCAGAAGGAGGGCTGAAATGTCCGCAAACTGTCCTGAGTTTAGCCCTCCAATCCAGCTGCAGTCCACCCAGCCTGAAAACCCTCTTCCTACCCAGTGCCTTCAATTAAGTGAACACCATCCCTACTGCCAAGGTCAGCGTGGTGCCTCTTCAGCAGCTCCTGCAGCATGTGGTTCAAACATCAGCTGTTTGAAATGCGGGGGCTTCTGTAGTCTGCGTGCTTCAAATGGTTAATGCTTTACCTGTGTGCCAGGAGTAACAGAAGAAGTGCTGTGTTGACCTTGGAAGTACGGTGGTGGTGGGGGGGGGGGGGCACAGTCGAGAGGCCCCAATCTGAGGCCAACGGCAGAGTGGTGACATCCGGCGGGCCACAAGCATAGCTCATTCCCCTCATGGCAGAAGATGAAGGAGACCCACTGGGCTGCAAGCGGAACCCATACCGCTTGCATGCAGCTGAGGAGCAGCGATATCCGGCAGGCCACGAGCAGAGACCATCTCGCTCACTGCAGAAGACACAGGAGAGAGAGGCTGGATAGCTGCAGGCGGAGTCCATCCAGCCTGCAGCTTAAGAGGAAGAAGCCCAGAATGACTGCATGTGAGTCTATGGGATTGAGAGAGGAAGGTTTTGTGTGTGTGTGTGTGTGTGTGTGTGTGTTTGTGAGTAACAGATTGAGAGCCTGTGTGTATCTGTGAGTAAGAGATTGGGAGCCTGCATTTGTGTATGGGAGTTCGTGTGTGTATGTGAGTAAGAGACTGGGAGTGTGTGTGTGTTTGTGTGAGAGAGGAAGCCTGTGGCAGGGATTTATGAGAGTGTGTGCAAAAGAAAGAGGGGGCTTATGAGAAGGATATGAGTCTACACTGGAGAGAGGGAGAGCCTTTTTGAGGGGGTTGTGCGTGTGTGTGTTGTGTGTGTGTGTGTGTGTGTGTGTGTGTGTGTGCGCAAGAGAAAGAGGGGAGCCTCTGTGAGGGAGAGGAGAGCCAGAGATCGCTTGGAGGGGGGATGGAGGAGTGAATTTTGGTGGGGGGGAAGAGTGCCAAAAGAAGTATCCACCCTAGGTGTAAATACTTCAGATACACCTCTGGCAGTAGGGGCAATGTTCAGATCATTGAAGCACTGGTGCTGGGCGGGAGGAGCTGCAGCCTGGAAGAAAAAGTGCCTCAGGAGCAGCAGGGCAACATAGAGCTCAAGCCCTGCCGGCCAAAGAAGATGCACCCTTGGAGCTGCAGAACAACAAGGAGCTCAAACTCCGCTAGCAGAAGATGCACCCCATGAGTACGGAACCGGCAGGGAGTCCAAGCATGCTGACAAAATGTATGAGCAGAGAAGGAAGTCTGAGTATGTATATGAAGGAGAGCAAGTGTGAGAGCCTGTGTGTGTGGGAGAGAGAGCCAGTGAGTCTGTGTATGTGTATGTGAGTGAAGAAGGGAGAGAGAGAGCCTGTGATTGTGAGAGTCTGTGATTGTTAAAGAGCCTGTGTGTTTGAGAGAGAAGGAGTGCACATGACGCTCAACATGTATGAGAGAGAGAATGAATACATATGTTAGAAAGTTTGTGTGTATGAGAGAGAAAGAGGATAAAGTGTGCACCTTCCCTCTCCCCCCACTAATCCACAGCAATCTCAGGGTGACTGAAAATCAAAAAGTTCCCAGGTATGGAGAGCTGGGGTTAGTTTTTATCCCTATTTGTTTTAACTATTGGACTTTATTTGATGTATCTGATGTTCTGACATTTTATTGATGTTTGGTAAATTTTTAAAAAGTTTAAAATGAGTTATTAATTATTGGATGTTAGTCAATTCAACTGTTTTGAAATTATATTATTTTTATGGTTTCACTATTATGATTTTTATATTACTTGATTTTACTGTTTGATGTTTTATGAGGAATGAAGATGTTTGTTTTTTCCATTTTTGCACTATATACAGAGTCTGGCTTGTTGCAGATTACAGTTCAGTTTTTGTCTACCCCTTTCTATTTATAGATTATGGTCTCTTTATTCTACATTTGGAGATGGTTATCTGTGTTCTGCATGTGTGACCTAGGTGAGGTATTGTGCTGGCATGTAGTTTCTATGTAGGGATCTATAGCACTTGGCTTGGTGTTTAAGGGCTCGGTATAATATTTACAGTGTTGCCTTTTCTGAGGTAGGGTTTTTATTTTTAAGTGCTGGTAATTAGTGTGGCTTTGGTTTGGGAGATGAACTAATTTATAATATTAATTCAGTTTACTTATGGCTTTCTGGTGGCCAAGCCTATACCCAACACACGTTACAACAGGCATAATACCTTATGGGTTCCAAATGTCTTTTTTGCAGGATTTTCTGGCTGGCAGCAAGGCAGTGCATGGAAATAGAAATATGCATGTTGTGAGTTATATTTTTACCTAAGACTGTACTTTGAATGTCCTTTTCTATGTAAAATCTTTTACAATAACTACATAATTTTTTTAATTGTGTGTGTGGGGAGGGTGTCACACAAGGCTGTGTGTTGGGTTGCCAAACTGTGGGTTGGGACCCCAAATGTGGTCACAAAACGTTCAGCTGGGGTCACAAGCACCTCAAAGGGCAGCATATTTCTTTCAGGCACCAGCAGCAGCATTAGTGGTGCAAGTCTGTTTGGCACACACTCACTGGCTTTGCAGCAGCCCTGCCCTTGTATGAGTTTCTGTGGTAAACAGGAAGCCCTAAACAAAAAGGGATCTGGGCTGCCACAGGGCCTGTGAGCTTGCACTGACTCACAGACCCTAAGCTGACTTTCATTACTAATATTGCTGCCGCTTGCAGATAACTATTGGGTTTGGGACAGCCATGAAGGGAAGGGTGCATTGAGTGTGCACAGGCCAGTGGAGATTGCCACTTCTCCTGTCTCCTCACCCACTACTGAATCTACCCGAAAAAAAAAAAAATGTTGCCCCTGTCAGCAGCCTGAACGCTCTTCCCAACAGTTGTCATCCACCTTTGGCAAGGGACTATTTTGAAGGCTGGGATCAGATGCAGGAGAGGTTTGAGGGTTGGATCACCCGGAGAGGAAATGGCTGTGGAGGGTGAGGGAGGTATGAGAGAAGATCAAATGGGGATGTTGGGTGAGAGGGGATCAATTAGGGGGATGTGAAAAAAAGGGTTGGAGGTGAAGCTGGGGAGTGAGCAAGAGAGGGCCGGAGGATTGGATGAGAGGAAGGAATGAAAGAGGATCAATTGGGGTTACAAAAATGGCATGGGGTGAGAGAGGATTAGCTAGGAAGACAGGAAATGGCTAGAGGAGGTGAGAGAGAGTATGGTCTGGGAAGGTGAGAGGAGCTGTACAATATAAGAGGGGATCAGCTGGAGGGGCAGAGGTTGAGAGAGGAGGTCCTCTGGAGGGGATGGACATTGAGAGAGTGGATCAGCTGGAATGTGGGGAGGGTGAAAGTGGAGTGATTGTTGGAGGGGGATTGCCCTTGATGGTTTGTTTTGGTCATCCTCTGCAATCATATACATCTTCAAGTGGTAAAATGGGGTCTGTTAATCATTAGATCCAGGGGGGGGGCGCTTTGGATAAAGGTTTGGGAAGCCCTGGCCTAGGGTATCTAATATCCTTGCACCGGTCCTGGGATGGCAGTGGTAGGTAAAGGGGTGTGATATAAGGTTAAAAAAAAAGTTTTCCTAGTGGTGGGGGTGGCATTTATTAAGTAATTGTAATTTTCCTGAATGTTCCAATGGGATGTTTTTGGTATTTTTATATTTCAGATCTCCTGGTTGCACCTCACTTTGTGCACAGTTTTCTAGTAATAAGGCAAGTAATAAAAGTTTTGGGGTTTTTTTTAATAAATAGTTGTGTGGAAGGACAAAGATGAACATTTTACTCCATGCGTCCAAGTGTTGGAATTTTCAGAGTTGGAAGTTGGCAACCCTAAGCAAACACCATCCAAACAGTAAAGAATAGGGGTGGCAGCATCATGTTGTGGGATGCTTTTTCTCAGTGGGGACTGGGTATCGTTAAAATTGAAGGACAGATGGATGATGCAACATACAAGACAACCTGCTTCAGTCTGTTAAAAAACTAAAACTTGGGAGAAACTTCACCTTTCAGCAGGAAAATGACCCTAAGCCCAAGGCCAAAGCAACACAGGAGTGATTTAACAGCAAAAAGATTAATGTTTTACAATGGCCAAGTCAAAGTCCAGATCCCAATCCAATAGAGAATCTGTGGCTCTATTTGAAAATTGTAGTCCATAAGCGTCATCCAACCAACCTGAACAACCTGGAGGAAATCAGTCAAGAGGAATGGGCAAAAATCATTCCCCAACAATGTGCAAAGTTGGTAGAGACTGAAAGCTGTTATTGCAACAAAAGATGGCTCTACAAAGTACTAATCTGAAGGGGTTGAATACTTATGCAAGTAGCATTTTTCAGTTTTTAATTTTATTTTACAAAAAGAAATGCAGAAAAATAATTGTGACTTTGAAAATTTAAAAACATACTGGTTTGCAATAAATATACTGTCTGGAACAATCTGTGTAAGTGTTGTAAACAATATATGGATGTTCTGTAACCTGTCCTGATACAGCGCACCTCCTTCCCCTTCCCCCCACCTGTTAGGAAAGGTGGTGCTACAGATAATTACCTCTATCACCTCCCACCCTTGTGTAATCTGAATAGCTCAGAAAAGACCAATGTTTTTTCCACAGAATCAGACTTTTATTTGTCAGATTTTCAGGTTTAGCAGTTAGAATAAAATAGATAATACATATATCTACAGTCCTTGCTGCTCAGCTTCAGTTTATACTGAGTAAAGCTCTGCATCATTAGTTAACTTAAAATATCAGAGACCTTGACTTGCTTAGGGTCTATTAATAAATGTAACTACTTAACTACCCCCTTAATTTTAGGAGATTACCAACTATTTCATCCTTCAGCAGGTTCTGCTGAAGAGAGCAGGTAGTCTTGGACCCAGTCACTTGCTGGGCTAAGGCTGATCTGAGCCCTGGAGAAGAAAAAGACAGGTTCGAGACGAACAGGTAACAGTGGGGCTTCTTACATGTGCAGGACACCAGAACTCATCTGCTTCATCACAGGGAGGGGGGGGGGGGTGCTGGCTCGGGTGTCGTCCTCAAGTGTTAATGGTTCTGCTTTTGCCGGCCCCCTGAGCAAAGCATGAATATGTAAGAAGCTCATGCATAGTCAAGCAGTGGAACAGATGGGGTCGTTTCTCCATTTCAGACTCCTGGCCCCCCTTTCCATTTGTACTCCACACAAATCTGCTGAGTTTTTAGGGGGGGGGGGGTCGAATAATTTTGGAAGCCACTGTACATACATATCCTACCAACTACCAAAAAAGACTGCAAATGTATCACTCAGTGATGGTCCAAATTGTTTTCAAAGGGTTATGCACACTTGGTGGCAGCTAGTATCCAATGCTACCATAAAAGTTTTATTGCCATGTATGGTCTCTATTTCAACTTATTTAAATATATCAGTAAACATAAGGCTGACAGCACTCCTGAAATGGCCATAAGATACTTCAAGGGTTGGGGGGTTAGCAGTCACTTGGACCATTTTACCCTCATTACAAAATATTATAGGGAAACCATCTCTGCAATGTCATGTTTGCCTTAAATCCAGTACACAGTATATAGAGACCAGGATCTTAAAGAGGAACTACAGACACAATTTCATTTTGTAAAACTAAGATCTTCACATTTTCCAAAGGACTAATTCTCAAACATAACCACTCAGCTTACTCAATAAAAATCTACTTCTTTACTACACAGTAAGAAAAAATTAGGACTTATAATTCTTTTGATGAGCTAGAATCATTAGGCATTGCTTTCCTATTTCCTAATGATACCATATCCTAAAAAAATGATCCAGAGCTAGAATCGACCGGTTAGCTATTTTGGAAGAGAATAAGGTCCAAGGACTCTGATATTCAGTCATAAAGTGGCTAGTAAAGTTAGCCAGTTATAGCTATCAAGCTAACTTAATGGGGATATTTAGCAGCGCAGCCGCACCACTAAATATCCACAGCTATCCTAAAGTTAGCCGGTTATGTCAAACCGGCTAACTTCAGGACAGCACTATGGGCTGACTAGAGTTAGCCACATAGATTAAGCAGGTAACTCCAAATATCGGAGTTAGGAGCATAACTTACGTGGCTAACTCTGCGCCACCCTAAAACGCCTCCCACCCCTGGAACACCTTCAACTTGTGCTCCTAATTTCTAGGCGCACAACTCGGAGGTTCTCAGGAGAAAACCAGTTAGGGAGCTAAGATGTGTGTGTGTGTGTGTGTGGGAGGGGTGGGGGTTAATTGTTTGTCAGCCATGGAGGGCCCTTCATGGACACAGGAGGGTGGGGATCAAGCTGATGTGTTGCCAGTAACTCACATGTATCATCAGCCATGGCAAAATCACTTTTAATGTGCTATTCACTAAAGAGTTTATGCTTCTTACTCTATAGGATGTTGAAAACACTGCAATATTTCATATTAAATATGCTACAATAATGTGCATTTATGGATGTTTTTAACATGTTTAATTACATAAGCCTCTTTGCTTAAGACTGACCAACACATAGCAGAAGAAACAGACAAAGTGCCATGGTAAATAAATTTAAATTTCTACGTACATGAAATCATTTGTTTTCCCTTCTTCAACTGTTTTGTCTATTGGCTCCAAAAAGAAAATACCATTAGGGTCGTCATTTGCTTCAATAATAACTACTGCTCTCTTGGATGCATATACCACTGTGTCACCTGAAATACAACATTTTTTTTTAAATAAATACAGAAGAGCACTGGATCATGAATAAATAGGTCCTGTTACAATTTCTATTACTTTACATTATAGTCACATAGGGCACTATTTAAAATTTGCTAGTTAGAGCCATACTCTTAAAAAACAAAACAAAAAAAAAAAGCTACTTATCAGGATATATATTGTGTCCATCACATTTAGGCTTGCTGTATTCTACAGCAGTTATGACCGATTCCAGTCCTTTGAAACCATAAACTGACTTTTAGAGTAAGCAAAAACATGCCAATCTACAGTAGCTCATCATTTATCCTGAATGGTTGGGACTGATGCTATTTTGAATAGTAGATTTTTCCAAGTAATGTTTAAAAAATATACGGAGAAACAATGGCTGCTCAAAGATAAAAACATTTTTAGTGCCACCAGCAAAATAATAAAAGATAGCAGAAAGCTACATTTATTTATTTAGTTTATATACCTTCATTCCAAATGAAGATCACAACGATTTAGAAGAATAGCGTTCATATTTACACTCACATACACATAACACAGGGTATTCTGGATTCCTGGCAAGGTGTCAGTCTGTCACCAATCAATCATCTATTGAACATGTTGCCATGTAGCAGGCAACCACACTGCCAATCAGCATCTCAAAGGCCCAGTACAACATGCCCAGAAGTTTGGGTTTTTTTGTTTGAAACTAAGGACTGGCACCAGTACGAGGATTTTGTTTAGAGCAGGTGGAGGCTTGGACTTCAAGGCTGGCATGCCATCTTTCAAAACAATGATGCCTCAGAAACAAAGGAGAATAGTTTACAATCCAGAGAAGCAGGGGAGTCTCCGTCTCTAAGCCATACCAGCTGCATTATAGCACATCAAAATAGCCAGTCTGTGAGCGGGCAATGGTTAAGGAGACTTTGCATCTTTACTCCTTGATCCACTGACTAAAGAAAGGCAGTATAGTAGGCTGCATGGTAGAAGGCAGAATTTTCGTCTTTCCTCCTTGCATCTTTGCTGCATTTTTGTGTGTAAAAACATGGCCTCTGTTAACATAGTCCCTGACACAGGCACACCTTCACTGTGATGGTCCAAATCAAAATTCTGAGGCCCATTAAAGAGCCTCTCATTATGAAAATTCAGAGTCTTGTCTTTCTGTTCTCTTACATCACAGATTGTTTGCCCAACACCAATGTTCTTGCTGGAGTTTAATAATACTTTGGCCCATAAGTTTAAGCAGCTCCACTTTCTGCTGAATGGATAGCAGATACCCCTCCCTTTTCACTCCTGGACTATTTTGATTTTCCACACTTGGATCTTAATTTTGTTGCGCTTCCCAGCTGTGCTGGTGCCACTACTGGGCCTGCTCACCTGGCGCGACTGTCTACCAGCTCCTCTCGACCGTGGCATCCACGAGTGTCCCCAGGCCCATCGGGGCCTTCCACCTTGCAACGCTCCTCGCCGGGGCTTGGCATCCTCCTCAGCATGGCATCGGGACTTGGCATCCTCCTCAGCATCGCGGCGGGGCTCGGCGTCCTCCGTGGTGCCTGATTCTGACATCACCTGAGCCCTGTATAAATGCAGCGCTCAGATACTAGCTCATTGCCTTGGCAATTGGGTCGTACACTCCGGTGTTCTCTAGTTTGCCTGTTCTAGTGTCTCCTGTTCCAGCGTCTCCTGTTCCTTCGTCTCTCCATTCCTGGTAGTACCCTTCAGACTGATCTCACGGTACTGACCTTTGCTTGCTCTTGACCTTGTCTGACTGCCGCCTGGACTCGAGCTCTGCCTGTTCATTGACCACGTCTGACCGCTGCCTGGAACCGACCTCTGCCTGTTCACTGACCTCGTCTGACCGCTGCCTGGAACTTGACCTTTGCCTGATCTGACTACTCCCGGATTGACTTCAGGTACTGACCCCTGCTTCGGCTGACCATTCTGGACTGATACCCTGGCCTTGATCCTCGTTATCCACTCGGACACTCTCTTCTGGCCTCCTGTGACCTCTGGACATTCTTGCTTGGACATAGACCATGCACCCGTGTTCATGGTGGGCACTCCTCTGCACTTCCTCTCTAGGAGATCCTGCGAGGCCCACCTAAGACCAGGCGGCCCGGGTAACCAAGGACTCAACCTGAGGGAACCCCAGGTTGCTATTGGCGAAACTCCAGCTAGCCTCTGTCTCCTTCTGTGCTCCGCCTCCCGGTGGCAGGCGCTCTCTGGGTCTGACCAGAGGGCCGTATCAATCCTGCACAGGCCAAGGGTCCACCTCCAGTGCAACAAATATTTCTTCTGAGCTCACTACTGCCAGAAACTCTGGGAACAGGACAAGTGCAAGGATGCTAATCTGCCAAGGCTGCATTTGCACAGGAAAGGTTGCAAAAAATTAAAGTCCTTTAGCATCTTTTCAATCAGGTTCTTCACTGCCAGAAATGCTGGAACCAGGAGAGGAAAAATATCTGCTGTGGTGACATCAGCCAGAAAACAGAATCCATCTGGAGAATACTAACAATACAGTAACCATCCAATTCACCATATATCTATATTGAGACTATGTTCCAAATATACCAAAAATTTGAGAAATGAATTCATAGTGACGTCATTACTGATACATTGAATCACAACAGCGGAGTGTCACAGATGCCAATCAGGTTTCATCCAACTGTATACTCATTGGTTTCTTAACACTTATTATTTTGTGGTTTGTATATTGCAATTAAAACAAGCTTAACTTCAAGATAAGTTTTTACACATCTTCAAAGTTCTGCGACCCGACACTGCTCCAGTGTTTTGTAGGTCTGCATCAGGGACAAATGGAAAAAATGTTACTCGTGATGGGCTCAACAATTCGCTGAAAGCAATGTGAAACATTGTTATACTATTTTGCCACAAATGTAAAATTATAAGACCTACACCAAGCAAGATATATCTAGAGTCCTCTATGCCAAAGCTCCATATTAACACAGCTCAACATATAACATCAATGTCACTACAACATGGTTCTTACTGAATGCTGTTTTGTGTTGCAAATGTCAATGTCTCTGTGCGGTCAAGGACAGTCAAATGGAACTGATGCCATTTTTAAAGATTAAATGGTGGGAAAAAACTGATAACAGATCCTAGGCCAAAGTGCATATCATAATTAAAAGTCCAAAGCTAAAAAGTGGTATACCACTCAATGCTCTCAGTGAGACTGTGTGGAATGACAGTGTTAAGGTATCCCACAGAACATACTCAGATTGTTCCATTATTAATGTTATTTATGTGACCCAAAGTTTGTGGCAGCTGGTTTATATTGGACGCACAAGTCACAGTATTCGCACACACATCTAAGAGAACATTGGATTTGGATCAACAATCAGACGGTTAATACACCAATGGTGAAACATTCTATGGATGCTCATCATTCATTTATTGATCTATGGTGGACAGTATTACAAGTCATTCAGACATCAGGTAGAGGCAGGTATATTACAGCAATACTAAATAATCAAGAACAAAGATTGATTTTTTAATTAAACACAGTCATTCCACATGGTCTCAATGAGGACAGTGAGTGGTATACCACCGTTTAGCTTTGGGATTTTCATTACAATATGTACTTTGACCTAGATCTATCACCACTTGTTTCCTGCCATTAGTCCTTTAAAATGATGTCTGTGCCATTTGACTGTCCTTGAACGCACAGGGACGCTGACATTTTCAACATAAAGAGCATTCATCAGTAAGAACCATGTTATTGTAATGACATTGATGTCAAATGTTGAGGTGTGCTACTATGGATCTTTGGAAAAGAGGACTCTAGAAATATCTTGCTTGGAATATCTCTTACTAATTTTATTAATTGTGTCAGAATAGTACTACAATATTTCACATTGCCTTCAGCGAGTTGTTGAGACCATCATGAGTAACACTTTTTCAATTCGCCCCGATGCAGACCTACGAAACACCGGAACAGTGTCGGGCGGCAGAACTTTGAAGATGTGCAAACACTCATCTTGAAGTTAAGTTTATTTTAATTGCAATATAAAAACTTCAAAAAATAATAAGCATTCGGAGACCAATGATTATAATGTCAGGCCTGAACAGCACCTGTGACTCAGTGTCTCAATAATGAGGTCACTATGAATTAATTTTTCAAATTTGTTGGTGTATCTGGAACATAGTCTCAACATATATATATGGTGAATTGGATGGTTACTGTGGCATATCAGCAGCAAATGGCTGAAAATGAGAGAGATGCAGATTTATTATGTCCAGGCACGACACAAATTCTGGATAATAAGTTTTCCAGAGAAAAAAACACAGCCTAGGAACAGAAACATTTTTCCTGATAATGAGAGTTTCTGGTTAATACATCTTCAGATAAATGGTGCCCTACTGTACAGGGATGGCCATTTTTAAAGCCCCTTCTGTGGGTGAAAAATATTTGACCTGTGGAAATCAGGGCTTAAAACAGTGCCCAGCCTTTTACCTATGGAATGAAGGGCTGGCCCCAGACGTTGGAGACTGAAATCACACACGTTTGTTTGGTTATTCAATATTTGATTACTGAAAACTATGCACGTGGTTTCTGATAGAAAAATTACCCACAAACAATGTAAGCACAAATCTCTGCAGATAATTTTTACTTAGGCAATAACAAAAGCAAAACTACTCATGTAGTTTTTGTCGGAGGAGTGATAACAGAACATCACCCTCCAGATCAGAAGGCAAGGGGTTAACTTTCCCGTAGCTGATATCACCTGATCCTGTATGAGAGGGGTGGGTCTGCAAGAGTTTTTAGATAGGATGTAACCTGTACTAATGAGTTTAGCTTCTCTCTTCCTTCCTGCCTATTGTGCTTTTCACACCAGCACCATCACCTGTACAGGGCACTGCAACTGTATATAAAGGAATGAACTTTCAAAGGAGTTATGCATGCAAAAGTAGCTTATATCATAGCAATTTTCAAAATCCTATTTATGTGCATAAAACCCAGTTTTGAAAGCTACCCCTTTTAATGTATATCGTTTTCTATTCCAGTTTCCCAAGTAAAGAATTTGTTCATGCTGGCACACTTGGAGTCATTTCTGCCTCTCAGTAAGTGTTTCTCCTGGAGTTGTGGAGGGGTGTCCACTGAGCACACTCGGTTCTGACCCTGATCAAGCAGTCTGGGTCAAACAGTAACCAAAGAAGGAAAAAAATTCTATTAGTTTTCTTTTCATTATTGCTGCAAACCCTGCGGCTTAAAATTATCCACAAGTTTTCCATGTCATGACTATTCATTATAATAATGTGTTTGCCCACTTCAAAGCATAGAAATAAAGATCAAGAACGTCAGTCAAGAAATGTATTAAGTTATTCTAATCCAATAAAAATGTATCACCTAATATTATTTTGTTGACATTAATTTCCATACTCATATAGTCAAACTATGCTGTAAAATCCATGAGAAGGCCTAGAATGCAAGCCTTGAACAGTTTCATTTCCACCGAAAAGGGCTAAAGAATTGTCTTTGCACCACTACAGTAATGCAAGCCACTGGAAAACTTACACACTTTCAAGTTAATTTTCAACAACTGTCTGAGTGCCCAACTTAGCCAGCCAATTTTTAGACAGATAAAGCAAGCTGCCAAACCTCGCCGGCTAGATTTTCTGCTGAATATCATCCTAAATCTAGCCACCTTGAATAAGGGCAGTCTCTAAACTTAGCCAGTTAGAGATGAAAATCAGTGCTAGGTGGCTACATCCTCCGTCATCCATCCCAGGCCAACAGCCCCTGCATCCCCTCCCTCCTGCTCCAGTACACAAAATGCCAAGGGGCCAACAAGTCCTCATATCCCCCCCTCCCCCAACCCCACCCCACCCAATTTGCAGAAATAAAATCGCCAATTCCCATCCACAGGTCAAACCTCTCTGTTAGCTCCGTGAATGCCTCCCAAAAATTTCCCACAGCCCAGCTGGCAGGAGAACACAGGCTTCTCCACCCTCCTGGCATGGCGTCCAGTGTTGCTCTGATAATGAAGCTGTTCTCAGAACAACCTCAGCCAGGAGGAAGGAAGCCTAGGCTGCGGTAAATTTTGAGGGGTTATTGGGAAACTGTTAGGGGGCTTTGGCTCTGGGATAAGAAGGGGCAAGTCTTTTCCCTTGAAATAATGTGGAATTAGATCTATTGAAAATAATAAATAAGAATCTTTATTTATTGAATAAAAACCTGGGACTAGTTTTAGTATATTTTAGTGTTTAGAATAATGTTTACTGCCATATAACTACAACCAAAAAATATTAGAATCTGAATGTACAATTAGTTTTTTTTTAAGTGTACCTTTATGAAAATCCCAGCTTTTAATGAACATAAGAAATATTAATGGATATTGTCCTCTTTTTTTTGTCGCTGACTAGAGTTAGTGGCTGTTAGGAGTATCAGAACGCCTGTTTGGTTTGGGGAAGCTCAAGCCAATGAAGCTTAAACCTCACACTATGTCCCCCTTTCCCGCCACTGATCTCTCTCCTCCCTGCCCCCACACTCCCTCCTCTCTCTCCCCACCTTCACCCCCCTTCTTTATCATTCTAACCCCACCCTCTCCTCACATGGCTTACTCCCTCTCTCTCCTCACCCTCTGCTCTTACCACTACTACCCCTTCAATCTCTTCTTTTCTCCCTACTTCTATCCACCTCACCCCCCCACTGATCAGCAGCAGAAAGAGGAGATCAGTGGTGCTCAAATCACATAGTTTTCTTCCTCTTCCACCTGCTGCTTTAAACAGCACAGCTGTACAGTATACTGTGCAGCTCAAAGCAGCAATCAGATCCAGAGCTGCAGAGGAGGAGGCGGCAGCTGAAGCACCACTGCTCTCCTTCTCCTGTCACCAACAGCTGCTGCCTGCCTGATCTGGCCCCAGATATCCTGCAGTGATTCTGTGGGAAGGTCCAGGTTTTGGTCAGGCCATAGCCCCCATGACACCATTCTGACGCCTATGGTTGCTGTGGACTAGAGTTGTCCAACTCCAGTTCTCTAGACCCACCAAGAGATGTAGTTTGCAGGATGTCAACAGTAAATAATGATGAAATACATGCATCTACATAAGCTCTAATGAAAATAAAGGGGGCAATAATCAGTCTTCATGGGTTACTGCAAACCCCAGGGGTAATTTTTACCTGTGGGGTTTGCAGGAATAATGAAGGCAAAACTATGCAAGTAGTTTTCCTTTCATTATTGCTTAAGGAAAATTACAGAGATTTGCTCTTTTTTTTCTCTGCAGTTTATTCTTCCATCGGAAAGAAAGCACATAGTTTTAAATAATCAGAACTCCACACGTTATTCCAATCCCCACCCTCTCTCTCTGCTCTCAGGACTCCCCTCTTCAGTATGCACATTGCTGATCAACGCAGGTACTTTTACCCACAGACCAGGTTGGACAAAATTCTAACTCCTGATTTCTGTGGATCAAAAGTTTTTACACCTGCAGAAAGGACTTTTAATATTGTCTTCAGGTAGTAAAGGCGCTGTTTATCTGAAAATCTGTTAACCAGAAATTCTCATTTTCCATACCTCCACATTTATTAATTCGGTGGGGAGAAGGGGATGCAGATGCACATGGGAGAATGGAATGGGGAGAGGAAGAAGGTTGATTAGTTCTGGCTGTCTAGATTTAGGACTAACACAGCCACATATATATATGACCAAGTGTAAACAAAAATGCAGCTAGCACTGAAGCTCAGAACTAGCTGCCTAACTTTCTTTCCCTGACCTAACCCCACCTCCAGGCCCACCCAGATTTTGGCTGGTTAACTTCTAGCCACCTAGTGAAGCCTAGGACATTATATTTAGCATCTAAGCCTGATCAGTATTTAAAGGCTTTGATTTAGCCGGCTAAGTCATTACTTAGCTGGCTAGATCCTTTTGAAAACTGATCTCTGAACCTCCTAAGGTTAGTTGGTATTAGAAATTGCTCCCTGGCAAGATCTGGGTGCAAAAAAATGCACCCAGATGCACCCAGAAAAATATAAAAAGGAGGTAGGAGACAGAAGGGGAAGCTCTACACACCAGTAAGATTAAAGCCAGATAAAAGCAGGCAAGGTCAGAAGCACCTTTGATAAAAAGTTACTATAGCACCTTAGCAAGCCTTCCAGATCAGTTGGCACTTATTTCACAGTAATGGATGTGCACTATTCCATTCGAGGACAGTTAGCTATAGTATAGTGCATACAAGCCTATATACTATGGCCTAGGTTTATCATTTTGCTATAAATATAGCAGAAGTAGCACCTGTGATTAAAAATATGGGCATGGTTAGGCAAATTGCCGAATTACAGCATCACATGGTATGTTATCGCATATTATTTGATTTTAATGCACACGGTATATTATCATGGGTCGTAACGCAAGAGAGCGAAAGAACACTTTAATAAGGTAAATAGGACGCTCTATATAAGTAGCACTGTAGATGGGTACATTCAACTCAGGGTGGGTTTGGGGGGATGGTGTTACATGCACAGTCAGATGAATTAACTGCAAATTTGATATGACTGATGAATTTTTATTATTTAAATCAATGAAAGGTACAACAAGAGGAGTTGATTTGTACAATGCAGTGCATTGAAAAATGACCCTATAATTTTTTGATGAGGAGGCAAAAGAAATCTTTCTATGTGCTATATTACCAGGGCACAAATCAGATATGGGGAAATTTCCTAACCCATTGAATAATTATCCTGCTGTTTAAACATCTTTCCCTTTGGCAGTTTCAAGAACAAGGGTCTATAATTTAAAGGGTTGTTTCTCAATCTATGCTTATGGCCAAACTCTTTTGAAACTAAGGCCCATTTATTCCATGAATAACACACTCTCTACAGTCAAAATTCTTGGCATCATGCTTGACAATCAACTAAACTTCAAGAAACACATCAACAACCTAATAAAAGGCGGATTTTACAAACTCCAAATCCTAAGAAAGCTCAAGCCACTGCTATACCCACAAGACTTTCGAACAGTTGTATAGGCTCTTCTCTAAACTTGACTACTGCAATGCCCTACTACTAGGTCTCCCAGCCTCAAACCCATTCAACTACTCCAAAACGCTGCGGCCAGAGCCCTCAGAAACAGCAAGAGATCAGACCACATCACACCCATCCTCAAAGACCTACACTGGCTTCCAATCCCTCAGCGAATACAGTACAAAACTCTAACCATCATTCACAAAATCCTCCACAACAAAACCAACTGGCTACCCACCCCCCTTCTCCTCCATACTCCCAGATGGAATCTTCGCTCCTCAAACTCTGGCCTCCTACAAACGACACCCCCTAAAGCCACTCAATGGATATCAACAAGGGAACGAACATTTTCATTTGCCGGCCCCATCCTATGGAACAAACTTCCCACAGAACTAAGAAGAGATTCATCCACCCAATCGTTCAAGAAAAATCTTAACACATGGTTATTCCGCAAAGCTTTTCCAACAACACACGTGAACCAACCCCAAACCAGGCCCTAACCTTGCAGTCAGGGTAAACACCATCCTCCACCACCACACCAATAAATTTATCCCTCCACTCAATAGACACTATGCTCCCCTTAATACATTTTTCCTCTCCATCACGATCCATTCAACATAAGTCCCTTATTACTGTGTCTGATACAACATATATCTAATGTTAATTATTGTTATTCTAATGTTATTCTAATGTTAATTATTGTTTTTCTATTATTTATGCTGTCTATTCCTCTATTAATACTGATTATTGCCATTATTAGCACTTTTTTTTTTACTCATGTTACTACTATAACATCATGTTACATTCCTCTAATCGTTTTTTGTACCTGACAAAAGGAAATGCCTTTCTCCCCGCACCTTCAAGTTATATGTAAACCGATGTGATATGTAAATCAAACACGGTATATAAAAACAAACAAATAAATAAGATAAATGAACACTATGTTAACATTATACTGTACTTTAGAGTACACATATAGACAGAATCAATAATGAAGCGATTTGGCATAGAATAGGTTTACAATCTGTCCTACAATATATCAGACAACAATTTATGAGGTATAGCCACTTTTTAACAATGCCCTGGTATAAGCTGCCCCAAAAAAGTTTATACACAATGACTACATGGATGGAAAGCCAGAAGATGACCACATAGAAGATAGGTTGATAACATGGACAAATCGAACCAACATTGAATAGACATTGTAGAAACAATTATCAAACACTTGTAACTCAATGGGTAGAACTGGATGAAGCTGATAACTATATTTTAGCAATTTGTTGTTTTTGATTAGTAATCACTGTGTCAAAAAACATCAGTTAAATGAAAGGCACAATGAAGTACATTGAAGTAATGGCACAAAATAAAAGGAATCCTGAACAATAGGACAATGAAAATAACAATAGTCAGTTTGAACAAACAATTCTTCTGACCTGTGGCATTAAAAAGGACAATGTAAAAGGGTTCATCAGTTTCAGGCACATTATCATCATTGATTAGCACCGATATATTTTGGACTTTTTCTCCCACATCAAACAAAATGGTAGACCCTTTGCTACTGGGAATAAAGTCCCCATCTTCAGCAGTGGCACCTCCATCCACAGTCGCATACATCACAGTGGATGCAAAATCAGTGGATCCATTCCTCATAACTGTGAATTTAGCAATTTTGCCTTCCTGAATCCTTACAGTCAAAGGATCTGTAACATAAAATAATTCATAACAATATTTTAAGTTTACTGTTTCAGAGAATTTAAACATTTTGCATAATAGATCACACTTTCAGAATGGCTTCTCTGGGAGTTGCAACTAATATAAAACACCTCCAGATTTCACCTCCAGTAAGGGTTAAACAGGAAAATATTGCTCATGTTCTCTTGCAAATAAACAAAAAACCAAAGAAAATGTTGATAAAGAAAGAAACATTGAAAAATGTAGTTTTGTAATGCTACCAGAAGGAATCCATAAAGATAAACATAGCAACCATGCATTTTATTAAGCAAGTTATGCATTGAAAGGATATTTTTAAAGCATGATTTCATACCATTATAGAGGGATCAACTTAATGTGAGCATTTTCCATACAATTTACCTCCATTTCTAACACTAAGTATACAAAACTACTTAATAGAAAGGAGAAACCTGCAAAGTAAATTGGATCATCATTCCTTGTAATTTGCAGTCTTGAGCTGATGCGAGTTCCCATTCTGGCTCCCCCAGTGGTATTGAGCAGTGTGATGGTGAATGTTTCCATGTCTTCGGGGATCTGTGTTGCATAACATGGAGAAAATCTAGGTCATGCACACAGCCTTTTTTTCTTTACAAGGCTAAAGGAGTTAAACGTTTTCATAATCCAAGCTAACATCCGAGAGAACCTGTAAGGCGTTGTGTCCAAGTGAATTTAGAAACTATGGTCTAACCAAAATGTATAGAAAAGTGTTCAAATGGCTGGGATAAATTCTCAACTCAGTCAATTGCTTGAGCATTCATTTTACCCATTTCTAAAAATAGATTTGCTGAAGGGAATTGGTAAAGGATTCTAGACCCTCTTACCTCTGAGCCATGGATCCATATTAATCTCAAGTAAGAAGTGACTGAAATCTTTACTATGTGAAATGAGTTGGAAGTTTCAGTCTGGTTCCCAGTGACTAGTTGTTCATATCACAAAACCCTCTGTCACAATATGGGGCTAACAGGTACCATTTTTGGAACTTGTGCTCCTACCACATGACAGGTAGGTCATGTGGCAGGAGGTCGCTCCGGGATGTCTTATAGGAAGCTGTTTGCAAGCTGGCCAAAAGTTCCGGTTGGGTCCAGCGGGGGTCCCGGAGCGACCTCCTGCCACATGACCTACCTGTCACGTGGTAGGAGCACAAGATGGCGCCGTGACCATGTGACAGGGGCTGACCAATGGCACGGGCAGCCCCTGTGACACAGGCTATCGGCGCCGTGAGGAAATCGCAAAGGAGTGCAGGGATGGCTTCCTGACTCCCCGCTGGACCACCAGGGAGTTTTGGTAAGTCTTGGGGGGGGATTAAGGAGTGTGGGGGGGGGGGTTTAAATTTTTATTTAGGGAACCGGGAAACGTATGGACAGATCCACAACTTATGGATTTCTCCATACTTCCATATTGAACGGAATCGACCCTCACCTTCAACGTATCAACGTTTCACCGAAAACTTTTTGCCTGCACATCCCTATCTGCTGCAGCTAAATGAAGGACTTGCATTTTAAGTGCTGTCAATCTGCTATGTCTCACAATCATTAAAATGGCATGAAAAAAAAAGGTCTCATCTCCCAGTTCCATGACCAATTATGCGATTGCCTTGTTTCCCAAATACATCACCCTCATGTCTTGTCCGAGGGTGATGTATTTCAGCTCAGTTTTACATTATCTAGCAACTGGCTCCTTCCGTAGAGGCGTTTATTCTTTATTCCATTTTATGGCCTTCCACCCTCACAGGCTCTAGGTGGATAACAGCCATACGGCACATACATGTCTGGCATTTGTCTCCATATGTAAACACTTCTTTTCTGCAGGCCATGCTTGCAGCTGGTTTCCCTGAAGTGAGCGGGAGAGGAGAGAGGTAGCAAACAGCTTCCTATAAGACATCTCGCTTCCCTAATGTTATGGTTGCATTCACGTAAACTCAGTTCCTCCAAAGAGTCCAGGAGCCACTGGAACCACAAGCATTACCTACAGTGAACTTTCAGATATGCTTTACTACTTATTAGGGATGTGAATCGGGCTTCGAACGATTGAAAATATCGTTGATATTTTCAAAATAGTCAGAAATTGGAGGCTCCCCCGAAACGATAGGAAAACACCACGATATTGATCGTGGGGGTTCTCTTATCGTTTTGGGGGAGGGCGGGAAAAATGGCACACAAAAATAACCCCATAACCCACCCCGACCCTTTAAAACTAATCCCTTTGCTTCCCCACCCCCCGACCCCTCCAAAAACATTTTACAGGTACCTGGTGGTACAGTGGGGTTCCCAGGAGCGATCTCCCGCTCCCGGGCCGTCGGCTGCCACTAATCAAAATGGCGCCGATGGCCCTTTGCCCTTACCATGTGACAGGGTATCCGTGCCATTGGCCGGCCCCTGTCATATGGAGGGAGCATTGGATGGCCGGCGCCATTTTTAAAGATGGTGCCGGCCATCCAGTACTCCCT
Source organism: Rhinatrema bivittatum (assembly GCF_901001135.1). NCBI lineage: Eukaryota > Metazoa > Chordata > Amphibia > Gymnophiona > Rhinatrematidae > Rhinatrema > Rhinatrema bivittatum. The sequence goes on from NC_042615.1 coordinate 661,946,401, forward strand.
CCATGTGACAGGGGCCGGCCAATGGCACGGATACCCTGTCACATGGTAAGGGCAAAGGACCATCGGCGCCATTTTGATTAGTGGCAGCCGACGGCCCGGGAGCGGGAGATCGCTCCCGGGACCCCCACTGGACCACCAAGTACCTGTAAAATGTTTTTTGGGGGGGAAGCAAAGGGATTCGTTTTAAAGGGTCGGGGTGGGTTTTTTGTTTATAGGCTCGGGCGCAGCCGATAAACAAAACCATGATCGGGCCCGATGAAAAAAAAACCACATGTGAATCGGAACCGATTCCAATTCATATCTCTACTACTTATGGTTATGGGAGGCCAAGTTTCTGCCATAATACCAATATATTAAAGCAGTGCCCCTGTAGGAGAACATGTGCTTGAGATCCTGGAGATAGCATTCTACTGGATAAGTGATGAAACCAATGAGCATTTCAATGGTGCTAGACATATCTTCTCATAGCCTCCAGTATTTCATGGGGTGCCACTTTGTTTCTGAGATTACAGGTAATGGTTATCCTCTGTTGGCCTGACTGCTAAATTTATTCCTCCACCCCTCCAAAAATATGCATCTACTTTTGAGGTTTATAAAATAGCATGGACACAAGACAAGGTACCTATGTGCCTATGTTACATTTATGCACGTATCCCCTTTGAAATTTACCATGCGATTTCAGTTACATTCATGTGTTACAAAATATACCCACTTCCGCATATAAATCAGGGTTTTACGTGAGCAAGTTATATATTTTTTTTGCAAGTTAAATATATGCGCATGTTTATAAAATAGGTAGAGAAAGTATACAGGTATACACATGCACATATAGTGGAGGTAGATATAAATGTCTTTTATAATCTGTATGTATCTGATATGCACAGGTTATATAATACTGTCGAAGATCTCCGTGCACCCATATACATGCATATATGGGGCTGAGCTGAATTGTTTGAAAGCTATGCTCCCTGTGTCCAGGTCTGATTTATTTCTCATAACGGATTGTCTTTTTAAATAAAGTTTCTTTTTGTCTAGATCTTTCTATCTCTTCCCCTCACCACATAGAGAAATTGACCATGCATGCTGTAAACCTTTACCTCATCTGGTAGGGAATAAATGGTGATATTTTTTGAGAATTCTTGGTCGCCAAAGGGAATGGTGCCTTGGACTGGAAAGACGTCATTGGTAAACCCTGGATTAACAACCCAGGTTACACTGACATTGCCAAAACGGCCCATGTTTCTTATAACTCCAAAGCTAGCTGCAAAAACAGCAGAATACATTTCAACTCCAAAAACATCAAGAATCAAATGATTAGTTCACCACAATAAAAATAAAGGGAAAATGGTGGGGGCAAGGGGGTATTAGGTTGGAGGCACACAAGAAAAATTAAAACAGAAATGGTGCTTGTAAAAAAGACCAGGAAATTAAGAGAAAAAGCAAACAATAAGAAGAAGTTATCAAAGGCAGTTCCAAAAAATACCATGGGCCAGATTCACTAAGGGATAGATTTTAAGAAGTGTGCGCGCTACCCGGCGTGCACACATGTATGCCCGATTGTGTAACATGCGCGCACATGTTATAAAATCGGGGGTCAAGAAGCTCCGAAATCGGAGCAGTCTCGGAGGGAACTTCCCTACCCACCCCACTCCCACCTTCCCTTCCCCTACCTCCCCTGCCCTTTCCCCCCTACCTTTTTCTTTTTTTAACTTCTGTTTTAAAACTTACTTCAGCCCTGGGGTTGAAGTAAGTTGCACGCACCAGCGAACTGCTGACGCGCGATCCCCAGCACAGCGGCAAACGGCCACCGTGTCAGAGGCCTCTGACCCTGCCCCCAGACCACTCCACCCATGCCCCGCCCCCAGACTGCCCCTTTAGTAAAGCCCCGGGACTTAGACGTGTCGCCGGGCCTTTTGAAAATAGGCCCGGCGCGCGTAAGCCGATTTACGCACGTAGAGCTTTTAAAATCCAGCCCTAAGGCTTTTTTTTTCTGTTCTGTCTCTCTAGAAAAACACCTTAATGAATTACATTCCAGGAGGCATTACAAGTGTGTTGCTTGTTTGGGTGTACTCCCCTTTATCATGCTTATCACAGCCTGCACTCAGGAGATAAAGGAGATAAAATCCTCATTGCACTTGGTGCATAGGCTCTATCAGTTGATGTGATTAACAGATTTTTGGTAAAAGTCTTACAAAACACTTTTTAAATGAATGAAGTATTAATCTGAAATGAAACATCACATTTCAGCTGGAAGCAAGTGTACACTACTTTGGGTCTGAGTTACGATAGCCACCACGGGGCTTCTGATGTGGCTGGTCTGAATCTAGGAACCTGCTTCCCATGGACTTACACAAACATGGCCCCTATCTGGCCCTCATAATACCACCTCTCTACCGTATACACTGGAGAAACTCAAAACGGTCAAGCTGGCCCTCGGAAGTTGAGAGGAGAAGCTGAGATGCAAAAAATGAAAGAAAAATGAATCCATTCCCAGTGGGTTGGAGGGTATACAAAAAGCAAAATACTCCCCCAGCAAGTTGTATTTGTTTTCTTCTGTTAAGAAACAAGAATGGCTATTAGCCGAGGAATGAAATTTGTAAAACAGCCCAATCACCGAAACCTTCAGGTGCCAATATTAAAGTTTTCACCTACACTAAAACATTTTTATTTTCTGTTCACTACTATATTTCAGTTTCCTTACAAACACAAATTCAGGCAGGAAAGTTTCTTTTATTTCTTTATCTCTTTCTGGATTGTATTTCAAGCTTGACTGTCTTAGTAATACTTTCTCTTTCCTTGTTTCTCTTTATGGCCCAGATTATAGAAAGACACATGAACACCAAGATAAGACCACTGTGCACTGGAAAACACTCTTAGAGCAACTCAGTTTCCATCAGACATTTTAATGTGCTTCACCCAAAGCAATACAATTGTCATCAGAATTTCTGGTCTGGAGTGTCGGTGTTTGTGTGGACAGTTGTGAGCTCATGATTACACTTAGATGGGGCCCGGTCAAAGGTGGTCTACAGCTGCTGTCAGCCGGCCCCCACAGTCAGATGCAGATGTCATGAAGCAGGTCCCCCCCATGCAGGCTCTCTCAGCCCCTCTTGATCCAATTGGTTTGTCTTCTAGAAATGCATCTATTTCCCTATTTTTTCAAATCACAGCAGTTTCTATTGCACATGGGAGTGTGTCTCACTGACGGGCCGATACAGTAAAGTCCATGGGAGAGCGGGCGTTTGCCCACTCTCCTGTGCGCGCGATTCAGTATTCAAATTAGGGCCGGCGGTAAAAAGAGGTAAAGAGAGGCGCTAGGGACACTAGCTTGTCCCTAGCGCCTCTTTTTGGACAGGAGCGGCGACTATCAGCGCGTTTGACAGCCGACGCTCAATTTTGCCGGCGTCTGTTCTCAAACCCGCTGACAGCCACGGGTTCGGAAACCGGACGCCGGCAAAATTGAGCATCCAGTTTTCAACCCGCGAGCCCATTTTAAATTTTTTTTTTTTAACTTTTTGTAACTTTCGGGACCTCCGACTTAATATCGCCATGATATTAAGTCAGAGGGTGCACAGAAAAGCAGTCTTTACTGCTTTTTTGTGCACTTTCCCGGTGCCCAGAGAAATTAGCACCTACCTTTGGGTAGGTGCTAATTACTGAAAGTAAAATGTGCGGCTTGGCTACACATTTTCCTTTCTGAATCACTCGGGAATACCTAATAGGGCCGTCAACATGCAATTGCATGTTGCGGGAGCTATTAGGTTCGGTCGAAAACGCGCGTCCAATCCACCGGAGCGCGCAAGAGGGTGCGCATTTGTGCAACTTGCGCGCGCTGAGCCCGGCGCGCGCTGCCCATTCCCTCCAAGGCCGCTCTGAAATCGGAGTGGCCTCGGAGGGAACTTTCCTTCCACCCCCCGTACCTTCCCCTCCCTAACCCACCCCCACGGCCCTATCTAACCCCCCCCTACCTTTATCGCACAAGTTACGCTTGCTCAAAGCAGGCGTAACTTGCGCGCGCCAATGACCCGCTGCCGCGCCATCACCCGACCCGGGGGCTGGTCCGGAGGCCTAGGTCACGCCCCCCGGAATGCCCCCGGGCCGGCACTACGCACCCCAGAACACCCCAAATGTCGCGCCGCCCCCCCAACACGCCCCCGACACGCCTCCCTAGCAAAGCCCCGGGACTTACGCACGACCCGGAGCTTGCGCGCGCAGGGGTTTTTTTTTTTTTTTTTTTTTTTTTTAAGGGTTACGCGCTTAACTTAAATGCGTAACCTTTTTAAAATCCGGCCCACTATTTATTTATTTATTTATTTTATTTAACTTTTTTATATACCAACATTCAAGACTGTGGTCCCATCATGCTGGTTCACAAGAAACAGGGGTGTAATTATAAAAAACTTTACCATTTAAACAATAGTGCAGAAAAGCAGTTACATATAACAAGGAAAACAATAACTTGGAATGAGAAGGGAAATGAAGATCAGATAGTTATATATATGTATAAATAACATTGTAAGAGGTGGCTATTAACTCTAATACTAGCGGAGCGTGTTGAATGAAGGGAGTTAGATGGAGTTGGAGTTAGGAAAGGCCTGCGTGAACAGCCAGGTTTTGAGTCTTTTCTTGAATGTTGAGATGTTGGGTTCCATTCTAAGATCCGGGGGAATGGAGTTCCATAATGTTGGACCGGCTGTGGAGAATGCCCAATCTCTAAGCGTGATGTGTCTGGTAGTCTTGGCTGGAGGTACTTGAAGTGATCCTATTATGGTTCGGACACTAAGTAAGAGGAACCAAATAAAGCCGTATTTAATTTAAAAAAAAAAAAAAAAAAGTTTTTTAAAACAAAAATTCTGGGCGCCCAATACACACATAAGATACACGGTCCAGGCCGGTAGTGGGAGAAAACGGATGCCTGTAGATTGAGCATCCGTTTTCCCAACGTGCTTGACAGCCACCTCTCCTGTGCTCCTCCTGATGCCGAGGAGGCGCTAGAGATGCACATTTAACCCTAGCGCCTCCTTTTTAGCAGAAGTCCTCATTTAAATATTGAATCGCGCGCCCAGGAGAGGTGGCTGGGTGCGCATTAGGAAAACCGGCACGCAACACTGAGCGCCTGTTTTCTGCGCGCAGTTATTGCATCGGCCCTATCTTCTTCCTTCCTTAATCTCGGCCTCCCCATCTACTCCTTTTCTTTTATTCTTATAGCGATTGCTTTGGGGACAAAGAATTAGCTTCTTTTTCTTTTACCAATTAATTAAATTGGCCCCCATCTTCAATGAAACTCCACTTTCAATGAAACTCACTGGCTCATTTTATACAGACTCTTAAGAAGCCTCATTCCTTACGCCTTTGCCCAATTTAAAAAAAGCTTACCATTTATGCAATTAATCTCACTCATAACTAGTGCCCCCGATTTCCTGCAGCAAATTTTTCAAGATTCTGCAGCAAGAGTTAGCTAATTCTGGAAAGGTTTTAAAACTTCTGTGGCAAATGTGCATATTTTTACATATATTTGCATTTTTATTAATGTACATTTTTATTTTACTTTTTAAAAATAAAGTCCTTTTCTGACAGTTCTGTGCCCAGTTAATTTATTTGGCTTTGGGGGGTTTTTTTGCGGGGGGAAGGGATTTTAGTGATGGTACTGGAAAGGAAAAGGATAAAAAAAAAGGGGAATCAGAAAGACAAGGGGGCAGAGGGGATTTTAGAGAAGGAATCTCAGGCAGGGGAGGTAGAATAATAGAGGACAGAGGAAAGTGGGGTATATAGGGGTGCAGGAGGGAAGAGAAGATGGGGGAACTCAGGGATCTGAGGGAAAGGGAATGAGAGGAGAAGGCAAGCAGATTAAGGAGAAGGAGGAGAAAGAGGGGATCCTGGATTGAGGAAATGGATCTAGGATCAGGAGAGAGAGGGATGATTCAATGACACCTCTCCTCTCAACAGCGATCACCTCTCTCTTCATTCACAGCCCCTCCCTCCGATCACCTTGTTCTCTTTGCATCCCTTCCTCTGATCCCCTCACTTATACCCCAGAGCTCCTACAATCTCCTCACTCACTCTTGCCCCAATCCTTTCACTCACTCTCCATCCTCTCTCCTCTGATTCCCTCACGCACTCTTGCCACATCTCCTCTTCCTCCTCTCCACACCCCTATGACCTTCTCATTCACTTTCCCTTCCTCTGCACCTTCTCCAATCCCCTCATTCACGCTTACCCCATCCCCACATTTTTCCCCCATCTTTTCACCCTCCCTCTCCCCGCACTCCCTCCAATCCTCTCATTCACTCCCCCTCCTGCACACGTCGATCCTCTCATACACTGCTGTCATCACCACCACCATCCATCCCTTCACTCTTGTCCCCACCCCATCCTCTTCTCCCCCTCTGATCCAATAGCAGGAAGAGGATTAAGGCAGCAGAAGCACGTCAGACAACTTCCTCTTCTCTTGCTGCTGGAGACCGACTGCAGCTTTCAACTGTGCAGCTGAGCAATCAAGCAGATATTTGAAAGCTGCAGTCAGGCTCCCCTGGCACGAGAGAAGGAGGCAGTCAGAAGTGCTCTTGTGTTTTAATCATCTTCCTGCATGTGGGTGGGGAGGGGGAACACGACAGGGACTTAGATTATTACCGGTAGGCCCCTGCAGCAAAAGAGAAGTCGGAAGCCTGAAGTGCTGTGGCCGCTCTAATCAAGGCCAGTGCAAGGGGATTAGGCGCCCCCCCACCACCCTCGATCACAGCCCCGACTCCTACCTCTCATGAGCGGCAGTGGGAAAGAGGAGTGGAGATTCGAATCCCCACTTCTCTTTGCCGCCGCCGCTCACACCCCCCCTAATGGTTGGCACCCCAGTCCCAGGCCTAGCTCACCTAGTGCTTCCGCCGGCCCTGGCTCTAATCCTCTTCCGGGAGGGGGTAGGGAGCGACAGACTGTTGCTGGCAGGGTCTCCGTTCTCCTGCAGCAATTTTGCAGAGATGGGCAAAATCCCCAGGAAGAGGTGGATTTTGCAGCTCATTCTACGGCCTCAGAATCGTGGGAAACGGGGGACTCTACTCATAACATAAGAACATGCCATACTGGTTCAGACCAAGGGTCCATCAAGCCCAGCATCCTGTTTCCAACAGTGGCCAATCCAGGCCATAAGAACCTGGCAAGTACCCAAAAACTAAGTCTATTCCATGTTACTGTGGCTAGTAATAGCAGTGGCTATTCTCTAAGTCAACTTAATTAATAGCAGGTAATGGACTTCTCCTCCAAGAACTTATCCAATCCTTTTTTAAACCCAGATACACTAACTGCACTAACCACATCCTCTGGCAACAAATTCCAGAGTTTAATTGTGCATTGAGTGAAAAAGAACTTTCTCCGATTAGTTTTAAATGTGCCACATGCTAACTTCATGGAGTGCCCCCTAGTCCTTCTATTATCTACTTTAATTCTTCTTAGCTACAGCCTTGGTAGCGCATGTTATAAAATCGGGAATACATGTGTGTGCGCCGGGTAGCGCGTGCACGTGTACACCCGTGCGCACGTTTTAAAATCTATCCCATAACTTTGAGGGATTTTTTGGTTAGAAAAGCAATAAACAAATACCATTAAATTAAAAAAACAAAAACATTCCTACCACTTTTCCTCCTTTTAGCTTATGCGTCTCCCTGAAAGTACTTCTTGTGCTCTCTGCTTTAAATTCTCTTAGGCTATTGCAGATCAAAACATTTCACAGATATGTATTTATTAGATCAGAGATAGATGAATAGCTAGATCAGTTTTCCAAGTTAAGAAGACAAGAAGGGTTATAATCAAAGGCATTCCCACGGATAAAACAGTATTTTGCCCACAGAAATAGACTCTGATTATTGCCCCGTCCCTCCCCCCAGAGGCGGGTAGAAGCACATGCATTTCTCAACAATGATTGCACTTTCATCAGCATAAGGCGGAGGGCATTCCCGGGGTGATGGGAGGGTGCAGAATGAAACAATCACTCTACTTCTCATTATCCAAAACTGTGTGTGTTTTGTTCTGAAAAATTGCCCACAAAGAAAGCAGCTGCAAATCTCTGCAGGTAATTTAGCATCGGCCAATAATCAAAGCAAAACTACCAGCATAGTTTTGCTTTATTTGTGCAAACTCCCTGGGTAAGAGCACCCATGGAATTTGTACCAACGTGGACACTTTCAGTTATTAAGTGGCTGAGGTACTCTGGCAGAGTATTAAATCAGAACTGAACTTTCAATATGCATACATACCTCAGAATAATTGGCAAGACTAAAAATGGCTATAGTGAATAATGCAAAAACGACTGAACCAGAATAGCCATCCTTTAGAGGACAGAACCTTTACTTTAACTGTTTACTTTGGGCTGTATTTTTAAACATACGCACGTGAGGTACATTTGTGCGCGTTATCTGGCGCGCACAAATGTACCCCCGATTTTATAACATGCGCGCGCAGCCTCATCACTGGGCGTCACGGGGCTTTGCATGCGTCGCCGGGCCTATGCAAAATAGGCTTGGCACGCGTAACCCTTTAAAAATCCGCCCTTTTGTATTTCCGCTAGAAGGACAAGATAAGCAGGAAGTCATCCCAAGTACATTTATTAAATTTACTGCTATGTAGCACGTAGGTGATGTTTTCAAAGTATAAGAGAATAAGAAAGAAAACAAAGATAGAAAAGATCAATAGGGCTGTACCACAGGAACTAACAGGATAGAAACACAGTGAATGTACCTATTTTTTTTAATTTTATTTCAAATTTCCAAGGATGCTGGAAGAATGTTATGACTAGAAAATTACCTGCAAAAATGTCTTCTCCTTTGGTTTCTTTTATTGTTCCTATCAGTTCATCAGTAATGAACTCGATCACTCCATGTGGATCATCATTCTTCAGAATTGTGATGTTGACTCTTATGGCAGCTCCCAGAGTGCTTGGCAATTCACTGTGGCTACTGAGGACCACTGAATAGGTTTCATCTAACTAGAACATTCAAACAAATGTAAGAAATACGTGCAGCATTCCCTGACACAGCTAGGCATTGCTTTCGGACACGTTCACTTATGAAAACTGTAGTCACTGGTTTTGCATCCTGTAAATGTATAAGGGACTATTACCACAAATACTGCAGCTCTTCCCATCTCTCATCAATGGACTGATGGGCATCATCCCACAAAGATGCTGATTAGCTTTTTGTACAGCGTAGAATGGCATTCTAAAATGCTGGATCACTTCTACTGGGATACTATAATTATAACATCTGGGAAACACGACTTTTACAGGTAAAGTAACACTATTCCCTTTTTCCATTTGTCAAAATTAAAATGCATTCCACATTCTTGTAAAGAAGACAGAGTTATTTGTGGAGGATGCATATGATGGGCAAAGAAGTTTGTATGAATAGAAAGCAGCCTGTTGGTCTTTACAGCAAACTTAAACCCCCTGGATTGATTTTGCTTTTATAACATCTCTATGTTCAGCATCTCAGTTCCCAAAAGTCTTGATAGTCCAACTCCATAATTCTATGCGACCAGATTCCTGACTGTCAGGCCAGCTGAGTGCAAGCACATCATGGAAGTGATATACCTAGACCCTGAGGCAGGGGAAGAAAAATGTAATAGCAGAGGTAATCCCTGCTGCCACTTTCAGTAGTACCAAGGCCTCCGAATTATCTTCCAGACCACAGACAGCAAATGTACACACAGTCTTTACCTGCCATTACATTCCAGGGTTTCTGTGTTCTAATTAAGATTTATAACATGAGTAGCATGTATTACACAGATGGAGGAGTAAATACATCTACAAAAAGAGCTGCACAGAAGACTCCTTGGAGTTAAGTGTTTTTCAAAACTACAAAAATAATACTGGCAATAATAAATGTGCTACACCCACAAAAGTACATAAAAATGATTTACACCCAGAATTCAGATGGAATTTTTTTTTTGTTTTAGACCCAGCTGTTTCCAGCTCAGTCAGAACAAGGACTAGGATCTGGTGCCACAAGGCTTCATTCACAACTAGCTAGGGATTTATTTTCCCCCCAGGTTTATATTCCCTCCCAACTCACTTATCCCAGAACTGCAGTGACAGTTCTCAGCCGGGGCACCTTCCAGAACCCTGCATTCACGAGCCCTAAATCCAGCCACTAGGTGTCACCATTGCACAATGACTTTGACTCCTGGGAATGGGAATGTTGCCTCCACAGCAAGATCAACCCCAGCCAAACTAGGGAGCACAGACCACTACTGACTCTCTACTGATCACTGGCCCAGGTCCTAGCTGGGGCGGTGACTGTTAGAGAGGCACCACCACATAAAGTCCCTAGGAGAGAGGATATCTTTCCTATTACTCTTGGGCAACATCTCTGGTTAGGAATGGTTGGGGCTATCTTAGTAAAGCATTTTTTATAAGTCTTTCAAGAAATCCTGATTTTTGCAATCCGAATAGGAACCCTAAGTTGAGCCCATGTGTCCATGCTATTGCTTTGTGATTTGAAAACTGTTTCACAGGTTCTTAAGGACGACTTTGTGGTTTGTGGTCTTTGGGAAGCATCAGAGTGCACAAGATTTTTCAAATTTATTTATTTATTTATAGACTTTTCTTTGCCGACATTCGTGAGGCACATCATACCGGCTTACATTGAACTGAAAGGAGGAAAATACAATGAACAGAATAACATGTCATAGTTAAACGCAAATGGTGTAAGATATAAGCATCGTAAAAACATTCTGAGATTATATATAATAACATAAAAGAACTAAACAGCTATGGAGGAAAAAGGTAGAAAGAAAGAAAGAAAGAGAAACTTTGTACAAAACTAAGAAAACTTTATCTTTAACAATGAGAAAGTGGTATAGGGGTTATGAAATGCAGCAAAGTTCCAGGGGGGGAGGGTAGGGGCACAGATGGAAAGGAGAAGAGCAAGGGGGGGAGGGGCACGGGAGGGGGGGGAGGAGGGGGGGGAGGGCAGGTAGTGGAGATTCTTAGAAAGGTCCATTTAGAAAGGTCCATTTAGGAGAAGTCTACGTATTGGTTGAGTCGGGGTATGCCTGCTTGAAGAGCCATGTTTTGACTCCTTTTTTGAATTTGTTAAGTGATGGTTCTATTCGGAGGGAAGGAATCCCTAAAATGCAAGCTGTAAGAAGCAGGGCAAAGTGAAGGACAATACCTCTGGTATGCCATCCTTCCTTGTAAGAAGGGTTATGACGATCTCATTTTCACCAGGCTTAAACTCCAGGATCCCAAGTTTTCCGTAGAATTCATCACTGTCCCTTGGTTCTATAGTGTAGCGCAGAAACTGTTTGACAAGTACACCTTTGGACCGCCGGATCCTGAGTTCAACAGACTCCCCTTCCTTGAAATAGAAAAGCAAAATTCAGTAGTTTACAGCTTAACCCACCCAACTTGGAAACTACTACTAATTGTACCAAGAAGAGAAGCAAAGCAGTGTCCTGCATTTTCTGGCACTTACTCTTATACTATAGGGGCCCCTGGTAGCAGGAGAGAACTCAAACACTCCCCCAGGATCATCATTTTCTAAAATGATTATCTCACAGCTAGTGAATCCAGATTTAAGGATCTGATTTTCCACACTGACCCTATAAGAGGGGAAAAAAAGGACAACCTTCCAGTTAGAAATCTTAAATATTATCAATGCTCATAAATCAAAGAGAGGCCAATAAGAATGACTCAAAAATAAAACTAAGAAATAGTCAATCTAAAACTCAAGGATTTTGAAAATATTTGTAACAGAGAAGTTTTCATAAAAGCTAGCAGCAATTTTTCAATCATCAACAGTGCAGTAGTCAGCCGGGTTTAAGTCAAACAATTTCTCTGGTCCTTTTTTGGTTTTGCATTTTGTTTATTAAAGTGTATTTTAACAATCCATCAAATTATACAGTATATTACTAGTCACACTACTAACCATGACAGATTTGATATACAGTCTTGGTGTGTGCTTTAAACCTACAAACCGGGTTTTCTGGAAAGGTAAACTACATTTCTTTTGTTTTCTTTCTTGCACCATGCGGTCTATGTCTGCATTCAGGGATCTAGCTCAATCTCAGTTTTTATATGTCATAAATTTGTAAGTACTCTCATATTTTCATTAAGGTCAAAACAGCAATACAAATTTGGGCTGATTTTAAATGGCCGGTGTGTGTAAAAAACACACACATTTTAGAAGTACCGAGGAAGTTGCTACTACTCCGTTGGAGAAATAAGCAACAAAATAAGACAAAAAAAAGGTAAGAGAAAGGGTTTAGGGGTGGGGAGGAGAGGAGAGGGGAAGGGGAAAGGAGGTTAGGGTAGGGGGTAAGGAAGTTCCCTCCCTGTCCGCTCCTTAATTGGAGCGGACCGGGAGGGAACTTGGGAAGGCCGGGATGCATCGCAACGCGGGATTTGCATGCAGCTTTTAAAATCTACCCCATTTTGCTTTAAGGAATTATTTTCACTGAATGCTTAAAAAGCAAACATCTGCCAAATGAAAGCTGACATAATTAAATTATGTGTTTTTTGCCATTCATAACTGAAAAAATGAAAATGCATAAATTGGAAAGTGACTCTGAAGAATGTGCGCTACAGTATGCAGAGTACTGTATGACACCCTTGCTGATCCAAATTCATGAAACTAGCTGCTGTCCTCAGGTAATCATGGAATTTCATCTCTGTCATTACTAATAATTAGCTCTTTCTCATGCTGAATAAATGTCAATTAAGGGCTCATCTCTATTACCAGATAATTTCAGTCCTGGTAACCCAACGTACCAAGACGAAGGTGGAAGTGGTTACCTTGGTGACAGAGAACCTACCGACCAAAAACAAACTATGAATAATATTTAAGAAGTGAAAGATTATCTTTATTATTGGGAGAGGGGATTTGCCTGTAACAGCAAGAACCATTGGGCTGTACTGGGCAAGAAAGTCTGATATATCTAGTCATGGATTCTCTGGCAGACGCATTCTATTTTCCAGATTTCTTTAAAAAAAAAACAAAAAACTACCTGACTATGCTATCCAGACAATGCCTCACACAAAGTACAGTTTATCGGTTTAGATCGAGTGTGGACGACATTTCACAAAGTTTTCTGTCTCCTTGCCATACTGAGATTTCAAACCTTTCCATGTGCGACTTTGCTATGTTTTTTTACCTTTGCCATATAAAGTATCACCACTCTTGTTTAGACTGTCCTCAAATTGCTATTTTACAATTGTATTTTCTGTGCTCATTCCGTTTTACCAAAAAGCACTACAAAGAAGAAATTACTGGAAATAAAGGAAGGGAGACTGATGATAATGAGGAAAAAGCTCTTGACAGTCACTCAGAGAAGTCCTAAAGAAGTGTGTTGCACTTCCAGTATTTAGTTTTGCTGCTTATGAAAGATGTTTTTGGATATAAGCCATATCTGTCTGTCAGCAAAACTGAACAGATGGAATTTCAGATTCAATTCTTCTAAAAAAAAAAAAAAAAAAAAAAAAATGCTTATTTTTCTCCAGGCTCTCTTCAGTTCTTCTCTTTCCTCAGGCGTTGTTTCCCATCTCTTCAAATCCGCTGTCATGTGTCTTTTTCTGAAGAGGTTCTCTATTCATCTGAGTTGCTTGTATCAGCTCATTTCCTTCTCCCTTTACTCTCTAGTGTGTAGTATGCCAGCAGGCCCTCAACGTCCTTTTCCCTGGTGTTATCAACCCTTTGCATGGAGTCTATTCTTCACCCATTCAGCCAGATCCATAGGGCTTCTCTGTCCAGGCCCTTTACAATTCTTTTACTCCTGGTCTTCTCTGCTGTATTCAGCACCATCAATCATTCCCTCCTCTGGATTCTCTGGTTTGATATACAAATTGCTTTTTATCCTCCCTCGCCAACTGTTCTTTCAGGATTCCTGTAAACGATTCTTACTCTGATCAGGCCTCCCTCTGTGATTGTCCTGCAAGGCTCTCTACTCAGTCCTTGACAGTTTTCTGTCTATTCTCAGTCTGGGTGCATTTCTCTCTTCCTTAAGCTGCTCACATCACACTTTGGCAGATGAAACCCAGATCTTTCCTTCTCTTACAATTCACCCCCAGGGTCTCAGCAGCCATCATCATATCTTTCAGCGGTATTTTCTTGGATGAATTCTAGTTTTCTAAAGCTTAATCCTTCCTTACTTTACTTCTCTGCTTCTACTGCACTCACTAGCTGGCTGTTTTCTTTAGACTTTGTCCGCTTTCTCTTCTCTTATTCTGCCAAGAATCTCTGTGTTATTCTTGACCCTTCTCTTTCAGACCCCTTCATAATATTCATCTAATGGATCCCTTTTTGATGCCGGTCACCACCTTCTTCATTCTCTCTTTCACCTTGATTATTACAATAGCCTTTTCGCATGTTCTCCTGCCTTCTCAATTTGTCCTCTCCAATTATTCCAAAACTCTGCTGCCCGATTGTCATACCGAAAGCCCCCATTATTCATGTCTCTCCTCTTATCTTTCCTCAACTCTTTTCCATAAAAATTCTGCTGTGCTCAAACTTCTGGTTTTTGCTTTGAGATGCATGGTCGCCACCCCTCTCTCGCTCTCTCAGTGCTGATGCATCGCTATTCTGTTCCTTGTCCTCTTCACTATCAGTCATGTGCCATCCACAATATCAGCCACACTAAACTGGTTACCTGCTGTTTCCATGCTCTATCCCTGTTTTCCACTCTGACTTTGGAAAAAATTATTTGCTGAGGTTCAAGAAACTCCTTTTCTCACTTCTGCACATAGTTAAAAACACACTCACATGTTCTGCCTCCTAATACCATAGTTCATTAATCCATTTCTGTTCCCATGCTTTCTTACTTTGTACCAGATTTTTTTTCATTATGCGTCTCATTGTAAGGTGCCTTGGGCAGGGTGCCACATAAAACTCAAAAAATAAACAAATAAATTTAATGGATTTGTTATTCAAGAAGGGAACTGTGTAGCAAAAAAAAAAATCTATGAACACTGTCCAATTTTTAATATGTACTTCAAATCAAATACATACTGACTTGAAGGACAATGCCCACAGCTCAATTTATGGGCAGTGCATCTGATTTATGGCTTATCATGGGTTCTATGCTTCTTTTGCTGCTTATATTTATTCCAATGAATGACATTTTTAGTAGTTCCCATTGCTTAAAAAATAGTGTAAAATGTATCTAAGTCATATAAGCATTATCACTCAAGAAAAGTCAAACAGTTCTTATAGTACTGCAAGGGATTTTGAAGTTAATCATTTTTGTCTAAATATATGCAGGTTATACATGTAAATTTAACATACGATTGTAGCAATTTTCCAAAGCTTTTACCCATGTAGGTGCACTTTATGCGGGTAAAACCTATGGACGATGCAATGATATATATTGTAGCAATTTTCAAAAGCCTACTTACACAGGTAAAAGTGCATTTGCACGCATAAAATCCAGTTTTAAGCATGTACATGCTTCTGAAAATCAGGCTCATGTAGTTTATTTGAAGAACTATTATTGGCGTATATTATTTTGGCACTGATATGAAAAATAATTACTACAATGCTGAATGGTGCTCACATGTCAGACTTGTCCACTTTGTAAGTTGTTATAGGAGAGCCAATCAAGTTCAATTTTTTAACACAACACACTGTCAGAGCAGAACACCACTACAAGCAGTGAAACCACACAAGGACATGCAATTGCACAAGGATGGGTAAGAGGAGAGGCTCTGCAGGAAATGTAAAAGGAGGCAGAACCTTGCATTAGCCAGTCACTTTCAAAACAAAAAGTACTAATTTACCAAATATAAAAGGCACAGCCTGCGGCACTTACCCGTAGTGTATTACAAACCTTTCTGTCTCTACCCTGTCAACAGAGAGAAGGAGGGAGGGAATGAACCTGCTGTTCAAAAGAATTGTTCACAAACAGATGTAAAACTAAAAGCGAGCATTTTCTACTCTCCTATAGCCTCACAATATTCACTTTATGTGATCCCTGCTTGCTGGGTATTGCATCAATTGGCAAAAGGTAAGAGGTTCTTCAGTTCCCACTTATGAGAGATGACCCCCCCATGAGCCATCAGCATGTCAAGCCCCGTTCAAAAGAGCCCTCCTCCAGGAACGAGATCACTACCAGGCTCTGTGCCTGGTCACACACTGCAGCAGAGGAGGAAATTTTATTCAGCTCCGTTTGTAATTGCTTGGTGCTCTTAATTGGAGAAAAAAAAAATCTTTATTCTCAGCTCTGTGCACTTCTGAAATCTATTGTTCCATGAATCAGAGCTGAATAATGGAATATAAGCAGATAAATATAATGCTTTATAGCCTTCACTACAGAGAGAACATTTTAGAGCTGAAAGGGCTTAAGCCCAGTTGATAAGCAAGGTTTCTTATCTTCAAATCAAGCTGTACAAGAGCGAAGAGTTTAAATTAAAGGATAGAGAATTGTGAGCATATATATATATATATATATATATATATTTTTTTTTTTTTTTTTTTTTTTAAAGACTATGCAGTTAACCCCTCCTTTCTAGCTCCTTTCCTGTATTAAGCAACTATTCTGTAGGCTACAGAAGCTGACAGTACATTGCATTAAATTCATGCTGAGACTTTCCAAAGCTTGAAATAATGGCATGTTTTCAAAGTTTTGATCTATGGCTCTGACTGCCACATTATGGGCTAAAATGCAGTACAATATTTTTGTCCTGAGTTAGGCACCATTTTCAAAAAACAGATGGGTCAGATGTACTGAACAATTTTTCGCCGTATGCATTAATGGGAAAAATGCTTCAGTATATGATCAAGCCATTCAGTTGTGCTCTTAGAGAGATACAACTGAATGACTTGATCGTCTACTTTAAGAGGCTAATTTTCAAAAGTTTCAGCATGTAAAATTAGAAATTGTGCATGTAAGTAGCATGAATGCGCCCAAGTAGTAATCTGTGAAAACCTGAAATACGTGCGCACTACCAATCCCACACTTTAATGTAAATGAAAAAAAAATGGGGGGGGGGGGGGGTGTTGGATTAGGGGTATTCTGGGCCAGGGTTGAATAATTTACGCACAAATTAGTATTTTGTAAGTGGTATGTACGCATACATTATCAAATGTATACCCAAGCTTTTTACACCATGGGAGTAAATTGCACTTGGCTTCTGTCTACAGTTTTGGGGTGGGATGGAGGACAGAGGGAAATAGTGGAGGGTTTAAGTGAATTGGTGTAAATGTAGGTGAACTAATGAAAAAAAAGTAAACATAAAATATTTAATGTGGAGTACAAGCATACTTTACAAAATAACCTGCCTCTGCTCATAAACTGCGGTATATACGTGCACATGTTGCAACTACTTTGCATGTAAAATATGTGTATGCACTTGTATAAATAGGTACAGAAGGCATGCATTTTCCTGCATTAACAAAAAATGTGCATGCACTGAAATTTAGTCATTTACTTTTGGGGCAAAGATACTTGGTATCACATGCCACACAGTTTGTAAAACATAGGCATACCTTTGTGGGCACAAACTTTTATGAGTTTGAGTTGATTTATGCACACTGTTGAAAATTAACCTTAAAGTGAACGAAAATTGCTTTTCTACACTGCATGGGCAAGGGAAACAACTTCTATAGCCAACAGAAAGAATCTTCTGCTCTAGCAATTCAGAGAGACTGGGGTATGGGCTGGAGGTGCAATCACCAGGATGGTTAGTCTGATCTCCATGGTGAGTATATTTATGGATCACAGCTTAAAAAAAAAAAACCAAAAGAATCTAGTGAAGTTTCGGAAATCCAATGGATTACAAGATTTGAGGCAGCATGGCTTTACCAAAGGTAGGCCTGATCAGATGTATCTGATAGAATTTCTTTGACTGGGTGACATGAGAACTGAATCAAGGGAGAGCACTAGATATAGTGTACTTAGATTTCATTAAGATCTTTAATATGGTTCTGCATAGGTAATTTATAAATAAACTGAACACCCTTGCTATGAGCCCTAAAGTTACTTACTGGTTTAGAAATTGGTTGACTGGGAGGTGAAAAAAGGTAGTGGTAAATGGAGTTCATTCCGAGGATAGGTATGTTGCTAGTGATGGGCCACAAGGATCAGTCCATGGTCTAGTTCTTTCCAACATTATTGAAAGAGATAGTGTGGAAGGACTATTTAGAAAAGTTAGTCTTTCTGCAGATGATACAAAACTCTGCAACAGGGCAGACACCCAGGGAAGTCTTGAAACTTTGAAAAGGGATCTAACAAACAATGAGGATTTGGTGAGAGAGATAATGGTGGTGGGGCCACTTGGCAACAGTGATCATAACATGATCAAATTTAAACAAATAACTGGCAGAGGGACAATAAGTAAATCTGCAGCTCTAACATTAAACTTTCAAAAGGGAAACTTTGATAAAATGAGGAAAATAGTTAGAAAAAACTGAAAGGTGCAGCTGCAAAGGTTAAAAGTATTCAACAGGCATGGACTGTTTAAAAATTCAATCCTATAGGCGCAGTCCATATGTATTCCACGCATTAAGAAAGGTGGAAGGCAAAACGATTACAGTCATGGTTAAAAGGTGAGGTGAAAGAGGCTATTTCAGCAAAAAAAACATCTTTCAAAAATTGGAAGAAGGATCCATCTGAAGAAAATAGGATAAAACATAAGCACTGTCAAGTTAAGTATAAAACATTGATAAGACAGGCGAAGAGAGAATTTGAAATGAAGTTGGCCATAGAGGCAAAAACTCATAATAAAAACTTTTTAAAATATATCTGAAGTAAGAAACCTGTGAGGGAGTCGATTGGACCATTAAATGACCGAGGGGTTAAAGGGGATCTTAGGGAAGATAAGGCCATTGAGAAAGACTAAATGAATTATTTGCTTCCATGTTTACTAATGAGGATGTTGGGGAGATACCAGTTCTGGAGATGGTTTTCAGGGGTGATGAGTCAGACTAACTGAACGAAATCACTGTGAACCTGGAAGATTTAGTAGGCCAGATTGACAAACTAAAGAGTAGCAAATCACCTGGACCGGATGGTATGCATCCTATGGTACTGCAGGAACTCAAAAATGAAATTTCTGATCTATTAGTTAAAATTTGTAACCTATCATTACAATCATCCATTGTACCTGAAGACTGGAGGGTGGCCAATGTAACCCCAATATTTAAAAAAGGCTCCGGGGCGATCCGGGTAACTATAGACCAGTGAGCCTGACTTCAGTGCCGGAGAAAATAGTGGAAAACTATTCTCAAGATCAAAATTGTAGAGCATATTGAAAGACATGGTTTAATGGACCCAGTCAACATGGATTTATCCAAGGGAAATCTTGCCTAACAAATCTGCTTCTTTTTCTTGAAGGGGTTAATAAACATGTGGATA
Source organism: Rhinatrema bivittatum (assembly GCF_901001135.1). Classification (NCBI taxonomy): domain Eukaryota; kingdom Metazoa; phylum Chordata; class Amphibia; order Gymnophiona; family Rhinatrematidae; genus Rhinatrema; species Rhinatrema bivittatum. The sequence continues at coordinate 661,965,727 of NC_042615.1, forward strand.
AAGGTAAACCAGTAGATGTAGTATATTTGGATTTTCAGAAGGCTTTTGACAAAGTCCCTCATGAGAGGCTTCCATGAAAACTAAAAAGTCATGGGATAGGAGGCGATGTCCTTTCGTGGATTACAAACTGGTTAAAAGACAGGAAACAGAGAGTAGGATTAAATGGTCAATTTTCTCAGTGGAAAAGGGTAAACAGTGAGTGTCTTAGGGATCTGTACTTGGACTGGTGCTTTTCAATATATATATAAATGATCTGGAAAGGAATACAATGAGTGAGGTTATCAAATTTTCGGATACAAAATTATACAGAGTAATTAGATCACAAGCGGATTGTGATACATTACAGGAGGACCTTGCAAGACTGGAAGATTGGGCATCAAAATTGCAGATGAAATTTAAAGTGGACAAGTGCAAGGTGTTGCATATAGGGAAAAATAACCTTTGCTTTAGTTACACGATGTTAGGTTCCATATTAGGAGCTACCACCCAGGAAAAAGATTTAGGCATCATAGTGGATAATACTTTAAAATTGTCGGCTCAGTGTGCTGCAGCAGTCAAAAATGCAAACAGAATGTTAGGAATTATTAGGAAGGGAATGGTTAATAAAATGGAAAATGTCATAATGCCTCTATATCGCTCCATGGTGAGACCGCACCTTGAATACTGTGTACAATTCTGGTCGCCGCATCTCAAAAAAGATATAGTTGCAATGGAGAAGGTACAGAGAAGGGCAACCAAAATGATAAAGGGGATGGAACAGCTCCCCTATGAGGAAAGGCTGAACAGGTTAGGGCTCTTCAGCTTGGAGAAGAGACGGCTGAGGGAGGATATGATAGAGGTCTTTAAGATCATGAGAGGTCTTGAATGAGTAGATGTGAATCGGTTATTTACACTTTCGAATAATAGAAGGACTAGGGGGCATTCCATGAAGTTAGCAAGTAGTACATTTAAGACTAATTGGAGAAAATTCTTTTTCACTCAACGCACAATAAAGCTCTGGAATTTGTTGACAGAGGATGTGGTTAGTGCAGTTAGTGTAGCTGGGTTCAAAATAGGTTTGGATAAGTTCTTGGAGGAGACATCCATTAACGACTATTAATCAAGTTTACTTAGGGAATAGCCACTGCTATTATTTGCATCAATAGCATGGGATCTTCTTAGTGTTTGGGTAATTGCCAGGTTCTTGTGGCCTGGTTTGGCATCTGTAACAGGATGCTGGGCTTGAAGGACCCTTGGTCTGACCCAGCATGGCAATTTCTTATGAGGAATAGTCTAAAGTCTGGCAGCTAAAAATTAATGCTAAAAATGGAGTCATACATTTTGGGCTGTAAACAAACAAGGAAGCAGTACAGTATAGGGAAGGGGTCTGCAATTAGAGACTCCTGAGCTGCAGGCATGGCTAGATAACTTTCATCTTAACTGGCCAGATTAAAAAAAAGAATACACGTGGACATCCTGGAACCACGGCCTGTTTATGAATCTTGAACCTTCAATGGAGTCATTAGGGAAGAACCTTGTGTGCTCATGCAGAGCAAAAACCCTAGTGCTGCCACCCCAAATTACTGTGCTCTAGGTAATCACCTAGTCTGCCCTGGGGGAAGGGCTGACCCTACTTCTTGGCCTAGACAGGTTCCCCAAATTCTGTGGGACTGTAAAACTCTGAGGAAGGGAATTCAGCACAAATTCAGCACAGAATTGCCCCCCCCCCCCCAGTCGAGTAACCTTTGTAAACATGGGTTTTCTGAGTATGTGTCTACAATGGGGACAGAGATGGGGAATGGAAATGAGTATGGGATGAGAGGGGGAAAATAATAGTGGGAGACATTTTGAACTTTGCTGCTTGCACATAACAAATTATCACTTCCGTGTTGAGTTGAGTGGCAATCTGTTGCTGTTTCCCATTTCCCTAAATTTGAACCCTGCTGAAAATAATCTCTAAACTCTACAGCTGGTTACAGTTAATACCAAAACACTGAAACAGTATTATTAGGAGTTAATTTAATGTGCCTGCATGCATGTGTGTGTATGTATGTGTTTCACTACATAAACAGAAAATCCAACAGATGCTTTGCTACAACTAGTGAACCACAAACATTAACAACACATACTGTACCAAAGTGCAGACCGCCACACATATATCAAGTTCCTAGATACAGAACTTTAAAAAGTGGACATGATTGAGAATGCAAACATTCATTAAAACAATAAGGCTGAACAAAAGAAACCTTGTGCTGTTAAAATAACTACAAATAAAGCTGAAGGACTCTTCAGAATGAAAATTGTAAGACATAACACTTGTTAAGACCAGTTCAGAGAATCTCTGCAGAAAGGAACTCAAACTACTGAGGAATGCTATTTGATCACTTGGCTGCCTAGGTTTGCAATCACATCTCATCCCAATTTAATTTTTTTTAGGATTACCCAGTGAGTTAATTAGTGCCAAGACCCAGCTTGAAAACATGGAACCAAAGAGAGCCAAAGGCTACAACAGGGTATATTTCCACAAGGTTCCCATTGGAAGAAATATCTCAAAAGCCCAATTTTAATCAGCAACCCGTTTCATTCTGTAGGGCAGTTTTTACACCTTTTGGCGGTCATCTGAAAACTGCCCACATTGCTGCAAAGTCTGAGGTTTTTTATACCAATTGTCAAAATGACTTTCTCTAGAAAAAGTACCCACACAGATTTCCAGCTGGTGGTAGCATTTCCACGCTAGAAGGATTGTGGAGGGGAGGCACAATTTGTGGCCCCTAGTTGAGGACCACGGTTGCAATGGCTGACCTGATGGGGGGGGAAGGGGGTGAAATCCAGGGTATTTGCAAAAGGTGGATAATGGTGCTGTAGCCTAATGCAGGCCAGTTTGAAATGAGCAGGAAGCCCACAAAAACAGAAAGGAACTGCCAGATTAACCCCTCCTCCCTAAGGAGAAAAAAAAAAAAAAGAAAACCTATTTTCCATCCAAAACTAAAATGACAAGAATAAACACTGTCTTCACTGTTTTAATAGCACAAGATCTATTTTTTTTAAATTTATCTCACGATTCCATTCACAAGGAGTATTAGTGGGATTTTGGTTCACAGCCTGCTACTGTAACTCCTCTGCTCCAAATTCACAGTTTATAGAATGAACAAGACTTATGGGCTAATATACTAATCCAAGGGATTTCCCATATGTTAGTGGCCCTGTTCATGAGCAAATGAGCTGGGTAGAAAATCTGCACCTGAATCTGAGCTCACAGGATGACTATCATGGCCTGCTCCTCTAGGTAGGGGGCAACCTTAGAGAGGTTGGGTGATCTAGAGTCGCTGTCTTCTGCCTCATGGAGCCGCAGTTCCCTGCAGATTGAGCCCTTGGATGCAGGCGACTGCCAGGAATTACCAGGTGGAAACAGTAGCATTACTGAAGATAAAGACCAAAGCAGGAAGCAAGAATGTAGACGAGGACCAGGATAGGAGCAGAAACCAAAAGAGTATCCAAGGATCAGAAATCACGAAACACAGGAATACTGCTATGCAACAGGATATCACGGAGCGAACTCTGTGTGGACTGTTGGAACAGCAAAGGTGTGCCAGTCCAAAGCTCCTTATATACAGCTCTCTATTTGGAACACACCTAATGCTGGTCCAATAGGGAGCCTCCACAGGTAGGTATTTTGTGCAGGGTTCTTGTTGATTCAGAGTCCCTGCAGGATCCCTTGGCCTAGTCCACCTGGGACCGAAAGTTCAATCCCTGCTACCCTCAACAGAATTGCCACCCTCAAAAGTATCCCCTCTGGGGTACTCAATCTTGGCTTTTCTCAATGTTCCTGGTAAAATTTGGCCACAAGTTCTTTGACATGGACATTTTGGGCTGGTTCCCAACTGTGATCCTCAGGGTCATAACCTTTCCAGTCCACCAAATAATGCAAGCATCCTCTGATAACTCTGGCATTAAGAATCTGACAGACAATGAATTCTTGGTGCCCTTTCACTGTGACTGATGCTGGAGGAGGGGACAGTCTTCCTAGGAAGATAATAAGTTTATAGAGCTTCAAAAGGAACACTGGATGAATACACAAATTGACTGGAAGCTGAAGCCTGAATGCCACTAGATTTATTTTCTATTGAATAATGAATGGTCCCTTAAACTTCTGCTTAAGCTTATTTATGGATCTCTTGCTCCTTATGTGCTTTGTGGAGATGCAGATCTTGTCCCCTGCTGTGAATTGTGGGGCTTCCTGAAATTGACTATCTGCAAATTCCTATTCACTATTTAGCCTGTTCCAATTCATGTTGGACTTGCATATGAACTTCTGTTAGGGCATTTACCCATTGTGCCACTTGCAGGGACCTTGGATTAACAAGTCTCCCCAGAGTAGAAGTGAGGGTGGATACCATAGTTTGCAAAGAATGGGATGCTTAATTTTGAGTGCTCTGAGTTATTATACATAAATTCTGGCAGAGGGAATAACTCTACCCAGTTTGTCTGAAGAAAATTTCAGAAGCAGAAAAGATACTGCTGTAGAATCTGATTTGACTATTCTGTCTGCCCATTGGTTTGTGGGTGATATGTTGATGACAAATTAAGTTGAACATCCAGAAATGTAGTTATCTTTCACCAGAAGCATGTAACAAACTGGGAGTCTTGGGCAAAGATTATATGAGATGACTGACCATGCAGGTACACTACTTCTTGAACTAGTAGATCTGCTGTTTCATAGAAGAGGGAAGACTCATAGTGGCTATTAATTGGGTCTTTTTTTTTAATGAATGCACCACTACCAGAATCATGGTCTTCTCTTGTAAAGGTGGCAAATCACTAATGAAGCCCAATGATACACATTCTCATGATCTCTAGGATACTGGTAATGCAAGAATAATCCAAGAGGACAATGACATAGTACCTTGTTCCAGGCATATACTTCATAAAAAGTACATACTCTGTTACATCTCTGCTCCATCCCGGCCACCAAAATTCATGGGCAACTAGTTCCTTTGCTTTCTGGCAACCAGGATTACCTGCCAATGGAGAATCATGACAGCTTCAAAGGACTTCCAAACATTCAAGTACATAGAGTTGATCCTTTCTAGAAGGAAGGTTTCCTACTGGCTCCATAAAGTGTCCTTTTCTCCCTTTTCCAGTTCCTGCAGTTGGCCTGTGCAAACTCATCTTGCTGCAGGTTTCCACGTATTACCTCCATTCAATCAGAATTTCTCATTCTGAAAGCAAAGTTCTCTGTTTGGAGGTCTGTGGTAGGAGGTTCTGCTTCTGCAAATCCTTCCCCTTCCCTCCAGGACAAAGCACCTGCCTTATTGTTCATGGAGCCTGGTTGGTATGCTAAATGCAAAATTGAACCAGGAAAAGAAAAGAGTTCATCAAGCTTTCCTGAAATTCATGTTGCATGTGGTCTTTAGAAATTCTAATTTTTTTGTGATCTGTGAAAACTTGGAGTTGGTAAAAGAGCCCCTTCCAGAAGATGATGTCATTTCTCAAAGCCAGTTTTTATTGCCAGGATTTCCTCATCAAAAACATGATATTTATCTGCAGCTGTAATCTTTTGAGCATAGAAAGCACATGGATGGAGGTGGTCTTTGGGTCCCCTTCTTTGAGATAGTATAGTACCAATAGCCACCCTATATGTATCAGCTTTCACTATAAATGATTGCTGTGGATTTGGGTGTACCAGGATTGGGGCCATCATAAAGGTCTTCTTCAGATGATCAAATGCCAGTTGCTGCTGTCACTTAAAATAAGTTCTTGTCTTAAGAATCTCCATTAGTGGAGCCGTCAATTTGGACAAACCCAGGATAAAGCATTGGTAAAGGTTTGTGAACCTCGGGGAGTACTGGATTTCATTAACACTTCCCAGGACAGGCAATTGAGCCACTGGGCTGACCTTACTGGATTTCATCTATATTCCTTTAGCTAAGGCTAGAATCAAGAGTAAAATAATTTAAAAAAACTCCTGAAGACAGGCATTCAATGAGAATAAGAACTGAACCTCTCATTAAACAGGCTTAGGCAAGGCATAAACAGACGACCAGGCAACAAGCTCCCATGATAATTTTTTTAAATGTATTATTTATAATAAGGCATAATTTGCTTTATACTATATGTAACACTTTTTACTTTTACTACTATGTGATGATGTATGGTGTCATTTTAAGATTGTAAGCAGATGTGAAGGTTAAGTCCATACACCGGTATAGAAAACCATGATAAATAAAATAAATAAATAAATAAATAAATAAAACTGTGTGCCAGGAATTCCACTGATTGCTTATCAAATTCACATTTCTTGAGCTTGGTATACAATTTGTATTGCTAGAGATAGTCTAGGACCTGATAGACCATCTGGTCATGCTCTGCTTTATAGTCAGAAAATATCAAAATGTCATCCAGATGTATAACTATGTTTTGATCATGAAATATTTCATTCAACATGTTTTGAAAATTAGCCGAATTGTTCTTAATCCAAATGGCATCACCAGATATTCAAAGTGGCCATACCGTGTTCTAAGTGCTGTCTTCCATTGATCTTCCCTGATCTGGACAAGATTATATGCTCCTCTCAAATTGAGCTTAGTGAATATTTGGGCCGCCTGGAGGCATCTCAACAGTTCATTAACAAGAGGCAGGGGATATTGGCTACTAATAATTACAGTGTTTGAAACTTGATAGTCAATACAAGGCCTTCGTTTGTGCAGAAGAGTGTCATCTCCTTTTTTGTCAAAAACATCCTAGTGTGCTGCATACTTTTCTGTCGGTTGTCCTATTCCATCTTCAAGTGCTAGATAAAATAGAGTGTCTGGATTCTCATTTTCAAATCCTATGTCCCGGGCCTTTTCATTAGGCATACAATTCTGCTGGCAATATATTGATGGGCTCATCAGCTGCTGTATCTTCCAAATGCTATGCATCCCATGTCATTCCATTCACAGAAGGCTTAGAATGAATGGGAAATATGATGAAGTCAAAACAAAGAATCTACTGATGATTAAATATTATGGTTAAAACAAAAGGTTTAGTTTCAAAGGTGACCGTCCTGACAAGGGTGAGCCATCAATGGTCTCTACCATGATGCTTAATCCCTTCTGTCGTATGGAGACCTGCTGTTGCTGAACAAATACAAGATCCAGGAAACAAATAGATGCTCCAGAGTCAATCATGACTAGAGCAGGGATTCCATTACCTCCCCAGGACAGTTTGACTGGAATAGTAAAATGAGAAAGATGTGTTCCCAGGACAATATTGATATTCAGAGGGACAACTAACTCCCGACCCATTCCCTCTACTGGGGCCAAGAATCTGTGCTTCCCTGAGATCTACTGTGGCAGGAATTTTGAAAATGTCCTGAGAGCCTTCAATAGAGGCAAAACCCTCTTTACAGTGGCACTCCTTTTCTTCCTCAGAACATTTCATGCTATTGACTAGCATGAGCTCCTCAAAAGTTAATGATCCATTAATGGAGCCTACCTGCCCTCTCATAATCTGTAACTATCTTTCCTTCTCTTGGTTTCACTCCCCCAAAAGTTTCTCAATTCTTGTGCATAAAGTCAGCAAGGCTTCTAGATTGGCTGGGGGTTCCAACCAAACCAATTCATCCTTGATGTAAGATGCTAAACTCCACCAGCAGGACCGGTTAATTCCAGTTCAATTCATTCCATAACTGGTTAAACTCCATGGCATACTCTGCAATAGCCCTGACAGTGCCCCAAGATCTTACTTTACGCCAACTGAATGCAATCTAGATCACCAAAAGCCTGGGATATGACAACCATGAGCAAGAACAAGAACATAACTAAGACTGTTCAAGACTGGATAATCATTCCAAAATTTGTTACCCATGCCAGGGATTTTTTTGTGAGTAGGATAATCATAAAACCTACTTTAAGTGATTCTGACAGGTATGAGTGTGGGTATAGTGAAACCACAACTTACTTACACTAATGCAAGAAGCCCCGCAACTCACCCCTATTATCATCAAACTTTTCCAAATATGGCAACCAGGGTGTGTCAGGCCTGGTCAGGATTACTCTTTGACTGGCAGTAGTGACAGGGAAGCTGCTCTATTAAGCTGACCTCTGTTTTGGACTAGTTCAAGCTGTCACAGCCCATTCCACTGAAGATGGAAACTCTGTGCATTGCCTATGCAGGGGCACACCTTGGCGAGGTCGGGTGGTCTGGAGCCACTGTCTTCTGCCTGAAGCAGCCACCACTCCCCATGTGTTGACCCCTTGGGTGCAGGCAACTACCAGGATTTTCCAGGTGGAAGCAAGAATGTAGCCAAGGACCAGAACTGAAGTAGGAAACAGGAGTGTAGCTAAGGACCAGGACCGGAGAGAAAACCAAAAGAGTATTTGAGGATCAAGAATCAGGAAACACAGGAACATTGCTAGGCAACAGGATATCACAGAGCAAACTCTGGCCTAGATTTATCAAAATGCGGTAAGTATCGCATGCGATAGCAAAAGGGGCATGGTTTATGCAAATATTCAGAGAGAGAGAGAGCCTGGCCATAATGTCATCTTCCTAGATAGGTATTTGTATCCCTATGGGAGGCCCACCTAGTAACTAGAGGTGAGGTTTAGGTATTAGGGTAGGGGGTTAGGGGCCACTTTGATATTCAAAGTGAGACGTACAAACAGAACAGTGCACTCTTATTTATTTATATTTAAAGGCTTTTATATACCGGAGTTCATGCACTTGTGCATACCACTTCGGTTTACACAGAACAAGGAACAGAAAATTACATCAAACAGATTGAACAATTAAACAAATATACAAGGGGGAGGAGCCAAGATGGCCGCCGGCATGAGACGCTGAACATAGTTGCTCCGCAGATCGCTTGTTTCTTTTCCTGTTAAACTCTTTCTGAATTTCATTAAAATTTCGAAAATGCCACACAAGCGTAAAGGCAGGGTAAGGGTATACCCTCCAAGCCTTCCCAGCCCGGCGGGGCAACGATATATCACCGAGTTCGCGTCGGTGTCCCCGAATGTGGAAGCTCGAAACGCCGCTGCGGTGAAGCCGAGAGAAGCGGCGATATCGCCTGGCGAGATATCTCTGAGCCCACCAGAACCCCGGGGACTTCTGAGCAGCTCTCCCTTCCGACCGGACAGAGGAGTTGAAAACCCGGACGCTGAGGGTGCCGCGGGAGATCAACGTGAGGGATTTTCTGACCGGATTGGAGCAGGGTTCCCCTCCCCCCACCTGTTGGAGGTATGTGAAGGCTCCTCGAGGATATTAGGGGACGAGGATAAGAATGGAGATTCTCTGGGAACAGCTAGAGAAAACCAACGGGAGCAATTGGGGGGAAATATCCTGCAACCCCTGGAGTTTAAAAAGCCAGAAGTTATTACTCTTGAAGCCATTTGGGAACTTATGGCTACTATGGCCCGGACTTTGAATACTCAGTCCCAGTTGATCAGCAAATTTGAAAATAAAATGGGAACTGTGGAAAAGGAACACTTGCAATTGAAACAAGACCACTTAACATGCACTCAAGATTTAACTACTAAAATCAACCAGACTCAGTCCCTTAATTCCTCAATAATGAAGGATTGTATAACTTCTCAAAGGAGACTGGAGTCTGTTGAAAACTATTTGCGTTGTGCAAATGTAAGACTGGTCAATTTCCCAAGAGTTATGGGGGAGCCAAGTTTGGTGACTTTCAAGCGTTTTGCAATGGAGATCCTCAAGATTGAATCAACTAAGATTCCTACAGTGAAAAAACTCTTCTTTTTTAGAAGTAGTTCTCAGATTGCCACAGGAGAGAGAGGAGATGTTTCCAATAATTTGACACAATTTTTGGAGAATTCTGAAATGGAAATCATTGAAAGGGCTACCCTTTTTGTTCAATTCTATACAGAGGAAGAAAAAAATTTCCTAATGAAAGCTTTTTTCCAGAATATGAATAATGATTTCATGGGGGGGGCAGTGAGGGTTTATCCTGATCTCTCACGTCCCACCCAACAACGTCGGAGGTCTTTTTTAGCTATGCGCCCGGAGGTCTTGGCCAAAGGGGCTAGCTTTGCCCTTCGTTTTCCATGTAGATGTATTGTAAAATACTCTGGAAATTTATATGTTTTCTTTATGCCAGACCAACTGAGAAAGTTTTTAGATGGAAGGGCCATAACATGAGTATTAGGGGGTAAAGATGTGTGAGAACACCTAATGCCGGCTTAAATATATAATGTGTATTTCAATAATGTCTTCTCTTATTTTCCTTTGGATATCTCCCCCCCCCTTTTAATTTCCTATGAAAGAACTAATGAATGTTAGGTTATCCATGATATATGTTATATGTATTATGGAAATATATTTTTTTCTTTGTTGACATATTCTGTAATCTCAGTCAAGATATATTCTTGTAATTATTTTGAAAACCCATAAATAAAGAATTAAAAAAAAAAAAAATAAACAAATATACAATTACATCCAACAATTGGGTATAAATAACATGGCTAACTTAGTAGGAACTTAGAGTTTGAGATAAAGGAGAGAAATAGTACCAAGTGGTAACAGAACAATGTAAATGGCTAAATAATAAATATAAATAGTAAATACAAATTCTTATAATAAATACAGGTGTTTACAGATTACAGTCTTCATGAAAAGTTTACGTCTACAGAATAGGGTTAAGTAAATAAGAACTGGCGGTTATTTCTATAGGAGTGAAGACTTCAAAAACTGAGGTTACATCTGGATTAAGAGGTATTGGTGTAGCATGCTCAAATATTTAATGATTTGGAATTGTGAGACCAAGGATAAAATTAGGAGTTGTTTGATATGATTATAAAAGCGAGAATGATTCAAGTTCTGGGATGTGGTTCTGAGCTAGACCTTTAAGTGTAGGCTTTTGTAAAGAGCCAGGTCTTGAGTTTCTTTTTGAATGTTCGAGTACACGTTTCGAGGCGAATGTCCGTGGGGAGGGCATTCCAATGAAGGGGGCTGGCAGTCGAGAATGCACGTTTCTTGAGTGAGGACTTGGCTGAAGGTACGTGTAAGGTGCCTAAGTATCTGTTTCTGATTGGTCTTGAAGACTCGTGTAGGCGAAGTGGAAGGCTTAGATCTAGCGACGTTTGTGAATGGATGTTCTTGTGTGTTATAGTTAGCACTTTGAAGATGATTCTGGATCTGATGATTTGTAATGATTTGATGTCCTTCGGAGTGAGGAAACTCACCCAAAAATGAGATTTGTACAATGTTCTCTCCACCTAGCTTGATGTTTCCCAGGTAGAGAGTCTATCAAGCTAGGTGGAGAGAACATTGCCCAAATCTCATCTTGGAGTGAGATTCCTCACTCCGAAGGTCATCAAATCATTACAAGAGTGCACTGTTCTGTTCGTACGTCTCTCTTTCTCTCCAAATTCAGTGTTATTCCAAGATGACTGTTCATGGATCAGAAACTGAATATCATCTGCATATATTTTAAAGGATATTTCCAGACTTAAGAGTATTGTACAGAGAGAAAATAAGTAAATAATTTTAAACCTTCTATTGAGCTAATTAAAACCTCTACTAAGTAAAACACATTTCAGAACAGTTTTACAATCTCTCATTTTCTCAAACCTTTCTTCTAGGTCTTCCGACAAATGCCGCAGCTACACTTTGTCTGGAGCAAGACAATTTGACCACATCACCCCAAAACTGATGGCTTTGCATTGGCTTCCTATACAGTCAAGAATACATTATGAAGTCCTAACAATAATATTCAATAACATTAACCTGATCAGCAACAATCTGCTAGGAATAACATTTAAACCTCACAACCCCCCAATGAACCCTCAGATCACAGAACAATGGCCTCCTAGAAATCCCAGACTTAAGAGACTCTCATCTAATGTTAACTAGAGATAAGAGTGATTTCAATTGTTGGACCAAAACTTTGGAATTCCATGCCAGAAGAACTTTGAACATTATCAGACTTAAAAACTTGGCTATTCCAAAATGCCTTCTACTTGACAGAAACACCCAGTTCCCCATGACTCAGCTTACCTAATAAACCTTGAACATTAACCCCACCTTGCAAACCCTGTAATCTAGATCTGTTTTCATGTTTAATGTTACTTCCGTTTCTTTGAATGTTTACCCACCTTGTAACACTCGTATTTATGAATGTTTTTCCTGTAAACTGTTGTGATCTAGTGATTCTCACATTGAATGGTGGTATATAAAGCATTTAAATAAAAATAAATAAATAAATATTGACTAATGTACTCGAAAGGGCTGAACCCTGGTTGGAGTGGTTAACTCCAACCAGGGTCACACCTAATGTTGATCCATCTTTACTTTGCTTAGAATTTTCTGTAGGGTTCTTGGTGATTCAGAGTCCCTATGGTTTCACTGCGGGATCTCCTGGCCTGACAATAGCCAACAAAAAGACAACTTCACCTCACTGAAGTAACATTGTCTTTTTTTGTGGAAACTAACCTGTAAAGATGTTTTCACACACCAATTTTTGCCGAATTCTGAGTTAATGAGCTACTCTGATGATAGTGTATCATAGCAGCTCATAAACTCAATTTTAGTAAACTTGCACGAAAGTTTACTATTTGTGAAGGGGGAAAGTACTAAGTGATTTTGCAAAATAGGGTTTCACGCAAAAAAAAAAAAATACCCACCAAATGCCAAAATGTGAATGGTTTTACATGTTTTGTGGCATATGGAACATTTTTTTATATGACTCCCCCTTTTGCAAAATCACTTCTTTTTACATCAGCCTCTTGGTATTAGCAGATTAATTCAAATGAACAAGGAGAATATGCAGTTTACTGCAATCAGGATTTGGTATGTGATAAGATCTATAGTTTTATCTACAGGCTAGGTTCATCAGTAATCAAAAGCACCCAATGAAGTATAAAATCTTACTTAACTAGAGTGTTAACACAGTATAATCAGAACATTCTTCATCATCTTTTTAAACAAGAAAAGCTCGCTTATATTTGGAGAGCTCACCAACAAGAAACGTTTTTGTATCATATTTTGGAAATAAAACCTTGATTTCACCCATTACGACTTGGCTGGATAAAAGAATTGAAATATCTTGCTTAATCAGAGCAAAATCTGTCGCTGAGACAAATTTTCTTTGTTTTGCATAACTCTGGCACACCAAGGAAAATATAGAACTGGTGGCCCTCAGATAATAAAACACATTTTTGTGGCCACCTGTATATCTAGACTTTTATATATATCTTTTTCAAAAGGATGGCTATCAAGGGTTCCCCCAGATTTCCAATTATTTGAAATACTTTTGGTATCAGAATTTCCTATCTCAGAAATACTTTCTTCAGTCTATGAAAATCCCAAAGTCTTCACCCCCAAAGCAGAGTTAGATTTAAGCACATGATAACATTTGTCAATTTTCAGTTTTACAAGGCTCCACAATTTTATTCAAAGAATCACACTTTTAAGAAGCAAAACTTTTTAAAGTAATCCCATATAACACAGATGTACAGGAAAGTAAGAAAGACTTTAAACAAATGATCCAATTGATAAGTCAAAATTTGAGAAAGGAAGGCAATTATTTCATCTAGACCACTGGAGATGTTTTTCCAACCTGTATAAAAGATCAACTATCATGTTGATTAATAAATGCAGAGTCGATGCAAGTGACTTCAATTATGAATTGAGTATAAGAGAGACACATAATGGGGCGGATTTTAAAAGCCCTGCTCGCGTAAATCCGCCCGGATTTACGCAAGCAGGGCCTTGCGCGCCGGTGCGCCTATGTTCCATGGGCCTGCCGGCGCGCGCAGAGCCCCGGGACTCGCATAAGTCCCGGGGTTTTTCGAGGGGGGCGTGTCTGGGGCGTGTCAGGGGTGGGGCAGATTGGCGCGGCGTTTTGGGGGCGGGACGCGGTGTTTCGGGGGCGGGCCCGGGGGCGTGGTTTCGACCCAGGGCGGTCTGGGGGCGTGGCCGCGCCCTCCGGAACCGCCCCAGGTCACGTCACGGCGCGCTAGCGGCCCGCTGGCGCGCGGGGATTTACTTCTCCCTCCGGGAGGCGTAAATCCCCCAACAAAGATAGGGGGGGGTTTAGACAGGGCCGGGGGGGTGGGTTAGGTAGAGGAAAGGAGGGGAAGGTGAGGGGAGGGCGAAAGAGAATTCCCTCCGAGGCCGCTCCGATTTTGGAGCGGCCTCGGAGGGAACGGAGGTAGGCTGCACGGCTCGGCGCGCGCCGGCTACACGAAATCGGCAGCCTTGCACGCGCCGATCCAGGATTTGCGCGGCTACGCGCGTATCTACTAAAATCCAGCGTACTTTTGTTTGTGCCTGATGCGCCAACAAAAGTACGCGGATGCGCACTTTTTAAAAATCTACCCAAATATGTTTGCCTAAACATGACAACTTTGCTGCACACCATGTTCACAAGAGAGGAACAGGATATATATATAATATTTTTCCCTTCACTTGCAACAGGATGCAACATAGTGTTACAAGGCAATGTTATAGTTATGATATATAACTTGTAAACATTTCACACTGCATTCTCCAGGAGAATAGCTGTAACACAAGAGAAAACCAATGCTATTATATTTCTGAACTCATTAAACTTCCCTTTAAATATGAATGTTCTTACTCCAGATTTTGTTTCATTTTTACATCAAAATATATCTGTCTAATCAAGCTGGCATCAAGAGCCTTACTAGACTCCTGTTAATCACATTTTTATCCACGTGTGGCAGACCCCCATCCCCACCCAGGTCTGGCCACTAGATGCCACTAGTTTCCCTATATAGAAAATACTAATAAGGAGCCATCCATTTCCCTCAGTCCCTCCCACCTGGAGGATCTGGATTCAATGCCTCAACACTATTTAGCCCAGTCACTTTAGAACACTGGGGGATCAGTATGAGGAAGTCTTTGAACAGTAAGGATGTCTAAGTTTCACACTCTGATGAGGCCTCCCAGCTTCACCTAAATGGAGTTTCTGTTAGAAGTGACACATCATGCACCCCCTGCCAGAGGGTCCTTCTCCTACTAATTTATAGAGAGAGAGATTGTTATGCCTGATACCCATTTGGAGCGAAAGGGCACTCACAGGGGACCAAAGACCTGTGAGCCCACCCTAAACCCTAGGTGGGCAAGCACCACTGACGGATCCTGCTGCGAGAGTCAGTGAGGGCTGAAGAGGTACCCAGTTTAATAAATTTAAAAAAAAAAAAAAAGCTATTTTATTTCTCAAATTTCCATTATAATTAACAAAGAACATCTCTGCACAGAAACTTCATGAGTGACAAAAATATGGAAATAAAATAAAGGAAAAACATTCTAAAATAATCAATCACTCATTACAACATTCAGAAAACTGGTGAGGAGAAAAGAACAGTAAGCAAAAAGGAAAAGGCATTAGCACTGAGCATAAACCCAGTCTAAAATTTAACAGACGTATCAACTCAAAGCTCTAGGACGTTAAGGCTCATCTCTATTTCTACAGTCAATAAACAGTCTAAGCTGCTCAGGAAGAAAAAAACAAAACAAAGGACTATGAATTTAGCTTCACAATGCACCTGCAGGGATATCTCAGAAGGAAGGAAGGAAGCACCCAAGGTCAAGATCTCCTGGCACATACCCAAAACCCTTTCATTCTTTCCTGCGTTGCCTTGGCTAAATCTGGGTAAATTCATATTTCAGTTTAGCTTTTGAAGTTTGTTTTTTTTTTTTGTTTTTTGTTTTTTGTTTTTTTTTTTTTTTAACATGGATGGTTTTTGATCCCCCCCCCCTCCCCACAGGGACTGCAGTTCTAAGAACTAGCCTGATCCCACTTGACTTTTCCCCACAAGAAGTCCCCCCAGAAACAACAAGCAAGGATAGAACAAGATCTGGAGACCCCAACTGGATCTCCACATTATGGGACCAGGTCAGGCTGGATGTCCAAGGAGATGACCTAAGGTAGGATTTTTGCTGGGGATTAGGGACCCCTTCACTAGGATTTCCGGATAGCCATTGAGTCAGTTTTTCACATTAAATATCACCATGGGGCTCTACCTAGATGCCTGAATATAAGGACACCTACCTACCTGGAACTACACTTGTACCAGCACATTAGATGTAACTTCAACATTATTAACTAATGGACTTTAGTTTACAATTACATATCAGTAAACGTATTTTTATACCCAGATCCTGGTCCTGGGTAATTTATTACAGCCTCTCACCTGATGAGATGCCACTACAGTCTATATAAACACTGGGAGCAGCATAACATCATCTGGACCAAAAGCGAAAGCTTTCTACCATAAAAAGAATTCCCTCCCCCCCCCCCCCAAGTTATTAAGAGTTAAGTATGAGATGGAATTTGCTAGCCAGAGCAGCTCCTGAAGAAAAATAAATAAGTCTGTGTGCCCTTAAGGTTAAAACCCCACTAAGGGTTACACATGGAATCACACTTAAGATGCAAAACATCTTTTAATGTAACGCCCAAGTGGCACAGATGTACAGGAAAGCAGAGAGACTGATTGAGTTCATTTAGAGTCAACAGTAATTCTTGACTCCTTCAGGATCAGGCATGCTTTATGAATAAAAAAATGAACTGAGTTGAATATGTTCACTAAATGATGTACACCCTGAGCTTGATTTTCCAAGGATTTTCACCCATTCTTTGACATTCATTTTTGATAAATGAAACGTTTTGTTTTAATTCCATTAAACCACCTACAACAGTAAACAGAGAAAGCAATAACATCAGTGTTTTCTAGTACTTTCCTGTATTTTGTGGGTGGTTGCGAGCCATAGTCAAATGCTTCAGATGCTCCTTTACAGTTCTAAACAATCTTTTTCAAAAGCTTCTTCCAAAAGCCATTTCCTAACTTCTAAAATTACACAGTCCATTCCCAAAATGAATCCACTTGACTATAGAAATACATTAAAACTCTACTGCCAAACAAATACTACAGCCATCTCCTCTGTTCCTTCGGGGCAGCTCCACTTTTAGGTTTAGATTATTTATTCATAAGCTGAATAAAAGCATTAATCATTTTTACTTTATTTTACTGTCATCATCTTGCTACATTGCTGCCATTTATGAGCCACCATCTCCTAAGTGATACGCTTACTCTGGTTCTTGTTAGCACAGTTGAATAGGAGGTGGTTGCTAACAGGGCTGTTGAAAAGAGCGGGCAAGAAGAGCAACCAACTAAAGTGCCAGACTGGAGAGGAGGCAACGCGATTTGACAGGACTTGGGAAACTAGCACACCATACGATAGTGGTATGAGCTGTAAGCTCTTGTGTGGCTGCCAGTTTGCGGCCCCATCAACAGAAAGAAACCTCAATAGGCTGGGCCATCAGAGGAGGACCTGGGGTGCTAGCAAGCCCAGTGACAAGCCCAGTTGCTAGCAGAACAGAAGGAAGAGATGAAAAGGACTGTTATTTTTGGAGATCCACAAGTTATGACCAACAGCAGGAAAATTATGGGAGAAGGTAATGGCACAGTTATGGTAACTGCTCCATCCTGCCATGTGCCTTGAACATTGGCTTATTTTATCAAAATGTACAATACGACGTGCTTAACATGTGCAAGGGAAGCCGTACCTGTCCAAGGAAACTATAGCAGTTTCATTTACTTCTGGAATATCATCTGCTTTGACAGTTATGTTGATTTCTGTGTCACTCTGTCCTGGTAAAAAGGTCACAGAACCATTAAAGGGACTTAAATCTTCAAAGGTTATGGTGTTTGGATTAAGCCCAGAAGGTTTCAGACTCCAGAAAACAGTAGCTACGCCATCAGTACCATCACGGTGTAACACAATGGAAATCTACAAGGAAAACATAACTAAGAAACACATGGGATAAGAAGCAACAAACTAACCTCTAGTAGAATGATGTTTTGTGAAAAAAAAAGGGGGGCAGGAAGGTGATAGTGGGCCACACTGCACACTATCACCCCCATGTGTAGTTATTTCCTGCACTGCTGCCGGCGATAATGTGAAAAACATTATCGCTCGCAGCGCTGCTGGGAGATAACTCCACCCAAACCCCGCCCACACCCCTTCCCCTAATTTTAATAATACCGCCGACAATGCGGCCGGTATCGCATGCGATAAGGCCCTACCTCACGCGATACCGGCACATCGCACAATAATGAATGACCCTGAAATTTAGAAATACTAGGTTTGCCTACTTATTAAAACAAATACCTGTAACTTCATTTGACTGGAATTGTAGCCCCTTCCCTTATTTGCAACCAGAGAAGTACAAGCCATTAGAGATGTGAATCGTGTGCCAGATCGTCTTAACAATAAGATTCGGCTGGGGGGGGGGGGGGAGAAAAATCTGATCGTTAAGATATGTGAATTGGAATCGTTTCCGATTCCAATTCACATCGCTAATTTTTTTTTTTAGGGAGGCCTGCGCTGCTAAAAAAAGAACCCACCCGACCCTTTAAATCGACCCCCCCTCCCGACCCCCCCAAAACCTTTTAAAATTACCTGGTGGTCCAGGGGGGCCTCGGGGAGAGATCCAGGGGGTCTCGGGGAGAGATTTCCCGTTCCCAGGCATCAGCTGTTCTAAAAAAAAAAAATGGCGCCGATGCCCCTTTGCCCTTACCATGTGACAGGGTATCCGTGCCATTGGCCGGCCCCTGTCACATGGTAGAAGCACTGGATGGCGCCGGGAGGGTGGGGGAGGCTAAGGGGGGTCGATTTAAAGGGTCGGGTTGGTTTTTTATTTTTTATCGGGATATCGGTGCCATTTTAATTAGTGGCAGCCAAAATGGCGCCGATGGTCCGAGAGCGGGAGATCGCGCCGGGACCCCCCCCAACTGGACCACCAGGTAACTTAACATTTTGGGGGGGTTCAGGAGGTGGGGGAGGGTAAGGAATTGGTTTTAAAGGGTCGGGGTGGGTTTAGGGGTTGTTTTGGTGTGCCGGTTTTCCCGCCCTCCCCCAAATAATTCCCGTGCCCTATTTAACGATACAATACAAATGCCCCTGACGATAAATCAGGGGCATTTGTATTGTATCATGCACTCTAACGATTTAGAACAATTTTAAAATTATCTGACGATAATTTTAATCATTCAAAAACGATTCACATCCCTACAAGCCATATTCCAGGTCTGGTTAATTAATATTTCCAATAGCCACTGGATTTTTTTTTTTATTACTGTTCACATTATCAAAGTTTTCACTTTATCACATGGAGAACAATTTTCAAAGCTCTTTCTGAAGGAAAACAGCTGTTTTCCAATGGAAAAAGCCCCACTGAAAATTGCCCATCCTCTTCTGCATCAGAAAAGAGGCAGGGTTAGGTCAGTGAGGGTAAATCCATGCAGGGCTTTATTCAGAACCCCCCCCCCCCCCCCCCCAATGAGGATTTTCTGTGCACACATTTATACCTACTTCAAGTAGCCCCCATCCTCTGTGGAGTTTCCATTTGAAAATGTTAATGCATGTCAAATACCCATGGACCTGCTAGCATTACAGGCTATTTAAAAACTGCCCCTACAGACAGCTCTTCCCTGAGACCTTGGCTCTCCTTGTATGCTCCATTGCCTGAGATACAAACTTGGTTTATCTCTGGCTTTCCCTTCACTGCTTCACCATTAAGGATCCTCTGTGCTTATGCCATACTTCCTTGAATTACATTATTTATTTATTTTATTTATTTATAGAATCTTTTATACCGAGGTACTTATAGCTATACATCACCTCGGTTTACAGGGAACAATAACTTAGCAACAGGCTTTACATATAACAGTTTATATAGTAGAACAATAATCAGGAACAGGCTTTCCATTAAACAGCAACAATCTATACAAATAATAAAAATGAAAATAGTGGAATTAAAGGTAAATCTGCTAACTTCATTAGCTATAATAACCATAATGTATTAAACTTCTGGCTTTACACTGTTTTTGACTACTGCCTGGCTTTCTATGTGTGATCACATCACCCCTAGACTTAAGGTTCTTCACTGGATTTCTATTCATTTACGAATCACTTAGAAAATTGCTTTGTTATTGTCAAACTCTTAGCAATTAATTCATTTCCTTGGGCTAACGCCCTTGGGTGGGTCTACAATCCTACCCAATCCCTGCGCTCCTCTGAAAGAGGTTTACTAGAAGTCCCTTCAGCTTGGCAACTTCATCTAGCTGAAACACAAGAATGTGCATTCTCTGTGGCAGCCCCAGAGGTAAAGAATTCTTTACAAAAACTCTGCGCCTCACGACATGCTCAAAAACTTTCAAAGTAATGCTAAAAACCTTTTTATTTGAGCTGGTTTTTGATTAGTAACTAACAGAATGTAGTGATGAGCTGATTAATGTTGTCTTCTTGTGGTTTAAGGACTGTTTTATTTTATTTGTAAAATATTATATTCAAATTGTAAACCACTCTAGGCCATGGTATGTAGTGGTGTATACATTTTTTTTAATAAAGATAGTTTGGGCGTACACCAATCTTTCTGTGAACAAATATGTTGTGATGTAACTCCTGATTGTATCCCCTTCAAACTTCATATCATGACCTCTTGTTCTAGAACTTCCTTTCCATTGAAAAAAAGGCTTATTAGGTATTCAATGTCTCTCATATCCTCTACAATATACATATGAAGATCCTTAAGTCTCATGCGAAAAGCTTTTTGTGCAGTCTCTGTACCATTTTGGTAGCTTCTACTCTTTCTACATTCTTTCCGAGGTACAAACTCCAGAATTGGACAACAATACTCCAGCTGAGCTCTCATCAACATCTTGTACAGAGGCTTCACAACAGTTTTTCTACTAGTTATGCCTCTTCTTATGCACCCTAGAAACTCTCTGCCTCTGGTCACTGCCATGTCACATTATTTCACTATCTCAACATCATCAGGTATGATCAACCCGAGGCCTCGTTCCTGCTTGGAGGACAATAGCGTCTCATCTCCCATTTATTTATATAGATAGAAGATCCCAAATATGTAAATAAGTGGTTAAGGTAAAGTTCAATTGTTGCTTAAATGTAACTCATACATGTAAATTAATGCCTAAGTATTTTATTGGTTGGTTGTGTACTGGTGTATTATATATTATATACATAATGTATGGTATCACTTGAAACATTAAAGACCTTATCTACATTTGGACTAATTTAAAATAGACTGCTTCAAATTATTAAGTAAAACTTTCAAAGAAAAAAGTATTCAAACAGATTAAATATTTTTCCATATATTAACCATAATTTAATTATATTTATATATGTATTTATGTTGCTGTTTCATGGATTCATAAGTTAATTAACCTGGCATCCTACTAAAATTTAATGGCCAAAAAATGTTCTACCACTTTTCCCCCGATTTTGCTCTAAAAAAATAAGCAAACAATTGATTAAAAGGAAGAGGCAGGTTGTCTTTACTCATTGGTAGATGTTTCTAAGTGACAATGCTGCCAACTCATTATTGTGTTTCTGTGTCTAAAGTGATAAACAATGGTGGTCATGTCCAGCATTGAAGCTAGAATGATTTGCCCACAATCAAACTGAGCATCAGTGGGAAATCCTGAACTCATTCCTAGAACTTCTTCTGAAGTATTGTCTCACGCTCTAACCACTAAACCACTCCTCCTAAACAGGACATGAAAATAAACTTGTATTGGCAATTATTTCTTAAAAAGTACAGCAGGCAAAGAGAGTTTGTTGATAAGAAATTTCCTGAAAATGTGCACACAATTGAATATAAACTCGTACATACCACATTAGTAGAGAAATTCTCTGGTTCATTAACGATGATTGACAGATTGCTAATAAAGCCAATTTCTCCATTTGCAATGTCAGGAGTGACTTTCAGGGAAATATTTTGGATATCACCCAGTCTAGGACTTACAGATGGGATTAGAGGGGTGATGTTCACCAGTTCAGCAGCTTCTAGCTACAAGTAAAACAATGTGGTACAGTAAGAGCAGAGCATCCATAAATTAGAAAACCATACTATTTATTTCAAGCATTTTATAGCTGCCTACCCAACCAATGCAGACCACCCAAAGCAGTATACCATAAAATCACAATTACAACAAGCTACAAAAAAAACAGGAAAACACATCAATTTGTGAGCACAACCAGCTAACCCTTCTGCAATAGAAAACAAATGGCAAAAATTAACTATTCAACAGCCATGTCTTGAGCTTCTTTCTAAAAATTCTGCAATTTGTATGAAGCAGATTCAAGATGGAACCTAACGATATATTATTTGTAATAAAAAAATAATTAAAGGTGCTTTTTGTTTACCCCCATCTATTGTAAAATTCTGTCTGGGTCATGTTAGTAATATCAAGGCCACGGATAACAGAGTTCCTTTATTTTACAATTCCTTTCCTTAAGGCCACCAATGAAGAGTGGGTGACTCGCCAGAATGATGGCTATTGACACAATACCCTTACTAAATAAACATACACATGCTTACTGTGACTCCTACATCGCTCTAAGCTTCAACAGCAAGAGGTAATGGAAAAAAGGATTTGCACTCATAAAGAGGGGAGTAGCTGGCTTGTTACGGCGGTTACTACCCCAAACCAAATATGCCTGATACTTCACTTTCAATGCATATACAGCATAGCTCTCTGCTTCAATGACAGGGGAGAAGAATAACTGATACTTCACACATCCAGCAGAGCTCTCTGCTACAACGGCAAAGGAGAAGAAAAAGGGTTCGCACTCAAAACGCGGGGAGTAGCTGGCTTGTTACGGCAGTTACTACCCCAAACCAAATGTGCCTGATACTTCACTTTCCATGCATATCCAGCATGGTTCTCTCCTGCATCGGCATGGGAGAAAGACTGATACATCACGCATTTCCAGCATAGCTCTCTGCTTCAAGGGCAGGGGGAAAAAAAAAAAAAAACTGATGCTTCACGCATATCCTGCATAGCTTCAACGACAGGGGTGAAGAAAAAAAAGGATTCGCAATCACAAAGCGAGGAGTAGCTGGCTTGTTACGGCGGTTACTACCCCAACCAAATGTGCCTGATACTTCACTTTCAATGCATATCCAGCATGGCTCTCTGCTTCTACAGCAGGGGAGAAGAAAAAAAAAAAAAACCAACAAGAGCTGTACAACATAGTCTAGGTAAAACAAATAAGCATGGGTGTAGCTTGCTTATCGCGGCAGTTACTGCCCCTACTACCCCTAACTAATCAAGCTAGATATTTCACTTGCATGCAGCTCCATCACTGCTCTCTACATTAATGGTGGGGGTGGAAGGGGAATAGAACAAGGAGCTAAGAGTAACAGATAAGAATGAGAGAAAAAATGTGTGAGGCTTGCTGGGCAGACTGGATGGGCCATTCGGTCTTCTTCTGCCGTCATTTCTATGTTTCTATGTTTCTATGTTTCTATGAGATCTGGAGCATCACAGAGCTCTAGAATATAGTTGGCATGGATGAAAAATACAAAAAAAAAAAAAAAAAGTGGCAAAACTTTTAAAAGTTAGAAATCCAAAATCTTCTACACTATCCATCACTGCCTTAACCCTATAAATCCCCTGCAAGTGTGAGCAACCTCCAATAGTTAACAACTTGTGCCCAAGATGATTCTCATCATCCAAAACAGAGTAAGAAAACAAATTAGTGCTCAGTGCTCACAGTACTTCTCAAAACTTCAAAACATGTGTTCTCCACTCAGGGTCCTCCATCTCCTCCATGATAAAAAAAAAAAAAGAAAAGAGCATAGAAGTACTGGGACAATACAATGCAATTTTAAAAAGCACTACTTGGGGGAGGGGGTGTTGGTATTCTTACATCTTATACCAAGCAATAAATTGTGCCATGGTAAAGCCAAGGAAATATAACATTTTTTTAAGGGAAAAAAAAGAAAATGGATTAGAAATAAATCAAATTATTTTGTAGCAGCATCAAGTACTGGTGGAAGTCTTCAGCCCATTCCAGGACAGGAGGGACATATAGGAGAGACAGTACAGTGAAGAGAATGCAGCCGTCTCAGTTCCTGGGGTGAGGGGTAAGGGGCAGGGAAAAACTCACTGGTGCAAAGACCAGAAGAAAAACAGAAGGCAACAGAAAGTCCCAAACCTATTAAAATAGAAACCACAATCATGGAGGGCATTTCATGAAGCCTACAATAGCATTTAACACAAGACAACTAAGTATATTTCTGTCATAACCTTAAAAGCAGTTTTCTGAAGAAGACTAATTTGTGGCATATGCATAATTATAACTAGCAAACAACTTTCTGTTAATAATGTTAAGGGTGTGGCAAAAACAATGTTAAGGGTGTGGCAAAACAAAACCACATGAGAACAGAAACAGAGTTAAATCTGGTACCATGTGCAAAGAATAACAGTAAGGTCCCCGTTCTGATCTGTTTAATTTTATAACCCATAATTGAAACTATAGTAATCCCTAGAGAAAGGTTTGAGGGCCAAGATGTAGTAAATACAGGCCTGGATTTGTCAATAGGCCCTCATTTTACCTGTGTCTAGTGTGGGAAACATTTAGCAGCAGCAGTCTGGCTAAGATTTGCTGCCTTCCAGTTCTGTTGAAACTCATTCCGCAGAGAGCAGCCTTCTGCTACCCTCTAACAAAACCTTACAGGAGGTAGAGGGGTAAAAGTACCAAAAGGGCCTAGGGGCGGCAAAATCCTAAATCCCTCCCTGAGTATATCTGGGCTTTCGTAAATCCAGACTGGATAAAAATTGAAGATTTACAAATCCTCTGTTTTATTATAAATAATATGGGGCAGATTTTCAAAGCCTTACGCACGGAGGGGGGTTACGCGTGCCGGGCCTATTTTCAAAAGGCCCGGTGGTGCGCATAAAGCCCAGGGACGCGTGCAAGTCCCGGGGCTTAAAAAAAAGGGGTGGGGGCGGGGCCAAAGCCTCCAGGCACAGCGGCCATTTGGTGCTGTGCCAGGGATCGTGGGCCGGCCATCGACCGGCGTGCGCAACCTACGCCTGCCCAGAGGCAGGCGCAACTTCTAAAATAAAAAGGTTAGGGGGGGTTTAGGTAGGGCTGAGGGGCGGGTTAGGTAGGGGAAGGGAGGGGAAGTGGAAGGAAAGTTCCCTCTGAGGCCGCTCCGAAATCGGAGCGGCCTCAGAGGGAATGGGGAAGCCATCGGGGCTCCCCTAGGGCTCGGCGCGTGCAAGGTGCACTAGTGTGCACCCCCTTGTGCGCGTCAACCCAAATTTTATAACATGCGCGCATACATTTATGCGCGCCGGGTGGCTCACACAAATGTACGCCTGCGCGTACATCTTAAAATCCGGCCCTATATCTTTATTTATTTATTTATTTTTAGATTTTTATATACCGGTGTTCCTATATGAAATAAAGATCACATTTATTTATCTTTAGGTGTTTACAGCTTATAAAAAATGTTCCATCTTGAATCTGCTTCATAAAAATAGCAGAATTATCTCACTTTTAGAAAGCAGCTCACGACTAGGCTGTTTATCTCTTATTTTAAAAATAACAGTTATACTTTAATCTCATCACATACTTGCTAACCCTACATATAGTCACATAAAAAAGAATTAATGGCTCCATCACACACACACATATACTCGTGAGTTACCAACCACTCAAATATGGGCATTCATTTCAGTTTTTCATCTCCGGATAATGGTTCTAGTTTGCCCAGGACTTGCTTCTGGAAAGATCTGGGCATTCAGTTTGTTTCTCAGCAGACTAAAAAGTCACATATGCAAACACACAGACTAGACAGGATTGTTCTTGTCTATGCTTATGCGGCTAAGGCAGGGCTTCCCAAACCTGCCCTGGGGACCCCATAGCCAGTCGGGTTTTCAGGATGTCCACAATGAATATGCATGAGATAAATTTACATATCATGGAGATGGATTATGCAAATTTATCTCATGCATATTCATTGTGGATATCTTGAAAACCCAAATGTCTGTGGGGTCCCCCCAAGGCAGGTTTTGGTAGCCCTGGGCTAAGGCCTTAAATTCTTGTCCTATGCCATTAATACAGTACTGTGTATGTCTAGAAGCACTCGAGAAAAATTTAATTGTAGAAGTAGTAAAATATCCTTTACCTTAGTCCAATATTGTCATTTAACCTTTATTTTTGCTTATGTTTTGATTTTGGAGTTACAAAGGAATATGACACTTTTGTTTGCCTAACTGTTTAAGTAATAAGAAGCTCTATATTCAAAACCCATTTAGACAGATAACTTTATCTGTCTAAATGGCAAATACGGCATATTCAGTGACTTATACATCTAAATTCTGGATAAATCAGGGGAGATCCGGGGGCAGGCGGGATGCATGGAGTTAACCACATAAAATATCCAGTTAACTCCGATATTGAGAATTAGCTGGATAATATATCATGATATCCGTATGGAGACATATACACCCACTTTCAAAAAAAAACTAAAAACCTGGCTCTTCCTGCAAGCCTACCCCACGTCACCCCCCATTACATAAACTGCATCTGAAATGGATAATCCCAACCCACAAATTTGAACTCGG
Organism: Rhinatrema bivittatum; assembly: GCF_901001135.1. Lineage (NCBI taxonomy): Eukaryota > Metazoa > Chordata > Amphibia > Gymnophiona > Rhinatrematidae > Rhinatrema > Rhinatrema bivittatum. Next base: position 661,992,120 of record NC_042615.1, read on the forward strand.
CCTGAATACGGATTACGATATGTCTCTGAGTTTGGTACATTTTGCTGACGGAACTTTTATGTTTATAGTTATTTATATATATATATATAGTTTATAGTCTGTAAATCAATCATATTTCGTCCCCTCCCGTGTATTGTTTTCCCTGGTTTTGTTAAGGGCTATGCCCCAAAGTTTATTGTATATATCTGTTCTTTGTAAGGGCTCCGCCCAAAAGTTCTTGTTATCTGTGAACCAATGCGATGTGCGAACGGACATCGGTATAGAAGAGACGCTAAATAAAATAAATAAATAATATATCCAGCTAACTCTGGTGGTGCAGCTGACCTGTTCTAAAGTTAACTGAATAAACTTATCTGGCTAACTTTAAACTAGCCAGGTATATTCAGCAGTGCGGTTATCCCACTAGCCTGATAAACCTATTCAGCTAAGTAGCCAAGCCGCACAGCGGTTGAAAATGGACCTCGGTGTGAATGGAGGACTTCTAGGGGGAATGCACCCTGTGATACAGAAGAGTGAGCTCTTAGGTGGGGGAGTGAGGGGAATTTGAAGTGGCCCAGAAAGGAGTCTGGGGAATCTTTGTGGACCTGCTGGTTCATCCAGCCCAGTACAGCCCCCACCACCATGGATGCTGGAGAGCAAACAATATGCTCCTAGGCATTTGCCAAGAGCCTCCTGGGGGAACTATGGACCACAGTTATGGTTTGGGAGATCCTATGGCCTTATCTGGAGTTCCTTCTGAGAAGAAATCAGTGAAAGGATGTGAATACTAATGAGCTTATGCATGAAGGTTGATTAAGGCAACAGGATAATTGGAGGGAAGAGATTAAGATCTAAATCAGTGTTTCCCAACTTTTTCACACAAAAGGCATATCTATATTAACAAGAATGTTGTGTGCTAAACCAACCCGCAAGGAGCAGGCAGTGTGGACATGGAGAAGACCCATGCCAAAGGAAAAAAAGCTAGGAAAGCACTGAAAGCCCCTCCAATCTCTCTTCCAATTCTAAAACAAAGGGAGAGAGGGACAGTGACAAATATGAAACCATCACAATGGACCAGCTCCCTCTACATACCATTGCAGGAGAAGGAAGGATTCAGTGTGATGTGAGCAGCCAGCTCAATTAGTTTACCTTGACTGTCAGAGCTCCTTCACTGCTGCTGCTCTCAACATTCAGTGCAATACTCAGTGCACACTCTCCCCGTCTTACTCAGCCTGGGGAAGGGCTCAGACAGAGAAGATAAGGTTGTGTGCAATGTGTGTGCTGTACAAAGTGGGTCCCAGCTACCCTTGTGCTGTATGCTGCCCAACAGTTACCACACTCTGGGGCTAATGCTGTAGCTAGGAAGAAGAGGCCTGTATGATTATGCATATTCTCAGAAAGGAGATCCTACAAGTGTTCCTACAAGTTCCTACTGGTGTTTCTTGTTGCTGCAAGGTGCTGAGCTCAAAGCCTTGGTGTGGGCCTGAATCTGATCTGATCTGACTTATCCATGGCGCACCTGATTAGATCTGAAAGTGTGCGATGGCACGCTGGTTGGGAAGCACTAATATAACTACTCAGCTAGAGGAAGAAGTGCAAAGTGTATTTAGTTTGGTCCTGCAGTGAATCTTGTGAATCATTTTTTTTGGTGATTTTTTATTGTAAGTTTGTTTATTGGTACCCCAAAAGAATAAAAGTTTACAATTTTGCAATATAACTCATGGAATGAGACTATTTACTAAAACCTAGCATAGCCCCTGTCCGCGGGGGCACACGGAGAGGGTCACAGACAATGCAGGGCCTCATGACCTCTGGGGTTCCCGCACAGGTTGTGGGGGGCGGGGGGGGGGGGAAGTAGAGTCTTTTTAAGGCCCTTAAGGTTTTATTCTCTCTGGGACTCTGCCTGTTCACCAGTCCATTCACTCCAAGAAAACATGGTCCACACCAGTACTATTGCTCAAAACCAAAAACTTTTTACCAAACTGTTGGCATGGTAAAAGTCCAAAGACAGTACACTGAGAATAGTGCACCACAGGAACTCAATCAAAAAGACAGTGCAAAATAAACACAGACTTTTTTCACACCTCTTCCCAAACAAGTCAGCTCTTTGGGATGGGTATATCCCCTTTCATCCTGGGCCCACCTAGAACCTGTTTGGTAGCTGTAATCTTTTTCCTTAAGGGTTCTTTCTTCTTTTGTGCCACACTTCCCTTTGCACTTGCCAGTACACCTCAAGGTCATTACGGCCCTGGTCATTTTGGCCACAAGCACCTTCCAGACATCTCTAGGGGTCACAGCTGGAATAAGCCAGTCAGCTACCTCCATATGTATTGATCAGTTTCTAGATGCATTTCTCAGAAAAACACATCACTATATATCTTTTCCTCAGAGAAAAGAGCAACAACAAGACAGAGTTCTAACAAGCTGTGCACGGCCCCTTGGTTTTGGGGGCTATCAATTGCACTCACATCCCTATAAAAGCGACAGCAGGTGACAAACCCAACTAATGCAACCACAACTGTTTCCACACACCCTCAATATTCAGGTGGTCTGTGATGTGAAAGGGATGCTCATGTACATCATACCCCAGTGTCCAGGATCCTGTCAAAATGGACTGTCTTCTCACAGTCCAGAATTCATGACATTGTCCAGGAAGGTCACATCACTGAGGGGTGGTTTCTAGTTTGGCATGCTGCTCTCACTACAATCACACTGCTACTAACCTCTGCCCTTTTACTCTCCCTGATATCTAGGTGGACTTTTTGCTTAGGCCCAGGAAGCCTACTCCAGCTTCTTCCTGGGAATAGCCCTGTTGTGTACCACTTTGGGATATCTCACTCTGCTCTTCTCTGCCTTCTCCCTTACAGGTGATAGAGGATATCCACTCAAAACCTGGTTCATGATCCCACTGGCATACCCCTCAGACTGCAACAGGGCCCGCCAGCAGACCGGAGCATTCATCGAGCCAACCTTTGGCCTACTCAAAACGTGTTTTCGCTGCCTGGATATCTTCTCTACACTCTCAACAAGGCCTGTGAGATCTTTCTAGCCTGCTGCATGATTCAAAACCTCACCAACATCAGAGCCTGCTTCTTTCAAAGGCACCAGATGATGATTTTGAGGAGAAGGAGGAAGCATACGGTCTGAGTGCTCAGAAATTGCAAGAGGTACATCACCAAATTCACCAGCAAGCTGTAAAAGAAAGGAACACTGATTCAAAGGAATTTTCAATGGTGATATTAGTGCATAGAAAACAAGAAATTAATCCATACTAGGCAGTCATCTCATTTTTGGGAGTGGCTCTGCTGCCTTGGACTGGCCCAGTCTGATGTTCTTCCACATTGATGTCTAGTCACTACTCAAAGTGCCTTCAGAGGAGACAGGGCAGGGGGCTGTGGCAGGGGGTCAACACTGCAAGAAGGCTGTGAGGTGGAGAGTAGCTCCTAAGAGCTGAAATCAGAGGGGCCAGAGACTGAAGGCCTGCCAGCTGTGGTGTGCCTCTCCTATTCAGCAACAGCAAATAAAGAGTTCATCCCAATGATAGCAAATGCGTGAGTCTTTGTCTGCAATGGTAGAAGTATAGCTGGAGGATGCATCAATGCAGATGTACCCAGCAGATGATGAAGCCCCATAATGGATGGTGGCAGACCCACTGGCGGAGCATCCCACCAGGCTGGAAGAATAGTAGCAGGCTGTGGAATAATCCAAGATGGTGGTGCTGCTGCTGCAAATGCTTAGGGGGGCTGAATCTAGAGGGCCAGTAGCTGCCATGGAGAATTCCATACTGGCTGTGGTTGGCAGGATGGCATCTGCTGCAGTATCTTCCTCCAAACAGTGGTCATGCTCTGCAGTTCCTTCTGCAGTATTCTTCCAAAGCCTTGAATCTTCTGATGGGACACCTTGCATTTCCTCATGCACTTCTTCCTTCAGGCCCTGGATGTTCTGCCATAGGCCTGTTATCTGGTCTGCCATGCTCTCATTTAATAGCAGCACACAGTGCTCTGCTGCAGTGCAAAGCACCTCAATCTTCTCTACTGGAGAAGCTGCCCTCTTCATAATGTCTGGCCTCCCAATCATCTCCAGCATGTCGCAATACCTCAGGAGTAAGTAGCAGGGTGTAGGTGGTCCTTGGCTCCTCCTCCTCCAACAGAGCTTGGCAGTGCTTGGCATCTATTACCATTTTCCTCTCATTATCCTCTCTGTCAATCCTGAACTCTACTGACCCCTCCTCATCACCACTGCTTTCCACCGGGCTTTCTTGCAGCACTCATGCATGTGATCCTGCCTTTCCAAGGCCACTGGTTTCAGGACCATCAGATTCTTGACCAGTCTCTTCCCCGGCACTACACACTTTAGCAGTTTTCTTTTCTACCGCTGTACTTTCCTTCTAGGCATGGACAACAGCTCAAAGGTCTAAAGTCTTGTTGTTATTTAGAAGAGTTGTGGGTGGATCCTTGGACCAGTGGCAGATTGCCACGCCCCCGGGGGAAGATCCCGAGAGGAACCACCGGTCAGGCTTAGAGTATGGAGGCAGACACACACTAGTTCTTTTATTAGACAGTATACTGAACCACCAGAGGTGGCAGTAGTGAGCTGGAATGCCCTGCTGGGCTGTAGTCCCTCAGATACTGGAACAGCAAACCCTGGAGGCTGAGCTGTAGAGAAACTGAGATATAGTGAGTAGGCAGAGTATGCAGAGTTCATGTACTAAACCTGATAGTAACACTCACACAATGTCTCATAGAAGCCCAGGAGCTGGAATGAATAGGCCCTCGAGGAGCGAGTACCTGGTTCCAGGGAAAGCTCTGAGAGAGCGATGGTAACTCACTGATGTAGTTGGCAGTGATGACTTCCAGGCAGAAGAGAATATGGAGCAAGTCTGGGAACGAGGGCCCTCAAGGAGCGAGTACCTGTTCCAGACTTTCACCAGAAAAATAAAGGAGAGAGCGAGGCACCCGAGGAGCGGGTACCCCTGGTAAGTCCGAGGAGGCAGAGTAGCTTAGGTAAAGTAATGGACACAGCAAGTCTATATTTTATAGTTTATTATTCTTTATATACCGACATATCAGGGTTCCATCATATCAGTTTACAATAAATAAGCATAAAACAAAAACACATACGTTAATAAATATAAATCAGCATAGTAAAATAATAATAAATAAATACTAAAATTCTAATGCTAAAAAAAACTATACTAAGTATATACAATAATTAATAAAATGACTATTTATAATACTCTATGCTAAAATCAATATAAATGGCAGCACTTCCTAAAACAATCCTAAAATCTATTTACTATCCATAAAAGCACACTTAAAAAGCCAGGTTTTTAGTTCTGCCTTGAATTTCTTTATATCCGCCTGAATTTGCAATTCTACTGGCAGTGAGCTCCACAGTTCCGGACCCGCGATTGACACTGCTCTATCTCTGACTTCAATTAGATGTGCAAATTTTATGTTAGGGATTTCAGTAAGCCTTTATTGGCTGACCTTAAATTTCTTTGTGGTACATGTACTCGGATTGTCGTATTGAGCCATTCTGTCTGTTCTGTGTACAGGATTTTGTGCAGTATGCATGCAGTTTTATATTGGACACGATATGAAATCGGCAACCAGTGTAATGATATCAGCATTGGGGGTTATATAATCATACTTTCTTTTTCCTGCTATTCAACTATGTTCTAATCTAGCATCCCCATGAGTGGCAATGCTTACATATACACTATTTTCTCACCTACATACATGCACAAAAATAGGATGGCTAGGTGTGACTAATGACAGCTGGACCTATCTGCCTTAGCACCACTGAATATCTCAATATAAAGGTAAATATGTATTTATATATATAGTATTACACATTACTATAGTCATGGCAGGCAAGCTCCTTAAATGCCTTTCTTACAAACACTGCTCACCTTAGTGGCCTTGAGGACTTGAGGTGTCCAACTCTCCCAAACCTTTCACATCAGTCCCTGAAATGGTGGTGAGGACCACCTGTTCTGCTTGGGTGAAAGAAGTTTTGCTGGAAAGCCCCTCTTGCCTCATCCTGGCTTTTTTCTTTTTGATCTGGTATTGGAGGTTTTGATACTTGTGACTCAGGTTTTGCACACTCCTGTTGTTGTAGAAGACTGCATTGAATTGGTGGTGGATTTTCTCCCAGGTCTGCTCTTTCTGGTAGGATCTCACTCTCCAGGACTCCTTCCCACATAAGATGTTTGGACCTTCATTACCTCCTTCACCAGAGGTCCACCTCCCGTGGATGAAAATTAAGCTTTCTAAGCAGGGCTCCACTTCTTCAAGTCAAGGTCCAATTAGGAAGAGAGGCTATGAGACTAGCCATTATATTCATACTCATGCATAAAAGGCATGCTCCTATGTATATATGAAGGCAGGGTTTACACATGTATAATTTATGCATGAACATTTATAAACAGATAGCATAAGTTATACTCATGTATTTAGGAAGAATGTAAGCACATCCATTCATTGTTAAGTAGTAGTGTATGTGTTTATTTTCCTCATAAGTGTGTGTAGAGTTGGGCCATAATAGGGTAATCTGCAGGCTCGATGTCATCAGAGACAGGCTGATCTGGTCCAAGATTTATCCCTATCACTTTCAATAGGGGTAACACCTGGTCTGGCTCTGCCTCTCCCTGATGACATGGAGCCTGCAGGTTACCCTCATCCATATGCTATATATTGGGAGTAAGGAAAGCAAGGTACATATCATCTGAAGCCTTGAACTTTTATTTTTTTGCCTTTGCTTTTATTCTTTATACCTGGAATTTAATCATTAAGGATGAGAACCTTCAGTCATTAACTAACAATTTTTTAGAAACTGTATGTGTCCTGTATATTAGAAGAAAGCTAGCTATTAGTTTCTACTGGATCGCATTAGCTACATTTGCCCTACAAACTCCCTGTAGTGTAATTGATGTCAGGATGGGAAACAGCAAATGAAAATTACAGTTCAGATCCAGATTCAGGTATTTGCCCCCAAACTCTGAATGCTTGCTGTGTTAGGGTCCTTCCCAATTATAGGTGATGTAGGTGGGTAATGGAGCTTCTCATGGAAATATAAAGAGTCCCTGATAACTCACAGCTGGAAGCTTTAAAATGACAGCCCCCAAAAATATTTTGCCTATATGGACAGGGGCCCAGGCAAAACCTGTGTTCAGACAGGCAGCTCTCCATTGCAATGTGGGTCTTTCAGAGAATTAAGTATGGACATGGTGATGAATGGATTTGCAATTGGAAGTTGGAAGCCTTGAGCCTTGTGGAGGTAAGCTGGCACTTACCAGGGAAGACGGCCAGTGTAAAGAAAGAGAAGATGAGGATGTGGCCTGTAATCAACTCTGTCACGCGTAGTACTCTAGGTATGTCTTCACAGACTTTTTTTCATTATAACATTCAATTACAGCACCATTATAAAGGAGATGGAGGCGACTGATTATAAATTGAAGCAGATTTCTTCCTCAGAAAGGAGCTCTAGCCTCTTACCAGTATATCAATGATACCTTTTCTATGCTTTAAGGTTAGTTGTAGGTAAAAGAGTCACTAACTGTCAGTTCCTTGTCTCCCCATTAAGTTATGTTGGTATTTGGAAAGCTGACACGATGTTTACCTCTATAAAGCATGCCCATGTTTATGGCCTGACCACACTAACAAACCTGGCACTTGGAGGAAGCTTAGATGTGTTGTGCCCATTGAAATAAGGACTTTCTGGGAAGCTAATCAAAGAATCTGGCCCCCTAATTACCTGGTCTGAAACAGAGGCTGATGTAAGGGTAGATGAGTGCAGGAAAGAGGTTAGAGGACAGAGACAAAGTACATGCAAAAGTACATGCATGGTAGCGCATGTGTGTGAGAGTGAAGCATTGAAACATAGAAATATGATTATGTACACCTGATTTTGTTATCATATTTATTTATTTTATTTATTTTGCACTTTTATATACCGATTTTCCAATAACAGAGCTACTGATCAATTCGGTTTACTGTAAAGCTTGTTGCTGATTTACTGTTTATTGTGAACCGAGCTGATGTTATTAACGTGCCGCGGTATATAAAAAATTACGAAATAAATAAATAAATAAATAAATAAATAAATATGATGGCAGAAAAAATTGTATGGCCCATCTAGTCTGCCCAGCCATCCAATTAATGTATAATTCCCATCACTTTCTTGGAGGTCCCCTGTATTTATCCTATGCTTTCCTAAATTCAGATACTGTTTTTGTCTCCGCCACTCTATTGGGAGGCTGTTCCACATATCCACCAGCCTTTTTATAAAGAAATATTTCCTAAGATTACTCCTGAGTCTCTCCCATTTTCAACCTCATAGCATGACCCCTCATTTTAGAATCTCCTTTCCATCGAAGGAAGCTCACTTCCTGTGCATGGAAACCTTTGAGATATTTGAATGTCTCTATCATATCTCCCTATCTCACCTTTCCTCTAGGGTATACATGTTTAGATCTTTAAGTCTATCCCTATATGCTTTAAAATGAAGACCAGTGACCATTTTAGTAGCCACCCTCTGGACTGACTCCATCCTGATTATATCCTTTTGAAGGTGCGATTTCCAGAATTGCACACAGTATTCCAAGTGAGATCTCACCAGAGAGCTAGACAAGGGCAATATCGCCTCCCTTTTTCTACTCATCATTTCTCTCCCTATGCAACCAAGATCTTTCTAGCTTTTACTGTCACTTTGTCCACCTGCTTGGCCACCTTAAAATCATGATTCAGGGCATGACTCAGGGATTAGGTTTTTAGCATGCAAAAGAAAGACTCACAAAGTGTTCAAATTAATAAACAACATTTTATAAAATATAGAAAACTATTTCAAACTTTCAAAACTATTACAAAACCTTTAAAATAGGTGGAAGTTGGTGGGAAACGTAGGATAAAACTATTTACATAATGGGGACCAGGTTACCCTGAAGACCAGGTCCTGAATGGCCTAGGGGGCTGAGCCTAGTGAGAAGTTGTCTCATGCCCACCAGATCAAGAGCAGCCGCATAGCCCTCTTGTGCCTGGGTGAGATACTTCACCACACTTACCAGCCTCCCAGTGTCGCTGTCCAGGCCACGCATATCCTCCCCATCCTCTGGATGCTACCTGAATAGCTGCTAAAGCCTGGTATTCAGGGCTAGGAGAATGTGCTCCGGCCACAGAGTCCACCTCTGCAACCACGGAGTGCTGCCTTGAATCTGGAGGAAACTGTCCAGCCAACTGTTCATGTTCATCATCCAGCAAAGGCTGGGTAGCCACAGGACCAACCTCCAGGGGTCCTGGGGCCAAAAGGGAAGGAAGTCCTATGGGATGGAGAAAGGGATAGCTGGCTGTTTAGGCCCAGGGCCTGCAGTGGGGGATGGGGAGGAAGATTGTCACTGCAGAGTTCACAGGTGGTAGTTGTTGTGGTGATGATGGCAATTACTACCATGCAGCAGGAGGGACTGGGTGCTCTTCCTCATCCTTCTCCTCTTCCTCCACTGAGCTGGTAGTATCTGTGAACGGCGCAAAAGGTGTGTGTCAGGCCATCAGCTGGTGTGCTCCAGGGTGTGATGTGCAGCATCATACAAACTGTTAAGGGCAGTACATTTCTGGCAGAGGTGGAAGCTATGGGAAGTGCTCCTAGCAGTGGGATCCCCAAGTACTACAGTGGGAGGCAAGGCCATAGATTAGTTCCCAGAGATACATAGGCTTCTGTACAACAATCCTTTATAGCATGGTGTCTAATTAGTGATAGGGGCTTGAAGATGGCCTCAGTGTCTAGGTGATATGTGTTGAGATATGCCCTAGATTCCAATTCATCAATGGCCATGATGCAGCCATAAGTCAATGGGTCTTTGTTGGATAGGTGATCTTGAAATTCCCCAGTATGGGTTTTAGGATTAAGTTCTAACACCTTCTTAATTTCAATAGGGTTTGAGTGCATTGCAAGTTGTGCTTCATGACAGTGCTACCCCTGACAAAGAGAATTGCCAGGGATGAAGTTAATGTGTATGAAGGTTTCATGAAGTTCTGGGTAGAGACAGAGTCTTGTAGAGCAGCAGGGTCTGTGATGGAAGCAGGAAATGACAGACTATGTTGACACCTCCTGATGGGTATTTGGGGAACTTGCTTCTGGCCTCCTCCTGCTAGACACACAGCTAGTTGAGCCACTCCTCTTCCTTCCAGCACAGCTCCCAAGCTTTCTTCTTGAGGTCCTCAATCTATACAGAGAAACAGGAATACAAAGCTCTTAGTTTAATGCTGCTTGTTATGTGACCTCCTCAATGGTATGTTTCCATTTTTTTAACTGAAGCCTTGACTCTGTTTCAAGGCTCTTTGCTCTCCTTTGTGCAGCAATAGGTGGTGTCCTGCCACCTGGCCATAAAATACACCAGAGCATAGACAATCCTCAAGCACCCCAAGTACCAGTTTCAAAAGGCAGATTGCAGGAAGGCCCAGGCTTTTGGACAATCCCATTCCAATGCATTATGGGCCTATCAATACTGATTTCAAAAGGATGAATCTGGAACTACCAATATCGCTTTGGGGTGTAAGTTTACATCCAAGAGTGGTCCAATTTTCTCCTTCCTGGAACTGGGACACTTGTCAGCTCCGCAATAGGGGCCAGCATTAAAACCAGAAACATGTCCCTGAAGATGTTCTTTCCCTCACTTGGACCTTTACTTTACTTATGACCTTTTCCTAATTTAGTTCCTTTTATATTACTCTTTCAGTATAAAACTTTAGTAACACAATATTGGTTATGCCAATAAAGTTATATGAATGCTCCTCTTGCTCCCCCCATAATTCTCCTCACCCCCAAACGTTCTCTACCTTCCCCCCCACCTTCATAAGACCCCACAAAATGTTCCCTACCTTTCCCTATCCCCCCCCCAAATCATGCCCAAACACACCCCTAAACTCCTTACCATCACCCGCAACCTCTACTCCCACCCACTTTCCTGGTTCCCACAATGTACTTACCCCACAGGGTAGGAAGCTCCGCAATTAAATTTGGCCTGCAGGCCCCTCCAGGCCTGCCACAACTGGTGGTTGTTCCTCCTTACCCTACAGATGGGGAGCAGGAGCACTTCATTCTTCACCAGCAGGGATACCAGCCCAGGCAGGTCCCTGGTGATGAAATTTGATTGCATTGGTTGGGGGAGGGGGGGGGATTATTTTGTAATGAACCTGCCCCAGCAAAACAGGAAGTGTGCATGGGTGCAAGTAAAAACACATGCGTGTTCAAGTTACCAGATACGCGCAAATATTTCCAAGTACACACGCATTTATTCACAAAAATAAAAAGTATGCAGCTCCTTCTGGGGCCATTCTTATTGAGAACACAGAATTTAGATGGAACTAGAAAAAAAAAAAAAGTAGACAAAGAATGAGGCCGGGGGGATATAGCCTAGAATAATACAATTTCTAATAATGATAATGAGGATTTTTAATTTATAAGCACATCTCATTCAAACAGGATACCAACACACTATATTTTTACACTCCAGGAACATAAGCAGCCATCTCTGGAGTAATATAATAGATGCTGGAAGAAGAAGATGAGTTAGGACATCCAGATGCACATGGGGGCATTTGGATGCATAAGAATTATGGTACATACATTATTGTTTTAGAAGAGTTTCCTGAATGTGCTATACTAATTCACTGTAAATTTGTCTTCAAAACCACAGAATCATCTTTTGCTTTTTTTATTGACTTGTTTTCCTTCTGTGGTACAGCAATTTGCATATGGTTATGACTGCTAATCAATAGCAGTGCAGCTTTAAAAAATGACATCACATTCTGCTCTGATCTACCTGAGGTTACAACTAAATTGACTTATTTTCTTAAAAGAAATGAAGGTAAAAGAAAACAAACAGCAATTCCAAGAGGTCTACTGTTTACTAAGCTGTGATAATGCATTAATGCACATCAAACTCTAAAATCAGTGCAGAAAAAAATATCAGATCCAATAGATGCCAAAATTTATGATCTGCTTCACATACAAATGCATGCTAAGCAGCTCATCAATATGTAAATTACTTGACAGATTATGATAAATGTCACAGTCCTCACTGAGCAGCAGTATTTAACTATACATTAAGAGGCATAGTTAACTAGCTCAGGAAGCATCAGCAGGGTAATGTCACTGCTAATGCCTTTACGCATCCTCTCTCCTGGTATTGCTTAAAGGGGCATGAAGCCTTGACTTTCAATCCACCATCTTTGAAACACCACCCCTATATCAAATCTTCCTCCCCTTAATCCTTCCCAATAAGTGAAAAATTGTAAGCCTTCCCCAGCTGATAACCCTACTCCCCTGCCCTAAATACAAGAAAAAAAATCCCAACAATTACACTTGCTGGCCTTTCTATGCTCCCTTACCTGCTTGACCATCTCCTTATCTGGAAGAGTCCCCCAAAAGGTAGTAGGGCAGTCACAATCCCTAATCACTCCTGCCCCACCTGCAGTATAATCCAAACTTGCACCCTCACAGCCACAGGAACAAGCTACTGTATTATTCATTAAAAGGCAGTGCTCTGTTACTGATTGACTACCACTGAAATTAACTTATATTGAGGCTGGGCTTTAACGAGGTTTATTAACCAGACCTATAAGTGTGTAGGGTGGGGGTTCAGGGGCATGGAAATTCCAATTATTTCTCTTTTTGATAGCCTCCAAGGCAATGTTCACTTTGTTTTACTGTTGCACAACTGCTAAGAAAAATACATACTTTGTAAACCGTTATGATGGCTCTACCGAATGACGGTATATAAAACTCAATAAATAAATAAATATGATTCAAAGACAAACGCACAAACTTATGGGAGCGGAAAGCATTACTCTTATCAAAGAAAGCCATATTGCAGAAATGGCGAACCTTGCAATCTTCCACGTTGTTGAGAAATACTTTATTGTTCCATGGAACAAATCTGAAACATTTTGAGAAAATGGATGGAACCAGAATGCCAAAAGTGTTTTTTAAACTGTGGGACTCATATACAGTTTTTGTCACATAGGGTGAAAAGTTTGATATTCAATAATCTAACTTAAGTTATTTGGTTCACTGTTGCTAATGCTTTTGCTATTTTGAGTTGAGGTTCTTCCCCAGTGAGGGATTACTCTTGGGGTTGGGTGAAGGGTAATTTAGAGGAAGTTTAAGGTGGTTATTTGCTCATATGCTCTACTTGCTGTTCTTGATCATTCATAATGTGATGTGAAGGAAAGACTCACCACCGTATGTCATGTGATTATGTATTGTTTTTATTTGGCAAGATTTAATAAAAAAGGATTTGAGCTAAAATTGTGCGCAGGGAGTCCCTGAGTGCTCCAACCGTGGCTGGAATCTCTAATGAAATTGAATGAACAGTTCAAAAGTGATTAGTGTGGGCAGGAGGGGGAATAGATAGATCAACTAACAGGGCTCAATTAAAGTAAAAGATCTTTACTTTTACAATAATGTTCTAGGACTGCTCCTACAAGGTCCATAGAAATATATGGCATCATGGATGTGTTTGTCTTCCATGCTTATATTTGGTACTTCTTAACTAGCTGTTAGGCTTAGGAACACTTGAGTTTTGAGCTGAGAAACTAGGGTGTTGCAGTACAGAGTTCCTACATAGTGAGTTATCCATACAGTTGGCTCTGACTGCTTGACAAATATCTGAATGTTATCGGCTTTGAAAGGTCGAAAAGCAGAATTAAAAAAAATCAAAATCAAACTTCAATGGTGCAGATCAGCTCGCCAGTACTCAGCCTGTGATTGGAAGCACTATTATTTTTTGTTCTTACCACGGCTTATTGCTGTTTGAACAGTTCATAGTATCCTGTTTTTCTGTTCATGTTTCCAAGCTTCAGTTCCAGTTTCCTGCTTTTCTGTCTTGTTTCTGTCTCTAGCCCACTCTCGTTTCTCACTCTACTTGAATGTGTCTCTCCTTCAGACTGAGTACTCTGCTTACTAATCTTAGCCTGGTTTTTGAGATTTCTTTGGATTAGTGACTGGGTTTTGCCTGCTTTGTCATCTTAAACAAACTGACCCTGGCAGGGCTGGCTTTAGTACCTGTAGCACCCTGTACAAGCACCAGGATCAGTGCCCTCCATGACCAGGGAAGAGGTCCATCCCCCTCCCACTGTTACGCCCGTTGGTCGCAGACGGCTGCGACCTCTCATGCTCACCTTCTTCTTCCCTGCACCGTCAATCCTAGGAAGAATGGCAGCCTCCGCCAACCAATGCCGACCTCCCCGGTGTCCCCAGGACGGCGTGGGCACTGCCGACTGCCATCTTGGTTCTGGAATCACCTAAGGCATGCGCGCACACACAAGGGCCTCCTTTGTACATGTCATGACGGGAACTTCGGGGGCATCCCCTCCGGATAACGTCAACTCGCTGCTGTACTTAAGCTGACTGGTCCTCTACTGCTACGAGTTAGCAAGGAGTTCCCTCGTTGCTGAATCCGCTTCATTCTTGGACTTCCAGTTCCTGATTCCGCTCTTGACATGTGGACGCTCTGGGTACCCACTCCTCGAGGGCCCTTTCGCGTCCCTGGCTATCCGCTCCTCGGAGGGCCTTCCTGCCTTCCTCTACCTGACCCACTTCTTGAGACACTCTCCTGGAACTACCACTTGTGAGTATTTGACTACAGACTTCAGGGATACCAGCTCTACTGAAGCTTCTCTGCGGTGTACCCCGTGCCTCGGCCAACTACTGTTTCCTCTTCAGTAGAAGTTGTTCCAGTATTAGGGATGTGCAGAGGGATGCCATACTTTGCATTCGTAATTCGGATTCGTCGGGGAGCAGATATGTTGCATTCGGCCGTATGGCGCCCGATGCGTTAATACGGCGATTTCTATTCGTGTCCCAGCTAAAATTAAAATTAACTACAACCCCCCACCCTCCTGATCCCCCCAAGGCTTACCAAAACTCCCTGGTGGTCCAGCAGGGAGTCCGGGAGCCATCCCCTGCACTCTCACACCCTCGGTGCCGGTTTCATCATGGCACCGATAGCCTTTGTCACAGGGGCTACCGGTGCCATTGGTCAGCCCCTGTCACATGGTCATCGGTGCCATCTTGTGCTCCTACCATGTGATAGGGGCTGACCAATGGCACCGGTAGCCCCTGTGACATAGTATGGGCAAAGGCTATCGGCGCCATTTTGAGTACTGGCATCGGACGGCCGGCGTGCAGGAGGTCGCTCCCGGGCCCCCGCTGGACTTTTGGCAAGTCTTGTGGGGGTCAGGAGGACCCCCCAAGCTGGCCAAAAGTCCCTGGGGGTCCAACGAGGGTCCCGGAGCAACCTCCTGCACTCCGGCCGTCCGATGCCAGTACTCAAAATGGCGCCGATAGCCTTTGCCCATACTATGTCACAGGGGCTACCGGTGCCATTGGTCAGCCCCTGTCACATGGTAGGAGCACAAGATGGCGCCGATGGCCATGTTATCAATCACACAAAAATACCCACATACACACAGTGTACTCCAATACACCACAAATGTGAACAAATAGCAAAAGAATAAATGTATTGGTCTTATTTCAACAGAAAGCACTCTGTCGCCAAGATACTAATGTAAGACCCTCTATTCACGAGTCAAGCATATCAAATGGCTTCTCGTTTACCATAGGGGTCTAATTTGCTTTTAATAAATCCTGCAAGTATTTTGCTTAATTTTTCTAATTTTCTTAAAAAATCCGTACGAAAATTATAGGGGAACTCCCAATTAATACCACATGACTAAAGAGGAATACTTATCCAAAAAATGATCAAGTCCCACAAGTCCCGACATGGCCATGTTTCGGACAGTTGTCCTGCCTCAGGGGAAATCACGGGTCGTCAGTTTGATAGTCATTGATGCGGCGAATTCACTGCGAAACTACTTTTTGGTGCGGGCTCACGACGCGGGTGAAATGTGAGCCCGCACCAAAAAGTAGTTTCGCAGTGAATTCGCCGCATCAATGACTATCAAACTGACGACCCGTGATTTCCCCTGAGGCAGGACAACTGTCCGAAACATGGCCATGTCGGGACTTGATCATTTTTTGGATAAGTATTCCTCTTTAGTCATGCGGTATTAATTGGGAGTTCCCCTATAATTTTCGTACGGATTTTTTAAGAAAATTAGAAAAATTAAGCAAAATACTTGCAGGATTTATTAAAAGCAAATTAGACCCCTATGGTAAACAAGAAGCCATTTGATATGCTTGACTCGTGAATAGAGGGTCTTACATTAGTATCTTGGCGACAGAGTGCTTTCTGTTGAAATAAGACCAATACATTTATTCTTTTGCTATTTGTTCACGCCGATGGCCATGTGACAGGGGCTGACCAATGGTACCGGTAGCCCCTGTGACAAAGGCTATCGGCGCCATGATGAAACCGGCACCAAGGGTGAGTGCAGGGGATGGCTCCTGGACCCCCCGCTGGACCACCAGGGAGTTTTGGTAAGTCTTGGGGGGGTTCAGGAGGGTGGGGGGTTTGTTTAAATTTTTATTTAGGTGGCCGTATAATTCGGCGAAGATTCGTGTATTCGTGGGGAATCGCGATATGTTTCGCTTCCCCACGAATACTACAAATAGTGCAATATACGTTGCGGATCGCCAACACGGCGAAAACGAATGCACACCCCTATCCAGTATACCCCTGAGCTGCATGGGTATTGCCGCACCAGCTACAAGATCCACTTCCGGGTTCCTGCACCTCAGTCTTATCATCATCTACAGTACAGACATCCTCAGCGTACCCCGCTCTGCGGGCCACTACCGGCTCTACACTTCTGAGGTAATCTCTACTCATCTGAAGGGTCTTCCTGGCGTACCCTACTCTGCGGGCCACTACTGGATCTTCACTACAGTGGTATCACCCTGGGTATACCCCACTGCTCAGAACTGTACTTATTTGCATCTCCCGCTCTGCGGGCTCTGCCTTTCCTTCCTTCATAATAAAGTCTCTATCATACAGCTGTGTCCTACGCCGCTGAGACCGCGCCTACCGATGGTGAGGATCACGGGGCTCCTCCCTGTGGGCGGAGACACCTCTCATCTCAGCCCAGGGTTCACGTCCTTTCAAAAACATAACACCCACCTTCCCAGAATGCTGTAGTTAGTGGCGCTATTTCAAAGCCTTGGCAGCTCCTTGATCTCTGTTACTTGGGGGGATGGGGGGATAACTAGCTCTCTACTTCAAGAACAAAATCGACAATATCCTCATTCGCTTCCCTGCCAACACCACCCCCCTCGCCCCCATCCCCAATGACAAAAAGATCACCCTTAGTGCATTTGACCTCACCACTAACATAGAAGTAGAAGCCATCCTTCAAAAGATGAAACCCGCCACACACCCCTCAGACACCATTCCCTCAAAAATCCTCCTCTCTATTACCCCCGCCATCACCAAACCTATTAAGGACATAATCAACTGCTCCATTACTGCAGGCAGTGTCCCAAACCCACTCAAACTGGCCATAGTCAAACCCCTCCTAAAGAAGCCTACCCTTGACCCCTCAGACCCTGCCAATTACCGACCGATTTCCAATCTTCCTTTCTTATCCAAAGTCCTAGAAAGGGTTATTAACAAACAACTGACGGATTTTTTAGAAGACCACAATGTCCTCCACACTCAACAGTTCGGCTTTCGTAAAGCCCGAAGTACCGAAACCTTACTACTGGCCATGACAGACACCATGCTTAAAGGTATGGATCATGGAAACTCGTACCTACTCGCCCTATTAGACATCTCAGCTGCCTACGATACAGTCAACCATCAAATACTAATGACCCGCCTAGCAGAAATAGGCATCGCCGGCACAGCCCTCTCATGGCTCTCCTCCTACCTCACTCACAGAGAATACCTAGTAAAAATCGACAAACACGAATCCTCACGCATACCTATCACACAAGGTGTACCCCAAGGTTCATCCCTATCCTCCACCCTCTTTAATATTTACCTCCTACCCCTATGCCACCTCCTCTCCGACCTAGGCCTGAAGTTCTTCCTTTATGCAGATGACGTGCAGATTCTCATCCCGTTTCAAGGGTCCACTAGCGAACCCTTGCAACGCTGGGAATCTAGCCTCGCCACCATAAGCACATTTTTATCTGATCTCCATCTAGCTCTAAATACCTCAAAAACAGAACTACTCATCATCTCCAATCAACCAGAACGCTTCACTCTCCCCATGCGACAGAACACTCCTCAAAAGACAACCACAACCCTCCCTCAGGCCCAGTTTGTAAGAGACCTGGGCGTCTTTATAGATCAGCACCTAAGTTTTAAACCCCACATCAAAACCCTTCTTAAGGGGGGTTTCTATAAACTTAACATCCTAAAAAAACTCAAACCCCTCCTCCACACCCATGATTTCCGCACAGTCGTACAGACCACCATGCTCGCGAAATTAGACTATTGTAACTCCCTGCTACTAGGACTCCCCAACACCACCATCAAACCCCTCCAGATTCTACAAAACTCCATGGCTAGAATCATAACCGGTACGCGTAAAAGGGACCACATCACCCCCATACTAAAAGACCTACATTGGTTGCCCATCTCCTTCCGCTCACAATACAAAACCCTCACCATCCTTCACAACACCCTACATAAACACAACCACAACTGGCTCGATGAAATGCCTCGCTACCGCTCCTCCAACCGCCCCACAAGAACAACCCACACAGGCACTCTCCACATCCCATCCCTCAAAACAGCACACTCAACCCACACCAGAGGGAGAGCCTTCTCCGTCGCTGGCCCCCACCCTCTGGAACTCCCTCCCCACCTTCCTACGCCAAGAGACATCCTTTCACAACTTTAAGAAAGGAGTCAAAACATGGCTATTCCGACAGGCCTACCCTGACACAAACCAAACTTAATATCTCCGCATCTTAGCCCCCCCTCTGCACGACCTGACACCCTGCGCCCCCCCCCCCCCCCAGGTCCCCCCCGCCCGGCCTTTCACCCTCTCTCTCAGCCCGCCTGATCCCCTCCCTCCTCCCCTGGCCACCTCCCTTTATCCTCGACACCCAGCCACCTCCCTACCCCCCCCTTTTTTTCCCCTTTTCCCCTGCCCTCCACACCCCCTACATACCCTTGAAGAAACCCTTCCCAGTAATTACCTCCTGTTTCAATTGTTCCTTATTCCTATTTAATCAAATGTTTCCTGTACATTAGGCATCTGTACATAGCATTCCTCTTTTCCGCTTTATTCCCTCCCTTTTACCTCTGTTATCTATACCTCTCCCCCCTTCCCCCCTTATCCCCCTTTCCCACCCACCTCCTACCCCTTCCCTTTCTCCCCCCCCCTACCCCCCTCAAATCTCTATTCCTTGGTTCCATTTATTGTTTATTTTGTTGTATTTGGTTTTGGGTTTGTTTTTGCTCTTGCGTTAGTTTTTTCATACTGTTTTATTGTCATTTTGTTATACTGTATCTCCCACCTGAGTTCATTGTAAACCGGCATGATGTGCTTCACGAATGTCGGTAGATAAAAGTTAATAAATAAATAAATAAATAAATAAATAAATATTCCCCAGATAGCAGCAGTTGGCAAAGCACCTTCAAAGCCACCATTGCACCCTGAAGCAGCGCTGTCCTTTGTGACCCTCATAAGATCATACAATTAAGCTCTGGAATTCAATGCTAGAGGATGTGGTTAAGGCAGTTAGCCTAGCTGGGTTTAAAAAAAGGTTTGAACAAGTTTCTGGAGAAGAAGTCCATAAACTGCTATTAATCTAATTTATTTATTTTATTTAGCAATATTTATGAATCGCTTAACTGATTAAATATCACCCAAAGTGATGTACAAATAAAACAATACAATACTATTTAATTAACAGACAAAATAAAACAAAATTACAATAAACAATAAAATACTTTATGCGGTATCCACCACCTACAATTTACGGTACTCAGTCCTGGCCTTTCTGCAATACATCAGTTGTTAAGGGTTTGGGTCATAAGCCAAGTTTTTAGTCTTCTTCTAAACTTTTTCAAATCAACTTTCTCTCTCAACTCGAGAGGAAGTTCATTCCACAATACTGGAGCACTAGCCCCAAATAGTTTTCCTTGCCTCATACCATTTAAATCTGCTTTTCAGCTTTGGAGAACACATTCCTCGAAATGCCTTAAAAACTAAAATCAAACATTTAAATCTGCAATGTGATGTTACTGGCAACCAATATATCTGTAATAAAAGTAAACTAGCTAATTCCATCTAGAATGCCCTATGCGCAGCGATGTTCTGGATTAGTTGCAACTTTCTAATCAATTTCCCCATTAAGCCCAGATATTATATATTGCAGTAATCTATGCATTGCATATGCCACTGATTTTAGAACTTGAAAATACAGGTATGGGCATAATTGATAAACCATTTTCACTCTCCCATATGTTTGACACGTAACATTGGCTATTTGTTTAAGATAAATTCTTGTCCAAAATAACACCCAATAGTGTAACACCACCCCCCCCCCCCCACAAAATAAAAATTTGGGGTTTTTCGATAATTGTCCAGGACTACCCATAACATCTCAGTTTTTTAAAAATTTAAAAACATCTTGTTCTCTCTTAACCAGCCAGACATCCCATGCAAGCACTGATTTAAGAACAAGACTGTTTTCTCACTATCATTAGTATTATGGGATTTATTTACTGTTTGGATATTTGGCAGGTATTTGTATCTTGGATTGGTTACTGCTAGATACAGGATGTTGGGTTTGTCAGACCCTCAGTTTGACCCAGTATAGCAACTTTTTAAAGTTCTTAAAGCCTGCTCTGTACTCTGATTTGCCTAACTCTATTGGAACTGGATGTGTGTACCTGGCTACCTTTGTCCCGGTCTGAACACAAAAGTACTGCACTGAAATTAAACAACTACTATAAATGTGTTTAATACTATTTTATACCATCAAAAACCCCAAAGCATTAATTTGTTTTGTTTTCTAATTGGTATAGTAGGATATCTGCTACTTTAACACTGTTGTACATATAATTAGACAGTGCTTAAAGAAATGAAGCAAAGTAAAATGAAAAACTTTCAAAGCTAGAACTAAAAAAAAATAAGTGCCAAATGCTTAGCAAGCTCAAATGAAACAATAAAAAAAATAAATTAAAACGGTTTCTCGTTTAATGAAGCACTACGTTAAATTACTCATCCATTTGGTCTTCTTTACAAGCAAGCAAAAACATAGCCAAGAGAAAAGGTACCTGTATGAGAAAATGGGCCCCATTTTGAAGAAACGCATCATTTCTTATTGGAAGCTTTACTGCGACTTGCGAAAGCTCTTCTTGGAAGAGAACACTGTTCCTTCTGGAAACGTTGAGGACACCATCCTTTGCTCTCACAGGATCTACAGTTCCAGCAGGAATATACAACGCACTATAAATCAATCTAACGTCTCCTTTTTTCCCTCCTTGCCTTAGAAATGTCAGGGATAGGAAACGTTCCCCTGGGTTACTTTCAATTCTCTGCTGTTTCTCAGGGTGAAACATTATTAGACCATAAACATCATCACTATCCTGAATGTAGAAGAGAAGCTGCAAAATAAGAAGCACGGGATTAGAGTTTGTACGTTAGCTTTATTGAAAGCACGAGTGCTATCTGCGCAGTAGAGAAGACACAACATCAACGTGCGTGTCTCCTGCACTGCTTCTTCTGTTCTGGTCTCATTTCCAAGTCTCCTTCCTTTTTGTTACAAATATTTTAACACATTTGGGGGGGTACAATGTTATGCACCTTTCAGTCTGACCCCACTACCTGCTTTGAGAAATATCCCGCTCTTTCAGATGTCATCATGAAGTCTGCAAGGGATTCCAATAACCATCAGTGTATCAGAATCCAGCTACACCGGCACTCATAAATGAAGGCACGGCCACACAGGAGGAGCAGGCACACATTTTAAATGCAAATGCCTTCAGAGGAATTAAATACACAACAAATGGGTGAATCAATAATTTTGTTTAACTGTCAAGTGACTTCTCCAAGACACCGTGCCAGCACCATTTCTCTAACTGCTGAGATAACTTACTCTGATCTTTATAGGCCATTACTTGTTGACATTTTAATGCAGAAAAATCACTCATGCCATACTCCATTCACTGTAGTAAAACATCAACCAGGATTTCATCCCAATCATCAGTCAGATGAGATAACTTGCCTATGTTCTACTGTATTTCCTAACATCAGCTGTATACCTTCAAGTCCTACCATGTTCTCCTTACCTCAGCCGGTTTTCCCACTTCTGCACCCCCTTCTACTGTGGGCCCCAAAATCTGCAGTAGGTACGCTTCTGCCTCCTCAGGGTAGTTATCATTAATTATAGTAAGAGGAATCGATGCCAACATTTGCCCTTGAAAAAAATGCAACACCCCTGTTGCTGGTACAATGTCTGCAGTCACTGGGGAGGGATCAGTACTGTTGCGTGAAATGACCCAGCTTACTGAGACGTTGCCATGTGTTCCCCCATTCCTTACAACGCTGATGCTTTCAAATCTGTAACCAAGAACAAGAGAGATATCATGGCACATACTCAGTTTATAACTCAGATTTCTTTGGATCAGGAATTGCCACACAATATTTTGGTCCCAATTTTTTGGTAGCATACAAAATCTCTGGGGGAGGGAAAAAAAAAAAAAGAGTTCAAATAAAAAAAGCTTTTTTGGGTGAAGCTTATAGGGCTAGAACAGTGGTTCCCAACCTGGGGTCCAAAAGACCATCCCAGGGGGTCCTCCAGAAGCATGCAAGAAAGTTTAGCCAGGGAGAAAATAAGCGGGCCGCTGCTACTTGTGAGTAGCTCAGCTGCTGCCACAGGCCAGGAGAATGAGAGCGGGGCCTATTATGGCCCCCAAAAACACACTGCTGCAGGCCAGGAGGAGGAGGGACAGAGAGGGTTTGTTCACACTCAGGAGAAGCTTCAAACTGCTGTGCTGCATGCTAAGCTGGAGGAGAGAGGGAGGCCAAATGTAGCTGTGAGAACCTTTGCAGCCTCTGCTGCACCCAGAGGAAAGCAGAGGAACGCTGGGTTATCACAGCGGTGAGAAACGTTCACCACTACTGCCACTTGCTCTGCCACTAGTCTGTCAGAGAGAGGAGGAGAGCTGTGCCGCACAAAAAAAGCAAGTAGAATGGCTCAAAGGGAGGAAATGGGACAGGGGTTGACATTATAAGGGGATAGAAAGAGACAGGAATGAAGAAATGGAAGATACAGATGAGGACAGGAATCCATGACTGACCTGGATAAGGGGAGTGAGAGTGGATGGCAGCCCTATCAAGGGAGAGAAGGAGAGGACCCCCCAGGAATCATGGACAGAGGTAGAGAGAGGAGGAGGGAGAGAGGGCCTCCATGGTCCAGGAGGGAAGAAAGGAAAGATAGTCAAAGAGGAGAGAGGAAGAGACAATAGCCAGATTCGGATATTTAGAGACAGACAGACATGGAGATCCCTTTCAGAAGCTTTTGTTTTGCTTTCTCTAAAATCTACATTATGTGGGGATTATCATTTTCTGCATGTGTTGATAAGAATCCTAAAAGAAAATAATAAAGCATAAAAGAAAAGCCGGCTGAAAGGGGGCCAGTTTTCAGGGAGGGTAAGTTTCACATTTTTTTTATGTGAGTAAACACATAAAGGCCCTTTTGAAAATAACTATTTCCCACCATGGAAGGTAAAGGTGCTTGTGCCGTGAACCACATGCAATACTTGTACCTGCGGAGAAAAAAGAAGCAGGGCTAGGCTGGGGAGGGGAAAATAAATGCAGAGATTTCATTTTGAAAGCCTCGTGCATACTTTGCACCTGCAGATGAAAAGTAAGCAGGAACAAAAAGGACTGGCTTTTGCCCTGCATCCCCAGTTTTCAAAAGGAAACTCCCCATCTTCAAAAAGAATTCACAAGCATTAGAAACAGTTCAAGGAAGGTCACACAGTGAACCAATGGTACAGGAAAGACAGTCAAAACGAGTACTGTTTTCCTTAGAAAAAGCTGATCTGATTACATAATAACATAGTACATGGCAGTAGATAAAAACCAAAAAGGTCTATCTAGTCTGCCCAGCAAGGAGTTTAGGGTTGTAACTGACAGTCTGTGCAGATTGCCCCTGTGCAGAAATATTATATCAAAATTACCACAGGTTACCTCAGTTCTTCATTTCCTTCCTCTAGCACAGTGGTCCCCAACCTGGGCTCCACCAGACCCAAACAGTGGGTCTGTGGGCTTCACTGCTATGAGAAAAGAGCAGCTGCCGGTGCCAGTAAAAGAAAAGGCCTGTGGTAGCACCAGTGAAAGAAAAGGCCTGACAGGACCAGATCCCATAGCGGCTGGAAAAGATGTCAGAAGAAAGGGGAAGGCTCTGAGTGAGAGTGTATATATATATGTGTGTGTGTGTGTGTGTGTGTGTGTGTGTGAGAGAGAGAGAGAGAGCACAAGCACATGGGAGTGAGTGTCAGTGTGAGGGAGCCTATGAGCTTCTGTGTGTGTGTAAGATAACCCGTGGGGGAGAATGTGTGCATTAGAGAGGGAGCCTATGTGTGTGAATGAGAAAGAGAGAGCCGTGGGGTTGAAATCAATGCATGTGTGAGGGAGCTTATAGGAATGTATGTATGTGTATGACAACATGTGTGTGTGTGTGTGTGTGTGTATATGAGAGGGAGTCTGTGGGGTTGAGAACAGTTATTTAGCCATTTTATATACTTTCATGCCAAGTGAAGATCACAACGGTTTACATCATGACATAAATATTATAAGTAGCCAATTTCATATGTTGTGTGTGAGGGAGCCTGTAACAATGACAGCCTGTATAGTGAGAGAGTGTGTGACAGAATAAGCATGTGAGAGTTACAGAATGTGTATATGACAAAGAGAGGATAAAGTTTGTACTCCCTCACCCCACCCCATCTCGCTGACTGGAAATCAAAAATTCCCAGGTATGGCAAGTGTAAGAAATTTTACCTCTATGAGTTTTAATTTTTGTTATTTGATTGTCTGCTGTTTTGAAATATTTTATTGGTGTTTGGTAAATTTGTAATAATTTTTATGAGTTTTCAATTATTGGATGTTATTGCATTAATCAGCTGTTCTGAAATATTTATTCTTTTTATTAGTATGGTTTTGCTATTATGATTGATATTTTAGAGTTCTTGATTGCATTGTTTGATGTTTTATGAGAAATGGTGATTCTGTTTTTCCACTGTTGCACTGCATACAGAGTCTGTCTTTATGTGGTTTCCAGTTCAGTTTTTGTCTGCACGTTTGTATTTCTACTTTATGATCTCTTTATTCTGTATTTTGCGAGAGAGTCCCATCTGTGTTCTGATTGTGTGAATGAGGTAAGGCACTTTGCTAGCTAGTAGTTTTTGTATAGGGATCTATAGCATCCTAACTTGTTCTGTTTTCCTAATAAGAGGTATATTGGTGTTGTAGGGCCTGATGTAATATTTGCAGAACATTTCCACCAGTCTATCTATATCTCTCCACCAGTCCATCCCCAACACTCTCTATCTCTTCCTCCAGTATCTCTCTTTCTCTCCTTCTATCATTCCATTTTTGCCAATCTCTCTCCCCCATTCCCTCCACCAGTCCATTCTGGTCAGTTTCTCTCTTTTTTCACCTTTCCATCTCCACCAGTCTGATTATCTCTTCCTCCACCAGTCCATCTGTCAGTCTGTCTCTCTTTCTCCCTCTACCAGTCTCTCTCTCTCTCCCCACCCCCCCACTAGTCCATGGCACCTAGTCACTCCAGATCCAAACAGATACAACTGTATGGTTGCTGGTATTATGCTATGGAAGTTACTGAATATAAATACATTCCTGCATATTTACAGTTGTACTTCTATGTATTCAGTTTATATCAGTAAGCATTATTTAATACATTTTATATATTATGAATGAGTCTGATATGCATATAATTCTTTGTTAATACAGTAATAACTTTTATATATATGGCTGTGAGGGAATCTACAGGAAACTCCTTCAGACCACCTTAAGGAACCAACCACAACTATCTGGCTGGATCCTCCTTAAGTCCCAAACCAGCAAAGGATTCTAACCCCAGAGAGGATCCCTTCAGCATAGCATAAGACGACAGGACCCAGAAGGGTTAGAGAGGCCCCGGGGAACAGGCAGAACGCAATCTCTGGGGATAGAAAAATACCTACAGTACCTGAATGTAAACCGGTCTGATATCTCAATTGAGATCGAATGTCGGTATATAAAAATAATTTTTAAAAAAACCCTATGCTAAAACTGCTATATTTGATGGTGCTTTGTGTCAGAGCTGCAAGGTGATCTGCATTTACATTCAGTTTTAGTTTTGCACTGTAAATAAATTTGCACAGAAGGAAAAGGCCAGATTCTGCCTCATTCCTCCTGGCTGTTTCACAAGCCACTATTGCCCACATTATCACATATAGTGGCAGCAGTGGGATCTTTGCCTAGGCAGGAAGTATGGGCAGGAGCCTACAACTGCAGCAGCAGCAGAGAAAAAAAAATACCTGCAGAGGGTTTTTTTCTCTTTTTCCTGGGGCCTCCCAGTTCCACTTACCCAGAGAAAGTACAACAGGCCAAAGGGGTAGCCTGCCTGTATAGTCAGGGTTAGACAGGCCAGCAGGTTTTTTTTTTTTTGTTGTTTTGTTTTTCCCCTCTCCTTTCCCCAGAGAGATACCCAGTTTGGAGACAGCTAGGAATGCAGGCAAGATGGAGTAAATGATCCAGGTCCTGGTTAAGGGTTAGCAGCAACTGCAGAATGCCCTGCAAACCCAAACTGACCAGTAGCAGGCGCTGTGAGAACAACATGCAGCAGAACACAATGCTAACTCAGGTAGCACAGGCCCTGCACTCCGCTGTGACCAAGCCACCTTCCTTGTCACCAGTTGTATTTAAAATGGCCCCAGGAGAAGAACCTGATTATTTCTGAAAGAATTTTGAACAGCCTGCTTGATTGGCAGGTTTTGTGGCCATGCTTTTGGTGCAATTTGGTACCTAGTGCTCTTTATCTGAAAATCTTCGACCCTGGATGTCCACGGTAACTTTCATTGCTCAGACCTGTTGTATTTGTGTTCTGTAAGCTGGGCCCCCAAGGTAGCAGAATGCAGTGAGGTGGCAGTTGTGAGGGCAATGTTGTTGGATCCCTGCCACAGAGTTGTGCATGAGCTGCGCTGCAGCTGAAATCCTGGGCCTTGTCTGGTAGCCAGTGGGGGCATGGCTACTTGTTGCTAATGTGTCCAGGCCAAAGCAGACTGTGAGTTAACTGCATGGAACTGAATTTGCTGTGATGTAACGTAAAACTGTCCCAGGGATTAGTAAGAAACCACAGCTATAGTGTATATGTCTGTTTTATATGTGTTGGATTATTTCGTCAGGAAATAAGGTAACGAGAGGGAAGAGTCTATAACCCAAAAAATGATTTTCTGGAAAAATATATCCATAGGGGTAGATTTTCAAAGAGGTACGCGTGTACGATATGCGCGTACCCCCCGAAAACCTACCCCAAACCCCCCCTGCGCGCGCCGAGCCTATTTTGCATAGGCTCGGCGGCGCACGCAAACCCCGGGACGCGCGTAATTCCCGGGGCTTGCATGGAGGGGCGTGTCGGGGGCGGGCCGCGAGTGACGCGGCGTTTCGGGGGCGGGCCACGAGTGACGTGGCGCTGGCCCGGGGACGTGGTCGAGGCCTGGAGGTGCTTGAGGGGGATTATGTGTCCTTCTGTCTGGTCATTTAATACTGAGCATGTTTCTGAGGTTGCTTTCTTTAGAGTAGTTTAGTGGGATTGGTCCTTTTGGCTCTGTGGCTACTTTTTTCTTTTTTTGACTTTGTAGGTTTTACTCTGGGGATAAAGGGGTGGATCTTTTTGAGCTGTAGTCTCTCTACTTTGTTTAATCTTTGGGGCTCTTGGAAGTGGAATTTTGACTTTATTTTTGTTCTTTAATCTCTGGTAGTATTTTTTATTTTTGTTGCTATTTTTGCACTGATCGGTGATCGCTATGAATAATTGATCTTGGCTTTTTTATATAATTTTCTTTATCTGTTTCTCTGACAATGTAGTTTCCATCATATTTGTTACATATGGTATTTCAAAACTAAAAATAAAATGATCATTGATTATCATATTTAAAGTTGGCAGTTTTCTTTCACAATGCTACAGAACTGGCTAGAGATGCACTGTGTTTTCTGTTTGTTTTCTTTTCATACATCTTATCACACAGAGATAGCTGTTCAGCACTTCAAATAAGTTTGAACTGAATTGTCATCTGTATGTTTTTCACCCTAAGAACCTAAGTAATTATATACATTAGAAAATCCAAGGTATTATATGGGCTACATGTAGTGTCTATTAGTTTACAAGCTGTGTGCAGGTTACATGCTAACATTGCATAATGTAAACATATTCTAACTGGTCTCTATTCAGTATATTTGGCTGCAAACCTCAGCTCCAGAAGGAGAAATTAATTGCTGAAAACTGACCTACAAAATAATATATAAGTCCATTAAGACACTGTTATAAAACCTATAATACTGTATAAAAAGAAAAAAATTAAAAGCCTTACTTTTAATCTACTCTACATAGTAATATAAAGTTGATCCCATCATGTGCCGGACAATATTCAAAAGCATATATGGAAAATAGGTAAATCCATTTGATATTTTATTCTTATTTTATATTTGAAATGCATAAACCTACTCCTCTGCAAATCCCATGAGCCACTGGGAAATAAGCAAAAAATATACGCAAATTGAAAATGGAATATCACCACCTACTCTTTATGGTTAATACACATTCTGCTTTCCTAAAGAAAGCAAATAAGCATGGTTCCATCACTAGACATCATATAAGAAAACTTTGTAATTACTGATCAAAACCTACCTTGACAATTGGTCTTCATCTAAGATAATGGCCTGTGCAAGAGCAGCACTACTGATTGACAGCACGCCATTGGGTTTGTCATTGGGTTCAATAGTGACTTGCACAATAAATGGACTGAGCAAAACAGCATCTCCTTGCAAAGTATTCTCCAGAAGCATAACCTGAAAAGACTCTGCTATTTCTGGAATGTCATCATTAATGATTTGAAATCTAATAGCAGATTCATAAACCTGAGGAGGAATGACAATTGTTGCATTTGGCTGAAGATCGAGAAAGTCAAAGTCAAGCTGTGCATGTGCTGTTGAATTCCCAGTCAGGATGGCATATCTGATGGACACTGCAGAGTCATCAGGGCCAATGACTGCACCACTCTCATCCTTCCCACGAGTCACTGGAATTGTTACAGTATGTTCTCTTTCAGGCACCAGATAAGAACTCTGAATGAATCGCACTGGACTGTCATTTTTCCTAATGTTAATCTGAACTGTGTTTCTTGAAGAATTGATTTCAGCACCTCCCACTGCATTGCTCAACAGAATGCTAAAAAGTTCATCATTTTCAGGTATCTGAAAAAAAAAATATATATATCCAAAATTGTGATCAACGTAAAGTTAAATTAGTGCAAAACAATGTCACTACAGAATTTTTTTCCTTGCATAGGCCCATACACATGTTCTAATTATGAGCAAATGATGGAGGGTACGATGGGTACCTTAACTATCTTAGCACTTATCTGCTGTAGCCGAGGCAAATATTACATGCCTACAAATGTTTGTAACAAACCAAAAATCTATACACCTCCAAAATGTACTTCCGAGACACTGTACAATATCGACAATATTCCAAACTCAAATATAAAGTGTCCGTATATTTTTACTCAGTGATATATTGAATACTTGGAGGAAAAAACCTCTCCTGTATTCCTATACACTACTTATAATCACAAAACTTATAAACAACAATTTTTAAAGGGGGAAGTGGAATGTTTCATACATTTTTCGGGCATTACTGGCTTGTAATGCTTTTAAACTGATTTAATCATAAACTTTCCACCTCCGACCTTATTTGATTTTTTTAAAGTTTATAGAGTGCGCTATAAAATCTTTGGGAGATTGATTGCTGTGGTTGCATGTCTAAATTGTAATGATAATACTGACTTATGTGGGAAACCGTTTTTAAAAGTCCACCCGACAAGGCCTTGTTTCTGACCGTGTATCGGTCTTTCTTCAGGGGATGTCAATGGACTTAATGAATAGTCGGAATTACTTATCTTAAGACGGGTTACTGAAGACTCTCGCTGGTGGTTGAACTGCTCCTATGTTATCCGTGCTGTCGCTGGTGGTTGAACTGCTGGTGGTTGAACTGCTCCTATGTTATCCGTGCTGTCGCTTCCGTGAATCGTTGTCCATCATCTTCAATGGACAACGATTCACGGAAGCGACAGCACGGATAACATAGGAGCAGTTCAACCACCAGCGAGAGTCTTCAGTAACCAGTCTTAAGATAAGTAATTCCGACTATTCATTAAGGGGCGGATTTTCAGACTCCGCAAATAGGCCTACTTTTGTTTGCGTTCCAGGCGCAAACAAAAGTACGCTGGATTTTAGTAGATACGCGCGGAGCCGCGCGTATCTGCTAAAAACCTGGATCGGCGCGCACAAGGCTATCGATTTTGTATAGCCGGCGCGCGCCGAGCCGCACAGCCTACCCCCGTTCCCTCCAAGGCCGCTCCGAAATCGGAGCGGCCTTGGAGGGAATCCTCTAACGCCCTCCCCTCACCTTCCCCTCCCTTCCTCTACCTAACCCACCCGCCCGGCCCTGTCTACACCCCCCCCCCCTTACCTTTCTCCGGGGATTTACGCCTCCCAGAGGGAGAAGTAAATCCCCGCGCGCGAGCGGGCCTCCTGCGCGCCGGGCCGCGACCTGGGGGCGGGTACGGAGGGCGCGGCCACGCCCCCGGAACGCCCCGGGCCGTAGCCACGCCCCCGTACCCGCCCCCAAAACGCTGCCGACACGCCCCCGAAACGCCGCGACGACCGGGCCCGCCCCCGACACGCCCCCCTCGGAGAACCCCGGGACTTACGCGAGTCCCGGGGCTCTGCGCGCGCCGGTAGGCCTATGTAAAATAGGCTCACCGGCGCGCAGGGCCCTGCTCGCCTAAATCCGCCCGGTTTTGGGCGGATTTAGGCGAGCAGGGCTCTGAAAATCCGCCCCTAAGTCCATTGACATCCCCTGAAGAAAGACAGATACACGGTCAGAAACAAGGCCTTGTTGGGTGGACTTTTAAAAACGGTTTCCCACATAAGTCGGTATTATCATTACAATTTAGACATGCAACCAATCTCCCAAAGATTTTATAGCGCACTCTATAAACTTTAAAAAAATCAAATAAGGTCGGAGGTGGAAAGTTTATGATTAAATCATTAAAGGCATTACAAGCCAGTAATGCCCGAAAAATTTATGAAACATTCCACTTCCCCCTTTAAAAATTGTTGTTTATAAGTTTTGTGATTATAAGTAGTGTATAGGAATCAGGAGAGGTTTTTTCCCCCAAGTATTCAATATATCACTGAGTAAAAATATACGGACACTTTATATTTGAGTTTACAAATGTTTGTAGGCACATTCTTGAACCTTGATATGCCTTGCATAGAAAATATGCATGTAATATTTACATTTCTTGTACAGATAAGCCAACATCTCTCATCAATCTTATTGCTTTTAGTATTTTTAATACCAATAAAATATGTGAGAACTTATAAAAACAGTTTTCAAACTAGTTTGATAACCTCACATAAGGTTTGCTTTCAAAAATTAAACTCCGATGGGTTTTCCTCAAATTAGTGAATCTACACTGGAGTTCAAGGCAAATTTACTCAGTTTGAGGTATCCGCAGTGGATAGATTCAAAATGGATTCCTGTTAAATAGCAAATCAGCATCAAATCCACATCAGACCTGGTTGATTTTTCTCAGACTCATTGGAGAAGCTTCACCAAATTTCCCTAGTGAAATCTGGAGAAAATCCCCAAATTCTGGTGAATGCAAAGCACACTAAAATTTGCTTGGTTCAAGTTTGACCTTGAAACTTTCATACATTTGTAACCTCAATCAGGACTCAGTTCAGTTTCCAAAGAATTTAACCAGGCTTGAATGAAATCTCTCACCTTGACCTTAATTACATTTACTAAGGTAAACACAATGTGACCAATTTTCAAAATGGCCTGCATTGGTGACTTAGCTGGCTATGTTTTAGCCAGCTAAGAATAAGTGCATTTTAAACTATAACCTAGACAGCTAAATTGCAGTTGAAATTTTTTTTCAATCTAGCCAGAAAACATAGCCAGCTAAATTTAAGTCAGCTGTCCCCGAGCACAGGGATAGCCTCCCAACTTAGTTAATATTAGCCGGCTTAGGGCTGGATTTTCTATCTTCGCGCACCTCTCTGAATCGCGCGGTAACGGGGCGTGGGGGGGTGAAGCGGGGGGCGGGCCTGCAAAAGCCGGTAGCGATCACACCACCGCAGTGTTATCACTGCCGACTTTCACACCCAATAGCGCCATTGTGAAAGGTGGTGCTATTGGGCGCACTACTGGCGGCAATAAGGGGTCTTACCTTTTCACCGCCAGCAAAGTTTCCGTGGCGTCCACCCCGACACTGCCCCAACTCCTCCTCTTCTGGTGCCGACGCCACCCTGACTCCGCCCCTATCTATCTAGTCCCTTTTCGCGTGCGATAGGGATAAAAAATGACCCCCTAAGTTCACTCCCCCAACCTTACCCTTCCCCCTAGAATGTCTACTAGGCAGAAATTAAGAAGTTATATTTACTACTACTACTCAGGAGAAAAATTGTTAACCAGAGGGATCTAACTACACAACTCCAAACTTTGGGCCTTATTTACTAAGCATTTTCCCATAGACACAGAATGGGAGAAAAACTTTAGTAAATCAGGCCTTTAGGTGGCTTAGATCTTTTGAAAATCTACCCAATAGATTAAAAAAAAATAACCTTTATGAACTAGAGTTTGTCAGTATGAATTTTTCAAAAGTTTAACAGAGCTAAAATCAGAAGTTGTGTTTCAGCCTTAACTACTTATTTGCAGCATTTTCAATGGCCAATCTTTTTTTAGTTTATGTTTATCTCCACCAAGATCCTATGGGGTCCTTGGTAGCACCTCCAGGGATTAATAATCACCAGTAACTGGGTTTTAAAATCCACTCTTACTGAGGTAAATCCAACTAAAAAAAAAGAAAAGAAAAAGGAACTGGGTATCAGAGGGTACATTTTTCACTAGTGCTCCTAATTTAAAAAGTTATGTGTGTCCTTTTAAGCCTGCACAAACCAATCTTATATTAAAACCCAAGTGCTCACCTAATTTATGGGTATTTGAATATTCAATTGTTATACGGATAAAAGGTACATACTTACCTTATGCTACTTTAAATGAAGGCATAAATTATGTACAGGAGTAGCATTGCTGATTATGCGCACACATTTTTGAAATTTAAAATGTATGTACATAGTTTACAAACACTTCTGAAATTCCAACCCAGGGTGTCTCTTTTTAAGGAGGGGAGCCATGATTTTATGTTGTGAAAATACACGTGGACTTTGAGGCAGCAAAAAATCAATTATTTTTTCATTGGTAGATCTGAAGCTATAGAAAATTTACCCTCATATATTCAAGATGATTGTAGTGCATTAACTCTTCCAGATTTTAAGAAAGTTATAAATAAAACCAGGTTGACTCAGTGTTTATTGCACCCTTGCTTGGCTAAGTTGAAGCAGTCTTTACTTGAAGAGATGATAGCCTATATGCTGAAGATAGTGAATGGTTCTTTGAGTGAAAGGAGTGACACCTACTTTCTAAAAGCCAGTTTCAAATGTCTCCAAATGTGTAAATCATAAACCAATTGTGAACATTTAATTTGTTAAACTCACAGAAAACTTGTCGCTTTTAATGATGATACTAAGGACTGGATGATTACCAAGCAATTTTGAATAGGCCATTGCATGGAGACGCTTCTGGTATTCATCTCAGCTGACATTCTTAGATAATATGTGCTCCCCATCCTCCCGACCCCCCTCCCCCCCCAAAACTTGCCTAAAGTCCCTGGTGGTCCAGCGGGGGTCCCGGGAGCATTCTCCCGCTCTCGGGGCCGTCGGCTGCCAGTAAACAACATGGCACCGGTGGCCCTTTGCCCTTACCATGTGACAGGGGCTATTGGTGCCATTGGCCGGTCCCTGTCACATGGCAGGAATTCATCTGGAAGCGAGTGGGGAAATTTTCCCATTTAGGAGGTCAGCCTCCCATAGACTCATCTATCCACCCCTTAAGCTTGCTTTAGACAAGCCAGTTTTTGAGAATTCTTCTGTGGGAGCAAGTTTTCCCCCTTGTTACAGTGGATTGGGGCAACCCTGTGTTCAAAGCTGGATTTGGAGTAAGGAAGATCTGCAGGTGCTATCTCTCCTTTAGAGGATACACCTGACAATGGTGTGATACAGAGGAAGCATATTTTGAAATAGCTCTCTTTTTACACTATCTCCTCTGTTTGAAGGCAAGGAATTTTTATTCACTCTTCCTGCTTCTTTTTTGAGTTTTCCCCTTTAAAGACTATTTTTGTTCCACTGGGAACTGATGGCTCTTGGTATCCAGGACTCAGTAATCAAACCATTTAGAGAGAAGCATATTTCATTCTGAAATAAAAAAAGAAGTGTGCAGGAATTCATCTGGAAGAGGGGATCCCATCAAGTGACATTAAAGGAAGGAAACTCAAGGATAGAAAGTAAAGGTAACAAGAACTTTATTGCTGCTTTATGGAGTATTAACATAAGGGAGAGTAAGATGCCCACCTTATGCTGCCTAAGGAATTAAAGAATTAAATAGAAGCTTGGAAGAGTATTAAATCTGGGACTAAGTTCTAATAAACTATTGGGACTATATTCTAACCACCTTCAGTGGGAAGAGTGGCGAGTTTAAATGGGCATGAAGAAGGATTGAATTAAATTCAATCCAAGGAATCATAATAGCGAAGGAATTGAATAAAAGAAGGAATTCAGTGAAAATAAAGTGCTTCCAGTGGAACTAGAGACTTTGCTAAAGAAGTGGAGTCACAAGTTTATCAAATCTTTCTGCTGTTTTATTATTTATTGGCTTGAACTGAGAAATGAAATTGCAGTGTAAATATCATTCCGTCATCTAATCAACTATCAGTAAAGATGCTGGAAACCATCATTTTTCTCATGTGTATTTATTGGTTGCAGAGACAACGTTAATTATCAGTGCTGTGTACAAGGGACAGGGAAGGGGCTTATTGCAAAAAGGAGACAGGTATAAGAACTATTGTTCGCCCCTACATTGGAATCCTGGAACACAGAAAGTGAAGCTCTCTGATGGGGTGAAGGAGAGACTAAGAGACACTGAAGGAATATTGTGCATAAAAGAAAAAAGATGGACCTATGCGTCCCTGGGTGCAAGTAAAAGGATCCATCCCACCCAAAGGTTACAGATTATTCTAGTATATTTCTTATGTTTGCCTTATATTTCTCAGTGAAAACTTGAAGACAGTGATTTACTCAAAGATTAATGTTCTTTCATACATCAAGTTTTTAATTGTCAACAAGCATCCTATTTAACAGCAAAATCCATGAAGAATCTGAACAGCTATTGGACCTGTAACTTGTGCCAAATGGCATTCATCCATGGCCAGAAACATTTCAAGTTCACATATGATCTTTAAAACTTGTAGTTCAACATAGTGGTATTGATCCACTTTGAAAGTTGGAATTTCCAGCAAAGTTTGAAAATGTCAAGTTTTTATTCTATCACTTTTCAAAGAAGAAAAAAACAGAAGCACAGTTTGAAGAGTACCATTCTGAATCTATTCCTGATAACACTGATTTAGCTGTTCATGATTACTGGAAAAGAAAACTGAACCAGTTCATGCCATTGCTTCAATCTGTATTGCAAGTCTTGGCTTTATCTGTTTCAAGTGCAAATGCTGAGCAAACATTTTCAGGGTGGAAAATCAGGAATGGGAGAAAGAAGCGTGCATCCATGTGCATAGAATCAGTGAAAATGTATGCAGTGCTTTACTACAACCAGTTTAACATTTTTAAAACGTTTTACATGTGTCAAGTGCAAACACTTTTAACCTTCTCTTCCTTATACTGTATAAAACAATGTTTACATGTATAAAGTGCAAATAGGTTTAAACTTGAATCTGTGAAATTGCATCCATGTTAGTTTCATGAATGCTTGCAATGCCATTTGTACTATTTAAAAAAAGCATATATCATGTTATATGCATAAAATATGATTTGCACACAAACAATGCTATCTGTACAGAAAATATGGTTTCTGTGCACTAAGCATTTTTATGCACATTTTCAGGTTTACATGTGCTTTTCTAAACTTCTCATGCATTAATATAGTATTAGCTTATTGCATCGGGAGCTAAGTCTTTTTGTAGCACATGAGTAAAGAAAACGTGCACTGAAATTCAGCGTACATATTTTAATCATGTCTTATTACATCAGGCCCAAACTTAGGCTCCTAAACCCTTTGAAAATTAAAAAATATGAAATTAAAAAAAAAAAAAAAAAAACAGCTCCTACCTGGTCATCAAGTACTGTCAGATTATAAATCAATGAAGCTGTGCCAGGAGGAAAGGTGAGGTTTGCTTTAACTGGGCTCAGATCTTCTTCAGGGAGGTTTGGACCACCTTCTATCTACACAAAGAGAGTTTTACAACAGTCAATCATGATTTGTCTTAATCTTCAGAATTTTTCTTATTGTTAGGTAGTGGAAGCAAACAGTTGCATAACCGGTTGAATAGTCTCATTGGAAAGCAGATGAAAAAAGGGATTCCCTCTTTATAAAAATAAAACCATGGAATGTGTTGTAACACTGAAATAAAACAGACCCTTTTCCCCTTACTGGCTGTGTATTTGTCTGGCACTTGTCTCAGGATCAGAGAAGAAGATATTTTACAAGTCTAAGAATAGTTATAAGGAAGTGCATACATATTTTTATGTTGTTTATTTAGTTCATGCCTTTTCATTTTAGCTCAAGGCAAGTTACATTCAGGTACAGTTGGTATTTTCCTTTGTTCCCAGAGAGCTCACACCCTAAGCTCCTACCTGAGGCAATAAAGAGTAAAGTAACTTGCCCAAGGTCACAAGGAGTGGCAATGGGATTTGAACCCTGGCTTCTGTGGTTCTCAGCCTCTTAGCTCTAACCACTAGGCTACTCCTACCAGAGCAGCTTATGGTCATCTTTAATTACATTTTATATTCCAATACATTTTGCTCATGCTAAATATTGCACTAAATTTAATCTGGCACTTTGGCGGACATCCAGAGTCTAAAGAGAATCTGAAGTGGAAGGAAGAAGTATAATTGGAAAGGCAATATATATTGTTGACTTATAACACACAGAGAAGTCAAAATTCAAATAGGTTTATCTGGCTAATGTTTGGGGTTACCCAGACAAAACCTGAGATTTGAAATTTTTCCCAGGCAATTTGTAACCTCCACAAAGATAGGATGCTGGGGTCATTCCCAGTATATGGTTTCACTTTGTCCCAGCAACGCTGCTATTCAGTCGAGTAAGTCCAGATGAAAAAATATCTGTCCTAAAGCTATCTGTGTATATTCAGCAGAACACTTAGCCAGGTATGTTCTGCTCAATATTCAAATAAAGTTACTTGTGTAACTTCATTTTACTCCCCAATTTACTAAAATATAGAACTCACATCGTACAAAATTAAAAAGTACTGCTGAGTGCTGAAAGCGTAAATCATTATTTGGCAAGGGGCACTTGTGATGTATTTTGTGGAACAGCATAAGAACATAAGAACATAAGAAATTGCCATGCTGGGTCAGACCAAGGGTCCATCAAGCCCAGCATCCTGTTTCCAACAGAGGCCAAAACCAGGCCACAAGAACCTGGCAATTACCCAAAAGAACCTGGCAATTACTCTCAGTAATTGCCAGGCAATTTTT
The DNA here is from genome assembly GCF_901001135.1 of Rhinatrema bivittatum. Classification (NCBI taxonomy): domain Eukaryota; kingdom Metazoa; phylum Chordata; class Amphibia; order Gymnophiona; family Rhinatrematidae; genus Rhinatrema; species Rhinatrema bivittatum. Next base: position 662,029,943 of record NC_042615.1, read on the forward strand.
CTCAGTGTCATTTTAAAGTTTTGAGAATTTGTTTTGTCTGTGATGTATTTTTTTATGCCTAATTTATTATGAATGTTTTATTGTGCTCCACCAAGATTTTTGAATTGAATGGATCATTAATCATAATCAATAAATAAATATAAATAATTATGTGATATAGGAAATGTAGATTATGTTTATCGAAAGGGGGGGAAGGGTCATAAAATTGTCTCTTGCTAGTAGGCCTTAGAATCTCAACAGACCTTGAGTACAAGAGTAGGAGCTGTGAAGATGGTTGGCATGTCCTAGTGGGAGGTATCTTGAATTTAACAAAACTCCTGAGCCCTTGTGGTTCAGAGTTCTTCAGGCCTCTCTAAGAGAAAGAATCTCTGGGGTTGTCTCTCCATGGAAGAGGACTGCCTGTCCTGCCTCCTGTCCTTGGAAGATGACTGGGACCCAAGGCCAGGATGGCCCAGGCCTTCAAGAATGAGAAGATCTAGTTTTGGGGTCCAGGGAGATTGCTAAGAATTCTTGAGAACTAGAGGGGGGTCTCAAGGAAGAGAGGGGTATTTTCCTATTCTTCATCTGTCCTGGAAAATTGCATTGTGTAAAGACTGGAGTTTCCATAGCTAGAGTGATAAGGAGAACTGCCAGGCAGAGGGGAAAAGCAAGTCTGCTTACTGAAAATTGTATTTTCAGTAGACAGCAGGATGAACTGGCATGACACAGAGTCTTCTAAACTCACAGAGCTTTTGCTCTACTGAGCATTGTGGAAATTCCCACATAGGTGTTTCCTTGTGAGCCCCCTCAGTTGCTATTAGAACTAAGTCTAGATAAGTAGTCAACTCTCCATTGTGTTGTCTATGGACAAACACTATTTACATTAAGCAAACTTGCTTTCTCTGTTGACAAACAGGGCTGAATTAGCCATGATACATGGCAAGTTCCAAGATGAGGGTTGTTTACTATACAAAAACCTGGGCCTCACCATGGACTACTAGGTGAATAGTCTACACAAACTGCTTGCCCAAATTTACTGTCACTTTCTGATAAAATGTTCAGACAGTAACGGGACATGAAAATGTGCACTGATGACCAAGTCATAGCTTTGCAGAATTTTTCAATAGTACTACTCTCGGATGAGCCATTGATGCGATCATGGTTCTCACTTAATGAGCCATGATAAAGGGCCTCATTTTCCAATATTGCATTGAGGGGTGGAGGGAGGGAGAGAGAGAGAGAGAGAGAGAGAGAGAGAGAGATAGAGAGTTGAGTTACAAGGGAAAGGGTTTGCTTCGGCTACACCTCCCAAGCTTCTCTGCTTCCTCGGATTTACCAGGGGTACCCGCTCCTCGGGGGGCCTCGCTCTTTTCTTTACTTTCATATTACAGATAGGAACCGGTACTCGCTCCTCGAGGGCCCATGTTCCTGGACACTCTGAAGATTCTCTACTGCTTGGAAGCTATCGCTGCTACAAACAATTGTGAGTTACCATCGCTCTCTCAGAGCTTTCCCTGGAACCAGGTACTCGCTCCTCGAGGGCCTAAACCTTTCCAGCACCTGAGCTTCCTTGAGACCTTATGTGAGTTTTGTCATCTAGTTCTGTTCATGAATGCTGCCTACTTTGCCTACTCACTTTCTACAGTTTCTCAAAAGTTCAGCCATCCTGGATCACTGTTCCAGTACCTGAGGGACTACAGCCCTGCTGGGCATATCAGCTCACTACTGCCACATCTGGTGGTTTCAAAGACCTGTTTAATAAAAGAACTGTGTGTCTGTCTCCATACTCAAGCCTAGCTGGTGGTCCCTCTCGGGATATCCTCCTGGGGGCGTGGTCATCTGCCACCGGTCCAGGGATCCACCCACTACTATATCAGATTGCAACTCCTCAAGGAGATTCATTACAGATTGCTACTCCCAGCTCTAACTCAGAGCTTTCCTAATAGACTGCTAACTCCTATCTGATTGCTCCTCCCATCAGATAGCAGAATACATCAGACTGCTAACTCCGCAGTCTAACTAACAGCAGATTTACATCAGATTGATAACTCCTAGCATCAGATCCTGAACAGTTAATTGGTCCCATTAAGAGCAGAGGCCCCACTATAGGAGTCACTTGAGAAGGCGAGCCAGTGGAACTACATGAACTGCTGCTGCCATGTGTCCCAGAACAATTAGTGTCCTTGGCTTTGTCTGATCTACAGTCAGCAGTTGATATACATGGGTTCTGAGAGTATTGAATTTAAAATTATTACTTGATTAATCATATTTCTTAAAATTAAATCAAAGTGATCTCCATAATAGTAACAAAAAAAAAAATCTTAAAAACTGCTATTCAACCAATCTGACAGGAGGATGGGTTTTTCTTGCAAGGAATCTATCCATGCTCCTATGAATTTTATTCTTTGGATAGGAACTAGAATTTATTTTTTGAAGTTCACTATGAAGCCTAATGACTGTAGGAGTTGAATCAGATTCTGTACAGAGATTAGAATACCTTACTGACAAGTCACAATCACTAGCCAGTCATCTAGGTAAGGGAACACCTGGATGCCTTGATGACAAAGGTCTGCCGTTACTGCAGCTAGGTATTTGGTTAAGAACCCTGGAGCCGCTGAGAGTCCGAAGGGGACTACTCCACTCTTATTACTGGCACAGTCTACCACAAAGCATAGATAAAACCATTGGGAGGGATGAATGGGTATTTAAGCATCAATGACCTTGACCAGAGTACATACAGTACCCATCATCTCTTCTGAATGAAGTGGAGAATTGTTTGAAGGGAGATCATTTTGTAGATTCGTCAGGCTTCTTAAATCCAGGATAGGTCTCAAGCCCCAGTTTTCTTGGGGATAAAGAAGAAGCGAAAGTAAAAACCATGGCCATGTTGATGGGATGTTAGAATTCAGCCATCTTCCCAGACTCCTTGGCAGTGAATGTTCACCATGCGGCAGAGAGGCACCATTGGACACTCTGATGCATGTGATACTAGGACCTGGCGAAGAGACACTTAGGGCATGCGAGCACATCTGTGCACACAATTCTGCGCATACTGGCAGGAGAGTTGCCCTGATCATGATGTCACAAACTTAAGACTACTTAGCCTGTCTGGACTTGGATTCATTACCTCAGCAAGGTGGTCTCCTGGTTCCTGCTTCTTCTGGTTTCAGTCTTCTGTCTTGATCAAGCTCTTCAGCCTGCTTCCATCTTCTCAGCCTTCAGCTTTGCTTCAGTCTTCACCTGAGGCTCCACTGCAGTCTTCAGCTCTGATTCAGTCTCAGCCTTGCCTCAAGCCATCAGTCTTGTCCTTGCCTGACTTCAGATGCAGCCTGGTCTTTGTGTAGAGTTTTGGACTCAGTCATAGACTGGACCGTGCCAAGACTCACACAGCTCCTCACAGAAGCAGTGTGTCCCGACATTTGGAGTATTACTGGTGTCATGCACCAAGGCTCAGTGCATTGCGGTCGTATGCATCAGAGCTTTGTGCTTTGACAAAGCCATATGCATTAGCAGTGGCAGTGATCAATGCCTCAGCAGCACCTGAGACCTGTACATCAATGGTGCTGGAGCTGTGTCCATCAATGGTGCTGGAGCTGAAGGAAGATGCGGCAGCTGCAGTAACAGCACCAACTGAATTTTTGGAGCTAGAGGTTCCGCCAGTTCTGCAAAAGGCTTCCTTTTCTTAGTTTTAGGTTTACTTGAACCAGAAGTCTTAGCCTGCTCTGCTGACAGGGGAAATCTGTTGAGCACTTGCTCAATTCGATACCCAGAGAGCTTAAAGAGGTCCTGCTCTGGGAGAATGTTTGACTGTGGATCTTCACTCTTATGCAGTTCTTCCATTTTCTAGGCCTTGTATGTCTGTGACTATGGAGATATGCGGCCACAATGATATCAATTTGCCTGGTCATGGTCTGGTCCAAGGAAATGATAACAGAGATCATGTCCTTCGGTAATGGACATCTTTCTACCACATATGTAATCTTTGAAATCACTCATTATGGGTTTCTTGTATCCAAATATTCTATGAAGAATCTTTTTTTACTCTCTTTTTTTTTTTTTATAAACTGAAAAGTGCTGTTTGGGGACTAACGAGGCAGCAAGCCAACAATATAGTCACAGAAAAAATGAAATATATGATTAATAGCATAAATATGAGAAAAATAAGGTACAAGTCAGTGCTGAAGCTTGGACAAAAAAAAAGAATGAGGGGGATCACAAGGCAACACCTGTATGGGAATTCCTGTACATGCTCAGTAGAGTAAAAGTTCAATGAGAGTAAAGAGTGCTGTCAGATAATGACATTATCCATGAGTCATGGCTAATTCTGCCCTGCTTGTCCACAGAAAATACATCCTACAGTTGCTGTCTGTGGAAAGCATAAGAACATAAAAACATATGAAAATAAGAAATTGCAATACTGGGTCAGATGAAGGGTCCATCAAGCCCAGCATCCTGTTTCCAACAGTGGCCAATCCAGGCTACAAGTACCTGGCAAGTACTCACACATTAAGCACATCCCATGCTAATATTGCTAGTAATAGCAGTGACTATTCCCCAAGTCAACTTGATTAATAGCACTTAATGGACTTCTCCTCCAAGAACACATCCAAACCTTTTTTAAACTCAGCTACACTAACCACATCCCCTAGCAACAAATTCCAGAGCTTAACTGTACGTTGAGTAAAAATTAATTTTCTCTGATTATTTTTAAATGTGCTATTTGCTAACTTCATGGAGTTCCCCCGAGACCTTCAATTATCCAAAAGAATAAATAACTGAGTCACATTTAGTCATTCTAGACTTTTCATGATTTTAAAGACCTCTATCATATCCCCCCTCAGCTGTCTCTTCTCCAATCTGAACAGCTCTAACCTCTTTAGGCTTTCCTCATAGGGGAGCTGTTCCACCCCCTTTATCATTTGGTCATCCTTCTCTGTACCTTCTCCAGTGCAACTATATCGGACCGCTCTGGGCCGAAACCACGCCCCCGGGCCCGCCCCCAAAACGCCGCGTCTCACCATGGAGCGATACAGAGACATTATGACATTTTCTGTTTTATTCACCATTCCCTTCCCAATAATTCCTAACATTCTCTTTGCTTTTTTGACTGCCACAGCACACTGAGCCGACAATTTCAATGTATTATCCACTATGATGCCGAGATCTTTTTCCTGGGTGGTAACTCCTAATATGGAACCTAACATTGAGTAACAATAGTATGGGTTATTTTTTCCTATATGCAACACCTTGCATGTATCCACATTAAATTTCATCTACCATTTGGATGCCCAATCTTCCAGTCTCACAAGGTCCTCCTGCAATTTATCACAATCTGCTTGTGATTTAACTACTCTGAATAATTTTGCATTATCTGCAAATTTGATTACCTCACTGGTCGTATTCCTTTCTATATCATTTATAAATATAGGGGCGGATTTTAAAAGCCCTGCTCGCGTAAATCCGCCCGGATTTACGCGAGCAGGGCCTTGTGCGCCGGTGCGCCTATGTTCCATAGGCCTACCGGCGCGCGCAGAGCCCTGGGACTCGCGTAAGTCCCGGGGTTTTTCGAGGGGGGCGTGTCGGAGGCGGGGCCGATCGGCGCGGCATTTTGGGGGCGGGACGCGGCGTTTTGGGGGCGGGCCCGGGGGCGTGGTTTCGGCCCAGAGCGGTCCGGGGGCATGGCCGTGCCCTCCGGAACCGCCCCCAGGTCGCGTCTCGGCGCACTAGCGGCCCGCTGGGATTTACTTCTCCCTCCGGGAGGCGTAAATCCCCCGACAAAGGTAGGGGGGGGGGTCTAGATAGGGCCGGGGGGTGGGTTAGATAGAGGAAGGGAGGGGAAGGTGAGGGGAGGGTGAAAGCGAGTTCCCTCCGAGGCCGCTCCGATTTCGGAGCGGCCTTGGAGGGAACGGCGGCAGGCTGCGCGGCTCGGCGTGCGCCGGCTACACGACATCGGCAGGCTTGCGCGCGCCGATCCTGGATTTTAGCTGATACGCGCGTATCTACTAAAATCAAGCGTACTTTCTTAAAATCTACCCCGCATTGCAAAGCACCAGTCCAAGTACAAATCACTGAGGCACTCCACTGTTTACCCTTTTCCACTGAGAAAACTGACCATTTAATCTGACAAGGCCTCTCATGAGAGACATTGTCAAATGCCTTCTGAAAATCCAAATACACTACATCTACTGGTTCACCTTTATCCACATGTTTATTAACTAGGGATGTGAATCGGATCCGATATCGGATCCGATTCTGGTTCCGATTCACATCTCTATAGATGTGAATCGGATCCGATATCGGATGTGAATCGGATCCGATATCGGATCCGATTCACATCCCTATTATTAACCCCTTCAAAAAAATGAAGCAGATTTATGAGGCACAGTTTCCTTTGGGTAAATCCATGCTGACTGTGTTCCATTAAACCATGTTTTTCTATATGTTCTATGATTTTGATTTTAGAATAGTTTCCACTATTTTTCCCAGCACTGAAGTCAGGCTCTGGTCTATAGTTTCCCGGATCGGGCTACATTGGCCTTCCTCCAGTCTTCAGGTACAATAGTTGATTTTAATGATAGGTTATAAATTTTAACCAATGGATCTGAAATTTCATTTTTTAATTCCTTCAGAGCCCTGGGATGCATACCATCTGGTCCAGGTTATTTGCTACTCTTTAGTTTGTCAATCTGGCCTACTACATCCTCCAGGTTCACAATGATTTTGTTCCATTCATCTGTCTGATCACCCTTGAAAACCATCTCCAGAACCAGTAACTCCCTAACATCCATTAGTAAACACAGAAGCTAAGAATCAATTTAGTCTTTCTGCAGTGGCCTTATCTTCCCTAAGAGCCCCTTTAACCCCTCAGTCATCTAACTGTCCAACTGATTCCCTCACAGGTTTCTTGCTTCGGATATATTTTTAAAACTTTTTATTATTCGTTTTTGCCTCTACAACCAACTTCATTTCATATTCTCTCTTTGCCTGCCTTATCAATATTTTACACAACTTGACAATACTTATGCCTTTTCCTATTTTCTTCAGATGGATTCTTCTTCAAATTTTTTAAGTTTGCTTTTTTGGCTAAAATAGCCTCTTTCACCTCACCTTTAACCATGCCAGTTAGCATTTTGCCTTCCTTTCACCTTTCTTAAGGCTCAACTATATTTGTCTAGAGAGGAGCTTCATTTCCAATTCACTGGATTCCATAGTCTACATCCAGCTTGCATAGGGAGGGTTACTTTTGGAAGAATACCTACTGCCAAGTGTAAAGTTTTACTATTGATTGAGGCTGTGATTTCTTGGAAATTTATTTTTCTCTACTGAAGTGCACTATTCATAAGTGTACCCATTGTGACTTTTCATGTGTTATCAAGTTTTACCAGTAAAAGGTTTTATTTTTTTTAAGAACACTTGCAGTGGCGGTGTGGGTTTATTTTTACTGTATTGCTGCAGAAGACCTCCAAACAACCCTAAGAGCTTGAAAGACTATTTCTTTCCCCCTGTGCAGGAAGACCTCAGGAGCATGAGAGCAAAAAATGGCCTATGATCTCCCAGATGAGCCTCAATTGATGAGAAGAAGTTGCGATGGAGAAGGTACAGAGAAGGGCAACCAAAATGATAAAGGGGATGGAACAGCTCCCCTATGAGGAAAGGCTGAAGAGGTTAGGGCTGTTCAGCTTGGAGAAGAGACAGCTGAGGGGGGATATGATAGAGGTCTTTAAGATCATGAGAGGTCTAGAAGGAGTAGATGTGAATCGGTTATTTACACTTTTGGATAACAGAAGAACTAGGGGGCATTCCATGAAGTTAGCAAGTAGCACATTTAAGACTAATCGGAGAAAATTCTTTTTCACTGACGCACAATTAAGCTCTGGAATTTGTTGCCAGAGGATGTAGTTAGTGCAGTTGGTGTAGCTGGGTTAAAAAAAGGTTTGGGTAAGTTCTTGGAGGAGAAATCCATTAACTGCTATTAATGAAGTTTACTTAGGGAGTAGCCACTGCTATTAATTGCATCAGGAGCATGCAATCTTCTTGGTGTTTGGGTCCTTGCCAGGTTCTTGTGGCCTGGTTTGGCCTCTGTTGGAAACAGGATGCTGGGCTTCTTGGACCCTTGTTCTGACCTAGCAGGGCAATTTCTTATGTTCTTATGTAAAGAGCCCAAATTTATAAATTGTCCATGGTACATGATTAATGTGCATAAGTGGGCCCATGAAGGTTTATGCTAGCATTTAATATTCTTTTGCCTCAAAGTTCCTCACATTAACCTCCTCATTTGACCTCAAACTATGCTCACTGTTACCACTCACCAGCATAGCCACTGCTTATCCTAATATACAAAAACTGCAAATAAAGGTTTTATATAAGTTAAACCCCACAAATACAATACCAACACAGAAACATATCCACCCCAGCACTTTCCAGCATACCCCATCCCACATTATTCAACTAAATACATTTTAACAAGATCACAAAAAAAAACAAAAAACCCCACAGCCTGGCTGTAGAACTATAAGAGAACCAGCCAGCCAATGCTTATTAAGTATTCTGCAACAGAATGTTTTGTGCTTCTTGCAGAAGGTCATTTAATTAGTCTCCAGTTTAATTTCACATGGGAGGCCATTTCACCCAATGTGGTTCATCACTGCAAAACCTCACACTCTTGACAGGTACCCCTCAGCTTAAGCATAGGTATCTCCAAATAGGAGAAAAACAAGGAATCCCAATAAAGGAATTAAAAATCACAAATTAAAAGGCATTTTTAGAAAGACAGATAAGGATGTTCCAAGCTAAAACCATAAAATAAATGGAACTTACCTCCAAAGTCACCACTATGGCTCCATAGGTTCCTTTCTCTCTAATCAGCATGAAAGGCACTGATAGATTTCTACCCTTGGGCTCATTCACTGTGATTAAGGAAGACTAACAGGAAAAATAAAAAGAAAGAACAGCAATGAGGAACTGATCAAAACTCACAGGGGAGAGAGAAGAACACTGTTACCAAAGCAACCCCCAACTTCTGAAGGCATCAAATGTAATCTGTAAAATAGGTATCACATTCCCCAGCAACTGATTTGTTAGTTAGTCAGAACCTGAAAGAATGTCTGTAGTATTTACTTAAAGCTAATTGTATTGAAACACTATTACTATATCAGCTATCAGTTTATTCTTCTGATTATCTAGGGGATCAGTCTGCACTACACATATAAACTACTGAATTAATTTTAATGTGGTTTATACAATGGTTGAATAAAAACACCAAGAACACATTTCAAAAAAGCAAAACAAATGTAAGATCACAGAAAGCTACGGCTAGAAGATATCTCAAGAGGCCCTCTAGTCAGTTCCCCTGATTCCAAGCGGAATCAACTGTATTTAAAAACTCTCCCAGATAGATATTTCTGTAATGTGCCCTTAAAAACATCTAATGTTATTTTCAGCCCATCCATATCTCCTGCTCAGCTTTGTAATCCCTTCCTACTCCACAGAGATCCTCTGTGCTTGTCCCATGTCCTTGTCTCCAGCACCTCCACAAAGAGGCTGTTCCATTTGTCCACCAAGCTTTCAGTAAAGAAATAGTTCCTTAGATTACTCCACAGTCTTTCATCTTCAACCCATGACCCTTCATTGCCTCATTTAAAGAGACCTGCCTTCTGTGCAGTTATTCCTTGGAGGTATTTAAATTCCTCTATCATTCTTGAATCTGAATCAGTTTGCTTTGTGTGAAGCATAAAGAAAAGGGTATGAAGTTGAGAACACATGATATGTCCTTCATTTTCCCTTTCCATGAATACTTTTTCTGTATTTTTTGTCATGGCTGTATATTTGCGTAATAACCTGTTCTAGTTCTCAGCTGCCCTTACCGCAGGAAGATTCTTCTTAATGTCTAAGCAAAATCCTTATTTCTTCAATGTAAACTTGTTGCTTCTTGCCCTGTCTCCACTGGAGCTGGAGAAGAACAGACACCATCCTCTTTCAAAACCCCTTTTCTGTATTTTAATACTGCTATCAGGTCACCCCCCCCAAGTCCTCTCACCTCTAAGCTAAATAAACCCAACTCCAAGTTTTTCTCATTAGTTATATTATCCAGACCTCTTATTTTTTATGCCCTATTCTAGACTTTCTCCAAAACTTTCGTGTCCTTTTGGAAGCATGAGGCCTAAAAATAAACACGGGTCCAGCCAGATGTCTCAGTAGCAGTTCTGTTCGCCGCCAGGCGGACAACCTGGCATATTTATTCCCAAGCCAGACCTTTGCTTCTGAAGTTGGCTGCAGAGTTGTGGAAATAAGTATTCACACCCCCAAATGGGAATCCCAGACATTAAATAATGGCAACCTCTAGTGTCTCAGGGTGCACCCCACACAGGCTTCCAGAAATGAGCCACAATCTGCAATTCTGGCCAAGAACTGTTGCTGCAATCCCTAGAATGAATGGGAAAGAACAGATTGAAATGAGGAAATGAAGGTTCATGGCTCCTTAATCCTATTGAGCTGAAACCCAAAAGAGCAGGGGGGGACTGCCAATATATTGGTGTTATTAAAAGAACAATGAAATTCTCACCACCAGTGGGATACGCAAACAGAGGAATACCTAACCTAAGGACAGAGTAAACGTAAAAGAATTCACCAGTCTAGTAATGAGGCTGTAAAATGTTAACATCACCTGCACAGTTTATATCAAACTGTTCTGATTTTTCCACCTATTTAATATCTGAAAGTTGTTTTGTTTTCTTCCAGATAGGAATCTCAGCCCAACAATTCATGTCTGACTTGTTTTCAGTTTTCCTCCATATCTAAGGAACCTACTTCATAAATACCAGCAAGCGATAGAGCAGATGTCCATTTATTAATTGTTCCTCTCTTCTGATAAAATCTCTCTTGCATCCCTGGAATTCCCGCTCCCTAAAGTTTAGTTACTGCCTAAGTGTGCCTACTTTTATGTACAGCCCAAAAACATTTTTGCTGCTTATAATATGGTTTGGCTTTGGGTTCAGCTAAATATGATGTTAGTTTGCACTTTAATATAATCAGTTCAGTCAAATCTCCCCTTTATATTGTCCAGGGAAGATGCACTAAAAGAAGCTTCGCCGATGGTGTATCTATGGGGAATAAGCGTTTGTGACCCATTGCGTTTAGTCAGGGGTTGGGCTCTCTTTCTGAGGCGGAACAACAAATTAAACAGTCAAGCACTATATTAATAAAAAGTGCACCACCTAACCAAATCCATTTTTCCCATTTTAAATTAATATAAAGCGGTGGTGGCAACTCAAACAACGGGAAGGCTGCCTCTGTAATCATCTGTGTAAGAGCAGGTGGTGTTATTAAATTTGCATCATGACTGCTTTGTGGTATTACAACACGAAAATCCTATCATGTGATGTCACTTAGTCTTTTCAACCACAGTCTGACTTTAAAAAAGAATGCAATAAGGACTGATCCTGTGGCTTGGGGGTAAAGGTCAAGGGGAGACCATGATGAGTGCTGTAGACTTGACCCCCCTTCTGGCACTAGATTCTAGCTTGAGACCAAAGAGGTCAGTCTCAAGGGAAGCTCCCCTCGTTTCCCTTTAATCTGGCTTTAAGCTTAGAAGTATACGGACACACGCATACAAGATATGCGGGATGATGTTCCCAACGTATCCCGGTATATAAAAACACTTAAATAAATAAATATCAAGGGTGCAGTAAACAAAATCAAATAAACAAAAGTAAGACCATACCATATTGAAAGAAATAATTCCAAAGGCATTGTCGTTTGATAATATTGTCACTTTTGCTGATATGGGTGATCCAAGTTTTACCTCCGTCGAAGGTGTCTAGAAGTAACAGAACATAATAAGGTATAGAAAAGCAAGTCAGTAGTTATAAAAGCTGCTTTTAGTAGGACTGTATTGTCAAGAAAACAATTTGATTAAAAAAGGGAGGGTAAATCTATTTTAAAAACTCAGCCATAGGAAATCAAGTGTTTAAGACTGCATTGAATGCTTCAGAACCAATCTGAGGCCATGTACAAGAGCAGCTCTACAGAATCACAGTCTGGCTGGACAACAAAGTGCTTGAAGCAGACTGTGAAGCTCATTAATCATAGTTTGGCAACCTATTAATGGCACCATAGCAATAACGAACAAGGTATAAAGCATGCAGTTCAGCTAGAAAATGAAGTTTTCTCTTCCACTATTGTGTACCATACTAGAACTACACGGCCAGCTGTGATAAGAGTCTGCATGTCATGGGTCAAAGGGAGGAGATGGCAAAGTGTGATCAATCCCTAATATGCTTGCAGTAATATTTCTCCATGGAAACAAGAAGCTTGAGGATGGGGGGTCGGGAAGAGAAAAAAACAAAGTTAGAGGGGTTTGGGTGAAGTAGGGGGAAATGACAGGAAAGTTTTGGTTTTCTTAAAATTACAAATATTTTCATCATAGATACTTTTCTGTGCAAGTATGAGATGTAGTGATGTGCTGGGTCACTTTCCAATGACCTTTTTTTTTTTTCTTATTTGGCTAACTAAACCTTAGGATGAACGGCAACAAAAAGACTTCAAGAATGGACGTGTTCTGCAACAGTCATGATCCCCATCTTTGGGTAATTAATACTAATAAAAGGTATCATAACCTGCAAAAAATCTACTTACATGCGTCCTGTGAAGTGATACAAGAATTAGAATCAGTTTATTACACCGGTTTATGCCACCATAGCTGTGCTTTAAATCTGATGAAGTTTGCATAAGGCAGCCCTTGAATCGGCAGGCCAAAACAGAAAACGTTGCAATGGTCTTCCAGGCACATTTACACAGAAGCAGTGATACTATCAGTGCTCAGCACTGGTTACCATCTGGCAATGGTTTTTTGGTTTTGGGTTGGTTTTTTTTAATTATCAATTTTCAAAAACAAAGACAACAAAACATTATTTTCAGAAAACCCAAAACAGTGCATGTGTGTAAGTATATAAAATGTTTATCTTTCAGGAACAAAAATTAGAAATACCTACATGTCTTTGTTATGGGGGTATCTCAAAGACCCCAAAATATTAACAAGGACATACGTGAAAGCATGTACCAAATACCATCTAAGGATGACATATGTGTCAACAACAGAGAAAAAAAAAACACCCATACATACACACACATATACCCACCACTGGCTCCCCCACATGCACATACACGCATACAGGCTACCACTCACATATACATACTCACAGGCTCCCCCATACACACACACATATACATACATTCCTATTCCAACACACACACATACCCAAACACAGGCTCCCCCCATTCACACATATGCATACACATTCATATACACACACACAAATGCACAGCCACACACATACAAACACACACACATACAGACATACAGGATCCCCCGCATGCACATGCACATATACCCGGCTCACACACACATGTACAGGATCCTACTCACACAAACACACACACACAGGATCCCCTATACACCCAGGTGCACACACAAACTCTCATATGCACATGCACAGCCAAACACATACAAATTCATAGGCTCCCCCGCACTCACACATAGACACACACACACACACTCATATACATACACATAATTGCATACACAAACACATACAAACTCCCATTCACACACACACACACACACACACAAACAGGGCCTCTTCTTCAGCCACTGCCAGATCCCTGCTTCATCTGCTGTGTAATTGGGTCAGCAGCACGCTTCTACTTTCACCGCTGAAAAATGGGCACCTGTGGCAGCTCTCTCCTTCTTTGGCTGCCGCGGAATGGGATTCAGCTGTCACGCAAGGGAATCTCACAGGAGCCTACAATGGGAGATTCTAATATACCGTCCATGTAGTTCACATAGCTTTCTGTTAATTTACTTAAAATAAACCAATATATATCATTTTCACTTTTGTTTGATTTCAATCTGTATAACTGTTACTGACCAGACAATCCTAGCAATGCCAGGCACTTTTGCCACATGGTTCAAAGTGCATCCTGACACTCGGGCCCCAACAGGGGAGGAGGGAGGAAGTGCCAGAGGTGGTACAAGCCTGCCCTCCTCCTCCTCCTCCTTTTTCCCTGTCATCAGAGCCGGAGAGTAGGGAATACCGGTGGGGCAGGGAGAGAGTGAAATTGAGATCGAGGGGGGTCTGAGGGCGCATGAATTCACAGAATGAGGATCACGGCAGGGTGTGTCACTGAACGAACTGGGGAGAGTGGGGGCCTTATGGGGTGGGGGGGAGGGAGTGAACTGGGATGAATGAGGGGTTCGCCGGGGTGGAGGGGCAGCCGAGATAAATGAGGGTTTTATGGGGTATGGGGAGAGAGCGTGAGCTAGGGAGAGGAGTGGACCGGGGTAAGGTTTGTAGATGGGAGGGGTTTTGTTGTGGGGGGGCACCAGCTAAATGAGGAATATGAGAGGGGAGGACTGAATGAACAACATAGGAATTGTGACAGGGCGATGAAATGCGATATAGGCCAAGTTTGGTTACATATTAACAGAAACAAGCTGAATAAAAAGGAGTACAAAATTCAACATGTTTACTGCTGTGAATAGGAAATTCACCTGCAGAGTATACAAACAAACAAACAGTAATTTTCCTTTAGAGCTACAAAAAAAGGAATGGACTAGTGAGAAAAATGCTTCAATTGGAGCAAAAAAGGTGAATATACTATATTTGAGCCTCAGCCACTTAACTAAGCACTTACAAGGTTCAAACTAGGAAAAAGTCCCAGGATATTTGCTGAAGGTATAATTAAGCTCTGAAAAGAAAGGAACTTGGAAAAAGTGAAAACCACATGTGTTACCCTATGAATGTTATATTTGTACATTGGAAAAACTACTGCCAAATATATTCCATGCCCTACAGAAAAAATATCAGAAATCTTTTACAGGTGAATTTTAAAAGTCCAACACGCAAGCAAAGCTGGGAGATAAGCGAGTATCTCAGGCCAGCGTGCACTGCATGGATTTTAAGAAGCACGTGAGTATGGACATATCTCCCAGTACGTGCACAAATTAGAAGAGCACACAAGTGCGTACCAGGGTCCTCTACCCCATAACTTTACTTCTGTTATGGATGGCATGCAAGTATTAAAATAAAGCAGGCGAGTCAGTGGGGTTTTAAGAGTCGAGGTTGAAAGGGCAAAAGAGAGGCTACATAACACGGGGTGGGGGGGGGGGGGGGGGGCTAGGAAGTCCATACAGTTAACTGGGCAAACTGGGAGTGAATTGGGAAAAAGGGTTATTGAGTCGGCACGCATTGTTTTTAAAATACCCCCGCTTACGCAGTAGAGCTGGCATTTACGCACACATGCTTGACCATATAAAATGCTGCGCACACGTACATGCGTATGTTATAAAATGGCCACGTTCATTCTCGCAAACCAGCACACGCGCGGACATGCACACCCACGTGGCTGTTTAAAAGTTACAGTCCCCGTGCGCAAAATCTTAACATTCCATTGAGCTTTTTTTATTATCTGCTATGACAGAATCTTGTGTATAAAGACAGTCAACTAATCTAGTAGCTGCAAAGTTTAAAGCTGTAGTATGCATGACAGCAAAGTCCTCATAAAAAATTAAGGAAATATGAAAAATCCGCAGTCGATTATGTTTACATAAAATTCCCACCTAAGCTGGTAAGAAAAATCACACAATATTTAAAAAGTTAAGAGCATGCTTTTGACTTTGTTTAATGACAGTAAAACAGGAAGCGTTTTCAAAATGTTTTGAAAATTGGCTGAAAGCATGAGTTATTACATTTTCAAACATCTTTTACATTTTTTAATCATATTTTCATACAAGTAACTTTTTTAACAGATGTATATTAAGCATGTATTGTGTAGAATTTTGCTACACCAAACTTGGCAGAAAATTCTATGTCACCTTGCTTGTAATGTTTAAGACATTAATTAGGGACTGACTTTTATTGCATATGTTGAATTCACCAATCCCTTTGTGATTTAGGAAAGGAGCCCTGACATTTTGGGATAGGCATACTTTCAATTCCCCTGATGTGTATCTGTGTGCTTGGGGGGGGGGGGGGGGGAGGGTAACTGGTGAGAGGGGGAATGACTGGGATGACAATAAGTGGTGACAGGTGGGAGAGAGACTGGTTGAGGTTGCGACTGGTGAGAGAGAGGCAACCTGGTATGTGTGTGAGCTGACCTATCACCCCAGTCATTCCCCACATACACCAGGCTGCCCCTTTCTCCCACCTGTCACCCATGCAGTCACCTCAGTCACTTCCCCTCTCACCAGTTCCCCCACACATAAAAGGCAGCCTCTCTTTCACCAGTCACCAACCCTACCAGTCACTCTCCTGTCACCCTCATACAGTGACCCCAGTCACTCCCTCTCTCACTAGTCACCCCCACACACATCAGACTGCCTCTCTCCTACCACTCACTACTCTAACCAGTCTCTCTCCCACCTGCCACCCCTTACCTTCGCCTCAGTCACTCCCTCCCACACACACACATCAGGCTGCCTCTCTCCCACAGTTACACCAGTGACTTCCCCTCTCACCAGTCATGCCCACACACAAATCAGGCTGCCTCTCTCTCACCAATCACCACTCAGCACTCTAACCAGATTCTCTCCCACCTGCCACCCCATACTGTCACCCCAGTCACTTACCTTCTCACCAGTCAACCCCACACCCACCAAGGAATTAAAAATATGCCTATCCCAAAATGCTAGGGCCCCAGTTCCTATAATACAAAGGGATTGGCAAATTGAAAATATGCATTTGCATGACATACTTTTGCTAACTAGAACTTGACAGTATTATTATATCACATATTTTCTTACACTTGTTACCAGGCACTGGCCATCCCCCTACAAACACCACTTTGCAACTTTGGCAACACAAATAAGTGACTAAGGAGACAGCCAGTGGGAATGCAGAACCATACCTCTAGCTAACGAACTGCTTCCCCAATTGAAACTTTTTAACTTATCAGTAACATGTTCAGTTAGTGCACTCTAACCAGAGTTAGTACGCACTAACTGAAATCCCATTAGTGTGCACTAACATGAAATAGCAACTTTTACACAATTTTGTCATTTTTTTCATTTGTTTCGTGGCACTTCCAAAACAAGACAAAATAACAATTGTAATACCATTGATTATTTCATTTAAAACGAACGTACATCCCTAAATGATAGACACATGCAAAAGAATTCATATCTGAAAAATGCTGTGGCATGTGACTGGGCTTTCGCTTTATCATAGGGAATTATTCTGAAGCTTAGGAATATATTTGGTGGAAGTGAATACAAATTTTTCAGTAGCTCTGCTGATTGTCAAATGTAACATCCATATAGTAATACATGTGGAATTCACTTTTTCCAAGTTCTTTCCTTTTCAGAGTTTAACTATACCTTCAACAAATATTACAGGCCTTTTTCCCAGTCTAAACCTTGTAAGAGCTGAGGATCAAATATATTCAGCTTTTCTGCTGTAATCGGAGCATTTTTCTCACTAGTTGTATAATAGCCAAGGTCTTCTCTACAAAGTGAGGAGAAGAAATGGAATCCTCCAGTACATAGTGAGAAAAGTCAGATTCATACATATATTTAAAGCCCTTGCAACCCACCTGGCATTTAGTAGAAAAGTCCCTATATTAATCACATCCTATGTTTGTCCAAGAATTTTTCTTTCCTGAACCAGGTAGAACGTGTCACATAAGGATGCATTTGCACCTGAAGAGTTAAAAAGATTGTATCTTTCCACTGAAAATCAGTTTCAAGTATTAACTCTGCCTGAAAAGCCGTTACATCTTTAAGAGCAGCTTCAGAGGGCAACAACACAAGGGGACTCACGGATGCATTAGAAAGATCAAAACTAGTTGAGACAATTTCTGAGGGAACAAATAAATGAGACAAAGAGGGTAACTTTAAAACGAGCGTGCAGGCAGCCATATATACGTGTACATGGGCGCAGCAACAAATACTGAAATCTTATATTCTGCGCGCCACTACACACACATTTCATAAAATAGGCTTTGCGCGTGTTTGTGTTCTCCTAACTTTAAGCATGAATGCAAATAGCTAGGAATAGTCTGCATTTACACTCACGAGTGAGTAAACTTTAAAACATGCGCCTGTGAAGGAAATGATCAGTTTCATCAGTTTGTCTAGCAGTTTGCCCAGTCTATCTCTAGGTCAGCGGTTCTCAACCTTTTTCCCATCATGACACACCTGACAGACCACGCTCACATCTGTGACACACTGCTCATTACAATTCATGGCGGAAATAAAAAATAAAGGCCCAGTATTATTTGTTAAGAATTTTCCTTGTGCCATTTGTTAAGAATGACACAAGAGAAAGATACGTATTCTGTCTGAACAGAAATTGCATAAACATCCTATACCAAAACAGCGCCAATTTCCAGCACTCAAACTTACAAGGCAAAACTGAAAATATTACACCAGGCCGTAAAACTACAATATTCCTCCTAGAAGGAAAACGGACCAAGCTAGGCTGCTATAGAGTCCTACACAGAAACTACACACCAGCAGAATACCTCACCTCAGTCACACGTTCAGATCCTCACCTAACAAAGAATAAAGAGACCATAAAGCATAAATAGAAACATGCCAAGGAAAACTGAACTGGAAACCACAACAAGACAGATATTCTGCCTGAGGTGTAACAAAGGAAAAAGAGAAATATCACCAGTGTCATAAAACAAATCAAGAAATATAAAATCAATAGCAATAAAACCCTCCTGATCCCCTCAAGACTTGCCAAAAGTCCCTGGTGGTCCAGCGGGGGTCCGGGAGCAACCTCCTGCACTCGGGCCGTCGGCTGCCAGTATTCAAAATGGCGCCGATAGCCTTTGCCCTCACTATGTCACAGGGGCTACCGGTGCCATTGGTCGGCCCCTGTCACATGGTAGGAGCACAAGATGGCGCTGGCCAGCCATTGCTCCTACTATGTGACAAGGGCCGACCAATGGCACTGGTAGCCCCTGTGACATAGTAAGGTCAAAGATTATCGGTGCCATTTTGAATACCGGCAGCTGAGGGTGTGAGTGCAGGAGATGGCTCCTGAACCCCCGCTGGACCACCAGGGAGTTTTGGTAAGTCTTGGGGGGTCAGGAGGGTGGAGGGTTGTAGTTAATTCAATTTTAGCCGGGAAATGAATAAGAATTAACGCACGAACGTATCGGGGGCCCCCTTGCCGAATGCAACATATCTGCCTCCGACGAATACGAATCCCAAAAGCAACATATGGCGTCCCTCTGCACATCCCTATATTATATTACTGCCTTAAATCTTTGAAATATAGCCAAAAGTTTTCTATGTTTGCATGATGATGTGTCTTTGAATTGCTCAGATTGTAGCACTGTAGTGTGGAGTATTGATATTGATTCTTAGCAGTGGAAAGCAGAGGAATAAATAAAATAAAATAAAAAACATCTCACCTAGCAGTAGGCAGCTTGTCTTGGGAGGGGCTGATCTAAATCAATAGCAGACAGATAATCCTGTGAACAGCATGGGCAAGTGCCAAGTTTTTAATAAGATACAAAGAAGTCACCTGAAGACCCGAGTTTTGAATTTCAAATATATGGGGATGTACCGGGAGGAAGAACTAAAAGGTTGGGAGAAAATGGGTGAGGTGGAACAACAGTGGGCTAAATTAAAAGGAGCTATTACAAAAGCAACAAATCTAAAATGTTAGAAAAGTAATCAAAGTTCAAGGAAAAATAAACCCATTGGGTTCTCAAAGGAGGTGACTGCAAAAATAAAGGCAAAAAGATCAGCGTTCAAGAAGTATAAAGGTTCCCAAAAAGAGGAACACAGGGATCAATATCTGGTGAAAATGAGGGAGACGAAGAAAGAAATAAGAAAAGCAAAAGGTCAAGCAGAAGAAAGGATTGCCCATGAGATAAAGAGAAGTGACAAAACATTCTTCCTATATATAAGAGAAGAAGGAAATTGTATAGTGAAATTGAAAGGAGGTGAGGAGGAGCAATGAGCCAAGACAGAAGGAAAAGGTGGAAATATTAAACAAATTCTTCAGTTCTATGTTCACTACAGAAGACCCTGGAGCAGGACCATTGCTGGTTGACAAGACCGTTGAAGGGAATGGGCTAGACACAACTCCATTTACAGAAGAGCATGTATGGGAGGAGCTAGGAAAACTGAATGTGGACAAGTCCATGGGGCTGGATGAAGTACATCCCCACTGCTCGCGCTCTCTCTCTACAGATGCGAAGCAGTAAGTTACCATGTGGTGCGGTCAGTCTAAAATTTCCCTAAACACGCCCCTTTTTCTTAATGCGGACGTTATCAATGTGTTATTAACGCATTTTGATGAATCTAGGGGTTGGCTTTTTAAGCAAGTTTTATGCTTAATTTATTATCTAGATAACCTAAAAAAATGATCAAGTGGGAGACATGATCATTTTGTTTTAGCCTTTTATTTGATGCTATTTTTTATTTTATGTGTGTTGTTGCTATGTTAAATGATTTGATATCTGTGATTTTATAAGATATGAAGGTTCATTCAAAGGCAAGGGTCCTAGATGTCAGGACAACTAACTTTCCTAAAATGGGGGGAGTACTGCAAGGAGCTGTTAGCTGGATGGGAAAATCTACGGGAAAGAGAAGAGCAGTAGGAAAAACTAAAAGGAGCTATCATAAGGACAACTAATCTTTTTGTTAGGAACATAAATAAAGGAAAGAGGAAAAAGAGGCCACTATGGTTTTCTAAAGAAACAGTTCAAAATGTATGAGAGAAAAGGTTAGTGTTCATAAACTAGAAGAGATCGCAAAAAGAGGAAGACAGGCAACAATATCAGGAAAAATTAAGAGAAGATGGGACAGTAGTCAGTAATGCAAAAGTTCAAATAGAAGAAAAAATAGCAAATATGATAAAACAGGGGGAGAAGACTTTTTGTTAGATATGTTAGTAAAAGAAGGAAGTGCAAAAGTGGCATTGTGAAACTGAGAACTAAAGGGGAGGAATATGTAGAGGCTGATGAGAAAAAAAGCAAAATTGCTTAACAAATATTTCTGTTCGGTGTTCACTGTGGAAGGGACTAGAGCAGGACCATATTAAACAAACACAAATAAGATTGGAAGTGAGGTAAACCTAAACTTATTTTCGGTACAGTGTGTTTGTGAGGAGCTAGGTAAACTTAAGGTAGATAAGGCAATGGGACCAGACAGGATACATACAAGGGTACAACGGGAACTTCGAGATGTCCTGGAAGTTCCGCTGGCTGACCTTTTCAATGTTTCCTTAAGTTGGGAGTAGTTCTGGAAGACTGGAGATGGGCGGATGTGTTTCCTATTCATTAAACTAGGAGGAGGCTGGAAACTACAAACCAGTTAGTCTGACCTCTGTGGTGAGCAAATCAATGGAATCACTGTTAGAGAATATTGCAGTTTTTGGAATCCAATGGTTTGCAAGATCCAGAGCAGCATGGTTTTACTAAAGGTAAATCTTGTCAAACAAATCTGATAAATTTCTTTGATTGGGTGACCACAGAGTTGGATCAAGGGAGAGCACTAGATGTAATGTGCTTGGATTTCACTAAGGCCTTTGACACATTTCCACACAGAAGACATAAATAAATTGAACGCCCTTGGTATGGATCCTAGAGTGACTGACTGGATTAGAAACTGGCTGACTGGGAGGTGACAAAGGGAGGTGATAAATGGATTTCTCTGAGGATGGGCATGAAACTAGCAGTGTGCCTCAGGGATCGGTGTTTGGACCCATTCTTTTCAACATTTTTGTGACCATTATAGCAGAAGGATTGTTGGGAAAGGTTTGTCTTTTTGTCAATGACTCCAAAATCTGTAACAGGATGGTCAGCCAGAAAGGTGTGGAGAACATGAGGAATCTTGCGAAGCTCGAGGAATGGTCTAGGGTCTGGCAACTAAGATTGAATGCTAAAAAAATGCAGAGTAATGCATTTAGGGTGCAAAACTTCAAAGGATATTGGAGATAAAATTCTTCTAAGCACAGAGGAAAAACAGGATCTGGGAGTGAATGTATCAGCAGGGGCATAAAGTGATTGCAAAATCCAGAAATATGCTTGGCTGTATAGGGAGAGGAATGGTCAGCAGAAAAAGAGAGGTGATAATGCCCCTGTATAGGTCCCTGTTGAGATCTCATTTGGAATACTATGTACAGTTCTGGAGACCACACCTTCAAAAGGATATAAACAGGATGAAGTCGGTCCAGAGAGTGGCTCTAAAATGGTCAGTGGTCTTCAATCTAAAGCATATGGGGGTAGACTTAAAGATCTGAACATGTACACCTAGATGAAAGGTTAGATAGGAGAGATATGATAGAGACATTTAAATATGTCAAAGGTTTCCATGCACAGAATGAGCCTCTTTCAATAGATAGGAGGCTTTAAAACGAGGGGTCAAGGGATGAGGATGAAAGGGGGTAGACTCAGGAGTAATCTTAAGAAAGATTTCTTTACAGAGAGGGTGGTGGATGCATAGAATAGCCTCCTAGTGCAGCTGGTAGAGACAAAAACAGTATCTGAATTCAAGAAAGTATGGGAAAAATACAGGAGATCTTTAAGGAAGTGATGGGAATAACAACGCTAAATTAATTGGGCGGAAGCAAAACTAAATGGGCCATATGGTCTTTTTCTGCCATCGTGTTTCCATGTTTTATTGTTTCAGATTTGTATGTCTATATTTTAAATTGTTAACCACTTCGATTTTTGAAGAAAGGCAGTATACTAAGTTAAATAACATAAACAGCTCTAGTCGTTTCGGTTTGGGCCAGCTGTAAGAAGAGACTTGTTTTAAAAAGGTTTCTTACCTAGTGCTATGCATGAAATGTTTGCCACTCATTCATGTGCGAGACAAAGTGAGCCTAGGGTCAACCAGCAGCATTTTGATTTATATAGTGACTGCATGGCTACTGAGTCTGGAGATCATTTCTGCCTGACTGAGGATCTGTAGGGCTCCAGCAGGTAAAAGGGGAGATAATTCTTCATGTGTTGGGTAGGATCTGGGATTCTGAACCTGGGAGCTGGTTAGCTGTTTGGCAAATAATTCAACAAAACTGGAAGAAATATAAAGGCTCACTGAATTGGTCACTGAATCTTTCTAAACAAATCTAAAGTGGATTTGAATATTTCCTTTCAGATTTGTTTAAATTTCCAAGTCAATTAATGTCAGATATTTTTTTAAAAACCTGAATTTCATTTTGTTTGAATTTTTCCCATATCTGCTGGCTAAAATCCAACAGATTTTCCCCAACAGATTTGGAGAAAACTTGAAAAATCCACTGAACTTGAACCAGGCTGAAATTCACCTGGCTCAAGTTCTACTGTTAATTGACTGCACGTCTCTAATGCCTTTGTAGAGCTGACTTAAAACTAATCTGTTGGGGAACTAGTTTGGAAGTAGCCTAGTGCTGTAGCAACCATCTTGTGGAATGTCTGACAAAATGATGCAGGACTTCCAGAATGTGTGATACTAACTATTGCCGAAAGGTTTAAAGCAGTAACAGAAGTAAATTCCCACTGCCACAAATTAGCAACGTGTCACCAAATATCAGCATAATGGCAGTTTCCTGAAGTCACTGAGATTGAGCCAGGAATTAAGATATCACTTCTGCTTCCAAGAATGCTGATAAAGAAAATATAATTTGGAGACAGGGCTAAAGTTAGAAATGGTAACCAGTTCCAGTGAAGAAATGAAAACACCAGGCCTTACTTAAAAGATGAGAACACAATATTAGCCAGGAAATGGTAATTCTCATATAAACAGATTCATCAAAGTATGGGACTATACTAGTCTTGTGAGTCATGGAGAAAAGGATTCAGGATACATGTGATTGTATGAAAAACAAAAATTAATTCAAACGTCTCTGGAAAGGACAGTACACTAAAAATGTCAAACTATTAAATCATACAGATTTAAATATTGTAGTAATCAGTGGCAACATCCATTCTCAAGAGCAGAACTTTAAAAAAGAAAAGAAAAAAGAAAACGTCTTTATATGAAAATCCAAGCAAGGAGACAAAAAGTGACTGAGCAATCTATATAAGTAAAAGAAGTGAAGGCCGCAAGCAAGCCTGATCTTCAGGATATCCACAAGGAGATACATATTTAAATGCATTAAAGTGAATTTTAAAAGCCCAGAGCGTGCATGAATTAGGTGATGCGCAAATAAGTCAGGCTTGCGTGTGCCGAGCGGATTTTAAAAGCCGCCCAGATACGAGCATATCTCCCCCACAGCGCACTCATCTCATAACTTTTCATAAAGGGGTGGGGCAAGGACATGTTGGGGCCTGGCCAACAGATGTGCACATAAGATCCCCTGCCATGTAACTTTACTTCTGCTTTATATGGCGTATAAGTTAAAAAAAAAAAAAAAAGATTGAGCCATTTCGGAGGATTTTAAAGGGTCTGGGTAACTGGGGGAGTACAGGCTATCAAACCAGGGGGGTCTGGAAGAACTAGCTGATAACTGGGTGAAATAGTGGGTGAACTGGTAAACTGGCAATAGCATCGGCACACATCCCTTTTGAAATCCCCCAACTTATGCAGAAGCGGGATTTGCACACCCTCAAACTTTGGCGCATGTGTGCGCGCAGCCAGGCTATTTTATAACAAGTGCAAGTTATAAAATAGCCACATAGCAGGGCACAGGCCAATGCACGTGCGCAAATGTGTGCCCGCATGCCGGTTTGAAAGTTACCATCCCTGTCAGGACTTATCCATGTGAAAAGAGGAGTTATGAAAATACGTTGCCCACGTGCACTTAAATGGATTCTTAACTTCCTAAAACTACAAGTGCAAATTCATAATGTACATAGATTTGACTACCTGAAAAAGGAGGCATTATGGAGTGCATTCCACATTTACGCACATCATTTGAACTTCTAAAGTAATCGGCAAGCTGCTTATTCATATAACTATATGCCTATTTTGCAATGCTATACTTACACGAATATATTGAAAGGCATAACAACCCAATATTCAACCTCAATTTGTGCAGGCAATTTAGTATTTTGAAATCATGTTTTTATTCATGGTTGAAATTATGTGCATAATTTTGCGGTTAGGTGCACTACTGAAAATTTACCTCAATGAAGAGTCATGAGATGTATTTGCTTGCATGTGGTGTAAAATAAAAACTAAGCTATATAACTTGGATACCCCAAAAACCAGACCTATTTACAGCTGTCAAGGACTGAAACTATGAAACCCTGATCTATGATGTAAACTAAAACAATTTTTTTTATTTTATTTTTTTTACATCAGGCAACGTTAAACAACATGGACAACAAGAACAGGAAATGCAAGACTGGTGTTTCTTTACATAAAATAAAGGAACAAAATAATGAAAAATGATTTAACAGTTATATGACAAATCTATTTAGAAAAGCCAATAGAAAGTTTATGGACAGGATGGCAGTCTTTAGAAATCTGATGCAAAAGAGGTTTGGGCAAATGTTAAATGATATTGATACACTCAGAAATGAAGTAACTAATATTATTTTATTTTTTATTTATTTAGAGGCTTTTATATACCGATGAACACTGGGAACATCTCATCGGTTCACATGAAACACAACTTAGCAACAGAGGCTTTACAGTATAACAAGGAACTAAAGGATAAAAAGGTATAAGTATAGGCAAATTTTTAACAATTAATAAGTAACAAGTATAAGGATGAGCAACAATTAACTGGTTATGAGGGGGGCATGTATTAAAGGAAATCTGGAAGAGCATAATTTTCAACAGTGTACAGAGAAAAGAGGGACGATGTACAGTAAGGGACAAATCAAGAACGTTATTTACAGAGAAGTCATTTATTAAAACGGTTATTCTTTTTTCATTATGAAATATCTTACCAGCAATGTCAAATTGAAATAAAATATTTCATCAGCCTCTGGAAGGACATCATCATAGACGGAGATGTAGATGGTACGGTTCGTTTCAATATCTGGAATATATGCTGCAGCAACACTGTCCACAAAATCTCCTGTGTTTACTCCTTGAAGCTAAAAAAAAATAAAAACACACAAACAACCTCCTAAAATCTTTTAATCCACTAAACTGTCCTTTACATTATTCTCAGGCATTGTGCTGAATAATAATCTGAACATGCGCAAGATGAAAACTTTAGTTCTGTATATCTTCTTTATACTATAGTTGGAGTTCAAAGTCTACACGATGGATTCGCAACTGCACAGCTAAAGGAAGAAAGAACTTATATCTAGAGATGTTTGTGGGATAGAAGTCTTCGGGAGGTGTCCTGTAAAGAATGGATTAGGGTCCGTTAATATTAATTAGCAGAAGATTAGTTACTAGAGGTGTAAGAAATATGAACAGGTAAAGGATGCACCTCATCAAGCTTGTGAGTAGAAGGTGTTAAAGACTACAATAACCAGTGCCCTCAAGCTTCTGTGAATTTGTAGACTGCAGAAGAAACCATATAATTACCCTACTGATGCATAAATTACAGCTTGCTGCACAATCAACAAACCTGAAGTTTCCCTCACCTCCTTATTTGAACATCTGAAGACAACTACAGGGTTCCTGCCCTCATTGACTCCCTTCTCTCTGCTTCCTGCTCCAGCTCCTCATGAGCAGTCTGCAGAAGGGCAGATCAGCCTAGCGGGGTTTCACGCATGCCCTAGTGGCCCGGTCAAGCCAAGAATGTGGCTGGTGTTCATTGCAGCAGTGCCGTGCCTGTGGACCTGCTGCGACCAACACCACAGAATCTTGAAAATCTGCTGCAGGGATCCGAGGACTGTTATAAAAAGTCATCAATCCAATGACTTGGTTCAGGCCATTATTATTTTTAATCTAAAAGCAGAAGAGATTTCAGTCTTCTCCTCCTTCTTTCATGTTTGTTTTTCAAATTGCCTTTAAAAACTAAATACAGATAAGTTGCACATGGGGTGCCCTAGTTGGGAAACCTTTGACCCCATAGGAATGCTGGTACTTGAGTCAGATGCAGTGTATCGACAGTTGTTATTTCTGGTTTGGAGGTCCTGTTTGATCTCTCCCAAACATTGCTTACTGAAACATTTCTTATATGAGCTACATCACAAAGTTGCATTTACAAATGTCTAATCTATGTATGCCTATGATTTTGTGGCATACAAAAAACAGTAAATATAAATACTTCCTTCCTATAGCCATGCATTGACATCTACAGAAAGGATCTAAGTCATCTCAAACAATCAATCATGTATTTTATAACTTTTTTGGATTATTCTTATGTTCGTCCAATAAAAGGTAAAACAACTATAAAGAATCTAGTTCTTTCTGTAAGGAAAAGGCTGGGGGTCCCCTGCTGCCTAACTTTACTACTGCTATGGATGGCATGTAAGTAATAAAATTAAAAATCAAGGCTAGTCAACAGGGTTTTCAGGGTCGGGGCTAACAGGGGGAACGGGAGATTATTAAACTAGGTGGGTTGGGAAGTCCTATCCCTTAAATGGGAACGAACTGGGAAAACTACCTATGGCATCGGCACGCATCCCTTATAAAATTCCCTCACTTAACACAGTAGAAGGATGCACATGCGCACATCCATATAAATCGCATGCACATGTACGTGTGTTCAGGCTATTTTATAATATTTGTGCATATATGCGCATGTGCTACTAAATGGTTGTGGCTCTGGACGCGAGCTGGCAAACATGCGCATATGTGCGTCCATGCGCCTGTTTCAAAGTTACTGTCCCAGGTAATAATGCTGGCTAGTACAGTCAGCATTAATTCCTAATGAGACCATTGGAGGCTTCGTTTTTTTTTTTTTAAGAAGGTAATTTATAATATATGCACTTTAGCATTACTAAACGATAACACCAACAAGCATCCAAAAAAATGCAGTCTACGTGGGCATTAAGCACAGGCATCAACACTAACACCCTTGCATCTCAATGTGCCTCAGGGATTCAGCTAAAAAAAGAAGGTGCTTGCTTTCATTAGATTTTCATTAATGAAAAATATACAAAATTATCACTTTTAAAAGAACTGACCACAAAAGTTACCTCAGAGTTTTTCATATCATTAACCTCACAAGAAACTGCAAACTAGTGTCATCATGCATTTTAGATATTAAATTTCATGCCTTGCGATGCAAAATAAAATACTAATAATTCTCTAAATCCACATGCCCTAACACTGATATGTGACAAATCTCATATGCAGTTGCCATGAATGTGCATTTGCAGTCCTGCACTATTCTAGACTTCTATTCACTTTCAACAAATAACAGTTAATGTTCTCTTGAGAAGGGCAAAGGTATTTCTTAACCACTTGAGCATTTCTTCAGCATGAGTCACTATCAATAATCGCCATTTATTATTTTCCGTTTAAAAAAAAAATGAATGTGGCATATAAAGAAATGACGATATTTGAAGTAAATGGAATGATTCTTACCGATACAATTGCAGTGATATTAGCAGGAGCTCCTGTTCTTTCAATTACTAGCCGTATGATAGTTGTATTTGTTTCATTGACCACAAACTCTGTCTGTCCAGCAAACCTAACCTCTGTTATTCCAGCAGTAAAACTGATGAGTAATGTGAAAAAGAATTTAGCCAATAAGGAAACAGCGGGCATCCCTGTGGAGAGGAGAGGGAAGAACAGAAGGAAGAAGAGTTTGATGGGATCAGTATGATGGAAAACATTTTTCACTAGACTTTAAGAACTAAAACCTCTTAGGGGCTGATGCAATACAGTGTGCTCAGCCGAGCGCACTGTATAACCCGCAGTCGGACGTGGGTTAAATAGGCGCTGATCCACCCCCTAATGCATTAGGGGGATTAGCGCCTATTTAACGTGCATCCCACGGGGAGTGAATGGGATAGTGCTCATCACATGCAAATGCATGTGAATGAGGCTATTACTCATTCTCTCCAATGCAAAAAAATAAATGTGCGTCTCAGACGCACATTTATCACTCAGCTATTAACGCCTGCCTGGAGCAGGCATTAATAGCTGAGGGCATTGAAAAGAAATACAGAAAAGCAGGAAAAACTGCTTTTCTGTACTTCTTTTAAAAGTTTAAAAAAAAACCCAAACTTCAGCTGGCCACATTGAAGACCGATGCCGATATGGCGGACTGGCGGTAACCGCAACCCCCTAATTACAATATAGCATGGCACCCCCCTTATGGGCATCATGAGCACATTAAGAAAGCAGGCGCTGACTTTTCAGCGCCCGCTTTCCGTGCTTTTTTTGCATTGGCCCCTTAAAAGGTAAGAAGTTGTGTTCCAAGGTAAAAGTTCAGGCATCTAAAAATTGTGCACACAAAAATAAGGACAATTTACAATCAGTATATGACATCTTGTCTGCCATCTTAATATCTAATTGGATTCCTACATTGGGAGCCTGCTTAGACTTTTAGATACATGATGATTGAAATAGCCACCATATTGAAAATTAGCTGACTGTATCCAATTGGAAATCTGTATCACTGAACTGCCCACTTATTGTGTTTGTCTAAAAATGTAGCCATCTAACTTTACTTAGGCACTTAATTTGTGTCTTTATGCTCATAGATTTTTATGGAGTTCACAAGAACCCTTAATACAATTTCCATTTACTGAACATAACTAACTCACATGGGAGGATTCCAATATCATACTGTGTGACATAGTTTATCTAATGATACATGAAAAACAGCTGCAATTAAAGCACCTGGGAGATATAATCTACAAGTTGCCAAATTTCCTGAAATATTGTTTTGTTTTTTTACTGCAAGAGCTTCATATTTACACATCAGACATACTATATTCTGCCAAGTATATATTTTTAAGAAGGAACTAGTTAAGTATGTTGTTAAGTATGAGTTTTAAGATCAAGGATACTAAAATATGTATCAAATATCTTCCATAATTGGAGCCTACCTGCTACCAGCTACTGTCGATTCCCACTGAATTAATAGGCGAGAGGAGGACTGCATACCTGGGGTGCTTGGCTGATGTATATCACCCGGCGTCTAGCAGTAACAGTTACTGTCGTCTCCCACAGAACAAACAGGCGAGAGGAGGACAGCGTGCCCGGAGTCCTTGGTTGACAGTATATCACCTGGCGTACAGTGGTAAGAGCCAGGGCCTACCTGCTACCAGCTACTGTCGACCCCCGCGGAACAAATAAGAACATAAGAACATAAGAAAATTCCATACTGGGTCAGACCAAGGGTCCATCAAGCCCAGCATCCTGTTTCCAACAGTGGCCAATCCAGGCCATAAGAACCTGGCAAGTACCCAAAAACTAAGTCTATTCCATGTTACCATTGCTAATGGCAGTGGCTATTCTCTAAGTGAACTTAATAGCAGGTAATGGACTTCTCCTCCAAGAACTTATCCAATCCTTTTTTAAACACAGCTATACTAACTGCACTAACCACATCCTCTGGCAACAAATTCCAGAGTTTAATTGTGCGTGAGGAGGACAACATACCCCGAGTCCTCCACTGACATATATCTTCTGGCATATTATAAAGATGACGTCAATTAGTTATTATCTTCACATTTTTCAACAGAATCAAAAATTTTGAAACTAAATCCCATTGCCTTCATAACATCCCGCGGACTCTTTGGGCATTTCTGCTCTTTTTCAAGCCAGTTAAGGGATCATCTTTAATCATAGGTCTTTAAAGTCCACTCATATTTTTTCTTATATTTTTCCTTTTTATATTTTTCTATAAGATATACCTTCCGGTATTAATATGAAAGTAGTGAATTTTGTAGTAGTTCCCTTTCAGGGGTAGTTAAGTCCAGTTCGTGGGGGGTGCAACCCTCCCGGTTGATGCAGAGTACAGTTCGATGTGTCCACGTTTTGCGTCCAAAGATGCCTCAGGAACTCCTCTGACTGGATATGATTTCTTCTTTATCTGAATGGGATATCCACATTTACTCTTTAAATACCTTTAAAAAGACAAAGTGTTACTACAACCATTTTCTTGGGATTGTGCTCGCTTTACAGACATTTGGATGCTACTTACAAAACCGCGATCGGATACACTGCATCGTCGCGGTGCGGGAGATGTCTCCTAATGGAGCAGTTTGTGCTGTGATGCTTTTAAGCACATGCGTTCCAACAGGATTGGGCTGATTATTCATGATAGCTTCCACCCTACAGTCTTTAAAAGAAATCTCCCTGTTGGTCAATTCATTAGACTTCAGTGCTTTTGCACAGATAAGCTTGATTTTAAGAATCAAGCACAAAAATGGCAGACCGATTTTTACAAGGAGGATACCCGGTTTCTGATGTGAAGCGTGCATACAAACGCGCATTATATGCCAACAGGGAGTATTTATTTTTAAAGGGCACATCAGAAGATTCCACCACCAGACAGACAATGGTTCTAAGACACACCATTAAATCCGCCGCCATCAGTCAAGTTATTTGCCATCATTGGAAGATTCTACAACAGATACATCCTATTTTGCGGAACCAATCAGGTTCGCTTACAGTAGAGGACCTAATGTAAAGAATCATGTGGTGCACGCTAGCAACCATATACCATTTCTCCCTCTTAGACCACCGGAATGTGCAGGTTGTGGTATCTGCACATTAATATCATCTAAAACCTCGATCACATTGCCCAGTGGGCGCCAAGTGTCATTGCCTGAAAAAGTATCCTGTCAAGCTAGCTTTGTAGTGTATGTGATCTTTTGCCCTTGCAATCTAATGTATATCGGCATGACAAAGAGACTGATGAAAACAAGACTGACTAAGCACAAAAGCTGCTTAAAGACAGGGAAGATCAAAGCACCTTTAGTTTCACATTTTCTTGAACAACAACACTGCTTTGAAGATATTAAGTGGTCAGTACTGGAATATGTGCCCAAACATTGGCGAGGAGGAGACAGAATTAAACAACTAAGACAATGCGAACAGCGGTGGATTTTTCAACTAAACACTGTGTCTCTGTATGGCTTAAACCATGAAATCAAATGGACTCAATGTGTGTGAAAGCAGAGACGAATATAAGCAAGTGCACCCGATTCAATACAAACAATACACACACGTAGTCGATTCCCATATAGTAATTCGCACACGCAGTCGCAAGTGCAAATCGCGGGATTCAAATCAGACCAACATTGCAGCAATCATGAATAATCAGCCCAATCCTGTTGAAACGCATGCGCTTAAAAGCATCACAGCACAAACTGCTCCATTAGGAGACATCTCCCGCGCCGATGCAGTGTATCCGATCGCGGTTTTGTAAGTAACATCCAAATGTCTGTAAAGCAAGCACAATCCCCAGAAAATGGTTGTAGTAACACTTTGTTTTTTTAAAGGTATTTAAAGAGTAAATGTGGATATCCCATTCAGATAAAGAAGAAATCATATCCAGTCAGAGGAGTTCCTGAGGCAGCTTTGGACGCAAAACGTGGACACATCGAACTGTACTCTGCATCAACCGGGAGGGTTGCACCCCCCACGAACTGGACTTAACTACCCCTGAAAGGGAAGTACTACAAAATTCACTACTTTCATATTAATACCGGAGGGTATATCTTATAGAAAAATATAAAAAGGAAAAATATAAGAAAAAATATGAGTGGATTTTAAAGGCCTATGATTAAAGATGATCCCTTAAGTGGCTTGAAAAAGAGCAGAAATGTCCAAAGAGTCCGCGGGATGTTATGAAGGTCTATAAAATAGCAATGGGATTTAGTTTCAAAATTTTTGATTCTGTTGAAAAATGTGAAGGTAATAACTAATTGACGTCATCTTTATAATATTTATAACATTCGCCAATAATTAAAAACAAGAATACATAATATATCTTCTGGCATCCAGTGGTGCCCCACCGGTGCACCAAAACTGTTCGCCAAAGGGGCACGTCCCTAGGGGAGAATTTTTCTTGGCTGTGGTAAAGATGGGAAAATAAAAGGTAAGGGAAGACCTTGGCCTCTCCAGCTGTCCCTAGTTCATTGAGAGGGTCTAATGACAAATTACTTAGTTCGAATCGAAGTCAGCGAGACAGTGAACCTCGGGAATCTTCAGATGAGGCCTCTCTGAGCTTTATAGCTTCTTCTCCACCCCGACCTATTTCTACTGCCACTGACTCTGGGGATATAAGCACAGTTTGTGTAAATGTTTTTGATTCTGTTTCTAATATGCATGTATCGTTGGCTACTAATATAAAAGCTTCTCTTTGTATCACTCTAAATCTGCATATTTTAAATTTTCCTAAATGTAGATTTATAGCATCTCTGGAATTATTTGGGAAATATATTAAAGATATGTTACAGATATATCAATCTAAGGAAATTGCTCTTTCAAGATGTTTTTATGCCCCAGAGTTTAAGAAACAAGTCAATGAAGAGGGGGGATTAGATGTTTTTGCTTCATATGATAGTTCTAATGTTTCAGCTTATATCATGGATTTTCAGGATCCTATTAAAACTAGGGTTACCCTCATTGTCACATCTGTGGCTAAATTAGATAGAGATTTGATTCTTTATCAATATTTTAAGTATAAGACAGAGAAGGTTTGTGGTGCTATGGACCAGATTTTCCCACGTTTCTAGAGAAACACAGTTGAAGAGATGATCTTTTTTTGGCCCTGAAGTCCAAGGTTCAGTCTATGGGTTGTTTATTTTATTTTAAATTTCCATGTAAAACCTTATTACCCATCAGGGGAATAGATAAATCTTCACTGATCCATCTCACCTGGAAATGTTTATTAGGTGAAAAAACTGTGGGAATCTATCTGGTGAATAGGAAGTTTATGCAGTTCTGGAGTTTAATAATAGTATAGTATTGAATGGAATAAACAGTGATGTGTATTATTTTTCCTTAATAATTACCTTTTGTTTGGTTCCATAATGTGGACTTGGAGAATAGTCATGAATATATAGTTATTTTGTTTACCTTGATATTTCTTGTCAGCTTATTCTTTTCTTGAATACTGGTTTTTGTAGAATTATGTTTAAAAGCCAATAAAGAGTAGATTAAAAAAAAGATATCTTCCATAATTGCAATTGATTGCCAAATATTAATTTCAAATGCAAGCTCACAATGATATCAATATCTCCTTAATCCTTCCCCATTCCCCCCTCCAACATGCCCTTATATTATTACAGAAATAGAGCATATGAAGGGATGACAAAAACCAAGGTCCTAAAATTTGGTGCCTGCCATCAAGGTCTGTCTGGTAGGAGGAACTGTCACCAAAGTGAAGTCTGGGGCTGGAAGGAAAAGCCACTATTGGGCTGCTGATGAAGAGAAAAAAAGGAAAACTAAACAAAAAGAAATGAAAAGAAACTTAAATTACCACTGTCCTCCCCAACAAGAGTTAAAACAAAATTTTTATAACACATTTTTTAACCCATGGCTCCTAAGAATTTTCGATTTGGCTTTAAGTATTCATCTTTCCAAATCCAAGCTCAAGATAAGCTGCATTTCAAGTACAGTAGGTATTTCCCTACCCCCAAGAACTTGCAGTCTAATTTCATACCTGAAGCAATGGAGGGTGAAATGACTTTCCAAAGGCCATAGGAGCATCAATGGGAAAAGTGAGATTTCAAGCCTAGCTTTCCTGATTCTGCTCTAACTACTCTGCTACTCTTCCATCCCAATCATATGTGAGAATCTCTGTATGGCAAAATTGACATTTAAAATCCTCTTAGGTAATGGCTTTGAAGATTTTTACTGATGCTCTGAGGCAGAGATGTAGACACTGAAATTTGCACTACTTGCCCCAGAAAATAGCCCCTTGCAGATTCTATATGGGCCTTTGAGTCCTATTTTCATACTTTTCTATCCATCAGTAACTCCCAGTAAATGCATCTTGAAAACACAAATAGAACCCCCCAAGTCATTTTAGAGAATGCTAGCACTTTATCATAAGTTTTACAAATCTCTAGTGCATGCTGCAATGAATGGATATCGGTTTTCCCTAACATAGAGTGCCTCAACTGAAGCATTTACCGTACGTCTTTGAGATTTTGCTATGTTAAATTTCATACTTCTCTTGGAAGGTCATAAACTCACTTCACTTTAATACTTGATCCATCATCCATGTGCCCTGACAAGAAGTAAGTTGTGTCTCTGAACATTTCTGAAGAGCCTACCTAGACTCTTTCAGAAATCTAGATCCCAATTTTAGACTTCTTAGTAATGCACACGCTTCTAAAAATGTAGCCTTCATTAATCTTTAACTTTATTATTTAAAATAGGTAACATAACAAAATTCAACAATAATACAATAATCTTATATGCAGCACAATCCTGTCCTGTCATGGACTGGCAGGCTGGAGTCAGGGAGCACCCTCACAGAGGCAGTGCAGGGCTGCAGGGCAGGACTAGAGCTGATCTTCTGCCTAGCCAACCCCCTCCACCCACAGACTGAGCCCTTGGGTTCTGGGGGCCAGTAGGATTGTCTTCTGTAGGACATCAGGGAACGGACTGGAAGCTGAGTACAGGCTGGGAGCTGAGGTCAGGTGCAGGCTGGACAAGGCAGGACTGGGTGAGGCAGGGCAGGCACAAGCAGAACGTTGGATACAGATAGTGGCTGGGACTGGGTACAGAGCACAGGGTGGGGGGGCTGGATATATATATAGAGAGAGACTAGGATCTGGTTCAGAGCACAAGCTGGGGCTGGACCTGAGACAAGGCCTAGGAAATAGACAAGGGACTGAACTAGACTGAGCAGGGCAAGGACCAGACAAGAATAGGACTGGACAAGGACAGGAAACAGGGTACAAGAAAACCCAACAGGGCACAAGGCTGGCAAGGTAATTCTAGTAGTCCTGGAGGCCGCAAGGTAAAACAAGAAAGCCCAGGAGGGCAGGAAGCATGGCAGGAAGGCTTGAGAGACTGCAGAGCAAGGCCCAAAGGCCTGGAAGGGCCCAGGGTGAGGCAAGAGGCCAAGAAAAGCCACAGAGCAAGGTGAGAGGCCAAGAGAGGCCACAAGGCAAGGCAGGAGGCCCAGAAGGGCTGCAAGGCAAGGCAAAGCAGAAGGCCTGGAGGCCACAAGGATAGTTTTGGGGTAATTGCCAGGTTCTTATGGCCTGGATTGGCCAAGATTGGCCTGGATTGGCCACTGTTGGAAACAGGATGCTGGGCTTGATGGACCCTTGGTCTGACCCAGCATGGCATTTTCTTATGTTCTTATAGGCAAGGCAGAAGGGAGAGAAAAAAAGTGGCCAAGTCAGAGAGCCAAAGTGATTCAATGAAGGGGCACTGAGGTACTGAACAGGCTGGGTTAAGTAGGGATCAGTGAGAAGTAACTGGCAAGGTAGTGTAATCAGTGAGAAGGTAACTGGCAAGGTAGTGAGCAAGGCTCGCTGAGGATTCCTGGTGGAGGGAAGACTGCGCAGCAGGTTAAACTGTGACGTGTCCTAGTAACAGGAGTAGTTGGTGTTGCTGTGCGAGTCCTGTCTATGGGATCGTGGAAACAGAGAACTGAATCCTCGATGAGAGCAAACAAAGGATAGCTGCAACAATCTACGTCATACACCGGGTTGAGGATTCCAATGGTTGGCATTTAATGGAGGTAGAAATTAGAAATCTGATTGCTCTAGTCATTTATTATTTACAAAAGAGGATAAATGTATTTACAGTCACTACGTTTAGTCCTCAGGGATATCAATTTTCAGACCTTTAATGCAGGTACACACGTATTTACTCACATTAAAATCCCTTGTGCTCCCCCCACCCCCTCAGTGTATGTAAAAGGAAGCATGCGGTTTCAAAGCACGTGTACTTTTATTCAGGGGGGGGGGGGGGAGTGGTGGGGATGATAGGTCAGCCATCCAATTGGAGACTGCACTGTCCACCTCGGCCCCCTTTATTTATTTATTTTTCTATACCGACATTCGATTTGACATATCACATCGGTTTATATTTAACAAGATGTCTAAGGCGAGCCTTTTATGACATGATACAATATAACCGCTTAATTGAGTAACTGGTTGCGAACATATAACTGTTTTACCACAAGATAGTAATACAATATAACGTGCTTAACTGCATAACATTACACAGAAAATATTAAAAGATAAATTAACTACCTATGTACTTTAGGGTAATAAATCAGTCTTTGAGAACTTGCAGCTATGCTAAGGGTTCTTTTCCTTTAGCTTAATCCTACCTGCTGCCTTTCAAGCAATTTAACCAAAGGCCTGGATAGTACACTAAAGAAATTAGGCTTACAAGAAGCTTTACAACAAACAAACAAATAAATAAATAAAGCACCAGCTAGCTCACAGAGGCCGAGACACTAACAGTATGTGTTAACATGAGTTAATATATTTTATTTTCTGCAATAATGGGGCATATTTACTAGTCATGCACGTTAATCTGCTTTTCCTGTGGGTTAGTGAATCGGCCTCTAGGAACATTAGTTATTCAATCTTCCAAAGGAATTTGAACAAGGTGGAGTAAATCAAATTCAATAAACAGCAAATACAAAAAAATATCCAACAAAGAAAATAATAATAAAATTCTGAAATAAACATAATAAAGTAAATTTGCCATAATCTTTTTTTTTTTTTTTTTTTTTTTTTTTTTTACCAGTTTTCCTCCAGCACCTTTGTACTTCCAGCTCAATAGGAATCAGGGCTAGGATCTAGCACCCTGAACCTTCATTTCCAACTACCCGGGGATTTCTCCCCTATTTTATTTCCCCTCCACTCTCATACCCTGCTGGTCAGTGAAGTGAGGGTCCTCTGTCAGAGGCCATGCACCAGGAATCCTTCCAGAAATCTGCAATCATGGGCCCTGAATCTGGCCACTTGGTGACGCCCTTAAGCAATGACTCCCCCCTTCCTCTCAGGGACTCTGATTGCTGCTTCTGCAACCATCCTGGAAGCAGAAAACCCAACTCAGTCATTGAACTGAGGACTTTCTGCATGGTATAACCACTGAGCCAACAGGCCAGCCTGAAATAGTCTACATTTAAATAAAATCACTACGGGTTTTAAAAATATCCAAATCTAAAATTCCAGAACCAAAACACAAAAAAAAACCCCCAAATCACTGTAAAAAGTCTTTCCTAAAATGCCAAGTCTTTGTCTCCTAATGTTAAAAGTTCTTCTTCAGACATGCTTTTTGAGGAAGTAAGTTACACAATATTGGTGCTACACACAAAAATGCTCTATTATGCTCCATAAAATTGTACCAAATGTTATCTGTGCAGCAATGTCCTGGATCAGTTGTAATTTACAAACTGATTTAATTGGTATGCCAATATCAAATAAATTACAGTAATCTGAAAGATCATACTTAAGCATGTATTACTGATATCATGTCGGATGTTTGAAGGAAAGGGCGTAAAAGAAACTGCTCTAAATTTTACTAAAACCATTTATAGTGACAGAGGAAATGCGAGTATATAATTTGAAGTCAATAACATGCAGATTTTGCAACTATATCTTCTGAGATAGTTACATCATCTAATGAATTTAAATTAATGTCTGGGAATGGTCTTCTGCATACCCAAAAAACCTCTGCTCTTTTCAAATTTAAACATAGTTTATTGGATTTGATCCGGGCACACGTGGCCTGAAGACAGGCCTTTAAAACCTCTATTTTTTATATCCCGTGCCCAAAGATAAAAATAACTGCACACCATCAACATATACCTAACAATGTGCTCTAGATTCCTTGATTGGGGATCTACATGCATCAACCAAGGGCATGGTAGCTTGAATACATCACAGTCTGCTTCGTGACCTCCCTAAGATTACAACTGAACTGAACTAGCCTGTTTCACTATAGGAAAGTAAGGTAAAAATAAATAAATAAACAAATAAATAAATAAATAAATAAATAAACAAACAGTGATTCTAAGTGTAGGGGGTGTTGGGTGCACATCAAAAGTATGCGCTGAAGACCAATGGTGATCTACTATCTGCAGCAGAAAGTTAAATGACAGTTATAGAAGGGACACACAGAAGGGGGAAAAACAGATAGACAGACAGACATGGTAATTGTATAAAGCCAATTACCCTGTAGGTCAAACAATAAGAATTTGTAAAGAAATCCAATGATTTGTCAAAACAAAAGACCCTTTAGACTTAGAGGATAACAGTGATCAAATATAGACCGATATGTGTACTTATTGTACACTATAAACCTCTGATGAAAATTGCTTATTTAGCAAGGTGTATTAATACCAGTGGTTAACCTATCCAATGGGATACACATGCATATACTTGTGACTCGTGCATGACTCAGCAGTTCCCTAGAGAATTAAGCAACATTTACGGAAACAACAAGTATCCTTCCTCCATTTTCCACCCTCTCTCCTAGAGGGCAGCAAGTAAGAGTTCTGCTACCACAGTTAAATCTATGCCCCTCACAAAAAGTGTGCCTGTCCACTCCTACATAGGCTAAGGCCCTGTGTCTCTTAGAAGGTTTAACAAGCTGTGTCTTTAAGAGAAGTCTGAAAATGACTATAAAACATCGTAAAATTTATCACTGGAAGAAAACCCAGGCAAAAACATAAGGCAAGAAGCATCATTACAGCTTGGAAATTGATGGTGTTAATCATTATGCAATTGATATTCCAACTAACATTTGAAGATCCGCACTTGTTGAGTGCACACATTTTGAGCGCACAATTCATTGGACACAAACAATGTAGCCGGATCAAAAGGGGCATCCAATGGAAGTGTTCTTGGGGCAGAGCTAAACTTTAATCAGTGAGCACACACACTGACCGAGTGCTCTCTGGCTACTCCTGCGAGAACAAGTCTAGTTGGAAAAATAACTGTCTTAACTATACCCTAATAAAAGCATGCACAAAACTTTATCTGGGTATATTAAGCAGCAGACTTAACCAGGTAAGTCCTGCTGAATATCCAAGAAAAGTTAAAGTGTGTAACTCTACCCGGATAACTTACCCTCTCCGCTGGCTCTCTGAATGTTAATCTCTCTGCGTGATCTGTTATTCATTCTGAGTCACTGGTAACTAAAAACAAGATTCTTTAGGTAGCTGGAGCAGTATCTCATCTGGCTTAAAAATACATGATCTTTAGTTGCTGCAGCACAGTGATTCTTAACTCTGACCCTACTGATCTCCCTACTGATCTCAGATTAATCTGTTTATCACATGATACCCCATATACACACACAAATAAAGTTCTTGCCTTTTCGTGAACACCTGAAAAACCAGACCTGTTTGGGTGCCTTGGAGTTAAGATCGGAGTTATAAGCCTCAATTCTGATCTGTCAGAGCATTTTTTCTGGATGCATGCCTTGCTAACACCAGGCCTAGCAGCCTGTTTAGTGAACTTAACAATAGGGACGAATACTATAAAGGCACTTGTCTATAACTAATTCAGTAATAGTTCTAAGCTAAATATATAGCAATTTACTGAGGTAAACTGAATAAAAGTATGCACACTCTTCCAAAGCATGGGTACTTTTAGCCAAACTGCATAAATAACAATATTTTGTTAATTAGTCTAAATATTCTTTTTAGATCTACATTGCGTGTTTTGTGTCTTAAGTTCACAAAATATTTATAGTGCCATATATTTAATACTATTATGAATATTCTTATTGAAAATGTTATATGCTAATTACAACATCTACCACATAACTACATCATAAGTAATAATTTACAGAAATAGAAACAAAAGTAAAAGAAAAACTCATGTAGTCAAAAAAAAGATTCTCAACCAAGCAAAAATAAGAGGCAAAAGGAAAAAGAACACTCCAAGAAAAATTAATCAGGCAAATCAGGCAGGACAAAAGCAGGTTCTTGTAAAACCAGGGAAGCCATAGTTCATATCCCATTGCCACTCCAAGTGACCTTAGGCAAGTCACTTTCCTCTCCATTGCCTTAGGTACAAACTTAGAGGAAAACTTTAAAACACATGCACGAATGCCCTATATATATGCAAATGTGAATGCACAATGTAAATCTACCCTACAACATTCAAGAATATTTAAGAGATATGCTTCATGTATTTTCAACATAGCTAGATAAGATACAGATAAGTAAAAAAAACAAACAAACAAAAACAGTGCTACTTAGCTGGATAAGTGCTCCATTTGGCGATCCGCAGGGGGCACCTGTGAACCGTTGCACTTACCATTCGGGCTAGGCCTCCACTGCCATTCCCCAATGCTGCCAGGCAGTCTCTCCTTCCAATGCGGTGGGAAGCCACAGCACAATACGGCAGGACACTGCTGTTGACTTCCGCGGCTGGGACACTGTTTGGCCCTGCTCCTCCTAGGACGGGCATGCGAGCCCCGACCTCCTCAACTTTAAAGACCTAGCAGCAGGTTAAAGCCTAGAGGCACCCTTTGATGACATTACTCTTCAGGCCTATAAAAGGCCTTTGCAGATGCTCCTCCAGTGCCTCAGCAAACAGGCCTCGCCGTGTAGATAAGTTAATTCAGAGTTCCCAGGTTCCTGGTCTTCTCCATGTCTTCAGTTCTTGTGGTCTTCATCTAGTCTGTCAGTTTTTCAGTCATTCAGTGTGCCTTGCTCTTTGTCCTCTTGCCCTTGACCAAAAGCTTGCCCTTGACCAAAAGCTCTTGCTCTTGACCAAAAGCAAAGACAACAGTCCAGAAGTGACGTAATCTAACTGAATTGGGTGTGACTCAGACCTTGGGCAAGGTATTCGTAGAGGAGGGGAGCCATTGTGTTCCTGAGCACAAGTGTATATATATATATAATATACCCAGATTATAATCCATGTTTCTGTATTATTAATTTATTGTTTTATGTTAATTTATAGTTTGTAATTTTGTTAACTTATTGTTCAATTACTTAATTCTGTCCTATCTTCCGACATCCATGTTTTTACTCTCCCTGTTTTAATGTAACTTCTCTTTTCCACTTATACGTTAATTGGTTTTTCCCCTTGTTCTAATGTAAACCGGTAGGATAAGACCTGGTCTTGAGTGTCGGTATAGTAAAAGAAGTTACATACATAAATAAATAAATAAATAAATAAATAAGTTGGAGGGGTTTTTCTCTTGGTGGACGTGTATATTACATTGTGAACTCTGCATTGTGGCTAAGTATATTTTTTGATTATTGCAAGGTTTTTGATTATTGCAAGGTTCTGTGATTATTCCTGTGG
Source organism: Rhinatrema bivittatum (assembly GCF_901001135.1). Taxonomy (NCBI): domain Eukaryota; kingdom Metazoa; phylum Chordata; class Amphibia; order Gymnophiona; family Rhinatrematidae; genus Rhinatrema; species Rhinatrema bivittatum. The sequence goes on from NC_042615.1 coordinate 662,071,937, forward strand.
GTTTTAATTTTCTTAGTCTGTTTCATTTCTTTATAGTTATTACTATTACTGTAGAAAGTAATTACTATTTCTGTAGAAAGGTTCTGTGATTATTCCTGTCTGTTTTTAATTTTCTTTATAGTCTGTGTTTCATTTCTTTATAGTAAGTTATTAATCTAGTAAGTTGATTTGCTGTTTGAATAAAGCTAGAAGGAAAAAAAACAAAACCAAAAAAAGAAACCTCCAAGCAGAGAGCTCTCCAGCTTTTAAAACAGCTTTTAAACTCTCCCTTGGAGTTAGTTGGCACAAAAAATCGGTTCAAACTAAAAATTGGGGCATAAAGACTGTTTTTTAAAACAATTGACCAAAAGCAAAGGCAACAGTCCAGAAGTGCCCTACTTTATTTATTTATTTATTTATTTAGGGATTTTATATACCGATTTTCTTGATACAGATCAAATCAACTCGGTTTACATAGAACGATAGTACATTAACAGTAACTAGTCAAACCTCAAAAGAGGAGACAGATTAGGAGCAGAAGGTAAAAGTTACATTATAACAATGGTGAATAACTTGGAATTGGAAATGAAGAGACAGATAATCAAAGTAGAGAGATATAACAGAGAGAAGGGGGTTGAAGCCAACCTCAGGAGAATAACTCTAGCATTATAACGTGATTATATGACATTCTGCTAGTTATTGAAGTACAGCTGATTGAATAATATCTTGGTAGAATATAGTCTAGGAGACAGGAAAGGCTCTACAGAAAAGCCAAGTCTTCAGCAGTTTCTTCTTAAAGTCTATGAGGCAGGTTTCCTGTCGAAGGTCTGGGGGTAGTGTGTTCCAAATGGTGGGGCCTGCTGTTGAAAAAGCCCGGTCCCTGATTGTTAATTTTTGTACCAATTTGATTGAGGGAACATGAAGGGATCCCTTATAGGCATCTCTCAAAGGTCTAGCTGAGGAGTGTAATTTGAGAGGGTGTAGTAGGTCTAGTGGAGTCTGGTGGTGGATGTTTTTATGAATAATGGTAAGGAATTTGTGAACAATTCTAAAATTAATTGGAAGCCAATGTAGGTCTTTTAGAATGGGCGTGATGTGATCTCTGCGCTTAGTGTTGGTCAAAATCCTTGCAGCTGCGTTTTGGAGTAGTTGCAAAGGTTTTAATGTAACAGCTGGTAGACCTTGCAGGATCGAGTTACAATAATCGACTTTAGAGAACAGGATTGCTTGGAGTACAGTCCTGAAGTCATGGTGATATAGGAGAGGCTTGAGTTTTTTAAGCACCTGTAACTTGTAGAAGCATTCTTTTATAGTATAATTTATAAACTTCTTCAAGTTCAGATGATTGTCAATTATAACTCTACCCAGCTTGTCCCAGGCTAAACTGTTTGACTCCCTCCCTCCCTACCCCTCTACCCACCCACCCCTGGGGCTTGTTTTCTAATAAAGACTGCCTAACTTCCCATTGGCAGCGAGATAAATTAGTACATTGGTAACAGTCAAGGAAATACAAATCACAAACTACCAAGATGAGGACTATCCAATGTAACTGCTGTGGAGCCTTTATTCTGAGGGAAAGCATCTGGAAACTTAGAGCTTGCCCAATTTGTGCACAACTCTCTTCCTTGAAAATGGAGCTGACTGAGATAAAAGCTCAATTAGCTTCAATTAAAAGTATTACACCCACATTGCATTACACAGATAATAATTCCCCAATATCACGGAAAAACCAGGAGTCAAGAAAAGGAGATCCATTAGGCTCAGGTAGGACCCACAGTCATCCATTCTTGACAGATGAGCAGCCAACAGGTACACCCTCCCACTCAAACAGGTCATTAAGAAATTCTTTACAATCCAGGATTACAGTGGGCTCTGGTAGAATTAGACCTGTGATGAGGAGACACACAATGTACCAAATGCAAAAAGAACAAGCCCTCTCTATATTAAAAACTGAGGAAGTTCTTGAGAAAAACATTGCAGTATTACCAGAAAAAAGAGAAAAAACACAATGCATGCAGTATTTCAAGATCCATAACCAAAAGAAAAATCTAATTGAGATGGATAACTCTGTCAACAGTGGCACAACTACAAACAGAAAGAGTAAAGTGAATAACAAATCTCAACTAATATCTCATAAGGAGTCCAGGAAAAGCAATAACCTTAAAGAGAGTACCTGGAAGGCTATGACCACAAATGCTCATAGTTTGGGAAATAAAATCCCAGATCTGCAGGCCCTAATGGCTGAGGCAGAATTGGACATTGTTGCTATCACAGAAACATGGTTCACAGAATCTCATGAATGGGATACAACAATACCAGGCTACAACTTGTTAAGGAAGGACAGAGAGGATAGAAAAGGGGGAGGTGTGGCTCTTTATGTCAGAAACAACATCCAAGCATCTGAGCTACAAGGAAGTTGGGGTAAAGAAGAAGCTCTATGGGTCGACCTAAAAAAAGATGACGGAGTGTCCATTTATATTGGAGTGGTGTACAGGCCTCCAAACCAAAAGGAAGAGCTGGACAGAGATCTGATTGAAGACATCCATAAGATAGGCAGGAAGGGAGAAGTGGTGATCGTGGGTGACTTTAATATGCCAGATGTAGACTGGAAAATCCCATCTGCAGAAACTAAAAATAGTAGAGCAATAATGGATGCCATGCAAGTATCTTTGTTCAAACAAATGGTGTTGGAACCCACGAGAGAAGGTGCTATACTCGACTTATTGCTCAATAATGCAGATAATGTCTCAGATGTCCAGGTGGGCGCCCACCTCAGCAGCAGTGATCATCGAACGGTATGGTTTAATATCACTAATAGAATAGGGAAAAGAACCACAAAGACCCGAGTTTTACAGTTCAAAAACACAGACTTTGAGGAAATGGGAAAGTACCTGGAGGAAGAACTTAAAGGATGGGAGAACGAGAGAGATGTGGATCAGCAGTGGACCAATCTAAAAGGAGCAATCACCAAGGCAACTGCTCTATATGTTAGAAACATAAAGAAAAGCAAAAGAAAATTGAAACCTATCTGGTTCTCAAAGGAGGTGGCTGACAAAATTAAAGCTAAAAGAACAGCATTCAAGAAATATAAAGGATCCCAAAGGGAGGAGCACAAAGAGGAATATTTGTATCAACTGAGGGAGACGAAGAAAACAATCAAGTTGGCAAAAAATCAAGCAGAAGAGAGGATTGCCAAGGAGATAAAAAATGGTGACAAAACATTTTTCAGATACATCAGCGAAAAGAGAAAGGTCCAATGTGGTATAGTGAAATTGAAAGGTGGTAATGATCAATGTGTGGAGACAGACGAAGAAATGGCAGAAATATTAAACGAATACTTCAGCTCTGTGTTCACTAAAGAAGACCCTGGAGAAGGACCATCTCTACACAACAAGAAACTGGAGGGAAGTGGAATAGATGAAAATCCTTTTACAGTAGAAAATGTGTGGGAAGAGCTAAAGAACCTGAAAGTGGACAAAGCCATGGGGCCTGATGGGATTCATCCAAGGATATTGAGGGAGCTCAGAGATGTTCTGGCGGGTCCGCTGTCTGACCTGTTCAATAGATCCCTAGAAACGGGAGTGGTGCCGAGAGATTGGAGAAGAGCGGTGGTGGTCCCGCTTCACAAGAGTGGGAACAGGGAGGAGGCTGGCAACTACAGGCCGGTTAGCCTCACTTCGGTGGTGGGAAAAGTAATGGAGTCTCTGCTGAAAGAGAGAATAGTGAACTATCTACAGTCCGGAGAATTGATGGACCAGAGGCAACATGGATTCACCAGGGGAAGATCCTGTCAGACAAATCTGATTGACTTTTTTGACTGGGTAACCAAGGAATTGGATCAAGGAAGAGCGCTCGATGTCATATACTTGGATTTCAGCAAAGCTTTTGATACGGTTCCGCACAGGAGACTGGTGAATAAAACGAGAAGCTTGGGAGTGAGTGACAAGGTGGTGACCTGGATTGCAAATTGGTTGACGGACAGAAGACAATGTGTGATGGTAAACGGAACCTTCTCTGAAGAGAGAGCGGTTTTAAGTGGTGTACCGCAAGGATCGGTGTTGGGACCGGTCCTGTTCAATATCTTTGTGAGCGACATTGCGGACGGGATAGAAGGTAAGGTTTGTCTTTTTGCGGATGACACTAAGATCTGCAACAGAGTGGACACGCCGGAAGGAGTGGAGAGAATGAGACGGGATCTAAGGAAACTGGAAGAGTGGTCGAAGATATGGCAGCTGAGATTCAATGCCAAGAAGTGCAAAGTCATGCATATGGGGAGCGGAAATCCGAATGAACTGTATTCGATGGGGGGGGGAAAGGCTGACGTGCACAGAGCAGGAGAGGGACCTTGGGGTGATAGTGCGACAAGGCGATAGCAAAAGCCAGAAGAATGCTGGGCTGCATAGAGAGAGGAATATCGAGTAAGAAAAGGGAAGTGATTATTCCCTTGTACAGGTCCTTGGTGAGGCCTCACCTGGAGTACTGTGTTCAGTTCTGGAGACCATATCTACAAAAAGACAAAGACAAGATGGAAGCGGTACAGAGAAGGGCAACCAGGAAGGTGGAGGATCTTCATCACATGACGTACGAGGAGAGATTGAAGAATCTAAATATGTACACCCTGGAGGAAAGGAGGAGCAGAGGTGATATGATACAGACTTTCAGATACTTGAAAGGTTTTAATGATCCAAAGGCAATGACAAACCTTTACCATAAGAAAAAAAATCAGCAGAACCAGGGGTCACGATTTGAAGCTCCAGGGAGGAAGATTCAGAACCAATGTCAGGAAGTATTTCTTCACGGAGAGGGTGGTGGATGCCTGGAATGCCCTTCCGGAGGAAGTGGTGAAGACCAGAACTGTGAAGGACTTCAAAGGGGCGTGGGATAAACACTGTGGATCCATAAAGTCAAGAGGCCGCCAATGAAGAGTAGGTGACTCGCCAGAATGATGGCTACTGCCTGGAGACAATACCCTTATTCAATAAACATACACATGGTTACTGTGACTCCAACATCACTCTAAGCTTCAACAGCAAGAGGAAATGTGGAAAAAAGGATTTGCACTCACAAAGACGGGAGTAGCTGGCTTGTTACGGCGGTTACTACCCCAAACCAAATATCCAAATTACTACCTCCACCTTCCTCTATTCCTGATGCCTTTCAACTAGCTTGATCACTCCATTCTTATACTTCACTTTCAATGCATATCCAGCATAGTTCTCTGCTTCAACAGCAGGGGAGAAGAAAAACTGTTACTTCACACATCCAGCAGAGCTCTCTGCTTAAACGGCAGGGGAGAAGAAAAAAACTGATACCTCACGCATATCCAGCATAACTTCAACGGCAGGGGAGAAGAAAAAAGGATTCACACTCACAAAGCGGGGAGTAGCTGGCTTGTTACGGCGGTTACTACCCCAAACCAAATGTGCCTGATACTTCACTTTCGATGCATATCCAGCATAGCTCTCTGCTTCAACGGCAGGGGAGAAGAAAAAAACTGATACCTCACGCATATCCAGCATAGCTCCCTGCTTCAACGGCAGGGGAGAAGATAAACAACCAATAAGAGCTGTATAACATAATCTGGGTAAAAACAAATAAGCATGGGTGTAGCTTGCTTATTGCGGCGGTTACTACCCCTACTACCTCTAACTAATCAAGCTAGATATTTCACTTGGATGCAGCTCCATCACCGCTCTCTACATTAATGGCGGGGGTGGAAGGGAATTAGAACCAAGAGCTAAGAGAAACAGATAAGTATGAGAGAAAAAATGAGGGAAGCTTGCTGGGCAGACTGGATGGGCCATTTGGTCTTCTTCTGCCGTCATTTCTATGTTTCTATGCCCTGCCTCATTCTGCTTTCCCTTGGATGGATCTTCAGCTCTGATCTCGGCTTGCTTCCTGGACCTCTCTTGTTTGCCGCCAGCCATTAACCACTGCCTGACCTCTGGACTTTATCGATTGCCACCCGCCCTGACCTTAGCCTGCCTCAGACTGTTTCTATTCATCTCAACCTTATCCATGGATCTTTGGCTCCTCAGCAGAGCCCCCTCGTCTGCCAGCCCTGGCACCCAAGAGCTCAATGAACCTAAGGGGAACTTGGGCTGGTATAGGTGAAGCTCCAGTTGGGCCTCTGCCTCATCCAGCTCCACCAGCTGATGGTGAGGATCTGCAGGGCTCCACCATGTAGGTTGTGCCAACTCCAACTTGGTCCAAGGGTCCACACCAACAACAGTAAAATAGCCAGATAAGTAGCGTGTGACGAATAGCATGGACGTGAGCCCTTGGTGCTGTGGCATATTTGACGCCACCTTAGAACATAAGATATGCCATATTGGGTCAGACCAAGCGTCCATCAAGCCCAGCATCCTATTTCTAACAGTGGCCAATCCAAGTACTGGCAAGTACCCAAACAATAAACAAATCTCTAGCTACTATTGCTTATTAATTAATAGCAGTTTATGGATTTTTCCTCATCTTCAAGGCCTTTGCCGACAGCTGGTGAACGCACCCTGAAGCTGGTCAGAATGAAGCTTCACCTATACCAGCCGCCGCCTCCTCCATAGGTTGAGCCCTTGGGTTCTGGCAGCTGGCAGGACTTAGATAGGTCCCTAAGGTGGTAGAGAGAGCAAACGTCCAAGGGCATGATGGAGATCATTACAGGTAGCTGACTGAAGATACTGGAGACAGGTCAAGGGTCAGAACAGGTGGCAGACAAGTGAAGACAGGTCCAATGCAAGAAGTGAGGTCCAGATGGCAGGCAAGAATGGTCAAAATGTGAGCAGCCCCTGTAACAAGGCCCAACATAGTTTCATTTCACTTCTCTCTCAAATTGAAAGCTATGGAAGACATACTTTATGTAAGTCCTTGGTTTCCAGTCCCACATTTCATGCTCTGAATTATACAGACTGGTTAATGTATGTGAGAGAAAAGAAAACACTTGCACAATTTTTAAAATCTTTACTGTTACTACTACTGAAGACCCGTGCAAATATCTACATACAAAATAGGTCTCTTAATTTCCTTACATAAGCTATTTCCTCACCTATTGATACTGTGAGGCCTCCTTCAGCATGCACCCACTTCAGGGCTTCAGCGCCCACACAAATGTTTACAAGCCTCCAAGACTTTCCACTCTATCACGCTAGACACTGTCCATTGCATCCAGCCTCACTCCAGGCTTCTCGCTCTCCCACATAAGAGCAATGGGAGCACAGCAGCACCATCTTTCCCAGCTCAGTCTGCCTCTCTCTTCTTTCTGTAGCACCATCAGGAACAGGGGAGAAGAGACTAGGGATAGAAAAGGGGGGATAGACTAGGACAGAGGATGCAAAGTGGAGAAGAAGAGTTTTCATGATTTTCCAGGAAACCCCTTCCACTGGCCAACCGCCTCATCTTCTTTCTGCCTAGTTCCCGGGACATCAGCAGCATTAGGGCACATTACAGAAATGCTAACAGAGCACATGCTCAATGTCCCTGCAGCCACTCATGCTCCTTCTCAACAACCCTGCATACGTCCAATGTAAAAATGAAACATATACTCTGTAGAAAAGAGGAGAAGCAACTGAGGCAACAACGAGCGCTACTGAGATGGGAAATGGTGAGAGCTAATATGGAAAAGAGAGTTTAAGTGGAAGGGAAAGAAAGATGGAGAAAAGATGAGAAACAGAAAGAAAGGAAAACCAGGAAAGGGAATATGAGATGACAGATGAGATAAAAACAGAGGCAAGACTGAGAATAGAACAATGAGAAAAAGAAACATACAACAAGATAAAAGGAAATCTTGATTTTTCATTTAAACTTACTAAATTCATCTCATAGGGATTACAAATCCATGCATGCAATTGGGCAAAACCAGGAGTGAATGAGCCTATTCCTTCTGACACAAAGCCAATTGGTAAACCTAGCACACTCAGATCCATCATGAAGTCAGCACCTCTGCCTCATCAGTGACCTAGCAAGTATCTTCCCACAGACTCTGCATCACGTAAATAATACCGAAAACCTGATCCTGATGGAGCAAGGTTACAAAGTTTAGAATTACATGAATGCTGGTCCTGGTGCTAAGAAACATTTTACAGCTAATGAATTACTCCCGTGAAACAAGAGACATTTCATAATTTTGACATCAATTATTAAATTGCCCAGAATTCTCTCACTAAAATTTACATGTCCTACAGTTAAGATATGACAAATGCTCTATCCATACCAGCTTCACAAGGCAACCCATAAAAATGCTGACCTGGTTTTCACATGCAAACTTTTTTCTGCTAATGCATATAACAATAAAGCATCATGAGCTTTTTTTTTCATAATGTGTATCAGTGAAAAGAATTTAGTTGAGTTGTAATATTTTTTAATGCAAAAAAACAAATACATTCCCAGTATCCAAATATGGGAATGCTTTTCATACTGTAAGTAGTCAACATAGTAGTAATAATAATAATAATAATGAGATCTGTTTTTTAAAATTAATACCAGTAGCCTGGGAAGTAAAGTATTTCGGCCACATCTTTAAAGGCTTTTCTGAAGTAAAAACAAGCCACATTGACTGTAAAAGGCTAATTTTACATTGCTTAATACAGTGGAATAACCAACTGCCTCTTCCTATCTTCTTCAGTCAGTTCACTGTATGCTGCGCTCCTTCTATTGTTCATAAAATACATGTACTAATGTATAAATAAATGTTAGCAACGGCATAATGCGGCTTCTTTATGAGGTGTCCGCATACACAGTTCAAGGTCATTAGAGGCCAGCTGTTGCTCTGAAGTCATTCCTGCTTTCTACTACTAATAATCATTCCTGTAACACTATTGGAAGTATGCATCAAGGTGCAATCACACATAAGAGACAGTCCCTATTGTATAGAGCTTACAATCTATTCAATACAGACAAAACAGGACAAACAGAAGACTTAGGGACTTTCACTTATTATGGAAAAACCAACAAAGGTTAAGGGGTTAATGTTTAAAAGCAGCCTCCTCACTCCAAAGCATTCTGGTATTTTGTGCTCTAAGATTCCTAGGAAGGGGGGGGGGGGGGGGGGGGAGATTACACAGTGCCCATAAGATGCTTTGTGATGGATCTCGAGAGGCACCGCGCTGACTAGTGCCTGCCCCAGTGAACGGGAGCTAATGAATGAAATTGCCCGATCAGAGATTAACAACAGAAGCACCTAAACACTAAAAATTTTTATTGCTTATATATCATGTTTATAGCTTATATTCTTTTCGTTCAGTAATTCCCTTTTGTTTTCCCCCACCTTACCTCCACCCAGTTCCATTATCAGTTTCATTGTAAAGCCATGTTGGCCAGTTTTATGTTACATGGAAACCGATGTGATGTTTGCCTAACGAATGTCGGTATACAAAAATTGCAAATAAATAAATAAAATAAATAAATAAAAAGGCTTATTGTGCTGAAAGCATTTACAAACCCAGGATAGAGGTTTATGCAAGCAACTTAAGCATCATTGATGGCAGCTGAAAAACAAATAAGTTAAAAAAAAAAAAAAAAAAAAGAGAGGTGGAAAAATATTCATTTAAACTGTGCAAAAAAAGAAGTCTATAAACTTCAATAAAGTCAAACTTGAACTTTAACACATCTTGTATTTATAAGCTGACATTGGTGCCAACAGAGGAAACCTCCAACACAAGCTGTGTTTCACAGGTGAGCTGTTTCAAGGGGAAGGCAAAAATCTAGAGAAACAAATAATGAATAGAAAACATGCATAAATCAAGTAAAGGCATAAAAGTAAAAAAGAAATCAAACTAGTTACAAAAGTAGTCATTCAAGAGAGCATACCCAGAGAGCTTAAAGCAACAATCGTAACTTAGAATGATATTTAAAAAGGTAGAAAGCACCAAAAAGATCATGTGAGGACCCAGCAGCAATTAAAAACAGAAATAACCAGTCAAAAGCCAAGGAAAGATCGCAAATGAAAAACATTAAATACAGGCAAACCAATCAATCTCAAGGTTTAAACTTGAAATGAAAATCCATCAAATTTTTTTTTTGTTGCTTCATTCTGAAAGAACACATATCAAAGCAGAGTGTTTTGTTGTGCTTTTCATGTTGTTCCTGTTGTGTTCATGGACCCTTGGACTGAGGGAAGATTGGCTCTACCTGCTAGGGATGTGAATCGGGCTTCGGACGATTGAAAATATCGTACGATATTTTCAAAATCGTCAGAAATCAGGGGCTCCCCCAAAACGATAGGAAAACCCCACAAAATTGTTCATGGGGGTTCTCTTATCGTTTTGGGGGAGGGCAGGAAAAACGGCACACAAAAATAACCCCTAAACCCACCCCGACCCTTTAAAACTAATCCCTTAGGCTTCCCCCACCCTCCCAACCCCCCCAAAAACCTTTTACAGGTACCTGGTGGTCCAGTGGGGGTCCCGGGAGCGATCTCCCGCTCCCGGGCCACCGCTGCCACTAATCAAAATGGCACTGTTGGCCCTTTGCCCTTACATGTGACAGGGTTCCCGTGCCATTGGCCGGCCCCTGTCACATGGAGGGAGCACTGGATGGCTGGCGCCATCTTTAAAAATGGCGCTGATGGTTCAGATGGATGTCAAAGGCAGGTGGCAAACGGGCGAATCTGTCCAAGGAAGAAGAGGGGGAACGGATTCAGCTGAAACAGGAAGGCAAGGCAGGCGAGGAAAGGGACAGGGCGACACGAAGACTGAAACAAGCTGGGATGAAGACAGGAAAAAGCTGGGACAAAGACTGGAATAGGCTGAGAAGAAGAGGAACAAGCTAAGAAGCAACACGCACTACTCATGGTAATTGGACCTGTTGCTGAAGCGAGTTGCTTCTGGAAAGCTGCTCTTTTATAGGGCAGCACTGGTGATGTCATCTCTAGGGTCTGCGGGGGCTTTCCCTCTGTGGTCCATTTAAAAGCTGGAGAGAGATGTGCGTGCACACTTAGGGAGAGGCGCGGCTTTTGGAGTCAGCAGAGTCCTGCCCAGCGGCATCTCACTGCTTCGGAGAGCAGCATCCTCCTATGTGGTGGGTCAGCGGCATTTCGCTGAGGGAATGGCGGGGCTGGCCCAGGTCTGGAGCTAAGGGTGGTGGTTCACAGGGTTAGCCCGTGGACCGCCAAACATAACAGTTCCAAAAAAAATACATACCCCTCCTGTTGTATGTTATTACAGAGGACTAAAGTAGATGGGTAAAAAGGGTTCCATTACCCAGTATTCACATCCCTGACAGAGCAGCCTACTCAGTAGTTTGATATAGTTCAAGATGGAAATATGAAAGTACTCTTTTCACAGAAGGCATTCTGGACAGCCTCCCAGTGGAGGTGGCATAGAGTGTTACGATTAACAGCTCATATAAAAGGTCCCCCGAGCCACAACCCTCACCCGCCGATGAGCTCACCATCACGGCTGCCATATTTTCCTGCCCCAAGCCTCCCTAGGCGTGTGAGGGCAGCACAGTAGGAATCTCAGTCACCGGTACCCTCCGATGATGTTAGTTCTGCTCATATTTAAACCTGGCACAGACGCCCCACAGATGCAATGGGTCCCTTGCCTTGCGGTTTGTATTGCTCCAGCCCAGCCTAGCTTTGTCCTACCTTCCAGTCAAGCCATACCTCATTCTGTCTTCCAGTCCAGCCAAGCCTCATCATGCCTTCCAGCCCTGTCCAACCTCATCCCACCCTTGCCTTCCAGTTCAGCCTCATTCAGCCTTGCCTCTCCTCACCTTGTCTTATTATGGCTCCTGTCCCATCTTTGTTGCCTCGCTTTGTCTCCTTGTCTTGCCCTTGTCTTTGCCCTTGAGTCTTTTCTCGCCTTGACAAGTCCATCTTGACCTGTCTTGTTTCTTCCTTCATTTCTGTCTCAGCCTGTCTCTCTGGTTCTGATCTCAGCTTGGATTTAGATCTATCCCTTGCTTGCTGCTTGGACCTCACCTTAGCCTTAAACCTGGACTACATCTTGTCTGCTGCCATCCCAACTCTTGGCCTGTCTCTGGACCCGGTCTTAGTTTCCTTGAATTATCTAAGTCCTGCCAGCTGCCAGAACCCAAGGGCTCAATCTGCGAGGAAGATGGCTGGTACAGATGAAGCGTTAGCCAGGCCCGTGTCAAAGAGCATTCTCCAGCTGCAGGCCTCATGGGCTTGCCCATGAGGCCTGCAGCAAGGACTGAGCAGGTTCTTATGGAAATTTGTGTGTCAGCAAGCCAAACATATTTAGATCAAATTGGTGGTGTGTTTGTAAGATCTTGGTTTTGGGTGCTCTTTTTGTTTTAAATTTGTTACTATAAGCTCCTTAGTTCTACTTTTTTTTTTTATTATTATTTGTTTATTGAATTTTCTCAAATTAAATACAAGAATACACTTGAATAGAAAACAGGTATTGTTTTACAGAAAAACAATATCAGGAAACAATAATTATGAACACTTCTACATTTACTCAATACCATTCAAAGTCCTCAATATTGGGGAGTTAACCAGACACTATCCAAAGAAAATTGTAAATACAATACTTATAATAGAAAGCTTATTGACTGATGCGGTGCAGTACTCAAAATATTTACAGACGCTATCTTGAGAGTCTACGGGTGGAGATTCTACCTCTAAACCACACTCAGGAGTTTTCCCTATTAGGAATTGTGACAACTGAGGAGGGTCAAAGAAAACATAAGAAACATTTTGATGTTTCACCAAACATTTACAAGGAAATTTCAAAATAAATTGTTGTACCTGTATCTGTTGTACCATAGACCTCATTAGTAGAAACTGCTTACGCCTCTTCTGCGTTGAACGAGATACATCAGGAAAAATATTTATTTTAAATCTCAAAAAGGTTTCTGTTCTATGCCTGAAAAACAATTTCAGTAACCAGTCCCGATCAGGCTCCAGAACCAGTGAAACTATAAGAGTAGCAGGAATTGCAATGTCTGAGTCCGATGTTTCAATTATAGCAGTCAAATCCATTAATGGCTCCATTGCTGGCTGTAATACTTCCATTCCTCCCCTTTGCTGGTTTATATCCCTTCTAGGCGTTGGCAGATAAAATATTTTAGATGTAAGTGGAATGGCATTTTCAGGGATTTTAAGAATTTCAATTAGATATCTCTTGAACATATCCCGTGGCGAAACAAGAGGGACTTTGGGGAAATTTATAATCCTCAAATTCTTGTTTCTAATATTGTTTTCTAGCATCTCCACTTTTAATGCTAAGTTAGCATTATCCTTAGCCAATATACTTTGAGATTGTTGAATAGAAGTTGCTTGAACCCTGATAGTAGATATTTGTTGATTAAAATCCACTGTTGTATTTCCCAACGATGTTATTTTTTGTTCCATTTCATTACTTCTTTTAACTATCGGTGCCAGTTGTTTAGATATAGAAGCACGTAACTCAGCTATTGCATCCCAAATAGAGATTAAAGATATCTCACCTGGTCTTGGGACTGAGGGCAGTTCTGGAATTGTTAATTCAGTCCATGCAAGCTCCTGGTCGGTTTCGAGGTTTTCCTCTCTTCCCCCGTCTCATTCTTCTCCTGGTTCCTTCCCCCAAGATGGCCGTCGGGCTTGCGGATTCCTCCCCCACCTCGCTGTGCCCCGCAGAGAGAACCAATTGTACCACTTGGGTGCACGGAGCATCTACAGCTATCGAGGTAGGTCTCGCATCCGCAGGGTTGCCAGGAGGCGTTCGTTGCACCGGGCTCAATGGTGAAATAGAGCCAGGGAGAGAGGGGAGCTCAAATTTCCCTCCCCCACTCTCCAGCGGCTGGTTCCCCGGCAAAGGAGTACTGCGGGAGACGTGGGCGTCCATGGGTCCCGTGAAAGACTGCCCGGGAGAGATCGCTGGGTAAGATACAGTCCTCGGCTTTCTTTTCCGTCCCATAAAAGTAATTTTAAGGTAAATATCTACCAAGTTCGATCAATATTACGATCCTGGAAGCTTCAGCAAGAGTGAGCGTCCACGTCGACCACGCTTCAGTCAGCCATCTTGGAAAACGCCCCAGGAAAAGTTCTTTCTCCTTAGTTCTACTTATTGGGAATTGGTAAATAGTCTGTTTCTACATTTGCCTTATAGTTTATTCTATTTGAACAAAAATGTGGTACTGCTTACTATAAAAACAAAAAAAAACAAACCCCTCTTCCTCTAAGCACCCCTTATCTCATTCAAACAAGGTTCAACTATTGAAGCTTTAAATGTGCTCTACTAATCTTCAAAGTCAGATCATGAATAGGCACTTGCTAATCTTGATTTACAAAAGTCAAGAAAGCTATACTCAGTTTCCCATGATTCCTCAGCCACAACTGCCACAGATCCTGGCCCTTGCTATGAAATCATAATAACCTGAATCCTCCCCCTTTGCTGCTGACTGCCAGCCTGATCCCACCCTACCCACACTAATATTCATGTTGTTCCCAGCCCCTGCTTGTTGCAGATGGCTGTGATCTCTCATGCCCATCTCTTTTTTCCCTGCACCGTCAATCATTGGGAGAATGGCGGCCTCCACCAACTAATGCCCACTTCCCCGGCATTCCCGGGACAGCGTGGGCACTTGCCAACCGCCATCTTTCTTTCGGCATCACCTAGGCGCACGCGCAGGGCCTCCTTATGAATACGTCATGGCGGGAACCTCGGGGGCGTCCCCTCCCGATGACGTCAACACCACTAGTGTATTTATACCGACTGGTCCATTGCTAAGACGAGTTAGCAAGGACTTCACTCGCTTGTTAAATCCACTCTACAAGGATCTTCTGTTCCAGACTTTCCTCCTGGCATTTGGACGCTCAGGGGTAGATTTTCAAATAGCGCGAATTGGCCTACTTTTGCTGGCGCATCAGGCGCAAGCAAAAGTAAGCTGGATTTTAGCAGATACGCGGAGCCGCGCGTATCTGCTAAAAACCTGGATCGGCACGCGCAAGGCTATTGATTTTGTATAGCCGGTGCGCCGAGCCGCGCAGCCTACCCCCATTCCCTCCGAGGCCGCTCGGAGAACCCCGGGACTTACGCGAGTCCCTGGGCTCTGCGCGCGCCGGTAGGCCTATGTAAAATAGGCTCACCGGCGAGCAGGGCTCTGAAAATCCGCCCCTCAGAGTACCCGCTCCTCAGGGGCTTGTCCGCATCTTGGCTATCCGCTCCTCGGAGGGTCCTCCTGCCTGGGACTTTCTGACCCGCTCCTGCGTATCTCTCCTGGGACTTCCTTGCGTGAGTACATTCTCCAACTTCTATCATCCTCACTGAAGATTCTACGGTGTACCCCGTTTTCTGGGCCACTACCGTTCTTCAGTCTGTCTACGCTACACTATCTGTGTCAGGATACTGCACCATCTACTCTGGGACTGCGGCCTGGTTCCTGTATCACCGACCTCTGCCAGCCTAGTACAGCTTCCTTGGCATACCCCGCACTGCAGGCCACTTCCGGATCTGAACTCAGAGGTATTTACATCAGTCTGCTGGAATCACCGGGTGTACCCCGCGCTGCGGGCCACTACAGACCCTCGTATCTACATCATCATCCTGACTACTGTATTGCTCTAAGACTGTTTATTACATTTCCCGCTCCTCGGGTTATGTACTATCTTTTCTCCTTAATAAAGTCTCTTCACAGCTGTGTCCTAGGTCGCTGAGACCATGCCCACTTACGGTGAGGCCCACGGGGCTCCTCCTTGTGGGCGGAGACACTTCTCACCTCAGCCTAGGGTTCACAATTTCATCAAAACCATAAAATACTGCTGCTCCTTTACCTCAGGCTGCTGGCAGTTCTGTGCAATTCACCTGTGTTGAGTAGTGCAGTCCAACAATATTTCCTTGTCCTTGTGGTACACTGCAAGAACAGGAAATACTGCCAGCACCCTGGAGCTCAGTGCTAGTATTCAGAGCAATGCAAATCTGGCAAGATCAGCAGGGGAGAACAGGAACCAAAGTATAAGAAGATGCAGGATTGGAAGAGCAATGATGAAGATGGAAAGAGATCCAGAGGAGGAGGAGGAAGAAAGGACAATAGAGGGAAGAGAGGAGAAGAAGGGGCATTGGAAGGAGGGGAACAAGATGCCTGGGGGAGAAAGGAATAATGCAGGGAGGAGATCTGCATGTAGGGTAATAAGATGTGGTAGACATTCTTAGAGGGAGGAGAGGAGATAGGTAAGGGAAGGTGGGGGGAAGTGAATAGGTGAAACTGGGAGGAAGGGAACAGAGACTGGAGAAAAGAGCAAAGGTCTGCATATACAGCCGTGCAAATGTCCACCAAAATCAAACTTTTTTAATGAAGGTATAAGGAGGAAAAATAGAGGCATAATAGTAGTGAAAATGCTCTACTTCTGCTCCCCCCTCACCAAATAAGAAAACTGAAAAAGAAATGTTATCTAGCCAATGACACAGAATAGGTTATGTGCCACTCAAAGTAAATGACTGAAATGCTCAAAAAAAACATGAACAAAACAGATTATATGGAGCAAATGTGTCCTTTGAAAGAATGCCCTCCCTTAACAGAAAAGGATTGGCAGCCCAAGGAGCAAAATAAAAAGGAACAGATTTTTTTCAAGGCTCCTTTATTACTCACTTCTGCTGCCTCACACAAACAATACCAAATATCAATTTTCTCCCTTTTCCATCATAGGTCAAATGCTAACTGGTGCATTTTAATAATATCTTTTGTTGCTAAAATGTGGCCCACCCAGGATGGCAATTTTTAGCACAGCCAAAACTACCTTAAAATAGCAGGAAAAACCACTGAAATCTGAGCAACAGTGGTAACTACAGAGCCTTAGCTCAGTGACCTAACAGGTGACACTATGGTAGAAGACTTCTCCTTGAATATCACGATTTCCCCCATACTCACAGCCCAAAAATAGCATTAGTTCAATGTTTCTCAAGCCAGTCCCGGAGAACCCCCCCCCAAGTCATAACAACATAAGAAACTGCCATGCTGGGTCAGACCAAGGGTTCATCAAGCCCAGCATCCTGTTTCCAACAGAGACCAAACCAGGCCACAAGAACCTGGCAATTACCCAAACACTAAGAAGATCCCATGCTACTGATGCAATTAATAGCAGTGGCTATCCTGCAAGGTCCTCCTGTAATGTATCACAATCCGCTTGTGATTTAACTACTCTGAATAATTTTGTATCATCCGCAAATTTGATAACCTCACTCGTCATATTCCTTTCCAGATCATTTATAAATATATTGAAAAGCACCGGTCCGAGTACATATCCCTGAGGCACTCCACTGTTTACCCTTTTCCACTGAGAAATTTGACCATTTAATCCAATTCTCTGTTTCCTGTCTTTTAACCAGTTTGTAATCCACGAAAGGACATCGCCTCCTATCCCATGACTTTTTAGTTTTCTTCAAAGCCTCTCATGAGAGACTTTGACAAACGCCTTCTGAAAATCCAAATACACTACATCTACCGGTTCACCTTTATCCACATGTTTATTAACCCCTTCAAAAAAATGAAGCAGATTTGTTAGGCAAGACTTCCCTTGGGTAAATCCATGTTGACTGTGCTCCATTAAACCATGTCTTTCTATATGCTCTACGATTTTGATCTTGAGAATAGTTTCCACTATTTTTCCCCGGCTCTGAAGTCAGGCTCACTGGTCTACAGTTACCCAGATTGCCCCTGGAGCCTTTTTTAAATATTAGGGTTACATTGGCCACCGTCCAGTCTTCAGGTACAATGGATGATTTTAATGATAGGTTACAAATTTTAACTAATAGATCAAAAATTTCATTTTTTAGTTCCTTCAGAACCCTAGGATGCATACCTTCCGGTCCAGGTGATTTGCTACTCTTTAGTTTGTCAATCTGGCCTACTACATCTTCCAGGTTCACAGTGATTTCGTTCAGTTCGTCTGACTCATCACCCCTGAAAACCATCTCCGGAACTGGTATCTCCCCAACATCCTCATTAGTAAACACAGAAGCAGAGAACTAATTTAGTCTTTCTGCAATGGCCTTATCTTTCCTAAGAGCCCCTTTAACCCCTCTGTCATCTAATGGTCCAACCAACTCCCTCACAGATTTCTTGCTTCGGATATATTTTAAAAAGTTTTTATTATGAGTTTTTGCCTCTAGGGCCAACTTCATTTCAAATTCTCTCTTCACCTCTCTTATCAGTGTTTTACATTTAACTTGACAATGCTTAAGAACATAAGAAAATGCCATACTGGGTCAGACCAAGGGTCCATCAAGCCCAGCATCCTGTTTCCAACAGTGGCCAATCCAGGCCACAAGAACCTGGCAAGTACCCAAAAACTAAGTCTATTCCATGTAGCCATTGCTAATGGCAGTGGCTATTCTCTAAGGGGCGGATTTTCAGAGCCCTGCTCGCGTAAATCCGCCCAAAACCGGGCGGATTTACGCGAGCAGGGCCCTGCGTGCCGGGAAGCCTATTTTACATAGGCCTCCCGGCGCGCGCAGAGCCCCGGGACTCGCGTAAGTCCCGGGGTTCTCCGAGGGGGCGTGTCGGGGGCGTGTCAAGGGGGCGGGCCCGGTCGTCACGGCGTTTCGGGGGCGTGTCGGCAGCGTTTTGGGGGCGGGTACGGGGGCGTGGCTACGGCCCGGGGCGGTCCGGGGGTGTGGCCGCGCCCTCCGTACCCGCCCCCAGGTCGCAGCCCGGCGCGCAGGAGGCCCGCTGGCGCGCGGGGATTTACGCCTCCCTCCGGGAGGCGTAAATCCCCCGACAAAGGTAAGGGGGGGTTTAGACAGGGCCGGGCGGGTGGGTTAGGTAGGGGAAGGGAGGGGAAGGTGAGGGGAGGGCAAAGGAAAGTTCCCTCCGAGGCCGCTCCGATTTCGGAGCGGCCTTGGAGGGAACGGGGGTAGGCTGCGCGGCTCGGCGCGCGCCGGCTATACAAAATCCATAGCCTTGCGCGCGCCGATCCAGGTTTTTAGCAGATA
Organism: Rhinatrema bivittatum; assembly: GCF_901001135.1. Classification (NCBI taxonomy): domain Eukaryota; kingdom Metazoa; phylum Chordata; class Amphibia; order Gymnophiona; family Rhinatrematidae; genus Rhinatrema; species Rhinatrema bivittatum. The sequence continues at coordinate 662,090,785 of NC_042615.1, forward strand.
CGCGCGGCTCCGCGCGTATCTACTAAAATCCAGCGTACTTTTGTTTGCGCCTGGAGCGCAAACAAAAGTAGGCTATTCGCGCGCCTTTTAAAATCCGCCCCTAAGTGAACTTAATAGCAGGTAATGGACTTCTCCTCCAAGAACTTATCCAATCCTTTTTTAAACACAGCTATACTAACTGCACGAACCACATTCTCTGGCAACAAATTCCAGAGTTTAATTGTGCGTTGAGTAAAAAAGAACTTTCTCCGATTAGTTTTAAATGTGCCCCATGCTAACTTCATGGAGTGCCCCCTAGTCTTTCTACTATCCGAAAGAGTAAATAACCGATTCACTTCTAAATATTTTTTATATTTTTATTCTTTGGTTTTCAGGGGGCTTGAACTGGCAGCCAGACAGGCAGGAGTCAGCAGGTTTCTCCCCTGCTTCACTCCTGCCGGCGGGCTGCCAATCATTTCTATGCCGCATATGAAACGTAAGGCCAAAATCAGGCCAATTTCAAGCACTCCAACAGTGAACTCTGCTCAAAGGACTGTGACAGACTGGCTTAGTTCCCCACAAAATACCCCTGTTGAGGGGGCCGTTGTGGGGACTGATATGGAGCATATTATATCCCCACTGGCCGAGGACATCTCTCTAAGTCCAGGGGCCCCGCGCACACCAACACCTCCAGGCAAAGAAGGGATAATATCCCTCAATAAGCCAATAAATCCCCAAGGAGAAACTGGGAGTATGGAAGAAAGTGAAGTAACAAATGGAGACGAACTGGAGATTTTGAATGTAAAGACTGTATCCCCCACAAGTACAGATACAAAAACTGAACGAGACCAAACATCTGAAAAGGGTACAAAAGGAAAAAAGGAGGTTGCAAATGAGAAGAAAATATTACATGAATTGACTGTGAGACCTAAAAGTATAACACTAGAAACGTTATGGACATTTTTGACTAAATAACCGATTCACATCTACCCGTTCTAGACCTCTCATGATTTTAAACACCTCTATCATATCCCCCCCTCAGTCGTCTCTTCTCCAAGCTGAAAAGTCCTAACCTCTTTAGTCTTTCCTCATAGGGGAGTTGTTCCATTCCCTTTATCATTTTGGTAGCCCTTCTCTGTACCTTCTCCATCGCAATTATATCTTTTTTGAGATGCGGCGACCAGAATTGTACACAGTATTCAAGATGCGGTCTCACCATGGAGCGATACAGAGGCATTATGACATTTTCCGTTTTATTCATCATTCCTTTTCTAATAATTCCCAACATTCTGTTTGCTTTTTTGACTGCCGCAGCACACTGCACCGACGATTTCAATGTGTTATCCACTATGACCCCTAGATCTCTTTCTTGGGTTGTAGCACCTAATATGGAACCCAACATTGTGTAATTATAGCATGGGTTATTTTTCCCTATATGCATCACCTTGCACTTATCCACATTAAATTTCATCTGCCATTTGGATGTCCAATTTTCCAGTCTCACAAGGTCTTCCTGCAATTTATCACAATCTGCTTGTGATTTAACTACTCTGAACAATTTTGTGTCATCTGCAAATTTGATTATCTCACTCGTCGTATTTCTTTCCAGATCATTTATAAATATATTGAACAGTAAGGGTCCCAATACAGATTCCTGAGGCACTCCACTGTCCACTCCCTTCCACTGAGAAAATTTCCCATTTAATCCTACTCTCTGTTTCCTGTCTTTTAGCCAGTTTGCAATCCACAAAAGGACATCGCCACCTATCCCATGACTTTTTACTTTTCCTAGAAGCCTCTCATGAGGAACTTTGTCAAACGCCTTCTGAAAATCCAAGTATACCATATCTACCGGTTCACATGCTTATGTTTTATCCTATTTTCTTCAGATGGATTCTTCTTCCAATTTTTGAAGGATGATTTTTTTCGCTAAAATAGCCTCTTTCACCTCACCTTTTAACCATGACGGTAATCATTTTGCCTTCCTTCCACCTTTCTTAATGTGTGGAATACATATGGACTGCGCCTCTAGGATTGTATTTTTAAGCAATGTCCATGCCTGTTGAACACTTTTCACCTTTGCAGCTGCACCTTTCAGTTTTTTCTAACTATTTTCCTCATTTTATCAAAGTTTTCCTTTTGAAAGTTTAGTGTTAGAGCTGAAGATTTACTTATTGTCCCCCTTCCAGTTATTAGTTTAAATTTGAACATGTTATGATCACTGTTGCCAAGTGGCCCCACCACGTTACCTCTCTCACCAAATCCTGCGTTCCACTAAGAATTAAATCTAAAATAGCTCCCTCTCTTGTTGGTTCCTGAACCAATTGCTCCATGAAGCAGTCATTTATTACATCCAGGAACTTTATGTCTCTAGCAAGTCCTGATGTTACATTTACCCAGTCAATATTGGGGTAATTGAAATCTCCCATTATTATTGCACTGCCAGATTTGTTAGCTTCCCTGATTTCTCTTAGGGTTTCATCATCTGTCTGACCATTTTGTCCAGATGGACGGAAATATACTCCTATCACTATACTCTTACCCAACACACATGGGATTTCTACCCATATAGAATCTACTGAGCATTTAGGGGCGGATTTTAAAACCCCTGCGCCGTCGCACCTATTTTGCATAGGCCGCCGACATGCATAAAGCCCCGGGAAGCGCGTAAGTCCCGTGGCTTTCGAAACGGGGAGGGAGGGGGCGTGTCCGGGGGCGTGGCGGCCCGGGGCCGTGGTCGAGGCCTCCGGACCACGCCCCCGGGACCGGAGGACGGAGCAGGGCTGCCAGCAACGCGCGCAAAGTTACGCCTGCTTTCAGCAGGCGTAACTTTGCCGACAAAGGTAAGGGGGGGTTTAGATAGGGCCGGGGGGTGGGTGAAGAAAAGTTCCCTCCGAGGCCGCTCCGAAATCGGAGCGGCCTCGGAGGGAACAGGCAGGCCGTGCTGGGCTCGGCGCGCGCAGGTTGCACAAATGTGCACCCCCTTGCGCGCGCCAACCCCGGATTTTATAAGATACGCGCGGCTACGCACGTATCTTATAAAATCTGGTGTACTTTTGTTCACGACGGTGGCACGAACAAAAGTACCGGCACGCGTATTGTTTTAAAATCCGCCCCTTAGTCTTTTGTATGATCTTTATCCTGTTGGAATCTATACCCTCCCGGACATAAAGTGCTACACCCCCACCAAGTTGATCCTCCCTATCATTGCGATATAATTTGTACCCTGATATAGCACTGTCCCATTGGTTATCCGCCTTCCACCAAGTCTCTGTGATGCCAATTATGTCAATCTCATCATTTGCTGCTATACACTCTAACTCTCCCATCTTACTTCTTAGACTTCTGGCATTGGCATACAGACTTTTCAAAGTGTGTTTTTTGTTTGTATTAACAACCTGCTTTTCAGTTGTTAGGGATAATTCAGAAATCATTAGCTTCGGTGATTTATTACATATAGGCACATGGACTATGTTTGCTTTTAATGGAACCTCTCTGTTGGGATGCCCTAACTCTCCTGTTTCATTAGTATCCTTCAAGGACACATTTCTCAGAACCATGCACTGCTGAGTGACTGTCGGCTTTCCCCCTTGTTATATTGTCATCCGTCAACAAATGGATATGAGTGGAATATTTTTAAATAAATAAAATACTACCTCCATTACATGCAGAGCTATCTCATGCATATTCATTGTTAATATCCTGAAAGCCAAACTGACTAGGGAATAGAGATGTGATTCGGCCAAACCTTTCAGTTTGACCTTCGTTATCAGCCTGCCGCAGGAAATTTGGTTCTCCCACCGTTCGGGCCGATTTTTTTCAGCTGCCCAGAAAAAAAAACCTCGAAACCCATCCCAACCCTTCAAATTTAATTAATTGCAAACCCCCACTGTCCCGACCTCCCCAAGACTTGCCTGCCCCCCCCCCCCAAAAAAAAAAAAAAAACTTGCTGAAAGTCCCTGGTGGTCCAGCGGGGTCCCGGGAGCGATCTCCCCCTCTCGGGCCGTGGGCTGCCAGTAATCAAAATGGCGCCAGTGGCTCTTTGCCCACATGGTAGAAGCAATAGATGGCCCACGCCATTTTGATTACTGGCAGCGCGGGCCATCCATTGCTCCTACCATGTGACAGGGGCTGACCAATGGCACCGGTAGCCCCTGTCACACGGTAAGGGAAAAGAGCCACCAGCGCCAAAGTAACTGGTCAACTGTCTTTGAAAGTCGGAGCAAAGACAGAGTAGAAGCCAAAACAATTATATTTCTTAATGTTTTAAATACAGTTTCTGAACAATGTGAGAAAATAGAGAAGGAGGAGCTGGTCACGAATGCAAACCACCCTAGAAAACATATGCAAGGGAATTAGTAATTATTTTGGCTCAATAGGCTTGTCTGCTAAAATCTTAGAGGATAACTTTAAAACATGTGCGCCGATGAACGCACGCAGATGGATGTGCACACGCAATCAGAGATTTTGTATTGTGCGCATAAATGTGCACACACTATATAAAATATGCTTAAAATCTAGCCAACATGTTCACATATCTTAAAGATATGCAGCATGTATTTTAAACATAGCCGGATAAGTAGTGTTTTTAACACTTATTTGGCTATATTACTTAGAAGGATAAATAGACCTTTTTCAGACCTATCCAGCTAAGAAGCAGCAAAGCCATCACTTACCTAGAAAAGTCAAAATATATCCAGATAAATGGTGAAAATTTCCTATATGTGAGTATTTGTGCTATTTTTAAATCATTTACACATGGAGCTTTACTTCACATATTTTCTTTTGCACTTGCTGGATTTTATGTGCATAAATCAGCATATTTGGTAATGTGCACATGAAGGAAATTACCAATTAGTCCATTAGTTTTCCCAGTCTCTCTCTAGGTCAGTGGTTCTCAACCTTTTTTCTGTCGGGACACACCTGATAGATGGTCCTCACATGTGAGACACACTGAACATATGACAGTCACAAGGCTAACCCCACCCCCGACCCTCAGTCTTGGGTATAAAGCAGAACTAGAACATTCCCCATACAACTCACCATACAAAAGAAATATTCTGGCGTTATCTCAATAACAGTAACACAAACTCCCTCTACTACCAGGCGCAATAGCCCTACTTATAAAAAGACAGCAGTTCACCACCAATGCATGTCCAATTGAGAAAACACAACAAATAAAATCAGATCTTTTACTAGCCTACATGCTAGTTAAATATCTCACCTCGGTCATACACACAAGATCGACCTTCACCAAGTACAAAAAGACCACAAATTACAAATACAGAGACAAACTGGAATGGAAACCCAAAAAAAACACTCTGCATGCAGCACAAAACTGGAGAAATGGAAACAAAAATATAGCACCTAACATAGTCCCAAGATCTGCAATAATGCACACAAACTAATCCGTACAAAGTTACACCTGCATTATGGCATGCACTCAAATGGAACAACCCTACCTATAAAAAGGCAACACTACAAATATTAAACCAGACCTTAAACACCAATACACCTCCAATTAGGAAGACAGAAAAAGCCAAGCTTTTATAGATTCCCATACAAATAATTGTAAAACTATATGAATAAATGTTTCAAAAATAGCTGAATAGATCATCTAATAATTAAAAACTCTTAAAAATGATTAAAAATTCTTCAAACACCAAAAAGTATTTCAAAACAACAGACACATCACATAATACCCAATAATTAAAATGGCAGACAATCAAGAAAAATGAACTTAACAAGCCACCTTTACTTACCCTCTCCAGCAGTTCTCTACTCCTTTCCCTTGGAGGCCACACCAGAAGCAGCAGTAGCTGTCCTCACGGTCTTCCTCCATAGGGACCACAACCAGTCTCTCTCTCTCACACACACACACACACACATACCCAGTCATCTCCCTGATCAGTCTCTCTCAATCACCACATGCTCTCTCTATTCCACTTAGACACAAGCTCTTAATCACACACTTGTTCTCTCTATCTCACTTACAAACAGGCTCGATCACACACATGCCCCCTCTCTCACAGCCACAGCAGGCAAAAACATGCTCCATCTCTCTCTCTCGCACACTCATTGACCCACAGAAGCACCCTCCCTGTCTCACATACACAGAAGCATCCTCCCCGTCTCATACACACCACTTCCGATCCCCTCTCTTTCTCTCTTCCCTGTCCTCAGTCCCTTTCTCTATCCTCCCTCTGTCTGAGATCCTTTCCCCTGTTCTCTCTCTCCCTCTTCTCTCCTCAGTATTGATACCTTTTTCTCTAATAAAAAAACAAATAAATTAACAGGTACTCACTGCCTGATAATATTGGAGCAATCAATGATGTAAGTAGTTTTAGAAAGCAGCTGAAAGCTCATTTATTTAGGCAGGCTTTTAAAACCATAGGTGCGTGTAATTTTACTCTGGTAATGATAATGGGAAATAATGTTTATTTTAGCGGTTATTTTTTAATGTTTATGTACTTATGAATCAGCAATTCATTGTTTTTTGTTATAATCCACCTAGCACGAATTTTAATCGCTACAGGCATAATAAAAACATGTGTAAATAAATAAATAAATAAATAGCTGGACACAGAATGTCAGAAAAATGACTTTTTTTTTATAAAGTTAAATAAAAATATATCTTTATTTATTTAAAATATTTGTTAGCCCCCCTCCCATAGTTCACGGCAGGGTACATAATAAAAAGGTCACAATATCTGAAAATGTACATCATGGAAGACATTCACATTAGCAGGACCTTAAACAAAAAAATAAAACCATAGCCGTTCTTAAAATGCTCGAATAAGATCATGAAAGCCAAGTTGAAATAAGGAGGTCTTAAGGGCCTTTTTAAATAGTTTTGGCTCTGAGTTGTGGTCAAAGAAAGAGCCAAGGGCTGGCAACCCCCAGAACACCTGCCACCTGCTGGCACACAAAGCCCTTCCGCCTGCCACACCACTGCTCCCTGTCTGCTGGCACCAGGATAGCTTTCAAAATTCACAGGCCAGTGATAACATCATCATGAAACACAAGATTAGCACAGTCGGCCTGTGAGTATTGAAAATGCCCACAGGAAAGAGGAGTGTGCCAGGAAGGCAAACTGTTATGTTGCAGTACAGAAACTTTTCATCAGGGGAACTCACCCCCCCTCCCCATCCCTTTTTCCTGCCCATCTGGTTTTTACTGGGGGGGGGGGGGGATTTGTCCAAAAGATGGGTAGAAATGCCCCTCTCCCAGAGGAAGGATGATTTTCCCCATGGGGGAAATATTGCAAGCTTTTTGACACTTTGTTCATGCCTGCCCTAGACCTTTCCTAGTGCTAAAAATGATGACAGATTACAGGCATTGAATACAAGCCTAATACTACAGAAAGGATAGGGTGTGTGATCCAGCCTTCAATTCACTTGGACTAGCAGAGATGGAGGTTATTAATGTGTTGCCACAGCTCTAGGTTTTAAGGTCAGTTTGTAATATATCTACCCTTTTTCTGGAGATAATTTGGGTTGTCCTACATGTATAAGACTTTTTAAGTAGTGCCTTCCTATTGGGTCCTACACAAGTGTAATATAAAACACACGTGTGATTCATAGATTCTCTGGGAGCAAATGTGCTTACTCCTATCTGGATGCCATTGGTATCTGCAATTATGCTATATATCTGACAGAAAAACCTAAGATATGACAGCCAATAACAAGAGCATGCCCCCCCCCCCTTCTAATCTGTCCATTTCCTCTTGTATACTGCAAATGCTTTGCCTTCATTTCTTCACAACTAAAGCTTGTCTGTGCCTATCCCAGCCGCTCTTTAATTTTGGTAAGGTCTGTGCCTCCACCATGGTCATAGATGGGATGGTACTCAAGTACTCATTTTCTTATGGTACTCAAGTCTATCCTTTTTTCAGCCTCATATTATTATCTTTTGTTCTCAAACTTCTTGTCCCCTGAAAAGAATGCAGGATTCTTCAGCAATATTGTATTTGAATGTCTGTATCATATCCCTCATCTAGAAGTTTACAGTACATAATTAGATCTTGCTTCACATAAGGTTTATAATGTAAACTCTGCACAATTTGGGTAGCTCTTCCCTAGACTGACTCTACCCAATACTCCTTTGGAGATGCAATACACGGAACTAAGCATGACACTCTAGATGAAATCTCACGATAAGCATGTGCATTCATATTGTTACTTTACATGCATACATTTTTTATGCATGTACTACTGTATTTGTGTGCATACATATCATTTTATGCACATAAGTAACTAAACAAAACAAAATATAAAAAAACCAGCAAAAAACAAAATAAGAAAAATGAAGAAATAAAATACAATTTTTCCCATGCACACTGCAATCTCATGAATGATTTGTACAGCGGCAATCTCACCTTTTGTCTACTGATTATGCCACGCCCTATGCACCCTAATGCTCCTCTAGCTCTTGGCACCATCTTGTCGCATTGTTTTACAATCTTGAAATAATCAGATATGATCATCACTCCATCTCCATCCTCATCCTGTCTGATGTACATTGATTCTTCACAGTGTCAACCCCTGTCCACCCCACCCTGTGCCCTCTCAGATTTCTGCACCTTAAGTGCAGGTCTATACTCTTGCATTAAAGTGTAGCTGTGAAACTCTTGACCAATCCTCAAGCTTTCTTAGACAACTCATTTTCCTTCTTCATCTGCAGTGTTGACCCTCTTACAGAAGAGAAGAGGCAACAATGTGCTTCTATTTTATACATCACTACCCCCATCATACCGAAGCCTGAAGATGCTCTGGCTCTCCCTTGCATATGTTTCCTCCAACCCTACTTTCATATCCTAATCTCCCTCTGCCCCCTCCTACACTGTATTGTCTCCTGAGTACCATGCATTAAGAGATGCTGAAATAGGAGGGTTATTTATTTTATTATATTTATTACTCTCTTAATGCCAACGTGGAAAACCTTGCTTCATTTTAATAAAAAGCTGTGCATTGCTCTGAATAAGGCAAAAGGGACAAAGCAAAGTTTGCTAACAGGCACAGACAGTTTCTGATCCTTTATTTTACTTCTGCAACATGTGCATTGTATCTAACTCCTGTAGAACATTCTCAGAATCTCTTATAAAGTATGCAAGTTGTTTATGACAAAAATGAAAAATATGGCTTTTTTTTCTCTTTCAAGTCTCCTTCTCCCGTCCTTCAGTTATTTCCTATAGTCAGGTTAAATAAGTATATTTGAGGATATTTAAATAAGAGAGTGCAACACTTGAATGGCGGGCATGCGTTTTGGGCTTTTTACCTTTTGCTTGTGGTAGCATCCATGGCAGGAGCATGTTCGGGGTGTTTTCTCTGCTCAATTCCAGATACTCTTAATGCAGAACAGTGACTGCACTTCTTGGAAAAGGTTGAGGCCCATGAAGGAGGTTTGGAACAGCCACAGCGGTAATAAGTGTCTGAGTGTGGTGCTGGGAGCAGTCACAATGTCTAAAGAAGAAAAGCAGCTCAGCAAAAGCCAAGCAGGGAAGAAGCAGAGACAGCAAGGAGGCAAGAGAGACTCTGCACGTGGACCCTACCCCAACAGTGCATCGTCCCAGGACTATGTTGTGGGTGAAGTGCTCAGCAGCTTGTGCCAAACTTCGGCTACTAATGTAACCTCTGGTCGACTCTCCTCCCTTTTCAGCACCGTCGCCCCAGCAGTCCAGCCAGTGTTTGTCCCTGTGCCCCCCACAGCCAGGAAACGAAAAGAGGCTGTGGGAGAGGACAGGACTGGAAGGGCTGAGGGGCAGTATCCAGCAGGGCAACAGCTGTCTAAGAGGCCGAAGGTGAACAGGGAGAAGATCCTGGCAGGGGCAGAAGAAAGGAGAGTGGCAGAGAGGGAGCGGGCTCTGCAGATGACGACGAGAAGAAGGAATTGCAGAAAAGGAAAGGTGCCAGCCAGAAGAAAGCAGCAGAGAGAATACCAGGCCGCCAAGGAACTGGAGCCAAGGAAGGGGGTGAAAAGCAAGCCAAGTTTAACAGGGCAGAAGAACGCATTCAAAATAAGAGAACCGTTTTTGTGTGCAACTTGCCTGTCACCTTCACAAAGCAGATGCTGAAGGCCCTCTTCAAGGAGTTTGGAGCCATTGAGTCTGTTCGCTTTCGGTCTCTGGCCCGGACGGATTCCACTCTCTCCCGCAAGATAGCCACCATCCAGCGGCAGACGCATGCCAAGAGGAACAACATCAATGCCCTTGTGGTCTTCTGCAACCAGGCTGCTGCTACCAAGGCCCTGGTCAGGAACGGGCTGGAGGTGGCTGGTGGCTTCCACATCCGTGTGGATCTGGCAGCTGGGGCAGCCTCTCATGACAACAGGCACTCTGTGTTTGTGGGGAATTTGCCCTATGAAGCTGGGGAGGAGACTCTGCGGGAATTCTTCTCTGATTGTGGCCAGGTGGTAGCAGTGAGGATTGTCCGGGACAGGGACTCTGGCATGGGCAAGGGCTTCGGCTATATCCTTTTCAAGGACATAGATGCTGTGCAGTTGGCCCTAGGGCTGGATGGTTCAGATCTGCTTGGGAGGAAGCTGCGGATCAAGCTCTGTGTGAGGAAGGAGAAAGTGGTAGCAAATCCCAGTATGAGCCAAGTAACAAGGAAGTCTTCTGGAGCCAAGACTGGGTTTCGCAGCACAAAACTACAGCCTGCAAACCACTCTGCTAGCAGATTGGCCAAGCTGGGCAAAAATAATAAAAAAAACTAGAAAACCAAGAGCCAAGGGTAAGAAGTGACTAGACAGCAAGACAAAAAACACAAGCCTAAATCCATCAAGTGGGAAAAATACTGGTCCCGTAAACCTCAAGAACTAGCAAACTTGTTGGGCCTGATGTATCAAAATGTCATAACGTGTTAATATGCGGCGTTAGTAAATAGACTTCATTAATCTCACTAGGACTTATTTACTAATAACACGTGTAAACCTATAACATGTTGTTCTATTTTGATAAATAGCCTCTTGTACTGTTGGGTTAGTCATTTTGATCAGAGTGTTTATTTGGTACTAGCATTTGCTAAATCGCTGTGCAGACCCTGATCATGGGGAGAAGTGAACCTGGGACAGAATGCTGGGAAAAGACCCATGGTGCCTGCTAGCTTCAGTTTAAAGACAAGATCTCTAGCAGTGATGGACAGACAGATCTCCTTGGTTGTCATTTTCCCAAAAGCTGGTCACTTCATGCTGATTCTCTGCTTCTGGTAGATGCATATGGAGGCACAAAAGTTGTGGTGGAAAGGAGTCAGTTTTTCATCCTGTGTGCTGATCTGCAGCTACATTTTTGTGAGTGCTTCTCAGTCACCAACCAAATATAAATTTGAGTCCAAAAACTTCCCAAAAAGTTTCTGTTCTTGAGTGTGTATTTTATATCCCATGCAAGTTGCTATTGATTTCCTAAAGTTTAAATGTAAAAGTTTAATATTTTTTTTAATAAATGACGGTGGAAAAGATCAGAGCATTTGGACTTTCCAAAATAATACTAATGACCCTTAGCCATACTTCACTAGCTATGCAAATAGGAACCTCTTACTAAGTATCTAATACGTATAATCTCCTAATTCTTAATCTTATTATGTTCTTAGTTAATTGCCTTCCCCTACCCCATTTTCCGGCTATCTAAGCCTCCAAGTTTATCCACCTTGTTGATTGTAACTTTGCTCCTTTTGTTAAATGATTGATTAATGCTAAAGTTTTACCCCCCGTTCTGTGTAAACCGATTTGATATGGTTATTACCATGAAGGTCAGTATAGAAAAGAGTTACATAAATAAATAAATTATATTGTGTATTACAAAATTCAGAACAAAGATCAAGCCAAAAAAATAAAGTGAAAGACATGGGAAAGGGGCCTCTGAGCCACATTTTTTTAGCCTGCTTTCTGAAGGAAGAAACATAGGCTTGTGTGTGTCCTGCTACTAACTTGTGTTTAGTGTCCAATCCACATCAAATTTTCAGAGCACATGAGGAAGTCCAAAAGGATCCTAATGGGGTATTTATCTCTTTCAGATACATGCATGTGTGTGAATGGGCGCACACATCCTGGAAAGGAAGCTCTATTAGTTCTGCGTGGAATTTTGTTTTAACATATAATAAAAATAATTTATTTCCCAAATTCAATAAATTATAATTTTGCCTAAAATTTTCAGAACTCCAATTTTTTTATTAAGAGAGTTTTTATTCTTTCTACTGGCACACAAACAATACAGCACATATTATACATCAGTGAGACTCTTGAGCCTTTCATTCCTCCCCCTATCTAACTCAACTCCCACCCACCCTCGCATACCTGCTCAAGACAGCTTAAAGCTAAACAAATGTGTCTCTATGCTGTCAAATTCAGAGGTGTGCAAGGAGTTTTGCACAGGAGTAACTCTGTAGAATAAAGCAAATATCCCCCTGAGCCTAGGCAACATGAGAAAAATCACCACAAGCCCTAGTGTCTTCAGTTATTCAACAATTAACATGGATTGGAAAACAATAACACAAAGGCCATTGCTTTTGTTTCTGTGTTTATTCTAATTTTACAAACAAGGGTTTCATTTGAAGATATTAATATGCAAGCATATATATATCATATGTTCTCTTTTGTTTTGCAGGAATGATATTCTCTCTGAGGACTTTATATGATTATAGGTCTGGAAATAATGGTACTTTATTAAAATTTCTTAAATCCATTTATGCAGACGCTCTAAGTGATTTATAAAATGACATGTGTGCATATTTACAAATCATATGCATGTCACACTAGCAGGAATACCTTTCCTAGGTTGGGGAACTCCCCACCCCACAGACACCTTGAGTGGCCTCAACCCCCACTGGGCATCTTTTTGCCTGTAATGCTCAAAAGTAAAAGTATGGCATCAATGTATTTTTACATCATGGTGAATTTTGGAAGGGCACAGTTATGCCAGTCCTTCAGGCAGCCACCTTAAAAGGGGAGGGTAGGGGAGGAACAGGAAGGTGCGAGGTAAACCAGCTTTTATTATCATTCAGATTATCTTTTCATAGTTTAGAAGGGATGTGCAAAAGGAACATTTTTGTTTTGGTTCATTTTTTCTTTTCAGAGGTTTGAGGGGGATGGAGTTTATTCATATTTCAGTTTGTTTAATGTTTCTTTCAGTTTGATTTGTTTGCCAAACCGAAATAAGCATTAAGGGGTAGATCTTAAAAACATACGCGTGGGCGTCCATGTGCGCGTGCTTCCCGGCGCTCACACATGGATGTGCGATTTTATAACATGCACACGCCGGCACGCGCATGTTATAAAAATCTGGAATGGCATGCGCAAGGGTTGGTTGAAAAATGCATTTTCACGCGGCGACGCATCTCTGCCTTCCCCAGTTCCCTATCCCCCCCCTGCCCATACTCCCTTCCTCTTCCCCTGTCCTCCCCGACCCCTTCAAAAGTCCTACCTTGTTTTTTTCCTTTGTTTTAGAACTTACTCCAGCTCCTGAGCGGCAGTAAGTTACATGCGCAGACTGCCGGCGTGCAATCCCCCGGCACAGCGGCAAATGGCCGCTGTACCAGCCGCCTCCAGCTCCGCCCCGCCTTCTGGACCACCCCCGGACCACCCCTTTTCTTCAGCCTGGCTCTTGTGTGCGTAACGAGGGTTACACGCGTGGCTGAGCCCCTTCTAAAATGCGCACAGCACGCACAAGGCCCAGCCACACACATATCCCCCGTTTTTTGCTCGCGCTGGCCATTTAAAATCGGGCCGTAAATTAAAAAAATAAGAACATAACATATGCCATACCGGGTCAGACCAAGGGTCCATCAAGCCCAGTATCCTGTGTCCAACAGTGGCCAATCCAAGTCACAAGTACCTGGCAAGTACTCAAACATTAGATAGATCACAAGCTACTATTGCTTATTAATTACCATCATAGCAGTTTATGAATTTATCTAGGTACTTAACCAAACCTTTTTTAAAACCAGTTACACTAATTGCTGTAACCACATCCTCTGGCAATGAATTCCAGAGCTTAACTATGCGCTAAGTGAAAAAGAATTTTCTTTGATTTGTTTTAAATGAGCTACTTGCTAACTTCATGGAGTGCCCCTAGTTTTTCTATTATCTGAGAGAGTAAATAACCAATTTACATTAACTTGTTCAAGTCCTTTCAAGATTTTGTAGACTTCTATCATATCTCCCCCTCAGTCGTCTCTTCTCCAAAATGAACAGCCCTAAATTATTTAGCCTTTCCTCATAGGGCAGCTGTTCCATGCCCCATATCATTTTGGTCGCCCTTCTCTGCACTTTCTCCAGTGCAGCTATATCCTTTTTGAGATGCAGTGACCAGAACTGCACATAGTATTCAAGGTGCGGTCTCTCCATGGAGAGATACAGAGGCATTATGAGATCCTCTGTTTTATTTGTCATTCCCTTCCTAATAATTCCTAACATTCGGGCCAATACAGTACAGTACACTCCGACGGGGCGCACTGTTAACCTGCCATTGGACGCATGTTTTCCCTTACCCCTTATTCAGTAAGGGGCGGAAAACGCGCGTCCAACCCGCCGAACCTAATAGCGCCCTCAACATGCAAATGCGACTGTCAGCATAAAACTTCAGCTACAAATAAATCCCTTGCATCGTCCAAGCAGGCTTTTAGTACATCAGATGATCAGAATGAGGAGTTTGCAGAGGAAACTCTCGGCAGTTCTGCAAGAAAACCTGCGAGGCTTCACAAAAACACCATATGTTATTTCTGTAAATTCTGTATTCTCTTTTGAGCTCCTTTGTTGTCAAAACCTTTTAGCTGGTCCCTCATTTTATTAATAACTATTTAATAATTATAATCATTCCTTTATTAGCTGGGGATTGCATTTGCCTGGCAGCATGACATCCTGCAGTTCAAGAAAAAGAAATGTCCTAGTTAATTAGTTATTTAAGAGTGGCAACAATAGCCATGCCAGAAAGAAAGGTGCTCTGAGACCATTTTCTACAAGGGCCGGTTCTCAACAGCCCCAAGCAGAAAGCAGCCGATTACAAACCCAAGTATTTCATTGCATGTAACCAAATTGGCTGGCAGAAATGCTAATTGCCATTCAGTACAGATAAAAAGACAGACAGGGGAGCTTGTGCTTCAGAGAATGACCTGCATGTTTTACATCCCACTTCTGCATCATTGTCTTGCTTGAGAATTTTCCTCAAGCCATTCATAAAGGTAGTTTTTCCCCTAACCTTCAAAAATGTGGGGAATTCTAAAGCTAGCAGCTCACATCTGATGGGCTGGCAAAAAAAAAACCTGTAACAGATGGAGGGATTAAAGCCATGGTAATTCCCTAATAAAAGTAGCGCACCCGAGACTATACATACAAGACCTGCAGGCTAAGAAACCCGTCTGAGTACTTACCAGAGTTTATTACCTTATTAAAAAAAGCAGGCAGTACTGAATTTCAGTGTTAGCAGCTCTAGACAGACGATAAGACTACAAATGACCCCCAAACTTTGTTGACTTTTAAAATTAAGGGTCAAATTTACTGAGACCTTTTCCCTATTTCGTGTTTAGGAGAGAAAAAGCTTAGTAAATTAAGAACTAAGCGATGATTTTGAGTCTTCACGCAAGGAATTGTGTGCAATGCTTCGGTGAAAGGGTCTCTCCAACTCAACATATTCTGTAGTCTCACTAAAGGGTACATTTATGATAGAAATCTGAAAAAGAAAGTTTCAAAAATCCTTTGGGCTTCCTTAAGTGTCCTAATCAGACACATCTGTGGGCTACGCACTCTGCCCTTTCACCCTGACAGCCTACTTTGGCCAGAGGAACCAGGGCAAACATTCACCCAGACTTAATTTTCTTCCCAAGTTCAAAGCAGGCAAGGAGATCCTTCATTGCTCTTGCTGTTTGCTGAAGGGAACTGGGAGGGGGGGAAGAGGAGAGGGGAGGTTCCCCCCCCCCCCCCAGCATAAAGGTGCAACAATGCCCCCCACCTGGCTCAGGATGAATGAGCAGAGCCTCCAGTCCTGCAGGCTGAGGAAGGAATCCAAAGAAGCCTTCGGCATCTGCCTGGTGCCCCTCGACAGGGACTGCGGGCAGATCAGCTGCACAGCTAGCTTGTGCCCAAAACAGACCCCTGTTCCTTTAAAATGCATCCACAATTAAAGGAGACCCAACCAAACTGGGGGTAGAAGAAAGAAAGAAAAAAAAACCCCCCACAAAAGGAGATGAAACGTTTATTTGGAGGCTCCTGAGGTAATACACTGCAATTCACAACAATTATATATTTGTAAAAATGTGCCCTTGAATTTACTAAATCCCTTCCCTGCCTGTTAGGCGATTTGTTATACTCATTTCCTGCTGAAAAAGTTAATGATTAGGTTTTTATTTTAAAAAAAAAAAGTCTTTATGTCCAGCTTTTTCAGTCACAAAAATTATAACTTAATATGGTTGAACCCCTCCCCAACAAATCAATCAGTATTCCTGTTTGCACTGGACAGGAAGATGGAATTTTTAGCACTCACTTTCCTCGAAAACTGTCAGCACTGTGGATTTATTCCTCAGCTCTCTAAAAGGTATCTGGAGATATACGTGAAACGATGCTACCATGTTTTAAGAAAAATAAATTAAACTTTTCCTCTGTACACACCATTTTTGTTTACTGATGTCTAACTAATGCAGTACTTAACGGTTCCTTGAAAATCTAGCGGGAATGTGGCACACTGTAATATTCTGGAAAACACAGTAACGCTATACAACATTACTATACAACATTACTATTTCAATCCAAATCTTCAGCAGGAACCAAAAGGATGCAGTAAACTGCTTGCATGCGCAGAAGCGCACGCTCTGCAAGCAAAGTTTGTGGCCCAAATCACTTTCCATATTTCCATTGCAACTATTGACTCCCTATCACACTTTGCCCAGTGGCCACAACTGTCTGCACTGGGACTTGATGGCGCGAGTAACTACAGAAACTTTCACTGATCTGAGGAAAGGAATGCTGTTTAAATAAATAGTACTATGCACTTTACTATATCAGAAACTACTGCATACGTAAAGTTAAAGTTTTTGGTTTAGTAATATACCGATCAAATTTTAAATACATTACAAGCCCTCTAATCAGATTCTTGCATTGTTAATAAGTGCATGGGCGATTGTTATGTTCAGTTGCTAATGAAGATAAATACTTTCTTTAAAGATGTACCCAGCTGTGAACTATATCCCGGTATATAGAATTACAACAAAGTCTCTGCGTCTCCAGTTTGGGTAGTTTTAACGATCAGGAAAGAATTAAAAAGGTTCTCACTTCTAGCTGCGATCTCACGATGATGAAGCTGACTAAAGGTTTCTTTCTTCTTTCAGCCGAATATTTTTTTCTTGACCCAAACATTACTTGTGGTCGCTCCTCCTTCTTCTCTTTTAGGTATTTTGAAGCAACTAATTTCTGACTGCTTTTATTTCCACTGTCACAGAGTTGGATGCTTTTTTAATGTATAATTCATACACTCGCACAGTATCCCCCAAACGCACTAGCGGGCAATTAACCTCCTTCTCTGAACATGTACTAAACTATCAGAACGAATCGTCTATTCCTATGGCAAGATCTGTGCTTCTGCAAAATAATACATAACTAGATCCCTACAGTAACAATCAGTCACCAAAAACTGTGGCCTGACTTTTAATTTAATAAACCACAATATCATTTCACCATAACTTCTGTAAATTTTCATCTCATAGCAGACTACCACATTATATTCGCAATGTAAATCACCATAAAAAGTTGCGACATCTTTAGCACGATTTACCTGCACTCCCTTTACAATTTAAGTCTGGAAGCTCTCCGACTTCAATAAGACTCTCCGGCTCGGTTTTAAGCTTCTTGCTAGGATCAGCTCAGATCATCAGACTCTTCCTTCTCTGCCTTCCTACGGGCTCCTCTTCAGTTGTTGCTCACGTTTCTTAATCCTGTCTAAGGTTAGAGTGGTGAGGGTGGGGGTGGGGGAAGACCTTAAAGGGGCAATGACGCATGAGGGAGTCTCTTAAAAGGGCAATGCTTTCAAGGGTTTTTTTTGTTGTTTTTTTTAAAGTCCTACCGACTGACTTTCCTGCAACAGGTGAATGCAGAAACAGAACTGAAACCAAACAGCAAAGAAAGATATTGATCAAGTAAATGGAGCCGTGAACAAAGACACGACTGCCTGGTGGGTACACCCAGTAAGCCTAGGTAGGGAATGATCAATACTGGCACAAATCCATCCACTCCTGGGCTGTTCCCTGTTCGGCGATATCTCTAGACAGTAATATTTGGGAGGGCGATGGGAGAGGGTGGGGGCGCAAACTAAGTTTGGAGAGGGCAAAATCAAAATGGCATTTACACATGTCACACCCAACCTCACGATTTAGCCCTTTGCCTTAATTGGGGGCGGCTTGGGGGAATGACGGCTACTACCTGGAGATTAATATCCTTATTCAATAAACATACACACGGTTAATGCGACTCCAACATTGCTCTAATCTTCAACGGCAAGAGGAAATGTGAAAAAAAGGATTTGTATCCACAAAAAAAGCAGGGGAGTAGCTTGCTTGATACGGCGGTTACTACCCCAAACCAAATAAGCCTGATACTTCACTTTCAATGATATCCAGCATAGTTCTCTGCTTCAATGGCAGGGGGAATGATGAAAAGATTATTTATATTCGGACAACAACTAACAAGGTTGATGGCGGAGGTGGAAGGGAAATAGAACCAAAAAGTTACATACAAGGGACAAGAGTAATAGATAAGTATGGGGGAAAAAAAATGTGAAAGCTTCCTGGGCAGACTGGATGGACCGTTTGGTCTTCTTCTGCCGTCATCTCTATGTCTCTATATATGTTTCTATTGGCTATAAAAGACACAATAAGAAAAAACCTAGTAAAACTACCATTGAAATTATTTCATATCATTCAACCAACTCTTCTATATGGCTATGGGAGCAATATGTAGAATCTATACCGCAGAGATAGGCAACTCTGGTCCTTGAGTGCCACAAAGAGTTGGGTGTTCAGGATATCCACAATGAATAAGCATCAGATAGAATACATTGGATGCAGTGCATGCAAATCTATCTCATGTATATACATTGTGGATGCCCTGAAAACCTGTCTGTGTCACTCAAGGACCGGAATTGCCTGCTCCTGCTATACAGGATGAGACAGAATCTCAATATGAATGCTGTATCAAGTTCTGTAACATAGTGTTTCCCCACTCTCTTCTGGAGGCACACCTAACCAGTTGAGTTTGCAGGATATCCATAATGAATATGCATGAGATGATTTGAATAGATTAGACACTTGATGTATATAAATCTCACTCATGCATAATCATTGTGGTAATCCTGAAAACCTGACTGGCTAGGTGTACCTCCAGGAGAAGGTAGGAAACGCTGATGTCACATTTGCCATATAGCTCTAGTTTTTCAACACAGGCTGAGCTAGTTTAGGTTTTATCTCCCAAGAGAATGGCTGTGTTCACATGGAGCTCCTGCAGCAGAGATTTCAAAATATTTATTTTTATTTATTTTCATTTCCTTAGCTTTATAATTTTGACATATTTTAGTTAAGTTTGTGTTGAGGCATTAAGTCCTCACTTTTATTTAGAATTTATTTCATGTATTTAAACTTTTATTTTGTTTGTTTTAGGGCAGTGGTTCCCAAACCTATCCTGGAAGATCCCCAGGCAATCAGGTTTTCAGGAAATCCACAATGAATATGAATGAGGTAAATTTGCATGCACTCCCTCCATAGCATGCACATTTTATTTGCTTTCTTGGCCACTGCTGCGCACTGAGCGGAGGATTTCAACATATTATCCACAATGATGCCTAGATCCTTTTTCTGAGTGGTGACTCCTTCTAGCTACAGTTTGGGTTGCTCTTCCCTACATTCATCATTTTGCACTTGTCCACATTAAATGTCATCTGCCATTTGGATGTCCAGTCTCCCAGTCTGCAAGGTCCTCTTGCAATTTTTCACAATCCTCTTGTGATTTAAAAACTGTGAATAATTTTGTATCATCAGCAAATTTGATCACCTTACTTGTTGTTCCCATTTCCAGGTCATTTATGAATATGCTAAACAGTGATCCTAGAACAGATCCCTGGAGCACGCCACTATTTACCTTTCTCCATTGAGAAAGTTGACTATTTAGCTCTACTCTCTGTTTTCTATCTTTTGATCAGTTTTCAATCCACAACAGAACATTGCCTCCTATCCCATGACTTTTTAATTTCCTCAAGAGTCTCTTATGAGGTACTTTGTCAAAACTTTGTCTCACCTTTATCCACAAAAAAGGATATGCTTCCTAAACCTGACCCTGCCTTAAATAAAAAACTCACCCTGAAAACAAATTAGAGTGTGTGTGTGTGTATGTGAAAAGTAATTAAAAATAAAAATAAGTGAATAAACTAAATGGGGGAAGGGAGATAGGCACATGTGGGGCAGGATTCTAAATATCGCTTCCCATTGATCTTCATCTAAGGCCACCAATACTAATGGAAAATCAACTCGAAGGTTCGGGTTATGCCAGGATTACTCACTAAGGGAGAGTCAAGGGCTAGTAAAGAATTTTGATGTAACCTTTGAGAGATGACGGTCTTCCCGGGGGAACTGTTACTGCGGTAGCAACCACTATCCTTGCGGGTTCAATGATAGGCTGTGGAGGCTCCAAAGATTCTTCAGGATCAAAGGAATGTGAGAGGGCATCAGCTGTGTTGATTCTTTTCTACTGATTGATATTGCAGTTTAAAGTTAAACCGGCTGAAGAATAGTGACCAATGGGCTTGCCATGGGTTCAGTTGCTGTGATTTTGCCAATTGTTACAGGTTTTTGTGGTCTGTGTAGATAGAAGGGGGTCAGACAACTGTGACTAACTGATGTCACCATTCTTCAAAGGCTAGCTTCACTGCTAGCAGCTTGCAATCTCCAATAGTATAATGTTTCTCTGCAGGATAAATTAATTAGAGAAATAAGAGCAGGTCACGAGCATGGTTATTGTGCTGTAAAAGGACAACCCCTACCAAAGGGTAGAAGCATCTACCTCTAGCACAAATGGCAAGAATCATGGGAGAACTCCTTGTTGAGCTGTTGAAATGCCTGAATGGCCCTACTGGTCCAATTCTTGGTATCTGAGCCCTTTTTTGTGAGGGTGGTGAGAGGTGCGGTCAACACAGAATAGCCATGAATGAATTGTCGATTTGCAAATCCAAGAAAGCATTGTAGGGCTTCGAAGTCTTTGGGCTTAGGCCATTCCAGGATGGCTTTCAGTTTCTCTGGACCCATACATAGGCCTTGCCGAGGAATAATATAGTTAAATTAGAAAAATGTACTTTTGAACAGAAGTAACTCCAATTCTTAACATACAGATGGTGCTCACAGAGCCTCTGAAGAACTTGTTTCAAATGACCTCTGTGTTCCTGCAAGGATTTTGAGAATAATAGGATATTGTCCAAATATACCACCACATGGCAATAGAGTAGGTCCTGAAAAATCACATTAACCATAAACTGAAACACCATAGGGGTATTGCATAACCCAAAGGGCACCACCAGATATTCATAGTGTCCATCTCTGGTATTAAAAGCAGTCTTCCATTAGTCTCTCTCGCAGATTTTAATCAGGTTATATGCCCCTGTAGGTCAAACTTGGTAAATATCTGTGCCCCTCTGAGACAATCAAAGAGTTCTGTGATCAGTGGGAGAGAATATCAGTTCTTTTTGGTAATAGCATTGAGCCCCAAAAGTAGATGCAAGGGCATAGTGAACCATCCTTTTTCCCCATGAAAAAGAAGCTGGCCCCAGCAGGTGAGAAAGATGAGCAAATGAAGCCATAGTCCATATTTTTATTCATATATTTGGACATAGCCTCTGTTTGAGGCCCTGAGAGCAGGTAGACTCTACCGCTGGGTGTTACTTTCTCTGGGATCAAGTCAAGGGGGCAACTGTAGGAGTGTTGGGGAGGCAGGACCTCCATCTGCTGTTTGCTAAAAACATCCAAATATTTTGTATAATGTGGTGGCAGCCCAGGAAGTTGTGGGGTAACTGTCCAGGCGCAGTGCATAACAGATGAGCATAACACATGAGCTGGCAAAACGATTACCAGCATGGTTAAAAGGTGAGGTGAAAAAGGCTATTTTAGTAAAAAAAAAATCCTTCAAAAATTGGAACAAGGATCCATCTGAAGAAAATAGGATAAAGCATAAGCAATTTCAAGTTAAGTGTAAAACATTGATAAGACAGGCGAAGAGAGAATTTGAACTGAAGTTGGCCGTAGAGGCAAAAACTCATAATAAAAACTTTTTAAAATATATTCAAAGCAAGAAACCTGTGAGTGAGTCGGTTGGACCATTAGACGACCGAGGGGTTAAAGGGGCTCTTAGGGAAGATAAGGCCATTGCAGAAAGACTAAATGAATTATTTGCTTCTGTGTTTACTAATGAGGATGTTGGGGAGATACCAGTTCCGGAGATGGCTTTCAATGGTGATGAGTCAGACGAACTGAACCAAATCACTGTGAACCTAGAAGATGTAGTAGGCCAGATTGACAACCTAAAGAGTAGCAAATCACTTGGACCGGATGGTATGCATCCTAAGGTACTGAAGGAACTAAAAAATGAAATTTCTGATCTATTAGTTAAAATTTGTAACCTATCATTAAAATCATCTGTTGTACCTGAAGACTGGAGAGTTGCCAATGTAACCCCAATATTTAAAAAGGGCTCCAGGGGCGATCCTGGAAACTATAGACCAATAAGCCTGACTTTAGTGCCAGGAAAAATAGTGGAAACTAGGAATGTGAATCGTTTTTCTGACGATTGAAAATATCGGACATATTTTCAAACTTGTCAAATATGGGGGGTCCCCGAAAGTGATAGGAAAACACCAAGAAATGTTCATGGGGTTCTCTTATTGTTTTGGGGGTGGGTGAGAAGAAAGGGCCACAAAAACCCCCAAACCCACCCCGACCCTGTAAATCAAATTCTTTAGAATCCCCCACCCTCCCGCCAAAACTTTTCTAAAGTACTTGGTGGTCCAGCGGGAGTCCCGGGAGTGATCTCCCGCTCTCGGGCCATCAGCTGCCACTAATCAAAATGGCGCTGATGGCTCTTTGCCCTTACCATGTGACAGGGGCTATCGGTGCCATTGGCCGGCCCCTGTCACATGGTAGGAGCAATGGACAGATGGCCGCCCACCCGCTGGACCACCAGGTACTTTAGAAATGTTTGGGGGGGGGGGGGGGTCGGGAGGGTGGGTTTTTTGTTTTTCGGCTCAGGCGCAGCCGAAAAAAAAAATCATTTGGACCACGGGAAACAGAATTTCCCAATGGTCTACGAAACCAAAACCGATTCCGGCACCAATTCACATCCCTAGTGGAAACTATTCTAAAGATCAAAATCGTAGAACATATAGAAAGACATGGTTTAATGGAACACAGTCAACATGGATTTACTCATGGGAAGTCTTGCCTAACAAATCTGCTTCATATGGATAAAGGTGAACCAGTAGATGTGGTGTATTTGGATTTTCAGAAGGGGTTTGACAAAATCCCTCATGAGAGGCTTCTAAGAAAACTAAAAAGTCATGGGATAGGAGGCGATGTCCTTTTGTGGTTTACAAACTGGCTAAAAGACAGGAAACAGAGAGTAGGATTAAATAGACAATTTTCTCAGTGGAAAAGGGTAAACAGTGGAGTGCCTCAGGGATCTGTTTTGGGACCCGTACTTTTCAATATATTTATAAATGATCTGGAAAGAAATACAAGTGAGGTAATCAAATTTGCAGATGATACAAAATTGTTCAGAGTAGTTAAATCACAAGCAGATAGTGATAAATTGCAGGAAGACCTTCTGATACTGGAAAATTGGGCATCCAAATGGCAGATGAAATTTAATGTGGATAAGTGCAAAGTGATGCATGTAGGGAAAATAACCCATGCTATAGTTTCAAAATGTTAGATTCCATATTAGGAGCTTCCACCTAAGAAATAGATCTAGGCATCATAGTGGATAACACATTGAAATCATCTGTTCAGTGTGCTGCGGCAGTCAAAAAAGGAAACAGTATTTTGGGAATTATTAGAAAGGGAATGGTGAATAAAACAGAAAATGTCATAATGCCTCTGTATCGCTCCATGGTGAGACCGCACCTTGAATACTGTGTACAATTCTGGTCGCCACATCTCAAAAAAGATATAGTTGTGATGGAGAAGGTACAGAGAAGGGCGACCAAAATGATAAAGGGAATAGAACAGCTCCCCTATGAGGAAAGACTAAAGAGGTTAGGGCTTTTCAGCTTGGAGAAGAGACGGCTGAGGGGGGATATGATAGAGATGTTTAAAATCATGAGATGTCTAGAACAGGTTAATGTGAATCATTTAATTACTCTTTCAGATAATAGAAAGACTAGGGGGCACTCCATGAAGTTAGCATGTGGCACATTTAAAACTTATTGGAGAAAGTTCTTTTTCACTCAATGCACAATTAAACTCTGGAATTTGTTGCCAGAGGATGTGGATAGTGCAGTTAGTGTAGCTGGGTTTAAAAAAGGATTGGATAAGTTCTTGGAGGAGAAGTCCATTACCTGATATTAATTAAGTTGACTTAGAAAATAGCCACTGCTATTACTAGTAACAGTAACATGGAATAGACTTAGTTTTTGGATACTTGCCAGGTTCTTATGGCCTGGATTGGCCACTGTTGGAAACAGGATGCTGGGCTTGATGGACCCTTGGTCTGACCCAGTATGGCATGTTTTTATGTTCTTTAGCGAGACATTGATCATAGCAGTGAGAGCTCCATTTGGGAACCTGCCTACCCCAATCAATGTGAGGCTGGTGCAACATGAACTAGGGTAGGCCTAAGATGACTGCATTGGCTATGTTGGGCAAGACATATACAATGATCTGTTCTCCATGCAGGATACCCATCTGCAAATTGAGCAGAACTGTGGATCTTGTGATACATCCTGGCAAGGGTTCTCAATGAGCAGATGAGATTGTGAGCGGAGTATCCAAGGGAACTGTCAGGATCCCATTGTGCAGGATTAGGGACTTCTGAATGAAGTTGCCTCCAGCACCAGTATCAAGAAACACATGTGAATCACAAGATTGTCCCCAAATAAAAAATGTACTGGTACCAGAATTTGTGGAGAGGTGCATGGTAGACCTAGGGTTGCCTCTCCCACCAGACTTAGGTCCTGGAGTTGTGTTGAGTCAACGCTCAATCATGTGGATTCTCTGACCTTGCTCCTTCTTCTCCTGAAAATTTTCCCCTGCCAAACGGAATTATAGCATTGGGGACAAGGAGGTGCTTGCCATAAAAATGGCCCTCAAAGAATGGCGGCAGTGGCTGGAGACTGCGCAACACCGAATTGTAATGTACACCGATCATAAGAACTTGGAGCATCTCCACCAGGCCCAATGTTTGAATGCCTGCCAAGGTCGATGGTCCTTGTTTTTTGCCCGACTCAACTTTAAGCTGAGATACCATCTAAAGGCCAAAAATATGCGCGAGGATGCTCTTTCCCGGTCCTTTGTGGTGGGAGATGTACCTGACTCCCCGGGGCATATCATCGATCAATTTTGGAATGATCCCACTGATTTTACTCTACCAGCTGCCATACTATTTGGCTCATTATCGACCATTTCTCCAAGATGGCCCACTTCATTGCTCTCTCAGGTCTTCCTTCTGCACCCGAATTGGAGCGGTTATTCACCACGCCTGTTTTCCACCTGCATGGCTTGCCTCAACATATTGTCTCTGATCAAGGTGTCCAGTTCACGGAGGACATAGAGGGGATATTGTTGCGGTTGGCCGGTCGTGGGCTTCCCCCATGGCCAGTCCTCCTTACCTCCAGCCAGGAAAGGAGGGGGTTCCCCCGACACCTTGACACCTCCTGCAGTGACAACACGGCAGGCCGCCTCACAGCTCAAGCCGGGCCGCGTGGGGAATGCTGCTCTGCTGAGCAAGCATCCCTAGGGGCATGCACACACCTCTTCATGATTTAAAGGGTCCGTGGTGGGAAAGTCACCACAGTGCCCCTAGATGGCATCTCCTGGATCACCCAATAAAAGAACAGACTGGACCAGCCATGAGTGCCTCAGCAACAGGTCAACTCCTGTGAGTATAAAGTTGCTTGTGTTCCTGCTCTCATGTTCCTGGTTCCGGTCTTGCTCTTGTGCTTTTCTCCAGTGTTTCCTGCTCCTTTGTTCCTGATTCCTGTCCTGGTCCTGTTCCTGATCCTCTGCTTCAGCTCCTTCCTCACTTAGTGCTGACACTTCTATTAACAATGATATTCTTGTGCTTTTCTCCATTACCACAATGTTTTATTTTCTTGCATCAAACATTTAATGGTTGGAATAGGAATGTCCCAGATGATCATAATGCCTTCATTCTCACAATTATTTCAGGGTTGTAATCCCAGTATTTTTCTGGTACAGTGATGTTATAGTGTTTACACAGTTTCCAGTGGATGAGCAGTGCCACCTTATAATGCCTTTCTGTATACGGGCCTTTTGATATCAGCACGTCACACCCAGCAAGGAGATATGAAAGAAGACATTTATGAGGTGCTATAAGTTTCTCCATTATAATTATATCCAACACTTTAGACACCTCCCAGGACCTCATATATTCCACTGGCTCACAAGCAACATATGAGACGCTATCAACAAATAGTTGGAGGCAGAATCATAACACTAAAGAATAAATCTGTATTTCTCAGGACAAAGACAATGAAGGGGACCTGTGACAGATTTGACTGCCAAAAAGCCAAATTGTAGAGCCTCTGTAGAGCCATGCAATCCAACTCTACTCATGGGTGCTTGTTTGTAGGAGGTCCTACACAAGAGCATCTGTTCTTATGCTAAATCAGTGATTGAAATGGAAATTTGTACTACAGCCCCTAAAACTGAAAGAAAAGTAAAATTAGTGGGCATGTATTAAAGGGACTGAAACAACATTAACTGCTTCAACATACAGAATGCAGTCAAATGTAATTAGTCCATATGTATTTATAAACCAAATATTTTGTCTTGGTTAAAAGTACACACTTAAATCAGATCTTTTTCCAAGCACATTAGCAGGTTACCAAAGGGTGCTATTGCATTTATAGCCTTACAAACAGGGCCCGAGGCAAATATGCCCAAGCAAATCCCATGAGAGGTTGAAAACGGGAGGGGAGTGGGCCCTCCGTTTCCCACCCGTCCCCCCCTCCCCAAAGTTAAAAAGTAGTCCTGATCATGGCCATGAAGAACATCCCAGCAAGGGGAGGAGGGGAGAAAGAAGTAGAAGCATTGGGCCAGCCAGTAAACCCAGAAGTAGGTGCGGGAGTATAGGGCACAGCTTCTGCCACATTGATCCAACCCACCGGCTCTCCCAACTCGATGTTGGTGCCCCTCCCATTCCCACCCCATCCTCACATACAAATAAACCTAGAGATAAGGGATGAAGTCTTACTGAACATGATATAAATCAGATATCCATTTCCAGATTTGTGTGTCCACTGAATACTCATTCAGTGATTATGTAAATTCAAAAGGCTTTCTATAAAACACTCACTAAATTAGAATCATTCTAATGTAGGAAGATCAAAGCTGGAGCTGGCACAGGGCAGATTATATTTCAAAATTTACAAAACAATTACATCTTATGAAATTCATTCTCCTGAAAGCAGTGGACCACTTGCTTTTTATATTGCAAGCTCTCAGATACTGCAATCAAACATTGCACAGGAAATATTGTCTATAATAAACTGAACACCTGCATATAGTATGCACATGGTTCATTCACACTCCTGCATAAGATGCATCCACTTA
This sequence comes from Rhinatrema bivittatum, assembly GCF_901001135.1. Classification (NCBI taxonomy): domain Eukaryota; kingdom Metazoa; phylum Chordata; class Amphibia; order Gymnophiona; family Rhinatrematidae; genus Rhinatrema; species Rhinatrema bivittatum. The sequence goes on from NC_042615.1 coordinate 662,118,561, forward strand.
CAGTTTCCATGGAAAAACCTCCTACAATGAAAGAAATGGATACACACTGCATGCTGTGCTTCACTGGACACCTGCCCTCGAATTCACTTCAGAAGATCAGATCCATTTTAACGACTTATTCTCTTCAAAAAAATAACCAGGAAAAAAAGCACACTTTTTCATTCTTGCTACATAAGTATTATATAGTATATTCTCTAATATATCTGTGTCCTTCCTCTGAAATCTAATTAATCACTAGGTTATTCAAGCAAATTTGCAGGCTTTATTTTATTTGTAGGATGTTTTCTTGCTGATCTTGTTCTATCCAAGACCCACAATTATCATCATGCCACGGAAACTGTCGCAGAATGCGTCTCTTGCTGAATTGTGGCAATGTGGCCTACTGCTGCTCTGGCTTGCTGCTGCTATTCTTGGCACTACTGCCTGAGCCACAGGCCACCGCACGCAGCTGCCATCTCTGCAGTCTCTCCCATTTTGCCATCAGGAGCAGTGATTCCTCTTCCCAAACGCTACCACCTATGGCACTCCTCTCAGCTGCCATTGCCTCCAACATATCTCCATATCTTGGCAGGACCCATACTTTGGAACACCATGCCCATGGAGTTGAGACTACAAAGCAACAACAAAACCTTTAGAAAAAATTTAAAAACCTGGCTCTTTAAACTAGCTTATCAAAAAGAGAAAGGAGAATAGTACTCGGGGGAAAGCAGGTACAAACAAACAAACAATTGAACAACAAACACATAACCAAAATCAATATGTGTATAGTTTTTAATTAGCTTAAGTTTCATTTAAAGCTCAGCAATAAAGGGTAAAAGTACAATGGTAAAGGTAATCTAGTATCCTAAACTGTTACAATGAGAATTGGACATGACTCATTACAGTTACCAATTAATATTATTTACAAACTATGTTACCGATCCTTAAATGGCACCTATGTAAGTTAAGATACTTTAGCATCATTTTTTATGTGCCTTAATGTAAACCGTTGTGACGGTCCCCACCAAACGACGGTATAGAAAAATGTTAAAATAAATAAATATCTCTTCCCCACCCCCCCCCCCCCCAACACATTTACCTCCCTAGCAGCTACTGGGCTCATTTCATTCTGAGCCACATGGTGCCAAAAGTAACGGCTTTCAGAGAATAGAAGGGGTCCTATCATCCCCATGCATCTCGGACTCAACTGAGTCCATCAGCAGCTGCAACAGGGAAGGGGTGTATTTATTCAGAAGTGGCAGCAATAGTCAGTAATTGGGACAAGGAAGGTATGGGAGTGAGGGCGGGATAGGAAAGAAGGGAGCAAAGGGTAGAGGTGTGGAATAGGAGATAGGAGTTGAAAAGGGGACTAGAGGAGGTGGAATGAGAGGAAAGGGCGGGGAATGGAGCAAGAGGAAGAAGAGATAATTCGAGAGGGGAGGTATGAGAGACTGGAGGAGGAGGAGGAAGTAAGGGATGAAGAACTGCAAGAGATGAGGAAAAATGGGAGAAACACTGAGGAAAGGGAAGCAGTAAGGGAGAAAGCACTGGAGAGGAGAAGAGGCTGGGAAAGAGGAGGCGTGTGAAAGTAAAAGGGGCAGCAACATGCTGCAGTGAGAGACCATGGAGTAAGATGAGGGGAGAGTAAAGAACAGAAAGAAAAAAGAATGTACTAAAAGTAAACAGAAAAGAAAATGAGGAGGAAAAAATGATTCATATTCAGACAAGAAAACTTTTTTTTTTTTAATAATTTAAAGTTTGAGAACACAGCATGACATAGTAAAAGAATAATAACAGTCATGAAATATAAAGCTTACATGTACAATTGTCATAGATCATATAATACCACAAACTGACAATGTAATCATGAAATGTAACAACGTACAGAACAATACAATACACCAATATCCATGCACATGGCTTAACTGAAATGCAATAAAATAACTTAAATTCCAAAAGATGTCGTCGTGTCCATTTTTTCCTGTTAGACAACACCCCTTAAGCCAATACTGTCCCCCTGTTTCTTCCCCCCCCTTCCCCCCACCACCCTCCCTCCCATTCAGCTGCAAACTTGGCTGCTAAAGTTAATCACAGTGATTAAGACATAAGAGACAGTGGGGTATATGTGCTCTTCCTTTGGGTTATAGGTCTCTGATATGTTCTAGCAAAACCTTTTCATTAAGTGAAATATTAAAAATTTGAAAGGCAATCACAAAAAAAAGTCTTATAAATAATAATTCATGTATATATATATGCAAATCCATGTAAATTTATTTGTGGCCACACTTTTGGAACTCTTTTCTCAATACCAAGTCTATGAGACTAAATTTTAACAACTAATAATACAAACAACTCTACCTAGCATCGGAACCAACAGATTCTTCTATACATATGTTTCATTTTTTGCCATTGAAACATTTTTTCTAGTCATACTAATATGCTTTAGATTAATCCACGAGAAACAGGAGACCTAAGATACATATTATTAGTTTCTTCTGATACAAATACTGTCACATGCGGTATCTCCATGGCTTTTCTTTTTATCAATGAAATCAGATCTGTGATTTAGTAAATGATAAAAAGTTAGCAATCCATCCAGAACCATTAAGTGTACCCTGGTACTTTTGTCGTTTATACTGCTGAAGTAATTACTGCATAAATCAGGAGGAAAGGCACTGTTGAGTTTCTGAGGAGGACCAGTTCACTTGGCCTTTTAAAATTGTTCCTACTTTTTCTGCAGCATGTGTGGCAGATTCCCTGCGGTTTGTTGTTTCACTTCAATGGCAGGGGGAGGAGGTCCACATTGCACAGAAACCACACTGCATATCCCAATGTAACCATGGAAGCATTTGTCCACTTGTCAGAGCCTCTCCAGAATGACTCAGCCATTCATTTCATTGAATCAATATTGAAGCTTTCAAGATTTATGACTTGAGGGATAAGAGGAAGGCTAAAAAAAAGCCCTCTAATTCTTCACTTAGTTCTGTCAAAATTTAACTGGTTCCGCTAAGCATATTAATTGCATACAATTGCTGCTCTCCTTCAGTTCTTATGGAAGGAATATTTAATGCCACCTTTGCAAGAATAGGCCAGATAGTCACTCAAAGAGAATGAAAAAGTTTGCAATTGATTATGCTCTCCAGTGTAAAGCAAAATCTGTTATAATGAACAAAGCTGTGAGGAAAGATCAGAACTAACTACGGTAGGTTCCCAGTGTGATTTTACCCTGATGCATCTTCTTAATGGGAAACATGCCTGAAGCCCCCCTTCCCAGGTCCTCAGAGGACTGCTGGAGTACTGCAGGGCCATTTCAGAGTGGAGAAGAAGATAAAACAAATCCCTGAGAGCCTTAAAGCTGAACTTGGACTTCAACAACACACTCTTCACTAGCCAGTGGTGTTCCAACAAAACAAACTTTACTTAAAATTCAAATTCTTTGGTAGCACAAATCTGACAGAAAGGACATTCCTTAGGAGATGAATCCACCTTTATATTCACAGCCTTGCTCTTTCAGGATCCCTGCTATACTCTGACACAGGATCTCCGAGTGAGTAGGCTCTAGGGTTCCTTTACTTTCTGAGTCAGCCTTAGCAGCTGAAATTCAATGCTCTGCTCTGTTGCACTGCAGGCCATTCTCCTCTCCTTGTGTGGAGAAGCAGATGGGTACAGCTCCTTGCTCTCTCCCTTCATGTAAGGTCTGGGTGGCATATGGACATGCTGATTGAATAAATCAGGATATAAACTCTATTTCTCCAAAAGGATTTCAGTGGGCAGCTGTTTTCCAGACCTGTTACAAGCAAACAAAGGACAATATACTATAGAACTCATATAACCTTCCAAACCGGGACTCTCCTCTGGACAGAAAGAGCTCCTAAGCTATTATTCAACTCTAGAGAACTAATCCTCCCTATTAGGACAGAGGAAAACAATCCAAGGATAAAAAGTTTCAGCAACTGCTTCCCTTCCTTTGCTCTCCAAAAATCAGGGAAAGAGTTCACAAACCTCTTCCTATCGTGCAGATACAGTACAAGTCGCGGGAGAGCGGGCGAACACCTGCTCTCCCGGCACGCTTTGGCCACTCTCCTGTGCGTGCGATTCTGTATTCAAATGAAGGCCCGCGGCAAAAAGAGGCGGCTGTCAGCGGGTTTGACAGCCGATGCTCAATTTTGCCGGCGTCGGTTCTCAAACCCGCTGACAACTACGGGTTTGGAAACCAGACGCCGGCAAAATTGAGCATCCAGTTTTCAACCCATGAGCCGCGGGCCGATTTCAAATTTATTTATTTTTTTTTTTTTTTTACTTTCGGGACCTCCAACTTAATATTGCCATGATATTAAGTCGGAGGGTGCACAGAAAAGCAGTTTTTACATTTTGCTTTCTGAATCGCGTGGAATACCTAATAGGGCCATCAACATGCATTTGCATGTTGCGGGCGCTATTAGGTTTGGGGGGGGGGGGGGGTTGGACGTGCGTTTTCGACGCGCTATTACCCCTTACTGAATAAGGGGTAAAGCTAGCACGTCGAAAATGCGTGTCCAATCGCGGGTTAACAGTGCGCTCCGCCAGAGCGCACTGTACTGTATCGGCCTGTTTGTGCATGTAGCTACTCCCAAGGCACACCAGAGGTCAAATACTATATGTGTCCCTTCTGCAACTCACTAAGGGAAAGAGGAAAAAACTGACTCCTTCTCCTCTTCACAGCTGCTGTAGCACTTCTAGAATACCATAGGCGTCTCTCCATATCATTGCAGAAATGATTCATCTTGGCAACCTCCCAAAGGAGTGCTTTAGTCAGGGTGGATCCTAGTAGGGAGGAAGACCTAGTGCAATCCAACCACAGTGAACATGCCCCATCACCACTGAGAACACTGAAGAGGCAGGGAGATTTTCCCCAGATGACACTAAAGAGCAGGGAGCAGATTGTCATCTTCCCCCACCCCAAGATATTGAGAAGAGAGAACAAGGGACAAACTACGTCTGTGGCTGGTGCTCTTCTGTCTGTTACATGGGCTCTACCGGCTGCTGGCTGACTAGCATTTGGAATGACATCAGAGGGCTACCATGGTAGTGCAGTCATCCAAATTCATTCCCTCCCGTCCACATCCAACTCCTCCCCCCCTCCCCCCCCAGATGGCATGGGCTCTAGCAAACTGGATCATATGTTCTACATTTTAAAAGGCCATATTCTTTAGTAAGGAATCCTATATGGTCTTACATACATTTTATAAGAATATAAAACATAGGCCATTTTGTTTCTCTTACTCCTAACTCGTATCTTTGCAAATTTGGTGACGTGCTGAATTCTTGGCAGCATTTAATATGAAATGCTCCAGAGAAAAAGAAGAAAAAACAGGCATAATTCAAGCATTTATGCTCGACTCAAAGGTGCTAACTCTGAAACTGACACAGGCACTTATCCTGCTGAACATATTCATGATCTGTCCCCTATGCGGCAGGAATGCAAGAGGCTATGGGAGCTCTGCTGTCAGAGAAGTCAGAGATGGAAGATACCACCATTTACCTCCCCACTATGAGACTACAACACCTGAGGGAGCTCAAGCCCATATCCCCAGAGTAAAATAATGCAGGATTTGGAACTATTACAATAGGTTAATAGATTATTTCTTGTTTTAACTGTTTATTACTTAATTTTGAAATACTGACAAGTTAATACAACTTGACTTGAAATGGTACAATAGAGGTGATTGAATACAAAAAAGAAGAAACATTATAATTAGGAAATATATATGTGATAGTACCCTGTCAGACCACAAATAAGGGAGGGGACCCTAAGTAATTAAGAGAGGAAATAGAAAAAAAAACAGACCAATCAATTACTAAGGGAAATAGTCTTCTAAATACATTATGCTACAGGTCACAGAATATTACTGGCTTGGAGATAAGGGATCTATATCCCATCTGGATTTATAATTGATGAAAACATTTAGCTGGGAAGGATCAAAGAAGACATGTTTAACACCTTGACATTTGATAATGTATTTACATGGAAAATATAGCCAAAACAAAGCCCCCAGATTCAGAACAGCAGGATGCGTCAACAAAAATTGTTTCCTCTTGGTCTGAGTTACTTTAGATACATCTGGAAACATAACGGATCTTGAATCCTAAAAAGGAACATCACATTTATGAAAAAATAATTTTAAAATAAAATCCAAATCTAATGCAAAAGTAACAAGTAAAGTAGAAGAGACAACTTCTTCAGCCTTCAACCTCTCAAGAAAAGAAGAGAGATGAGATGAATCTAATAAACCAACATCCGCAGGAACATCTCTCACTTCTCAGTCCTTCTGATTCATAGGAACATAATAGGCTTTGGAGATGGAAGTAAACTTTCCTTAATAGAAAAATTCTCCAAGAATATCTGCATAACATCTCCACTGGAGTGGTGAATCTTTTCTTAGGAAAATTAAGAATCCTTATGTTCTGGGGAACAAGAAGGCGGCATGAGCCAGGTCCGTTAAACGCTCTCTCCCTGCGAAAATTTGTTTCTTGTAAGGATGCTGGCAAAAAGGAAAGGGAAAGTTCACACTTACCCCACCGAAGCAACTCTCCCATCTGGACAGCATCTAATAACATTGTTCGGACTTGGCCCAGCTTCACAATCGGGGAGCAATTTCCCTGCTGAGGGAGCAGTGGAACTGTTTGGGAACGTCACTCTTAGCCCCCCCCCCCCCACCCCCCGGATCTTCAACCACCGTCGACCTCGAGGTCTGCTGGAGCTCCTCTGTTGCCCGTGGCACCGGGCGATGATGTTGCCGAGGAATGTCCGGAAGGTGGGGGCCAGAGAGGAGGCTCACCTGGGCAGTCCTTCTCCTCCCCGCAGCTGATGGAGTCTGCTGGCGTTGGCGCGGAGGATTTCCCTGCGACTTTGACGCCGAGTGGGAGCCTTAATACGTGCGGAAGAATGGAGGCTGCAGAGGCGGCAGACGTTCCCTTTCACAGAGTGGAGGGTGAGTCCATTGTGGTTCCAACAAAGCCTGCGGTAACGCTAGACGTGTTGTGGGACCTGTTGGCCGGTTTTGGCTGCTCATTGAGAGATCAAGGGACTAAGCTGGTTTATCTTAGCAAAAGAATTGATGTCTTGGAAGAGAAAATGGATGGTCAGATTTCAGATGCTAAAATTACAAGTAGAGAAGGTTGAAGCCTTCTCTTCAAAAATACATGACTGTAATATTAAGCTAATTAAAGATTTTAGTAATACCTCTAGAAGATTAGAATATTTGGAAAACTATAATAGGCGTTTAAACCTTCGTTTTTTAAACTTCCCTAAAGTTTTGAGGGAAGAACCCTAAGAAGTTACTTCAAGGAAATACTAAAATATGAAGATGATAAATTACAGTCTGTATGTAAATTGTTATTTTTGCCCGTTTCTGCCAAAGGGAGATGTTTTCAAAAGCAATCTGAGGTGTTAGAGAACTTAACAATTTCTGGAAAACTCCTCTACGGAGATGTATGACCGTGCAACTCTCTTGGTTACATTTTCGACAGAGCAAGAACTTAGTGAAGTAATGCGGAGATATTTTAAGAATCTCTCACTTACAGGAAGTCTGTGTCTACCCGGACTTTACACATAAAACCCAGGAAAGGAGACGGGAATTTCTTTTGTTAAAATCTCAGATTATATCTCGGTTTTTCCTTTTGTTCAAGATACCTGCGCAAATGTGCGATTCGCTCAAAGAATGATTCCTTTATTTTCTTTTTTCCAGAACAGTTGAAGTCATTCATTAATTCTAGGAAGATAACTACCCTATCTCTAGTAAACACCTAAGTTGTGAAGATCTTTAAGTAAAAGAAGCAGTGATCACATTAAATGCCTGTTTCTGTTATTCGTTCCCCCCCTTTTGGGTTATTACCTAAGTTGGAGAAAATGTGCATTTAAAATGTTTATAAGTTGTCCTGGAAAATATTTTGTTGTATATTATGTTGTGAACCTGCCTGCGACGAGCGCGGGCAGGCCACCTACCTTCCGCAGCGAGCTGTGTCCTGGCTCCCCCGCGATCCTGGAGCCGATGTCGGGAGCCTTCCTCCGCGGCTGAAGCAGCCGTTGCCGCTCCTGCTCTGCCCGACACATCCTCTTGGTGGCTGGAGCCACTGCCGGGGATCCTTGGATGGCAGGGAAGCCATCCTTGCCTTGCCTGCCTCTTCTCCATCTTCACGGCAGGAAGCTAATCCTGCAGCCTGCCTTACTTCATCTCTCCACGGCAGGGCTGCCGCCACCAATGTCGCTGTCCTCCGGGCCTTCCACGGCGTGTCTTCTTCCCCTGCTTCTTCCTAGGCATGAGTGTGCGTTTCTTCTCTGCATTTAAAGGGCCAGCAACGGGAAAAGCCCCGTGGCCCTTGAAGATTATGTCATCCACCAGTCCTGCTTCAGCCCTATATAAGGGGCCCTGTGCCAGTCTCTCATTGCCTTCGCAAGGAGCCAGTTCATTCCTGGATGTCCAGACCTTCGCTCCAGAAGTCTTCTAAGGTCCATCACTTATTCAAGGTCCTGTGTTTCCTGTTGGAGGCTCCTTTGTCTTCGTTCCTGATGTTCCATGTCCAGATGTTCCACTGTCCTGTGAGTTCGTTCCTGAAAGCCTTGATGTTCCAGTAATCATGTTCCACATCCTGATGTTCCAGACGCTCCGTGTTCCTGTTGCCTTGATCCTGACGTCCCTGTTTTCACTTCTGCATCCAGTTCCCAGGTTCCTTGTGCCCACCTTCCTTGGCGTGCCATGTCGTGGTCCATGACCAGCCCACGAGATGGCTGTGTAGGGCACTTCGTGGTGCAAGGCCTCCTTCAGTCTGCAGCACAAGCCTCCGGGAGACTTCTGGTTTAAAGCCTTGTTCCAGAATCTTGTTCCCGGTCTACGGAGTCCCCTTGTGCCTGCTCCTGCCATGCCTAAAGTTCTGCCAGAACCTGCTCCGCTTCAGCGTGGTCCACGACCAGCCACAGGCGGCTGTGTAGGGCGCGCCCCAGTGCAGGCCTCTACTGAATCTTCACCATGTTCCAGTCTCAATCTCCATTACCTTGTCTGGAGGCTGCTTCACGTACAGTGTGGTCCGCAACCAGCTATGGGCGGCTGTGTAGGGCGCGCTGCGGTGTAGTTCTCACCCAGTACTTTCGCCTGACTTCTGAATCCTCGCTTGCAACTCCTGTGTAACCTGAATCCTTGCTTGAAACTCCTGATTAATCCAAGTCCTCGCCTGAGTCTTCATCTGAGTATCCAAGTCTATGTCTGAACCCTCTGAGAACCCAAGTCTACATCTGAGTCTTCATGTTCCTGCCCTCAGCCTCCATCTGGCCTCACGCACTTGTCATTCCCAAGCGGCGGGTCCGAAAGGGCTTTCAAGTGGCCGGAGGGCTACTCTCGTGACCAGCATTGCATTGCTGGGTCACACTGGTGCTTGAGGTCCAGCGGAGGCCGGGCCCAGCCTGGTTCCTGTTCCGGATTCCATCGCTTGTCTTCACTCCAGCCTTGCTCCTGCCCTGCCCATGCTCAGGCATGCCTCGCCTGCCTCGGCACCTCTTCGGAGTTTCTCTGGGGTCGAGCTGTGGCCCAAGAACACACATTCTCCTAGGAAATGGAACCGCTCTCCTAGCGCTTCCAAACATATTATATATGCCATTTTTATTTCTTTCTGGAAGTAAGTGTTTTCTTACTTGTATATGTGCTGAAAATGATAAAAATAAAATTAAAAAAAAAATCCTTATGTTCCAATGAAGCACAATATTTTCAAGGTTTTCCAACTTATTCTGCAATTATAGGTGACCAACTGAGATCATTTCAACAGATTTCTGCAAAGTTACTTCCTTGGTCTCACAAGAATCCACCCGCGTTGAAATTTCAAGCATTTGAAAATGAAAAGTTTGAAAGGAATTAGATAATTCACGTTCTGTAACACAAACTGAGAGACTTGATTGGAAAGATTAGCTATAGCTTCCCAAATTATATCCAGAGTAATATTAGAAGGCTTAACCAAGGGAGGTAATAGTACCTCTTTGAAAATAGTCCCATCTGATGAAACAGCTGAAGAAAGAGGAACAGGCAGAGACTCAGTCCCAACACACTCAAACGCTCTGTTCCGTGGATCAACTCCACCATTCGGGCACCAAAGTGGTCAGCTCCATGATGTCATCTAAGAGCGACGAGAACAAAACCATCCTGTCAGCACTAAGCTCGGGGGGGGGGGGGGGGGGGGGAGGTTGTGGAGGAGTTCGGCGCAGGAGTCGGGGGCAGCCAGGGACAGACCACTGCTCAGCAAGCCGCCCAAAGATGCTTCCATGGAACTGAAGGGAAGATCTTGGCTCTTGAACACATTTATCCATCGGACCAGTCTTAGATGAATCTTCGGAAGCCTCCGGGTACGTTTTAGCCTTGCCCTTCCTCTTGCCCATAATAAGAAATAGTGAACATTTTTTTTTAGGAAACTAGAATTAAGAGGGCAAGAAGGGAGTAACAGAGCAACGTCCCTTAACATGTGGCCATCTTGGATCCTTGCTCCACCTTAATAAATTTAATTCTGACATATGACTGAAGAACTGGAAAAATCCCTTAGTTACTAACAGTTATTTGAGAATTAAATGTGTCTACAGTACTAAAGAAATTATTAGTAAATAAAATAGATCAAAGATTTCATCTTATGAAGAAGAAACTGAAGAACTTTGTAACGGATTTAACAGTGAATAGAGAGCATGATCATTTAAAGCAAGAGGTATAATTTTTTAACCAGAGTAGAACCAGGTTTCTGGTGCTAATTTTTAAAAAGGAGATAGAGCAGCTTTTAAACTGAACAAAGGATGGCCAACTCCAGTTCTCAAGAGTTACAAACAGGTCTGTTTTTCAGGATATCAACAATGAATATGGTTTGAGATACAGTATATTTACTTACAAATGGAGGCAGTGCATGCTAATCTATTTCATGCATATTCATTGAGGACCAGAGTTGGCTATCCCTGAACTAGACCATAGGGGAAACCCAAAAATCACTCAGAAGCATACAGTTTGGAGGAAGGCATCTTTCAAAGATACTTGCAAAACTGGAGAGAAGTTGTGGTTAAGGTTAAAGTATCCCAGACAGATATAAAGAGTGCATGGATGTGAAAGACTCTACATTACCTGTATCTTTTGCTAATAAGCACGATGTGAATACAAAAAGAAAGTACAAATCAAAAAACATTTTAAAATGTCTGCATGTGAATGCCAGAAGTCTAAATAGTAAGATTGGCGAGTTTGAATATATGGCAATATACAAGGATATAGACATTATAGGTATTTCAGAGACATGGTGGAAAGAATAATAACTGATACCAGGGTATGAATTATATCGACATGACAGGGCAGATCGAATAGGTGGAGTGGTGGCACTATATGTAAAAAGTGGCATAGAGTCAAGTGCAATAAAAATCCTACAGGAAACAAAATGCCCAGTTAAATCCTTATGGCTAGAAATTCCATGTGTGACGGGGTAAGAGTATAACAGTGGGTGTATTCTACTGGATACCTGGCAAAGATGAAGAAACAGACTATGAAATGATAGCTTACATTTTAAAAAAGCAAATAAATTTGGCAATATAATAATAAAGGGAGATTTCAATTACTCCAGTATTGATTGTATCAATATTTCATCATATGCTAAAGAGGTTAAGTTTCTAGAAGCAATAAATCACTGCATCATGGAGCAGATGGTACTAGAACTGATAAGAGGGGCAGCTACATTAGATATAATCTTCAAAGGAACACAAAACCTGATGCATGGGGTTACTGTGGTGAAGCTGCCTAGGCAATAGCAATCATAATACAATCAAATTTGACATAATCACTAGTAGGAGGACATTAAGTAAAACTATTACAGTAGCTATAAGTTTAAAACTGCAGACTAAGATAAAATGAGGAAATCAGAAAAAAACTAAAAGGAACTGTTGCAAACATTAAGTTTGCAAGAGGCATGGACATTTTTTAAAATACCATTTTGGAAGCCTGGATAAATTGTATTCTATGCATTAAAAAAGGTCAAAGAAAGATCAAATAACTGTCAGCATGGTTTAATGGTGAGGTAAAGGAGGCAAATAAAGCTAAAAGTGCATCATTCAAAAAAACTGGAAAGCAGACCCAAATTAAGAAAATAGGCAAGAGCATAAGCAATAGCAAGTTACAAGTAAAATAATAGTAAGACAGGCCAAGGGAATTTTTAGAAGAAGCTTGCCAGTGAGGCAAACACTAATAAAGCACTAATACAAAAATTTTCATGTACATTCAAAGCAAAGAGACTGTTAAGTGAGTCAGTTTGACCTCTAGGTGACCGAGTGGCAAAAGGGGTACTCAGGGAGGACAAGGAAATAATAGGAAAAACAATCAATGAATTCTTTGCCTTGGTCTTTGCTGAGGAGGATGTTGGAAATATATCCACACTTGAAAAATGTATTAATGATGGAGATTCTGAGCAAATCTCTGTGATAGAATCTGACCAAGCTTCTCCCATTGTCAATCTCAATAACTGTCTTATGGCCAGTGGCATATCCAGAACTGAGTTTTTGGGTGGGCACAAGGTTAACATAGGTGGGCTGTAGGCATGCAGGTCTGAGACCTACTGGTTGTATTCTTATTGATAAATAATGCCATATACTGCACCCTACAATGGCTTTCTAAGTAGTTTACAACAGCCATTATGCAACATGCGTGAAACTTTAAAACATTTTACCTCAATTATTTCAAGCACATACCAGCATTAAATATTCTTATTAACTGTATTAATTTATTTTATATGTATTGCAGTTTATAAATGCACAAGTATATCATGTAAAAAGCAAAGAAAACAAACAGATCCAATCAATCATGTTATGAAACAAAAATCAATGTATTTTTTCATGAATCCTCTTTGCAGAAAGCCAGAAGTCATCATAATACAATAAAATAGCATTAATCACCAACAAGAAAAAAAATTCTAATTCTGGTGTCACCTTAGCAAGAAATATCCTTCCACAGCTAAACATTTTGTGAGGTACCACAAACTCCTGCAAAACAAAAAAAAAGAGACATCTACAATCTTGCCAACATAGCAAGATTCTAGACATCATTGCACTGACTCTCAGGACTCAAATAACAGTAACCTTATGAAAAAGCAGCAATGCAAATACTACACCAGGCTCTAGAACATTAATACATCACCTACCTGAGTAACAGAACAAGCTGGACTACTACTTCAGAGAAACTACACGCCGGCAGAAATACTGCACTTCCGTCACACACAGGCAAAACAGAGACCAATCCTTATCTAATATAGAAATAAGAGACTACAAATTAGAAACAGAAACATGCAGACAAAACTGAAATAGAAAGCCTGAGAAACTAGACTCTAAACACTGGAATACCCAAAAAAGAGCAAAATACAAAAATATAAGAAATGCACATTCCCAAAGATGGCATATTCCAATTGCTAAAATTAAAAAAAAAAAATGTGTATATATATATATACACATACATACACACACACAGACACACATACACACCCCTTTGTTTTCTGATCTTTGTATTTTTCTAAGTTGGTTCCAGTCTCTTTTTCCCACGTCGGTCATTTCCTAATTCCTTATTAGGTTCTCTCTTCTCATACTGTTTCTTCTCGTTCTCCCTCTCGCACATACACACATGCACGCTTTCTCTCACAGACTCCCTCAAACATAAGCTCTCACTCATAGTCTCTCCCCCCAAACTCTCACTCTCATATTCTCTACACACGTATATACACAAGCACTCACTCTAACATGCTCTACCATACACACACACCAGCTGTCACATGTTCTACCACAAATACAAGCTCTCACTCTTATATACTCTCCCACCTCCACCACACACAGGTTCTCACTCTCACATTCTCTACACACCCACAAGCTCTCACATGCGCTACCATACACACACACACGCTCTCACTCGCTTTACCATACACACAGACACAAGCTGTCACTTTCATATATTCTACCACAAACACAAGCTCTCACTCTTTCACCCCCCATACTCACACACACAGATGCACACCCAAGTTCCCATTCTCACCCCCCTCCCACACACACTGAGGCCCCCCCATTCAAATCCACACACACACACAGGCTCCCGTTCTCACCCAACCCCCCCTCCCCACAGGCTCCCATTCTCACCCACACATACACGGGGCCTTTTCATTAGGCAAAGCCAAACTCCTACTTCTGCCGCCGTGGGGATGGGATCCCATGACAGCCTTGCAGCTCTGGCCCTCTTCTCTGCTGTCGTGGGGATGGGATCCTGCAACGGCATTGCTGCTCCAGAAAGCCCTGATTGGGTGGGCCATTACCCAGCCATGGTTATGCCTCTGCTTATGGCAGTAGCCCAATAGCTCAGTAATTATAAACTCAAACTCAACCCCTCCAAATCTGAATTCTTCTAGCTCATTATAGTTCACCATCTGCGATCTCTACCTTCCCTATCAAAATCCGCTTTCCAGCTGAAAGAATCTATACAAAGCCTAGCAGTTCAACTTGACCTAAATCTCACAATGGAATACCACATCTCTTAAGGCAGTAAGAACTTCCTTTAAGTACCTCCACTAGCTCTGACAATTATGCAACTACCTCAATCAGCATAACATTGCTTCTATTATTCATACATTAATCAGCACACAATTAGATTACTATACCTTGCTACGGAATAGTTTCTTGAATGCATCCAACTCGTGCAAAACACTACAGCAAGAATCTTGGTAAAGGCCAAAACATCAGACCACATAAGGCTCATCCTATAGAGACTGCACTGGCTTCCTAATAGAATCCAGGAAAAAATTAAAATCCTCTGCTTTGTCTTCAAATGTGTGAAAAAGAAGCCATGGAGTATCTCTCCTTGCCTCCTACACCCTTATCAGAGAACACAAGCCTCTCAAAAGGCCCTTCTTTCCTCCATAAGAACATGCCATACTGGTCAAGCCCAGCATCCTGTCTCCAACAGTGGCCAATCCAGACCATAAGAACCTGGCAAATTCCCAAAAACTAAGTCTATTCCATGTTACTGTTGCTAGTAATAGCAGTGGCTATTTTATAAGTCAACTTAATTAATAGCAGGTAATGGACTTCTCTCCAAGAACTTATCCAATCCTTTTTTAAACCCAGCTACACTAACTGCACTAACCACATCCTCTGGCAACAAATTCCAGAGTTTAATTGTGCGTTGAGTGAAAAAGAACTTTCTCCAATTAGCTTTAAATGTGCCACATGCCAACTTCATAGAGTGCCCCCTAGTCCTTCTATTATCTGAAAGAGTAAATAACTGATTCACATTAACCTGTTCTAGACCTCTCATGATTTTAAACATCTCTATCATATCCCCCCTCTTTAGTCTTTCCTCATAGGGGAGCTGTTCCATTCCCTTTATCATTTTGGTCGCCCTTCTCTGTACCTTCTCCATCACAACTATATCTTTTTTGAGATGTGGTGACCAGAATTGTACAAAGTATTCAAGGTGCGGTCTCATCATAGAGCGATACAGAGGCATTATGACATTTTCTGTTTTGTTCACCATTCCCTTTCTAATAATTCCCAACATTCTGTTTGCTTTTTTGACTGCCGCAGCCCACTGAACCGACGACTTCAATGTGTTATCCACTATGACGCCTAGATCTCTTTCTTGGGTGGTAGCTCCTAATATGGAACCTAACATTGTGTAAATATAGCATGGGTTATTTTTCCCTATATGCATCACCTTGCACTTATCCATATTAAATTTCATCTGCCATTTGGATGCCCAATTTTCCAGTCTCACGAGGTCTTCCAGCAATTTATCACAATCTGCTTGTGATTTATCTACTCTGAACAATTTTGTATCATCTGCAAATTTGATTACCTCACTCGTCATATTTCTTTCCAGATCATTTATAAATATATTGAAAAGTACGGGTCCCAATACAGATCCCTAAGGCACTCCACTGCCCACTCCCTTCGACTGAGAAAATTGTCCATTTAATTCTACTCTGTTTTCTGTAATCCACGAAAAGACATCGCCATCTATCCCATGACTTTCTACTTTTCCTACAAGCCTCTCATGAGGAACTTTGTCTGATGCCTTCTGAAAATCCAAATACACTACATCTACCAGTTCACCTTTATCTACATGTCTATTAACCCCTTCAAAAAAGTGAAGCAGATTTGTGAGGCAAGACTTGCCTTGGGTAAAGCCAAGCAGACCTTGTTCCATTAAACTGTGTCTTTCTATATGTTCTGTGACTTTGATGTTTAGAACACTTTCCACTATTTTCCCTGGCACTGACATCAGGCTAACCGGTCTGTAGTTTCCCGGATCGCCCCTGGAGCCCTTTTTAAATATTGGGGTTACATTAGCTATCATATTATGACCACTATTGCCAAGCAGCCCTACAACTGTTACCTCTCTCACCAAATCCTGTGCTCCACTGAGAATTAGATCTAAAATTGCTCCCTCTCATCGGTTCGTGAACCAATTGCTCCATAAAACTGTCATTTATTCCATCCAGGAACTTTATCTCTTTAGCATGACCCGATGATACATTTACCCAGTCAATATTGGGATAATTGAAAACTATATAGAAACACGTGGTATTGAAAAATTAAACAATCACAACGCTATGAAACTTTATCTTGTATGTTTAAGGACCATCATACCACCCAAAGTGCTCACAAGTCAAACTTGCATCTCATGCACTTTCACGGGGTCACATTTAATCAATTGGTCCAGATGGAAGGCATCAAAATTCAATTTTGTGTACTTTTTATGAATTTTTTACTATATATATTAAAAAGGCAACTTCCCTTGTTTCTGGGTTATCAGGGTTACTTATCCCATAGCTGTCGGGGTAACTTGTCCAAACTCTCCTGATCCAGCACATCCCCGTATCTTTAGCGGGGGTACAAGCAAAAGAAATTCATACAAGGTGCCGAAGGTCCATCAATTTTTCTAAAGTAAAAGAGCTTATGGTTATGAAGAGATTTCAGCGATTACAATTTTCTTAGAAATATTTAACGATGTATTTTAGCAAGTGGGAAAAAAGTTGGGTTAGTTTGACTCACCGAACGCCGACACCATCTCCCTGCCAAGTTGATTCTAGCAGTGAGGCGGCTCGGGTCGGTCTGATTTTAAATGCAGCGGTATTTTGTAACCACCTGATAGACAAGTGATTCCTGATTTCGGCGGGCAATCACCAAAAATGAAACCATTCTATGTCCTTGTTTAAACCACCAGGTGTCACTGATTTTAATTGAAAAATCCACTTTTGTTCGCATTGCCTGAGTGTCTGTACACGGTTTCCACCTCTCCAATGTGGGTTAATGATTTCAAGTATTGTCCACTTGATATCATCAAATTCATGCTTGAATTCCTTAAAGTGAGAGACCAAGGGTTCCTCAACTCGATTAGTGTTGATGCAGCATTTGTGTTCAGTGAGGCGAATCTTGATTTTTCTTTTTGTCATGCCCACATATACTAAAGGGCATGGGCAGAATATCGCATAAACAGCATGGGTAGAGTGACACGAGAATTCAGGCAGTGCAATTGACCTCCCAGCTGCTGTAGTAATATGTGTTTGAGACGATTTCAAAGGACAAAATTTGCATTTGTCACAAACTTGAATTGATTCCACACTCAAGATGGGTTTGGAGCAATTTGAACGCACAACATGATCGCAAATATTTTTACCTCGGGAATATGCAACTCGTAGCGGTTGATTGAACAAAGGGTGGATTTGCTGAATAATCCTCCAGTGTGTTCTCATGGCTCTGCTGATAGATGCTGACAGCACGGTATGCTTCAGGACAACAGTCTGTGGGTTCAATCCCGGCTCTGGATTTTTAGGCAAAAATAAATACTCACTATTAGAATAGAGTGCTCGCCGATATGCTCTCTTCACACATTGTGTAGGATAACCACGTTGTAGAAATCGATTGGCCATCTCTTTTGCTTGAATTTTGATATCATCTTGGTCCGTGCACAGTCTCCTCAGTCTAAGGAACTGGCCCACGGGAAGATTGGTTTTGAAGCTGGTTGGATGAAAACTGTCAAACCGGAGCAAGTTATTGCGATCATTTGGTTTCCGGTATATATATCCAATGCTGGATACCTTGAAATTAGAAACAGCGTTAGATACTTTTGACACCAGCCTACAAGAATTTAAATCCACCACGGAAAAATTTCGAGCAGAAATTAAAATCATGAAAGTCAACAAATTCCATCGTGACGAAGGAGACTATAAACAAGGGTCTGTTTACCCATGGTTAAATCGTGAGCATAAACCCAGACAAGTCACTTTCAATACCTCAGAGAGCTCATCGGGCAGTGAGGAGGAACGACCGTCGGGGGACTACTCACGCCCAGTGCAGAACAGGGGCCAAAATACGAGGGGCAGAAGACGAGGATACAGAGGTCAACAGAATACCGACTGGACCCGTCCAAAAACAAGGTCCCAATATACAAACAACTACCCACCTCAAGGGGGGCAGAAAGATTGGACATAGAATCTGCGGTCATTAATCTGTCTGGTCACTCTCTGACACCTTTGCAACAGAAGGTTTTGGATAAAGGGTTAAATTTTGTGGTTTCCCAAAAACACGACCCATTTCAATTCAGATGTGACCTACAAAAATTTATTAGAAATTTACAACGGACCATATTCTTATCCCAACAACCATTTGAACCATCTCCGATGATAGAATCATTGGTAAAATTGAAATCCAAGTGGAGCCCACCGCCGCCTGGGGATCCTGCAGTCAACACTTTTAAGGAACTGGTATTACATGATGTGGAGATTCTAGAAAATGTAAATAAACATGTGTATTATAATATGACAATACAAGAATCCGAGGCCCTACACCAACTGCAAACAAATGAAGAATTGGTTATAAAGCCTGCGGACAAGGGGGGTGCCGTGGTCATAATGAAAAAATCAGCATATTTGAAAGAAGTCAACCGTCAACTCTCTAATACAGATTTTTATTGCCGTCTAGATAAAGATCCTACAGAAGAGATTCTGTTAGAAATTAAGGAAATTGTGGAAAGAGGACTTGAATGTGGCTTCTTGACCACTTCAGAACGACGTTTCCTGATAAATGAAAATCCTAGAATACCAGTTCTATATACACTACCCAAAATTCACAAAACGCTCTGTGACCCTCCGGGACGTCCAATAGTTTCAGCAAATGACTCTGTGCTGGAACCTATTTCAATTTTTTTGGATAAAATTTTACAGCCTTGTGTTTCAAAATCCTCCTCATACGTAAAAGACAGCACGAGCATGTTGCAATTTCTTAACACTGTACAGTTATCGGATGAATGCTTATTAGTTACATTTGATATTGAATCCCTTTACACAGTTATCCCCCAGGATCAGGCTTTAGTTGCAGTTTCAGAGGCTTTGAAGGTTCATTCACATCCAAAAAGGATTCCCATCTCTTACATTATTGAACTACTTGATTTGACACTAAGTAAGAACTACTTCATGTTTGAGGGGGATTTCTATTTGCAGATCAGAGGAACAGCCATGGGCGCAGCCATGGCTCCAGACATGGCAAACATCTTTGTGGCCAGATTTGAGACCTTGTACATAGAAAATTGTCACTGGACACCCTATTTAAAGTGTTGGAAACGCTATATTGACGACGTGTTCGTCATATGGGAAGGACCGTTATCCATGCTGCAGGAGTTTCATCAATGGCTGAATGGCCTGGAACCTTGCTTGAAATTTACTATGGAGTTCCACCATGACCATATAGCCTATTTAGACATACTGATCCAGAAAAAAGACACTACTTTAGCCACCTCTATATACCGGAAACCAAATGATCGCAATAACTTGCTCCGGTTTGACAGTTTTCATCCAACCAGCTTCAAAACCAATCTTCCCGTGGGCCAGTTCCTTAGACTGAGGAGACTGTGCACGGACCAAGATGATTTCAAAATTCAAGCAAAAGAGACGGCCAATCGATTTCTACAACGTGGTTATCCTACACAATGTGTGAAGAGAGCATATCGGCGAGCACTCTATTCTAATAGACAGTACTTATTTTTGCCTAAAAATCCAGAGCCAGGATCGAACCCACAGACTGTTGTCCTGAAGCATACCGTGCTGTCGGCATCTATCAGCAGAGCCATGAGAACACACTGGAGGATTATTCAGCAAATCCACCCTTTGTTCAATCAACCGCTACGAGTTGCATATTCCCGAGGTAAAAATATTTGCGATCATGTTGTGCGTTCAAATTGCTCCAAACCCATCTTGAGTGTGGAATCAATTCAAGTTTGTGACAAATGTAAATTTTGTCCTTTGAAATCGTCTCAAACACATATTACTACAGCAGCTGGGAGGTCAATTGCACTGCCTGAATTCTCGTGTCACTCTACCCATGCTGTTTATGCGATATTCTGCCCATGCCCTTTAGTATATGTGGGCATGACAAAAAGAAAAATCAAGATTCGCCTCACTGAACACAAATGCTGCATCAACACTAATCGAGTTGAGGAACCCTTGGTCTCTCACTTTAAGGAATTCAAGCATGAATTTGATAATATCAAGTGGACAATACTTGAAATCATTAACCCACATTGGAGAGGTGGAAACCGTGTACAGACACTCAGGCAATGCGAACAAAAGTGGATTTTTCAATTAAAATCAGTGACACCTGGTGGTTTAAACAAGGACATAGAATGGTTTCATTTTTGGTGATTGCCCGCCGAAATCAGGAATCACTTGTCTATCAGGTGGTTACAAAATACCGCTGCATTTAAAATCAGACCGACCCGAGCCGCCTCATTGCTAGAATCAACTAGGCAGGGAGATGGTGTCGCGTTCGGTGAGTCAAACTAACCCAACTTTTTTCCCACTTGCTAAAATACATCGTTAAATATTTCTAAGAAAATTGTAATCGCTGAAATCTCTTCATAACCATAAGCTCTTTTACTTTAGAAAAATTGATGGACCTTCGGCACCTTGTATGAATTTCTTTTGCTTGTACCCCCGCTAAAGATACGGGGATGTGCTGGATCAGGAGAGTTTGGACAAGTTACCCCGACAGCTACGGGATAAGTAACCCCGATAACCCAGAAACAAGGGAAGTTGCCTTTTTAATATATATAGTAAAAAATTCATAAAAAGTACACAAAATTGAATTTTGATGCCTTCCATCTGGACCAATTGATTACATGTGACCCCGTGAAAGTGCATGAGATGCAAGTTTGACTTGTGAGCACTGTGGGTGGTATGATGGTCCTTAAACATACAAGATAAAGTTTCATAGCATTGTGATTGTTTAATTTTTCAATACCACGTGTTTCTATATAGTTCATTTCAATCGTGGGATTTTTCATTAAGATAATTTGTGTGTTTGATAATTGAAATCTCCCATTATTACCGCCCTACCAATTTGGTTAGCTTCCCTAATTTCTCTTAGCATTTCACTGTCTATCTCAACATCTTGGCCAGGTGGATGGTAGTAACTCCTATCACTTTAGTTTTCCCCAATACACATAGGGATTTCTACCCATAAATATTTAATTGCGCATTTAGTCTCATGTAGGATGTCTATCCTGTTGGACTCTATGACATCCCGGACATAAAGCGCTACACAGCCTCCCGTGTGCTCCTTTCTGTCATTGCGATGTTATTTGTACCCCGGTATAGCACTGTCCCATTGGTTATCCTCCTTCTACCATGTCTCTGAGATGCCAATTAAGTCTATGTCATCATTCACTGCTATACATTCTAATTCTCCCATCTTACTTCTTAGACTTCTGGCATTAGCACACAAACATTTCAAAGTTTGTGTTTTGTTTGTATTTTCATTCTGCTTTTTAATTGATAGGGATAAGTTAGAATTTTTTAATTCAGGTGAGTTTTTAGTTACAGGCACTTCGACTACTTTTCTTATTATTGGAACCTCATTGTCAGGATTCCCTAATTGTAATGCGTCATTAGTATCCTTTGAAGATACCTCCCTCCGAACAATGCACTGCTGAGCGAATGTCTGCTTTCCCCTTTGTTCTAGTTTTAAAAGCTTCTTTATCTTCTTTTTAAAGGTTAGCGCCAGCAGTCTGGTTCAACCCTGGTTAAGGTGGAGCCCATCCCTTTGGAAGAGACTCCCCTTTCCCCAAAGGTTCCCCAGTTCCTTACAAAACTGAATCCCTCTTCCTTGCACCATCGTCTCATCCACACATTGAGACTCCGGAGCTCTGCCTGCCTCTGGGGACTTGTGCGTGGAACAGGGAGCATTTCAAAGAATGCTACCCTGGAGGTTCTGGATTTAAGCTTTCTACCTAAGAGCCTAAATTTGGCTTCTAGAACCTCTACCTCCCTTAACTTCCAGTTAACTGACTTGTACAAGACTGAAGACCTTCAATTGCTAATCCCTCAAGATCTGTAACAAGATTCCACTACAAATTAACCTTGAACCATTCTAATGTAAATAATGTAAAAATTAAAAAAAGGTTATTTGGGTGCAGGGGGCACCGTATTCGCTGGAGATTTTTTTTAAAAGATTTTTTTGTTGCTGCCGCTGCCTCGGGCCCACTGTGATTAGAAGCAGGGCTGAGGATCTGGTAATGCTAGAGCCACGAGTTGTAGGAGGAGCTGCAATTTGGGGGCGGGTCATGATCGGGATGGCAGAGGGAGAGTGAGGAGATTGTGGGCGGTGCAGAAGGACCCACGCTGCATCGGGCAGCGCTGCTGCAATCTGAGGAAGGTCCGGCGATGAGGGAGCCATGCAGGGAAGCCTCAGGAGTGAGAAGGAGAAGAGAAATCGGCACGGGAGGGATCAGCTGACTGGCAGTTATCAGCTGAGCTGGAGATTGTGACCGCTGCCGGCGGCCTTCCCCTTCCGTGCACAAGGCCTCGGAGCTGGTGTCGGGAGATGGAGCTGCTGTGGTGAGTACTGATGGGGAGAGAAAAAAGGAGAGGAAATTAAAAAATAAAAAATGTTGCAGTAGGCATCAGAGAGCCTGAGAAGAGCCCTACTGCGAGTATATAGTGCAGGCCACGATTATAGCGGTTAAACTAACGTCATCACTGACGTCAGTGAGAGCCCAATGTCAAAGGGGGGAGGAGGCTACCAATTTATAATAAAATAAAGAAAAATAAGTAATTTTAAAATAAAAAAAACAGCGGTGGCCAGTTAAAGGGACCCAGACCACCTGACTGGGACAAGCTCCACGGTCCTAGGAACTGTCTTAAATATGTTAACTGCCCCGTTGGGAGCTCTAATCATTTATGGGTACAAACAACCTATAAAACTCGAGGGAAAGTTTTGTAAAATATAGGAAAAGTTTATTGAAACTTTAGGGCTTCAGTTTAATTATTAGAAATAATTTTGAGTTTGTAATTTGATTGGGAAACATGTTCTTGATGATTGTGCGGACTGTGTAAGTATTTGGAGAGGGGAAAATACAGGAAAAGTTAAGAATAAATATAAAAATATTTTTAATATGCTTAGGAAGAATTTAAAAGTCTATAAATGGTAAATAAATTAATTAAAAAGCCAATTGGTATGGTCCATACATCCCTAATTGGGGTGGTACATCCCACAACATCTTAAAAAAATAAGCATCTCAATGACAAACAGAAATGCAGGGAGGTGGTAACCATGTAGCCTTGACAGCGGCTTCCCTAGGGACCAGTGATGAGGTAAGCGCAGGTTATTCTAAACCGCAGCGCAGAATTAAAATGAAAAATAAAAGACAGTCTGACTAATAAAAAATGTACCAAAAATTCTCTAAGGCTGAAAATAATCCCCAACAGAAATTCCCTTAGTAATATAAAATAAAAATAGCTAATGGATAGTGCAGCGTACTATGTAATATCGTGACATCAGCAAAAGTAGGGATCTGCTGAGCTCAGAAAAAGAAAAAGCAATTATAGAATTCAACAGTTGTGAGCCAGAAATCTAACTGAGCAGAGGTGCTGTTGAGGTCCTCTGACTTCTAGGCCTATATAAAGTAGAATAAACCCATATAAGTAATGAAAGAACATTCACAATGATAGGAAAGAATGAGTGCATGAGTGAATGAATGATTGTGGGTTCCTGCTAAAGGTAAGGTGATAGGGAAGTTTAAATATAAAGTTTGATGCTGTACCGTGTATTAGCACAGCAATTAGTAGAACCAATACCAGAGTGTGAGTGGTTGTGATCCGTAGTATTGATGAACACTGAAAAATTGAAAATTCAGAGCGGTTCATCAAAGGAAGTGAAGATAACATGGAAGACACACACTATAGTGAAAAGTTGTTAAACATACTGTTGGATGACAGAGGACCTGTTTATACTTGTTCTGCCAAGTATTGAATAGGCTATCCATAAGAAAAAATTCTAGGTTCCATCCTCCTAGCCTAAGTCCATACCTGATATGAGGAATATTTAAGTTTAATGTGACAGGAACAGAAGAATGAATGACTGACTGACAAAAGTTGTATTTTTTTGTTTTGTGAATTGTTCTTCCATATAAAAAGAAAAATAGGGTCATTTTAATTATCTTTTGATTTGTCTTAGTTAGATAGTGACAATAAGTTGTCAAAGACACTTACATATAGGGAACACACTGACTAGCTTACGGAAGACCTGGAGCAGTCTTAGGGAGGAAGCTTCTTTTGTTGATTTTGCTAAAGAATAAGTCAGCAAGAAAAAGAAGAAAAAGGAGAAGACGACAAAAAAGAAAACTGGCCAGCACCGACAGAAGAAGAAACATAAGTGTTGATAACAAAAGAACATTTAACACTAAGCCAGGCCTGAGCACATACAAACATCAGCTTTGAGTTATTAAAGATACCATACAAGAAAAGCCAGTGAAAGAACAGAAAATAAGACAAAGTGAGAAAGGAAAGACTATATTGAAAGAATAAAACTTTACTTACCTGAATAGCAAGGGAAGAATTAGAAATACTGGACCTAAAAATAAAAGCAAAAAGAAAACAAAGAATCAATTCCTTTTAATTAAAAAAAACAAGGTATTGAATATTAAACACTGTATAATAAAAAAAAAAAAAAAAAAAGGGAAACCAAAGAAAAATACTTATCTGATAAGTAGCAGAAGTGGAAGCAGCAAAAAAAAGTGTTTCTGTAATTTGTTTAGTTGTAAGTTGTAATTTCTTTAGGAGAAAGAATAGAAATATATATGTTAAAGTTTAAATATGCACACAAACAGAGCTTATCTTAATTTCCACTTGTGAAAACTATCATCCAAAAAGGAAATACCAACTCAATTATTATTTAACCAAAAGTGCCACTCACCAGAAATATGTCAAATACTAGTCAAATTTTTAGTTAGATTTTTAAGTTAAATTCTTTAGCCGCATCATCAAGCCTGACAGCGTGCCCACCTAGCATTCAAAAGGAGGCCACCCGGTCTTCTAATCATCTGCGGTCACAGTCTTTTTTTCTTCTTTACTTAAAAAAATGTTTGAATATATGGTCACGGTAGTTAATGTGTGTTACTCTTTCTTCAACACTTTCCATATACACACTCAGCTCACTCTCAGCTCGCATTTGAAATCAAATATTATTTACTTCAGCCCAGCTCGACAACCGGCCGATGTTTCACAGAAAACTGCTTCATCAGCTGCTGCGGGTCTTAAAAGTCCATTTTTTAATAATGTGAATATATACACACTGCTCCATGCATATTCATTCAAATTCCTTTCTGATATAAGTTCCTGTAGAACAAAACATCATTATCAAAAACGGTCTTTGACAACTCCTATATTACTTATCTGGTGTTGGCATAAAACTGGACCTTCCAACAGGACGGCTAACGTCTCAAGAAGTATTCAGACAGAAGGAACAGAGACCATCTTTACGTCAAGCGTCGGCTTATAACCAAATGTCATCCAATCACAATCAGAGCAACGTCATTTCGACGTCATCACCATTGTTTTTTTTTTTCAAAGGAATGCGTTTAATCCAAGCTCCACATTTAAGCCTTTGGGATGTAAAGTATCTAAAAAATGTATCCACTTTTGTTTTGCCTGTAGTAGTTTCTTGTTAATGTCTCCTCCCCGCCAATGTGGTAAGATTTGTTCCAAAACAGAAACTCATAATACATGCCCTTTTTCAAGACAATGCATTACAATAGGTGCATTTAAGCATTCCTTTGAAACAAAACAATGGTGATGATGTCGAAAAAAGCAAAGGAATTACTGTTCAACCAGACCTTCCCCTAGTCTGTTTACTAGGAAAGAACTAAGTTCCACTATCCCTTAACATTAAGCCATTACAACGGCACACAATAATATGTCTAGTGTATCTGCTAACGTACCTATTAGTCTACTAAAATTGATTGTATCCTGCTTTGAGACCATACCTGGAAAAAAACATAATATCAAATGTTTGTAAATAAATAAAATAATGGAGGATGTAACAGATTAAATCTACAGACAACTCACCAGAACTGGATAGCATCCTCTCCAGAGTTCTTTTAGAACTAGTAATCTGTAACCTACCATTTAAAAGTCACAATACCTGAAGACTGGAAGGTGGCCGATGTGATGCTGATTTTTAAAAAGGGCTCTGTGGTGATCCGGGAAACTATAGACTGGTGAGTGACATCGGTGCCAGGCAAAATGGTAGAAGCCATTCTTAAAAACAAAATCACCAGCCATATAGATAGACATAACTGGGAGAATAGCCGAGCAAATCTTCACAGGCTGGAGATTGTTTAATAACTGGGAAATTAAGAACCCTAATATTAATGCCTCTTAAAGAATTTTCTATATTTTCCATCTTTTTAACCTAAACATTTTCAGAATGCACCAAATTAGCTGAGGCTAATCTTTTTTCAACAATGTTTAGTCTCTTTTTTTCAGTATTCATAATACACTTGTTAGTATCCATATATATCTGAGATAATGTAACAATTGCAGACTCTATTGAGACTAGTGCTTCCCAGACCACATCAAGAGTTATCTTTAGGTTTCAATAGAAAAGGGCCTGAAAGAGCCGCATGCTCACCCTTCCAGTGATTCCAGTGTCAGTGTCCCGATTCGAGTCCAAGTTTGAAACAGCAGAGCAAGTTTGTTCCAATAAAGAGGGGGGCAGATAGGCCATAGAATGGACCTCCAAAACCTCTTCTGCTGCAATGTTCCCCTTGGATCCTTCTCCCATGGCTCCCAAATCAATCTCCTGGATTGCAGGTCGTACGGTGGAAACGGCTGAAGTAGCCATAGTAACAGCGACAGTCACTGCACTTGGCTGATGGGGTGGGGTCGGCGACTCTGGCACGCTGGGGCTTAGCGAGATCTCCTCGGCTGTGAGAGGAGACGTTCGCTCCACGTCCCCTCCTTCAGCAGCCCTTGCTCCCGGCATGTTCGGCGTCGAGGAAAAGAAGCTCTCAATTCTTCGCTGGTTAAGATCCGAGGTATCTAGACTGCCAGGCTCTCGCGGAGCTTGGCTTTGCGCTTCATATGCAGCATAAGGAAATTGAAAGGTAACAGTGGTAAAGCAAATATACCGAGGAAACTGGAGAGCGTTCTGATCCTGGCTCCTCAATCGTCCGCCTTCTTGGCTCCTCCCCCAAAATACAAGGTGTTTCTAATTGACGGACAATTTGCAGAGTCTTCCATGGGTTGCCATTGCATCATGACGTAAACTGGTCATGGGAAGCTGTGCTGGAAGAACGTATGCTTGTAGTCACGCCTGGAGGGGCGAGCCAGCATGGGCAGAGTGTGAGCAAAAGTGGAAAAAGGCCCAGGTTTCGGGCCATGTGGGACCTGTGCCCTTATTTGTTGCTTCTGTGTAGCATTCTGCCTCTGGCCTCTGCCCTCCATGGCCTGACGTCAGTTAGTGCTACTGACCCTGCTGCCATGGACTCTCTTCTTCAATCCTCACGGATCAATAAGCTATTTCAACGATGCTGGGCTCCATAGTACAGAGTACCGCATGATTCAATCAGCTCATCACTGAACTGCGTGGATGGAAGAGAGATACCTTTAATAGAACTGACACCATCGGCACTGGGCATGGAGAAGGCAGAAAAGAGAAGCATTAAGCTGAAGTGAGATGGAGGAGCATAGGGACTGACCAAATTTGAGGGCAGGGAAGACGGCAGTGATCTGTGGATTGAGGGAGAGTAAGAGATTTGGAATTGGAGGAGAGTGGTGACTTGGAAATTGGGTGGGAGAAAGGGAGGAGGGAGAATAGGGGCTGTAGAGTTGGCAAGCAATAGGGAATTGGGTGGGTGACTAGGGAAAGGGAACATGGGAGTTCTGAAATTGGGGGAGAGCATGAATTTGGGAATTGGGAGGGAGAATGTGGGAAGGGAAAGCAGAGACACTGGGATTAAGTGGAGAGTGAGAACTAGGGATTAGGGAGAGTGGGGATATATGAGAATTGGAGGGGAAAATAGGGAAAGAAAGAACAAGGAGAACGGGCATTCGGGCCTGAATTGGGACGGGAGAAAGCAGGGATGCAGTGATTACATGGTGATTATTGGGCCCCTCCGCGATAAAATATCATGGCTTTGTGAATCTGGACCGTAGACATTTATCCCCCTGACAACTTTAGTCAGGTAAATTTTCTTTTAGTTGCTTTTCTGAATATTGGCCTACTGTTTTTCCTTCCGTTCAGCATCACAGTAAAACAAAACATTTTCTTGTTAAATTAGTTAAAAGTGGTGTTGTAACCAATGATCAATATAGTTCTCCAACTTATCTAGCATCATATGATTGACATTTACTTTTCTAGGGAATCATTTTAAGTTCATATGAAGAGAAGGATACAAGTGTTAGTGAACTAATACTAAGCTACCTAAACGGCCCTTATAGAAGTGTACCAGAAAAGTGACTGACACAGACAGACTGAACCAATGGCCCTGGGTGTGTAAAATCAGAGGATCCTGCAAAGGAGCCACAGGGACTCTGAATCAGCAGAAAATACTAACTGAAGCAAAGTTAGAGTTACCCACCTCTAGTATTAGGTGTGTCTCAAACAGAGGGTTGTATATAAGGAACTCTAGCATGACACACCTTTGTTGGTCCAACAGCCCAGAGTTTGCTCTGTGATTTCCTGTTACCTGGCTTTGTTCCTGTGGTTCCTATGCTACATTCCTGGTTCTTGCCCGTCTTGGTCCTCAGCTATTCTCCTGGTTCCTGCTTCTGTTCCAGTCCTGGTCTTTGGTCCCACTCCTAGACCCTAATCTCCCTTAGGGCAGAGGAATGCTTCCTCCTGGATGTCCGGCCTCTCCCAGGTACACCCCTGCCCAGACACCATACTTCTCATTGTCTCCAGTGGAAAGATCCAGGACATTAACATCGATGATATTAATGGAATAGCACTGCAGTATGCATCCTCAATGCAAGAAGACTGCAATCATAGTGTCGTGTACCAGGGAATCGGCACGGACTGCCTTGTGCCCACATGAAGTGTCCCAATCTCACAATACAATATTTATCTTCTTTTTTTTCTGATTAGTTATGCTTGAAGACAGGGAAAGCTTTAAGTGTCTATGTACTAACTAAGCCATATTAAAACGGACTGTAAATGCTCAGATTTTAATGCGGTCATTAATGTTGGAATTAATGCCTGATGTACTAAAGGAAGAAATGTATTGAGTATATTGGGCATTAAACACAGGTTTTAGCAGTAGTCCCACATGTTGAGGGGCATGGTACATCCTCAGTTTTGGTACCAACAAGGCAGGAGGGAACTATGCTTGCTTCTGCCTCCATCTCTTGCAAGACAACCTTGGAAGGGGTAGGCCTTGAAAAAGGGTCATTTGCCCCTCTCTGGATTTTAATGTTGAGTTACATACACCGCTTTGAGCAATGTGATGAGGTGTGAGGAAGCAGTCAATAAATACACTAGATAAAGGCTAATCATTTTTGTAGCCATTTCACTGATTTTGATATCCCTATTTATTCTTGTTTGGTCTCCCCCTCCCAGAAAAATATTCCACAGGCACTCATAGTCAGGATGGGGCAATAGAGTCCCACTGGCCCATTCTCTTACATGTTGGGGCTAGGGGGCAATGGAGGCCCCCTCATCAGGGTTTCCATTAGCCTCAAAAGTTTAACTAATGCTAAACCTAACTAAACTTCCCAGAGGGATAGTTAAGTGTCAGCATTAACAGCATGTTAATACAAATCGTGCTGCTTTACATAATTTGTGCTAACACATTTTAAATTATTCATAATATGCGTAGCATACATTTGCATGCTAAGCAGATAATTTAACTTTATTTGCATTAGACTGTGTTACATCTGCATTTACATTAATGCAGATGAATATACTATAAGAACATAAAATGTTGCCTTACTGAGTCAGACCAAGAGTCTATCAAGCCCAGCATCCTGTTTTCAAGAGTGGCTAATCCAGGCTATAAGTACCTGGCAAATACCCAAACACTAAGATCATCCTATACTACTGATGTCAGTAATAGCAGTGGCTATTCCCTATGTCAACTTGATTAATAGCCGTTAATGGACTTCTCCTCCAGGAACTTATCCAAACTTTTTTTAAACCCAGCAACACTAAGGTGTAGATTTTCAAAGGGTTGTGCGCATAAGATATGCGCGCAACCCGGAGATCACGTGAGCCAGCGGGGAAGACGGATGTGGGTGCCCTAGCTCCGGTTGCCGGCCCCTAATCCTCGCCCATCCCGGGCCCACCCAAACGATTAGCCCCACTAATTGGCTTGATCAGCACGATATTACAGCTCTCCATATTGTCCCGGACAGCGATCATGGCGACCAGAATGGTTCGTAAGGAAAAGGACAGGGAGAAGGTTAGAGGCGCTGAGCCGCCATCTTCCCCGGATCGCCCGCAACAGGGCCTGCCGGTGGTAGGCCCTGACCTTGAGCAGATCAAGACGGCAGTCACTGCGGCCATTGGCCCCGAACTTAAGGCCATTGCGGACCAGTTAGCCGAGTTAACGCAGTCGATCGCGGGCTATGAGGCACGCTTCGGGGAGCTGGAGACGAGGGTGTCTGAGACACAAGACGACCTCGTGGTGGCGAAGAGGGATATCGGGGCCCTACAAACCACGGTGGCGCAGCAGGCTCAACGCTTGGAAGATCTCGAGAATCGGTCGAGGAGGTCGAATATTCGTCTCATCGGCCTCCCGGAGTCGATTTTAGACGTTAACTTACCGGCTTATCTAGAGAAATGGCTCCAAGAACAGCTCAATCTGTCATCTCAAAATGGCCCGTTGAGGGTGGAGAGGGCGCATCGCTTGGGCCAAAGGCAGGCCGAACAGGCCAGACCGCGCCCCGTGATCGCTAAGCTGCTGAATTACGCTCATAAAATTGAGATCCTGCGGGCCTTGCGGGGCGGCCGGAGTCTGATGTCGGACGGGTGCAAGATTCTTCTGTTCCAGGATTTTTCATCCGGGGTCTCCCAGCATCGGCGCGCCATGGCCCCGCACTGCTCGCAGCTCATTAACCTGGGCCTCCGGGCGACCCTCATCTACCCCGCGAGACTGCGAGTGGCGACGGCCGCTGGAGTTAAGTGGTTGGAAACCCCGGAGGCGGCCAAGATCTTTGTCGAATCAACCAAAGCTGATGCTCCGGCGAACGGGTGAGCGGACATGTAAGGGCACACGTGGTCGGAGAGCTGAAGGTATTGCTGAGGAGCGTTGGCCTGCAAACTGCTTGCAAAGAGTAATCTTTTTTTTTTTTTTACTGCACCTCAATTTAGCCCTGTCCTGGGTTTTTTTTTTTCTTTTTTACTTTGCTTTGTATGGCCGATTATCCTTGCTGAGTGGTAGACAGTGGCCTGGGGTCAACGAGGTGCTGACACAGGCTCGTATTTCGGCCCTAGTAGCTATGTGCTCCCTTATCATTGGAACTTTTCTTTTTTTTTCAGTTGGCACTACCTTGTTGAGGGACAGACCAGACTTGTGGCGTTTTTTTTTTGTTTTTTTTTCTCCTTTTTAATTATTGTTTTTTTTAATTTTTCTTCTTCCCCCTTTATCAACATCATGGGGGAGCCTCCCTTACAGTTTTGCCTGGGACTCCGCCGTTGGATTGATTGCTGCCTATTGAAGGGGACCACTGCTTATATGGCTCACTGTACTGCATTCCCGTTTCTCTTTTGTATTATATGACCACCCTTGGGGTTTCTTTTACTGTATTTCGAGACGGGGGTGCGGGGACACCAGGATGGAAACTGCACTTGTTATTAAAGTACTTATTGTCCACCATGATTTTCACCCCTGCTATAGAGTGCTTTTCTTATGCTGCATTTCCGGTGGGTATCGCTTCTTCTTGCTCTGTGCTTACTCTGTTCACTGTATGGGGGCTTTTTCTTTTTTATTGCTATTATTATTTCTTTTTCTTTTGCTGCCATGTACCAGGAGGGTTGCTTATTAGAGACGGCCTTGGTGGGGGCCTGGAGATGCAAGCAGCGGGAAATGGTGGGGGGGGGGGGGGGGGGGGAGGGGGGGACGGCATGTTAGGAGCCCACCCGTGTAGGGGAAGGCTACGTGATCTCCACTCATACAGCACGGGCTTATGTCTAGCTTGGTGCTGGGTGGTTTGGGGAGACATGTGGGGGGGGGGGGGGGATGGGGAGGGGGAGGGTTGGGGGAGGGGGGGGGGACCATCGTCGACTGTATTTTGCGGGAAACATTCCTTGAACTATTTTGTCACGGTTCTTGTCTTCGGTCTTCTGTAGTAGTGTTTGGTGCCTGGGCTCCGGCTGGGAGGGTTCAGGTGAGTTTTTCAATTTATGCTCTGCTTTGTATACCCGCTTATGGTGTGAGACTCTAGTAATTCCACTCGTGTAGTGTCCTGGAATGTTTGTGGCATAAACTCTCCTGTTAAACGTACTAAAATCTTATCCCATCTCAATAGGAAGGGAGCCCTGGTGGGTTTTCTACAAGAGACTCATCTCACTGATAGCGAGCACCTGAAACTTCGTAAATATTGGGTGGGACAGGTGACTTACGCCTCGGCGACGACCCGGTCAGCGGGTGTGGCTATCTTGTTTCATAAGAATTTGCCGCTGCAGATTAGTAAGGAAATTAAGGATCCGGAGGGGCGTTTTCTTATAGTGGTGACCGAAGTTTATCAGCGGCAAGTGGTGTTCTGCAATGTCTACGCACCAAATACATACAACGCTAAGTTCTTCCGGACGATAAATCGGCTGCTTCTCCCCTACTTGACTGATACTATTATTGTAGGAGGGGACTTTAACACAGTTAAGGACCCTCAAGTTGACGCCTCGCATGTGACTCGGCGGGAGGTGGGGATGGGGAAAGGTATTGAGTTGTTGGAATCCTCCTTACAGTTGGTAGATGTGTGGAGGACGCTCAATCCGGGGGTTAAAGAGTTTACCCACCTGTCTCGGGTGCATGCGACGTACGCCCGTATCGACTATCTCTTACTGAGTGGCCACGCTTTTCCACTGGTGGGGGAGGCCGGTATTGAAACTATTGTCATTTCCGATCACGCCCCGGTATGGGTGGATCTCCAATTCATACCAGTACCGCCGGGGGGGAGGACTTGGAGATTCCCCTATTTCCTAGCTGATGACCCCAAATTTCAGAGTTATCTTTTGGACAAATGGTCTGATTATGCGCTCCTGAACAAGGTACACGAGGAGGATCCCTCTTTGTTTTGGTACACGGCTAAGGCCGTCCTACGTGGGGATATTATTTCCTATGTGGCCCATAGACGGAGATCCATCAATGCGCAAGTTCTACAACTTACTGATCAATTACGGCGGGTAAAAACCCAGCTCCTGTGTAACAATACCGGTCCTCTTCGCGACCAATATTACTCTTTGCAATGTAAGTTGAATAGTGTTTTACATTCTCGGGCTAAAAGGAGTATATTGTACTATCAGTTTCAATTGTACAGATATGGAAATAAGGCCGGGAAGCTGATGTCTAATTTGATCAGGGCCTCTAAGGGGGCGCGATATGTGGCGGGTTTGAAGAATGCGTCCGGTCAGGTTGAAAACCGCACTCCGACTATCCTAACTCTCTTTCGTGATTACTACGTTAAGTTGTATAGTGCGGGGGACTGGAATGAGGACAAATGCTCCAGGTTCTGTGAAGCTATAGCCCTCCCTGAGCTTACATTAGAGCAGCGGCAGAAGCTTAATGCCCCCATCACTGATTTGGAAATTAGGGGTGGTATCCTGCATTCCAAACGGTTGAAAGCCCCCGGACCGGACGGCTTTACGGCTGAATTTTATCGCAGTGTGATTGATAAAGTTAGTAGCCCTATGAAGGCTTTTTTCATGGATATAATTACAAAAGGTGGATACCCGCCGCAGATGAACACGGCCCATATCACTATGATTGTAAAGCCGGGGAAGGATCCCCAGCGGGTAGAGTCATATCGGCCGATTTCCCTGATTAACTACGATCAGAAGTTGTTGGCTAAGATTTTGGCAGATCGACTGGCAGGTGTCCTCCCAGATTTGGTAGGGAACCATCAGGTGGGGTTCGTACGCAAACGCTACATCCTTTCGAATGTTCGGAAAATTCTTGCGGCCCTTGAACTGGGTCATTACTTGCAGACCCCATCCATTACGATCAGCTTTGACGCGGAAAAGGCGTTTGATCGGGTGGAGTGGCCATACCTGTTTTATGTCCTCCGCCGTATGGGCTTTGAAGGGTTTTTTCTTCGGGCGGTGCAGCTGCTTTATACAGATCCTCAAGCTTCCATTTTGGTTAATGGGGGCTGTTCGGCTCCCTTCCCTATTAGGCGGGGAACGAGACAGGGGTGTCCCCTTTCCCCCATGTTATATGTGCTGCAGTTGGAGCCCCTCCTGTTGACCATTCAAAACACGAGGGGGATACGTGGGGTCCGGCTCCACAATACCATCTTTAAATGCGTGGCATTTGCCGATGACTTATTGGTGTACTTAACGGACCCTCAGGCTTCGCTTTCCCTATTACTGGAAGTTATGGGAAACTTTGGGGAGTTTTCGGGACTGCGTATTAATTGGGGGAAGTCTATGGCGCTTGCTGGCCCGGGGGCGGTGCGAGAGACCTGGACCGGTTCGTTTCCTTTGCAATGGGCTTCCCCTACGCTTCGATACTTGGGTATTAATATATCGGCGAACCCAGCCAATGTCTATTCGGACAATATTCCCTCGCTCCTTCAGATGACGATGGATTTATTGCAACGTTGGGGGCCGCTGCCTTTGTCCCTTATTGGCCGAGTGAACTTATATAAGATGGTGGTTTTGCCCAAGTGGCTCTACGTTTTGCAAAATCTACCAGTCCATCTAGCCCGTCCAGATAGGAGGGCGTTGGATAAGGCCCTGGGACGTTTTCTCTGGAAGGGGGGCAGGGCTCGTGTACCATTAGAGTGGCTGAAGAGGCGCTGGGGAGCTGGGGGTTTAGGGGTCCCGGACCTGCAGCTATATAATCTGGCGTGTAACGCACGTATTCTCCGGGACTGGCTGTTAGATGAGACGGTTTTCACGTCATTGGAGGCAGATAGGGCGAGTACTTTCCCTATTGCCCTCCCTTGTGCGCTGCAGTTGGAGCGGCGTAGTTTACCTTATGTGTTCACGAACTCTGTTTTGGTTGCGCCTCTTAGACAAACGTGGGAGACACTTACTAAAAAATTACATTTACCCCGAATGTGTGCCTATCTATTATCTGTTGTGGGAAATCCTGATTTTTCTCCGGGCACTCAATCGAGAGCTTTCAGGAGATGGTATGGGCTGGGGGTCACCTATTTGGGGAACCTATATCATTCTGAGGGGCGACGACTCACCTGGCCGGAATTCCGGGAATTATACGGCATGGCGAGTAAAGACGTCTTTCCCTATATGCAATTAGATCATTATATTAAATCTTTACCGCAGGCTTTTCTGCAACTACGGGTCTTTCAGCGGGTGGAGGAGTTTTTGCACCTTTCCCAGACTAAAGCCCCTTCCCTTTCTATGTATTATAAAGGTTTAACTAGGCTTGACAGTTTGGATTTTTTTGAGATCCTGGCAGCCCGTTGGACTGCAGACGGGGAGTTCCATATGACAGCCACTGTGTTACGAACCTGCTATCGTGGGATCTCTCAGATCACGAGCAACAGTGCTTATCGTGAACTGCTGTTTAAATTTTTAGGACGGGCGTACATTTCACCACAGCGAGCATTTCAACAGCATATTGCGATTTCAGCGTGCTGTCTTCGATGCCCGGGCTGTACAGGTACGCTGACCCATGTTTTCTGGTCTTGTCCTGCGGTTTTGCGGTTCTGGTCCCGTATTGCTAAATATATAGCGGGGATATTGGGGGTTTCTATCCCCATAGAGTCCCGGTGGCTGCTGTTTGGTTCTATCCCGGAGCTGCGGCTCCGTGAATTGGGCACTCGCCTTTTTATACAAAAGGCGAGCCTGGTGGGGAAGAAGGTCATTCTTGGACAATGGCGAGAGGTAGATCCACCCTCCTTTTGGGTGTGGAGAAACCTATTGTTTAATATGATGTATATGGAATCTCTTTCTTCAAAGGGTCCTCCACAACTGCGTAAGAGATTCTTGGCCGTTTGGGAACCATATATCCAATCGCTCCCACACCGGGCTCGGAGCCGAATTCTTAATGACTGATGTCGGTTGACATGACCTGCTGGAGTTTCCTATTGCTTCACTTTCACTGCTGGACCTGGACTTGATTTGTGTTGGTCAGGACTCCCGTGAAGGAATCTATTGGACTGGATCGACGGGGGTTGGAGGGTGGGGGGGCGGGCGTATGGGGGTTCTGGTTGTTATTGTTCTGACTGCTGTCAGTAATGCTGGGGGCGGCGGCAGAACAAACCGCACCCAGACAATAATGTGTTGCTGTTATGTTTTCAGACAAAGTTAATAAAAATGTTTAAACATAAAAAAAAAAAAAAAAAGATATGCGCGCAACCCCAGAAAACCTACCCCTGCCGCCCCCTGCGCGTGCCGAGTCTATCTTACATAGACTCGGCGGCGCGTGCAAGCCCGGGACGTGCGTAAGTCCTGGGACGCGCACAAGTCCCGGGGTTTCGTTAAAGGGGCAGGAAGGGGCGTGTCCAGAGGCGTGTCGGCAGTCCAGGGGCGTGTCCGGGTGTGGTCCAGAGTCCTCCGCACAGCGGCCTGTGCCGGGGGATGGCAAACCGGCAGGTGTAACTTGTACAACAAAGGTAGGGGGGGGGATTTAGGTAGGGCTGGGGGGAGGCAGAAGGAAAGTTCCCTCGGAGGGAACAGAGGCAGGCTGCTCGGCTCGGCGCACGCAGGTTGCACAATTGTGCACCCCCCTGTGCGTGCTGACCCTGGATTTTATAAGGTGCGTGCAGTAGCTAGCATGTTATAAAATCGGGCATAGATTTGTTCGCGCCAGGTCGCGCGAACAAATCTACACCCGCGCGTAAATTTAAAAATCTACCCCTAAGTGCCCTGGTATGCATTCAGTAATACAGATAATTAATGAATGTTAAGGCCAGTGTTAGGCTAATGAAATTTAGTGCATGCACCCTTTGAATTCTAACAGGTACAGAGCAATATAGTGACACTCCGACTGTATATTGTCTAATATACAATATGGGCCAGATTTTCAAAAGGTTACGCACACCGGGCCTATTTTAAAAAGGCCCGGTGACGCGCATAAAGCCCGGGATGCGTGAAAGTCCCGGGGCTTGCAAAAAAGGGCGGGAGTGGAGCGGAGGCAGGGCCAGAGGCCTCAGACACAGCGGCCATTTGCCGCTGTGTCAGAGATTGCGTGCCGGCAGTTGGCCAGAACGCACAACTTACTTCAGCCCCAGGGCTGAAGTAAGTTTTGAAATAAAAAAAAGAAGTCATAAAAGGTAGGGGGGAAAGGGCGGGGGGGTAGGGAAGTTCCCTCTGAGGCTGTTCCGATTTCGGAGTGGTCTGGGAGGGAACAGGGGAAGGCAGCGCGGCTCGGAGCAGGCTCGGCGCGCGCGCAGGGTGCACAATTGTGCACCCCTTGCGTGCGCCGATCCCGGATTTTATATCATGCGCACGCACCAAGTAGCGCACGCACATGTAGGCCCTGCGCGCTTCTTTTAAAATCTACCCCTATATGTATAGCACAGAAATAGAGATATTTTGGTCAATGCTTGCAGCCAAAGGAATTTATAACAAGTTTGATTGTTGCAGAATCACCGTCTCTGTTATTTGTTCCCTTGGCTTGGATTTTGTAGTAGAAGGAAAAGAACTAGCAGAAACACCTCCATAAAGAAAATTGTTTGGTTTTTTTTTGAGAGAAGGCTTTGGTGATAAGGAAAGAATAGGCACAGCCACAACGATTACCTCATACAAGGGATTCTATCAAATGGTATGTGACAAGATCTCCAGCAGTGGTACAACACAGGAAGCCACTGAAAGCAACAATCTAGCACAGTCCTTGAATAGCACTCACCTTCTGCCTATTGACCAACAAAACAGTGGTCAGAGATACCAACCTCCCTGGATTGTGAGAGCTGACATTTTTAGAAACCTTAGTCCAAGTTTCCCAGTGCTGGTGATAATGATGACAGGACAGTATTACTTTTGAAGGTGCTGTTGATAGCCTGGTATTGGGCTCCTGGCATCATTGCTGCTGATGAGGGAATGGCACCCATTTCTCAGAGTGTTAATGCCTATCCAACAACATAACTGTCCTCGTATTGCAGATTTCCATATTGCCTTAATGCAAGTTTGGTGATGTATGAGTGATTGGCACCTGTTCAGTTTCTTATTATTTTGCTTACCTGATTTATGTTTTTGTGACTGCTTATTAATTGATTGTATGATTGATTGGAAATGTGGAGAGTTATTTTTAAACTGTTTTTAATAAAGAAGGCTTGAAAAATCAGGCCCACAATGTGAAGACTCTGGAGGGGAAGAGGCAGTGATGAAGAAATAATATTTCCAGATTATACAAATAAGGTACTATTTTTCAGTCACCAAATTCTGACTGCTTCAAAGCGTAGGGGAATGTTATTTTTCCATGTTCTTTGTTGCATTTGATGGCTCGTGGGGACAGCCTGCGAGCCATTGCCCTCACCTTCACAGACA
The DNA here is from genome assembly GCF_901001135.1 of Rhinatrema bivittatum. Classification (NCBI taxonomy): domain Eukaryota; kingdom Metazoa; phylum Chordata; class Amphibia; order Gymnophiona; family Rhinatrematidae; genus Rhinatrema; species Rhinatrema bivittatum. The sequence goes on from NC_042615.1 coordinate 662,157,493, forward strand.
GCATGCTCCGGTTGGCCGCTGCTGTCCCCGAAGTGGCTGGACACCGCCGACCCCTCTCGTGGCAGGAGGCCACCAGATGCCATCGGCTCCTGCCTCTTCCTGCACCCCTTAGGCGCACGCGAGCCTGATATCAGCCTTTTTAAAAGGGACTGCAGACGGAAAGTGCTGCATCCCCTATTGATGACATCATCCTCTTCGCCCTATAAAAAAATAAAATAAAAAGAGTAGATCCCTCAAAGCATTCTGTCTCAGCAAAGGTCCTCCTACATTCTGCAGTGCATGTTGCTTCCTGCCTGTTCCAGCCTTTCATCTGCTCAGCCTGCTCCAGTCCTATCCATCCCTCTTCCTCTCCCTCAGACAGATACATGGTTCTGACCCTTGCCTGGACTCTCGCTACACCTGATCGCTACCTGCCTCTGACCCTGGCCTGGACCCTCGATATACCTGACCTCCACCTGCATATGACCTTCGCCTGGCCTTGGCCCACGACCCTTGTCATCAATAGAGACCCTCACCTAAGTCCTGCCGACCCCAGCACCCAAAAGCTCAAGCCGTGGGGAAGTGAAGCTCCTAACCAGTCTCTGCCTGCTGGTGGTGAGAATCTGCAGGGCTCCTCCCTGCAGGCAGAGCCAATATCTTCCCAGTCCAAGGGCCCATAGACACAACATTCTTCTTCTTGCAAACTTATATTATTCTCTCAAAGGCTTGAGGATGTTCACTCAGCTGCTGCTTTTTATTGTATCAAATTTTGAAAGTACTTAAGACACAGACACAGCTACATTAGATGCATTATTTTACACGGGAACATGGCTGAATTAGCATATTAGATTCTCTTAAGAGGAAAATCTAGCAGGAAGAAGTTAGTGTAAACTCTTCAAAACGCTAAACTGAAGCATTGCTCTAAAGTCACCCTTTTCTCTCCCCTCCCCCAAATAATTGTAATTCTGTTATTTTTCAGCTAAAAACATTGAATTTACTTTTAAGGTGGTCTGTTTCATGTTCATTGTGTCTCTTTTTCTCTTATGCAACACTTTTTTTTTTTTTTTAAATTCTTCTGTCTTTTCTCTCTCTTGCTACCCCTCTATCCCCTTCTTTCTTCCTTCCCTTCCACTTCAATCCTCTTCCTCTCTCCTTTCTCACTCTCTCTGTTCTTGTCCTATATTTCCCCCTCTGTTGCTTCTCTCTCTAGTCCCTGCAACAGAGCACAAGTTTTCCCAAGACAATTTATGGTCTATGTCATAAAGAAAAAGGTGATTTTCTTAACTATTTTATAACATTGGGAGTAAATTTTCAAACGAAACATGATAGCAATAAACGCTTATCAAGAGATTGGGATTAAGGTATACAACAAAGATACAGGAACATAGAATTACCCACAGGTATATCCATTTAAATTGCACAAAATAAGCATAAAATAAGTTCACAAAACCAAGTCATCCCATTATAAGGAAATAAGGAGGGAGAATCCTTTTAACATTGTTCTTAACTATTTTAAGTATGTATGATACTATAGCAGCTTTAGCACTGTAGGTGGCAGTAATGGTCCACTTATCTAGTTGCGTATGTAGAACAGGGAATCTGCACAGTCATACAATATAAATGTTGTGTCATCTCTTCGCAGAACTTAAGACTTAATTCACCTCTCTTAGGACTTAGAAAAATGTATGGCAAACAGTTTTTCACTGCATTGGATTTCTGAAAATGGCTGCTGAGGACACCTATGCATCTTGGAAAAGCCAAATAAGCCTCCTCTGTTTGCAGTTTAAGTCAATGCTTACTCCATTATAATATGCATGAGCCTCATTATATATGTTTTGGTAATGTCAAAAATATATGGAATAAGATGGAAAAAGTGCACAGACCTTATGCACAATGTTAGCGTGAAGTGAAGGCAAGAAGCTAACAACTCTTGCCCACATCCTTGTCAGCCTCATGCTCTCAAGCAGATATGTGCTCCTGCTTCATAGGAAATAAGGGAGAAAATACAGTATGACAGTACACATAAAAAACGCATTATTTACCATAAAAAAAATATGCAATGGCTTAGGAAAGCGTAAAACATTAAGAATCAATGTATGTACTCAAAGTAAAAAAATAAAAATTTCACATATTTGATGTTAGTTTTACTGTATGTTATGTTTTTATGAGTGTTTTGTTGTATCCCACCACAAATGCTGGAGTTATAAATCTTTTAAAATAAATACATTAAAATAACTATAGTTTACACCTTCTATTTAATTGCTGAACAGCTCCCCAATGTCAGCTCAGATGAGAAAGCACACCTTTCTCTTACTCAAAAGATTCAATGGCCTCTTCAATGTCTTTCTGACTTGACAGCTCATAGATGTATTAAGCACCCAACCCAAGACAACAAAGCTAGAGGCAGTGCCTCATGTAAGAGATCCATTTCTCTCACACCTGCCCTACAAAATTTTGTCCAGGGCAACCCCACTAATCATGTGTTCATACAGCAAGCTCTCTTTTCATGTATGTTATTCATGGCAGGACCATGAAAACATGATCAGCATATCCATCACTCACATTGGGAAAAGGAGCAATCTGTTCAGGACCCCATCTCAACTCCCACTTCTACTATTCTTACAGGGATACTACATGTGGTAAGAAACGCAGTCAACAATGGCTTGGAGAAAAGTCATGACTGTAACAAGACAAGCTCTCACAGCAAAGTCTGAGGGAGAGAGAATAATTGAATAAAGCACATTTTCTATCCCAGGAAATAGTTCTATTTTATGGGATCTGCTGAGTACTTGCAACCCGGACTGGCCAGTGAAGTCAGGATGCTGGGCTCAATATACCTTAAGCTCACCTATCATGGTACTTCTTATTTTCTTATATAAAAGAGTCAATTTGATAGCAATTTCAAGTTTGTAGGACTGGAGCAATGATGTTCCTATGGACAGTGATAGAGCTAAAATGGTGATCTGAAAGTGAGGGAGAAGAGAGAGTTTTTGATAGATGTCAGAGCAAAAAAGTATGAGCTAGTCTCAAATCAACAGATTGCTGAGATGAAAGGCAGGAGCATTGTTTCTGAGCCACATGGTGACTATATGGAAGGGTAGTCAAGCAAATAGAGCAGGCTTGCTTGTTTATTCTCCCAAGCCTAGACCTGCAACCCCGTCCTTGAGGATCCAGAATGGTCATCGGGAACTCAAAAGGGGTTACTGGGAAGAGTATAGCAAAGGGCATAAACTACCATCTGCCTGGACAGGATGAAGAATCAGTGAAATGCTATCAGAAAGGCAAATAAAATTGACAACACAATAATATTTATTTATTTATTTTTAGATTTTTATATACCGGTGTTCCTGTATTAAAATACAGATCACATCGGTTAACATTGAAACATAAAAATTATGCCAAGAGGCGGTACATATAACAAGGTTATAGAACTTGGAAAACATGGAAAACAGATTCGAATAATAACACTGATAAACTTGCAAAGTCTCTGAGAAATCAAATATGGGGAAAATACAATTATAGTAAGAGTTGTAGTGTCTAAAAATAAATTACTCCCCTAAAAAATATCTTATTAACACAATAAGGGTAAGTATATAGTCAATTTCAAATAAACCTAAATACATACATTCAAAAAATGTTTTATTAATTTAAACATCTTATATGATAATTTATATCAACATTCAAGTTTATACTAACAATCAAGAATAAAAACAATTTTTATATATCCAGTGTTTGTATGACAAAGTATAAAGAATACCATACAAATATAAGACATACAAATAAAATAGAAAATGTTCTACCTTATATCATGCATAACCAAGCACACATCCACACAAAAGTAATATAATCAAGAATAAATAAATAAATGCAACTCTGCAACAATCACTATACTCTCTCAAATACATAAACCCTTCTTTGAAAAACAACCAAAACTTCAATCCAACTTTCTAATGCATAAGTACTTCTTGAAAAGGCAACAAAATCTTCAACCCAAACCATAGATCTTTATTTAGGAAATGATCCCCAAATTTTCATCCTAAAGTGTAAATCCTCATTAAGAACAAAATCCTGACCAGGGCCCAAGTTTCACCTCAAAAGAGCACTGTCCATTGCTCCTACCATGTGACAGGGGCCGACCAATGGCACCGGTAGTCCCTGTGACATAGTGAGGGCAAAGGCTATCGGCGCCATTTTGAATGCCGACAGCCCGAGTGCAGGAGATCGCACCAGGACCCCCGCTGGACCACCAGGGACTTTTGGTAATTTTGGGGGGGTCAGGAAGGTGGGGGGGTTTATTCGTTAGATACATTGTATTCGTGGGGGTTCACCATATGTTTTGTGACCCCACGAATACAACAAATAGGGACATATACGTTGCGGATTGCCAATACGTCGAAAACGAATGCACACCCCTATTGGAAACTCTTGTAGCTGCCTAAACATCAGCTGATTATCTCCTCCACCTAACCTGAGGCTTCTAAGTTCCCCAGAGCTTTTCTTTTTTTTTTTTTGCCAGCACTGACATCAGCTCTGGGACACCCCAGCTTCTTAAAGTCAGCTCTTCCACAGCTTTGGGACAGCTGTTGAAGAAGCTATATTCTGAAACTGCAACTGCCCAACACCTTTACTGATGGAAGTTCTAAACTATTGGCAGGCTTCAGTGAAGCCAAAGTGGAAGGTCATTTTCCTCTAAGTATATAGAATACCTAAACCAAGATTTTAAATTTATTCCTAGCTATGGGCTTGATTCACTAAGATTCTTCTCCCATTCTGTGTCTAAGGGGAAATGGTCTAGTAAATCAAACCCCAAGATAGGTAACCAATGTAGTCTATAAAGCAATGATAAAGCTGGCATACTGTCTTGGGCTATTTGTTGCCATCCTTGCTGCCATATTCTGAATAATTTGAAGTTTCGGGATGATTTTTTCCTGGCATCCCCAAATGTAATGCATTATAATAGTCAATTTGTGCGATCACTAACGCCAGAGTTCTGAAAAACTCAAATATGAAACTGTAACCTAATAATAATCCGTAACCTATTATTAAAAGCAGCCATAGTACCAGAAGACTGCAAGATGATCAATGTAACAATGATTTTTAAAAAGGACACCATGAGTAATCCTAGAAGCTATTGTCACAGCCCACTCTGCTACATACAAGAGAAGGTACTGTGTCTAGGCAGGGGCATACCTTAGAGAGGCCTGCAGTCCAGAGCTGATGATTTCTGCCTGCAGCAGCTGCCGCTCACCGCAGGTTGGGCCCTTGGGAGTAGGTAGCCACCATGATTTACCAGATGGAAAGGAAAAATGGAACCAGAGCAGAGTCCAGGAGTGGAGCTGAAGACCAGAGTGGATGCCAAAAAAAGGAATGAAGCAGGCATCAGGATCCATCAAGCAACAGCAAATACACAGGAAAAGGCCTGGCAACAGGATATAATGGTGCAAAACTCTATCAGGACTGTTGTGCTAACAAAGATGTGTCAGGCTACGGTTTCTTTTATACATTCCTCTATTTGGGGATTCATCTAATGCTGGTCCAAAAAAGGAGCCTCTAGTGTGGGTCTCTCTAATACTCCATGGAGTGTCAGTCTTTGCATTTTTTCAAAGAGTAAACAACCAAATCACATTTACCCGTTCTATTCCACTCATGATTTCATAGACCTCTATCATATCCCCCTTCAGCCATCTCTTCTCTCCAAGCAGAACAGCACTAATCTCTTTAGCCTTTCCTCATAGGGGAACCCTTCCAGCCCCTTTATCATTTTGGTCACTGTTCTCTGTACCTTCTCCAGTTCAACCAAATCTTTTTTTGAGATGCAGTGACCAGAATTGCACACGTTACGCCAGATGCAGTCTCACCATGGAGCAATACAGAGGTATTATGACATTCTCAATTTTATTCTCCATTCCTTTCCTAATAATTCCTAACATTATGTTTCCTTTTTTGACTGCCGTCACACAATGAGCTGAGGATTTCAAAGTATTGTCCATGATGATGCCTAGATCTTTTTCCTGGGTGGGTAACTCCTAATATTGTGCAACTATATTGTGGATTACTTTTCCCTGAGTACATCATTTTGCACTTATCAAACATTAAATTTCATCTGCCATTTCGATGCTCAGGCTCCCAATCAACTTTGCTTTAACAACTTGGAACAATTTTGTGTCATCTGTAAATGTGATCACCTCACTCATCGTCCCCTTTTCCAGATCATTTAGAAGTATATTAAAAAGCACTGGTCCCAGTGCAGATCCCTGAGGCACTCCACTGTTTGCCTTTCTCCACTGAGAAAACTGACCATTTAGTCCTACGTTTTGGCTTCTATCTTTTAACCAGTTTGCAATCCATAACAGGAACTGCCTCCTATCCCATGACGTTTTAATTTTCTCATGAGTCTCTCATGGGGGATTTTGTCAAGCACCTTATGAATATCCAAATAAATCAAATCTACTGACTTATCTTTATCCACATGTTTATTAACCCCCTTCAAAAAAACGTAGCAGATTAGTGAGGCAAGACTTCTCTTGTGTAAATCCAAGCTGGATGTGTCCAATTAAATCAGGTCTTATGTTCTGTGATTTTTTTCTTTAGAATAATTTCCATTATTTTTCCTGGCACTGAAGTGAGACTCACCAATCTATAGTTTCCCAAATCACCCTTGGAATTCTTTTTAAAGATCAGCATTTTATTTGTCACTTTCCAATCTTCAGGTACAATAAACAACTTTAATGATAAGTTACAAATTACTAGTAACAGATCTGCAATTTTATTTTTTAGTTCTTTCAGAATTCTAGGGGGATAAACCATCTGGTACAGCCAATTTGCTACTCTTTAGTTTATCAATCAGCCTTATTACATCTTCTAGGGTCACTGTTTCAGTTTTTCCAGATCATCACTGAATACCATTTCCAGCATGGGTATCTCCCTAACATTCTCTTCATTAAACACCGAAGCAAAGAATTAATTTACTCTTTCCACTATGACTTGTCTTTCCTAAGTACCCCTTTAACCTCTTGTTCATCTAACATTCCAAATGACTTTTTCATAGGATTCCTGCTTTGGAATTTTTTTTTTTTAAGTTTTTATTATGAGTTTAGGCCTCTACAGCCAGCTTCTTTTCAAATTCTTTTTTTGTCTACCTAATCAATGATTTATATCTAATTTGCTAATGCTTATACTTTTTCCTATTTACTTCAGATGGATGTTTTTTCAAATTTTTGAAAAAAATTATTTTTCATAAAATAGCCTCTTTTAACTCATTTTTAACCATACTGGCAGTAGTCTGGCCTTCCTTCCACTCTTTTTAATGCATGGAATATATCTGGTCTGGGCTTCTAAAGATTATAGTTTAAACAAGATTAACGCCTAATGTAAACTCTTAACCTTTGTAGCTGCACTTTTTAGCTTTTTTTCTATTTTCCTCATTTGTTCCGCAAATTCTACACTGACCCTCAGACGTCTGATCATTCAACTCTCAACTGAACTCTCAGTTATAAACCTCTTAATACATTCTCTTCACCCTGAACTGCATACCCTCCTCATCCAACCTAATAATGCTCTCTGGACTTCATATGCTTATTTCTGATATTGTTCAAATTGTTGCTTACTGTTGCACAACTGCTAAGAAAATGTATAACATTCACATTGTTTTTTCTGTTACACAACTGCTAAGAAAAATGTATATTTTTGTAAACCGTTATGATGGCTCTACCGAATGATGGTATATAAAACTCAACAAATAAATAAATAAATAGATTTAATCAGTCTTTTTTTTAAAGTTAAATGCTATAGCAGTTATTTGTCTTCACTCATTAAGAAATTTTTTTTCTATTTTTTTTTTTTTTTTATCATTTATCGAGTTTTTACATGAGAATGCATGACAATCTGAATTTCACCGTCAAATATAGTATTTCTCCTTCACAAACTACAATTCTCATCAGTCCGCACCATCTTAACAGACTTTTCAGTCTATACATATTAAACTAACCGAAACTCATACTTAAACTCAACCCTCCCCTCCCAAGCTTGGTTCTGATACTTTCTCACTTCAGTATTTCAACTCTTTTTATTAATTTTCAAATTAAAAAATCAAAGACCCTGACATTAGAAAACACAACTAGCATATGAAACACCACTACACAAAAATAAAAATTTTACATGAAAAACAAGTACGTAGCTATTGTTATCTGTCCACAAGTGTGTGTGTGGGGGCGGGGGGGGGAAATACATAACAATTAATCAAGAAAACTTCAGAGCAAAATAGAATAGCCTCATCCAGTATTAAGGGCTGATATATTTCTATTTCGAAGGAATTTCTTTTACTTATTTATTTAAATATGTTTCTTTTTTTTTTTGCAATTTATATTTTATTAAGTTTTCAAATACACATCTTGTATTTACAAATTTTCCAAACTTTAAAGAAAGTAAATAAAATCATACCAAATAATAATTTACAAAATAACAAACAACAATAACATCCTAAGTTTGGCTGATTTTACTAAATAAAGGGGGGCCTTACATCCTTAATATTCAAACAAAAGAAATATAATTCAGAGAGAGAGTAAGGTTTCTATTTATTATTCTTGGCCCATTTCTGTTATTTGAACCTGGTTCAATTTCTCTAATTCTTTATCCCTCAAAAAATTTTCCATATGTGTAGGTAATGTAAAGATAAATTTTTTCCCATGATAATTAACAAAACAACGGCAGGGGAACTTTAAATAAAAAGTTGCCCCAATTTCCAATGTTTTAGCTTTCAACATAAGAAATTGTTTTCTACGACTTTGTGTAGCCTTAGAAACATCAGGAAAGGAAAATACCTTCTGGCCACAAAATAATAGCTCACGATTTTTTAAGGATTTTTCAAATATGATCTCCTTATCTCTTTCTTGAACAAAGGACACCAACAATGTTGTCCTTTTATGAATCAAATCTAAAGAATCTTCCAAAAAAGTTGATATGCCTGGGGACTGTAAATCATCTAGTTCCCCGGGCTTTCCAACCGTCTTCAAGGGAAAATAGTAAATCTTTGAGATAGCTGCAATTTCTTCATCTTTATAAGCCAAATTTTCCTTCAAATATTTAATAAACATTTCAGATGGAGACATTAACCTAGTGTAAGGGAAATTGACAAATCGCAAATTCTTAATTCGTAACATATTTTCTAAGTTCTCTATTTCATTATGTAAAATCACATAATCAGAAATTTGCATAGTTTCCACAGATTGTATATTTTGAACATTTGTTGTTAAATTGTTCACTTTGGTCTCTATCTCAACTAACTTTTTCCCTTGTTCAGTAATTTCAGCTTTATTAGAATTTACCATCATTGAGAGAGAAGAGTTCATTTTAGAAACATTGGAATCAAGTTTTAATAACATCCTCCATAAATCCCCTAATGTCACTTTGGAAGCATCAACCTCCACTGGTTGAATGCTTACTTGTAATGGCGATGATATGCCATTATCTACTTCCTGATGTAAGGAAGACAAAGTTTGTGGAGATTCAAAACCTACCTCTTCGGGTAGGACTTCTTCTCCACTGGCAATGGCAGGCTCACTTCCTCTGGAATCATCCCTGGTCGCTGCCCCTGGGGGTTGTGAAGGTATAGGGCCCGTGCCAGGACTTAATGAGACTTCAAATAAGTCTCTACTACAATCCTCTCGTGGCATATTAAGCCGAGTCAAATGGGCGTCCATTGGTCCGAGCCTAGGGGTGAGAGGTGATGAGGTATAGGCCTTGGCCTTCCTTTTCCGCCCCATAAATTTCACATAAACTTTCTGCAATTTAGGCAATCAAAGGCGGTCAAAGCCAGTCAAAGCCGCGCGCGCGGCTTAGGCGACGCGCCGCTTCTCGCGGGTTTTTAAACCCGGTCGCAGGCAGTGATGTCACACGGCTCCAAGGCACAGTTCTTAAAAGTGATTGCCGTCACCTGGTTTGCTCAGCGGTCCTCCTCTCTCTCTCCCTCCTCCGGCCCCTATTTAAATGTGTTTCTATGCTGCTTTTACAAACAAAGTTTAGTCAAAACTGTTTACAAAAATATAAAAACATAAAAATAATAAAATAGCTGAAAAATTACACAAATCGCTCCTTTTTAAAATCTACCCCTATGCGTGTGACTTTAAATGAAATTCCTACTGCAGTAAATTAAACATTCAATTAATTAAAGATCAATGAGTTAAAAAAGAAGAGGTTTAAAAAAGTATGTCTCTTTTATGAAAGTTATACAATTTTACATCAAAAACAGGAAAATATGGAAATTCATTCTAGAAGGTTAAATTTGAGATTCATAAATTTTCCAACGTGTTCTCTAGTTTCTCCTAGTGAGACGTTAAAGAACTGGTGATTTTGTTCCAGGGGTGCGCCTCTTTGGCACACCAGTGGCGGTGCGCCGCTGCACAGGTCTTTTTATTCCTAAGCTCACAAAGCTGACGTCACCGACAAGAAGAGAGAACCAAAGTTGCCAATAGTGTGGGCAGGCTTCTCTCTCTCCAAATGCCTCTGCTGCACAGGTCTTTCTAAGCTGGGGCTCACAAGGCAGATGTTGCCGGCACAGGGCAAGGACCAGAAAACAAAGCACCAAAGTTGCCGATAGTGCAGGCAGTATTTTCTCTTCCCAAATGCCACTGCTGCACAAGTCTTTTTATGCTGGAGCTCACCAGCACAAAGGGAGAATCAGGAAGCAAAGCACCAAAGTTTCTGATAATGGGGTAGAGAGAGGCCTGCCTGCACTAAATCAAATTTGATTGTGTTATGATCAGTGTTGCCGAGCAGCCCAACTACCTTTACCTCTTGCACCAAATCCTGTATTCCACTAAGACTTAGTTCTAAAATGGCTCCCCCTCTCGTTGGTTTCGGGACCAGCTGTTCCATGAAGCACTCATTTATTTCATCTAGAAACTTTATCTCCCAAGCATGTCCTGATATGACATTTACCAGTCAATATTGGGGTAACTGAAATCTCCTATTTTTACTGTGCTGCCAAATTTGTTAGCTTCCCTAATTTCAGTTAGCATTTCATTTTGGCCAGGTGGACAGTAGTATACCTCCACTGCTATACTCATTCCCATCACACATGGAATTTTCACTCAAAGATTATACCATGTATTTAGTCTCCTCCAGGATCTTTATCATATTGAACTCTTTGCCACCCCTCCCCCTCCACCAAGTTGATCCACCTATCATTGGTATATAATTTGTACCCTGATATAGCACTGTCCCATTAGTTAACCTCCTTCTCTCAGGTCTCTGAGATGCCAATTATGTCTCCCTCTTTGTTCAGTGCTATGCATTCTAACTCTCCCATCTTACTTTTTAGGCTTCTGTAATTTGCATACAGACATTTCAAAACATTTTAATTTGTATATGCAACTTTCCTAGCAATTAACAGGGATAATTTGGAATCTTTTAACTCAATCTGGTTTGTTTTTTTATTGGACTTAAGGGCACACAAGCTACTTTTGCTTTTATTGGAACTTCTCTATCGGGATGATCTAATTCCTCTGTTTCTTTAGTATCCTTTGAAGGTACCTCCCTCCAAACCATGCACTACTAAGCAACTGTTGGCTTTCCTCCTTTTTCTAGTTTAAAGGCTGCTCTATCTCCTTTTTAAAGGTTACGGTCAGCAGCCCTGGTTCCACTCTGGTTCAGGTGGAACCCATCCTTCCCCAGAACTAAAGCCCTCTTCTCTATACTGTCGTCTCTTTCACACATTGAGATTCCGGAGTTCTGCCTGCCTCTGGGTTCTTATGCATGGAACAGGGAGCACTTCAGAGAATGCTACCCTGGAGGTTCTAGATTTCAACTTTCTAAGAGCCTAGAACCTCCTTCCCTTGCCTTATGTCATTGGTGCCCACGTGTACCACAACAGCTGGCTTCTCCCCAGCACTTTCTAAAATCCTACCTAGGAGATGCGTGAAGTCCAACTTCACACTGGGCAGGCAAGTTACCATGCAATCCTCATGTCCACCAGCCTCCCTCATATCTACATTCCTAATATTTGAACCACCAACTATGACAGCTGACCTAATCCTTCCTCCTGGGCACATACCCTTGGATACCTATCCTCTGTGTGAGAGAATAATGCTTCACCTGCAAAGTAGGCCCTAGCTACAGGATCACTGTTTGACTCTATTCCATATAGTGCCACTCCTCCACAAATTTGATCTGCCCTGTCATGTTGATATAATTGGTATCCTTGTATCTTGGAGTCACAGGGACCCATTGGTCATCCTTCTTTCCCCAGGTATCTGAGATTCCTATTATGTCTATAATCTTTATTTAGTGCCATACATTATAACTCTAGACTTCTAGCATTCCCATACAGACAATTCAAAATATAATTGTTAATTGTATTCACAGTCTGCCTAGTAGTTGAAATTAGTACAGAATCAGTTCTCTCTTTCTGCTCTTTATTTAAATGCACCTGGGCTACTTCTGCTTTTATCAAAACCTCTCTATTAGGATATTCTGACTTCTCCATTATGTCAGCATCCTTTGAAGATACCTCACTCTGAACCATGTGCTCCTGAACAACTGTAGGATTTCTCCCCTGATTTAGATTAAAAGTTCCTCTATTTCCTTTTTAAATGTTAGCACTGATAGACTAGGATCCCCCTTCCTCAAATAATGCCAAGTTCCTAACAAATCTAAAGCCTTCTTCCCTGCATCATTGTTTCATCCACACATTGTGTCTCTGGAGCTCTGCCTGCCTCTGGAGTCATAAGAGCATAAGAACTGCCATACTGGGTCAGACCAAGGGTCCATCAAGCCCAGCATCCTGTTTCCAACAGTGGCCAATCCAGGCTACAGGTACCTGGCAAGTACCCAAAAACTAAGTCTATCCCATGCTACTGATGCTAGTAATTGCAGTGGCTATTTTCTAAGTCAACTTGATTAATAGCGGGTAATGGACTTCTCCTCCAATAAGTTATCCAAACCTTTTTTAAGCCTAGCTACACTAACTGCACTAACCACATCCCCTGGCAACAAATTCCAGAGTTTAATTGTGCCTTGAGTGAAAAAGAACTTTCTCTGAATAGTTTTAAATGTGCTACATGGAATGGGAAGCATGTCTAGTGATGCTTCCCTGAAAGTTCTTGATTTCAGCTTTCTATCTAAAATCCTAAAATTTGGCTTCCAGAACCTCCCTCCCACACCTTATGACATTGGTAGTCACATACACCAAGACAGCTGGCTCCTCTCCAAATCTTATCTAGGTGAGGTCCACCACCTTTGCACGAGGTAGGCAGTTTACTAAGCAATCCTCATGACCAACAACTACCTAGCTACCTACGTTCCTAACAATCAAATCACCAACTACAACAGCTGTCCTAACCCTTCCTGGGCACGTCCCCGGAGACGTATGTTCACTGTGAGAGGGTACTGCATCACCTGACGAGTAGTTCGTAACTAAAGGATCACTTCCTGACACACAAAGGCGACCTTTCTTCTCCAAGACACCATAGGGGCTACTAGGCTGGAGGTGGAACTGTCCCTGAAGGTCTTCTCTATATACCTGTCTGCCTCAGTTCCTCCGTGTCTGTCACTCTAGCCTCCAGAGATTGGACTCATTCTCTGAGAACCAGGAGCTTTTTGTACTGAGCTCACATATACAACATTTGTTTATTTATACATTTTTATATACAGACATTAGATCAATGATATCACATTGGTTTACAGATAACGAAAAGGAAATAAGCGGGAGGGGAGGGGGGGTACTTGTTTCTTACAGTGAAACATATCTTTAACAATGCCACGAAATGAAACTTGAAGTATAGCAACAAGATACAATACGGAAATATAAAAAGAATGAACCTTGATACGCAAACTCTAACGCAACGTAAAGGGATTGGTTAGCCTTAAAGTGACACGTGGCGAAATTGAGTGGCATGCGACCGGGGGGGGGGGGGGGGGTTACTTTTAAATCAGTCATACATATTTTCTTCCACGAGCTTTTGCTATTCTGATTTCTTTCCTTTTCTCATTGAGCTTCATTAATCTTCCATCTTTTTAAGTTCCTGTGTACTTTTTGAATGTTGATCTTTTTGTTTTTATTTTCTAAGTCACCTTCTTGAAGAACCATATTGGTTTTATTTACTTTTTTTACATAAAGGTTTGTTGCCTTTATTATAGTTCCTTTTAATATAGTCCACTGTTCATTCTTCCCGCCCATCCTTCTAGCTCCTCAAGGTATGTTGCCATTTTACTAAAACCCATTTTCTTTTTTTTAATTCCAGGACTTTGATCTTCATGACTTCTCTCCCTCTTAGCTGTTATATCAAATCATACCATAATCTATAACTCATCTTTCACACAGTTTGGTCCGATTAGCATTCAATAGCCTCATATCTTGCTGTATTGATTTTCTGAGATCCTTTTCAACAATTCTGCCACTTTCTCATTCACAATTTTTCAGAATTCCTGAATAGTTCCAAGTCATCGAGGTCAGACTGTGCCAGTCCTAGTCATTGGAATGGGGATAAAACCTGCACTAGCTCGGCCTGCGTCTGATGAACAGGGGGATTGCTAACCCTATTCTAACACCAACGCCCGCAGTAAACAATAGTTTCAAATGCTGAATTAAAAAAAAAATCAGTCTTTTTGCAAAAGCTGAAGGTTTTAACTGTACAGTTAACATATTTTAGTCGAAAAAAAGCTTTAAAAATAAAAGTCCTGAACACATACTCACAAAAACTTCCCTTGCCTCGAATATCATTTTCACTGTAAGACTACTTAATCTTATCTACTGCAAGTTTTGCATTCACATCGGTATACAATTCCCAGACATAAAGAAGGATCGAATATTCAGTAATTCAAAACTTGAGCAGTAACAAATTAAAACAAAAAAAAAAATATATATATATATATATATAACCTAACTTGCTTTAATTTTTTAAGCATTCCTCTAGTACATTTGCCTCACCATGAAATTTCAACCAGACTCAAACAAGGACGCCAAGTACTCGCGAGCCGATCACGTGGTTTCTTTTCTCTCCTGCCCTCAGCGTGGTGACGTTCGCGTTGCCGCGGACGTGGCGGAACCTCCCCGCCGGCGGCCCTTAGCTTGCCGAAAGGCCCGGAAACGCTGCTGGGCTCGTGCTCGTAGCTGAGGCGCTCTGAAGGCGGCCCGGTTAACGCCGAAGGAGGATGACGTGGATGTGATCGGGCGGCGCGGAGGGTCTGCCGCAGCTGCTGCTGGCAGCGGGGAGTCTCCGGTAAGAGGTCCCTTCCTTCGAGCCCGTGAGAGGCGATTTCCCGGGGCACGGCTGATGACGGGCAGTTGTTGCGTCGCGGGGAAGGCGGATGGTTTTGTTATAGCTTTGGCCCGTGGCAGCTCCCGGGGCAAAAATAAATGAGGGGCTTTGGCCCAAAGCGGCCGTTAGCGTTCTGCCAGGTGATGGGGATTTGCTCATTTAATGGATTTCCCAAACCTTGTGGGGCTTATTGTGCTGCTACGAGGTAAAGGGAGACTGATTCCACTGTACTTGCGTTCTAACAGTTAACTACCAGTACTTATGTTATTAAAATATTTGGTAAGCTCTCTTTTTACGGTTGGCTTTATATGAGAGTGAGGAGCCATATTTAAGATGTTACTACCCTTAACATGAAGCTTGAGTTTAGGGTGGCCAACCTTTTCATGGACCATAACTGGACACCCCATTAAACCTCATATTCTTGGGGGAGGTAGGGAGTTACAGACTGTCAGTTGTCTATCCACCCATTACTTGACTTTCAAGCTCACCCCTCAGTGTATAAGAACATAAGATATCCCATACTGGGTCAGACCAAGGGTCCATTAAGCCCAGTATCCTGTGTCCAGCAGTGGCCAATCCAAGTCACAAGTACCTGGCAAGCACCCAAACATCAGATAGATCACAAGCTACTATTGCATATTAATTACCGTCATAGCAGTTTATGGATGTATCCTCTAGGAACTTATCCAAACCTTTTTTAAATCCAATTAGACTAACTGCTGAAACCACATTCTCTGGCAATGAATTTCAGAGATTAACTGTGCGCTGAGTGAAAAAGAATTTTCTTTGATTTGTTTTAAATGAGCTACTTGCTAACTTCATGGAGTGCCACCTGGTCCTTCTGTTCTCTGAGAGAGTAAATAATTGATTTACGTTCAAGTCCTTTCATGATTTTGTAGACTTCTATCATATTCCCTATCAGTCAGCTCTTCTCCAAATTGAACAGCCCCTTACTTCTTTAGCCTTTCCTCATAGGGCAGCCATTCCATGCCCCATATCATTTTGGTCGCCCTTATCTGCACTTTCTGCAGTGCAGCTATATCCTTTTTGAGATGCAGTAACCAGAACTGCACACAAGGTGCCGTCTCACCATGGAGCGATACAGAGGCATTATGACATCCTCCATTTTATTTTCCATTCCCTTCTTAATTCCTAATATTCTGTTTGCTTTTTTGATTGCTACAGCACACTGGGCTGACAATTTCAATGTATTATCCACTATGAATGCCTAGATCTCTTTTCTGGGAGGTAACTCCTAAGATAGAACCTAACATTGTGTAATTACAGCAAGGGTTATTTTTCCCTATATGCATCACTTTGCTCTTTGGAAGCCTTCCAGACTCGCAAGATCCTCCTGCAATTCATCACAATCCGCTTAAGATTTAAATACTCTGCATAATTTTGTGTCCTCTCCAAATTTGATCACCTCACTCATTGAACCCTTTCTAGATCATTTATAAATATATTAAAAAGCACAGGTCCAAGTACAGATCCAGCACCAGTTTTATTAAATATTTCAACTATCCTCAAAGACATCAACTGCAGCCTTTCATGCACTTTTGCTCTCTATCGCAACTAAAGCCTTTCTAATACAAACCTACCTCCATGCTTCCCATAAACATACAACCTCCGATCTTATACCCAAGCACATTACCAAACACACAGCCTCCCCTCTGACAGGTGGTTCGGTCTCCCTTTCCTTAAAACCTTCCCAGTCTTTTATCTGTCTCCCTTGTGCCACCTGTCTCGCAGTATGCCCTTCACCTCCTCTATGCACTCCTCTCTTGTGCTACCCTCCTGTCTCTAGTCCCCTCCCCATGCTCTTGTCTTTTTCTCCCTCCTCCTTACCTCCTGTCTCCGTCTCCTTTCCTCCTGTATCCTCCTGTCTCCTTTGTGCCTCTTCTCGCTTCTTTCCCTTCCCCCATGTCTCCCGCCTTCCCTCATGCTCCCGTTGTGCCTCTCCTTTTTTCTGTCCTTCCTTCCTTGCTCCCCGTGTATCTGTCTTACTTTCCCTCCCTTTTTCTCTGTGTCCCCCCTCTGTCTCTCCCCTTTCCTCACCCTGTGACTGACTGCCTCTTCCCCTCCTCTTCTGTATCTCTCTGGTGGCTTGCTGCAGCAGCCCCCTCTCTCTGGTCTTGGCCTAGCACTCAGTGAGGGAGGGGGAGAAACCCAGAGGGCATTGCTGCAGAGATCTGTGGAGCCACTGGGAACTGAGGGCTGTGCTGTGCCTCACCTCCTCTCCCCATCCAATCACAACACAGGAAAAGAGGTAAGCGGGCAGAAACACAGTTCTGTTATCCGCTCTGTCTTTCCCTATAACCAGGATGCTGTGAGAGAGAGCCTCTTGCAAAAACTGGATATTCAGCTGAAACCTGGCTGTCCAATCCAAAATTGAGCAGCTGGCAATCCTGTTTGGAGTTAACCAGCAAGGTGCGGCAGTTACTACCTTATGAAACTTACCGAGCAGACTGGATGGACCATTTGGTCTTTCTCTGTCGTCCTTACTATGTAAGAGCTTTCTTCTTAAACGCTTCTTAAGAAATTGAGAATAAGGATATTCCCTGTCTGCCTTACAGTTTTCTCCCACAGTATGCTGTAGCCCTGTAAAGATAAACATTTTAAAGCCTTATGTGGAAAAGAAAAGGATTAAGCAGAATCATTATGCAACCCAGCAGTGATGGGGGGTAAATACCAAACACAGTCCTAGGTTTTATAGTAGCCATGTGGTTGATCAGATGGTGTAGTAGTAGTACCTTCAGACCTGATCAGGTGTGCCACAGAAAAGCTACAACAGCTGGGCTCTGTTATGTGAACCTCACAGCAACAAGTGACACCTGTGGTGGCTGTTAAATATGTAGGATCTGCTTTCTGAGAACATTTGTAATCATACATCTCTTCCTAGCTACAGCATGAGCCCTGAAGTGTAGCATGGGCAGCATGCAGGGCACCAATAACTAGACCCTGCTTTGTGCAGCACACACATTGTGCCCAGTGCCTATTTTGAGTCCTACCAGCCTCTGTCATTTTACTAGGCTCAGTGTGACTCACTCTGAATTAGGTAACCACACGGGCAGCCAAGGTAACTAACTGAACCAGCTGTCCACAGTACACTGACTTCTGCCATTTCCTTCACTTGCAGTGTCTACTCCCTCTTGCTCTTTGTCTTAAAATTTGGAAAGAGACTGGTGGGGCTTTCTTCTTTTGGCCATATGGATTCTCTTCATGTCTGCACTGCCTGCTCTGTGGAGGTTGGTGTTGGTGTGGCACACAGTGTTCTCATTAATATTGTGTGCCTTGGGCTTGAAAAGGTTGGGAAACACTGTAGTGGTGGACCAGGAGTTGAATCCACTCACTGCATTGGCATGGCCCCACTTCTCTGTACATGGCAATAGCTTTCTTAGACATAAGCTTGGAATTTTCCCAGGGACACCACAAATTCACTTCATTCCTGTTGAGCTAGATCTTAGATAACAATTGTAGGCCACAGGCAAGTAGTTGTGTTTCCAAACAAAAGTCTGTTGACATGATAGCAATATTGACACAGTCCAGTCTACAGGTTACTTCACAGTGAATGTTCAACAAAATATTGAAACAGCAAAAAAAAATGAACATTATTTCCCAGGTATGCATAACTTGATGTGAGGTTTTGCCAAAGCAATGTGCAGACTTGGTGCAGTAAGGTGTATTTATATTTGTGTGAAAAGGTTCCTGCTGACATGAGCTAATGGAATTTCATCTTTGCTTATAAAGATCCCAGAAATCATAGCCATTCTAGTTTTGGGAACTGAATTTCACTCAGTTTCCACAGCAAAGATATACTCATAATCCTCATATGTGGACTACCAACGTGGTTCCTGGAAGAGGAGATCTCACTTGGTGTACCACATAATCCTCCCAAGGGCACAGAAATAAGCCCAGGCTGGGAGTGAGGTGTGACGTAGGAATTTTCCATGATGATACAGGAGCTAACACAGCAAGATGTCTCTTTGGCTCCTTCCCCTCAAAGAGAGAGAGAACTGAGACCTCTAGGAATCTGAAATTACTATGCAGGGACTTAACAGTACAAGTTCATTTCAGGACCCAAATATAATGGAACCTGTTAAGAAAGGGTCTTTACGCTTAATGGCATGCCTGGTTTCTCTGCAAAGAGGTTACAGTTAGTAATTCCATGTTTTAAATTTACTAGGTAAAAAAAGTGATAATGTTCAACTAAAATCTGGATAAATATTGATCGTTTTTGATTTAATATATACAACCAGTTTAACAGTAATACTTCCTGTGAAGCAACATTGTGTAAAACATGGAAAATCTGATCTATTTTGTATTTCGGCTGCAGTGTGATGTCTCATTTTGTCTTTATAAAACTTTGATTACTTGTAAAACTGTAATGACAACCGTAAAAGACTAGCAGGGGTCTGCATATTGTATTCAGAGTTGTGCTTTAACAGCAGCATGTGGAAAGGAGAGAGGCGTAATAGGCCTTAGAAAATTAGGGTCATCACAGATTCATTAGAAACATGAATGCATACACATCAATGTATCAAAGCTATAACATAACTGGAAATACCTTTAGATCACACATTTTAAAACGTAGAGTATATTGATTTGGCAAACATTTTTGCTAGTGATTTAGATTTCCATGGAAACAAGTCTAGAATTTCATGACAACTTAAGAGCGTATTTTGTGACTCCATGACCTGCGTGTATGCAATACAGGAGATCTGAGTGTGTACACCTTTCAGTTATTCAGGAATAAAAGTGCGGGGAGTGTGAAGAATATATGAATGGTCAGGATGTAACTTTACCTCGAAGTGTGTTGGAGGAAGTGGGTAAGGAGTACCTACTCTACAGTCCCATGCACATATCCCTTCCCAACCCACTCCATTGGCTCTGCCTTGTGTTCTTGTGGTGGGGCCTGAGGAACCTGGCCAGCCACATTGCTACAGCCCTCTTGGCTCCTTCTGCAGCTTGCGAGGCTTGGGGAACCCTGGCAGCACCGCTTCTATAGTTACTGGCAGCTGCTTTTGTTTGGCTGGAGGGAATCCTGCTAACTCTTCCTTTGCCATTGGCTGCTGAGCTTAGCCTTTCTCTCTTTCCTACTCTTTTAAGTGAAACTTCCAGTGTCTTTTTGCATGCTGCCTTAAAAATGTGACTAAAAGTATAAGACCTGCTATATGAGAAAATTCTTGAAAAGATCAAGTTTACCTTCATACGATGCTATAAGTGAATTAGCTATCATGTCTGTGAGCCTTTATTATTAAGCTTCATAAATCATTAGGTAACTTGATCAAATCTGCTCGTACTTGTGTACGCTTGTGCAGAATATATTAAAGTCCACTTCCAAATTTAAAAATGTGGGCAGGGGAATGAAGAGACTGTCAAGAATTCCAGAGCTTAAATTATGTGTTGAGTTGAAAAATATTCTCTCAACACATAATTTAAGCTCTGGAATTCGTTTCCAGATGATGTGGGGAAAGCTATTAGTGTAGCTGCATTTAAAAAAAGGTTTGGCCAAGTTCCTAGAGGAAAAGTCCATACACCATTATTAAGGTAGATTTGAAGAAATCCACTTCTTGTCCTTGAGATATGCAGCATGGAATTTATCTACACCTTGGGATTCTGCCAGGTACTTGTGACCTGCATTGGCCACTGTTTTGGAAACAGGGTGATGGACCTTAGGTATGAGCCAGCATGACAAATCTTATGTTCTCATGCTAATTGTGTACATAGTATAAACAAACCCTTATTGGAGCCTGAGCTGCTTTGGTTATTTATTTTGTGTTTGTTTTTGCCATGTAGAAAAATGAACAGGGACTCCATGTGAAAAGCAATAGGTCTCTTCCTCCAGAATCCTGCAATCGTGGTTTTTAAATGTGGCCATTGGATGTGACCTTTGAGCAAAGGCTGAGACTCCCTCTACTACTGAATTGTGAATGCTGCCACTACAGAATCTACAGACAGCTCAAGGAGCAGAAACTTGGCTTGGGATTTGAGCCCAGGACCACTGATTCACCAGGTTAAATTCAGGTTGGCAATGATGGTATAGCAGACAAATACACTTACTATCAGGCCGATACAGTACAGTGCGCTCCGACGGAGCGCAGTGTTAACCTGCCCTTGGACGCACGTTTTCCCTTACCCCTTATTCAGTAAGGGGAGGAAAACGCGCGTCCAACCCTCGGCACCTAATAGGGCCTTCAACATGCAAATGCATGTTGATGGCCCTATTAGGTATGCCCGCGCGATACAGTAAGTAAAATGTGCAGCCAAGCCGCACATTTTACTTTAAGAAATTAGCGCCTACCCAAAGGTAGGCGCTAGTTTCTGCCAGCACCGGGGATGCACAGAAAAGAAGTAAAAACTGCTTTTCTGTGCACCCTCCAACTTAATATCATGGTGATATTAAGTCGGACGTTCCCGAAGAGTAAAAAAAAAAAAAAAGAAGAAAAAAAATTTAAAATGGGCCGGCGGCTGTCAGGCCGAAAACCGGTCGCTCAATTTTGCCGGCGGCCGGTTTCCAAGCCCATGACTATCAGCGGGCTCGAGAACAGACGCCGGCAAAATTGAGCGTCGGCTGTCAAACCCGCTGACAGCCGCCACTCCGGGTCCCTAGCGCCTCCTTTTGCCCGTTTCTACCGCACCACCTAATTAGCATACTGAATCGCGCGCCGGGAGAGCAGGTGTTCGTCCACTCTCCCTTGTTTTACTGAAGCGGCCCGTATGAGAGGAAAAACGGTATTTTCACCTTTAAACATCCTTCTTCCCACCCCCACCACCACACCCTGTATTTTTTATTTAAAAATTTACTGGTGCTTTAGAACAGAAGTGCTATAGGGAAGGACTGAGACCCATTGCGCAGGGCAGTTAAACTGAGAAGTACATCAGGAAGAATCCACTAACTTATCTCTGTCTCTCCCTACGGTGTGATTTTTAGCCTATTTTCTGAAGGGGAGGAAGATTTGTGAGATCACCATGTCAGTTGACCCCTATGATAACTTTTGTGATCAGTGTCCTATCCACACCAAAATTTCAGTGTATCAGGGGGTCAAAAAGAAACCTGACAGTTTTTTTTGTTTTTTTTTCATATATAGGATCCATGTATACATGCAGATGTGTGCCCTGAAAATAGGGTCTGTATTTCTGAGTTTAACTTCGTTGCTGTTCCAGACTCCAGTACAGTGCTTGGTTGTTGATGGGAAATGCATGGTCCCTTACCTGGCAGACACAGAATTGGGAGGAGAATTTTCCTAGCACATTTACTCTCCCTGTTAAGGATGGCTTTCTAACAAAAATAAGAGGGAAAAATTATCTTTCTTAGCATTTAGACAGGTAGATCCAGAGCATGTGGGTTATGCACATCTACCAGCAGATGGAAATGGAACAAAGTTCAAATGTGAGGAAATAATTTAAATCCAAAAGTAATATTTTTGATCCAGTGCCATCACGAGATTTCTAAATGTCATGTTCAAAGTAACCTCTTTATTAGTTTTATGCTGATATTATCACTGTATTGGTTATAGAATTCTTAAGCCAGTTGACATTACTTTGCAGAAGGAGAGCAGTTAGAGCAGAACTCCATGCAGCCACACTAACCGAATACCTTAGAGTACATCGCATTCCTAAAGGCTTACGGATACTTAAAGACCTCTCGTCTACTGGTAGTCCATCATTCAATCAATGCTGGAACAAGATTTTAAATAAATGCTCCTAAGATTTAATGATTCTGATTGAGACTATTAAGCAGGTCTCTCAAGATTTTCAGGAAAATGTATCAGCCATCTGGAAAGTCTTAAAATGAACTTGGATACGGCAATATTTAAAACCAGTTTTCTGATTTCAAACAGAATCTTGTAAAATGTAGATCCGATCTAAAGGCGATGAAATTTAAAAAGTTCCAGCACTACAAATTCAGTTATACAAAGGGTTTTGTCGTTCCATGGATGAATCTGTTTCGACCACCTTTCAGGAAGGTTACCTTCACCTCATCCAATTCCTCTGGAGATGAAAATTCACCTTCTATATCTTCTGGACCCTCCTTGAATATCCAACAGTCTTTTCGCCCTTTTCAGATGTGCCGTTAAAGAGACTGTATTCGCCCAAACGAAGTACCACAAGTAGAGTGGATGACTTGATCCTGCACCCAGAACCACCAGCAGCTTTCTCAGAACTTGGATTTCTGGTAGCGAGCTGACCAACTGCGCTGGAACCTTATCCGAGCTTGACTATGCCAGCTCCGGAAATAATCCCTTCCACTAACTGGTCTATTGGATTACATAGTGTCCTGAACCTTTCAGTTAGACCACTATCCAATACAGAAAAAACGGTACTTCAAAAAGGTCTGCCCTTTATCCCTACAGTGAAACATGATCCGTTTTAATATTTGTTTACATTTACAAAAGTTTGTTCGTAAAATTAAACTAAAATTTTTTCTCCACACAGGCATCTGGTCCACAGCCAGTCACCGAAGTTTCTGTAATGACACCTAAATTGGCTTGGTCATCGCCGGGTCCTCCATCACCACTGATCTCTGTCTTTGAACAACTAATTTTCCATGATGTTTCTTCTCTATAACTGGTCCAACACAGGTGTATCAAAATCTGTCAAGGGTATAACAAAGCCCTACATGATTTAGCTTCTGATACATTGATACAGATTATGCCCGCTGACATGGGTGGAATTGTAATGTTAAGACTGATTATGTGACAGAAGTAACAACAATTATGTGATGACACTTTTACTCTGAATTACCAGAAGACCCTACCTCATCCTTGCAATCAGTCTCTACTCTGGCTTTATTACATCAAAAAAAAAAGTCGTTTGATTAAAAAACACCCTACAATTCCAGTGTTCTATGTCCTCCCAAAGGACATAAGTCCCTTTCTAATCCTCTTGGATGCCCCATTATCTCTAGTAAGGGCTCAGTATTAGAACTATTATCCAAATTTGTGGACCATCTTCTAAAACCTTTGGTACCTTTTGGTTAGATCTTATGTGTGGGACACTAGCCACTTTATTGCATCCATAGAATCCCTGCCTTTACCACCGGATCGTATCCTACTAGTAAGCTTAATATTGAAGCTCTCTATTCTAATATTCCCCAACACCAAGCCCTATCTACAGTAAGACATGCCCTAGATCAACCAGCCACTATCCGGGTTCCAACCAATTTATTTGCTTACTCTCACCCATTTAACTTTGACCAAGAATTACTTCAAATTTGACCATTGTTTCTTTCTTCAGACTAAAGGTACAGTAATGGGGGCCACTATAGCCCTTATTATCGCTTGTCTGTATGTGAACATAAGAAAATGCCGTACTTCGGTGTTTACTGAAAAGGATGTTGGGGAGGTACCCGTACAGGAGAAGGTTTTCATGGGTAATGATTCAGATGGACTGAATCAAATTACGATGAACCTAGAAGATGTGGTAGACCTGATTGACAAACTGAAGAGTAGTAAATCACCTGGACCGGATGGTATACACCCCAGAGTTCTGAAGGAACTAAAAAATGAAATTTCAGACCTATTAGTAAAAATTTGTATCCTATCATTAAAATCATCCATTGTACCTGAAGACTGGAGGATAGCTAATGTAACCCCCATATTTAAAAAGGGCTCCAGGGCGATCCTGGAAACTAGAGACCGGTTAGCCTGACTTCAGTGCCAGGCACTGAAGTACAGGACTATTTAGTACAATTACATGTTACATCACCACCTAATGAGAAGTTATATTTACCATGATTTATGTTGCTATACTGTAAATTACCTTGTAAAATACCTTGCATGACATTCTGCTCCCCCTACTCTCATTTAAAAATAAAGTAAGAAATATTGAAGTTATCATATACTATGTTAGAATGCTAGACACCTTACAGGACATACTATTGCCCCCTTGATCAGCTGAAATACAATGTAAAATATTATGAAGTGTCAATATATTATAAAGTTTCAATGTATAATAAGTAGCACCAGTCTTCTCAAAAACCCTAGTTACACTGTAAACCGATGTGATATTCCAGATTGAACACTGGTATAGAAAAACAAATAAATAATAAAGGAAAAATAGTGGAAAGTGTTACAAACATCAAAACCACAGAACATATAGAAAGACATGGTTTAATGGAACAAAGTCAGCATGGCTTTACCCAGGGCAAGTCTTGCCTCACAAATCTGCTTCACTTTTTTGAAGGAGTTAATAAACATGTGGATAAAGGTGAACCGGTAGATATATTATACTTGGATTTTCAGAAGGCGTTTGACAAAGTTCCTCATGAGAGGCTTCTAGGAAAAGTAAAAAGTCATGGGATAGGTGGCGATGTCCTTTCGTGGATTGCAAACTGGCTAAAAGACAGGAAACAGAGAGTAGGATTAAATGGGCAATTTTCTCAGTGGAAGGGAGTGGACAGTGGAGTGCCTCAGGGATCTGTATTGGGACCCTTACTTTTCAATATATTTATAAATGATCTGGAAAGAAATACGACGAGTGAGATAATCAAATTTGCAGATGACACAAAATTGTTCAGAGTAGTTAAATCACAAGCAGATTGTGATAAATTGCAGGAAGACCTTGTGAGACTGGAAAATTGGGCATCCAAATGGCACATGAAATTTAATGTGGATAAGTGCAAGGTGATGCATATAGGGAAAAATAACCCATGCTATAATTACACAAAGTTGGGTTCCATATTAGCTGCTACAACCCAAGAAAGAGATCTAGGTGTCATAGTGGACAACACATTGAAATCGTCGGTACAGTGTGCTGCGGCAGTCAAAAAAGCAAACAGAATGTTGGGAATTATTAGAAAGGGAATGGTGAATAAAACGGAAAATGTCATAATGCCTCTGTATCGCTCCATGGTGAGACCACACCTTGAATATTGTGTACAATTCTGGTCGCCGCATCTCAAAAAAGATATAACTGCGATGGAGAAGGTACAGAGAAGGGCTACCAAAATGATAAGGGAAATGGAACAACTCCCCTATGAGGAAAGACTAAAGAGGTTAGGACTTTTCAGCTTGGAGAAGAGACGACTGAGGGGGGATATGATAGAGGTGTTTAAAATCATGAGAGGTCTAGAACGGGTAGATGTGAATCGGTTATTTACTCTTTCGGATAGTAGAAAGACTAGGGGCACGCCATGAAGTTAGCATGGGGCACATTTAAAACTAATTGGAGAAAGTTCTTTTTTACTCAACGCACAATTAAACTCTGGAATTTGTTGCCAGAGGATGTGGTTAGTGCAGTTAGTATAGCTGTGTTTAAAAAAGGATTGGAAAAGTTTTTGGAGGAGAAGTGCCTTACCTGCTATTAATTAAGTTGACTTAGAAAATAGCCACTGCTATTACTAGCAATGGTTACATGGAATAGACTTAGTTTTTGGGTACTTGCCAGGTTCTTATGGCCTGGATTGGCCACTGTTGGAAACAGGATGCTGGGCTTGATGGACCCTTGGTCTGACCCAGTATGGCATGTTCTTATGGCTAGGTACTGAAATCCAACTACATATGTTCATTGATTGGCTCAATGTTCAAAACCCTAATTTAAAATTCTCACTATCAGTGATTCCCTATATCCTTTTTGGATAATCTAGTCATTATCCAGGATAAGAAACTAAGTACTTTCATATAGAAAAAAAGCACGAACAGAAACACCCTCCCATCAAATTACAGCCACCACCCATGCTCTCTTCGTGACAGTATACCAAATAGGACAGTTCTTCCGCCTTAGACGTCCATGTTCTTCCCACCAGAATTTCATTGTTCAAGCTAAATCTATGTGTCGGCAATTCTATGACAAGGATAGCCCTGGAGGGTAATAAAGCAGGCAAACTTGGTCTCTGTTAATAGGACTTATTTCATCAACAACCTAAGGAACCTTTGGCAGTCTCACATGTATACTACCGTTTTCATCACTGGCTGGTCAAATCTGCAAATCCATATGTTCCCATTGGTCAATGCTTACTCCTTTTAATTGCTTTGAAGATTTACCACATTATGCCTTTTACCGGGGCCAGAATTTAATAGATATACTCGTGTCCTCTGATTTCTACACAGAAGATAATTCACCCCAGATTTCTACTGGTCATCAACCTTGTGGTAAATGCAATGCATGCGATCTATCCCCGATTCTTACTACTTTTGAATACCACTCCTTGAGATTCCCGCATAAATTGCAGTTTGACTAACTAATTCAAGATGGGTAGTATATATCATTAGATGCCCTTGTGATCTACTGTACGTGGGGAAGATATCCTGCTTTTGAAAATCCACATTTTTTAACACCATAGCGCGATCTAGCGACATATTGAATCTGCCTCCCTTACTACACATTGGTACGAAGACTCATTTGATCACAGATCTGTGCTTTTGCGCCATTGATGTGGTTCCTCCTAGACCCTGGGGTGGGGATAGGGATCGTATGCGCAAACAGAACAAAAATGGATTTTCAAATTACAGTCACTACATCCGGCAGGACTTAATTAAGAAATTGAATGGTCTGCATTTATGAGATCCATGCAGTGGGTGATTTTCTGCAACAGTGATTTCTGTTTTAATTGGCTAACCTAAGCAACGGGTCGATTGACTCCATTGTTTAAATTCTTTGCTCCAAGAAGGTCTGTGGTATCCTTGTTAGGTATTAGTTCACTGCGTTCTGTTTATTTCTAGTCCTGTGACTTTACATTCTGCTCTATAGTGGGTCTATGTATTTCTATCAATGCAAGGAGAAATGTTTGAAGTGCTTGTTATGATGGGCTCCTCTAAGCCAATTGATTATTCACGCTGTTTCTCCAATTTCCTGCCTTTGTTCAATTTTATCTCCACTATCTAAGCTGCTCTATGGAATCCCATTAATGCAAGGGGTAATGTTTGAAATGCTTATTATAATTGACTCCCCTAAGCCATGTCTCTTGGTTTTGTTCTATTTATATCTGTAGTATCTAAACTGCCCCTTGGGATTAATTTACCTGTTTCTGATTAGTTACCCCTAGTCATGTGATTTAGTGCTGTTTTCAGAGTCCTATCCTCCGTTCTGGAGCTGTTCTGTATATATCACTGAGCTATGTATATCACTGTTGCATTCGTGCCTGTTTTCGCCCTCGCTCCACCCTCTCTACCTTTGTGGCGACTCCCTTCGGCTTTGACGGATAGATGCTGCCATGGCTTCTCCTCTCCACTTCTCCCCGGGCTGGCCTGACGCTGCGGATCCGCCATGTTCCTGATGACGTAAGGGCACGCGTACACTCCAGAGTTTGTACTGGCAAGGACGCGAACCTCGGGGCATTCCCCCCCCCCCCCCCTCCCCCTCCCCTTCCCCATAGTGACTTCATCCGCTTCCAGCTTAAAAGGTCTTTGTTTGCTACTCCGAATCAAGTTAGCAAGGAGGAAACTTCTCTGCTTCTCTGCCTCCACAAACTTACCAAGGGGTACCCGCTCCTCGGGGGCCCCACTCTCTCTTCTTGATTTCAAACTGCTAGACGGGATCCGGTACTCGCTCCTCGAGGGCCTACGTCCCTGAATGCTCAGAAAACTCCTTACTGCTTGGAAGCGATCGCAGACGTGAACACTGTGAGTTACTATTGCAGATAGGAACCGGTACTCGCTCCACGAGGGCCTATGTTCCTAAAACTCTCCAAAGACTTTCTTCTATTCCAGAAGCCATCTCATACACAGATATTGTGAGTTCTTATTCCAGACTGCATGTAGGAACCAGTACTCGCCTACGGCTCCTGTTTCTGAATATACTGAAGACTCTCTGTTGCATAGAAGCCATTACAGGTATCTACAATTGTGAGTGTATCATCTACTACTGGTTATGTATCCAGCATACCCTGTCTACTCTCTGCCTATAGTCTCTCTCTCTACAGCTCAGCAACCCAGAGATCGCAGTTCCAGTATCTGAGGGACTTCAGCCCTTCGGGCATATCAACTCACTACTGCCACCTCTGGTGGTTCTACTTCCTGTCTAATAAAGAACTATCTGTGTTTGTCTCCATACTCCAGCCTAGCCGGTGGTCCCTCTCAGGATATCCTCCTGGGGGCGCTGTCATCTGCTATCTGCCCAAGAATTCACCAATTTCCACTAGGGGGTAGATTTTCAAACCACGCGATTTGGCGTACTTTTGCTTGCGCATCAGGCGCAAGCAAAAGTACGCGGGATTTTAGTAGATACGCGCGTAGCCGCTAAAATCCTGGATCGGCGCGCGCAAGGCTATCAATTCCGTATAGCCGGTGCGCGCCGAGCCGCGCAGCCTACCCCCGTTCCCTCCGAGGCCTCTCCGAAATCGGAGCGGCCTCGGAGGGAACTTACTTTTGCCCTCCCCTCACCTTCCCCTCCCTTCCCCTACCTAACCCACCCGCCCGGCCCTGTCTAAATCCCCCCCCCCATACCTTTGTCGGGGGATTTACGCCTCCCGGAGGGAGACATAAATCCCCGCGCGCCAGCGGGCCGCTAGCGCACCGGGACGCAACCTGGGGGCGGGTCCGGAGGGCGCAGCCACGCCCCCGGACCGCCCCGGGGCCATAGCCACGCCCCCGGGCCCGCTCCCGACACGCCCCGAAAACGCTGCGCGGTTCGGGCCCGCCCCCAACACGCCCCCCTCGCCAAACCCCGGGACTTACGCGAGTCCCGGGGCTCTGCGCGCGCCGGTAGGCCTATGTAAACTAGGCTCACCGGCGCGCAGGGCCCTGCTCGCCTAAATCCGCCCGGATTTGGGTGGATTTAGGCGAGCAGGGCTCTTAAAATCCGCCCCTAAGTGTTTATCCCTTTCACTACTAGAGCGGTATCATACGACTGCCACACTGTGGGAGCCAACCCACAACAGATCATTGACCCCGCCTACAGAGTATTACAGATTGCTAGCTCC
Organism: Rhinatrema bivittatum; assembly: GCF_901001135.1. NCBI lineage: Eukaryota > Metazoa > Chordata > Amphibia > Gymnophiona > Rhinatrematidae > Rhinatrema > Rhinatrema bivittatum. The sequence goes on from NC_042615.1 coordinate 662,187,589, forward strand.
TCCCCTTGAGGGAGCAGCATTGATCAGATTACTCACTCCTCCCCTCTGGAGGAGGTGATCCATAACAGATTGCTAACTTCTTAGCAGATTCACAAGAGATTGCTAACTCCGCCCCCCTGGCGGTGTGATCACTAACAATCACTGGCCTATAAGCTTCTGCACGGTATCCTAGGTACGTATCTGTTTGTTTTGCATTATATTCAGAGATGCTCATGTAACAATGCTTCTTAAATTTGCACTATTAATATAATTTTTTTCACTGTACCTGTAGAGTAAGATTTATCTTGTTTTGTTTGATTTACAGTGAAGACCCTCCCAAAGAAGTCGACTGGCGAAATATGACCGGAGGGGGGACTTTAAGGCTTAAGAATTCTATAACCAATACAATGATAATATCAGCATAAAACTAATAAAGATGTTACTTTGAACATGATATTTAGAAATCTCATGATGCACCGGATCATCAAAAATATTACTTTTGGATTTAAATTACATTATCACATTTCTTTGTTTACATTTTCACTTTGGCATATGAGGCTTCTCCACTGTTGCTATTACTACGATGGAACAAAGCTGACATCACAGTATATAAACCCCTGCAGAGGCAGCCCACCAGTATTCTCCATCTCCAGCAGATGATGGACGTACATCTCCCAACTGGGTATTGATTAAAGTTTTCAGAAGGAGAAAAGAAGAGTTTCCCTGTTTTATTGTAACTGCAACGTTTTTCGTTCTGCACCTGTTAATGTTCTTATTGTATCTTCTTTTTACACCCCTTTGTTAATTGTAAACCGGCATGATGTGATACTTATCGTGAATGCCGGTATAGAAAAACACTAAATAAATAAATAAATTTTTTCGTCCCACTCTCTTGTGATACCATATGGTCCCTCCCTCAGTTGAGTATTCTGAGGTGATGTATATTGGATTTTTTCTCAAATGAGTGCCTTGGTCCAGTAGCTGGTTTTCAGCTGTCATAGACTTAACTGTAAAAGACAGCTGAAAGGCAAGCGGGTGCAGGAAGCCGAGCACAATGGTGACGGTATGTGCCCACTCCTCCTATAGCCGGAGACCGATTCTGTACTCAGCTGGGATGGGCTTGAGCCTAGGTAAAGCAAAAAAAAAATTATTGAAGTAAGGGGTTTTTTTTTCTGTAGGGATTCCTTCTTCCTCTAGTCTCTGTACTCTGTGCGCCAATCTGACATTTGTTCCTCTCCTTGCGGTTACTGACCTTGAAAACTGTTTCTTGTGGTAGTTTGTTCATGGTATAAAGTATCCGATCCTCAGGCCTTTTCTTGCTGGGAGCTTTTTCTTTGGGTGACTCCAGGGGCAATACAGCTGCGGACTGTTCCTTTCTTTTTCCCAAAAGTGGTTTCAGATTTTCACTTGAATCGGTCCATTTCCCTGCTGTCTCTGGACAGGGAAAGAGATGCGAAGGAATATCTCCTGTTACAGCCCTTGGATGTCAAGGCATATCCTGAGGTATTTGGAGGTTTCTAAACCTCTCAGGAAGACGAATCGCTTGTTTGTTCTCCACGGTAAAAGTAGGCAGGGTGAGCCGGCATCACGGGCTACAATAGCCCGCTGGAGTAAAAGAGGTAGTTACGGCCAAATATGCGAATATTGGGCAGCCATTGCCCAGTCAGGCCTCATTCCACTAGAGCTCAGGCAGCGTCATGGGCAGAGGTTAGATTGTCTCTCATCAACAATGGCCGAGCTGCGACATGGTCCTCCTTACATACCTATTCCAGGTATTATCGTCTGGATGTGCAGGCCTGGGAGGTTGCAGCCTTCGCACAGGCGGTTTTGACTGGACCACGGGCAGTCTCCCACCCTGTTTCAGGAGTAGCTTTGGTACTTCCTACTTGTTCTGGATCCAGCTGCTAAATGCTAAGAAATGAAAAATGTATCTTACCTGATAATTTCCTTTTTAGTATAGACAGGTAGATCCACCTTCCCGTTCTTGGCTGCCAGTGGGTTGTGCTATTGTCCTGCTGTGTGTTCCAGGGGTTACTGGTAAGTGTTAATCCAATCCCTAGACTATTAGCACATTCTTTGTCTGAGCTCAGTTTTCCTGTTGGCTGAGTACTGCAATGGTTATTTGTTAATCAAGTTTTGTTAGTCTGTCCACAGTTGCCTTTTGCAGAGAATATTGGTGGGCTGATGTCACTGCAGGGGTATATATACTGTTATAACAACTTTGCTCAGTCTCCATCTGCTGGTAGAGTTGCATAACCCACTTGTTCTGGATCCACCTGTCTATACTAAAGAAAAGGAAATTATCAGGTAAGTAGTAATTTCTCATTTCGGTCGATAAACAGGCTGAATTAGCCGTGCTGTAGGAGTGACGTCATCAGGGCTGCACTAGGCGGAGTTGTCACTCAAAGCATAAGGCTTTTGCTCTTTTGGGCATGCATAGTACTTACTGCACAAATGAGTCTTCCAGAAGTCTCCTCAGTATTTTTTTTATCCACGCTTCGCATGGACGTGGAATTTGTCTCTTAATTCTTCCTCAATCTTTTTTTCAATCTTTTGCTCACTTCGGTGACCCCAAACAGCACTTTTCTGTGCTTTTTATTATGTCTTGGAGAAAGACTACCGGGTTCAAATACTGTAGTTGTAGCCATATGTCCATCACTGATGGGCAGATCTACTGTAATTTATACCCGGGCCCGGATCATGACCAAGCGATTTGCCGCAACTGTGGGAGAACATCCCCCCAGTGAGCTGAAAAAATCCTCTGGGCAATTGTCAACTTCTCTGTCTTCATCTTCGGGAGACGTAGGAGAGCCTCCTCGCCCTCACATGCAGGCCGGCCTCCGCAGGACGCTTCTTGAATCAGACAAGTGGCACATGGGGCACAAGAGTATGCACCAGGTAGTAAAGATGCCTGCTTCAAAGCCGATGGCTCCTACACCGCTGGCGCAGAAAACAGTGCACCATGTGTCAGAACCAGTGCACCACACACCAAGAAAAGCTCACCAAGCACCAGAGACGGAATTCCGGGTGTCCAATACACTAGATTCCAAAAGAGCCACAACACACAACCAAATGTCCTTGTTGCTCTCCTCTCAAAAGATAGAGATAGGGGACTCTTTATTTCTCTCAACATCTGCAGAGGAGGCTCAGTCCCTGTTTAGTGCTCAGAGTTCATAGAGAAAACGGATATACTGCAAAAGTTTAATGTTTGATACAGGGACTATTTAAAAAAAAATGCTTGATCAGACAGAGAACAAAAGGGTTAATGCAAAGTCTGAAAAAGTGTGAGATTCTCCTATGGTTTTGCTTCCTGTTGCGAGAGGCTCTGTGACCACATGACTTTTAAAACAGATACCAGTGCTGCCGCTGCCTTTAAAATGCTTAATGCAAGGCAATGTCTGTCTTTGAAGCTGCTGTGAGCTTTTTCTTTGTTTACAATAATTAGAGTTGATTTAGAATGAACTGAATAATTGTACCAGAAGGGTTAAAAATGGTGATAGAAGACAGATGGAGGGGGCAAATGCCAGACTGGAAAAGGAGACGTCATTGCGTGTCACAACCAATAAGAGGGGAAGACCAGGGACAGTAGAGCGAAAGAGTTGTAATGTGAGGAGGACAGAATGCTAAAACCAGAGTGACACGCCCAGCCTATGTAAAGTTTGGAGACAAAGGACAGGAAATTAAATGCAGACTGGCCATTGAAACTGAAGACAGGTCATGTGAAGCATTTCCCAGCTGGTTTCCTGGATTCCTGTTCCCACACAATTATTCAGTTTGCCTAGAGATCCTGTTTGCTGTTAGTTAACTCTTCGACTGCCTTGAGACTGAAGTTCTGAAGGAACTCAAATGAAATTTCAGACCTATTAGTAAAAATTTGTCACCTATCATTAAAAAAATCATCCATTGTCCCTGAAGACTGGAGGATAGCTAATGTAACCCCAATATTTAAAAAGGACTCCAGGGGCGATCCGGGAAACTACAGACCGGTTAGCCTCACTTCAGTGCCAGGCACTATTAAGTACAGGACTATTTAGTACAATTACATGTTACAACTTCTCATTAGGTGGTGATGTATTTACCATGATTTATGTTGCTATACTGTAAATTACCTTTCTAAAATACCTTGCATGACATTCTGCTCCCCCTACTCTCATTTAAAAATAATGTAAGAAATATTGAAGTTACCGTATACTATGTTAGAATGCTAGACACCTTACAGGACATACTATTGCCCCCTTGGTCAGCTGAAATACAATGTAAAATATTATAAAGTGTCAATGTATTATAAACCTTCAATGTATAATAAGTAGCACCAGTCTTCTCAAAAACCCTAGTTACACTGTAAACCGATGTGATATTCCAGATCGCACACTGGTATAGAAAAGTAAATAAATAAAATAAAGGAAAAATAGTGGAAAGTGTTATAAATATCAAAACCACAGAACATATAGAAGGACATGGTTTAATGGAACAAAGTCAGCATGGCTTTACCCAAGGCAAGTCTTGCCTCACAAATCTGCTTCACTTTTTTGAAGGAGTTAATAAACATGTGGATAAAGGTGAACCGGTAGATGTAGTGTACTTGGATTTTCAGAAGGCATTTGACAAAGTTCCTCATGAAAGGCTTCTAGGAAATTTAAAAAGTCATGGGATAGGTGGCGATGTCCTTTCGTGGATTACAAACTGGCTAAAAGACAGGAAACAGAGTCGGATTAAATGGACAATTTTCTCAGTGGAAGGGAGTGTGGGCAGTGGAGTGCCTCAGGGATTTGTATTGGGACCTTTACTTTTCAATATATTTATAAATGATCTGGAAAGAAATACGAGTGAGGTAATCAAACTTGCAGATGATGCAAAATTGTTCACTGTTGTTAAATCACAAGCAGATTGTGATAAATTGCAGGAAGACCTTGTGAGACTGGAAAATTGGGCATCCAAATGGCAGATGAAATTTAATGTGGATAAGTGCAAGGTGATGCATATAGGGAAAAATAACCCATGCTATAGTTACAAAATATTAGGTTCCATATTAGTTGCTACCACCCAAGAAAGAGATCTAGGCGTCATGGTGGATAATACATTGAAATCATCTGTTCAGTGTGCTGTGGAAGTCAAAAAAGCAAACAATGTTGGGAATTATTAGGGAATGGTGAATAAAATGGAAAATGTCCTAATGCCTCTGTATCGCTCCATGGTAAGACCGCATCTTGAATACTGTGTACAATTCTGGTCGCCACATCTCAAAAAGATATAATTGCGATGGAGAAGGTACAGAGAAGGGCAACCAAAATAAGGGGAATGGAACAGCTCCCCTATGAGGAAAGACTAAAGAGGTTAGGACTTTTCAGCTTGGAGAAGAGACGGCTGAGGGGGATATGATAGAGATGTTTAAAATCATGAGAGGTCTAGAACGGGTAGATGTGAATCAGTTATTTAGTTTTTCAGATAATAGACTAGGGGGCACTCCATGAAGTTAGCATGCGGCACATTTAAAACTAATCGGAGAAAGTTCTTTTTTACTCAACGCACAATTAAACTCTGGAATTTGTTGCTAGAGGAAGTGGTTAGTGCAGTTAGTATAGCTGTGTTTAAAAAAAAAGGATTGGATAAGTTCTTGGAGGAGAAGTCCATTACCTGCTATTAATTGAGTTGACTTAGAAAATAGCCTCTGCTATTACTAGCAACAGCAGCATGGAATAGACTTAGTTTTTTGGTACTTGCCAGGTTCTTATGGCCTGGATTGGCCACTGTTGGAAACAGGTTGCTTGGCTTGATGGACCCTTAGTCTGACCCAGTAAGGCATGTTCTTATGTTCTCTGCCTGCAGCGATTGCTTCCTAGAACTGATTTTTCTCAGGGAAGTAATTTGCCACCATTTGTACATAGCTTAGCTCTCTATTCAATATACTCTTTATTACCATTTATGCTCTGTTATTATCTAATATTGCTAAAGAAATGTTTTCTTTTAGCTAAGGAAAACATATAACCACTTTGTACTATACCTGGATGATTTGGGGGGAAAAGGTTTTTCAGGGCTCAGTGCTGTCATCCCGGATCCAACAGCACCAAGTTTACATAGTTCAATATCTGTATGAGTGCTTACAGCGGGTAAAGCCTTTTGTTTGATCTGAGGAAGGACAAGTGATCATGCCATAACAGCTTCTGAACATGGAGGAAGGTCTGCATTACATCTTGAGGGCCGTTTATAAAAGCCGTGACACAGCGGCAAAGACATTGTCAGCCTCCATTGTAGCACGACGAATGGTGCGGCTCCTTGCCAGTGGCAATCATGAGGATGTCCACAACAAATTTTCTGATCTTCCATGTTCAGGTGAAAACCTCTTCAGTAACAAACTTAACTGTCACCCAGGTAAAGGACCTCGCTGTGTAGTCATTGTCTACAGGTGGAGACCAATCCTCTAGTTCATAACTCTTCTATCCACAATTTAAGAAGTCCTTCTACAAACAGGCCTTATAGACCTTATCAGGGCTATCGTCAACCTCCTTACCAGTTGCCACAACCTCAAGTCATCTACCCAAGAAAGTGGAGGACAGAGGGATAAATGCCGGCAGAAACAACCAACACAAGTGACTGCAAAGCCACAGCAAAAACTTTTAAGATCGCTACCACCTCAGCAGATATCTATTGGGGGCAAACTCCAATTGTATGCAATATTGTGGGCCCAAATAACATCAGACCAGTCACTACTGTCTATGGTAACCATATTGAGGTTTGTTCTTGAAGTTGAGATAGTACAAACGCCCCACCTTTCCTCCCCTCTAATAGATCAATCCCAACAAGATCTGTTACAGCAAGAGGGGTACAGTCCCTTTTCAAGCAGAACTCCATACAAGAACTAGCCCACTCCAACTACAGTCAGGGCTATTCCAAATACTTCCTCAGCCCCAAAAAATCGGGAGGTCTTTGTCCCATCCTGGATCTCAAAAATCTCAATCAACATCTTTGCCCAAAAAAATTCAAGATGACTTCCTGGGCACCATCTTGTCATTTATCCAGCCATGAGACTGGATGTGCTCCCTAGACCTCAAGGATGCTTATGCACATATAAATGTGCATCTGTCTTGGCATTACCTCTGCTTCAGATTGGGAGACAAATTTATTAGTACAAAGTCTTTCTCCCTTTTAGCCTCTCAACAGCCCCAAGAATATTCATAAATGACTAGTTGTGGTGGTAGCGCACCTCCACCAGTTGGGAGTTCAAATTTTTCCTTACCTGGATGGCTGGTTAATAACAGCCCCTCAAAAGAGGTCCTATATTCAGACATAGTGTTAACCGTTCACTGCCTAGGGGATGTGGGATTCATACACTGGTCTACATCAATTTTGCTGACTACAAGATAACGTGATCTTTATGTATTTTAGTGTGCTGAATCCAAAAATCATATCAGTTTCCTCCAGTTTTTCCGCAAAATGCTGTCTACTCATAAACTCTTATAGTAATAACGTAACATTATTTAGATATGTTGAATACGCAAAAAGATAATTAATGCGCAGAAAGACATGCTGAATTCGCTCTTTCACATGAGAAGTTGAAAGCTGGCATATTTGATGGCCTGCAAATTAGGCTTCTAATTAAAGACAGAGAATTCCTCAATACCATGAAAACCATAGAAAAGGATGCTTGGTCTGCTTTTTCTGACGTGATTACAGACTTTCTTGGCAACTTTAGGGCCGAAAATTTATAACCTTTTTAGTTCAAAATTTGTTGATTGCTTTTCAAAGACTGGGAGCAAACATGAATGTCAAATTGCATTTCCTTGATAGCCACCTGAACTACTTCCCCTCAAATCTTGGAGCTATGAGTGTAGAACAAGGAGAACGCTTCCACCAAGACATCAAGACCACGTAACATAGATATCAAGGCAGATGGAACACAAACATGATGGCAGACTACTGCTGGTGTTTACAGCGTGACAACACTGATCATAACGATTCCAGAGCATCCAAAAAGAGAAAATGTCTCCCTAACAATTAAAATTTACACAACTATTGCTCTCTTGGTTAGACGATAGACTTGTTTTTTGCATGAAACAAATATATTATGTGCTATCACGACAGAACTTATTACCCTTGATATTCAACTTTATAATTTTTAATCAAACATTTCTCATTTGTGAAAAAATTTGATGTATTGCATATTTTTTTACTTCATATTTGGAATCCGCACCTTGCATTTGGGTAAGGTGAGCAGAAAACCTTTTTTCAGATGTAGACCAGTGTAATCCAATTACGAAAAATCAAACCTACATCCAACTCTCAACCAAAGTTCATAGGAGTCTTAATGCCTTCCTTCCGAGTGACAGAGCCCAAAGACTTCAGAATTTGGCCGGGCTTCTCTAGTTGTGATCCACAGCTCCTGCCCATCTTATTCTCACCTTGCTAGACCCTCTAGCAGCAATAATCCACATAGTCCCCTTGACTTGTCTACACATGAGGCAATTGCGAATGCAATGGAATTAGTTCTTTCAGCCCTAACTTCACGAGTGATCTTAAATGAAAGTGGATATCAAATGGTGGCTACGTCTGGGAGTATTTGAATCAAAACTCCTGCTTCAGCCACAACCACATCAGATTATACTCACTACAGATGCTTCCATCCGAGGCTGGGGTGCACATCTTCTACAGTTCAAAACATAGGGTTTGTGGTTACTCCAAGAGACATGTTGTTAAATCTGCTAAAGTTAAGAGCAGTGCACCATGACCTCGGGGTTTTCCATCATCTGCTCTATGGTAAACACACAACGATTCACACTGACAATTAAGTTGCAATGTATTATCTCGACAAACAAAGGGGAATGAGATCTTGGACCTTCTGTAAAGAGACTTTAGCCATCTGGAACTAGGCAAAGGTCCACCGTACCATTCTCTCTAAGCAGTCTACCTTCTGGGGACCATGAACACAGAGGCAGACAGACTTAGTTTTCCAACCTCATGGATGGGCTCTTTCTCAAGCCACTGCAAACTGTCTCTTCCGCTGCTGGGACTAGCCTTGGATATATTTATTTGCGACCATACAGAATGCAAAACTGACCCGGAGCTCTTACAGAGAAGCACCAAATGTATTCCTAATTTCTTGAACCCAGAGACTTCTATACGCCTTCCCTCCAATACCTCCATTGCAAGAACTGTACAGAAAAGGTATGCAAGACCGAACTAAGATATTAATAGCCCCAGTGTGGCCCAGTCAACTATGGTATGCATACCTCATTCAACTTTTGGCAGAGCTTCTGCGAAGTCTGGGTACGGATCCCTCCCTTCTCACTCAAGGAGGGGTTACTCTGGCTCTGCAACCTTCTCTCAATCTCATGGTGTGGAAATTGTGCGCTTGATCCTAGTGCACTTCAATCTATCATCCAAAGTCAAAGACGTCATAGTCTCAGCAAGAAAACCATCCACGCGATGTAACTTTTCCTTCAAATGGAACAGATACTCCAAATGGTGGGAAGAATTTTCTTCAGACCCGTTCATGTGAACCACAACTACTGCGAAGTTACCTCCACTACCTGTCCAGCAGAGGTCTCGCAACATCTTCCATTCGCATACATAAAGCACTTTGTCCACTTATCACGTCGTGGAGAAAAGAAATTCCATATTGCACCATTCTCTCATCTCACGATTCATGAAAGTCCTTCTGCACTTTCCTCCCTTTTACAAAACCTCCCCATGCCGTGGGATGTGAACATAGTCCTGCACGGGTTGATGAAACCACCCTTGGAAACCTTGGTGAATGCTGCAGTAAAATTCCTAACATGGAAAATCGTCTTTAGTGGCAATCACTTCAGCAAGAAAGGTAAGTGAGCTACAGGTCCTAGTGCACTTCCCACCTTATCTGCATGCAGCTCTTCCTTGACAAAGTAGTCTTGCAAACCCATCCAAAGTTCTTGCCAAAGGTACTCTCTGCTTTTTGCCTAAATTAGTCCATTACGCTTCCCACATGTTTTCCAAAACTGCAAAAACGTGAGCAAGAGAAAAAATTATGCTTGCTGGATTGCAAGAGAACATTGATTGGCCTATTACAAATGACAAACAAAAAGTTGAGGTCCATCTATGTAACATGCGACCTAAACAGACTGGGGTTATCAGATGCAAAGAAAACTCTCTCCAATTGGATTACATCCTGCATACAACATTATGAGACAAGATCCCTCACTCTCTCGCATTCTGTAAAAGCGCACCAAGTCAGAACAACTGCATCTTCCTTAGCGCATTTGGGAAATGTGCCCATTGAGGACATCTGCAAAGCCAGCCACATGGTTGTCCAATCACACATTCATATCGTACTGCTTCCTAGATCAGGCAAAGTCTGCTGGCATAATAGGAAAAGCAATAGTGCACAATTTATCATCCAGGCAGATACTGTTGTGTAAAAAAAAAAAAATGTAAGGAGCATAAATACAATGCCTTAATGGCCACACACCCACAGTATATTTTTTTCACAACCCTCAGCTTGGGACTCCCCATTCATCCTGCTATCTACGGAAAACACCATTTATGGTAAGCAAACCACCAGGTGGAAAAGAAAAATGGAGGTGATTATTTTTATTTTTTATTTATACAGAATATGGTGAACAGTACTCAAAATGCATTCACACCACAGAGTCTACCACACACACAAAATATTGCTTATACAGAGGGAGGGGTCTCAGACACCATGCAGCTGAAATTCTCTCAGTCTGCAGAGCAGTCTCCATGTTTGTAATTGGTTTCACTAGATCCTGTGACTGAAAAGGCCAGCTTATAATCGCCACGACTAGCACCAGCTAAGTAGTTGCTTCATTTCTGAATTCCCTTTAGACAGGTTTATCAACAAAAAAAAAAAAAAACACAAAAATCCTGGAGTTTATCACCAAAAAAAAAAACACAAAAATCCTGGAGTTACATTAGACTGGGACTGATGAAATTAAATTTTATTTTAGTAAAGGGTTATAAACAGAATTGCAGTTTGCGACTGTATAGTGGAGAGCACTCATGTTCATATAAAAGAATACATTTTTTATTTTGGGGTAAATGATTGATCCCTTAAGCTCTCAAGACGTGTATTCAAGCTGCATGCTGTCTGATAACCCTGTCACTACATCAAGTGTTTTTGCATTTGATCAACTCTGCTGTGAATGTTTTGAGTGTTTTTATGTTTGTTTTTTTAGCATATTTTATGGGAATCACCTTTGTTTGTTTTCTAAATATCCAGCCAGCAAGTTTCTATGAAAATGATGCTTAAAAAGTAGTGTTTAATTAGGATGTACTATATTTCCTTAAACAATGGCATATCTGGCTTAACTTCAGACACCCAGCAGCAAGATAAAAGCCTTCTGTTTTTTTGTGTAAATATTGCTGTGGCAGATGTGACATTCCACAAACAGGACTCTGGTAAGCTGCTCAGTGGTTGTGGAACTGAGGCCGTTAACATGATTTGTCCTGCCTAACGTGGTGTGATTTTTCTCCCATGACACTGAAGTTCTGAGTAGAGTTGCCTCCTTTTTATTTTATTTTTTTTTTTGTTAGGACTTTGTGAAGATGGCAGGGAGAAGCCATACACGTAGCTTACAGCCTCCTGTAGCAGTTACAACTGGTCATGGGTATCCATTGGCAAACGGCGTAAACTCTGACAGTGATGCCATGGAAGAGGACATAGACATTTATGAGCTCCGACCGAGGGGAAGAGAGAAAATCCGAAAAAGTACATCGAGAGAGAGGCTGGATGACACTGTGCTGCTAACAAGGGATATCAAGGAAGGGGATACTTTAAACGCCATTGCTCTCCAGTACTGCTGTTCTGTAAGTTCATACAAAAAAGGTTGCCTTAGTGCCTAGTGATGTAAAGTTCATGTATATTACTGTATTTTTAAAAAGTGTAAGAAAAAAGAAAGATTGGAGAAAAATAAAAACAATGAAAACTTAACAAAATACAGAAAACACCTAGCTTACTATAAACAAGTCATTCTAGATACAAAAAACCAGTTCTATAGCTCTAAAATAGAAAAATATGAAAACAACCCAAGAACATTATTTACCATAGTAAAAAACCTCACTAATGACAAATCCGAATCTCCACAAAACCTTCCAGAAAATAGATGCAACAAAATTGCAACATTTTTTAATGACAAAATTAAGAACCTAAAAACTAAAATCCCAAATGCAACGAAACAAGAAATTAAAATGAAAAAAGAGATTAAACAATGGTCAACATTCTATGAAGTATCAGAATTGGAAATCGAAGCTATGCTAAAAAAAACTAAATCCCGCCCCACATGCTTATGACACAATAACAACCACAGATATAAAAAAAAGTAGCCAACACTGTATCACCGACACTGGCAAAGATCGTTAATCTATCCTTAGAGGAAGGATCCATGCCAGATGCACTGAAAGGAGCAATCGTAAAACCAATTTTAAAGAAGAAAAACAGCGACCCACTTAACCTGAGCAACTATAGACCTGTATCAAACCTACCCTTAATTGCAATATTAATAGAAAAGCTATACAAAAGCAACTAGTGGAACACCTAGATAGCAATAACATCCTATATCCCTCACAACATGGATTTCGAAAACACTATAGCACAGAGACACTCCTACTAGCGCTGATGGACAACATCATGAGGGGATTCGATAACGGTAAACGTTACATTCTAGTGATACTAGACCTCTCAGCTTTTGATACTGTAAATCACAACATACTTTTAAATAGACTAGAAGAAATAGGATTAGGCAACAAAACAATCAGCTGGTTTAGATCATATCTAAGCAACAGATATTTTCAAGTTCAAATCAAAGATTCTATGTCAGAAAAAATAGACCTTCAAACAGGATTACCACAGGGATCCGCCCTGTCTGCTACACTTTTCAACATATACCTGCTACCATTATGCCACCTGCTAGCTGGCCTGGGAATCACTCACTATATATACGCGGACGATATTCAATTTATATTACCCATTGACGATACAATTGAGAAAACATTAAACATAGCGAACATGTATCTAGACATTATCAAACAAGTATTAAATCAAATGGAGCTAGTAATTAATATAGAGAAGACAGAATTCCTTCATTTAGAAAGAAAAAAAAACATGGAGATCTCACACAACCCAATCACACTCAATAACAACAAACAAATAATACTTGCAGAGAAAGTACGGAATCTAGGAGTAATAATCGACACAGAACTAAGCTTAAAACAACAAATATCCATAAAAGTAAAGGAAGGATACGCCAAACTCATGGTCCTCAGAACACTTAAACCACTTCTAACAACCGCCAACTTTCGATCAGTACTACAAGCGCTAATATTTGCAAGCACTGATTATTGCAATACCCTTCTACTAGGTTTACCATACACCTCCATAAGACCACTATAAATCTTGCAGAACACAGCTGCAAGAGTATTAACTGGAAAAAGGAAAAGAGACCACATTACTGAAACACTTGCTGAGTTACACTGGCTTCCCAAATTAATACACAACGAAAACGCAGACTGGCTTAACACAGCCCTTCGCGTACACATCCCCAACAGAAACCTAAGATCAGCCAACAAAGCACTTCTAACTATTCCATCAGTCAAAACAGCAAGACTAATCCAGGTAAGAGAAAGGGTGTTATCCTTAGCGGGACCCATACTATGGAACTCCATGCCCTTGGAATTAAGGCTACAAAGAGAAAACAAAGCATTTAGAAAAAATCTAAAAACTTGGCTCTTTAAACAAGCTTTTCAAAAAGAGAAGGGAGAATAGAAACCAGGGAAGTGCAAGGTACAAACAATGAACACCCACACAAACAGTAATCACTAAGAGGTAAATTTTAAAAACATACGCGCGCGTGTACTTTTCTTCGCGCCACTGGCGCAAAAAAAGTACACCAGATTTTATAAGATACGCGCGTCTTATAAAATCCGGGGTCGGCGCGCGCAAGACTGCGCAAAATCGGCAGCCTGTGCGCGCCGAGCTGCGCAGCCTGCCTCCGTTCCCTCCGAGGCCGCTCCGAAATCAGAGCAGCCTTGGAGGGAACTTTCCTTCCGCATCCCCCCCCCCCCCTTACCTTTGTTGGGCAAGTTACGCCTGCTTGAAGCAGGCGTAACTTGCACGCGCCGCCCTGGCATCCCCCGGCACAGGCCGCAGTGCCGGGGGACTCGGGACTGCCCCCGGACCACCCCCTCCCACCCCTTTTACAAAGCCCCGGGACTTACGCGCGCCGGCGGCCTATGCAAAATAGGCACGCCGGCGCGCAAAAATCTGGGAGGATTTACGCGCGCAGGGGTTTTAAAATCTACCCCAAAGGGTGTAGTTTTTAATAGAACTCATCACTAAAGGATAAGTTACAATTATAGAATGAATCTTAGACTCAAAACTGCTACAGAATTGACCTGGACATGATGTTGTTCATATTCATTTAACATCTAACATTGATTAAAAACTATGTTACCGAACCTTATGGCACCTGTGTAAACTGATAGATTTTAATAGCAATACTTTTATGTGCCTTACTGTAAACCGTTGTGTCGGTACCCACCTTAACGACGGTATAGAAAAAGATTTAAATAAAATAAATTAATTAATTAATAGGATTCTTATTAGCCAGTCTAAATACAGTTTATAGTTTAACATTACTTTCCTCTTCATGCTGCCAGACTAGTTCAGAGGTATGAGTTATGCTGTCCTACCAGCAGATGGAGGCAGAGAAAGTAAGTTTGCTTGCCATTAAGTAGGGCTCTCTCCAGACAACAGGATGAAATAGCTATGACACGTGGATGATGTCATCCAACAGTGCTGGATGTACCCATCTCTAGCTTGGTAAAGCTTTTACTACAGAACATGCATGAGATTTCCCATACAGGCGCTCTGCTCCATAAATCCTTCAGTCAATTATAGAGCTTAACTTAGCTAGGTAGTTGCTTGTACAGGGAGGCAGGTGAGTATTAAGTATGGCTAATTCATCCTGCTGTCTACGGGGAACCCCATTTATGGTATGCAAACTTGCTTTCTGTATTGACAGGCAGCACTATAAATTAGCCATGACACGTGGGGAGTCCCAAGCTAAGGATTGTGTGGTGAAACAATAAATAAGCAGCCCGGAATCCCCCATGGAGGGTGGATTACTGAGTGAACAAGGTGCACAAAACTGATTAGTAAATTTGGACAGTCACTTCTTGAGAGATTGTCTAGATAATAGTGGGATGTGAAGGTGTGAACTGACAACTCTTTCAGCTTTGCAAATGTCCTCTATAGAAATGGCTCTCAGGTGAGCCACTTAATTAGCCATGATCTTCACTTGATTAGCCTTGACAAAGGTCTCTGATCTGAAGTTTTCTTAGCGTTTAGACAGGTGGTTGCAGAACAAGTGGGTTATGGAGACAGAGCAAAGCTGACATCACAGTATATATACCCCTGCAGTGACAGCCCGCCAGTATTCCCTGTCTTCAGCAGATGTTGGATGTGCCTCTCACTAGTGGGGTTTGCTTAAAGTTTTCAGAAGGAGAAAAAAAGATCATTATTTCGTCCCGCTCTCCTGTGGTAATACCATATGGGTCCCTCCCTCACTTGAGAATTCCTAAGGTTTTATATATTGGATTTTCCCTCAGATGAGTGCCTTGATCTGGTAGCTGGTTTTCAGCTGACATGGACTTATCTGTAAAAGACAGTTGAAAGGCAAGCAGGTGCAGGAAGCCAAGCGCGGCAGTGATGGTATATGCCCTCTCCCCTTGCAGCTGGAGACTGACTCTGTACTCAGCCGGGACACGCTGAGCTCAGCTAAAGCAGAAAAAAACATTTTATTTTTTTTTGTAGGGATTCCTCCTTCCCCCCCAGTCTGTTAGGTGCGCCGATCCGACATTCATTCCGCCTCCAAGAGAGGTTTATGGGATATGGGCAGTCTGGCGAGTTGAGTGGCCTTTATGGGCTAGGCCTCGCTCTTAGGCTTTTCACTGTGCGCTGCGTGGTAGGCTGCGGCGACATTTTCACAAGTTTTCCTGCATATTAGGCTGCCCTCTTCAGGACCATTAGTGTGAGTGCATCCGGCTGTGCACCCAGTTTTCGGACACTTGGACGCCTGCTTGGGCATCCAGTTGGTAGAGGCGTCTAATTGGATGTATAGCTAAGCGCGCGCCTCAATCTGAGCGGCATTGAGGGCACTCGAGGTACAGGGTTATACGCTTAAATTTTGGATGCCTATTTTTTTGCAGCGTGAATACAGTTGGACGCACATATTTCAGTCACTTGTTAAGCGTACTGACAGACTGATGGCGTCTATAGCTCCTTTCCTTTGTGCTGCTTTTCATATTCTGGCATCTCAGCCTGGTTTTCCCTCTAACTTGTTTCAATGCTGCTTGGAAGAGGCAGTGGAGTGCACATTGTCAAGGCTACTCAGTCTGAGAGCTGTGGTTCCAGTATCTACGTCTCAAGAAAATACGGGCCGACATTCCATTTATTTCATTGTGCCCAAGGAAAAAGGCTCTTTTCTACCCATCCTGGATCTCAAAGGGGTCAACTATCATTTGTGGATGCCTCAATTTTGGTTGGAAACCTCGTGCTCAATGATAATTGCCATGTAGTTGGGGGCATTTCTGAGGTCCTTAGATCTGTCCGAGACATACCTACATATTCCCATCCGGCTAGAGCCCCAACTTTTTCTGCTATTCGCGGTTTTGGGACGTCGACATCAGTTTCAAGCACTGCCTTTTTGTCTGTCCATTGTGCCCAGAACTTTTTCCCAGGTTGTGGTAGTGGTGGCAGCAGAGTTGAGAGAGGATTAGATTCAGGTACACCTGTATTTGGACAACTGACTGATCCGGACCAAGACTCTGGAAGAGAGTCTCTTGGTATCACGCAAGGTGATCTCCTTGTTGCAGGAGCTCAGTTAGTGGTGAACCTGGCCAAGAGCAATCTTCAGCCATCTCAGTCACTAGAGTATCTGTCCAGTTCAACATGAAGCAGGGCAGTTTTTTTCTTGCTGGAGGGTTGTATTCAGAAGTTGATGGCATAAATGCATCTGTTGATGACCACAATATGCCCGACAGTGTGGTCCTATCTACAGGTATCTCCAGGGAAGGTCTCAATTCCCCTAACTACTTAGGGATAAAGAAATAGCAGAAATAGAAGCCCTTGCCATGGGTTTTATCATTTGTTGGCTGAGAAGCAACTCATCTCAATATGAAGCTTGGCTATGTGAGACAAATCTGGATTCTAGCTGAAGTGATAGTGACTAGGAATGCCATTTTCCCTGTAAGCTACTTCAAGGAAGTCAACTCCATTTCATAGGGAGGCTTCATCAGTTGCACCAGGACAACATTGAAATCCCTTGACACTAGTGGCTTCACAACTGGAAGTCTTGTATACCACAAGCCCTTCATTAACATTGGTAACAGAGGATGGATGGAGATCAGTTTCCATCCGCATGAGGGTGGCAAGCAGCACTGGGACTGAGATGCACTTTGGAAGACTATACTGAGGCCTGAAGAGGAGAGGGAGAGCAAGTACCGAAGCAGATCTTCCGGAGCACAAATTCAGGGAGTCTGCCTGGCACCAAGATGAGAAATTGCTCCATTTGAAATTGTAGCTCTTCTAGTAGATGGTTTACTGGCCTTTTTGGATAGGGACAACAAGGGAACTATTGAGCGTTCAACATCCATGCTATCAAGTTGAGGGAGGCTCAGCTCAGATGACAGATTATTCTCCTCTTGAGTTAGTAGAGCCGGATAGGATCCCAGAGGGATCAGTAGACAGACTGATAGTTTATCAAGGTAAGAGACCCACACCTGTCTGGGCCAAGCTAGAACAATAGGGATAAGATATACATGGTCTTTTAATACCTTCTGCACTATCCTAGCCATTAACAGAAGTGGAGAAAATGCATGCAGCAGATCGGCATTCCACTTGAACAGAAAGACGTCCAGAGTGGATCTGAACTTGCTTTGAAGAATGGAGCAAAATTTGTTGGCTTTCCTGATAGTTTGACGCAAACAAGTCGATTGATAGGTGATCCCAGATTTAAACAGCTTGTCAGTCACATCTTAGTCTGCTTGTGGGGATAAAAAAAACTCTGCTGAGGCAATCCGCCAGCATGTTTGAGATCCTGGGAAGGTAATTTTGCTTGGAGAAAGGGCCCCATGACTAACAGCCCACTCTCAAATTCTCAGAGATTCCTGGCAAAGGATACAGGACTCTATGCCTCCTTTTTTGTTTACATAGAAAATTACCACTTGGTTGTCTGTTTGGATCGTAATTCTTTCCCTGAAGAAAATTCAGTAAGTAAGAAGATTTGAAAAATCTCTCAGGTTGATCTGGACCAGATGTTCTGCTGCCCACCAAGGAGCCTGTGTGCATGCCCCAGGCCCTGGTTGAGACATCAGTTGCCAGCATTACCTGATGAGGTAATGTTTGTAGAAGTATTGTATTTCCAAGACTTTTTGGGTCCAGCCAACAATGGAGGGACTTCTTTGTCTTCATAGTTAACTTTACAGGATGTAACAAGGGCCGACACAGTTGATCAGTTGAACAGAGGCCCCATTGGAGACCTGAAGTGCATCATGAGGACCACATACACCACTGTTGCCATGTGCCCAAGGACAACCAGGATTGCTTAGGCCAAGTCTTGATCTCATTGCAGCAAATTCTGGAGTAGTGCTTGAAGGCAATATAGCCGATCTGATTGGAGGAGCTCGTTCTCTGTCAAAGTCAAACCATGCACCATTGATTCTCTGGATAGGAATGAGGTTTTGACTTGGCAATGTTGATTATAAAACCTAGTGCTTGAAGGAGCTGTATTGTCTTTTGCCGGGAGTCCAGAACCCCTGCTGGGGAAGGTCCCCTTACCAGCCAGTCATCCTGATAAGGAAAGATGCAAATGCCCTGATGTTGAAGGTACACCGCCACTACTGCTAAGCATTTCGTGAAAACCCTTGAGGGCTGCTGAGAGGCCAAAGGAAGAACTTTGTATAGGTAGTGGGAAGAATCTATTATAAATCTGAAGTATTTACGGTGAGATGGAAGGATATGTGAGCACGCATGTCTTTCAAATCTAGGGCGCACAAATAGTCTCCCTCTTGGATAGAGGGCGTTCATTTTGAACTTCTCCAGCAGCAGGCTCTTGTTCACTCTTTGTATCTCCAGGGAAGGTCTCAATTCCCCTAACTACTTAGGGATAAAGAAATAGCAGGAATAGAAGCCCTTGCCATGGGTTTTATCATTTGTTGGCTGAGAAGCAACTCATCTCAATATGAAGCTTGGCTATGTGAAACAAATCTGGATTGAACATAGTAGCATAGTAATGACAGCAGAAAAAAACCATATCAGCCATAAAACCCTTACAGATGGTACAAAATGCTGCGGCGAGGTTACTCACCAACACCAACAAAAGAGCCCACATCACTCCAATTCTGCTCTACCTCCACTGGCTTCCCATAAAAGCTAGAATCACCTTCAAGACAGTATCAATGATCCACAAGGATATTATGGGCAGCGCCCACTTAAATCTTACCTCGCAATTCCGCCTTCACACATCAAAAAGACCTATCAGATATAATTATAAAGGTTCTTTATATGCTCCCCCGATTAAAACTTCGCTAGCTAAAAGGGCACTCTCCACAGCCGGACCCACCCTTTGGAACTCATTACCACCTGATCTGCGACTTGAAACCTGCCATCTAACATTCAAGAAAAACCTAAAAACGTGGCTCTTCCGGCAAGCCTACCCGGAATCGCAGGAACACTTCGACTCCGATCAAAAAGCAAAATAGCTCCATACAAAGCCCAATACCGACTTTTTACCTATCATTTATTCATGTTATTTGACAATATTATTGTCATATATTGTATATATCTATCACATCTAATTTTTAATATTTATTGATTTTCGTTCTTTTGTTCAATATGTGGATTGTTTAATGTAAAGCCGCACATTACCTGTTCAATACTATATCTATTGTTTAATGTAACGCCTTACGGCGAAAGTTTTGTTCTTTGGAAACCGTCTTGATTTGATTTGTATATCGAGAAAGTCGGTATATAAAAACCCTAAATAAATAAATAAATAAATGCTCCATCCAGTCTGCCCAGCAAGCTTCCCATGGCAGTAAATGTCACTCCGTGCAGGTTACTGCATGATTCTGTTAAGAGTAACAACTGCCACTCAGTGCAGGTTACCCCTAGGCCCACTACCCCCCATGCAGTTGATTTTTTTTTCCATTCTTTCCCATCCTCTAGCCTTTAGTGATCCACAGTGTTTACCCCATGCCCCTTTGAAATACTTCACAGTTTTAGTCTTCACCATTTCCTCCGGAAGATCATTCCAGGCATCCACCACCCTCTCCGTGAAGAAATATATTTTACGACATTGGTTGTAAGTCTTCCTCCCTGGACTAAATTGTTTCCTATAGAAAAGGTCTGTTGTTGACCATGGATCATTAAAACCACTCAAGTATCTGAAGGTCTGTATCATATCACCCCTGCTCCTCCTCCTCCAGGGTATACATATTCAGGTTCTTCAACCTCTCCTCATAAGGTATTCGATGGAGATTCACCCACTATTTTGGTCGCCTTTCTCCGTACTGCCTCCATCCTGTCTCTGTCCCTTTTGATATACAGTCTCCAGAACTGAACACAGTACTCCAAGTGAGGCCTCATCAAGGACCTGTACAAGGGAATTATCACTTCCCTTTTCTTACTAGATATTCCTCTCTCTATGCAGCCCAGCATTCTTCTGGCTTTAGCTATCGCCCTGTCACATTGCTTCGCCGACTTCAGGTCGTTAGACACGATCACCCCAAGGTCTCTCTCCTGTTCTGAGCATATCAGCCCTTCACCCTCCAACATATACAGTTCTTTTGGATTACCACACCCCAGATGCATGACTTTGGACTTCTTGGCATTGAATCTCAGCTGCCATATCTTCAACCACTCTTCCAGCTTCCTTAAATCCCGTCTCATTCTCTCTACTCCTTCCGGGGTGTCCACTCTGTTGAAGATCTTAGTTTCATCCGCAAATGGACAAACTTTATCCTCTTCCCTTCCGCAGTGTCGCTCAAAAAGATGTTGAACAGAACCGGTCCCAACACGATCCCTGCAGCACTCCACTTAACACCATCCTCTCTTCAGAGTAGGTTCCATTTATCATTACACTTTGTCTTCTAATCCTTTCTGGAAGTCAGACTGTTCTAGTCAGTGGACCTCAGAAGCGAGAGAGGTCCATCCCAAGCATCTATTGAGGAAGGAAGCGATTGCCTTTGCCTATAGAGGGAAGGCTATTAAGTCCAAGAAAAATTGAAAGCTCCCTCTACTAAAACGGTTATTTTCTTGGGAGGAGTGTAGGTAAGTATTGCCAGAGGAGGTTTGCAAGCTGGAAACGTGGGTCTTGTTACCCTTGTTTGGTAAAGACTACAGATTAGAAGTCAAGCCAAGGGAGATATGGCTTTTGAAGCAGAGGCTTTCAAAGCAGCTTTTGGCTTCCTTCTGCCTAGTTTAGGCACTGCTTGGTATGTCTCATGCATCTGAACTGAACTGACAGGACAAAGAGGAAAGTGAGAGAATTTTCTTTCCTTAAGTTCTGCAAGACTAGTCAGGATCCACCTGGAAGCAAGTGAGTTGGTGCTGAAAACTGTTTGGTCTTTATTTTAGGAGTTGAGGGAAGAGGATTGAAAGGATCTCTGAACATTTGGGAAGGACTTCCTTAGTTGTGAATCTTCTCATAGGAAAGGAAACGCACAGCCTTTTCTTCTCCTTTGTCTCTATTGGAGGATACATATATGTAAAAAAAAATAAATTCATGTTGTAAGATTTAAGTCCTTTTATTAAGTTTGGCAAGAGTCTACTGATGAATTCTAGTTCTGCACCCGATTATATAAAGAAGGATGATGTCAGCATAACATGTTCTCTGCCTCCATCTGATAGTAGGAGATTATAACCCATGTGTTGTGTCTGGAATGGTCTGGCAGTACTTGAATAAAATAAATTAACAGGTAGAAATAATGTAACTTTTTTTGGTATTCTCTTGATAAGATGGTGTGATTTAAGGAACTTTGAGTAACCATTTCCATTACTCAAAAATGGTATGATCTAAGTATATTTTTGTGTAATGCTGCATTAAGATTAGTTAGGGGGAGGAAAGGAGATATTTCTTCCAAACTAGAGGGAATAGTAGAATGGATAGAGCAAACAGGAAGGGATAGAAATAAGACTGAGTAGAGAGCACTAGTGGGAGAATCTCCCTTACCTTTCATTGTCTTTCTACCATTGGTATTGCCTCCCTTATCTTTTATAATTTAGTGATCATGCTTTGTCATGTGATTTCTAGAGAAGTTCATGTGTTTGTGCTTGCTGCTATGACCTTGATAGAGAAGTATGTGTAAAAAAAAAAAAATCCTCTGGAACCATGGTGAGATGTAAATAATTTCAGGCAAGTTGATCTGAGAATGTTATATTTACACCTGACTTTGCAGTTGACTTCAGTTCCTCCTTTTTCTTACATTAACTTCTTTACCTATTCTGGTTTTCTTGTCCTTTTTCTTTTAGACATAGCATTTCTTCTTTGTCCTTTGCTCACACATTGTGTTTGCTTTGCTTGGTCAACTCTTAAGGGTTCCACCCAAAACTTAGTAACTGTTCAAGTTTTACTTGCGCAAGGTCCAAACAGCAGCCCCCTTCCTGTTCCATGCAGTGCGCAGAGTTTTAGAAAGCTGTGTTTGTGTTATTTCCAAGTCCAAACTAAAGCTCATTGCACAGATCTAATAGAATTTACTTATGGTCAGCAATAAGATGTTTAGAGAAGCAAAAACTGTATGGAGAAAGAAACTATTCATAAGATGCAGAAACTGCTAGAAATATAGATAAGAAATAGATCTTTTACTGGTTAAAAGTGGAGTATTACCTTATTTAGAAATAAGCTTTGCACTTTTGGGAATAAGACCACCCGAAAGTGCAAAGCTCCAATTGATAGCTGCATATTAAAAAAAAAAAAAGCTACTGTTTAATATTGAGCAACTGAAATGATAAAATATTGGTCTATATTTCCTTGTAATTGTGCTGTCTCCTTACATGTAAGTAAATGAATATTACCAGAGTCACTAGATATGTGTTCAGCACTATCTAGCCTGGGGGGGGGGGACTGGTAGGTGGCAAGTGACATTAGATCATATTCTGCTGTAGGGCAGGATGAGTGGAATGCACCAAGCCCTTAAATCATTGAGGGGGAAAACATTTTATTTCTAATTTATTTCCTCCATTTTTGGATGTACAGCAAAATATTTTGGCACTACATTTCAGCTTCATTTACTCTGATTCATTGTAATTGATAAGTAACTTCCACATATTTGCCAGTCCATTAGCAGGAATAGAAAACATTTTTAGCAGCTTAAGCAACAGCCAAAATTGTTAGACAAATATAATTTTACATACTTGCACTTTTTGCGAGATTTTGTTTTTTCATTTATTTGTATTTTTTAGTGTCCTACATTTTTGTTCCCTTCCCTCCCTTCTGCCTCTTCTCTTTTCCTGTCACACATTCTTTCTCTTTGCTCTCCAATCTCTTTTTTTTTTTCTTTCTGTCCTGCATCTTCCCCACCCCCAAGCATGCTCTTATGTGGGCCAGACCCCAGCAATGGGTATCTTCTCTGTGGCAGAGGACTGCTCCAGGCAGCAGTGATGTTGGCTCCCCATAGCTTGGAGACAGGGATTTGCTCCAGCCTGCTCTTCCTGGCAACTTTTTCCTGCTCACAGACCCATAAATGTATCTCACATTGAGCAACCTTACAAATGGAATTGTCGAGTAAAAGTATTGATGCCAAAGTGTGGATGTGCTTGTATTTATATATAAGTATATATAGGCTTGTAGACTTCTAAGCTAATTCTCTTCATGGTTTATAGGTTGCAGACATCAAGAGAGTGAACAACCTTATCAGTGAACAGGATTTCTTCGCCCTGAGGTCAGTCAAAATTCCCGTGAAGAAGTTCAGCATATTGACAGATACACAATTCTCTCTTAAAGGAAATCCTGCTTCCCGCGCTGCCTCTGCTCTGTACTCCGCAGACTTCCATGAAATCACACCAGCCTTCAATCAACTGTCCACAAATGAAAGTGCTGGGACCTTCTTGCAAGAAGTGGACCGGGACATAGAACAAATCGTGAAATGTACAGATAATAAGAGGGAGAACCTTGATGAAATTGTTTCTGCTTTCTCCCCTCAACTGATCTGTTTTGAAACTGATCACCAAACAGCTAAGCGCAAGGATCTCTATTATGGTGCAGACTGGGGCATAGGGTGGTGGACTGCAGTGGTGATCATGTTAATAGTTGGCATAATCACTCCAGTTTTTTATCTACTCTACTATGAGGTTTTAGTCAAGACAGATGTTAGCCATCACTCAACAGTGGAATCTGCATATTCCCTGGGCACCACACCATTGTCACAAGCACAGATAGGAAACGGACTTCACTTAGCAAATGGAGTACCCGAAAAGAACCATGAACATCCTCAAGAAAATGTGGTGCACAGACATGTGTCGTAGTATTTTGTCAAGGAAACAAGCATACGTGCCCAAATATGCATTTTAAGAATGCGGAATTTGTTTCACAGCGGGATGGTACACGTGCTCTCTTCATGAGCAGTATTAAAGTTGGTGAAAGACACTTCCTGGTATCCCTTGCTAAATGTTTGTAAGCAGCTAATGCATTAACAAGTACATGTGATGTCAGAACTTAGACATGTTCACTGTGTGAATTCCAAACCAGGTTTTAATTAAAATGACAGCAAAAGTTAAGAGCCCTGTTTAAGGCAAATTGAACTTGCCTAATGTCACAGGCTGTTTATTTAAAGCAAATTAAAGCTAACCTATTTTTGTAGTGTTATTCTTTTTCTGTGCATGTTTCATCTGCCTTACTAGTTGGTTTTTAAATGATTGTTTCATATCAGCTCTCTAACATGTGGTCATAAGATATATATATTTATATATATATATATTTTTTTTTTTAATGCTCTCCCTCCTGCTTTTCCCCAGCAAACATATCTAATCTTCAGTATCATATTTTAAAAAATTAAAATCACTTTTTGCTTTCTCTTCTTAAGTTCTGGTTACTCAAGATACGCAGTACTATATGATGCTGTATATTTATCAGGGAATGATTTTGTTTTCAGATTGCACTTGTTTTTGTAAATGTATAATGGTGTTTTTCTGATGCCTCAATTTTATTTTGTAATGTATTCAAGAAAATTCTTAAGGGAATTTTGTCTTTTTTTTTTTTCTTTAAATACATTTGAGTATTTTACCCACAGTGTACCGGCAAATCCTATTTCTAGTTTGATAATACAGCAGTGTGCCTTTATAGCAAGCAGGATGAGTCAATGAATGGGTTTCTTAAGTATGATCTGTGAAACTATGCAATGAGATTGAGGCCAGCTCGCTGACAGTACTGTGTGCTACCATGCAGAGGACTGGGTCAGGTTGCCGGGTTGGCTGAGGTTGTGAATGCTGCAAGGGCAATGCTTTACAGCATTCAGGTGGAGTGGTGATGGTGGGAGGGGGTGTGGTCATAGCCGAAGGGTGACACCTTGTGACCGGATTCAGGGCCCATGATTGCAAGGTTCCAGAAGGAGCCCTTGTGTGTGGCCCCAAGCCAAGGACCCTCCATGCAGCAACCAAACTAGGTATGTTAGAAGTAGAGGAATACAAAATTAGGAGAAAAATCCACAGCTAGATGTGGTAACAGCTGGGTCCCACAAAAAGACAAACTGTAAGAGTTTCCATTGTTTACATAGAACTAAAGGTTGACAAACACATTGGAAGTGATTTAGTTTTTGTTCATCTAACTTAATATACACTTGAGAAGCTTTTGAGAGCTCCTTTTGCATTGACCTGATAAACAGAGCTATTTAAAAATATACTTGGGCAAATGAAAAGGTATTGCTTACAACAATTGTACATTTTTATTATTTTTGTATCCAAATGGACTAAGATGGCAACCATCCTGATTAATTCAAATTTGTGATGGAATCCCATTCCCTCTTTTTTTTTTTATATTTTGGAAAGACTTATGTTCCCCAAATAGTCTTGCACTTTGGACACAGCAGGAATACATCAAAGGGTTTTGCTGTTCAAATTTCCTCCTTGCCCTGAAACATGAAAGGGTTGTTCCATATAGAACCCTCAAGGTCATGCTGCTTTGTGACCCCTGTTTCTGGAGGGAGATTTTAGGAAAGTGCTAGTGTGGGAAATATGCATTGTGGTATTTGTAGTCCTGCTTCTTCAATTGGAAAAGAACACTCTCTACCAAGATGCTTTTGGAGGGGTGTCAGAAAGCTAAGGCAGGTCTAAAATCTCCCTCCTGAAATGTAGACTTGAGTGCTGCACGGAAGTACTCTTCAATCATTTTTTTTCAATATATGTAGTTCCTTAGCATTATTCACGGTTGCTAAAACAAATCCCTCTGCATAAATGAATCCTATATTTAAAAAGCCATTAAATGTACTTCTGGTAAAGAAGAGCTTGAATGCATTATTAGAACTTTTCTGAATCTGAAATGCAATAATGCAACAAGCCATCTTTTCTCAAAACCTTATGCTTGTTTAATTACCTTCAGGAATGCTTAATCACTGTAACTGTCAGTAATTTTGTGACAATTTTAGATAGCTAGCTTGCATTGGCTCTACATACCCCAACTTTCAAACCTATCCATAGTACATCATTTGCACGTATAAGTGGATGCACATAGATTGATGCTAGTATTTTATAAACTCTGCAGTGGAAGCTGCACAGCTTATAAAATAACACACATTTCTGCTCAAAAAATGTGCATGTTTCCAATGCAAGAAAAAGCATACTTTCTTTTCCCATTTTATAAATGTGTATATATTTTATATGCAAGATAATTGAGACTGCACAAATAAACACCCAAAATTAAATGCAGAGGCAGAAATTTTGTGTGCAGGGTGGGACTTCAATGATCTCTACCTAGATTAAGATCGAGACAACCTGGGATGCCCCGTCTGACCCCAGTCCCACCGCAGAACCCTGCCACTGGGTTTTGACTGGTGGCCAGGGAACATAAGCCAGCCCTTTCTGCAATGTGTGGACTCCATGCTGGGGGGTCAGCTATAGCTATTTGCAGACTGATGGACTTCGATTACAGCGGACCTCTAGGTCCTGTCCATCGTGCATCAGTGCTACAAGTTGCATTTCCAACGTGTTCCACCCTGTTTGTCTCCGTCTCCTCCGTGGAGAGCAGCAGGGAGCTTACAGATACTTCAGGTAGAGCTCTCTGCCCTAGTACTGGCTCAGGCAGTTGAGCCACTTCCGCCAAGTGAACAGGGCAAAGTGTTCTACTCCAGGTATTTCCTGATTCCCAAGAAAATTGGTGACCTGTGGCCATCGAACCGATTTCTGGTCAGAGAAAAGTTCAAAATGGTCTCGTTGGGCACCTTGATTCCCCTTTTCAAAGTGAGTGACTGACTCTGCTCCCTTGATCTAAAAGCCGTGTACGCTGATATCCCCATTTCTCAGGCGGATCGACACTACCTGCAGTTCCTGGTCAATGGGAAACACTATCATTATTGGGTGCTGCCCTTCAGCTTTGCATTCACACCTCATGCTTTCAGCAAGTGCCTGGAACTAGTTATCTTCAGAGACGAGGGGTTAATGTTTTCCCGTACCTTGACGATTGGCTTATCAAGCTCGACTCCAGACAAGGGGCACAGAGTGCCCTGCGAGTCACGGTCCAAGTCTTGGAAACTCTGGGGTTTCTGATCAACTATCTGAAATCCCATCCCCAACTGTCCTTGTAACTGGAATTCATTGGGGCTCGGCTGGATACTGTCCAAGCAAGGGCTTTTCTGCCTTGAGACAGAGCAGAGACCCCTCACAGCTCTCAATCAAGTAGTCTCTGATTGCTCTCATCTCTTGGTGCACCAGTTTCTCCGGTTACTGGGCCATATGGCAGTGACGGTGCATGTCACACCATTTGCTTGGCGACATATATATAGGGCTTGGACATTACGTTCCCACTGCTGTCTGCCTACCCAGGACCTACGAGCTCGTGTTCTAATCACCATGCTGCTGTGCCAGTCCCTTGGGCAGTGGGTGACCCTCCTCAAATCTGAAGCTGCGGATGCCCTTCTGGAGACCACAGCCCTAAGTTATCCTTACCACAGACAGGTCTTGGACAGGTTGGGGAGCCCATATTGCAGGCCTCCACACCCAGGGGCTTTGGTCCTTGCAGGAATCGCAGACCCAGATCAGCTTCCTGGAGTTGCAAGTGATTTGGTACACCTTACAGGTATTCAGAGGACAACTTCTCAATGAAGTTGTCCTTGTTTAGACTGACAATCAGGTAGCGATTTGGTATCTGAACAAGCAGGGGGCAACAGGGTCGTTCGCCCTCTGGCAGGAGCCAGTTCAAATCTGGTTGTGGGCCATTGAGAACGGCATCCTCCTCAGGTCAGTGTTCCTCCCCGGGATGGACCATGCCCTGGCAGACTCCTTGAGTCATGCCTTCTGACCTCGAGTGGTCCCTCAGTCCAAGATATAGTGAACCAGATCTTTTGCTCATGGGGGATCCCAAATATAGACCTTTCCTCGCGTATAGCAGATGGACTCAGGACCAATGGGTATAGTGTACTGATAGCAACTGGAGATGGATCAGATTTCAATCTGACGTCAGCCCTAGTACATATACCCTTGCAGGAAGTGCAGCTCTTCAGTATTTTCCTTCTCCATAGCAGTTCGGGACTCTATGCACACTAGCACAGCATTAGAGTAATTTAGCAAAGAAAACCAAAACAAGAAGAAACCTTACCACTACAGACGAGCCCCGCTCTCCTGCAGTGACAGCCATTGGGTCCCTCCCCCAGTTCAGAATTCCCAAGGTGATTTCTGCGATCGCTTGGAGGTAAGCCTCGATCCGGCGTGTGACCCTCAGTGGGGACCTAGCCCCTGATATCGGGTGAGGCTGAGAGGCAGCGAGTGCAACTTTGAGCGTGGTGGTGAAGGTATTTTCCCTCTTCCCCCCACCCCCCTCCCAGCCGGAGACCGACCAGAATGAGACCAGGAAACACCGAGACAAGGTAAGGTAGAAATCTATTTAAAAGTCTCCGGTCTCCGAAGTTTGAGGAGTCGCACAAGTCACCAGCCAGGACCAGTGCCACCGGGTTGATCTGCCCTAGCAGGGCTAGACCCCGGTCAGATTCGAGGGTTCTCCCACATGGAGACCCTCTGAGGTGGTCGCCATATTGTCCGCAAGGTCGCCGTCCCAATCCGTGGGTACAGAGGGCGAGCCATGTGCACAAATACCTTGTGCGCACAACGACGCGTACCCAAGCACCGTGCGCACAATGACGCGCTTACTGGGCTGGGCGCATAACTTCAATCTGAGCGCACAACAGCGCACACATCTCCCTAAGCGCGTACCAAGCCTACGTGCACAACGTCGACATACCGGAGCGCACAACTAAGCCACCCAGGCCCTGTATTTTACGCGCACAAGCCATGGCAACACCTGAAAAGAAGTTCGGCCTCTGCACAACATGAGGCTACGGCCCTGTGTATACAGTATGAGGAGGCCTGGGGGGATCCAGCCCATGGCCCTCCCGAGTCAGTACTGTGCTCCAGCTTCTAGAACAGTATGCCAGACCTAGTGTCTCCCAGCGGGACCCTCCCTCAAACGGCGCTCCCCAGGGACACTGTGCCTCTTAATTTAGACCCAACATCTATCTCCTGGGTGGAATTCTTCAAAGGCCTGCATACCTTTGTCCACATGTAACCGATAATAGGGCCACAACCTCTGCCAGAGGACCCCAGCATCCCGGGACCCTCTATGCCCAGGGAAGTGATTCCAACGCCCAGAAGCCCCACCTTTGGGGTCACGGATAACTCAGATGAGGAATCAGAACCACTGGAGGAAGGGGAGCTCCCTCCAGGGACAGAGCACCACCGAACGATGAGGCGCTTCTTCACCAAAGACGAGCTTCCAGACCTGGTCACACTCAGCTTGAAAGAGCTCGCTATCCCAGGCACAAGTGCCTCAGGGGAACCTAAGACGAATCCCCTACTAGAGGGACTCCAACAGCCCTCCCATCATTTCCCACTATTACAAACCATCCAGCAGCTAATTGACATAGGATGCCCCGGAGACTAGGTTCAAAGGGGGGTGTGCCCTGGCAGCCATGTACCCTCTGGACCCAACTGCCAAAGATCTGGCATGTCTGAAAGTGGATGCCATGGTCTGTGTGGTCTCGAAGCGCACTACTGTCCTGTTTGAAGGAGGAGCAGCAAAGGGCAGAACTAGCTGCAGTCATTCTCGCTTTGCAATGTTTTATGAATGCTGATTTAAACATTATTCTGATAGCCAGTATGTTTGTAATGTTGCTTCTTCTCTTCTGGAGCATATGTAACCCCCTCGTTAGACAAGAATCTGCTCTCCCTTTTTCTGACGCTGCAGTCAGCCCTCCAACACTGCCTTTATATTGCCCATATCAGAAGCCACCAGCCTTTCCCTGGATTGATTTCTGAGGGCAAGGCAGTTGCAGATGCGGCCACTAAACAAGCAGTCCTTACTGTGACACCTTGGAATAGTCATACCATGTTTCATCAAAATGCTAAGTCTATCGCAAAACAATTTAATATCCCACTAGAACAAGCCCGAGCCATTGTGCAACAATGCCCCCAATGTTCACAAGTCACCTCTGCCCCTTCCATGGGCGTGAACCCAAGAGGCTTACGTGCTAATGAAATCTGGCAGATGGATGTTACCCAATACCCCTCCTTCGCCCCCTGGAAGTTTTTGCATGTAACCATATATCCTCTCTCACATTTTCTATGGGCCACACCCCAAAAAGGGGAAGCTACCAAACATGTCATTAATCACTGTATTAAAACTTTCTCTATAATGGGATTACCCTCTGTTCTGAAAACTGATAATGGCCCTGCCTACAGCAGCCATTCCTTTGCTGAATTTTGCCAACAATGGAACATTAAGCACATATTTGGCATACCCTACAATTCCACCAGACAAGCAATTGTGGAACGAGCCCATCACACTCTTAAAATGGCCCTTGACAAACAAACAAACAGCAGGGAATGCCATTGGACTTCCCCCTAAGCAGGACTGGCTGAACAAAGTATTGTTTACTTTAAATCATCTAAACATATCAAATTCAAATCAGACCACAGCCATGGATAATCATTATGGGAAAAGGGTCAGTCACCCACAGCCATCAGTTTTGTATAGAATGTTACCTAATCCTGTCTGGCATGGTCCCATTCCTTTGCTAACATGGGGACATTGATATGCAGCTATGCTTGCTCCCACAGGTCGACTTTGGGTACCGAGCCTTTGTATCAAGCCTTGGAAAGATGGCGTGGCATCAAGACCCACAGAACCCGATCCCAAACTTCTCCCTGAACCTCCACAACCCTCAGAAGGACAGAGACCGGACTCCCCACAAAAAGCAGCACCAGATGACCTGGTGACCGGTCAAAGCCCTATCCCACCAATCTGCACAGCTTCTGGAACAGCAAGTCTCTGAGAAAACTCCAGAGAACTTCTTATTAGCTGCCTTTTCTTGCCTGAATGCCAACTCATTAACAATTGTGTTCTGTATCCTCCTATTTAGCTTTATTTCTCCAGCTATGGCAATATCCGAACAAGGACTCTGGCGGGACAACATGTACATTATCGATGCACAGAACTTTTCACACCTCTTGAATCGAACAGTCTGTTGGATCTGCACACACATGCCGACTCATACCCGCAGAGGACTACTGATGCATGCCGTGCCATTTAATCTTACAGGATGGACTACTTACCCTTGGCCGAGAGGAAGGTATCCCCTTAACTCGCCAGTTGATAATACCATATTACCCATCGGTAGCCGTATTCAAGAGACTGCCGCTCTGTGTTGGGAGTATGATCCAGGGGATGGGGAGGGGCTTCAGGTGGGAAAATATCCATATTGTAGCCAAACCATTGTATTAAAAGAGGTCATGATCAGATCGTACTCTAATGTAACAGCACACCCAGAATTCTCACAAAATATCACAGAATACTTGCATAGCTTTACCCACTATATGTGCAATTGGCTGATCTCAGGATGTTCAGTGGGAGAGACAAAAAGGTGTGAAAGAGGAGAAAAATTCTCAGATGGGCAATTTAGCTTGTGTGAATATGTATCCACAATGGTACAACAAGTCAAACAGCCCCATGACTGGTCCACTAACCAGATAGGGAACATTTGGATGTTATGTGGGCGTAGAGCATATATGCACATTCCCCCCAGATGGAGAGGCAGATGCACTCTAGGCTACATCCTCCCCTCATACTATGCAGTCAACAATTTACCTAAAGCAAGACTCCGTAACAAAAGGGAGGCGATCAAGAGTCCCATAGATAAGTATACAGAAACTCAGGTAGCTAGAAGTCTGTTTCCCCCAATGGGAACAGCTATGAATTACAGAGACTTACACATCCTTGCTAACTGGATGACTGCCCTATTTAATCAGACAGTCCATGCATTAAAACTGCTCACGACAGAAGTTTCTCAGATTAGAGAGGTAGCATTACAGAACCGCTATGTTTTAGATACAGTTTTAGCTTCAAAGGGTGGGGTCTGTGCATTAATTGGATCTCATTGCTGTGTATACATATCAGATTATAAAGCAAATCTCACACATACCATAGAGCAGATAGAGACCATGATTGCTGACGCACCGCTCTCAGACAGGACATCAATATCTCCCTGAAACTGGCTATGGTTCTGGCTTCCTGATATCGGTGGTCTCAAACGAATCATTCCTATTGTAATAATTGTAATTGTCTTTCTTATTTGCTTGTGCTGCTGCATCCAGTGCAAACCCAATCTCGTGTCCATGCTGAAACCTCGCTTTCCACCTGGATACAAAGATGTCTTGTATGCTGCTTAATAGAGGATCATGAGCCCTGCAGTAGCTGGCACAACACGCTGCATAAGCTCTAGGTGATGTGGAGAATCAAGAGCTCTGCAGTAGCTGGCATACCACGCTGACTCAACTCTTCTCTCCATATCTCCCCTTGCCTATCTCCAGCCTACATGCAAAGCACAGCAGGTTCCAGTATGGGTCTCAAGCCTGGATACAGAGATATTCTTTATGCTGTTTAAATAAAAACAGAAAAGGTGAGTTGTGAGGATTATGAGCTTTGCTCCTGCTAGCTGATAGACCATGTCAGGGGTTAACTCTATCAACACATCTAACTTCCCTTTTCTTGGGCCTACGCTGAGCGCAGCAGAATTGCCACATACCAACCGCCGTGAAGCTCTAGCCTGCAAAGACAGGAAACCTGTCTGCACGTAGACGAGCTGCACCAGAAATACACATATATAGAACAAGCTGTAGCAGCCCCACTGCTCCTGGCCTACTTCCTCTTATGTGGCTGTCACACTTTAGTCAGTTAGGTTAACACATCTCAACTGCCTCATGTCCAGCTTGTGACCTTTCCCCTCCCTGCCTGAATACACTGCCAGCTTGCACACAGTCAGCAAAAGGCCAGGAAGGGGACATTTATGGTAGAAACGCTGTAACAGCCAATAATGTGCTGTATGTATTTGCAAGAGCCAATGATGTTATGGCACATCTGTATGCTATGTATTATGCACACTAAAAGGAGAGGCCCCCCCCCCCCCTCGGGGGAGCCTCAGAACACGCTTCACCACGAATCCTGCCTGATGTGTCTTCATTGCCGCAACACTATCCCTAACTAATTAAGCTAGATATGCAGTTCCAACACTGCTCTCTGCATTATGGCAGGGGTGGAAGGGATACAGAACCAAAAGGTTACTAAGGGCCAAGAGTAACAGATAAGTATGAGAGAGGAGAAAAAAAAAAAGAATGTGAAGGCTTGCTGAGCAGACTGGATAGGCCGTTTGGTCTTCTTCTGTCGTCATTTCTATGTTTCATTTCTATTTGCTGTTCCCTGAACCTTTTCCAGTTCTACTCCATCTTTTTTTTTTTAGATGCGATGACCAGAATTGCACTCTAGATGTGGTCACATTACCCAGCTATTCAGAGAGATTATGAGTAGAGGATTTCAGTGATTCTTCCACGATAACACTTATATGCTTTTCCTGGATGGTGATTCCCAGTATGGAACTTATCACGTAACTACAGTTAGGAAAAATTAAGCCAATGTGTATCATTTTGCACTTGTCCACATTACATTTCATCTGCCATTTGGATGCCCAGTTTTGTAAGATTGTCCTGCAATTTTTTGCAGTCCGCTTGTGATTTAACAACTTTGAATAATATTTTGTTGTCTGCAAATTTAATCACCTCATTTGGTCCCTTTTCCAGATCATTTATAAATATATTAAAAGGCACCAGTCCCAGTACAGATCATTGGGATCCTTCCCTCTTTACCACCTTCTTCTACTGAGAAAATTGACCATTTAGTCCTACACTGGTTCCGGTCTTTTAACCAGTTAACAATCCACAATAGAATATTGTCTCCTATCTCCTGACTTTATAATTTTCCAAAAAATGTCTTTCATGAGAGACTTTGTCAAATGCCTTCTGAAAATCCAAATACACTGTATCCACCAGCTCACCAGTATCCACTTCTTTATTAACTCTTTCAAAAAATGTAGCAGACTGGTGATGTAAGACTGCCCTTGGATAAATTCATCCTGGCTATTCTGCTAAAGCTAATAGTTCATATTGGATTCCAAACAAAGGGGTAGATTTTATAAATCTGCACCCGCGCGTACTTTTGTTCGCACACAAGGCGCAAACAAGATTACACGGGATTTTAATAGATACGCGCGTAGCCACGCGTATCCATTAAAATCCGGGGTCGGCGCGCGCAATGCTGCCCAAAATCGGCAGCCTGCGCACGCCGAGCCGCGGAGCCTGCCTCCATTCCCTCCGAGGCCGCTCTGAAATCAGAGCGGCCTCAGAGGAAACTTTCCTTCCACTCCCCCGCACCTTCCCCTCCCTTCCCCTAACTAACCCACCCCTCCACCCCGGCCCTATCTAAACTCCCCCTACCTTTGTTGTACAAGTTATGCCTGCTCGAAGCAGGCGTAACTTGCGCGCGTTGGGCCGGCCACCGGAGCATCATGGTCCAGTTCGGGGGCTGGTCCGGAGGCCTCGGCCACACCCCTGGAACGCCCCCGATGACACGCCGGCCGTGACACGCCCCCCAGGAAAGCTCTGGGACTTACGTGCATCCCAGGGCTTGCTCGCGCCACCAAGCCTACTCAACATAGGCTCAGCACGCAGGGGGTGTTTGGGCCAGGTTTTTGGGGGTACTCGTGTATCTTACGTGCATACCCCTTTGAAAATCTGACCCAAAATGTTCATAATAAATTTGATCAACATCATGATTAACATAGTAAAACATAATCACATATAAATCCAGAAATAAAATATAAATGTGCAAAATATGAAGTTAAAACACAACTATAAGTTAAGACATATTTAACAGCATATATGCACCTTCCCATAGATTTAAGAAACAGCTGTCATCATGTGGCCCTTCCCGCTAAGCCCTCTGGAAGATAACTTTTTAAAGCAGTCATGAACATTTTGAATCTGACATCAAACATAGTTGTTCTGGGAGAGAATTCCAAAAGGTGGGAGCTGGAAAAAAATGTAACTTGCTTCAGTTCGAATTTGGAAAAAAGGCAAGTAATTAAATTCTGTAATTTCTTCTGTCAAAGTATGTTCTACTTGGAGCTGGGAGTTGACCTCGATGAAATAACGGTTGCCGTGCTTGTCCACTAGGAACTCCACTGTGCCAGCATTTTCATAGTCAACCTCTTTGGCCAGCTTGAATGAGTCATGGGTGAGATGGCTGTTTAGAATAGTTTCTACTATTTTTCCCAGCACTGAGCTCATGCTCACTGGTCATTTGGTTCCCAGATCACCTTTGGAGCCCTTTTTAAAGATTGGTGTTACATTGACCACTCTCCAGTCTTTAGGTAGAATACATAATTTGTAATGTATTAGTAGCAGGTCTACAACTTCACTTTTTAGTTTTCAGAACTTTGGTCCGGATGATTTGGTACTCTTTAGTTTGTCATTTTGCCCTTTTACAGCTTCCAGGTTCACTGTGATTTGTTTCACTTCCTCTGAATCAACACTATTAAATACATTCCCAGCACAGCCTGAAGAAGAGAAGGCTGAGGGGAGATATTATAGAAGTCTATAAAATCTTGAGAGGACTAGAATATGTAAATGTGAATCTGTTATTTTCTCTTTCAGATAATAATAAGACTAGGGGGCACTCTATGAAGTTAGCAAGTAGCACATTTCAAGCAAACGAGAGACAATTCTCACTCAACACAAAATTAAACTCTAGAATTCATTGTCAGAGGATATGGTTAGGGTAGTTAGTGTAGCTGTGTTTAAAAAAAGGTTTGGATGAATTCCTGGAGGAAAAGTCCATGAACTATTAATCAAGTTGACTTAGGGAATAGCCACTGTTATTACTGGCATTAGTAATGTGGGATTTAGTTAATATTTGGGTAAGTGCCACATACTTGTAACTTGTATTGGCCACCATTGGAAACAGGATGCTGAGATTGATGGACCCTTGCTCTGCCTCAGTATGGTAACTTATGTTCTTTTGGTCCTTCTCCGTAAACACTTTTAACCATGCCAGCAGTTGTGGGCCTTCATACTGCCTTTTTTAATGCATGGACTATAGCAGATCTGGGTTCCAAGAAGGTATTTTTAAACAATGTCCTCACTGATGTAACCTGTTAACCATTGCAGTTGCACCTTTTAGTTTAACCCACTTGCTCACCCATCCCCTACTCCTTTTAGTTATTCCCCCCTCCCCCCCCATATCGCAGTAATAATCAGAGAAGAACACCACCTGCACTAGATGAACTCTTTAAATACAATAGAATATAATACACTTTGGTCTGATAATAAAGACTATCTAAACAGAGAAGGAATTTCTTAATAGGGATGATGAATATCAAAATCAGAGAGAAAACAAAACACATCAAATCTACAGGAGAAGAAAAAAATTCTTACTCCCTTTTGTTCTCTCTCAAGACTGCTGAAGCTTGCAAGAATGAAACAATGTCGAAAAACATTCATTACTTTGATATGCAAATTTTAGGTCATCCGTTTATTAATAAAATGTAAGGTAACTAATGCATGACAGACATCAATCACTGGTCAATACATCTCAATGGGAAAGATTTTTATTGAAGAGACATCAGTGGCGTACATTGAAAAAATGTCATGGTTTATAATGTAAATACAGGGACCCCGACACGGCTGTGTTCCGCGTTATGGGGACTGGATATTGAGAAAGTCTGTAAACAAAAAGACAAACATATGTAAAGTATTGAGCAGGATGGCTAGCACTAGAATTGAAAACTGTTCAAAAAAACAAACTGAAGGAGGAAAGACTGTTAAAAGCAAAAGGATTTTAGGAGTGAAAAAACATTTTAACAGGTAAATGTAAAGAGCAGAAGGCATCAATTCAGGCAACAAAGCAGGCACAAAACTAATTAACAACTGAAAAGCACTTATGGGGAGGAAGGGAAGTAAGGGAAAGGGTTGGGGGAATTTATGTATCTATATCCATACCTTAAAATGGATACTCATCAGATGTAGATAAGGAGGACTGTAAATGGTCTAGGGGAACAAAAAAAAAAAGGGGGGGAGGATTGAGAAAGGTTGCATGGCAAAAAAAAGGTTCTGAGGTGCTAGTAACCAGGGAGAGGTCTTCACTGTACTTGTGTAATTCGTAACAGTGTCAAGGAAGGAACAGGTGTGTAAATACTGAAATGCAAACATGAAAGTAAAAAAAAAGAGAAACAACATAGAACCAAAACAAATATGCTAGGAGAGTAAAGTTATCTTTTTGAAGCGAAGGAACGTTTTTTAAATAAATAAATAAATAAATAAATAAATAAGGCGGGTCGGGTTAGTGACTAATCCCAAAGATTA
Source organism: Rhinatrema bivittatum (assembly GCF_901001135.1). Taxonomy (NCBI): domain Eukaryota; kingdom Metazoa; phylum Chordata; class Amphibia; order Gymnophiona; family Rhinatrematidae; genus Rhinatrema; species Rhinatrema bivittatum. Next base: position 662,225,498 of record NC_042615.1, read on the forward strand.
GAAGGAGGTGAAAGACACAATGATTAGCCGATACCCAACAGGAAAAAAATAAAAGCGGATGAGATTACCTTTGATCGGCAATTTTCTTTGAAGAACATAGGAGGTTTAAGGAAGATTTTTAGAAATGCCAACCCGATTGACAGAGCAAGATGTGTTTTTAGATCTTTGAATTGTCGAAAAAGAGCATATATAAGAAAGCATACATAGAAAGTCAGAAGACCGAAGCAACAAACTTTATGGAAACCGATGCTTACAAAAGTCTGATCAACCATTCATGAGGTAACAAAGTAACAGGCAGGGCTGTACAGTGAGATGAAAGATAAAGGAGAAAACCGCGCCAAAAGTGTTGTCTTTTTACTAGAGCAGGGCAAATCAGGGAGAAGGTGCAGTGATGGGAAGTGGGAAAAGAGGAAAAAGGGGGAGGAGAAGGTGGGGGAAGGGGTATAAAGGAAAGAAGAGAGGGGAGAGAGGGAGAGGGCAAAAAAATGTAGATGGGAACAGGGAAGGAGGAGAGAAGGGGGAAGGGGTGGGGATCTGGGGAAGAAAAGGAGGAATGGGGAGGGGGAGGGAACAGGGGAGGAGAGAAGGGGGAAGGGGTGGGGATCTGGGGAAGAAAAGGAGGAATGGGGGAGGGGGAGGAGGGATGAGAAGGGACAGGGGATGGGATACTACAAGCAGACAGCTAGGAAGGGTAAATGAGGGGACAAGGTAGTTGGGGAAGGGAAAGAAGGGGAGGGGAAGAGGTGGGGAAGGGGAAAGAGGAAATCGAAGGGGAGGGGAGGGGGAAGGAAGAAGGGGGTGGGTAGGTAGGAATAATGAAAATGGGGGAAGGGGGGATGAAGAGAAAGAAAAAATGTGAAAAGCCTGAAAAAGCAAAGTAGCTGAAAGGAAAATGTGGGCAAAAAACAATAAATAAAAAGAATGAATAAAAAGAAGACCATTCGATCTCAAGGTTGAGACCATGGGGAGTCAAAGAATCTAATTTGTAAATCCAGCATTGCTCTTTCTGGATAAGAGCCAATGAAAAGTCTCCACCATGCATGAAGAGCAGGGGCTGTTCAAGAGCAAAGAATTTGAGGGCAGTAATATCATGGTTGCAAGACCGCCAATATTCAACTAAAGGTGCTTCGGAGCAACCAGATCATAAACACAAATGATGTTCAATAATTCTGGCTCTCAACTGATGATGGGTTTTGCCTACATATATCAGTGGACATAGGCACAGAATAGCGTAAATAAATCTCTTGAATCTCCTCCAGGCCGCCCAGTCGTTTCAGGAATAGGTTCACTTTTAGAACCCCTTTTTAACACTGTTTTCTCTTCAGAACAGGTTCCATTTACCATCACATATTGCCTTCTATCCCTCAACCAGTTTGTAATCCATGCCACCACCTTGGTGCTCACTCCCAAGCTTCTCATTTTATTCATGTTTCTCTTATGTGGGACTGTATCATAAACTTTACTAAAATCCAAGTAAATCACATCGAGTGTTCTTCCCTGATCCAATTCTCTAGTCACCCAATCAAAAAATATCAATCAGATTTGTCTGACAGGACCTTCCCCTGGTGAATCCATACTGTCTCAGATCGAGCAACTTACCAAATTGTAGATAGTTCACTATCCTTTCCTTTGGCAGAGTCTCAATTAATTATCCCACCATCGAGGTGGTGGCTAACTGGTCTGTAGTTTCCAGCCTCCTCTCTGCTCCCACTCTTGTGAAGCAAGACCACTATCACTCTTCTCCTATCACTCAGTACCACTCCCATTTCCAAGGATCTATTGAACAGGTCACATAGTGGACCCGCCAGCACATCTCTGAGTTCCCTCAGTATCCTGGGATGAAACTCATCAGGCCCCATGGCTTTGTCCACTTTCAGTTTTCTTAGCTATTCCCATACATTTTCTTCTGTAAACAGAGTTTCGTCTGCTCCATCTCCTTCCACAGTCTTGTTAACTAGTGATGGTCCTCCTCCAGGGTCTTCTTTATTGAATACCAAACTGAAGTATTTGTTTAATATTTATGCTATTTCTTTGTCTCTGTCCACACATTGATCCTGCTCACCTTTCAATTTCACTATACCTCTTTGGACCTTTCTCCTTTCCCTGATGTATCTGAAGAATGTTTTGTCACCTCGCTTTACCTCTTTGGCAATCCTTTCTTCTGTTAGACTTTTTGCTTTCTTGATTACTTTCTTCATCTCCCTAAATTTTACCAGGTATTCTTCCCTGTTTTCCTCTTTTTGGGATCCTTTATAATTCTTGAATGCTGCATTTTTTGCTTTTATTGTCAGCCACCACCTTTGAGACACAGATTGGTTTCGTACTTCTCTTACTTTTGTTTACTTTTCTAACATATAGATTTGTTGCTTTTGTGATTGCTCCCTTTAGTTTGGTCCACTGTTGTTCCACCTCTCCCATTTTCTCTCAGTTTTCTAGTTCTACCTCCAGATATATCCCCATTTCGACAGTCTGTATTTTTGAAAGTCAAAACTCGGGTCTTCGTATGACTTCTCCATATTCTATTTGCAATGTTAAACCATACTGTTTGATCACTGGTGCTGAGGTGGGCACCTACTCAGACATTTGAGACATTACCCCATTACTGAGCACTAGATTGAGTATAACTCCCTCCCTCTTGGGTTCCATTACCAATTGTTTGAAGACAGCTCTTTGCAGGGCATCCACTATCTCTCTACTTTTAGTTGATTCTGCAGAAGGGATTTTCCAGTCTACATCTGGCATATTAAAGTCTCCAACAATCAACACTTATCACTTCTTTCCCACCTTTTGGATGTTTTCAACCAGATCTCTGTCTAGTTTTTCCATTTGAGTCGGAGGCCTGTAAACCACACCAATGAAAATGGATGCACCATCATCTTTTTTTAGGATGGCCCATAATGCTTCTTCCCTATCCCACATTCTTTGTAGCTCAGTAGTTTAGATATTGTTTTTGATATAAAGAGCTATTCCTCCCTCTTTTCTGTCCTCTCTGTCCTTCCTTAACAAGTTATAGCTCAGTATGGCCATATCCCAATCATGAAGGTGTCGCCTTAGCTAAGACCCTGCTGGAGCCTGACTTTTTTCCTTTTTTTATATATTGAGGACTTTAAATTTTCTGAAGCTTTGTGACTGATGGGGGGCTGGAGACATTTACTTAGGAACCCCACTGGTTCTGGAGCCCCTGCTTGGTAGTGGGGCTCCAGTGAAGAGAAAAGGATCCATCTCTTTGCCAGTTTCTTTTTTTGGGGGGTGCTCCTCCTGATTGAGGGATTGAGAGTTATGGGTGTTTATCATGTTGGGGGGTTTGTTTAGTGTGTGTGACTGATGCGTGTGAATAGGTGTGAATGAGGTTGTATGAATGTTGTGTGTGGAGTGGTGGTTGTGTGGATTATGAGTGTGTGTTTCTATGGGTGTGCATGGTGGTTGGTCTGTTGGGGTTTTCAAGGTTTGAAAGCTGAGTCATTTTGCTACTATCTTTACCAATAAGTGTGCTGTGGTTATTTTTCATTGATGATGTTTATTGTTCCTCTTGCATTTGACTCAATAAAAATGAATTAAAAAAAAATACAAGGAGGACACTTAAACAGAGACCTTAAAAGGGATGAAAGGAGAAATAGCAGTACAAAGCATTAAATCATTGAAATCAGCATCTATAAGACCAGTTATTAAAGAAATCTCAACCCTCTTAATTTAAAGAAATACTGCCCAGTGTCAAATCTTCCATTTCTTACTAAGGTATTAGAAAAAAATCTTAAGCAGTTTTAGGGTTTCCTGGACAAATATTCAGTTGTAGACATCCATTAATACAGATTTGCTATAATACTAGGACACTTTTGCTATCTATTTTTTACATTTTCAGAAAGGGGTTTGACAGTGGGACCGAATTTATATTGATACTTCTGGACCTAAGAGAAGCTTTTGATATGGTCGGCCATGGAATTCTATTGGAATGTCTAAAAAAATATTGGGATTAGAAATACTATTCATAAGTGGTTTGAGTCATTTCTATTGAGAAGAACACAGAGAATAGTGGTAAGAGGAAAAAGATCTATGTTTAATGTCAACACAGGAGTGCCCCAGGGTTCAGCGATGTCTGAATCTCTTTTTAATGTATATATTGTTCCCATTTGTAAGATTTTTAGCAGACTGGGATGTCAGGTATCATGTTTTTGCTGAAGACATTCAGTTTTTTTATACCCATTAAAGAGTCACATACTGAGGCTTTAATTAGGATTGCCAATTGTATTTCTACTTTGAAAGTATAGTTCCTAGACAATACATTGTTAAACATAAGCAAAATGGAAATTTTGTATTTAGTATGAATCCCCAGTAAGCTACTGGTGGATGGGGTTTTCATATTCATTTCAAAAGAAGCTCGGAACCTGGGCGTGATGATGGATACAAAGCTTACACTTTGACCACATGTAAAACAAGTGGTTAAAAATTCCTACTTTAAACTCCAGATACTATGTAGTTTACGTCTCTATCTAAGTGAATAGGATCTAAAATCTACTGTACACTCATTGGTGATCTCATCTATTAACTACTAAAATGCACTTTATCTTGGTCTGCTCTATAATACAATGAGTAACTAAATACACATAAAATAGAGAGATAACACATAACCAATGTGTATAACATTTATTTTGACAACAAAACACACACACACCTGTATAGACACTCTAAAAGCTAAGCTAACACAGCCACATCTTGTTAAAAAACATATTGCACAATACATGAATTATAATAATTCACAAACCTTATGTATTCAAATTTAAACTGCAAATCTCCATTAATTACAGATGTAATTCCAGTTAATAAACTTGTGCATATGAATTCAAAATATTTCAATTTTTTTTAAACATGAGTCCTAGGTCCAAAAAGCTGAACTATTTCTCAACAGGGGTCCAATAAAAGATATCTTCGTTTCATCTTCGCAGTCATATAACGACTTTTTTTCAATTTTGTTCACAGACGTGCGCTTTTTGAATATATTGGTATACATTTTTGACTGGTGTGTACTTATGAGAAGTTCTCTGCTAGTGTTATAAAAGTAACAGATTGGACCCTGTGTTATTTTGTATCTACATGAGGTAGGTTTAATGTACATTTTTGTGTATTTTCCAAAGAACATTGATACATTTTTAATTATGTAAGTAACTTTGTTACTTCATGATTCTAGTGAATGGACATGGAAGTGAAACAGCTTTGATAATATTGAGTCCCTGAGGAAGCCTTCTTGGAAGGTGAAACGAAGATATCTTTTGTTGGACCCATGTTGAGAAATAGTTCAGCTTTTTGGACCTAGGACTCATGTTTAGAAAAAATTGAAATATTTTGAAGTCATATGCACAAGTTTATTAACTGGATTTACATCTGTAATTAATGGAGATTTGCAGTTTAAATTTGAATACATAAAGTTTGTGAATTATTATAATTCATGTATTGTGCAATATGTTTTTTAACAAGATGTGGATGAATGGTGTGCATGTGTTAGCTTAGCTTTTAGAGTGTCTATACAGGTGTGTATGTTTTGTTGTCAAAATAAACGTTATACACATTGGTTATGTGTTCTCTCTCTATTTTATGTGTATTTAGTAAGGTGATTAATAGGGAGTTATTTACAAATTGTTTTCCCTCTGTATTATTTTACTATAATACAATGAGGGCATTGCAGTCCATTCAGAATTTGGCTGCACGAATAGTGCCAGGAGTACCTTTACACCACTGGCTTCCTGTATTTGGAGGGTTGAATTTAAAACCATCATGTTAGTTTTTAAAGGAATTAATAGCTTTGCCCTTCCAAGTTTTAATGCTGCTCTTAAATTATACCAACCAACTAGCACTTTAAGGTCTGCTTCTCAGACTTTGTTGGATGTTCTGTCCTTTAAAATTGTGTGGTTTGATGTACAAGGCCCTATGTTATGGACTGCATTGCCCGAAGCACTTCAAGAATGAGGTTTTAACCACTAAATTCAGTGAAGGCTATTTTATTTAAGCAACCTTTTAATCTTTAGGTGCAATTTATGTCTAAAAGATTGTCATTTTATGGATTATGAGTGCTATGTTGGATACCGCCTAGAAATGTCAATAGGTGGTTTATAAATGTTTAATAAATAAATATATAGTACTAGAAAAGTATCAGAATTTGAAGTCCTAGCATACCTCATGGATAGAGGGAAGGACTGAATAGCTGAGGTGAATAGTCACATCATTATAGAGCTTTTTACCTCTTACTATGCTGGTTTGAATCCTAGTCTATGACTGATGTGAACCTATCCAGGTCCAGGGCCATAGCAGAAGCATTCGCATCACAGCTCCTGTCACATTCCTATGACTTCTACTGCATACCTCATCACTTTCCTATGATGAGGACAGGAGAGAGCTCACTTATGTATGTAAATATCTGCACATACCTAGGAACCACTACCCAGATGAATTAAGCAGAATTACTAACTCTGAACATGTTTTCCCTAACTGGATCCTATCTCCTTAAAAGAAAATTAGGCTGCCTTGGATCACTGCAGTGGGATTCAGCTTTTTAAAGTGAATTGTAGTGTTATGAACATATGCTTCGATCTCCTGCTGGTCCAACATGCAGCAGTAGAAGTGATGCATAGGACAGGGTCTGTAGACCCAGGAAGGACAACCTTCTGTTATAACTTGTGTTTGGTAATTAAGTAAATGTTCCCTTCTATATTTTAATTTTATGTGCAGAAATACAGTTGTGTGCCTAAGTTTACATACCCCTAGCAGAATTTGTAAGATATGTAGCATTTTAAGAAAAGATGAGTGATCAGACAAAACACATGTATGTTATTTTTAATGTGTTTCAAATTAAACTATTATGCATCACAAAATATCACAATCATTAAACAAACCAGAGCAATAAGGGAAATAATAAAGTGGTCCTTTTTACATACCTTTGAATGTTTGGATTGATAATATATACTCAAATTGACCCACACAGGTTAAGATGTTAATGAAGGGTAGGTATCCACACCTGGGCCTTGTTTGATTGTAATTAGTGTCTGTGTATAAATAGTCAATTAATTTCTTAGCTCTTAAGAACTCCTCATACATGTCATCCAGGGATGCACTGATTTTGGTGGTTACTGAAGCATGGGGAAAGCAAAAGAATTGTCAAAGGATATGTGAGCAAAAGTAGTTCAACTTTATAAAATCAGGAAAAAGATATAAAAAGATATCCAAAGATTTGCAAATTCCAGTCAGTACTGTTCAAATGCTGATCAAGACGTGGATAATTATGGATACTGTTAATACCAACCTATGGTCAGAAAGATTTCAGATTTAACTGCCACAAAAATTTGTAGAGAAGCAAAGAAAACCCCACAAGCAACTTCTACTGAAATACAGGCTTCTCTGAAACAAAGTGGTGTGGGTGTTTCAGCATGCACAATAATGAGATACTTGAAAAAAATTGGGCTGAATGGTAGAGCTGCCAGAAATAAGCCATTGCTGCATCAATGCCACACAACAGCCCACTTACAATATGCCAAACAGTACCTAGAGAAGCCTCAGAACATCTGAAACAAAATAATTTGGAGTGATAAGACCAAAATTGAACTTTATGGTCACAACCATAAATGCTATGAAGAGAAGCAAACCATCCCCTACTGTGAACACTGAAGGTAGATCTCTACTATTTTTTTTTTTTTTTTTGGGGGTATGCAAACTTTTGAACAGGACCATTTCATTATTTCCTTTATTTCTATTGTTTGCTTAATGATTGTGTTATACTGTGATACTTAATAGTTTAATTTGAAACACAGAAATAATAGATGTGTTTTGTCTGATCACTCAATTTTTCTTAAAATGCTACATATCTTACAAATTTTGCCAGGAGTATGTAAATTTATGAGCGAACTGTAGCATTATATATATATATTTATTTATTTATTTATTTAACACTTTTTTATACCGACCTTCATAGTAAATAAACCTTATCGGATCGGTTTACATAAAACAAGGGTATAACAGAAGCAATAAATAAAAGTAATTAACAAGAAAAGAGAATAAGATAAAGTTACATTTAACAAGGAGTAAAAAACTTGGGAAGCTTAAGAGCTGGAAGGAAGTTAAAGGCCAAAAAATAATTAAAGAAGCATAGTCCAAAAGGAATTTGGATTAATGCAAAAGATGCTTTATTCAGTAAGTGCCAGAGTTCTTCGTTTGAATGGATGTAGGACTTTAATCTTCTACGTCCAAGTGAGGAAAAAGAAGACTAAGGGTTGTCTGGAGGATCATCGAAGGCTTGGTGGAATAGCCACGTCTTAAGTTTTTTTCTGAACGTAGTGAGACAGGGTTCTAGTCGGAGGCTTGAAGGAATGTTGTTCCAAATAGAAGGACCTGCTATTGAAAAAGCTCGGTCTTTGGTCGAGGAAAGGCGTGAGGCTTTAGTTGGGGGGTAATTCAAAGTACCTTTGTGATTATCTCTAATTGGCCTATTGGAGGAATGAAGTTTGAAGGGTATTTCAAGGCTGAGATGGAGTTGGTGATGGATGGATTTATGTATTAGGGTAATTGCTTTGTAAAGGATTCTTATATTATATATATATATATATATATATATATATATGAAAGAGAGAGAGAGAGAGAGAGATAAATAAATATGGCTTTCTTTTTATCTTATTAGAACCAAATGCACATTTTTGTACACATACAATATTTAAAGTTTGCACAATCAGGTACCAATTATCACAGAGGACTGAATCTCCTTGACTATTCATCATTTTTGAGAACCATCAGTTTCAAATTATTTGCCCTTCCCAGCCCCTTTAGTTTTTCTCTAAATACTGAAACACCCTAGAACTGCTGAGTGCACATTTTTGTGCATGTGACCTTGTATTTTACTATTTACTGTACTGAGCTGAAATCTAGTTTCAGTTTGTAATATCATATGACTTAAATTCTTTGCTACATTTACTTTTTATGATTGTCCTTGTGTTTTTGAGCTACTTATCTTCTTTTTTTTCCCTTTATGTCTTCTCATTGTTCCCTCGCACAAAAGAATTTCAGTGTGTTTAACATTCTGCTGAGAAACTGAGAGTTGATAAGTTTACTCTTATTTTCAGATATGGAACAGACTTATTAGAAACATACAAATATGCTACAAAGCTGGCCCAAAATTCTTTTTCTTTATGGTACAGTAGATGAACAACTGTTCCTGATAAAAACCAGGTGCCAAATTTTGCAGTTCATGGCTCCTAAGCCAGGTAAGTATGACAGAAATAGAAGTAGAAAGAGTGCAGATAGAATTCAAAGCACCTCAGAAGCTGAATCAGGTTGCATGGAAAGAGGGAAACATTCACTGGTTCACATATTCTAGGGCAGAGCTTTCCAAACTGTGTGTCGGGACACGTTAGTGTGTCGCCTGCAGTGTGCAGGTGTGTCGCGCAAGCCCGGTCAAATCTGATGCGAGTTTGGGCTTTTTTTTTTCTAGAGATTCACTTTTTTTTTTCAGTTTATGGGTTGCTTATTATTGGGTGATTTTTGCTGTCAATCGCGTTTTTTTTGGGGGGCTTGGTGGGTGGAACGAGCCCAGCCATCCTTGCATTGGCTGCTGCTGCCGATGAGGCCTGGCCATGAGGAGTGCTGACTGCAAGCAGCAGTGTCTGGTGATCATGGAAGGGAGTGAAGCACTTAACTGGCAACAATCAAAAAGACGAGGTACATGAGTGTGGGGGCCAGACATGTGCTGGGGGGAGAGAGATGAGTGAGTGGGGGGCAAACGTGCTGGGGGGACAGACATGTGCTTGAGGGGGAGAGATATGAGTGTGTGGGGGCCAGACATGTGCTGGGGGGAGGAGAGAGATGAGTGTGTGGGGGACAGACAATTTGTTTTATTATTGTTTCTCATAAATTATAACAATAACATGAATCTTGGAATATATATTTTTAATATAAATTTAAGGTTTTCATGAGATAGGTTGTGTCGTGAAACATTTTATTTATGTATATATTTAAGGAAACATACATAAATTGTCGAAATATGTTTCGTTCGTTTAACCTTTAACCTCTGGTTTACTAGTAGACTGAATTACCGTGTCGTGAAATTATGTTTGTCTAAAAAGTGTGTCACCAACATGAAAAGTTTGGAAAGCTCTGTTCTAGGGTGTGACCATATGTGCAGCAAAAACTGAATGGGGTGGGGGATTAAATTTTCATAAATTGAAGGTTTTCATATATTATTAGTGATGACATGCAATGTCCTGATTTCATGTTCCTGGGCAGTATTATTGAATATAAACAAAGGCAGGTATTTGTATAATAAAAATATTTTATATGAGGAATGCACGCCTATTAAAGTTATATTTCAGACAGAAAAGGAGGAATGTGTGATGAGTCAGAGGTGAGAAAGGTCTGTAAAGGTTTGAAAAGACTGCCTGTATCTGCCTTCTTGTTTACTGATTGTTCTTGATGGCTTTAGCTTTTTTTAGACAAAGGCTGTAATCAGGTTATTTAGTGTTTCCTTGTATTGTTTGAGATGATTGCATCAGTCTGACAGATAGTCAGATCAATAAAACTTTAGAATTTGTTCAGTGTCTTATCAAAGAAATACTTGCACCTCTACCAAGATCTTCTTTCTTGTGCAATAAATTTTCAGAAGTATCTGTTCAGGCCTGATTAGATCAAGTTAAGTATATGTGCACTATATCATACAGTACATGTAGGCCAACTTGAATCATATTATGGATATGTACAATACTGACAGTCATTTTTTTTTTTACTTTTATGGATCTGCAACCTGGTGTGATCATGTACACTGATTGTGTGAGTCTTTACACTTCTCAATTGTATAACAATGTGCCTATGGCAGTTCTAGTGAAATTGTACTTTAATATGAAAAATGTCATCAAATCCCTCTAAAAACACCTGTTGAAGTGTGAAAGATATTTTAATTTGTATTGTAATTCTTAAATTTTCTTTCAATTACAGAGTCTAAAACATAGTTGCATGTTTTCATGCACATAGCTGTTCTAGAATGTTAGCCATTCCCTGCAGTTTGTGGTATATTTTTAGATTTTACTGGTCATGCAGTGTTATTTTAACTTTTGTTTTTAAAGGTTTTGTTGGTTATTACATCTAATTTTATGTTCATTTTAAAAACATTTACTATCAACAAACCAAAGCCGTACAATGAGTTCCTTTATTGTAAGTCATATGATACTAACAGTAAAAAAAACCAGTATTATCACAGACTGTACCATCAAAATTTTGAATTTGACAAAATATTGAATTCTTGTCTGTACTTATTACAGAGCAATTTTTACATAAATATTTTTTCTTTCAATTATAGAGCCTAAAACTTGCATGTGGTGGTTCCAGGGTGTAGCCATTCTCACGGTGTTGGCATATCTTGACTGTCTATGTTTTAGTGCATAAGATATTGTGAATATCATGCTCTCTAATTTGTACAAGTTCACATCTTGTAATGTTTACAAAGGGCTTTTGATAACTCAGTTATCGGCTCCTCAAAATGCCTTTAAAGTCACTTTTTAAAACTAAGGCCTTTAATTGCCAGTGTAGTGATATTTTATAACAGGCATTCTCAAACCCATCCTTAGAGCATACTTAGCCAGTCACGTTTTCAGATATCTACAATGAATATGCAAGAGACAGATTTGATTACAATGGAGGTAGTGCATGCAGATATGTCTCATGTATATTCATTGTAGATATCCCAAAATCTTGCCTGGTTAAGTATGTCTCAATGAAATCGGAGTGGCCTCAAAGGGAACTTTCCTTTCACTTCCCCCCACCTTTCCCTCCCTTCCCTTATCTAACTCACCCCCCTACCTTTGTTCTCTAAGTTATGCCTGCCTGAGGCAGGCGTAACTTGCATTCGCCAGCCAGCTGCCAGCGCGCCATCCCCCAGCACGGCCGCTGTGCTGGAGAACTCGGGACCGCCCCTGGACCACCGCCATGCCTACGGCCCCACCCTCTTTTCAAAGCCCTGGGACATTTGCGTGTCCCGGGGCTTGCATGCGCTGCCGAGCCTATGCAAAATAGACTCAGCGCGCGCAGGGGGGGGGGGGGTTAAAGGGTTATGCGCGTAACCCTTTGAAAATCTACCCCACTGCCCGCACATCGTGCGTGGATTATAAAATCCGGCGCGCATGTGCACAAGGCCAACAGATTTTATAACATGCGAGTACCGGCACTCACCTGTTATAAAAATCAGCACGTCCTTGTGTGCGCGCTGGGTACCGTGTGCACATGGACGCATGAGCATATGTTTTAAAATCTACTCCTAAGAATACAAATATAAAAGCAGATAAACAAGAATCTAAATAATCTAAAATATATAAAACAGAAAAGAATCATCACAAAAACATAAAATCAACATGATTACATTCCCAAAAATGCCCATATCAAGTAATCCAGCAAATAGCACAGCTAACAAATCTAAAACCTATAGATCACTAGGATCTACAAATTAAAAACCTGTTTTAAAAAATGTCTTGATACATCTCCTGAATTTATCTTGCTTCTAAAAGAATTGCGTTCCACAAAGGAGAATGATATTTAAAGCCACACATCAAGTATTTTCTAATCTTATCTCAGATGGCAGTGGGAGACTTACTAAATCCAGCTGGGAAGAATTCAGAGTCCTAGTCTATCTATAGAAAGAAAGAAGATCTGCCAAGTATAAAGCTTGTCCCTCGTACAATGCTTTAAATGTCAAGTAGAGGATTTTAACTTTTTAGGAAGCAGCGCAAGCTTGTCTTGCGCTGCGTATTTTAACATGGGAGTAAGGGGCAGGGAGCATAGTCAGGGAAGGGATAGACGGAGGGGGGGGGGGGGGGATGGGGGGGATGACAACCAGGGCAATGGTAACAATTTTGAATTGGTGCATTGCGATTGGTTGTCAGGTTTTCAAAGTTGTGGGTAAGCGGGGAACGCTGGCAGTTGAGCAGCAACTACGAAGCGAGCAGCTGAATTTTGCTTCGCTGTGGGTGCTGATCAACTCCAGTGGCAGGTAGTGCGGTGGTACGGGTTTTCAAAAAAAAAAAAAGAAAATTATGAGCGGTTCGAGGAGAAGCAAGGCTGGGAGGCCCGCGGACGCGGCGATGTCGTTGGTGCCCCTGCTGTCCGGGGCGAGTGGTGAGTTTACCCGGGGCACGGGTTATCATTCCCTCCCGGACTTACCCTCGGCTGATGGCGCCGCTGGGGCACGTTCCGATGTCGTTGCGGCCGTTGGGGGTCCTATGCCAGCCTCCGCGAGGCGCAAGCCCTCCCCTGCGGGCTCCCCGCTGTTGGTATCGGAGTCCGGGGCGGAGCCTGATTTTGAGGCGGCTGCCCCGGCGAATTTTTCTAACATTCGTGCCCAGGGTTTCGTCCCCCGATCGCCACAGGCCCCGGCTCGCCCGGGTGTTTCAGGTTTCGGGGCTCTTGGGTGGACGGGGAGAGCGTGTTTCGGCGCCGAGTTCCCCGCGGCGGCGGATTTTACCTCAGCGGTGGGCAGGGTGAGGGAGGAGGTCGGCCCTGTCAGTCCGGGTGTTGGTGCGTATTCCAGGAGGCCCAGAGCGCGTGGCAGCGCCGCGCGGACTGTTGGTTCCCCTCAGCCTGCGGCGGTGCGGCGCGCGCGAGCTGTTAGGGGGAGGAGCCCAGAGCCTCTGCGTGGTGTCAGCAGGGCCAAGGGTCGAGCGGGCGGGAGGGCGGGGGGCTAGCAGAGCAGGGGCTCGAGCAGGAGTCAGTCGGGGTAGGAGCGGGCAGGCGGCGATCAAGTACCAGCACGCAGGGTTGGGTCAGCCTGGTGTTCCAGGGTCCTCGGCGCCTGTCTCGATCCACCCGAGAGCCGGTAGAGAGGGTGTGGGGTTCAGCAACCTCGCAGAGATGCCGACTGGGGTGGAAGGGGGGGAGGAGGTCTTCATCCCCATATCAGCTGTGGCGGACCTAATTAAAAAATGTATAGGCAGGGGCTTGGACGGTGCAGGGTTGCCCAGGTTCGAGCCCATTAAGGGTTCCTATGGGCCTGGCGGGTGGTCAGCTAGAGATCGTACGGGCCTTGGGGCAGGTAGGGGTCCTGCGGGGGGGGCAGAGCACGAGGTTGAGCTATATCATGAATTAGTCAGGGGCTTGGGCGCAGGGGGGAGAGGCATGGGGTATAGGGCGCAGAGGCAGGAAGGGGAGTGGGGGGGTTTTGGGTCTGTTTCAGGTGCAGAGGGAGACGAGGCAGCAGGACCTTCGCGGCGTGAATCATGGAGAGAGCGTGAGGTGGAGGCGAGGCGCGAGGTGCGCAAGAGAGGACAGGAGGAGATGCGGTCGAAGGGAGAGCCTGAACCCTGCGGGGGATCCCTGTTTAGTGGCGAGGCGGGAACAGCGCGAGCGCAAAGAGGTAAGCAAGGAAGGTTTACAGATGGTAAAGATCAGGGGCCAGTTAAGAAAATGAAAAGGGTGCGGAGCCCTAGTTCTTCTAGTTCTTCGACATCGTCCACTAGTTTAAGTAGTGGGCGCAGGGTAATTAGATCGGTGCTGGGAGATGGTCCCGGGCAGGATATGGGGCATCCAGCGTTGGCCTCGCTAACTGAATTGTGGGAGGAAGTGCCCAAGCGTTTACTAAAAAGGATACGGAGAAGAAAATTTGTGGATATCTTTAAATTGCTGGAAGGGCGTCGTGGGGGGCGTAGAAAAAACAGGAAAGGTAAGAAAAAAGGCAAGGGAGCCAAGAAAGGTCCAAAAATCTCAAAAAATATAGTTAATTGGGTGCGAGGTTTTTTGAGATTGGCGAGTGTAGTGAGCCACTTTGACTGCACGCAATACGGTGCTTTGCTGTCTTATGCGGACAGCATATTGGGTGCCTTCAGGGATTATGACGGTTGGGCTTGGCTCAACTATGATGAGAAATTCAGGGATAAGATGGCGGGTAATAAATTTATGTCTTGGGGTACGCAGGACATTCATTTGTGGTTAACACAGATGACCAATAAGGGGGAATGTCAGATGCAGCTGAGGTGACGGAGGCGATGGGTGTACCGATAGCTCACGATAAGACAGAGGGGCTGGTTACGAAACTCACCTTCCTGGGCATTGAATTAGATTCGGTAGACATGGTCTGCAGGTTAGCGGTAAAAGCGGAGTGTCAAGCGGCGTGGGGGGGTTGGGAGGCGGAGGAGCAGCGGTAGCTGGGGTCAAAGGGAATTCCTTTTGTAGCACCGGGGTTCCTCGACGAAGTGAAGGAGGTAGTCAAGCAGTGGGGACCATTACGGACGTGTGCTGGCGTTTCAACAAGCTCACTTGTTTGTTCCCGGAGTGTAAGTTTAGGCACGCGTGCTCCGCATGCGGTGGAGCCCACCCTGCCACAAAATGTGGGCAAGGCCAGAAACCAGCCGTTAGCAAGGGTGTTAAACAGTGAAGCGATACATCAAAAAGCGGACTCACCCATTGTGGTAAGGGTATTGTTAGAATATTTGCAAGATTACCCCAATATAAATGCAAGGATGTTGCTAGGAAAAGGTTTTATGGAAGGCTTTAAAATTCCATATGTGGGCCCGGGCTATGGGGGGAGGGCAAGGAACGCCAGATCGGCGTATAGGTTAGCGGACGTGGCAAGGGACAAGTTGAGGGAGGAAATAAAATTGGGCAGAATTATCGGGCCTTTTGGGGACAAGCCTTTTGAGGCAATGCATTTGTCACCGTTGGCAGTCATTCCGAAAAAAGCTATGGGTAAATACAGGTTGATATTGAATTTATCACACCCAAAAGGGTCGGCGGTTAATGATTTTATTCCTAGGGAGGAGTGCACGGTGAAATATGCGTTGTTCGAAGAGGCCATTGATTTAGTAAGAAAAGCGGGGGTGGGTGCGCTCATGGCTAAGGCTGATGTAGAGGCGGCTTTTCGATTGCTCCCAATTCATCCATCGTGTTTTCCGTTGCTGGGCTTTTATTTCGATAAAGGTTATTTCATTGATCGTTGTGCTGTCTCTTGCGCGTTTTTTGAGGCGTTTAGCACTTTTTTGCAGTGGGTCACAGCACAGCACAATCATTGTGCCAGATTGTTGCATTACTTGGATGATTTTTTGTTTGTTGGGTCCAGGGATTCTGAGGAATGTCAGATGCAGCTGAAGGGTTTTTTTGGAGGTGACGGAGGCGATGGGTGTACCGATAGCTCACGATAAGACAGAGGGGCCGGTTACGAAACTCACCTTCCTGGGCATTGAATTAGATTCGGTAGACATGGTCTGCAGGTTACCGGAGGACAAAGTATGCAAGTTGCATGAGTTAGTTAAAACGGTGCAAGGAGCAAGAAAGGTGACGTTAAAACAGTTGCAGTCCTTGATAGGCTCGTTAAATTTTGCATGCAGGGTTATCCCAATGGGAAGGGCTTTCCTTCGTAGATTGTCATATAGAACGGTGGGTGTCAAAGCAGGGCATCACTACATTAGAGTCACAAAGGACGTAAAAAATGAATTGGCGGTGTGGGACAGATTTTTAGAAGAGTTTAACGGGGTGCGGGTGATGCAGGCTGAGGAAATTTCAAATGAAGAATTAGAGTTATTTTCTGATGCAGCAGGTTCCTGCGGTTTTGGATTATATTTCCAGGGGAGGTGGTGTGCTGAAGCGTGGCCTGAGGCATGGGTTCAAGAAGGTGTAATAACGAACATCACCTTCCTAGAACTTTTTCCCATAGTGGTGGCTTTGACGATCTGGGGTAAGGAGCTGCAGAATAGGAGATTGATTTGGTGGTGTGATAATTTAGGTGTGGTGCAGGTAGTGAACAAGTTGGCGGCGAAATGTCTAAGGGTTTCAGGATTGTTGAGGGAAATGGTTTTTCTGTGTCTTTATTGGAATGTGACGATACGAGCGCGGCATGTACCTGGGAATGTGAACTTGATTGCGGATGCTCTTTCTCGTTTCAAGTGGGACGTCTTCAGGGCCGAGGCGCCCCATGCTTTGTTACGGGGAGAGATCTTTCTGGAACAACTGTGGCAGATCATCAAGACGACTCCTGGGAGATGATTCGTCGATCGTTGGCTCCGTCCACGTGGAATTCTTACATGTCTGGCAGAGGAGTAGTGGTTAGGTTTTTGCGGGGGAGAGGATGGAGGAGGGGGGCAGTGAAGGATACGGAGGTTGGGCAGTACATATTATGGGCTAGGAGAGCAGGATACACGTTGGGGTCTGTGCGTTGCCATTTGACAGGTTTCGCGTTTTTTCAGAAGCTGGCGGGAGAACAGGATCCTACTGGGAGCTTCCTAGTCAGGAGGATTTTAAAAGGGTGGGGGAGGGGGTATAGGCAGCGAAGAGACCGACGGCAGCCGATCCGATATGAGGATTTGGTTACTCTGGCGGAGTGTTTAGGTGAGGTCTGTCATTCGAAGTATGAGGTTTTATTGTTTCGTGTTGCCTTTTCATTTGCCTTCTTTGGAGCGTTGAGGGTTAGCGAATTGGCGGCTCGGTCAAAAACGACGGGTGGACATGGTTTAGGAGTTCAAGACGTGGGGGTGTATGAGGAACGGGTCCGGCTACGGATTTGGCATTCCAAGACGGACCAATGGGGTAGGGGGGTCTGGGTTTCGTTAGTTAAAGCGCGTGACTGGATCGTGTGCCCTGTGCGGACGGCAGTGGCTTTTCTCAGAGTCAGGCCGGGTAGGAAGGGGCAGTTTTTAATGCATGCCAATGGTGAAGCATTAACGATTTTTCAGTTTGCGCGAGTGTTGTATAAAATAGTGGAAAGGTTAGGGTGGGATACGAAGCGATACACAACGCATTCGTTTAGAATAGGGGCGGCGACAACGGCTGCAGAATTAGGTTGGTCGGATGGTAGTATCAAAAGGTTGGGACGTTGGAAATCGGAAGTTTTTCGGGCTTACGTGCGGACCTAAGGTTGTTAGGAGTGGCAAGTATCTGGGCGATTAATGCTGGTTTTTGCATTACAGACGCGGATGGGGTGGAGCGGCTCCGTGACTGTGCCTGGATCGTGGGCCACTCCGTGCACCAAGCGAAACGGAGAGCAGCAAAGCGACCTTACGGGGAGAACTTGAATCTGAATACAGATCGTTGGAGGGTGCAGTGGTTTGGAAAAGGGGGAATGGGATGGGAAGACTTGCTGCCTTTTCTTCAGGCAAAAGTGGGAATTATGGGACCTCCAAGTATCTTAATTATACACTTAGGGGGTAATGACATCGGCAAGTTGTCTTGTCGTAAGCTGATTGGAATTATGCGAAAAGATTTGGCGCGCATTATGAGTCTCTGGCCTGAGATGAAAGTTGGATGGTCTGAGATTATCATTCGCATCAAACATCGCACAGAGCGGGTGTGGAAGAACGGGGTGAAAAAATTGAATAGACAAATTGGGAAATGGGTGGTGCAGCAAGGGGGGTTTTGGATCCGACATGAGTGGTCTTGGGGTATGTTGGAGGGATTCTTTTTGGGGGATGGGGTACATCTGTCGGACGTAGGCATGGACCTATACAATAATGCCTTGGAGGAAGGGCTGGAGCAGCAAGTTTAGAAGAAAGGCCGCAGTTGGGGGGGAACAAAGGCAAAGCATTTTGCCTTTGTTAGTGGCGGAAAACCCGAGCCAATAGTTGATTTGTATTGTGGGTATGGGTGGGGGGGGGGAGCAGATGGAGGGGGGAGGGGAAATGCCTGTGTAGTTTTGGGGCTGCTACGCGGGAAGGCCTAAAGAGCAAGATGGGGCCGATGCTCAGGCCGAATGCTTACCCTCGCTGGAGACGAGGCGGGGTGAGCTGGGGGTGGGGGGTGGGAACAAAGTCTTACCATTCTGGCAAGGTGGTAAGTGAAGAGGGAAAGGTGGGGGTGTGGGGGGGGGGGGGGGGGGAGGATGGGGTAGGTTTTTGGTTGATTGTATTAATATTTAGTGGCTCGGGTTATTATTGTGTTGTTTAATAAACTGCGGCCTAAATTTCATGCCATTAAATTGTCAGAGTGGTTTGTACGGGGTATGTAGGAGGGGGAGAAGCGAAGGGCCATCTTGCTTCCTCATGTTATAGGAAGCAGCGCAAGCTTGTCTTGCGCTGCTTATTTTAACATGGGAGTAAGGGGCAGGGAGCATAGTCAGGGAAGGGATAGACGGAGGGGGGGGGGGATGGGGGGGATGACAACCAGGGCAATGGTAACAATTTTGAATTGGTGCATTGCGACTGGTTGTCAGGTTTTCAAAGTTGTGGGTAAGCGGGGAACGCTGGCAGTTGAGCAGCAACTACGAAGCGAGCAGCTGAATTTTGCTTCCCTCCCTCCCACCCGATTGAACGGAGTGTGTTTCCTGGTGCTACTGTTAATTGTCGCAGTTTGGCGGAAAACCCGAGCCAATAGTTGATTTGTATTGTGGGTATGGGTGGGGGGGGGGGAGCAGATGGAGGGGGGAGGGGAAATGCCTGTGTAGTTTTGGGGCTGCTACGCGGGAAGGCCTAAAGAGCAAGATAGGGCCGATGCTCAGGCCGAATGCTTACCCTCGCTGGAGACGAGGCGGGGTGAGCTGGGGGTGGGGGGTGGGAACAAAGTCTTACCATTCTGGCAAGGTGGTAAGTGAAGAGGGAAAGGTGGGGGGTGTGGGGGGGGGGGGGAGGATGGGGTAGGTTTTTGGTTGATTGTATTAATATTTAGTGGCTCGGGTTATTATTGTGTTGTTTAATAAACTGCGGCCTAAATTTCATGCCATTAAATTGTCAGAGTGGTTTGTACGGGGTATGTAGGAGGGGGAGAAGCGAAGGGCCATCTTGCTTCCTCATGTTATATCTTGTAACATAGCAGCCAGTGTACTTCTTGCAAGAGAGGGGTTACATATTTGGATTTAGACACTCAAAAATACAGTAGCTGTTGTACTTTGAAGGAGCAGAAGTTGTCGCAAAGAAATTTCTGGGCAGCCATTGTACAAGGCATTACAATAATCCAGTCATGACCCAACTAAATTATGCACCAATCTAAATAAATCTGATTTCTCTAAAAATGTTTTCAAATGGAAAATAAAATATCATTCTGTAAGCCTGAAATTTGGTTGGACATAGTTAAATTACAGTCCAAAGCCAAAACATCTTCATTCAAAAATTGGAAGAAGGATCCAACAGAAGAAAATAGGATAAAGCATAAGCGTTGGCAAGTTAAATATAAGACATTGATAAGACCGGCTAAGAGAGAATTTGAAAAAAAGTTGGCCGTAGAGACAAAAACTCACAATAAAAACTTTTTAAAATATATCCAAAGCAGAAAGCCTGCAAGGGAGTCAGTTGGATCGTTAGATGATTGAGGGGTTAAAGGGGCACTTAGAGAAGACAAGGCCCTCGTGGAAAGATTAAACAATTTCTTTGCTTCGGTGTTTACTGAAGAAGATGTTGGGGAGATACTCGTTCTGGAGAAGGTTTTCATGGGTAATGATTCAGATGGACTTAACCAAATCACGGTAAACCTAGAAGATGTGGTATGCCTGACTGACAAACTGAAGAGTAGTAAATCACCTGGACTGAATGGTATACACCCCAGGGTTCTGAAGGAACTCAAAAAGGAAATTTCAGATCTATTAGTAAAAATTTGTAACCTATCATTAAAATCATCTATTGTACCTGAAGACTGGAGGGAGGCTAATGTAACCCCAATATTTAAAAAGGGCTCCAGGGGCGATCCGGGAAACTAAGGACCAGTTAGCCTGACTTCAGTGTCAGGAAAAATAGTGGAAAGTATTCTAAAGATCAAAATCACAGAACAAATAGAAAGACATGGTTTAATGGAACAAAGTCAGCATGGCTTTACCCAAGGCTTGTCTCACAAATCTGCTTCACTTTTTTGAAGGGGTTAATAAACATGTAGATAAAGGTGAACCAGTAGATGTAGTGCATTTGGATTTTCAGAAGTCATCTGACAAAATTCCTCATGAGAGGCTTCTAGGAAAAGTAAAAAGTCATGGGATAGGTGGCAATGTCCTTTCGTGGATTACAAACTGATTAAAAGACAGAAAACAGAGTGTAGGATTAAATGGACAGTTTTCTCAGTAGAGGGGAGTGGGCAGTGGAGTGCCTCAGGGATCTGTACTGGAACCCGTGCTTTTCAATATATTTATAAATGATCTGGAAAGGAATACGAGTGAGGTAATCAAATTTGCAGATGATACAAAGTTGAGTAATTAAATCACAAGCGGATTGTGATAAATTGCAGGAAGACCTTGTGAGACTGGAAAATTGTGTTTCCAAATGACAGAATGAAATTTAATGTGGATAAGTGCAAGGTGATGCATATAGGGAAAAATAACCCATGCTATAGTTACACAATGTTAGGTCCCATATTAGGAGCTACCACCCAGGAAAGAGATCTAGGTGACATGGTGGATAATACATTGAAATAGCTCAGTGTGCTGTGGCAGTCAAAAACGTAAACAGAATGTTGGGAATTATTAGGATGGGAATGGTGAATAAAACAGAAAATGTCATAATGCCTCTGTATCGTTCTATGGTGAGACTGCACCTTGAATACTGTGTACAATTCTGGTCGCTGCATCTCATAAAAATATATAGTTGCAATGAAGAAGGTACAGAGAAGGGCTACCAAAATGATGTGGGGCATGGAACAGCTCGCCTATGAGGAAAGGCTAAAGAGGTTAGGACTGTTCAGCTTGGAGAAGAGACGGCTGAGGGGGGATATGATAGAGGTGTTTAAAATCATGAGAGGTCTAGAATGGGTAAATATGAATCAGTTATTTACTCTTTTGGATAACAGAAGGACTAGGGGGCACTCTATGAAGTTAGCATGTGGCACATTTAAAACTAATTGGAGAAAGTTCTTTTTCACACAACGCACAATTAAACTCTGGAATTTGTTCCTAGGGAATGTGGTTAGTGCAGTTAGTGTAACTGGATTTAAAAAAAGGTTTGGATAAGTTCTTGGAGGAGAAGTCCATTACCTGCTATTAATCAAGTTGAATTAGAAAAGAGTCATTGATATTATTAGTATCAGTAGCATGGAATATACTTAGGTTTTGGGCACTTGCCAGGTACTTCTAGCCTGGATTTTCCACTGTTGGAAACAGGATACTGAGCTTGATGGACGCTTGGGTCTGACCCAGTATGGCATGTTCTTATGTTCACACCCAGGATAGAGACCACATCTGCCAGGGAGATCTTGATCTCTGCCATCTATAGAGCTGATTTAAGGCTTCCATTCCTTCTATGAAACCTGATGGCCTCAGATTTAAGAGCATTGACTTACAGTTTATGTATTGAGATCCATTCTGCTGCTCTTTCCAGGCACTGAATTAACTCCTCAGTTACATCAGAGTTCAGATAAGCCAGCATCTGGATGTCACAGAGAGAGCAACTATATCTTAAAACCTTGGATACTAATGGTGTCATAAACAGAATAGGAGTGATCCTTGAGGAATGTCACATGTTACTAATCTAGGATTTGACAACTCTAAACTCCAACTCATTTGTGAAGAATGATCCAAGAGAAAAAGACTTAAACCAAGCTAGTACTGTCCTCCCTAAACCTATAGCACCAATTACTGAATAAGCAGACCATAATCTAGCTCAGTTATGGCGAACTCCAGTCCTCGAGTGTCACAAACAGGCCAGGTTTTCAGGATATCTACAATGAATATGCATGAGGTAGATCTGCATTTTCTATGCTATGATTTTTCCAGAACCCTGATTGTCTCAGATACAGTGCCTTGGACTTCTCTTAAAATAAAAAAAAAATCATCTAACTGAAGGACTTTCTCTAAACCTTCATAGCAAAAGGAAAGCTTAATATAGGGTGATATAAAGCTTAATTTCTATAGGATCAAGTTGCTCTTTATTTAGCAATGGCTGAACCGTAAATATCTTTAAATCAACAGCAATATTTTTTCTTAATCAAATTGTGGTTTTTTAGGTCCACCTAAAACTCATGCTCCCTCAGAGGGTAACGGAGAGATCACAGCTTCCAATGTACTATAAACATCTGGGATGCCTAAATACCAGGACAAAACCAGAACTACCTCCTGATATCAATATGTACCGTGTCAGCAAGTGATTTAAAAAGACTGCATTAATATAGGTCGGGTCACTAAAGTGCAGAACTGTATTATTATTAGTGAACTGCACATTATTATTAGTGAATCAGTCCATATTGTCCTATAAAGGTAAAAAAAAAAATACTGTTCTAGAAGTATAATACCTTTGTACACAAGATTTCTATAGTCACAGGTCTGTGTATAATTTTGTCAAATGAGGAAAAGAGACTAAGATACAAGCTGTAGCATGACATCAGCTGTAATGCTATTAGGCAAAAAAGAAAAGGATTTGTTGGTTGGTTGTTTTTACATGTGAAAAATCCAGACACAATTAGAATAGTAATAATATTAACGAATACCAATTAATGAAACTGAATATATCAGCAACTCAGTTCCTGTACTAGGGGTGCTGCAATAGAATATGCAAATATCAGCTGTAGCAAAATTAAAGCAAAAAACCCACTGTTCAACATTACTATTAGGTATAAGGGAAAACTTTATTGATACCGAAGCTTTTGGCAAAATTAGCATCAAAAGGAGTGCAATATAATAAAGAAGGAACACACAAATTACTATGCATATGTGGTTCATTCTATATTTTAACAGAAGTTGTCTATTATACATTCTTCACCTTAACAAAATAATTTATTCTGAATAAATTACACTAGCAGGCATTGTTGCTCCTGATAGCCATGAATGTAAAAAAAGACTTAAAACAAAATTTAAGAAATACCCGTTGTCCTCTGCATTAACAGTACATAATGTAAACTGGATAAGATTTGACACCATTACTGAGGTAAGTTTTCAGGCAAGTCTGTCTTGTGTTGCGAAACAAGTCATAAAGTAAGACATTTAAATCCACAGTGTAAAATACCTTTTCACACTGAATGTCTATTTTACATACTTGAAACCCACAATCAAGTAGATAACTAGCAAACTATGAGCAGCAAAGTCAGTGGCCAAAGAACTCACTGTGTTCTTCCTCTGTATACCTGTGTTTCTCTTATGTTGGTACAGCTTTTACATTTTTGCCCCATTTTGATTCCTTCCAACTTTTCACCCTGACAGTGTGAGGCTTTTCTGCATTAGTCAGCAGGCAGCTGCTATTAAGATTTAGACAGGACTACTAACAATGCCCCAGACGACTTGCTATAGAGTAGAAAGCAAGCTGTACCTATCATGCACCACTCTGGTTTCACAAAGAAACACATTCTGGTAACTGATTGGTCCACATTGTATGTGTGAAATCCACAAGCAAAATCATTGGTTCAGTGCGCCAACAAGTCATAGTCCATCTTGACCAATCCAATCTAGATGACACTGTCATCAGGGCTCCCTGTGAATGACAGCATAGTTGACTACATGCTGAGCACTGCTACTTACCATGTTTACTTTCAAAATAGGTCAGAAACACACTATATGGGTGCTCTCTTGTAGGCACAAAATTGTTTCTCTTTTGGTATATCCTGGGAAGTATGTGCTTTGGAAAATGATTCAAACATGATTAACAGGTAGCCTTTAAGAAACTTCAGTATGTTTTCTAAAGTGCCACGTTTCCCATCATACAAGGAACCAGTGATCACAGTTTTCCTGCATTTCTTGTAATTGTCAGGAGACTAGCAGCTTATTCTGTATGCATACATAGACTAAAGAGAGGCACACCACCTCCTACTTAGGCACTTTTCAGCTGTAGTGGCTATACACCCTTTGTCAAGTTTTGCCCTACTTAAAAAGAGCAAATTAAAAAAAAATAAAAAATAGTGAGCAGAATTTTTTTCCACCTAAAATATGAAATAACCAAAGCAATATCAAATTGAAAGCCCTAGTAGGTAGCTTCGTCCATGTTGTCATCACTGCCTTCAAATTCATCTCCGTCTTCAAAGTATGAAGCAATGTAGTCATTTTCCTACAAGAAGAAAACACAAATTAGAACAGGTAGAACTTAGCTTTCTCATTTATCCTGAGAACGGCACGAGTCCAGGCCTGCTACCAGTACCTGCAGGCATTAACCAATGCAAGATGTGGGGAAACCATAGCAATGCAACTAGTAAGATTATTCAGCATGCTTGATGAATAGACTATAAAGAAAAGGAAACATTCTCTCATAAATGCTACTAGTCCAGTCAGTATCTCTACTTTATCCCCATTACATTTGACTCTGCCAAGTCTTAGGCCTGATCTCTTCCAAGATAACTAAATGCATGCATGGATGCTGGCACTTCTGCTGCAGAAAGATAGGGCTTGATTTCCCTAAAGTTTGTTTTTCTACATGCATAATAAGAGTGGCCTCCAGAAAGCCTCCGTGGGCACCTCCAACTTCACCCTGAATGAATTTGAGACATTCTGCTAAATTGCCAGCAGGAATTTACAAAGCTGAGCTTAAGACCGCAGTAAATCCGGTCAGCTCCCCATGGACATCTATGGGAAAGGCATTGCTCTTCTTTCCTTCTTAAGGAAATAAAAATATGATGGGGAGTAAGGACCGCAAGGCCCATCTAGGCTATCCAATTGACTGCCTTTCACCATGCCATAGTCCCCCCTTCCTTCCTTGATCTTTTGTTTTCCCTTTACTGCTTTACAAGAAAGGTTTCCCTGTGCTTATCCCAGGCCTTCTTGAATTGTTATTGTTTTTGCTTCCAACACATCCACTGGGAGATTGTTCCATTCATTCACTGCCCTTTCTGGAAAGAAATATTTTCTAAATGTTACTCCCAATTCTACTTCTTTGTTCCCCCTATCATGGTCTACAACTTCTTTTCTTCTGAAAATTGTTTCTTGTGCATTATGGGCATGCCCCTCCTATCCTTTTTTGACACAGTCCAATCAGGCATGTCCCCCAAACCTTATGTGCCTCTCCCACCCACCCCCATTACTACCATCCTCCTCTTACACATCTCTTTTAAAAGTCAAAGGAGGAAAACAGAAGAGTGAGGAGAACGGATATAAAGTCATCAACCAGATGGGGAGTGACCTCTCATGTGTCCTCTAAAGCTGTTTCCCTCTTTCCTCATCTCCTTTTACCCCTCCCTCCTTTTCTTTGCTTTGTTTTCCTCCCCTTCCTAATTACCCTACCTAGATGATGCCCTTTCACCCTGTTCCTATCTGTCCCCCACCTCATCCTTTTCCTCTTTATCCACACCCACTGATCCCCTTCCCCCCAGAACCGGTCTTACCGATTATCCCCCTACCCCCTCAGACTCTCAGCATCATTACATCTCCCATGCCTATTTAATCACCCACTATTCCTTTGGGCTCTTCCATACATGACTCCTTTACTGTGTTTTCCTTTTGCTATTCTGTAAAGACTGCCATGCCTGTTTCACAAACACACACACTTCTCCTCAAAAGTTCCCATCATAGAATTCCTTTCTAGCCCTAACAGCTCTCCAATATCCACACACAGTGCCCTTATATAACACCACATTTGTACAACATAAACACAAAAAATATTTTGATTTAAAAACAAGAAGTTCCACCCAGGCCCGAGAGCAGACCCGCCGATCCCGCCCATCGCTGGCCTTCTTTGGACTCCGCCCACCTACGATCTCATGGCAGCGACGTGGGACCGGACTCTTTAAAAGCAGCGCCAGTGAGCTTTTCTCCCTCTTTTCGCCCGATTCACCGTTTCTGCCGCCGACCCGATCAGGCCACCTCCTCGCCAACTCTCCAACGAGGCCACATTTGGGACCAAGCCCAGCCCTGCCACCGCAGTGAAGCCTTTCTTCGCCACCTGCCTCTCTGACCAGCTGAGACCGAGAACCGCCGGCCCTTCTGTCGCCCTCATAAGGCCACAAACTCATCCCTCTGCCGCCTTCCTACCTTGCCAAGAGTTAGCCCTGCATCACAGTGCAATCGAGCTGGGGAGGTCCTCCGACAACACCTACAGGCCCGAGAGCGGACCCGCCGATTCTGTCCATCGCCGGCCTTCTTTGGACTCCGCCCACCTACGATCTCACAGCAGCGACGTGGGACCGTGGCAACGTGGGACAGGACTCTTTAAAAGCAGTGCCGGTGAGCCTTTGGCGCCACCATGCCAAAGGAGCGCGACAAAGGGGGCCTGCCCCTTAGCGTGCCCCTTTGCGCTTCCCCTTCAGCTACCACCTTCTCCCCTTCACCCTTTTCACTGCCCCCTGCCTACACTTCCTCAGCCATCATACCTCCCTCCGCCATTCCGCTTTTACGCTTCACAGTCCTGTTAATCCATCCCCCACCCACCCAGCTACTACCAACGCACTCTTCCATTTCATCCTCTGTGCTCTCAACCCACACACTGCTATAAAAAGATTCTATCTACCTCTTGCTTTTGCGATCTTCCTATACCACCCACCCTTACCCCCTGCTCTCATCAGCTCCATTATTCCACTGCTTATCCCCCCTCCTCCCTCATCTTAGACTCCCTTCACACTCCATAATATACCACACACACACACCCCCACAGCAATCAATATGCTGACTCACCCCATCCCTATGCTCAAATACCACTCTCATAACCTCAGGAAGCCTCTATCTAACATACCTACACCACGTCCCAGAGCCCTGCTACCTATCATGCTCTTCCCTTTCACACAGCTTCTTGGCCTTACTGCCTTAACACTCTTACTCTGCAACTCACAATCTATTTAAAAAAAAAAAAGCCCATTCTCAATTATATCCTACTAGATTCTAACCTTGACATATGTGCCCTAACAGAAACTTGGCTCAAGGACACGGACACTGTCCTCCTGTACCAACTGCCCCTTCACAGCTACGACATTTTTTCACCACCACGACCAAAAAGAAGAGGAGGAGGTCTCCTACTAGCAGTTAAGAAAGAACTCAAATTTTCTTCACACCCTGCGAATACAATACCCAAACTTTGAAATTGGCCTTTTCAAGTCAACACACCTACAAATCTGCTTAATCTATGCTCCCCCAGGCCTCCTTGAGAACAATCCCTCACCGAATTTCTAACACAAAACATAGATTTGGATAGCCCTTCCATTATCCTCGGGGATTTCAACCTCCACGTTGATGCCATCCCCCGCACATCCACATGCGATGCCTTCCTCTCCTCTCTTAAAACTATGGGTTTCAACCAAATTATTATTAACCCCACCCACAAAGCTGGCCACACCCTTGATTTAATATTTATAAACTCCCACATCCACTCCACTGAAGTCCCCTTCTGCACCCCTGTACCCTGGTCCAACCATGCACTTCTAGCAACCTCCCTCTCGATAATCAGCAAACACCCTACTCACCACACTAACAAAAAAACTATTCAATTCAGAAAACCATGCAGTAGAGACGATCTTATCACCACCCTTTCCAACGCCCTGGAAAAACTTGACATCACTAATACTGAAGCAGCAATCTCATCTTGGATTGAGAACACCTCTAACATTGTCAATTCCCTATGCCCCCAAACTACAAAAATTCTAAACACTTCCAGGAACCCAAAAAAACCCTGGTACACTATCGAACTCAAGAAACTTAAGCATGTCTTGAGACACCTGGAAAAGAAATGGCGCCAAGATCCCACCTCATCCTTCTTGGCTAACTACAAATCCGCCCTACACAAATATCGCACCACCATCCTTAAAACTAAAAAAGACTTCTACGCCATTAGAATTCATGACCTACAATTCAATGCTAAAACACTCTTCACATATGTCTCCGAGCTCACCAAGACTCCCACACCCACTCTGACAGATTATGACACACAATCCAAATGTGATAACCTCGCTCTCCACTTCAGCGACAACATTTCTAAACTCATACAGCGCTTTCTGTCCACATCCCAGTCCACCATACCCACTACAACCCCCACACCCCCTTTAACACCTTTGAACTGACCTCATCCACTGAAACGGAAGCTATACCTGCTCGACACCCCTCTGACACCATCCCCACTAAAGCCCTCCTGCCAATCCCCAGTACCATAGCAAAACCTATCACTGATATCATTAACTGTTCCCTTTCCTTGGGAAATGTACCTGATCCTTTAAAGCAAGCCACCATCAAATCCCTACTCAAGAAACCCAATCTCGACCCTAATGACCTCTCTAATTTCCGACCCATCTCTAACCTACCATTCCTAGCCAAAGTACTTGAAAAAGTAGTCAACACCCAGCTCTCAGACCACCTTGAAAAACATAACATCCTCTTCCCTTCTCATTTTGGCTTCCGTAGATTCTTCAATACTGAGACTCTCCTAATCTCCCTCACCGACACCATTCTAAAAAGTTTCGACAAAGGTCATTCATACTTACTCGCACTACTTGACATTTCCTCCACCTTTGACACGGTAAACCATAACATACTCCTAACCCGTCTCAAGGAAATCGGTATATCTGGAACCCCACTCCATTGGTTTAAATCATATCTCACTAATAGACTTTATAAGGTCAGAATAGATGATTCTGAATCTAAACCTATACACCTCCAGAGGTGTTCCCCAAGGATCCTCACTCTCCTCCACTCTCTTCAATATCTATCTACTGCCACTCTGCTAACTTCTCTATGATCTTGACCACTTTATTTATGTGAATGATGTCCAAATATTCATCCCCATTACTGACTCTTTAGCCACCACCCTTAAAACCTGGGAAAATGCCCTATCATCGATCAATAGCCTCCTCACCAGCCTAAACCTTGCCCTCAACACCTCCAAAATGGAACTGATTATCATCTCACCACTGCATAACCCATTAAGTACCCTCCCCCAAACCATTACTTTCTTACAGCAAGTACAAGACCTAGGCATCATTATAAATAATCGCCTCAACTTTCAAAGATTTATTGGCTCGACAATGAAAGAGTGCTATTTTAAACTTAACACCTTAAAAAAACTCAGATCGCTCTTCCACCTTAAAGATTTCCATACTGTCCTGCAATCCACTATACTCTCCAAAATAGATTATTGTAACTCCCTACTACTTGGCCTACCCAAAGCCACTATTAAACCTCTTCAAATGCTTCAAAATGCCACTGCCAGAATACTCACTAACTCTTGCAAAGTAGACCACATTACCCCCATCCTCAAAGATCTTCATTGGCTCCCCATCTCCCACTGCATAATCTACAAAACCCTCACTATCTTACATAAAACCCTTCAAAACCAGAACATGCATTGGTTGAATGACTCCATTCATTTCCACACCTCTGATAGACCTACCAGATCCTCTTATAAAGGCACTCTATACACCCCTTCTCCAAAACATTCCCACTTTCACTCCACAAAAGAACGTGCCATATCCATTGCAGGCCCTCACTCCTGGAATACCATGCCTCCTGATCTTAGACAGGAGCAATGCACTCAGAAATTTAAGAAAAAACTCAAAACATGGCTATTTAAACAAGCCTACCCTTAACCTCAGTGAAACCTAGTCCGTCACTCCTTTCGCACAATCATCAGCTAATCCCTCTCCATTGTATATGCCCTTTTCTATGTCGTCAGCCCATCACACTCCTCATGCTCGTTTGTTTTTAAACTGCTCATTTTACTCCACCACCCCTTTGTCCCCCCATTTTCCATATGAACATATTGTTACTTTCTTGCATTCTCCATATATCTTGAAATATCATTGTTATTTACTGATTTCTTACATATATATTGATATGCCTGTTTCTCTTTAACTCCCTTTGTTTCCCCGCCCTAGTTTTATGTAACTTCATTTCGTCTGTTAACTATGTTCGATGTAAACCGGCATGATGTTCCTATGAATGTCGGTAGATAAAACCTTAAAATAAATAAATGATCTGCACATATGCATGGATCTGAAAAAAAAACCCAAAAATACCCGTGTCAGATTCCTTATGACAAATCCTGACAAATCCTGAAAATTTGATGTGGATAGGACACCAAACACAGAAGTTATTATGGACACAGAACACAGCCATCTCGCAACCTTCTTTTCCTTTGGAAAATGGGCAGAAAAAGAGTTTTGATTACAAAAATCTGTTTGGTTTTGGGTGGAGGGCTTGGGAGGTTAGTATTTTATGGACCTACTTAAAATGAAAAAAGCATTTGTGGGCCAGATAAGAACATGTGACATAGTTTCCAATCGGAAAGTCAGGATGATGAATTGTGAGAGTTTTTCATAAAGTATATTCTGATGATGTAGTACAAGATGCAAGAGGCCCAAGATGCATGTTGTATGTCCCTTACATGCACAGACATGTTATAGAAATGGAACCGAATCAGTGGGTTGTGTCTTATTTTCAGATTTCATGCAAAAATTCTTGTAGAGCCATACATGTATGTGGTAACTTCAACAATATAATTTTGTAGCAAAAGGAGACATTTGTATAAGAAATTGAAAAGCCTGGCTGCTACCCTTTTTCAGTAATGTATGCTCCTTAAACTATAAACAGAAAATAAGAAAACAATCCCAATTTCTACTAAGCTTGGGCAGCCATTTTTAGCTTTGTGCTCTTCCTTGCCATTAGCAGTAGGGGAACACTCAGTAGCATCCTTTTACCCTAGTCCAAATATGCAGGAGGTGGGGAGCAGCTTAGAGGTCCATATTCAAAATCCATTTAGACAGATGAATTAATAGTTATCCACCTGACTTACCCG
Source organism: Rhinatrema bivittatum (assembly GCF_901001135.1). NCBI lineage: Eukaryota > Metazoa > Chordata > Amphibia > Gymnophiona > Rhinatrematidae > Rhinatrema > Rhinatrema bivittatum. The sequence continues at coordinate 662,257,024 of NC_042615.1, forward strand.
GCTATATTCAGCCTTTATCCAGCTAAATTCTATCTGGCTAATATGTTAGGTGGCTAGAATTTAGCTGGATAAGTTAGGGGCAGATCAGGGGTGTAACTGGGAGGAATTGAGTTAGTAGGTTAAATTAACTGGCTAACTGATATTCAGAATTAGCTGGATGACTTAGCCAGCTAAGTCTGGTCAAGTTAAAGAGCTGTCCTAAAGTTAGCTGGCTAACTAATTAAGACAGCTGGTAATATTCAATAGTTTGGCTGCACCTTTGAATATGCCTCCAAAGTTAGCCGAATAAGTTTATCTGGCTAACTTTGCTATCCAGACTGTGTCTGAATATAGACTTCACAGTGCCTCAAGAAAGCCAGGAGTTCAAATCCTGCTTTTCCCACTGACATTCCTGCTAACCTTGTCAAGTCACTTCACCCTCTACTGCATCAAGTAAAAACTTAGGGACTCATTTACTAAGCATTTTTCCCAATAGACACGGAATAGGAGAAAAGCTTTAGTAAATCAGGCCCTTGGATTGTAAGCCCTCAGAGGCAGGGAAATACCTACTGTATCTGAAATGTAACTCACCCTGAGCTCTGCCTGAAGTCACTAGTTACTGCATTTAAATCCAAAAAAATTAAAATGATATCATAAGGTGTGACAAAAAACATATTTAAATCAGGGATAGTGGATTGAGAGAGTGAAAGGAGGCCAATTTATTTGGCAGCCTGAAGGAGGGTGATGTGCCATATAAAAAGGAAGCTTCCATGAATATCACTGCATGTCATTTTTCACAAACCACTACAATCACACAATCACAAACCACTACAATCACACAAACCACTACAATCACAGGTTAAAGCACATTATGCTCTAACCTAAATTCCTTTTGTATCATGTTATATTTCCTCCTGCCTTTCTTTCTTCCAGCTTTAAGCTTCCCAAGTTTTTTCTCCTTGTTAAATGTAACTTTGCCTTATTCACCTCTCTGGTTAATTACTATTTTATTTATTTCTTCAGTTATACCCTTGTTATATGTAAACCGATCCGATATGGTTATTACTATGAAGGTCGGTATAAAAAAGTGTTAAATAAATAAATAAATAAAATTGCAGAGTTGAGGCCATAAGAAGCAAAGTGCTACCTCTTCTTGCTCCTCTTCATTGTACACCTCTGCTTCTTCCTCAGCTTCCTCCTCCTCTTTTTTCTCTTTCCCCTCTGTTTCCCCATCTGATTTTTCTTCATCGCCTTTCTTTTCCAGCTCCTGAAACAAAATGCATTCATTCATGCCTCTCCTTCTAGCTGTCCTTTTACTATTGTGTTTCCACCGTGAACCAGTAACTGTATCAGAGGATATCAGCATGCTGGTCCTCCTTCCTTCCCATGTTAAAAGCACAAAAAATGAAGGGGGAAGCAGGTATTCAACCAGCAGTTCAGTGGAGGTTTATGTTTTATCTTCTCCATGCCCTTGATCGCCAAATGTATGGCATCTCAACTATGATAAAAGCTGTCTCCTATAGATAAGGTTGCAGAGGATTGGCCTGTTTCAACAGAAGATTCCAGCAGAGCTAAAACCACAGAAAAGATTTTGAGGGTTCTCATGCCAAAACTGCACCAAAAGCCCTACGAGAATAAGATTTATGGATCCAAATATTTGTATGCCGTGAAAGTGGAGAGATAGGGGAGACAGGATACAGATATTCAAATACCGCAAAGGTATAAATAATGCACAAGATGCAAACTATTTTTTAGTGGAAAAAGGAACTTTTAAACAAAGGACATCATCATAGTATGAAGCCCCAAAGAGATACACTCGGGAGATAACATTAGGAAATGTCTTCACTCAGAGGGCAACAGATGCAGAACAACTTCCCAGAGGCACTGGTGGATGTAAAAACAGTAACAGAATTCACAAAAGCTTGGGCTAGGCATAGGGGATTCCTTCTTGTGAAGTGACAGGAAAACCAAAGATCAACTGTAGGCTATGGCACTGAAACAGGAAGTAAAATGGGAGAAACTAGAAGGGCCTTATGCTCCTTATTTGCTATCATATTCTAAGATAAATAGAAGAATTTGAGTCCAAATCCAATTGGTCAGCATACAAGGCAATAAACCTTTAGATTAGTAAATTATGTCTTAACTATGAACTTGACAAACAGCTCCCCCCCCCCCACCCCTCGACCTGAAAATGCTTAAAAAAAAACAAACAAACCAGAATCATTTTAGCTTAATTGCTTTCTCTTTGAAATTTTTTCTACTACATTTAGTGGTATTGAAAGGCTCTGGACTGACAATACTAGCAGCCAAAGTCCTCCATTTATCCACAGGCAGCAGCAATGCAAGCTCTCTCCCCATCCCCTGTCCAGTCCTGTCGATGTGCCATAATCCTACTCTGGAAGGATTATGGCGAGAGGGCAATAAGGATGCCAGACATGACAGGGGCTCTTAGTTCACAAGACAACACTAAAGCAAAACGTTTGGCTAGTACAGATATGAAACAATCACCTACAAGTGAGCGATTTTGTATTCCTGTGCCAATCCCTTACGCTATCCAAATCCTCCATCTTTGGCTTTTAATGGACGTGTTCTATCTAGACAGAGCATTTACTGGTAGTACACTGCTTCTCTTGATGACTAATTGCCAGTTAATGTCCCATCCATTAAGGGAGACTCCTTATATGAGGAGTTTATGATATTACTGGAGCCTTACGGTACAGGATCCTGGAATCAAAATGCTTTAGAGAGGGTCACAATCAAGTCCACTTTCCAACTCTCTGCATTATTTCTTGGACATTGTAATGGGAGGTATATCCCAGTGTCCCGGGAAAGGAGAGGCAAGGGCTTGTCTGAACTCAGTAAAGGACCCTCTCTAGGCAAGAAGAAGAATAGCAGAGACTGCAAACTAGAAATCATAGGAAGCCAAGGGGCTCTGGAAGGGGAGGCCCCCTGAGAGTAGGGAAGGCAGGGACCTCTCAAGCTGAGGCCATGTGCAAATAAGGGAAAGCAAGGCTACAAGAGCAAAGCAAGAGGAAGGGAAAAGAAGACATCTAAGGAATAGAGCCTGATCTATGGAAGCAATCAAACAACAAAAGGTAAAAGACTGCCAGTGGGTGGCTGTGGGGAGGATGTGAGGTTCTTACTCTAATTCAGTCCTTATCTACAAGCAGGAGGTGGCATGTTTCCTCCAAATTGCTTATTTGGAGTAACAGGCTGTGCCAAACTGTGCCTGAAGCCTGATTGCTTGAGGAGAGCTGCCTCGGAAACCAAGCTTGATTGAACTGGATTTTTGGACTGAAGTGCTAGCAATTATTGTGTAAAATTCCCAGGGACCTTGCAAAGAGTACCTGACTAGGGAAGTCCAGACTGTGGAATCAGACGGAAGTGAACACAAAATGTTTCAACATAAATCCATAACGGTCAGAAAAGAAAACTAGTCGCTGCAGGGATACATTACCCATCGCCGACCCTGGTCATGCTGCTTCTTCAAGATGATACCCTGTCACTCCCTGGTCTTTCTTTTTTCACACTCATATTACTTTTAACAGTCCCATTCCTCAAGACTGGGCACCGGCCTTCTGGCTCTGCTGAGGTCAGCCCTTCGATTATGGCACTAGAAGCCAAGTTCTGTATATTATTCATCACAGAGCTAAAGAAAAACAATTCTGCCACTGGAGAAGCTTTCAGAAAGTGAAAAGACAGTGTTTCTCTGCTTGAAAATTTGTGTGGTATAGGGACAGTGCCAAGTAAAATAAATTTAATACTATGCAAACATATTCTTGTTTAAACTACCAGGATATATTTTTTTATAATTTAAATTTTGTGTTATATAAGTGGAATACAAACAAACCAAAACATTCATGCAATTACATAAACTTCATAACACAGAACAGAAATTTTCACTTATTGCTCCCACCCAACCTTCCTCAGTAAGGGCCAATAAAGGCCAATAGATAGAAACCATCGCTATTAGGCAGTGGAAATGAATTTTAAGAAATTTATCAATCCAAAATTCAAGCAAAAATTCTGTTTTTAACACATGTATTCATAATAGATTCAATCCCAATAAGCAAACAGACTAGTACTTTTCAACTGTGACCAGCTGTTTGTAAGGTTTTCCAATGCACATATGGAGAACAAAGCTTCTCAAATTTGGAGATAGAGTGTCTCTTAAAAGCAGTAATCTTACTCAATCTGTATACACAGTCTAGACATCTAAGAACTTCCAACACAGGAGGACCTACAGGGTTCTTCCAGTAATAAGCTATATCACATCTAGCAGTCAGCAATATCTGGTGTAACAATATATGCAAGTGCTGATCACTCTGCAAAATTTGCATATGTAATAGAGACGTTTAGGAGAAAGGGCCAATTCTAAAACTATAATATTTTTTTTTATTAAGCCCAGATCTTGACCCAATACTCAGTTATAATAGGGCAAGTCCATTATATATGATAAAACAATCCAGCTATTCCACATCCTTTCCTGCATTTATCATCCACGTGTGGAAAAGCCAAATTATGTTTGTGAACTCGCTCTAAGGATGATATTCTATTTAACAAGGTTGCCCTCATGTTTTTTCCTCTCCACTTTATGTAAGACGCCCTTGAGATCAGCTTCCCACGGACCACAGCCTTCAAACACTCCCAGAGAGTCATCGATGATATATTCTCTACATTAATATGAAGATATTCAGATATTTCTCCCTGTAACTGTGTTCAATAACCATCATTAGACAATAAAGAATCATTTAATCTCCAGTTACGTTTCCCCTGTCTGAGAGAAAAAGAGATCAATTCAGATATGAGTGTTGTTGGACCAAGTTAAAGAGCCAATGTCAGAGCTCATCACTTGACTGACAATTGTTTTCTCTACCCAAATACAATCTATTCGGGAGCAGGAATTATGAGGTCTGGAGAAGAAAGTATAGTTCCTGACCTTAGGAAAACGCTGCCTTCAAATGTCAATGAGATTCCATCTGTTCATAAGAGCTTTAAAACTTACTCTGTTGTTTTGGACATTTTACTCCCTCCTGAAGAATTATCCAGCTCTGGAGATTTTGTAATATTAAAGTCCCCTCACAGAATTACTGTCAATATCCTCCCACCCAAAGCACTAACATTTCTGCCACCTTATCAAAAAAGCTACCCTGATCTTTATTTGAAGCATATAGGTTAACCAAAGTGTACAATTTACCACCCACATCTATTTGGACAATAATAAACCATCCAGAGGGGTCCTCATAAGTCTTTTTAAAATTAATAGATTTAAAGGTGAATTTTAAAAGCCAGACATGCACCAAATCTGGGTGATGCACGAATGTTGGACTGGTGCACGCCAAGCGGAATTTAAAGGTCGCTTGTGTGGAGGGCCTGAGGCCCCTTCATGCCACATGTCTATGGCGGTTCCCCAGGTACCTATATATGGATTCCCGCTTTCAGAACTTTCTACAGCAAAAGTGGGATGAATTCCTAGACCACAATACCAAACACCAAGACTCACATATTTTATTCTGGGAGACGGCAAAAGCCGTACTACAAGGAGAGATCATTTCCTTTGTAAACGCTCACAATAACTTATGTCTAATGAGATTTTGCACTTGGAAACGCAGATGAGAGCTGCCCACCAAGCCTATGTAGCTCATCCATCCCGGGCTACTAAAGACAGTTAATCTTATGACTCAAACTACCCTCAATGAGCTTTTACACCAAAGAGCCAAAAAATCTCTGACCTATTACAAAAGTTTTTTCATTTTGGCAATGTCAGGTAAATTCTTAGTTCAATTAGTAAGGTCATGCAAGGGACAGAACTACATACCCACCATGAAAGATACTGGGGGTAGGGTTTGTAAATTCCCCAGCAGATATCACTAATATTTTTCGCAGTTTTTAATCAAACATTATATACTGCTGAGGTGGTGGAATAACCAGCCATCGCACAGTACCTAAATACGGTCGGCCTACCAGGCTTAACAGAGAGCCAACAGGAGCTTCAAGAGATCCAAATTGGTATCCACCATTCCAACTTCTTAAAGATCCCAAGCCCTGATGGCTTCTTAGCGGATTTCTATAAATTACTGGGGGATAAGGCCTTACACCTGCTGCGGGAAATCTACAAGGCTTTAATTAAAGCGAGCGGATTTCCCCTTTCTCCCAATGAAGCCCTGATAACAGTAATACCAAAGATAGGAAAGGATCTCTTCTCACCCAGTGCTTATAGACCTATTTCTCTTTTAAATTTTGATACAAAGCTTCTGGTGAATATTTTTGTTGACAGATTGGCAAAGGTTCTTCCTGAGTTAATTGGGCCTGACCAATTTGGCTTTGTAAAAGGGCGGTACTCGGTGGTCACTTCCATGGAACTGAGTAAATGGCAGAACACTCCCTCTCTACTCCTAAGCCTAGATGCAGAGAAAACCTTCGTGTAAATTGGCTTTTATGTTTGCTGTATTGCGGAAGATGGGATTATTTGGGGGCCATTTCCTAAAGGCAGTGCAAACATTATACAACAACCCGACCTCCTCCATTCTGGTCAATGGAGTCAGATCAGAAAGCTTCCCCTTAACCAGGGGTACTCGACAAAGGTGCCCCCTTTCACCCCTTCTCTTTCTAATTTCCCTGGAGCCATTGCTGCAAGAGATAAGAAGTAATACTTCTATCCATGAAATCCCTTCCAGTGTCACAAAAGACTCTGTATTTAAGGTGGTGGCTTTTGCTGATGAACTTCTCATTCATATTAGTGAGCCAGAGTCTTCCCTACCCCTCACTTCTTCAAGAGTTTGCAGACTATGGCTTATTAGCAGGTTTAAAACTAAATCTGGACAAGTCGGAGGCCCTGCCCATGCATAATTCTGTGATCCAGAAATACGGACCCTATTTTCCGATGCACTGGGCAGGAGATTCGTTCAAATATTTGAGGATTCAATTATATCGAGACCCGTCTAAATTGAAAGATATCAATTATAGACTGCTTCTTGAGCATACTAGGCGTAGTCTGCAGACATGGAAGGATATTCCACTCTCTCTATCTGTTAGAATTGTGCTCTTCCAAATGATATTAATGCCTAAGTGGCTTTACCTTTTTCAAACCTTACCTATCTATTTCACTAAACAAGAAATTATCAATGTAGAAATATCGATAAGCTTATTCATCTGGCGAGGGAAAAAGCCAAGAATTGCCTTGACTAAATTGATAAGGAAGGGGAAACAGGGAGGTCTTGATCTCGCCAGTCTTCATGGTTATAATATGGCATGTAATCTTCGCCATATGGGAGATTGGGTGATGGGGACATCTTTCTATACTCCTTTGAACATTGAAAAGGAATTGGTAGCTCCCTATGACCTTAGATATATACTGCATGTTACCAAAGGCTTTTTTCCCCCACAAGCAAAAGAAAGTGTGATTGTTGTGTCAATTTGGTAGACATGGAAATGGTTTTGTTCCAGATTTGGGCTTAATTGGAAGATTGCACCTTATCTTTCCTTTCAGGGAAATAAGGCATTTACCCCAGGGATCCAAAACCCAATTTATAGGACTTGGGTTAGAAAGGGAATCCAGATTCTAGCGCACTTATTTAGTGATAAAGGTATGATTTTTATCCTTTCAACAATTACGAGACTTCCATGAGACAGACCATAAACATTTTTATGCATATCTTCAGGCCAGACATTACTGAAATCTTTAGACTAACAGGAATTAACCCAAGTATTTCAATCTGAAATAGCTGAGATCTTTGAGTGGGATGACCCCAGTAGGCATTTTGTTTCTTTTTTTTTTTTTTTATCAGAAAATACTGTTATGAACTGTGCTGCCCGTGGGTTCCCCCACAAGCAGACTCACTCACCATGCTGCCGCTGTTTCACCCGACGCAACGCCGCCGTCGGGCCTTCCCACGTGGCTGGAGCCACAGACTGTGATCTTTCTCGCGACCCGGAGGCTGCCCGTGCTGCTTGTCTTCACCGCGGCAGGAGCCGTGGACTTTGTTTCATCTCTTCGTGGGGCCGGGACCGCCCCTGACACTGATGCCATCTTCACGGCGTAGGCCGCAAGCCCCGGGATCCTCCTGGTGGCTGGAGCCACCCTTGGGGCTTCCTGTAGTGGCAGGAGCTGCTGCTGACATCAGGGCCTGCATCTAGGCCCAGCCCTGCCTCTTCCCACGTTGACATCAGTGCAGGCCGCTGTCCGCGGTCCTGCACAGCTCTCTTGCCTTCTCTTAGGCGCCGGCGCGCGCCTCTTCACTGAATTTAAAGGGCCAGGCATAGGAAGTGTGCTGGCCCCACTTAGGAAGTGAACTTCCTGCTTCAGCCCTATAAAGGGCTGCTCCTTCAGTCTGTCTGTGCCTTGGATCGGAGTTGCTTCTCTCTGGAAGCGCCTGCCTGCCAGAGCTCCATCAGGTCTTCCTTGTCTTCTCCATGGAGTTCTTGTTGCTTCGTCTAGTCATCCCAAGTCATGTTCGTGCCTGAGGTCCCTGTCCAGGTGTCCTCGTCTTGATCTTCTGTTCCTGTTGTTCCTGGTTCCTTGATGTCCTGTTCCTGCGTCTTCATCTTCAGCACTCTTGAGCCTTCCAGTACCTGTTAGGCCGGGGGTCCCTCGGATGATGTGTGCCCGAGCGTGGACTAGCCTACAGGTGGACAAGTGTCCTGTGCTCCTGAGCCGTCATGTCCTGCCAGCCGCTGGTGGAGCTTCAGACGACATCGGCTCCGTCGTGGAGTTCTGCTTCGACTGGATCCTTCCCTGGGCTCGTCCCGTTCTCAGCGTGGTCCGCGACCAGCCTTCTCGGGCTGTGTAGGGTGCGCAATGGGACAGGGTTGGTCCGTGACTCAGTCCCGCGGGTGGGCTGAGTAGGGTGCCCTGAGATACAGTGCCAATGTCCTTCCGCCCAGCTTCTCATCTGGACTTCGTCAGCTCCTCGTCTCGTCCTGGAAGCCGTTGCATCACTCTTGGCGTCATGTTTGTTCCTGATGTCGTTGCATCGACCCTGGTCCGGGATGCTGTCACATCGACCACTGGTCCGTGATGTCTTCGCATCAGCCTTGGTGTCAAGTCTTCGTCTGCGATGCCGTTGCATCGATCCTGCTGTCATGTCTTCGTCTGCGATGCCGTTGCTTCAATCCTGCTGTCATGTCTACATGTCAAGGTTTCCGTCTGCCCTCAACCTCAGGCCAGGCCTGCTGCTCCATGCCGTTCGCAGCAGGTCCAAAAGGGCTTGGAATGGCCGGACGACCATTCACATTCCAACATCATCTGTTGTTGGCCATGGGAGTTGCCGGCCTGGCAGAGGGTAAGACCGTCAGCCATGCGGGAGCATGCAGTCAACCCTCGGCTCGGCCCTGAAGATCTGAGCCTGGGCTGAGGCCCAAGGGCACACTAAAACACCCTGAACTCGACAAATACTACTGAAATCCCTGCCTATAAGTTTGGATAACATATCGTCAGGTTGGTTTCAGGAGCTGGGAGTTACCTTTTTCACTGATCTTTATACTAAATTTACTTCCAGGACTCACTCGATCACTACAAATATAGGCCTTCATGAGAGCCGATATGAGTTTCTCATGCGTGCCTATATCTCCCCAGAGCGAACTGCTAAAATGAAAATTTCAAACACAGACCAATGTCTCAAATGTAATGTTCCTAGAAGCACCTTGGGGCACCTATTTTGGAGTTGTCCAAGCATACAAAAGCTCTGGAACCTTGTTCAACAAATATACAGGACATCACAAAAGTCCATATCTCCTTAGAAGAAAGGACCATGCTTTTTGATGATCTGAGGAGTATCCAGTTTCCCAATCCACACCTTTGATTATGGGTCTGCAAAGCTCTGCTTTTAGTTAAAAAAGCCATTCTGCAGCACTGGCTTTTGCCAGAAGCTCCCACCCTTACACAATTGAAAATCACTCTTCTCAATCTCTGTACTATGGAATTTTATATTGAAAAAGTAGACCAGGTGATTAAGTACAAATCATTTCTTGTAGTCTGGCAGTCATATCTACAAACGTAGCTCATAGAACTTGAAGTTTCTATCTGAATTCTCTTTCATGAAAGATAACTTATTTTGCCCATGTGTACAGCTTATACTTTAATTCCCTCTTATGACAAGTAACCACAATTATACCTGTGCTTGGGTAGAAAGGGGGAGGGGGGATAGTTTGTGCTATTGGGGTTGTTCTGTATTATTATGGTTTGTTTGCTCTGTCTGTGGGTGAGGGCGTGCAGAGCAACCGCCCCCCTACATCTATTTCTGAATGTAAACTGTTTATTTTTGTAAAAATTCAATAAAAGTTTTGAAACAAAGGTTGCTCATGTAAGTGCTTTTCTCTTGCTGCACACATTAAAAAAAAAAAGATAAATAGATAGATTGGTGGGGTTGCAAGGATTGAGGCTAACAGGAGAGAAGGGAAGCTTTTAAGCTAGGAGGGGGTTGGAAGTCCTGTCTTTTACCTGGTGAACTGAGAATGAACTGGGAAAACTGGTAATGGCTTCAGCATGCGTGTCTATGAAAATCCATAAACTTACACGGTAGAAGCGGGATTTGTGTGCATAGGTGCACACACATTCAGGCTATTTTATAACATATGCAAATATATGCATGTACATTATAAAATGGCCGCATCCCTGGGCATGGGCAAATGAACGTGTGCATATGTACGCCTGTTTAAAAAACAAGATTCCTACTCCCATATATTTCTCCTTCCTGGAGGTGGCGACGAAATATCTATTTGGAAAATAGCATGATTCCATCACATGCTCATAATGTCTCTAAAAATGTGTTTCTTGAATAAACGCTATAGGACATTTATAGACAAAATTTCTCTATACAGCTGCCTCTTTTTATGTATATTCAACCCCTTCACATTGATTGAATATACCCAATATTTCTTGTTGCCTAGTCCTGGGGATAAGTGGTGTCTTTTCCCAAGTCTACCTAGCTAATTGTTTATGAATTTTTGTTATAGTAACTTGACCAAACTTTAACCCAGCTATGCTAGAAGCCTTGACCAAATTTGATTGTGCATTGAGTGAAAAAATACTTTCTCCAATTCGTTTTAAATCTGCTATCAGTTAGTTTCATGGAGTGTCTCCTAGTCCTAGTATTATTGGGAAGAATAAATAACCAATCCCTACTTTACCTGTTCCACTCCACTCATGATTTATAAACCTCTATCATATCCCCTCTCAGATATCTCTTCTCCAGGCTGAAGAGCCCTAACATTTTTAGCTTCTCTTTTATGAAGAAGTTATTCTATCACCTTTATCACTTTTTCTAGTTCCACTATATCTTTCTTAAGATGGAGCAACCAGAGCTGCACACAATGCTCAAGGTGCCAACACACCATAGATTCACATAGAGGAATTATGATATTCACAGCTTTGTTCTTCAGTCCTTTCCAAATAATTCTTAACATTCTATTTGCCTTTTATGTTTGCCACCACACACTGAGTCGAGGATTTCAATGACTCCAAGATCCTTTTTCTGGGTGATGACTCCTACTACTAAACCCAGCATTGTGTACGTAAAAGAAAGGATTATTTTTCCCTATGTGCATCACTTTGCACTTATTCACACTAAATTTCATCTGACATTTAGATGCTTAGTTCCCTAGTCTATGCAAAAAAACTGGGTATAACTGTGGTAAAAATATAACAACTTTTAAGAAAAAAAAAACACACATCATATGAAATGCCAATATTATTGAAAAGATGACAAAACCTTTGTTGAAGAGCCAATGTCCAGAAACGAAAAACGCATTGTCGTTTCTGGACATTGGCTCTTCAATGAGGATTTTGTCATCTTTCCATTAATACTGGCATTTCATATGATGTGGTTTGTTCCTTAAAAGTAGTTCCCTAGTCTAGCAATTAGTAGTTGAGTATGAGGTATCACAAAAGCTCTGGTCAAAATACAAATTCATCCAGTGAAACAAGAAAAATAGATGAAGCTTACCTCTATTTTTTTCATTATGTCCACATTAGTGTTTGGTGTTGGGATGCTTGCCTTTTTCTTTGCAACTGTGAAGACAACATGCATTTTAAATGATAACAATTTAACAGTCTATTTTATTTCTGGTGACAATTATTAAATGAGCTGGGGAGTTTTGGTAACTTATGATGGTACAATGATAGAAGAAGGCAGAAATTTAAAAAAACACAACCCAAAATCTATAATGAACAAGTCTATGAAGTGTGCCTCTGGTGTAAAATAATGGTGAATTAAGCCCAAAGAAACAAAAAAGCGTCAGAACTTACAAAATTACACTTGTTTGTTGTAAGTTATAGGCAGGGGCACCTTCAACTGATGTCCCATGAGAATTAGAAATGGATGGCTAAACTAATTTCAGCAGAAAGAAAACATTCAAATTATTTAACAGAAGTTGATAACCACCAACTAAGAGAAGGGCCACCTTTATGGTGCAGAATTTGCAACACAAATCTAATTGCATAAAACTTAAGCACGTAAATATGTATACTTTAGATATTTTTGCAGCTATTGTGGATTAAGGAATCAGCTAATATTAACTGAGTATTTTATGGAAAAATTGTCAGTTTGGCTACCAGCAAGTGTTGGTAACCATATTCCGCGGCCTCCAAAATATTTGTTGCAAGAATTCCTGTTCTAGAAGAGAGAACAACAGCTATTCAAATACCTCAAAATGTATAAATAATGCAGAAGAAAACTAGCAGCAGAAAGAAAATTCTAGAAAAAAAGGTCATATGAGGTTTCAAGGAAGAAGATACAGAAGTAACATTAGAAAACATTTCTTCATGAAAGGATGGTGGATACATGGAATAGTGTCCCAGTGAAGATCAAAATAGTGGCATAATTCAGACAAGCATTCAGTATAAGCACAGAAGCTCAGAAGATTAGAGAGTAAAGCTTGAGATGGAGTAGACTCGGCAATATTGCATCTGAAATGGGCAGACTAGGTAGACCTTGCTGTCCTTATCTGCTGAAACACTACGAGAGAATACCTCAGATCCCCCAATTGTTATACTAATACCTCAATAATGGGAATCAGCAACCATAAACACCATCTGGTTCTGAATTATAGCATTAATTGTATACAGTATCATATATAAAAATTTCATATACATACAAGCAAAAGATCTATTTTGCATACATTTTATATTTTATTTGTTCTATTGCACTTTTTCCTTCCCTACATAATGCATTTAAATAGTACACAACTTTATCAAAAAGGTACCTTGTTGGGGTGAACATCGTTGGAGTAAAGGGGGTAAACATCGTTGGAGTAAAGGAATGGAAACATCGAATTAGATGGAATGGAGTTATTACACTTAGGGGTAGATTTTTAAAAAATGCGCGTTCGTGTACTTTTGTTGGCGCACCAGTCGCAAACAAAAGTACGCTGGATTTTATAAGATACGCGCGTAGCCGCGCGTATCTTATAAAATCCTGGATCGGCGCGCGCAAGGCTGCCGATTTTGGGCAGCCGGCGCGCGCCGAGCCGCGCAGCCTGCCTCCATTCCCTCCGAGGCCACTCCGAAATTGGAGCGGCCTCGGAGGGAACTCTCTTTCGCCCTCCCCTCACCTTCCCCTCCCTTCCTCTACCTAACCCACCCCCCCGGCCCTATCTAAACCCCCCCCCCACCTTTGTCCATGGATTTACGCCTCCCGGAGGGAGAAGTAAATCCACGCGTGCCATCGGGCCGCTGGCGCGCCGAGACGCAACCCGGGGGCGGTTCCGGAGGGCGTGGCCACGCCCCCGGACCGCCCCGGGCCGAAACCACGCCCCCGGGCCCACCCCCGAAATGCCGCGCCCCGCCCCCAAAACGCCGCGATCGGCCCCGCCCCCGACAAAAAACCCCGGGACTTACGCGAGTCCCGGGGCTCTGCGCGCGCCGGCAGGCCTATGGAAAATAGGCGCGCTGGCGCGCAAGGCCCTGCTCGCGTAAATCCAGGCGGATTTACGCGAGCAGGGCTTTTAAAATCCGCCCCTAAATGTTCAATTGACAGCGAGCAATGATATATAATCCTGTATTTTATGTGGTATAGGTTTTATGAGTATGAATGATGTGTGAATGAATATGTAGTATTATTGGGGTAAAGGGTTAGGATATGTCCGTATGACAATATGGGGTAGATTTGTAAAGTTATATGTGGGTGTAGATTTGTTTCGCAACCTGGCGCGAACAAATCTACGCCCAATTTTATAACATGCACATGCTGCCACGCGCATGTTATAAAATCCAGGGTTGGCGCGCGCAGAGGGTGCACAATTGTGCAACCTGCGCGCGCCGAGCCAAGAAGCCTGCCTCCGTTCCCTCCAAGGCCGCTCCAAAATCGGAGCAGCCTCGGGAGGGAATTTTTTTCCAGCCCCTCCCACCTTCCCCTACCTAACCCACCCCCCAGCCCTAAATAAATCCTTCCCTACCTTTGTTAAGAAATTACACCTGCCTGAGGCAGGCGTAACTTGCGTGCGCCAGCGGGCTGCTGGCGCGCCATTCCCCGGCCCGGGGGCTGGTTCCGAGGCCTCGGCCACGCCCTCAGAATGCCCCCGAATGCCATGCCGCCCCCAACATGCCCGCTGACACTCCCCCGACCCACCCCCAAGCAAAGCCCTGGGACTTACGCGTGGTCCTGGGGCTTTCTGTCATTTCTGGAAGAATGGTTGCCAATACAATTGAAACTTTTGAGCTTGGAAGGTAATCTTATTATTGAAAGAGCGCACAGAGTCGAGCCTAAGACGGTGAGGTGGGTGGAGGGGGGCTCTGTCCGAGAATAGTGATCGCTTGTTTCTTAAATTTGGTTTAAAAATCACAAATTTATACTCATATAAGAAATCCAAAGATCTTAAATATAAAGATCAGAAAGTCTTGATGTTTCAAGATTTTTCAGCCCAGGTCTCGGCTCAGTGGAGAGCCTTCTCAGCGATATGTTGACCTGATTAATAAGAATATAAGATTTGCAATGCTATTTCCAGCAAAACTAAAGGTATGGAAGGAGGGCAAAACCTTTACTTTTGACTCGCCAGAAAAAGTCAAAAGAATTCTCCCACCTTAAGTTATAACTTGGAGTTTGGATATACGCTGGAAGCAAGTTGAAAATGCAGCTGGGAATTTAAGAAACCCACTATAGAGTTTTGCTTTTCGTTTGAACATTAGACCAGGAGTAGTTTTTACATTGCCAAATTGGATCGTTTTTTAGTTTGTTTCATTATATTTGCAAAACTCAATTGCAAATGTTGCTCTGAATGGAAATGAAGGTCTGTGCAGATCAGATAGAGATGGAGATTTTTTTTTTTTTTTTTAAGTTGAAAATGATGTACCAGAGTGATTAACGGCATCAACACAGATTGCACATTCAACTATGGCAAACGATTATATAAATTATCCCCATCGAGGGAACAAGATAGTCAGACTATGGGGATTATAAACATTTGAGCTCTAGTCTTTGTGTTAGTCACAAGCTCACCTCTCTGAAGTTGGGAGGAGTGCTTAAAATTTCATATCAGATGATTCATATTTCCCTAGGACTGTCTATAATTTTTTGAAGGAAAAATGGCTTGATGTATTTAACACTTATAATTGTGATTTTCTACTTTGTTGAATTGTTCTTGGTTGGAGATAAAGGTTGCGATGGGGGGGGGGGGGGGGGGTAGGGTGGCATCCAAACGCACAGTTCACAGATCTACTTACCCAACTAAGGGTAGTAGGAAATATGTTATTCTGGGGTATAGGAGGTAGAACTTGGAACGGGGGAGGTGATAATACAAATGATACCAGTACGGTATATCGGGGCAGGTGTAGAACATAGGGAAACGATAGGCTTAGAATGGTTTGGAACTCTCCAAGGAACAAAGAGGGATCAAAAGGAACGACGACTGAGGGGCCAGACTGGGAAATCCTCAGTCTTGATAATTTGGACAGGTGCTAGTTTTAAAGCTGACTCTATGAATGTTATTGATGGGTGATAATCGGTGTATATCATGGAATGTTGATGGCTTAGGATCCCCAATTAAACGAAAAAAATCTTGGCAGCAACAAAGAGACATAAAGGGCTCATAGTGGGACTTCAGGAAACCCACTTATCAGAAACCAAAAGTAAAAAACTTAAAAGGAGTTGGGTAGGGCAGTGCTTCTTTGCACCTGCTGTTGGGAGAAAAGCAGAGGTAGCAGTCCTGATTCATAGAAAAATAACTGTTCAATTAAGTCACCAGGTCAGTGATCAATGTGGTAATCTAATCTAAGTTGGTAAAATTCAAGGCCAAGAAGTCTCTATTTGTAATATTTATGGCCCTAATGATTATAGACATGATTATTTCACAAGAGTGTCTGCGAGTTTATTACCGATTATGAGAGGGCCTTTAATTTTACTTGGAGATTTTAACTGTGTACACAATCCTTTCCCTGGATAGATCTGGTCTTTACAGCAAATGGCAGCAAATAGAGATAAGGAGATAAAAATTTATATGTAAGGAATTGAATCGTATGGATATCTGGTATACATTGAACCCTACATCTCATGAATATACTCATGTATCTAGGGCCCACTTGTTGATGCCTAGAATTGAATACATCTTAATTTCTGATACCTTCTTCCTGAAAATTTTTAGGGTGGAAATTGGCCCCACAGAAATTTCAGATCATGCAATGATCTGGATTGATTTCCAAATTTCCTGGGAGAGTAAGGGGGATAAAATATGGAGATTCCCTAGTTATTTGTTAGAAGATAAAGAATTTAAATTATTTTTACAGAATAAATGGGAAGAGTTTGAAATTAATAATGCCAATGATAAGGACAATTCAGCTTTATTGTAGCCTTATTTGTTTTCTGTTATGGAATGATATGGTCTTAAGGGAGAAATCATTTAAAATATTTCTTTTCTATATCAGAAGCCTAAATCTGTGATTCTAGCCAATGGTCATGTCTCTGAAGACTTCAGACTTCACAGAGGGACAAGACAAGGTTGCCCACTCTCCCTCCTTCTTTATATTCATTCAATAGATCCCTTATTAGGGAAAATCAAATCTGACAAACAGGTGACGGGGTTCCACTTGCGATCTCAAGACTTTAAATTGGCTGCCTTTGCGGATATCGTCTTAGTTTTCTTATGCTCCCACAGGATTCATTAACAGGAGTATTGAAACATCAGGAAGCATTCAGAGTCTTCTTAGGGCTAAAAATTAATTTAGAGAAATTGGATGCATTGGAAATATATGGAAAGCTGCAGGAGAATTGGAAAGGAATATTTCCACTAAAATGGATGGAACATAAGATGAAATATCTGGGGTTTGCTTACCAGTGTCTTAGGACATATTTATGAGGTCAATATTGGGCCACTGATTAAGAAAATTAAATGGTTGGTCCTCTTTACCATTATCCCTTAAAGGGAGGATACAATTAATAAACATGATGGAACTGCCGAGATGGCTACATGTTTTACATCAACTCCCATTATAGTTAACTAAGCCAGATATTGTCAATATTCATAAAATCCTGAGAACATTTCTGTGGGGAAAACATAAGGCTAAGGTCCCTTTAACTATCTTGCTGGTTGATAAGAGTCAGGGAGGTATGGGTTGCCCCATCTGGAGACATTATGATTTAGCATGTGTATTGAGGCACGTAAAGGATTGGTTGCTGGGTACTAGTTATTTCTCCCCATGTGACTATGCAAAAAACTGGGGAATTTAGTTCAAGCATAGCTTTCAGAAGTTCCTGTGCAGTATAGGCAAAGTTTATTAATACAGTCAGGATGAAGGGCACAAGTTATCTATGTAAGCAGAAATTGCATATATCAAGTTTCTACACTCTTTGGGGTAGATTTTCAAAGGGTTATGTGTGTAACCCTGAAAACATACCCCTGCGCGTGCCGTGCCTATTTTGCATAGGCTCGGTGGTTCGCGCAAGCCCCAGGACGCGCGTATGTCCTGAGGCTTTGAAAAAGGGGCGGGAAGGGGGCGGGGTCATGGGCATGGCACCTATCCGGGGGCGGTCCAGGGGCGGGACCAAGGCCTCCGGCACAGCAGCTGTGCCAGGGGTTGGCACAAGATACACCTGACAGAGGCAGGCGTAAAAGTTAAAGAAGGTAGGGGGGAGTGGAAGAAAAGTTCCCTCCGAGGCCGCTCCGATTTCAGAGTGGCCTTGGAGGGAACAGGAAAAGCCACTGGGCCTCCCCTAGGGCTCAGCACACACAAGGTGCACAAGTGTGCACCTTGTGTGTGCTGGATTTTATACCATGTGTGAAGCAGTGCGCGCATGTTATAAAATCGGGTGTACATTTATGCGCGCCAGGTAACGCGTACAAATGTACCCCATGCGTGCTTCTCTTAAAATCTACTCCTTTATGACTTTGAGAGAGAATCCTCAATATTTATTCCAGCATTGGGAAAATAAAGGTCTTATAAATGTATTCAGCAATTTCTTATGGGCCAAACGAATATGATCAAGAGTTTCATGGAACTGAAGGAAAGTTATAATTTGGAGTTTAAAGACTTTTTTGCCTTTCTACAAGCACGACACTACGTGCACTCTTTGGGGTAGATTTTAAAAGCCCTGCGCACGTAAATCCTGCCGGATTTATGCGAGCAGGGCACTCGTGCGTCGGCGCGCCTATTTTGCATAAGCCGCCGGCGCGCACAAAGCCCCGGGACGCGCGTAAGTCCCGGGGGTTGCTAAAATGGGTGGTCCGGGGGCATGTCTGTGGTCCGGGGGCATGGCTGAGTGGCCTGTGTCGGGGTCTGGCCAGCCTGCGTGCACGAGTTACGCCTGCCAGCGGGAGGCGTAACTCCATTGAACAAGGTTGGGGGGGGGATTTAGGTAGGGCCGGGGGGTGGGACAAAAAAAAAGTTCCCTCCGAGGCCGCTCCAATTTCGGAGCGGCCTCGGAGGAAATGGAGGCAGGCTGCGTGGCTCAGCGTGCTCAGGCTGCCGATTTTGCACAGCCTTGCACATGCCAACCCCGGACTTTAAAAGATATGTGTGGCTACGTGCGTATCTTTTAAAATCCGAAGTACTTTTGTTCGTGCAACTGGCGCACTTTTTTAAAATCTACCCCTTTGTGCCTACATAATGAGGACTTCCATAATTATGCAGAGGTGAAAGAAGTTCTCTAATGGAAAGGAGGAAAACCTAATTAATGTTCTTCTTTTAGGAGGGCAATCCAAAATATAAGGGATGATAAAGTAGTAGACAGTACTGTGGTCAAATGGGAAAAACAGGCTGCTATTAAGTTGAATAAATCAGAAATATTAGCTTTTCTACATGATAATCTTAATGGTTTCAGAAAATGTCAATCTAAAGGAAATGAGATACAAATTACTTTATTGCATGTACATGTCTAGAACATGGTTATATGCTGCACTGTATTTTGATTATAACCAATGTGCAGGCCCGGGAGGATGCAGCCTTTGCACGTGTGGTGTTGACTGGACCGTGGGCAGCCTCCTATCCTGTTGGAGAGTAGCTTTGGTACATTCCACTAGTCCTGAGTCCATCTGTCTACATGCTAGGAAATGGAGAAATTACTTACTTGATAATTTTGTTTTCCTTAGTGTAGACAGATGGACTCAGCTTCCTGCCCTCAGCTGCCGCATGAGTGTTTCAATAGTCCTCCTGTGGGGCTCTGGGTCCCACCCAGTCCCTAGCTTGGGGTACCTGAAATCTTACATTAATTCAGTTTATGTTTGGTTGAGTAGTTCTGTTTACCTGTTGGGTTTTTTTTTTAATTCTTTATTAATTTTCTAATAAATCACAATAAATGATTTACAATAGAAACACAAAATTAAATGGCTTGATAGTTAGAAATTTCTCTCTTTAACTTACATTTCAAGAAATATATGTTAGCATCAATCAAAACCATTTTTTCAATTCAGTCTTGAGAGGAATGCGGAATAACTCAAAAATTAAGGGAGTATTTAAACACATATTATCCAACAATACCAGGGCTATTACAGAAACCTGCATTTCCATATATTTAATTAACATTGGACACAGGGGATGAAGTTGTTATTTTCCGTTGTTCTAAGAAATTCTTTAAATGTTCAGGTGTGGAAAAAATAAAAACTTCATCTTGCTTTACTATAAGACATTTACATGGAATCTCAAATTAAAAGAGAATCCCAAAGCAATTACCTCCTGTCGGTAGCCTAAAAAGGCTTTCCGTCTTATCTGCGTAGAAGCAGCTAAGTCTGGGAAAATTTTAACAGATTGGCCAAAGTGATTGATGGGGTATTTGGCAAAATACCTTTTCATAAGTGTATTTACATCATTAATTGAGGAAAAAATTGCCAACAACATCCCCCTATCAATCACTTGTGCTTGAGAGTCTTCCAGGAAGTTTGTCAAATTTCCTTGAAACATTTGATTAGCTTCTTGTGTTACTATATTTTTAGGTTTGGGTAAGAAATAACAATTAGATATGGTAGGAGACTCCTCAGCAGCAAATCCAAGGTTCTCAATTAGAAACTTTTTTAAGGAAATTAAGGGAGCTTCCCCTATTATCCTGGGGAAGTTCAAGACTCTTAAATTTAAACGCTTGGAATTGTTTTCAATGGCCTCAATTCTCTTAGCAATATTTTCTCTGTCCTTGACCACAGCTATATGAAAGTCTTGATGTTTCTTATCATTAAATTCAAGTACTTTAATTTTATCAGAAGATTCTCTAATTTGTTTCTGCATTTGAAAAATTTCCTGTTGATGTCCCATACTTAGTAAGTCCACTTTATTTTCAAAACCTTTAATATTTTCTAGCATCCCGGCCATCATCTCCCATAGATTGTCCAGTGTAACCACCGCTGGACGAGGAAATGAGATGGGGGGTGTCCTGCTGGTCAGTTGTGTCTCTAACCCCATAGGGGGAGGCAGCAATTCTATTCCTCCTTCTGCTCCATCAACACCCTCTGCTGATTGGGATGTCTGTCCTTGAATGCGGGTTTCATCCTTCCCCGCTTCCGGACTAGACAAACTAATCTCCACCTCAGCTTCTCCCATTGTCCCATTTCCTTCCCTCCGTGCTGGTGGAAGTCCTGTATTAGGACTGAGGGAGGTCTCCTCTGCAGGCACAATCAGTCCTCCCTGACTAATTGGCACACCAGATTCCTCGTAACCTGCCTTATTGAACGCAGGCGAGATCATAAAGCGACTGATTTCAGCTTGTATATGTGATGGTAATGGGAGGGAGGGAAAAACCTTCACCTTCCCCTTCCTTTTAGGAGGCATAGCTCAAACAAATTGTCCCACAAGGAGATCAGTCAGAGTCTAACTGTATAGCCAAATGTTCCGCAAAGTTTAACCCGTAGGAATGAGTTGAAGGAGAAACAAGAATTTTACCTTGAGAACTTCGCTTAGTCCAGTTCTTCCGGTGAAACCATGCGAATCCAGGCTAAGCCAGGCAAAGCCTAGCATGCGTGTGCCCCTTGGGTGACCGCGGCTTAGGCGGCGTGCCGGTGTCTGCTGCGCGCCGCTTTCTGCCGGATTTTATAGGGCTTCCTGCTTCCGCTTTCTGGTTCCGCCTTGTGATGTCAGCGGGGTCTCAGCTGTTTACCTGTTTTTAATCGTTTTGTAATCAAGATTTTTGCTAGTCTGTCCACAGTTGCTTTTGAAGAGAATATTGGCAGGCTAGGGTCACTGCAGGGTTATATAAACTGAGACATCAGCTTGTTCCATCTCCATCTACTAGCAGGGGAGCTTAAACCCACTGGTCCTGAGTCCATCTGTCTATATGCTAAGAAATTCATTATTTGGCTGAGTCTGCTTTGGTGGCCCCTCCTATCTCCTCTTCTGCTCTCTACTTGTTGACTGCTATTCCCACTTCCCTCTACTATCATCTCCCCACTCCTCTCTTGCTCTCCACTTGACCCCAATCTCTTATCTGCCAGTTAGAATGTATATGTTCTGTGGTCTAACTTCTACCTTTCCTGCACTGAATTTACAGTTACAACTCTGCAAATGCAGGATGTGCCAGTCCAACACTACTGCCCTTGAATTCTGCAAACCAGAAGACTGTATGTGCCACAGTGTTGGCGAGTATATGCAGAGACAAAAAGTACACGTAAGGCATTCCATATTACTTTGCAGAAGAATACCTAAAAGTGACTATTTTACACATTTGTGTATTTCCATTTTCAATGTGTTGAAACCAAGTCAGGATGTAACTACTTATTGCTAACATCAATCCACTTATGCTATCCAATTCTCCCATGGTGACATCAGTTAGCAGAAATACCTTCAAAGACCTGCAGGCAATCTTTATTGTGCAAGTTTAACATAACTGAAAGAACACTGTTCCAAATAAAAGAAAATCAATGAACTAGGGTCAATAGGAGCTAGATGTCTCAAAGCAGTCATATCTACATCACCTAAAGCCATTAGTTTTACACATTAACTTTATGGCAATGGAACACTAAAACAACTGAAAATAATTAATATACCAGAGAAAGAAATTAATTGTCCTAAAGGGGTCACTGGCCCAGTTCTACTATTTCTGTCTGCTGAATACATTTGGAAAAGAGTAATTGATGAAGCAATTCACAATATAGCATTACTATGCTTATCGCATGTACCAAATACTCTGCTTTTAGTACTGTATTATCCCCCTCTTGTGCTGCTAGACAACAATTAAGATAGCCTTGGAATGGACTACTGGAAACACATTCTATTCAGAAATTAAAATGATCATTCACGTGCCGAACTCTCTGGTTTCACCATGCTCGCCACTCCTAGCAGACAGAAAAGAACCGATACAAAATCTTATGCAAGTGCCTGAAGGCACTTGCATAAGAAGAAAACATTGATACCATAAGAAAAAAAATCTGAAAAAGTTGGGCCAGACAAAAAGGTTTATCGAGCCTTGCTTCACATCTGACAGTGGATGCTTAAAGAAAGTGTACAAGACATGGGGCACGTGCTGAGTTGTCAATCTTCTGTCACACCTTCCAATTTCGAGCAGTCATGGTTTAAGGCTGACCAGAACCCAGTGTGACATTGCTGACTGTTAAAGTTGCATAGCTTTATGCACACCAAATGGGGGAGAAAGCAGGAAACTAAATATCTGATTTTAGCTTGCCGCCTTCTTCTGAAAATGTGTTAGGAGGTTCCTGTCAAACAGCCCAACATCCATTTTCAGATCCTGTCATGGATAATGCAGGAATGTTTTAAGCAATTATCTGCACTTACCTTTGTTTCCTCTGTTATGTCTCCTGAAACCAGCACTTCTCTTTCTCAGTATGTGCACAAGTGTTAGCACTGAGGGGTTTTCACCTCAGGAATATATTAAGATACAGGTCAGAAGATAAACACTACCTTTCAATCTGGTCTTTTTCCTTGGCTTCATCTCTTTTGGAAGTTGACGCCAATCTACAGCAGAACATTATAGAAATAATATAAACTGCATTTTTTTCTCTAATAATCATACTACGCAATAAAACCTTTTAAGAAAAACAAATATGAGATTCTTCATGGATATATTTACAGTAATCATGAACTTGCCCCTTTTATAGGGAAACTTTGTTAAAGCACTTCCTTTTGCCCTTCTGACATGGTTAATTGCAGAAAAACAGTTTCTGATGGTATTAAAAAATTACTTTTTCTTCCAAAAAAAAAAAGTGACAGACAAGTCACTATGGAATGGACCATCACAGTCAGCAGCCAGTATGACATTCATTCAAGAACAGGAAATCTAGAGGAGTTGAGAGGATCCCTTTTCCTGTGGCCTTGAGAAAGGAGGAGAGAGAGAGAGAGAAAGCCAGATTCCCTTTCTGTGGCCTGATCACTCGCCCATTGTGCAGGCCTACCACTTCCACCCTCCATTCATGTGGCCCAAGTAGCTGGTGGTTAGAGGGGAGGGAGGGAGGGTTGAACAGTATTGTGGTTTAAACACAATGACTCCTTTCTATTGCACGGTGTACTCAAAGTTACAAAACCGAGCTGTGAGATATAGAGGAATTTAATATATTCATCATCTTCACTGAAACCATGCTTCCTCCATGCCTACTGAGCCAGGCAGTTACATTTATGGGTGCAACTAACTTAAGCTTTTATGTGCTAAAAATTGTATTAAAACGGGAAGTTTACCAGGAATAACCTTCCAAATTTAACATAATCCTAAACTGTCCTTCAGCATACTGTATACTAAGAATAATATGCATAATATGACACACAACATTTTGCTTGCCAGTACATATCAAGACCACATTAATACTTTATCAGTATGTTAATTATATAACATGGATATAGATGGAGAGGTGCAGACCAGAAGATAAAGCAAGCAGAGAGAATGAGAGGAGTAGTCAGCAGTAGATAAAGATCAGGACAGGAAGTTGAATTGGAGGAGAAGATAGAGAAAGCAGGTGTGGAGGACCAAGGAGATTACAGGAGAGAAGGGGGTCAGTTAGCAGTGGGTAGAGAGCAGAGGTAGTGGGAGGGGCCAGCCAAAGCAGAATATTGAGATGTACTAGAAATACATGACCACCAGGCAACCAAAGAATAAAGCATTAACTGCCCTTCCCCACCCAGAATCAACATGCTAATAGTAAGAGTAGAAATGTAGCCATCGTGTATATGGCCCTGACTGACTGGTGAAGAGGGGTTTGGGTAAGGCATAAAGTGGGAGAAGGGAGGGGATAAAAAGGGAGGTGATTTAAAAAAATGGTTTGGAGGGAGCAGAAGATGAAAAAGGAAAACATGGCAGAAAGCCAGAAGAGTAGAGCAAGGGAGATATGGAGGATGCCAACTGTGATGCAGGGAAAGAGGATATCTGGTAAGGCATAAGATCTACAACCAGATGATGGCGACTTGGTGTAGGACAAGAGATGGAGGTGTAGATTGAGTCTTGGGAGGTGGAGTACTGGGAAGGGAATGGTAGATAATTATAGAGAAATTGAAGAAGTGGTAAGGGCCAGCTGGAGATAAGAGGAGCTACAGTAATACTTTCTGCAAATTTTTGCAGGTTCTCACTTCTTCAATTATTAGTAAAGGCCACACCCTGTTTGCATGGACCCTTAGGGCATATCATTTTGCTACATACACAGTTGAGGTGTCTTTGAAAAGAGCAAAAGCCACAGATGTTCCAAAAAATTTGGTTTTTAATTTTAAAAAAGTGGCACGTGGTCTAATGAAGCAAAATTTCTATATATTACTTTTCTTTTTTTTTTTTTTAACTTTTACCTGGGATCCAGTCTGTGCTCAGTTTCTTCTGTTTCTCAATTTGATACTTGCTACTGTATTTTTCAGGTGCTGAAGAAAACAGAAAAATGAAGTTAGTGAATTTAATCTCCATTGCATACTATGAATAGAGTAGATACAAAATAGCACCAGCAATTCTGGCTTTGTGACACAGAAACTGATTTTGGCAGACAATTATTTTTTACACCCAGTCTGCCAATCTGTGCTTGTTTACTATGCTGTCACAGATCTTACTTGATCTGTGGTCTTTTCCCTTCCTCCACTACTAAGGTCCCTTCTCGCTATCCCATGCAAATTGAATTCTGCCACCGTTTTGGTTCCTATCACCTTCAATTTAAGTCTGTTCCTAGTACCACTCACACAGCATAAATATATTTTCTCACATTCCTTTTGAGCTTCCCTCTCTTCAGCTCCTTTAGTTTTTTGTTCTATGGAAATTACTACCTTCTGGTACCTTGTTGAACCCTGCTAGATATGTTTGCAGGCTCCTCTGTACGCAGCTTCATGTGTGCTTTCTGCTACCTGTTTCTTTTCCTTTGTGCTTGGGGCTCTGGGTACTGGATGTGATTTGTGATTCACCTCATCCTGTGTTTTTTCCACCTATTCAAACAACATAATTGTCTTGTTTTATTATGTCTATTGCAGATGAATTCTACTATTTGTATCAGTGTTTTTAGTTTTAGTTTATTTTATTATGGTTTAGGCATTTGCCCTTATGCTTTCTGTTAGACCTTCCACAGCCATTCCTGTTCTTTCATGTACAGGCAGATATGGGGACCTGATATTTAAGCAGCGAGCAAGATTTGGCATGGACCATGATTGATTCATATTCAAATTGTTTGCTCTCAGCTGTACACAGCCTCTGTCTTTTACTGACTTACAAATTTGCATGGTTAATAGGTTGGTCAGGACAAGTCAACTCATATGTTTGAATTAGTTGTTGCCCACTCTCCTGATATTTTTGGTGTGACAGAAACTTGGCTTTTGGAAACAGATCTGGTTGATTTGAACCAGTTATGCCCTCCTGATTATAAACTCTATTTTAAACTGCGGCTAAATAAGAGAGGAGGTGTCTTGCTAGTCATTAAATCTTCAGTAATTTTATATTTGACACCATCAATATAGAAATTGACCTCCAATATGAATGTTTGTTTTTATTTGGCTCTTCGTGATCAATTGGTATTTGCTATTGCCCTCCTGGTCTTATGTCCTGGAATTACTCTCCAATTGTTAAAGCACTAACTGCTTCGGATATCATTTTAAAACATATGATTTTGATGGGCAATTTTAACCTACTTTGTGACGAGTCCCCACTTTCATCTGCATATGAGGGAGGACTTTGCATCTTGTATGCAAAGTCTAGGCTTTACTCAACTTTTAGATACGCCTATTCACAGAGCTGGTCACTTATTGGATTTGTTTTTTGTAGAAGATCAGCTGTTAGAAAATGGTCAGGTGTTTTGATCCTTGGAAGAGGTTTTATGGTTAGATTATTTAGTTTTAAATGTTCATTTTAATTTTTTAGTATTGATGTGAACTAGACAGTCTGAGACCTCTATTAGAAGAACCAGAGACCATTTTGACTCTGAAGTTCTTTGCACTGAAAAGGTCCCCAAATTTATCCATGGTGTGACTAGTTCCGCCTCTTTAGAGTCTATGGTTTCAATTTGGCAAAAAACTCTAATACCGCCTCTTGATATTATGCACCCATGAAAGACAAACCCATGTTGCGAGCATGGTTAACAACTTGGTTTAATGAAGCTACTAGGGAGAAAAAGCATCAACTGCACATTGCAGAATGCTGATGGAGAAAGACACATTCTGATAGTGATGCTTTGATTTAGTCATCAAAGATTACTGATTACCAAGAGACCATGACAGCAGCAATGTTGAGATTACTTACCTGATAATAGGGATGTGCAGACCAAAAGTTTATGTTCATAAGTCCATAAGTCGAAAGGGGGGGTCATTTGCGGTCAATATGGACATATGGAGAATTCCATAAGTTGAGTCTATGTCCATATGTGCAAATAAAAATTTAAACCCCTCACCCTCCTTAATCCACTCCCCCCCCCCCAAGACTTACCAAAACTCCCTGGTGGTCCAGCGGGGTCAGGACGCCATTTCTGAACTCCTTTGCAAGGAGCACGTGACGTCGGCGCCACGTCGGAGTGACGCGGCGTCACGTGATTCCCCCCGGGTTCGCTCCGGGACCCTCGTTCGACCCAAAAGGAACTTTTGGCCAGCTTGGGGGGGTCAGCTATGTTGAATAAGTTGGAAATCCGATCGTTTTTGCCTCATCACTTTTTTAAGTTAAAAAAAAAAAAAAGTAGTGTTTTACATTTAAGTTCAAAACGAATGCACACCCCTACCTGATAATCTCCTTTTCCTTAGTGTAGACAGATGGACTCAGAACGAATGGGTATAGTATGCTCGTGCTAGCAGTTGGAGACGGATCTGACGTCAGCACGGGTATATATACCCCCACAGGAAGCATAGCAACTTAGTAATCTTCCTTGCAAAAGCTGTTATGGATGTGTGTACTGACGCTCAGTGAAATAGTGGAAATAGGATTCCCCTGACCGATTGATAGTAGCTGGAGACCGCCAGCATTCACAACCGGAAGGCGTTGACACCTGGTAGAGTGTACGCTCCTATGTAAACAAATGACATGGCTTACCTTGAATCGGTAAAACCCATGTACACAGGCAGCTGGGCGGGATGCTGAGTCCATCTGTCTACACTAAGGAAAAGGAGATTATCAGGTAAGTAATCTCAACATTTCCTGGCGTGTAGCCAGATGGACTCAGAACAAATGGGATGTACAAAAGCTTTACTCCCAGCCTGGGCGGGAGGCTGCCTGAGGACCATGTAGTACCGCCCTCGCAAATGCTTTGTCCTCCCTGGCCTGGACATCCAGACGATAGAACCTGGAGAAGGTATGGAGGGAGGACCATGTCGCCGCTTTACATATTTCTGCAGGCGACAGCATCCTGGATTCTGCCCAAGATGCCGCTTGTGCTCTGGTAGAATGAGCCTTAACTTGCAGAGGCGGAGACTTCCCGGCCTCCACGTAAGCTGCTCTGATAACTTCTTTAATCCAGCGGGCGATGGTGGGCCGAGAGGCCGCTTCCCCTTGTCTTTTCCCGCTGTGCAGGACGAACAGATGGTCCGTCTTTCGTACTTCTTGTGTCACTTCCAGATATCTGGGCAGCAATCTGCCAATGTCGAGATGGCGTAGTAAACGCCCTTCTTCAGATTTCTTCAAACCCGCCGTGGTAGGCAAGGATATGGTTTGGTTAAGATGAAACCACTTTAGGTAGAAAGGAGGGAACCATCCGAAGATGGATAGCCTCAGGAGTGATTCTGAGAAAGGGATCACGGCAGGACAGTGCTTGTAGCTCTGAGATACGGCGTGCGGAACATAGAGCCAGCAAGAATACCATCTTCAAAGTCAGAGAACATAGAGACAGGCCCCGAAGGGGTCTGAAGGTAGACATGTGGTTCGTTTATCTGCAGAATTTGAAAATCACAACGAAATTTCCTATTTCGTTGTGGTTTCGGCGACCCCGAAACCCGAAAAGAATTTTCCCCGAATTTCGGGGAAATTTCGTTTTTCGGGTTTGCATGGGGAGAGGGACACTTTTTTTTTTTTTAAAATTAAAAACCACCCCAAACATTAAAATAAGCTATAATACAACACCCCCCCCCCCGATCCCGATCCCTCCCCAAGACTTACTAAGTACATCCCTGGTGGTCCAGCGCGGTCCCCGGGTTCCATTTGCCGTGCCGTGCCCGTGATAATTCAAGCCGTGCTCTGTAAAATGGTGCCGAATAGCCTCTGTGACATAGTATGGGCAAAGGCTATCGGCGCCATTTTGATTACTGGCAGCCGACAGCGAAATCGCTTTCGGACCCCTGCTGGACCCCCAGGGATTATTGGCAAGCCTTGGGGGGGGTCAGGAGGGGGCTCTTGACCCCCCCAAGGCTTGCCAATAATCCCTGGGGGTCCAGCAGGGGTCCGAAAGCGATTTCGCTGTCGGCTGCCAGTAATCAAAATGGCGCCGATAGCCTTTGCCCATACTATGTCACAGAGGCTTTCGGCGCCATTGGTCAGCTCCAGTCACATGACAGGAGCACAAGATGGCGCCGATGGCCATGTGACAGGGGCTGACCAATGGCGCCGGTAGCCCCTGTGACATGGTAGTTCAGAGGCTATTCGGCACCATTTTACAGAGCACAGCTTGAATTATCACGGGCACGGCACGGCAAATGGAACCCGGGGACCGCGCTGGACCACCAGGGATGTACTTAGTAAGTCTTGGGGAGGGATCGGGATCGGGGGGTAGTTTGTATTTACGTAGAAAACGGATTTTAAATGCTTGGGGTGGGTTTTTTTTAAGTTTTCTTTGCCGTTTCGTTTTTTGGCCTGATATCGGGTTTCCTCGTTCCGGTTTTCAAAAACCGGAACGAGAAAACCCGAAATTTACCACGAGGTATCCGAGTCAAAAAACGACCCGGCAAAAAAACCGAACCACATCTCTATCTGAAGGTGGATCCCGCGAGGAAAACCAAAACAAGGTTGAGGTTCCATAAGGGCACAGGCCACTTCAGTGGCGGGCGAATATGCTTGACTCCTTTCAGGAAGCGAGAGACATCTGGGTGCTTGGCAATGGTCTTGCCATCCCTCCTGGGACCGTAGCAAGACAGCGCAGCCACCTGAACCTTGATGGAGCTGAGGGAGAGACCCTTCTGAAGTCCATCTTGCAGGAAATCCAACACAATAGGGATTGTGGTCGCATGTGGATTGGTGCCATGAGTGTCGCACCATGCTTCAAATACTCTCCAGATCCTTACGTAGGTGAGGGATGTGGAAAACTTGCGAGCTCGGAGGAGTGTATCTATCATGGGTTCCGAGTAACCTCTTTTCTTCAGTCTAGCCCTCTCAATGGCCAGACTGTAAGAGAGAATTGAGCCGGATCCTCGTGATTGATGGGACCTTGACATAGAAGGTCCCTGAGAGGAGGCAGGGGGAGAGGCTCCCCTGCCAGTAGTCTTCTCATGTCCGCGTACCAGGGTCTTCTTGGCCAGTCTGGTGCCACTAGAAGAACTAGGCCCCGGTGTTTCTGAATCTTGTGGATGATGGCACCCAGCAGAGGCCACGGAGGAAAGGCGTATAGCAGAGTCCCTGGAGGCCATGACTGAACCAGGGCATCGATTCCATGTGAGAACGGGTCGCGCTTGCGGCTGAAGTATCTGGGTACCTGAGCATTGGATTTGTCCGCCAATAAATCCATGTCCGGAATCCCCCAGTGATCCACAATCATCTGGAAGGCTGTGGGTGACAGCTGCCACTCTCCCAGATTTAGGCTTTCTCTGCTGAGGAAGTCTGCCGTGGTGTTGTCCTTCCCGGCAATGTGGACGGCGGAGATGTCCTGAAGATTCGCCTCTGCCCAAGCCATCAGTGGGGCGATCTCTAGAGATACTTGTCGGCTTCTGGTTCCGCCCTGACGGTTGATGTATGCCACCGTGGTGGCGTTGTCGGACATCACTCTGACTGCTCTGTTCTTCAGTCTGTGAGCAAATCGAAGGCATGCCAAATCGGACTGCCCGAGCCTCTAGACGGTTGATGTTCCACGCTGACTCTTCTCTGTTCCACCGCCCTTATGCGGTAAGTCCTTCGCAGTGTGCTCCCCAGCCGCTCAGGCTGGCATCTGTGGTGAGCAGAGTCCACGTGGGGGAGGACATCCTCAACCCCCTGCTCATGTGGTTGGACTGCAACCACCACCGTAACTGGGTCCATACTCTGGCCTGCAGAGGTAGGTGCGTGGAATAGTTCCGTAGACGGGGGCTCCAGCGGGAGAGCAGGGAGTGTTGTAGAGGTCTCATATGGGCCCTTGCCCAAGGTACCACTTCCAGGGTGGATGCCATGAGACCGAGAACCTGCAGATAATCCCAAGCTATGGGCCGACCGGCTCCTATCAAGTACTGAATACGCGTCTGAAGCTTCAACCTTCTCTTGGTAGTGAGACTGACTGTGTCTGCCTGGGTGTCGAACTGTACTCCCAGGTATTCCAGTGACTGGGAAGGCTGTAGGCAACTCTTGCTGAGGTTGATTACCCAGCCCAAGCTTTCCAGAAGGGCGATCACTCTGTCGGTTGTCCGATGGCTCTCTTCTCGTGATTTCGCCCTGATCAGCCAGTCGTCTAGGTAGGGATGGACCAGAATTCCTTCCCGTCTGAGTGCCGCTGCTACCACTACGACCACCTTGGTGAAGGTCCGCGGTGACGTGGCCAACCCGAAGGGCAGAGCCCGGAATTGGAAGTGGCGTCCTAGAACCTTGAAGCGTAGGTAGCGCTGATGATCCGGATGGATCGGGATATGCAGGTAGGCTTCCGACAAGTCTAAGGCCGTGAGGAATTCTCCTGGCTGTACTGCGGTCTTGACGGAGCGCAGAGTTTCCATGCGAAACCTCGGGACCCTTAAGTATCGATTGACTGACTTGAGATCCAGTACGGGCCGAAAGGTGCCTCCTTTCTTGGGTACCATGAAATAAATGGAATAGTGTCCAGAATTCACTTCCCAGGCAGGTACTGGGATGATGGCTTTCAAGGACAGGAGCCTCGCCAGGGTAGCTTCCAATGCTGCCTTCTTGTGTGTGGGACAGGAAGATTCCACAAACTTGTCCGGAGGGAGGTGATGAAAGTCCAGATAATACCCCTCTCGGATGATGGCGAGGACCCACTGGTCCGATGTAATCTCGACCCATCTGGGGTAGAAGAGGGTTAACCTGCCCCCTATGGCTCCGTCCCCCAGATGAATCGGCGGATTCTCATTGGGAGGCGCGGCCGGGACCTGAGCCCGGGCCTGCACCCCTCTTGCGCTGCTTGGTCCAAAAGGACTGATTCCGGGCCTGAGGACGTGGTGCCTGGTAGCGACTTCTGTAGGGAATGAAGCGCTGGGAGCTTCTACCCCTGGAGGGCCTTGGAAAGGCGCGCTGGTTCCTTCTGAACCGATCTTCCAGCAGTTGAGGTACTGGAGAGGCGCCCCATGTGCTGGCCAGTTTATCAAGATCGCTGCCAAACAGGAAAGAGCCCTTAAAGGGCAATCTGGTGAGGCGTGTCTTGGAAGGCGCATCGGCTGACCATTTCCGGATCCAGAGCTGCCTCCTGGCGTCTACGGAGGATGAGATCCCCTTGGCTGTTGTCCGGACTAGGTCTGATGCAGCATCCGTGAGAAACGAGAGAGCTGACTCCATGTCTCCTGCTGGAGAGTTGTTCCTGACCTGTGACAAACAGGAACGCGTCACCACTGTGCAGCAGGTTGCGATCCGCAAAGATAGAGCTGCCACCTCAAAAGTCTGTTTCAGAATGGCGCCCAGTCGCCGGTCATGAGGCTCCATGAGGGCCGCCCCCCCTCAACTGGAATGGTAGTGCGCTTGACCACAGCGCTAATCAAGGTGTCCACCTGAGGGCACGCCAGCAGGTCCTGGATAGCCGGTGCCAGTGGGTACATGCCTGTCAGGGCCCGACCCCCTTTGAATGAAGCCGCTGGTGTAGCCCATTCTAAATCTATCAGTTGTTGTGCCGCTTGCAAGAATGGAAAATGGCGGGCTGTAGGGCAAAGACCTTCCAGCAGGGGGTTCTGCGCAGAGGGTACCGTAGCGCTGGGACCTGTAATATCCAACTCCGCCAGGCACTGAGACACCAGGTCCGAGAGATCCTCCTTGGGGAAGAACCGCCTCATGGTTCTATATGGCTCAATCCCTGAGGGAAGTTCCCCTTCATCCGGGAGTTCGGACTCGTCTGGTGAAACCTCCTGGTCCGACTGATCCGGACTGTCCAGCGGCGGGAGGACCCGCTCACGATAAGTGCGTGAGGGTCCAGGAACAGGATCCGCTGGAGCCGCAACCGCAGCAGCAGCCGCCACAGTCGCAGCCACAGCAGGAACAGCAGAAACAGCAGGAACAACAGGAACAACAGGAACAGCAGGAACAGCAGGAACCGCAGGGCCTGGACGGGAAGCCGTTTGCATCTGTACAAAGGCATGAATCCCCTTAAAGAGATCCACCCAGGAAATGGAAGCGGTCTCTAATCGCCGGGGTACAAGATCCCCCGGGATTCCAGATTGGTCGAGACTGACCGCTAAATCCGGGGTAGCCCCTGGGGAACTGTCAGCAAATCGTGGCTGAGACTGATCCTAGCCAGAGGGTCCCACGGCCTCCTCACATTGGGCACATAGGGAGTCTGGCTCTTCACTGTGCGTGGCTCGAAGCTGGCATGCAGAGCAGAGGCCGAGGGCTTTAATGCCGGAGGCAGGAGGCGCCCCCGCTGAAGACGCTGAGGTGTTCTGTGCCATTGAAAAGTATGCGCTGAATGATATGCGGCAGCAATACAACAGGCGCACAATAATATGCGGCAGCAATATACGCTTAGTAGAACAGGCGCGCAATAATATGCGGCAGCAATATACGCTTAATAGAGCAGGTGCACAATAATATGCGGTAGCAATATGCGCTGAATACAACAGGCGCACAATAATAAGCGGCAGCAATATACTCTTAGTAGAACAGGCGCACAATAATATGCGGTAGCAATATGCGCTGAATACAACAGGCGCACAATAATAAGCGGCAGCAATATACTCTTAGTAGAACAGGCGCACAATAATAAGCGGCAGCAATATACGCTTAATATAACAGGCGCTTAATAATATGCGGGCAGCAATATACGCTCAATGATATTCAATATGCTCTCAGCAAAATGCGGTCAGCAATACACGCTCAATAGTATACAATATGCTCTCAGCAATAAGCGGTCAGCAATACACGCTCAATAGTATACAATATGCTCTCAGCAATATGCGGTCAGCAATATACACTCAATGGTATTCAATATGCTCTCAGCAATAGGCGGTCAGCAATATATGCACAGTGATGTATATAATATGCGCTTAGTCATAGACATGCGCCTATCACGGGTGCTCAATACCTGAACAAGGCCACAAAATGGCGCCCTCCACGGCGTGCCACGCCGCCGATCCTCGGAGACCAAAAGTAGGAGATGTACATCTTACCTGATCCACGGCGCTTCCCGGCTGGAACCCGGGCGGTCTCCGGCTGCGGGGGGAGAGGGCAAGTACCTTCACCGCCGCGTTTGAGGATATGCACCCGCTGCCTCGTCCACGCCGGGACCGAGGCGCCTCGCTCGCCACGCCCGGGGGCTACGTCCCTGCTGCGATTCGGCCACTGGACCGAGGTCTTAAACCTCCGGGGGATCACGGAAATCACCCTGGGAAACTCTACTGGGGGAGGGACCGTAGGGTATCACCGCAGGAGTGCGGGGCTCGATGGTGCTGTAGAAGTTTTAGTAAAAGAAAGTAGAAAGTAGAAAATTAGAAAGTAGATTTGGAAAACACGCTCAGCGAGCGTGCAGGCTCTCCAAACTGCTTTGGAGACGGAAATTACTAAGTTGCTACGCTTCCTGTGGGGGTATATATACCCGTGCTGACGTCAGATCCGTCTCCAACTGCTAGGACGAGCATACTATACCCATTCGTTCTGAGTCCATCTGGCTACACGCCAGGAAAAGAAGAATTTTTTTACTGTCAAAATAAAGACAGTTGATGGAGGTTTGATAGAACTTTTTTATATTAGTCATAATTTAACCTAGTCTCTCTAGTAAGTTTCATCACCATTCATCTTCTGCTGCTAGATATGAAATATTCATTACATTTTTGAGAGGAAGTTAACACTATTAGGTCGATTTTAAAAGGAGCATGCACACGGTTCCTGGCACATGTACATGGCCACGTGCACATGTGGGCCAGATTTTAAAATCCACGCACGCATGTGCAGGCGGCGCGAATTTTAGTAAACTATGCGTGGCGACTCAATCGGGCTTCCCCCACTTCCTCCCAGTCCGCTCCAATTAAGGAGCGGACTGGGAGGGATCTTTCCTATCCCTAACCTACACTTCCTACCTCTTCTCCTCTCCTCCTTAACCCAACCCTACTAACTATCCCCATTTTTTTGTGTTTTTTTTCTTACTGCTCTGTTGGAGCAGAAGCAACTTCCGTGCGCCGGCAGCCGGCCAACGCACGCTTCCCCGGGACAGCAACTAATGGTGCTGTTCCGGCCCTCTCGCTACCCTCCGGCCTGCCCCTTCTGACAGGCCTGGCATTTGTGCGTGTATTGGGGTTTACACGTGTGGCCAGGCCTGTTGTAAAATGCGTGTGGCGCGCATAAACCCCAAAATTTATGCGCACAGGACTTTGAAAATTTACCTGTATTATTGCTAGATTCTCCTCTACTGCACCAATTGATTATGGTCTAGAGTGCAAGTGGGATGAGCTTGTGAATGTTTCTAAACCTAAGCTACTACAAAACTATTTCTCACCTCAATAACTTCTGTCTGCTAAATCCTTACTCTATACTTACATTAAAAATGTTGGGAATTATTAGAAAAGGAATGGTGAATAAAACGTAACATGTCATAATGCCTCTGTATTGCTCCATGGTGAGACCGCACCTGGAATACTGTGTGTTTAACTGTACCATCCCTTAAGGACCTGTGCCTTAGAAGTATGAGAGAAAGGACCTTCTCAGGTTTAGTTACAACCTTGTGGAACTCACATCTTTCAGATTCTTCGCTAATCTAATGAATTTTTAGATAACTATTGAAAATATGGCTCTTTGAAATAATTCTCTCATGTGTTGTAATATTTGCTGTAATTCTTACACATGCAGCATGCTTTGAGGTCTTTGTTGGAAAAGTGTGAAATAAATAAACAATGTTGATGATGAATAAAAATAAACTGACTCTGCCTCCAAACCATAACAACCATTTTCTAACACACAGTAAAAATGTGGTCCAGGCAGGCCAGCCATTAAGCCTCCCCCTGACTCACACATGATAAAAATTAGGTGGGCTATGCAAGCCTGATGATGACATCCCCCCCACTCCATACATACACAAAAAGCCTCAACACTACAAACCTTCTCACTGAAACCTAGTTTAACTCTGGCATTCCCACACTAAATCTACATCCACAGTGCCCCCTCATTAAACCTCCTGCATACAAGACTCTTTCAGTGAAAGCCCCCTTCCATTGAAGCTCACCCTCACCCAGATTATTTTTAATTTATTTAATTTAATTATTTTTTTATATACCGATATTCGTGGGACATCATACCGGTTCACATAATTTAAGTGCATAAATAACAAAATTCATTAAAATATATCAGTTTAAATATAAAACATGATCACATAATACATAAAATATACAACAATAAAATAACAAAATTAATCAAATTAAAAAGATAATAAAAAAAAGAACATCAAATTAGACAAACAGAAATATGGCTGAGGGAATAACCAAGATTTCATGTGTGCTCACCAAATGCCTGCCGAAATAACCAAGTTTTTAGCTTCTTCTTAAATGTCTGAAAATTATACTTGAGCCTTAAATCAGATGGTAAGGAATTCCATAATTTGGGTCTGGCCAAAAACAGGGCCTCTCTCTCTCTCACACTGTTTAAATATGCTAATCTAGGAGACGGTATTGAAAGTAAACTTTTGTTAGCAGAACGCAAATTCCATTGTGGTGTGTGAAAATGGAATGCTGCGCTGAACCTGTCATTAAATAACGATTTGTGAATCAAAGATAAAACTTTGAATTTGATTCTATAAGTGATCGGTAGCCAGTGCAAGTCTTTTAAAATGGGTGTAATATGGTCATATTTTTTGGAGCTGGTTAAAACTCTCACAACTGCATTTTGGAGGGCCCTGAAAGTAGCTAGTGGAAGGCCCAACAAGAGAGCATTACAGTAGTCCATTTTTGAGAAGATCAAAGCTTGTAAAACTGTTCTAAAATCATTGGGGTAAAAGTACGGTTTTAGTTTCTTTAAAATTTGAAGCTTTAAAAAAACATCTTTAATCAGCTTATTTAAATTGAGTTCGCTATCTAAAGTAACCCCTAAATCCTTTACTTCTTTAACTATAGCATATATGTAAACTACTCTGAAGTACCAAAAAGCAGAACATAAAATCAAATAAATAAAAATGAAATAAACTTATCTCGTTAAATAGTGCTGAATGCGCTTTGAATATTGACCTCAGTGTTACTATATAATGTTGCCAAAACCCTGATGAAGATAAGCATGTGTAATTCACTCTTTGCCCTTTAAGTGTGGGTTGCCAGAGGCAGTGCACATTCAGTTAGCAAATTTTATCACACGCTGTCCCTGCCTGAAAGCCCTTCCCCAGCTTCCTGAGCACTCCTGTGGCCTGCAGACACCAGAGCAAATATTACAAGACCCAACTCAACAGACAGGCCGAAAAGGGACCAAACCATGGTTGGAAAGATCCCACGACAATTTTCAAAGAAGCACCAAGGAGACTAATGATGTTCTGCTGACTGAGTCTCTGTAATGCACAGTTTATTTTCACCCAGACTCTGAAGAAAAGATGAGGCCTCATTACAAACAAAGCATTCAAACACCGAGAGCACTTTGTACACATTTCTTCCATAGCCAGATGGATAAAGCCACATTTCCCTCTTCATCTCCTAAGCAACCGTGTCATTAAGCCTTAATCTGACTCAGTACCTGTCTCAAAACAGCTTTACAGACAGAGGGGAGCTGGGCATGATCTCTGGAAAGGCAGAAAAAGAGCCATTAACAGAGAGCATAAAAATCCAGTCTCCTTCTACCAAGCCAATTCACGAGAAATCTCCGCAGCTGCAGATGAGTCACAGGCAGCAGCAGGAAACAACTAAAGAACTACTGGGAATAAGCACTCAGTACAGGAGTCGAACAGCATACATCATTTGCACTCCTTGAACTTACTGGACGAGGTTGATATGCCAACTTTAGAAACATAATTGTTTAAACTTCTTATTTCCACAACTTTGAACACTTAATAATAATACACATCCATTACTTCTGTAAAGGGCTTTTCTTACAGCCAAGTGCACCAATTAATCTGAAGCACATCACTGGGATATCAGCATCCCTCTGTTTGGTTTTGTGCCGTTGCATTACAGAGCTTTAATGAAGGAGAACCTCCACTTAATTTTATTGTAATAATAATATTTTGACGCTGACATTTATAGCGTGAAGACAAGCATGGGGGGAAACTAGGTCCCTATTCTGACCACCAGCACTAATTCCTCCTGTAAGGAGAGAATTTGGATATTAATTTCTAGGGTGGGGGAGGGGGTTGGCAACATTTATTGTCTGAGTGCCAAAACTGATGCATCCTCTCTTTAGTGTTTCAACAAAAGCCTGCATCCTACCATCTTCAGGGCCATCCTGCAGCTTCTGATGGGGAGAGGGCCCCCTGATGAAATCCTGCAGGCTCTTTCCTCCAATCCCACTAAAGAGATCCTGCTGACTATAAGCCCTGCCCATTATACCATTTCTCCTGCTAGCCCTTTTGGTACCACAACCATTTTTAGGTTTTGCAGGCTGGCTGCACTGATTTCACGTATGGTAACATCAGTGCAACTGGTCCATAAACTTTTACTGTATTCAGA
Source organism: Rhinatrema bivittatum (assembly GCF_901001135.1). NCBI lineage: Eukaryota > Metazoa > Chordata > Amphibia > Gymnophiona > Rhinatrematidae > Rhinatrema > Rhinatrema bivittatum. The sequence continues at coordinate 662,295,680 of NC_042615.1, forward strand.
TATTTTTATCAAATTCACAAACTTTTTTTTTTTCCCCCACACATAATATTTTACAGACCACCAGTCTGGGGTATGAGAATAATTGGAAAGTAAATTTCTCTTGTCAAGTACTTTCATATGGTGACCTTGTCATATAACATCTCGACCAAATCTCAGCAAGCTGACCACTAGTATTAAAATATGAAAGGAAGGAAGGAAGAAAAATTCATATTGACCACACTTTACCCGGGATAAAATGGTGCCCAACTAGGGCTAATGACAGTGGTAAAAAGAATCATTTGTCCTTCTAAGTAACACCTTTTGGACTTATCTGGCAATGTAAAATAGCCAGATAAGTCTAAAAAAAAAAAAAAGCACTACTTAGATGGATAAGTCTTAAAACACTATTTATCCAGCTATCTGATTTAACCAGATATGTAGCGCCTTTTAGACTTATCCAATTAAATATTGATTTTTTAGACTTATTCGGCTATCTTACATAGCTAGTTAAGTCCAAAAAGTGGACAAGTAGCACTTTTCAGACTTATCTGGGTAAGTAGGTGCTTTGCCACTACTTAGCCTGATAAATCAGAACTTATCTGGATAAGTCCAAACTTGGGCAGCATGTGGTTTTATATATGCGAGAATGCATATGTACTCATTTTATAACCTGTGCAAATCATTTACATGCAAGTTATAAAATATTGTAGCAACTTTGTGCATAACCATGTACGTTCATATATGGATGTGCGTACAGCTGTTTGAAAGTTATCCTCTAAGTTTTGAAATTTTGCTCCAATACACACACTTACTTTGTAGTTTTGCATCTTTTCCAATGAAGTATGGCATTCTTTTCATGGTTCCTCTCAGCTCTTGCTTTAAGGCCAACATGTAATCTTCATCTTCTCCTGTCTTCAATGGCACAGGCTTGAAGTCTGTGCTCTTTTTTTAAGACATACAAAAGCAGAGTTATAATCAGTGCAACTTCTGAAACAGAAACACAAGCACAATCATCCTTGCCTGCCTTTGTGCAGGCATTACTTTTAGATACCACCTGGTTGAACTATTGACTGCACAATAACAAATTATTTATTTAATAGATTTATAAATTGCCTATCAACCAATTTCTATGCAATGTACATAAAAACAAACATAATAAATAATAGTATTAAACAACAAGCAACCAAACCATAAAATAAAACCTAATAAATAATGCTATCATAAAATTAATTTATAACATCAATAAAATAACAGCCCCATGTAAAATAGTATTTGCTTTGTCACCTCATTGGGCAGCTTCTATACTAAGGACTGGGAAAATGATTTATAAACATACTAAAATAAAAGTACACAAAGGAAGTGTCTGATCAAATGGCCACATTGCACATATACTCTAGCTACCGGTACACTTAGTTTTTCTTAAATTGTCCAATTTCTATATACATGCAAACCCCTGAAAGGCTGCCTACACTAAGACTCTTCCTACTTGATCTGTCACGCCTATGCTTGCTGGACAAGCAAGGAGGTAACTGCATACATAAGGCGTGAATCTTTGCTATGGAAGCTAAGGAGAATGACCAAAATCCGGAGAAATGCTAGTAATAACTTGAGTTAGTTAAATGTGATATTCCTGTGAAAACCCACTGTTTGGCACTTAAAGAGGCCGATGCAATAAGCAGTGTGGTAAAATGGGCACTCCAATTGAGCGCCTGTTTTTTTAAATGCACACACCACCACGTCTCCTGGATGTGTGATGGCAAATTTTAACAAGCTGCCGCATTAAAAGGGATGCACTAGGGACAAATTGTGCATCCCTAGTGCGTCCATGGCACTGGGCACCCAGTAGACATGGCTGTGCGTGGGTTTGAAAAACAGATGCTCGTAAATTGAATGTCCATTTTCCTAATCTGACCGCCATCGAGAGGTTTTTTTTTTTCATGATGCTGTTTTCTGTGGTTCCTCCTACATAGTGGCTCTTCTCTGTGATGTAATGGAGAGATTTAGAGGAAGAGAAGAAATGAAAGAAAATTAGATGAAAAGGAAAGCAAGGTAGATTACCTGTAAACAAGGTTCTTCATAAACAGTAGGATGGATCAGCTATTGTGTGTGGGTAACACAATGATAATAAGTAGGAGGAACACAGAAAACAAGTATTTTTTTGCTTTTTTGTTGAGGCTTGGGGCGTGTCAAGAACTAATGCCAGCTCCGGGACTGGCATTAATTTTTGTGTGTTAAAACATGCACTTCGGGTGCACAGTGATTTTTTGCATCGAGGGTAATAGCCTCATCTACATGGCATTTACATATGATGAACTCTATTAGCTACAAGCTGGTTTGGATGGGCTAATCCCATTATTATATCAGAAGTTATTCTAGCATATCCAACTGCGTGTCAAGCTGTGCGCTAGGTTGAGCGTATTATATTGCATCAGCCTGAAAGTGTTAAGCAGTAGGGTGGTGAGAGGTAGTGACTGGGAGGAGAGATAGAGAGAAGTAATGTGGGGTTTGTGTGCGACAGCCATAACATGTGATGCGGAGAGAGAGAAAATATATTGGGGGAAGGGAATATATGCAAGGGGACAACTGGTGGTGAGAGTATATAAGAGAAGATTATGAGGAGAAGCGAGGGCTGAGGGAGTCACAGTGAGGATGGAAGAATGTGAGAGGAAGCGAGTGGAATGAAATGGTTTACAGAAGGCGACTGTGGTAACTTGGGTGATAGTGGCTTGGAAACAGTCAGAAGGAATAAAGAGGCAGACTCTGGCTGTTTCCCTTTTGTACAATGTATTTACAGTGAAAAACAAACTGCAAAGCAAAACAAATGATTCTGCTCACCTTAAAGTTGGGGTATCACAGAGACATCAGACATAACAGGTTTTCTCACACAGTGGCTTCTTGCATGCTTCCTGGGGCATGTTTAATCTGTATAGGCCCTGAGTTCTTATTCTCTGGTGAGGGGCTCCTCCCGTCACCCAGGATTCATTATGGGTCTGGATCCTAAGTAAGTCTGTGCCGGATCCCTTAAAGTAGTCTGAGGGAGTTTTCTATAGACTCCCTCACAATGATCAAAATGATAAAGGGGATAGAATGGCTCCCCTGTGAAGAAAGGTTAAAGACGTTAGGGCTGTTCAGCTTGGAAAAGAGATGGCTGAGGGGGGATATTATGGAGATCTACAAAATCAGAATAGGACTAGAATGGGTAAATGTGAATCAGTTGTTTTCTTCTTTCGGGTCATAGAGCTCCCTCTAGCCCTTCTATTAAGTTAGCAAGTAGCACATTTAAAAGTAATTGGAGAAAATAATTTTTCACTCACTGCACAAATAAGCACTGGAATTCATTGCCAGAAGATGTGGTTAAGGCAGTTAGCTTAGCTGGGTTTAAAAAATGTTTTGACAAATTGCTGGAGAAGAAGTCCATAAATTGCTATTAGTCAGGTTGACAGAGAGAATAGCACCTGCTTATTACCAACATTAGTAGCATGGGATCTATTTAATATTTGAGTACTTGCAAGGACCTGTATCTTGGATTGGCCACTGCTGGAAACAGGATTCTGGGCTTGATGGACCTTTAGTCTGACCCAGTATGGCAACTTCTCATGTTTTTAAAGTCAGCATGGAGATGATAGGGAATGACTGATGGGGGTGGGGTGACTATTGGAGGAAGAAGGAAGTAGATAGCAGAAGATGGGGGAGCATAAGAGCCATCTCTGTGGGTATAGTGGTTGCTTGAGCACCCCAATATTAAGCAAACTCCTTCACTGTATCCAAAGAGGGGCACTTGGTTAAGGGTGCTAAATTCAACATTTTGAAATGTTGGCTCCTATGCAAGTGAAAACAACTCAGAGGGTGAGAGAAACAATGAAGGAAAGAGTTGCAGAAATCCACTGCTTATTCTTGGGATAAACAGCTTGGAATCTATCTACTCCTTGGGATCCTGCTAGGTACTTGTGACCTTGCTTGGCTACTGTTGGAAACAGGATACTGAGCTTGATGGACCCTTGGTCTGACCCAGTATGGCAAGCCTTATGTTCTTATGACCTGGATAAATCAAATGTTGGAACAGAGAGAACTGGAGGCTAAGAGATGAAGCATAAAAAAAAGTGAAGAACTAGAAATGATAAGATCCAGATATGAAGTGATTGTGATGTAAGGGAGAGATATAGAGGCAGAGAAGAAATGAAGGAAAATTAGATGAAAAGGAAAGCAAGGTAGATTACCTGTAAACAGGGTTCTTCGTAAACAGTAGGATGGATCAGCTATTGTGTGTGGTTATCGTCATCTGATGGCATCGACATGGACCCAGCCTTCAGAAAAAGGGTCACTGAGCATGCACAGGAGTTTTTGCATGCACTGACTTGTGAACCCCTCCAGAACTTAAGGCTTTATGTGAGTATTAAGTATGGTGATTCATCCAGCTGTCTAACAAAAACCCAGTTTACAGGTAAACTAACTTGCTTTATTTGTGGAGAAGGTGGCATGAATCAGTCTTTTACGCGAGGGGAGTCCCAGGCTGAAGGCTGCATTGTAGAGCAACTTCTGAAAACAAGCAACTCAGACCCCACTAATGGAGAGTGAACTACTCTGAACAGGCTGCACAAAACTGCTTGCCAAGGTTAGTATCTTTTCGGGACATATTGTCCAGACAGTAGTGGGACATAAAGGGGTGAACTGACAACCAAGTAGCAGCTTTGCATATGTCCTCAGTGGAAGTGGCCCGGAGATGAGCCACGGAAGTTGCCATGGCCCTCACTTGATGAGCCTTAACAGAATCTGCAATCTGCAAGCCAGCCAGTGCATACTTGTGCTCTAAACAGTCTGCTAGGCAATTAGAAAAAGTTAGTTTGGCAACTGTTTTTCCCAGCTAATTAGGATCAAAGGATATGAACAGTTGAAAAGCTTGATGAAGAGCTTGAGTCCTTTTCAAGCAGTATGCCAGAGCTCTTACAGTCCAAGGAGTGAAGAATCCGTTCTCCTTTGTGTGCATGAAGTCTTGGAAAGATATCTGACAATAGTTTGATTGAGATATGAAGCAGTCAGCACTTTCAGAAGTAATTTAGGATGAGTAGACAGAACAATACTGTTGCGAAGAACTGCAAGTATGGCAAGTAAAACACCATAGCCTGTAATTTGCTTATTCTTTGAGCTGAAAAGATGGCTACAAGAAACAACATTTTTCAAGTGAGAAACTTCAAGTTGACAGATTCTAGATACTTGAAGGAAGGTTTCATGAGTTCAGAAAGACTGGGCATTTACAGACAAGGCAATGGAAATTTACAGGTCAGAGCTTGGAATGCCAGAGTCCATTCATGAAATGTAATACTAAAGGGTGGTAAGAGATCGGAGCCCCTGCCAAGTGCTGGTAATATACTGCAATGATGCCAAGATGAATTTTAACTGACGGGGTCCAAGGCCTGAGAACAAGGAAGAATAGATATTTAAGCAAGTCCTTTGGGCCAAAAAAGAAGGGATACAGTTGGCTGGTCAGTTTCAAATGAAAACCGCTTCCATTTGAAACTGTAGATCTTCTGGTTGAAGGCTTTCTAGCTGAAATCAGCACATTCTCCACCTCCTTTGGAAGAAGCAAGGAGAAAATTACTGCATGTTCAAAATCCATGCTGTGAGGGTTAGCAATGATAGGTCCATATATTCAGATGGTGGAGCCTGCCATCTTCCAGTGGGATCGGAGTCAGAGATATACCTAATGGAATCATCACTGAATTGACAGACAAATGAGCTAATGATAACACACTCATCATGGACGTGTTGGTGCTATCTGTGCCTTGACTCAAAGGACCTTCTAGATAATGAAATGAGAGCAACTTGCAGGTATGCATAAGTAGACCGATGCTCTAGTCTAGCATGAAAGCACTGGGAGCTGATCTGTAGTTGCTTGGATGCATGGAACAGATCTTCTCAACCTTCCTATTGTCTGTTTGCTCCTTGAATGACTAAGTCATCCACAACCCCTTAATCGAGAGACCACTTGTTAGGCTGCAGCACTCTGCTGACTGCTGAGACAGTCCACCAACATATTCTGGATTCCTGGTAGATATGCTGCCTGTAGATAAGTGTTGTGATGACTGGCCCATGACCATATCCTGAGGGTTTCTTCACAGAGGGCATATGAGTCAGTGTTTTCCCATTTATTCACACAGAACATGGCTATCTGGTTGTCTGACTGGATCAAGATTTTCTTTCCTGAGAGAAGGTGAGAGAAAGCCCTTAGAGTATAATGGGTGGCTTGTAACTCTAGAAGGTTGATTTGCAGGCAAATCTCATAGAAACATAGAAATGATGGCAGAAGAAGACCAAACGGCCCATCCAGTCTGCCCAGCAAGCTACGCACTTTATCCATTATTATTTCCCTTTTTCTCTCTCCCACCTGTTACTATTGGCTTCCAGTACCCTCCAGCCCTAATTCCCCTCCACCCCACCACCAATTTAGAGAGCAGCGCCGTATCTGCATCCAAGTGACATCCAGCTCAATTAGGGGTAGCAACTGCTGTAACAAGCAGGCCACACCCTTGCCCCATACTCTTACCCACCCCTGTTATTATTTTTTGTTTGTTTTTCTAATTTTTTTTTTGGAGATAGCAGCCCTCCATCCTTCCGCTCCGTGAAGATGGAACAATAACTACTGGCCACTGGCATTCCGCTCCGTGAATGCCTCTGTGGCTACTGCCGCTCCTTGCAGTGTTTGAATGCCTCTGTGGCTACTGCCGCTCCGTGCAGTGTTTTGCTGCCTCCACTTTATTCACGCCCTCTAGACTTGATGGATCCACAGTGTTTATCCCACGCCCCTTTGAAGTCCTTCACAGTTTTGGACTTCACCACTTCCTCCGGAAGGGCATTCCAAGCATCCACCACCCTTTCCGTGAAGAAATACTTCCTGACATTGGTTCTTAGTCTTCCTCCCTGGAGCCTCAGCTCGTGACCCCTGGTTCTGCTGATTTTTTTCTGGCGGAAAAGGTTTGTCGTTGTCTTTGGATCGTTAAAGTTTTTCAAGTATCTGAAGGTCTGAATCATATCACCCCTGCTCCTCCTTTCCTCCAGGGTGTACATATTCAGATTCTTCAATCTCTCCTTGTATGACATCCGATGAAGACCCTCCACCTTTCTGGTCGCCCTTCTCTGTACCGCTTCCATCTTGTCTCTGTCTCTTTGTAGATACGGTCTCCAGAACTGAACACAGTACTCCAGGTGAGGCCTAACCAAGGACCTGTACAAGGGGATAATCACTTCCCTTTTCTTACTCGATATTCCTCTCTCTATGCAGCCCAGCATTCTTCTGGCTTTTGCTAGAAGAGGAGCCACTTTCCTTGGGTCCATGTGATGTCTGAGTCTGCTCCCAACTGCCTGGTGGAGGCAAAGATAAAATGGGTTACTTGATGTGCCGAGATGCATAGCAAAAGACCCATCATTAGAACCTCTGGATTCATCTGCCAGGAAGAGATGTTCTCATTTCAGAAGCTACAGAGATTTGGAAAGATAATGGCTCAGAGCCAATCCTACTGGCCTTGAATGGGCCAATGAACACCCCGCATGCACAGAAGAGTCAGAGAACTTCATGATTCTCCACAGCTATTTGACCAAGAAGAACCAGGACCAACCATGCTGACATTCGGTCCTGCTGCAGAAGGGACCTCACCAGACCCATAAACTCTCTGGCAGGAAGAAATGCCTTCTCCTGAAATGTCTATCCAAGATCCTGTGAACTGAATCCTTTGAACCGGGACCAAATTGGGCTTGGAGAAATTGACCAGGAATTCCATAAATTAGAGAAACCAGATGGCCACTTTGAGGGACTTCAGGACTTCTGCTAGAAATGGACCCTGTCAACCAATTGTCCAGCTACAGAAACACACAGATACTCTGCCAACAAAGCTGTGCAGCTACAACTGCTAGACATTTTGTGACACTCTCAGGCTGCCAAGATGCCAAAAGAGAGTGCCTTATACTAGTAGCGTTTGTCCTTTACCACAAATCTGAGGAACTTCTGATGGGCGATGTGAATAGGAATGTATGCCTAAGCAATTTTGAGATCAAGGACACACATCCAATCATTCAGCATAAGTGAAAAGCAGAATTGTCTGGAGAGAGAGTTTATCTTGAAACTCTCCTGAACCAACAGTTTGTTTAATTTCTGAACATCCAAATCAGCTTCAATCCCTCTGACTTCTTGGGGAATAGGAAATACCAGTAATAGAATCCATAGTCACATTCCTGGGAAGGAACAAATTTGATTGCCTTCTGATGAAGAAGAGACTCCACTTTCAGCTGCAGTTGAGCACATTGAGAGGGGTCTGAGCTAAAGACTGATATCCATTGGGTTGAAGGAAGGTGAGAAAAGTGGAAGCAGTAGCCATATCCTACTATTTTCAGGACTTACTTGTCCTTGGTGATGTGGACCCACTCCAAAAAGGTCAGGTCGCAAGTACCTGGCAGATGCAGTAAAGTAAATCTAATACCTCTTACTCTTAGGGAGAGCAATAGCTTTCTTTAGTCTACCTGGCTGCCTGCTAATGTGTTATGAACATTTCCTCCAGGAACTTGTCCAAACCTCTTTTAAACCTTGCTATGCTAGTCGCCTTGATCATATCCTCTGTCAACAGATTCCACATCTTGAAAGTATGCTGAGTGAAAAAGTACTTTCTATGATTTGTTTTTATTCTGCTGGTTGTTAGTTTCATGGAGCCTCCCCTTGTTTTAGTATTATTTGAAAGGTAAATAACCATTCTTTATTTACCCAATCCATCCCACTCATGATTTTACAAGCTTCATGTTCTCTCTCAGCTGTCTTTTTTGCAAGCTGAAGAACTCTAGCTTGCATAGCTTCTCATTATAGGAGTGTAGTTCCATCCCCTTTATCAATTTTGTCTTCCTCCTCTGCACCTTTTCTAGTTCTGCTATATTTTTCTTCAGATGGGGTGACCAGAACTGTACACAATACTCAAGGTGCAGTCATACCATGGCTCAATAAAGATGCAATGATATTTTCTGTTTTATTCTTCATTCTTTTTTTCCCCCAAAAGTGTCCATGAGCCAAGACTCCTTCCCCGGGGCACTGAGGAATGAGTCTTCTGCCTCTTGGTTCTCTCCCAAGCAGATTTGGCCACTATAGACTGGTGTAGAAGCGGTCTAGCTCTGAATCTGGGAGCCTTCTGGATGAGGTAAATCATGTCCACCTTCTTGTTAATGGGAGCCACAGAGAAGGGGGTTCTCCCACATCCTCATCTGCACGCCCTGAAAGATTTCATGGAATGGGACTGCCACAACCTCCTTAGGTGGCTCCACAAACTGGAAGATGTCCAGCATCTTGGTCCTGGTTTTACCTTCTGTCTGCAAAGTAAAGGGAATGGGCTCTGCCATCCTCCAGACCCGTAAAGAAGAGGGAACTTCCTGCTCTCTAGGAGAGGAGTGCGGCAAGAGGGGAAACCCATCCACTCTCCTTCAGAGACATCCTTTGATCCAAAGCCATACCTCCACAAATACTCAGTCTGACAAATACTCAAAGTCTGACTTCCTATGGACTTTGGCGGTGCCCAGCCCTTAGCCAAGGCCTCAGAGAAGGGGGATGCTTGGCTGTTTTGGTTCAGACCCCAAGAACTCTGATGCACCAGAGAAGCTTCCTTCTCTGATGGGCTGGAGATCACCAACAGGGCAGCAAGCATGGATCCCAATCCTTTTCCAGGAATCAGCATCAATTCTGGCATCAGTGCCAGGTCACTGGGCAGTCGAAGGGACTTGAGCAGCAACTTAAAGATGGGCAGTGCTGGTCCTGGTGCCCTTTATACCAAGGCACTGAGGTCCTGTGGAGCCTATTCCAAGGCCTGCTGGATCTTCTTGTCCAACTGTTCCTCAAAAATAGCCAATGCCAACACTTGAGTGGAAAGCGGGAAGGGTGGCCACATCCTACTCAGAACTAAGTGGTATATTAGTGGTTGACACCAGGACCTGTGGAGGCTGTCATGAATCCCGGGATTGTTGAGAGGATGAGCTCTCCTTACTGTGGGATCCCTTTTTTTTTTTTTTTTTTTTATTTAGAGGGGGAATTCTCGGCAGGCTTCACTCGATCCCTGGCTTTGGAACTCCATGATGCCAGTGTTGAAGAGGTGTAACCCCCCTTGCCATTTTCATTTGGGAAGAGTCAGGTGATGGGTCTGTCTCTGGGTTCCCTAGCGGCACTGATGGTTTCCCCAATAACAATGATGCGTCCTCCATTGGTGCAGCTCCAAGATCCCTCAATGTTGATGCTGCTTGATGCGGGTGGATCAGATTTCCAGTGCCCGATGTACTTCTCCCTCAGTTCCATTTGAGACTGGCATCCTTTAGGGTTAAGATCATGCAATCATGACACTCCAGGACATCATGCAATGGCCCTAGGCAAAGGATGCATCTGTGACAGACATGAACCTGGCGTACAAGAGACATTGCAGGAACCCTCTAGACATGCTCTACTGAAAAACTAGAGAAGCAAAATCAAACTCGTTGGCAGCCACAATTGATGCCTGCCAGGAATAGATCACATGCTGACCCAACACCAGTGACAGAAACTTAAAAAAAAAACCACCAAAAAACCCTGCACAACAACCCTACCTAAGGAAATTATAGGGCTAGATGAAAAGAACTATACCATGGGGGCCCCCCAAGACAAATGATCCTGCTTCAAAACACTGCAGCAGAGGCCTATAGCAGGACAGTGAATCAAAACTGCAACCAAAGGCTCCACAGTAAAAGAGAGACTGAAGAGACCCTGCAAGGATGCGTGATATGTTAGCATGCGTGGGCATGCTTAGTGAAGCATTGTCACGTTCTAGAATCTCTGGAGTCAAATTTCTGTGCCAGGCTCCATTGAATGATGTCACCTTGCATGAGGACTGCCATTCTGCTTGTCTATGAAGAAAATAGAAATGACTTCCTGGAAAAGACTGACCAAGACCACAGCAAACAAAAAAAATACATACAAGGATAACAAAATGTAGAAAAAAAGCATTTTATTTTCATTTTAGTGATTGGAATACATAATGCAGTGATCTAGTATCTGTATTGCTTTGGAATAAACTGAATACTCTGCCTGCTGTAACGGCTTTTATTGGATCAATGTAGTATTACCCAAAAATGCTATAAATGTTCTGTCAAGACTTGATCTATTCCACTTACTCTGTAAGTTCTTTAGGAAAAGGATTTATTACACCCGAATCCTTAGCACCACTGTATAGCACTGCATATGTCCAATAGCACTATAAAAATAAGAATAATATATTTCTTGTGTTAAGTTATTGTATGTTCTATGTACAATTTTTTTTTATTGTTATATGGAGAGAAGTGGTGGAGGGTTCAATAATTTTGTGAAAACAAGGACTGCCTTACCTAGGAGTGCTTCACTGCACAGTTTTGAACTAAACTGTCTGGTTTTCAGTGGATTTATGCAGTGTTCAGTCAGAAGTACTAACTGGACTCTAAAAGCCCCATTCCTATAGCAGGTAACTCCTTTCCCCAACACAATTTCCTGTATACAGCTGAGTAAGGCACAAACTGTAGCTCATCAGCATGAGAGCTGGGGCCCCCCTCTCCCCATGCTGCGACTGGCAGCTGTAAGGAATGAGGATGGGACATCAAGCACACACTCCGTAACAGCTGTCCTATGGCCCTTCCCTTGCCTCCTCTCTCTGCTGCGATTGGAAACTGTAGGGAATTCAGTCTTCCACTCCCCGCCCCGCAGTAGCTCCCAACTGCTCTAACAGCTCTTCCTGCACATCTCATTCGAGGGGCTGATCATAATAATTGGGTGGGGGGTGGAGAGACTGTATGGCTTCCAGCACCCAAGCCTTAAGTACCTAGCAAAATCTCTGCCTGCAAATTCTCTTAAGTTTCTAGTGGCTACTATTTGCCATTTACAGTTAAATTATTATGATGTAGTTTACATATTTTATAGTGGAACTGCTTGTACCTCCCGAGGATGAGAAAAGAGTGAGATCTGTGCTAAGTCATCAGATATAGTGCTGCTGAAGCCTGTGACCCTATGTTGTTGGACCTCCCATCACCAAATCAACTCAGTGTGAACTTTCCAAGGATCTGCCAGGATCAGAGACAGAGATGTGCACCAACAATTGCAGAGTGAGTATAAATTCTCTGTTTTGCCAGATAGCCTGCAGGGATTTGAATTTAACTCTGTCTTAACTAAGGGGATTCTCCGACTCTGGGATCTGAGTTTAAAAAACACAAAAGGTAGTCTGAACCAATATTTCCCAACCAGTGAGCCACACAGAGTGGAAGAGGAGGCATACATGATTACACCTGTTCTCAGAAAGGAACTCCTACAGGTTTAAAAGCCACCACTGGTGATTCCTGTTGCTGTGAAGTGCTAAGGTCAGATCCCAGGTGCTGATCTCTTGATATAATTTGTCAACAATGCTTTGGAAAACCTTCCTTTTTGTGATACTCAACCAGCACTATAATTGCTGCTGTCCAAGACGCCGATGTTGACTTTTCGCCAATGCTGCATATAGTCCTGTTTTAGAACAGAGTTTTAGGGCTTGCTTCCAACATTGGTTCCCAGGCTTCCCATCAGATGATGATTCAGACAACCCAAAACTCTGTTCTAAAGCAGGACTATATTGCCCTGACGCAGCACTGGCAAAACATTGTCATCGTCGGCATCTTGGACAGCAGCTGTTATAGTGCTGGTTGAGTATCACAAAAAGGAAGGTTTTCCAAAGCATTGTTGACAAATTCTATCAAGAGATCATCACAATAAGATAAGTTTGAAAAGCAGTTTCTATCGGGCGATTACGTTGCTTATACCATAAGGCAGTGAATCTGGTTTTGTGTTTTAAGCTATGACCAATGAGAGATAAGGTACATAGCTATGTATAAACAGACAATACAGAAACCAGTCTAAGAAGAATTTTAATAAAATTAAAAAAATACAACTTTTTTTCAGAATTAAACAATAAAAAAAAGAGAGGTTTTTTTTTATGACACATGATTGCAACTACTGATTTCCATAAAATCTGATGGCACAAATTCAGTCGGTACCAGTGTTGAGGTCTTTTTCCTCTCTGATACAAAGTATTAATGTTAAAGATCAATAGTAAATAACCATTAGCAACTATTCATTGTTGCACCAGCTAGCTTTTTTTTTTTTACACATTTTTAATAAGATACTGGTGTTCCCTTTGTTTTGAGTTGATTATTCATTCTGTAATGATCTTGACCAACCTCCAATAAAAAAGAGAGAGGCAACCTCCTATCTCCTATTCATGGAAGTGGGTTGGCACACCTTCATTGGGAGGCTCGGGGTGGTCAACTTCCTGAGCCTGCTCCCTGTCTGGGCTGCCTGGGACAAAAGGACTGAGATCTACCCAAAAGTCGAGTCTTCTGAAAGGCTGTACCTCGGTAGGGCCAAAAAAGTCTGAACCCCCTAATATGACATCTCTAGCTGAAGGATCCCGGCACTTGTTTCTTATCTCTGGCAATCGAGGAGCTGGGGACTCACCCCACTTATTGCCATTTTCTGCAGCTCTCTCCCAAAGAAGATCAAACCTTTAAAGGACAACTTTTTAAGGTTAGACTTCAAGGTTGTATTGGCCGACCGATTTGTAGACTATAGCTGATGCCTAGCCACAAACTACCAAAGCCACCCCTTGGCCAAAGTGCAGACCAAATTGCAGCTTGCATCTGCCAAAAAAGCAGCTACTGGTTTCATCACTGCCCTGGAATTTACACCAGACTCACTGACCTCCTGAAAGAGCAGCAAACAAGAGCGAGCCACCAGGGAACAACAAGAAGCTATCTGCAAGGTCACTGCCATTGCCTCAAAAGCCTGCTTAAGGATAGCCTCAATTCTTTTATCTTGTGCATACTTCAAAAGTTACTCCCCCTTCAATGGGAATAGTCGCCCGCTTGGTAACGGCACAGATGAGGGCATCCACCTTCGGAAAATGCAATTGCTCTCTTGCAATCGGATCCAAGGGATATATAGTCCATCCAAGACTCCCTTTTTTAAATTTCATTCCAGGGCACCCCATTCAAGATCAATTAATTCTTGAATAGCCTCTATAATAAGAAAGAAACATAAGGCTTATGCAAGGAAACCAAAATGGGATTTTTCTTTGACTCAGTCATGGATTCAGCCCCAGGAACTCCCAGCATCTTCAATATCTGGGAAATGAGATCTGGTAACTCATCTCTATGAAAGAATTGCAACATAGTTCTATATGGTTCCAATCCCAGAGGAATCTCCAGGGAGTAAGGGTCGGTCTCAACATCCATGCCATCTGGCTTCCTATTGGGAAAACCGGTTCAGGCATACTCCGATGCTTACCCACAGCACCAGGCATGTTGGATTTCACTGTCTGTGACTGGATAAGATGGCCAGGGCCGAGGACTGTGCCTGAAGAAAAAAAATGCAGTCCTTGAAAAAATTCCAGCCAAAAAAAGGCTGAAGGATCCATGCCAAAGCCCGGGGGCAGGTGTCCTGTGCCCACTGAAACTATCTTCCTCTGCTGACAAACCAGATAGTGGAGCCCCCAAGATCGGGATACTCTTCTGGCAGCTCTTTCTTCATTTGTGTACCAGGCTGGGAAGAACCGGGCATAGTAAAATCATAGGGGGGCAATTCCCCAAGCCTCCAAACAGCGCCGGCACAAGTTAGAAGAAACACCAGGCTGAGATGCCCGAATATGACACGTCACATATAGGGCAAGGCACTTAGGTTTCTTCGCTATAGGCGCCATCAGATAAAGCGCGCAACACTGTGCTGAAATAAGCACCCAACTTGAGCTCTGACAGTATGCTCAGGGAAGGCATGTAAAAACAAGCACATGCATGCGAATGCATGTAAAATAGGTATGTGCACAAATGGGTGTCCTCGTAGGCACTCCTATGCACCCAACTAGGCGCCCAGCTATGCGCTCAACTAGGCAACCTAACGCACAACAGGCTGTACAGCCAGGTGCACAAGGCATCATCCGAAGGAATTGAAGAGGGCAGTATATGATGCACTAAAAGTGCATGAAGGCGCCACTGTGGCCTACCACTTGGCGAACCAGCTGAGTCTCAGAGTGGGGCCTAGCTGCAAGGGCTTTCTCAACACGCCAGGCTTCCCCGACTCTCAAACACCACTGGAGGCAGGAACGGCAAGTCAGATCGCTCACCCAGCATGGAGACCGGGGGGGAGGGGGGGGGCGGCGGAAGGAATCCACTGAACTCCCTTCTCATCTCAAAACATTTTTTTTTAACTTTACCTGAGTAAAGCCCATCCCAACTGAGTACAAGCATGGTTTCCGTTGCAGGGGCAGAGTATAAACCTTCACTGCCACATTTGGCTTCCTGCACCTGTTTGCCTTTCAGCTGGTTTTTTTTTGGGTTGTGTTTTTTTTTTTTTTAATAGCTGGTTCGCCACACACCAGCTAAAAAAGCCAGCTACTGGACCAAGGCACTCCTCTGAAGGACCATGGTAATCATGTCAGGAATTCTCAACTGAGAGAGGGAACCTTAAGGTATCACCACAATGAGCGGGGAAATTAATTCCTTCTTTTCTCCTAAACTTTAAAGCAATCCCCAGTAGGGAGATGCATGTCCACCATCTGCTGGAGACAGGCTGATGTCACTGCAGGGGTATATGTACTGTGATGTCAGCTTTGCTCTGTCTCCATCTGCTGGTAGAGGTGCATAACCCACTGGGTTCTGGATTCATCTGTCTAGATGCTAATAAAAATAAAAATATCCATCGCTGGTCCAGGCCTCTCCAAGAAATCCTGCCGGAGCCCAAAACTGCCACAGACCCCTCCAACCCCCTATTGAAAAACAAATTGCTGGGGCCTGGCTCTCTCTGACCACCCCCCCCCCCCGCTTCCCATCCTGAAATAGTTGCCATGACCAGGGACTGCCCCAGCTCCCACTTACCCCTTCTGTGAATTAATGAAAATGGCAGGAGAGATGTCCACTCACCTCCTGTCCTCAGATTTCCCTTTAAAAATAGTGCCAGTCAGCCCTGAGACTAGCACTATAGTGGTCTTAAAAATGGTGCCAGTTTTCAAGATCAGCTGATGACATTTTTGTTATACAACTGTACAAACATACAGCTGTACAACAAAATGGTGCTGGCTGGCCCTGAGACTGGTGCTAGATGTCACTGGTCTCAGGGCTAGCCTGTTCCATTTTCAAGTGACATACAAGGACAAGAGGCAAGTGGGGATCCCTCCTCCCCTTTCATTGGAAAGGATAAGTGGGAGCCAGGACAGTATCCAGCCCTGGCAACATTTTCAATGGGGTGCGGGAGGGTTTTGTAGGGGCCCAGAGAGGCCTTGTTTCTTTTTTTGGGGAGGGGGGATGGGTAAACATTAAATGAACTGAAACTCCACTGGCTCCCAACATCCTACCACACCATATTCAAATCTTGTTTCTGGATTTCAAAGTACTTAAGAGGCTGGCATCATTCTACCTCACAACCAACTCTCCTTGTACACACTTTCCCATCCATTGTATTCAGTGCCTTATTTTTGCCTGTTAGTACCAGCCCCCAAAGAAATATGCCTCTCCAACATGAGGAAGTACCTTTCGGGATCAGTTCACACTCTCTGGATCTCTCTACCTCTGAACATCAGCCTTGCACCTGACCTCCTCATCTTCAGAAAGAAAGTAAGAATCTGCTTATCTGTAAAAGACTTTTGCCCACTGCTGGATCCCTCATCTGCAGAACTGACTTCCTCAACTTAAATCTCACTCCACCCTACACTGTAATACACGCCACTATTTCACTTCCTAAATCTACTTCAACCTATTCCACTGTACTTTGTACTAGTTCTGCTCCATACTTACTACTTTCTTTCTATCCTCCATATAATTACTACTCCCTCCTATTTATTATAATCTGATATTTTACTACTGAGGTTCCCTTCACCTATCCCCAATTCTTACTGATTTGACATTATATTACTGATGTACTTTATGTCTATTTATATAAGCCTAGAAGTTATTCTATAGATAAATAAACAGATATAACAGCAGAAAAAGACAATTATGGCTTATCTAGTCAGCCAATCCACACTAAATATTCACTTTTAAAATCTCTACCACTTCTTCAAAGATCCCTGTTTATCTCCACCACCTCTACAGGGAAGCTGTTCCATGAATTCACTACCGTCTCTATAAATAAATACTTCCTTAGTTTACTCCTGAATCTACCCCATTTCACCCCTCATTCTAGAGTCTTCTTTTCCTTGAAAGAGGCCTGCCTCCTCTGCATGGAAAGCTTGGAGGTTATTTTAAATGTCTCTATCATATCTCCTCATGCCACCTTTCGTCTAGAATATATGTTTAGATCTTTAAGTCTGTCTCCATATGCTTTAGAACAAAGACCACTGACCATTTTTTTTAGCCACCCTCTGGACTGACTCCAATTGGTTTATATCCTTTAGAAGATGTGGCCCCCAGTATTATATACAGCGTTCCAAGTGAGGTCTCACCAGAGACTTATCAAGGGCACCTCCTTTTTCCTGCTGACCATTCCTCTCCCTGTGCACCTAAGCATCTTTCTGACTTTTGCTGTCACCTTATCTACCTATTTGGCCTCTCTGCTTTGCAATATCCACACTATACTGTAATATGCTGTATTGCTGATGTACTTTATGACAAATGTAGCCCTCTCTACATGTTGTAACATGCTCTGAACTTATCTGCTGGAAGAGCATGAGATAAATACACGATAAGGATGATAATGTGTCCCACACGCACCAGTATAACTTGCTTGGGTGAGTGGTCTGGACTGTGGAGGATACTCATGAAATGTGAAAACAGAGTGTTAGAAGGCCTCCTTTGAAGAAGGTGAAGTGATAGACAGTTGACACCATCAGCCAGAAAAGGTCTGCTGGAGCAGATGACACAGTATGTCATCCCAGTTCGGCAATCACACGTCCTCCAGAACCAATCAGAACAGCATACAAAGGTACCCTTTATGCATCTCCCTCCAAGTCCTCGCTTAGGAAACGCCGCCATTCTCCACCACCACAAGGTCCGCACAATGGAACGCTCTTCCCCCTGACCTTCGCCAAAAACCCTGCCAGCGGACGTTCAAGAAAAAGCTTAAGACGTAGCTTTTCAAACAAGCATTTCCCTAAAGAACTGATGTTTCTCACGGACACTATATGCTACATGACACTTTTCCTATCACAGTTATGAATGCTCATTACTCAATGGTTTTCTGATTATGTGCTGGCTTTAACCTCTTCTACCTTTGTTTCATGACTATCCTTTGTGGTTGATGTAACCCTCGTTCGAAATAACCCTGTTCGATGTAATTCTAACCTGGTTCTGTGTAAACCGATGTGATACGTCTTTTCATGAACATGGGTATAGAAAAAAGTTTAAATAAATAAATGTCCAAAATCAATTAAGAAGAATTAGAGAAACCCGCTGGAAAATCCCTAGTGCACAAGTAAACAAAGCATTTCCCAAAAAATAGTCACACCAAGGCCTTGATCTGCTACTAACCATCATTGGGGCCTCTACTATCACCTCCTCTTCCTAGCCACTTCCTCATCCCAGCTACAATGTTCCTTTTTCAGCTGCTAGCTGCTCTGGGTGCTCTTGCCTGCCCCACAATGCATGTCTCCTCCCACCTATTACCTGTCCTGTGCAGGATGATGGCCAGGGACCCCAATGTTTTCTATCAATGCTGTCAAAGGAAATGGACTTTTTTTTTTCTATTTTACTTTTTGTGACATTTTAAAATCCCTCTGCTCTCCTCTCTCCCCTGTGTCTCTCCTCCTGTCATGTTTTCACTCCTCTGCCCTGTGTGCAGGACCAAACGACTCTTGGCCAGCTTTTCTTCAGAATCCTCTGGAAATATAAGGGGTGGGAAGAGACTTAACAGATATATATATTGATGACTCTTCCTTCTGTTTTTCTGGCCAGCTTCACCACAAGTAGGCACCTCACTGACACAAACCATGCCATCTTAATTATTATTCCTGGATCAGAATCTCTGTCCCTCATCCTCCTTAACAATGGGAATATTTTTTTTTTGCTTTTTTCTATTAACAAGGTAAACTGTGTTCCCCCACATTACCCTCAATGTCAAGACTTAATTTCAGGTGTCATGCAATCTCCACAATAGTGCTGTTCATAGGAAGACACTAATTTCCAAATAATTAAGAAATGCTGCTAGTTTTGTAGAAACTGTATTTTAAGGGGAGCAGCATTGAGAGCAAGCATGGAAAAAACAAGCATTTTCTCGGGGGGGTTTTTGTGATGTGGAAAGGAAAACCACCACAAAATAAAAAGGATTGTAATGACTGTTTCAACTGCCAATGTTAAGCATGTAAATAAGGAATATATTAGTATTGCTGTTTTAAACTGGAAGAACTAATTATCAAAAGTAACTAACATTTTTAAAACTGCCAACTCCAATTCTTAGATATTTGAAATACTGATGCTGGGGTAAACATCCCATGAGTTAATTAGAGGCTGAGCAATAGTAAATGTCCTGGGTAAACCGAACAATGTGTCTTTCAGATGATTCAATTGCTATTCAAAATGATCAGATCACTTATTTTCCTTAAGATCTACAAATCATCCTTGAGATATGGTGGTACTTTTTTTTTTTTTTTTTTTTTTTTAAACAGTCCTACTTAGACACTCCCACAATCAAGAATCTAGCTATATATCTCTATCTACATAATTCATCTCCCTTCCCCTGTATCACTGCATCCCAACAGCTACAGCCCCTTCTGAGCCTAAGCATTTCCTCATATCTTTTCAGCCTGTAAACTGGCTGGGAGCTTGGGGGTGGCAGAACTCATTTCAGCAACTGTTCTCCTAATGATAAAAAAAAGCCAGAGCTGCAGCGTCCTTTTCTGTAATGGAGACATAATTTAACACCACCAGAACTCGATTTTCTTGCCTCCCAGCCCCACACATGGGAACCCGATTAAAACTAATAGCAAACACTCACAGCATCTCAAGGCAATAAAGGCAACGTGAAACGGTATTTTCCCCAAGAGTTGCTGGAGGTTTTCTTTTTGCGGTTTCTTATGAGCATGCAAGGAGGAAATGTGTATGATGCAAACATGCTTGGTTAGCCTGAAATCAGAAGAAGAAGCGTTCAGCTACTTACAGGAAAGAGTGGTGATGGCTGAAATGCCGACTCAGGCAGCGCATCGCCTCGGGAAAAGCCAATTTCCCCAATGTCAAAGGTGAAAGCAGCTCGGCCTCTTCCTTTACCCTTCGCTGACATTTCAAATTACTGCAGAGGTGGTGAATCTCATCACTTACACTTGAATAAAAAAAAAAAAGCAAGAAAATATATACATTAAATGAAGATCTGGAAAAAAAAAGGGCAAATCACTATGAAATCACACAGATCCTCACTCTCCAGCTCAAGAAAATAAATTGAACAAAGTAAAAAGCTTGGATGTTGAACCAGAACATCTACAGAAAAAAAAAGACAAGGGGCCATGGGACACAGGGTCATAAGCCCCAACTCTACCAATGCTTGTAGTTATGGTCCAGCCCACATCGAGGAAGCAGGCAGGGACAGATGCTAATGCACACTCAGTGACATCACTCCCCCAGGCAGAGGAGGCTAATGCACATTCAGTGACATCATTCCTCCATGTGGGACAGACACTAATGCTCACACAGTGACATCATTCCTCCAGGCAGGGACAGACACTAATGCTCACACAGTGACATCATTCCTCCAGGCTGGGACGGCAGCAAATGCGCACTCAGTGATATCATTCCTCCAGGCTGGGACGGCAGCAAATGCGCACTCAGTGATATCATTTCTCCAGGCAGGGACGGCAGCTAATGTGCACTTAATTAAATCTCCCGGCAGGGACAGACTAATTTACAGTCAGTGCCATCATTCCTCCATGTGAGTACAGACACTAATGTGCACTCAGTAACATCATTTCTCTAGGCAGGGATAGATGCTACTGCACACACAGTGACATCATTCCTCCAGGTGGGGACAGGCACTAATGACAGGCACTAATGTGAATATGAATACATTATAGACCCCGATCCCTTCTCCTGCTGTACATATGTTTCTTAATAGTTCTACTTTGCAGTTTAATCAGGCCTTTGTTTGTTTTCTGTAAATTCTTTAAATTCTTTTTTGTTATGTGTTTCAATGTAAGCTGCCCCCGAGGCAACAGTTATTTCCTTGTAAACCGGTGTGTATGTTTTTATACAGGAACCTCGATATATAAAAATTAAAAATAAATAGTAAATAAATAAATAAATAATGGTGCGTCCGTGACATCATTCCTCTGGGTAGAATTAGGCCTCAGGCTGATGTCACCTGGTGGTAGCATCAGAGCAGTATATCAAAACTAGTATCCCATAAGAACCAAGAGAAAAAGACCAATTTAAACTAAAATTCAACATAAATCAGTAACATGTGCCTGTACCGGGTGGAAGCAGGACCCAGAAAAAACTATATAAAAACATAAGACTTGCCATACTGCATCAGACCAAAAGGTCCATTAAATAGTGGCCAATCCAGGTCACAAGTACCTGGCAGGATCCCGGACAGTTAATAGAGTGCATGCTGCTTACCCCAGGGATAAGCAGTGAATTTCCCAAAAGACCATAATAGTTTATGGACTTTTGTTCCAGGAATTTGTCCAAATCTTTTTTACTCCTCAGTTATACTAAAAGCCAGCTAGCTCCCTGCGTCCCCCTTCCTTATGCCTTTCCTACCCTCTTCACTTGGGAAGCCCTTTCTTTTAGTAGTTTCTTCTTCTATTTTTTGACTTTTTGCTTTCCCTGTTTCCACCACCACCTCCTCAAGCAGGCAAACATTACCGTCTGCTGCTTCCTTCTCATCCTGCAGCCTTCTCCCAGGTGTGGGGCCTTTTGCTGTCTGGATTCCTGCTGCTCCAGGACAGAAAAGTAACAGGGTTTTTTTTTCCATTCTTTGCCCCACCTAGGCAGCTTTTCTGGGAGGCAGCAGGGATAGCTATGGGCCCCTTCTCATCTGGCAGAAGGGGGAGCAACAGTTGAGATGTTCTTACCCCTAGGAAAAGTTTGTAGGTTTTTCCTTACCAGCAGCTTCCCTCCTCTTCTTGTTCAGGTTATTGCTATCAGCCACTACTAAGCTACTCCAGCCCAACTCCTGTTGTTTCTTACCTCCCAAGCAAGCTCTGCTTATAGGACTTTCCTTTTGGCAGAACTTTTTTTTTTTTCTTGTGACTGCTTCTGTGCCTGACCTCACCTGTTTTTTCTCCACTTTTTAAGCCAGCTCTCTTTCTAAAAGAAGACTTTTACCTCTGGGTGTGTGAGTGGAGGATTTGTGAGTCTGACCCCACCTGGCTCTCCTTACCTCTTAAACAAGCCCTGTTGGTGGAAGTTTGTTTTTTCTGGCAGAAGGGTGGTTTTTTTGTTCCTGCCTGTGAATGTGTATTTGTTTGATCCCACCCATCCTTCCTGGCCACCACGTTTATTCCCCATCCCTCCCCACTGCACTGTTACCTGGCTGAAGTCTAAATCAAGGTTGGTAAGATTTTTTTTTCTCAACCTTTTTTGTGCTGCCTGTCTGTAATAAGACTGGACTAGCTTTTTCTTTGCTTTTTCACAACTTGTTCCCCCCCCCCCCCCACTCCCTGAATAAGCCAGGATTAACCTTTTTCATTTTTTCCAGCCCACACCCTCAGTGTGTGCCCTTCGGCGTATGTCCTATCTCAATAAATGGTGCATGGCGTTCCCGAATTTCAGTATGGGAATCCTTTAGATCCCCACTATCCATTTAAAGCTAAGATTAGCTGGGAGGTAGGAGTTTGCAGACCATCCCATGCAGGCACCTCCTGTGAGGTATAAAAGCAAGCAAAGCATGAGGAGCAATGTGGCAGTTTCAGTTGGCATTTTTGGTAGAGTTTTCAGGAAGCAGAAGAGTACTGTAGGCTAGGGATGTGCATTTGTTTTCAATGAATGTGCAATCCACAACAAATAGGTCCCTGTTCGTTTGATTTGTGGGTTCGTGAAACACATGGCGATCCCCCACGAATGAAACATACCATATTAGTTTCATTCTTTTGGTTCGCAGTGCTTTCTTAGCGGCCGTTTGAAATAGGAGAAGGCCATGTGGGAGTATCCATAGCAACAACCAGCCCTTTCCTGTGAGTCATAAGTGACCTCACAGCCCTGTCATAGAGCGGGCACGGGGAAAGGCGCTAGGTACCTGTAACTCGTGGAGGGACAGGTGCTCTGCTGGATGGCTCCGCATCCCGTGCGGCGGGGCGAGGAGAAAGGTGGTGCCTGCCTGCCGATTTCCCTGCCCTGTGGTCGTCGATCTGTCTGGGGCGCCAGGCGACCCACCCGCCCTCTTTCTCCCTTTCGGGGTAGCCGGTGTTCCCTCAGCTCCTGGCTCCCCAATGGGATGAGAAAAGGAGGAGGCGGGCTCGCTGGTTGAACACGCCATGCGTCCGGACATGCGCGGCGGTCGCCGGTGCGAGTTTGTCCCGGCGCCGTGGAAACATGAGGACGGCGGACTCCTTCTCTCATGCCCTGCGCTCACGAAGGGTGGCATCGAGGCGAGGTCTTGTGGTGTTCTTGCCACTATCATGGTTCCTCAGTGTGTTGGTGCTAGTCTTTCTGCTGCTTTGTCCCTTTATCCGCGCCTTGTGTTTTTTTCTGACACTCTTTCTGCTTGCTATGTTCCCCCTTCATTGTGCTGTAGGATGTTGATGCCACTTGTCTTGCCACTTTGCCTGTCGTGCTGCCTTCGAGGGTTCATGCTACTGTTATCGGTGCTCTCTTTTGAAGCTGTGGTGTGTTTTTGACATTCTCAGTGCTGCTTTGCACCTCTGTTAAAGCACTCTTGCCACTCCTGGTACCCCTTTGCCCCTTTATAGTGCCTTAGGCTATTCATGCCACTTTGGTGCCACTTTGCTACAGTCTAAGTATCTTGGAGCTCTTTTCTCGTTCTGATGATTGCTCCCCAGAAGTTTCATCAGAATTGATAAGAAAACCCCAATTCTGCAGCCAAAATTAGGCTGCAAATACTTCCCCCATTGACTTTAATGGCAAGTGAAAATGAATGAAACTAATGAACACATTTGTTTTTTCCCCTATGAAACTAATGAAACAAATTTGAGTCCCAGCGAAACGAAAAACAAAATGAAACAAATTATTTCCTTCTGCACGTCCCTATTGTAGTCCCCACGGCCTGATATAACCGGCCTTGGTATATTTCTGACCAATACATCCTTGGTCTGTCAGGAAATGCCTCTGGGAGTGAAAGAAGAGTTTTTGATAGTCTGTTTTTATGTGGAGTCTGGTCCTGCCTCAAGAAGTTTTCCTTCTGCCTGGAGGAGGTCAGAACTTATTCTGTGGTTCCCTGCCTCCAGTACAAAGGCAGTGATCATCAAACGGTATGGTTTAATATCACTAAAAGAATAGGGAAAAGAACCACAAAGACCCGAGTTTTACAGTTCAAAAACACAGACTTTGAGGAAATGGGGAAGTACCTGGAGGAAGAACTTAAAGGATGGGAGAACGAGAGAGATGTGGATCAGCAGTGGACCAATCTAAAAGGAGCAATCACCAAGGCAACTGCTCTATATGTTAGAAATGTAAAGAAAAGCAAAAGAAAATTGAAACCTATCTGGTTCTCAAGGAGGTGGCTGACAAAATTAAAGCTAAAAGAACAGCATTCAAGACATATAAAAGATCCCAAAGGGAGGAACACAAGAAGAATATTTGTATCAACTGAGGGAGACAAAGAAATTAATCAAGTTGGCAAAAGTCAAGCGGAAGAGAGGATTGCCAAGGAGATAAAGAATGGTGACAAAACATTTTTCAGATACATCAGCGAAAAGAGAAGATCCAAAGTGGTATAGTGAAATTGAAAGGTGGTAATGATCAATGTGTGGAGGGAGATGAAGAAATGGCAGAAATATTAAACGAATACTTCAGCTCTGTGTTCACTAAAGAAGACCCTGGAGAAGGACCATCTCTACACAACAAAAAACTGGTGGGAAGTGGAATAGATGAAAATCCTTTTACAGTAGAAAATGTGTGGGAAGAGCTAAAGAACCTGAAAGTGGACAAAGCCATGGGGCCTGATGGGATTCATCCAAGGATATTGAGAGAGCTCAGAGATGTTCTGGCAGCTCCGCTGTGTGACCTGTTCAATAGATCCCTAGAAACGGGAGTGGTGCCGAGTGATTGGAGAAGAGCGGTGGTGGTCCCGCTTCACAAGAGTGGGAACAGGGAGGAGGCTGGCAACTACAGACCGGTCAGCCTCACTTCGGTGGTGGGAAAAGTAATGGAGTCACTACTGAAAGAGAGAATAGTGAACTATCTACAGTCCGGAGAATTGATGGACCAGAGGCAACATGGATTCACCAGGGGAAGATCCTGTCAGACAAATCTGATTGACTTTTTTGACTGGGTAACCAAGGAATTGGATCAAGGAAGAGCACTCGATATCATATACTTGGATTTCAGCAAAGCTTTTGACACGGTTCCGCACAGGAGACTGGTGAATAAAACGAGAAGCTTGGGAGTGAGTGCCGAGGTGGTGACCTGGATTGCAAATTGGTTGACGGACAGAAGACAATGTGTGATGGTAAATGGAACCTTCTCTGAAGAGAGAGCGGTTTTTAAGTGGTGTACCGCAAGGATCGGTGTTGGGACCGGTCCTGTTCAATATCTTTGTGAGCGACATTGCGGACGGGATAGAAGGCAAGGTTTGTCTTTTCGCGGATGACACTAAGATCTGCAACAGAGTGGACACGCCGGAAGGAGTGGAGAGAATGAGACGGGATCTAAGGAAACTGGAAGAGTGGTCGAAGATATGGCAGCTGAGATTCAATGCCAAGAAGTGCAAAGTCATGCATATGGGGAGTGGAAACCCGAATGAACTGTATTCGATGGGGGGGGGAAAGGCTGATGTGTACGGAGCAGGAGAGGGACCTTGGGGTGATAGTGTCTAATGATATGAAGTCTGCGAAACAATGCGACAAGGCGATAGCAAAAGCCAGAAGAATGCTGGGCTGCATAGAGAGAGGAATATCGAGTAAGAAAAGGGAAGTGATTATTCCCTTGTACAGGTCCTTGGTGAGGCCTCACCTGGAGTACTGTGTTCAGTTCTGGAGACCGTATCTACAAAAAGACAAAGACAAGATGGAAGCGGTACAGAGAAGGGCGACCAGGAAGGTGGAGGATCTTCATCGGATGACGTACGAGGAGAGATTGAAGAATCTAAATATGTACACCCTGGAGGAAAGGAGGAGCAGAAGCGATATGATACAGACTTTCAGATACTTGAAAGGTTTTAATGATCCAAAGACAACGACAAACCTTTTCTGTAGGAAAAAAATCAGCAGAACCAGGGGTCACGATTTGAAGCTCCAGGGAGGAAGATTCAGAACCAATGGTAGGAAGTATTTCTTCACGGAGAGGGTGGTGGATGCCTGGAATGCCCTTCCGGAGGATGTGGTGAAGACCAGAACTGTGAAGGACTTCAAAGGGGCGTGGGATAAACACTGTGGATCCATAAAGTCAAGAGGCCGCCAATGAAGAGTGGGTGACTCGCCAGAATGATGGCTACTGCCTGGAGACAATACCCTTATTCAATAAATGTACACATGCTTACTGTGACTCCAACATCATTCTAGCTTCAACAGCAAGAGGAAATGTGGAATAAAGGATCTGCACTCACAAAGGGGGGAGTAGCTGGCTTGTTACGGCGGTTACTACCCCAAACCAAATAAGCCTGTTACTTCAATTTCTATGCATATACAGCAGAGCTCTCTGCTTCAACGGCAGGAGAGAAGAAAAAAGAGTTCACACTCATAAAGCAGGGAGTAGCTGGCTTGTTACGGCGGTTACTACCCGAAACCAAATGTGCCTGATACTTCACTTTCAATGCATATCCAGCATGGCTATCTGCTTCAACAGCATGGGAGAAGAATAAACTGATACTTCAAGCATATCCAGCATAGCTCCCTGCTTCAACGGCAGGGGAGAAGAAAAACAACCAATAAGGGCTGTATAACATAGTCTGAGTAAAACAAATAAGCATGGGTGTAGCTTGCTTATTGCGGCGGTTACTACCCCTACTACCCCTAACTAATCAAGCTAGATATTTCACTTGGATGCAGCTCCATCACTGCTTTCTACAATAATGGTGGGGGTGGAAGGGAAATAGAACCAAGAGCTAAGAGAACAGATAAGTATGAAAGAAAAAAGTGTGTGAAGCTTGCTGGGCAGACTGGATGGGCCGTTTGGTCTTCTTCTGCCGTCATTTCTATGTTTCTATGTGACAGCACTGTCTTGCCAGAGGAAAGTGAATTGTAATTTTTTAGATTTGAAGTTACTGTTCAGTTGTGAGGAGAAAGATTTTGATTTTTGTAGTTTTGGGACTTTCTAACTCAGAGGACTGAGAAATATCAGGAGATCTCAATCCCCACTAGGGGCCCACTCTGTCACTCAGGAGTGCTGGGTTTGTTTTCCTAGTGTTTGCCCTCTGAAGAGACACTTACTCAGCTGTGCAGCGCTGAGACAAGCAGTACTTTTGGAATTTTGTTGAAAAGATCAGTTGTAGAATTTTTGTTGCTAATTGGATTGAAGATATATTTGGTTGCAGTAAAATTTTGTTAGCACACAGCCTGTCCAGTGTCATTTGTGAGAATACAAGGTGCCTCTAAAGCAAGGGTATCCCAACTGTGAGTATATCTGTAGAGAAACAAACAGAGAGACTGTGTTTTTCTCCCTGGTTTGCCTTGGA
This sequence comes from Rhinatrema bivittatum, assembly GCF_901001135.1. Lineage (NCBI taxonomy): Eukaryota > Metazoa > Chordata > Amphibia > Gymnophiona > Rhinatrematidae > Rhinatrema > Rhinatrema bivittatum. The sequence goes on from NC_042615.1 coordinate 662,323,401, forward strand.
GGTTTATGCTTCTCTGCGCCCCCCGCCTTCCATGCTGGAAAGTTCTGTGGCACCCAGTGCCTGTGGACTGTGTGAGGAGAGAGAGAGAAGAGTTTGTGGCCTTAAGATAACCATGTACCTCACTGTGGGGGATACATCAAGCTCTTTCATGCCCTCCCCCCCCCCCCCCCCCCGGAAGCATGGCCCACAAGGGCAAAGACAGGGAAGTCTCTGATGCCTCAAAATTCTGCCCTATATTGCCACCCTGCTCCTCATGCTCTGCCAGCTTTTATACCTCACAGAAAGTCTCTGCATGGGATGGTCTAGAAACTTCTACCTCCTACCTAATCCTAACTTAGGCTCTAAGTTAAAGGCACAAATGGATAGTGGAGACCTGAAGAGCTCCCATACTAAGGTTCGGGAGCTCTATGCATCATTTATTGAGATTTGCCAAACATAGATGGGCACAAAGAGGTTGGGGTGCTGGACACCTGCGGCTTTGGTGTTGACACCCCGCAAAACATCACTGGTGGATGCTTATTCACCACAGAGGCCCAGGCCACTATCTCTCAGACCAGAAACTCCACTCCATTCTCCAGAAGAGCCTCTCCAGTCTCCAGAAGAGCCTCGACCATGCCAGCTGTCCAAAGAGTGACTGGCATTTCAGAGGACCCTCAACATGTTGTCACTGGGAACTTAACTGGTCCTTTTACCTTAGGTGAAACTACAGTTGCCAACTTGGTATATACTGTATCTGCCCCAGGAAGAACCCCCAATAATTGCAAGGGTCCCGATGTTCCAGAAAAGCCATATCTTCACACATGAGGGAACCCCTTACATCATAGTCTTCATGAGGGAGACTGCCTCCAACCCCCAAGGAACATCCTGCCCGCCCAATTAGTCACAATGACACCAGAGGGAACCATCATGAAATACCCAGAAAGTGCTATATTTACTTAAGTCTTTGCTTATGTCAAAAGCCCAAGGTGTACCATTATGTGTTCGAAAGAGAGCAATGTAAGTACCCAGGGAGGGAACCTAGTTGCCCCACTGGCCCTGGGAGGGACTATTCAGATTCCCCCAAGCACCAGACCTGCCCTTGTAGAGACTATTGTTGCCCCAATCACTCATGGGTGCACCGTACCTGTCCAAGGAAGGACCTTAGCGTCCCCAGAAGGGGCTGCTGTATTCACCCACGGATGTGACAGACCCGTTTAGGGAGAGAACTTAGCTGCCACAGTGGCACTGGGAGGGACTGATGTGTTCACTCAGGGATATGCAGGACCTGTCCTGGGAGGGAACACAAGTACCCCAACAGCCCCAGGAAGGTCTGTATTCTTCCCCAAAGGAACACTGTACTTACCCAGGAAGGGATTGCTGTATTCACCTAGGGATCTGCTGTACCTGCCTTGTGACAGAACATAGTTGTCCAACTGGCCCAGACAGGGACTGCTATGATTCCCCTAAGAAGAGTGGGACCTGCCCTGGAAGGTTTCTAGTTGCTCCAGTAGGCTCTGGAGGATCTGCTGTGTGATGAAACGTACCTGGGAGGGACTGGGGATTGCAGCTGATCTGCATACTTCTCCCAGCTGCCTCAGTGGTCAACTTTGTAAGTCACCACAACCCACCTCAGGCCTGACCTGCTTCCACTCCGTACTCCTTGAGCATCCAGCCAGGTAGTGGGGAGATTGCAGCTTATTAACATACTTCTTCCTTGGGTTTCCACCAGCTGGCCAGAAGGTGCACACCACAGCATTACTTCAAGTCAGTACATGTTTTCCCTCTCTTTATTTCCTACTAGCGGTACCCGGCCACGCGTTGCAGTGGCAGAGTCAGGTTCTTTACCCTTCCTCCCCCTTCCCCATTTACCTCAGTCACTCATCCTCCTCCCCCTTGGTCACTCACCCCACCTTCCCTCCCCTGTCCCCACTCCAACTCTCTCCCCTCACACTCACCTCCCCCCTCATTCTCCCTCCCCTCACTGTCACCTCTCCCGCCTACTGCCTACCCTTCAGAAAGGCTGAAGAGGTTAGGGCTGTTCAGCTTGGAGAAGAGACGGCTGAGGGGGGATATGATAGAGGACTTTACAATCATGAGAGGTTTTGAATGAGTAGATGTGAATCAGTTATTTACACTTTCGAATAATAGAAGGACTAGGCGGCACTCCATGAAGTTAGCAAGTAGCACATATAAGCAGAGAAAATTCTTTTTCACTCAACGCACAATTAAGCTCTGGAATTTGTTGCCAGACAATGTGGTTAGTGTAGTTAGTGTAGCTGGGTTTAAAAAAGGTTTGGATAAGTTCTTGGAGGAGAAGACTATTAACTGCTATTAATCAAATTGACTTAGGGAATAGCCTCTATTATTAGTGGCATCAGTAGCATGGGATCTTCTTAATGTTTGGGTAATTGTTAGGTTCTTGTGGCCTGGTTTGCCCTCTGTTGGAAACAGGATGCTGGGCTTGATGGACCCTTGATCTGACCCAGCATGGCAATTTCTTATTTTCTTATGTTCTTATTGAGTCATAGAAACAGCTTTTGAGACCTTGGGATACTTTACGAATCGGGTAATCTGACAGATCTATCAAATTTATAAGGGAATTTAAAGCAAGCATCTCAGTTTTATGCCAATTAACCTTATAACTGGAAAGTAAAGAATAAGATGAGATAAGAGCAAACAAATGGGGAAGGGATGTAGTAGGGTTCATAAGGAATAATAACACATCAGTACATGCAGACAATTTATACAATTCAGATCCAATGGGGACACCTTCAGTGTTGGAATTCTATCTGATAGCTAGCAATAAGGGTTCCAAAGCCAGGTTAAACATAAAAGGGGAGAGAGGACACCCCTGTCGAGTACCTCTATGCAAAGGAAAGCAGGGGGTGGTCCAATTATTAAGAAACAAAAGGCAGTCGGAGAATGGTAAAGGAAATGTACCCATGCTAAAAAGGTAGGGTCAAAATCAAACCAGTGGAGCATGTCAAATAAATACCTCCATTCCACATGATCGAAAGCTTTTTCAGCATCTAAAGAGAGGGCCACAACTGGAGAAGAGAAGGAGGAGGCCTGTTCCTGCATATGAAGGAAGAGGCGAGCACTGTTGGTAATGAACCTATTTTTAATAAACCCAGATTGATCAGAGTGTATGAGAACATAAGAACATAAGAAAATGCCATACTGGGTCAGACCAAGAGTCCATCAAGCCCAGCATCCTGCTTCCAACAGTGGCCAGTCCAGGCCACAAGAACCTGGCAAGTACCCAAAAACTAAGTCTATTCCATGTTACCATTGCTAATGGCAGTGGCTATTCTGAAAGTATTTGTTGAACCTGTACATAGCGTTTTCTCGTTGTTACTGTTATTTATTTATCCTCCTCTCCCAACTTATTGTTACCCCCATTTCAAACCCAACAACCATTTATTCAGTTTTCTGCTTGTTATTTTGACTGTTCTATGTTCTTTGTAAAGGCTATGCCTAATTATACCGTGTTTTAAGTTATCTGTAAACCGACACGATGTGCAAACGGTTGTCGGTATATAAAACCTTTTAACTAAATAAATAAATAAATTTTTAAATAAATAAATGTTCTCTAGGTGAACTTAATAGCAGGTAATGGACTTCTCCTCCAAGAACTTATCCAATCCTTTTTTAAACACAGCTATACTAACTGCACGAACCACATCCTCTGGCAACAAATTCCAGAGTTTAATTGTGCGTTGAGTAAAAAAGAACTTTCTCCGATTAGTTTTAAATGTGCCCCATGCTAACTTCATGGAGTGCCCCCTAGTCTTTCTACTATCCGAAAGAGTAAATAACCGATTCACATCTACCCGTTCTAGACCTCTCATGATTTTAAACACCTCTATCATATCCCCCCTCAGTCGTCTCTTCTCCAAGCTGAAAAGTCCTAACCTCTTTAGTCTTTCCTCATAGGGGAGCTGTTCCATTCCCCTTATCATTTTTGTAGCCCTTCTCTGTACCTTCTCCATCGCAATTATACCTTTTTTGAGATGCGGCGACCAGAATTGTACACAGTATTCAAGGTGCGGTCTCACCATGGAGCGATACAGAGGCATTATGACATTTTCCGTTTTATTCACCATTCCCTTTCTAATAATTCCCAACATTCTGTTTGCTTTTTTGACTGCCGCAGCACACTGAACCGACGATTTCAATGTGTTATCCACTATGACACCTAGATCTCTTTCTTGGGTTGTAGCACCTAATATGGAACCCAACATTGTGTAATTATAGCATGGGTTATATTTCCCTATATGCATCACCTTGCACTTATCCACATTAAATTTCATCTGCCATTTGGATGCCCAATTTTCCAGTCTCCCAAGGTCTTCCTGCAATTTATCACAATCTGCTTGTGATTTAACTACTCTGAACAATTTTGTGTCATCTGCAAATTTGATTATCTCACTCGTATTTCTTTCCAGATCATTTATAAATATATTGAAAAGTAAGGGTCCCAATACAAATCCCTGAGGCACTCCACTGTCCACTCCCTTCCACTGAGAAAATTGTCCATTTAATCCTACTCTCTGTTTCCTGTCTTTTAGCCAGTTTGCAATCCATGAAAGGACATCACCACCTATCCCATGACTTTTTACTTTTCCTAGAAGCCTCTCATGAGGAACTTTGTCAAACGCCTGAAAATCCAAGTATACTATATCTACCAGTTCACCTTTATCCACATGTTTATTAACTCCTTCAAAAAAGTGAAGCAGATTTGTGAGGCAAGACTTGCCCTGGGTAAAGCCATGCTGACTTTGTTCCATTAAACCATGTCTTTCTATATGTTCTGTGATTTTGATGTTTAGAACACTTTCCACTATTTTTCCTGGCACTGAAGACAGGATAACCGGTCTGTAGTTTCCCGGATCGCCCCTGAGCCCTTTTTAAATATTGGGGTTACATTTGCTATCCTCCAGTCTTCAGGTACAATGGATGATTTTAATGATAAATTACAAATTTTTACTAATAGGTCTGAAATTTCATCTCTTAGTTCCTTCAGAACTCTGGGGTGTTTACCATCCGGTCCAGGTGATTTACTACTCTTCAGTTTGTCAATCAGGCCTACCACATCTTCTAGGTTCACCGTGATTTGATTCAGTCCATCTGAATCATTACCCATGAAAACCTTCTCCATTACGGGTACCTCCCCAACATCCTCTTCAGTAAACACCGAAGCAAAGAAATCATTTAATCTTTCCGCGATGGCCTTATCTTCTCTAAGTGCCCCTTTAACCCCTCGATCATCTAACGGTCCAACTGACTCCCTCACAGGCTTTCTGCTTCGGATATATTTAAAAAAGAAAACACATGACATCTGTCAGCCTAAGAGCCAGGATCTTAGCAAAAATTTTATAATCTGTATTTAAAAGAGATATCAGTCAGTAATTAGAAATCAGCTTAGTGTCCCGCCCTGGCTTTGGAAGAACCACTATACAGGCTTCAGAGAAAAAGGAATCAGATAAAGGATGAGACACCATATCAGAAAAAAAGGAATGTGAATGAGGTAGAAGTGCATCCTGAAAAGCCTGATAGAAGTCCACGGTGAAGCTATCAGGTCAGGGTGCTTTTCCACAGGAAAGATGAGATAAAGACACTGCGACTTACTCTGGAGTGATTCGTCCATTCAGGGATATTCATTGCTCTGCAGTGAGAGAGGGATGAGATACCTGCAAAAGAAACTGATTAATATCCACTGTGGAAACAGTGGGTTCCGACTGGTACAAATTAGAATAGAAATCACAGAAAGCACATAAGATATCATTATCCAAGAGAAGTGTATCATCTGATGGAGTCTTAATCATGGAGATACGTTTCTTATCTTTCCGATGCTTAAGATATGCAGCAAGCAGGTGGCCACACTTGTTATTTTCAGCATAATAGTGAGCATGCTGAGTAACTTAGGAGATTATTATAAACATAGTGAGCTTTTAATAACTGCAGTAAAGTGGTAGAGGTTGGTGATGAGACGTGGGACTTTTCTAAAGTGGCCACCTCAGCATGAAGAGACTCAAGGGCAGCCTTCTGTTCCTTCCTGTGTCAAATGCTATAACTAAAAATCTCGTCACGAATAGGGGTGATATTATACAAAAAATAATCAGTAATCTTCTTTTTAAGAAAAGCTAAAAAAGAAGAATTTGCTAGCAAAGCCGGATTAAATCTCTATTGGTGATCTTCAATGAAAGGAGAGGACAAAGTATATCTAAATGAGGTTGCTGCATGATCAATCACCATGATAGGGTAAATAGTTGCAGAATGAATGCGAGGCATCATAGACCCAGAAACCAGAAAATAATCAATACGAGAATTGGTGGAGTGAGGAGGTGAGAAAAAGGTATAATCTTTATCAGTAGGATACAATAAATGCCAAGGGTCAGCCAAACCAAAAGAAGCAATAAAATCATGTAAAACCTTATGTGACTTGGTGAGAGATATTCTAGCTGTAGACCTTTTGTCTAAAAAAGGTTTCTAACGGTTAGTTGAAATCCCCCCATAACAAGATTCACAGAACCGATTCCTAAAAGCTGAGAAAAAACAGCATGAAAAAAAAACAGGATCAACTGAGTTAGGAACATATAAATTAAAAAAACCGAAAGAGTCATTGTGAATAGAAGACTTAGAGACCCAACGGCCATCAGGGTCAGATATGTGGTGTGAGATTTGCACCCCTTGTTTCTTGCAAAATAAAATGGCCACCCCTCTCTTATGCTGAGCAGGACCAAAATACACCTCGCCTACCCAAGCTTGCTTCAATTTGAGAGATTCAGAGGGAGAAAGATGAGTCTCCTGTAGCAGGGCAACATCAGCATGTAGAGATTGCAAATGCAAGAGAATCTTGGGTATGAAAGCCCATTAACGTTCAATGAAACCACTTAGAGTATAGAGATTGTAGAAACCATAGCAAAAATCTAACAGTGAAAACCAAGCACAACTGGTGTCTCAAAAATGGCATTGCTGAAAAACCAGTTAAAAAAACACAGAAGAGCCACATCCCTGGAAAATAAAAAAAAAAGCAAGAAAAAGCAAAAAAAACCCAACCCCAAACAAGGACAAAAATACAAGTGAGATGACAAGAGGATCAATCAAATCCATAAAATGTTGGCATAAGAAAAATGAGCCTCAGGGCAGACCAGTGGTATAGCAAGATCCCGCTAGAAAGAAAAAAAATATGGAGAAATGTATATAGAGCCTACGCCCACAGGAAATAAATTAAAAAAAGAAGGCCCATCGTTAACCAATGAGTCCAAAATGAGCAAAATAAATCTCTCGAAGAGTACCTGCAAAGGTTCCAAAAACTAGAAATGTCGAAAGATAGGTAGCCATCATCCAAGGGAGATGTTAGGAATGACTCCTGGCAGAGAAAAAAACCTTGATAAACCAGTAGGACCATTCCTCAAGTGAACATGCTTTGAGAATGCTCAAGGGAGATAAGAAATGTGTCCAAGTCTTCTGGGAGATCGAAAAGCTTGGTTTGATTATGACAGGTTACCTTCATTTTCACCAGATATAGAAGGCCATAGAGAGTGTCCAATGCCGGCAGACATGGGTGCATAGCAAGAAAGGCCTAGTGCTTGGCCGCGGTGGTTTTTGCCAGATCAGGTATAAACAAAAGTGAGTTATCTTGAGGGGTGACTGGCGATTGGAGCATGCCGTTGCCAATATCAACAGAGCCTGCAGATAGCGAAGAACCTTAAAAATATTAGGCCTGGGAAATTTGGAGTTCCGTAGTGGCTTATATGAAATCCTATGGACACACTCAATCTCAAAAGGATGGCCGAAAGAGATTAGAAGGCATGCAGGAATCAAGGTAGTTAGATATCCGATTATATCAGAGCCCTTGGCCCCCTCTAGAATGCCGAGAATACTGATGTTATTTCGGCGGTTTCGATTAGCGAGATCCTCCAAGTCATGCTGCTAGCATTCAACCTTGTGAGTTAGCTGGGGAGAGGGCCGGTAACTAGAAGTAGAGATGACATTTGCAATTCCAGATCCTCAAGCCTTGCTTGAAAAAAAGACAATTGTTGAGACATAACTGAAAGATCTCCCCAAATCGCCGAAGTCGCATATCATCTCTTTAAGCTATTTGAGTTCGTGAGAACCAAATCGGCCGACACCATTGATTTAGCAGGAGTCTCCTTCTCCGGGGTTGGTGGGTTTTGTTTTGCACTCTTTGAGCCAGAAACAACTGCGAATGCGGCTTCTATCTTTCCTGGTTAAGGGCCAGACATTACCGAGAAAGGAACGAGAGAGAAAAAGCCAGTCACTGCAGTAAATTGCAGGAATAGGAGAAATTAAGCAAAGGGATCTTGCAGAGGAGTGGGATCAAGTGGTCATCTTGGTCGCTGTTCAAGAGAGCCCCCTCCCCTCTTTCCAACTTTTTTAATGCATGGGATACATCTGTTCTGGGCTTCCAATGAGGGCGAGACTTCTGACTGTCACCTCAGCAATGGGTCTCCTACTTTGCCGTGCAGTACGTGTTGCCTCATTGTGTTTCTGCTTCTTGCCTTGCTTCATCCAGCTTACCCTACCTCATCCAGTCCACCTTGCTCTGGCCAACCTCTCCAGCCTCTTTGCCCTGTCTACTCTACTTTGCTACCCACATTACTTCTGCTTGCCTACTCGTTTCTGGCCTTTGCTTCGGACATAGACCTCTCTCTCGCCTGCCACTGACCATTGCTAAGGACCTGAAATATGCCTTGCTCGTTGCCTGCCCTGACCCTTGGCCTGAACCTCAGCCTGAACCCAGAGATTGCCTGACTGCTGTCTGCCCTGACCTCAGCTTGCCCTTTGACTCTCTCTTTCTGTTTGCCCTGTGGGACTATCACCTAAGCCCTGTCAGCTCCTGCAACTCAAGGGCTCAACTTGCGGGGAACAGGGCTGGTATAGGTGAAGCTCCAGTTCTGTTCTGGCCCATGGCGAGTTTGCCAGCTGTCGGTGTGGGCCTAGTGAGTTTGCCTACTAGACTGGGCCTAGTGAGTTTGCCTACTAGACTGTGCCAACTATGCACAGTATAAGAGTCCACTCTCCTTACGAGTTTGCTCAGGCCATAGCCTTGGCCACTCGTCAAGCTATTCCAGGGTTGACGCAGCAGCAATAAGGAATCCTAGACCAAGTAATCGGGTTGCTTGAGGGATTGGCAGTAAGGATGAAAGCCATGCAAGCTCAGCTCCCAGCACTGGCCCTGGCCCCTTTGGCTCTGCCTCCACGCGAGTTGGCACATCTCCTGGGACCCATGCTGTACCTGCCACTGCCTCCCAGATACTTTGGAGTGCCTAAGGATTGCAGGGGATTTATAAATGTGTCAGATGCACTTTGAGTGACAGTCAGCCCTGTTTCCTACCGACCATGCTAAGGTGATGTATATGCTCTCCTTGATGGGTGGTGCTGCTCTTGCTTGGGCTTCCCCGTTATGGGAACATGATGACCCTGTCATGCAGAACCTGGAGCTTTCTCCAACAGTTTTGCATGTTTTTTGACGAGCCTGACTGTGCTGCCTCCACTCCTGTGGAACTACTATGAATCTGCCAGGGCACACATACAGTTGGAGAATATGCGATACAGTTTCATATCCTGGCTTCAGAACTCTGATGAAATGTAGACAGCTAGATAGCCATCTTCTGGCAGGGGTTGTCTGGTCAGATTAAGGACAAGCTGGCTGACCATGATATTCCTCCCACCTTAGATGGTCTGATTACCTGGCCATTCAGGTAGACCTGAATGCATCGATTTGTTGGACTTCAAAGGTTTGTGATTTGAGTGCCTCAGTCATTTGAGCCTCATTGAAGTATGCATTGACTTAGTTGCCTCATCTTGCTTTGATCCTCTCAATGCATCCTGCGTTGATGCCCTTATTATTGTTTGTATAAAACTCCCTGAACAGCTTGTATTGAGCTTCCCAATGTATCGTGTCAACTGTATCTTGTATAACCTGTATCTTGTATAACCTGTACAACTCACCATGTGTTGATCCTGTTGATGCATCATGCGTCGATACTTTCGATGCATCTCACGTTGGTCTCACCAACGCAACATGTTTGGATGACTTGCACCTTGTGTGTCAAGGGCTGCATCGACCACATTGGTAGGCTCAATGAATCTCCAGAAGGATGTATCTCTGCATCAATTTCTTCTTTTACATATAGATACATAGAAATGACACAGAAAAAGACCAAACGGCCCATCTAGTCTGCCCAGCAAGCTCCCACACTTATTTTCCCATACTTATCTGTTTCAGTGATTCAAATTTCCTGCCACCCCCTGCCATTGATACAGAGAGTAATGTTGGAGTTGCATCAAAGGTGAATCATAAGGCTACATGGTTAAGGGTAGTAACTGCCACATCAAGCAAGTTATCCCAATGCTTGTTTATCCAGACTGCACAGATCAATGCCTTGTTGGATGTTGTCTGAATGTAAATCCTCTTTTCCACATTTCCCCCTGCCGTTGAAGCAGAGAGCAACGCTGTATATGCATTCAAAGTGAAGTATCAGGCTTAATTGGTTTATGGTAGTAACCGCTGCAATAAGCAAGCTACCCCCACGCTTATTTGTTTACCCAGACTGTGTAGTTCAGTCCTTGTTGGTTGTTGTCTGAATGCAAATCCTCTTTTCCACACTTCTTCTTGCCGTTCAAGCAGAGAGCAATGTTGGAGTTGCATTAACCGTGTGAAGGCTTATTGAGTAAGGGTAGTAATCACCAGGTAGTAGCCACCATTCCAGCAAGTCACCCCAATGGCTCTTCTCTTCATTCCCATACTCTAGACTTTATGGATCCACAGTGTTTATCCCATGCTCCTTTGAAATCCTTCACAGTTTTAGTCTTCACCACTTCCTCCGGAGGCATTCCAGGCATCTCCGTGAAGAAATACTTCCTGACATTGGTTCTGAGTCTTCTTCCCTGGAGTTTCAAATCTTGACCCCTAGTTTTACTGATTTTTTTCCAACGGAAAAGGTTTGTTATTGTCCATGGATCATTAAAACCTTTCAAGTATCTGAAAGTCTGTATCATATCACCCCTGCTCCTCCTCTCCTCCAGGGTATACATATTTAGGTTCTTCAATCTCTCCTCATAAGTCATTTTATGAAGATCATCCACCTTTTTAGTCGCCCTTCTCTGAACCGCCTCCATCCTGTCTCTGTCCCTTTGGAGACACGGTCTCCAGAACTGAACACAGTACTCCAGGTGAGGCCTCACCAAAGCCTGTACAAGGGGATCATCACTTCCTTTCTCTTACTAGATATTCTTCTCTCTATGCAGCCAAGCATTCTTCTGGCTTTAGCTATCGCCTTGTCACATTGTTTCACCGACTTCAGATTGTTAGACACTATCATCCCAAGGTCTCTTTCCTGCTCCATGCACATCAGCCCTTCACTCCCCATCAAATACAGTTCTTTCGGTTTTCCACACCCCATATGCATGACTCTGCATTTCTTGGCATTGAATCTCAGCTGTGATATCTTCAACCACTCTTCCAGCTTCCATAAGCCCGTCTCATTCTCTCCACTCCTTCCAGCGTGTCCACTCTGTTGCAGATCTTAGTATCATCCGCAAAAAGACAAACCTTACCTTCTATCCCGTCCGCAATGTTGCTCACAAAGATATTGAACAGGACCGGTCCCAACACCGATCCTTGCGGCACTCCGCTTAACACTGCTCTCTCTTCAGAGTAAGTTCCATTTACAATCACACATTGTCTTCTGTCCTTCAACCAGTTTGCAATCCAGGCCACCACCTTGGCACTCACTCCTAAGCTTCTCATTTTATTCACCAGCCTCCTGTGCGGGACCGTATCAAAAGCTTTGCTGAAATCCAAGTAGATGACATTGAGCGCTCTTCCTCGATCCAATTCCCTAGTCACCCAATCAATCAAGTCAATCAGATTTGTCTGAATCTGATTGACTGGTGAATCCATGCTGCCTCTGGTCCAGCAATTCTTCTGACTGTAGATAATTCACTATTCTTTCTTTCAGCGATGGCTCCATTACTTTTCTCACCACCGAGGTGAGGCAGTAGTTTCCAGCCTCTTCTCTGCTCCCACTCTTGTGAAGCGGGACCACCACCACTCTTCTCCAATCACTCAGCACCACTCCCATTTCTAGGGATCTATTGAACAGGTCATGAACGGACCCGCCAGCACATTTCTGAGCTCCCTCATCAGGCCCCATGGCTTTGTCCACTTTTAGTTTTCCTAGCTCTTCCCATACATTCTCTTCTGTAAACGGAGTAACATCTACTCCCCTCCCCTCTAGTTTCTTGTTAACTAGCAACTGTCCTTCTACAGGATCCTCTTTATTGAAAACCGAACTGAAGTATTTGTTTAATATTTCTGCCATTTCTTTGTCTCTTTCCACACCTTGATCCTTTTCACCTTTCAATTTCACTATACCACTTTGTACTTTTCTCATTTCTCTGATGTATCTGAAAAATGTTTTGTCACCTCGCTTTGCCTCTTTGGCAATCCTTTCTTCTGCTTGATTTTTTGCTTTCTTGATTACTGTCTTCGTCTCCCTCACTTTTATCAGATATTCTTCCTTGTGATTCTCCCTTTGGGATCCTTTATATTTCTTAAATGCTGTTCTTTTAGCTTTTATTTTATCAGCTACCTCCTTTGAGAATCAGAAAGGTTTAATTTTTCTCTTGCTTTTCTTTACTTTTCTAACATATAGATTAGTTGCCTTGGTAATTGCTCCTTTTAGTTTGGCCCACTGTTGTTCCACATCTCTCTTGTTCTCCCAGCCTTCTAGTTCTTCCTCCAGGTACGTCCCATTTCAACAAAGTCCGTGTTTTTGAACTGCAAAACTTGGGTCTTCGTGCGACTTCTCCGTATCCTATTTGTGATATGAAACCATACTGTTTGATGATCTCTGGTGCTGAGGTGGGCACCCACCTGGACATTAGAGACATTATCTCAGTTAGTGAGCACTAAATTGAGTATAGCTCCCTCCCTCGTGGGTTCCATTACCATTTGTTTGAACAGAGCCCCTTGCAGGGCATCCACTATCTCTCTACTACTATTAGATTCTGCAGAAGGGAATCTCCAGTCTACATCCGGCAAATTAAAATCTCCAACAATCACCACTTCCCCTTTCTTTCCCATCTTTTGGATGTCTTCAACCAGATCTCTGTCAAGTTCTTCCATTTGATTTGGAAGCCTGTAAACCACTCCAATAAAAATGGATGCCCCTTCATCTTTTTTTAGGTCGGCCCATAGTGCTTCTTCTTTGCCCCATTTTCCTTGCAGCTCAGATGCTTGAATATTGTTTTTGACATAAAGAGCCACTCCTCCCCCTTTTCTGTCCTTCCTTAACAAGTTATAGCCCGGTATGGCCGTAACCCAATCATGATATTCCGTGAACCATGTCTCCGTGACAGCAACAATGTCCAAGTCCGCCTCCACCATTAGGGCTTGCAGATCTGAGATTTTATTGCCCAAACTACAAGCATTTGTGCTAATAACTTTCCAGCTTTTCTCGTTCAGGTTACTGCTTTTCTTGGATTCCTTTTGTGACTTATTTAGCTGTCTTTTGTTATCCACTTCACCCTTTTCCATTGCATTTGTTTTTAGGGGGTGACATTCTAATTTCCTTCTGTCACCCCTGGCATCTAGTTTAAATGTGTTATGGCCGCCAGTTGTGGCAAGCCGCAACCGGGGCCAGTCACTCACCGGCGCGGTGGGCCGAACCGCCGACGTTGAGGTCCGGCGTCGGCGGGCTTTTCCTGCGGCAGTGACTGCTGCTTACCAGCATGGCCGCGGCGTCCTCTCCGCGCGGCTAGCTCCACCCCCTGGGGTTCCCTAGGGCCGCGCGCGCAGCAGTAGCCTGGAATTAAAGGAGCCTCTACAGCAGGGGTTGGGAACCCATGGCTTGCGAGCCAGATATGGCTCTTTTGAGGGCTGCATCTGGCTCGCAGACAAGTGTCGCCACACTTTCCCGCTGACCCAGCTGCTCCCCGGTCCTCCTCCGCCCGGCCTTAAAATGCTGTCAGCCCGGGCAGAACGCGGCAGGACAGCTGGAGTCAGCGGCACCGGCGTGCTCTCTTCTTCCCGACCCCCCCTCCCCCCCGTGGCCCGGAAGAGGAAGTGGAGAGTATCGGGTGCGTGCGCGGCAAGAAGAGGCCACGCTAGTGCGCTCGGCATCGGCCCGAAGAAAAGAAGACTGCAGCGCGGCTCGGAGGAAAATGAAGAGGTTCAGCCGCGGTCGATGGGACTCCGCCTCCGCGAGGGCTGAAAATGAAGAGGTTAGCGTTGGGAGGAGGCTGCTGCTGCCGCGAGTTCCCGGGGTGGGGGAGAGAGAGAGAGTGAATGAGCGATGTTTGCTCGCTCATTCACTCACTCTCTCCCCCACCCAGGGAACTCGCGGCAGCAGCAGCCTCCTCCCCCCAACGCTAACCTCTTCATTTTCAGCCCTCGCGGAGGCGGAGTCCCATCGGCCGCGGTTGAAGCTCTTCATTTTCCTCCGAGCAGTCTTCTTTTCTTCGGGCCGATGCCGAGCGCACTAGCGTGGCCTCTTCTTGCCGCGCACGCACCCGATACTCTCCACTTCCTCTTCCAGGCCGCGGGGGGGGGGGGGCTGTGTGTGTGAGTGAGAGATTGCATGTATGTGAATGATTGAGAGCCTGTACATGTGAAAGAGAGTATGTCTGTGATTGAGAGCCTGCCTGTGAGAGAGAGAGCATGAATGTAAGTTTACCATTGGGAACCTGTATGTGTAAGTTTGTGATTGAAAACCTGTTTGTGTGAAAGAGTATGTGTGTATGATTGAGATCCTTTGTGTGTGAGAGAAATCATGTGTATGTATGATTAAGAGCCTGTGTGTATAAGTAAGAGAGAGATCGTGTGTGTCTGTGTGTGATTGAGAGCTGGTTTAGGTGATGGAGCATGTGAGTATGTGATTGAGAGCCTGTGTGCAAATGAGAGAAAGAGAGGACATGTTTGTAAGCATGTGAATGAGAGTCTGTGTGTGAGAGAAAAAGACAGCATGTATTAATGTGATTGAAAGCCTGTGTGTGTGTGTAAGCGTGAAAAAATAGACAGCATGTGTGTAAATGTGTAATTAAGAGCCTATATAAGTGAGAGAGAGAAAACATGTGTATATGTGAGTGACTGAGAGCATGTGTGTATAGGTGTGTCATTGAGAGCCAGTGTGAGAGAGAGCGCTGGTATGTGACTGAGAGAGGAGAAAGTTCCAGGCAAACCACCCCGCCTCCTGCTAATTCAGAACAATCTCAGGACACCTGGATATCAAACGTTCCCAGGTATGCAGAGCAAAAAAAGTTTTGTATCCTTATTATTTTTCATTACTGGTCTTTGTGTCTGCTATTTTGAAATATTTTGTTGGTATCTGGAAATGTTTTATATGAGTTTTTAATTATTGGATATTCCACTCATCAGCTGTTTCGAAATAGGTTCTTTTTGTTAGTACAGTTTTACTGCTGATGATTTTATATTTCTTGATTTGTTTTATAAGGATGGGTGATGTTTCTTTTTCCTTTGTTACACTGCATACAGAGACTCTGGCTTGTTGCAGTTTCCAATTCAGTTTTTTCTGCATGCTTCTTGTTATGCGTTTTGGTCTCTTTATTCTATGTTAGGTGAGGGACAGCATGTGATTCAGGTGAGGTTTTCTGCTGGCGTGTAGTTTGTGTAGGACTCTATAGCAGCCTGACTTGGTCCGTTTTCCTAATAGGAGATGTATTGGTGTCTTAAGGCCTGGTGTAATATTTTCAGAGACTTATTGTACTTTAAAAGTGTGATCTTACATAAAATGCACACATTTACTTGTATTTAGTTTTAAACATATTGTATGGCTCTCATGGAATTAAATTTTAAAATATGTGGCGTTTATGGCTCTCTCAGCCAAAAAGGTTCCTGACCCCTGCTCTACAGGAAATAGGTTGGGCTCCTTCCTGTAGGCTCCATCTTCAGGAAACTATTTAAGGCAAGGTCTGTGCCTTCAGACCTTGCCTTGGCTTCTTGGTTCCTGTGGTCTTATGCCTGTACTCCGTTCCTGTGATTGACCTCCCATGCTTGACTCCCGGACTGGCTGCTGTTCTTCCTTGGTACCTGATCCTGGACTGGCTTCTGACTTTGTTTGGTTCCTGATCCCTGGACTGGCTGCGGAGTATCTTCTGATTCTTGATCCCTGGACTGGCTGAGGAGTATCTTCTGGTTCTTGATCCCTGGACTGGCTGCGGAGTATCCTTTGGTTCCCGATCCCTGGACTGGCTGCGGAATATACTTTGGTTCTTGATTCCTGGACTGGCTGCGGAGTATCCTTGGGTTCTTGTTCCCCTGGCCAACCCTGGACCACCTGTATCGACCTGCTGGAGGCGCCAGCTCAGCCTTTGAATCGTATGACCTGCAGGAGGCATCAGCTACCCGAATCACACGACCTGCTGGAGGCGCCAGATCAGCCTTTTGAATCGTCGACCTGTTGGAGGCGCCAGCTATCTGGACCACACGACCTGTAGGAGGCGCCTGCATCCAGATTGCCCTCGTCCGCCTCTCGAGATCTTCTGAGTTGACCTCGCCTTCCGACGATAGAACATTGACACACTACATCGGATCAAGGGTCCACCTCCCGAGTCATAACAGTAAGCCAAGGCCATGGACCCGGCAGAGGCTTCAGCAGTAAGAGCAATTCCTGGCCTAGCTCAGAAGATAATGGAGCAACAGAGTATGTTGGAATCCATGGCAGCCTCCATGGAGCGACTCAATGCTCGGCTGGACGCCGTAGTTGCTACGCACTCTGGCACTCCAACCGCAAACCCTCCGCCGGCACCAGTTCCGCCAGCAACCTCAGGCTACATTCGACCAGTTCTTCCATTACCAGCTCCACCCCGATACACCGGGGATCCTCGCTCATGTCTGGGATTTCTAGACGAGTGCAGTATGCATTTCCGACTACAAGCATGCAATTCCCGGATGATATAACCAAAACTACATACATCCTATCTCTACTGGAAGGCAAAGTGCTGGCCTGGGCTTCTCCGCTGTGGCAGCGCTCGGACCTGGTATTGCAAGACTTTCCACGATTTCTGGAATTGTTTCGGACGATCTTTGAGGAACCTGGGAAACAAGCAGCTGCCGGCTCTGACCTCCTTCACCTCCGTCAAGGAGGGCGATCCCTCTCGGATTATAATATTGAGTTCTGTACTCTCGCTACAGAACTTCATTGGGAGGAATGTGTCCTGAGAACCATATACCTGGAGGGACTATCGGCCAGAATTAAGGATGAGTTGGCCACTCGGGAACTTCCGTCATCTTTAAATTCTCTCATTGAATTAGCAACCAGAATTGATCGACAGTTACAAGAAAGAGCTCGCGAGGGCTTAGGATCCAGGAGACGTCCGACAATTTCCCATGTTCCATCTTCCACCTCCACGACCCCTCGAGTATCCTCTACCAACGAAGGGACGACAGAGGAACCCATGCAACTAGGCCGAGGTCCTTTATCACCCGAAGAACGTCAGAGACGCCGAAAGGCAGGCCTTTGTTTATACTGTGGAGGTTCCGGCCATCGCATAGCCGGCTGCCCTATCCGTCCGGGAAACTACAAAGCCTAGGGTCCATGGGGGGAGTCTCCCTAGGCCTCACATCTCCAGCTCCCCCACTCACCTTACCCGTTACTCTCCATATTGAAGGACAGGAATTTTCAACTTTGGTGTTAGTGGACTCCGGAGCAGAAGACTTCATATTACAAGAAATCGTGGATAAACTCCAGATCCCTACCAGTCCCTGCCCTAAGCCCTTGATCATCTCTTCTATTCACGGCAAACCCTTACCTGGAAGAATAACTCACCACACGGAACATCTGGATTGCCGCATTGCACCTGACCACACGGAACAAATCACCTTTTACGTCCTCAGCAGAGCCATTCACCCAGTGGCCCTTGGCATTCCCTGGTTGCAACGCCACAATCCACAGTTTGATTGGACTTCTTTACGACTTACTCACTGGGGACGAGAATGCCGTGAGACTTGCTTGAAAAGTACGAATCCTGCTTCTGGTTTCATCTGCACCTCAGTCCTGAAGGATTTACCTTTTCAGTACAAACAATTTGCGGATGTATTCTCCAAGAAGGCCGCAGACACACTGCCCCCGCATCGAGATTTTGACTGCACCAGTAAGCTGATTCCAGGATCCATCCCACCGCGAGGGCGAGTCTACCCTTTATCTGCCGCAGAGACTCGGGCGATGTCCGAGTACATCCAGGACAATCTACAGAAAGGGTTTATTCGACGATCCACCTCTCCAGAGGGGGCTGGATTTTTCTTTGTCGGGAAAAAAGATGGGACATTACGGCCTTGCATTGATTACCGCGGACTCAACGCTATCACCATCAAAGACTGATACCCTCTGCCCCTTATTGCAGAATTGTTTGATCGCCTGCAAGGAGCCTGAGTATTCTCCAAGCTAGACCTGCGAGGAGCTTATAACTTGGTCCAGATTCGGGAGGGGGACAATGTTAAAAGACCGCTTTTAACACCAGAGATGGACATTATGAATACCTTGTTATGCCATTCAGGTTAACTAACGCTCCTGCTGTTTTCCAACACTTTATTAATGAAATCTTTAGAGACTTGTTTTATATCTGTGTGGTGGTTTATCTTGACGATATTTTGATTTTTTCCAAGGATTTACTAACGCATCGCCAACATGTTATGCAAGTTTTGCAACGTTTAAGGGAGCACCGATTATATGCCAAACTAGAGAAATGCATTTTTGAAACAGAATCCTTACCTTTCTTGGGATATATTATCTCTAAACAAGGTTTCCAAATGGACCCGACCAAAGTAAAATGCATACAGGAATGGCCTCAACCCAACGGATTACGTGCACTTCAGAGGTTTCTTGGATTTGCTAATTACTACCGTCATTTCATCAAGAAATTTTCCAAACTGGCTGCACCACTTACTGCACTCACATGAAAAGGAGTTAATATCAAAACCTGGCCTGCAGTAGCGATAGAAGTGTTTCAAGCCCTCAAAGACTCCTTTCTCCAGCAACCTTGCCTTCGCCACCCGGATCCTAGACGCCCATTTATAGTGGAGGTCGATGCGTCCACTGAGGGAGTTGGAGCGGTGCTGAGCCAGAATGATGTAAGAGGAACATCCCATCCCTGCTCCTACTTTTCGAGGACATTTTCACCCGCAGAACGCAACTATTCCATTGGCGACAAAGAATTGTTAGCCACTAAACTCACCTTTGAGGAATGGCGACAGTGGTTAGAAGGGGCTCAACACCGTATTACAGTTTTTACGGACCATAAAAATTTAATATACGTACAGCAACCTCAACGCCTGAACCCACGCCAGGCCTGTTGGGCTCTATTCTTTACGCGTTTTGATTTTGAACTAAGATATCGACCAGCAAGCAAGAACATTAAAGCTGATGCATTGTCCCGGTCTTTTGTCAGTGAAGATGTGGAGGAGCCTATACAGAATATTATTGATCCAGCCCGCATCATCCTCTCGGCAACGTTTATGGTCCCAGTCGGCAAAACAGTGGTAACTAGGAGGCTCCGCAATAAGGTACTGAAATGGGGACATGATTCCCAGTTGGCTGGGCACCCAGGACGTAGTCGAACGCAAGATCTTCTTCAGCAATATTAATGGTGGCCGGAGATGCACAAAGACATTTGTGCATATGTAGACTCCTGTCCTGTTTGTGCACAGCATAAGAATCCTGTGGGGAGACCCTGGGGACAGTTACAACTACTTCCGGCGCCAACAAGACCATGGACTCACATCTCCACTGACTTCATTGTCGATCTCCCAGCTTCAGAAGGACATACTGTAATCTGGGTAGTGGTTGATCGATTTTCCAAGATGGCTCACTTTACACCACTACCTGCCCTTCCCTCTGCTCCCCTTCTGGCTCAATTATTTATGTCACATGTGTTCCGACTGCATGGACTACCCCAGCACATCACATCTGACCGAGGACCGCAATTCACAGCCCGATACTGGCGGAGCCTCTGTGCCAAGTTTCACATTGCACTAGACTTCACCACCGCCTTTCATCCTCAAGCCAACGGGCAGGCAGAACGGACTAATCGTGCTCTAAAACAATTCTTACGCTCCTATGTTAATGCTCGGCAGGATGATTGGGCGGCATTGCTGCCCTGGGCGGAATTTTCTCATCATTTTCACACCTGTACCTCGACTGGGTCTTCTCCTTTTCAAATTGTTTCCGGTCAGCAACCTACGCCACCTGTGCTGCTACCCCTGTCTGTCTCCTCTCCGGCGGCCCAGCTTACTGCTACACAGTTAAAGCAACTTTGGATACATACCCGACAGATGCTACTAAAGGAGGCACATACTGCAAAGAAATTCGCTGATTGACATCGGAGACCTGCACCACAATTTCATCTAGGAGAGAAGGTGAGGCTCAGCACCAGACATATCCGCTTGAAGGACCCATCGATGAGACTGGCTCCTCGTTATATTGGCCCTTTTCCTGTGACTAAGCAAATAGGTCCTGTGACCTATCAACTACGCCTGCCCGCCACACTACGTATCCACAATGCCTTTCACGTATCTTTGTTGAAACCCTTGCTCCTCAATTGGCCCTCTCGGAAGGTTCTTGTTTCTCCCCAACTGCAGGTGGAGGAAGGCATGACTTATCAAGTCCGGGAGGTCCTCGATGTTCGGAGACGAGGTCGTAGATGGGAGTATCTCCTAGCTTGGGAGGGATTTGGGCCAGAAGAGAATTCTTGGGAACCTGCTACTAACATCCTAGATAAAGATCTTCTCAAGAACTTCCACATCACTCACCCAGGGAAACCCAAGCCTTCTAGGGGGAGGCCTAAAGAAGGGGGTACTGTTATGGCCACCGGCCGCAGCAAGCCGCAACCGGGGCCGGTCACTCACCGGCGCAGTGGGCCGAACCGCCGACGTTGAGGTCCGGCGTCGGCGGGCTTTTCCTGCGGCAGTGACTGCTGCTTACCAGCATGGCTGCGGCGTCCTCTCCGAGCGGCTAGCTCCACCCCCTGGGGTTCCCTAGGGCCGCGCGCGGCAGTAGCCTGGCATTAAAGGAGCCTCTACAGGAAATAGGTTGGGCTCCTTCCTGTAGGTTCCATCTTTGGGGAACTATTTAAGGCAAGGTCTGTGCCTTCAGACCTTGCCTTGGCTTCTTGGCTCCTATGGTCTTGTGCCTGTACTCCTTACCTGTGATTGACCTTCCGTCATTGACTCCCGGACTGGCTGCTGTTCTTCCTTGGTTCCTGATCCCTGGACTGGCTGTGGAGTATCTTCTGGTTCTTGATCCCTGGACTGGCTGCGGAGTATCCTTTGGTTCCCGATCCCTGGACTGGCTGCGGCGTATCCTTTGGTTCTTGATTCCTGGACTGGCTGCGGAGTACCCTTGGGTTCTTGTTCCCCTGGCCAACCCTGGACTACCTGTATCGACCTGCTGGAGGCGCCAGCTCAGCCTTTGAATTGTACGACCTGCGGGAGGCATCAGCTACCCAAATCACATGACCTGCTGGAGGCGCCAGCTCAGCCTTTTGAATCGTCGACCTGTTGGAGGCGCCAGCTATCTGGACCACACGACCTGCAGGAGGCGCCTGCATCCAGATTGCCCTCGTCCGCCTCTCAAGATCTTCTAAGTTGACCTCGCCTTCCGACGATAGAACATTGACACACTACGTCGGATCAAGGGTCCACCTCCCGAGTCATAACAAAATGCCTTATGACATAGGATTTGAATTTATCTCTTAGGATCCTTTTTCCTGCCACATACAGATGTATACCATCTTTGACAAAGAGCTTTTTACTGTTCCATACACGGTCCCAGCCCCCAATATATCCAAAACTTTGTTCCTTACACCAGGATTTGAGCCATACATTGAAGTTATCAAAATGGCTTAATTTTTCTCCTTCCCCTTTCCATGAACAGGTAACACTTCTGAAAAGGCAATGTTTGTCGCCATGTGACTAATCTGCTTCGCTAGAGACTGGAAATCGCTCTGTACCTCTTGGGTGCTTTTTCTGCACGGAGCGGCAGTAGCCACAGAGGCATTCAAACACTGCACGGAGCGGCAGTAGCCACAGAGGGCTACTGCCGCTCCGTGATGGAGGGGGAATTGGGGCTGGAGGGTACTGGAAGCCAATAGTAACAGGTGGGAGAGAAAAAAAGGGGAAAAAAATGGATAAAGTGCGTAGCTTGCTGGGCAGACTAGATGGGCCTGGAATGCCCTTCCGGAGGAAGTGGTGAAGTCTAAAACTGTGAACGACTTCAAAAGGGCATGGGATAAACACTGTGGATCCATCAAGTCTAGAGGGCGTGAATAAGGAGGAGGCATTCAAATACTGCACGGAGCGGCAGTAGCCACAGAGGCATTCAAACACTGCACGGAGCGGCAGTAGCCACAGAGGCATTCACGGAGCGGGATGCCAGTGGCCAGTAGTTGGTGTTCCACCTTCACGGAGCGGAAGGATGGAGGGCTGCTATCTAAAAATAAATAAATAAATAAATAAATAAATAAATAAATAAAAACAGGGGTGGGTAAGAGTATGGGGTAAGGGTGTGGCCTGCTTGTTACAGCGGTTGCTACCCCTAATTGAGCTGGACGTTCACTTGAATGCAGATACGGCGCTGCTCTCTAAATTGGTGGTGGGGTGGAGGGGAATTAGGGCTGGAGGGTACTGGAAGCCAATAGTAACAGGTGGGAGAGAAAAAAAAGGGGAAAAAAATGGATAAAGTGCGTAGCTTGCTGGGCAGACTAGATGGGCCGTTTGGTCTTCTTCTGCCGTCATTTCTATGTTTCTATGTCATTGGTCCCCAGATGGCCCTAGCTGGCCCTAGCTCTGAATGCGTTGATTGGGTTGATGTAGATCAATGCTTTGCTTTCGATGGTTTGGAAAAGAGTGCCCTTTGTGTACTGGAAAGTACTGGATTTAAGTCTGGGTCAGTCCTGTGTGAAGAGGGAGTTGAGGATTTACTCCTACTTCTTGTCGAATAAAATGATTAGCAGTCTTTTTTCATATTGATTTGCTAGGGCACAGATTTTGAATTTTTGCTGCTCTCGACCTTTGTGAGTATGAGGACATTTTATCACAGGCCTCACAGCTGGGCTGGTTGTGTTCTGGACCAAGGCAGCAGTAGCAGCTGTCATGGCTGACCATGATGGACATGACCTGCTAATAGGCGCAGGTCTTAAAACCACCCACTTAATATCATCTTTTTTTCAAGTAGCACTTAAAACTGCTGTTGTGGGTTTGCTGTAAGGTCAGCAAAGGTTCTTTTTTTTTTTTTTTAAATATGAAAAGAAAATATGAGAGAGAGAGACTGAAATCCACCTGTGTGAAGCACAGACAAAAATAGAATGACGAACCTTGAGGGCACAGCTTGTGCAGGAATTCCCACACATACTTAGTAGAGCTCAAATGCTCTACCAATTTTGAGAGACAATTTCATTCAGTGCTGCCTGATTACATCACCCACAGATCATGTCTAATTCAGCCCTGCTTATTGACAGAAAAATATTCAAATTATGATGCCATCTCAGTAATTGTGACAAAAACTCCCTCCTCTACCAGGGGCATAGTAAAGTATATATAATATAAAACCCTGCAAAGGAAGACACTCTGCAATCAGTCCCTACTGTATATAGTAAACCTACCATACCAGAATGGTACAGACTTCCAGGTCTCAAACAGTAACAACCGTACCTATGAAACGTTAGCACTGCAAATATTACAGTAAGACGTAGAACATCAATACACCTCCATTTGCAAAAACAGAACAAGCAGGACTGCTACAGATACCTATAGTACATAGAAACTACACACTAGCCGAACTCTTCTCGGTCACATACAAAGGAAAAGAAAGACCCTCACGAAATAGAGAATAAGTAACCAGAAATTAGAAATAGAAACGTGTAGACAAAAACTGAAATGGAAACCCCCATGAAGCCAGACGCCACATGCAGTGCAACCCTGAAGAAATAGAAACAGAAATACATTTTCTCTTATAATTAGTAAATTATAAAAGTATCAGAGATGCAAATTCCAAAAGCTGATGTAGTTCAATCACTAAAATGAAACTAAAATGCTTTTTTCTGCTTTCATTGTATAGGACTTTCATTTTTCAATACATGTTGGTCCCAGGTTCTTTTTTTCCACTTTCATTGTTGATCTTCTAATTTCTTTCCCATTTCCACTTCCTCCTCTGACATTGATCTTTCTTTTTCATTTGATTTTTCATTTCTCTCTTCTTTGCCTTTCTATCTCCTCACAGATTTAATCCAGCCTGTCTCTCACTTTCCAGCTCTCCCTGTCCCAATCTTTCACCTCTCCAGTTCTCCCCTCTGAGCCCTGAGCAAACAGAATGTTAGGAATTATTAAGAAGGGAATGGAAAATAAAATGGAGGATGTCATAAAGCCTCTGTATTGCTCCATGGTGAGACCGCACCTTGAATACTGTGTGCAGTTCTAGTCACCCCATTTCAAAAAAGATATAGCTGCACTGGACAAAGTGCAGAGAAGGGTGACCAAAATGATAAGGGGCATGGAACAGCTGCCCTATGAGGAAAGGCTAAAGAAGTTATTTGGAGAAGAGATAACGGAGAAGGGATATGATTGAAGTCTACAAAATCATGAAACAGCTTAATGTAAATTGGTTATTTACTCTCTCAGACAATAGAAGGACCAGGTGGCACTCCATGAAGTTAGCAAGTAGCTCATTGAAAACAAATGAAAGAAAATTCTTTTTCACTCAGCGCACAGTTAACCTCTGGAATTCATTGCCAGATGATGTGGTAACAGCATTTAGTGTAACTGGGATAAAAAAGGTTTGAATAAGTACCTAGGTGATAAATCCATAAACTTCTATGATGGTAATTAATAAGCAGTAGTAGCTTGCGATCTAACTAATGTTTGGGTTCTTGCCAGGTACTTGTGACATGGATTGGCCACTGTTGGAAACAGGATACTGGGCTTGATGGACCCTTGGTCTGACCCAGTATGGCATATCTTATGTTATTATGTTCTCTGTTCCGCTCACTAATCTCCAGCTATCTGGCTTCCTTATCCTTCCCCTCCCTATCTGGTTGTATTCCTCCCAACACCCCATCATCCCTATGCTTACACCATCTCTCTCCAACCATTCTCTTTCATTCTCATCCTTCCAAGCTCTCCCAATCACCCTCTCTCATGCTGTCATCCCATCTCCATCTCTTTACCTTTCCCTCTTTGCCATCTCATCACTTCTTGAATGTCTAGCATCCTCCCCACCCACCTCTGTCTCTTACCCCCATCATCCTTCCCAGGCATCAATTTCCCTCTTTTCACCTTTTGCTTACCTACCAGATTTCCATCCCACAATCTTACCCTACTTCCTTACTCCCCCTATACCTTCCCCAACCCCCCTTCCTAGCCCAACTGCCTATTTCCCCCCTCTTTCACTCTCTAGTTCCTCATTTCCACTCTCTGAACTTATCCCATTCTCAGCCCTCTTCTACTTTCCACCAACTTCTCATCTCACCAGGCCCAGCTCTTTCCCTGTTGCTTACCATCTCCCCAACTCCAATCCCTTTCTTCTGCCTCCTACTGACTACGCAGCCTGTCATTCCTCTTCTTTCATCCCTTCCCCAAACCCTCATTACCACCCTCTATCACCTCCTCCCAAGCTCCATCCCTTTCCACTGCCTCTTACCTCCTCCTTAGTCCTCCAGGTCTTTCACACTATTGCTGATCCCTCTCCTTATGCTCAGCCTCCATCTCACATCCTCTA
The DNA here is from genome assembly GCF_901001135.1 of Rhinatrema bivittatum. NCBI lineage: Eukaryota > Metazoa > Chordata > Amphibia > Gymnophiona > Rhinatrematidae > Rhinatrema > Rhinatrema bivittatum. The sequence continues at coordinate 662,349,140 of NC_042615.1, forward strand.
CTAATAAACCCCCGGCCCTGCAACATGACCCCACTAACTATCATCTCTCTGTCCCACACATATACCTACTCATCCCTTCCAGCTCCCAGTCTCACACCCACATGCTCACATTCTCCCAATTCCTATCTTGCACCTCTCTACTCCTACCCTTTATCCCAATACGTGCAGGTATCTCTAGCAGTCACAGCACTATGGGGATAGGAGTACAAAGCGCCTGCGTGCTCCTGTCTCCATAGATGCTCGCCTTCTCCTCAGTGCGGTGCTTTCTTTCTAAATTAGAAGTATGCTATGTGGAAAAGGAAGTGGGTGCCCCCATAGACAATGAGCATCTACACGTTCTCTATTCCCTAGCTCCATGTTGCCATGACTGTCTTTCGGGGAAGTGAAAGGGCCTATGGCTGTGATAGTTAATGGGAAAGGGGAGGGTCACGCATGCAAGGCCGCCTAGTACCTTTGTACCAGTCCTGGCTGATATTATATTAAGATATGAACATGATCAGCTGCCCTGCAACTTTAAAAAATGCTTCTGGTGCTACCCAGCAAAGAGACACTCTTTGGCAACCCAGGCAGTACTCCAACATCTGCCTGGGTTTCCCTTCACTCCTCAACAGCTTGAGGGATGGACTCTCCTGTCTGCCTTGGGCTTCTCTTCCCCTTTTTGTTGGCCAGTGGAATGGGCTCCTTTGACTGGTTAGAATCACAGTCACTGACAGGGGCCCTTTAGGGAAGCCCACCCTGTGGTAGACCTGCCCTTAGCACTATAAGATCCTGTAAGCTAGTAGGATCAGGGCAAGCTTGTGTGTGACCTGTGTGATCATACAGGGCACCATCCACTAGAACAGTGGTTCTCAACCTTTTATCTGTCGGGACACACCTGACAGATGGTTCTCTCATGTGTGACACACTGAACACATGACCATCATAGGGCTAAATGTAAAAGTACAGTTTGCATCCACAGGAATCCCCCTGACCCACAATTATGGATGTAAAGCAGAATTATGACATTCACTGTAAAACTCACCTTACAAAAACTATATTCTGGTTCTAGTGTCATCTTAGTAACAGCCACACAAACTCCAACTACCAGGCTCAATAGCCCTACTTATGAAAAGACAGCAGTTTATCACTAATGCATGTTCTCTTGAGAAAATACAACAAATAAGACTGATACAGTAAAATACCTCATCTCGGTCACATACACAGAACTGACCTAACATACTCCCAGGATCTGCAGTAATGCACATAAACTAATCCGCACACAGTTACGCTTGTATTATGGAATGCACTCAGACAGTAACAACCTTATCTATGAAAAGGCAACACTACAAATATTAAATCAGGCCCTAAACACCAATACACCTCCTATTAGGAAAACAGAACTAGCCAAGCAGCTATAGATCCCAACACAGAAATAATTGTATAATTATACTAATAAGCAGAATAAATGTTTCACAACAACTATGAACAGAATAATATCCAACAATTTAAAACTCATAAAAATTATTTAAAATTCTCCAAACACCAATAAAATATTTCAAAACAGCAGACACATCACATAATATTCAGTAATTAAAATGCCAGTCAATCAAGAAAAATAAACTTAAAAAGTTACCTTTACTAACCCCCTCCAGCAGCTCTCCTACTCCTCTTCCATGCAGGCCAGTAGCACACAACAGAAGCAGTAGTGGCTGAAGCTCTGTACTCATGGCCCTCTTCCTTAGTGCCCACGACCAGTCTCTCTGTCTCTCACACACACACATACCAGTTACACCCCCATGACCAGTTTCTGTCTTTCACACACCAATCATCTCCCGACCAGTCTTTCTCTTACATATACACCAGTCACCTTCCTGAACAGTCTCTCTCTCTCTCATGCGCACACACACACAGGCTTCCCACTCCCATGTTCTATCTTACATATACAGTCTTCTCACTCCCATGCTGTGTCTCACACACACCCATGTTTCTCACTCCTATGCTAGCTCTCTCCACATGCACAGGCTTCTCATTCCCACAGTCACTTTCTTTCTCTCACACACACACAGACTCCAGTCATCTCCCTGACCAGTCACTCCTATTGTTTCTCCTATATATACACATCACCTCTCTGACCAGTTTCTCTCAATCACACACATGCTCTCTCTCACACACTTTACATAGATGATCTCAATCAAATGCTCTCACTTACACACAAGCTCTCATCACAGTTACACATGCACACTCTCACACATACATTCACTCACAGACAGACTGGCTGGCTGTCTTTCTCTCTCTCATTTCCTGCCTGCAACCCCAGGCACAAATGGTAGCTGCAGCAGTCTCCTCCTCTAGCCCCCGCAGGCCAAGAAAGAAGAATCCCATCAGCCACGGGAGGCTAATTCTTCTGTCTCCTGTGCCAATTTCTGACTGCTTCTGATTTTGCTTCGGGCCCACACTACTGCTCGGGGCCGCCACTGCTACGTTTTGGTGCAGCATGGCTCTTTCTTCTTCCAGCGCACCCGACTGCACATCACTTCCTGTTCCGGGCCAGGGTGGGGGCAGGTGCGGGAAGAAGAAAAGGCCCAGCCGCAGTTGCCAGCCTCCACTAACACTTCTCCTGGTTCGCTCACTTCCTCCACTCCACAGTAAGTTTGTTCTCTTCCCTCCACCCTGCAATCTCAGGTTTACACTCTACCAGCCATCCCCATGCCCATGGACCCCCTCACTCAGAGAGCACTATCGGCAAACCAGGAAGAGGACAGTGACTCTGCAGTGTTCATGATACATCCTCCCTCCTCCCTTACTGCACCTAAGCATCCTGCTCTGAACCAAGGGGTTCAAACTGCACTATTCAGGTCTCAGCGGGGGAGGAGGGAGCTTGCACTGAAGGATCTGCAGGGGAGGGGAGCGGGGAGATTGTGCTCCATTGCCACCAATATGTCTCTTGGGGGCAGGTGGATGGGTGGGTAAGAGAGGGTTAATGCAGCATCCACCTACATCAATGTTTCTCCTCTGGGCTGGGCAGGGGAGAGTAAATGCGCTATTTCACTGTCACCAATGTTTTTCCTTTCAGAAGGTCCTTAGTCTCCCGCTGCTGTTTGCCCAGGACTGGCCAATTCTATGGTAAGAGCTGAATTTTGTGGTCCTTGCCACGGCAATAGAATTGTAGGGGAGTGGGGACCCTGGATGCATTTTAACTCTCACCAGAATAAAACAACTTTCCTACTCAGGTTTTTTTTTTCTGCAAACAGGAGTGAATTCCTGAGGGTGGAGGCTATTCCTACTGCTACAGTAAAACAAACTTTCTTATGGCAGAAGTAACTGGAACGCTGATCAGGGATATGGAGAAGTTCTGGAAGCTTTATTTATAGGATATTATAAAATATTTTGGAAGTAAAACAATCCTCCAGGCCAGCGAGTCTTCAGTATTCCAGAGATTGCTTTCTTTAATCTGACAACAAATTACAGGACTGAGATGGGCTGGAGAGCTGTGTACATCTAGAAGTACTGTAGACTGATTAGCAACAGCATCCAGAACCATCAGTTAACTAAGATTCCACTCAGTTTAATGTCTGACTGTGCCACGATTAATCAGAAAGTTCAGGTCCTGCTAACAAGATCAGATTTCTGCTTTCCTCTCGCTGACACCATCACTGCATTGTGTTGTAAGCAAAGAGCCTGGGCTGTGCAGACCTGGAGTTACAGGTCAGGGAGAGGCTGAGCTCAAACAGGAAAAGAGAGAAAAATGCAGTACAGAGAGGATCAGGGGCGAGAGACAGGCATTTCATGGATCATTCATTCCACCAGCAGTAAAACCAATCCAAGGACGGGGAAATACTGTGAAGTGTAGGAAGTGCAGAATCTCACCCCCATCCTCTCTTTTTCTTATCCCCCTTCCAAAGCCCCTTTCACCCCCAAACTCTTCCTCTTTCACTTCCTCCTCCCACCTGATCCCCTCACCCTGGCTCATCCCCCTTCCCCCCTTCCCATGAACCCCTTAGTTATTCTGGTTTATCCACTCCTCCCAAACCTCTCACTCACCCTGATACATTACCTTCCTCCCTCCCTCCCTCCCCCCCACAAACCCTTCACTTACTCTGGTTCACTACTCTCATCCCCAGTTCACTCCACCATTTCTCCTGGTTCGCTCACTTCCTCCACTCCCCAGTAAGTTTGTTCTCTTCCCTTCACCCTGCAATCTCAGGTTTACACTCTACCAGCCATCCCCATGCCCATGGACCCCCTCACTCAGAGGGCACTATCGGCAAACCAGGAAGAGGAAGAGGACAGTGACTCTGCAGTGTTCATGATACATCCTCCCTCCTCCCTTACTGCACCTAAGCATCCTCCTCTGAACCAAGGGGTTCAAACTGCACTATTCAGGTCTCAGCGGGGGAGGAGGGAGGATGCACTGAAGGATCTGCAAGGCCTCAGTCCTCCTCCTCCTGTTTGTCCGATAGAAGCCAGTGAGTGAGGGGATGCAGAGGAGGGGAGCGGGGAGATTGTGCTCCATTGCCACCAATATGTCTCTTGGGGGCAGGTGGATGGGTGGGTAAGAGAGGGTTAATGCAGCATCCACCTATATCAATGTTTCTCCTCTGGGCTGGGCAGGGGAGGGTAAATGCGCTATTTCACTGTCATCAATGTTTTTGCTTTCAGAAGGTCCTTAGTCTCCCGCTGCTGTTTGCCCAGGACTGGCCAATTCTATGGTAAGAGCTGAATTTTGTGGTCCTTGCCACGGCAATAGAATTGTAGGGGAGTGGGGACCCTGGATGCATTTTAACTCTCACCAGAATAAAACAACTTTCCTACTCAGGTTTTTTTTTTCTGCAGACAGGAGTGAATTCCTGAGGGTGGAGGCTATTCCTACTGCTACAGTAAAACAAACTTTCTTACGGCAGACGTAACTGGAACGCTGATCAGGGATGTGGAGAAGTTCTGGAAGCTTTATTTATAGGATATTATAAAATATTTTGGAAGTAAAACAATCCTCCAGGCCAGCGAGTCTTCAGTATTCCAGAGATTGCTTTCTTTAATCTGACAACAAATTACAGGACTGAGATGGGCTGGAGAGCTGTGTACATCTAGAAGTACTGTAGACTGATTAGCAACAGCATCCAGAACCATCAGTTAACTAAGATTCCACTCAGTTTAATGTCTGACTGTGCCACGATTAATCAGAAAGTTCAGGTCCTGCTAACAAGATCAGATTTCTGCTTTCCTCTCGCTGACACCATCACTGCATTGTGTTGTAAGCAAAGAGTCTGGGCTGTGCAGACCTGGAGTTACAGGTCAGGGAGAGGCTGAGCTCAAACAGGAAAAGAGAGAAAAATGCAGTACAGAGAGGATCAGGGGCGAGAGACAGGCATTTCATGGATCATTCATTCCACCAGCAGTAAAACCAATCCAAGGACGGGGAAATACTGTGAAGTGTAGGAAGTGCAGAATCTCACCCCCATCCTCTCTTTTTCTTATCCCCCTTCCAAAGCCCCTTTCACCCCCAAACTCTTCCTCTTTCACTTCCTCCTCCCACCTGATCCCCTCACCCTGGCTCATCCCCCTCCCCCCTTCCCATGAACCCCTTAGTTATTCTGGTTTATCCACTCCTCCCAAACCTCTCACTCACCCTGATACTTTACCTTCCTCCCTCCCTCCCTCCCTCCCCCCCACAAACCCTTCACTTACTCTGGTTCACTACTCTCATCCCCAGTTCACTCCACCATTTCTCCTGGTTCGCTCACTTCCTCCACTCCCCAGTAAGTTTGTTCTCTTCCCTCCACCCTGCAATCTCAGGTTTACACTCTACCAGCCATCCCCATGCCCATGGACCCCCTCACTCAGAGGGCACTATCGGCAAACCAGGAAGAGAAAGAGGACAGTGACTCTGCAGTGTTCATGATACATCCTCCCTCCTCCCTTACTGCACCTAAGCATCCTCCTCTGAACCAAGGGGTTCAAACTGCACTATTCAGGTCTCAGCGGGGGAGGAGGGAGGATGCACTGAAGGATCTGCAAGGCCTCAGTCCTCCTCCTCCTGTTTGTCCGATAGAAGCCAGTGAGTGAGGGGATGCAGGGGAGGGGAGCGGGGAGATTGTGCTCCATTGCCACCAATATGTCTCTTGGGGGCAGGTGGATGGGTGGGTAAGAGAGGGTTAATGCAGCATCCACCTACATCAATGTTTCTCCTCTGGGCTAGGCAGGGGAGGGTAAATGCGCTATTTCACTGTCACCAATGTTTTTGCTTTCAGAAGGTCCTTAGTCTCCCGCTGCTGTTTGCCCAGGACTGGCCAATTCTATGGTAAGAGCTGAATTTTGTGGTCCTTGCCACGGCAATAGAATTGTAGGGGAGTGGGGACCCTGGATGCATTTTAACTCTCACCAGAATAAAACAACTTTCCTACTCAGGTTTTTTTTTTCTGCAGACAGGAGTGAATTCCTGAGGGTGGAGGCTATTCCTACTGCTACAGTAAAACAAACTTTCTTACGGCAGACGTAACTGGAACGCTGATCAGGGATGTGGAGAAGTTCTGGAAGCTTTATTTATAGGATATTATAAAATATTTTGGAAGTAAAACAATCCTCCAGGCCAGCGAGTCTTCAGTATTCCAGAGATTGCTTTCTTTAATCTGACAACAAATTACAGGACTGAGATGGGCTGAAGAGCAGTGTACATCTAGAAGTACTGTAGACTGATTAGCAACAGAATCCAGAACCATCAGTTAACTAAGATTCCACTCAGTTTAATGTCTGACTGTGCCACGATTAATCAGAAAGTTCAGGTCCTGCTAACAAGATCAGATTTCTGCTTTCCTCTTGCTGACACCATCACTGCATTGTGTTGTAAGCAAAGAGCCTGGGCTGTGCAGACCTGGAGTTACAGGTCAGGGAGAGGCTGAGCTCAAACAGGAAAAGAGAGAAAAATGCAGTACAGAGAGGATCAGGGGCGAGAGACAGGCATTTCATGGATCATTCATTCCACCAGCAGTAAAACCAATCCAAGGACGGGGAAATACCTTGAAGTGTAGGAAGTGCAGAATCTCACCCCCATCCTCTTTTTCTTATCCCCCTTCCAAAGCCCCTTTCACCCCCAAACTCTTCCTCTTTAACTTCCTCCTCCCACCTGATCCCCTCACCCTGGCTCATCCCCCTTCCCCCCTTCCCATGAACCCCTTAGTTATTCTGGTTTATCCACTCCTCCCAAACCTCTCACTCACCCTGATACATTACCTTCCTCCCTCCCTCCCTCCCTCCACCCCACAAACCGTTCCCTTACTCTGGTTCACTACTCTCATCCCCAGTTCACTCCACCATTTCTCCTGGTTCGCTCACTTCCTCCACTCCCCAGTAAGTTTGAGAAATGCTCACTGCTTGCTGCCATCCTTTACATTTATAGATACTCTGGCTGCTTTGCCTTTTATTATGTCACCTCTCCCCTCCCCATCAGCCTCACATTGTCTCCGCCCCCCTCTTGTGATGTTATGATGACAGGAGGTGACAGGATAAAAGGCAAAGCTGCCAGGGTGTCTATAAATGTGAAGGAGAGCAGCAAGCAGGGATCATTTCTCCTGACTGGGGCTCTAGATAGCAAGAGAGCAAAGGTCCTGACTCTTTCGGAGCTAAACTACAAGCAATAGAAGAAAGAGGAGGGGGAGTCCTGCTCCTAGCTCAGAACAAGAACACAAAGTCATCATGGCCTACAGAAGACATCGAAGCAGGAGCAGAAGTGCAAGGAGGAGGAGGAGGAGAAGGTCTCCAAGAAGGAGATTTAGAAGGCAGAGCAGGAGGTAAATGGTTATAAATGTTTTTTTTTTTTATGGAAAATTATTTTTATTTATTTCAAAAACCGTATAGGAAACATAGTGGAGATAGAATAGGAAGTAGCATGTTTAAAACACATTGGATAGGGTTGGGGTTTCAGGGTATATCATGTGATTAAGTTGTTTGGTTGCAATAAATATTTATGTAGTTTTGTCTGTTTTTGACGCATAGCACCGATGGATGCGTCAAAAACAGACAAAACTACATAAATCTTTATTGCAACCAAACAACTTAATCACATGATATACCCTGAAACCCCAACCCTATCCAATGTGTTTTAAACATGCTACTTCCTAGTCTGTCTCCACTATGTTTCCTAAACAGTTTTAACAGATAGCTTAACTTTGTCTTTACTCCTCGTCAGGATATCTACAATGAATATGCATGAGATTGATTTGCATACAATAGAGGCAGTGCATGAAACTCTCTCTCACGTGGATATCCTGAAAACCCAGACTGGCTGGGTGTGTCCCGAGGACTGGATTGAAAGTCTCAGCACTAGCGTGGCAGAGGGCCAGGAGAGAGGTTAGTGTGAAACTCCCCCCTCACACATTCACCCCTCCCTGCTCTTCAGCTTCAGGGGGAGCAACCCCTCTACCCTTCAGCCTCAGGTCCCTCTCCAGTCAATCTGTTCTGGGCCATGTCTCCCCCTTCCCTCCCCAAGAGTCAGCTCTGGTTTTCCCTTCAATTTCTCACTTATCCCAAGGCTTTCTTGAATTTTGTTACTGTTTTTGCCTACATCTCCCCTTGTATACTCTTCCATGCATCCACCACCGTTTTCCTGAAGAAACATTTCCTAATGTTTCTTCAGGAGATAAATATGGAATTGTTCTTAATCATATAATCATGTTTTTGGATCCTTTATTTAATCTTATATACATATATTCATGTTGACATACATATTACCATGTTATTTATTTATTAACTCGCATGTTTATTAGCTGTTTAGTATTATACACTAATTTGTTACTTCGATTAACCTGTTCAATGTAAACCGCTAAATGAAGCGATAGTTACTGTTCCTTGTAAACCGGGGTGATATGTATATTATACAGGAACCTCCGGTATATAAATCCTTTAAATAAATAAATAAATAAATAAATAAATTTAAAAAAAGCCCCCCAAATGACAGCAGACCTTGTTTTAATTCCAACCGCTGAGTAACCAAATTCCACCTTGGCTCTCTTTTTTTTATCCGCACAGGAAACGGAAACGGATCCGGATACAGACGATGCAGACAGTACTCTAGGAGAAGGTAGATGCCAAGCCAGACAATTCCTGCTGTCATGCTATCTGGGCCCGTCAAAGCCTCTCCGTCCTCACCTGAACTCCGAACGGCAACCTCTTCAAAAGGCACTGTGACCAGCTAGCGCACGAAACAAAAAAGAGCTACCACCACCCCAGAGAGAAAAAAAAACAAAAATCCAGAGCTACAGCGCTGCATTCAATTGAAACTGGAACTAAACTAAAAGCAAAAGAAAGAGGTGGAGCATTGCAGCGCTGGATTCAACTGAAACTGGAACTGATCTGAAAGCAAAAGAAAGAGGTGGAGCATTGCAGCGCTGGATTCAACTGAAACTGGAACTGATCTGAAAGCAAAAGAAAGAGGTGGAGCATTGCAGCGCTGGATTCAACTGAAACTGGAACTGACTGAAAGCAAAAGAAAGAGGTGGAGCATTTATTTATTTAAGGGTTTTTATATACCGCAGTACGTAAAGAAATACATCACCGCGGTTTACATTTAACAATAACTTAGCAACAAGCTTTACATTGACATTAGTAATAGGTATTAATAAAATAGGTATTAAATAAAATAGGTATTAAATAAAATAAATTCCATATAACAGTTTTGACGGAAAACAGGCTGTACAGACTGTGGACCATCCAATTATGTATAACATACAATTAAAATATTGATGTAACTATTTAACAATATTTAAATTAAATATGTAACTATTTAACAATTTAGCATTGCAGCGCTGGATTCAACTGAAACTGTAACTGATCTGAAAGCAAAAGAAAGAGGTGGAGCATTGCAGCGCTGGATTCAACTGAAACTGGAACTGATCTGAAAGCAAAAGAAAGCGGTGGAACATTGCAGCGCTGGATTCAACTCAAACTGGAACTGATCTGAAAGCAAAAGAAAGAGGTGGAGCATTGCAGCACTGGATTCAACTCAAACTTGAACTGATCTGAAAGCAAAAGAAAGAGGTGGAGCATTGCAGCACTGGATTCAGCTCAAACTAGAACTGATGCGCAACGCATCGCGACTTCCAACTTATTCAACATAGCTATGTTGAATAAATTCAAATTCAAATTCAAATTTCAAATTCAAAAAAAAAAAAAAAACACCCTCCTGACCCCCCCAAGACTTACCCGACTTCCAACTTATTCAACATAGCTATGTTGAATAAATTCAAATTCAAATTCAAATTCAAATTTCAAATTCAAAAAAAAAAAAAAAAACCCACCCTCCTGACCCCCCCAAGACTTACCAAAACTCCCTGGTGCTCCACCGGGAGTCAGGAAGCCATCCCTGCACTCCTTTGCGATTTCCTCACGGCGCCGATAGCCTGTGTCACAGGGGCTGCCGTGCCATTGGTCAGCCCCTGTCACATGCTCACGGCACCATCTTGTGCTTCTACCACGTGACAGCTAGGTCACGTGGCAGGAGGTCGCTCCGGGACCCCCGTTGGACCGAACCGGAACATTTGGCCAGCTTGGGGGGGGCCTCCTGACCCCCCAAGCTGGCCAAAAGTTCCGGTTGGGTGCAGCGGGGGTCCGGGAGCGGAGGCGCGGAGGAGCACGTGACACTGTGCAACGGGGGTCCGGGAGCGGAGGCACGGAGAGCACGTGACGCCGACGTCACGTGCTCTCCGTGAACCGGAACTTGGCCAGCTTGGGGGGGCCTCCTGACCCCCCCAAGCTGGCCAAAAGTTCCAGTTGGGTCCAATGGGGGTCCGGGAGCGGAGGCGCGGAGGAGCACGTGACACCGTGCAACGGGGGTCCGGGAGCGGAGGCACGTGACACCGTGCAACGGGGGTCCGGGAGCGGAGGCACGGAGAGCACGTGACGCCGACGTCACGTGCTCTCCGTGAACCGGAACTTTTGGCCAGCTTGGGGGGGGTCAGGAGCCCCCCCCCAAGCTGGCCAAAGGTTCCGGTTGGGTCCAACGGGGGTCCGGGAGCGGAGGCGCGGAGGAGCACGTGACGTCGGTGTCACGTGCTCCTCCGCGCCTCCGCTCCCGGACCCCCATTGGACCCAACTGGAACTTTTGGCCAGCTTGGGGGGGTCAGGAGGCCCCCCCAAGCTGGCCAAACGTTCCGGTTGGGTCCAACGGGGGTCCCGGAGCGACCTCCTGCCACATGACCTACCCCTCACGTGGTAGAAGCACAAGATGGTGCCGTGACCATGTGACGGGCTGACCAATGGCACAGCAGCCCCTGTGACACAGGCTACCGGCGCCGTATGGAAATCGCAAAGGAGCGCAGGTATGGCTTCCTGACTCCCCGCTGAACCACCAGGGAGTTTTGGTAAGTCTTGGGGGGGGAGATTAAGGACGGTGGGGGTTTAAAGTAAGTCTTGGGGGGGGAGATTAAGGACGGTGGGGGTTTAAACGTATGGACAGATCCACAACTCATAGATTTCTCCATACGTCCAAATTGAACGGAATCGACCCTCACCTTCAACGTATCAACGTTTCAACGAAAACATTTTGCCTGCATATCCCTACAGATTAATGCTTAATATTATTTGTTTGATTTGACATTGTTAAATAAAATTTGCTATGTATATATTTTCAATGCAGCCTTGCCTTCTTTTTATTGTATTGATCTACGTTGCTAGGTTTTTGGCCCATTTGCAAGTTTCTTTTGCCACACCCCTGCTCTCTCCTTTCATTGAATGTGTTTGCTCACCTTTCCACAATTTGGGTGTAATATTATTTGTCTACCATGTAAAATTCCCTTTTTTAAAATCTTTTTTTTCTGATCTTGAGCTGGACAGCAGCAGCAGTATAACCATGCACCCCAGCCCTCTATAGACACCAGCACCTGGAGCTGACCTGGGGGGGGGGGGGTGTCCCAGAGTCAATACAAGCTGAGGACGGATACTGCTGCTGAGTGTCCCTGAGAGAGACAGAGCTGTGAGCTGACAAGGACAGACAGATAGAGTTTTTAAAGCTGACAGAGCAAGTGGTACCAGAGACAGTCTCAGCTCTGTAGCCCAATGTTAAGCAGCCGCAGCCAGGAGTACAGTCTGAGCTGATCTTAATACTCTCACAGCCGACTGAGACAGATGCAGCATTCAGCTCTGCAGAACAGAAGAAATTGCCATGCTGGGTCAGACCAAGGGTCCATCAAGCCCAGCATCCTGTTTCCAACAGAGGCCAAACCAGGCCACAAGAACCTGGCAAGTACCCAAATACCAAGAAGATCCCATGCTACTGATGCAATTAATAGCAGTGGCTATTCCATAAGTAAACTTGTTTAATAGCAGTTAATGGACTTCTCCCCCAATAACTTATCCAAACCTTTTTTGAACCCAGCTACACTAACTGCACTAACCACATCCTCTGGTTTAAAAACCAGTTGGCGTTACTGTGAAATTCCTTTTCTTCGTCCCCTGCATGTTTTGCAGTTTATTTAAAATCCTTTATGTTCACTGTTCTACCTTCATAACAAGCTCTGGTTTAGCGCTCTGTATCCTAGGTAAGTGAGTTGCTCCCTGATTCTTGTATTTTTTGGATGAACAGTCTTTATTTTTCTGGGTACTAAGAAACCCCATGTTTGGGGGTCACACTGTCCCCAGAAAACCCTCATGAAGGAGCAGGTGATACAGACTTGCCCCAGATCCAAGTGGAAACTCAGTTGATTGGGGTGGGTGGGAGGTTGTCAGGAGAGAGGCACAAGTGCAGGAGCAGGCAAGGCCTCTGCAGGGCTTGCTGGGACCCTCGAGTGATTTAAAGTTTAACCTCTGAATGTAAGGGGGAGCAGCTCTTGCTGTGCTTCTGCTATGAATGTTTTATTCCGAGGAGGTGGAAGAAGAGATGTGACTGTGTGTATTTGTGGCTTTGAATGGCTGTATGTGTTTAGGGGGTGTCTGGGACAGGGGGAACTGTTGAAAAGATGGGTCATAATGGTTGTTTAATTAGCCAATATGTTGCTATGGCTGCTTTTGATACTAATAACGTGTGTTATTCTGCATCTACTGATTCAATAAAGATGAAATTAGAAAGAAAAACAATACCCCTGCTTGCTTTTTGTTTGGGCACTTTAAGGGAAAACTCTGCATATAGTTCCCTACTCTGTCCTAACCCTAAACCAGAAATATTTGCAAAATTACACAGGGAGGCATGCCTTTTTGTATGCTCCTACTTTTACTGGTGTAGAGAATGGACAATAATCAAACAGGCCATTTCTGTGGATAAAAGAGCGCTTTACCCCCGGAAATGGCTTTCATTATTGTCCTAACTGTATAAAATGGCGATGTGCATTGGGCCTTACACATTTTAAAGTCTGAACCTTTCTTTAACAGATCAAATTAAGAAATGAGCCATCAAGAGGACTGAGTGACCTCACCCCTTTCCCTCCCTCATTTGCAACCCCTCCTATCCCAAGCGTTCTCCTCCTCCACTTAACAACACCCTGTTCCCTTCCATGTGCTGATCCCTCGGCTCCCCTGCCCCCACTCCTCTTACCCCTCCCATACTTCCTCTTGCCCCTGTCTCCATGTGAGCCTTCCCTCACTTTCACCCCTTCTGCTCTAATCTCCCATTCCCATGAAAGATGCTCCCTATTCACTTTCTCACGTGTCCCGCTCCCAGGCCACTTCCATCCAGGATGCCCTTCCCTTTGTCCTTTATTGATAAGACAACATGATATAATCAGCAAATAGTATTAACATAATACATGTCCTGCATGTAAACCTGTCGTACATCATGGATAACCGATAAGTAAGAGTGAGAACAAAGTGTAAAAGAACGTACGGTACATTACAACAATGAGGAGGTGGATTGCTAAAACTGAATGCAATAAAGTAGCATATGATAAAAAAGGGATGCTGTGTCAATTTTTCCATTTAGTCTACAACCCGGGTTCAAATATTTTTTCCCCCTATTTCTTCCCCTCCTCCCCCCCCCCCCCCCGTTAAACTGCAAACCCCGCCACTAAAGGTGGACAGAAGAATAAGATTAAGAGCTGGGTGTTACCAGAACGCAACAACAAATGATAACCCTTTCTCAACGTGCAGAGACCCCGCTTCCTCAAAGATAACGTCCCAAGGAACCACGATCAGAGGGAGTTAGTGAGCAGCGTGGTAAGGCATGCTACGTATCTCTAGCCCACGGTGTTTGACTGGCCCCTCTCTTTCCAGGTTAGGTAAGGCTGCCACACTTTTTCAAAACTATGAAAGCAGTCACATCTGATAGCTGTTAACCTCCCCATATAAAATACTGTTTCCAACCAGGACAGAAAGTGGGTCAAGGATGGCGCGTCAGCCTTGCGCCACCAGAGAGCAATTTGGCATGTGGCAGCAGAGAAGACCTGTTGTATCCATCTTAACACAGGTTTAGAGCTCGTAATAAACATACTTTGGATCTGCAGGTATAGTTAATCCTGCCGCCTGGTGAATAAAGTCTCGGACATCCTCCCACAACTCTGACACCTTCGGACAATCCCACCACATGTGCAGGAAAGTCCCAATTTGTCCGCACCCTTTCCAGCAGTAGAGGCGCTGTAAATCTGTAAAGGGTAAAAGTTTCTGTCTATCCCACAATTGTTCCCATTTATAGAGGCCTTGAGTTCCCCATCTGGTAACTACACTTAAGAACATAAGAACATAAGAAAATGCCATACTGGGTCAGACCAAGGGTCCATCAAGCCCAGCATCCTGTTTCCAACAGTGGCCAATCCAGGCCATAAGAACCTGGCAAGTACCCAAAAACTAAGTCTATTCCATGTTACCATTGCTAATGGCAGTGGCTATTCTCTAAGTGAACTTAATAGCAGGTAATGGACTTCTCCTCCAAGAACTTATCCAATCCTTTTTTAAACACAGCTATACTAACTGCACTAACCACTTTCTCTGGCAACAAATTCCAGAGTTTAATTGTGCGTTGAGTAAAAAAGAACTTTCTCCGATTAGTTTTAAATGTGCCACATGCTAACTTCATGGAATGCCCCCTAGTCTTTCTACTATTCGAAAGAGTAAATAACCGATTCACATCTACCCGTTCTAGACCTCTCATTATTTTAAAAACCTCTATCATATCCCCCCTCAGTCGTCTCTTCTCCAAGCTGAAAAGTCCTAACCTCTTTAGTCTTTCCTCATAGGGGAGTTGTTCCATTCCCCTTATCATTTTGGTAGCCCTTCTCTGTACCTTCTCCATCGCAATTATATCTTTTTTGAGATGCGGCAACCAGAATTGTACACAGTATTCAAGGTGCGGTCTCACCATGGAGCGATACAGAGGCATTATGACATTTTCCGTTTTATTCACCATTCCTTTTCTAATAATTCCTAACATTCTGTTTGCTTTTTTGACTGCCGCAGCATGTCGGTGTCACGTGCTCCTCCGCGCCTCCGCTCCCGGACCCCCATTGGACCCAACCGGAACTTTTGGCCAGCTTGGGGGGGTCAGGAGGCCCCCCCAAGCTGGCCAAACGTTCCGGTTCGGTCCAACGGGGGTCCCGGAGTGACCTCCTGCCACATGACCTACCTGTCACGTGGTAGAAGCACAAGATGGTGCCGTGACCATGTGACAGGGGCTGACCAATGGCACGGCAGCCCCTGTGACACAGGCTATCGGCGCCGTGAGGAAATCGCAAAGGAACGCAGGGATGGCTTCCTGACTCCCCGCTGAACCACCAGGGAGCTTTGGTAAGTCTTGGGGGGGGGGAGATTAAGGAGGGTGGGGGTTTAAATTTTTATTTAGGGAACCGGGAAACGTATGGACAGATCCACAACTTATGGATTTCTCCATACTTCCATATTGAACGGAATCGACCCTCACCTTCAACGTATCAACGAAAACTTTTTGCCTGCATATCCCTACAGTTTAATGCTTAATATTATTTGTTTGATTTGACTGATTGTTAAATAAAATTTGCTATGTATATATTTTCAATGCAGCCTTGCCTTCTTTTTATTGTATTGATCTACTTTGCTAGGTTTTTGGCCCATTTGCAAGTTTCTTTTGCCACACCCCTGCTCTCTCCTTTCATTGAATGTGTTTGCTCACCTTTCTACAATTTGGGTGTAATATTATTTGTCTACCATGTAAAATTCCCTTTTTTAAAATCTTTTTTTTCTGATCTTGAGCTGGACAGCAGCAGCAGTATAACCATGCACCCCAGCCCTCTATAGACACCAGCACCTGGAGCTGACCAGGGGGGGGGGGGGGGGGTGTCCCAGAGTCAATACAAACTGAGGACGGATACTGCTGCTGAGTGTCCCTGAGAGAGACAGAGCTGTGAGCTGACAAGGACAGACAGATAGAGTTTTTAAAGCTGACAGAGCAAGTGGTAGCAGAGACAGTCTCAGCTCTGTAGCCCAATGTTAAGCAGCCGCAGCCAGGAGTACAGTCTGAGCTGATCTTAATACTCTCACAGCCGACTGAGACAGATGCAGCATTCAGCTCTGCAGAACAGAAGAAATTGCCATGCTGGGTCAGACCAAGGGTCCATCAAGCCCAGCATCCTGTTTCCAACAGAGGCCAAACCAGGCCACAAGAACCTGGCAAGTACCCAAATACCAAGAAGATCCCATGCTACTGATGCAATTAATAGCAGTGGCTATTCCATAAGTAAACTTGTTTAATAGCAGTTAATGGACTTCTCCCCCCAATAACTTATCCAAACCTTTTTTGAACCCAGCTACACTAACTGCACTAACCACATCCTCTGGTTTAAAAACCAGTTGGCGTTACTGTGAAATTCCTTTTCTTCGTCCCCTGCATGTTATTCTGCAGTTTATTTAAAATCCTTTATGTTCACTGTTCTACCTTCATAACAAGCTCTGGATTAGCGCTCTGTATCCTAGGTAAGTGAGTTGCTCCGTGATTCTTGTATTTTTTGGATGAACAGTCTTTATTTTTCTGGGTACTAAGAAACCCCATGTTTGGGGGTCACACTGTCCCCAGAAAACCCTCATGAAGGAGCAGGTGATACAGACTTGCCCCAGATCCAAGTGGAAACTCAGTTGATGGGGGTGGGTGGGAGGTTGTCAGGAGAGAGGCACAAGTGCAGGAGCAGGCAAGGCCTCTGCAGGGCTTGCTGGGACCCTCGAGTGATTTAAAGTTTAACCTCTGAATGTAAGGGGGAGCAGCTCTTGCTGTGCTTCTGCTATGAATGTTTTATTCCGAGGAGGTGGAAGAAGAGATGTGACTGTGTGTGTTTGTGGCTTTGAATGGCTGTATGTGTTTAGGGGGTGTCTGGGACAGGGGGAACTGTTGAAAAGATGGGTCATAATGGTTGTTTAATTAGCCAATATGTTGCTATGGCTGCTTTTGATACTAATAACGTGTGTTATTCTGCATCTACTGATTCAATAAAGATGAAATTAGAAAGAAAAACAATACCCCTGCTTGCTTTTTGTTTGGGCACTTTAAGGGAAAACTCTGCATATAGTTCCCTACTCTGTCCTAACCCCAAACCAGAAATATTTGCAAAATTACACAGGGAGGCATGCCTTTTTGTATGCTCCTACTTTTACTGGTGTAGAGAATGGACAATAATCAAACAGGCCATTTCTGTGGATAAAAGAGCGCTTTACCCCCGGAAATGGCTTTCATTATTGTCCTAACTGTATATAATGGCGATGTGCATTGGGCCTTACACATTTTAAAGTCTGAACCTTTCTTTAACAGATCAAATTAAGAAATGAGCCATCAAGAGGACGGAGTGACCTCACCCCTTTCCCTCCCTCATTTGCAACCCCTCCTATCCCAAGCGTTCTCCTCCTCCACTTAACAACACCCTGTTCCCTTCCATGTGCTGATCCCTCGGCTCCCCTGCCCCCACTCCTCTTACCCCTCCCATACTTTCTCTTGCCCCTGTCTCCATGTGAGCCTTCCCTCACTTTCACCCCTTCTGCTCTAACCTCCCATTCCCATGAAAGATGCTCCCTATTCACTTTCTCACGTGTCCCGCTCCCAGGCCACTTCCATCCAGGATGCCCTTCCTTTTGTCCTTTATTGATAAGACAACATGATATAATCAGCAAATAGTATTAACATAATACATGTCCTGCATGTAAACCTGTCGTACATCATGGATAACCGATAAGTAAGAGTGAGAACAAAGTGTAAAAGAACGTACGGTACATTACAACAATGAGGAGGTGGATTGCTAAAACTGAATGCAATAAAGTAGCATATGATAAAAAAGGGATGCTGTGTCAATTTTTCCATTTAGTCTACAACCCGGGTTCAAATATTTTTTCCCCCTATTTCTTCCCCTCCCCCCCCCCCCCCCGTTAAACTGCAAACCCCGCCACTAAAGGTGGACAGAAGAATAAGATTAAGAGCTGTGTGTTACCAGAACGCAACAACAAATGATAATCCTTTCTCAACGTGCAGAGACCCCGCTTCCTCAAAGATAACGTCCCAAGGAACCACGATCAGAGGGAGTTAGTGAGCAGCGTGGTAAGGCATGCTACGTATCTCTAGCCCACGGTGTTTGACTGGCCCCTCTCTTTCCAGGTTAGGTAAGGCTGCCACACTTTTTTAAAACTATGAAAGCAGTCACATCTGATAGCTGTTAACCTCCCCATATAAAATACTGTTTCCAACCAGGACAGAAAGTGGGTCAAGGATGGCGCGTCAGCCTTGCGCCACCAGAGAGCAATTTGGCATGTGGCAGCAGAGAAGACCTGTTGTATCCATCTTAACACAGGTTTAGAGCTCGTAATAAACATACTTTGGATCTGCAGGTATAGTTAATCCTGCCGCCTGGTGAATAAAGTCTCGGACATCCTCCCACAACTCTGACACCTTCGGACAATCCCACCACATGTGCAGGAAAGTCCCAATTTGTCCACACCCTTTCCAGCAATAGAGGCGCTGTAAATCTGAAAAGGGTAAAAGTTTCTGTCTATCCCACAATTGTTCCCATTTATAGAGGCCTTGAGTTCCCCATCTGGTAACTACACTTAAGAACATAAGAAAATGCCATACTGGGTCAGACCAAGGGTCCATCAAGCCCAGCATCCTGTTTCCAACAGTGGCCAATCCAGGCCATAAGAACCTGGCAAGTACCCAAAGACTAAGTCTATTCCATGTTACCATTGCTAATGGCAGTGGCTATTCTCTAAGTGAACTTAATAGCAGGTAATGGACTTCTCCTCCAAGAACTTATTTATTTATTTATTTATTTTTAATTTTTATACCGAAGTTAGGGACTACAAATCACTCCGGTTTACATAAAACAAAGAACTGCTCAAACAGAGAGCGGAGCTTTACATGGAACAGTAGAACATATGGAAAAGTTATGCCTGTCAGAGGCACGCGATTCCCCAGCCCGGGAGCTGTTTCGGAGGCCTCGGCCACGCCCCCAAAACACCCCTGGACCGGAACCACGCCTGCGGCCCTGCCCCTGAATGACGCCCAGCCGCGACATCCCCCCCCCCCCCCCCCCCCCCGGAAAGCCTCGGGACTTACGCGCGTCCCAGGGCTTTCGCACGCCGCCGAGCCTATTCAACATAGCCCCTGCGCGCGCAGGGGGAACTTGGGGCATGTTTTCGGGGGGTATTCGCGTAACTTACGCGCGTACCCCTTTGAAAATCTGCCCCTAAGTCTATCCCATGATACTGATGCTAGTAATAGCAGTAGCTATTCCCCAAGTCAACTACTTGATTAATAGCAGTTAATGGACTTCTCCTCCATGAACTTATCCAAACCTTTTTTAAACCCAGCTACACCAACTGTGCTAACCACATCCTCTGGCAACAAATTCCAGAGCTTAATTGTGCATTGAATGAAAAAGAATTTTCTCCTTAAGTCTCCATGGGCAGCCTGAATTTGATTGCTTTTCTAGAGTCTTCTTTTGCAAATGTTTCTGACCATGCTATGTTGTTGATTTCTTTTGAATTCAGTCTGATAACGACCCTTTTATGAGATTATTTTTTCCATAATAAAGAAGCTTTGCTAAGGGTCAAAGAGTATGGCTTATCCCAGATTTGTGTACACAAACACAGAATAGGAGGAATTTATTTCTTCAAATGTATCAGATTAGAGATCTGGGGAGGGGGGGTGGAATTTTCATCTGTGCTACCCTTCTTAATATTTGGTTAAGATCTCTAGTAAGAGGTATTTTCTGTGATCCTAAGCAATTGATAATGGAATGCCTTTCTAACTACACCAGTTTCTAGGAATATGGCTGTTTGAAGCGACATGTTTTTTTATGGCAATGTGGTTTCCTCCATCCTTTCTTTTTCTTGTCTTTTATTTACTGGGGAGTAGTCTTTTGTTTTGTTCCTGGGTGTTGTCTGGGCAGGGCATCGGTGTTCCAGCACATGCTGATGCAATTACCAATTTCCCCTGTCCATTCCCAGTTCGCTCAGATGAAGGACAGGACTTCCTAACCCCACTAGGCTAATTAGCCTCCCTTTCATTCTGTGAGTCCCAACTCTTAAATTCCCGCTTACGTGTTCAGCTTTTTTTTGTTTTAGAACTTGCACGGCATCCATGGCAGAAGTAAAGTTACGTGCTAGGGGACCCCGGCGAGTGCTTGTGTGCATAAATGTTTATGCACTGGTTTCATTCATAAATCCTGGAACACCGATGCCCTGCCCAGACAACACCCACCCCGTCCCTTTTTATTGATAGCTCAAGGCAAGTTACATTTAGGTACAGTAAATATGTTTTAGTCTTATTAAAGGTACATTTTAACTATACTGTGCTATTGTTTCTTATCTCTGTACAGCTCAACAGGATGTCTCTGGAAAGACTTTGTCTCGTGAGTATTTTCCTATTAAAATAATTTTAATTAACTAAAAAAGTCATTTGAGAGTTGGCTATGGTACAGAAGCTTTTTTTTTTTGTCCATTCTGCCTTGTGGAGAGACAAAAGAGTATAGTGACATTAACAGAAGGCTTCTCTGCATATTCCATGACCTCTCCAACTATTCAAGCATATGACCAAAACAAATCTCTCATTATGTAGTTACAGAAGCTATTTTTATTTTTTGGAGAGAAAATTCAGTCTCAAATGAATGAATCACTTGCCCCATATGTGCCTACATTCAAGATGAGCCACTGATGCTTTCTAATTAGAGTTATGGAATACCAAAGTCCAGGCATCAGAATTAGGACTTTCTTTACTGGAAAGACTGTGTACAAAAAAGATAACAAATGATGCATATTGACTTCAGTCTTTTGGTTGTCTGTAGTAATGACTATTTTAGAAGATGGCATAATATGTACTGTAATCTGTGGTTAAAATTCATAAAGGTTAAAATATGAAAAAATGTGTATGCCTACTTGGCATGTGCAGAGTCAAAAATATTTTTGGTTCATTCACTTGTTTGCTAGATCACAGTCATTCATTCAGTTTATCATTTGTTTATCATTTGTTCCTTTGTTTATCATTATCGTCAATGGGGGAAGAAGCAATGCAGACTATTTTTGGCTCCTAAATTGGGTTTCTCTAATAATTTTTAATAAAACTGGTGAGTATACCTCATCAGAATGTGAAGGCAATCATCTGCATCAAGAATATGTCAATGTTGCACCAAAGGTGGCATGAGGAATGCACTAACCCACAATGAGGCAAGGAATATCAGTAGTGGCAGGAGTTTTGCAGGGCACCATCAGAGGAGCAAAATAGCATCAAGAGTGGCTGAAACACCTCAAGGCTCCAAAAGTAGGACAAAGGACATCAACAACAATGGCATGAACCTCCAAAGCTGTCAAGAGTGTCAAAGCAGCAACAAGTGTGGCGTGAAGAGCTTAAGAACATAAGAACATAAGAAAATGCCATATCGGGTCAGACCAAGAGTCCATCAGGCCCAGCATCCTGTTTCCAACAGTGGCCAATCCAGGCCATAAGAACCTGGCAAGTACTCAAAAACTAAGTCTATTCCATGTTACCATTGCTAATGGCAGTGGCTATTCTCTAACGCAGTGGTTCTCAACCTTTTTTCTGTCGGGACACACCTAACAGATGGTTCTCACATGCGTGACACACTGACCCATGATCGTCACAGGGCTAGATGTAAATGTACAGTTTGCATCCACGGAAACCCCCCTGATCCACAATAATGGATGTAAAGCAGAATTATGACATTCCCCATTCAACTCACTCTACTAAAAAGATATTCTGGTTCTGGTGTCATCTCAGTAACAGCAACTCAAACTCCTTCTACTTTCAGGCTCAATAGCCCTACTTATGAAAAGACAGCAGTTTACCACCAATGCATGTCATCTTGAGAAAACGCAACAAATAAGACTGATAAAACACTTACATGCTAGTAAAATATCTCTGTAACAGACACAGAACCGACCTAACATACTCCCAGGATCTGTAGTAATGCACATAAACTAATCCACACACAGTTACACCTGTATTATGGAATACACTCAAACAGGAGCAACCCTATCTATGAAAAGGCAACACTACAAATATTAAATCAGGCCCTAAAAACCAATACACCTCTTATTAGGAAAACAGAACTAGCAAGCAGCTATAGATCCCCACACAGAAATAATTGTAAAACTATACAAATAAGCAGAATAAATGTTTCACAACAACTATGAACAGAATAACATCCAACAATTAAAAACTCATAAAAACTATTAAAAATTCTCCAAACACCAATAAAATATTTCAAAAAAAGCAGACACATCACATAATATTAAATAATTAAAATGGCAGTCAATCAAGAAAAATAAACTTAAAAAGCCACCTTTACTTACCCCCTCCAGCAGCTCTCCTACTCCTCTTCCATGCAGGCTGTAGCACACACCAGAAGCAGCAGTAGTGGCTAAGCTCTATACTCATGGTCCTCTTCCTTAGGGCCCATGTCTCTCACACACACACACCATACCAGTCATGCCCCCATGACCAGTTTCTGTCTCTCACACACCAATCATCTCCCAGTCTTTGACAAACACACCAGTCACCTTACTGAACAGTTTCTCTCATGCCATACACACACACACAGGCTTCCCACTCCCGTGTTCCACTTACATATATGGGCTTCTCACTCTCATAATCACTTTCTCTTTCTCACATACACTCACCAGTCTCTCACTCCCATGCTTGTTCTCTCCACATGCACAGGCTTCTCATTCCCATAATCACTTTCTTTCTCTCACACATACACACACCAGTCACCTGATCTCTCTCATGCATACACACACACAGGCTTCCCACTCCCATGTTCTCTTTCAGATATACAGGCTTCTCACTCCCATGCTGTATCTCACACACTCCCAGGTTTCTCACTCCCATGCTCACTCTTCACATGCACAGGCTTCTTATTCCCATAATCACTTTCTTTCTCTCTCTCACATACACACAAACACACACCAGTCACCTGATCTCTCTCATGCATATACACACACACATAGGCTTCCCACTCTCATGTTCTCTTTCAGATATACAGGCTTCTCACTCCCATGCTGTGTCTCACACACACACAGGTTTCTCACTCCCATGCCCACTCTTCACCTGCACAGGCTTCTCATTCCCATAATCACTTTCTCTCTCTCTCACACACACCCGTCACCTGATCTCTCTCATGCATACACACACACACAGGCTTCCCACTTCCATGTTCTGTCTTACATACACAGGCTTCTCCCTCCCATGCTGTGTCTCACACACACCCAGGTTCTCACTCCCATGCTCACTCTCTTCACATGCACAGGCTTCTCATTCCCATAATCACTTTCTCTGTTACACACACACACACACACACACCCAGTCTCTCTCTCATTTGCATGCTCGCTCTCCACGTGCATAGGCTTCTCATTCCCTGAATCACATTCTCTCTCTCTCACATTCACAAACACACCAATCACACCGTCACCTTACCAACCAGTCTCTCTCATATACATGCACACACACAGGCTCTCTATCACATAATCAGGCTTCTCACTCCCATGCTTTCTTTCACATACACCCCCACAACACCAGGCTTCTTACTCCCATGCTTTCTCACATACCCAGATTTCTCACTTCCATGCTTTTTCTCTCTCTCTCACACACACACACACATCCCTGACTGTCTCACACTCTCACATACACATCAGTCATCTCCTTGAGCAGTCACTTTCATTGTCTCTCACATATACACATACATCAGCTCTCTGACCAGTTTCTCTCAATCACACACATACTCTCGATCAAATACATTCTCTCACTTACACACAGGCTCTCAATCACACACATTCTCTCACTTACACACAGGCTGGCTGGCTGCTTCTCTCTCTTTCTGTCACTCACTTCCTCTCCCCCCCCCCCCCCCCCCCCCGAGCACAAACGGTAGCTGCTCCTCCAGCCCCCGCAGGCTAAGAAGGAAGAATTCCATCGATCGCGGGAGGCTCATGCTGCTCTCTCCTTTCCCGATTACCGTCTGCTGCAATAGCTTGGGGGCCGATGCAGTGGCGTAGCCAGAATTGATTTTTTGGGTGGGCACAAGGTTAACATGGGTGGGCTGTAGGCATGCAGGTCTACTAGTTGTTTTTTTACTGATAAATAATGCCAAATTATGCAGCATAGCATTCACATCTACGCCTAAGTATGAGGTTTACTTAATGATACAAACATAATTCACGGTGATTTGTGGTACTTTAGCCTTCTTATTATTACGATTTTATACACGGCTCCTACCTGTCCATAAATTTTGAGAGAGCGGTTGTGTTGCTTATATTTAAATTGCTAACATCTCAAAATATAGATATATATTTTTACCTTTGTTGTCTGATCTTTGTATTTTTCTAATCAGTTGGTCCTGGTCTCTTTTTCCCATTTTTTCCCTTATAGCTCATTTCCTAATTCCTTTTCAGTGTCTTTCTTCTATTACTGTCTTCTTCCCTTCCACACACACACACACACACACATACACGCTTTCTCTCACAGACTCCCTCTCACACACTCAAGCTCTCACTCTCATATGCTCTCCCCCCCCCCCCACAAGCTCACATTCTCTGCAGACACACATACAAGTTCTCACTTTCTCACCCCTCCCCAGGCTTATATTCTTATGCACACACAGACGCACATCCAGGCACCCATTCTCACCCACACACATAAACCCAGACTCCCATTCTCACCCACACCCATGCTCCCAGTCTCACCCACACATATTCAAGCTCCCATTCTCATCCATACATATACACATTTAAGGTCCTATTCTCACCCACACATACACACATTCAAGCACCCATTCTTATCCACACATTCAAGCTCCCATTCTCACCCACCCACAAACCCAGGCTCCCATTCTCAACCACACATACACACATTCGAGCTCCCATTCACCCACATATTCAAGCTTCCATTCTCACCCACATACACACCCAGGCTCCAGTTTTCACCCATACACACTCCCATTCTCATCCACACATACACATTCAAGCATGTGCACAGCTTCCGCTTTCTCCCCCAAAGCAGGAAGATCAGCTGCCTCTCCTGCTGCCACCGGACTCCTGCTATCTTCGGGCGTCGGGCCGTACGGCCAGCCGAACTTCCTGTCGGGGGGGGGGGAGCGGAAGCGCAGCGCACAACGTCCGCTTCCTCCCTCCCACCCCCCCAAGCAGGAAGATCGGCGGGCCATACGGCCCGACGCCCGAAGATAGCAGGAGGCCGGTGGCAGCAGGAGAGGCCAGCTGATCTTCCTCCATTGGGGGGAGGAAGCGGAAGCTGCGCGCGGCGCTTCCGCTCCCCCCCCCCCCCCTCAACAGGAAGACCGGTTGGCCATACGGCCGCAGCAGCGCTTCCCCATGTGTGCGGTGATGGCGCGCGAGGCGTGGGTTCTCTTGTTCGCTGTCGCGGGGATGGGATCCCGCGACAGCCTTGCAGTTCCGGTGCCAGTTGGGTGGGCACCTGCCCACCCAGGCCCACCCGTGGCTATGCCACTGGGCCGATGCTGCACCAATGAGGCAGTGGCCCCACTGCCAAAAGCACTGTTTCAGTCCCATGGCCCTGTTATCATTAGGCTACCACCTCCTTTCCCAAAGCAATGGTGGGCCCAAATTTAAAAAAAGCCAACACTGTTGACCGCTCTGGAGCGATTCAAGTACGGCCAAAGCTAAGCCCGAGGTCAGGATCAGGGAGGTAAGCCACCTTGCTCTTTGGGGAGGGGAAGACTCCCTGTACCTGGTAACCATCATGCAATCTTGTCCCCCTGTTAAGGGGCTGTTATGCTATACCCTCTTCCCACGGAACCAACAGCCCAGTGCTTATAGCCTCTTCCTGGGGCTGTAGCCCCTTCCTCGGCAGTTCAGTTTACAGAACCTGGCGAGCGAGAGGACCTGGCAGCAGAAAGAGGACAGAAATGGCACAGCACCTGGCACCGCTCTCCTGCCGCTACTGCCTACCAGGCTACAGGGAATGGGATAGAAGATCATGCCCTGCATCCTCCTATCTTCAATCCTGGTCACCCCTATTGCAGCCTGCCCCTCCATTTAAAACATCTATCTGAGCAGTTTTCCATGAATGGATCTGCATGAATTTTGGTAGAAAAACTGGAATCTTTGTAAACGTTTCTCCTACCAAATTTCATCAAAACCTTCCAGCGTGCAGTCGCCTTTCTCCTCCTCCCCCGGGAGGGAATGGGGGACACGCCCCCCCTCCCCCAATAGGCTTCGTTTATGGCTATAGGTGCAGGATTCATGTTGTAGCTCAAAAGTGTTTGTTGCCTGTTGGGTGTGTTCATGAGCGGCGAGGCAGAACGCTAGAAGGAGCCTCCTGTTGCTGCTGACAGCTGTTAACCTCTAACCCGAGGCAGCGCCTTTCACTTTGGCAGAACTGTCAGTGACGCCACACTCCAATAGGTCGGAGGAGCTGTCAGTCAGCGAGACGGCCGCTTATTGGCTCGCTGCGCTTGCTAGCGCTGTCCTAGGTGCTGTGTGTCGCAGATTGGGCGAGTCGGAGTGGTGGTGGAGGTTGTTTTTGTTTTGTTTTTTCCCGCCGCTAGTGTTCGGGACGCTCGCTGTCATGTCGGCCTTGGAGTGGTACGCGCACAAGTCCTTGGGCGACGGGGTGTACTGGATCCAAGAGCGCTTCTACGAGTCCGGCAATCGCGCCAACATCTGGCTGGTGCGCGGCTCGCAGCAGGACGTGGTGATCGACACTGGTCTGGGGCTACGCAGCCTGCCTGAGTACCTGCAAGCGGCCGGGCTGGTGTCGCCGGCGCGCAACGGGGGCCCCCCTCGCCGGCCGCTGCTGGCCGTCGCCACGCACGTGCACTTCGACCACGCGGGCGGGTTGCACCAGTTCGAGCAGGTGGCCGTGCACCAATACGAAGCCGACGCCCTAGCGCGGGGCGACAACTTCGAGACAGTGACGTGGCTGTCCGATAGCGAAGTGGTGCGCGCGCCGAGCCCCGGCTGGACCGCGCGCCAGTTCTGCGTGCGCCCAGTGCAGCCCACCCACGTGCTGCAAGACGGTAACTGTGTGTGTGGTGTGTGTGTGTGTCTCAGGGTGGGGAGACCCTAATTTCATTAAAAAGGAGAGAGATTACAAAAAATGTATTAACCTCTCCCCTTTATTTATTTGTGCCGCTGGTAATGTAGATCGCTGTATTCTCTTGAGGTTCCTCCTGGTTTACGGTTTCACATTTATCTTTTGGCATCATTCGGAATTCAGTAAATCAAAAAGATGGCTAGTGTATTGTATTTATATAATACAATAACTTCTTTATCTATTCTTTAAAACAATTATGTAGAGAGAGGAGAAAACCTCAGTACTGGAGGAAACATGAAATACTGATTCCAAATCCGGTTGGTGCAATCTCTGATCTACAATTGTAAAAGACCCATAATCTTCTTTTATTCCATCAATATGCCGTGTCTCTTATTTGAATTAAATTAAGCAAAAGTATGCCCCGCAGCAAATACAAAATTCCTCTTAATTCAAAATCATCAGTGTTTACTTATCTTAGATTTCCCATTATCCTCTCATATAATGATCATGGGTCTTTTTCAACGCTGGAACTGGAACTTGCAAAAAAAACGCTGACATTGCCAACGTTTCGCAAATGCTGCATCAGGGCAAGCGCCGTACTGTAAACAGCATTTCATAAAATACAATTCATTACTTTCTCATGTTAGAAAACAATGCTTTTACATAAAGCAATTTAACATTCACTTTTTAAACATCACAAATTCTTGCTTGCTTCTCCATATTCTGTAGGGCTATACTGAACATTCTGTGGCTTCTGCGTCCTTTAAGAATACTCCCAAGGATTTCAAAATGACAATCACTTTTCTTCAAAATTGCATTCATTTTCATAAGGTCATGAGGTAATGACACATGTCCTATAGCAATGGAGAATCCGGCATCTCTATTACTAGCAACCAGGCTTATTGAAATCTATATTTTTTAATAAGACCGTGTTGCTGCCAATAATGTGCTGAAATCTATTTCTATTTTCAATTTTTAACAAGCTACTGAATTGCGAATCACACACTTTCACCGTATAGCTCTTTGTTTTTCATATTGTGCACACGAATTGATCTTGCAGGCTTAGGGCCTCATTTATTAAGCATTTTTCCCATAGACACAGAACGGGAGAAGAGCCTTAGTAAATCAGGCCCTTAATCGACAAAAAAAAATTCATCTTTTCCATAGTAAAATGAAAACCGTAATCATCATTGCATTACATTCTATTTATTCTAATCTAAATCTTTAGTCTATCAATTACTCTACATTTATTAATATTGAAATATGTTTCCAATTTCACTTGTTGATGTTTTGATTTTTTTTAAACAAACAACTTACAAATTGTGCACTTACAGTATGAAGCTCTTTATTCTAGTTGTTTCAAATCATGCATACTAATCAAACTTATATGCTTAAACTGTTTTTTGCCGAATCCATATTTTTTGATTGACAAAATGATAAATCCAAAAAAATGTTTATACTTCCTAAATTTTAAATTAGACTGTTCCATTTGATCAGCAAAATTATTCATCTTAATTCTTTACCAAAACAATGGTATTTCTTAGCATATTAACAAAATAAAAGAAGATTGTGGGCCTTTTAAAACTGAAAAATTGAAAAATAAAAAAGAAAGGTTTTTTAGATCAGTGACTGTACCAACTGTATTTGGAATCAGTGTTTCCTGTTTCCTACCAGTACTGAAGTCTTTTCCTTTCACTAAATAATTGTTTTAAAGAGTAGATAAAGAGCAGAAGTTATATAAATACAATATACTAGCCATCTTTTTGCTTTTACATATGATCTGACACTCGTGTTTCCCTAAGGGGGTAGATTTTCAAAGGGTTACGCACATAGGTTACGCGTGTAACCCCCGAAAACCTACCCTAACCCCCCCCTGCACGCGCCGAGCCTATCTTGCATAGGGTGCCGACGAGCGCAAAGCCCCGGGACGCGCGTAAGTCCCGGGGCTTTCCTGGGGGGACGTGTCACGGCCGGCGCATCATTGGGGGCATGTCAGGGGGCGTCGTGGAGGCGCATCATCGGGGGCGTGTTGGGGTGTGTCGTGGCCGGCGCGTTATCGGGGGCGTAGCCACGGCCTCCGGACCAGCCCCTGGACCGGACCATGGTGCGCCGGCGGCTGGCCCGGCACGAGGCAGGCATAACTTGTGCAACAAAGGTAGGGGGGATTTAGATAGGGCCGGGGGGTGGGTTAGGTAGGGGAAGGGAGGGGAAGGTGCGTGGGGGGGGGGTGGTGGAAGGAAAGTTCCCTCCGAGGCCGCTCTGATTTCGGAGCTGCCTCGTAGAGAACGGAGGCAGGCTGCGCAGCTCGGCGCGCGCAGGCTGCTGATTTTGGGTAGCCTTGCGTGCTCCGACCCTGGATTTTAACAGTATCTATTGAAATCCGGCGTACTTTTGTTTGCGCCTGGTGCGCGAACAAAAGTAACGTGCGCGTAGTTTTATAAAATCTGCCTCTAAGTGTTTAATCATTCGGAATTCTGCCTGGCTCTAGGGCCGGCGGAAGTTATTAGGCGACCTAGGCACTAGAAGTGGAGCGGCAGCGATCGCAGTTACTGTAAGCAACGTTTGGGAGGGGGAACGAGAAAGAGAATTATAAGAAGGAGACTATGACTCTATATGTCACTGTAAGAGGGGGCACATTCAAATCAAGGCGGGTTTTGGTGTTGGTTTCGTGAGGGGGCAGTGTTACATTGGTCTGCCTAAGGTGCTGTAGACCCTTGCACCGGCCCTGCCTGGCTCTGTTTCAGGTGATTGCCATAAATGGATTTAATGTTGGTGTGGTCATAGCAATGGAGGCCGAAACATTTCTGTTATTTGTTCTTTCCGTACACATTGTTTCCTTACCTTCTGGAGTAGAACGTTTGTGTCAGGAGAGACTCCATTGCCAGTAAGCGAATGAGTTTACTTACTTTCTCAGAGTAACTGAGGAGAATGATACTCTAATTTGTTCACAAGAGAAAATAGTGATTTTATACCAGAAAATAACAAGAGGAGGGTGGCTCCTTATAGACTAACCAATTTGTTGAGGTATGAGCTTTTGAGGATGCATGTAGATGGTTAGTCCATAAGGTGCCACCTGCCTCTTGTCATTTTTTGCTACACTAGACTAACATGGCTATCCCTAAGATCTGATTTTATACCAGATATCTATTGTAAATACTGGCTGATTGGCTTGGATTTTAGATTTAGTTACTCATCTTTTCCAAATCTGAGCTGAAGGCAAATTACAATTCAGGTACTGTAGTTGTTCCCAGTCCGAGAGGACTTATCGTCGAAGTTATACCCGAGGCAGATGGTGATGTGACTTGCCCAAGGTCACGAGGAGAATCTGTTGGAGAAGCAGGATTCATTACTCTGGTTTCACTGCTCACTGCTTTAACCACTAGGCCAGGGTTTCCCAACCTTTCAGGGAACACAAACCTCTTTTCAGTTTCAGAAAGTTTCACAGACCACCACCCACTTCTCTGTAATCTTTGCATGCTGTAATAAAAGAAATAATGATCTGCATTCCAGAATCGTTCATATTGTATAAAGCTTTGAGCTGAACGGGAGGGCAGTTTCCAATGCCATTGAAGGCCCATCCTTTTTTCAGTCCAACTGCAGTGGGGAAAAGGAATCAGGTTCCAAAAAGTTCCAGTTGACAATTTGGTGTGGCCTGGCAGAAAATCAGCATTGCTACCTGCATGGAGTTTCCTTTTGAAAACTCGGTCTGGCAGAGGAAAGCCAGTACTTTTTGTTCCTGCACACTTTTCACCTGCTTTAAAGCATGTGCAAAGTATATGCATGAAAGTATGCAGGAGGATTTCAAAATGAAATCCCTGTATGTATTTTCCCTTCCCGGTCTAGCCCTGCTCCTGGTCTAGCCCTGCTCCTTCCCCTCTCCTTCCACAGGAAGTACCTACACTGTGAACAGCAAACTTTATGTTTACTGTTCACAGTGTAGGTACTTTTACTGTCAGTGGCAGGGAATAGCAGTTTTCAAAGGGCTTTTTACCCACTCTCAGGCCAATTCAGTAAAAGTCATGGGAGAGCAGGCGAGTGCCCATTCTCCCGGCGCGCACAGGCCACTCTCCTGTGCGCGTGATTCAGGGGGGAAGAATATGCTGATGAGGGCCCGCGGTAAAAAGAGGCGCTAGGGACACTAGCGCGTCCCTAGCGCCTCCTTTTTGACAGGAGCGGCGGCTGTCAGCGGGTTTGACAGCCGACGCTCAATTTTGCCTGCGTCAGTTCTTGGACCCGCTGACAGCTACGGGTTCAGAAAATGGACGCTGGCATAATTGAGTGTCCGTCTTTCGACCCACGGGCCGTTGGCCGATTTACATTTTTTTTTTTTAAATTTTTGATTTTTTTTAAATTTTGGGGCCTCTAACTTAATATCGCTATGATATTAAGTCGGAGGGTGTACAGAAGCAGTTTTTTCTGCTTTTCTGTACACTTTCCCGGTGCCGGTAGAAATTAACGCCTACCTTCGGGCAGGCGTTAATATCTGAAAGTAAAATGTGCGGCTTGGCTGCACATTTTACTTTCTGTATCACGTGGGAATAACTAATAGGCCCATCGACATGCATTTGCATGTTGTGGGCGCTATTAGTTTCAGGGGGGGGGGTTGGACGCGCGTTTTCGACGCGCTATTACCCCTTACTGTATAAGGGGTAAAGGCAGCGCGTCGAAAACGCGCGTCCAAACGCGGGCTAACTGTATCGGCCCGTCAAAAAGTTAAGAAACTCACCCTGCCTGAAAATTGAACCCCTTTTAACCTGCTTTTCTATTATACTTAGTTTTGTTTATGATTCTTACAAAAACATTCATAAAATGATAGTCACAAAGAAAACATATTCAAAAGCCATTTAGAGTTGGTCTCCAGGATTGCGGTAACCTCCTCCCTTGCCAGACAACTGCAATGGAAGCGAGCGCCTCTATCGCAGAGCTAACCAACTTCAAATAAAGGTATGGGGCAGAGCAGGGAGTGAAAGGGAAAGGGTTGGGGTGGGCGTTGCGGGGGGGGGGGGGATTTGGAGCCCACAGGATTTAATTTTTCAAGTATAAGGAGAAGTGGGAGCAGGGGGTGGGGGAGGGGGGCTTCTGTCCTAAATAATTTTTTGTTAACATTAAATGGGCCGTCTTTTTTTGGGGGGGTGGCAAGTTTGGCACAGTAGGGCCTTTACAACTTGGGTGGGAGGGAGGTGAGGGACAGGCTGCGATGGGAAGTTTTGGGTTTTTTTTAAACGGAACCTTACTAAAGTTATATGGCTAATCATAGCTGAATAACTTTATACATAACCGGCAATATTCAAAAGAATATTCAGTTATGTTTAAAGTTATCTGGCTGTGGTTAATTGGATAACTTTAATCGGGGATATTCAGCGAGACCTTTATCCCACTGAATACCCAGGACAAGTTATCCGGCAAACTAAATATGTACCCCAAAATAATTTAGATTTTGATGTCTGTCTCTGTGTCCCCCTAAATAACTTTTGTGTTTAATGTCAGATCCAGACCTGGGTGTTGTCTCATCCTCCCTCCTCCTCGATCCTTGGCAGTCATCTTTTCCTTCTTCCCTCCAGGACCATGGAGGCTCTCTGTCCCCCCCGTCCCCCCCTCTCTCTCTGATTCCTAGGGGTCCTTTCCTTCATTCCCGTGATAGGCTACCATTTATTCTCACTCCCCTTAACTTGGTCAATTGTGGATTCCTGTCCCCTTCTTTAGTCTCCATTTCTTCATTCTGGTCTCATTCCTTGTCCCCTCTGTCTTTACCCTCATACTGTCAACCCCAGTCCTGTTTCCTCCTTTGAGCCATTCTACTCACTTTTATTTATTTATTTATCGAGTTTTATATGCCGTCGTTCGGGTTCGCCATCACAACGGTTTACAAGTTTCGATCGGAGACAGACAAATTAAATGGGGCAAACAAAGATTAAGATTCTTGTAAATACTGTTAATGTTACCTCGATCTTTACCATTATCTGACTTTCTGATACCGGCCTCTAAATGTACCTGCTCCCATACTTATGTTTCAGTCTCCATCCAGTGTGGATTTTGTGATGTAATTTTAGCTTATATTTACTAATTAAACTTTTCCTCCGCTCACTGCAGGGGAAGGGTGTCTCTGGTTTATGAATGTTTAGGAGCACTTTTAGATTTTTCTCCTGCCTGAAGCTTTCTCCACATTTATTGCATAGAAATAGTGTTTGGAGAGGGTGGGATTTCTGGTGCAATATTAAATGCGATTCCTTACCAAAGCTTTTACCACAGGAGTCACACAGAAAGGATTTCTTCCCTTTCCCCTCCCTCTGGTGAAGACCAGAAGTCTCGTGATCACTGCTATTACTCTGGAAGGGTCTCTCTGAGCTCACGTGTCTCTGGTGCTCAGGGATGACTTTGACCTCCATCTCACATGCAGTGACTCCATCCCGTGAGTCTCCTGCAGGGTCTCTCTGCTTCTTCTCCGACTCCTGCTGACTATTCCTTATGTTGCTCCTCTCAGTCCCCTGTGAAACACTCACAAAGACATTTCCTGATTCTCTTGGGATCAGTCTTTCTCCTCCTTTATGTACTGTGTGACCTCATCACACAATGGTGCAGCTCTGCTTTCCTCTCTCTCCGTCAGGCCAGTGGCAGTAGTGGGAAATGTTTCTCACTGCTGTGATATCCAGCTTTCCTCTGCTTTCCTCAGTGTGCAGCAGAGGCTGAAAAGGTTCTGACAACTGCAATCGGCCCCACTAGTCCCACATCCTCAGGTAGTGCAGCAGTGGGGTTTACAGTCAGTCCCTCTCTTCCTCACCTCTACTAATCACGCAGCAGTGTGTTATGAGGCTTTTCAGGGGTGTGAACGGCCCCTCTCTGTCCCTCCTCCTGATCTATAGCAATATGGGTGAAGTTTTCGGGACCATAATAGGCCTCACTCTCACTCTCCTGGCCTGTAGCAGTAGCTCAGCTAATCACAGGGAACAGCAGTCTACTCATTTTCTCCCTCACTAAACTTCCTTGCATCTCTTCTGGAGAAACCCCCCTGGGTTGGTCCACAGTCCACAAGCTGGGAATTACTGCACTAAGCTATTAAATGTGATTTGCCAGCTGTCGTCACCATTTTTAAAATTTCGACATGCAGTCAGAATTGCTTAGTTGTACAGTGCTCAATATTAAAAAAAACACTTTGAAACCATTCCATGTTTTATTAACATGTACAAGTCAGTGAACTCTTCAGCCAACTCATGCCATTAACTGAACTTCCCCTGGCATTTTATAATTACGGTACCTAAGCTCAGCATTAGCGTGTGTACTTAAAGGGTAATGTGATCACCTTTATTTCACCCTTTCAAGCAACCTAGCCTGTTGCATGCGCATGGAATAATGGATGGGATGCAGTGAATTACAGAATATCATCATCTTGGGGTTCAGACCATTTATACCACTACAGAAATAATCAATCCAAGTTTCTTTTCTGTAATTGTGTCGATTCATTTTTTATGCTTTCCATCATAGGATATTGGAAAGAATCATATAAAAGGGATCAATATCCTCTGATGGTGACAAAATAATTTTTTATAAAAGGGCTGAAAGTTCACAGAATTTGACATGCAGGAAGAAAATGTGAATCTCAGATGAGTTTGAAAACCAGAAACATCAAACCAGTATTTTCAGTGAACAGAGCCTCCAAAAGAAAAACCCGATTGCTTTCTATGGGAAACTATGCAGACTGTTGGAATTCACTTCATTTCAAATACCCCTCTCCCTTTTCTCTACCCTTCCAGCTCTTTGAGAGATGAAGCGACACAGGGAGAGACAGAGAAAAAAACTGAAGCAACTGACAAAAGATGGCACAAAAAGGTGCTTCCAAAGTATACACAGCTTCCATACCATCCCTGTACACATGCCCCACCGCCACACCCACATACAGCATTCTACACACTCTCACCCACAACCCCACAACCAGACACATTAACTGCCACCCACATACCGCTGCACATCCCACACCCTCAAACCCACCCAGCCATACCTCTCATACACTCTACCACAGGTACCTACCATGTACACAAACAGTTGTCTGCCCCAATTGTCTCCACACACTCTCCTCACATATGCACCCCCTCAGACACACACGGCTGCTCCCAGCACACCCATGTCCA
Source organism: Rhinatrema bivittatum (assembly GCF_901001135.1). Classification (NCBI taxonomy): domain Eukaryota; kingdom Metazoa; phylum Chordata; class Amphibia; order Gymnophiona; family Rhinatrematidae; genus Rhinatrema; species Rhinatrema bivittatum. The sequence continues at coordinate 662,384,687 of NC_042615.1, forward strand.
CCCACGCGTACACACACACTCAGAAGCACCATTCCTTTCTCACATACACACCACACACACACACACAAAGCATCTTCCCTGCCTCATATATACACCACACACACACAAGCATCCCTGCCTCACATACACACCACAGCATCCTCCCTGCCTCACATACACACCACACGCACATAGAAGCACCCTCCCTGCCTCACATACACACCACACACATACAGAAGCACCCTTCCGATCTCAAATACACACCACACACATACAGAAGCATCCTTCCGATCTCAAATACACACCACACACATACAGAAGCACCCTTCCGATCTCAAATACACAAAGGCCCCCAGCTGAACAACTTGTCTTTGTCCTCGCCAGTCTGGTCTCCGGTGGCAGCAGCCAGCGGCTCCGATCTTTGGCCCCGCCAGCTGCGAGTAGGACACGACACACCTGCCGTGCATGGCAACACACACCAGTTGAGAATCACTGCTCTAGAGTGTTCCAGAATCACAAGCAGTGAAAGTCCGGGTTGGATTTCAAAGTGGGAGCAGTTTTTTTTTTTTCTCTTTTTCCCCTGCGTAGGCTTGCAGGAGAAACACCAATAATGTAGGATCTGTGATGCATTTTTGAAAAAGCTACTGGCCCAAAGGAAGGGCTTAGTGCAGGGGTAGGCAATTCTGATCCTCAAGTGCCCCAAATGGATCTGGTTTTCAGGATATTCATAATAAATATACAAGAGATATATCTGCATACAATGGAGGCAGTACCTGCAAATGAATCTCATGCATATTCATTGCGGATATCCTGAAAACCTGGCCTGTTTGTGGCACTTGAAGATTGGAGTTGCTTACCCTTGGGCTAGTGAATTGTTTCTCCTTATTTTTGTTTCAGACTGCCATTCAAGAGAAGAAGGTCCCGTAGCTTTCCATCCCCAGTTCTGGAATCATTGTCCTAAGATTGCATACTTGTTAAGCAGTAAAGGCTTCCAGTCTCTGAATGATAGCCTTTATCCTTTGGACTTCTTAACCCTTGTAGGACTGAGTCCTGTTTTAGAGATCAGAAGATTGTTTTTTTTTTAGTATTCGCTGGAGGTTTGCCAGTAAGGAGACTGGGAGCCTTTCATTTGCACCCTAGGTTGCTCAACATGACCCAATGCCACCCAGGCACTGTTCCTCAGGACAGTGTGCCCATCTGGTACATGCCTGAAAGAGACAAAAGAAGTGTGTGCCCACTTGGTACAGCAAGGAGGCATAAGGAGGTCCAAATAGATCAGACCACTGGAAAGCAGGTACAGGGGGTATTTATCTCGCAGAGATGAAGAGCCCTTCCAGTCATTCATTGGGAAAACCAAGGGGGATCTTCAGAGTGTGAATTTGAAGTCTAAGAGGATGGATTCATCTCCAAAGTAATGTGTATTTTATCAGATTATTGCCACTGAAGGAGTTGCTTATTAAGTAAAATTTATTTTGTTGGAAAATCGAAACTGGAGTGGCGTGCATCACATTGGAGTCCATGTGTGATTGACTGTGCAGGCTTCCCCTCCCTCCCCACCTGGTTGGGAACGACCTCCAAGTCAGGTTTCATCAGCCCACAGTAGGGCCCCACCTCGGTGGTGAGGACATGGAAGGGGAGCTAGACAGGTTTGTGCACCTGCCCCACTATTCACCGTTACAACGTGCTGCTGGCACCAGTTGCCCTCACCTTTGATGTCAGGTGTCGCAGATGTGCAAACCAAAAACAGTACATTTTTATAAAAAGCGCTGTTGTTTGGCTATAATTGTTGGGGCACCTTTGGGATGTCATTAGTAGAAGCAGCTGGGCTCTGTCCCAGTACCATTGAATTGATGAGAGGTGGTCTGTCGTATTACTGCATTCCAGTTCCACAGTACAGCTTAAAGTTCTCTAAACAAAAATGGCTTGCCATGCAGTCCTTCCTGGAGGTTTATTTGTAGTGGCTGTCTGATGAGAGAACCCACTGCACAGAATAGTGCTTCCAGAAGCTGACAGCAGCTGACAAAATGACCATTATCCAATGATGTCAGATCCTGACTGAATCATCCTAAGATTCTTAGTACATTTACAGTAACAGTCTGTGCAAACAAGTGATTTTTTAAGCAGAAATCTTAGGCTGTCCTGCCTGTGTGTCAATGCTGCCACTCATGGATTCATTTTTTTTTACAAAGAGATTTATGACAGCATAAATCTCTTTGTAATTATTTTAACAGTGACTCAATTAAAGATTTGTATGAGGACTACTGAGCTCTTATATAAGGTAGAAATACAAATACATGAAGGGGTTTTTTTTAAATGTTCCTTTGTACTTCCAGCTCAGTCAGAACCAGAGCTGAAATCTAGTGCCATGAGCCTTTATTTCCAACTACCCAGGGATTTTTTTCTTCCTTTTTTATTATTTTCTCTCCCACCTCTGCCCACTAGTCTGGTCACTGCAGCCAGGGGCCAAGTGCAAGGCTCTGTCCGGAACCCTGCAATCAAGGTGTCACCCTTGTAATGAAAAAGTTTTACCAAAGGACAACAGAGACAGTGTATTTCTCATAGTCAAAAGCCTTTATTTCTTATGCGCATAAGGAAGTCAGCTCCTAAGCCTGAGAGACTGACTTGATTAGATATTCAATTGGTTAGCCTTAAATACAGTTTTGCCCTAGTAATTAAAACAACACTCCTTTGATATAAGGGCACAAGGTGAAAAGAAACATTTGCTTACATCTGACATTCCAAAGAGTCCTGGGAAACTAACTAACCTTGATTTTATAACTCTTCATTGTGTTGCCTAAAAATACAAAGAGATACTTGTGTTTTTTCTGTTATCTAAGTGTGAGACAGCTTCAGAGACAGTTTCAAGACCTAGCAGTGCCTCCTGGAACCCTTTTGGTACATTTCCACTAAACAGATCGCCGCGTAGCCTGCTGCTGTTCCCTCCGAGGCCGCTCCGAAATCGGAGCGGCCTCGGAGGGAACTTTCCTTCCACCCCCCTGCACCTTCTCCTCCCTTCCCCTACCTACCCCCCCCCCCCCAGCCCTATCTACCCCCCCCCCCGCCTTTGTTTTAAAAGTTACGTCTACCAGAGGCGCGCGATTCCCCAGCCCGGGAGCTGTTTCGGAGGCCCCTGGACCGGAACCACGCCTGCGGCCCTGCCCCTGAATGACGCGCAGCCGCGACATGCCCCCCCCCCAGAAAGCCCCGGGACTTACGCGCGTCCCAGGGCTTTCGCACGCCGCCGAGCCTATTCAACATAGGCGCAGGGGGAACTTGGGGCATGTTTTCGGGGGGTATGCGCGTAACTTACGCGCGTACCCCTTTGAAAATCTGCCCCTAAGTCTATCCCATGCTACTGATGCTAGAAATAGCAGTGGCTATTCCCCAAGTCAACTACTTGATTAATAGCAGTTAATGGACTTCTCCTCCATGAACTTATCCAAACCTTTTTTAAACCCAGCTACACCAACTGTGCTAACCACATCCTCTGGCAACAAATTCCAGAGCTTAATTGTGCGTTGAGTGAAAAAGAATTTTCTCCTTAAGTCTCCATGGACAGCCTGAATTTGACTGCTTTTCTAGAGTCTTCTTTTGCGAATGTTTCAGACCATGCTATGTTGTTGATTTCTTTTGAATTCAGTCTGATAATGACCCTTTTATGAGATTATTTTTTCCATAATAAAGAAGTTTTGCTTATGGGTCAGAGAGTATGGCTTATCCCAGATTTGTGTACACAAACGCAGAATAGGAGGAATTTATTTCTTCAAATGCATCAGATTAGAGATTGGTGGGGGTGGAATTTTCATCTGTGCTACCCTTCTTAATATTTGGTTAAGATCTCTAGTAAGAGGTATTTTCTGTGATCCTAAGCAATTGATAATGGAATGCCTTTCTAACTACACCAGTTTCTAGGAATATGGCTGTTTGAAGCGACATGTTTTTTTTATGGCAATGTGGATTCCTTCATCCTTTCTTTTTCTTGTCTTTTATTTACTGGGGAGTAGTTTTTTGTTTTGTTCCTGTGTAATTCTCCTTTATATTGAGGGCTTATAGTGAGTGAATTGATGTTATGTTTTCATAATTTGTTTTTTCTTTCTCATTTTGTTTCTGATGTTACATTCTGTTTTCTGGGATATCACTAGATTACCAGGGACCGAGTCTAAGATATGGTGGGGGGTGCAGAGGGTGGGCTAGGGAAGGGGCGGGGTCTGGAGAATCCCTTCTACTTGGTGGGATTAGATTTGGGGGGTTGGACTGGGGGGGGGGGGTTACCTTTGTTGACAAGGGTGGAGTTTGGGAAGGGGGGCCTTGCCCATGACTTTTTTAAATTCTATTTTTTTATGTTTTTCCCCTGCCTCGACAGGGGTCTACCCAGAACCCCAGGGAGGATTGTATTGGGGCATTATTTTGGGCCGCTAGTGGCCCTTTAAATTTCAGCGCCAAAGCATACTCTGAGGAAAAGTTAACTAAAGCTCCTGAGTTGTAGTTAACTTTATGGGAAAATAATGCTGCTTGCATTATTTAAGACAAGCCTCGTTATGTCATTTGCATGAAATTAGGTAGGAATGAGCTGCTTTGCATGCATTTGCAAATTCTATGCATACAAAGCAGTTCATTAATGACATTGATGGATTCCCTTCATTGCAGCATGGACAATGGTGGTTCTGTTGTCCTTGTTCAGCCAGACATATCCACTGCTTTTGACATGGTTTGTCATAAGATATCATTTATGTGTCTCCAGTTATTTGGGATAAGAGATGTTCTTGCATGTCCAAATTGTGGACAGGTGCTCAACTTGGAAAGCAGTGTCTTCAGGGGTCCCTACGGGTTCCGCTCTATCTTCCATGTTGTTCAGTATGTACCTTCAGCCCCTGAGATTGTATTGAACTTGTTGGGAGTATTTTACTATATTTATGTGGACTATATTCAATTTTTCATCCCTTGTTTTTCTGATGGGACCCTTCGAATAGCTAGTCTGAAAACAATACTTAAATCAATTAATAATTGATTGTTTGAAAACAAGTTGGCTTTGAATGTTCTGAAAACAGTTATTCTTTGGATTGGTAGGAATGTTCCTTCTGGGAATTTGCCCCAAAGAGACCTAGATAATTTTTCCTTACCAAACACAGCAGAAGCTAGAAATTTGGAAGTGATGCTTGATTCTAGGATGTTGTTAAAGACTCAGATTGTTGTGATTCCTCTCATGGGAGGGCCCTGCGAGCGGCTCACTCACCTTGTGGTGCGGCCGTATGCTGCTGCTCTCCATGGACACCAACAGGGGCACGAGGGGCAGACACAGGATCCAGAGATACTTGATTACAATACTGAGGTGAAGAACCATTCTTAACAAGCTGGACGAAGACATGGCAGCAATATTTGGACAAAGACATGTTTTATGTCATCCCAAGTTATTGAGAATGTTAATTTTGTAATCAGCTCTGAACACGTTTTTTAGAGACAGAGGAATATAAAAGATACAAAATAAATAATAACTATTAGTATACTTTTTTTTTTAACAGCAGTGGACCTATACAAAAATATTTCTGTAATGTTTGTGGGTTTGTGGACCCTTGGCCCGAGGTGAGAGTTACCACCTGTGGGGAAGAGTCCCACAGGTCCACACCGTTGGGAGGTGAGGTCAAGTATAGCAGGAGCTCTGGGTGAGAATCTGTGGAGAGGTTCAGAGGAGCGGGGTAAGAGACACAGCAAGGAGGGAGCCCCACAGTGAGCAAGTAGGCTGGAGATCAGTACCTGGGCAGAGACCTCCGAGGAGGGTGGCGCTAGGCAGACCCGAGGAGTGGGAAGCGTGAGAGAGAACGTGCAGGAGGTATACTGTAGAGGCAACCCCGAGGGGCGGAGCTGTGTAGCGAGGAAGGTACTGATGCGATGACGTAGGCTAACCCGCAGAGCGGGGAAGCCCGAGTCAGGTCTCAAGGTGATGACGAAGCAAGCCAGAGGAGCGGGGGAGTACCAGCAGTCACCGGTGGTTGAACAAGGGTACTGCCCCGAGGAGCGGGGAAGCACTGACAGTCTCTGGTATGGAAAGGACAAACAAGGGTGATGACAAGATCTAGAGCAATGTAAGCAGACAAGTCTGTAGATGGACAGTGGGGAGATATCTTTAGCTAAAGCAGTGAAAGAATTTCAGATGATGCTCATCTACTGATAGCTTCCATGTTCTGTCTGGACTCTTCTGTTGTGACCAGCTGTGGAGTGCATGCAATTTATATCGTCATTTTTAGATTCTCCAATACTTATAGTTATACTAACCTCTATTCCCATTTTTTAGGTGATATCATCAGTCTTGGTGACCGGCAGCTGACAGTCTTGCATATGCCAGGGCACTCTCGCGGAAGCATATGCTTACATGACAGGGATCGCAAAGTGCTCTTCAGCGGAGATGTTGTGTACGATGGATCGATGATAGACTGGCTTCCTCACAGCAGCATAAGAGATTATGTTGGAACCTGTGAGCGTCTAATAGAACTAGTGGACAGAGGTCTGGTGGAGAAAGTGCTTCCTGGGCACTATAACACTTTTGGAGCTGAAAGGCTATATCGGTTAGCTTCCAATTATATTTCGAATGCTGGGGTATGTCATAAAGTTTCCACGTGTGCCATGAGATTAACTGCAAATGTGGCTCTTCGTGTTACAAATTTGAGAAGACCAACTACTTAGTGCTAGATTGTTTCATTGTGCAGGAGCTGAAAGTCAGAACACATGGCCTGTGATAGCTTTGAGCAATTGATAGTCATCTGTGAGAATTAATGAGCCATAAGCAGATATTTTCACCAATCTTATTTCTGCTAAAGGGCAGAAGATTGCCCAAACTGCCCAAGCTGCCATCATTTGTATTATCAAGAACAGATAATGTGGTGGCTGTCAATACTCGTAACATTATCATAGCCCAAAATTAAGGGTTTTTTTACCACGCCCAATATGCCATAATGAAGGGGCTAAAATAAATTTCAGAAGCTTAAAACGCTGGGCTATGCAGATTGAGGAGAGACTGTGTCATGCTCTTGCTCTCTTTTTCACAGCTGTTTGCTATCTCCACCAGTCTGCAGAGCACTCTCGAGCACAGTCTTAGGATTGCTGGAGCTCTGGACAAGAGTCATTCGGGGCCCCTTAAGAGGCTTAATTTTGATAATCTATAAAAAAAAAATCACATGTTTTTGATTTCAAGTTCACTTTGCCCTAGATGTGAAAGTGCAATTAAAGATCTTTGTAGTATTCTTGGGGGGAATTAGATAAATAGTCCAGTATTAAAAGGCCAGTAGAGCCCTTCCTTGCCAAAACTTCACACTCCCTCCTAAGACTTAAGCCACTACTGCAGCCATAATGTGCAATGTATTTTTTTAAAAGAGCTACCAAAACATGCTTGTTGCCTTTTAATCCTGTATATGGAGGCTGTAAAATTCTGCTGCTGATTTTAAGTGCTGGACTGTTGATTTGACATGCAGTACTTTCACTGTGTAAAATAAAGTAAATGTAAACCAATAATTTATTGAGTAGGGTTTATTTATGATCTGGAAACAGTATATTGCTGCTCTTAGGGAAAAGGTGCATTCTGTTTGATTCCAGCATCCTTCTGCTTCAAAAAGTCAATTTTTTTAAAAGTTGATTTAAAAATGTATTCATGTGTTAAAAGTTAATTAAAAAGAATATTTATGGTATGTTGAAATGTTAGAGTTTAAATAGGAATATTTTCTTTATATTTGAAATTAAATATCAATATTTAAATATATGCTGAATTCTAACTGGTTATATTTTAGGTGATTTGACGTATTTACAGTATATGCTCTGTAACTTTGTCTCAGGTGCTGTATCTGTGGCAATTCAGTTTTTTACATGGTTGCTCTTTTTAGTGGTTCTCCGGCAGTGAGGAGAGTGAGCCAGATCTGGAGAGTAGTACAGCTCCTGGATCAGTCTAATGCACTGAACAGAAATTTTACTAATGTGTTTTGAGTTTCTAAGTATATTTGTACAGTATCTGTAATTTGCACAAACTAAACAGTAATGATAATAAAATTGTTACATGCCATATGAGTCAGTTGTCATATTAAAGAGACCTAATTAGCATTATAGTTCTAAAATGAAACTGTTTTGCACAGTGTGATTGGGGAATTGATGAAAAAGGAAGCTTGCTTATAGGTGAGCCATGAATAAAAATATTTTCCGGTAGGTACTGAAGGGAGAAATGCTCTTTTGGAGGGTACTTTATGTGGTAAACGGGTGGTTCCTTGTAGTGTATATGCACCCCATTATTTATTCACATACCTTTTTTATTAGCTTGGTTCACTTAATAATGCAGTATGCAGGCACTACTGTGGTTTTGGGTTGTAATTTGAGTTGTGTTCATGATAGGCAGGAGTCCCCTTATCTTGGGAAACTAAAATAGTACATCTAAAGGTATCCTATATTTATGTCAGAGTATGGATTTGTGATGCGGATGTGGACCCTTGGGCCGAGATGGAGTTGGCATAGGGAGGAGCCCTGCAGCACTATCGGCAGGCGGAGCTGGCTGGAACAGAGGCCCTACTGGAACTTCACCAATACCACCCCATTTTCCCCTTAGGTTGAGCCCTTGGGTGCTGGGGCCAGCTGGTCTTAGGTGAGGGCTTCTGTGAAGGTGATGATCTGTTGTGATGAAGACATTGTAGGCCAACACGAAGAAGGAAGCAAAGTCAGGACAAGCAGTGATCAGGGCAGGCAGCGGTCAGGAATGGTCAAGTTCAGGCTGTGGTTAGAGGCAGGCACAGTTCAGAGAGTGTCATGGTCCAGGCAGTAATCGAGGCAGGAGGTGATCAAGCAGTGTCAAGGTCCAGTCAGAGGGTCAAGCCAGAAATCCAATCCAGGGGGACAGAGAATGAAGAGGAAGACAGAAGACCACAGGAGCAGGGGTTGCTGAAGACAAACAAGGGAAGACTGTCCATGAAGACAAGTGGCACCATTCTCCTAGGGCTAACTTAATCTCAAGGAACTTCCTATGGCCAATTCCATAATTGCGTTCAGCCGGGAAGAATTTTTTAGAGAAGAAGGAACATAGGGAAAGAACACCCTTGGTGGAGTGCTGACTTAAGAAAGCCCTACCCCCACCAAAGAGGCATCCACTTCGACGATGAAGGGGCACATAAGGTCTAGATGGAGACATAGTTCTCGCAGAAAAGCATTTTTCAGGTCTCGTAAGGCCATCATGGCCTCATGTGGCTAGAGCTTGGCATTAGCCTCTTTTTGCATGAGGGCAGTGAGAGGAGCTGAGATCTTTGAATAGTTAGCGATGAAATGTCTATAATAATTGGCGAAGCCCAGTAACCTTTGTAGGGCCCATAACCCGCTTGACTGGGGCCAATCCTGGATACTCTTGACTTTGTCTGGGTCCATGGTGAACCCTTTAGAGACAATGCACCCTAGGAAGGGAAGGCTTTCTTTTTCAAAAAGACACTTCTCCAGTTTGGCATATAATTGATTGCCACGGAGGTGTTGAAGTACTCAGCGAACATCCTGGCAATGTGACGTGAGATCCTTAGAAAAGATGAGGATGTCATCAAGATACACCACGACACAGACGAAAAGAAGATCCTTAAATATTTCCTTCATCATCTTTTGGAACACTGTCGGAGCATTACATAATCCAAAAGGCATCACAAAGTACTCATAATGCCCGACCCTCGTGTTGAACACCATTTTCCATTCATCATTATCATGGATACAGAGTAGATTTTAGGCTCCCGGAGGACTGGCTTAGTGAATATCTTTGCCCCTTGCAGTCAATCAAACAGATCTGAGATTAAAGACAGTGGGTAGTGGTCCTTTTTGGTAATCACATTTAAACACCTATAATTGATGCAGGGGCAGAGCAACCCATCCTTCTTAGAGACAAAGAAGAAGCCAGCACCGGCTGAAGATGTGGAATGGCAGATGAAACCCCTCTCAAGGTTCTCGCAGATGTACTCAGATATTGCCTTTGGCTCTGGGAGTGACAACGGGGATACCCTGCCATGAGGTGGTTTGGCATCGGGTAGCAACTTGATCACATAATCAAACTCCCTGTGAGAAGGTAGTAGACTCTGCTTTTTTCTTGGAGAAGAAGTCAGAGAATTTGGCTTATGGTGGAGGAATGCCTGATGTGACTGTCATGGGAAGGATTTGTGGGCTCTCCACTTTTCCTAAACAAGAACTGTGGTAGTTGGGACCCATTTGGAGAGCTGCAAGGAAGTCCAATCAAACTGAGATGAATGGAGTTGAAGCCAAGGTAGCCCCAGAAACATGGGGTGGATCGCTTCGTCGATAACGTGCAACACAATATGTTTGATGTGGAAAGTGGTAATGCATAACGTCACTGGTACTGTGGTGAGTGTAATCGTACCAAGTAATGGGTCTCCATGAATGGAAGAACTTATTAGTGGAAACTCCTTGGAAACTGTCAATATGTGAAGGTGGTCCATCAAGGCCTTCATTAGAAATTTCCCACCAACACTAGAGTACATAAGAGTCAGAGTGGAGAAAACCTGATCACCTATGGTGATTGTTACAGGAAGGGTTGAGAGTTTGTCGAGGAAGATGAGGCATAGGCAATCCTCCCTCCAATTGAGTTCAGTAGCTAGGGTCTGGAACTCTATTGCATAGTCCATTAGGGGCCGGTTCCCCTAGTGTAGGTGGAGAAGATCCATGCTCAATGTAGCCTAGTGGCCAGGGTCATGAAAGACTGTTTTGAAGGCTGCAATGACTTGCTGAAGGTCTCGGAGGATTGGGTCAGTTTGTTCCCAGAGCAGGGATACCCATGCTAGGGCCTGGCCATCGAGACAAAAGAGAATGAACGTGGTCTAGATTGAGTTCTCTGGGAACAGTGCTGGTTGGAGGGAAAAGTGTATATAGCATTGATTAATAAACCCCCAACATTGTTTTAGGTCCCCGGCATACTGGGGAGAAACAGGCAAAAGAACTGTGGGATGACTCATAGCTGCTAGAATAAATGGAGCTGCCATGGGCAGCATTGGTGCAGCTTGGACCGCCGTGGATCCTAGTCAAGCATTGAGATGATTCATGGAGGCTGCCAGGACCTCGAGGAAGTGCAGTTGTTCCTGGATTTTGTGGGCCAAGCCCGGAATAGCCTGAAGGACAGTGGCCTCTGTCGGGTTCATGGCCTCGGCAATCTGTTGCGGATGTGGACCCTTGGGCCAAGGCGGTGTTGGCGAATCATGCAGGTCCCCACTCAGCAGGTGGAGCTAGCTGGAGCAGAGGCCCTACTGCAGCTTTGCCAATACTAGTCCACGTTTCCTTTAGGTTGAGCCCTTGGGTGCCAGGGCCAGCTAGTCTTAGGTGTGGACCACTTTGAAGGTGATGATCTATCATGATTAAGATGTTGCAGGCCAGCACATAGAAGGAAGGAAAGTCAGGGCAAGCAGTGATCAGGACAGGCAGCGGTCAGGCACAGTCAAGTTCAGGCTGTGGTCAGAGGCAGGCAGAGTTCAGAGAGTGTCGTAGTCCAGGCAGTGGTTGAGGCAGGTGGTGATCAAGCAGTGTCGAGGTCTAGTCCAAGGGTCAAGCCAGAAATCCAATCCAGGGGGACAGAGAATGAAGAGGAAGACAGAAGACCACAGGAGCAGGAGTTGCTGAAGACAAACAAGGGAAGACTGTCCATGAAAGCAAGAACTAAAGACAAATCAGACTGCCAGACAGGAACAGGAACGAGACACAGGAAACCAGGAACATGCAGCAGGAACAGGAACCAGGACCAAGAATCAGGAACATGGAGGTAAAGCACTTTTCAAAGCGAGATGAACTATTGCCGAGGCACTGTATGGGATTCAGCCTCAGCATTTTATAGGGCTGGTTGGGTGATATCATCAGGGAGCACCACCTGGCCTTTATATGTGGGGCCACTGGCGGGAATCTGCTGCACGTGCCTAGGAGGGGTTGGGTGATCAGGTGTCGCAGAAGGCAGACTAGGCCCCGGTGTCCTGCCACGGGTTGCTTTGGGTGCACTGGCGCGGCTGACAGTCACACAGAGGAGTGGGGCCTCAGGCCAAAGAGAGCAGGGGAGCACAGCAGACAGCTGCATTGAGAAAAAGAGGGGCCAGGCTGGAGTCTGGGAGGCAGGTGAGAGCGGTGGTCCGCAGCCTTGCCACGTGGACTGCCAATCGTAACAATTTTGTGGATATTTGGAGTCTACAACTAACTGAAAAAGATTATATACATATTTCCAGAGCTTATAATTGCCAGTCCAGCTTGATTATTTTTTTGTAGATAGGATTAACTTTTTTTTTTTTTTTTTTTTAAGAGCAATTGGATGTAACTTGATCCATTAGAAATTTTGGATCATACCCCAGTTTGGCTAGGTTTTGAAGATTTTCAACAAGGAGCTGGGAAAAGAAATTAGATGGTTCCAGTTTATTTCATGCAAGACTGCATTAGGCTCCTTGGTTTTCCAAAGAATCTTCATTCTTAAAAAGGAAAATGTGTCAAGCAGAATGCAAGTAGTGAAAAAAATAAATATGAAAGTAGTAAAAATTATTATAGGTTTGTATCTTTGCATTATAGAAACCTATTTAGACAGGCAAAAAAGGCCTGTTTTGAACAGGTAGAATTCAGAATTCTCTAAACCAGCCTCAAGAGCTCTTTAGAATCACTAAAAAACTACTTGAAAAGCCTGGGAATAATTTGGATCCCTGTCCATTGGACTACAATCTACATCTACCTCCTTCCGCTCTGTCATCTTCTCTCAGACCTCGGCCTCAAATTCTACATCTATGCTGATGATGTTCAGATCATCATACCCCTCCACAAAACTATCTCCGCTACCCTATGCTACTGGGAGGAATGCCTTACCTCCATCAACTCTCTACTCTCCTCCCTACAGCTTGCCCTCAACGCCTCCAAAACCGAGCTCCTCCTCGTCCACAGCCATCAAACCTTTAAGCTCCTACCCCCTAACGACCCTAAGACCCTCTCCTTAACTGCTCAGCCCGCTGTCCGAAACCTCGGTGTCCTAATCGACCCCCTCCTGAATCTAAAAACTCACATCAGCTCCGTCCTGAAAGGAGGTTTTTACAAACTCAATATCATCAAAAAGCTCAAGCCTCTACTTCACACCCATGATCTTAAAACAGTTGTCCAAGCCACCCTCTCATCCAAGCTGGACTACTGCAACTCCCTATACCTTGGACTCCCTCACTCTACCATCAAACCCCTCCAGATACTTCAAAATGCCACGGCGAGACTCCTCAGCAACACATGCAGAACAGACCACATCACCCCAGTTCTTAAGGACCTCCACTGGCTCCCCATCTCATTCCGTATCCTTTTCAAAACCCTCACCATCGTTCACAAATCTATTTACAAGAGTGACTGCTCATGGCTCAGCGAACCTCTTCAACTCTCACAATCAGCACGTCCCACTAGAGCAAACCTCGCCTGTACCCTACAAGTCCCACCCCTCAAGAAGGCCCGCCTCTCCGCAACCAGGGACCGCGCTCTATCCATCGCTGGTCCAACCCAATGGAACGCCCTACCTGCCCACCTCCGCCTTGAGTCATGCCCCATGAAGTTCAGAAAAATGCTCAAAACCTGGCTTTTCCACCAGGCCTTTCCGGACTAGCCCCCCCTCCCCCCCCGCCCCCTCTATTCACCTTTGATTCCCCCACTCTTCACCTTGACCCCCCCTTTCCTTCTATGTAAATATGTTTATTCTCTTACCTTCCCTGAATTATTTTTTGTAAATATGTTATATATTATGTAGCATCATTTCCATTTTTTGTAAATATGTTCATATCCCTCTCCCCCCCCACCTTCTGTAGTTTCTCTAGCTTGATATTTGGCTCCTCCTCATAGCCCCTTTTCTATTGTTTATTGTTCTCTTGTTTCCCCACGCCCCGTTCGTTGTAATTTCTACCTTTCGTTATGATGTAAACCGATATGATGTGTATTTTAATGTCGGTATAAAAAAAGCCGTTAAATAAATAAATAAATAAATACAAAACAATGGCAGACTTCAGAAATTGGCTTATTGCAAGCCAGTTTAAGACATAAATCTGTCATAACCTAAGAGACTGCTTCCACAAAGCCAATGAGATATGTTTGACACCATCTAAAGTAGAGATATCACAGGTCCTTTCATCCCTTAAATCTTTATCTGCTCCTTATGATTCATGTCCATTCTGGATTGTTAGAAGTTGAAAACATATATTTGTGGAGCCCATTACAGATATAATAAATGAGCCCTTGATAGAGGGAGTAGTGCCTGCATCGCTTAAAAAAAACATAGTCCGTCTTCTTGTAAAACATTAATTGAATGTTGCTGCTAATCTAACTATAAGCTAATCTCAAATCTTCCAGCATTGACCAAGACAGTGGAGAACTGTGTTTTACACCAACTGCAAGATTATATATATGACTACCAAACCTTAGACACACATCAATGTGGTTTTAGGCCACATCATTGTCCTGAAACATTAAGAACATAAGAAATTGCCATGCTGGGGCAGACCAAGGGTCCATCAAGCCCAGCATCCTGTTTCCAACAGAGGCCAAACCAGGCCACAAGAACCTGGCAAATACTCAGAAAACTGGAAAACAAAAGAGCAGTAATGTTCATTCAACTTGATGTGTCCACAGTCTTAGATGCAATATCTCATAACTTCTTGATCTCGTAGAAGACATTGGTATTGGTGGATGTGTATCACTCACCCCCAACACCACTGGCTCCACTGCATGGCCTGTACTGCGCCTGACACTAAACATCGTCATGAGTGGCCAGGAATACTGCCGCATTGCTATCAGGCTGGCTTCCCCTAGGCGTGCACATGCCCAATTGACAGCCTCTTAAAGGGCTTGCAGCGGGAAATGCTCTGGCGGCGCCCTCTACTAACATCACTGGATCTCTTTACTTAAGCGAGCCCAGATTGGCTCTATGATGGCTTAGCAATGGGTCTCTTACTGCTAGTAGTGCGTGTTTTTTCTGCATCCTGATTGCCCTGAATTATTCTGCCTAACCTTCTCCAGCCTTGTAATCTCCAGCCTTGCCTCATCCAGCTTTGCCTTTTCCAACCTTGCCTCGTCCAGCCTTGCCTTCTCCAGCCTTATTTTATACAGCTTTGCCTTGTACAACCTGTCTTGACCAGCCTTGTCCCCTTCTTGTCTTGTCCAGTATCTTTGTATGCTTTTGTCTATTCTGGCCTGATCTCCTGGTGACCTCTTGCTTTGGAGCTAACCATGTTTACTTGCTGCCTGCCCCGACTCTTGGCCTGTCTTCGCATCTCCAGCTTGCTGCCTGTCTTGACTCTCACTCTCTCCTCCACCCTAGTGACTGACCCACCTAAGTTGGATGTGAGAGAGTTTGTCAGATGTACGTAATGGTCTTGTTTGGCAAGTGCAATAGCTTACTGGAAAGTGGTCAGCATGAATCTGAAATGTATGAAGTCTGCATGGGCACAAGATTTTAGCCAGAGACATTCTGCAGAGTGGGCGCAGGAACATAGGTAGTGAATTGTAGGGGTAAGCCATGGCTGGGGTTTATTGTGCATTCAGGATGGGTAAGAGGAGGGGGAAAAGTGTCTAAGGCTGAAGAGAGTATAGTGTTATAAGAAGAAACTGCTTCATCAACAGATTCAGACAAAGTTGTGGAGGAAAGGAGGGATGAAACAGCAGTGGAAAAGTTGCAAGGGTCAACAGCTTGGAGATTCCTAAAGGTGTAAATGGTGACTGGATGAGTCTGTGGGGGAGGGTGGTTTAATGTGAAAGTTATCAGGTGATGGTCTGAGATTGGAAGAACTAAGTGGCGAAGTCTGAGAGACAGCAGTTGGAAGCAAAGTCAGTGGCCATGCTGGTAAGTAGAGGTGGCAGAGCAGAGTCGGAGATCAAATGAAGAAATTAAAGAAAGAAGTTTTGAGGCATAAAAATTAGAGATGTCATCAACATGAAGGTTAAAGTCACCAAGGATAAGGGAAGGGAAAGATGGGTCAATGAAGATGGAAAGCCAGGAATCAAAGTCGTGAGAAAGGAGGAAGGAGATTTATAGAGGATCGAAAGATGACAGCTACCCAGAGAGGTAGTGGAGTGAATAGGCGGATGGAATGGGCTTCAAAGGAAAAAAAAAGAGTGGGATTGAGGTGGGAGAAGGGGTTGAAATCTGCAGAAGAGGAGGGATCGGCCCTGTCCATGATGCTTTTTAATATTTACATCCCTGGGGGGAGTTGTAAATTCTTTGGCGTACTCTTGAAGACTTACGCAGAAGGCATCCAATGATACAGACCCTTCAGTCACCTTATCTGTAATAACGAATTATATGAGAGAGGTAGGAAAATTGGTGCAAGAAAATAACTGATGTTGAACTTGAAAAATAATTAAGTAGTTTAGATAAGGAAAAATGGCATTCAAATAGATTTAGATAGTCTCATTTTAAATTATCAGGTTTATCCCTTCCTACCAGCAGCTCATAACCTTGATTTTATTACTGATGCAACTTTTACCATGTGGCCACAATTTAGTAGAATCTTAAAATCTGCTTTTGTATAGATTAAGACTTTAGCAGAGACTTAAATATTTACCAAGTAAGGAAAATTTCTGTACAGTGATGCAGGCTTTGGTATTGATGTTATTAGATTATTGTAATACACTTTATATTGGTTTACCCAAGGGGCATTTGTAGGCATTGCAATTAGTTCAAAATGACTCAGTGTCTTTGATAACAGGATATCAGATGGGGCGTATATTACCCCACAATTAAAAGTTTTTGTTATGCTCAGGCTTGTGAACCCTTGGGCCATCGGGAGGATGGTATACCTTAGGAGGAAGATCCATAGGTTCTCCCGTCGGGTGGCGAGGCAGTAACAGAAGACATGACCAGCTGACCCTCGGCACTGGAGACAGAGGCGACTGTGGAAGCAGACGAAGAGTCGTGACGTCGAGGAAAGGAACCGTGTCTTCGCCACTGGAAGCCCGCGGTCCCCCCAGGAGGAGCCCGTAGGGACCCGGACCACTGGGAATTAGGTGGACCTTTGAGAGGTCAAGGAGTCGAGCGTTCGGTGCAAGGGCTAACTGGAGCTTCACCCCTGGAAGCCCGTGGTCCCCCCGGGAGGAGCCCGTGGAGACCCAGGCCGCTGGGACTTAGGTGGGCCCTTGGAGACGATGGTCAAGAAGAAGTCCAAGGTCAAGTGCCAGAGGGTCGTCGCTTACCAGTCCGAGGTCACACACCGGGATCGCCGCTTGCCAGTATGAAGTCATACACCAGGAATCACCGCTTGCCAGTTCGAAGTCAGGAACCAGGAATCACCGCTAGCCAATCCGAAGTCAGGAACCAGGAACACCAAGACAAGACAGGAACAAGGATCTGGGACCCGGACCACTGGGAATTAGGTGGACCTTTGAGAGGTCAAGGAGTCGAGCGTTCGGTGCAAGGGCTGACTGGAGCTTTACCCCTGGAAGCCCGCGGTCCCCCCGGGAGGAGCCCTTGGAGACCCAGGCCGCTGGGACTTAGGTGGGCCCTTGGAGACGATGGTCAAGAAGAAGTCCAAGGTCAAGTGCCAGAGGGTCGTCGCTTACCAGTCTGAGGTCACACACCGGGATCGCCGCTTGCCAGTATGAAGTCATACACCAGGAATCACCGCTTGCCAGTTCGAAGTCAGGAACCAGGAATCACCGCTAGCCAATCCGAAGTCAGGAACCAGGAACACCAAGACAAGACAGGAACAAGGATCTGAAGTAGAAGAACTCACCGAAGCAAGCAGACCTGACTAACCCAAAAGTTGCCAAGTCAAGGAATGAGCAGAGGAAGCCTCCTTTTATACTTCCTCTGCTGTGGCTCATTGAAGACAGCTGGAAGTAGTTAAAAGGATCAGGTCCCTTTAAATCTAGTGAGGAGGCGCGGCCTCGCGCCTAAGATGGTGGCGGCCATCTTGGATTCTGGCCACGGGGGAGAAGTGCAGGAGGAGCAGGGACAGCTCCCAGCCCTGTGGTCACCCCGGGGGCCTGCACCGACGCGCAGGAACAACGGCACTGAACCATGGCTCTACACCTGGTGCTTGCCGCGGTGGGTCGCCGTCGTGGTCAGGTAGGGGAGCATGCTGGAAGGCCATGATAACACCAGAGGCTTCAAGAGGGAAACATGGAACATGTTGTGTATCTTGAGAGAAGGTGGAAGACGGAGCTGATATGAAACGGCACCAACCTGTCGGATGATAGGTAATGGCCCAATAAATCGCGGGGCCAGTCGCACTGATGGCAGGTTCAGGCGGATGAACTGTGTGCTCAGCCATACCTTTTGGCCCGGCCTGAGAGGCGGGTATGGTCTTCTTCGCTGATCGGCATACCTTTTTGCTGCCTGACTGGCTTTGATAAGTGCGCGTTGTTTGGAGGTCCACAGGCGGTGTAACTCGTCTGCCGAGAGTTGAGCTACCAGGGATGTAACTGAAATGGGAACTGGCAGCGGCAGGCATGGCTGCTTCCCATACACTATCTGGAATGGCGAGGATCCGGTAGTCATGGAGAGATGAGAATTAAGTGCAAATTCTGCCCAGGGTAGCAGGCTAGCCCAGTCATCCTGTTTCTCATTGACGTAAATACGGAGGAACTGCTTTAAGGTTTGGTTCGTCCTCTCCGCAAGGCCATTGGTCTGTGGGTGGTAAGCAGACGTATAGTCTAAGGTAACGTCGAACTTCTGGCAGAGGGCCCTCCAAAACCTGGCAGTAAATTGAGGCTCTCGATCTGAAAGGATACTTCTAGGTAGGCCATTTAGTCTGAAGATGTGCTGGGCGAACAGCAGGGCCAGCTGTGGTGCGGACGGCAATCCTAGGAGCGGCACAAAGTGTGCCATTTTACTAAACCGGTCGACGACCACCCATATGGCCGTGTTGCCACTGGATGGTGGCATATCGATCACGAAGTCGGTTGCAACATGAGTCCACGGTTCCGAAGGCGCTGGTAAAGGCTGAAGCAAGCCCGGGGTTGAACCGGGGAATCCTCTAGTGGCACGCACATGACTGGCAGGACTCTACGTAAGCCTGGATGTCTTTGTTGACCTTTGGCCACCAGTAGTATCGGCGCAGGGTCTGTAAGGTCTGGGATTGTCCTGGATGACCGGAACAATGGGAATCGTGAGCTCACGCCAGGACTTGTTTCCGCAAGTGCAGCGGGACCAGAGTATTCCCGGGAGGGATGGTCGTGGTGGCAGACAGAAGGATGCGTGACGGCTCGATGATGAACTGCGGTTCATCAGAATTCTCCGAAGACTGGAATACACATGACCGGGCGTCGGCCTTGATATTCTTCCCGGCAGGTCTGTAACGGAGAATAAAATTAAATCGGGTGAAGAACAGGGCCCAACGTGCCTGCCGTGGGTTGAGTCATTGTGCCTGATGCAGGTACTCTAGGTTTTTATGGTCTGTGTAGACCGTAAACTGGTGTTGTGTCCCCTCTAGCCAGGGGCGCCACTCTTCCAAGGCTACCTTAATAGCTAAGAGCTCCTTGTCGCCTATGGCGTAGTTCCTCTCTGCTGGAGAGAATTGACGGGAGAGGAAGGCACACGGACGCAACTTATGACCTTCGGAAGTCTGGCTCAGAACGGCCCCTACGTCTTCTGAGGACGCGTCCACCTCGATGACAAACGGACCCTGTGGAGCCGGATGCCGAGGCACAGTTGTTGCAGGAACGACTCCTTGAGGCGACGAAAGGCGGCCTCCGCTTCCGGAGGCCAATTCTTGGGGTCCGCGCCTTTCCGGGTCAGGGCTATCATCGGGGCAACGATGGACGCATAGTGAGGAATAAAAGATCGATAGTAGTTTGCGAAGCCCAAAAACCTTTGGAGTGCTTTTAGTCCTGATGGCTATGGCCATTCCCGAATGGCTTTCAGCTTCTGGGGGTCCATACGGAATCCCTCACTGGAGACTATGTACCCCAGAAAGGGAAGGGTCTCCTACTCAAAAAGGCACTTTTCAAGCTTCGCATACAATTTATGTTCTCTGAGGAGTTGCAAAACTTGGACGACGTGCTGACAGTGAGCAGTCAGAGTATCTGAGAATATCAAAATGTCGTCCAAGTATACGACCACACACTGATACAAGAGATCGCGGAGCATCTCATTCATGGTGTTCTGGAACACCGCTGGAGCATTACAAAGCCCGAACGGCATCACTAAATACTCATAGTGGCCGTCTCGAGTGTTGAAGGCCGTCTTCCATTCATCACCCTCCTTGATGCGGATCAGATTGTAGGTTCCTCAGAAATCCAACTTGGAGAAGATCCTCACACCTTTCAGCCAATCGAAGAGCTCAGAGATGAAGGGCAAGGGGTAACGGTCCTTGACCGTTATGGCATTCAGGCCCTGGTAGTCAATGCAAGGGTGAAGGCTTCCGTCCTTCTTTCTGATGAAGAAGAACCCAGCCCCTGCTGGGGACCTTGACTTCTGAATGAAGCCCCTCTCCAGGTTCTCTTTGATGTACTCTGTCATGGCCTGCGTCTCTGCAGGCGAGAGGGCATAGGCGCGCCCCCGAGGAGGCTCAGTGCCAGGGAGGAGGTTGATGGCGCAATCGAACGATCGATGGGGTGGAAGTATCTCGGCTCTTTGTTTTGAGAACACATCCGCGTACGAGGCATAGGGGGCCGGCAGGCCTGGAAGACTGGTGGAGGTAATGGAACATGAGACTGGGATCACTGTTTGGAGGCAATTGCCATGACAGTTTGGCCCCAGTGAGATAGTTGCAGTGTCTTCCAGTTGAACTGGGGAGCGTGCTCTTGGAGCCAGGGAAGGCCCAGGATGACCGGATGTATGGAATACTCCAAAACATAGAACGGCATCTGCTCTTGATGAAGGACCCCAGATCTCAGCTGGACGGGAACCGTGGTGTGTGTCACACGTTCCGGAAGAGGTTTCCCTTGGATCGAGGAGATGACCAAAGGAACTGGAAGACGAACTTGTGGGATCTTTAAGTGTTCCACCAGGTTTTTCACAATGAAATTGCTGCCGGCGCTGAAGTCCACCAGGGCTAACGTGTGGAACTCCCCATCCGTAGAGGTTAACGCCACTGGCAGTGTTAGTGGAGGTGCAGGTGAAGTACGGCCCAGGAAGAGACCTCCTTCAGGTCCTAGGCCCGGGAGTTTCCTGACCGCGTTGGGCATGCGGCTATTTGATGGCCGGCTGCTCCACAGTAAAAACAAAGTCCTTCCTTCATTCGCCGCCGGTGCTCTTGTGGAGAGACGCTCCCATGGCCCAACTCCATGGGCTCCTCGGCGGGTGTTCGAAGGACTCCTGATGCGCCCTTGGGGGAAGGCGAGGGCCTTCTCGCTGCCTTTACTTCTGGAAGGCGAAACCGCATACGAAGATCCACTCGATTGGCTAATTCTATCATGCCATCGAGGTCGTCCGGAAGTTCCTTCTCTGCTAATTCATTCTGGAGGCGCGAGGCTAGCCCTTCCAAGAAGATCCCATGAAGGCAATCCTCTCTCCAATTTAGCTCTGCGGCTAGGGTGCAGAATTCTGTTGCATATTCGGCCACTGTCTGAGTACCCTGTCGCAACCAAAGCAATTCCAAGACCGCAGTGGGTTTACGGACAGGC
Source organism: Rhinatrema bivittatum (assembly GCF_901001135.1). NCBI lineage: Eukaryota > Metazoa > Chordata > Amphibia > Gymnophiona > Rhinatrematidae > Rhinatrema > Rhinatrema bivittatum. The sequence continues at coordinate 662,406,215 of NC_042615.1, forward strand.
TCATCAAATATCTGTCTGAAAGCGGATAGAAACTGGTTCAAGTTTCCAAACACCGGGTCTCTTCTCTCCCATAGGTGAGAGGCCCAGATCAAAGGCTTCCTGTTGAGCAGGGACATAATGTAGCTGGTTTTGACCAGGTCACTAGGAAATTGAGCAGGCAACAAGGAAAAATGGACTTGACACTGGCCAAGGAATCCCCGACACAACTTCGCGTCTCCCGCGTATCGAGAGGGTGCCGGGAGTTGTGTGGGAGTTGCTTGTCCAAGACTGCCCACGGTGGCCTGCACGGGGCCCTGAGGAGTAGAGCAGCCCCCCGGAGCCACAGGCGGGGACATCAGAGTGGGGTTCATGGTCCCTAACGCTTCAATGCGTTGGTTCAGGCCCTTCACTGCAGAGACAAGGGCATCCAGGGTCTTTTGTTGGTCCATCAGGTGCTGGGCCATTCCCGGAATGGCCTGGTGGGCTGGATATCTCCGCCGGGTTCATGGACTTGGCAATCTGTTATGCTCAGGCTTGTGAACCCTTGGGCCAACGGGAGGATGGTATACCTTAGGAGGAAGATCCGTAGGTTCTCCCATCAGGTGGCGAGGCAGGAACAGAAGACGTGACCAGCTGGCCCTCGGCACTGGAGACAGAGGCGACTGTGGAAGCAGACGAAGAGTCGTGACGTCAAGGAAAGGAACTATGTCTTCGCCACTGGAAGCCCGCGGTCCCCCCAGGAGGAGCCCGTAGGGACCCGGACCGCTGGGTCTTAGGTGGACCTTTGAGAGGTCAAGGAGTCGAGCGTTCGGTGCAAGGGCTGACTGGAGCTTCACCCCTGGAAACCCGCGGTCCCCCCAGGAGGAGCCTATGGGGATCCGGGCCGCTGGAACTTAGGTGGGCCCTTGGAGACGATGGTCAAGAAGAAGTCCAAGGTCAAGTGCCAGAGGGTCGTCGCTTACCAGTCCGAGGTCACACACCAAGGGATCGTCGCTTGCCAGTCCGAAGTCACACACCAGGAATCATCGCTTGCCAGTCCGAAGTCACACAGCAGGAATCACTGCTAGCCAATCCGAAGTCAGGAACCAGGAATCACCGCTAGCCAATCCGAAGTCAGGAACCAGGAACAGCAAGACAAGACAGGAACAAGGATCCGAAGTAGAAGAACTCACCGAAGCAAGCAGACCTGACTAACCCAAAAGTTGCCAAGTCAAGGAATGAGCAGAGGAAGCCTCCTTTTATACTTCCTCTGCTCTGGCTCATTGAAGACAGCTGGAAGTAGTTAAAGGGATCAGGTCCCTTTAAATCTAGTGAGGAGGCGCGGCCTCGCGCCTAAGATGGTGGCGGCCATCTTGGATTCCGGCCGCTGGGGAGAAGCTGTTAGATGCCGCGCAGGAGGAGCAGGGACGGCTCCCAGCCCTATGGTCACCCCGGGGGCCCGCACCGACGAGCGGGAACAACGGCACCGGACCATGGCTCTATACCTGGTGCTTGCCGCGGTGGGTCGCCGTCGCGGTCAGGTAGGGGGGCGAACCTGCGGACGGCCGCAGGCGCAGAACACAACAGTTTTGCATTGGCTCCCAGTCATATGGAGAACAAAATATAAAATATTGATAATATCATATAAAGTATTACAAGAACATGATCCTCGTTATTTAAAGGATATTATACAATTTTATCATTCTGTAAAACCATTGCAATCTGTGTCCAAAAAGCACCTGACAATTCCAATTCTTATGGTTGCAGATTAATCAAAATCTGCCTTTTCCATGCTAGGTCCCTAAGAAGTAGATTTTATGAGCCGCACACGGGCGCACGCACATGGATGCAACAATTTTAATCACAAAACAAAGGAGAGAGGAGACTCAACTCACTCAGTAAATCTAACGAACAATTTATCAAAAGATTTTTATACAACAATTAATTACCCAACAAATGACAATATCATCAAGATTGTTGCTCTAATGGTATAATCTGCAGCCTCTCGCCACGCAATGGGCCGCAGGCTGTTAACAGCTTACAGAGCTTCCTTTTTATAATCATTTATTGTCATTTGTCCACCCACCAAATACCTTTATTCAAACCAATTCTATAACCATATAAATTTTTAAATTTTTGAATATTCAACCTTACTTAGAACTAAACGTTCTTTAAATGTCAAATTCAAAAAATTGAATACTTAGCCGTAAATGTTTTCAATCAAGCAGCTACAGTGCATCGCTGTTCAACCATCCCAACATGAATCCCAACATGAATCATGTTTCAACATGATTCATGTTGGGATGGTTAAATTGAACAGCGATGCACTGTAGCTGCTTGATTGAAAACATTTACGGCTAAGTATTCTATTTTTTGAATTTGACATATAAAGAACGTTTATTTCTAAGTAAGGTTGAATATTCAAAAATTTAAAAATTTATATGGTTATAGAATTGGTTTGAATAAAGGTATTTGGTGGGTGGACAAATGACAATAAATGATTATAAAAAGGAAGCTCTGTAAGCTGATAACAGCCTGCGGCCCATTGCGTGGCGAGAGGCTGCAGATTATACCATTAGAGCAACAATCTTGATGATATTGTCATTTGTTGGGTAATTAATTGTTGTATAAAAATCTTTTGATAAATTGTTCATTAGATTTACTGAGTGAGTTGAGTCTCCTCTCTCCTTTGTTTGTGATTAATTCAGGAGAGGTAGTTGCTTGCAACAATTTTAAAACATAATACGCATATATGCATGTGTGTTTTAAAATCGGCTATTCACACGGACATGTGCGCACAATTTTATATTGTCGTGCGATCGTGCGTGCAATTGCCGTCGTGCTCGTGTAAGTGGGGGCATTTTACTAGACACACGCCCTGAGGCAATTATCTCTATTCCCAGTTTGTCCCCAGTTTGCCGCAGTAAAGGAAAGGATTTCCTAACACGCCTAGCTAACTAGCCTCTCTTTTACCCTATTAGGCCCGAGCCTGATAACCCCACTGACTACCCTATTTTTCTTTGCTTTACAACTTATATGTCGCCCACAGCAGAAATAAAGTTATGTGGTAAGGGACCCTAGTATGTAATTGTGCATGTAATGACATAGACACAGACTTCATTGTGCAGTTCCGGCCTGCCCAATGCCCACACGCCGCTCCTTTTGGAAAAAATTATTTTTGTGTGCTTGCCTGTGTGGGTCTTAAAATCCGCAAGTCACATGCATATCTCCCAACTTTGGCGCATGTAGGGCTTTTAAAATTGACCAGAAATAGCAATAGAGTAATATTATATGGTTGCTTAATATGCATGCTTTTAACTTTAACCCACCTAGAACAATTGCTGTTGCAGTAGACAGGCTATACATTTTTAAATGAATTAAATATTTGTACAAAGATAAAAAATGTTGTGATTATATTTTCCAAAAATGTGAGGAGTACATCACCTTTAATAATCAAAATTCTCCAATATTGTTTTGGGAAATGATTAAAGTAGTTTTATAACAGCCTATATAGTGTAAAGGAACAAAAGGATATAGCAAGACAGATTTTAGTTCTGGAAACATAGGATAAAGCCAATTATGGAATGGTTTCTTCTAACAGAAATAAAGCAAAATTGCTAGACTTTCAGACTGCATTAAATATCTTAATATGTCAGAGTACAAAAAAAAGATTTGCAATATTATCAATATAAAATGTTTGCATATGAAAATAATTCAGAGAGGATGTTGGCTAATGTAACTAGGTCTTGGATGAGTCCCAAATATATTAAGGCCTTAAAAAATGGAAAAGTCAATATTGTGAATTCAAATGAGAATTGAGAAATGTTCAGGCTATTTTATGAGGGTCTTTACAAGACTGAGCCAGTAGATCAAGCTGAGCTACAAAATTACCTGAATGTCTTTAACTTGCCTAGGATCACAGATGAGCAACTGTAAAAGTTAAATGCTTCTATTAGATCAGAGGAGCTACAATATGGGATTACTCAGGCCAAAATGAACAAAGTGCCTGGATCAAATCGACTTCCAGGAGAATTTTACAAAATATTTATTAGCAAGTTTATTTCCCTTTAGGAAGTATATATGAGGAATTTATCCCCAATGAAAATGTTCATATGGTGCAAACAAGGCAATAAGTGCTTTCAAAGCCTAAATTTTCAAAGTGCTGCCCACGCAAAATTGTTGTCTTACGCACGTTTGTAATGCCGGCGCATGTGCATGTAATTTTGCGTAGCCGGTAGTTGTGCATGTCAAAAAGGGACCTGTCTGGGGGAACACTAGACCTATGTGCATTTGACATATTTTATAAGGGACGTGCATATAAGGGACATGTGTATATTTGCTACTGCATGTATACAGGAGCGAGTGCTAACTTTCTGGTTTGCTCGGGTGTTTTCTATTGGTTTGGCTGCTTGCTCTGGGTCACTGGTTGCAGGAGCAAGGCAGAAGGTGGGAGGGAGTGTTTCTGGGACTTACTGGTGCTAATTGGGAAAGTGTCAGCTAATAGCACATGGCTAGCAGGTTTACAATGTGGGTTTTAAAGGGCTAAGGAAGGGAATCTGATTTTCATGTATGCACTGGTACTTTAAGTATAACAGAGGGAAGAGACAGGAACAGGAGGTAAGAAATAAGTATTGTACCAACTGCTATTGAGGGGGATATTCATATTTTGTGTTTCTTTTCAACATTATGATTACAATAGATGCATGGGTACTGAGATCAATACAGCTCAGAAGAAAAAGAAAGAAGAGAAGAAGAATGCAGAAGAGGAGGTACCCCTTACACAGAGTTTACAGGACTCGGGCAAAGTTTCTGGATCTGTCCGAGGAGGAAGTAATGTGCAGGTTCAGATTTAACAAGGAAACCATACTGTACTTATGCCAACTGTTACGAGCCTGAACTGCAATCTACCATCCAAAGGGGCTATGCCTTGCCAATACACATCAAGGTCACTATCACCCTGGCCTTTTTTGTCATGGGCACCTTCCAAACCCCTCTAGAGATCACATCTTGAATCACTCAGTCTGCCACCTCAAGATGTCTACAGCAAGTCCTGGCTGCCTTGCTCAGGAAAACCCAGCACTTTATCTTCTTCCCCTCCTGAGGAAGGCCATCAAGAGAATGCATAAGAGGAGAAAGAGCATCTGACTCAGGATGAATTGCAGGAAATATATTGCTTGAGTAAAAGGCAGGCTATACAACAAAGGAGCACTCTCATTGAAAGATATTTCAGAAAGTGATAATGCATTTATTTACAAAAAAGTGCAGCAAAATAAAGGATAACAAAGTAAAGCATCACTTCCTTGGCAGCCTCTTTTTCTGGCTTCAGGAAGCTTAGGCTGCCCCAACCTGGAGCTCCTGCGCGTGGACTCCTGCCACTGCTCTCGCTGTCCTCAGAGGGCAAAAGAGGTTGTGGTAGTTCAGGTTCATGGCTGCAGGAAGATACAGCCGGAGGCAGCAGTGGCTGTGGTGGTGCTAGTGGTGAAAGCTTGACAGGTTATGCAGGCAGGGGTGCTACTTGCGGAGGTGCTATCCAAGGATAGCCTGGTGCAGGTTGAGGTGCAGGTGGCTGGGGCACAGTGGAATCTTCAGCTCGGGCAGGTGCCATCCATGGGTATGGTGGCCCATAAGGTGGAGGGTCCTGCATCCAGGGCACCATAAAAGACCATGGAGCCACTAGTGGCTATGGCTACAAGGGGGGCATCTGCTGCAGCATCTCTCTCCACATTGAAGTTTGCTCATCTGTTGCCTGGCAAAGGTCCCATTTGCCTGCTGAATCCCCTGCCCTTCCTCCCTGATGGCATCATGAAGGCCTTGTGCTTCCTCCCTGATGGTATCACGGAGGCCTTCTGCTTCCTGCCTCACCACATCATGCAAGCCTGAGATAACCTTCAAGAGGCTTGTGCTTTTCTGTATTATCTGCCTCTCAGCCTGACTGGCAACCATTTTAGGTTCGGGCTGTTCAGATGCACTGCTGTCCTGTGGGTGAGCTTGTAGTAGATCAGCCAGTGTGTCCTCCAGCTCCTCTTCCTGACGCTGCTGCTCCTCTTCCTTCTCAGGCTGTTGCAGCTCCTCACAGGCTCCCTCTCCCTCCTCTGAGTTGTCAGGGATTACCTACAGGTGCCGGTACTGCCTTTGGGGCTGTCTAGGTGCAGGTCCTGCTTGCTCATCTTCTGGCTCCTCTAGAAAAAGAAATAGGTAAATGTCAAACACTGCATTCGGTGTTTTGTATACTTTGATTCATATGCCCTGCATGCTCCACTAGATAGGCCTAATTATTAGTCCTTTGGTACAGAGCTATAAATACCATAGCATTCAATATTGCCCCTACCCTGATTTACACTCCAGGTGGGAGTCCCTGAGGCAGAAGAAGGGCTTAATCCAGGCTGCAGAGCGCTTGGGTATTATGAATTTCTAAGAAGACAGAGCTTAAGTGTGCTCTACATATTTGGGTCACAGTCTACCACTGACATAAAGACAAGGCCCTGTCTTTTTAAGAGTAATGAAAGGGGAGGGAAGCAGAGAAAGTCACAAAGACACCCCAAATGTAATTTCCACTGCTGGGACACAAGACACAGTCAGGATGGACTTCTGGAGTCACCGTGTAGGACAGTTACTTGGTGAGGGATGCATTCACTGTTAGCTGATCCCACCCCACACCATGGAGGCTAAACAATTGCACATCCCAAGCCTTGAGGAACACATGGTTAGGAGATAGAAAACCAATACATCCTAACTTGTTTAAATCTTGGGGCCCTGCTTGTACCTGCACACATATTTTACACACTCATGCTTTAAACACCCATCCTGTTTTTGCATGTTGCTTTGTAAGGATGCCTTTTCCCTTAAATTGTAGGTAAGCACAGTAAAGACACACAATAGATGTTACTTCTGCCATTGGTATAGCAGGTTATTTTTGTGCCCACATATGTTTGCTATCCCTTGGGGAACATTGATGGGGAAACTGACAGAGGAGATAGCCCCAACAAAGAACATTCCTTATGCTCCTTAATATTCAGGCTATGCAACAATGCATTAAACATTTTGCCATTAAAAAAACAAAACAATTGTATTATAGCTGACAGCATATCTTCGTACACAACAGAAAGACCACTGCACCGTTTCACATGATGAGTGAAATCAACAAAGCCGCAGCAGATATAAGGAGTATGCTGTCTTTTTTTTATTTATATTTTATTAATTTATATAATTATCATGACATATACAGTCATAAACAATTCAGATATCTATTGACATAAAGATACATCACTATTATCAATCGACTTTCGTCTTAACAAGGGAAAAATATTTGAACTTAGATATCTTAGTTACCATGAAATCTAACAGATATCCAACTTCCAATATGGAGCAAATTTAAGGAAATATGTTAAACAAAAATTGAAAGTGTAAGCTTCTCATCTTTCTAAAATCGACAACTAATTCTCAATCGACTTTATTCCCCAATATCTTTTTTGCTTCTAAAAAAGATTTCAGATCGTCTGGCTCATAATATATATACCTATTATTTTCATACCTAACTAAGCATTTGCATGGATATCTAACTAACAAATGGGCTCCCACGTGTTCAGCAAGTGCTTTCATGTCTAAAACCTGCTTCCGTCTAATTTGTGTCGCTCTTGTTATGTCTGGAAAAATCCAGATTTGATGATCATGAAATTTTACTAATCTATTTCTAAGGAACAATCTTAGAACAGTATCCCTATCGGAGGGGAATACAAATTTATCCAAGGCCATCCCTTTTTTTTTCTATCGCATCTTCATTAGAAGATTCTAATACCTGAGATATGTCCAAAGGAGATATCTGTTCCTCCAATAAGTTAGTTGATTTTATAAAGTATATCTTAGAAATAGGAGGGGAGGCTTCTGATGGAATTTTTAGAACTTCTGACATATACTTCTTGAACTGGTCCTGCAATGAGGAAAATCGAATTAATGGAAAGTTGATGACCCTTAAATTTAGATACCTCGCCTCATTTTCTAATCTCTCTTGGTTTCTAATTTGTATCTTTTCCCCCTGAATTAAATTAACTTGTATCTTTTGTATTTGAGACACCTTTTGTTCCATATCTACCAATTTTTCATTATATTTCTTTACTTTTTCCTCACTAAGCTCGACTCGCTGGTTCATCTGTAAGGTAATTATAGTTAGTTTTGAAATAGCATTTTCAAGCGTAACAATGGCTGTCTAAACTGAGTCCAAAGTTATTACAGATGCTTTCTCTAATTTCTTCATGGGGGATATTGAAGATGAGTCTATCAACCCAGAATTCACCACTTCTACAAGTGTACTGGGTTGTCCATCCAATCCTCCCTTCAAGGATCGATCTTCCCTCTCTACTGAAGACAAGTTGGAAGATTCTTCCAAAAGTCCAGTTGGAGTACTAGCAAGTGATGTTTTAATTTGTGACATATCCTGACAAGGAGGAGATGGAGTTGTCGGAGCTCCCGGACTTAGTGATATTGGTGAAGCTGGCAGATCTATCCCAGGCTCCTCTGGGTGGCCTGCAGCGCTTCTCTCGGGAGATTTTTCCGAAGCTGATCTGAAAAATTTCTCAATTTTCCCTTGGGTTGGGGGTGTCAAGGGAGTTGCAGCCACCATCTCCCTTAATCACCCTTTCCTTTTGGTATGAGGCATTGATTTAAAGCAATATACTTTAAAAATTGAGAAAAATATCAGCACTTTCTCTAATAATGTTCAGTTGGATACTGCTTCAGAATGCCTGATTACCCTAGTCAACTACCGCATTTACCTAGCATACTATAAAAACATACTAAATAAGACCAAATGAGAATACTACAGCAAAAAAATTCAAAAATGTTCCCGTAATCCCAAAACACTATTTGATATTGTGAACAAGCTAATCATGGATACCAACCCAACTTCTACCTTCTCAAGCTCCAACTGTTGCGGTCCATGGCCGAGCCCCGGTCCCTCCACCTACCTCGGGGATGGCCCGGGCCGTTTCGAGGCCTCCTCGGGCCTGCATGGCCTCCAGCGCGTCTCTCCCTCCTCGGGAGAGACGCCAATGATCCGCCGCGGCTGGCCTCGCCCCCTAGACGCGCACGCGAGGAGGAGTCCCTCTTAAAGGGACCAGCGTGGGAAAACCCTAGCCCTGCATCGGATGACGTCAGATGCTATCAGGGTATTTAAACCCTGCTTCTGGACATCTTCAGTGCCTTGCAACGAGGTTCTCTCAGTCTTCTGAGCTACTAGTTGCTGCGTCCGGATCTTGGATCACTTCTTCAGACTTCTGGCTTCTGACCCAGCTTCGTCTCCTGCCTTCGTCTTTAGCTTCCACCCCTGGTTTTGGTTTGACTTCTGACTTTCGACCCGGCTCCATCCTACGACTGATTCCAGCTTCCGCCCCTGGCTTTGGCTTCGTACCTCTGGCTTCTGACCCGGCTTCGTTCTTGGACTCCGTCTTCGGCCTCTTCCACCTCCTCAGGGATCCGGTACCTGCTGGTCGGAGGATTCTCCTAAGTCCCAGCGGCTCGGGCTCTCACAGGCTCCTCCCGGGGGAGCCGCAGGCTTCCAAGGGTGAAGATTCTTCCAGCCTCCTAGGCCCAGTTGGCCTCATTGTCCACCTCTTCGGCCTCTGCCCAGATCCTTGGTCGCATAGGGTCCCGCCTAAGTCCAAGAGGTCTGGGTTCCTACGGGCTCCTCCTGGGGGGACTGTGGACTTCCAGTGGTGAAGTCTTCTCTGCAGTATCTTCAGGACCGCCTCCCAGCTGAGACGCTTCCTGTGGGGTTCCACAGTATACCTTCTACAGTCTCAACCGGCTCAAGGGTCCACAACCGTAACACCAACTTGTGCCACGACTTACCCAACTTCTTCAAACAAAAAATCTGCAAAATAACAGAGAACCTAAACATCATACCGCAAAAAACCTTCTCAGCCATCATCAAAACACCGCACCTTGGTCTACATTTGAAATTATCTCCTGCACTGAAGTGGAGAATCTAATTAAAACACTAAAACCCGCCAACCACGATCTCGACAAAATACCTACTCACACCCTAAAAGAAATCACACAAACCATCTCACCAACACTAGCAACGATCATCAACAAATCACTGGAAGAAGGAACCCTACCCGACATTCTAAAACTAGCCATAATTAAACCTATACTAAAAAAAAAAGAACCTTGACCCATCTGAACTTAACAACTACCGTCCAATTTCCAATTTATCATTTCTTGCCAAATTAACTGAAAAAGCAGTTCTCAAACAACTTAACCAGCACCTAGAAAAGGATGACATCCTCTACCCAACACAACATGGTTTCCGAAAACATTTCAGTACTGAGACCCTTCTCCTTACCCTATCTGACACGGTTATAAGGGGCTTTGACAAAGGCCAAAGCTTCCTTCTTATACTACTTGACCTGTCTGCAGCCTTTGACACAGTCGACCACAAAAGCTTAATCAGTATACTCTCCGAAATAGGACTCATGGAAACAACACTGAAATGGTTCACCTCCTTCTTAAGCAACAGATCTTATCAGGTAAACATCAATAACAACAATTCCGATTCAACCACACTTGACACAGATGTTCCCCAAGGTTCGGCATTGTCAGCCACACTGTCAAACATCTATTTCCTTCCACTATGTCAATTTCTCTCAAGTCTCAGCATTACATACTTTATGTATGCTGACATTCAACTACTAATACCCGTTACTGACACACTAGAAACTACCCTCAAGCTATCTACCACATACCTAAACTCCATCAAACAACTCCTAAACAACATGAAACTCTGCCTAAACATGGATAAAATGGAATACATCCTACTGGAATGAAAAACCACAATAAACAACACAACGAATACCAGCAACAACAATACCTGCATCAAAATAAATGATAAAGTGAAAGATCTTGGGATCTAGATTGATCCAGAACTTAATCTAAAAAAACAAACATTTCCGGGGGGGGCAATATGGCGGCGTAATCGGACGCATAAACGCTGAGCTCTGAGGTTTGGAGAAATTTCTTGCAAAGATGCCGGCGAAACGAAAGGGCAAGCTCCGTGTCTTTCCCTCAGACACGGAGCTAATGGCCGCTCAACGTTTAATCACCTCTTATGCGTCCTTGAAGGAACCTGAAGAAGGGGGAGCAGACTCCATTGAGGGAGCTATCGAGGAAGCGCTAGCCTCTCCAGGAGATGTTACTCTTAGCCCCCCTGTTCCGAGGAAACCCGAGATAGCCTTCTCCCCGATCCGCCCGGAGACCGCCGAGTCGCAGGCACATGACGTGGCACTGGACAGCCCGGCGCAGGGAGGTCAGAGGGCGGTGGATGCCGAGACGCCGAAACAAGACTCTGAAGTCCTCGGAACATCAGGGGTAGAAAGTTTGGTTATGCCCCCCGTATCGACTCCAATTGGAAATGAAGACAAAGGAAACTTGTTTGAAGCGGCTCTGGCACCATCAAGGGAGAGTCAACCAGGCGGAATATCACCGGTATTGAAATCGGGTGAGTTTTTAAGACCCCGTTTTCAAATGCCTACTAAACCTGAGAAAATAACTTTAGAAGCTATCTGGGACATTTTGGCTGCGCTAGTGAATGTGATTGGAAACTTTCAGGAAAACTTGGAAAACGTAGAACAAAAAGTAGAGCTGTGTGAAAATCAACTAGAAGAAATCAAACCGAAACTCGTAGTTATGGAGACTGAGTTAAAGAAAAACCAGGAATGTAACGTTAAGATAATAAAGGATATTACTACTATCTCTAGGAGGTTGGAATCTATGGAAAACTTCTCTAGACATTTAAATCTGAGGTTCTTGAACTTCCCAAAAATTGTTGGTGAACTTCCATTTATTACGTTAAAAAAAATATTTTGTTGAAAATTTAAAATTTCAAGAAGGAGAAATTCCGCTAGTCAATAAATTATATTACTTGCCTGTTACAAACAGAAATAGAAATTTCTTGCAAAATGTAAATGTTGATGTTAATGAAGGAAATTTAACAAGATTTTTGGAGGACTCAACAATGGAGAACATAAGAACATAAGAAAATGCCATACTGGGTCAGACCAAGGGTCCATCAAGCCCAGCATCCTGTTTCCAACAGTGGCCAATCCAGGCCATAAGAACCTGGCAAGTACCCAAAAACTAAGTCTATTCCATGTAACCATTGCTAATGGCAGTGGCTATTCTCTAAGTGAACTTAATAGCAGGTAATGGACTTTTCCTCCAAGAACTTATCCAATCCTTTTTTAAACACAGCTATACTAACTGCACGAACCACATTCTCTGGCAACAAATTCCAGAGTTTAATTGTGCGTTGAGTAAAAAAGAACTTTCTCCGATTAGTTTTAAATGTGCCCCATGCTAACTTCATGGAGTGCCCCCTAGACTTTCTACTATCCGAAAGAGTAAATAACCGATTCACATCTACCCGTTCTAGACCTCTCATGATTTTAAACACCTCTATCATATCCCCCCTCAGTCGTCTCTTCTCCAAGCTGAAAAGTCCTAACCTCTTTAGTCTTTCCTCATAGGGGAGTTGTTCCATTCCCCTTATCATTTTGGTAGCCCTTCTCTGTACCGTCTCCATCGCAATTATATCTTTTTTGAGATGCGGCGACCAGCATTGTACACAGTATTCAAGGTGCGGTCTCACCATGGAGCGATACAGAGGCATTATGACATTTTCCATTTTATTCATCATTCCCTTTCTAATAATTCCCAACATTCTGTTTGCTTTTTTGACTGCCGCAGCATACTGCACCGACGATTTCAATGTGTTATCCACTATGACGCCTAGATCTCTTTCTTGGGTTGTAGCACCTAGTATGGAACCCAACATTGTGTAATTATAGCATGGGTGATTTTCCCTATATGCATTACCTTGCACTTATCCACATTAAATTTCATCTGCCATTTGGATGCCCAATTTTCCAGTCTCACAAGGTCTTCCTGCAATTTATCACAATCTGCTTGTGACTTAACTACTCTGAACAATTTTGTGTCATCTGCAAATTTGATTATCTCACTCGTCGTATTTCTTTCCAGATCATTTATAAATATAGGGGTAGATTTTAAAAGAAGCGCGATCAGCCTACTTTTGCTTGCGCATCAGACTCAAGCAAAAGTACGCTGGATTTTAGTAGATACGCGCGGAGCCGCGCGTATCCACTAAAATCCTGGATCGGCGCGCGCAAGGCTATCGATTTTGTATAGCCTGCGCGCGCCGAGCCGCGCTGCCTCCCCCCGTTCCCTCCAAGGCCGCTCCGAAATCGGAGCGGCCTCGGAGGGAACTTTCCTTTGCCCTCCCCTCACCTTACCCTCCCTTCCCCTACCTAACCCACCCACCCGGCCCTGTCTACACCCCCCCCCTTACCTTTGTCGGGGGATTTACGCCTCCCGGAGGGAGACGTAAATCCCCGCGCGCCAGCGGGCCTGCTGCGCGCCGGGCCGCGACCTGGGGGCGGGTACGGAGGGCGCGGCCACGCCCCCGGACCGCCCCGGGCCGTAGCCACGCCCCCGTACCCGCCCCCAAAACGCTGCCGACACGCCCCCGAAACGCCGCGACGACCGGGCCCGCCCCCGACACGCCCCCTCCGAAAACCCCGGGACGTACGCGAGTCCCGGGGTCTGCGCGCGCCGGTAGGCCTATGTAAAATAGGCTTACCGGCGCGCAGGGCCCTGCTCGCGTAAATCCGCCCGGTTTTGGGCGGATTTACGCGAGCAGGGCTCTGAAAATCCGCCCCATATTGAACAGTAAGGGTCCCAATACAGATCCCTGAGGCACTCCACTGTCCACTCCCTTCCACTGAGAAATTTGCCCATTTAATCCTACTCTGTTTCCTGTCTTTTAGCCAGTTTGCAATCCACGAATCCACAAATCCATGAATCCATGAAACAGCTACATTAATGGTATCCTTTGTTGTTGAAAAAGATCTCAATGAGATAATGAAACGTTACTTTAGAAATATCCAGACTCAATTTCATGGGGCACCAATACGGGTGTTCCCAGACTATGCACCAATTACACAGAATAGGAGACGTGAGTTTCTGGTAATGAGATCACAATTCTCCTTTGTTTTAAAATATCCATGCAAATGTATAGTTAAATCTGCGAAAGATGTCTACGCCTTTCAATATCCTGAACAGTTAAAATCCTTTCTCAACGCTAGGAGGGTAATAGTTCCCTCCTAAAATAAGCCTAAATTTGGAACAAGTAATATATAGGAACCTTATTACGTTAAGCTTGTTACATGCACGTAGTTTTTCAGTTTTGAAACTTCCCTGTCCCCTACCCTAAAATTTCTTATTGGAGGAATGCAAAGTGTAACTTGAGAAGTTTAAAATAATAGGTTTTGGTATTGGAAAATTGGAGATTTCTTTTCTTTCTTTATGTTATTATATTGTATTCTTTTACTGAAAGTAAGATAATTCTTGCTGTATTTGAAAAATGAAAAATAAAATAAAAAAAAAACCCAAAACCATTTCCATGAAGATAAAAGAAGGATTCAACAAACTGCTAACCTTAAAACGTCTTAAACCCCTCCTAAATCCACAAGACTTTAGAACTCACTGATATTCACGAGTTTTGACTACTGCAACTCCCTCCTATTAGGCCTTCCCAAATCTTCGAATCAACCACTTCAAATTCTGCAGAATGCAGCTGCAAGAACCCTATCCGGACATAGTAAATCCAAATGCATAACGCCTGTACTAAAAGCCCTACACTGGTTACCCATCGAAAAAAGTTCTATCCATATTACATAAATCAATCTACGGAAAAGAAATCGATTGGTTGAACAAAGCAATCCAAATATACACCCCACAACGCAACACAAGAGCAACCAATAAAGCATTACTAACAATACCCACACCCACCTCCGCCAGACTTACATCGGTCTGGGACAGAGCGTTCTCCCTTGCGGGACCACGCCTTTGGAACACCCTACCAGAAAGCATACGAAAACAAGGCAACATAAACATTTTCAGAAAACTCCTAAAAATCTGGCTCTTTAAACAAACATATAAAGACGGTATCGGATAAATACATTCCCTCTGATATAGATCTACCTTCCCCCATACCAAACTTGGACGTTCCTTCATGAATAGCGTTGATCTATAGCAATGAACTAAAGCAATAACTATATTAACTAAGTCTCTCTCAACTGTTAAATTAAATAGTCTCTGTCTCCACTCTACACCCCTCACACTACTATCCTCAGAATAATAAGCACCCCCCTGCTATTCCCCACCTTATAGCTTAATATCAATCTGATTTATCTTCCATTATTACCCTACTTCACATCCCTATGATCTCTTGTTTCTACGTTCCATATCATGCCCCACTTGAGGTAATAAGTTATAGAGATGTGAATCGGAACCGGAATCGGTTCGGATTCTGGTTCCAATTCACGTGGGTTTTTTTTCATCGGGCCCGATCGCGGTTTGTTTATTGGCTGCGCCCGAGCCGATAAACAAAAAACCCACCCCGACCCTTTAAAATGAATCCCTTTGCTTCCCCCACCCTCCCCGACCCCCCAAAAAAACATTTTACAGGTACCTGGTGGTCCAGTGGGGGTCCCGTGAGCGATCTCCCGCTCTCGGGCTGTCGGCTGCCACTAATAAAAATGGCGCCGATGGCCTTTGCCCTTACCATGTGACAGGGTATCCGTGCCATTGGCCAGCCCCTGTCACATGGAGGGAGCACTGGATGGCTGGCGCCATCTTTAAAAATGGCGCGGGCCATCCAGTGCTCCTACCATGTGACAGGGGCCGGCCAATTGCACGGATACCCTGTCACATGGTAAGGGCAAAGGGCCATTGGTGCCATTTTGATCCAGTGGGGGTCCCTGGAGCGATCTCCCGCTCCCGGGCCGTCGGCTGCCACTAATCAAGATGGCGCCGATGGCCCTTTGCCCTTACCATGTGACAGGGTATCCGTGCCATTGGCCGGACCCTGTCACATGGTAGGAGCACTGGATGGCCCACGCCATCTTGTGCTCCTACCATGTGACAGGGGCTGACCAATGGCACTGGTAGCCCCTGTGACATAGTAAGGGCAAAGGCTATCGGCGCCATTTTGATTACTGGCAGCCGATAGCCCGAGTGCAGGAGATAGCTCCCGGACCCCTGCTGGACCACCAGGGGCTTTTGGCAAGTCTTGGGGGACCCTCCTGACCCCCACAAGACCTGCCAAAAGTCCAGCGGGGGTCCGGGAGTGACCTCCTGCACTTGGACCGTCGGCTGCCAGTATTCAAAATGGCGCCGATAGCCTTTGCCCTTACTATGTCACAGGGGCTACCGGTGCCATTGGTCAGCCCCTGTCACATGGTAGGAGCACAAGATGGCACCAGCCATCCAGTGCTCCTACCATGTGACAGGGTCCGGCCAATGGCATGGATACCCTGTCACATGGTAAGGGCAAAGGGCCATCGGCGCCATTTTGATTAGTGGCAGCCGACGGCCCGGGAGCGGGAGATTGCTCCAGGGACCCACACTGGACCACCAGGTACCTGTAAAAGGTTTTTTTGGGGGGTTGGGAGGGTGGGGGAAGCTAAGGGATTAGTTTTAAAGGGTCGAGGTGGGTTTAGGGGTTATTTTTGTGTGCTGTTTTTCCCGCCCTCCCCCAAAACGATAAGAGAACCCCCATGATCAATATCGTGGGGTTTTCCTATTGTTTTGGGGTGACGATTTTGAAAATATCGTCCAATATTTTCAATCGTTCGAAGCTCGATTCACATCACTATAAGTTATAATCTCAGTTATCAATTATGAAAAATTCCTCCTCTCCCCCCCAATATGTTTGTTATAACGTTTTCAATTTTGCCCCTTTGATTTGTAATATGTGGTCCCGTCAGTAATCCTCCTTTATAATGTATTCCATATTTGACTATGTTATATGTAATAAGTTGTTAAGTATGTAAACCATTGTGAAGGCTTGCTACAAACAATGGTATATAAAAACCAATAAATAAATAAAAAAAATAACTTTGGAGGCATATTCAATAGTGCAGCCACACAATTGAATATATCCAGCTATCTTAAATAGTTAACCAACTAACTTTAGGACTGCTCTTTGACCTGACCAGACTTAGCCGGCTAAGTTAACTCTTCCCAGTTATGCCCCCAGAACACTCCCGATTTTTCTGGCTAAATTCTAGCCTTCTAACTTAGCCTGCTATAATTTAGCCGGGTAAAGGCTGAATATAGCTAGGTAAGCCATTTAGACGGATACCATTTCAGTTATCTGTCTAAATGGCTTTTGAATATCGACCTCTATATGTCTCTATCATATATTCTCTAACCCACCTTTCCTCTAGGGTATACACGTTTAGTCTGCCTGCATATGTTTTATAACAAACGCTATTGTTAGGATTTGTGAGTATGTGAGCCCCTGGGCCGAGGTGAGAGATGGTACTGCCCACGGGGAGGAGCCCCGTGAGCCTCACCATCGGGAGGCGAAGTCTCAGCTTTGAGATGTGTAGAGCAACAGGTTCTGGAGAGAGAGAGATGAGAGGCAGAGGAAGCTAGGGAGAGTGACCCCAGGTGGTGGAGTCACAGAACGTCAGCGCAGGGAGCTGACGTAGTACTAGCTTGAGAGTCCTTGAAACTTTATTAGAGAAGCAGAGTGGCACTGCCCATGGAGCGGGTAGTGTGGCAGAAAGACACACAGGCACTGGGGAGCCCCAGGGTCTGTGAAGTGGGGTATACCCACAAAGAAGTCCTCTGTAGTGATGATAAGACAACGGTCCGCAGAGCGGGGTACACTGGTGAGTGTCCTCAGTAACGATGGTATGGCAATGGTCCACAGAGCGGGGTACACCGATGAGGGTTTCTCAGTAGCAATGATACGGCAATGGTCTGCAGAGGGGGGGTACTCATTGTAGCAGAGTGAAAGTTCCAGAGAAGGCCCCGGGGAGCAAAGCAGGCAGAAGTCCTAGGCGGAAGGCCCTCCGAGGAGTGGATAGCCAGAGACAGGAAGGGCCCCTGAGGAGCGGGTACCCGGAACGGCTTACGCCATGGAGCAAGAACTGGAACAAGCGTCTGTAGCGAACAAAGTGGATTCCGCAATGAGGGAACTCGTTGCCAAGTCGTAGGTAGGCAGGGCCAGTGGGCTTAAGAGTCCTTCATGAATGACTTCATCTGAGGGGGATGCCCCCGAGGTTCCTGCCATGACGTGCATAAGACTGGCCAGGTAGCATGCATGCGCGCCTAACTCCAAGGGCAAGATGGTGGTTGGCAACGTCCATGCCATCCAGGGGGGCCCGGGAACCAGAGCATGTAGGCTAGCGATAGCTGGCGGAGGCCGCGAGTTGACCCAGAGGAGTCAGAGTAGTCAAGCAAGAAGTGAGCAACAGCGTTTGCAGCCATATGCGACCAACGGGCGTAACAGCTATTGACCATTTTAATAACCACCCTCTGGACTGACTTCATCTGTCTCATATCTTTTTGAAGTTGTGTTCTCCAGAACTGATCACAGTATTCCAAATGAGTTCTCACCAGGGACTTAATACAGGGGGAAATATCACCTCATTTTTTTCTGCTGACTATTCTTCCTATGCCCCCAAATATAAATGTTGACTTTTCTCCCCTCAGCTATCAGTGACAGCTGACACAGCATCCTTTTCTCTCATCTCGCTCTACATTCTCTCATCCTTTGCCAAATCCTGCATCCCCTTCTTTGTGTCCTTTGTCCACAGCGCTAAACATCCCTTCTCATTATTCTTCTGTCCAGCATCTCTACTCTGTTCTCCCATCCTCCTCTTTTCCCCTTCACTTCCTGCTCAACACACCAGCATCAACTCAATCTCTGTCCTCTTTCTGCAATACCCAGCATCCTCTCTCTCCACTCCATATCTTCCTGGAATCTGCTTTCCACTCCACCCTCACCTGTCTAGCACCCTCTCTCCACAACTCCCCCATCCACCCACCCAGCTTCCTCTCTGTCTCCACCCCTACTTCTACCCATCATCTAACCCCTTTTCTCTTTTGGTGCCTTGCCTTAAAAGTGGGCACCTGGAGTTTTCTAGGGTTTTGTCTGCACCCTTCTCCCCAAAATTTCAGCACCCTAGGTGACCATCTAGTTCACTTAATGATAGAGATGGCCCTGACTCCCCTCTTCATGTGCCTTTAATGTTCCATATACTTGAAAAAGCACTCAGGGTTCTTCCCTACCTCCATATCTTTTGCCTACAACTCCCTCATATGCCTTTACCACTGTGCTCTCTATCTGTCCCACAAATGCTCTGATTCTGCTGGTTTTGGTTGCTAGTATCTCTGCTAGTAAGCTATTTCAGCTGTATTAAACACAAGGAGTACTACACTTTTTTTAGAATAATGTGCAAAACTTTATTAATTCTATCTAGACAATAAAATTCTCACTACCACATTCAAACACATTCACACACACCTAAAATCATGTTAAAAACATTTCCAGAACATAGTGATTGCGAAAAATGCTTATTAGTTTTTAACAATCAATGTCTCCAAATACAGTACTTTACATGTCTTAGATTACAAAAACTTCATTTCCATTGCATCATAATTATTATATCGTATTCGCCATGATCGTTGTTACATTCCAAATTGAATTTATCCGACAAAAGATCTTTGTTTCTCCCCTCATGGGGCTTCCTCAGGGACTTATGTTCTAATTATACGAAAGTCGAATCTCCCAATATGATTCATCAATATTCATATCTGGAATATAAACGTAAATCACCTTCAACAATCATGTCCAATATATACCCATATAACGATTACTCCCTCCTCTCTAGATAGATACACACCCAAGTCCATCAATGGAGTCTATACAACAGCTTTTTCTTCAATTTTCTCATTACTCGAAATTCCCCAAAATTCCTTTATACCATGATTTATATACCGGGTATGTCAACACATACATCCCTGCAAGACTGCAAGCACAACGTACCACATAAACTAGCATTTCTTATCAAATTACCTACCACATTTCAAGAATACACAGACCGCCACCATCTTCACTACTCACGTAAGTCGAACTGGCGTACATGTAACGTAATGTCAATCACATGTTACAACGTGGTGACGAAAACCTCTACCACCCAAACCATTATAAAGAACCAGCATACTCAATTATCCAATCAAATTATATAAAGAATATCAATAAACTATTTAAAGAATGCCTGCCATTCAATGGGTCCGTTTAGTCCATAAGGACTCATCGTTCTCCATTGAAAAATCAAGCGTTGCTCTAGTCTCCGCAATTTCGCCGATATATCACCCCCATTAGGAGCATGTAAACATTTAATCACAATGAATTTTAAATCACTCACAGAATGTCTTTGTTCCATCCAGTGATCGACAAGCGGAGCGTGTTCCACTTGAGCATTAATTCTACTTCTATGTTCGATAATACGAACCCGAATCATTCTAGTCGTTTGGCCAATGTAAATTAAATTGCATGGACACACAATTAAGTATACAACTCCTTTAGAATTGCAAGAAAATAACCCTGGTAGGTGGTAAGGAGTATTTAACGTACGATGACAAAATTCCGTACATTCAATCATGTGGCAACATACCGAACAGGTTCCACACCTAATTTGTCCTGTTTGATCATCATCCATTCTTTTCAAAGATCGATATTTTAATTTTTCTTTTAAATTTTGATATTTTCTTACTGCAAAAACTGGTCTATCCGCAAATCCTGGAATGGATGACAATATATGCCAATGTCTAAGAATACTAGATTTAATCCCAGATATTTTAGGAGACATTTGGAATTCTTTACCCTGTGTGTATATTTAGTAAGCTATTTCAGGCATCTACCATCCTCTTAGTGAAGAAGTATTTCCTCTGAATTTTCTTCCCTCCAGCTTCATATCATGACCCCTTGCTTTTGAATTTCTTTTTGTTTGTATAGAAAATTTCTTCTTTCACTTTTTTCAGGCTTTTGGTTATTTCTAGCCTGGACTACTGCCATGCAGTATATGTTGGTGTGCCTATATGAACAATACAAGCTCTTCAGGTGGTACCGGATACTGCAGCAAGAGTGTTAGCAAGGGTTGATAGGAATGAATATATCTCCCCAATATGATATAGATTGCATTGGCTACCAGTAGTATGGTGAGTAACATTTAATATTTTCATACTGATCCATAAAGGGTTGAAATCAAGAGCTCTATAGGTAAAAATTTGCTGGAGACATGTTCATTGAAAGCTATTCATTTATGTGAAACAAGAGAGCAAACATTCTCAGTAGCAGGACGAAAGATGTGGAATGCTTTGCTAGAGTTACTGAGGGCAGAGATAGACATGAAGTGCTTCCAAAAAACTGAAAGTTCTTTTTACTGAGGCATTTGCCATGCTACAGGCATAATGGAGTAACTAAAATAGGAGGGCTAAAGCAAGGCAGTTTAAAATTGATAAAAATAGATTAAGTAGAGATTTAGAGAGAATCATTGTATTTGTTACTTTATGTTTATATTTTATCTATAGTGATTGTAACTTGCCTAGTATTTAAGACAGAGCTTGCAATAAATATTTTAAAACTTTAAACATTTAAGCCTGCTAAATGTTTGAATGTTCTGATCATATCACCCTTTCAATTCTGTCTTCCAGCGGTCAGACTAGAAGTGCTTTGTGGACAGTATATCTGCCATTATATTCTCAGTTTCCTTGGCTTTGAAAAATGTCTGCATCTCAATCCCACAGGAAGAATCTAGGGTGTACAGAATGGAAACAGACTGAGGAACAGAAGGAAGATGGAGAAAAACGACACACTGTCTGTTTTCTATAAGGGTAAAAGCTGAAGGTGCATTTAGTTAAGATGATCTGCAAGAAATGCTTGCAACAGTGGCAGGATCAGCTTTTTCTGCACCTGGGACAAATATTCAGAATTATGCCCCCTTTGATTTACCAGTGGCTGCTCTAGCATAGCTCTCCCTCTCTCTCTCTCTCTCCTTTGTCAGTGAAGGCACAGCTGTCCCTCTGGTGGTGGTGGCTCCAGCAAAGAACCTCCCTCTCCTTCCCCTCCTGCCTAGCATTTCTCACTTTCTCTACCCACTTCCTTGATAAGCATCTTGCTTTCTCCCTAAAACACTCTGTGCCTTGCATCCCTCTCTTTCTCCTTTCTCTCTTTGCCCTGAATCCCGCTTTTTTTTCTCTTCCCCCATCTGCTTGCCCTGGGTCCCCCTTTGTTTTCATCCCAACCACTATTTGTCCTGTATCCCCGTTTCGCCCACACCCTCACCCATACCTTATCCTGCACCCCTCTGCTCCTTGCCCAGCAGCATCCCTCTCTTCTACCCATCCCCATCTCTCCTCACCAATGATCTGCCGAGCAGAAGCAGTCACCTCGCTCTCTGCACCCCAGCCTCCTACCCAACAGCAGTCTCTTCTCACCTCCTGCCCAGCAGTGGCCCCCGCCTCCCCACTTTCTTTCTTGCCCTTCCTATGCTCCTAAGGCTGCAATGCTGTAGATCTTTGCACAGCAGCAGTAGCAATAGCTGCAGGATCTTGAAATAAAGTCAGCATGAGGCCTATGAGCCATCATGCATCTGCAGGCCCCGAGGCAGCCCTGAACTGTCTTCCATACATATTCATTGTGATATCCTGAAAACCTAACTGGCTGGGGATCCCTCAGGGCAGGTTTGGAAACCACTTTCCTAGGTCCTTCAGGCTTGTGCACCCTGCCTCTCAATTAATTCAAGCCTATAGGTTCCCAATGAGATTTTGATAATTAAATTCAACAATCATTAAGTTCCCACAACCACCAGTAGCAATGATACAAAGTCCTGCCATCACCAGGTACAACTAACACAAAACCCTGCAAAAAGTCATTCAAAACCTACATAGCAAACTTGTCATACCAAAAAAATGTTAACTCCCATAACTCAAACAGCACCAAGCCTTTATAAAAAGGCAACACTGCAAATATTCCACTGATCACTAAAACACTAACATACCTTCTAGTAGGAAAAGAAAACACGCTGGAATACTATAGACCCTACACTCCAGCAGAATATTTCACCTCAGTTACAAATACAGAACACAGACCCCACTAAATATATATTTATTTATTTATTTATTTATTTTATTTATTTATTTATTTATTTATTTAGGCATTTTATATATCATTGTTCCAAATGAAGATCATGACGGTTTACAATATCAGCATTCATATTCTTGGTTAACAATCATGGGCTGTGTGCTCACATTCACATTCTGTATCTGTATGTGTATGAACTGTATGTTCTAGTTCATATTATATATATTCTAGGACATCGCAGTTGTCAGGATCTAATCAAGTTCATATTTGTACATTTTTAGGTCAAAACCCCCCCCCAGATTCTAATTCAACTAATTTCCTCTGCTTGTCCTCCCCTTGCTCTCTAGCCCAATTTCATTCGATGCATTCATCTGTTAGTTAATTTTTAATGTTAATTCTCATTGGCTTTTTGCAAGGCATCCGTTTAAGATGATTTTCAATTACCATGTTGTTTAATGTTCTTATATGTTCTTCGTTCTATGTAATGCTCTCAGGCAAGTTTAATTGTTCAATGTAAACTGATTTGATTTGTATCCAATGCAAGAAGATCAGTATATAAAAACCCAAAAATAAATAAATAAATAAACTAAGAAAACACTTTACATCATTCACTACTTATTGTTCTCTCCACTAACATTATCTCTGGTACAGAAGAATTATAAATTAGAAATATGCAGACAAAAAGAGAATTTTTCGTTGTTCTGCTGTCCACTCCAATTTCATCGCCCTTCCTTTCCTATTCACTGCAGAAGGAGGTGGGGGAGAACAAAAACAGAGGAGGGACTAGATTAGGGAGCAAAGGACTCTGCTTTGCTGAGCCATTTCTGCTTCAGGCTCACTTCCCACCCCCGCATCTCCTCCTTGCATGCTGCTTGGGAGAGGAGGGGCTGGAGCAGGAAGCAGAGGGCAGTTCTCTGTTGCCTGAGATTGGGCATTAGCCAATGTAGTCATCAGTGCAGAGTCCATGTGCTCATGCAATGGGTCCCCATTTTGACCATAGTGAAAAGCAGCCCTGCTGATGATGCCCCCTTGCGCTTGACACCCAGTGCAGTCACACCCTACCCCCCCCCCCCTTACCCCCGTCCTGTCCCTGGCCTGCAATTAGGAAAGGGATAAAAATCATGAGTACTTTGCCATTACTTTCCAGATTTTAAAGGTTCTTTATAAACTTTTCTCATTTCCAGCTGTAATCATTGAGAAAAATGATGATCAGACTGCAGGGGCAACGTAACCACGAGTACATACAGCTTTTAAATGCTTGAATATTAAGTCAATTTTTATATTAAAACTCCTATTTCATGCTCACCTATGGTTTTTAGAGCTCAATAGAATTAATCACAGATATCGCATACTATTCTTCTGTGCAACACTGTAGAGAGAACTTTGTTATTGAGTGGCACAGAATAACTACATACAGTGAATCAAATAAATGGAAAAAGAGATTTCATTACATCATACAAGAAAGTGTAATATTTTATGCAAGATATTTATATGCCAGCACTGCAACAAAACCATTTTTCTGCTTGCCATTTTTTGTATCTCTTTCACATGATTGCCCCCTTGTGTTGATTACATGTATTACAAATCACTGAAATAACTAGCCAAAATTTAGGAAATAAAGCTAAAATAGAGTCTTCAGGCTTCTTCTGGGGAGCTCACCCAGGGAATTTGGTCAGCTCAGGAAAACTTTCATCAGACAAATTTCATCAAGTAAAGAGCAGCATAGAATGCTCTAAAGATTTTCAGGAATAAGTTGTCATACAAAATTGTCCTTGTCCAAACAGAGAATCAGGTAGCTATGTTCTACATCAACAAAGGGTAAGGAACAGGATCATACCTCTTATGTCAAGAAACTGTTCAGATGTGGCACCAGGCCATTTTCCACAGAATGGTTCTGAGAGCCACATATTTGGAGGGAGAGCAGAAGATCCTGGTGGACAGACTAAGTCGGGTACTGGAACTCCATGAATGGTCCTTGAACAGGGGAGTAGCAAACCAGATATTCCATGAGTGGAGCACATTCATGGTAAGAACATAAGAAAATGCCATACTGGGTCAGACCAAGGGTCCATCAAGCCCAGCATCCTGTTTCCAACAGTGGCCAATCCAGGCCGCAAGAACCTGGCAAGTACCCAAAAACTAAGTCTATTCCATGTTACCATTGCTAATGGCAGTGGCTATTCTCTAAGTGAACTTAATAGCAGGTAATGGACTTCTCCTCCAAGAACTTATCCAATCCTTTTTTAAACACAGCTACATTAACTGCACTAACTACATCCTCTGGCAACAAATTCCAGAGTTTAATTGTGCGTTGAGTAAAAAAGAACTTTCTCCGATTAGTTTTAAATATGCCCCATGCTAACTTCATGATCTGATTGCATCTCCTGTGAACAAAATGGTCTCAAGTTTCTGCTCCAGGGGCTCACAGCAAACCAGCATGGGTGCCTTATGTACGCATATCCTCCAATTTCTCTGGTGGCAAAGACTTTGCTAAAACTCAGAAGAGACTGGGGGACTATGATCCTCATAGCTCTTTATTGGCTACAATGAGAAATATACATCAGGAATCAATCAGGTTGGGTGATTCCTCAACTCTCATCACTTGAGATCAGGAGCTGCTACATTACCCCAACATTGCGTCCCTGGCCCCGACAACCTAGATGTTGAAAGGATAGTCCTGCAACTCCTGAATCTGTCTGAGGATGTGTCTCAAATTTCGGATAATAGAAGGACTAGGGGGGCACTCAACACACAATTAAGCTCTGGAATTTGTTGCCGGAGGATATGGTTAGGGCAGTTAGTATAGCTGGGTTTAAAAAGGTTTAGCTAAGTTCTTGGAGGAGAAGTCCATTAACTGCTACTAATCAAGTTGACTTAGGGAATAGCCACTGCTATTACTGGCATTAGAAGCATGGGATCTACTTAATGTTTTGGGTACTTGCCAGATACTTGTAACCTGGATTGGCCACTTTTCGAAACGGGATGCTGGGCTTGATGGACCCTTGGTCTAACCCAGTATGGCAACTTCTTATGTTCTTCTGGTTTCCAGAAAGGATTCCATAAGGAAATGCTATAATTTAAAGTTGAGGAGGTTTGCCATGTGGAATGAAGGATAGTCCCTGGATCATTTCTTTGGTTCCACACAAAACTACTTGAATACATTTATACCTCTCCAACTCCAATTTGAAGACCAACTCAGATATGTTCACCTCAGTACAATTGTGTTTATCACCCTGTGATGGACTAGACCTAAAGCCACTCCTTAACCTATGCAGAAGCAGGCATCCAGCCTAGTCCACCTTAAATCCTTCAGGAAGACAGAGCTCTGTAGGTGGAACCCTGCTGGGAGGGGATAAGTGTTTAAGCCCAGCTGGGATCAGGAGGCCCCTTGTCTCTAGGAGTAGGAGCTCCTGACCCTCTCTGGAAGAAGGTAGTGTAAAGTACATTGCTAAGAAGGTAGGCAGTCTACTGACATTTGTGACTGAATGTGATAATAAACATTAAGTTGCATGAAGAAAGGATGTAGTCAGCGTACTTCTGTTATGCTCGAAGAAGTGGACCCTTGGCCCGATGATGACTGATTAGGCCACCGTCGGTAGGCGAGGCCGATCCTCGGAGTTGAAGGTAGAAATGAAGAAGATCTGGATGCAGGCGCCTCCTGCTGGTCGTGTAATCCAGATGCTGGCGCCTCCAGCTGGTCGAGACAACAATAGCTGACGCCTTCAGCGGGTCGAGGAACAAACCCCGAGGATCTCTTAAAGAAGTCCAATCCAGTAGTCGTGAGCCAGAGGGGTCCGCAGCCAGTCCAGGGGTCAAGAGCCAGAGAAGTCCGCAGCCAGTCCAGGGGTCGAGAGCCAGAGAAGTCCGCAGCCAGTCCAGGAGTCGAGAGCCAGAGGAGTCCGCAGCCAGTTCAGGAATCAAGAGCCAGAGATGGTACGTCGCCAAGCCAGGGAATTGAGGGACCAGAAGAAACGTCAGCCGGACCAGGAACCAACAAAGGAAGACAACCAGGAACCAGGAACAAAATAAACACAGGAGCCAAGAAGTCAAGGCAAGGTCTGGAGGTCCAGACCTTGCTTAAATAGTCCCCAGCCAATAGGAGGACCGCAGGAAGGAACCAGCTCACATCCTGTGAGTGTTCCTTTAAATTTAGGGCCAGAGCCGCCCACGCGGCTCTAGCAGAAGTCAGGGGGCGGGGCTAAGCCGCGCGGGGAGAAACGCCGCGGCCATATTGAATTTGAAGCGGCAGCTGCCGCTGAGGAGCCCAACAGATCCGCCTCAGTGCCGGCGGTCCGACTGGCCCCTGGGGATGGCGGTAAGTCCCGGTCGCGGCTTGCCGCGGCCGGCATTCATAACAGCTTCCTGCTCCAGCTTATGACAATTTGCTTGGCTATCCTTACATATAGTGTCAGTTTAGGGATTTTTTTCTCTGTGCTTGGCACAGAGAAAAAATAAGTCTCCAAAGGGAGAAAGAGAAGAAGGAGAAAGGTTATAGTGTGTTCCCTACCTAAAGAAGTTCTGCTAACACGGCAGAGCACTGAAGAATTGAAGCACTGTGGCTTAGAGAAGAGCACTGAAAATTAGAGATGTGAATCGTTTTCCATATCGTCTTAACGATAGAAATCGTGTGGCAGGAGAAGAAAATCGTGTTTGGCACGATTATTTCGTTGAAAAATCGTTAAAAATCGTTTTTTCCGATTAGTGCGCACTAACTCGAGTTAGTGCGCACTAACTCAAAATGATACAAATAGACACTTTCCAGGTCACTGAAGGTCAGTTAGGAATGAATATGTGTTCCTATTGGCTGGCAGCCCTCTTATCTATTGATGTTACCAAGGTTACCACTGAGGTGATGGTTGGGGGGATGGGAAATGGAACTGGAAACTCATGAACACCAACAGAAAATGAAACAAAGTGTTCACACTTCCCAGGTCAGTAAAGGTCACTTAGGAATGAATATGTATTCCTATTGGCTGGCTGTGCTCTTATCTATTGATGTTACCAAGGTTACCACTGAGGTAATGGTTGGGGGGATGTGAAATGGAAACAGTTGGAAGCTTGACATGTGATGATCAGCACTCACGTGACTAGAACTTCTTTGTTTATTATTTTTGTTAGCAGACACGTGCATGTTGAATTTGCCAATCACTGTGCATTTTAGAAAGGTGGTCCTGGCTGGAACTGTACACAGTTCAAATATATGTAATTGATTGTTGGTAAGTGTATTTTTTAAGTAGCCACACTGGCACAAGTATGTTTACTTTTCCTCCTACTTAACTCACTAGCTCAGCTTTGTAAGAAGGGCTTCTCTGCTTGAGTGAGGGTCAGACAGCTCCCCCCTGTCTGTGAAGCCAGCCTCTCACTAGTAATGCAGGGAGGGAGCTGTCTCAGACTTCACCATCCTCCCCCCCCCCCCCTCACCCACACACCATTCACTAGCTGGGACATGGGGGAAGTCAGGACGGTCAGGCAGCTCCCCCCTGTCTGTGAAGCCAGCCTCTCACTAGTAATGCAGGGAGGGAGCTGTCTCAGACTTCACCATCCTCCCCCCCCCCCCCCCCTCACCCACACACCATTCACTAGCTGGGACATGGGGGAAGTCAGGAGTGAGGGTCAGGCAGCTCCCCCCTGTCTGTGAAGCCAGCCTCTCACTAGTAATGCAGGGAGGGAGCTGTCTCAGACTTCACCATCCTCCCCCCCCCCTCACCCACACACCATTCACTAGCTGGGACATGGGGGAAGTCAGGAGTGAGGGTCAGGCAGCTCCCCCCTGTCTGTGAAGCCAGCCTCTCACTAGTAATGCAGGGAGGGAGCTGTCTCAGACTTCACCATCCTCCCCCCCCCCCCCCTCACCCACACACCATTCACTAGCTGGGACATGGGGGAAGTCAGGAGTGAGGGTCAGGCAGCTCCCCCCTGTCTGTGAAGCCAGCCTCTCACTAGTAATGCAGGGAGGGAGCTGTCTCAGACTTCACCATCCTCCCCCCCCCCTCACCCACACACCATTCACTAGCTGGGACATGGGGGAAGTCAGGAGTGAGGGTCAGGCAGCTCCCCCCTGTCTGTGAAGCCAGCCTCTCACTAGTAATGCAGGGAGGGAGCTGTCTCAGACTTCACCATCCTCCCCCCCCCTCACCCACACACCATTCACTAGCTGGGACATGGGGGAAGTCAGGAGTGAGGGTCAGGCAGCTCCCCCCTGTCTGTGAAGCCAGCCTCTCACTAGTAATGCAGGGAGGGAGCTGTCTCAGACTTCACCATCCTCCCCCCCCCCTCACCCACACACCATTCACTAGCTGGGACATGGGGGAAGTCAGGAGTGAGGGTCAGGAAGCTCCCCCCTGTCTGTGAAGTCAGCCTCTCACTAGTAATGCAGGGAGGGAGCTGTCTCAGACTTCACCATCCTCCTCCCCCACCCCCTCACCCACACACCATTCACTAGCTGGGACATGGGGGAAGTCAGGAGTGAGGGTCAGGCAGCTCCCCCCTGTCTGTGAAGCCAGCCTCTCACTAGTAATGCAGGGAGGGAGCTGTCTCAGACTTCACCATCCTCCTCCCCCACCCCCACCCCCTCACCCACACACCATTCACTAGCTGGGACATGGGGGAAGTCAGGAGTGAGGGTCAGGCAGCTCCCCCCTGTCTGTGAAGCCAGCCTCTCACTAGTAATGCAGGGAGGGAGCTGTCTCAGACTTCACCATCCTCCCCCCCCCCCCTCACCCACACACCATTCACTAGCTGGGACATGGGGGAAGTCAGGAGTGAGGGTCAGGCAGCTCCCCCCTGTCTGTGAAGCCAGCCTCTCACTAGTAATGCAGGGAGGGAGCTGTCTCAGACTTCACCATCCTCCCCCCCCCCCCTCACCCACACACCATTCACTAGCTGGGACATGGGGGAAGTCAGGAGTGAGGGTCAGGCAGCTCCCCCCTGTCTGTGAAGCCAGCCTCTCACTAGTAATGCAGGGAGGGAGCTGTCTCAGACTTCACCATCCTCCCCCCCCCTCACCCACACACCATTCACTAGCTGGGACATGGGGGAAGTCAGGAGTGAGGGTCAGGCAGCTCCCCCCTGTCTGTGAAGCCAGCCTCTCACTAGTAATGCAGGGAGGGAGCTGTCTCAGACTTCACCATCCTCCTCCCCCCCCCCTCACCCACACACCATTCACTAGCTGGGACATGGGGGAAGTCAGGAGTGAGGGTCAGGCAGCTCCCCCCTGTCTGTGAAGCCAGCCTCTCACTAGTAATGCAGGGAGGGAGCTGTCTCAGACTTCACCATCCTCCCCCCCCCCCCTCACCCACACACCATTCACTAGCTGGGACATGGGGGAAGTCAGGAGTGAGGGTCAGGCAGCTCCCCCTGTCTGTGAAGCCAGCCTCTCACTAGTAATGCAGGGAGGGAGCTGTCTCAGACTTCACCATCCTCCCCCCCCCCCTCACCCACACACCATTCACTAGCTGGGACATGGGGGAAGTCAGGAGTGAGGGTCAGGCAGCTCCCCCCTGTCTGTGAAGCCAGCCTCTCACTAGTAATGCAGGGAGGGAGCTGTCTCAGACTTCACCATCCTCCCCCCCCCCCCCTCACCCACACAACCATTCACTAGCTGGGACATGGGGGAAGTCAGGAGTGAGGGTCAGGCAGCTCCCCCCTGTCTGTGAAGCCAGCCTCTCACTAGTAATGCAGGGAGGGAGCTGTCTCAGAATTCACCATCCTCCTCCCCCCCCCCCCCTCACCCACACAGCATTCACTAGCTGGGACATGGGGGAAGTCAGGAGTGAGGGTCAGGCAGCTCCCCCCTGTCTGTGAAGCCAGCCTCTCACTAGTAATGCAGGGAGGGAGCTGTCTCAGACTTCACCATCCTCCCCCCCCCCCCCTCACCCACACACCATTCACTAGCTGGGACATGGGGGAAGTCAGGAGTGAGGGTCAGGCAGCTCCCCCCTGTCTGTGAAGCCAGCCTCTCACTAGTAATGCAGGGAGGGAGCTGTCTCAGACTGGTATCAGGGTTAGGGCACTGTGTGCAGGAAGATCACAACACTCCTGGTATTAATAGGGATAGGGCACTGTAAGAGATGACTGTAGTAGATTGAATAAAGATCTGATGTTTCTGCTCTCCTCACACCAAACAAAAACAACACACAAGCAGAGAAGCCCTTCTTACAAAGCTGAGCTAGTGAGTTAAGTAGGAGGAAAAGTAAACATACTTGTGCCAGTGTGGCTACTTAAAAAATACACTTACCAACAATCAATTACATATATTTGAACTGTGTACAGTTCCAGCCAGGACCACCTTTCTAAAATGCACAGTGATTGGCAAATTCAACATGCACTAGCATTTCAGGTGCCTGCTAACAAAAATAATAAACAAACAAGTTCTAGTCACGTGAGTGCTGATCATTACATTACTTTTTTTGTCAAGCTTCCAACTGTTTCCATTTCACATCCCCCCAACCATTACCTCAGTGTTAGCCTTGGTAACATCAATAGATAAGAGCACAGCCAGCCAATAGGAATACATACATACATATTCATTCCTAAGTGACCTTTACTGACCTGGGAAGTGTGAACACTTTGTTTCATTTTCTGTTGGTGTTCGTTAGTTTCCAGTTCCATTTCCCATCCCCCCAACCATCACCTCAGTGGTAACCTTGGTAACATCAATAGATAAGAGGGCAGCCAGCCAATAGGAACACATATTCATTCCTAACTGACCTTCAGTGACCTGGAAAGTGTTTATTTGTATCATTTTCAGTTAGTGCGCACTAAATCGAGTTAGTGCGCACTAACGGGGAGTTAGTGCGCACTAACTCCCGTTAGTGCGCACTAACACGATTTAACGATTTTTAACGATAAATCGTTAGAATTTCTATTGTATCGTGTTCTATAACGATTTAAGATGATATTAACATTATCGGACGATAATTTTAATCGTTGAAAAACGATTCACATCCCTACTGAAAATATTTTTCCTTTAATACAAAGTGATCTTTGGGACATGTAGGGAAAAGCAGGTTTAGGTTTATAATGAGTAAGGGGCCAAGCTCCACTTGCTTGAGTCAGTGGAACTAAGTAAGTGGGTGTTGTGGGAACGCTGGTGGCGGTCCCATCTCTGGGATTTCGTGTACCCTTGGGCCACAACACCGCCGCAGAGGAGCTCTGGCAAGCTTGGTTCAGTTCAGGGTCGATCCATATTCCTAGATCTTTGAGGTTTTCTTTTGGTTTGATGATATTGTTGTCTAATACCATGGTATTGTTGGAGGGTTCTTCTGAGTTTTTTCTTTCAAGCAGAATGTATTGTTTTGTCCATGTTGAGGCATAGGTTCATTTGATCTAGGAGGTTCTTTATGTTTTCAAGATAGTTTGCTGCTTGTTTGAGGGTGTTTTCTAGGTTGTTGGATATAGGGATGATTAGTTGTATGTTGTCAACATACATGAGATATGAGACTCCGAGATTCGATAGTAGTTGGCATAAAGGGAGGAGGTATATATTGAATAGGGTGGCAGATAGTGCTGACTCTTGAGGTACTCCTGTTTCAAGCGGGATTGTCTCTGAGTTGATGCTGTTGATGTTTACCTGGTATGATCTGTTATGTAGGAAGGAGGTGAACCATTTTAGAGTTATGTCGGTCAGACCTATTTCTTGTAGATGTTCGATTAGGCTTTTATGATCGACCGTGTTGAAGGCCGCAGATAGGTCTAATAGAATTAGTATGAAGCGTTGTCTGTTGTCAAAACCTCTTAGGATTGTATCTGATAGAGTTAGTAGAAGGGTTTCCGTGCTGCAGAGTTTTTTGAAGCCGTGCTGTGTTGCGTGTAGTATGTTATTTTGTTCTAGGTGTTCATTTAGTTGTTTGAGAACTACCTTTTCTGTTAATTTAGCTAGGAAGGATAGGTTTGAGATGGGTCTATAGTTGTTTAGATCTTTTGGGTCCAGGTTCATTTTTTTTTTAAGATAGGTTTGATAGTGGCTACTTTTAGTTTGATTGGGATTTCCCCCTTCTTCCAGGGATTTGTTGATGATTGCCATGATGGTTGGGGTGATAGTTTGTGAAATTTCTTTTAGAGTTTGAGTCGGAATTTTGTCAATTTCGTGGCAGGCTGGGTTTAGTGTTTGTAATAGGGTCTCTGTCTCTTTGGATGAGACTGGTTCGAATTTGGACCATGATGATATGTCTTTGTTGATTAGATTTTTGTTGTGTGTCTTGTTATTATTTAGGTTTTCTTTTATTTTGATTATCTTGTTTCTGAAGAAGTTTGCTAATTCACCACTTAGGTTTTTGTTTTGGCATGCATTGTTATTGTTGCTGTCAGAGGTTAGGTTTTTCACTATGTTGAATAGTGTTTTTGGGTTGTTTGAGTATTTTTGTATTTTATTGCTGTAGTATTCGCGTTTTGATTTGGATAATAAGTTTTTGTAGTGTGCCAGGTGTGTGCAATATCTTGCTAGTGTTAGAGGCATTTATTTTTGCGCTATTCTTTCTCCTTTCTTCTTAGGGTTGATTTGATGTCCTTCAGTTGTTTGTTGAACCATGGGTTTATATTTTTTTGTCAGTTTTTTTTTGTTCTTTCAGGGTTTATTTTGTTGGCGATATCTGCTGTAATTTGAAGCCATGATTGTGTGGCATTATTGATGTTGGATAGATCTATGTTCTTTAGTTGAATCTCTAGTTCTTCCTGTAGTATGTCTATATGAAATGGAGGTCGGTATTTGAAGGAGGTTTGATTGTTGTTCTTTAGGATGAGGTATGTGTTGAATGATGTTTGACATTGTATGAGATAGTGGTCTGACCTAGGTATTGGTGAGTAGGAGACAGAGGGGTCAGGTGTGAATTTGTCGTTTGTGAAGATGAGGTTGAGTGTGTGGCCTGCTTTATGTGTTGAGTCTTTTACTAGTTGTGTGAAGTTGAGGGCTGATAGTACTTCTATCAGGGTTTGGCTGGAGTGTGAAAGGGGTGTTTCATCGATATGGAGATTGAAGTCTCCTAGTATAATTGCGGGCTTTTGTGATTTATTTTTGATGTTAGGAATTCTAATAGCGGTGAGATGTCATTGTCAAGTAGTTTGGGGGGGCAGTAGATTAGGCATACCTGTAGGTTGTCTGAGTCGAATAATGCTACCTCATAATATTGTGGGAGTGAGTGCAAGGTAAGTTTCATGGCGAAGCATTTCTTGACGATTAACGTTAATCCTCACCCTCTCTGTGTGTTTCTTGTTATGGAGAATATATCGTATGTGTTGTTTGAAATCTGGTTTAATATTACTTGGTCTGTTTTTTTGAGCCATGTTTCAGTAATGGCTATGAAATCAGGTTTGTTATCTTGAAGGATGTCAGATAGCAGTATGAATTTTTTTTATATCGCTTGGCATTTATGAGAAGGAAGAGCAAGAAAAACATGTTGAATATTGAGTCTTTGATTTGTATATTTACCAGGTGACGTTTTCTTTCAGTTTGGTGTTTTGCTGTTATGTGATTCATATGCGATTGTTTGTGGTTAGGGCTGAGGTAGGACTCGGAGTTTCTTGGATGTAGGCTGTTGTCCACGTGTAGCCTGTTGGGGGTCTTGGTTAGAGTTGGTGTGGCTGCTCAGGTGTGCTACTCGAAGGGGCACTCAGAGGTACGGCTCCCTGCATGAGAATGCCTGAAGCTCAGAGACACGGCGCGCCGAAGCGATGGCCACCAGGACGATCTTCTTGAGAGTGAAAACTTGAGACTAGTGGTCCGTAGAGACTCGAACAGAGGGCCTCCCATACTTCTGAGTACTAAGATGAGGGTCCAGGTGGAACAAGGCGACTGCTGCGGTGGACTCAGATACCTCACCCCCTTGAGGAAACGACCAACATCTGGGTGAGAAGAAATGAAAGTCTCATCCTCCCGATAACATGGGGCTCCCTCGGCAGCCACCTGAACCCGCAAAAAGGTGCAAGCTAAGCCTCTGTCCAGCCCGTCCAGCAGGAACGAAAAGACCAGAAAAAATCGTGGCGAGAGTCGCCTGTGTGGAAAGAGCAGAGCAACAAGACTCACAAACCTTCCATCCCCGACGTAGGCCATGGAGGGGAAAAGCAAGCGTGCCCTCAGCAAACCGAGAGCCCAGTCTCTGGATATCCCCGGCGTGACAACTTGCGCCTCACAGAAGCCAGGCCGCAAGACAAAGCAATCTGCCCCCTCGAAAAATATTGGTCCTTGCCGGAAGAAGGCGTGGGGAAAGACCTAGCTGTAAGGTTTCTTCCATCGCCAGATTGAGGTCGGGAAACCAAAGGCGTCGGGACCACCCCGGCGTCCCCCAGATTGCTGGTCCCCGGTGGCCCACTAAACTTCTCTGGACTCTGCCTATCAGAGGCTACTGAGGGAACACATGGAGGAGGGTATGACGAGGCCACGGAAACACCAGAGCAGCGACTCCCTCCACGCTTCATTCTGCGGCTGAAGAATCGGGGAGCCTTGGCCTTGGGAGACGTGGACATGAGAACCACATGGGGAGACCCCCACTGTTGTGCGATCCGGTGCATCGCCTTCCCCGAGAGCTCCCGTTCCTCGAGCTCGATACGTTATCGGCTTAAAAAATGTCCGTCGGTACAGTGTCCACCCCTGCTATGTGGGAGGCCGCTATGCGGGACAGGTGAAGTTCCGCTCGTTGCATCAGGCTGTCCGCTTCCAAAGAGACGTGATGGCTCCTTATGCCCCCCTGACGATCTCTGTATGCCACCGAAATCGCTTTGTCCGAGGGGATCCGAATCCCCCGATGGAGAACGAGAGGGAAAGAAAGTCCAGCAAAGCCAAGCGGACCGCTCCGGAGTCTAGGGGGGTGATTGGTCATTGTGCTTGATCTGCTGGCCACTAGCCCCGCAGGGAGTTGGGCTGATCAAGAATGCCACCCCCCTCAGTCCGAGAGGCCGGTATCCATGGTCACCACTATCCAGTCGAGAACAGCCAGGGAGACTCCCTGGACCCGGGCCACGGTCCCAATTACCAGAAGAAACTTTTCTCGCCAAAACGAGGAATCGGTAGAGGTGCCTGGGAGTCCCGTGCCACCGGCTTCCAGCGGGATTCAAAGGGCCCGCCAAAGTGGGCACATGTGCGCAACCGCCCAGGGTACCCGAACCGTAGAGGCTCCCATGGCACCCAGGACCTGACGGTAGTCCCAGGCTGTGGAGTCCAGGAGGGCCGAGAAGTGTTGAATCTGGAATCTCAATGCCTGGACCCTTTCTGGTCGGAGAAACCCATTGTCCTCCGCTGTGTCGAACCTCGTAACCAGAAGATCCAGCGACTGAAGCGGAGAGAGGTTGCTCTTGAGATAGTAGAGGACCCCGCCGGGGGACTGGAAGAGCTGTACCACTGTCGACCGCCTGTCAACCTTGGGAGAGATTTCGCTCGGATGAGCCAGTCGTCCAGGAAAGGATGTACAAAGATTCCCTCTCGTCGCAGGACCGCCGGCACCACCGCCCTGGCTTTCGCAAAGATGCGTGGGGCTGGTGTTAGCCTGAAAAGCAGGACCGGAAACCGAAAATGTCCTATGATCATGATCCGGAGGAAGCGCTAATGCGCTTTGCGAATTGTGATGTGCAGGTACGCCTCCGTGAGGTCCAAGGAGGCCCAGCACTGTCCGCAGTGTACTGCAGCAAATTTCGAGCGGAAGGTTTCCATTCCGTACCTTGAGAGACTTGTACCCCGACTTGAGGTCCAGGATTGGTGGAAGAGTGTCATTCTTCATGGGTACCACTAAATAAACAGAGTAGTGACCCCTGCTCACCTGGAAGATGGGCACTGGGCCTATCACCCCCAGGTCCAGGAGACGGGTTTGCCGAACCGCAGTCTGCTTCCACAAGGGGAGATGAGAAATCTGTCGCTGGGGGGGGGGGGGTTCAGACAAATCCAATGCGTGGCCGCGCTGTAGGATATCTAGGACCTAATGCTCTGACGTGATTCAGGCCCACTCCCCATAGAAGAGGGAAAACCGGCACTGGGCGGACTTAGTGGGGGCGCTGTGTGCCTGGTCATCCTTGCCGGGTCTGCGCCCTCGAGAGGACTGGTTCCAGGAGAGCGGAACGCCACCCTCCCAACAGGAACAACCGGAGTCCGGGAGGTCTGTTGCTACGCCGGAGTGCGATAAACGGCTTCTGGCGGTAATGGAGGACCTGGAGGAGCACGGTCTGTGTTCCGGAAGTCTATGGACCGTATTCTCCCCGAGCGACTTGATGATCCGATCCAGGTCTTCCCAAACCGAATCTTGCCTTTGAAAGGAAGTGAGCTTAGCCGAGTCGTCGAGAAGGAATCTGCCGACCAGATTTGGGACCAGAGCGGGCGACAGGCGGAGATGTCAGCCACCATTGAAACGGGTGAAGGCTCGCAGGATGTCATATAAAAACGTCCGCCCCGTAGACCACCACGGCCTCCAAGCTGTCTGCCTGAGGAGCTCCCTCCGGAGGGAGTTCTTGAGAGGGGAGAGGCTGTTGTGTCCCTCACAGGTCTACCCTGTGCACCAGGAAGCTGCAGAAAGCTGCCCGGACCCCCAGCGCGGGCACCTCAAACACCGTCTTGCGGTAGACCTCGAGCTTCCCATGCTGGAGATCCTTTATCGCTGTGCCCCAGAGGGTAGCTGGAGAGAAATGGTGTGAGTAGAAAACGCCGTCGCTGGTGGTCGGAGTCCCGCCAGTAAGGGGTCCCCTCTCCTGAGGGTCCGTGCTCGAAGATTCTGGCGGGGCGTGTAAATCCAGCTCCCACCAAATATGGGGGACCGAGTCAACTAGTCCGGTGCGCCTGAACTGCGAAAATACCCGAGGGTCCTTCCCTCCCTTGTGACCCCAAGAGGGGGGAACGTCCCCCGCCTGTCAGGGTCCGGTCCCTGAACAGGTGACCTTAACTTGTGCGATCCTCCTGTCGGTCCGGTGGGGAGTTCCCCGGGTGGGGCCGTAGCCCCTACTGCGAGCTGCTGACCTGCTGCGACGGATGCCAACTTGGGTGGTGGAGGGCTCAAGGCTACGCCCTGCGATGTAAAAAGACTTTGTGCCTCAGTCCGAAAATTCCGGTGCAGAAGCTGGAAGACCCATGGGGGGGGGGGCAGGTCCGGGTCCTCCCGCTGTTCTGAACGGGGATCTGGTGCCTCCGATGCTGGTAAAACAGGAAGCGGGACCGAAACCAGGTCCCCTGCATCCTCTCCCGAGGATCCAGCGTCTGACTGCCCTGGCACAAAATGGCCGCCGTTTCCGCCATCCGAGGGAACAGGGCTGGCGTCCCTCGCCGTCGGGCCCACACGCTCCGACTGAGTCCTCCTCCCGCGTGCTAGTCTCCCCACCAGGGAGACCTCTGGCGCAGAGCCCCTCCCGCAAGATCCAGTTCCCAGGGCGGTCGTATTCCACACACGCCGCCGATCGCAACATGGCTCGATCACGGGGGAGGGAGGAGGAGGATCGCGGGCACACATTAGAACTCTTCGGCGCCTCAGGAAGGCCTAAGCCCGGGACCGCTCCAAACCCCCCCCCCCCCCTGCATCCACAAACGCCGCCGGGGAATGGGATTTCCCGGCGGGTGGCAGCCCCGGGGAAAGAGCGTCGCGGGGCCGGGCCGACAGCAGTCGGAAGTGGAGGGGGGGGGGGGAGGGGGAAGACCAGCACCACCGGCTTGCACCCCAGCGGTCCGGCGCACACGAATGTGGACCTGGAAAGAAAAACACATAGACTTACCCTAAACAAAATCTGAGAGAGATAGGCCGAGAGAAAAATTCCCAGGCCTGCTAGCAAGTGCACCTCGCGAAGAACAGGAGCACTGCTGCAAGAGCTGTGCAACTCTTTTTTTTTTTTTAAAACTTGATCCCTCACACAGAAGAAGAAACAGAACAAGGAAAACAAGGGCCTAGCTGCCAGAACCAGACCCCACACAGTCCCTGTCCTGGGGAACTCTGTTCCCCTGCTCGTCATCTGCTGGAGTCAGAAACCTACTGGGGAATGAGAGCAGGGAGGCGGGCTTATGTAGCTTCTTCCTCAGACGTTTTTTGTTCTGACTCCATCTGCTGGACAGGGGACATAACCCACCGTCTGGACTGATCCTGGTACATACAGGGAACATGTTGATGTCACTGCAGGGGTATATGTACTGTGAGGTCAGTTTGCTCCATCTCCATCTACTGGTAGAGGTGCATAACCCACTTTCCTGGATTCATCTGACTGGATGCTAAGAAACTCAGATTCAAGAAACTTTATTGGCAAGACATTTTACTTTAGATATAAACAGATCACAACTCTCAGTATCTTCTATCAGTCCTGTATAGAGGGAGCTGACTGGTGTCTACTGCTCATCTCTCTCCAGCCTATTAACACAAGCATCGTTTTCCCGCCTCTTTTAAGATCTGCCGCCTTGGCGGCACCGGACCTATCCTCCCGCCCCACCGCGCAAAGATTTCTGGGTAACTAGCTTATCACGCGAGCCATTGAATATAAAAACAACACTACACAACAAAACCCTTTTAGATTGACAACACAACCGGCCAATCGGAGCTGCTTAGATAGTTCGGACCCGCCGATTGGAACCATCGCGGCCAATCAGCGAGGCGCGTTCGGTTGCTGGGGAGGAGAGGTTGGGCGGCTGTTTCCTTACTTGAGCTGGGAAGGGGCAGGTGGCCGTGGCTGTTATTGCGTTTGCGTCGGTGGTCGCCATGAGCTTAGCTCTGCGGTAGGTGGAGGGCACTGGAAGATGTGTCTGGTTCCTGTTACGGGCGTCGCTTGTGAACTTGGGAGAGTCCCGTTACGAGTCCCCGAGAAGCCGGCAGTGCAGGCCGTCTGCTAAACCCTGCTCCCTGAGCTCGGGCTGTCGTATGGAAGAGTCGGCCGAGAAGTGCAGCGTGAAGGACTCTTCCTCCGGTCCTGGGTGACTCCGGGTAGTGTGACTGTTGCGGATGAACCTGCGGGGTTCTTTCCTGTTTTGTTTGTTTGTATCTCTCTGTAGCAGGCTCAGCATGTACCTGCTTCCCTTCCTCGTCTTTAGAGAGCTGTGCTTTCCCATTACTGGACCATGATCCTTCCGAGCAGGTCCAGTTTTTAGGATTCCGAAAACGTATAACATGTCTTAAGATCATAGTCTAGGTATATGCAAATATGTTTCATGAATATCCGTTTTTCATTTGATGTAATGAAAACTAAGCTTGTATGTCGGGGCGATTTAACTCTCTTAACCAAATACAAAGGATTTTTTTTTCCACCCGAGGTGTTTAATATTTTGTGGTCCTAGATCTCAATAATCTGATTCCCTTCCACCCCCATCCCGTGTAGAAAAATTCTCAAATATGTATGGGGGGGAGGAGAGGAGAATTGGATCAGTGTTATGAAGTATTAATTGATTTTAAAGCAAATTCATTGGCTTTAGTGCATACATAGCCTTAGCAGTACCTAGTCTTCAATTAGGACAGTTAACAATAATACCCACCCAAACAAAAAAATAGAACATTCTTGTTTCAAAGCAAATGTATGAATTGTTTTGATTTTGAAATATAGTGAAGTACAGTATTACCGGATAGAGTTGGTCACCTGGTACCATGCTTGTTCTTCCATCAGCAGCAATTAAAGCTTTTTTTTTTTTTTTTTTTAATTAGTTTTTGGATATACCACACACTTGAGTTCTGGGGAAGTGATTCTGAGAGTTGGTCAGGGAGATTTCCTTCTAACTCTTAGCCAAACCATGTGTTGCCCAGGTATGGCAGTGGGTTTATGTTAGGTGATAACAAGAAATTAGTTGCTAACTTACGGCTCGATACAGCAAGGGCGCGTTAGAAAGAGTGCGGCAGTGCCGGGCGCACCTTCGTTTGCCCCACGCACTGTTCTGATCACATAGTGCTCGATACTCTATTTAAATTGCTTGCAAATGCAAGCCGCGTCTGCGAAGCGTTAGGCCCCCGCGACCCATTTTACTGTATAGGCGCTTAATACAGCGCCTATACAGTATCCTGGGTGCGCTGGTACCTGTCATTTCAAATGACATTTGAAATGACAGGCACCAGGAAGTGGATCCCAACTTTAACCCATGAAAACCTAAAAACCGAAAATCCCCTCCTCCCGAAGCGGCTCGACATGTGCCAACTTACCTTTTGTTGCTTTTCAGCCCCTTCCCTTCTCTGCCGCCCTCCGGAGGGGGCAGCCGGCGGCGAAAATGGCTTGCAGCATTCCCCCCTGCGCAGGTCCCGGTTCTCCTGGCTCGGCCCTCATCAAATTGTGAAGTCAGGTGAGAGCCCACTGTTCTGTGCCCTCTCCAGTCACGGCGCGAGCGGAGCGAAGCGTACTTTCATTGGCCTGAGCGCCCGTCAATTTGGGCGCTCCAGTCATTGAAAGCACATAGACGGGCACGCGTGATGTCACGGCGTGCGTCACACATGCCCGTCTATGTGCTTTCATTGGCTGGAGCGCCCAAATTGACGGGAGCTCAGGCCAATGAAAGTACGCTTCGCTCCGTTCGCGCCGTGACTGGAGAGGGCACAGAACAGTGGGCTCTCACCTGACTTCACAATTTGATGAGGGCCGAGCCAGGAGAACCGGGATCTGCGCAGGGGGGGGGACCGCTTTCGCCGCCAGCTGCCCCCTCCGGAGGGCGACAGAGAAGGGAAGGAGCTGAAAGCAACAAAAAGTAAGAAAGCAACAAAAGTAATGTCGAGTCGCGAGGGGAGGAGGGGATTTTAGGTTTTTAGAGGTTTCCTTTTGGGGGAAAGTTTGCCGTCTACCATTACCCCCCCCTCTAACGCAGGGGTAAGGGTAGGCGGTAAGTTAGCAGGTTAAACGCGCGGCAAAACGGCAGGGTAAAATAGCGATAGTCGGGGCACGCGTTACTGTATGGGAGGGAATAGCTAATTTGATCGTTTACATTTAATATACACGCTGCATGCGGAAGGGGTTACCCGGTGATTTAAGGACGCGGTAAGAATCGGTTAAAGGGGATTGTGTATCGCAGGCAGGGCTAACGCGGCCGGAAAGTGAGTAGAAAGCGGGTTAGGAGCGGGGTAACCACGGCCCCACTTTACTGTATTGACCTGTTAGATTATAAATCCTCTAGAGTAGGGAAATATACTGTATGTGATTTGTAATTCACCTTGAGCTCAAATTTGGAATGGCAAATAGTTAAATCCATGAGTGGCCTAATTCCGCCCAGAGGAAACGGAGCCTACTTTCTGGTATGCACACCTGCATAGATCCAAAAAAATTGGTATCTGAATTTTTATGCCCCCCCCCCCCCCCCCCCCCTTTGACATGTTTTGAAAATCTGATGTTAATGGGGCATCGAACACAAAAGTTATTGGTTGATGGCCCTATTATGTATTCCCGCGCAATTCAGTAAATGAAATGTTCAGCCAAGCCACACATTTTACTTTAAGAAATTAGCACCTACCCAAAGGTAGGTGTTAATTTTTGCCGGCACGGGGGAAGTGCACAGAAAAGCAGTAAAAACTGCTTTTCTGTGCACCCTCCGACTTAATATCATGGCGATATTAAGTCGGAGGTCCCGAAAGTAAAAAAGAAAAAAAAAATTTGAAATAGGCTCGCGGGTTGGAAACCGGACGCTCAATTTTGCTGGCATCCAGTTTCCGAACCCGTGGCTGTCAGCGGGCTCGAGAACCGACGCTGGCAAAATTGAGCGTCAGCTGTCAAACCCGCTGACAGCCGCTGCTCCTGTCCGAAAAGAGGTGCTAGGGATGCACTAGTGTCCCTAGAGCCTCTTTTTACCGCCGGCCCTAATTTAAATAAATTACTGTATCGTGTGCACAGGAGAGCGGGCGCTCGCCTGCTCTCCTGCAAGTTTTACTGTACTGGCCCGAAAGGAAGGGCAAACTAGATGGTGAGTAGATTAGGGCTTGCAGGTCTTCAGCCCTTGTACTTTGTGTCTGGGGGAGCCTTCTCCAAAGGGTGCAAGGTTTAAACCCCGCAGTCTTTTCTAAAAAATAAAATACATTTTAGCCATCAAAAATCTCATGCTGTTGGGTACTGTCACTGGTGCTTGTCTCTTCTAGGAAATAGAATAGGCTCATAGGTCTACAGCCCCTTGACAGGAGTCCCCAAAAGGGATCCAGCAAAATTCTTTCACTGCAAAAAAATATGAAGGAGATCCTCAGGCAGAAAGTGCACAGTGGGGAATCCCCTCCAAACTAAATTTCTTGATGAGGCAAGGAGACCTCATCAGGAATAAGAAAAAAACCAGCATCCTTGCTCCTCTGAGGCTAACTCAAAATGACCACACTGAATATTGAACTAGCTTCACCAAATAGGCTGAGATTATGAATCCCAGCCCTTCAGGTTTGGTAGGGCTGAAGTGGATGGAAAGCTCACAGAAATGTTGACTTTCTTAGCAGAGACCTAGGGTCATCTAGTGGCTGACCCAAGGAGGTGCCACACAAACACTTATGTGGTTGCCTGTTTAAAATCCATCTTCAGCTCTATCATTTCTGTTAAATAGTGTTCAGGGAAAAAGACAATTGATTTTGCTTTTTATAATAGATAAGATTGAGTTCATGTATTGTGTGGCCAGCCATTTTAGTTGAAATTTCAGTAGTCTTGGAGCACACCGTGATGATAAAGTAACTTTTTAAAGTTATTTTATTTTTATATTGTATCTTATTTGTTGACTCCATAAATAGTGGTGTGCTTAGTAACCGCTGTCTGATATCATAGTGCTTGACTTTACCATTTTGGAAATGTTTATTGAACTTTAGAAATTGAACCTTTTGCATGGTTGGGCCA
Organism: Rhinatrema bivittatum; assembly: GCF_901001135.1. Taxonomy (NCBI): domain Eukaryota; kingdom Metazoa; phylum Chordata; class Amphibia; order Gymnophiona; family Rhinatrematidae; genus Rhinatrema; species Rhinatrema bivittatum. The sequence continues at coordinate 662,449,890 of NC_042615.1, forward strand.
AGCAGGGCATGTAATCTCCCATTCTGTTTACAATTCAGCATTAACCCAGGTCACAGTCCCTACTACCCAGTCTTCTATTCCAACATAGTTGATATAAGGGATAGTTTCTTTACTGTATTGTTCCCCCTAAATCTTTATAAAGGTTGGGTTAGTTTATGGTACAGTTAGGGCTTACCTGCTAATTTTCTTTTCTTGAGTCCTGACAGACCAGTCTCCACAGTGGGTTTTGTCCTCCTTCCAGCAGATGGAAGCAGAGTCCTATGCTTCTCTGATGTCCCTCCCTATATAGGCTGTTACAGCAGGGAAGGTGTCTAATTTTTTAGCCAAGCTACTCATCTTTCCAGGTTTTTCCAATTTTGTTACCTGAATATATATAATTAATTTTTGTTTTTTAGCATTCAGACAGGTTAATCTACGGAGATGGAGCAAAGCTGATTTTATAGTATATATACTCCTGCACTGACAACAGCCTGCCAGTATTCTCTACCTCCAGCAGATGGTGGACATGTATCTCCCTACTGGGAGTTGCTTTAAAAAAAGAAGGAAATTTAATTTGCCTTGCTCTCCTGTGGTGATACCTTATGGTCCCTCCCTCAGTCGAGTTTTCCTGAGGTGATATCTGCGGATCTCTCCCTCAGTAGAATGCCTCAATCTGGTAGGTGGTTTTCTGGCATGGACTTAGCTGTAGAGAGACAAACAGCTTAGAAGCTAGCGGGTGCAGGAAGCTGAGTGTGGAGGTGAAGGCCTTTGCCCTTTACTCCCGCAGCCGGAGACAGACTCTGTTCTCGGCTGGAACATGCTGAGCTCAGGTAAAGAGTAAATATATAAAAATGAGAGAAGGGAAGTTCATTTTAGGGATTCTTTTCCAATCTCCGTGCCCAGCACGACAATCGGACATCTGTTTCCGTCTCCGAGGGAGCTTGGAGAGTCATGGCAGCTTGGCGGGCTGAGCAGCCTAAGTGCCTTACCCTTTGTATTGCTTGCCATATTTGGGCATCACAGCCTGTCGTTCCCTCTAACTTGTCAGTGCTGCATGGAGGCTCAGGGAGAATTGTCTCCACCAGTTTTTGCCGAGCCCGGCCAGTCCCATCATGATGCAGGAATGGGACTGGAGGGGGAACTGCCAGAGGTTTTGCCTGGTTTTGGGGCTCCCCTAACTTGTTCGTCAGTGGGAGAAGGCAACTCGGTGGGGGCAGGTTCGACACCCCCTAGTTTTGATATGGCCTTCTGCCTTTTCTTGGGTAGACATTTTTCAAGGGCTGCAATCCTTTCTTCAGGCTCAGTTGGCGGCCCCGGCCAAACCACTTAAAAAAAAATGTGGTTGATATTTCAACCCCCGTCGCAAAAATTATTAATTTATCCCTTCAAGAGGGTAACTATCCTCAATTACTAAAAAGTGCAATTGTAAAATCAATTTAAAAAAAAAAACCGCTTGATCCCCTAGAATTAAATAATTACAGACCGATATCCAACCTCTCCTTTTTAGCAAAAATCACAGAGAATATAGTGCAGAAACAACTCTCGGAACATCTGGAAAATAACAACATCTTATATCCCACTCAGTTTGGTTTTAGAAAACACTACAGTACAGAGACCCGTTTACTTGCTTTAAATGATTTGATTTTAAGAGGTTTTGATAATGGACAAAATTAATTCTTAGTGCTGCTAGACTTGTTATCAACATTTGATACGGTAAACCATTCCATCCTTCTAGACAGACTTAGAGAAATTGGGATAACAGAACATACACATTTATTTATTTATTTATTTATTTGAAGGGTTTTTAAATACCGTTATTCGGAAAGCCATCATAACGGTTTACAAAGTGGACAATGTTATCATGGAAGTTTTGAGGCATCATAACATAGTTAACAATTACAGTAAAAAGTATAACATAATATATAATATGTAATATAACAAGTCTCTGAAGCAATATAGAGTTGGATGATGAGTGATGTATGTAAGGTTGAGGATTATAGTTGTGAGCTCATTTGAGAGTTGGTAAGAGCAGATTGGGGGTCAGTGAAGAATTTACGAAACAGTAAAGTTTTTAAGTCTTTTTGAAGGTTTTTAAGTTGTGCTCAGTTCTCATGTCTTCAGGTAGATTGTTGAATCATGTATTTCTAATCTGTTCTTTAAGATAAAAATTAACACCATTTCCAAAAAAATTAAATTATACAGGAGTCTCACAGGGCTCCTCATTGTCAGCTACTCTCTTTTTTTTTTTTTTTTATATTTATATGATTCCTATCTGCCATTTTCTCAGTGGGTTTGGTCTCACGCCCTATGTTTATGCTGATGATGTGCAAATTCTTATTCCTATAACAAATTCAATAGACAAAACTCTTAAACTGGCAGCGATGTATCTAGCAATGATTAAAAAGCTATTAAACAGTATGAAATTGAGTCTAAATGTTGAGAAAACTGAAATTATATTCCTAGATCGGAGAACCAGCAATAAGAATAACAAACCCTCATTTTTGACATTAGAAGACAAGACGAATATTGAAATTAGGTGTCATGCACAAAATTGACTCTGAACTCAGCCTAAATAAACACATCAATTTGAAACTTAAAGAAGGCTATCATAAGTTACAAACTCTTAAACGGTTAAAACCCTTACTGGACCAAAATGACTTCAGAACAGTTCAAGTTTTACTGTTCTCCAGTATTGATTACTATAATGCTCTATTCTTAGGATTACCAAAAAGCAGAATTAAACCCCTACAAGGTCTTCAAAACACAGCAGCTCGTCTACTAACCAACACACAAAAATACGATCATATCACACCAGTTTTGATCTTGCTACATTGGCTCCCCATACAATATCGTATAGAATACAAAACCCTCTGTATACTACACAGAACCATATATGGCGAAGGCACCAAATGGCTTAATGCCTCTATCAGATTACATTACCCCCCCCCCCCCCCCAAAAAAAAAAAAAGAAATCCTAAGCTCAACTAATAAAGCTCTCCTATCCATTCCTTCAGTTAAATCGGCACAATTAATGCAGGTCAGAAATAGGGCGATATCTCTCGCAGGACCAAAGATATGGAATGAACTTCCTGAAAATATCAGATTGCAGCAGAATGATAAAATGTTTAAAAAAGACCTAAAAACTTGGCTTTTTCATAGAGCCTATTAGGAATACAACCAGCAGAAGTAGATGATGTATCCAGTTACAACTTTATGTTTAGTATTAGGTTTTATTGTCCTGCCTTTTTCTCAGTTTTTTTTTAATTATTTAATTTTTACATTTGATGCATTTATATTTAATTATTTTTACAAATATGCTTTTATGTCTTTTGTGTTTTTGAAGTGTATCTCATACATAATTAAGAATTGTTCTTAAGTTTTCTTGGCTTTTATGGTATTGTTTTATGTTTATTTTATGACACTGTAAACCATTGTGATGGAACTTCTCTAAACGATGGTGTATATAGAATTTTATAAATAAAAAATACATTTAAAAATTCAGGATCACAGGCTGTGGAGCCTCATATACCTGGTTAAGTGTCGGAATATGTCTAGACTTGCTGCAGGTCACCCTGATAGGAACCCAGATGGCACAGACGATGAAGGCAATCCTTACTACCTGGAGGATGGGGAAATTCCTCTGGGTTTGGAGCTGTATAGGACAACATTGCATTTCTTTCATAGAGTTGAGTTACCGGCTCCAATCTCCCAGACATTGAAGATGCTGGGTTGCCGAGTGCTGATTCCATATCTGAGCCAAACAAAAATCCCATTTTAATTTCTTTGTGTAAAGCATCATGTTTCTTCCCCATTATGGATGCTATTAAAGAATTGATTGATCTTGAATGGGGTACCCCAGAAGCTAATTTTAAAGGGGGATGATACTTGGAAGTGCTGTACCACTTGGATCCAGCGGCAAAAGAGCAGTTGCGCTTCCTGAAAGTGGATGCACTGGTATGTGCCGTCACCAAGCGGACAACTATCCCTGTAGAAGGGGGAGTGACATTGAAGGAGGTTATTCTTAAGCAGGCTTCTTGTTGCTCCTAGTGGCTTGCACTTATCTGCTTCTCTCTCGAGCAATTGATGAATCTGGTTTGACTTCGAAGGCAGAGATGGAATCGGCAGCCGCCTGTTTGGCAGAAGGGGCTGCGCCCTGATCTGCACTTCAGCCAGCGGGGTGGCTCTCATGATAGTGGCCAGGCGTCAGCAATGGCTGAGGAATTGGTTGGCCGATACAATTTCAAAGTCTAATCTTATGAAATTGCCCTTTAAAGGATCACTCTTGTTTGGGAGTGAGTTGGAAAAAATGGCCAATAAGTGGGGTGAGTCCCATGTTCTTCAGTTACTAGAGGATAAAAAGTAGGCACTACCTCGTTTGGCACGAGAGGTTGTGCTAAGAGTTTCAAATGCTTTCGACCCTACGGAGGAGTGGCTTCTCAGAGGGCTTGATCTTTGGTTAGGTCTCAGTCCATGCAGCCCAGCACAGGCTTGAGCGGTGGTACCTCCCAACCCCCTCAGTGAAGGTGTGCCAACCCACCCCGGGAGCAGGACATAGGGGGTCGCCTTTCTTTTTTTTTTTAAAGATGGGTCAAGATGATAGACCAGTGGGTTTTTGAAGTGATAAGAGACGTTTTGTTTATTTATTTATGAACTTTTAATATACCAACATTCGTAGAACACATCACGCTGGTTTACAATTAACTCAAAGGAAAATTACATTTAACGGGGTGGGGCGAGGGGAACAGGCAAGAAAAGGGGAGAAGGGCTGGGAACTAGAGGGACTAAGAGTAGAGGATTGAAACGAAGTAAAGAAGAGAGAGTGGAAAGGAACCAAAATAGCTATAGAAACTTACTATATTTATATCATTGGGAGAGTACATAAAGTAACTGGGCTAGCTATATACATAAATATATTGTAGGGCGAGTTCTGCGAGGCAGGGTGGGTCTTGTCTAGGTTTGGTTATGTTATGTTCCATATTAGGAGCTACCGCCCAGGAAAGAGACCTAGGCGTCATAGTGGATAATACATTAAAATCATTGGCTCAGCATGCTTCGGCAGTCAAAAAAGCAAATGGAATGTTAGGAATTATTAGTAAGGGAATGGTGAATAAAACAGATGATGTCATAATGCCTCTATATCGCTCCATGGTGAGACTGCACCTTGAATACTATGTAAAGCTCTGATCGCCGCAACTCAAGAAAGATATAGTTGCGATCGAGAAGGAACAGAGAAAGGGGTTAGAACTGCTTCCTTTTGAGGAAAGACTAAAGAGATTAAGGCTGTTCAGTTGGAGGGGGGGGGGGATATGATAGAGGTCTTTAAAATCACGCAAGGTCTAGAACAGGTAAATATTAATCGGTTATTTCCTCTTTCAGGTAATAGGACTAGGGGGCACTCCATGAAGTTAGCAAGTAGCACATTTACAATTAATTGGAGAAAATTCTTTTTCACTCAACACACAATTAAGCTCTGGAATTTGTTGCCAAGGGATGTAGTTAGTGTAGCTGAGTTTAAAAAAGGTTTGGAAAAGTTCTTGGAGGAGAAGTCAATTACCTGCTTTTAATCAAGTTGACTTAGAAAATAGCCACTTCGTGGGATATACTTAGTTTTTGGGTACTTGCCAGGTACTATTGGAAACAGGATGCTGGGCTTGATGGACCTTTGGTCTGACCCAGTGTGGCAATTTCTTATGTTTTTATCTCATAGATTTTACACAGATTTGCACACAAGGAGGTTGGCAATCAATGATTAGAAAAATCAATTCCTATACACCACTGTGGGGCATTGAAAATAAAACATATGAAACCAACAACCTCTTTCCATAACAATTCATTGATGGAATTTCGTCATAATGAAGTAAAGAATAAACATCAACGGCTTGATTTTTTAATGACCCGGCCTCATGCGTAACCCCTGTTACGTGCACAAGAGCCGGGCCTCGGCAGAGGGGCGGTCCGGGGGGGGGGGGGGGGGGGGGGGTTGAGGCTAGAGGCCCCTGGTATAGCAGTCATTTGCTGCTGTGCCAGCATGTGCGACTTGCTACAGCTCCTTTGCAGGAGCAAAATGTAAGTTTAAAAAATGGGGGGGGGGGGGGACGACCTAGGAAAAGGATAGGGGGCGGGTAGGAGAGGGGAAGGGGAAGGAGGTTAGGGCAGGGAAGTTCCCTCCCTTATTTGGAGCGGACTGGGAGGGAACTGGGGAAGCCCGACGATGTGTTGCTGTGCAAATTAGCGAAATTCTACTCCCCCCCCCTCTGCACACCGACTGGGATTTTATGTGCGCGCATGGTCAATAACCATCAAGAAATTTTATGGTGCAAGTAAATTTAAGGTTGTTCATTGTGGCGCAATATTGTGTGAAAATACTATCTGCCAGGAGAAGGTCTATACCTATGTAGACTGTAAGCTAACTTGAGGCCAGTGTACTAATGCATGCTGAATTTTACGCACAGGTCGTAATTTTATGAATATACTTTTTCTACTGGGACTCACATGCAGATAAGTTCTAGAGTTTCTCGGCATTCCTCAGGATATTTTCATGGTGTTTCCCTGCAGCTCTGCGTAGAAGAGACAGGCAGTGGAGTGTAAGTTGTCAAGGCTCCTCGGCCTGCGGGCCGTGAACTCACTGCCCATGTCACAAGTAAATATGGGCCGATTATTCCATTTATTTTGTTGTACCTAAGAAGGAGGATTCCTTTTGCCCCATCCTGGATCTCAAGGGAGTCAACCGTCATTTGCGCGTGACACATTTCCGCATGGAAACCTTAGGCTCATTGATAATGGCAGTACCGTTGGGGGAGTTTCTTACATCTCTGGATTTGTCAGAAGTGTACCTGCATATTCCCATCCGGCTGGAGCAGCAACGGTTTTTGCATTTCACCGTCTTGGGGTGACATCAGTTTAAAGTTCTACCCTTCAGCTTGGCCACTATGCCCAGCACTTTCTCCAAGGTCATGGTGGTGGTAGTGGCATTGTTGAGAGAATTGCATTCTGGTCCATCCGTACTTAGATAATTGGCTAATTCGGGCCAAGAGTATGAAAGAGCCTTCAGGTCTTGGCCTTTCTACAGGAACTAGGTTGCGTGGTAAACTTGGCCAAGAGCAATCTACAGCCATCCCAGACACTAGAGTATCTCAGTGTTCGTTTCAACGTGAAGCAAGGCAGGGTGCTCCTACCGGAGACCTGCATTCAGAAACTGATGATGCAGGTGCAGCTATTGCAAAAATATGTCCGATTGTATAGTCTTATCTACAGGTGCTCGTGTTGATGGCAGCAACCCTAGAGGCACTTTAATGGGCAAGGGCGCATATGCGTCCTCTTCAGCACACTCTGCTTGCATGTTGGAGTCCACAGTTTCAGGACTACTTGATATGGCTTCACTTAACGGTGGAGATCAGCATTTAACTTCAGTGGTGGTTGCAAGCGGATCATCTAAGGAAGGGTGTTCTCCTTCAAACACCAGACTGGCTAGTACGATGGGTGCGAGCATCCTTTGGGGGGTGGGGGGTTCACTGTCAGGAGTTGACAGCGTAGGGGCACTGGAGCACAGAAGAGTGTCTCTGGAGCATTAATTGGCTGGAAGCCCGTGCCATTCGATTGGCATGCTTGTAATTCGTTGATTGCTCGGAGGGTTGAGGGGTCTGAATAATGTCAGCTAATATGACAACAGTGGCTTACATCAATCACTAGGGAGGAACCAAGAGCCAACAACTGTTGCATGGAATGGGCGCAAGTACATCTTAAGGAGATCTCAGCCTCACACATTGCAGGAAAAGACAATGTAAGAACCAACTTTCTCATCAGACAGAGTCTGATCCAGGAGAATGGGAATTGTTAAACGTAGCATTCCAGCTCCATAGTGGGCCGCTGGGGCCTTCCATTTGTAGACTTGCTTCCGGCATCACACAAAGTGAAGGTTCCTCGCTGCTTCAGTCGCAGGAGAGATCTGAAGTCTTTGGGCATCAATGCCCTCATGCAGGAGTGTCCAGAGGTAAGCTTCTATATGCCTTTTCCCTGTGGCACATGTTGGGCACAGCGATTCAGAGGATCATGAGATACATGGGGATGGTGCTTCTGGTGGCAACAGATTGGCCCAGGAGGCTGTAGTATGCAGATTTGTGGAGGCTTTTGGTGAACTCTCCTCTCAAATTACTGGTCCATAGGGATCTGCTGTGGCAGGGGCCTATTCTTCATGAAGATCTGACTCCATTTTGTCTTACGGTATGGCTCTTGAGAGGGCTTGGTTGCTGAAGCATGGATACTCCGCTGTGGTGTCTTCCACCTTACTTTGAGCATGAAAGTTTTTCCACTTCAGCCTATGTTCAGGCTTGGCGAGTGTTTGTTTGAGGCTTGGTGTGAGGGTCGAGGGGTTCATCCTTATTTGGTTAAGCTCCTGCTCATTTTGTATTTTTTTTTTTTTTTTTGCAGGATGGGTCAATTTTAAGGATTTGGCCCTTAATTCCTTGAAGGTACAGATGGCAGCTCTTGCCTGTTTCCAAGGTCAGTGAATGGTGAATCCTTGTCTGCCCGTCCAGATGTGGCCTGGTACCCATGTGGAGTCTTGATCTGAATTTTCTGGCGGGTGCCACCTTTCGATCACTGTGTAGCCTCTCCTTGTTCAGTGTCCTGTCTCTGGCGCTTGGTGTGTCTTTTGTGGAGTGTGGTGTCCTCTGCGCCACATGAGCTGTCTTGAACAGTGTTCGGCATGGAAATGCGGTGATGTCACTGGCGCAGGGAGTGATATATTTGGCACTTTGTGCGTTGGCTTCAGCGCTGGGCGTGTAAAGGTTGTCTACTTCGCAGGCGTTTTAACTGCCTGATGCATCATCTTGTGCCCCATGTACTGCTGGCTTGAGTCAGAGAGCATCCCTGTGAAGGTCGGCTGGTGTGGATCATACAGCTGTCCTGGAGAGGACTGGGCAGAGCAAAGAGGTTCTCTTACTTCACCCAAAAATGTAGACTAGTGGTTCGAGCAGTGGGTTATGAACCAGGAGACCAGGGTTAGAGTCCTGCTGTCGCTCCTTGTGACCTTGGGCAAGTCACTTTACCCTCCATTGCCTCAGATACAAACTTAGATTGTAAGCCATCTGGGGATAGGGAAATACCTACAGTACCTGAATGTAATCCACTTTGAAGCGCTGAAAAAAGTGCGAAAAGCACAATATAAATTAAATTAGACTGAGAGGTTGATGATTATCTGGAGCTTCCTCAGCCTGGAGCCTAGCTATTTTTTCAGCTCACTGCCTCTGTGCTCTGGGGGGCATTATTTTGCAGTTGCGGCAGTTTGCTTGATCAAGATCTGGGCCCAAACACAGCAGAAGTTGTGGCCATCTGCGATGGACATTATATGGTCTAAACCCGGCAGTCTTCATCCGAAAAATGATAGCACTGAAAAGTGCTGTTTGGATTTGCCAAAGTGAGAAAATTTGAAAAAAGGAGCGAGAAGGAATCTGAGAGACACATTCCATGTCCATGTGAAGCATGGATAAAAAAAAAAATACTGAGGAGACTTCTGGAAGGTTTGTTTGCGCGGGAATTACTGCGCATGCCCAGTAGGACAAAAGCCTTAAGCTTTGAAACACATCTCCACCTAGTGCCGCCCTGATGACGTTACCCATGCAGCATAGCTAATTCCGCCTCCTTATTGACAGAAAAAAAGAGCTCCACTGGTGGTTAGACCAATACATTTTACAGAAGGGGGAACCCTTCATCTACTTCCTCATCTACTGGTAAAGAGACAGATGCTTCCAGAAAGGGATGGGGAGCACACACTGGTCCTTCCTGAACCCACATTCAGCAGTGATAAAGCAGTTTCAGATCAATCTGTTGGACTTCCAAGTGATCAGACATGCCTTGATTGCCTTCTTGCATCTCCACGGGGGAAAGAGAATTCTCATCCAAACAGACAACAAAGTAGCCATGTTTTATGTCAGTAAGCAAGGAGGCACAGGATTATGGGCTCTCTGTCAAGAAAGAGAGAAGGATATGGGAATGGGTATGCAACCATCAAGCTGTACTGCAAGTGATCCACCTTCCAGAGATTGTCCCAGCAGGATGTTTCGCCTTTAGGGATGGCCTCCACATCAGTCAATAACTGTCTGGTTTTTGTCCTTTGGAGATATCCCTCAATCGATCTCTTCATATTGGAGGAAAACAGAAAAGTGGAAAAATTGTTACGTTCTTTCACACAAAATCAGATACACTCAGCATTTTTCTGCTTGACTAGAATCGAGAGATCTCATGTTCACTTTTCCACCAACTCCACTGATAGCTAAAACAGTGCAAAACGTGCTTAACGACCAGGCTTTTCTGATTCTTATTGCACCAGCATAGTTCAGACAAGTATGTTTCTCATATCTAGTATAACAGTCCATCAGCCCGTTGATCCTTCCTTATTGACTAGAGGATTGTCTGTACAAACATTCTTTCTCTTCACTTAATGGCCTGGATGTTGAGTGCACATTGATCGCATCACTTTTTCCTTTGATAAGCAGGCTAAATTAGCCATTACATGTTGGTGACATCTGGTGGCACTGAACAGATTTGTCTCATCAAGCTGTAGAGCTTTGAGCTCTATGGAGCAAATGCAGGAGTTCTTGCACAGGCATTGCCTTGTGAGCTTCAGTCATTTTCTTTTGTCTAAACTAAAGCATGGACGTGTTCTTCATCTCTCCTCTATTTTTCCTACAAACTTATTTCATTCAGAAAACTTTTTTTGCCTTATCTGTCAAAGTTCTCAATGAGAAGGGCTTACAGCTTTAAATGGAAATGGTTCTTGTCCTAGTAAAATGAAGCTCCCTGGACCTCTTTGCATGTGAACTGTGGGAACTGCTCCAGTACTTTTTCTGTCTTTCCTCCTCGGGACTCAGTACTTTGTCACTCAAGGTGCAGCTCAGTGCCATAGCAGTCTACCATTTTCAGCTGGAAGGTAAACAATTTTCAGTCATTCTTTAGAGTCCGTTTATGAAAGGCCTTTGACATATTAAACTTCCAGTGGCCAAACCCCCTGCTTCAGGGGATCTCAATGTCATTCTGGCTCAGCTTATATAGCCATCCTTTGAATCATTGGAATCAGATTCTTTGGAGTTTCTCACATGAAAAGTATTATTCATTGTTACGATCACATCAGCAATAAGAGTCTGAACTTCATGCATTAGTTCATTACTCTCCTGTGCAGTTCTTCCACCATAGAGTGGTGCTCTGCACCCACCCAAAGTTCCTTCCAAAAGTGATGCCAGCTTTCAGTATAAATCCAGGCCATCATGTTACCCACATTCTTTTCAAGGCCATATGCACATGAAGGGGGAAAAAGCCCTTCACTCTTTAGAATGTAAGAGAGCCCTGGCTTACTACCAGAAGAGAACTCGACCACAAGGTCATGCTTTTCAACTATTCATCTCTTATGATCTTTACTGTCTAGGCACAGCAGTTGCCAAACCTACACTATTCAGTTGGCTATCAGACTGTATTACACATTATGTGCTTGCTGGCCTCTAAACTATAGACTCTGTTAAGGCTCTTTAAGTGAGAACCATGGCTGCATTGGTGGCTCATCTGCGAACTGTACCTGTTTAAAAAAAAAAAAAATAAATCTACAGAACTGCAGCTTGGTCAGTGCACAACTTCATGTTCCATTACTGTCTGGATAGTCTATCAAGAAGTGACAGTAAATTTGGACAAGCAGTTTTGCATTGCCTTTTCATCCAGTAGTCTACTCTCCATAGTGGAGACCAAGTTGTTTTTTCAGTAAGTGGTCCATTGCGGTGCTCAGATTGGGACTCCCTATGCTATGGTTAATGCAGCCCATTTGTCAACTGAGAAAGCAAGTTTGCTTACCTTAAATGTTGTTTTCCATAGAGAACAAGCTGAAATAGCCATACTAAATATGTACTTGCCGCCCCCCCCCCCCCCCCCACCCCACTCAGAGTAAAATCTCTTAACTCATGGAGCTGAGAGTTCATGCGGCTCCATCAGATGGCATTGCCCACGTGTTGTTGCTGATTCAGTCTGTTGTCTACAGAGAACACCATAGGTAGATTTGCTTTTTATTGATATGTAAATAGGAAGGTAAATATACTAATGATAATTCAAATCAAATCCTATCTGAGTCTGTGTATAGGAAAGGCAGATTCAACTTTTCTAACCAGCTTTTATCACATGGAGGAGAGCCAGAAGTGAATTTTTCAGGTTGGAAATGCTTGTATTTTTCTCACCTATTTCCCTAAAAAAAAGAAAAAAAACATTTTCTACGAACATGTATTTTTATGCTAAAGCTGTACACATGTAATTTTTTTTCTGTCTGCCAAACTAATTTTGTGCAAATATAAAAGATATTTTCTAGAGTAGATAGAATGTTGAGACCTGTGATGTATCAGTGCAGCATAAAGTGTTTTAAAAAAGTAATTATAATTTGTAATTATTTTTTTTAATGGTGTGCATATGGTTGCGATCCATAGATCTTACCTGAAATTTAGATTTTATTTTTCTTCTTTATTTCAAATTAAATCTGAATTTTGCAGGTTTTCAATACTATATACAAGCTCTGTTGAGATGATATGTTTACCTTCTGTGTTTGCAGAAATGAATTTACAGCAGACAAAACTAAGAAAAAGAAAAGAAGAGAGCTAACACAAGAACAGAAACAAGAAATTAAAGATGCTTTTGAGTTATTTGATACAGATAAAGATAAAGCAATAGACTACCATGAATTAAAAGTAAGTGTAGTTTTGTCTTGCTAAATGTAGGCCTAATTTGCAGCAAAAGAACTGATATAGTTGTAGCTCGGCTCTCATGTTTGATTGGCATGATAACTAAGGAATTAGTATGTTTCAGAAAAGCTTCTACAAATGCATTTCATTGCAATTAAGAGAAAACCATAGTGTGTTAGTGTAAGATTCCTGTGCTCTAAATTAAAATGCAGTAATGATAGAGAAATGCAGTTTTAGCACAAGTGTAATAGACAGCAGGTAAAGACCAAAATTAGGACTGGTGTAAGGGCATTGGGCACCGTAGGTGAACCTTACAGCCTTGTGCCTACCCCTCATACACAAATTAAAAATTATACATTTAGTAACATAGAAACAAAGAAATGATGGCAGAAAAAGACTAAATGGCCCATCCAGTCTGCCCAGCAAGCCCTCACACTTATTTTCCCATACTTATCTGTTTCACCTACCACCAAGTTCAGGGCCCTTGTTGGTAAATGTTTGATTCAAATTTCCTGCCACCCCCTGCCATTGATGCAGAGAGTAATGTTGGGAGTTGCATCAAAAGTGAAGCATAAGGCTTAATGGTTAATAGATTTTACATGAAAAGACTGTCTTCTGAGGTAAAAATATGCATTGGTTCCTACTAGTTCTCACAGTTACAATCCTTATATTCCTTAGCTCATTAAGTTATTAAGTTATCTATGTTCTGCAATGTTACAATGTATCAAAGTAGGACCCCTAGTCCTACTAGTTCTCTCGGTTATAATGTAAACCGATGTGATATATTCCAATGAATGTCGGTATGTAAAAACAATCAAATAAATAAATAGAATACCCTGCAAAAAGACACTTGGAACCCATGAGGTATTAGCCCTGTTGTAATGTGTTTTGGGTGGGCTTGGGCCTCAGAAAGCCATGAGTACAATCAATTTAAAATATAGTAAACCTCCCATACCAAAATAGCACTAACTACTAGCACTCAAACAGTAACAATCATACCTTTGAAAAGGCAACAATGCAAATATTATACCAGGGCCTAAAACACCAATATACCTCCTATTTAGGGAATAGAACAAACCAGGCTGATATAAATTCCTCCATAGAAGCTACAGGCTAATGGAATAACTCGCCTCGCTCATACATGCAGAATACAAGATAGACCCTCACCAAATTCAGAATTGAGACTGTAAAGTATAAATAGAAACATGTAGACAAAAACTGAACTGGAAACAGCAACAAGCCAGTCTGTATGCAGTTCAACAGTGTTACTCCTGGGGAATGCTGCACAAACAAATTTAAAATTCTTAAACTGTACAGACTATATTTGTTCAGATGTTACTCAAAGACAGTGATTGTATTAATTTTCTGTATTGCATTATAAATTTATTACTCAAAGATGCAGAATATTTTCATTTTTTGTACAGAATTTTCCCATCATAAGGCCTGGACCCTCCAGATTGCTCTCGCTGTTGCTCAGCTCTTTCTCTCTCTCTTCTCTTCCCCTCCCTTCTGGTCAATACTCCAATTCACTTGCTACTTCCTCCTTCTCCCCACAGGATTGACCCCTCTCCCATTCCTTCCTCCCCACCAGCTTTCTCTCTCTGCCTTTCCAGGCTCAAATCCTCACCCACACCATTCTCACTCCCTCCCGACACCCCCCCCCCCCCCCCCCCCCCCCCCCCAATTAAAAACCTTAACATTTTTTTCTCTGCTCTCCTCAGATTTCTCTCTACCCCCCTACAAGGCATGAATCCCTCCCCAACTCTTTCCTGCTCACCAATTCTCTTTTCTTACCCCAGCAAGACCCCTTTTAGTTTTGTCTGTACATTCTCCTAGCTTTCTCTCTGCCACTCACTCTTTATTAAGACACTCTACTCTCTCCTACCTCCCCCCAAACTATGTTTCTCTTGTTGAGGCACCACTGTAGCCCCACTGCAGCGTTGCCTTTCTCACCAAATTCTGTGTTCCACTAAGAATTAGATCTAAAATAGCTCCCTTTCTCGTCTGTTCTTGAACTAATTGTTCACTGAAACAGTAATTTATTCGATCTAGGAACTTTATCTCTAGCATGACCTGATGTTACATTTCCCAGTCAGTATTGGGGTAATTGAAATCTCCTATTATTACTGCACTGCCAAATTGATTAGCTTCCCCAATTTCTCTTAGCATTCCATCATCCGTCTTATCATTTTGGCCAAGTGGACGGTAGTATACTCCTATCGCTTCACTCTTCCCCAACATACATGGGATTTCTACTGTGCATTTAGTAAACAGGATCTTTCTTGTTGGTCTGTATGCCATCCCAGACATAAAGCACAATTAAATTGATCCTCCCTATCATTGCAATATTTGTAGCCTGGTATGGCACTGTTCCATTGGTTATCCTCCTTCTACCAGGTCTCTGAGATGCTAATTATTATGTGTCTCATCTTTCACTGCTATAAAATCTCTCATCTTACTTCTTTGATCTCTTTAGAAAGGGTTAGGAATGACTTAAGTTTACTAATTATGATGATGCTGTATATCACATTCAATAGATATTGCACGGAAACTAAAATACCAGATTGCCCAGGGGCAGATCCTCAAGATCAAAGATAGGGCAGGGAAATTTATAATTGACTCAAATCTTATTAGAAATAGCTAATAGCAGCTGAGATTGATTTCTATTTAGCTGAAGTCTACCTCTCTGAGGAGATGCAATTTGACCTGAATAAGGAAATATCAAATTCCTCAGTGTTTGGGCAGGTCAAACCCAATGAGTGGGTTATGCACATCTGCCAGCAGAGCAAATGGTGGGCATGTGCTTCCTCCCTCAGCAAAGTGCCTTCAGTCCAGTAGCCTTGACTGGTGTGGACCTAAATTTGAATTCATGTTTGCAGGTCAAGCAAGGCTTGGCAGTGAAGGCTTTAGCCGTCTCCCCCCGAATCCAGGACCTGTTCCTGCTCTAAGCCAGGGTGGGCTGAGCTCAAATGTCGTTTTTTTTTTTTTTTTTTTTTGTTTACTTAAAAAAAAACAACAACCAACCCCCCCCCCCCCCCCCCCCCCCCCCCAAAAAAAAAAAAAACAAAACCCAGCGAAAAGAGACAGCAGGAGAAGGATCTATTTCCTCAGCATTCGGCTGTCACTCTCACATATTTGGGGAGTTCTGTGAAGTGTGGTGAGCAGCCGTTTGGCTAGGCCCCACTCCCAAGCTTCTCCCATTTTTGCTCGTAGGCCAAGGGGTAGTTTCACACGTTTTTTTGCTGAAGGCTGTCTGCACTCGCTTGCGTGTCCCTGTGTGCGTCCGTTCTCATCTGTTTATCCAGTTTGGGCATTCTTCCTTTTGGGGACACATTGTATGTGTCCAGCTTAATCATTTATACTGGACCTCCAAGTTGGGTTTCTTATTTGGGTGAACGGCCTAGGCATGTATGCTTGGACACGCTTTTTGTGAGTCTATTTTGGGCGTGACTTATACACACGGGTAATTAGACGCAGGCCTTTATTAGTCAGCATTGCGTCTGCAGTGAAGAAATTTAAGCACCTATCTATTTATGCTGTATGCCACATCAGGGCCATTCAGCCAGCCTTCTTTAATTCTGTGTCTGTGCTGCCTGGATGTTTGGGGAGATCTACCTCCTTCTGATTTTGCTGGCGATGGTCCATCTTTGTCTGAGGGAGACACTGCAGCAGTGTCCCCTCTTTTGATTGATCCATGAGTCGAGCCCTCAGGGGACATAGTCTCTCAGGATGTCAGATTTGGGCCTGTGGGGCCTGAAATGGATCCACTGACCTTTTCCTGGGTAGAATTCTTCCAGGGATTGCAGACATTTCTACAGGGCTGGTTTTCTGAATTGGTAGTACCTACTAAAGTAGTTTCGTGTGCTCCGAGTGCTACTCCGCCTGTCTCCACGGTCAAGTGCTATGGTGCAGTGTGATCTGACAGAGCTCAAATGCAGGTGGATCATGATGATACTGATTTTGATGGGGGTGGCTCTCCTGGTGAAGAAGGGGACATTCCCCCAGATTTGGAACTAAATGGAACTCCTCTCTCTTTCTTTCAGAGATGAGTTGCCAGTTTGATCTCTCAGACCCTGAAGACCCTCTGAGTGGCTGGGTCTGACTCCTTGGGTATGCAGAAAAAGGATCCTATTTTGTTCACCCTGCACAAGGCTTATTGTTTCTTTCCCTTGATGTTATCCAGGAGTTGATTGATTTGGAATGCTTCTTGGGTTTATACCTCATGAATCCGCAGGCTAGAGAGCAGTTGCATTTCACTAGGGTAGATGCCTTGGTGTTTTCAGTCACAAAATGTACCACCATCTCGGTAGAAGGAGGTGTGGCCCTGAAAGATGCTGAGGATAGGAGGATTGAGGCTATCTTAAAGCAAGCCTTTGAGGCAGTGACAATGAACTTGCAAATTGCTTCTTGTTGTGCCTCTGTAGCTCGGGCCACCTTGCGACTTTGTCAAGAACTTGATGGTTCTGGGTCCGATCTTGGACCTGTGATAGAACCAGAGTCACCTTCTTGACTGAGGCAGGCTGTAGCTTGGTACGCTCAGCTACCAGTTATTGCGGCCAGGCGGCAGCTCTGGCTGTGCAGCTGGTCTGTAGATAGTATTTCAAAATCCATTCTTACTACCCTGTTTCCCTGAAAATAAGACATCCCCCAAAAATAAGACCTAGTAGAGGTTTTGCTGAATTGCTAAATATAAGACCTCCCCCGAAAGTAAGACCTAGCAAAGTTTTTATTTGGGAGCATGCCCGTCGCACAGAACACCAGAGCATGCAGCTGTGATTTTTTTACCCTGCAAGATTCAGTTAGTTGTCATCACAAAGCAGCATAACCAGACAACTATTCAGAATATGATAAATGTTCATTTTTTTGTTCAACAATATATGTGAATTCTTCTTCATGGAAAAAGAAGACATCCCCTGAAAATAAGGCCTAGTGCATCGTTGGTAGCAAAAATTAATATAAGACACTGTCTTATTTTCGGGGAAACAGGGTAAGCTGGCCTTCAAAGGCTTGCTTTCGTTTGGTAGTGAATTGGAAAAACCAGCAAGTAAATAAGGAGAGACCAGGTCCCTTGATTGCCAAAGGACAAGAAACTCATTGCCCGGTCTTTTTGGATAACTGGGTACTCTCGAGATTACTGGTGTCTTTGGGCCTTATAGGGACAGTTCTTCCCAGATATCCTGTCCTTCTTTAGGTCTCAGTCCTTTTGCCCCCGAGGACTTCAAAAGGATGCAGATTCTGGAGTGGAGCTCCTCGGTCTTCCCAGTGAAGGTTTATGTGCTCACCTGGTGGTGCAGGAGTTAGGTGGTCGGCTATCCCATTTTTTATCACAGGTGGGTCCAGATTACTTCAGATCAATGGGTTCTCGAAATGATTCGGAGTGAGTATGCTCTAGAATTTCTTTGCATTCCTCCAGATGCCTTCATGATCTCTCCTTGCAACTCCCCTCAGAAGAGGGTAGAAGTGGAAGTGACATTACAGCGGCTGTTGAAACTGAAAGCAGTGATTCTGTTCCTGAATTACGGGCCTTTATTCCATTTATTTTGTCATGCCCAAGAAGGAAGGGTTGTTTCGGCCTTTACTAGGTCTCAAGGGCATCAACCGACACTTACGAGTCCCGCATTTCAGGATGGAAACTGCACTCTGTAATAATGGCTGTGCAAGCAGGGGAGTACCTCCCGTCTCTGAATCTGATGGAGGCTTATCTACATATTCCCACCTGGCAGGAACATCAGCAGTTCTCCGATCTTGCTATCCTGGATAGTCATTACCAATTTCAGGCCTTGCCTTTCACTACGGTGCCAAGTTCACGGTGGTGGAAGCAGTGGCCCTTCGCAAGGAAGGCATTCTAGTTCACCCCTACGTGGACGACCTGTTGATTCAACCCAAGATAGTGGAAGAGAATCTTCATGCTTCCTGCCGGGTGGTTTCCTTGCTATAGGAACTAGGCTGGTTGGTGAATCTGACCAAGAGCAATTTGCAGCCATCTCAGACCTTGGAGTATCTCTGGGTTCAATTTGATACAAGGTAGAGCAGAGTATTTCTGGCGGAGTATCGGATCCACACATTGATGCTGCAGGTTTGATCCCTGTGGAACTCTGTCCAATCATGTGGTCTTATGTACCGTTCCTGGGGTTGATGGCTGCCGCTTTAGAAGGGGTTCCCTGGGCGAGTGCACGTGTGTGCCCTCTTCAGCATGCGTTGCTTCCAATGGAGTCCGCAGTCGCAGAACTTTGCGATGGGGCTGCTTCATCCATTAGAAGTGAGATCCCAGTTGGACTGGTGGTTACATGTGGATCATCTCAGGAAGGGGATTTGCCTGAAGATGTGGGATTGTTTGGTACTCACAACAGATGCACACCTCTGTGGCTGGAGCCTCTCTGTCAGGGATTGGTGCAATGGCAATGGAATGCAGCAGTGTGGCAATGGAACATCAACAGACTGGAGGCACGAGTTTGGTTGGCTTGCCTGCAGTTCGCTGAACAGCTAGGGACTCTGTTGCTCCAGATAATATCCAACATTGCAACGACAGTTGCTTACATCAGTCAGGTTGGGTTGGAACCAAGAGTCAACAGGTGTTGGAGGAGATAAATGCACTCATGGTGTGGGCGGAGCAGCATCTCCTAAGCATATCTGCCTCTCACATGGCTGAAAAGGACAATATCGGAGCTGATTTCCTCAGTAGGAGAAACTCTCTGACCCAGGAGAATGGGAGCTAGCAAATGAGTCCTTTCCTAGCGTGTAGCAGATGAACCCAGAGCCAATGGGTACTCCTGATGTCAGCCCTAGTACATATACTCCTGCAGGAAGTGCAGCTCTTCAGTATTTTCCATTTTCATAGCAGTTCAGGACTCTAAGCACGCTAGCACAGTGTTAGAGTAATTTAGCAAAGAAAACCAAAACAAGAAGAAATTTTACCATGACAGACGAGCCCCGCTCTCCTGCGGTGACACCCATTGGGTCCCCTCCCCAGTTGAGAATTCCCGATGTGATTTCTGCGATCCCTCGGAGGTAAGCATTGGTCCGGCGGCCGACCCTTGGCGGGGACCTAGCCCCCGACATCGGGTGAGGCTGAGAGGCAGCGGGTACAACTTCTAGCGCGGCGGTGAAGGTATTTTCCCTCTTCCCCCCCGCAGACGGAGACTGCCCGGAACGAGACCGGGAAGCGCCGAGACAAGGTAAGGTAGAAATCCTATTTAAAAGTCTCCGGTCTCCGAAGCTCGAGGAGTCACACAGGTCGCCAGACAGGACCAGTGCCACCGGGTTGATCTGCCCTAGCAGAGCTAGACCCCGGTCAGATCCGAGGGTCCTCCCTCGTGGAGACCCTCCGAGGTGGTCACCATCTTAACCTGTTCGCCGCCCCGATCTGTGCACACAGAGGCTAGCTGTGCACACAGAGGCGAGCGCCCAAGTACCGTGTGTACAAGTGACGCACATAGCCACACGCTTACTGTGCCGCGCGCACATCTCTGTGTGTACCAATTCTACGCGCACAACTTTGACGCACCGGAGCGTGTAACTAAGCCACCCGGGCCCTGCTCTTTACGCGCACAAGCCATGGCACCACCGGAGAAGCTGCACAGCATGAGGAGGCCGCGGCCCTGTGTATACAGTGCGAGGAGGCCCTGGGGGATCCAGCCCATGACCCTCCCCAGCCGGTACTGGGCTCCAGCTTCTCAAACAGTACGCCGGACCTAGCGTCCCCCAATGGGACCCTTCCTCAAACGGGGCTCCCCAGGGACACAGCACCTCTTAATTTAGACCCAGCATCTATCTCCTGGGTGGAATTCTTCAAAGGCCTGCATACCTTCGTCCACATGCAACCGGGGCCTCCGACAATACGATCACAACCTCCGCCCGAGGACCTCAATATCCCGGGTCCCTGTATGCCCAGGGAAGTGATTCCACCGCCCAGAAGCCCCACCTTTTGGGGACACGGACAACTCGGATTAGGATTCAGAACCCCTGGAGGAAGCTGAACTTCTCCCCCCCCCCCTCCCCCAGGGACAGAGCCCCACTAAACCATGAGGCGCTTCTTCACTAAGGACGAGCTTCCAGACCTGGTCACACACAGTTTGAAAGAGCTCGCTATCATGGGCACAAGGGGGAACCTAAGACAAATCCCCTCCTAGAGAGACTCCGTCAGACCTCCTGTCATTTCCCACTATTACAAGTCGTCCAACAGCTAATTGACCTGGAATGGGATGCCCCGGAGACTACTTTCAAAGGGGGGCGTGCCCTGGCAGCCATGTACCCTCTGGACCCAGTTGCCAAAGGTCTCCTGGCATGTCCGAAGTGGATGCCAAGGTCTGCGCGGTTTTGAAGCGCACCCCTATCCCAGTTGAGGGAGGAGCAGCACTCAAGGATGCTCAAGACACATCTGGAATCCATCCTCAAACAGTCCTTTGACATCTTCGCTATGTCTCTACAGATAGCGGCCTGCTGTGCCGTGGTGACATGCGCCTGCTTATCACAGACCATGAACAACACTCCTGGGGAAGCCCTGGAACCAGCAGTATCATTCCTCATGGATGCTGCTTCTGATCTGGTGCACATCGCAGCTAGAGGAGTGTCATCAGCCGTGGCAGCCAGAAGACAACTCTGGCTCCGAAGCTGGTCGGTCGACGCATCTTCCAAAACAAGACTCACAAGGATGCCCTGCAAGGGAACCCTCTTGTTCAGAAGAGAACTGGAGAAGCTAGCCAACAAATGGGGCGAATCCCCACTACCGCAGCTTACCGGAGGACAGGAATAAGAGAAACCAGCGACCCTTCCCCCAAGCTTCCAGGGGCAGAGGATCACACGCTTTAACCCATACAGAAGCACATATCAAGCGGCTCGCCCCGCAGGCAGGAGCCAGTCCTTTCGGAACAAGCACAATAAAAGGGGAGCTGGCTCGGGGCCAGGTCCCAGCTGCACCCGACAATGAAAATCAGCCAACCCGTCCAAAGGAAGAAGCCATAGGGGACAGACTTGCTCTGTTCTACCAAAGATGGGTCAGAATAACTTCGGACAAGTGGGTCCTAGCCATCATTCAAGATGGATATTACCTGGATTTCCACCACCTCCCTCTGGACAGTTTGTGGAATTCCCCCTGCCACGACCCTGCCAAGAGGATGGCAGTAGAAGCTACACTGACCAGATTGCTAGCCTTAGAGGCTATAACACAGGTGCCCGCACAACAAATACTGGACATTATTCCAACTATTTTATCGTTCCCAAGAAAGAAGGCACATTCCGGCCCATCCTGGACCTCAAATTGGTCAACCGCCACCTGAAGATTCCTCGCTTCCGCATGGAAACCCTACACTCGGTAATAAGAGCGATACAACCGGGAGAGTTCCTTACATCTCTGGATCTGTCTGAAGCCTACCTACACATTCTGATCCATCAAGAGCATCAGTGTTTTCTACGCTTCACGATCCTGGACTGCCACTACCAGTTCCGGGCACTACCATTCGGGTTAGCCACAGTACCCCGGACGTTCACCAAGATCATGGTGGTAGTGGCAGCAACACTAGTGAAGGAAGGAATCCTCATACACTCTTATCTAGACGATTGGCTATTCAGGGCGAAATCACCAGAGGAGTCACCAGGCGACCAACAGAGTCAAAACCCTACTGGAGAGCCTCGGGTGGGTGGTCAACACAAACAAGAGCTGTGTGCAGCCCTTCCAATCTCTAGAATACTTGGGAGTTCGGTTCGACACCAAACAAGACAAGGTCATCCTGACACCGACAAGGAGATCAAAACTGATGAAACAATTACGAACCCTGTTGAGCGAGCTTCGTCCCATGGCATGGGACTACCTCCAAATCTGGAAGTAGTGCCATGGGCAAGAGCTTACATGAGACCCCTACAGCGCTCACTATCACGATGGAATCCACTGTCCCAGAGCTACACCGTACGTCTTCAGCTCCCGGACAAAGTTCGGACCCAACTACGATGGTGGCTGCAAGAAGGTCATCTAAGCCAGTGAGTGAGACTATCCTCATCAACCTGGATCCTGCTCACGGGGATGGGGGGCACACTGCCAGGAGCTAACCGCCCAGGGGCAATGGAACAGAGAAGAGTCGGGATGGAACATCAATCGCCTAGAAGCCCAGGCAATCAGACTAGCTTGCCTACGGTTCGGTCACAGACTCCGAGACAAATCAGTCAGACAATGCCAACAGTGGCCTACATCAACCATCAGGGAGGAACTAGAAGCCAACAGGTGTCTCTGGAAATAGATCCCTTAATGTCATGGGTGGAAGCGAACCTTCAAGAGATCTCAGCCATCCACATTGCAGGGAACGACCACGTCGCTGTGGATTACCTCAGCAGAGAAAGTCTAGACCCAGGAGAATGGAGGCTGTCGACCACAGCATTCCAATTGATAGTAAACCATTGGGGATCACCAACCATGGACCTCCTGGCAAACCGATCCAACACCGAAGTGCCCAGCTTCACCCGCAGGTGGGAACCTCAGTCCTAGGGAATTGATGCCCTGGTACAGACCTGGCCACAGGAAACTCTATTATATGCCTTCCCACCGTGGCCCCTATTGGGTGCAATCATCCACAAGATAGAACACCACAGGGGACCAGTTCCTCTAGTGGTCCCAGACTGGCCAAGAAGATCGTGGTATGCAGACAAGCGAAGGCTGCTGACAGGGAGCCCCCTCCCGCTACCACCACACAGGGACCTGCTCCAACAAGGGCCGATCCATCTCGATTCTCTCTTATGGCCTGGCCTTTGAGAGGACTCGCCTGAGGAAGAGCGGATACTCGGCGGCAGTAATTGACACCCTGCTCCGAGCACGTAAGTTCTCCACATCCCTAACGTACATAAGGATTTGGAGAGTATTCGAAGCCTGGTGCGATGACTGCGACATCATTCCACCCTCAGTCAAAATTCCTGCGATTTTGGAATTCCTGCAGAATGGCCTACAGAAGGGATTGTCTCTCATCTCCCATCAAGGTACAGGTGGCCGCATTGTCATGCTACGGAACCAAGAGTGAGAGCGGCAGCCTAGCCTCTCCCCCTTTCTGAAAGGAGTCAAGCAGATCCGACCACCCCTAAAGTGGCCAGTGCCTCTATGGAACCTCAACCTGGCCCTAGATTTCTTAGCAGGAGCCTCCTTCAGACCTCTTCGCGGCCTGTCTCCAACTATTAACATTGAAGACAGTCTACCTGGTGGCAGTCTGTTCGGCCCGTCGTATCTCCGAGCTACAAGCACTGTCCTGCCGGGAGCCGTTCCTCAGACTCACTCCAGGATCCATCCAGTTACGCAGGGTCCCGTCCTTCCTCCTCAAAGTGGTTTCTCACTTCCATCTCGTTACCTCGCCAGATGAGCATAAAAATTCGGAAGAGTCTCGCAGTCTACGCCACCTCAACGTCTGCAGACTCCTAGTCCGATACCTGGAAAGGTCGGAATCTGTACGAAAGACAGACCATCTATTCATCCTTCACAGCGGGAAGAAGCAAGTGGAAGCGGCCTCGCAAGCAACCATAGCCCGCTGGATCAAAGAAGTTATCAAGGCGGCCTACATAGAAGCAGGCAAGCCACCGCCTTTACAAGTCAAGGCCCATTCCACTAGAGCCCAGGCAGTGTCCTGGGTGGAAACCAAGATGCTGTCACCCGCCGAGATCTGTTGTGCAGCGACATGGTCCTCATCCACACCTTTTCCAGGTTTTACCACCTGGATGTTCAGGCTCAAGAGGACACAGCATTTGCAAGGGCAGTACTAAGTGAGCCAAGGGCAGCCTCCCACCCGGTTCGGTAGTAGCTTTTATACATCCCATTGGTCCTGAGTCCATCTGCTACACGCTAGGAAATGGAGAAATTACTTACCTGATTTCGTTTTCCTTAGTGTAGACAGATGGACTCAGCATCCTACCCACGGCTGCTGTTATTCATGGAATTCTCGGGTGACATCCCTGAGAGCAAGTGATTCACGGGTAAGCCATGCTTCCCTCCAACTGGGACACCCATCCTACCGGGTGTCTACGTTTCTCGGTTGAGGGCACTGGCGGTCTCCAGCTATAATCAATTTAACCAGTTCAAATTAATCAAGTTATTCAAGTTATTCAGTCATACATATATCCACAATTGCTTTTTGAGGAGAATACTGAAGAGCTGCACTTCCTGCAGGGGTATATGTACTAGGGCTGACGTCAGATTGAAATCTGATCATTCTCCAACTGCTATCAGGATTACACTATACCCATTGGTCCTGAGTCCATCTGTCAACACTAAGGAAAACGAAATTATCAGGTAAGTAATTTCTCCATTTTAGCTTTAGTGAACCGTTGGGGCCTACTGGATCTAGACTAGTGACTACATTCAACAAACAAAGTTTCCATGGTTCTTCAGTCACAGGCGGGAACCAAAAGCGACGGGCATCGATGCTGTTGTTCAGGAGTGGCCACATGATGCCTTTTGTATGCTTTCTGCCCTGGCCTCCGGTAGACAGGCTGGACCAGAAGATTGCAAGTCAAACCAACACCATCTTTTTAGTGGCTCCGGATTGGGCTTGAATGCCATGGTACACTGATCTCTAGAGACTTCTGATGGGCAGTCCCCTCTGGCTACCGTCTTAGACTGATCTGTTTATATCAGGGGCTCATTCTACCAGATGATCCATGTCAATTCTGTCTTGTGGTTTGGCCTTTGAAAGGGCTCTGTTGTTGAAGTGGGGTTTTTCACCTGAGATATCCACTCTTCTTCGGGCCCAGACATTTTCTACTTCTCTAGTCTGTGTTAGAGTTTGGAGGGTCTTTGAGGCCTGGTGTTTTGAGCGAGGTACTCAACTGCTCCTGGTGGATATTCCTTTGACTTTGGAATTTTTACAAGACTGCTTGCTTAAAGGTATGGCCCTTAATACTTTGAAGGTTCAAATTGCAGCCCTGGCTTGTTGAAGGGGGAAGTCAATGGAGGGCCTTTGTCTTCCCATCTGGACATATCCCTTTTTTTGTAGGGAGTTAAGCCCCTCTATTGTGGCTTCAGGTGTCTCTGTGGGACCTTAACTCGGTCTTCAAGTTTTTGGCAAGTCCGACTTTTCGACCACTGCGTACTCTTTCCTTGCAGCTGTTTACCTTGAAGACAGTTATTCTGGTAGTAATCTGTTCAACAGGCTCTTTCCTATCATTAGCCTTTTCTCCATATGATTCTGGGTGCAGTTCAGCTTCTGACTATACTCTACTCTCCTTTTTGCCCAAAGTTGTTTCAGACTTTCATTTGAATCAGTCTTTTCCCGTTGATAGCAGGGCTGAATTAGCCCTGCTGTCATGGGATCTGTCAATCAGGTCCAGGAGGCGGAGCTTGTTAAGCAGAGGTTAGCTTTTTGTCTCTGCGGCTGCGCGTGTTCCCGCGCAGGAAAGTAACAGATTCTCCTTAGTCTGTTCTTTCCGCACGCGGGATCGCACGCAGAGCCATTTTTCTCCTCAGGATGTCCAAATCGGGCTTCAAACAATGTCGCTGTGGCAAGGTAATGTCTGTGATGGATGGCCATGACCGATTGTTATCGTTACCTAGACGCCAGTCATGATGTAGGGGACTGCGAGTTTTGTGCTCGTGTGTCCCCCAGGGCCCAGAAACAACGGGCCTATCGCCTCAAGGAACTCCTCAGCCTCTCGGACCCGTCGGAGGCTCATTCTTCACTGGGCCCGGTGAAGACACCCGCTCATTCTCACAAGAGAGCGGCTTTGTGGGATCACCCTTCTAGGCTGAGAGGAAAAGAGGTCATGAGGCAAGTACCAGGGGATCAGGGCCCTGATTCCCTCGATCGGGATCAATCGGCCTTGAAAAGACCGGCGTCACACTCCCGTTCGCCATCACGGGACTGTTCCGAGGAACCAAGTGTATCGACGCAGGGACTGAAGAGGACGCTTGTAACGCCGTCGCACTCTAAGGCGCCGGAAAAGTTGAGACACGGCGCGGTGCCAGCAGCACCAAAGATAAGATTGGCGCCGGGAAAGTCGGCGCATACCACGGCCCCGACAGCGTCGGAGTGGGCGGCGCTGAAACCATTGGCGCAGACGGCACCAGAACCATCGGCGCAGACTACAGGCCTGAAAACACTCATTACAGTGCAGTCGGGACGCTGACGTGACCTATACAGCCTTTCACGGGACCCCATGCCATCTCACCCAGTACATGGCCAAAAGACAACGAAAGAACATAGGAGTCCTCGAAAGCGAAGATACCAATCCCCACAGTTATTGCGATCTACCTCTAGTGATTCTATACAACGAACATCGGAGACATCTTCTAAAAGGTCTCGATCTACGCACTAGCGAACAAATTAGAGGAGACCAGGTCACACACATAGCACTGACACCATTCCAGTCGTGACACAGTACCAAAAAAGACCTCAGACAGGGAAGTCAGTCCTTCCACCTCCAGATCCTCCAAAAGTCAACACCATAGTTCACATAAGTCACCTATATGCCTCACTTCTTCTCAGGTGTCCATGTCACAACGGAGTTCTTCTAGGGGACTAGAGGATACGCTTTCATTCCTGGCAGACGGCCGGTTCTGAAAACTGATGCCGACTTTACTGGCATCTGTCTTCATAACCGGCAGCCGCCGCAGGGTCGTGTTAGCAAGGAGGCGCTAAAGTCGCGCAAGCGACCCTAGCGCGACCCCCCCCCCCTAATTTGGATATTGCATGGTGCCCCCCTTGCAGGCACTGAAAAGTCATCGCCCACTTTCCGCGAAAATTATTGCATTGGCCCCTATATCTTTGAGGTAGCGTTCAACTGCTTAGACTGTATTAATTCTTTTAGTGCTCTGGTTTCAGTAACAGAAGTGGCTTTCTCCTCAGGAAAGGAAAAGTAAAATGAAATATAAATCATAAAAATGTATTTAAGATCTGTTGCCTTGATTATTAAATTCTGGGTAGTGCTATTGCTTTAGTTGTAATCATAAGAAGATATAAAATAAACATGCATCTTTAGTTCAGCTCTTTACACTGTTGTGCTTCTTCTTTTATTCCATAAGGTGGCAATGCGAGCCTTAGGGTTTGATGTAAAGAAAGCAGATGTACTAAAGATTCTCAAAGATTATGACTGTGAAGCAACTGGCAAAATCACCTTTGAAAATTTCAATGAAGTTGGTATGTATTTAAATTAAGACAGCAAGAAAGAAGGCCTGGGGGACAGGAATCATGATGTTTCATGGAGAGAAATAGAAAAAGTGGGGGGGGGGAGAAGAGGAAAATGTGGGAATACAGCATTTCATTTTGGGTAAATTGGGTTTTATATTATGGTAAAACATCTGGAACAGTCAGTGGTCAAGGTTTAAACAGAGAAGACAAGGTATAGGTAGAAACATAATTGTTAGACATAAGGGGGTAATTTTGTAACAGCCTGCATAAATTTGATGACTAATTTGACAAGCAGCCATGAATTAACCATTGCACCAATAATGCTAACACAGACCAAACTCTCTAAGCTCAGTGAAGGCTTTATTGAGCTTCTGGGGGTGTTCTCGCACACATGCAGTCTTATGAGCCCCTCAGTCTTTTCATCTGAGCTAGTTCACAGATGTATCCCTGTCTCATGAAATTTTTGTACCTTGGAGCCTAGTGACCCCATTTGCTTTAAAAATTATCTGCTTCTGCTTAGGCAGCCCCTCAAGCAGAACTTTTTTAAATTTAAAAAAAAAAAAAAATGTCAAAAAGCACCGAGAAGTTAAAGGCTAAAAAGCATATAGTAAACAGTTTAAGGCCTGCATTTATGGGTGTCTGATTTCTATCATGGATAAACACTAGATCTGCTATCTATAATAGGGCCTGGACTATGATCCTCAACTGCTACGCTGTGGTAGAATGTCCCCCAGGGCTCAGTACTACTGTATCTGGAAATTTCTTAACGTCCAGACAGATGAATTCAGAACCAGTGGGTTATGCTCCTCTACCAGCAGATGGAGATGGAGCAAAGCTGACATAACAGTATATATACCTTGCAGTAACAGCCTGCCAGTATGCTCCGTCTCTAGCAGATGGTGGATGTGTATCTCCATACTGGAGATTGCTTCAAGTTTTAGAAGGAGAAAAGGATATTTAATTAGCCCTGCTCTCCTGCAGTGATACCAAATGGTCCCTCCCCCACTTGAGAATTCCTGAGGTGATTTCTGTGGTCCCTCAGATGAGTGCCTTAGAAGGGTAGCTGGTTTTTTTAGCCGGTGTGGACTTAACTGTTAAAACAGCTGAAAGGCAGTGAATGCAGGAAGCCGAGCAAGGCGGTGACGGTATATGCCCTCTCCCCTGCAGCCGGGGACAGTCTCTGTACTCAGCCGGGTCGGGCTGAGCTCAGATAAAGCTTAAAATAAAAATCTAG
This sequence comes from Rhinatrema bivittatum, assembly GCF_901001135.1. Lineage (NCBI taxonomy): Eukaryota > Metazoa > Chordata > Amphibia > Gymnophiona > Rhinatrematidae > Rhinatrema > Rhinatrema bivittatum. The sequence continues at coordinate 662,478,899 of NC_042615.1, forward strand.
GGGGGGGGTTGCTGTTTGCCGCGAAAGAGGAAGGCTGCATTGCCCTGAGGCTCCTGACCGGGCTCCAATATAAATAACTTTTTCCATCATAAAAAGCCGCAATAGAAGACCTCCGGTTGCAGCATTGGATTGGGCAGGAATTGCTGCTACGGGCTACTGTTTATTTGAAAGAAACACTGCTCGTGGAGCGGTAGATAAGCAGGTAAGGAGTGCAGCCCAGGCTTTGGGGCGCTCACGCCCCCCCCCCCCCCAGGCCGCCATATTAACCGAAGAAAAAAATGGCACTGGATATGTGCGATGCTGTTAACTGTATGAGATTGTGCTTTGGAAAACTGGAAGGAGTGGGGGAGGATAGGTGGGTAAGAAATTGTGGTTTATTGTGTACTGTTGGGTTTATTTGTTGGGGGATTTGTTATTGTGGAGTTAAGTGAGGAAGATAGGGGAACAAGGGATTTCAGTTACGGGGAGAGGGAGGTGTGGAGAGGTTGTGGGGTTAGGATAGAGCAGGGTAAATGTTTACGAAATATTAAATGTGTAGGTGGAAGTTATTTAGGGGATCTGTTTTATCAGGAAGTTGGTTTGAGCTGTTTATTAAATGTCGGGTCGATGGAGGGTAAGACTGCTTACCTTCATGATTTTGTACAGCATAATGATTTGGATATTTGGCTGTCAGCCCACTGGACAAATCTGAGAAATGGAAACCACACTAGCCTCTCTTCTCTTCTCTTTTTTTTTTTTTTTTTTTTTGCAGCAGGCTAGAGAGAGGAAATGGGTGGAGTGTATGGTTCGGGATGGTTGGGTAGTGTTGAAAATACTTTTTGAAGGGTTGCCTAAGTGTGAGTGTTTGTTTAAATTTGATTTGGAAATGCCAGTTAGTATTTTAATAGTTTATTGTCCTCTGGCATTGCCTGCGTACTGCAATCCAGAACTTCGTGAGATTATAATAAGATGCGAGTCTGCGGTTTTCTGTACTGTTGAATGTGGTGGACTTTAACATTCACTGTGAAGATGTGTATTGTGCACAGGCCTCAAATTTTAGGTGTTTACTGGATTATTGTGGACTTAGTCAAATGGCAAATGAACCTACACATGAAGTGCATCATGTTTTAGACTTAGTTATTGGTTCAGAACGACTGATTACAACTAATAACCTATGTTAGAAATCTGAATTAATACCTTGGATGGACCATAGCGCAATTTTCTTTTCCTTTATTGGGGGGGGGAAGAAAGGGGATTAACGTTAAAGAGGGTATGAGGGAGTATTGGGGACAGGGGAAGATAGATGCTGAAGTGTTTAATTCTTGTTTGAGGAAGAAGATATTAGGTGAATTGAGTGGGATGTAGAGGAGCAACTGCAGGGTTAGTATGACTCCATTTTTATTTTTTTATGGATCATAGTTAATAACTAGCCTTTAATTGGTTCGCTAAGGAGTTAGACAAGTTACCCTAGGAGATTAGAGCAGAGCTTTCCAAAGTGTGTGTTGCGATACTTTAGTGTGTCGCCTGCAGTGTGCCGGTGTGTCGCTCAAGCTTGGTGCATGTGACGGGGCGGAGCAAGTGGTATACCGAGGAGAGGTCAGGGGGAGCCAATGCAGCCGCCGGTGGACCTCATCCCACTGGTGGCTGAGTAGCAAAGTATTGCTGTGCCGTGCCGGAGACACAGCAGGAAGATCGGCAGGGCCGTGGTGGAGCTCACGTTGCCACGGCCCGAAGAAAAAGGTTGTGTCTAAATGTGCAGGTGCACCTCCTCCTTCCTGCCTGTATGGCCCCGGAAGAAAAACGTTGCTGGAGCCGCGCGGGCAGGAAGGAGGAGGAGCACCAGCCACATGCAGAAGAGGAGCAGCGTTGTTGCAGCGGGCTGAAAAGAGGAGGAGGCCTGGTAGCAGGGCTGCCGCCGCGGATCGGCCCGAGAAGATAGGGCCACTGCAGAGCCCATCCTGCAGCGACCTGTGAAGAGGAGGCCCAGAGGCAAGAGAGGCTGAGGGCCCGTAGAGTGCGTGTATGAGATGAGTTGAGAGATTGTGTGTGGGAGTGAGGACCTGTCACATGCTGTGCTTGAACAAGACAGCATGTGACAGTGAGAGCCTGTGCTTGAGCAAGACAGCATGTGACAGTGAGAGAGCCTGGGTGTGTGAGCAAGACAGCATGTGGGAGTGAGAGACTGTATGAATGATTGTATGAGAGAGCCTGTGAGAGTGAGAACTGACTGTGTTTGAGGGAAGAAGATAGATGGAGAGAAAAGAAATAGAAAAAAAGACAATATGAAAGGAATTGGCAAAAAAATAAGAAAGGGAAGGTGGAACAAAGCCTGTGACCAACCGATTAGAAAACTAAAATCAGACAGCAAAGGTAAAAAAATAAATAAATTTACTTTTTACTGATTGGCACATGTAATCTTTGGTAATGTGCAAGAGTAGCACTTTCTCTATGCGGATCTCACAATGTACGAGATCAACATGGAGGAAGTGGAAACCCACGGGGCCTGCACAGAGGAGGCAGCAGAATGGGCTTCAGTGCCAGTAGCAGCAATCATCACCTCCCCCAATAGCCATGCAGCAGCAGTGACAGTGGCAGCAGAGGAATGAGAGAGGCTCCGAGGTTGCTGGCAAAAGAAAGAGAGGGGGGTCTGCCTTTAGTGTGTGCATGTGTATGAATGGGAGTCTGCCTGGAGGTGTATGTGTGTGAATGCATGGGTGCCTGCCTTGAAGGTGTGTCTATGTATGAGAATGAATGGGTGTCTTCCTGGGGTTTGTATGTGTGAGAATAGGTGCCTGTATATGTCTGAGAATGAATTGGTGCCTGACTGGGGGTCTGTGTGCGTGAGAATGAATGTGCGCATGCCTGGGGGATGGTGAGGGAATGGTGTGAAAATGAATGGGAGCCTGCCTGGGGGTCAGTTTCAGTGTGTGAGAATGACTGACTGACTGACTGACTGACTGACTGACTGACTGGGAGCTTGCCTGGGTTTGTGCGTTTGTGTGTATGTGAGGGAGCCAGAGAGAGTGAGAGCCATGAGTGTGTGTGAGAAAATCCAGGGGAGTAAGAGTTTGTGTGTGGAGGGGGAGAGAGTGTCTTAAAGCCTGAGAGTGAGAGGTTATGGTGGGTATAAGATCATGGACATGTGAGTGTGTGTGAGAGAGAGAGAATAACCTCCTAATCCTCGACAATATCAGGGTGACTGGAAATCACGAGCTCCCACGTATGGACAACAGGAGCTTTTTAAAATCCTTATTAGTTTTAATTATTGGGTGGTGTTTGATATATGTGCTGTTTGAAATATTTTATTGTTGTTTGGGAAATTGTAAAAAATGTATATGATTTTAATTAATAGAAATATTTATCAGTAGTTTTAAAATATTCTTTTATTAGTATGGTTTTACTGTTATAACTGATGCTTTGTTTCTTGGGTTTGTTTTTTTTTGTTTTATGAGGAATGGTGGTTCTGTTTTTCCATTGTTAATACACAGTCTGGCTGCTTGGGGTTTCCATTTCAGTTTTTGTCTAATTTGTGCTTTATTTTGTATTCTGTATTTGGTGAGGGTCTGTCTCTGCTGTGTGCATGTGACCATGATGAGAGATTCTGCTAGCATAGGGATCTACAGCAATCTGGTTTGTTTTGTTTCCTCAGTAGGTGGTGTATTGGTATTCTAGGACCCAGTGTAATATTTACCCTTGCTTTTTCACAGGTAAGGTTATTGTTGTTTGAGTTCTTGGTGTTATTACTGTTATGTTACAATGGGATTGCAGTATAGATTTTGAGTGTCTCTCTTGCGGGGTTTTGTGTTAGATCATAATGTGCCTGGCAGTGGAAGGAGTTTGTGCTGCTGTTACTGTGAGGTGACACCAGAATTTGAAAATATCTTTTAGTATGATGAGCTATAAGGGAAACATCCAAGCTCCATTGTTTGGGGGAATTTCAGTGGATGCACAGAGTTACAGAACTGTAGGTGCAGGATTTATATTGACATTCTGTCCCTTCCTATATATTCCAGACTTCACTCTCCTAGCCATATAGAATTAGTTGAATGAGGCTATCAAATAATTTTATAGTGTGAAACTGGCCAGTTTTTTTAAATTATGCAGTAGACCCTTTGGACTTTTTTATTAATACCAAATATTCAAAAGCTGTGTTCATCCCATCAAGCTCATATATCTCATAAAAGAGGTAAATTGAATAACACAATAACTGTTTTATTATTGTTACTCATAAATTATAACAATAACATTAATCTTGGAATATTATATATTTTTAATATAAATAAAAGGATTTCACAAGATTTTATTATGTATATATTTAAGGAAACATACATAAATTGTCGAAATACATTTCGTTCGTTTAACCTTTAACCTCTGGTTTGCTAGTAGACTAAATTACTGTGTCACGAAATTGTTTGTCTAAAAAGTGTGTCACCAACATGAAAAGTTTGGAAAGCTCTGGATTAGAGGGTTGGGGAGGAGATGGAAAAGGTTACAGATTAAGGAAAGGTACGAATAAATGTAGGGGACAGGTGGTGATATGTAAGGAGGCATTTTCTTGTCAAATAAAATCAGCTGATAATGCAAGGAGCTGTTTAGGGTGGTAGATAAACCTTTGGGCTAGAAGGAAAGAAACCCCAGTGGTATGTCTTCAAATTTAGAATTTGTGAACTTTTTTTAGGGGGAAGATAAATATTTTAGAAGGGAATTTAGTGGAAGTAGGGTAAAGCCAACTTTACAGGAGCAAGAGATAGTTGACGGCCAAGAAAAGGTTGTCTGAATTTTCTACTGTCACTGTGATTAGTATAAAACATACTAAACAGTGTGCATCCATCAGGGAGTTCTTTAGACTCTTATCTGCCACAGTTAGTTACTTCTTTATCTAGAGTTAGAATGGTTGATTGTATTAGTAAATTCTTCTTTGCAAAATTATGTTTTTCCATCAAGTTTAAAATGGTCTCTCTCTCCTTTATGTAAAAAAAAAAAAAAAAAAGCCCAGTTAGACCCCTATTATGAAAATTATCATCCCATTGCATATTAGTCTTCTATGGCAAAATGTTTTGGGAAAGTTTTTATTAAATCTGGATTCCAACCAGGTTATTGTTATTGGATGATGATTTTCTGTACCTGGATATGGGCAAATCAGTGATGGTGTGATTTAGATTTAGCTAGTGCCTTTGACTTGGAGGATTTTGAAATTTGAATTGGAAAATGCTGGCAGGTGTGTTTGGGGGAGAGAAGGTATGTGTGTGTGTGTGTGTGTGGGGGGGGGGGGGGAGGGGGGGGGAGAAAAAGTGGTGAAAATTTATTGATTGGATCTCTTCCTTCTTACATGATAGGCTGCGAAGATGGCGGTCCTCAAGCGTCACCTAGATAGGATTTTAGATCGTGCTGGGGAGGAGCCGACTGTCGTGGTACATGTGGGCACAAACGACATAGGAAAATGTGGGAGGGAGGTTCTGGAAGCCAAATTTAGGCTCTTAAGTAGAAAGCTTAAATCCAGAACCTCCAAGGTAACATTTTCTGATATGCTCCCTGTTCCACGTGCAGGTCCCCAGTGGCAGGCAGAGCTCTGGCGTCTCAATGCCTGGATGAGACAATGGTGCAAGGAAGAGGGATTCAGTTTTTTAAGGAACTGGGGAAACTTTTGGGGAAGGGGGGAGTCCCTTCTGAAGGGATGGATTCCACCTTCACCAGGGTGGAACCAGACTGCTGGCGCTAACCTTTACATTTACTTGTTCAAGTCCTTTCATGATTTTGTAGACTTCTATCATATCCCCTCTCAGATGTCTCTTCTCCAAATGAACAGCCCTAACTTCTTTATCCTTTCCTCATAGGGCAGCCGTTCCATGCCCCTTATCCATCGCCCTTCTCTGCACTTTCTCCAGTGCAGCTATATCCTTTTTGAGATGCAGTGACCAGAATTGCACACAGTATTCAAGGTGTGGTTTCACCATGGAATGATACAGAGGCATTATGACATTCTCCATTTTATTTGCCATTCCCTTCCTAATAATTCCTAACATTCTGTTTGCATTTTTGATCACCACAGCACACTTAGTCAATTATTTCAATGTATTATCCACTAAGATGCCTAGATCTCTTTCCTGGGTGGTAACTCCTCAGCTAGAACCTAACATTTGTGTAACTACAGCAAGGATTATTTTTTCCCCATATGCATCACTTTGCATTTGTGCATTTGTGCAGATGGAAGACCAATCTTCCATCTGAAAAGGTAGTCCTGCAATTCATCACAATCCGCTTGAGGTTTAACTACTTTGCATAATTTTGTGTCATCCGCAAATTTGATCACCTCACTCGTCATACCCCTTTCCAGATCATTTATAAATATATTAAAAAGCAGGGGAGAGCCGCGGAGAGGAAAGAGAAGGGCCCACCCCAGCTTACCAGCATCCAGCGGAGCCCTGTTCCTGATTAACAGCGATTGGAAACCAGCTGGGAGACTGTGTGAGAGAGGACTGAGATTGACATCATAGGCAAGCGCCCGCCTATAAGACCAGTCAACAGGCGATGCTTGTCACCGGTGCACTACCTAGCGTGTGGTTTTGTCCGGCTTAGTCTGGATAAGTCTGTGAGACCATAGTTTGGGTGGATAATTGGAGACTTTGCCTTACTCTTTTTCTCCAGATAAGCGTATGGGGAGAAAGAGAAAAGTGAAGAATTTTCCTGTGTCCCTGATAACACCTAGAGGTCCGATGGACTACCATGTCTATCGAAGGGTTGAAACGCAATTAGGGGAAAGTTCAGGGAAGCATTTTTCAGCTTCCCTAAGCCCCGGCGAGGGACCAGTACTTCCACCTCAGCCGATGGCATTGTCTCCAGTATCTTTGGATAAGTCTGAAGCAAGCAGCCCATCTGGAAGGGAGGTCTGCTTAGCATCAGCGGATATTGTGATAGGTGGTTCAATGCCTATCGAAAAAATATCATCTTCAGGAGAATTGATGAGGCCAGAACAATGGCCCTCAAATCCTCCTGAAAATGTAATGTTGATAGATATTTGGAAAATGGTGTCATCTGTGAATGAAAATGTCTTTACCTAAGTTTTGTAACGTGATTTCGGCTGGATGCACATCTTCAGTCACCTATTAAGCATATGACAAACTAATGGCACCTGTGGCTTAGAAACTAAGTGCATTTCTCTCTGTGCTTCTTGTCATATTTGGGCATCTCCACCTGGTGTGCCCTCTAAATTGTGCTAGTACTGCTTAGGGAGAATTATTTTCCTCTGATTTTACTAAGCCTGGTTCTTCCTAGTCTGATGATGGCCTAGTTAAGGACATGTCGGCAGGGACACCTGAACTTGGAGCTTCCTTGATTGGTTCCTCAAGGTTAGCAGCTCAGTGGGTGCCGCACAAGTGCCTTCTGGTTTTGGCATGGATCCTTCTGCCTTTTCTTGGGTAGAATTTTTTTCAAGGATTGTAATCCTTTGTTCAGACACAGTCATCAACCCCGTCCAATCCTGTCAGGTCAGATTCTCAGGCAGTGGCCTCTCTTCTGGTGCTACTGTTAAGCGCCGAAGTACACTTTGACTGCAGGTGCTTCTGATAGGAATCCGGATGGCACTGATGATGAGGCAGATTCTGACTCTCTGGAGGATGGGGAAATTCCCCCAGGACTGGAACCAAATAGGACTATGTTCATTGAGATTCCAGCCCTGATTTCCCAGACATTGAAAATGCTAGGAGTATCTGGGGCAGATTCCATGACTGAGCCAAGAAAAATCCCATTTTGGTTTCTTTGCGTAAAGCCTCTTGTTTTTTCCCTGTTATGGAGGCCATTCAAGAATTGATTAATCTTGAATGGACACCCTGGAGGCAAATTTCAAAGTGGGTCTGATCTTAGAAGTCTTGTACCCCCTGGATCCAGTGGCATGAGAGTGTCCGTATTTTCCAAAAGAGGATGCAATTGTCTGTGCCGTCTCTAAACAGATGACTATCCCTGTGGAGGGAGGAGTGGTTTTGAAAGATGTATATGATAGGAGGATTGAGGCAATCCTTAAACAAGCATTTGAAGCAGTGGCAATGACCTTGCAGATAGCTTCTTGTTGTTCCCTGGTGGCTCGCTCTTGTTTGCTTCTCTCTCCGGAGGTGGTTGATTCTGGGGTGAATTCCAGGGCAGTTATTGTTGTGTCCGGTGCCCGACGCCCACTCTCCGCCCTCCTTACCTCTCTGGCGCCTCCCTCTCCGACCGCAGGAAGATTGGCTGCCGCGGCGTTCTTCTGCCGCAAGTCTTTGGGCGTTCCCGGACCGGCTGGACGCTCCTATCCGCCATATTCCTGGAGGCCTAGGGGGGCGCGCGCGGCCCCGACTGAAGTACCGGCAATGGCGCGAACCTCGGGGGCGTCCCCCGAAGATGTCACTCGCGACGGATATTTAAGGTCTCAGTATTTGCTAACACATCGAGTTAGCAAGGGTTTTGCTACCTAAGCTACTCTGCCTCCTCCGACTTACCAGAGGTACCTGTTCCTCGGGGGCCTCGTTCTCTCCTTTTTCAGGTGACAGTCTGGAACCGGTACTCGCTCCTCGAGGGCCCTTGTTTCCAGACTTGCTTCATATACTCTTCTGCCTGGAAGTCATCACTACCAACTATATCAGCTACATCAGTGAGTTACCATCGTTCTCTCTGAGCTTTCCCTGGAACCAGATACTCGCTCCTTGAGGGCCTATACATTCCAGTTCCTGGGCTTCTCTTGGGACATTGTGTGAGTGTTACCATCTGCATACCCTGCCTACTCACTATATCTCAGTTTCTCTACAGCTCAGCCTCCAGGGATCGCTGTTCCAGTATCTGAGGGACTACAGCCCAGCCAGGCTTTCCAGCTCACTACTGCCATCTCTGGTAGTTCAATATATTGTTCACTAAAAGAACTAGTGTGTGTCTGTCTCCAAACTCTGAGCCTGACCGGTGGTCCCTCTTGGGATCTTCGCCCGGGCGCGTAGTCATCTGCCACCGGCCCAAGGATCCACCCACAACTCTAACAGAGATTGCTAACTCCCTAGCAGATTCTGAACAGATTGCTAACTCCTATCTGATTGCTCCTCCCATCAGGCAGCAAATTGATAAGTTATGGAACCCTTCGCTGCCTTTTTAGCAGATGTAGGCTGTGGTTTGGTCTGCCCCTCTGCCAGAGGAGTGGCTTTGGTAATAGCGGCCAGGCATCAGTTATGGCTGAGAAATTGGTCGGCCAATGCGACCTCCAAAGCTTATCTTACAAACTGACTTTTAAAGGCTTGCTCTTGTTTGGGACCGAGTTAGAGAAACTGGCCAGTAAGTGGGGTGAATCTTGGGTTCCTCGGTTGCCAGAGGATAAGAAGCAGTCTTTGCGTCCATTTGACATGAGGCGTCAGTCTCGGGGATTCCAAGCAGTTTTGTCCCTACAGAGGGGTGACCTTTCAGAGGATTTGGCCTTTTGGTAGATCTCAGTCCTTTCATTCCAGACAGCCCAGGTGGGGCACGGGCATGGATAGTGGAACCGCCCAAGCCTCCCATTTAAGGTTTGCTGATGCACCTCCGGTAACATGAGATAGGGGGACTGCTCTCTCTCTTTTATCAGAGGTGGGGTAAAATCACATTGGATCAGTGAGTCCTGGAGGATATACGAGAGGGATATGTGCTGGAGTCTCACAGTGTTCCTCTGGACATGTTCATGGTGTCTCCCTGCCACTCCTCACAGAAGAAGCAGGTATTGGAGTGTACACTGTCAAGGCTCTTCAGTCTGCGGGCTGAGGTTCCAGTACCCACGTCTCAAGAAAATGTGGGTCGATATTCCATTTATTTCGTTGTGCCCAAGAAGGAGGGCTTCTTTCGTCCCATCCTGGATCTCAAAGGGATTAACTGTCATTTGTTGAGGACTCATTTTTGCATGGAAACTTTGCACTCTGTGATAATGGCAATGCAGTTGGGGGAATTTCTGACCTCCTTGGATCTGTCCGAGGTGTACCTCCATATTCCTATTCGATTGGAGCACAAAGTTTTCTAAGTTCTGCTCTGTTGGGGTGCTATTATTAGTTTCTGGTGCTACCTTTTGGTCTGGCCATCGCTCCCAGAACTTTTTCCGTATTTGGACTACTGGCTGATTCGGGCCAAGTCTCTGGAAGAGAGCCGTCTGGAGACCCTCAAGGTGATCTCCCTGTTGCAGGAGCTCGATTGGGTGGTGAACCTAGCCAAGAGCAGTCTTCACCCATCTTAGTCATTGGAGTTATCTGGGTGTTCGGTTTGACACGAAGCAGGGCAAAGTTAACTTAACTGGTTTTCATGAATAATCTGAGGTGGTAAATAACTATGCTGTTCTTTTGATCATTGTGTTTGAGTCAGATACAAATTTGATGAGGTTGTTATTTAGTAATAAAGATGCCTCAGAAGCTAAAGTTTTTTTTACCTTTTGTAGGCAGACTCAGAACAGGAGATCTTTTCTCTAATTAAGTGATATTTTGTTGTTTAGAGGGGGGTTCTTTGTTATCCTGCTAAGTGTTAGGTTAGATGGTAGCAGATAAACATTTATTGAACCTAGTCATTTAAAAACATTTTCTTGTATAATAGGACTGCTCTGAATCTTGCTTCTACATGAATCACAAATTCTTTTTCTATCCTTCAACTTTGTGGTCTTGAAAGAAGGAATTGCATTGATCTTTCTTTTTTCTTTTTATTCTGATTCTGGTCTTATTTTATGTAATGCCATATTTTCTGTCAACCTATTATACATTTGTTATGTATAAAATATAAAACTTAGAGAGCAGTAAAAAAGATTGTGAAGCATGTAGCTCACCACAAACATTTGGCACATTTTGGCCAGAATAAAGAGCAGGAAGCCATTTGTGATTCATGTTTTGAAAGTGAGTTTTCACAAGGCCAAACATTCAATCTGATGCAACCCTAAAGAACTTCAGATTAAGATGTTTGCACTTCTCTGAGCCAGTAGATGCATGGCTAAATTTGAGTTAACAACCAGAGGAGCAAGGTCCACCTTTGAAATTAAAATACTATTTTTTTTTTCGTTTTAACACCACGCATGGTTCCCCATCTCTTGTATTACTACTCAATGGTTTTCTGTCCAGGAGATCCCATTCACATATATTCATGTGCTATGCCTTAATATATGAGCATCATGGCAGATCTCATCAGCCGCTGAAGATAATGGAAGTAAACCAGGAGTGCTTGGTGGAGCCTGTCATACCAACTGCCAAAGACGGGGAAGTCAGCATGGGGGGAAGTGTTGATTGTGGGTGGGAGACGAACAGCTCTGGAGAGGAAGGAAGGGGTAGAGAAGTTGCCGTGGAGGCTATAAGATGCCCCAAGGGACGATCTTATTGGGTCATATTCACTAAAATAGATTTTCCTAATTTTTTCATATCAAAACTTGTGTGGGGTACATATTCAGCCGCTAGTTAAGCAGCTAGTTAAGTTAGCCATATACTCATATTCGGCTTACTTAACCGGGATATTCAGTGGCATAGCCACACTGCTGAATATACCTGGATAATTCGCAGTTAGCCGGAAATGTGGTATCCAGCTAACTTTAGACCTGCCTATGGCACATCTAGAGTTAGCCGGTTAAGGTAGATAGCCAGTAAACTGGCAAACTCACCAGCCGGCTCCCAGAGACCTCTTCCCCCCCCCCCTCCCCCCCCAATGTCAATTGTGGGGTTCATCCACCCACTTGGACATTCTTCAACAAGAACTCTCCACCCTTCTTGTAGCGGGTACAGTAGAACCGGTCCCTCGCAATCAGCAGGGCCGTGGGTTCTATTCAAGGTATTTCCTCATCCTGAAAAGCAATGGCAGCTTGTGCCCCATCCTCGACCTCAGGGCGTTGAACAAGTTTCTTGTAAGAGAAAAATTTAAGATGGTCTCCATGAGCATGCTGATCCCCCCCCCCCCCCCCCCCCCGCTCCGAATAGGAGACTGGCTTTGTTCCTTCGACCTGAAGGAGGCATACACACACATTCCGATCATCCCCAACCACAGGAAGTACCTCCGCCTCATGGTGGGGAATCTACATTTTCAGTAAAGTGTGCTGCCGTTTGGGCTGGCATCAGTCCCCTGCATCTTCACCAAATGCTTGGGCAGTGGTAGCTGTCTACCTCAGGTGTCGGTCGGTCCATGTGTTCCCATACATGGACGACTGGCTGGTCAGGAGTGACTCCCGCTCCGGAGCTTTGCAAGCCGTGGCCCAGCGGTTGAGATCCTGCAGACTCTGTGGGGTTCGTTATCAACTTCCCAAGTCGCACCTCTTCCAGTCCTCCCAGTTGGACTTCATAGGTGCCTGCTTGGACATGGCGCAAGCGAAAGCTTTCTTGCCGTGGATCAGGCGGTTGCCCTCTCCTCGCTGGCCACGCTCATCTGCAACAGCGAAAGGGTGTCAGCCTGTCTCCTACTCCGCTTTCTGGGCCACATGGCAGCCTATGTCCATGTGACACCTTTGCCTGCCTCTGCATGAAGACCCCCAGTTGGGCCTTGCGATCTCAGTAGCAGCAGGCATCCCAGGATCTGGAGGCTCTGTTCACAATCATGGACCTTCTCAAGCTATCCTTGACTTGGTGTGAAGCCCTCCCCAATCTGGAATGCAGACTTCCCTTCCAGTCTGCGCCACCCCAGGTGACCCTCATCACCAATGCTTCTCCTCAGGGGTAGAGAGCCCACACAGACAGCCTGTACACTCAGGCCCTCTGGACCGCCGCCGAAGCACTATCCCAGATAGATTTTCTGGAGCTTCGGGCGATACAGTACACCTTGTGGGCATGTTGGGATCAGTTGTCATCCAAAGAAGTTCCGATCAGGACGGGCAATTGGGTTGCGATGTGGTACATCAACAAACAAGGTGGCACGGGTTCGTTCCTCCTTTGCCAGAAGACAGTGCAGGTTTGGAACTGGGCCCTCTCCCAAGATATGTACCTCAGGGCGACCTACCTGCCAGGTCACCTTAACACGCTGGCAGACTGCCTCAGCTGGTCCTTCCAGCCACACGAGAGGTCCCTTAACCCTAAGGTAGCGGCCAAATTATTCCGCCGCAGGGGTACGCCGGATGTGGACCTGTTTGCCTCCCCGCTCAATCACAAGGTGAGCAGATTCTGCTCACTAGTAGCGGGGAACAGTCATCCGGCCAGCAGTGCCTTCTCCCTTCACTGGGGGCAGGGCATCCTGTATGCATATCCCCCTCTTCTGCTCCTTTCGAAGACTCTGACAAAGCTTCAGGAAGATGAGGGGAGGGGGGGGACCATGACCCTCGTGGCACCCTCCTGGCCTCGGCAGATCTGGTTTCCACTCCTCCAGGACCTGTCGGTCCATGCGCCTAACTCGTTGGGGATGGCACCTGACCTATCACAGAACCAGGGCACCCTGTGCCACCCGAACCTCTGGGCGCTAGCCCTCATGGCTTGGATGTTGAGCACATGATCCTCCAGCCACTACAGCTTTCGGACTGTGTTTCTTGGGTCCTGATCAAGTCCTGGAAACCTTCCACTAGGAAGTCCTACACCTCGAAGTGACATGCTTTTCCATCTGGTGCAGAGGGTATGGGTTGGACCCCTTCTCATGCCCTCTCCCCCAGCTGCTGGACTACCTGTGGCACCTGTCTGAGTCTGGGCTACAGACCAGTTCTGTCAGAGTACACGTCAGTGCGTCCCACCGAGGGGTTGCTGGCACACCCGATTTGGTCCAGCCCCTAGTTGGCCGCTTCATGCGGGGTCTCCTCCAACTGAAGCCCCCTCTTCAGCCACCGGGGGTGTCCTGGGACCTCAACGTGGTCTTGGCATGACTGATGTAGCCTCCCTTTAAGCCCATGCAGTCCTGTAGTCTGAAGTTCCTCACCTGGAAAGTAATATTCCTGGTGGTTATCACTTCCGCTCGCAGGGTCAATGAGCTTAAGGGCCCTGGTTATGTATGCACCATAGACAAAGTTCTTCCATGACCGTGTGGTCCTGCGTACGCATCCTAAGTTTCTGCCCAAGGTGGTGACTGATTTCCATATCAACCAGTCAGTTGTTCTACTCACCTTCTTTCCAAGGCCACATTCCCATCCAGGGGAACGTGCTCTCCATACCCTGGATTGTAAATGGGCACTGGCTTTTTACCTAGACTGCACAGTGAGCAAAAGACAGTCCACCCAGCTCTTTGTATCTTTTGACCCCAACAGGTTGGGGGCAGCAGTGGGTAAACAAACCCTATCAAACTGGCTGGCGGATTGTATTGCCTTCTGCTATGCGCAGGCAGGCCTCCAGCTGACCAGCAGAGTGAAGGCTCACTCGGTTCGGGCCATGGCAGCGTTGGTGGCCCATATGCGTACGGTCCCTCTCATGGAAATTTGCCGGGCTGTGACCTGGAGTTCCCGCCACACATTCACAGCTTACTACTGCCTTGACAGGGATAGCCGTCAGGACAATGCCTTTTGGTCAGTTTGTCCTGCGCAACCTGTTCCAGTCTTGAACCCAAGGAAACAACAAGGAAGGCTGTCTGTGAACGCCGTGAGGATAACAAAGTGGAATAGATGTCCAATCAGAAATATTTATTCTATGGAGACGTAATTATAAAAACGAGCCCAACTCTGGCCGAGTTTCGCCCCTTACATTTGGGGCTGCCTCAGGGGCTAAAATACATAAACAAGCATACATATCTAAATTATAAAACAATTTAAAAACAGGACAACTTCGACAACACATAAAATGGTAACATATAAACTTCTGTGTGAACATGAAATTATTCATGTGTAGTGATCTTTCTAAAGTTCATAGATGGTCATAGATGAAGTCAAAACAGAACATGAATAATCCTTATACAAAGAGAATATTATCAAAACTAATTTGCAAATAAGTGATTCAAATATTAAATACTGTTACTCGACTGATGATGTTGGTTTTACCTGCTTGCAACAGGTACGACAGTAATCTGTTGGCTCTGTTTCACTCAGTGATTGGTCTGAAAACGTATGCATCTATAAAAGATATTAAAAAAAAAAAATAAGATAAAATAACTTGACATTTGGACACACGTCATATAACAAAAAGTATAAATACAAAGATAAAAATTAAATTAAAAAGGACACGACATAAAACAATGAGAACTAGAAAATTAAAAATATTAAAAGTGAACTTGAAATCCAGAATGATGTTTAAAGAAGGGTATATGTGTAGTGTATATCATAAGTAAATTTTAGAATTAAAATTAAAAACTGTACTGTGCACACACCCATGATCTTGTTTTAAATGGCTGAGCAATGTGAACGTAATATAAAAGCTAAACTGTCCCATAAATATAAAAAATAATTTTTAACCTGTCACTCCGTATTAACGATGCTTGGGTACAATACCACTTAAATAGCGGTGCTTCAAATTGTTGTATCTTAAAATGATATACACTACATATACACCCTTCTTTAAACGTCATTCTGATTTCAATTTCACTTTTACTATTTTTAATTTTCTAGTTCTCATTAAGTTTTGCTATTTTTATGTCCTATTTAATTTTATTTTTCTTTGTATTTATACTTTGTTATATGAGGTGTGTCCATACGTCAAGTTACTTTATTTTATCTTATCTTATTTCTTTATATCCTTTATATATGCATACGTTTTCAGACCAATCATTAAGTGAAACAGAGCCGACAGATTATTGTCGTACCCATTGCAAGCAGGTAAAATCAATAACATCAGTTGAGTAACAGTATTTTACATTTGAATCACTTTTATTATTGTTTTATAATTTAGATACATATGTTTGTTTATGTATTTGAACCCCTGAGGCAGCCCCAAATGTAAGGGGCGAAACTCTGCCAGAGTCGGGCTCATTTTTATAATTATGTCTCCATAGAATAAATATTTCTGATCGGACAACTGGCGTCTATTCCACTTTGTTACCCCCCAGTCTTGAACCCAACACTCTTCACTCGTTCTCCATATGGGACTAGACCGCCTCCTGTTTTACCACAGTGCCGCAGTTACGTTGTGCCCGTTGGCACCTTGTTCGGCCACTGTTGGGGTCTCTGCTCGAAAGGAGCAGTCTGGAGCTCTCCTACACACCCACTTGTGAGGACTATCATCCTGCTTGTCCTAGGAGAAAACGCAATTACTTATCTGTAACAAGTGTTCTCCTAGGACAGCAGGATGTTAGTCCTCAGGAATGCCACCTGCCTCCCCACGATGTTGGGTTCACCTTCGGTTTGTTTTATTTTTTGCTAGCCAGCTTTGCTATGTTATGAGACTGAAGGGAGACTTCGTGTGGATGCGCAGATAGTAGTAGGCTGGGTATGCTCAGTCTGCTGGCCAAAGTTTCTAGAAACTTAGACAAATGTTTTCCATGCTGGGCTCCATCGGATAATGTCGCCCACATGTGAGGACTAACATCCTGCTGTCCTAAGAGAACACCTGTTAAAGGTAAGCAACTGCGCTTTATTTATCTAATTGGCTTTTGAATATATACCCTGTGTGTGTCTTGAAGTCTGATAAATACAATAATATTACTGCTCTATAGGTCTCTTGTGAGACCTTGAGTACTGTGTTTAGTTCAGAAGATCACATCTACAAAACAGCATTCCTAGTTCAAAGGATGGCCATTACAGTGGTACATGGTCTGCATTATAAGTCAAACACAGACAGATGGAAGTATTTATAGATGTACTCAAGAAGAAACAAAGGGTGGATATGGATACAAATGTTCAAATATCTAGGATGCTTTGTTAAAGTACATGAAAGCTTCTTCCACATAATGAAAAGCTGACTAACAAGGGGCCCTTTAGGTGAAGGGGAAGGAGGTACAAAAGTAATGTGAGAATGTGTTGTCTGTGTTGACCAGATTGCAAGCCCTGTTCATAGTCTATACAGTGCTTTTTAAATCTTGTAGAGCTATATAAATTTAGGGGAATTGAAACCTGGAACACATTTCCAGCAGAAGTTGAAGGAGCCAAAATGGTGGTAGAATTCAAGCATGCATAGGAAAAATACAAAGGGACCTTAAAGACAAAACGAGGGGGGGGGGGAGAAGAAGAGCACAGGTCAAGTAAAAACCCTTGTTTTTGAGCTTTTCATTCTGTGGAAGATGCTACTTTCTTGTACTTTAATGAAGCCTGCTAAATATTTGAACATTTGTATCCATCTCTTTTTTTTTTTCTTCTTCTAGAATACATCTTTAGCTATTCCGTTTCTCTGTGTATGACTTAAACAGGAGGCAAACACAATGGGCAAACTGAGTGGATCAAGTGGTCCTTTCTGATGACATCTGTGGTTCCTTTTCCTGTCTATGGTAAGGTGATATCTTGTTTATGCAAGAACTTTGTGTTAGAACCAAAGGGGTAGATTTTAAAACCCCTGCGCGCGTAAATCCTCCCGGATTTACGCGCACAGGGCACTTGTGCGCCTATTTTGCATAGGCCGCCGGCGCACGCAAAGCCCCGGGACGTGTGTAAGTCCCGGGGCTTCGTAAAAGGGGCGAGAGGGGGCGTGTCTGGGGGCGTGGCGATGGTTCGGGGGGCGGGCCGGGAGGGTGGTCCCGAGTCCCTGGCACTGTGGCCTGTGCTGGGGGATGCCGGGGCGGTGCGCGCAAGTTACGCCTGCTTCAAGCAGGCGTAATTTGCCCAACAAAGGTAGGGGGGGATTTAGGTAGGGCTGGGGGGTGGGCTAGATAGGGGAAGGGAGGGGAAGGTGGGGGGACGCGGAAGGAAAGTTCCCTCCGAGGCCGCCCCGAAATCGGAGCGGCCTCGGAGGGAACGGAGGCAGGCTGTGCGGCTCGGCACGCGCAGGCTGCCAATTTTGCACAGCCTTGCACGCGCCGACCCTGGATTTTATAAGATAAGCGTGGCTACGTGCGTATCTTATAAAATCTGGTGTACTTTTGTTCGCGCTGATGGCGCGAACAAAAGTACACATGATTGTATGTTTTGAAGATCTACCTCAAAATGTTTTAACACATTCTTGATGTGTCCAATATGTGCTGGGAAACTGAGTGTACAATAGTAATGGACGTACTTTTCCTAGGTTGTAAGCTACAGTGTGTGTGTTCTGTATGTTTCAGATAGACCAGAAATCAGCCAATGCCCTTTTTTCTGGTTTGGGGGTCAGAGTGGGGAATCCTCTTTTCCTACTATAAAGAGGGTGAGTTTGTGATTGTGAGGATGCCACAGTGGTTAGAGGTGTGAGACTTGGGTGTATTGTCTAGAGAGCGAGCTGTGGTGGGCAAGCATGTTTCTTCAACAAAGTATAGAAGACCAGATTAAATCAACAAATTAGAAAACAAAAGCTAAATAGAGATTATGAAGACAGGCTTCTACAAGCATACAGATTTAGAACTCTTATTTTCGAACCATTTTTCCCATAGACATAAAATGGGAAGAAAAAATTTAGTGTGTATTTTCCTTTTGTCTGAGAATTTCTTTTGCAGTGTATTGCACGTTTGCTTGCAAGATTTGCTTGTGCATGTGGCTGGAAATTTGTGTCATTGTGCTATCTGTCATAGCACAATGCATGCTCCATGTAAGGCAAGTTGCATGGCTGATTTGTAAAATTGTTGCTGTTTTATGTTTTGTAACATTTTGTATCTTTTTTCCCTTTTATAGCACTATTATGCCTGCATCTTTGTTACTCATTTCAGCTCTTTGTGCAACAGGATTTTTAATTTTGTATATAATGCTTTGTTCAGTTTAGGTTGACCTTGTAGCTTCATGTATTAAGGACTTGGCTCCTCCAGTCCAAATTTTACCCCAGGGGATAGATGCAGGTATGCACTGGAGTCTTACCTAGTGTGGAGTTCATGATGCTTTTGGATGTACTGTGCTGTGCAGCTCACACTAAAAATATAAAACAATGTAATGGTTTGCATAGGCCTTCAAGTCTATTACCATTTTTCCGTTTCAGCCCCTCCATGATAGGGTTAGTTCGTCAGTAGGATGGAAGCCCCTTCCCCATCTCCCATACCTCCCAGAGAAGGTAAATGAGGACAAGAGGCATCTCCTTCAATTCGATGCCACTAGTAGGGGCAACAACAAAAATGAAAACCAACAAAACCTTCCCTTTCTCAACTTGACAGCCTGGATGTTGAGTGTTCACTGATGGCTTCACTTTCCTTACCCAGGAAGCTTGAAGACATACTGGTATCCACCAGGAAGCCTTCAACTAGAAGAGCTTATGGATTTAAATGGAAACTGTTCTCACCCTGATGTCAACAAAGCTCCCTGGAGCTGTTTGTGTATGAACCATGAAAACTGCTCCAGTTCTTGCTATTTCTTTCCTCCTAAGGTTTTAGTACCTCATCAGTGATGATCCACCTCAGTGCTATAGTGGCCTACCGTATTCAGATAGAGGGTACGTGATATCCAAGCATCCATTTAGTGTTGAAGTTCATGAAAGGCTGGTATACTAAACCATTGGTGACCAAGCCACCTATTCCATGGGACCTTAGGAATCCAGCTTTTGAACCATTGGAGTTCTCACATGGAAAGTAGTATTCCTTGCTGCAGTCACATCAGCTAGAAGTGTCGGTGATCTTCAGGCATTGGTACATTTACTCTCCTTATACGCAGTTCTTCCACAAGAGAGGTGCTCCACACACCCCCAAAATGTTTGGCAAAAATGGTGGCAGCTTTGTATATAAATCAAGCCATTGCATTAATCACGTTCTTTTTTTTAAATTTCTCTTTATTGAATATTTCATTTATCAATACAGAATCACATTTCTGTGCATATATAGTATAACAACTTATGATTAAACATATTTAGGAAAAATATTTCCCATTCACAAAATTAAATAGCTGTTACACTTCATACTATAATAGGAGGGCCAAAAAATAAGAAAAACTCTCTTCAATAAACCAATATCAAGGAAAGGGGACTGTTTCTATTTTATCTGGCTTAACTCTGCTGATGTAGCCTGACCCAAATTTACCTCACTTTTGTCCCTCAAAAAGGTTTCAAGGTGTGAAGGTTCTGAAAAAATATACTTTTTTCCTTAAATTAATAAAACACTTGCTAGGATATTTCAAATAAAAAGTTTCACCTAATTCCAAGGTTTTATTTTTCAAGGCTAAAAATTGTCTTCTTGCCTGAGTAGGCTTGGAGACATCAGGAAAAACGAAAATCTTCTGTCCGCAGAATAGTATTTCTTTATTTTTGAAGAATTTATCAAGAATGAATTCTTTCTCCCTTTCTAATCACATTCTTTTTTAAGTCTACATTCACATGAATGTAAAAAGGCCCTTCATTTCTTGGACTGTAAAAGAGCCTTGGCTTATAGGAAGAGAACACAACCACATCATCAAGCCTTGCAGCTTTTCATTTCTTACGATCTTAACTGTCTGGGCATAGCAGTAGCCAAACATACATTGTCCAGTTGGCTAGCAGACTGTATCAGGCATTATGTGCCCACTGGCCTTCAGATTGCAGGCTTAGTAAACGCTCATCAAGTGAGAGTCATAGCTGCATCAGTGGGCCATCTGCAAGCCGTGCCTTTTGAAGACATTTACAAAGCTACAACTTGGTTGTCACCTTCGCATTTCTTTAGTGTCTGGAAAAATTTGTCATGAAGTGACAGACATAGACTGTTCACCCAGTAATCTACTTTCTATTGTGGGGTATGGGTTGCTGATTTAGTAAGTGCTCCACTGTAACCTTTAGCTTGGGACTCCCTATGTGTCCTGGATAATTCAACTCTGCTTGTCAATGGAAAAAGCAAGTTTGCCTACCGTAAATAGTATTCTCTGTAGATAGCAGGATGAATTAACCATGCTAAATATCTGTCCACCTTCCTAGAGAGTTCACTTCTAGCTAGATTTCACTCTGAAATTGACTGAGGGGCTCAAGAGGCAACACCTTCACGGTCATTCCTGCACATGCTCAGTAGAGCAAAAGCTCTATGAGCTGAGAGAGCTCAGTTTGGATGATGTCACACCATATGTCTTATCTAATTCATCTTATGTCTACAGAGAACATAGTTTATGGTAAGCAATCCTGTGTTATAAAAGTAATTATCCAAACAGTTTGTGATGCTAATGAAGTCCTAAGTGTGTGCTTGGAATAGTAATGCGTATCTATGCTGAAAACATGATTTTTGATGCATTAGATTCATTGAATTCTTTGAGCCATGCTATGTGTAAGGCTGTTTAGTATTTGCTTGCTTGTGTACAGTACGTTAGGGGATGAACATGCTCTTATTTAAGAAGGGCGGCTAATACATACTGAGTATTATTCTGGTTCTCTAAGCTGTAGGGTCTTATCAAGCCGTTAAAAAAAACAAACTGCCATGATCTGCAAAGAAAGTAATGTTGTCACCTTTTTTTTTTTGTGCAATATTTTTATTGAAAAATTTTAAACAAACCCCCGTGGGAGCAAACAATGGAATACAGTCCAGTGAGCATTCATGGGTCAGCAAGGTTACAGAGTGTAAAGAAAACAAGGTAAACATGAAAACAACTCAATAGTCTCCCTGATACACTTCAAAACTAACAACAGGAAACCATAACATCGTAACACCCTGAAACTCCCTCCCTGCGGAAAGTCCTTCCATTCCCTTGCCTCCCATCCCCCCCCCCCCCCCGAGTGAAAGCACCTAGCCTTGGAAATATCCAGATGAAGCACAAACCCATAGGGTAGGAATGGAGGAATGCAGAAAGCAGGAATGTAAAAAACAGGACGCGGGCCGACCTCTAGGAGACCTAAGCCAGAGACTAATCATGAGAACGAGCATAAACCTCCATGCTCCCCACCCAACAAAGTAGCACAAGCCATCAGAGTGTGGTGGGAGTAAGGTAGGTACGCATTGGGAGCCAAGTGAGCTCAAACTCCGTCTGCTTCTTATCGGAGAGTCGTTGGCTACATTGATATTCCAGGTTATATAATTTAACTAGGTTCCGAAACCAATGTTCATGTTGTGGAGCTTGCTCAGTCACCCAATGTAATAATATTAGGCGCTTCCCCACCAGACTGGCCTTCCAGAGAAACTGTAAGTGAGCATCTGAAAGCTCCGGGGCTGAGATAGGGAGGACACCGAATAGCCACAACATAGGACCTGGGGGAAGTGTCACACTCATCAAAGAGCTACATGTCAGTCGAACATCCCTCCAAAAAGTCTGGATCACCGGGCAATCCCAGAAATAATGCTCATCGATCCTTTGGACAGAGTGCACCTGGAGCAGTCTGGAGAATCCGCTATGCCCATTGTATGTGCTCTGTCCTTACCAATATAAGCTCGTCTCAGGAACTTATAACAGGTTTCCCTATGTATGACACAGTCTGAATACTGGGGAATGTGGAGAAAGCACTCAACAAATTCCTGTCTGGTGAGTGAAAATGACGCCCACTGCGACCATTGCTGATATACGCCCGTGAACGCATCACAGGCAAAATGCTGTGGTAAGGCCTGACTGTATTGTGCTATCTTAGGTTTTTTCACCATAGAGGGGAAGATTAAGTCATACAGGGCCCAGAAGGCTGCCGAAGGCCCCACCTCCTTTTTCCGTTTCGACAGAAAACTGCACAACTGTGTAAAGGCATAAGCATCCTGGGCCGGGAGTTGGAAAGCTGCCTTTAACCTAGGAAACTGGTGTATCTGGCCCATATCTCTATCATAACATTGGTGCACCCACACTAATCCCTTGCTCTTCCACCCATGGAATGTCGAGAAGGCCCCAGCTGGAGGGACCAACGGGTTATCACAGATCGACAAACAGGGAGTTAGTATATTGGAGAGGCCAACCTTACTACAAAGATAGGCCCAAGCCTTGCGACATGCCCCTAAAAAGGGTTGGATCCTGACCTCTGTACGCAACCTGTCTTTTGGCATTTGTAAAAGGGGATTTAGAGAAGGGTAGGCCCACCACTGCCCCAACGTTGAGAGTGGCGTGTAATAAGACGTCCCCCCCCCCATAATATCCCTGATGTGCCTTAGTAGGCAAGCTAGATTATATAAACGGAAATTGGGGCAATTAAGGCCTCCCCTATCACCAGATTGCATCAAAATGTTAAGTGCAATACGGGCTTTCTTTCCTTGCCAGATAAATTTCCGTAGTACACTATTAATGTGAGTCAGGTCCTTAACTGTAAGCCATAGCGGGGCCATTTGCATCACGTACAGCCATTTGGGTAGAACCATCATTTTCACCAGCTGTATCCTGCCAGTCATAGAGATGGGTAAGCCCTGCCACTTAGTCAAAAGCTGAGTAGTGGCACTTAGCAGCGGTTCGATATTAACCTTATAAAAGTCTGGTAAAACTACAGGTATTTTAACACCTAAGTAGGTCATAACCTTATCCACCCACTTAAGCGGAAATGGGCCCTTCCAAGTCGGGCATACCCTCCCTCCCACATCTAAGGCCTCCGATTTATCACGGTTAATTTTTAACCCTGCAAAGCTCCCATATGCCGTTTGTATCTGCAAGAGGGGCCCCAAAGAGGTGCCGGGGTTGGTGAGGAAGATGAGTACATCGTCCGCGAACGCAGCGACCTTAAACATATGATCTCCCGTCCCAAAACCCGTTATCTCTGGCATAGAGAGTATTTTCCTCAACAATGGGTCAATAGCTAAGATATACAGTAGAGGGGACAAGGGGCACCCCTGCCGCACCCCCCGACCAATGTGAACCGCCCCTGATTTGGTTCCATTCGCCACGATGTAAGAGAGGGGTTGCGAGTATAGTAAAGTTAAATAGGTCAGGAAATTGCCCTGGATCCCATACCTTCGGAGTACAGAGAACATATAGGGCCAGGCCACCCTGTCAAAGGCCTTTTCTGAATCAAACCCAGCGATAGGGTCGAAGACAAGGCCAACAAGAGCCGGATAATATGGCCACAAGCCGGCCTATTTTTAACAAATCCCACTTGCGAATCTGAAATAAGCTGGGGTAAAAGGTGCCCCATCCTATCTGCCAGTATTTTTGCCAAAATTTTCAAGTCACAGTTGAGTAAAGAGATGGGTCGGTATGATCCCGGTAGTAACGGATCCTTGCCCGGTTTCGGGATGACAGTGATATAAGCTGTGTTAAAATGGCTGGGTAATTTATTCAACTCTATGGCCGAATTATAAAACTTAGTCAGAGATGCAGAGAGGTGGAAACGAAGCATCCTATAAAAATCAAAGGAAAACCCATCTGGGCCTGGAGCCTTCGCAGGTTTACTCACTGCTATAGCACTCAAAACTTCCAAATCTAGCAAGGGCCGATTAAGAAAATCCAACTGTGCAGGGGATAGAGATGGAAGCTTTAAACCCTGGAAAAACCTCTCCTCTTCCTGCCCCTCCCCAGATACCTCCGCTTTGTATAGGTCTTCGTAAAAGTGTCGAAAGACCTCGCATATTTCTTTTTTAGAGGAGACCTGACGCCCAGTGGTGGCTTTCATGGCCGGTATAAACGTCTTCCCTCTATATGAGCGGACTAAGTTCGCTAAATGCTTTCCCGCTTTATTCCCAAAGCGAAAAAAATCCCTTTCTCCCGCCTGGAAAACTCTCTGCGCCCGTTGGTGAAGCAATGTATTAAGCTCGCTCAATACACTAAAGTACGTCCGCCGGAGCTCCAGAGTCTGTCCCCTCGACATTTCTTTTTTAATAGCTTCCAATTGGCCCTCTAAATGTAGTACATTGGCATTTAACTTTCTCTGCCGTGACGCCACAAAGGAAATGACTTCCCCCCGGAGGACAGCCTTAGCCGCCTCCCAATATAGTTGCGGTTCCCCCTCATGTTGTTTATTGTGTTTGGCAAATTCTTCCCACTTTTGACATAAAAAGGTCTTAAATGCTTTATCTTCCCTTAGGAAGCTGGGGAACCGCCAGAATTTCTCCCCCGGGTCCCTAGCTTGAAATTGCAGGTCCACCCAGATCAACGCATGATCCGATATAACTTGTGGACCTATTACCGCATTCTGAAGGCTATGGAAACCCCTTGTAGGAACCAATATGTAGTCGATGCGAGACACGGATGCGTGCGCCCTAGATACATGGGTGAAGTCCTTCTCAGTCGGATTAAGAGTACGCCAAGAATCTATGAGAGAAAACTCCGAACAGAGAAAGGGGACACCTTTACAGGAGTTACTTGGAGAGGGCTGACCTGCGGGGGACTTATCAAGGGTGGGATCCGTGGCAATATTAAAATCACCAGCAACCAGGACACAACCCTTAGCATGTTCCACTAATTGAGAGAGTACATAAGTGAAGAAATCATGAGAGTATGTATTTGGGGCATATAAACAGCAAATCGTGACCAATGTTCCTTGCAGGGTACCAGACACGAGTATGAACCGACCCTCAGGGTCGGTCACTGAATTAGATAGCTGAAAAGAGGCATCCTTGTGTATTAGTATGGCCACACCCCCCTTCTTCCCTTGGGCAGGCGAGAAATGGCAGGAACCCACCCAGTTACGCTGCAGTTTGCCACTTTCTTTTGCAGAAAGATGAGATTCCTGTATGCATGCTATGGTGGGATTGTGTTTTTTGAGTTGCTGTAAAACTTTATATCTTTTAACCGGGGATCCCAGACCGTTAACATTCCAGGACATGACCCTGATACGATCAGCCATCTATGCTACGATTAGGGCACTGGTGAGGCTCGAACTTGAGGGCGACAGAGGAGCCCACACTCTCTAAAGTTACCAACTTTGAACACCTGTAGTGCCCCTGATGGGTCCCAAACACCATGTTAACTGCAGTGTCAACTTCAGCAAAACCCATACTCACTGATAAACAAACGAACCATTCACACCTGCTATAGCTTCCATGCTTCCACTCACTCCCCACCCCCTCCCCCCCTCCAACACCCCCAACCCCCCGTAAACAGAAATAACCATTAATGGTCTGAACATAACCCACAACCATAGAGTCCAACTCATCATAAGGTCCCCCTAAGGGGATCGGAGATCACGTATTGATGTGGGCAGGTGCCACAGTCCCAGGTCGAACAATCCGCCATCCATGCCATGGAAAGGGACCCAGCGGCTCCCGAGAAAGATGTTGTGGGGAAAATCAGGCAGCCAAATAGAGCCCATGGCTCTGCCTTGTCACACCAATGTCACTTAGTCCGCCCCGGAATCGTGCGCAGTGCCAGGTCTGCCAGGGTTCCAAAGCGCGGATCAGATCCCCAGATGCGAACGTGAACGTTCACCCGGTCCGCAGGTCGCCCAGTGTCCGAAACATGCAGATCCCCATCCCGCTGCGGGTGAAGGTTTCTCCGGCGACCCTGACACCGGTCGCATCGCAGACCCAAACTGAGTGCACACCCAAAGCAGCCTCATGCTTAAACAAAGTCTAACAGCAATCAACAATATTTACAGACAGGTCGAAAAGACTGCAACCGCACGAGCCCGTCCGGGCTGTAGCGGGCATGTTACTTAGCCATCCCAGGCGGTACCAATTGCCATCTGGTAGTCCGTGCTTTGTGGCCATCTCAGTCCATCCCAGTCCGAACTCCATCGCCTGCCACCGATGCCGGCCTTACAGGGCCATCCAAAACACGAAAATCCCAAAATGGCCGCCTGGTTGTCGAGGATCAATGCAAGTGCATAGTTATGAATGTCTGCGCTTCCGCAGGAGTTTCACAGAACACCGTTTGATTGCCATGCCAGATTTTCAAGCGGGCAGGGAATTGAAGGGAGAATTTCACCTGTTTATCAAAGAGCTGCGAACAATAAGGTGAGAAGCTTCTTCTTTGTCCCGACACTTGAGCAGAATAGTCCTGGAAAATTCTAATCGTTTTAGAATCATAAGATAGATCTGGAGTTTTCCGGAACGCCTGGAGAATTACTTGCTTATGTGCAAAATTTAGTATTTTTGCTATCACGAGCCTCGGCCTAACATCTCCCTCCTTCCGCTGGCCTAAGCGGTGGGCCCTTTCAATCTTAAATTCAGGAGCCAGTTCGGGTATGTGCAATGCCTCCGGGAGCCACGATTCCAGGAAGGAGCCCAAGTTCCTCTCAATTAAAGTCTCAGGCAGGCCCAAGATCCTTATGTTCGACCTTCTTGCACTGTTTTCGAGGTCATCTAGTTTAGAGGCTTGGCTGGTAACTTGCTTTTCCAATGCGTGCAGTTTCGAGGTAAGAGCCAGGTTGTCATCCTCCAGGAGGCTAACTCTCCCTTCCACCCGTTCAAATCTCGGGTTGATGTCCGCCAGCGTCGAGTGCACTTCTGATATTTGTACCGAAATCGCAGCTAGCTTTAAATCCAAAGCTTCCATGAGAATGGTCTTGATCTGATCCGTCGTAGCCTGGGAGATATCCCCACTGGGACGCGGCCCCGGTGACGCCGCCATCTTGGGCTCACTCGCTCTCGGCTTTTCTTTGTCCTTTTTCCCGGCTTTTAACGGCATCCCCGGGGAAGATCTTTGCATGTAGGTGGTGAAGGACATGTACCCCGCGTGCCAGGGGAGCGCAAAAGTGGAATAGGCGAGAATTAAATCCACGGCTCAAAAAACATGAGACTGGGGCACCCGGAGCTCCGTCCTCCACGTCTTCCCTCGCTCACCGCATCACGTGATCCACGTTGTCACCTTTAAAGCATCGTTGGTCAATGACAACGTTTTTGTTACTTTTTACTGGAAGGTTTTCCCATTTCCTTCTGATGGTGTGTGATCGAGTACAATAACAAGCGCTGTTGTAGATAGGGTTCTCATTTTTGCCATTGGAGGAAAAGCAAATACATGTCAAAATCATTCCATTGACTACGACAGGAACTATGTGGCAAGGGGCTTTCAGGAGATCATCCTTCTTGAGGCAGGATTGAATATATGTTTATGTTTTGAGGGCTCCTGGAGATGAATAAAAGTCATGTGTATGGCTATCACTTCCTCGGCGTTCAGGCAGGTCAGTCCAATGAGTGGTTTATGCACCTCTGCCAGCAGATGTAGACGGAGCAAAAGCTGAGTCATGGCTATATAGTCCCACACCGACATCAGCCTGCCAGTATTCTGTCTCCAGCAGATGGTGGACATGAATTTCCCTTCGGAGGATTGCCTGTGAGTGTGTAAAAAAAAAAAAGGTTTGAAAGGATATATCGGATAGACAAGATGTCTATACAGCACCACTTGCCTCCTGAGATGATTCCATGCCTTCAGTCTGGTAGCCTTGAGTGGCATGGACCTAAATTAATTAGTGGTTGCAGGCCAAGAGAGGCTAGGCAGTGAAGACTTTAGCTCTCTCCCCCCATAGCCAGGAGCCGTTCCTGCTCTCAGCCAGGGAGAGCTGAGGTTAGGTAAATGTTTTTTTACTTTTACTTTACTTTCTTTTTTTCAATGATTAAAAAAAAAAAAGCAGGAGAAAGGGTCTGTTTCCTTTACATTCAGCTGCCCCGCTCACATCTCTGGAGAGCTCTGTGAGGTGAGGAGGTAGTGCAAGCTTGGCGTGTTGAGCAGCTATTTGGCTTGGCCCCATTTCCAGTCTTCTCACTTCTTTGGTGCATGGTAGACTGCGAGGTAGTTTCATGTGCTTTTTACTGTCTGCCGTCAGCATGCGCCTACGCATCCGTTCTTGCCTGTACATCCCATTTGGTCATTCTTCCTTCTAGATGCAAATCTTGTGCAACCAGCTTATAACCATTAAGCCCGCAGCGAAGAAGTCTAAGTGCTTAGCTATTTGTGCTGCATACCACATCGAGGTCATTCAGTCGGAGCTTTCCTTAAGCCTATGTCAGCACTGTCTATAAGTTTGGGGAGATTTAATTCCTTCTAATTTTACTGGCATTGGTCCATCTCCTCGGTCTGAGGGGAATGGGACAGAGGGTGACGACGGGGGTGTCCCCTCCCTTGATAGATCCACGTGACAGGTCAGGGGACACTGGTTCTCAAGATGTCAGGTTCGGGCCTATGGGGCCTGGAATGGATCATTTCTCCTTTTTCCTGGGTGGAATTCTTCCAGGGATTGCAGACATTTCTACAGGGCTGGTCTTCTGAATCGGCGGTACCTACTAAGGGTAGGTCCAGTGCTCCGCCTCCTGTCTCCGTGGTCAAGCAGTGTGGCACAGTGCAGTCTGACAAGGCTCAAATGCAGGTGGATCTAGATGATACCAATAATGATGGTGGTAGCTCTTCTGGTGAGGAAGGGGATCTTCCCCCAGATGTGGAGCCATATAGAACTCTTCTCTGTTTCTTTCATAGGGATGAGTTACCGAGTTTGATCTCTCAGGCATTGAAGATCCCCGGACTGACTCCTTTTATTTATTTATATTCCGCTTTTTGCACTTTTCTCAGTGCTTCAAAGTGGATTACATTCAGGTATTTCCCTATCCCCAGAGGGCTTACAATCTAAGTTTGTATCTGAGCCAGTGGAGGGTAAAGTAACTTGCCCAAGGTCACAAGGAGCCACAGTGGGACTTGAACTCCTGGTTCATAGCCCACTGCTCTAACTACTAGGCTACTCCTCCACTCCTTGGGGTCACCCTACTCTATGCATCTTGTTTCTTTCCCCTCCTGAATACAATCCCAGCAGTTGATTGATCTGGAATGGAGCGCGCCAGAGGCGTCTTTAAAAGAGGCCACATCTTGGTGGGTTTATACCCCTTGAATCTGCAAACCAGAGAGCAGTTGTGTTTCCCTAAGGTGGATACTTTGGCGTGTTCTCTCACGAAACATACCACCATCCCGGTGGCCTTGCCTTTTGAGATAGCCATGGCTCTGAGGACCTTTTTCAAGGACTTGGTAGTGGTGGCTGCAGCCCTCCACAAGGAAGTTTACCCCTATCTGGACGACTGGTTGATTTGGGCCAAGAATGTGGAAGAGTTTTTGCGCTTCCTGCAGAGTGGTTTCCTTGCTACAGGAACTAGGCTGGGTGGTGAATCTGGCCAAGAGCATTTGCAGCCGTCTCAGACCCTGGAGTATCTGGGGTTCGATTCGATACAAAGCAGGGCATAGTATTTCTGCTGGAATCTTGGATCCACACATTGATGGTGCGAGTTTGATCCTTGTGGAACTTATCTAACTGCGTGGCCTTATCTGCAGGTCTGCCACATTGGACGTTGTGCCCTGGGCGAGGGCACATATGCGCCCTCTTCAGTGTGCTTTGCTTTCCCGATGGAGTCTGCAGTCACAGAACTATGCAGCG
The DNA here is from genome assembly GCF_901001135.1 of Rhinatrema bivittatum. Classification (NCBI taxonomy): domain Eukaryota; kingdom Metazoa; phylum Chordata; class Amphibia; order Gymnophiona; family Rhinatrematidae; genus Rhinatrema; species Rhinatrema bivittatum. The sequence continues at coordinate 662,508,880 of NC_042615.1, forward strand.
AGGTTGTTCACCTCTAACAGGAGGAACTCCCAGTTGGACTGGTGGTTATAGGCGGACCATCTCTGGAAGGAGATTTCCTTGAAGACGCCAGATTGGTTGGTACTCACAACAGATGCGAGCCTCTGGGGCTGGGGTCTCACTGTCAGGAGTTGATGTTGCAAGAGCACTGGAATTGCAGTGGAACATCAACAGACTGGAGGCATGTGTGGTTCATTTAGCGTGCCTGCAGTTCGCCGAGTGGCTAGAGGCTCGGGTGGTCTGGATAATGTCCAACATGGTGTGGGCAAGCAGATTGCCAGAAAGGACAATATCTGAGCCTTTCAGCTCCTGGTGGACCACTGGGCCTACTGGATCTAGACCTGTTGGCGACTTTCAACAACGTGAAAGTTCCACACTGCTTCAGTCTGAAGCGGGACCCAAAATGGGCATAATAAATGCTTTTTTTCAGGAGTGGCCACGTGGCACCCTGCTGTATGTGTTTCTGCTCTGGCCCTTGATAGGCAGGCTGGTCCAGAAGATTGCAAGTCAAACCAACACCATCCTAATAGTGGCTCTGGATTGGGCTCGAAGGCCATGGTACACTGTTCTCCAGAGACTTCAGGCTACCATCTTGGATGGATCTGTTATGTCAGGGGCCCATTCTACATGAGAATCTGGGTTGATTCTGTTTATTGAAAGGGCTTGGTTGTTGAAGTGGGGTTATTCACCTGCTTTAATTTCTACTCTACTTCAGATCCTGAAATTTTCTACTTCTCTAGCCTATGTTAGTTTGGAGGGTCTTTTGAGGCCTGGTGTTCTGAGTGAGGTACTCACCGCTCAAGGTGGATATTCTGTGATTTTGGAAGTTTTACAGGATGGCTTGCTTAAGGATTTGGACCTTAACATCTTGAAGGTTCAAGTGGCAGCCCTGGCTTGTCAAAGGGGGAGAGTCAATGGAGGGCCTTTGTGTCCTGTTTCTTGCAGGGAGTTAAGGATCTTCACCCGCGCCCCCCCCCCCCCCCCCCCTTTTCCCCCATGGCAGCTTCTGGTGCTTCTGTGGGACCTTAACTAGGTTTTCGAGTTCTTGGCAGATCCAACTATTTGACAGTCGCATACTCTTTCCTTGTGGCTATTTACCTTGACAACATTTTTTCTGGCAGCAGTCTGTTTGGCACGTCAAGTCTCTGAGCTGCAGGTTCTTTCCTGCTGTGAGCCTTTTCTTGGTATGACTCCGGGTGCGGTTCAACTTTGGACTGTGGCCTCCTTTTTGCCAAAAGTAGTTTTGGAGTTTCATTTGAATCGGTCCATTTCTGTGCCCACCTTGGACAGAAAGTTGAAGCTGAGTACCGTATTTTGCATTCCTTGGACTTCAAGTGGCATTTACTGTGGTACTTGAAGATGAATAAAACTGTTTTGGAAGGCTGATCGCCTATTTGTCCTCCATGGTGGAGGTAAACAGGGAGCTCCGGCGATGCCGTTAATGATAGCCCGCTGGGTTAAGGAGGTTATTACGGCGGCCTATGTGGCTGCTGAGGTTGCCTTGCCGAAACATTTAGACCGCACTCCATGAGGGCTCAGGCAGTATCGTGGGCAGAACTTTGTTTGACGTTACCTGCTGAAATTTTCCAACCGGTAACGTGGTCATTTTTGCACAATTTTTCCAAGCATTACCGCTTAGATGTTAGGGCTAGGGAGGATGCTGTGTTTGTGCAGATAGCATTGATTGGAGCATTGGCAGCCTCTCGCCCTTGTCGAGATTAGCTTTGGTACTTCACACTCATTGGGATTGACCTGCCTGAACGCTGAGGAAGGAGAAATTACTATTTACCTGATGATTTCCTTTCCTCTAGTAAGGGCAGGTCAATCCCAGATCTGCCCTCTGCTGCCGATGTTTGTTTAAATTTTGTGGTTAACCTTTCTTCATGCAAGCTATGCAGAGTATGGTTCCTGTGCTTCCTTGAAGGACTGGTAAGTGGCTTCTCTAGCCCTTAATTTACTAAACTGTTTAAAAAGGCATTAAAAATGTGGCTTTTTAATCAAGCGTATGGAACAGACATTAGCCAGTGATTATTTTTTGTTTGTTTTATTTGATTTAGTCATATTTTAATTTTTTATTAATTTAATATTAACATTTTGTTTGCATTTTAAGTATGTGTTGATAGATTATTACGTTATGATTGTATTTTATTATTTAAATTACGTTTTCCGCATTTTGTAATGTAACTGTAAACCGATGTGAAGGTCAACACCAAACATCGGTATATAAAACAGACTAAATAAAAAATAAATATGTTCCTTCTTTTGGCTGAGCTCAGTGTTTCCTGCTGGTTGGGAAGCCTGAATGGTTGGTGGTTAATATTAATATTCAAGTATAATCAGTTTTGTTCACAGTTTGGCATTTCCAGAGAATACTGGTAGACTGATATCATGGCAGGACTATATGGCTGTGTCACTTCAACTTTTGCTTCATCTCCATCTGCAAGTAGAGGTACATAACCCACTTGTTGGTATTGACCTGCCCTTACTAGAGGAAAGGAAAGTATCAGCTAAGTAATAATTTATCCTTTTGAGGGCAAGTCCATGGGTAGATCAAAGGATGACACTTGCCTTTTTTGCATCAGAGATCTTTTTTTTGAGCCATGCTGAATATATTTGACAATCCCAAATATCCCATTTTACAACGATTACTATCTGCAAATATCTGAAGGTTTTTTTGCCTTAATGAGTATAAAGACACGGGGTGTAGTAGTGAATTGAGTCCAAAGTTTCACCTAAAAACAGATTGTACATGTATTTCTCCCCCCTTACATTTTGAATATTAAATGGTCTTTTCAAAGCTCACCCCATTCCTTGTCATGACTCTGACTCCCAAAGAGAGGAGGAAAAGGAAAAAGAACTGCAAGAGATCACCAGCCATTTTCTGTTTTCCTACAGTAATAAGTATCGAACACAAAACTTTCATCATTTTGCTTTATAAAAGGTGGTTTCTACAGTTCTACCTTTACTACAGATAGCATCTGTCTACTGCCAGCCAATTTTCATTTTGCAGTAACGATTTTATTTTATTTTAAACATTTATTACCTGCCCTTCCTATGTTCTAGGCGGGGTACAAGGTACATACATAATTAAAACATCAGTAATATAATAAGACCTTTGTAATGTGACGTTATTTAAAAAAACAAAAAAATGACAGACATACAGGGGTAGATTTTAAAAGGGTTACGCGCATAAGTTATGAGCGTAACCCTTTAACCCCCCCGCGCGCGCCGAGCCTATTTTGCATAGGCTCGGCACGCACAAGGCCCGGGACGCACATAAGTCCCGGGGCTTTGCTGGGGGGGCGTTCCGTGGGGGCATGGTTCCGGCCCGGTGGCGTTTCGGGGGCATGGCCGAGGCCTCCGAAATCGCTCCCGGGCCGGGGCATCACGCGGCAGCGGCCGACCATCGTGCGCGACTTACGCGTGCCTGGGGCAGGCGTAACTTTCGCGATAAAGGTGGTTGAGGGGGGGTGTAGATAGGGCTGGTGGGGTGGGTAAGGGAGGGGAAGGTTGGGGGAGGCCGAAGGAAAGTTCCCTCCGAGGCCGCTCCGATTTCGGAGCGGCCTCGGAGGGAATGGGCAGCATGCGCAGGGCTCGGCGCGCGCAAGGTGCACAAATGTGCACCCCCTTGCGCGCACCGGTCCCAGATTTTATAAGATACGCGGGTATCTTATAAAATCCGGCATACTTTTCTGAAATCTACCCTACAGCCTTCAAAACTACTAAGATGAAATATTTATCAAGAATAGGTGTTATTGCATAGGAATGTTTTTGATATCTTTTTTTAAGAATTTGGGCTGTTTTAATAATCTGATTTCATTCGAAAGGGAGTTCCAGAATAAGGATCCTGCTATCGAGAGAGCTCGTTCTCTAGTTTCATCCAGCTGTGCAGTTTTGGGGGAGGGACTAGACTAGATGATTTTAGTAATCTTGCAGAGGTATATATTTTTAAGACAGCAGTGATCCATGGAGAGGTAATATTATAAAGTTAAGCATGGTGACACTTGCCTTGGTGACACTAGAAGACTGCATTAAATATTTAGGCTATATAGTTTTGTGTTAAATCTTCACTAGTTACTTTTGTTTACCATGGTTTGCACCATGACAAAATACATTTTTGTGAAATTAGAATACCTGCGATAATATTTGTATTTTCTTGTATTGTAGTGACTGACTGGATTTTAGATAGAGATCCTCAAGAAGAGATGCTGAAGGCATTTAAATTATTTGATGATGATGATTCTGGTAAAATAAGCTTGAGAAATCTGCGTCGTGTTGCTAGAGAACTTGGGGAAAATATAACCGATGAAGAACTACGGGCTATGATAGAGGAGTTTGACAAAGATGGTGATGGAGAAAGTAAGTATTTGAAAATGATAATGAAATGTAAATCATTTATAGTACGGTCTTTGATTTGCTGGTCACCACTGGGATATATTCTTCGCAGAATATTAGAAAATAGGGCTTGTTTTCTTCTGTATTTTGTAGAATGTTGTATTAGCAATAAGAGCTGCTGGGACCATGTTTTCAAAAGGGGAAGATCATGGACCTGGCTGCCATTTTATTTTCTTTTTTAAATTATAAATTGTTTTTGTGAAGGGAATTCTAGAGTTTTATTCCCTTGCTGTCCTGCTCAGACCAAATTTTAATTTGCCTCTGAGAGGCAGGTACTTTTCCTTTAAATTGTACTATTTCTTAAATTACATTGCCAGCATCAGGTCCATTATTGTTAACTGTAGAGGCTGTCTAGGCAAATTAATAAAATTGTGCTAACATTCTACATTTTGATATTACAATGATGCATTTAGCAGCTGGTTGTCATTTGGCCTATCTAGTTGTGATATGCTTAGTATAGCAATGATATTAGTTATTTTAGTACCTATTAAATATAGTTTGTGTAAAAGACAATGTATGATAGTCATTACTGCAACACCATTTTTTAAGGATTTTTGTTAGGAAATGTGTAAAGCCATTGGCATTTTCTCCTGTTACATGCATAAAAGTATTTTATTAGAAGATCAGGGTGTTTAGCTTTGTTGCATTTACTGCTTTGCCTAGTTTTGAACTGTCTGCAAAGGATACAGCTGTACTTTGAAAAAAAATCTGTTCCTGCTAATAAAATAAGCAGATGATTATTTTAATACATTTTTAGCATGCTAAATTACCCAAGATATATAAACTATATATTGAATGGGTTTTGATTGTACAATAAATCAGGAAAAGAATCTGGACATTATATAGTTTAGTGCAAGGCTAGAAATGTACCATTGTGGAGCAAATGATAAATTGTATGCAGAGAGGAGAAGATAATTGTACTTTTGCAAAAGGCCCTTCTTAGACTCCATATGAATTGGTCCTTTAAAAAGAAAAGGATCATTCAGTCTGTGTTCTTATACAATGCCATTGTAAGCGGAAAAGAGCCTGACCTAGTCTTGCTATCCTCAGAAGATCCTGGTTCAGCATACCTACGGTACCTGAATGTAAACTGCTTTGAAGTGCTAAAAGGGGGAATTTAAATAAATATAAAACTGACCAAGTACAAATAAATCATTAAAAGATAAGACTGGAGGATGAAACCTCCAGACTTGGCTGTCTGAATTGGAAGTGTTCAGAGAATGAGTGAGGGGAAAGAAGGGTCGGATCTGAGAACTGTGTGTAGGTGAGGGCTTCTTAAACTGGTGACCCCGTTTGAGGTCCCAACCCCCAAACTTTCAGCTGGGGGTCACAAGTTCTTTAAACAGAAGCGCTCTTCAGACACCAGCAACAGAATTAGTAGTGGAAATCAGCATGAGGTCTTTGAGCCAGCATATGCCCACAGGTCCTGCAGTGATCCCGTTCTCGCATGAGTCTCTATGGTAAGGAGAAGCCCTGCCTGAGAAGGAATCGGGGCCATCGCAAGATTGCACTGTCTTACAGGTTTCATGTTGACTTTAGTTACTAATGATGCTGTTTGCAAACCACCATCTGGCTCAGGTCCAGCCATGAGAGGAAGCTGAGTGTGCATGGGGCAGTGAAGATTGCCACTGCTGTCTTCTTGCCCACCACTAAACCTACCCAAGAGAAAAATGGTGCCCTTTCTTCCTAGTAGATATCATACACATTTGGTCTGGGGCCTAAAGGAAAATATTGCCGCTGACCCAACCAGGGAGATGTTTGGAGAAGGGATCCAGATGCATGATGGGTTTGAGAGTTAGATCAGCTGGAAAAGGATTGGCTTGTGGAGGGTGAAGGAAGGGGAATGACAGAATATCAGCTGGGAGGTATGAGTTGCAAGGGTTGGAGAGGAGTGGGGACACTGGGAGGTGAGAGAGGATGGGGTATGGTGTTTTGATGGAGGAGATGAGAGGATCAGTTGATTATAAGAAGAACTTGAGTCCGAGAGGATCAACTAGTGGGATGTGAAAAGGAGTGGATGAGAGAGAGGGGATCAGCTAGAGAATCAGGTTGGAAGAGGGGGTTCTGGTTGAGGGAAGGAGATTGAGAGGAGGCACTCTGTGGGGTAGAGGTTGAGAGAGGATTGACTGGAGAGAGGGTGGAGGTTGAGAAAGGGGATAAGCTTGAATGCGGAGAGAGTGAGTATGGAGTAATTGTTGGACATTATTGCACAACCTTGCTAATTTGTTTTCGTGGTTCTCTGGGGTCATGTGAATTTCAAGTGCTAAAATGCAGTCACCTTGGCTAAACGTTTGGGAAGCCCTGGCATAGATATTTCATGCAACCTTATCCCAGGAAACATGTGGGTAGAAATTTTTAGCTGCTTCAATAAACATTTTCAGAGTTGAGATGGATGAGTTCTGGGAGATTAATGGTATCTGGGAATTAGGATTTGGTGATGATCTAATTGATTGGAGTATAGCTTTGGGATCAATTCCTATCGCCTACCTGAGTCAGGGTCAGAAAAGAAATATTTTACTTGAGCAAGGTAACTGGTTGAAATCATTGTGAAGGTTTATTTGTGTGTTTACTTTTTCTGAATTGCAACAACAATAAATGCTCAAACAGAAGTTTAAAATAGAATTGAATTAATGAACTGATGACTTCTTTTAACTAAACTTAGAATAAGATCATAAACTAGTATATTTTATCTAACTTCTTAAAATATCCTATGATTATTCTGCTTATTTGCTTTTTTTCCATGTTATCTTACTACACCAGTCCAGGTCATAAATGGGTTATTTTCCCCTACCAGCAGATGGAGGCAGACAATGCAGTTTTTTTGTCTCTGTGACATCACAACCACTACTTATGGGTGGTGCCCCGCACTAGGAATCCAGTAATTTCTGCCTCCAGCATATGATAGGTTGGGTTGGTGCAGCAGTACAGTGTTGGGTCTAGTTGAGCTGGCCGGGAGAACAGTTTAAAAATTTAAAAAAAAATATATATAAAAATAAAATAAAGCTGTAAAGGTTTGGAGAGCACATAGAACATGGGGAGATGTGGTCTGCACATCTCTGTGGAGTCAGCTATGGGGTGAATCGAGGTGTGTTCCCATGACTCGTGGAGAATTGATGGTGTAGGAGGCGGCTCAGGCAGCATGGATAGGCCTGCATGTGACGTAGAGGCTTGCAGGGTACCCGGGCCGCCATGGAGAAAGGGCCCATTGGTTTTGCCTGCATCTGGACTGGAGAGAAGGCCGGGGACTAATCTATAATAGGATTGGATCCTCCTTCACCTTCTGCTGTTTTGTTCAGGCTGCCAAGCATCGAGGACACTGACACTCAGCTGGCTGCAATTGTCACAGAGCTGGTGGCCATGTTGGATACTCCTCCGTTTTTAGACCAGGGAGATAGTGAGATGGCAGGGACCGGTGGAGGGGATGAGTTTTCTTCGGTTTTTGTCCCAGCAGTGTGTCCACAGGTGGTCCGGTGGGTTCCACCCCCCTCCTTGGCCTCTGTGCCCTGCAGGTAACTTCCTTGGAATTTTTCCATTTTCTTCATCATGCTGTTTGTGCCTTTACTCAGCTTGGGTAGGTCCCCCCCCCCCCCCCCCCAGCAATAAAATAAAAAATATAAGACATTCATAATATTAAAATACTAATGAAAAAAAGAATGTCAAAACAGCCGACGAACATCCAATAATTTTAAAAGCTTGCATTAATTTATTTCCCAAATCACCAATAAAATATTTCAAAACAGTAGAAAGATTTAAAAAAAACACTCAATTAAAACTAATAAGGATTTTAAAAAAATCTCCTGCTCTCCCTTTCTGGAATCTTTTGATTTTCAGTCACCTTGATGATGTTATCGTGGATTGGGGGAGGTAGGGACACACACAAATATATCTTCTCTCTCTCTCTCTCTCATACACTCTCAAACACATTCATTCTCTCACACACTCCCTCGTATATATTTTCCTATTCTACACATGCCCTCTCTCACCCTCATGCACGTTCTCTTACACATACACACACATGCACAAGCTCTCAAATGCACAAATTATCTCCCACACATATATACGATTACACAGGCGCACACACACTCACACCTCCTTCTCTTCAGGCCATATTGAGTCTGTGGTAGGTCTTCTGTTGGGATCCTCCTTGGAGTCCAGTCAAAAGGGCATGGGTGACCATTGAAGCACCGGAGCCCTCATGGGAGGACTCTGGGGATGCCGATAGTGTGGCACTTCTGGAAGAAGGGGAACTTTCCACGGGGCTAGAAGATGACTCTCATCATTCACTTGTTTCATATGGGCGAGATAGGTGTCACCATAGAACAAGTGATTTCCTCTCTATAGTTGGGAGAGTCTCAGCCTCAGGGGTCGGTGTGGGATGCGATAATCAAAAGGAAAACATTAGACCACTACTGCCTTTTCACGCCACCCAGAGGAGGAGGAGGAGGAGGAGATAATGTTAGAGTGGGAGTTCCAGAGTCGGGACTGCGGGGAGTTATGCTTCTGCATCGGCTGTATCCTCTCCTTGCAGTTATATTACAACAGTTTTTCTTTCAAGTTCTAGCGGTTGATTCCGTGGTCACTGCTATGACCAGGCATACCACCATTCCTGTGGAGGGAGTTGCCGTTTTGAATGATCTGCAAAATAAAAAGATGGAGTGCCCTCTGAGGAGCCTGATTGTCAGCTAAAATTTGATACAGGCAGGAGATTCTGGAATATATGATTGCACAGGATACTCAGTGCATACTCAGAAGAGCCAATATTCATCAACTTTGAGAGATATCTCTGCCTAGTGCCGCCTGATGATGTGTCACACTGAGCATGGCTAATTCATCCTGCAGTGTACAGAAAACACGGTTTATGGTACGCAAACTTGCTTTTCTTGGCATTAAATCTTAGCTGCCAGATTCTAGATCATTCCTCAAACTTTGCTAGATCCCGCCTCATGTTTTGCACACATTCTGGCTGTCTAACCCAGAGATTCTCAACGACTGTGCTGCGGCAGGATTCCTCCTGTGCCATTGTGGTCTCCCTTCCACACCATGGCCTGAAAAGTTGAGGCCAGAGGGGCCATGGTGGAGCCCATCTTACTGTGACTCAAAGAAAACAGGAGGCCGGCAGGGCTGTTTTGGCACAATTTTTTTTTTTTAATTAGTATTTTAATATTATGAATGTCTTATATTTTCAGGGTCCAGCATGGGGAGTGTAGGAAGAAAATATGGACTGCTCCAGCTTGGAGGGAAGGGGGGGATGAGAATGCTGGGATTGAATGGGGTGAATAATGGGATCTAGCCTGAAGGTGAGAGAAAGGGGGGGGGGGGTGACTAGCTTGGAGTTTCTAAAGGCTGCTGTTAGGTAATTTAAATATTAATGGAAATGTGAGGAATGTGGAAGCACATGTTAAAAATTAAAAAAAAATGCAAAGTTGGCTTGGAAAGAAGCTAAAATCACAAAACTTTAAGTGCGTACATTGCCAGCGATTCTGCCATGATTGCCATCCTATATTTTTAAACTTGTCTAATTTATATTTTAGCCTTTTTAGATAGTTAATTTAGTTAAAAGTACATTTCCTGGTATTTTCAGTCACATGACCAGTGACCAGCGGGTATGAATATATGACATAGTGAAATTTGATGCACTACGAGGATCAAGCAAACTTGAAAGTGTGTCCTGGTATAAAAAAAAGGTTGAGAAGCTCTGGTCTTCCATGTTGATGATTTTGGTATCGTCTGCAAAAAGACAAACTTCTGATAATCCTTCTGCAATTTCATATTAGAAAATGTTCAAAAGAACCAGTCCAAGGACCATTCTCTGCAGCATACAACTAGAAATGCCTCTCTCCTCTGAGTAAACTCACATGGTAGGAGCACAAGATGGCGCCGATGGCCATGTGACAGGGGCTGACCAATGGCACCGGTAGCCCCTGTGACAAAGTAGGTCAAAGGCTATCTGTGCCATGATGAAACCGGCACCAAGGATGTGAGAGTGCAGGGGATGACTCCTGGACCCCCGCTGGACCACCAGGGAGTTTTGGTAAGTCTTAGGGTGGGGGGGAAGGTCAGGAGGGTGGGGGGTTGTAGTTAGTTTTAATTTTAGCTGGGACACGAATAGAAATCGCCGTATTAACGCATCGGGGCGCCATACGGCCGAATGCAACGTATCTGCTCCCCGACGAATCCCGAATGCACCGTATGGCTTCCATCTGCACAACCCTAATAATTTCTGCAGTCCTTCCACTTCTGGGTCTCTCTTTTTAAAAGGAACATAAATCCTGGACACAAGGAATAGATTGTTCTTGAACCTTGATAATTTTCATCTAATAACTTTTAAACATATCCCTTGGAGATACTGCTATTAATCTTGGAAAATTTAACAAATTTCAAGTACTTCCTCCTTAAAAGATTTTCCATATTTTCCAACATCTTAAAGACATAATGATGATCTTTAAGCACAGTCTCCTGTATATTTTTAATGTGCTTCACTTTGTTTTGTTATTCTAAAACTTGTTCGTCAACTTCAGAGTATGAATTCTTTAGTAATTGCATGCAATTTTCTAAAGCTGAATTCTTGTCCACCACTAGAAATGCCTCTCTCCTCTGAGTAAACTCCATTTACTACTATAGATTGTTGCCTTCCACTCAGCCAGTTTCTAACCTAATCAGTCACTTTCCAAGAACTTCTCCTGATAATCCTTCTGCAATGTCACATTTAGAAAATGTTCAAAAGAACCAGTCCAAGGACCATTCTCTGCATAGCTTCTCATTTCCCTTTCCATGAACAAGCACCTGTTCATGGAAAGGGAAATGAGAAGCTATGCCATATAGATAATTTAAATTCCTGGCTCAAAACCTGGTGTACAGAAAACGATTTTTGTATACATTGGAGGCTGGGGTCGTGTATGGAGCAGTAAAAGGCTAAATGGTAAGGATAGTCTCTACATTTGTCTATAGCAGGAAGGAGGATGCTAAGTGAGAAATTCAGATTCTATATTATCAGACACTTAAAATAAAGAATGGGGTGGCAGGAGATGGCGGATGAAATTAACATGTCACCTCCAAGAAATACAGGAAGTGGGAGGAGAAAATAAAATCAATCAGCTCAAAAATGCAGAAAAGGTGTCTGGGAAGGGCAACAAATCAAGGGAGAAAAATTGGAAAGCTATGACTACAAATGCTCATAGTTTGGGCAGTAAAATCCCAGACCTGCACGTCCTAATGGTGGAGGCAGACTTGGATATTATTGAGATACGGCCATTCCGGGCTCTAAATTAATGAAGGACAAAGAGGCCAGAAAAGGGGGAGGAGTAGCTCTTTGTCAAAAACAATATCCAAGCAACTGAACTGCAAGGAATGTGGGGTAGAGAAGAAGCATTATGGGCCATCCTAAAAAAAAGATGGTGCATCCATTTTTACTGGAGTGGTTTACAGGCATCCAACTCAAACGGAAGAACTAGACAGAGATCTGGTTAAAGACATCCAAAAGGTGGGAAAGAAGGGAGAAGTGTTGATTTTGGAGATTTTAATCTGCCAGATGTAGATTGGAGAATCCCTTCTGAAGAATCTACCAGAAGTAGAGAGAGAGTGAATGCCCTGCAAGGGACTCTGTTCAAACAAATGGTAATGGAGCCCATCAGGGAGGGAGTCATCGTTGACCTAGGGTTCAATAATATGGATAATTTATTTATTTTTATTTGAGTTTTATATACCGTCATTCGGTGCAGCCATCACAACGGTTTACAAGATTCAAACAGAATACAGATAATTAAACATTGCTGATCATTGCAAAAATAACAGTGGGAGGGATGACGGGATCGGTGGGGGGGGGGGGGGGGGGTGGGAAGGGAAAAAATGTTTCTTATAAGTTCGTAGTGGTATGACAATGGTTGATGCTGGTTGCTGTTTCTTTCTTGGTTGTGTCTCTAATGTCCAAGTGGGTGTCCACCTTAGTAGTATTGATTATCAAATGGTATGGTTTGATATCGCAGATAGGATGTAGAGAAGTCACACGAAGACCTGAGTTTTGAATTTAAAAAATACGGACTTTGTCGAAATGGGGATATACCTGAAGGCAGAACTGGGTGAAAATGAGAAAGGTGGAACAACAGTGGGCCAAACTAAAAGGAGCAATTACAAAGGCAACAGATCTATATGTTAGAAAAGTAAACAAATGTAAGAGAAATAAATCAGTCTGGTTCTCAATGGAAGTGGCTGATAAAAGAAAAGCAAAAAGAAAAGTATTCAAGAAATATAAAGGTTCCCAAAAGGAGGAGCACAGGGAAAAATATCTGGTGAAACTGCGGGAGACTAAGAAAGAAATCAAGAAAATAAAAGATAGGATTGCCAAAGAGGTAAAACGAGGTTACAAAACAGTGAAATTGAAAGGTGACAAAGATCAATGTGTGGAGAGAGAGACGAAGAAATGGCTGAAATATTAAACAGATATTTCAGTTCGGTGTTAAGCAAAGACTCTGGAGAAGGACTATTGCTAGTTAACAAGACTGTGGATGGGGGTGGAGTAGACTAAATTCTGTCTACTCCACCCCCATCCACATCCGTATGGGAGGAGCTAGGAAAACTAAAAGTGGACAAGGCTATGGGACGGTACATCCCAGGATACAGAGGGAGCTCAGAGGTGTGCTGGCAGGTCCGCTGAAGGACCTGTTCAATAGATCCCTGAAAACGGGAATGGTGCTGCAAGACTGGAGAAGAGCGGTGGTGTCCCACCACAAAAGAGTGGGAGCAGAGAGGAGGCTGGAAACTACAGGCCAGTTAGCCTCACCTCAGTGGTGGGAAAATTTAATGGAGACTCTGCTGAAGGAAAGGATAGTGATCTATCTACAATCCTGTGGGATGCTTGACCCGAGACAGCATGGATTCACCAGGGGAGGGTCCTATCAGACAAATCTGATCTTTTTTTTTTTTGATTGGTTGACTAGAGAATTGGATCAGGAAAAGGGCGTGTGATGTGATTTACTTGGATTTTTAGTAAAGCCTTTGATATGGACCTACATAGGAGACTCGTGAACAAAATAAGAAACTAGGGAGTGGGTGCCAAGGTAATAGTGTGGATTGCAAACTGGTTGGCTGACAGGAGACAGCAAGTAATGGTAAATGGAATCTACTCTGAAGAAAGAACGGTGTTAAGTGAAGTGCCACAGGAATCAGTTTTGGGACTGATTCTGATCAATATCTTTGTGAGCGACCTGGCAGAAGGGATAGAAGGTAAAGTTTGTGTATTTGCAGATGATACTATCATCTGCAACAGAGTGGATACGTTTGAAGGAGCAGAGAGAATGAAAAGTGATTTAAGAAAACTTGGTCGAAGATTTGACATCTGGGATTCGGTGCCGAGAAGTGCGGAGTCCTACATCTGGGGTGCGACAAATCAAAAGAGCTTTATGTGATGGGTGGTGAAAGACTAATGCATATGGATTGGGAGAGGGACCTTGGTGTGATAGTGTCTGATCATCTGATGATGGCGAAGCAATGTGACAAGGCGATAGCTAAAGCCAGAAGAATGCTGGGCTGCAAAGAATAAGGAATAACCAGTAAGAAAAAAGAGATGATAATGCCCTTGTACAGGTCCTTGGTGAGGCTTCACCTGGAGTACTGTGCTCATTACTGGTGCCAGTATCTCAAAAAAGATAAAGTCAGGATAGAGGCGGTCCAAAGAGGAGCAACCAAAATGGTGAGGGGTGAGCATTGGAAGATTTATGAGGAGAGGCTGAAGGATCTGAATATGTACACCATGGAAGAAAGGAGATGCAGGAGAGAGATGATATGGACCTTCAGATATCTGAAAGGTTTTAATGATACAGAACTGTCAAACCTTTTCTGTTGGAAAGAAATCAGTAGAACAATTCAGAACCGATATCGGGAAATTTCTCACAGGACAAGCAGGATGGTAGTCCTCACATATGGGTGACATCACAGGATGGAGCCCAATCACGGAACACTTTTGTCAAAAGTGTCTAGAACTTTGACTGGCACCTACTGGGCATGCCCAGCATGGCACTAACCCTGCAGCTAGCAGGGGTCCCCCTTCAGTCTTCTTTTTTCCGCACAGCAGAAGCCATGCGGTTAAGGAGCTCCGCAGAGATTCCTGACAGGAATTTTCCTCATGGAATTACTGAAAACTTTCTTACCCCACAGGGGTCCCTCCTTCAACTTTTTCAAGCCACGGTACTCCGGTAAGTTTGTTTGTTTTTTTTTTTGTTTTTTTACCTGTTTTTGGTCGATTCCCGTCTGGTTTGGCCCTCACGGCCTACTGGCCGTCGACCGTACCGCAGCTTAAATATTTCAAGGCCATGGCGTCAGGGTTCAGTCGGTGCCCAGATTGTAACCGCACCATGTCCATAACAGACCCTCATAAGGTCTGTTTAATGTGTCTCAGATGTGAGCACGACGTCCTGACCTGCACCAAATGTGCCCTAATGACACCAAAAGGTCGCAAGGCCAGAATGGAGAAGATGCAACTTCTCTTCCATGCTCAAACCCCGACGCCGTCCATTACATCGACGTCGTCAGAACCGGCACCATCCACTTCATGCCAGTATCGACCACCGGCCAGTGACCGTCCGGCATCGACGACTTTTCTCGGCCTTCAACTCCCTCTACTCCCCCTCAGGACCGAGGGGATCGTAGAGACAGACATCTCCATCGGAAGTCATTTATCGTTGACCTCGCCATCATCCGAGCCGCCTTCGAAGAAACCCTGTCCACATAAGGCACCGACCTTTTCTGTGACTGGGTCACAGAGGCAACCCTCACCCGGACGAGTATCGGGAGCCGCGACTCCGCCTTTAACGGTGGTCCCTCTGGCTATGCCTCTGCCTCCTTCTCCCCTTCCGGAGCCGGAGCTGATTGCTCTAGGTCTCCGTGAAGAACTGGACTGGATGGTTCAGGAGGCCATCAACAAGGTGATGCATCGACTACAAGTTCCTCCGGCACTGACACCGGTGCTGGTCATGGAGCAGACCACCGACCCGATTCCGGCAGAGTTGGCCCCACTGCTCTCGAAGATGGAAGCGCTTATTGCTGTTTTTCCACCGATGGATCCCGGGTCACCGATGGCTCCGGTGCCCTCTCCTCTTACTTTGTCATCGGGAGGAGAAACACCGTTCCACATCCCTCCATTGGGAGTCTTACCGATGCCTCAGCCATCGATGCCAATGCGTCTGACTCCACCGATCCATCCATCGATGCCTGTACGGGTGCCTTCGATGCCTTCATCGGTGCCTCCAGTTCTTCCTTCGATTCCTTCAGAGCCTAGACCTGGACCTTCAGGAATTCCGCCCCGTTCCCCTCTGGTTCCTAAAGGGGCAGGTGCTGATCCTGATGATACCTGGACTGATGATTCTTCACCAGACACCGATGACTTGCCTTCACCACCTCCTCCTACTGAAAGCAGGAAGCGTTCTCTTCCAGAGGATCTTTCCTTCATAAATTTTGTGAAGGAGATGTCTGAATTGGTTCCCTTCCAAATGCAGACCGAACAAGATGACAGGCATCAAATGATGGAGCTGTTGCAATTCCTGGATGCTCCCAAGGAAATAACCTCCATCCCTATTCACCAGGTTCTTCTGGATCTCCTCAAGAAGAACTGGGAACACCCTGGCTCTGTTGATCCAGTCAACAGGAAGGCTGACACCACTTATTTGGTACAGTTAGTCCCAGGTTTTCAAAAACCTCAGTTGGATCACCAATCTGTGCTTGTAGAATCGGCCCAAAAGAGGGCAAGGAGATCGAAACCCCACTCTTCCTTTCCCCCAGGCAAGGAGCAGACATTTCTAGATGCCATTGGTTGCCGTGTCTTCCAGGGCTCAATGCTCATCTCCCGAATTGCCTCTTATCAACTCTATGTGATCCAGTACAACAGGGTCTTATTTAAGCAGATACAAGAATTGACAGACTCCCTGCCTCAACAGTTCCAAGATCAACTTCAAACCCTAGTGAACAAGGGCTTTGAGGCAGGCAAGCATGAGATAAGATCATCTTACGATATCTTTGACACTGCTACCAGGGTATCCTTAGCTGCTATTTCGGCAAGAAGATGGGACTGGCTCAAGTCTTCGGACCTTCGCCCTGAAGTACAGGACAGATTATCCGACCTGCCCTGTGTAGGAGACAATCTGTTTGGCGAGCAGATTCAACGGACGGTGGCGGAACTCAAGAACCATCATGAGACCCTGAGACAGCTCTCTCTGATGCCTTCTGAGTATTCCTCAAAACAGCCTCTCCGAAAGGACGCTAAGAAATCCTTCTTCTGTCCGAAGAAATCCTACCCACCACAATCTAGAACTCGTTCTACGAGACCTTTCCAAAAACCCAGTCTCGTCAACTACGAAAACAAAAGCCTCAAGCAGCTCCTCAGCCGGGCCCGGCTTCCGGTTTTTGACTCCTGCATAGGGAGCAGCAGCCAGCTTCCACTGCCACAGATACCAATGGGAGGTTGATTGTGCCATTTCAACAACAGGTGGCACTCAATCACCTCAGACCAGTGGGTCCTGGCAATAATCGCTCAAGGTTATCATCTGAACTTTCTCTCCATTCCACCGGACTCCCCACCTCTACCGACGTGGAGAACATCCGACCACTCCATCCTCCTGGAACAGGTGGTCTCCCTCCTCCTTCAGGCCAAAGCAATAGAACCAGTACCCTACTCTCAGCACAGATGAGATGGAGTTATCGCAATATGTGTGTATGCGTCCTGGAGGTCTAGAGAGCAGAGCGCCAGTCTCCTCTTTGCAAAAGAGGAAGAAGAGAACCAAGGTTTCCATTTTGAACTTTTCTCGATGGAGGTACTTGTTGAGGGCACGTAGGTCCAGAATTGGACGAACGTCTCCCGATTTTTTGAGGATTAGAAAGTACCGGGAATAGAACCCTAGGCCGTGCTGAGAAATATGGCCGTGCTTGAAATATTTAAGCTGAGATTTCTGATAGGCCCCAAGCACTATCAATACCAAGTGCTTCCATTCGGCCTCACATCTGCACCACGAGTCTTCACAAAATGCCTTGTAGTAGTTGCAGCCTTCCTCAGGACTCAAGGTGTCCACGTCTACCCCTATCTAGACGATTGGTTGATCAGGGCTCCCACTCAGCAAACTGCTCTGTCGTTCCTACATCTTACCCTACATACTCTGATTTCGCTAGGATTTCTAGACAACTACGACAAATCCCTACTTAGTCCCATCTCAAACTTTATCATTCGTAGGGGCAGATTTGGACACCTTGCAAGCAAAAGCTTTTCTGCCTCGACAGCGAGCTCTCACTCTAGTCTCGCTCGCACACCAGCTACAGTTGCAGCACCGCACGACTGCACGCTACTTCCTCTTCCTGCTGGGACACATGGCGTCCTCAGTTCAGGTTACCCCAATGGCCTGCTTGGCTATGAGTCATGCAGTGGACTCTAAGGTCACAATGGACTCAATCCATTCAGCCCCTGTCGACCATTGTCCACGTCACCGACTCACTCCATCAGTCTCTAGCTTGGTGGAAAAATCACATCAATCTACGCCAAGGTTTGCCCTTCCAGCTCTAGACCCTCAAATAATTCTCACCACTGATGCTTCCAACCTCGGCTGGGGAGCCCATGTGGCCGAACTGCAGACACAAGGATCTTGGTCTCCAGAGGAAGCCAAACACCAAATAAATTTCCTGGAACTTTGAGCAATCAGATATGCTCTCAGGGTATTTCAGGATCACCTGTCCAATCAAGTCATCCTGATTCAGACGGACAACCAGGTGGCCATGTGGTTCATCAACAAACAGGGAGGGACGGGCTCCTACCTTCTGTGTCAGGAAGCTGCATGGATATGGGTGGAGGCCCTCTCCCACTCGATGTACCTCAGGGCCACCTACTTGCCGGGAGTGGACAATGTGTTGGCAGACAAGCTGAGTCGCACCTTTCAGCCACACGAGTGGTCTCTCAACCCCTCAGTGGCGAACTCGATCTTCCATCAATGGGGTTACCTTCATATAGATCTTTGCGACATTTCAAAACCGCAAAGTAGAGAACTTTTGCTTTCTCACTCTCAGCCAACACTCTCAGCCAAGAGATGCGTTCTCCCTCTCATGGGCAACCGGTCTCCTATATGCATTCCCTCCACTTCCACTTCTCTCGAAGACTCTCGTCAAGTTACGTCAGGACAAGGGAACCATGATCCTGATAACACCTCACTGGCCACACCAAATGTGGTTTCCAATACTTCAGGATCTCTCCATTCGCAGGCACATTCCCTTGGGAAAGGACCCGCTTCTGATCACTCAAAACGACGGGTGCCTACGCCACCCCAATCTTCAAGCCTTGTACCTGACAGCCTAGATGTTGAAAGGTTAATTCTTCAGCCACTTAACCTTTCGGAACCAGTATCCCGTGTCCTGATTGCTTCGCGGAAGCCTTCCACGAGAAAACCCTACCTTTACAAATGGAATAGGTTTAAGTCATGGTGCTCTTCTCAATCCCTTGACCCCTTTACCTGTCCCACCACGAAGTTTCTAGACTATCTCTGGCACCTGTCAGAATCAGGTCTAAAAACTTCCTCCATCAGAATGCATGTCAGTGCGGTAGCTGCCTTCCATAAAGGTAACGGGGACATTCCTATTTCAGTACAGCTCCTCGTAACATGTTTTCTGAAGGGCTTGCTCCACCTCAAGCCTCCACTGCGTCCCCCGGCCCCTTCTTGGGACCTCAACCTGGTTTTGGCTAGGCCCATGAAACCACCATTCGAGCCTCTCCATTCTTGTGATCTTCGCTATCTCACATGGAAAGTAATTTTCCTTTTGGCAATCACTTCTGCTCGCAGAGTTAGTGAATTACAGGCTCTAGTTACCTATCCGCCTTACACTAAACTTCTGCAGGACCGGGCAGTACTCCGCACTCCCCCTAAGTTCTACCTAAGGTAGTATCGGAGTTTCATCTCAATCTTTTATACTCCTTACCTTTTTTCTCAGGCCCCATTCCAATTCAGGAGAGCAGCCTCTGCATACCCTTGACTGTAAACAGACTCTAGCATTCTACCTAGACCGTACAGCTGCCCTCAGGAAAAGCACTCAATTGTTTGTCTCTTTCCATTCCATCAAATTAGGGCAGCCTGTAGGTAAGCAGACTCTTTCCTCCTGGTTAGCAGACTGCATATCCTTTTGCTATCAGCAAGCGGGCATTCCACTTCAAGACCATGTTAAGGCACACTCTGTGAGGGCCATGGCGACTTCAGTAGCACACCTTCGCTCTGTGCCGCTTCCTGACATTTGCAGGGCTGTCACCTGGAGTTCTCTCCATACCTTTACAGCCCGTTATTGCTTAGATAAGGCCGGAAGACAAGATTCCATCTTCGGCCAGTCTGTCTTGCGCAACCTATTTACAACTTGACGTACCAACACCCTTCCGCCTGCCCGTTAGGGTTCAGGATGCCCTCCGCCAAATTCCACCCCAGTCCTAGTGCCTTTGCACAACTGGGTACATTTGGTGCATATTCGGACATCCTCAGCTCAGTACTCACCCATATGTGAGGACTACCATCCTGCTTGTCCTGTGAGAAAGCAAATGTTGCTTACCTGTCACAGGTTTTCTCACAGGACAGCAGGATGTTAGTCCTCACGAAACCCGCCTGCCACCCCGTGGTGTTGGGTTCGTTACGTTTCTTATTTTATTTTTCAGCACTTCCTGTAGCTTTTAAACAAGACTGAAGGGGGACCCCTGCTGGCTGCAGGGTTAGTGCCATGCTAGGCATGCCCAGTAGGTGCCAGTCAAAGTTCTAGAAACTTTGACAAAAGTGTTCCGTGATTGGGCTCCATCCTGTGATGTCACCCATATGTGAGGACTAACATCCTGCTGTCCTGTGAGAACACCTGTTACAGCTAAGCAACATTTGCTATTTCTCCACGAAGAAGGTAGTGAATGCCTGGAATGTACTTCCAGAAGACGTGGTGAAGACTAAAACAGTCAAGGAATTTAGAGGCATGGTATAAACACTGGATCCCTGAAGGCTAGAGGTTGGAAATAAGTGTACATTGGGGTAATTGGGGATAACTTGCTGATGTGGCAGTTGCTATTCTTAACAATTAAGCCTTGATGCTGTTAATGCAATTCCATCACTGCTCTCTGATTCGACAGCAGTGAGAAAAGGGGAATTTGATTCAGACAGCAACCAACAAGGGCCTCAACTTTTACAGTTTGGGGAACAAATAAACATGGGGGTAACTAGCTGATGTGGTG
The DNA here is from genome assembly GCF_901001135.1 of Rhinatrema bivittatum. Lineage (NCBI taxonomy): Eukaryota > Metazoa > Chordata > Amphibia > Gymnophiona > Rhinatrematidae > Rhinatrema > Rhinatrema bivittatum. The sequence goes on from NC_042615.1 coordinate 662,529,506, forward strand.
CTTACTATCCTTAATCACTAAGCCTGATACTTTTGATGCAACTCCAAAATTGCTGTCTGCTTTCATTGCAATGGTTAAAGGAAAGTGGATTCAAACAGCATCCGAAGGCCATGACTTTTACAGTCTGGGAAACTGATAAGCATGGGGTAAATGTCACAGTGCAGCAGATACTGACATAAGCTTGCTGGGCAGACTGGATGGATCATTTGCTCCTTTTCTGCTGTCATTTCTATGTTTCTATGAGCATTAACTGAAGAATGTTCCAAACCACCTCTGTCGTCTTTCCGCAACTTCTCACCTCTGGAAGCTCTAAAATGGTGTCGTCCATGATCCACGTCTTCAAAGATTCCTCCCACTGTCCCTGCAGTGTGAGACATCAGCATGATGCCATCAGTTGGTGACTCTCCGCAGAACGGGAGGCAGGTTCCAGAGGAGGTGTTCTCACTGTTGGGCTCATTGAAGCTGATGAGCCTAAAGGACATGGGGGCAAAACTTCCCCTCCCAATTGCCTCAATGGTTCTCCTTCCTGCAGTACAGTCCCTTGGAGAACGTAGGCATCCATAGGTTCAATCAGCAGCAAGAAAAATAGGGCTACGGGTAATACCCCGTACCTTGCCTTCCTCTTGCGGCTCATATCGGCAGGAAATTTAAGAGGAAAAAGGAAAGTAGCCCTAACAGGGAGCAGAAGCACATACTACATGTTGCCATCAGCTATCTTGGATCCAAGGCCCTATTGTTTTATGTATTTTAAGTTTAACTAATCTTTCACAAATACATGTTTCTGAAAATCAGTTGAGATTTATCTCACTTACAATTCTATTTGTGTTCGTTTTGTGTGGTTCTGCTGCTGGCCCTTTCATGGTGAATACCAATCAAAAATATTTGTTAAGCAATCCTTTTTCATATTCCGTGTCTATATGTTCCTCTCCTTCATCTCTGAGACTCAGAATGCCACTTTGCACTTTCTCCTATCATTAACATTAAAAAAAAAAGTCTTGTCCCCTTGTTTTACCGTATTTGCTATTTTTTTCTTCCATTTGTTGGTCATTCGTTTCACGTTACGCACATATCTCTAGTATGCACGAAGGTGTTGCACGTGTACTATGGTAGGCTACGTGCATACTTAGAGATACTTGTGTAACGAGAAATGAATGACCAAGGAAAGCACATTCCTAGAAAGACCATATCTTTCTCTCTTTCCCTTTAACTTTGTTTACTTTTCCTAACAAATGTTAGTTGCCCTTACATATCTCCTTTTAGTTTTGCCTAATGCTCTTCTGCTTCTAAATCCTTTTGTTATGTCCTTCATGAAAGGCTTACTGGATTTAAAACTCCTCATAAAACTGCCTGTATGAGAACTCCATATAGTATTCACTTAATGAAACAGCATTAATACTTGTCAGTTGCAATATGATATGGAAAGTAATGTTTCTTATTGTAGTCACTTCTGGTAAAGAGTTTTATTAAATTCAAGCACTTGTGACTTGCCCACCATTCACAAAATTCTTCCATAACAGAGTAATTTCTCCCAAAGTTGATCTCCAGTTTCATAAAGAAGACTTGGCTATACATACTATAGATTGTAAAATGGCATTGCTCTCTTACCTTGACAGCACTAGCTTATTAATCTCTTGACCCTTATGAACCTGGACTTGCAGCCATAAAATGAACAATTTCTAATTGGATCTCTAACAGCATTTCTTTTTTTTACTCCTGGGGGAAATCTATGCTTCTGTGGCATGCAAAATTTGTGCAGAATTTGTAGACAGGCCTGCAGAACGTTAGTGGAGCCCATCCCACTTCAGGCAGAAGAAGAATGAGGCTGCCAGGCCACAAGCGGAACCCATCCTGCTCATGGTAGAGAAAGAGTGAGGCCACTGGGCTGTTAGCTGAGCCCATCCCGCTCACGGCAGAAAGAAGACAAGAGAAGCAAGAAAGGCTATGAATGAGAAGTGTGATACTGTGCGCTGAAGGTGAGTGTGTGTGTTAGAGCAGTGGTCCCCAACCCTGTCCTGAGGGCCCACTAGCCAGTTGGGTTTTCAGGATATGCACAATGAATATGCATGAGAGAAAATTTGCATGTTTTGGAGGCAGTGCATGCAAATTTTCTCTCATGCATATTCATTGTGGGTATCCTGAAAACCCGACTGGCTGGTGGGCCCCCAGAACAGGGTTGGGGACCACTGTGCTAGAGAGAGAGAGGGAGCCTGTGTGAGGGATGTATATGTGAGATTAGGAGCCTGTATGTGTGAGAGAGGGATTGGGTGTGTATGTATGCATGTGTGAGGATGAGTGTGTATTTGTGTGAGAGATGTAGCCTGTATGAGGATGGGTGAGTGTGTGTACAAGAGAAGGGAGGGTGTGTATGTCGGAGAGAGAAGGAGCTTGTGTATGTATGCATGAAAGAGAGAGCCGGTGTGTGAGGGGTTATTTATGAGAGGGGTCAAACTCTGGGAGTGGAGTGCTGGGGTTGGAGATAGAGTGGAAGGGGTTGAGTGTGGAGAAGAACAGGAGAGATGGTGGAGAGCAAAGGAGTTGGGGCTTGTGAGGGCAGAGTGAAAGGGATCTGGCCAGGAGAGTAAGGAGAGAGTTGGAAAGGGTCACTTACAGTGTACTTCTAGGGAAATTCTGCTCAAAATATTAAACTCTGCATCTTTGAATAATTTTTCTGCATTACATTTTAAATTATTTTGACCAATATAAAATATGCAGAATTTTGCAGAATTTTAAACTTTTGTATGCAGAATTTAAAATTATGTGCAGAATTCCCCCAGGAGTAATTTTTGCTTTTTAAAATCAGGCGTATCTGTAGAATGTCACATGAAAGTACATAATGTGTAAGAGCCATGGCATCATCTATAGCTTATATGGCTCTGCATCTGTTGAAGACATGTAGAACAGCAACATAGAATTTATTTCTTTTTTTATTTATTTATTTAGCATTTTTTTATATACCGAGGTATAGCAGAAGTTGCCTTCACTCTGGTTTACATTTACAGCATCCTGTTACATTAAAAGTATTTAACAGAGAAAACAGAAACTGGTTCTGAACAATAAATTAATATCAATCAAAATATACAATATAGTTAGGTATATATCTGTGCTCTAAGCATGTAAGGGGACAGCTGATACAGAGAAAAAATCAAGAAGGTTTCTGTGAGTCAGAGTGGTAGTTCTTGGAGGGAGATTGCATGCCCAAGGTGGGACACGCCAAGGGTGTGGACTGAAGTCTTATCCCTTACTGTCTTCAGTGTTTGGCTGAGTAGCTAAGCTTTAAGATCTTTTTTTAAAGATTTAAAGAATTCAGTTCATATGTTTGCTTCTCGTTATTGCTTAGACACTGACTCCCCGTGATACCGTGTTTCCCCGATAGTAAGACACCCCTGATAGTAAGACGTAGTGGGAATTTTAGGGGGGTCGGCTAATGTAACACATCCCCCGAAAGTAAGACGTAGTAAAGTAAAAGGTAGCCACGGCATAGCGAGGAGGAGGACGGTGGCGCCGGCTTCATTGAATTGTGTAGCAGAGCAGGAGGTCACATGGGCACAGCCAATGAGAGCTGTCAGAGACATAGCGTCATGTGTCTCCGGCAGCTCTCATTGGATGTGCCCCGCGCGATCTCCCGCACTGATATCGCGCTGTCTGCGAAGACACAGGATAGAGAGGTACGGTAGCTGTTGCAGCGGTGAGATATCGCCATACAGTACTTGTTCTGTGTCCTGTGTGCATAGCAGGGGGTAATATTGCCCCCTGTTGTTCACATAACACCTATAGTATATTGCATGGAAATACAGTCATGATACGGTTGTAACAAGACTTTTTTGGCACTTGCTTTTATAAAACTGTTTTGTGGTGAATACCATACTGTTCAGGTTGTAAATAAATATTTATTTTATGGTTAAAACCAAATTCGACTTTTTTTCCAATATAAGACATACCCTGAAAGTAAGACATAGTGGGACTTTTGGGGGTAAAAAGAAAGTAAGACGCTGTCTTATTTTCGGGGAAACACGGTAATAAGTTTCGGTGCTTAGTACTAAGAAATATTTTTAATAGATAACAAAATTTTATTCAATTCCATCCTGACAATACCCATATTCTGTGGGTTGTCTCAAGGGGAAGAATGATATGGGATTTCAAGACAACTCTTGAAGCTTGGGAGTCTCCACATGTGAGACTGATTCATCCTTCCTATCAATAGAGAAAACAAAATTGCTTACCTATAACTTTGGTCTCAGTGGACAGCAGGATAATTGATCAAACATACCCTCCCACCTCCCCTTGGAGTTATTTATGTATTTATTTCATTTTAAAGCTTTCATATAAATTAATGACTGAGGTGTACCAACTGTACACAAGCCAGAAAAGCCTTTTAGGTTTTTCTCGCTCAAGGTAGTAAAAGTTATTCTTTGTACCTTCAGATGATTTTACCCACCCACGTGTGACCAATTATCTTACTCTCCATAAAGAGTACCAGTTACAAGTAAGCAACATTTTTATTTATTATTCTTTTAATTTTATACTCTGGTTTTAGAAATTACTTTGACCTCTCTCATTTGCCCCTTTTTTGAAAAACTTGTCAGTAATTCTTCCTGATGAAAATGCCAAATGCTAATCTCTTGTATGACATACAGAAAACTAGTAATAATAAGCAATATCTTTAACTTCAGGTATACATTTATTCACAATACATTTTATCTCACTTTTAAACAATGCAGATGAGAATAAAATGCTACTTTTACTAAAACAGATTTATTTTAAATGATATTGAATACTCTCCACTTATTCAAGCCACAGATGCGACGGATAGAGTTCACCACAAATTGAAGCCCCAACAAGGACCTTATTTCACCTGGAACCTGAACTTCTTCAGGGGGATCTTTATCTATAATTCCACCACCACTTTATATATATATATATATATATATATATATATATATATATATATATATATATATATATATATACACACACACACACAACAAGGAACAAAGCTAATGAATCATAACACGCATGAAAATTCTATTATACAAAAATATACTTTATTATATAAATTCTTAAGTATCTGTTAATTTTTGTAGCTCCTCGCTTTTTTATAAATATACAAAAGTAGACGCAAACTCAAACACTTAATATACCAATGCTGGATTGTGTAACAGCCAGTAGGATACACTCAAAATCACATAGTTCAACAGTGATTCATGCCAGAAAGATGAGAGATGAAATCTACAAAGCAGCCAATATTTTCAATCCAAGACCACACAAATAAAAGATGTTACAAAGTAGCCATTTTCTTCCATCCCCACAAGGATGAAAGGTGTTACAGAATAGCTGTTTTCCTCTAACCCTGACATAAAGGCCTAGATGTTTCGCCGCTCAATGGCTTCATCAGGGGGAAGTAATGATGGTATGTATATACTAATAAAAAATGCATGTATTAACATCGTTATAATCAGTGGTCAAATGTATGACAATTATCCATTGAAAGAATATAAAGTATAAAACATTACTTACATATGCAAAATGGCAATCACTCATAAAGGAATTAAATCATAATATGGCTTGTGTTCAAATAATGTATCTAGCAAAATTAAAATTATAAAGTAGAGCTTGGAACAAAAATACAATATAAAATAACTAGTATAAAATGATGTAAGACCTAAAGAGACAATTTCATATGGAGCTTACATCTGCAGTTCCTAAAAATACAGGGAGCATCAAAATGGAGGCGGAATGCCGCTACTGCACAGTGGAGTTTAAATACTAATGGCCATGTCCAAAATTTTTAAAAAATGGAGTCTCGCACATCATTAATAGTATAATGCTGCTGCTGCACAGTAGAGTTTAAATGCTAGTGCCCATGTCCAAAGATGTGAAAAAAATGAAATCTTACACCTTGTTATCTGCATAACTTAAATACACCAAAAACAAAATTTTTGTCCAATAAAAAAAATATATGGAAAATGTCATAGAATAAAAAATAATTGTCTAGACTTTAATTTTCAGATGAAAAACTTAATAAAAAGCATCCCATTCAAAGCAGTGTTAAGACCATCTGGTTGAACAGTGTGCCATTTGTAAATGAATTCTTGTTCTCACCGGTGCAAAGTCAATGATATATCACCACCGCAGGGTAAGGAAATCCGTTGAAGAAAAAAAAACCACAAGTCTTCAACTGTATGATGCTGTGACATCCAATGTTTCACTAATGGTGATTCCAAATGATTAGTGCGAATGCAGCATCTGTGATTCAAGTTTTAACGGCAAGCTTAGTATGTCCAATGTATAATTTAAAACAAGGACATAAAATCGCATAAATAACTTTTGTAGTTTCGCAATTATAATGAGCTCTTGATACATATTTAATATTTAAGACAGGATGATGGAAAAGTTGAATTTGAAGAGTATTGTTTCAAACAGTACAATGACCACATATAAATCATCTAGGAATATTAGGATTATTGTATCTAATCCATGGCATAGTTGACATTAATTTATCTCTCAAATTGGCACCACGGACCTCTTGTAGGCATGTCGAATGATCTTCCGTTGGTATCCGCAATCAAAAAATATATTTGGCACATCGTTTCGCATTGTATGTAATCATCAGTAGTACTACAAATACGTCTCAGCCTTAAAAATTGGTCAGTTGGAATATTGTTCCGCAAATATGTGAGGTGGTAGCTATGATAATGAAGGAGAGTGTTTCTATCAGTCATTTTAGTATAAATAGTGGTAATTTAATTTACCACCATTTCTCCTAACCATTACATCCAAAAAAGCAATCTGCTCAGAACTATATATATATATTTGCATATCATCTGCTAACTCTCTGAAGTCTGTGTTCTTACAGCCAATTTCTTGCTGTCGTTGAGATATCAATCAAGCATTTTGACTTCATTGCAGAAAATAGTTTCACATACACAAATGGATTTGAAAAAAGAATTCATGCGAAGGTACATTTCTTTCAAAAAAGGAATCCTTCTGTTTCTCTACAAGTATCCAAAAATCCCTTGTTAGATGAATTCAGCTCGAAATAATTCTGAAGAAAGATTTCTCTCTAGGTCTTCATTGTCATGTTTCACCAAGTCTGCTATTTTAGGTGCTATTTAACTGATGATGTTAATGTCAGCAAAAGGTTTCTGAAGATAAATGGCAATAGGCTGTCATTTGAATTGCCTTTCAGATTCTTCTGAAATTATTTCAACTTATTAACCCTATGTTTTCTTGTCAGAGTTCTTTTTTTTTTTCCTGCTGCTACTCTAGTGAATTCCACTATTTCTGCTTGATTCTGAATATATTCACTGATCTAATCTGTTGTGTCAAGAGTTTTGGCTTTCCCTGAAGATTCAAAGTTCATGGCATTCTGTTTAGAAATGAGACAAGTAAGAAATGCCAAATTATTGAGGCATTCCTGATCCTTGAGCTCCTGGTAGATTTCTTCCCAAAATGTTTTTATATCTGGAAATAATTACTGGAAACACTCTAATACTTTTCCCTTGCAGAAGCACTACATTTTTGGAACGCAAAATAAGGTCACAATATTGCAGATCAAGGGGCGGATTTTCAGAGCCCTGCTCGCGTAAATCTGCCCAAAACTGGGCGGATTTACGCGAGCAGGGCCCTGCGCGCCGGGAAGCCTATTTTACATAGGCCTCCCGGCGCGCGCAGAGCCCCGGGACTCGCGTAAGTCCCGGGGTTCTCTGAGGGGGGCGTGTCGGGGGCGTGTTGGGGGCGGGCCCGGTCGTCGCGGCGTTTCGGGGGCGTGTCGGCAGCGTTTTGGGGGCGGGTACGGGGGCGTGGCTACGGCCTGGGGCGGTCCGGGGGCGTGGCCGCGCCCTCCGTACCCGCCCCCAGGTCGCGGCCCGGCGCACAGGAGGCCCGCTGGCGCGCTGGGATTTACGCCTCCCTCTGGGAGGCGTAAATCCCCCGACAAAGGTAAGGGGGGGGTTTAGACAGGGCCGGGAGGGTGGGTTAGGTAGGGGAGGGGAGGGCAAAAAAAAGTTCCCTCCGAGGCCGGTCCGATTTCGGAGCGGCCTGGGAGGGAACGGGGGTAGGCTGCGCGGCTCGGCGCGCGCCGGCTATACAAAATCCATAGCCTTGCGCGCGCCGATCCAGGTTTTTAGCAGATACGCGCGGCTCCGCGCGTATCTACTAAAATCCAGCGTACTTTTGTTTGCGCCTGGAGCGCAAACAAAAGTAGGCTATTCGCGCGCCTTTTAAAATCCGCCCCCAAGAGTAGATAGTGTCTTGAATAGCTTATGTTGAAATACCATGCCCACATTAAGTTGACAGTCTTAACAGCTATTTATTTAATAGACTTAATATTCTGCTTATATTAATAAAACTATACTAGGCAGATTACAAAATAAAACACATACAATGCAAATATATAAAACATTTAACATAAAATAGTTCATCAGTACTTAAAACCAATCACATACAAACATTTTACAAAAAATACACACTTAAAAACTACATCCATGATATTCTTAAAATTCAGCCCTTCCTCTTCATCCATCAGACCAGTCCAGACAAGTGGGTTATGCATGCCAACCAGCAGATGGAGATAGAAAACAACAAGCTCGCAGATGTCACTCCTTATGTATCTTTGTGTTGATACCACCCTGCCAGTACTTTCTGTCTCCAGCAGATGGTGGGCAAGCTTCCTGTGATGGAAGAAAGGCCTGGTTAGGTCGAGTAAACAGAAATATTCTGGTGCGCCTCTCCTGAGGTGACAGATGAATTCTCCCTCCCTTAGTTGATCTTGGCCCTAAACCAAGGAGAATGTGTGGTTGGCAGTTCCTGATGTAACAGCTTCATGTTCCCTTCCTCAGTGGAGCACTGTCAGAGATCAGAGGGTTACTGTTGTGAGTACTTAAGTATTCAGAACCAATTCAAGTCCAAAGCCTTGTGCTTCCTCCTTTAGGGGTGTACATGTATCTCCAGGACCTAGGGGAGGGTCCAGGAAGAATGATTTAAAAATAAAAATTCCACTCTCCTCTTTCTTGCCTTCCTTGATCTCAGAATGTTTGCTGCTTCCCTTTTAAAGTCTTGACCCTGTTTCTGGCTTCAGCAGTAAAGTTTAAAAAAAAAAGTATTCAACGGCCAGCGGTTTATGGCAACTGAAGAGTGGGGCCGCTCTCAGTTTGGGCAGTAGACAAAGTCTGCATCTGTACCAGGTTTGAGCATTCTGGACTGCAGGCAGTTCTTAAAGAGGAGTGATGGTGATGCAGGGAATGTAAAGCCTGTGCTTTGCCCAGCATGCAGTCTTAACACAATGCCTTTGAAAGTGGGCTCTGAATGCTGCTGGGGGGATGGAACAGTGTGGGTAAGTCTACAGAGAAGGGTTTACAAAAATGATAGTGGTTGGAACAGTTCCGTTATGAGGAAAGACTTAAGAGGTTAGGGCTGTTCAGCCTAGAGAAGAGACGGCTTAAGAGGGATATGATAGAGGTCTTTAAAATCATGAGAGGTCTAGAACAGGTAAATGTGAATCAGTTACTCTTTCGAATAATAGAAGGACTAGGGGGCACTCCATGAAGTTAGCATATAGCACATTTAAAACTGATTGGAGAAAATTCTTTTTCACTTAACGCACAATTAAACTCTGGAATTTGTTGCCAGGGGATGTGGTTAGTTCATTTAGTGTAGCTGTGTTTAAAAAAGGATTGGATAAGTTCTTGGAAGAGAAGTCCATTATCTGCTATTAATTAAGTTGACTTAGAAAATAGCCACTGATATTATTAGCAACCTGTTTATTAGCTGCCTTTCTATTAAAAGCACAAACACAAAATAATATACCCCAATAGTTTACTTCTCCCCAATACTTTAAAAAACAAATTCCCAAGCAAAACTTACTGATTCCTTTCAACCACCAGCAAGGAGATCCTCTCCTCTCAGTGCTCCCCCTGGAAAAGAACCTGTCGGGCCACTTGAGGAGGCCAGCAACGCCAAATAAAATTGAAAATATTCTTCTGCCACTTACACAGAAGCATTGAGGAAATAAAAATGGGCAAGGTAGAGAACAAATATAGGAAACGAAGGAGAATGTTAATTTTTGTAATGGCAATTCATACTAAGCATGAAAAGGAGTCCCTTTGCCATTCTCCATATCTCTATTAATTGATCAGACCAGGGGAACAAAGTTGAGGGAGAATAAATCAGCTAAGGAGGGTCCTAAGTGGATGCCCAGATATTTCAGGGAAGTCTTGGCCCAATCGAAGGGAAAATGTTTTTTGCTGGAGGATACTTCGGACTCTTAAATTATTATTGAGGAGTTCCGACTTTTCTAAGTTTACTTTAAAACCTGAGACACTATTAAACAACTTCAGCTCATCTTCTACTCCCTGTAGGGAGAAGGTCTGGTCTGAGAGAGTAAACATAATATAATTTGCAAATAACGAAAGTTTACAAGAAGTTTCTTTAAATTTAATACCCCTAATAGATGTGGAAGAGCATATTCTAGCTGCAAAAGGCTCTAGAAAGAGCGCTAATAGGGGGGAAAGGGGGCAGCCTTGCCTTGTGCCTCTACCAATAGGGAAGTCAGGTCCATAGCTACCATTAACTTTCACTTTGGTTCTCGGGTGGTTATATAATTGCTTCACCCATTGAAAGAAGAAAGGGACAAAGTACATCTTCTGTAGTGTTTGGAAAAGAAATGGCCAGTGGATTAAATCGAAGGCTTTCTCTGTGTCAATTGACAAAAGTACAGAGGAGATATGTTCCCTTTTTACCCACCACATCAAGTCAATAATTTTCGTACGTTATCTGCAGCCATACGCTGCAGTATTAATCCCATTTGATCTGAGTGGACTAGGGAGAGCAGGAATTTATTCAGGCAAAGAGCCAGGACATGGGCTAGTATTTTTAGATCCAAATTGATTAGCAAAATGGGTCTATAAGGCCCGCTCAAAATGGGGTCTCTACCAGGTTTGGCAATTGCAGTAATTCCTGCCACATTGGCATGTGGATGAAAAGATACAATTAAAGAGAGACGTTAGAGGATCGACTAATACAGTTGACATCTCTCAGAAATACTCACTTGAGAAACCATCTAAACCTGGTGATTCTTTAGGTTTTAAAGATTTCATTACTTGTAACACCTCATCAGAAGTAATGGGGCTATCCAAAAATTGTTGATGTTCAGGGGACAGATTGTAAATAGCCCTCAATATCTGAATCATGATTAAGGGTATTGGGGCTAAACAGAGCAGCATAAAAATCTGAAAAACATTTTCGGATTTCTACTTGCTGTATGTATCCTCCCAGAAGTATACTTAACTTTAGGTATGATGCTTTGTGAAAGGCATGTTTTTAGCTGGCGTGCTAAAATGTGACCTGCTTTGTTTCCTCCTTCAAAATATTACTTTGCGAGCTCCATTTGGTGCAAGATTTTATTATTGTCTAATTGTTGGAGTTCAGCTCGGGTTAATATTAGCTTATGATAAATCTTAGTGGATTGAGATTGCATATGCAACCTAGCCAGCTGAGCAACTTTGTTCTAAAGATGCCCGAAATGTATGTTTCTTTTTTACAAGCTACGGCCTTGGCTATAAGACGGCCTCGGGCAACTGCTTTAGAGCATTCCCAGATAACACTGAAGAAATAAGATGAATGAGCATTTAGGTAAAAATATTCCTGTATCTGTTTCACCAGGCATTTAACAAAAGCATCATCCTTTAATAATGAAGCATCTAAACGCCAGTACTGTTGCCCTCCTTGGAGATAAACAACCAGACCAGGCCATGGTCAGAGCAGGTAATGGGTTCTATATCCACTGATCGAACCCTAAAAAATGAATTTTATCCACTAACAAGAAATCAGTGTGGGAATAGGTATCGTGTGAGGTAGAACAAAAAGTATATATTCAAGAGGAGGGGTAATATAGCCTCCATATGTCTGCTAAATTCCTTTCAGACATAATAGAGACAAGTAGGGCCCTAGCCTTACGTCTGTCTGAACTTCTCTCATGCGCCGTAGCACAGGAGTTATCCAGCTGTGGATGCAGCATTATATTGAAGTCCCCACCGATAATTAATGAACCCTCCCCATGGATATTTAAATAGTTCTTAACTCTATTCAGAAAGGATAATTGATTCGGGGGGGGGGGGGGGGCGCATACATTGAGACAAGTGATTTTAATCTTAAACATAAAGCAACCCTCCTGGTCTGCCTTCTGATCTAACAATTCATAAATGAGTGTTAGGTTTTGGCTCCTGCGGAGGGAGGAGCTAGCAAACTATGAATCTGCTCCTGTGGAAGGAGGAGTTAGCAATCTGATATGCTCAACTCCTGTAGAGGGAGTAGTAAACAATCTTAGGGTTTAGACTGCAGAGTAGCAATCTGTTATGAATCTGTTGCTGAAGACTCCTGATGGAGAAGGGGTAGCAATCTGTTACCAGCGGAGTGCTTGGAGAGGGCACTCAGCTGTAGAGGAATGTAGATAGGTGGATCCTTGGGGCAGATGGCAGATGACTGCGCCTCCAGGAGTATATCCTGAGAGGGACCACCAGCTAGGCTTGAGTACGGAGACAGACACAGATAATTCTTTTGACAAGTTAGTAGAACCACCAGAGGTGGCAGTAGTGAGCTGATATGCCCAGCAGGGCTGAAGTCCCTCAAGTACTGGAACAGTGATCCCAGGGTTGCTGAGCTGTAGAGAAACTATAGATAGTGAGTAGACAGGGTATGCTGGGTTCATAGCCAGAACTGGATGACAAAACTCACATAAGGTCTTTAAAAAGCTCAGTAGCTGGAAAGGGTTAGGCCCTCGAGCGAGTACCTGGTTCCAGGGAAAGCTCTGAGAGAGCGATGGTAACTCACAAATGTCTGTATCTGCGATAGCTTCCAGGCAGTAGAGAATCTTCAGAGTGTTCAGGAACATGGGCCCTGGAGGAGCGAGTACCGGTTCCTATCTGCAATCCGAAATAAAAGAGCGAGGCTCCCCGAGGAGCCTGGTAAGTCCGAGGAGGCAGAGTTGCTTGGGAGAAAAGCTGAAGCAATCCCCTTGCTAACTCGATTCGTTATTGAATACGGAGACCTTTTATATTGGAAGCGGATGATGTCATCTCAGGGGGACGCCCCCGAGGTTTGCGCCCTTGCTGGTACATCAATCAGAGCGTGCGCACGCCCTACGTCATCAGGAACATGGCGGATCCACAGCGTCGTGCCAGTCCGGGGACGCCGGAGGGAGACGGCAAGAAGACGCCGCGGCAGCTAACCGTCCATCAGACCCGCAGGGAGTCGCCACAGAGGTAAAGAGGGCGGAGTGAGTGCATCTAGCAGCGATGGATGCAACAGAGAGAAGATGAGATAAGGATACCGGTTCCTGCATATCGTGAATTCTTATTACTAGCAACTAAATACTTGTGAGGATACTCTTTGAAAGAGTAAATATCCATACTGTTTGTGTAGGTCGGTTTCTTGTAGAAAAACTATGGTGGCTTTTTTAATATTTAACTCTTTTTGTAGCAGGAGACATTTTTTAGGAGAGGGATGGCATTGACGTCGCCGCTTGGATTATTCTACAGGGCGCCATTTTGAAGTCTGTTGAAAAGGTGTTTTCCCCTGGCCGAGTGGGACCCGAAAAACTAATTTCCAGGCCAGCTTGTTGAAATGCAGAAGCCACTTCCTCAACAACTTGATGCGGTAGGAGGACCCATTATGTTGAAAGAGAAGTGAAAATGGAAAGGTCCAACGATAGCGGACGACCTTGTGCCTGAGCGCAGCAGTCACTTCGTGCAATTCAAAGCGCTTCTTAAGAGTGCTCTGGGCTAAATCATGAAAAATAGATATCTCATGTCCATTCCAGTCCCAATGGGATTTCGTTTTGGCAGTCACCGTAATGGCTTCCTTCTGCTTAAAGCTATGAAAATTCACCACGATATCTCTGGGTTTATCACGCCACGGCACAAGAGCCCTGTGGGCATGCTCAGTTCTAATGGCGCCGGGCTCTGTATCCTGTACCAGCCCTGGCACCCCTTCCTTATGAGTTAGCAAGAAGGGGCAGATCGCACCCATGATGGTCCGCCATTTCAGGCACTCCCTTGATCCTTATATTGGATTGCCGTGAGCGGTTCTCTAAATCTTCAATTTTTTCTTGAAGTGTCATTAACTCAGCGGAGAGGGATTTATTCTGATGAGTGAGCAGGTCTAAAGTCGCACCATGATTTTCCATGCACGCGACCAGATCATATACTTTGTGCCCAAGCGCCATGAGGTCTTCCCAGACCTCTGAAATGGAGGCTTGCAGATCGGCTTTATGCTGCCATATATTGGCTTGTAGTTCGGCAAACCACTCCCGGAGCTCAGCTTTGGATGGTAAGTCAGAGATCCTTGGCTTGGTTGAGGATGGAGTGAGGTGAGAGAATCGGGGCCTCCAAGTCAGAGTGGTCTAATTCTCCAACGCCGCTAACTGCTAGGCTGTCCTCTTCATTCGGAAGCTCAGGAGCCGACTTACTAAAAGGAAAATTGCTTCAAATCAGTCACACGCTTCCTCGAAGTCATCGTGGTAATGGCACTGCAATTCAGAGTAAATTCGATTGGGGGGTGAAACTTATTTTAAGGCTTCTGTCGGTAAGGTAGGCAGGGAGCCGCAGGTTCAGGCGTTCATCTTACAGCATGGCAGGATAGCACCCCCTGGAAGTGCACTAGTTTTAAAATAATGATCATGATAATAAATTTAATTATAATAACCACTATTATGGTTCTGTTAACATTGTCCTTGGCTTGTTACAGGAATGCTGGCAGGCTGATGTCAGCACAGAGGTATATAAGGAGTGACATCAGCGAGCATGTTCTCTATCTCCATCTGTTGGTTGGCATACATAATCTACTTGTCCAGACTGGTCTGACTGTATTCAAGGAAAGGAAATTATCAGGTAAGGAGTAATTTCACCTTCTGTGCACACATTTTGCAGATGGACAATGCAGTAATAGCTTAAAAAATATCAGAATCTGGATTGTTTTCGCACATACCAATAAAACTGATCTTTTCTAGCATTGTAGATGTGCGTTCAGTTATTATTGGTACAAGCTTATGTAGAAGGGCACTGATGTCCTATAAAGAATTCTTAAAGGCCCCAAAATATTTTTAACACAAGTTTTTCCAGTCCGAAGCACAGTTGCTAGTATTTCTTCTTTCATACTGCAGTGCTCAAAAACTATCTTGACAACTATGCACAATGGATCCATATCACACACATTTGTTTCGTCAACTTGTAGGTGAAATATTAGCTGTGGAGAAATTATATTTTAACATACAGGTGATGATTTTTGACGTTGCTTCTGGTCTCTGTTGGTGAGCTTCCAGAGAGCTGTGTTTAATGCTAGTTATAAATTCCAAATTATTTTTGAAGCCCTGAATCAGTGTTTCAGAAGCCTCAAGCATAGCTGTGTTCATTACTAATCTATATAGATTCTGAATGAATCTGATGTAGATAGTCTGAACTTTGTTCTTTAAAAATATAAATTCAGTTTTTGAGTACCATATTTCAGATTTGAAGCAATGTGCCTTGGTCATATTTAAATTGGACATCTCTCCTCAAATATAAATGAAATTCTCAGTCAAGAATGCATAGGCAGAATTTCGAATCATGCAATCAGAGACTATTACAGCGAGTGATATTCAGTTGTTGCTGTTGTCACATTTTGAAGTAGCTACAAGTAGCAGAGTGATGAATATAGAAGATTATTCCTAAAATGTTCTCAAGAGTGAGAAATTTCACAGGAAGCTTTTGATGTATGATCTGGGAATTAGTCTTGAAGTTTGCTTTAAAATAAAGGTTTAGTCATATGTGAGAAAAACTAAATATACATTTCCTGTGTTGAAACTTATGGTCAGATACATATGTTATACATTTTTGCAGCCAGTTTTTAGTATTTCTATCTAAGCATGTTACATTTATCTTCAGATTAACAGTAATCCTTTTGTCTGATTTTAGTTTGGGGGGTTAAATTGTGAAATTTTAATGTATTATGATTATACAATTTATTAAAGTGTAGAATATAATTTTAAATTGGATGCAAAGTATTGTGTCCAGAAGGATTTGAGAAACTCCTACTTCCACACCAATTGATTGTAGTTGAATTTGCTCTCAAAAAAGCTAAGAAGTCTTGGAATTCTCAGTACTCTGAGGGAAGTACTCCCAGACCTTTGCTCTTTTGGGAAGAAATTTTTATCAGAATGCTATGCTTAATTCCCTCATAGCATCTTACTTGATCTTCAAGATTCAGTATTTCCATATTAGAAGGGGCAAGTAAATTCTGAATTTCACTTATATTAGAGAACTTTAACAAATTATCATGAAGACTGCCCATGGCCTCCCTCGCATACTCCAATGTATATTATAATCTTTATTCCCCCTTCTTATTTCCTACTCCAAGTTTACACATCCTTGTTATAATGTAACTTTATTCTCCTTCAAATTGTCTACTGTTTTGGTTGGTTATAGTTTCTACTTGTTCGATGTAAACCGAGTTGATTTGATTTGTATCAAGAAATTCGGTATATAAAAGCCTTCAATAAAATAAATAAATAAGCAGGATGGCAGTCCTCACATGTGGGTGATATCCAGTGGAGCCTGGCCTGGAACTTTTGACTGTGCCTCACTGGGCATGCCTAACATGCCACTATACCATGCATCCACAAAGGGGCCCCTTAGTCTCCATTTTCCCCAAAGCCGACTTTCTTGCTTGCTGTGATGTTGGGGTGTTTTGTTTTTTTTTTTTGTAAAATGTGCAAGTTCATTCGTTTCAGGATCTTGTTTCTCTCCCTATTAGATACTTAGGTAAGTTTTTCAATCATTTTTCTGTTCAGTTCCCCACGCACGACCAATTCACCAGTGGGCATTAACTGTCTGACGATCACTGAGTTCAATTTTACTTCCTTTCTTTTACAGCCATCCATGGATAAGCAAACCAGTGGCTTCCAATAATGCTCCCAGTGCACCAAGACTATGTCTATTGTGTATATCCATGATAAGATGTATGCTTAAGGGCATCACATGATGTCCTTAAATGTTGCCTGTACAATGACCATGACCACGACCACCAAAGGATAACAGGACCGACTCATCGACATGAACATTGAGGGATCTCTGAGCTGCTTTGGACATTAGTGATGCAACAACATCAATTAGGCATTCCATTCCCTCAACACTGAGTATTAGTAGCACCAGAGAGACAAGCCATTGCCTGCCTCTTCCCACTCCAAAAAAAAAAAAAGTGTCTGGTTCTGTTTCTTTGACTCTAGCATTGAGCGATGGCAAAGAAACATTCACATTGGTCTGGGTGATGGAAAACAGTCAAGCTGCAGCAGAGAACACTCCAAAGTGGTCCCATGGAGAGGAGAGTTCATCCTCACAGATGACCCGGAAACTGCACCAGTCTCCAGGGGTCCAGGTGTCAGCCACTGCTACACTTCTCTGTTCCAAGGACAATGTGGCCACCCCTTCTGCCTCCCAGTTGATGTTGGCATTAGCTATCTTTGAGGACGAGCTGAATAAAAAGTTAGAGCAGGCCTTGGATAAGACACTGTGAGGCCTATGTGCTCTGGCATCAGGGTTGGCGTAGTCCGAAGTCATGCTGTTTGAGTCCCTCTTGGGCGGCCTAGAACAGGTGGTGTTTCCTGGAGGCGAAACTGTATTGATGGCTGCTGCCCTGATGGTGATCTCCTGAGGTGCCGGATTTTCTCTGTTTCCAGGCTACAATGCAAGTCTTCCCCTCTCTGATGCAATGTTGGCAAGGATGGGCATCATCTGGTTCTTCACCATCAGCCTACCTTTTGGGGTCTGATTCTGAATTTTCTTGGGGCTTGGCTATAAATCCAGTGATGTCTCTGACAAAGAAGGATCAATGAGTCTCCCCTTTGACCCTTCTCCCACCAGAAAAAAAAGATGTCCCCTCCTGAGGACCTCTCTGATACTGGCTTCTTGAAAGAATAACAGAGGCTATGCCATTTATTTTACTGATTGAGAATGAGCCCAGAAATAAGATAAGAACATAAGAAATTGCCATGCTGGGTCAGACCAAGTGTCTGTCATGCCCAGCATCCTGTTTCCAACAGAGGCCAAACCAGGCCACAAACCTGGCAATTACCCAAACACCAAGAAGATACCATGCCACTGATGCAATTAATAGCAGTGGCTATTCCCTAAGTAATCTTGATTAATAGCAGTTAATGGACTTCTCCTCCAAGAACTTATCCAAACCTTTTTTGAACCCAGCTACACTAACTGCACTAACCACATCCTCTGGCAACAAATTCAAGAGCTTAATGGTGCGTTGAGTGAAAAAGAATTTTCTCCGATTTAGTCTTAAATGTGTACTTGCTAACTTCATGGAATGCCCCCTAGTCCTTCTATTTTCTGAATATGTAAATAACTGATTCACATCTACTCGTTCAAGACCTCTCATGATCTTAAAGACCTCTATCATATCCCCCCTCAGCTGTCTCTTCTCCAAGCTGAACAGCCCTAACCTATTCAGCCTTTCCTCATAGGGGAGCTGTTCCATCCCCTTTATCATTTTGGTTGCCCTTCTCTGTACCTTCTCCATCGCAACTATATCTTTTTTGAGATACGGCGACCAGAATTGTACGCAGTATTCAAAGTGCTGTCTCACCATGGAGCGATACAGAGGTATTATGACATTTTCCGTTTTATTAAACATTCCCTTCCTAATAATTCCTAACATTGTTTGCTTTTTTGACTGCTTCAGCACACTGAGCTGACAATTTTTAAAGTATTATCCACTATGACGCCTAGATCTTTTTCCTGGGTGGTAGCTCCTAATATGGAACCTAACATCGTGTAACTACAGTAAGGGTTATTTTTTCCTATATGCAACACCTTGCACCTGTCCACATTAAATTTCATCTGGCATTTGGATGCCCAATCTTCCAGTTTTGCAAGGTCCTCCTGCAATGTATCACAATCCGCTTGTGATTTAATTACTCTGAATAATTTTGTATCGTCCGCAAATTTGATAACCTCACTCGTCGTATTCCTTTCCAGAATGTTAGATATATCAAAATCATAGAGCATATAGAAAGACATGGTTTAAGGGAACACAGTCAACATGGAAGTCTTGCCTAACAAATCTGCTTCATTTTTTTGAAGGGGTTAATAAACATGTGGATAAAGGTGAACCGGTAGATGTAGTGTATTTGGATTTTCAGAAGGCGTTTGACAAAGTCCTTCATGAGAGGCTTCTAAGAAAACTAAAAAGTCATGGGATAGGAAGCAATGTCCTTTCGTGGATTACAATCTGGTTAAAAGACAGGAAACAGAGAGTAGGATTAAATGGTCAATTTTTTCAGTGGAAAAGAGTAAACAGTGGAGTGCCTCAGGGATCTGTACTTGGACCGGTGCTTTTCATTAACAAGTGGTTGGACGTGATTTATCTCATCCAGAAAGTTCCCAGATTTGAAGAGAGGCAGCTACTACACCAATCTGTGGCAGTCTAATCTGCTCTCAAGAGGACTATAACTCATTTTTCTGTGCCCCCAGGGAAGGATTCTTGAACCTTGGATACTCTTGGCAGGATTTAGATAGAGATTCCATTCCCCCTCCATAACATTGTGAAAAGGAAACATTTTCAGTCTGTCAAAGGGAACAGAAAAATTCTTCAGATTAGTGATTAGGACCAATAATAATTCAACAACATATACTTGTAATTTGCTTTTGACCAGCTTCAGTAGGTATGCTGCCACCATAGCAAGACATTTGGTGAACACATGGAACTGATGCTAGACCAAGAGTCAGCACACAACACTGGAGGTGGTCTCCCAGGACCAGTGGATTATGCACCTCTACCAATAGATGGAGACAGAGAAAATTGACAATAGTATATATAGTGACATCCGTGTCCAGCAGATAGTTGATGTGCTTCTCACAGGACAAGCAGGATGGTAGTCCTCACATATGGGTGACATCATCAGGATGGAGCCCAATCATGGAAAACTTCTGTCAAAGTTTCCAGAACTTTGACTGGCCCCTACTGGGCATGCCCAGCATGGCACTAACCCTGCAGCCAGCATGGGCCCCCTTCAGTCTTCTTTTTTCCACACAGCAGTAGCCTCGCGGTTTAGGAACTCTGAAGAGATTCCTGACAGGAATTTTCCTCACGGAGTTAATTAAAATTAAATTGCCCCACAGGGGTCCCTCCTCTAACTTTATTCAGGCCGTGGTACTCCGGTAAGTTTTTTCACAGAGTTTCGTCAATTACCGTCGAGTTTGGCCCTCGCGGCCTACTGGCCGTCGACCGTACTGTGGCTCAATTTTTTTCTATGGCCATGGCGTCAGGTTTTCATCGGTGCCCGGACTGTACTCGCACCATGTCTATCACAGACCCTCATGCAGTCTGTGTAATGTATTTAGGCCGTGAGCATGATGTCCTGACTTGCACCAAATGTGCCCTTATGACACCAAAAGGTCGCAAAGCCAGAATGGAGAAGATGGGACTTCTTTTCCGTGCTCACACCCCGACGCCATCCATCGCATCGACGTCATCGGAACTGGCACCGTCTGCGTCACACCACCATCGACAACCGTCCGGTGACCGTCCGCCATCGACGTCTTTACGGCCATCGACTCCCGTTTCTCCCCCTCAAGATCGAGGGGATCGCAGGGAGAAACATCGGCATCGTAAGTCTCGGACCGTCGAGGGAGCGAAATCATCGACCTGGCCACCGTCCGAACCACCACGGAAGAAGCCCCGTCCAGGAACGGCACTGACCGCTCCTGCGACCGGGACATCGAGGCCACCCTCACACGATCGGGGTTTGGGAGTCGCGATTCCGCCTGTAAAGGTCGCCCCTCCGACTGTGCCTCAGCCTCCCTCTTCCATCACGGAGCCGGGACTGATTGCCCCAGGTCTCCGGGAAGAACTGGACCGGCTGGTCCAGGAGGCCTTCGACAAGGCGATGCAAGAAACTTAGCTGACCACATTATTATTTGCTGGGCTTTCATTTAAATGCAAGATAAATCTATCAGCAAGGACTTGAAAAATATTATCCCAGAAGTGGGTGAAATTTATAATGATGAAGATCCCTATAATGATGATCAGTTACTTGGTTCAGTATAGAGAGCATTGTGAAGAAGTGTTGGATGTGCGCTGAGTGTGAAAAGTGGAATATAAATAAAAATGTAATGGCTTACTGGATAACTTAGTTCTATAATAGACAATAATGAATATCTTTGTTAACACAGGTTTTGCTCCGAGGCCGCTCCGAAATCAGAGCGGCCTCGGAGGGAACTTTCCTTCCGCCTCCCCTCACCTTCCCTTCCCCTACCTAACCCACCCCCTCTTCCTTTGTTGGCAGATTTAAGCCTGCCAGCGGGCTGCTGGCGTGCCATCACCCGACCCGGGGGCTGGTCCGGAGGCCTCGACCACGCCCCTGGGACGGCGTCACGCCCCCAACACGCCTCCCGCCCCCAACACACACCCTTTGCAAAGCCCCGGGACTTACGCACGTCTCGGGGCTTGCGCGCACCGCCGAGCCTATGCAAAATAGGCTCGGTGGGGGGGTTTGGGGTAGGTTTTCGGGGGGTACGCGCGTACCCCTTTGAAAATCTACCCCTTAACTTTTATCTGTATTCAAGAAATTATTTTAAGATCAAGTTTTTTGTTGAGGTAATGCTCTCAAACTTTGTTAAATAATCTTTTGCATAATCTTACTGTGATCAAATTCAGTCATTCCAAGGTATAGGATAGATACCAAGGTTCTTTAACTGAAGAGAGGGCTCATAAGCCAGAGATCTACTGTGGAAATAAAAAGAGAAGAAATGGCATGGTTTGTAGCAGTCAGCAGAGGACATACTGTAGTAAAAGAGAGAAGGAGTTTCTGCCTTTAGGTGGCTAGCCTTTGCATATCTCTATCCCTAAGGAACTGGCCCTGCCACAAAAGTAGAGCAAGGATGACTCAGCTGCCTGGAGGAGCTAACAGATAAGCTGGGGGAGTAGAGCTCAGAGGATCTTGGAGAAAAGAGCTGCTTTTAAGTTATACAAATACAGGAAAGCAATACTTCAAGAAGTACCCACTATTTCTTGTTACTGCTACATTGGATCTTGAAGTAGCTAGATTAAACCAAATACTAACAATAATGCCCACCTTTTAATTTTGTTTAATTTTGTAAGCATTTTTATTTTTTGCAAAATGGGATGACACCATTGCCTTTGAGCCTGAATTAAATGTGATTCATTAAATTCCAGGCACCCTATGGATTTTTTTATGCATGGTAATAATTTGAAGCCTTGAAAATCTACATGCATGCTTGTTAGTAACAGTTCTGACTTAATTAAGTAGTCAAAAATGGCAACCACAAAAAATGTTCTTCATTAGGAATAATGTATTTTTAAGTATAAAATTAAAGGTAGGAGTTATACTTAGCATAGTTATATGTAAAATGATAATCAAATAATATTCTAACTATTATGTTTTCCTTACCACAGTAAATCAGGAGGAGTTCATTGCTATTATGACTGGCGATATTTAACAAGTTCCAAGAAATGAAGAAACAGAAGGATTAATGGCTGATATTGTTACAGTTACTTTACATGAGTTTTACAGATTTGCATTGCTGGATCCATGCATAAAAGGAACATATATGTGTTCTGGAAGGACCAAACTACACCCCCCACCACTGTCTGTAGTGATATGTTACTATTTTGTATTATAAAGTTACTACTTAAGCAATGTTAAATTTCTTAACTATTTGAGTATTAGTTTATTTGTAAAATAGCTCTCTATAGTTTCTTAAATTAAATCATGTTGTACAAATCCTTTTGAAACTGAATTTTTTTTATCATTAGATCTGGGCATTTAAGTTCTACAAGACTTGTTATTAATTTTAATAAAATGTTAGGATTTTGAAAGCTCTGTTTCTGTTACATTATTTGATGATATGATATTTCTCTGTGACTGATTGTGAAGCAGTTATCTTGGATGTATCAATAAGTTTTAATTTTTTTAATTTATAGGGCCTGATTTATTGATGATTTTTTACCATTTCTGTCTCTATAGGGAAAAAAGCTTAGTCAATCTTATCCATAATTTTCAGCTATGAGTTCCAGATTGGAATGCTGAAATTTCCACCCAGATCACCCTTATTTAAATGCAGAAAGTGACCTTTTTTTTATTTAGATGGTATTGCTAGCCCTCTAATCAGGAGCATATAATCGGCCATTAATTTGTTTTATAATACCTATTCTATCTGAAATACTTTTATAATTGACCATAAGCCAAAAAAAAAAAGGCTTCAGGGGGTTGCCATGTTAGTTCGGTGTAGCAAAAATGACAATTTATTGCAGGATGCCTCAACAAATGGGTTAGTCTATAAGGTGCCACCTGCCTCTTGTCAAAAAAACCTATTCTCTATCATAGCATAATGGTTGCCTTTAAATGTCTACTCACAAACATCAATAGTAATTTTACTTTGAATCGTGATAATATTCAAGTAATAAGGCCTGTTGCTGAAATCATTTGTTTTAATACAAATAAGTCAAAAGTGATAGTTAAGTGGTCAAGGTCAACTGGAGGGAACTTAATGCACTATTTTTCTCAGATTTAAGGACTTGAGTATGATTTTATTGCTGTTATAATCAAAGTTTCATCTGGAAATGTGAAACATAGTAAATACCTACGTGTAATCTTTTAGCAAAGGAGTGACTGGCCCATTTTCAAACTTCTACTAGACAAATGTAATGCGGTGCAAATGATCCTAAGACAGTACCTGCTACATAGCATTTACAAACTAGTCAAGACAAACATACAAGACACAGGTCTTTTTCCTAGCGTGTAGCAGATGGACTCAGGACCAATGGGTATAGTGTACTCCTGTTAGCAGTTGGAGACGGCTCAGATTTCAATCTGACGTCAGCCCCTAGTACATATACCCCTGCAGGAAGTGCAGCTCCTCTGTATTTTCCGTCTCCAAAGCAGTTAGGAGCTATTTGCACGCTCTCAGAGCGTTAGACTAAATCTAAAGAAAAAAATTGAAGAAAGAAAAATCCTACTGGAAGACGAGCCCCGCACTCCTGCGGTGATACCCTCGGATCCCTCCCCCAGTTGAGTTTCCCGAGGTGATTTCTGTGGTCCCTCGGAGGTGAGAGCCTCGGTCCGGTGGCCGAATCGCGGCAGGGACCTAGCCCCCGAGCGAGAGGAGTTCTGGCGCGGCGTTGAGGCAGCCTCGGTCCAGAGCCGAATCGCGGCGAGGACTTAGCCCCCGATCTCGGGCGCGGCTGAGAGGCAGCGGGTGCATCCTCTCGAGCTCGGCGGTGAAGGTACTTACCCTCTCCCCCGCAGCCGGAGGCCGCCCAGGACGAAACCGGGAAGCGCCGAAGACAAGGTAAGGTGGAAATCTTCTACTTTAAGCCGGTCTCCGAAGATCGAGGAGGAGCACAGGTCTGCAATCGGAAGTCTGTGCCGCCGGGTTGATCCGCCCTAGAAGGGCTAGGCCCCGGCCATCCTAGGGTCTGCCCACGTGGAGACCCTCCGAGGAGGTCGCCATATTGCCTGCACGGTCACCGTCGTCATCTTGGCCTTGTTTGCCGCGCCGACCGCCGCCCCATCCGAGCGTGCAAATTAAGCTAAGCGCACAACATCCCTTGTGAGCATAATCTTAGGCGCACATAACCCTTACGCGCATATCTTACGCGCACAGTACAAGGCACACATCTACGGCGAGGCGCACATATCAGACGCAATGGAGCGCATAAGAGCTTTCGCGTCCACAGAAATGGCACCTTCAGAAACAAGAATAAAAGCTCAAGGCCTCTGCCCAGCATGCCACATCAGAACCGCACAGATCGAGGAAGCAGACGCCCTATGCGCACACTGTGAGGAGGCCCTGGGAGATGCAGGTCAGGGCCAGTCTCACCCAGGGCACAGGGCTAGCTCCTCAGGGGGCACCCCGGACCTAGCAGGCCTCAGCGAGTCCATACCACAGATGGGGACCCCCAGGAATCCAGCGCCCCTCAACCTAGACCCAGCATCAATCTCCTGGGTAGAGTTATTCAAGGGGATTCACGCCTTTGTTAAGATGCAGACTGAATCCTGGGCGAACCAGCCATATGCGATACCGGAAGACCCTCATGCCCCATCTACGGGGACACTGATTTCTCCGAGGAAGAAGTCTAACCCCTTGAGGAGGGAGAACTCCCTTCGGGGACAGAGCCACACCGAACCATGAGACGCTTCTTCTCAAAGGATGAGCTTCCAGACCTTGTATCCCAATGCCTTTCGGAACTCGCTATCCCGAGCCAAGGCACCCAGGGGGAACCAAGAATGAACCCCCTGCTGGAGAGCCTTCGACAGACGTCTCGCCATTTTCCTCTCTTACAGGCGGCACAACAGCTAATTGACCTGGAGTGGAATGCGCCAGAGTCCTCATTCAAAGGGGGTCGAGCCTTAGCGGCCATGTATCCCTGGACCCAGCAACCAAGGAGCTTCTGGCGTGCCCCAGAGTGGATGCCATGGTTTGCGCGATCTCTAAGCGTACTACCATCCCGGTGGAGGGAGGAGCGGCGCTCAAGGACGCACATGACCGGGGCCTGGAAGCCATACTAAAACAAGCTTTTGAGGTGGCAGCCATGTCCCTCCAAATTGCAACCTGCTGCACCGTGGTGACACGTTCCTGTTTATCCCAAGCCAGGAACAACACCTTGGGAGAAGACATGGAATCAGCTCTATCATTCCTCACTGACACCGCTTCCGATCTAGTGCGCACAGCTGCTAGAGGAGTCTCATCCACAGTGGCAGCCAGGAGACAACTCTGGCTTCGAAATTGGTCGGCTGACGCCTCACGAGAATGCCCTTCAAAGGATCCCTCCTGTTCGGCAGCGAACTAGAGAAACTGGCTAACAAATGGGGCGACTCCCCGTTACCTCGCCTGCCGGAAGACAAGACGAAGAGAAACCAGCGCCCCTTTCCCAGGTCCACCAGGGGCAGAAGCTCACAGCGCTTCAACCCGTACAAGAATAACTTTCAAGCGCCTCGCTCTACGGGCAGGATCCAGTCATTTCAGAACAAACACAGCAAGAGAGGAACCAGCTCGGGTCCAGGCCCCAGCCGCACCCCACAATGAGATCCAGCCGACCCATCCAAGGAAAGAAGCCATAGGGGGCAGGCTAACCCTATTCTACCACAGATGGGTCGAGATAACTTCGGACAAGTGGGTCCTAGCCATCATCCGAGAAGGGTACTACCTGGACTTCCTTCGAACTCCTCTGGACAAGTTTGTGGAATCTCCCTGCCACGCCCACGCAAGAGGGCGGCAGTGGAAGCTACGCTGACCAGACTTCTGGACCTCGAGGCCATAACCCCTGTACCTACTCGGGAAACAAATACTGGACATTACTCCATTTACTTCATCGTACCCAAGAAAGAGGGTACATTCAGGCCCATCCTGGACCTCAAATCAGTCAACCGGCACCTAAGGACCCCACGCTTCCGCATGGAAACCTTACGATCGGTCATACGTGCAGTACAGCCAGGAGAGTTCCTTACCTCCCTGGACCTGTCAGAGGCCTACTTACACATCCCAATTCATCAGGAACACCAGCGCTACCTACGCTTCAAGGTCCTGAATCGTCACTACCAGTTCCGGGCACTACCCTTTGGGCTAGCCACCGCACCCCGAACGTTCACCAAGGTAATAGGAATTCTTACAGAACGGACTACAGAAGGGTCTGTCCCTCAACTCCATCAAGGTACAGGTGGCCGCATTGTCATGCTACGGCCCCAGGATCGAGGACGACAGCCTAGCCTCGCACCCAGATGTATCACGCTTCCTGAAAGGAGTCAAGCACATTCGCCCACCACTAAAGTGGCCTGTGCCCCTGTGGAACCTCAACCTAGTCCTGGAATTCCTAGCGGGATCCGCATTCAGACCCCTCCGAGGCCTATCCCTCCATCTGCTAACCTTAAAGACGGTGTTCTTGCTGGCCGTGTGCTCGGCCCACCGCATATCAGAGCTACAGGGCCTATCCTGCCGGGAACCTTTTCTCAGACTCACCCCGGGGACCATTCAGCTACGCACGGTTCCCCCCCCTTCCTCCCCAAAGTGGTCTCACACTTCCACCTTAACCAAACCATCTCACTACCTGCGATAGACGGCTTGACGAAGCCGGAAGAAGCCCATAGTCTGCGCCATCTCGACATCGGCAGACTCCCATCAAGATATCTGGAAATGTCGGAACCAGTACGAAAGACAGACCACCTTTTCGTCCTCCACAGCGGAAAGAGACAAGGGGAAGCGGCCTCACGGGCAACCATTGCCCGCTGGATCAAGGAAGTCATCAAGGCGGCCTACGTAGAAGCGGGAAAACCACCACCTCTACAGGTCAAGGCCCATTCCACCAGGGCCCAGGTGGTTTCCTGGGCAGAAACTAGAATGCTGTCACCTGCCGAGATCTGCAGGGCGGCAACGTGATCCTCCATCCATACCTTCTCCAGATTCTACCGTCTGCATGTTCAGGCTTGGGAGGACACAGCATTTGCAAGAGCAATTCTTAATGGATCACAGGCAGCCTCCTACCCAGTTCGGGAGTAGCTTTTATACATCCCATTGGTCCTGAGTTCATCTGCTACATGCTAGGAAATGGAGAAATTACTTACCTGATAATTTCATTTTCCTTAGTGTAGACAGATGGACTCAGCAGCTCACCCGCGGCTGCCACTATACATGGTCCTTCAATGATGCAAAGGTAAGCCATGCTGTCTTTTCCCTAGGGCATCCATCCTGCCGGGTGTCGACGCTTTCCGGTTGAGCACACTGGCGGTCTCCAGCTATAATCAACCAACCTGTTCAAGTTAATCAAGTTTTAACGTTCTAACAAAAGTTATCTAAGTATATATCCACAATGCTTTGCAAGGAAGAATACTGAGGAGCTGCACTTCCTGCAGGGGTATATGTACTAGGGGCTAACATCAGATTGAAATCTGAGCCGTCTCCAACTGCTAACAGGAGTACACTATACCCATTGTTCCTGAGTCCATCTGTCTACACTAAGGAAAACGAAATTATCAGGTAAGTAATTTCTCCATTACTCTGAGTCTTCTATTGAGAATGGTGCCGATGAGGATTACTCTCCAGAACTCTATAGCCCTCGCCACAACTAGAAGGTATTTCCCCTTCCCCCTCCAGAGGGATGGTTCCTTCCTTGGGTTTGTACATGGGATGGCAAAGACCCTCTCATTTCTAGGCAGCTCTGATGTCTAACAAAACCTAGCTAACTTGCCATTGTGATAGTCATATTAACACTCAAAAGGTGCCTGTATGTTGCATTTCCCTTTATTTAAGGACAACCCTTAGGTAAGGAGTCCCATCTTTATGACTCCATTATATCTGCTTATCATTAGAGAAAATAAAAATAGATGTTACCTTTCTTTATAAGCTTTAACTATTAAACTAAGCAGCTTAAGGTTTGGCAGCATGCAGGAAATCACACTTTCATGGAAAGTCTAGAAAAAAACACAATAAACTCGGAGTTTATAATCTATGTGTGACTTGTTGCACTCCTGTCATCAGAAAATAGGTATTATCCCAGGACAAGCAGGATGCTAGTCCTCACATATGGGTGACATCAATAATGGAGCCCTATACGGAAAAACTTCTATCAAAGTTTCTATAAACTTTTGACTGGCACAGTGTGCCCACTGAGCATGCCCAGTATGCTATGATATTCTCTGCCACAGGGGTCTCCCTTCAGTCTTCTTTTTTCCATGGAGCCATTAGCCTCGCGGTTAATTTGGAGTCCTGTGTGGGAAATTTACCATACCTCATAAAAAGCTTAGAAAAACTTCTTTCCACAAGGGTATCCCATAAAATTCCATCGCGGTAAGTTTTTTTTCTTTTTGCCGTCTGTTCCGTGCCATTTTTTCTTAGCCTAGTCGTCGACGGCTGTCCGACTAACCATGGCTACGGGCTTCAAAAAATGCCCTATTTGTGGCAGAACTATGTCCATCACAGACCCACACTTAGAGTGTGTGCTCTGTCTCGGCGAGGACCACGATGTCCAATCTTGTCAAAAGTCGCCGAGATGACACCAAAAGGACGACGACTCCGGATGGAGAAAATGGAGCAACTACTTCGTCTTCAGTTGCTTCCTTCCAACATCAACGTCGACACAATCGTCTCCGGCGGGAACGATTCATAGAAACATAAACATAGAAACATAGAAATGACGGCAGAAGAAGACCAATCGGCCCATCCAGTCTGCCCAGCAAGCTTCACACTTCTTTTTTCTCATACTTATCTGTTTCTCTTGGCTCTTAGTAACCTTTGGCTCTATTTCCCTTTCACCCCCACCATTAATGTAGAGAGCAGTGATGGAGCTGCATCCAAGTGAAATATCAAGCTTGATTAGTTAGGGGTAGTAACCGCCGCAATAAGCAAACTACATCCATACTTATTTATTTACCCAGACTATGTTATTCAGCCCTTATTGGTTGTTTTTCTTCTCCCCTGCCGTTGAAGCAGAGAGCTATGCTGGATATGCGTGAAGTATTAGTTTTACTTCTCCCCTGCCGTTGAAGCAGAGAGCTATGCTGGATATGCATTGAAAGTGAAGTATGCATTGAAAGCCACATTAGCTATCAGCAAATATTGACTAAGCCTAATAATTGGTAATACCTATAGCCTATGAACGCTCCGTTAATTTTACATACTCTTACCCACCCCTGTTTCTTTTCTTTTTTTTTTTTTTCTTTTTTTTTTTTTTGAGATGGCAGCCCTCCATCCTTCCGCTCCGTGAAGGTGGAACACCAACCACTGGCATCCTGCTCCGTGAATGCCTCTGTGGCTACTGCCGCTCATCCTTAAAAAACGAGTTCCGGATGAAGCGGGAGATAGATCCTTATCGTCCCCCTCAGCTTCTTCGATGAAATTGGCATCGGGCATTGAAAAACTTAAAGAGAAGCATCGGGATCATCATCGAAGGCCTCAGTTCCGGCATTGATCCGGTAACCGGTCAGCCATCGAAAGATTCCGGAGCTCTATCTAAGAAACCTCGGACGGAAGAGGTTTCTATGAGGCCTTCGACTCCATGGCGATCCCCACCGATATCGGTGTTGGGAACCGTTCCTCCCCAGGGCTCTGCGGAGGAATCAGAATCGCCATCGCTGCCTCCTCCCATAGCTGCTCTGGTTTCACCAGCTATGCGGGCGGAACTGGACGGATATATCCGCCAGGCAGTCAGGAATGCGCTCCTCGACGCCATACCAGGACCGGCTTAACCTTCTAGGCCATCGACATCGCCACCAATGCCTCAAATTCTTCCATCGACGCCGATACCGACGCCGTTTCCAGTTCCATTGGAGACTCCTTCTATGCCCTTACCGATACCATCACTGGGCACGTCACTGATGCCACTTGTACCGATTACGGTGCCACTATCTGTTCCACCAGAAATTCCTTCTATGCCGGCACCTGATTTATCCATTTTGGCACCTATTCTAGCAAAATTGGATGCTCTGATTGATGCTCTTCCTCCAAAACCTCAGGAAGCACCATTGCCACAGAGGACACCAGTTGTTCCTCCGGAATTACCGATGCCTGATCCCATTCCTGGCCCGTCGGGGATTCCCCGTCCAATTCCCTCGAAATCTCCACTATTTCCATTGATGCCTAAGACTCATCCATCGATGCCTTCGAAAGCCAAAACAACCCATACACCTGACACATGGACAGACACAGATACCGATGTCTCCACAGACGAAGAAGTCCTCTCTGAGCCTTCTCCCCCGGAGGAATGCAGAAAATCCCCTCCAGAGGATCTGTCTTTTTCTAATTTCAGAAAGGAAATGGCGGATATCATTCCTTTCCACCTGCAGTCAGAAGAAGATGTCAGACAAAAAACACTAGAAGTGTTACAGTTTGTAGACCCACCGAAGGTCTTAGCCATACCAGTCCACGAAGTTCTTCAGGAACTGATGTATAGGCTATGGGAACACCCTGGATCAATTCTTCCTGTTAACAAAAGGACTGATGCAACATACCTGGTTCAACACATCCCAGGTTTCCAGAGGGCTCAACTGCCTCATCAATCAGTGGTAGTTGAGTCAGCACAAAAGAAGGCCAAGAGATTAAAGACACATTCTTCAATTCCACCAGGAAGGGATAACAGATTCCTAGATAATCTAGGAAAGAAAATGTTTCAAGGATCTATGCTGGTCTCCAGGATTGCTGCCTACCTAGCTATTCATGACACAATACCAGCGCAATTTATGGAAACAAATGCAGGAGATCACTCAATCACTCCCTGACCAGCTTCAAGAACCTGTTTCCAACATAATTCACAAAGGTTTAGAGGCTGGTAAACACGAGGTTCGTGCAGCGTATGATAGTTTTGAAACAGCATCTCGACTATCGGCAACGGGTATCAGTGCTCGCAGATGGGCATGGCTCAAGGCCTCAGATTTGAGGCCTGAGATACAAGAGAAACTAGCTGATCTCCCTTGTCTCAGGGGCAACCTCTTCGGGGATAAGGTGAAGGAAGCAGTTTCCTTGTTAAAGGAACATACAGAAACTCTGAAACAGCTATCTTCGATACCTCAAGAATCTCAACCATCATCCAGAAGAATCCCAAGAAAGGATTCCAAACGCCCATATTATAGACAAAGGCGTTATTATCCACCTCCTACACGTGGACGCTTGTCTAGGTCGCCTCAAAGATCACAGCCTAGGCAGCCAAGAACAGCCAGACCTCAACCCCCTCCTCAAACGGGATCTACTTCGGGGTTTTGAGACTCTACCAGAGAACAGCAGCCTCTCCTCCAATCCGATCCCAAGCTTACCGGTAGGAGGTCAGATTACTTTCTTTCAACAGAATTGGAAACCCATTACCACAGACCAATGGGTACTCTCCATCACCACTCAAGGGCACCACTTGGACTTTCTCACTGTACCAAGCGACACTCCACCCACTTTGTCTTGGACAGTAAACAATCAGTCCACACTCTTACAAACAGAATTATTCACCCTTCTGAGAGCCAGGGCCGTGGAACCAGTTCCCCGACCTCAGCAGGGCAGAGGATTCTATTCCTGTTATTTCCTCATTCCAAAGAAAACAGGAGGCCTACATCCCATCCTAGACCTTAGAAATCTCAACAAATTCTTAAAAAAGGAGAAATTCAGAATGGTATCATTAGGCACAATGTTACATCTACTTCAAAAAGGAGATTGGCTCTGTTCTCTGGATCTTCAAGACGCTTACGCTCACATTCCCATATTCCCTCCTCATCGCAAGTATCTACGATTCCTAGTAGGAACTCACCATTTCCAGTACAGGGTGCTTCCATTTGGCCTTGCCTCAGCACCCCGCGTGTTCACAAAGTGTCTAGCAGTGGCAGTGGCCCACTTACACAAACAGGGAGTGCACGTGTTTCCTTATCTCGACGATTGGCTCATCAAAAGCCAAACGAAAGAAGGAGCTCTCAACTCTCTCAAGCTCACAATCAATCTACTCCATTCCTTGGGATTTCTCATCAAGTACCAGAAATCCCACTTCACACCATCTCACCTGTTACAATTCATCGGAGCAGAATTAAACACCATGACAGCAAAAGCTTTTCTTCCACGAGACCATGCACACACACACTCGTTTCCTTAGCAAATGCCCTACGTGCTCAATCACAAGTAACGGCTCATCAGTGCCTTATTCTTCTTGGTCATATGGCCTCTACAGTTCACGTCACTCCCATGGCCCAATTAGCCATGGGGCTCATGCAATGGTCTCTCAAAACACAATGGATACAAGCCATTCAGCCACTGTCTTCTCCAATTCAAATAACTCAGCAACTACATTCCTCACTCCTCTGGTGGACAACCATGGACAATTTGCTCAAAGGCCTACCTTTCCAGCAACCGGTTGTGCAAATGACATTCTACAGGTGCATCCACCTTGGGCTGGGGAGCACACATTGGTCATCTGCAAACTCAAGGTACTTGGACACACCTCGAAGCTACATTTCAGATAAACTTCCTAGAGCTTCGAGCTATACGTTATGCGCTGCATGCATTCAAGGACTGCCTGTCACACAAGACTGTTTTAATCCAAACTGACAACACAGTAGCCATGTGGTACATCAACAAACAGGGAGGTACGGGCTCGTATCTCCTTTGTCAAGTAGCTGCACAGATTTGGGACTGGGCCCTAGCACACTCAATGTTTCTACGGGCTACTTATCTGGCAGGCATTCACAAGGTAGGGGCCGATCGCCTCAGCCGTCATTTCCAGCCTCACGAATGGTCTCTGGATCCAGAAGTGGCGACCAAAATATTTCAACGTTGGGGCCAACCAACAATAGACCTCTTTGCATCACAACAGAATTACAAAGTGAGCACTTACACTTCCCTGTCCAAGCAGTCAAACCACTTACCCAGGGATGCCTTTGCTCACCACTGGAACTCAGGCCTTCTATATGCGTATCCTCTGATACCGCTCATAACCAAAACTCTAGGGAAGCTACAACAGGACAAGGGGTCCATGATACTCATAGCCCAAATATTGGCCTCGACAAGTATGGTTTCCCACACTTCTAGACCTCTGTCAGGGATCCAATTCATCTGGGAATAGCTCCCACTCTCATAACTCAGGATCAGGGCCGCTGCGTCATCCCAACCTCCAATCCCTATCCCTGACAGCATGGATGTTGAAAGCTTGATCCTGCAACCCTTCAATATTTCAGCTGATGTATCCCAAGTGCTTGTAGCTTCACATAAACCCTCCACCCGGAAGAATTATTCTTCCAAATGGGAACGATTCACCTTGTGGTGCAAACAAAACAATACTGATCCTTTCACTTGCTCCATATCTTCTCTTCTAAACTATTTATACCATCTTTCAAAATCTGGTCTCCAGACTTCATCTGTACGGGTACACTTAAGTGCAATCTCTGCTTACCATAACAAGATGGGAGATGCACCAATCTCAACACAACCTCTCGTCAGTAGGTTTATGAGAGGTTTAATTCAACTTAAGCCACCAATTTGGCCTCCAGTCACAGAATGGGACCTGAATCTGGTCCTAACAAGGCTTATGCGTTCTCCTTTCGAACCCATAGATTCCTGTGATCTTACATTTCTCACATGGAAGACTATCTTCCTCATAGCCATTACCTCGGCTAGGAGAGTTAGTGAATTACAAGCACTTGTCACATACGCACAGAGTGGGTCTCCGTACACATCCAAAATTCCTTCCTAAAGTAGTTACGTAATTCCACTTGAACCAATCCATAGTTTTGCCCACATTCTTTCCAAGGCCTCATTCTTATCAAGGAGAACGGGCCTTACGTACCTTGGACTGTAAATGTGCGTTATCTTTTTACTTAAACCGCACTGGAGTCCACAGGAAATCCAACCAACTTTTTGTTTCTTATGACCCGAATAAACCAGGTAAAGTAGTGGGTAAACATACTCTATCCAATTGGCTAGCAGATTGCATACAGTTTTGCTGTGAAAAAGCAGGCCTTCCTCTCCAAGAGCGAGTAAAGGCACATTCAGTAAGAGCAATGTCAACCTCAGTAGCGCACTATCGTTCAGTGCCAATTCTTGACATATGTAAAGCAGCAACATGGAGTTCTATTCACACCTTTGCAGCTCATTACTGTCTGGATAAAGAAGGACGACAAGATACAGCCTTATGGACAATCTGTCTTAAAGAACTTGTTTTCAGTTTAATCCCAACTCCTTCTACATCCAACCTGCTGTGATTTTCGGCTGCCTCATTTTCACCAACAATACTTCAGTGTTGCTTCACTACAAAATGACTCAGCCTCTAGCTTGCTAATCACCCATATGTGAGGACTAGCAACCTGATTGTCCTGGGATAAAGCAAAATTGCTTACCTTGTAATATGTGTTATCCCAGGACAGCAGGATGTAGTCCTCACGAAACCCACCCGCCACTCCGCGGAGTTGGGTCCGTTACGTTTTCTTATTTTATTTTTGGCTAACGCTGATTGCTACAAAAGCGACTGAAGGGAGACCCCTGTGGCAGAGAATATCATAGCATGCTGGGCATGCTCAGTGGGCACACTGTGCCAGTCAAAAGTTTATAGAAACTTTGATAGAAGTTTTTCCGTATAGGGCTCCATTATCGATGTCACCCATATGTGCTGTCCTGGGATAACACCTATTACAAGGTAAGCAATTTTGCTTTACAGGTAAGCAATTTAGGTTTATAGGCTATCATTTACTGAACGCCAACAGTGAAGCTTCTCTGAGTAAATAAAGAATTTGTCAATGCTATTTGGAGGCAGTTCTCTCAGAACTAATCAGAAGTGTTCAGTGAAGAACAGCCAAGCCCTGAAGTCAAGGGAGAGAAAAATTGCCAGGATTATGTTAACAATTAAAAAAAAAAAAAAAAAAAAAAAAAGCAAGCTATGGACTAGAAAGTAAATATTTGGGATGTCTAAGTTACACTAGTTTGATTCCAAGAAGGTATGCATTTTATTTTTATTGGGATGACTCAGGCAGATTGATATATAAAATGTTGTGAGGATTCTGTTTACTTTTTTTGGTTTTAATAGATTAATTATATTATTTCAAAGGTGAGGTGGGGAAAAATAGTTAATCTGCATGTAGGATTTTCACCTTTCCATTCATGGCTGTGACCACACTCCTTAGGTTTATAAATTACATTTCTAAATAAAGGCAGAATTGCATCCCATGACTAAACATTGTTTCCTTGAAAATCTGTCTATAATTTGGTTGTCTACAGTGGTTTTATTTTCCCCATTTTTATTTTGCAGGAAAAAATTATCTTTTATACAAAAAGCTAATTTGCTTTCAAATTTTGTGAGCCTACCATAAGCTAGGATTTCATTTTTGACACAACACTTTCCTCCTTTTCCTTTTGGGTGTCCATCTTAATTGGAATCAGGGTTTGTATCTGGCCATTGGCAATTACTCTGATTTCCCCCCCCCAATTTCATAACTCTTCCTAACTTACTTTAGTCCAGTTTTTGCAATGATAGTCCTTGACCAGGGACTGTAAACTAAGATGAATTCTTAAATCCTGCAGTCTTGTGGTTGTGCAGTTATGGACCCTCCCCCTAGGAGCTGTGAATACTGCCTTTGCAGCATTCCCAGCCATGGCCACCTCAAAGAGTGGAAGACTTGACCTAGGAATCCAATCCAGCTCCTAGGAATCCGTGTATTCACTGCCACCAAGTTATCAGAATGGTCTAGGAATTCTGTTCCCTTTCTGGTAGACTAACAATAAATTGAATAATATCCCAGCATATTGAGCAGCTATGATCAGCTTCAATTAGATGCTGAAGTGAAAAGCTGGGCATGGAACCCCTAGAATTAGACTAAATAAGTATGGTGATTATATACATACATTTATTTGTTCACATGTATTACTTGCCTGTCACCAAAGGTTAAAGATGAGAAATTATAAAGATTCTCATGTGAAACACAGTACATTAGCTCTGGACTGCAGAAGTTTTTTTTAAATTTTTATATAAAAGCAACTTCCCCACTGGCATTTGCAAGAGCGATCACCCCCCTTCATGAGGCACTATAAGTATGAAATTTTGTAGTGCTTGACTGGCAAATGTCATAGAGCATAGTTTCTGTTAGGCACACTTTGCTTTAGTAATTGGAAAGAAAGCCCAGAAGCATTTGGTACAAGGCTTGAGATCTATGTGAACAGAAGCATCTTTAATGCTATTCTGTAAGCATCAGCTTTGCTGATAAATTCTTCATTACGTTTTCTGTTGTACTCTGGGATCAATTAATCTTCTGAGCTTTGGATTTCAACTAGAACAATAATGGCTACATATCTTAACTGGTCTCTAAACAAAATGGAGAAAGGAATTTTTTTTTAAAGTCTCTGGGGGACAATTTCTTGCCTATAGAGAGGGATCTTTGCCTAACAAGGAGGCCTAAATTAGCAATAATGCATAAGTGAAATTATCCAATGGCACCAAGATGGACAGAGCTCAATAAAGATTCTACTGAGCATGCACAGGAATTCTCGCATAGATACTGCTTCATGACCTCCTCGCTCTTTCTTCGTCCAGGCTATCGCATGGACATATCTCAGTCTTTCTCTTAAAATTTTTTTGTTTTTGGCCTTGTTGCTATTTTTCTGCCTTGTTGCTTCTGATTTTCTGCTGCTGCTTCAGTAGCCCCCCTAAAACAGAGCTTTGATTTTAAAAAACATTTGGTGAGTGTGGAAAAGTCTAAGATCAAGAAGCCTGCAGTCCTTGTGTTCGAGGCCTGCATCTGTGAGCGCTGGATGTTCTTCATAGCTACACAATTGGGAGTTCTGGGATCAGATGACCCAGCTAAAATTGCAAGCTCCATTCCCTTCAGGGACGGCTGGTATGACTAGTGGTTTTGAAAGGCAACTGAGAATGTTCTTTTTTGACACCTTGTTTTCTTCTCAGGGAAGGGGTTATTTTTACTCTCCCTTCTCTGGGTGAGCTTTGCTTCTGAGTGGGCCGATTTCTTCCTTGGCCGCTCTCTGTAACTCACTAAATCTGTGAGCCAGTCTGGGAGGAGCACTCAAGCCACGCTTTGGGCTGGTGCCTTTAGGCTAGATTTTCCTATGTCGCAGGGCTCCCTGAATTGCATGCTAATGGGGGGGGGGGGGGGGCGAAGCGGGGGGCGGGTCTGCGAAAGCCAGTAGCAATCGCACCTGTGCGGTGCAATCGCTGTCTGATTTCACACCCAATAGCACCATCATAAAAGGTGGTGCTATTGGACGTGAAATAGGCAGCAAAAAGGGTTCTTACCTTTTCGCTGTCTGCGATGTCTTTGCGACGTCTGCCCTGGTGCTGCCCCAACTCCTCCTGTTCCGGTCTTGACGCTGCCCCCATTTAGTGATCGCATGCGAAAAAGGACTTTTTCGCGTGCAATTGCTTTGGAAAATAACCCCCTTAGTTAATGATGTCTTGAAAGTTAATGCTGGGCCTTAGCTACTCTCTAGGCTCTGAAAATGCAGATGGTCTTATCTCTAATGTGGTCAAGTGGCACAATGATTTAGAGGGAGACATTTTAGTTAATAATATTAAAAGTAGTTTAGAACATATTTATAAGTTGATGAGAAGTGCTGATTTGCATGAAATACAATTCAAGTTCCTACATAAAATGTACTTTCATCCCTTAGAGCTTGGAAGGCTTTGATTTTTTGAGTCCAGTAAGTGTGTTAAGTGTGGGGCTGAGGAGGACATTGTGTTTAGGTCTGTCCATGTATTTCTCAGTTGTGGAGAGATGTGTTTTCAATGTATTTCTAATTGGACCTACTCTGCTTTGAAACTAGACCCTTAATTTTGATTGTTGGACATCTTAGATAATTATTTGTTGGATAATGATGACCATTTATTCTTTCTGTACAAATTATGTATAATTATTAAATGATGCATCCTACTCCAGTGTGTCCCTGTGGAAGGTATAGATGCACCATTTCTATGAAGAAGATGTTCATGATGAAGTCCTCCCTGCCTAGACGGAAAAAGTTCCTATGGAAGTGGTTTCTAGATTTGCTGACCACCCAGAATACATAGTTGTAACAGTATGCTGGAATCAGGATGGGGAGTTTAATCTAGTGGGTTTTGAAGGGAATTGCACATGTTTGCCTCTAACAAAATTTAACTATCCTCTATATACCTTTCCAAGTTCAGCATTCACACTATTTAATGTATATCCCTTCTGTTACACGTTACATGTAAACCAATATGATGTTTCGACGAATACCAGTATAAGAAAACTTTAAATAAATAAATCTATTTTTGAAGAATAATGTGTGATGGTGTGGATTCTCTAAATGTTATGAACATAACGCAATTTTGTGTCATATCTGTTAAATTTGTTTGTATTGTGCATTCCTCCCAATAAAAGAGAATTTTGATAAATCAAAATGGCTGATGAAGCAGAAAAAACTGCTGATAATGTTGGAAGAAGTTGCCAAATACTTGACAAATTGTCTAACAGCAGTATTAGAGGACAGTTTCAACTGACCATGCGTTTAGAGAAATAGTCTGTGGAGCACATAGTCTGTTGCTATTTGGATGATAACTTGTGAAAAGGCTTTTAAGAAGTCACTGAAAGTCTATTTAAAGAAGCTTTTGCAGTCCTAAATAATTGAGATCTTTTGCTTAATGAACAGTGAGGCTGTTTTTTGTCTATCTTTTGTTATGGATATTTGTTTCTTGTATTATTTGTTTTTGGTTTCAATTATATACATTTTTTATTATGTTAGCTGCTTCAAAACTTTGTAATGTATGAGGGCTATAAATTTTAATAAATTCAAACTGAAAAATTTGAAACACCAATGAAAAGGTTTACAAAATCAGATAAGAGTTTTGGAGAAGAAAAATGAAATACTGGAAAGTAAAATAGATGAACAAGAAAATTTAAACTGCAGAAATCTTCACTTTATTCCCCTATCAGTGTTAAAACTTGAGATTTACAGTGATTATATGAGCAGATCATGCTTGAAAAGCTGGAGGATTCAAACATTCATAGGCTACAGTGAAAAAATGTGAGTAGACCCAGACCAATGATAGCTTGCATCTTAAATTATGCAGATAAAATGCAACTTTTTCAAGCACATAGATCAATCAAAAATTTGGAATAGACGATAGCACTCTGATTTTCCAAGCTCTCTCTGTACAACCTAGCTTGATGGACTCTACCTGGGTAACATCAAGCTAGGTTGAGAGAACATTGCACAAATCTCATCTTTGGGTGAGTTTCCTCACTCCGAAGGTCATCAAATCTTCACAAGAGAGCACTGTTCTGTTCGTACATCTCACTTTGAATGTCAAAGTGGCCTCTAACCCCGAGTTACTAGGTGGGCCTCCCTTAGAGATAGAAATACCTATCTAGTGTGAGGGCATCATGGCTAATGTCTCTCTCTCTCTCTTTTTTTTTCTGTCTCTGAGCTTAAACATGGTTCCCCAAGTGGTTGTATGTAGGAAATACATCAATTCTGGCACTTATCGCAAAGTGCGAAAAAGATAGCGCTTTGCATAGGTATTAGCACAAATTGTGATAAACTGCCTATTACCATAAAACACACCCCTTTTCCTATCGCATGTGATATTTAGGGCATTTTGATAAAGCCAGGTCTTAAACAAGTGCTTAGCTATGAGTAAAAATGCATCTGCATATGAGTTTTTTGATGAAACTATTTTTTTCTCTCTTTAAATTTAGTGATATGTTTCAGCTTCTTCAGGTATTCACAATGTTATTTTAAGATATGAGAGGTTATGAGCAATACTGCATACACAGGCTGATTTCCATTGACTTTGAACTATGCAGGTGGAACAATTGCATGTTTACAAGTGTGTTTTACAGTTAAAAAGATTGGAATTAATGCTGCAACATTCAAGGTGGTGGCTTATGTTGACCTAGCCACATAAGTAAGGAAAGGTGATGGCAGCCTGGATGTCACAACTGGAGAATTATTTCCTTTGGGAGCCAAATATGTTCAGATTCTGTAACTAAGACTGTACCATCTAGTCTAACATCTAATGTAGCATTCCTCTGCTGAAACTGGATTTATTAAACTGCTTCTGCATTACTTCTTTGTGCAGATTGTGTATTCAATTAGATGCTGCAACCCAGCAAAGATCTGCAAACAGAGCAATAATTGTTCTTGCTACAGGAAACCAAGTTCTGGAAATTGACAGTTCATTACCCTTTTGCTATAATTTGGCACTGTGTCATCAAGCAGGCTTGAAGTTGATAATTTTTGCAAGTATTTGGAATACATAAATTTTACATTAGTGAAGTCAGCAAGTATCTGAAATGAATGCTATGTGTGCAGAGTTAATCAAAGGAAGCCATCTTGCTACTGCTGTCTCTTCAGAGAGTCATTTCTGCCAAGCTGTTTGTTTGGTGCAAGGAGGAGCCCTGCAAAAGTAGTTAAGGCTTGAGTGTCATTTTGTAATGGATGGAAGGTATGAAACTGAGGTCATGGACATTTTGTTTTTTCTCCAAAGATTTGCTGGGTGTGAACTGATTGTCAATAAGTCCTTATTAGTGGGGAAGGCATAAATGATTCATGTATTGTCAGCAGAAGAACTGCAGTCTAGTTGCATTTGTTAGTTTATTGTATTTTATAATATTCAGTGGACCAGACCACAGAGAGAACAAATAATGATTATAATCAGAGCTCCTGATATCCTGCATCAGATTTTTCAAGAGTCTGTGGCAAGAGTTAGCAAATTCTGTGGCAAATTTTTCAAAATTGTGGCAAATTTGCATAATTTTGCATAAAGATTCACACCTCTGACTATGCAAAAAAAGTGAATTTTTAATTGCAAGCCATGCATATTTTTTGTGTTAAAAAAATATTTAAGCTATATACAAATTTGAAGAATATGCCAAATGCAAAACTCTACAATTGATCAAGTTAAGACATGTTACAGACATAGGGGGATTGATTTTAAAAGGTGCATGTGTCCATGTGCGCGCAGTTTCTGGTACATGCACATGCACACACCGATTTTATAACATGCACACGTTGGTGCGTGCATGTTATAAAATAGGATTCTCGTATGCACATGCGCGCTGGATTTTAATATTCCCACGAGCATGTGCAAGCGCGTGGCCTCCGAGCGCGAGAGGGGGTGATTTTTTTTAAAATTGTGAGCCGATGTGAGTAGGGCCTCCCCAGTTCCCTCCCAGTCCGCTCCAATAAAGGAGCGGACTGGGAGGGAATTGACCTACCCCTAACCCTATCTTTCCTCTTCCCCTCTCCTCCCCGACCCCGAAACCCATTCTTTTTGAATCGCCCGGCTCTTTTGCTCGTACTGGTGGTTATACATGTGGCCAGGACCGTTTGAAATTGTGCTTGATTGATGCAGGGCCCAGCCACACACAACCCCCTCCCCCCCCCCCCCCCCCAGGTTTACCGTGTGCAAAATTTGGTCGTTAATTGTGAAATGTCATTTTTGTTTTAAATTGAAATAATGCAACTATCTTTTTTTATATTTTCTTGAGAAAGTCCTTGACTTTCCAAGCATATTTGTTTTATATTCTGCTTTTTGCACATTTTTCAGCGTTAAAATGCCCTTAAGATCAGCAGTTTGTTGGGCTGTTAATTACACAGAAAGATGTGCACATACAGTACAATTAGAAAGTATTCAGACCCCTTCACATTTTCCACATTTTGTTTCATTACAACCTTATTCTAAAAAGGTTAATATGCATTTTTTCCCTCCTCAATCTACACACAATACCTCATAATGACTTTGCAAAATCAGGTTTGTAGAAATTTGTGCAAATTAATTTTAAAAAGCTGAAATATTACATTTACATAAATATTCAGACTTTTTGCTATGACACTCAAAGATCAGCTCAGGTGCATCCTGTTTCCATTGATCATCCCTGAGTTGTTTCTCCAACTTGATTGGAATCCACCTGTGATAAATTCAATTGATTGGACATGATTTGGAATGACACATACCTGTCTATATAAGGTCCCACAGATGGCAGTGTATGTCAGAGCAAAATCAAAGCCATGAAGTTGAAGTAATTGGCTGTAGATCTCTGAGACAGGATGATGTTGAGGCACAGCCTGCCCTATATGTTTGCACCATAAAGCCTGTTGCTATATTATACCAATTATGCATTTCTTGTAAAGCCTGTGGCATTATGTTACTTGTAAACCGAGGTGATGTTCCGAACATGCCACGGTATATAAAAATACTTAAAGAAAGAAAGAAGGAAAGAAATTTGGGGGAAAGTACAAAAAAATTACTGCAGCATTGAAGGTCCTGAAGAACACAATGGCCTCCATCATTCTTAAATGGAAGAAGTTTGGAGCCACTAGGACTCTTCCTAGAGCTGGCTACTTACCCAAACTGAACAATCAGGGGAAATGGGCCTTGGTCAGGGAGGTGATCGAGAACCTGATGGTCACTCTGACAGAGTTCCGCTGTGGAGATGGGAGAACCTTCCAGAAGGACAAGTATCTCTGCAGCACTCCACCAATCAGGCCTTTATGGTAGAGTGACCAAACAGATGTCACTCCTCAGTAAAAGGCACATAGTAGCCTGCTTAAAGTTTGCCAAAAGGCACTTAAAGGACTCTCAGATCATGAGAAACAAGATTCTCTGGTCTGAGCCAAGATTGAACTCTTTGGCCTGAATGCCAAGTGTTATATCTGGAGGAAACCAGGCCCTGCTCATCACCTAGCAAATACCATCCCTACAGTGAAGCATGTTGATAGCAGCATCATACTGTGAGGATGTTTTTCAGCTTCAGGAACTGGGAGACTATTCAGGATTGAGGGAAAGATGAATGGAGCAAAGTACAGTGAAATCCTTGATGAAAACCTATTCCAGAGTGGTCTGGACCTCAGACTGGGGTGATGATTCACTTGCCAACAGAACAATGACCCTAAGCATACAGCCAAGA
Source organism: Rhinatrema bivittatum (assembly GCF_901001135.1). Classification (NCBI taxonomy): domain Eukaryota; kingdom Metazoa; phylum Chordata; class Amphibia; order Gymnophiona; family Rhinatrematidae; genus Rhinatrema; species Rhinatrema bivittatum. Next base: position 662,572,890 of record NC_042615.1, read on the forward strand.
CAATACAGGAGTGGCTTCGCGACTAGGATGGCCAACCTTTCCATAGACCATGTTTTGGGAGGGGAGTAGGGAAGGTTACAGACTATTGTCAGTTGTCGATCCACTCATTACTTGGTTTTCAAGCACCCCCTGAATATACATTGTTTTATAAAATGTTTTTCAAGTATCCTCATAAACACATCAATTGCAACCTCTTTCATGCAGTTTTGCTCTCTATCACAACTAAAGCCTTTCTAATACACATTCATCTCCATACCTCCCCATAAACACTCCACCTCCTATCTTATAAACACATGCACACTCCCAAACACACAGCTTCTCTCAGACATAGGTGGTTCGCTCTCCCTTTCCTTAAAACTTTCCCAGCCTTTCATCAGTGTCTCCCTTGCACCACCTGTCTCTCAATATGCCCTCCCTCTTGTGATGCTCTCCTGTCTCTAGTCCCCTCCCTCCCCATGCTCTAATCTTTCTCCCCTCCTATCTCCCTCTCCTCCCCAGTGTCTTCCTCTTTATCTCATTTCTTCCTGTGTCCCCGTTTCCTTTGTGTCTCTTCCTTCCCTTCCTCATCTATGTCTCCTGCCTTACCCCATGCTTCCGTTGTGCCTCTCCTCTTCCCTGTGACCTTCCTTCCATTCCCCTTCTGTGTCTCTTTCCTTCCTTGCTCCCCATGTGTCTATCTTCTTTTCCCTCCCCTTTTCTCTGTGTCCTCTGTTCCCTTTCCTCACTCTGTGACTCTGACTGTCTCTTTCCCTCCTCTGTTCCTGTATCCCTCAGCTGGCTTGCTGCAGCCCCTCTCAGTTCTTGGTCCAGTACTCAGTGAGGGAGAAGGAAGGACCCAGAGTGCATTGCTACAGAGATATGTGGAGCCACTGGGAACTGAAGACTGTGTTGTGCCCCACCTCCTCTCTCTCCATCCCATGCAATGATAACACAGGAAAGGAGGCAAGAGGGTGGGGGCACAGCACAGCTCTCAGCTCTGTCTTTCCCTGTAACCAGGAAACTGTGAGAAAGAGGAGCCTCTTGCAAAAACCAGATTTTCAGTATCAGGTCAGTACTTCTGACCGAATATTGTACAGCACAGCTGAAAACCTGTCAAGTCCAAAACCAGGCAGTTGACATCCCTATTCGGGACAAGTCTATTAATGTTATTGAGTGGCCTAGCCATAGGCCGGATTTGAACCCGACTGAACCGACTGAACATCTCTGGAGAGACCTGAAAATAGCTGTGCATCAATGCTCCCCAATCAACTTGACAGAGCTTGAGAGGATCTGTAGAGAAGAATGGGAAAAAATCCCCAGATCCAGGTGTCCAAGATTGTAGCATCATACCCACGAAGACTTGAGGCTAAAATTGCTGCTAAATTCCCTCAACATTGAGTAAAGGGTCTGAATACTTATGCAAATGTGATAGTTCAGCTTTTTTAAAAATGTGCACAAATTTCTACAAACCCGATTTCATTTTTTCCTTATGGGATTTTGAGTAGATTGAGAAGAGGAAAAAATGCCTATTATCCATTTTAGAATAAGGCTGTAATTAACAAAATGTGGAAAAAGTGAAGGGGGTCTGAATACTTTCTGAACGCACTATATATTAGACAGATATTAACAGATACAAAAAGGGATTGAATTAGTACAAGTTGAAATTTGTCGGCATTAGTGTCAATTAGGTATGTGCATTCGTTTGCGACGAAATAGGAAATATCATCTCTATTTCCTATTTCATCGCGTTTTGGCAGGCAACAAATCGATAAGAAAACCCACAAAATTTTGTGTGGTTTTCTTATCGTTTTTGGGGAGGGGAGAAAGGGCACATTAAAAAAAACAAAAAACCTAAACCCAACCCAACCCTTCAAATTTAATTAATTGCAACCCCCCCTCCCCCCAAGACTTACTGAACTTACCGAAAGACCCTGGTGGTCCAGGGGGGTCCTGGGAGCAATCTCCCCCTCTCGGCCCTTCAGCTGCCACTAATCAAAATGGTGCCGATGGCCCTTTGCCCTTACCATGTGTCAGGGGCTATCGGTGCCATTGGTCTGCCCCTGTCACATGGTAGGAGCAATGTCACACGGTAAGGGCAAAGGGCCATCGGCACCATTTTGATTTGTGGCAGCCGATGGCCTGAGAGGGGGAGATCGCTCCCGGGACCCCGCTGGACCACCAGGGACCTTTGGTCTGGGGGGGGGGGTTCGGGCAAGTCGGGAGTTTGCAATTAATAAAATTTGAAGGGTAGGGGTGGGTTTGGGTTTTGTTTTGGGTTTTTTTTTTAAATCTGAAGGGTTGGGGTGGGTTTCGGGCAAACCGTGGGTTTCGTCCCAAACCGTGGGAAAAAGAAAGAAAGAAAGAAATTTCCCATGGCAGGCTGATAACGAAGGCCAAACCAAAAGGTTCGACCGAATCACAACTCTAGTGTCAATCATCAAGGCTTCTGTGAATGAAAATTAATACCCTCTCTGCTAGCTGTGAGATACCAGCAGTTGCAGACTTCCAAAACACATCCAAGTTTCTGTAAATGGTGTAAGATTGTCCACATATGTAAGTGCAAGAACGCTGTATAAAGATGAAATTCTATAGGGACATCACTACATCCAGGAATTATATAAAACTCCTCTTTGGTTTGATTAAGATTTAAAAAATCTTTGAAAGATTAACCATTCAGAATTTTTTCTCTGTCCACTCCAATTTTACCTCCCCCTTCAGTTCAGTACAGGAGGAAGGGGATGGGATTGGGGGAGAACAGAAAAATACTTCATTTAGGCTGTTTGCAAGGGGAGGGGCTGGAACAGGAGCAGATAGACTGAAGACAGGCAGGCACCGTGCAGCTTTGTTCAAAAGATTAAGAGGTGTGAAAGCTTTCAGGAATGTTGATTCTGTGGCAGATTATAAATATGCAGCATCAAGCTAATTAGATAGTTTCACCTGTGGTCATACAATTGCGAGAGGCTAGGTCCAGTGATTATAATCTTGAAAAATGTTGCACTTTTTCTTTTATGTTGGAAGTGGTCAGCAAGAGCCAGCAAATAATAGTATCCTGTGTGACTGGGTTTATGTTTAATTTCAATATTTATTCATGTGATAGTACTTTTATGTTCCATTATGATATGCTGTTGTTGCAATTGGTGGTCCACGGACCCGTTCTTGTGGCCACTTTTACCTCCAGCCCGGGCCCGATGTCTGGTCCTCCTCAGAATGCGGCTGGAAGCCATGCCTCTCCAGCTGGCCTCTCCTCTATGTGGCAGGACACCACCGACACCTCAGGGCCCTGCCTTCTTAGGGCGCACTCACGCCAACTGCACTCAAGTTAAAGGGCCAGTGGTGGGAACTTTGCGAAGGTGCCTCCTGATGACATCTTCATTCCAGCCCTAAAAAGGGCAGAGTCCAAGACCTTTCCAGTGCCTCAGCAACAGGTTGACTCCTCTTGGAGAAGTGCTTTGCCTGCATTCCTGGTTCCTGCTTCCTGGCTTCTGCTGTGTATTGTTCCTATGTTCCTGTGTCCTCTTCTTGGTTCCTTGGCAGTCTGGTCATCTCTTGAGTTTGTGTCCTTGTGGTCTGCCTTTCCTTTGTCTGTCTTCAGCATCTCTTCTTGGCTGGTGGTTCCTCGTCTCTTCGGATTGGACTTCTGGCTTGACCTCAGATTGGACCTCAATGCTGCTTGACCTACGTCTGCCCCTGACCACCGCCTGCTTCCGCTTTTGACCGAAATCTGCCTGCCCTGACCACTGCCTGAACCATGACTCTGTTGACTGCTGCCTGTCCTGACCACTGATTGCCCTGACACCACTTTCTTCTCTGTGCTGGCCTTCAACGACTTCATCCAGATGGATCTTCACCTTCAAAGAGGCTTGCACCTAAGGGGAACGTGAGCTGGTATTGTCGAAGCTCCAGTTATGTTTCTGCTTCTTCCAGCTCTACCTGCCATCGAGGGGGACCTGTGGGGCTTCTCCCCACAGGTAGCGCCAACTCCCCCTCAGCCTAAGGTTCCACATCTGGAACAACTGCAAATGTGAAATTGGGTATTGAGGTTCTGGGAGTTTTATGGACAATCTTGATTAAAGTTTTGAAATGGTGTAGGGAGGGTAAACTCATTCCATTTTACTTTGAGGTAATCAGGAGATGAGTATTAAAATGAATGCACATGATGGGGAACTTGGGGGAAATGTGGGAGTAACTAATGGGAGAAACAAGGAAGGGGTTGGGAAATATGGACAATGTGTGGGTGAGTTTGAATGATTGCAGGGTGAATGTGGGATATGAATGGAATGCCATCAGATGTACTATTATAGTGCAAACAGTGTGGCTGTAGTACACAGTATTATATGTAATATGCTATTAGAATTGGTTTTATTCTCTGACAAATGTATGTAATGGGGCTCAGTGGTATGTTAGTCACCTGGGCTTGTTGGCACTGACTATATCTATTCAGTTAACTTGGAACTGTAATACTATAATTCTTCATGAGTACTACAATGACTAATTTGACATGTAGGTCCTAGAATGTGAATGGTATGCATTCTACAATAGACAAAAAATATTGGCCTATTTGAAGAAATAAAAATACTAATTGCATTTCTATGAGACATACTTAGATGCTGAACATGAAAAATTAAGATCTGACTGGGCTGGAAATTGTGTGTACTCTTCCTATTCCAAGAGAAAGAGAGGAGTTGAATCTTCATACATAAAAGCTTTGCTTTGATGATTGAAAAAAATACTCAGAGACCTACAGGGATGTTTCATTTTGGTAATGGGTCAAGTGAAAGGAGTGAAAATATTGTTGGAAAATGTGTATGCGCCAAATAAATATGATCATAGACTCTTCTCCCAAATTGTTATCCAGATGACTCAATTTACAGATTATTAAGCTGTATTAGCAGGAGATTTTGACATAATCATAGATACTCTCCCCTCATTTAATAGGCAAATAAGTGATAAAAAAGATGCAGATTTCCTAATGAAGGAATTGGATCTCTTAGATATATGGAGGTTACTGCATCCAGAGGTTCCAGATTACACCGTTCATTCAAGGATGCATTTCTAAAATAGAATAGATTGGTGCAGTTTTTCAAAGGTACGTGCGCGGCCTACATTTCTGCACGCTACCCAGCGCGCACAAATGTACGCCAGATTTTTTAAGATGCACGCACAGCCGCGCACATGTTATAAAATCAGGGGTTGGTGCGCACAAGGGGGTGCACACTAGTGTAACTTGTGCATGCCGAGCCCTTGGGGAGACCAGCCGGTTTTCCCCATTCCCTCCCCCATCTTCCCCTCCCTTCACCTACCTGTCCCACCCCCCAGCCCGAAAAAATAAATCCCTCGTACCTTTATTTCACAAGTTACGCCTGCCAGCCGACTGCCGGTGCGTGATCCTCCGGCCAGGCGGCTGTGGAGAGGCCTCTGGCCATGCCCCCACCCCGCCCCAGACTGCCCTGCCCACGACCTGCCCCCGGACCACCCTTTTTTTTCAAGCCCCGGGACTTATATGCGCTGCTGGGCCTTTTGAAAATAGGCCCGGCGCCCATAACCCCCTACGCGCGTAAATTCTGGATTTATGCATGTAGGGCTTTTAAAATCTGCCCCATTATGATTTGATATCTCATAGTTTACATGATAAAACCCAATTTCTGATAATAGCCAGATAATGTCAATCTGTATATATATATATATATATATAGAGAGAGAGAGAGAGAGAGATTTATTTATTTATTTATTTATTTATTTATTTATTTATTTATTTAAGGATTTATATATACCGAAATACGTTGGGAACATCATCTCGGTTTACATTTAACTAAATATAGCAAGAAGCTTTACAGAGAACACAAATCAAAAGTATCAACAGGAAACAAGTTAAAGAGATGGTTAACTTGGTATGAATGCAAATATTTACAAGTATTACAAGAAATTTACAAGAAATCTATGAATTTAGGGGGGGAGAGGTGCACTGAGGAAGTTTAAGTGTAAGAGTGTTTAAAGAGCCAAGTCTTTAGGTTTTGTTTAAATCTTTTTGGGCAAGGCTCCTGGCGGAGGGAGGGAGGCATCTTGTTCCAAAGGGTGGGACCAGCTATAGAGAGGGCACGTTCTTTGGTAGACTTAAGCTTTGCAATTTTAGTATGTAGTGCGGCACAGTGTTGCGATCTGATAGGTCTGTTAGAGGTACAGAATCATAGATGTTCTTTGAACCAGGTCATGTCTTGGTTGTAGATAGTTTTGTGCATAATAGTTAGGGATTTGTATAAGATCCGGGCATTGATGGGCAACCAGTGTAGGTGTTTGAGGACTGGGGTGATGTGATCACCTCGGTGGGCATTGGTGAGGATACGTGCCGCCGAGTTTTGGAGTATCTGAAGTGGCCATAGGGTGTATTTAGGGAGGCCAAGGAGCATAGCATTGCAATAATCAAGCTTGGATAGGATGGTGGCTTGGAGGACTATACGGAAATCATTTATGTGAAGCAGGGGTTTCAGTTTTTTTAGGGTGTGGAGCTTGAAGAATCCGTCTTTTAGGGTAGAATTGATGAATTTTTTTAAGTTATGGTGTTTATCGAGGATAACGCCAAGGCTGCGAACATGATGGGCGAAGGAGATGGTGGGGTGGGGTGGGATGGGAGTGGGGCTGGTGGAATTGTGTGTGGGTGAGATGTATAAGAGCTCTGTTTTGGCTGTGTTGAGAGCGAGGTAGTTGTCAGCGAGGAGGGAGTTGATGGTTGTGAGTGCACCTTCCCATGTTTTCAGGGCTTCGGGAAGAGTGTGGGTTATGGGTATGAGTACCTGAATATCATCAGCATATATGAACTGTGGAAGGTGAAGTCTGGATAGGAGGTATATATTGAAGAGGGTGGAGGAAAGTGAAGAGCCGTGGGGAACACCTTGCACCAAGTTGATGGGTTTAGATTCACATTGTCCGCTTTTTACACGGTATTGTCTGTTGGTGAGGTATGATTGAAACCAACATAGTGCGGAGTCGGAGATTCCAATTTCTTTAAGGCGCTCAATTAAGATGTTATGGTTGACAGCATCAAAGGCTGAGGATATGTCCAGGAGGGCCAGAATATTTGATTGGCCTTTATCAAGGGCCTTCAGGATATGGTCGGAAAGGGAGATGAGGAGGGTTTCAGTGCTGTGGTGTCAGCGAAAACCGAATTGGGATGGGAAGAGGATGTGGTGGTCATCTAAGTAGCTTGTTAGTTGCATATTGATAATTTTTTCTAGGATTTTGGATAGGAAGGGTAGGTTGGAGATGGGACAGTAACTGGCTGGGTCTGCTGGGTCAAGCGTGGGTTTTTTTTAGGATAGGTTTGATTATAGCTTGTTTAAGTAGGTTAGGTACAATGCTGGATGAGATAGAGCTGTTGATGATGTCGGCAATAGGTTTGGAGGTAGTATTGGGGATGGTGAGAACGGTTTTGGTAGGGATAGTATCTGAGGGATGTATTGCAGGTTTGATTTTCTTGAGAATGGATTCTATCGCAATGTGTGTAGTGGTTTTGAATGAATTGAGTGCTGTGGGGGAATTGATAGCCTGGGAAGGTGTGGGAGTAGATGTGGTAGAGCGGAAAGAGTGTGAGGGGGCAGAGGTGTTTGTGGTGGAGTGAATGGTAGGTGTGGGGGACGGAGGGAAACGTGCCATGATGGTTTGAATTTTCTTGTGAAAATATAGGGCAAGCTCTTCACATTTGGTGTTATGATCAGATTCAGGGAGGGGGGTAGGGATGGTTTTAGTGAGGGAGGCAACAAATTCAAAAAGAGCCCGAGCATTGAATTTATGCTGGTGGATTTTTTGGGCATGAAAGTCCCTTTTTGATTTGTCTATGGCTACCTTATAGGAGTGGAGGTAGGAACGGAAAGTGGCTCGGAGTGCCGGGGTTTGTTCTTTACACCATCATTTTTCCAGTTTCCTCAAATGGTGTTTCATGGTTTCAAGAGTGGGTGTGTACCAGGGTTTCTTATGGGTGTTTGCAGGGTTGACCTCTCGGGATTGTTTAGGGCAGAGGGAGTTGGCCACAGTGTTGGTGAGCTGATGCCAGGATGAGAGAGCGGATTCGGCATCAATGAGATCAAGGTTGGCAAGGGCATCGGTGAGGGCTGCTATTAGGTCATCTGACTTGCATGATTTCCGGAAATGGATGGTTTCTTTTGGGAGGGTGGGTGCAGGAATGTTGTTAAAGGAGCATGCAGTTTCAATTCGGAAATGGTCAGACCAGGGAATAGGTTGGCATGTGGGGGTGTCTGATTGGATAAGTGTATTGGTAAAGATGAGGTTGAGGATGTGGCCTGTCTTGTGGGTGGGGTTGTTGATTATCTGTTTGAAGCCTATCACATCCAGAGACGTGAGCAGAGATTCACATGATGCTGAGAGGGGAGTTTTATCAACATGGAGATTAAGATCCCTGAGGATAATGGCAGGGGACTGAACTCTATTTCAGGACTCAGAATTCAAGGATTATATTCTAAAAAGATGGCAAGCATATGAATTATCAAATTTTACACAGATTTAGATCCTAGAGTATTTTGGAAAAGTGCTAAAATCATGTTTCACATAGATGTAATATCTTACATGACACAAAAAAGGAAAGTGTGTGATAGAGAGGTATACAATGCAACTCAAGCAAAACTGGAATATTTAGAAATTCGATCCACAGAGACTAAAGCAAGTAGACAATTGCAAAATATTATTAAATGGTTATTTCAAGACGGTACTAATAAATCTGGGAAAATGCTGGCTAGATTAGTCAAAAGTAGATCTGAAAGGAAACCTATTTTTGGTATGAGAGGTTTGCAGAGCAGTATCTATAATGAAAAAAAATTCAGAAAATATTCAGAGCTTTCTCACATAGATGTAATATCTTACATGACACAAAAAAGGAAAGTGTGTGATAGAGAGGTATACAATGCAACTCAAGCAAAACTGGAATATTTAGAAATTCGATCCACAGAAACTAAAGCAAGTAGACAATTGCAAAATATTATTAAATGGTTATTTCAAGATGGTACTAATAAATCTGGGAAAATGCTGGCTAGATTAGTCAAAAGTAGATCTGAAAGGAAACCTATTCTTGGTATGAGAGGTTTGCAGAGCGGTATCTATAATGAAAAAAAATTCAGAAAATATTCAGAGCTTTCTCACAGGACAAGCAGGATGGTAGTCCTCATATATGGGTGACATCACAGGATGGAGCCCTGTACGGAAAATTTTTCTGTCAAAGTTTCTACAAAGCTTTGACTGACACTGGCACACTGAGTGCACTGAGCATGCTCAGCCTGCATTTATCCCTGTGACCACAGGTGTCTCCCTCAGTCTTCTTTTTTCCACTCTGCAGTAAGCATAGTGGTTAGAAGCTCTGTGAGAAATTCTAACTTTTTTTCCTCACGGAAACACAAACTTTTACTTCACAAACACTTTTTCCCTGCACGGGTCTCCCTTCGCATACATTTATTCGACACTCGGTGAGTACTATGCCCTGTTTTTCGGTCGGTTCCTGTCACCTCCCTGGCCTGCCAACTGACTGCAGCCTTCCCTCTCCCTATGTTTTCAGTTAGCCAAACATAGACTGCGAGTGTCCCTCTGTGACACTCTGCCTGGTTATTAGTGCTAGTGGGACAGGGCCCCTTCGATTTCCTCGGTACCCTCGCGTAGTCAATGCCCCCATCTCTACCATCGGTACCCCCTTTTAGACCATCCTGGATTCTTCAATGCCATCAGTACCCCTCCCCCCCCACGGTACACTGATGCATTCGGTCCCTGCATCGTTTCTATCAGTGCCATCCATGATTTTCATCCATGGCACTGATATTCCTTGGGTTTCATTGGTGCCATCATCGCCCGGATGCATGCCATTGATGCACACCTTTGTGTCGTCAGTGCCATCCATGCACGGGTCGATGCCATCGTCGCCCAGGGCACTTCCATCGATGCCAGGGTAATTTCCATCGATGCCATCGTTTATTTTCTTTGATGCCATCGATACCCAGGACATTTCCATTGATGGCATTGTCCATGGCATCGATGCCCAGGTCAATTCCATTGATGGCATCCATGCCAGGGTCGATGGCATCGATGTCAGGGTCGATTCCGTCAGTGGCATCAATGCTAGGATCAATTCCGTCGGTGGCATCGATGCCCAAGTCGATGGCATCGATGCCCAGGTCAGTGGCATCAATGCCAGGGTCAATTCCATCGATGGCATCAATGCCAATGTCGATTCTACCGTGGCATCGATGCCAATGTCGATTCCATCGATGGCATCCATGCCAACATCAATTCCATTGGTGCCCATGTCAGTGCCATCGATGCCATCAATGCCATTGGTGCCCAAGTCGATCCAATCGAAACTGTAGATGCCCGTGGCCAGGCAGTTGATGTCCATGGCCATGCCACTGATGCTGTCGGCACCTGCCTCCATACATCGATGCTGTTGATGCCCACGTCATTTCCATCAGTGTCTTTGACTTTTCTATCAATGCGGTCATCGACTCCAATTGATGCGGTATCATTTTTCCGATGCCAATGATGTTTTTTCGATTATTTGATGCCACATCATTTCCATAGATACCTACACCAATGCCGTCAGTGCTTCCGTCACTGTTATCGTTGCTCTGCCCAGGTCATTGACATTTTTTTATATATATTTTTGATGATACCCTCGAGGCCACTTCAGCCACCATTGACACCATCAATACTGACATAGCACCTCCACGTAATGCCCTCGCCTAAACACAGTGCTCCATGCTTTGGGTTCTTATTAAAGTTCCATATTAGCCTATGACACTACCTAGTGCCAGGAGCAGTGCAGGCATGGTGACAGTCCATCATCATTCGCCATCCAAGACAGCGAGGGCATCCACCTCAGCACTGGGGAAAGACCGGGCCAAGCACCATGGCACTCATTGTCACCGACACGGTGACCGTCCGCCACCGATGCCATCCAGCACATCGGTGCTATCCTTCTCGGTGCTGGAGACTGCCTGGGCTGAGCAACATCACCACTGCCATTGCCACTGTTCCACACAGTGCTGGCAGTCCTTGGTGCTCCAGAAACACCAGAACAAGTTCCAAAGTATTCTGCACTGGCATCACGAGACATCAAGCCGCTGCGACGAGGGCTGGGTTCGTGAGCCAAAAATGGCTCCCCTGTTCCCAAGGCATGCCCCACCGACATCAGTGTGGGATTGTGGCCCTCCATAAATTACTGTGGTAGCACCAGCCATGCCCAGCCTGTCTCTTCTATACCTGCGCTACCATACCAGGTTTCAGAGTTGAGACGGATGTCTACGTCCGACAGGCTACCCCTCAATGACTCCTGAAATCCACGGAGCCAGCAATCTTCACCAGCTCATCCTTCGGCGATCCATGTCGGATGGTAAGTACTCTAATCCCGCTTCTGCGGCATTCCCATTGAGATGTGTTCTCTAATTCGGGCCACATGGTTCAAAAAATTCTAGGTCATCTACCTCCCAAGAACCATATTAGTGTCACATATCGCTATTGCCAGCTATGTCAGCCACAATACCAAGTGAACCTCTCTATCATTTCTTTGGGATTGCATCAGGACATCTTCCTGTTTTCAGCAACGGGACTCTGTACCGATTAATACTCTGGCTTCTGGTTCCTAATTCAGAACCAAAGTTCCAGATGCATTCGCTGATCTGCTAAACATGAGATCCAGCAAATACTACCTCAGGTGCAAGTCCACCTCGAAGCCTGACGACAGGTCTCGATGTTTCCTTGTACAGCACACAGAAATGCGAGTAAGACTTTACCGCTCACGCTCCCGTGGGAGGTTACATGATATCCAGATTACATCAGCCCCTCCAGGTCTCCCAACTTGCCGGATATCAGAGCGGCCACCCCACTTTGTACCAAGGTTCACGGTACACTCCCCAGATGCTACAAAGTGCAGGAGGGAGGGGGGTTGGGGAGTTTTAATTACACTATTCTTTCTTTCAACAGAAAGTAATTACTCTCTGCCCATCCTGGCCCTCAGAAATACCAACTTTCTTCAGAAGGCACAGGTAAAATGGTATCTCTAGTCACCATGCTTCCATATCGTAGTAAGTACATTACCTCTAATCTTTCTATGTGCTTCATGGTGAGTCAACAATATTACAATCCCAAGCTCTGTTGGTTGCACCAGCTTCCGCAACTGGGGTATTTCATTGAATCACTAATGGTGACTGCTGTTTCTCTATGGAGTGCAACATTATTCATGCTTTTCCTTGCATGGACAGCTGCATTAACCACAGTCAGTCCATGCAAGGAGCTCTAAATTCTTTATGACTCACTATAAATTTACTACCTGGGATTACTGTCACTGCCATAAATCCCTTATACAACACTTCTGGACACCACAGTCACAATGACCTTCCTGTCCACAAACCGCGCAGACATTCTAATAAATTCTACATGTCCCTGCATGCATATTCCATAACCTCAGCCCCTCAATTCTTCATTGTCGGGCCAGGGGTTTTTTTCACTATGCACTTTCCTCATAGATCCAAAACTGCTATGGGTTAGATTCAGTGAAATTCCATTATCAGTGGGTCTAAGCTGTTCAACCACTTTCGTCCCTCATCCATATTGCAGATCTAGAACCAAAACCTAGTCTGATCCTGCTCATGCTCGCATTTACTCAGGGTTGTAAAGTTTGACCTAAAATCTTCTCAACCAAATATGGGTCTATTCCACTCCAGGCATAGTTTCACATGAACTTCCTGGAGCTTGTAGCCATGAGTTATACCCTTATGCCTTCCAATACTGCCTCTGCAACAAATCTTTGTGCATACAGACAGACAGCATAGGGACAATGTGCTTTCCAACACACAAGCACACACAACCTCTTAGCTGCTCTGCAAGGAAGCTGCGCAGCTCTACCCTTGGCCCTTGCTCACTCCATGCATCCTCGGGCCACTTATCTAAGAGATTTACCGAACACACTAGCAGACCTTCTCCATATAGGTTTCCATCCTCTCGAATGGTCTCAGACTACATGTGTAGCGAGAAAAATCTTCTAGCGCTGAGGTCAACCGAACTTGCCCTCTGCGTCCGAATCGAACCATACGGTGCACAGATTCTACTCCCTACACATGTTTCCAATGCATTCCCATAGATGCCTTTCTTCCATCACGGGCCTCTTAAATGTGTTTCTTCTGCTGCCTCCCATAGCCAGCACTCTTCTAATGCTGAACTGGGACAGGGTTCACTGTTCCTCAGACCCACATCCTGGCCGAGACCAGTATGCTTCCCATACTTCTCAATCTATCACACCAGTAACCTTCCACACATAAATCCTACCATTCAAAATGACATGATTTACCACATGACGCATACAAAAGGTTATTACCCTTTTTCTTTTTTCTACACCACTCTTCTCTGGCTCCCTTGGATTCTGCTCCCCAAATATCCTCCACATAGGTACACCTCTGTTCCAATTGGTGTATCATTTAGGAGTGGGGATGCCCAATTAACGGTAAACCCCTTTTGAGTCAGCTTACCAGGGATTATCCACTGATCAAGCTGCCTCTATTTTCACTTGTCACGGAATGGAACCTATATTTCGTGCTTATAAGTCTCATACGTTCTCCGTTCGAGCCTTTCCATTCCTCTCATTTCACAGTTTGGAGTGGGAAATCCTTTCTCTCATAAACGTCACTTCTGCCAACAGGGTCAGTGAGTTACACACCTTGTTACATACTCATCCGACCCTGCGTTCCTCCGTGACTGAGTGGTTTTACATATTCAACTTCATATCCTTCTTAAGGTAGACATTGCATCTCACCTTACTCAGAATATACAATTGCCAACCTCCCAATGATTGCTAAAATCATGGAGAAGGTTGTAAACAGACAACTATCTGAATTCTTAGAAGAAAATGACATTCTTACTTCCAACCAATTCGGTTTTCGAAAATCTCTGAACACGGAATCGCTACTAGCCTCACTTTCTGATAACATCCTCATCAATCTGGAAAAAGGTCAACCTGTCCTTCTCGTCTTACTGGACCTCTCCTCAGCGTTCAACACCGTGAACCATTCCTGCCTCCTTCAGCATCTAGCAGATATTGGTATAACAGGTACAGCTCTCAACTGGTTCAATTCTTTCCTTGAAAACAGGCAATACAAGGTTAGGATTAACAACAAAGAGTCACTCCCCATCAGATCAAAGCTCGGGGTACCCCAAGGATCATCCCTTTCACCTACACTATTCAATATTTATCTCCTCCCACTCTGCCATCTACTAGCTAACCTCAAGCTAACACACTTCCTATACGCGGATGACATTCAGATCCTCATCCCGATAGTGGAATCCCTCCACAAAACGTGGTCTTACTGGAACAGCTGCCTTTCAGCAATCAAAAACTTGCTAACAAGCCTCAACCTCGTGTTAAATACCAGCAAAACTGAAATCCTCATAATAGCTCCAGATAATTGCACTCTGCTCAACCCCCCTAGTTCCTCACAACCCTCCTTCACATCAATTGACCACACGCCGCAAGTAAGAGATCTTGGGGTGCTTCTAGACAACCAACTCAACTTCACCAAGTTCATAAATAATACTACCAAAGACTGCTTCTTCAAATTGCAAGTCTTAAAAAAATTAAAACCTCTTCTACATTTCCGAGACTTCCACCTGGTACTTCAATCTATCATCCTCCCTAAACTGGACTATTGCAACTCACTCCTCCTGGGTCTACCCACCAGCACCATCAAACCACTTCAGATGGTACAGAATGCGATGGCCAGAATCCTCACTAACACCAAAAAACGGGACCACATTACCCCTATCCTCCAAAATCTTCACTGGCTGCCGATAAAATTTAGGATACAATTTAAATCCCTCATGATGATTCACAAGGCTCTGCACAACATCTCCCCCCTCAACCTATCCTTCCAACTACAGCAACACATTTTCAAGAGACCAATCAGAAGTGCATACCAGAACATGCTTCACACCCAACCGGCGAAAACCTCACTGAGGAAACGAGCTCTGTCTACTGCAGGTCCCCCTCTTTGGAACCTGCTCCCACCGGACCTCCGCCAAGAACCGTGCTTTCTGACATTCAAAAAGAAGCTAAAGACTTGGCTATTCACCCAAGCTTTCCCTGAGAGCTAAAACCGGTTGAAGCGATAGACGATATACTTACCTCTGTATTTATGTTTCCGAGTTTGGCACCCAGTTACATTTAATGGAGTTTACGAATGTCTCCCTAAAGGTTTTCCTGTCCTCCTGTGTTAATGTATTCCGCCCCTGAGGCGACTGTTTTAATGTTTCCCGTCCCTGAGGCGACTGTTCAGTTCCTTGTAAACTGGTGCGATATGTATGCTATACAGGAACATCAGTATATAAAAATTAAAAATAAATAAATAAATAAATATACTCTGCCCATTTTTCCCAACACCTCTCTCTCACCAAAGCAAGAGGGTGTTTCTACTCCTTGGACAGTAATAGTGCACTTGCATTCTATCTAGATCGCACTACACTCCATAGGAATTCCACCTAACTCTTTCCTTCTGTGGCAAGAGCCAAGCTGCAAGTTTCAGTGGGCAAACAGACCTATTCCTCCTAATTGACAGTCTATATCTCTTTTTCCTACCAACAAGCAGGCATTTCACTACAACACTGTGTGTGACCACACTCTGTTGCGTCCGTCCCAGCCTCCATAGCTTAACTTCAGCCACTGCTGCTTGTACATATTTATCTGCCTGCAACCTGGAGCTCTCTCCATACCCTCACAGCCATTATTGCTTAGATACGACTTGCCGGCATGCTCCATGTTTGGCCAGTCCATCTACTCGTATTCCTTTCGGGTTAACTACCCAACATCCTTCCACCAACCCGTTAAGGCTTTCAGGATGCCCTCCGTTCCAAATTCCACCCCCGTCATTGCGCCTTTTGCGCATCTTGGGTACATTTGGTGCACTCTCGGGCATCCTCAGCTCGGTACTCACCCATATGTGAGGACTACCATTCTGCTTGTCCTGTGAGAAAGCAAATGTTGCTTACCTGTAACAGGTGTTCTCAGAGGATAGCAAGATGTTAGTCCTCACAAAACCCACTCGCCACCCCGTGGAGTTGGGTCTGTATACATTTTTACTTTTATTTTAGTTTCACTTGCGCTTTTAGCTATAAGACGAGACTGAGTGAGACACCTGTGGTCACAGGGATAATTGCAGGCTGAGCATGCTCAGTGCACTCAGTGTGCCATTGTCAGTCAAAGCTTTGTAGAAACTTTGACAGAAAAGTTTTCTGTACAGGGCTCCATCCTGTGATGTCACCCATATGTGAGGACTAACATCCTGCTGTCCTGTGAGAACACCTGTTACAGGTAAGCAACATTTGCTTTATCTACACCTATACACAAGATTTGAACGGTTTAAAGAAATAAGAGACAGGTCCTTTAAAGGTTTGAATATACCTTGTTTATCTATGAAAAACATTAAATGTCTTAACAATCTAATAACATACTTCAAAATTGGAAGGGTTATAATGTCCTTACCAAATTACAAAACACCAGGACCAGATGGATTTGGAAGATAATTTTATAGGCATCTGAAGCAACAACTGACACACCATTTAGTTGCTGTTTTTCATTTATTGGAAGAGCTAAACTTCATTAGGTAATTTTTTCTGGCTGAATTCAACTGTGGAGACCTGACTTTGAAGGGGGATAACTTTTATTAATGTTTTGTTCTTTTAATTTTTGAAAAAGGGATTTTTTTGCATTGCTTTTTTTTGTTTCTTAGGCATTTTTCTACTTAGTTTTAGAAAGGAAGAGTAGAGGGGAAGGGGTTGCCTTGCTCTAGTGTATTTTTCTTTTTGCCTTTGGATTTAGTTGTTCAAAGGAACAACCTTTTCTTTGAAGGTTGGGAATTGAAAGGAGCTCATTGCCTATGTTAATTGGATCGGGATCTGAGCTCTGCATATAAGTCACCCCAGCTAAGAGCTAATCTGCTTTTATTGGAGGAGCTAAACTGCAACAAGTATTTTTTTTTTTCCTGGCTGAATTCAACTGCGGAGACCTTACTTTGAAGGGGGATAATTTTTATTAATAACTTTTTGTTCTTTATATTTTTGAAAAAGGGATTTTTTGCATTGCTTTTTTTGTTTCTTAGGCATTTTTTATACTTAGTTTTAGACAAGAAGAGTAGAAGAAAGGAGCACCCTTCCCCCACCCCAACTTACACCAACCACCTACCTTCATTTCTAACTTTATAGATTAACCCACTAGTTAGGGGGGTGGACATTAGTTGGCAGAGTATCACAAGGAAGTAATTTAGATTAATGTAATTACTGTGGAATCAAGTAAAATTTCAGGAGATTAATTAGTAATACCATAGTAGATATTTCAGGTAATTAATTTTCAGTTTAAAAGAGAAAAATATTGGTTGGTACCAGTAAAAGGAGTGAAAGCAAGTGAATTAGCTCATTCTATGTTTTCTGCAAATAGAACAAATTAAGTACATTTCTTGTGAGTTGATTGGTAGCATCATATTAGATCTTGTAGGAGCACTTGTGTTCCACGCCCGCGGTCGTCCGTGGGCGTGCCCCCCTACCTGACCGCGACAGCGACCCACTGTGGCAGCATCGGGAGAAGAGCTGTGATCTGGTGCCTGTTGTTCCCGCGTGTCGGCACGGGCCCCCGGGGTGACCGCCGGGCTGGGAGCCATCCCTGCTCCTCCCGTGCGGCATCAGGCAGCTTCTCCCCGCGGCCGGAATCCAAAATGGCCGCCACCATCTTAGGCACGAGGCCGTGCCTCCTCACCAGATTTAAAGGGTCCTGATCCCTTTAACTACTTTCAGCTGTCTCCAATGAGCCAGAGCAGAGGAAGTATAAAAGGAGGCTTCCTCTACTCATTCCTTGACTTGGCAACGTTCCACGTAGTCAGATCTTCTTGCTTCGGTTAGTTCTTGTACTTTGGATCCTTGCTCCTTGGTTCCTGTCTCGTCTCAGTGATTCTTGGTTCCTGACTTCGGATTGGCAAGCTCTTGGTATGAGGTATGCAGCTGTTCTGGGGGCAGGGGGCTTATTTAGATCAGTTGGAGGTCAGATTTGCACTTTATTGTGGTCTTGACAGGATGTTCTCTTAGTGGGTTGTGTGAGGTGTTGGAGTTTTTGGTTGTTTTATTGGTTGTTTTACAGTGTCATGGGGTTCACTGTTGGCGGGAAGGCTTTCTGAAATAGCCAGGTTTTTAGTGATTTCTTGAAGATCTGTTTCGAGGGTTCCATTCTGAGTTTTGAAGGTAGTTTGTTCCACAATGCGGGGCCAGCTATTGAGATTGCACGTTCTCGTGCTGAGGTGAGGTGGGCCTGTTTGTTGGGGGAGATGGTAAGTAGACCTATGTTTTTGGATCGTAGGTTTCTTTGTGAGTTGTGTGGGTGGAGGGTGTCTTTAAGCCAGTCTGTCTTTTCATTGTAGATGGATTTATGCATGAGGGTTAGGGCTTTGTATTGAATTCTGTAGGTTATGGGGAGCCAGTGGAGGTGTTTTAGTATGGGGGTGATGTGTGTTGAGTGTTTGCTGTTTGTGAGGGATCTGGCTGCTGCATTTTGCAGTAGTTGGAGAGGCTTGATAGTGGAGGTTGGGAGTCCTAGGAGTACTAACAACATTATAACTTCAGCCTTGTACTTGTTTTCCTAGACAAAAAGATGCTGTAAGTTAGATAAAACATGCTGAACTACAAGGTTATTGTACATTTTTTAACAGATATGAGGCTAGTTGACATTCCATATAAGATCAGAACATTTTCAAACAGAGACAAATGCCAGTTAACATTCCATCTAATTATGAGCCATAGATAACCTCATTTACATATGACACAAGGATAATTTGCATGGAAGCTGAGACCAAATTACCATATTTAGATTATTTGTTTATAATAGAAAACCAATTATAGAAATGTTGGCAGTTAAATAAACTAGTTTAGGGGGTGGATGAAACAAGTGTAGAAATCATATGTATAGTCTTGCTATCAATAAAATCACCTGAGAAAGAGTGTTATATCAGTGATTTGCATAGCATGTGACCTCTCTCTCCAAGGTATACCTTATGTTATATTATTTTGTAGAACTTTAATAAAAGCTTGTTTTCTCCAAAGCTGTTCGCTTTAAGCATTCTTATTTCAGTAAATCACAACAGTATGTTAACGTGTTATATCGAAGAGGTCAACCGACATTTGCGGGTGACTCATTTTCGCATGGAAACTTTGCGCTCAGTGATAATGGCAATGCAGCCAGGGGAATGTCTGACTTCCTTGGATCTGTCTGAGGCATACCTCCATATTCCTATCCAATTGGAGCACCAATGTTTTCTGCATTTTGCGGTGTTGGGGGCCATTATCAGTTTCGGGTGCTGCCCTTTGGCATAGCCACCACTCCCAGAACTTTTTACAAGATAATGGTGGTGGTGGTGGCAGAATAGAGAAAGGATGGGATCCTAGAACACCCGTATTTAGATGATCGGTTGATTCGGGCCAAATCTCTGGAAGAGAGCCATCTGGTGACTAGCAAAGTGATCTCCTGTTGCAAGAGATTGGATGAGTAGTGAACCTAGCCAACAGCAGTCTTCAGCTATCTCAGTCATTGGAATATCTAAGTGTGCAATTTGATATGAAGCAGGGCAAAGTTTTTCTGCCAGAAGATCGTATTCAAAAGTTGATGTCTCAGGTGCGTCTCTTGGTGAACATTTCATGCCCGACAGTGTGGTGATATCTACAGGTTCTCTGGTTGATGGCAGCAACCCTGGAAGTGGTGCCATGGGCAATGGCACATAATTGTCTACTTCAGCGCTCCCTGCTGTCTCGTTGGAACCCACAGTCTCAGGACTATTCGATTCAGATCCACCTGCCGATGGAAGTCTGCTTTCACCTCTAGTGGTGGTTGCAAGTGGATCACATGAAAAAGGGAGTTTCCCTGACATCACTGAACTGGTTAGTACTCACAACAGATATGAACCTTTAAAGTTGGGGAGCTCACTGTCAGGAACTAATGGCGCAAGGGCACTGTAATACAGAGGAGTCTCTCTGGAAGCCCGGGTAGTTTGGCTGGCGTGCTTACAGTTCAGCAGCAGGCTGCAGGGTTGAGTGGTCCGAATAATGTCAGACAATGCAATGACAGTGGCTTACATCAGTAAGTAGGAGGAACCAAGAGTTAGCAGGTATCACAGGAGATAGACTAACTAGTGAAATGGGTGGAAAGGCATCTTCAGGTGATTTCGGCATCACACATTGCAGGAAAAGACAATGTAAGAGCAGACTTTCTCGGCATGGAGAGTCTGGACCAAAGAGAATGGGTATTGTCAGACGAGGCATTCCAGTTAATAGTGGACCGCTGGGGCCTTCCATTCATAGACCTGCTGGCGACTTCTCAGAATGCGAAAGTTCCTCGAATCTTCAGTCACAGGAGAGATTCGAAGTCCTTGGATATAGAAGCTCTCATGCAGGTCTGGCCGGAAGACAAGCTGCCTTATGCCTTTCCCTCGAGGCCCATGTTGGGCAGAACAGTTTGAAGGACCGAAGGGCATAGGGGGATGGTGTTCCTGGTGGCACCATATTGGCCCAGAAGACCATGGTATGCAAATCTCCTTCATCTTCTGCCACACATGAATCTTTTGCAGCAGGGGCCTGTCCTTCACAAATATCCAATTCAGTTTTGTCTTACGGTATGGCCCTTGAGAGAGCTTGCTTCTTGAAGCATGGATATTCTTCTGCGGTGATTGCCACTTTGCTTCGAGCACAAAAGTTTTCCACTTCCTTAGCCTATGTGCAGGTTTGGCAAGGGTTTGAGGCTTGGTATGAAGATCGTCTCATTTTGGAATTTCTGCAGGATGGGTAAAATAAAGAGTTGGCCCTTAATTCTTTGAAGGTACAGGTAGCAGCTCATGCCTGTTTCAGGGGCCAGGTGAATGTTGAATCCTTATTGCCTCATCCTGATGTGGCCCTTTTCTTGAGGGGAGAGAATCAACTTCATCCTCCCTTGTGTTTACTGGATCCTTTGTGGAGCCTTAATCTGGCATTGGATTTCTTAGCGGGCCCTACATTTCGACTGCTGCATAGCCTTTCCTTGCAGTTATTGACCTTGAAAACAGTGTTACTGGTGGAGATTTGTTCTGTGTGTCGAATTTCTGAACTACAGGCCTTGTCATGCTGGGAGCCGTTCCTTCAAGTGACTCCAGGAGCGGATTTTCACTTGAATTAGTCCATTTCCATGCCGTCCTTGGTTAAGGAAAGAGATGCTGAAGAATATCATCTGTTGCATCCCTTGGATGTCAAGAGACAAGTTGTGAAGTATCTAAAGGTTTCTAAACCTTTCTGAAAGATGGTTCAACTGTTTATCCTTTATGGTGGAGGAAAACAGGGTGAATCAGCTTCGCGGGCTACAATAGCTCGCTGGATTAAGGAGGTGGTCATGGCCACATACATGGCTGCTGAAAAGCCAGTGCCTAGTCAGGTTAGGGCTCATTCCTCTAGGGCTCAGGCAGGGTCATGGGCAGAAGTTAGGTTGTTGTCTCCTGTCGACATTTGCCGAGCTACAATGTGGTCCTCCTTACAATGTGGTCTGGATGTGGTCTGGATGTGCAGGCCCAGGAGGATGGAGCCTTTGCACATGCAGTTTTGATTGGACCGCGGGCAGCCTTCCACCCTATTTGGGAGTCGCTTGGGTTCATCCCACTGGTCCTGAATCCATCTATCCACATGCTAGAAAATGAGAAATTACTACTTACCTGATAATTTCTTTTTTCTTAAGGTGGATAGGTGAATTCAGCTTCCTGCCCTTGGCTGCCGAATGATTGCGTGATGCTCCTTCTGTGTGGATACATGTTCCAGGGAATTACTGGTAAGTGTTCATCCAGTCCCTAGACTAGTATGTATACGTTGTTGGTTGAGTACAGAACTGGTTGTCTGTTTTTAATCGTCTGTCCACAGTTGCTTTTGAAGAGAATACTGGCAGGCTGATGCACTGCAGAACTATATATGCTGTGATGTCAGTTTGCTCCATCTCAATCTGCTGGTAGAGGTGCATAACCCACTGGTCCTGAATCCATCTGTATGAAGAGCAGAAGATTTTTTAAATCCTTATTAATTTGAATTATTGGGTGTAATTTGATGATTCTGCTCTTTCGAAATATTTAATTTTTTGGGGGGAATAGAACATTTTTTAAATGTTGGATTTTTTATTCATCAGATGCTTTGAAATATTTTATTGATGTTTGGGAAATTTTGGATATTCTATTCATTAACTGCTTTGAAATATTTATTCTTTTTATGAATATGATTTTACTATTATGATTGATGTTTTATATTTCCTGATTTTATTATTTAATGTTTTATGAAGAATGGTAATGTTTCTGTTTTTCCATTGTTGCTCTACATATAGATCAGTGGTTCCCAACCCTGTCCTGGAGTCACCCCAGCCAGTCAGGTTTTCAGGATATCCACAATGAATATGCATGAGAGACAATCTGCATGCACTGCCTCCATAACATGCAAATTTTCTCTTATGCATATTCATTGTGGATATCCTGAAAACACAACTGAATGGGGGGACCCCAGGACAGGATTGGAAACCACTGATGTAGAGGCTGGCTTGTTGTGTGTTCCAGTTCAGTTGTTCTCAGCAATTTTCTGTTTATACTTTCTGATCTCTTTATTTTGTATTTGGTGAGGGTCTGTCTGTGTTCTGCATTTGTGACTGAGGTGAAGTATTTAGGTGAGGTATTTTGCTAGCATGTAATTTCTGTGTAGGAATGTATAGCAGCCTGGATTCCTAATAAGAATTTTATTGGTGTTATAGGACCTGGTGTAATATGTGCAGGGTTGCTTTTTCATAGATAAGATTATTAGGGTTGTTTTGGTATGGGAGGTTTACTATGTTACAATGGTATTTCTGTTTATTAATGACTTTCTGAGGGCCAAGCTGACACCCAGTACGCATTACAAAAAATTTAATTCCATAGGCGTTCCAAGTATTTTTTGCAGAGTTTTCTGGTCCGCACGTAAATATAATATGCATGTTGTAAGTGTTATTATTGTCTCAGAAGGCTATACTTTTGAATGTTCTTTTTCATGTAAAATTTGTTATAATTGTGTGTGTCTGTAAAGGGTATGGAAGTGTGTGTGTGTGAGTGTGTGTGTGTGTGCTGGGGGGGGCTGTGTGTGTGACATGTGTGCAAGGCTGTAGGGTTTGCCTAGGGTATCTAATACCCTTCCTTATCCATGAGTTCTGGGGTGGGGGTGGGGGCGAGTCAATTTTCAAAAATATAGATTGCAGGACGGAAGTGGGCTTTGGTGATGGGCCCGGGACAGACACTGAATGAACATGATCCAGGGTTTTCCTGTAAGAAAAGCAAAAATGTTAAGCATGGCAATTAAAATCTACTGTTAAAAACAGAAACATTTAGAACATTATTTAACCTTTGAGGGCCAATGACCTTGATTGTCTTAATGTGCCCACTGGCTGGTTTTGGTTGGGCATTAGTAAAATAGCATGTCCTGAAGGTCATTTGGGTCCTTTGAGCCTGATCTTGGAGATAATGGCCCTGCTGACCTAAATGCACACCCCAAAGTTTGTATCACATGGGAGAAATTTTGTTCTGAGAGACAAATTCTGCTCCTCTGAGTTCACAAAGTCCAAGTCCTCGCCATTGAGATCCCATAAAGACGTCATATTTGGTCCCTTTTCTTCCCACTTAATAGCACAAATTCCCTAGCAGTATCCTTTGAACAGAAGCCACCTGCTGTTCCTGGTTCTCCTTCTGAGGTAAAGATCCAGCTGCTATTGCTTCTTTGCCCATATTTGTCTGTGCAGCATCATATGCTTAATATAAGGCGACCTGCTGCTGTCGACTTTTTCTGCTTATACATGAAGTTCTCTGGGTAGTCTCCCAGACAGACTATACTCATTTGTAATAACTTCTTCCTTTAATTCCTGGGCCACCTCCCAAAAGTCTTGCTTTTTCCTTCTGGTGCTCCAACTCTCTTTTGAGTTGCTCAACTGCCTCATTCAACTGGACTATTGCAGGCAATATAGGATTTCAAATCTGCCCCATTTGGAGGTAACAGAATGATGAAGATTTTCCAAAAACCCCTGTTGAGAGGTAATGGTTTGATGGCGTCTTTCCATAAACCCCTATTCCCAGGAGCAATCCTGTTTTTGGGTTCTGGCTATTTTTGGCTGTACTAGGGCAGCAATTCTTCCTACTCCATCTTCTTTGTCTGCATATTTCTGTGGTCTTCTAGTTCTTTTATAGCCTAAGATCACTGAACTCACTTCCAGGTGACTTTACACTCTGATTCATCTTTCCTCAATGAGGACATCCAGCCAAGATGTGCCCAAGACCTCCACACCATAAAAACCGGGGTTGTAGTCACCCTATTCCTTTTCCCAAGCCCAGCTGCCAAGAGCAAGTCACATCTACTTGCATTGGTTCAGGGGAATTCTCAAGAATACTAGGTGAAGAGCTTGGCATAGAAGATTATGGCCATCCCAAAATACCTCTACACTCTCCTTGTCACTCTCCCAATTGTAAGTCTATACAAATACTGGTATTGGCCAGCTCCTCCAGGGATGCAGGCAGCTGTATCCAAGAGAGCTCATCTTATTATTTCTTCACGTAGACCTAAGTGAAACTGATGCCACAGGGCTTGTTCATTCTATTCATTGCCCACCTGCAGCTAACGAAATTTAATTGCATAAGAGAGAACTAAATCTCTATATTGTTTTAGCTGTAGAAGGCCCCATTCTGTGGAACATATCTGGTAAAAGTCCAAGAACATTCACTTGCACTCTTCTGAAATCATTCCCAGGTTACATTCTCATTTT
The DNA here is from genome assembly GCF_901001135.1 of Rhinatrema bivittatum. Classification (NCBI taxonomy): domain Eukaryota; kingdom Metazoa; phylum Chordata; class Amphibia; order Gymnophiona; family Rhinatrematidae; genus Rhinatrema; species Rhinatrema bivittatum. The sequence continues at coordinate 662,597,701 of NC_042615.1, forward strand.
GTTCCATGAAGGCACTAAGCCACTTAAGGGTATCTCCTGTAAATAAGGTCACTACCCAATGCATCCTCGTGATTCATTCCTGGAAACATTCTGGGTATAACTTGAAGTGTAGGTCATATTCTTGAAGAACCCCTCGGTAACTTCCTCTGCTTCCATTGAAGTATTTTGGTGGTAGTGTACTGGGGATGGATACGTTCTCTGAACCGTGTCCTCAAGCTAAAGACATCTCTGGGCAAGGTTTTCAATTGCTTGTGCCTGAGCTTGGTATCTCTCCTACTGCTGTGCCTGCAGAAGCTGATTAAGTTGCAGTAGACTTAATTTTGCTCCTGTGTAACCAGTATGGGAGGTTGTATACAGACACACAGTTCATGAAAACAGCCTTATCTGTATTTGCTGGCTTGGTGCCGTTTTCTGGGGAAGGAATAATATGTACTTTGTCTTCCTGGTAAAGTGCAAAATCAGGATTCAGGACTGAATTGCAGCCTGGTTTGTAACATAAGCTTGAATGATCACAAATTTTAGGGCATGGCACCTTGCTAGTATAAAGAGTTGTAACCAAATTGTTGCTTGCTTCTAGCACTTGGTGCTCTCCCTTCCTTTTCCCTAAAGAAACAAAATTTAAAAAATCCTAACTCAGTTTTTATTATTATTATTATTATTATTATTATTATTATTTATTTATGAAATTTTACAAATTAGACAAATTTTTCCACTTTGTCAAGAAAGGTCATCTTATATATCTTTAAGCTTTTCAACTAAGCTACAAGATAAAAGTAACAAGATAGAAAGTAAGAGAAAAAAAGGAAAAGTTGTACTTACTAACTAATAATAATATTAGTCAAATCTATTACATATTCCTTGTAAATTTATAGGATATTCATGACCAGGAAAAAAAAAAAGAATGGTGATCCAATAACAAACAGAGCATAAATTAATAACAACATTTTTGTTTTTAAATTTAGGCATCTAGAAGATCAAACACAATTTTTTAAATATTTACTCCTTATCTAACTAAGGGCCTCATTTTCTAAAGTATCGCAGGCCTGCGATACTTTAGAAGATGAGGGGCGGGGGGCCAAAACGGGAGGCGGGCCTGCGCTAGCTGGCAGCGATCGCACCGTCGCGGTGCAATCGCTGCCGGTTTCATACCCATAGCGCCACCATAGGAGGTGTAGCTATTGGGAGCGAAATAGGCAGCAAAAAGACACCTCCTCTTCCGGGGCTGACTCCGCCCCCATCCTGGTATCGCACGCGATAAGGGACTTTTTGCATAGTAAGGGCAAAGGCTATCGGCGCCATTTTGAATACTGGCAGCCGACAGTCCGAGTGCAGGAGGTCATTCCCGGACCCCTGCTGGACTTTTGGCAAGTCTTGTGGGGGTCAGGAGGGTCCCCCAAGACTTGCCAAAAGCCCCTGGTGGTCCAGGAGGGGTCGTGAGCGACCTCCTGCACTCGGACCGTCGGCTGCCAGTATTCAAAATGGCGCTGATAGCCTTTGCCCTTACTATGTCACAGGGGCTACCAGTGCCATTGGTCAGCCCCTGTCACATGGTAGGAGCACAAGATGGCGCCAGCCATCCAGTGCTCCTACCATGTGACAGGATCTGGCCAATGGCACGGATACCCTGTCACATGGTAAGGGCAAAGGGCCATCGGCGCCATTTTGATTAGTGGCAGCCGATGACCCGAGAGTGGGAGATTGCTCCCCGCACCCCCACTGGACCACTAGGTAATTTTAAAATGGTTTTGGGGGTGTTCGGGAGGGTAGGGGAAGCAAAGGGGTCATTTTTAAAGGGTCGGTGGGTTTTTTTTTATCAGGCCATCGGCGCCATTTTTATTAGTGGCAGCCAAAATGGCGCCGATGGCCCTAGAGCAGGAGATCGGTCCCTGGGCTTCCACTGGACCACCAGGTACTCGTAAAACGTTTTGGGGGGCTTCGGGAGGGTGGGGGAAGGTAAGGGTTTAGTTTTAAAGGGTCGGGTGGGTTTAGGGGTTGTTTTGGTGTGCTGGTTTTCCCACCCTCCCCCCAAATAACTCCCGTTAGTGGACACTAACCCATTAACAATTTTTCATGATAAATCGGGGGAATTTCTATTGTATCGCGCACTCTAACGATTTTTGACGATTTAAAAAATATCGGACGATTTTTTTAAATCGTCAAAAAACAATTCACATCCCTATTTGTATCCACAAAAAAAAGCAGGAGAGTAGCTTGCTTGTTATGGCGGTTATTACCCCAAACCAAATAAGCCTGATACTTCACTTTCAATGAATATTCAGCATAGCTCTCTGCTTCAACGGCAGGGGGAATGAAGAAAAGATAAACAAACACACGGTTAACATCTTATTCAATAAACATACACATGGTTAATGCGACTCCATCATTGCTCTATATTTCAACGGCAAGAGGAAATGTGGAAAAAAGGATTTGCATCCACAAAAACGTAGGGGAGTAGCTTGCTTGTTACGGCAGTCACTACCCCAAACCAAATAAGCCTGCTGTTACGGCGGTTACTACCCAAACCAGATAAGCCTGATACTTCACTTTCAATGCATATCCAGCTTAGCTCTCTGCTTCAACGGCAGGGGGAATGAAGAAAAGATGATTTATATTCAGGCAACTACCAACAAGGACTGAATTACATAGTCTGGGTAGAACAAATAATCATGGTTGTAGCTTGCTTGTTACGGTGGTTACTATCCCGAATCAAGACTGATACTTCACTTGGAATACATATCCAGCGCAGCTCACTGCTTCAACGGCAGGGGGAATGAAGAAAAGAAGGTTTATATTCAAACAACCAACAAGGACTGAATTGCACAGGCTGGGTAAACAAGCACGGGAGTAGCTTGCTTAATGCGGCAGTTACTATCCCAAAACTGGAAGAATGGTCAAAGATATGGCAGCTGAGATTCAATGCCAAGAAGTGCAGAGTCATGCATATGAGGTGTGGAAATCCGAAAGAACTGTATTCGATGGGCTTCAACGGCTAGAGGAAATATGAAAAAAGGATTTGCATCCACAAAAAAAAGCAGGGGAGTAGCTTGCTTGTTACGGCGGTTATTACCCCAAACCAAATAAGCCTGATACTTCACTTTCAATGAATATCCAGCATAGCTCTCTGCTTCAACGGCAGGGGGGATGAAGAAAAGATAAACAAACACACGGTTAACGTCTTATTCAATAAACATACACATGGTTAATGCGACTCCATCATTGCTCTATGCTTCAACTGCAAGAGGAAATGTGGAAAAAAGGATTTGCATCCACAAAAAAGTAGGAGAGTAGCTTGCTAGATACTACACTTAGATGCAGCTCCAGCACTGCTATCTACATCAAGGGCGGGGGTGGAAGGGAAATAGAATCAAAAAGTTACTTAAAAGGGAAAAGAGAAACAGATAAGTATGAAAAAAAAAACTATGAAAGCTTGCTGGGCAGACTCAATGGACCGTTGGTCTTCTTCTGCCGTCATTTCTATGTTTCTATGAGAAAACAAAGCTGCTTACCTGTGACGGATGTTTTCCGAGGACAGCAGGATCATCAGTTGCACATATACTCCTTTTTCCCTTGCTGGAATTAGTTCTATACTTTAGCTAATTTATATGACTGGGGGAATTCTGAGTTAGTAGCTATATAATTAATCCCATGCATACTTGCAAAAAGCTTTTACAGAATACCGTAAAAGCTTCTTTGGAGAACACCTACTATAGGTAAGCAACTTTGCTTTCACTGTATTATTATAGAAAATAAACCCGTAATCTTGTGATTCTGAGCTCTTTGAAATCATCCAACCAACATTCTATCTACTTAATACTTTTTCACCCTTGGGCCTGGATTTTCAAAATGCAGTAAATATCGCATGTGATGGGAAAAGGGTCATGTTTTATGGTAATAGGGAGTTTATCCAATTTGCACTAATACCTATGTGAAGAGCTAAGTTGCCACAAATTGTGATAACTTTTTTGCACTTTGAGATAACTGCCAGAATGTGGTATTTCCTACATACAGCCACTGGGGGGACTATGTTTACTTCCAGGAGAGAAAGAGAAAGAAGGAGAGCAAGAGCGAGACTAGCCTTAATGCTCTGACTCTAGAAGGGTATTTATATCTCTATGGGAGGCCCACCTAGTAACTCGAGGTGAGGTTTAGGTATTAGTGTAGGGGGTTAGGGGCCACTTTGACATTCAATGTGAGACGTACGAACAGAACAGTGCTCTCTTATGAACATTTGATGACCCTCGGAGTGAGGAAACTCACCCAAAGATGAGATTTCTGCAATGTTCTCTCAACCTAGCTTGATAGACTCTCTACCAGTTCTCATCTTTGGGTGAGTTTCCTCACTCCGAGGGTCATCAAATGTTCAAAAGAGAGCACTGTTCTGTTCGTACGTCTCACATTGAATGTCAAAGTGGCCCCTAACCCCTACACTAATACCTAATCCTCACCTCGAGTTACTAGATGGGCCTCCATAGAGATATAAATATGTATCTAGGATGATGGCATTATGGCTAGTCTGTCTCTCTCTCTCTCACTCACTCTCACACATAGCTAGGTGGATGCTCTGGGAACTTCAGACTACCAAAACCAGCATCCACAAGCCATATTGTAACACAAGCTATTGCACAGCTTAACACTCCTGAAAAAGTTGTAGCTAAAATCAGCAATAGGGCTTTGCAAAGCAGTAAACCCAGCCCACTCCTCCTCTTTTTTGGATTTACATCACACCATACGATATGGTGCTATCGCATGCGTTGACGGGGCTTTTCACATGTAATAAGCCCTTAATGCATGCAAAAATGCCTTAATGCATTTTGATAAATGAGGGGGTTGGTATGTATTTTGATATTAGTTAATCATTGAGTAGCTTGACTCTGTCCACAAGAAAGATAAAGAAAAATCTGAGCCCATAGAATAATTTAAACATATTCATTTTATGCTGTTATACTGTCACAGTCCAAATTAACATTGGTGTAGGTTTTACTGCAGCTGATGACTTGACCGCCCACTTTGCCAGTGAATAATTATTTTCATTTTACCTGATTTAATAAATGAGGGGGTCTGTCTCCAAAATGAAATTAAACAATGACACAGTTGAGTGTTGAAGGTGAAAATGCCAGACTTCAATCAGTAACATAGCTCACCAATTATGCTCTTTTATATTTGTTATAATCACTTAAAGGGTCAGTACACCCCTATGTGAGACTTAGAAAACTTTACGTTATAAAGTATTTGCCACCTTGGCTTAATACATTTAATTAAATCCGGAGCTTGAAAGAAGCTGCTGAGAGCACTGCATAACTGGGAAACTTGGAATAAACCCCCTTTTATGCATAATATATCACTGGCGTATTATACATTATTGGCTTCATTGCTTTATGCATGAGACTTATTATTATCCCTTTTCAGACTTGTAAAGTTGCCATGCTGATGTCAGCAAAATCAGGAGTACAGGAGAGGAAGCAAACACAATATGCTGGTGTGACAGCAGAGCCAAAATTGCTGACCCATACTCCAATGCTGCTCAGTCTCCTCTAAATATGTTCTGAAACACTTACATGGCCCCACTCCATGGAAAACAAAGGGGAAAACAAAAGTAGGAAAATGTGCATAGAAAAAAGACTCCAGTTCCTTAGCAAGGTACAAAGCATTAAGAACTGCTGTCATGGAAGGCCAGTTTCTCTTAAAGCAAAACAAGAGGTCTTTTTTCATTTATGCACTCTGGGGTCGATGCGCCAAGCCTAGTGCACAGATTTACAGGAGGTTGAACACATGTTTTGTATGCGCTAGGCTAGCACCCGATGCAATGAGGAGATTAGCACATCCAAAACACATGCCCAATCAAATGCATAGCCCATAGCACCCGTCGCATGTAAATTCCATGTAGATGAGGCTATTAGCTATTATCCCCGATGCAGAAAATCACTGGGTGCCCAATGCACACATTTTAATGTGGAAAATGTACTTCCAGCCCCAGAGGTAGTTTAAAGTCAATCTGCGAGTCAAAGGCTCATAAGAAATTTAAAAATATGGTCCTCTGTGGTTCTTCCTACTTAGTGTCTTTGTTACACTTAAATTTGCTGCTTACAGTGTTGAAAAATAAGGGGCGGATTTTAAAAGGCGCGCGAATAGCCTACTTTTGTTTGCGCTCCAGGCGCAAACAAAAGTACGCTGGATTTTAGTAGATACGCGCGGAGCCGCGCATATCTGCTAAAAACCTGGATCGGCGCGCGCAAGGCTATGGATTTTGTATAGCCGGCGCGCGCCGAGCCGCGCAGCCTACCCCCGTTCCCTCCAAGGCCGCTCCGAAATCGGAGCGGCCTCGGAGGGAACGTTCCTTTGCCCTCCTCTCACCTTCCCCTCCCTTCCCCTACCTAACCCACCCGCCCGGCCCTGTCTAAACCCCCCCCTTACCTTTGTCGGGGGATTTACGCCTCCCGGAGGGAGGCGTAAATCCCCGCGCGCCAGCGGGCCTCCTGTGCGCCGGGCCGCGACCTGGGGGCGGGTACGGAGGGCGCGGCCACGCCCCCGGACCGCCCGGGCCGTAGCCATGCCCCCGTACCCGCCCCCAAAACGCTGCCGACACGCCCCCGAAACGTCGCGACGACCGGGCCTGCCCCCCGACACGCCCCCGACACGCCCCCCTCGGAGAACCCCGGGACTTACGCGAGTCCCGGGGCTCTGCGCGCGCCGGGAGGCCTATGTAAAATAGGCCTCCCGGCGCGCAGGGCCCTGCTCGCGTAAATCCACCCGGTTTTGGGCAGATTTACACGAGCAGGGCTCTGAAAATCCGCCCCTAAATGTATATTGGCTTGATTTAAAAAAAAAAAAAAAATTCTTCTATGAGTGTCTTCAGCAACCTCAGAAAAATCGGCCAGAGGAAGCGTGATAAAAACAGACGCTTGTGAGTGTCCCTTGTAATTTGATCACTAGGGACGCATAATTCTCTCCTAGCTTGCCCTTTTTTACGCACACTCTCATTTAAATACTGCATCAAGTGTCCAGGGCATGTGGTTGTGTGCACATTAGGAAAAGCAGGGGCTTAATATGAGCTCCTGTTTTTAATGTGTGTCTTATTGCATCGGCCCCTATGTCTTCGTACCTGACAATAAAGGTGTTACACAAAATCAGTGCTTCCCAAACTTGTTCTATTGACCCCATAGCCAGTTGGATTTATAGGATACTCATAATAAATATGCATAAGATCTATTTATATACACAGGGACCCTAGAAAATGCAAATTGATTTCATGCATATTAACTGTGAATATCCTAAAATCCCAACTGGCTATGGGGTCTTGTGGACAGGTTTGAGAATCATTTCATTAGTTCCTAAATTAGCTACGCTCCTTTTACTCAGAATATTCAAAAGTCACTTGCTCAGTACTTTCATGGCATGACAGTGTTCAATACATTAACAAAAAAAGAGTAAGAGTAGAGGCGATTGAAAAAGCAACTTTATCCGCCCCACATAATAGTTCAATATCTGCAACACCTGCGGACGTAACTACATAGATCATGCCCACCACACCTATCCTCAGATGAAGATCTGCCATTATATATGCCACTTGTGGGGAAGGACACAGGAAACTTGGCCACTACATTCATCACTCACATTGAGAAAGGAAATTATATAACAGAAAGCCCTCCTCATCTTCTACTTCTTCAGTAGGGATTTAAGAATAAATTAGTAGAATGGAAATTAGCAAGCAAGTCAAAAATTGTTTTATTCAGAAAAATTATTTAGTTTATCCGCTAGGGGGACCTATTGCTATAACTAAAATATTTTATTTGACTACAATGGAAAAATAAAGCTCAGTCTTTTCAGAATGGGTGTCATGAGTATGCCTTTTAGCTATAACAGTTTTAGAAATTTTATATTTTTCTTTCACCTACAGAATAGTAATTTTCAAACTTAGATTCTGTTTTTATGCATGTTGAGTGATAAAACTGGCTGGGTACATATCTTTTAGGACATGTTAAGTAGATTAGCAAAAGCAAGTTAATAAGCAGTTTTTTTTTATAGTTAAATCATTTTTAATCTTTTTTTTTTTCATTTTTTGACCCATATTTCTGAATTTAGGTCATACTGGGGGTTTTTATGCATATGTAGTTTCCTGAGGAAAGATTTACTACAATTGCTTGGTACCATTTCATACCACCCTACAATTAACATGCATAGTGAATGTTAAGATAAAATGTTTGGGTCAATAGCAGAAATAATTATTTCAAATTATTTGAAATAATTATTTCTCCTCCATGAGCACCTACTAAATTTTTAAAGATATGATATTTTCTTTTCACATGCATTTATATATTACATTTCATTTATAATCACATACACACACATACACACACATACTTTTTTTATGAATAAGGTAAGACCATAGTTTATAACTCAGGATACTTCTCACATAATCTGCATTTGAATACTATTATGTTATTTTATATTTTAGGGATTGTTAATTCTAAAAAAAAGAGGATTTTCTTTTTTTAAAGAAAGGCTGTATAGCATGCCTTTCTTATGAGTTAATTTTCAAAGCAATTACATGTGTAAAATTAGTATATATGTGCAGAAGTATCTTGTACTCACGTAAATGCTATTTTAGATACATCAAAATTATGCACATACTTTCAGTTTTGCACACACATTTACACGTGCAAATAAGGGGTGCTCTAGGAGCTTTCTGGGATGGGGCCGAGCGACGTTATGCTGCTATTTTATAAGAGACTTAACATGAGTACATTTGGCAACATATTTGCACAATTTTATACCAGCAAATTAACTAGTGCACATGATATCAGACTTATCTGTTGTCTGCTATTGGTTGGGTGGCAGATCTGGCTGAACTAAGGGCAGTTCAGGGAGAAGAACTAGGAGAATTTTGATGACCTGGAGAAGGACTGGCTGAACTGGTGGAGGTATTGGCAAACGAGATTTCAATTATGCGCATGTTTTAAAATATAACGACTTTCACATCTAAATAAGGGTTTTATGCATGTAAAATATGTTTTTAGCTCGGTAGGAAAAGTACATTCTTTCAATGCATTGCAAGTATTAGCATGAAACCATATTTGCATATGTTGGGGAGTAGATATATGCATATTTTATAATCTGCCTGTTTCTGATGCAGATAAGTTATAAAATACCTTAGTAGATCTCCATGCGCCCATATATGCATGTTTGTCAGGCCATGTGGAAATCTTTGAAAATTACCCTTTTAAGGAGCAGTTCCAACTTTCCAACATCCTTCTGTGTCCCTGCTATTACATCCTGGTTTCTCTAGTTAAGAGAAAAAGAACCTATTGGTCAAAATAACAGTCAATCAACTGGTCAGCATTCTGTCTCTATTTTAATTCAGCATTTAGTTTGGAAATCCTCTGCCTAAGAAAAATTAAAAACCATTATCAATATTTTATTTGCTTATTTTTAGTTTTGATTTTTTTTTCAGTTGTAAACTAGGTTGGGGTCATCTGCTGGAAAGCAGAAAGATTTTTGGATTTTAACTGATGTTTTAGGGTAGTGGTGGTGGGGTTTTTTTTGGCTTGGTTGAGTTAGTTTTATATTGCAGTATCTTCAGAATGGTTACAGAATAAAAGAAGGCAAATGTTGAAATACTGGTACTATCATCTTTCCGATGGAATAGAACTAGATATGCATATATCTGATATCTGTGTTGTAATTATGTGTGTTTGTGGATCCTTGGGTGCTGTGGAGGTGACCATGCCCTTGGGGAGGAGCCCTGTGAGGAGCCTCAGCACTGGGCTAGACTCGTACTACACAAACACAAGAGTTCTTTTATTAAACAGCTTGAAGAGAACCACCAGAGGTGGCAGTAGTGAGGCAGTCTAGTAGTTGCAGTCTCAAGGACCTCGGCAGAGGGAGCCTTTCTCTCCTTGATGATGTCAGGAGGTTCTGCAGCAGGTCTCCCAGTGAGGAGATACTGTGGATGAGATAGACTGAGAGTTAGAGTACTCACTAGGTGTTTCCTGCTGATATGTGATTCCACCAGGTCTGTTGTAGATGGTACAGGCACCGAGGCAGGGAGAGCAGGCCCTTGAGGAGTGAGTACCTGTTCCCTGTAAGGCACCTGAAATAAAGCAGAGGGCCCCCGAGGAGCGGGTACCCAGGTTAACATAACCCCGAAGAGCAGAGAGAGAGAGAGCTTCCTGCGGCAGCACGGAAGCGGCAGAGTAGTGTAGACAGGAACGGATTTGAGTCCTTGCTAACTCGGGGAGCTAGCAAATGAGTGAAGGTAATATACCCGGATGGCGTGACATCAGCAAGAGGGAACGCCCTCGAGGTTCATGCCAAGGGTGGTACAAAGACATGGGTTGTGCGCACGCACCCTAGTAGGTACCTATGAGGAGCAATGGCGGAAGGCTGCACCATAGCCATTCTGGGGACGCCAGAGAGGTTGGCTTGCCGACACTGCGGTAGCCATCTTTCCCAAGTAAGCGGGAGGAGCCGTGGATAAGGTTAGGCAAATGGGGCGAAGCCGTCGAGGACCGACGGATGCAACAATCTGCTATATAAATGATGATGATGATTATAATGAAGTTGATATTCAGCGCCAGTTAAGTTCCAACTTAAGGAGTTGGGGCAATGAGGAGGCGGACATGGCGTTATCTTCACTGGTGGGAATAAGGTAAGCACTGTTATCGCTGCCAGTAGCGTGCCCAATAGCACCACCTTTCACGGTGGCGTTATTGGGTGCGAAAGCCGGCAGCAATAACACCGCAGTGGTGCGATCGCTGCCAGCTTTCGCAGGCCCGCCCTGCGAGAATGGAAAATCCAGCCTTAAGTTGGGTAAGCAGTATTGTCTGAAAATGTGGCCATGCTGACTGACCACCACTTAGCCAGCTGTTTATCTGGTTAAACAGTTAGCCAGATAGTGAGGGGCAGAGCTACTAATCCAGGTAACCATTTTTCCCATAGACACAGAATGGGAGAAAATCCTTAGGGCCCAATTTTAAACCTTAGGGCCCAATTTTAAAAAGTATTTACTTGAGTAAAACTGGGTTTTACTCAAGTAAATGCTCTTTACTCAAGTAAGTGGGCTTTTGAAAATTGCTATAATATATGCTGTTGAATTGTCCATAGGATTTTCTCATGCAAGTGCACTTTATTTGAGTAAATGGCTTTTGAAAATTGCTACGATGGTATGTTACAACACGTGTAATTCCTTTGAAAATTACCTCCTTATGGGAACATTTTCAAAGGAGTTACGCATGTAAATGTAGCATATTATTGTTGCAATTTTCAAAAGCCATTTACTCGAATAAAGTTCACGTATGCGAGTAAATCCTATGGACAATTCAATGGCATATTGTAGCAATTTTCAAAAGCCTACTTACTCAAGTAAAGTCCATTTACTTGAATAAAAACCCAGTTTTATGCATGTAAATGCTTTTTAAAATCTGGTCCTTAGTGAATTATACTGTTAGTTGGATAAGTACCAGTTTTCAGCCTTATCCAGCTTAGTAACTGATTCACTAAGAGTTTTTCCCATAGACACAAAATGGGAGAAAAGCAATGAATCTGGCCCTTAGCTGGCTAAATCTAGGAAAGCTATTTGGATATCCTATAGTTAGCCAGATAATCTTATGATGATAAACTTGCAAGGAGTGTCCAATGCTAAACAGCAGAATCCAAAGTTGGGCAAATTATGGGTAGTGATTGAGGTATAAGTAAGGAATGAAGATGTCACTCTACCACTACAAAAAAGTCTGTCAGATCACTTTTGGTATAAAAATTCAGTCTGGGGCATTTTCCTTCAAAATTGAAGCCTAAATGTTTGGAAAAGTACATAAAGTTTTCCAGTCAATAATCAGGCTGAATTAGCCATACTTTTTGGGTGACGTCCTCTGGTGGCATGGGGCAGGCCTTCTCTTAGTGTAGAAAGCTTTGCTCTGCACTCATGCGCGGTGGTTTCCTGTGCAAATCCATTCATTTTTTTCTTTCCGCGCAGCTAGATGGTAACACCGTCAACTTTCTCTCCTTCTCTTCACCTTCTTGTCACTTATACTGACTTCCAAAACAGCACTTTTAAGTGCTAAAATGGCACAGAATACACCGGGGTTTAAATATTGCCAATGCGGTAATATTATGTCCTTAACAGATGGAGATAACTACTGCTATCTCTGCCTCAACCTGGATCACCAATGGGAATCTTGATGGCACTATGGACAGATGTCCCTGAGAGCCAGGAGGCAGAGGGCAGCCAAAGTTGAGAGACTCCAGCAAGGTGAGGCATCATCAGGCTCTTATGCCCTCATTCCTAAGGGCCTGGAATAGGCCCAATCATCGCCTGGATGCAAGGCACACAAGGCCCCCCACGGGAAAGAGCTGTGTCAGTGGGACCCATTGACACCTTGCTCAGGTACAGCCAATTGGGAAGAACTCCCAGAGAGCCGGAACCAGTGAAAACAGGGGACAGAGGTCATGTGGTACCACCCACACAGCCTGAAACGCTGACTAAGTTTGGACCTCAGCCTGCAATGTATCCTGAATGTAAAGGAGACTCAGCTGTGTCACATAGGATTCACGACATGCCTCCATCTGAATGACCCATGAAGAAAGCATCGAAGGAAATGAAGCAGACATTGACACCAATGCAGGCAGCAAAGCCACCACATGCACCAAAGCTGATGTACTCACCAAAATTGATGCATGAGTTGAAGTTGATGCTCAAGTCAAGACCGAAGCAGTCGTCGAAGCTGACATAACTCTCCAGTTGATGGATGCACTCGTCAATGCAGACGACTCATAGAACGAGGAAAAAGACAGACAAGTCTCCACCATTACTGCCAAGGGAAACTCATTTCTCCAAATCTTACACAGATCCTCAGATAGTATTTATGCTCGAGGAGCTCATGGGGGTTCAGCTCTCGGATGACGAGGAAGTCTGGTTTTCTCTATTGGAGGTTCCCTCAGATACATTGTCAGCATCTTCCCTCAGAGTTTATTCTGATCTGTCATCATTGTCTCATAGGAAGAGATAATCTCCTCAGTTGCAGGAACCAATTGCTAACAGGCACAAAGTAGCCCCTTGGAGCTTACTGCCAGTTGAGCACCATAGAAGACCAGACTCCTGCATGCTGCAGGCCTTGTGCAGAGATCAGGCGATCTCTTCCAAAACACGGTCATATGCTGAACCAACTTCCACTCTGCAGAGGGAGAAGCACCCAGATACGTGGGTGGGGGCCCTCATAGGCCATGTCCCAAATGTCACACATACTTAAAGCATTCTTCTCCTCACTTGACACTCAACAAAGCCATCCTTGGTGCCTTAGTCCACCAGTGGAGGAGGAACTCTCACCCCTGAATCCTTGTTCATCCCCAGAAGTGAGAACCCAATAACCCTGTGGATGAGAATGCAGGCCGAGAACCAAGTACTTCCCCAGAGCCATATGTCGATGTTGCTTCTCCACTAACTTCTTCAGGAAGCTCTACTAGTATTCCTTCTGACCCTCCTGAGGGTCCTCTGGAGCCGTCATCACCTCCAGAAGATTTGACCTATTCCACATTTGTGGACAAGGGGTCGGCTTTGAAAATATAAACCAAGAAGCTTCCTGATCCGAGGTCAGAGACATTGGGAATTCTAAAAATCTTTGATTTCCCTGCAGAGCCGATGGCATTGCCATCCCATCTAGTGTTAGATGACCTGGGAGTCCTTGTTCACAAGCAGTTTCCCAGAAGACGGACCTAAAGTTCCGAATGCGATCTAATCACTATGGAATAGTGCAGCTTCCCCCATATTTCAGTAGTGGTGGAATCGGCAATGTGTAAAGCCAAGAAATCTCATCTCCATTCCAATGCCCTTCCTGGAAAAGACAATAGGTTTTCCAAGAGGTGATGTTAAATGCCAGGATTCAGCAGCATCAATTCTATATCACGCAGTATTTATAGGAATGCATGCAAGCCTTAAAGCCATCTATCTCAGGGGGCAAAGGGATCACCCTCCCCCCCCACAACAATCCTTGGCAGACCTGGAAGAACGTCTGCGGCACTTATTAAGAACCATTCACAAGGCCTTGGAAACATCTGCATGCATGTCCACAGCTTCGATAGTGGCTATCTTTATCTTTATTTAGATTTGTGAATTGCCTAAAATAAAGACTAGGCGATGTACAATAAAATACAAGCAGAAAAGTTACAACACAATTGCAACACACTAATACATAAAAAATGGGACCAACCCCATAAAGACTACTGAAAGCAATGTTGAAATTAAAGTAAAATCTTGATATCTAGTCAAAAGCTTGCTTAAATAACCAGGTCTTCAACATGGTTTTAAAAGTCCAAGTTATCTGCCATATGTAAAGCCTCAGGTAAAGCATTCCATAAAATTGGGGCAGCCACAGAGAATGGCTCATGGAAGGTATATCCAACAGGCCCCTTTGCAAGGAGTGCAGTTGGCATGTGGGGCAATATAACTGTAGTAACGCATTGGCCCATGGTGTCATTGCTGACACCAGTCAGGAGAATTGCTGGACCAGAGGCAGCATGGATTCACGACGGGAAGATCCTGTCAGACAAATCTGATTGACTTTTTTGACTGGGTAACCAAGGAATTGGATCAAGGAAGAGCACTCGATGTCATCTACTTGGATTTCAGCAAAGCTTTTGATACGGTCCCGCATAGGAGACTGGTGAATAAAATGAGAAGCTTAGGAGTGAGTGCCGAGGTGGTGGCCTGGATTGCAAACTGGTTGATGGACAGAAGACAATGTGTGATGGTAAATGGAACTCTCTCTGAAGAGAGAGCGATTTTAAGCGGTGTACCTCAAGGATCGGTGTTGGGACTGGTCCTGTTCAATATCTTTGTGAGCGACATTGAGGACGGGATAGAAGGTAAGGTTTGTCTTTTTGCGGATGACACTAAGATCTGCAACAGAGTGGACACGCCGGAAGGAGTGGAGAGAATGAGACGGGATTTAAGGAAGCTGGAAGAGTGGTCGAAGATATGGCAGCTGAGATTCAATGCCAAGAAGTGCAGAGTCATGCATATGGGGAGTGGAAATCCGAATGAACTGTATTCGATGGGGGGAGAAAAGCTGATGTGCACGGAGCAGGAGAGAGACCTTGGGGTGATAGTGTCTAATGATCTGAAGTCGGGGAAACAATGTGACAAGGCGATAGCTAAAGCCAGAAGACTGCTGGGCTGCATAGAGAGAGGAATATCGAGTAAGAAAAGGGAAGTGATTATTCCCTTGTACAGGTCCTTGGTGAGGCCTCACCTGGAGTACTGTGTTCCGTTCTGGAGACCGTATCTCCGAAGAGACAGAGACAGGATGGAGGCGGTCCAGAGAAGGGTGACCAAAAAGGTGGATGGTCTTCATCGAATGACTTATGAGGAGAGATTGAAGAATCTAAATATGTACACCCTGGAGGAAAGGAGGAGCAGAGGTGATATGATATAGACTTTCAGATACTTGAAAGGTTTTAATGATCCAAAGACAACCACAAACCTTTTTCATCGGAAAAAAATCAACAGAACCAGAGGTCACGATTTGAAGCTCTAGGGAGGAAGACTCAGAACCAATGTCAGGAAGTATTTCTTCACGGAGAGGGTGGTGGATGCCTGGAATGCCCTGCCGGAAGAAGTGGTGAAGACCAGAACTGTGAAGGACTTCAAAGGGGCGTGGGATAAACACTGTGAATCCATAAAGTCTAGAGGACGTGAATGAAGAGTGGGTGGCTCGCGGGTATGACGGCTACTACCTGGAGATAATAACCTTATTCAATAAACATACACACGGTTAATGCGACTCCAACATTGCTCTAAGCTTCAACGGCAAGAGGAAATGTGGAAAAAAGGATTTGCATTCACAAAAAAGCGGGGAGTAGCTTGCTTGTTACGGCGGTTATTACCCCAAACCAAATAAGTCTGATACTATATCCAGCATAGCTCTCTGCTTCAACGGCAGGGGAAAAAGACCGATACTTCACTTTCAGTGCATATTCAGCATAGCTCTCTGCTTCAACGGCAGGGGAGAAAGACCGATACTTCACTTTCAATGCATATCCAGCATAGCTCTCTGCTTCAACGGCAGGGGAGGAAGACCGATACTTCACGCATATCCAGCATAGCTCTCTGATTCAACAGCAGGGGGAATGAAGAAAATTGAATCTATATACAGAGAACAACCAACAAGGTCTGAATTACATAGTCTGGGTAAACAAATAAGCATGGGTGTAGCTTGCTTATTGAGGCTGTTACTCCCCCTAACTAATTAAGCTAGATATTTCACTTAGATGCAGTTCCAATACTGTTCTCTACATTAATGGTGTGGGTGGAAGGGAAATAGAACCAAAAGGTTACTAAGAGCCAAGAGAAACAGATAAGTATGAGAAGAAAAAAAGTGTGAAGCTTGCTGGGCAGACTGGATGGGCCGTTTGGTCTTCTTCTGCCGTCATTTCTATGTTTCTATAATGGTAATTTTATATTTAATCTGTTCCATCATGGTTAGCCAATGGAGTTCCATGAGCACGGGAGTGATGTGGTCATATCTTCTGCAGCTGGAGATAAGGCGAGCAGCAGCATTAATCTCGGTAGGCCGAGAAGTATAGAATTACAATAATAGATCATGGGTAGAATTGATGCTTGAACTATTGTCCTGAAGTCAGGCTTCCTTGCAGATGTTTAAGGCCGCAAAGAACTCGCAGCTTATAGAAACCAGATTTAAGCACATTTCATACATGTGAACAAAAAGACAGAAAAGGATCAAGAATATCACCAAGGAACTTGAAGAATAGCCTAGTTCTGTCTGAGTGCCATTAGGGAAGATGTACATGGTAAGCTAGCAGACTTACCATGCAAGGCTGACAACTTGTTTGGGGACAAGCTTAGGGAAACTGTCTCCCAAATTAAGGATCAAATGTGGCAGTTCTCGCCCTCACTTCAACACCAGAGTAAAAGGGCTCCTCAAGGTGCTATTTTGGGTAATATAAGAAGCCCTATTATCAACGTCACCCCTACTGACAATATCCCTCCTTCAGGTCACAACCCTACCAAGCTTACTAGCCGCCCAGACAGCAGGGACCACAGCATCAGACCAGAGGTCACCCAAGGGGCCAACGGCCTCAGAAACAACAGAGCCCACCCCAAAAAACACAGCAGAATTTTTAAAGGGGCTAGGGCTGCAGCTACAACTCAAAGTGGGGGGCAGGATAGCTCAGTTCTACCACTCCTGGGAGGCCATCATGTCCAATCATTGGGTTTTGAACATCATTCGGGGTGACTACAAGTTGAATATCAACCGAATTCCATCTATCCCACGCACTGTATGTCCATTTCAGGACCAATCACAAACAATGCTGTTAAAACAGGAAGTGGGGTCATTGCTCCATTAGGGGGCTATATGCATTCTACCCTACTCACAGAGCCACAAGGGATTCTACTCACAATATTTTCTCATCCTAAAGAAATTAGGTGGCCTGCGTCTAGTCCTAGACCTTCACTGTCTCAATAAGTTTCTTTGGAAAGAGAAGTTCAAGATGATCTCCCTCAAATTAATTCTGCCATTCCTCCAACCCAATGTTTGGATGTGTTCATTGGATCTCAAGGATGCATATTCCCACATCCCAATTCACCAGACCTATTGGCGTTACCTATGCTTCCATGTCAATTCCAAGCATTACCAATAAAAGGTTCTCTCATTTGGCCTTTCACCTGCCCCACGAGTTTTCACCAAATGCCTTGTCATAACTGTGGCCCATCTCCGGAAAAGGGGAATAAGGATTTTTCCCTATCTGGATCACTGGCTGATAGTGTCTCCACATTCAGAAACATTGCAATTTCATTTAACGGACACAATTATCTGCCTAGAAAATCTGGGCTTCATCATAATCTATGAAAAATTGAACCTCCACCCTACTCAGGTCTTACAGTTCATAGGAGCAAGGATAAACACTGTACTGTGCAAAGCCTTTCTTCCGGAAGACTAAGTTGGTTTCCTACATTCGGAGCACTTCACCTATACCAGTAATCCCACGCCTCTGTATGGGGAGTTCTCACATTGTTGGGGCACATGGCTGCAGCAATTTATATTGTCCCATATGCTCATCTTCATATGTGCTGCCTACATTGGGACCTCAAGACCCAGTGGTTCCAGTTCTGTCAACCAATTTCCAACAAAGTGGCATTCACGAGGGCTATGGAGCTGGACATAGCTGGTGGTTAAATTTATCATCCCTGACAATGGGTGTACTATTTCACCCCCAGTGCATCACCTTATACTAACAACGGATGTATCAAAAAAAAGGTTAGGGAGTGTATATGCATGGACTGAAAACCCCATGGATAGATGTTTTCAGTGGAGCACAATGCTCAATCAGAGAGCAGATGTCAGATCAACTTGCTGGAATTAAGAGTGATAGGACATGCTGTTCGCATATTTACCCCTCAACAACAGGGACAAAACATAATAATACACACAGACAACCAAGTAGCAATGTTCTACCTAAACAAAGAAAGAAGATCAGGTTCCAGAATCCTCTGCAAAGGGTTCAGATTCTAGATTCCAGATTCTAGAATGGGCAGAGGCTCACCTCATCCCATTGAGGGCAACCCTCCTGCCGGGAATTGCGAACACAGAAGCCATCAGACTAAGCAGGATATTCAATCTCCATGAATGGGCACTACACCAGTCCGTAGCAGACTACCTCTTTGCCAGGTGGTAGAGACCATGGATAGATGTTTTCATTGGAGCACAATGCAAAACTGTGCCGTTTCTGCTCAATTTACCTGCTCCCCAGGAGAATCCCTCATTCCCTGGCAGAGAGACCTTTTCTATGCATATCCTTTGATATACCTAATTTCTTGGACAATACAGAAGTGTATAGCGAATGACACAGATCTCATACTAATCACTCCAGCTTGACCAAGACAACCGTGGTATGCTTATCTAGTTCAAATTTCCATTCTTTCACCTAATTCCTTGGGAAACAGCGCAGATCTCCTCACATAGGAGGATGGCACCCTGTTACATCCGATGCAATCCTCCCTCTATCTCAGTGGACCCCAACCCTGTCCTGGGGGGCCCATCAGCCAGTTGGGTTTTCAGGATATCCACAATGAATATGCATGAGAGAAAATTTGCATGTTAAAGACCTCTATCATATCCCCCCATAGCCGTCTCTTCTCCAAGCTGAACAGCCCTAACCTCTTCAGCCTTTCCTCACAGGGGAGCTGTTCCATTCCATTTATCATTTTGATTGCCTTTCTCTGTACCTTCTCCATCGCAACTATATCTTTTTTGAGATGCGGTGACCAGAACTGTACACAGTATTCAAGGTGCGGTTTCACCATGGAGCAATACAGAGGCATTATGACATTTTCTGTTTTATTAACTATTCCCTTTCTAATAATTCCTAACATTCTGTTTGCTTTTTTGCCTGCTGCAGCACACTGAGCAGACAATTGGGGAGGTACCTGTAATGGAGAAGGTTTTCATGGGTAGATTCAGATGGACTGAATCAAATCACGGTGAACCTAGAAGATGTGGTAGGCCTGATTGACAAACTGAAGAGTAGTAAATCACCTGGACCAGATGGTATACACCCCAGAGTTCTGAAGGAACTAAAAAATGAAATTTCAGACCTATTAGTAAAAATTTGTAACTTATTATTAAAATCATCCATTGTACCTGAAGACTGGAGGATAGCAAATGTAACCCCAATATTTAAAAAGGGCTCCAGGGGCGATCTGGGAAACTACAGACTGGTTAGCCTGACTTCAGTGCCAGGAAAAATAGTGGAAAGTGTTCTAAACATCAAAATCACAGAACATATAGAAAGACATGGTTTAATGGAACAAAGTCAGCATGGCTTTACCCAGGGCAAGTCTTGCCTCACAAATCTGCTTCACATTTTCGAAGGAGTTAATAAACATGTGGATAAAGGTGAACCGGTAGATATAGTATACTTGGATTTTCAGAAGGCGTTTGACAAAGTTCCTCATGAGAGGCTTCTAGGAAAAGTAAAAAGTCATGGGATAGGTGGCAATGTCCTTTCGTGGATTGCAAACTGGCTAAAAGACAGGAAACAGAGAGTAGGATTAAATGGGCAATTTTCTCAGTGGAAGGGAGTGGACAGTAGAGTGCCTCAGGGATCTGTATTGGGACCTTTACTTTTCAATATATTTATAAATGATCTGGAAAGAAATACGACGAGTGAGATAATCAAATTTGCAGATGACACAAAATTGTTCAGAGTAGTTAAATCACAGGCAGATTGTGATGAATTGCAGGAAGACCTTGTGAGACTGGAAAATTGGGCATCCAAATGGCAGATGAAATTTAATGTGGATAAGTGCAAGGTGATGCATATAGGGAAAAATAACCCATGCTATAATTACACAATGTTGGGTTCCATATTAGGTGCTACAACCCAAGAAAGAGATTTAGGTGTCATAGTGGATAACACATTGAAATCGTCGGTACAGTGTGCTGCGTCAGTCAAAAAAGCAAACAGAATGTTGGGAATTATTAGAAAGGGAATGGTGAATAAAACGGAAAATGTCATAATGCCTCTGTATCGCTCCATGGTGAGACCGCACCTTGAATACTGTGTACAATTCTGGTCGCCGCATCTCAAAAAAGATATAATTGCGATGGAGAAGGTACAGAGAAGGGCTACCAAAATGATAAGGGGAATGGAACAACTCCCCTATGAGGAAAGATTAAAGAGGTTAGGACTTTTCAGCTTGGAAAAGAGACGACTGAGGGGGGATATGATAGAGGTGTTTAAAATCATGAGAGGTCTAGAATGGGTAGATGTGAATCAGTTATTTACTCTTTCGGATAGTAGAAAGACTAGGGGGCACTCCATGAAGTTAGCATGGGGCACATTTAAAACTAATCGGAGAAAGTTCTTTTTTACTCAACGCACAATTAAACTCTGGAATTTGTTGCCAGAGGATGTGGTTAGTGCAGTTAGTATAGCTGTGTTTAAAAAAGGATTGGATAAGTTCTTGGAGGAGAAGTCCATTACCTGCTATTAAGTTCACTTAATAGCAGGTAATGGACTTGTTATTCCCCTTGTTATTCACACCCTCATTTAGTCATTTGTTAACTTGTTTTATTTGTTCAATGTAAAGCGCCATGCCTGGCGTTTGTTTGTGTTACACTGTAAACCGATGTGATATCCTGGATGAATGTCGGTATATAAAAATTTTAAATAAATAAATAAAATAAATAAATAAACTTAAAGAATAGCCACTGCCATTAGCAATGGTAACATGGAATATACTTAGTTTTTGGGTACTTGCCAGGTTCTTATGGCCTGGATTGGCCACTGTTGGAAACAGGATGCTGGGCTTGATGGACCCTTGGTCTGACCCAGTATGGCATTTTCTTATGTTCTTATGTTCTTAATTTCAAAGTATTATCCACTACGATGCCTAGATATTTTTCCTGGGTGGTAGCTCCTAATATGGACCCTATCATCGTGTAACTACAGCAAGGGTTATTTTTCCCTATATGCAACACCTTGCACTTGTCCACATTAAATTTCATCTACCATTTGGATGCCCAATCCTCCAGTCTTACAAGGTCCTCCTGCAATGTATCACAATCCACTTGTGATTTAACTACTCTGAATAATTTTGTATCTGCAAATTTGTTAACTTCGCTCATCATATTCCTTTCCAGATCATTTATAAATATATTGAAAAGCACCGGTCCAAGTACAGATCCCTGAGGCACTCCACTGTTTACCATTTTCCACTGAGAAAATTGACCATTTAATCCTACTCTCTGTTTCCTGTCTTTTAACCAGTTTGTAATCCACGAAAGGACAATGCCTCCTATCCCATGACTTTTTAGTTTTCTTAGAAGCTTCTCATGAGGGACTTTGTCAAATGCCTTCTGAAAATCCAAATATACTACATCTACTGGTTCGCCTTTATCCACATGTTTATTAACCCCTTCAAAAAAATGAAGCAGATTTGTTAGGCAAGACTTCTCTTGGGTAGTAAATCCATGTTGACTATGTTCCATTGAACCATGTCTTTCTATATGCTCTACGATTTTGATCTTGAGAATAGTTTCCACTATTTTTCCTGGTACTGAAGTCAGGCTCACTGGTCTATAGTTTCCTAGATCGCCCTTGGAGCCCTTTTTAAATATTGGGGTTACATTGGCCACTCTCCAATCTTCAGGTAACATCTCTACTTGGATATTCTGTTGGATTTATATCATCAAATTTTATTTTTGGCAGGCTAATGTGGTATTCTATATTATTTAAATAATTGTGTGAATTTCCCTTTTTGTGTATACATCATCCCTCATCTCAATGCGCTACTCCTCTACTTTTAAAAGAAATAGCAAATGAAGGGTCCAATGGCTGGCCAAAAGGGCCAATTTAAGTTGTTCTTTCAAGCCAGTATTTTAAAATTCCACATGATATTTCTGCTCCACCTGGCAGTTTGTTTGCAAACAGCAGTGGAAGAGTGACACAGAGACCAAAATATATTGCTGCTCTCTGAGGCTACTTCCCCATAGGCTCAGTAAAAATGTCAATGTAAACACTTCTATGCATTGTATGCATTGAATACCTAATTATGCTAGTTTTAATAAAATTGCTATTTATAAACCAGATTTATTGAGTAATGCCATTAATGACACATTGACAATATTTGCTTTATTTTCTTTTCATGATTCAGCACTGATGTATGCTGCCATTGACACCAGCTATGTGGGTGTTTGAGCACCTCCAATATTGTCTCCTCCACTCCTGTACATTAGGAGCTGAAAGCTCCATGCTGCAGGGCTGTGGGGAGGGCAGTAAGGAAGTATTTCTGTCCATGCTGTTGCTCCCAGCTCCCCTTGCAGTCTTTTGGCCAGTTGTGTAATGTCTGACCATGCAGGAAAGGGCAGGCAAGAAGTGCCTGTTAACTCTAGCAGCCACCACTTTACCCACGTAGCCATCGTCCCTACCTTCTGGCCCTTTACTGTACCTTAGACAAATTAGATGGACCCAAAATACAAAGCGGAAGCCGATCCAATACTGCTGAGTAGCGAAGAAACAAAGAAGATCAGTGTATCAAGGGACTTTTATTAGAACTTGCCCGACTCTGGCCGAGTTTCACTCACACAGGAGTTGTCTCAGGGGCTACTGAGAATAAAATTAAAATCAAAACACACATACATAAGATATATTCAGCATAAATGTATGTACATACATAGAACTGAGCTGTTATGTCGTGCTTATAAAAGGAAACATACTCAATTATGTGCACATAAATCAACAACACACACCTTAACACATTTGTAATCAATTCATCTACTAACACTAATTATTCATGTTCAGCACAGTATTCATGTATTTATATTTCTATAAATCAAATGTGTTTCATTTGATCCATTTATAGTTTTTTATGTTGTTGATTTATGTGCACATAATTGAGTATGTTTCATTTTATAAGCACGACATAACAGCTCAGTTCTATGTATGTACATACATTTATGTTGAATATATCTTATGTATGTGTGTTTTGATTTTAATTTTATTCTCAGTAGCCCCTGAGGCAGCTCCTATGTGAGCGAAATTCAGCCAGAGTCGGGCAAGTTCTAATAAAAGTTCCTTGATACACTGATCTTCTTTGTTTCTTCACTCCTTAGACAAATTATGCATTCACTATTGTAAACATGGAAAACACAGAAACTGTCGTTGGTATAATAAGGCCGCAGCTTTTATTTAACACATCAAGAGAAAACTTCCCTTGGTACCCGAGCCGGTGTGATGTCTCTACTGCTGCCCGTCGTATGGACCAAGCAAGGCAGCCTTACTCCATGGGCCCCCCGCCTTGTCCCCAAGCAAGGGGGCCTCGACCATCAGCGCATTCCGTGCCCCCACTTTTTTGCGCCGCCTAAGGCGCTGATCAGCTACCACGCCATCCTATGATGTCACCGGCACCACTTGCAATATGCCCAACTGGCCCCGGGTAACCGCCAAGACATGAGGTAGAGTGGACCCTTGTGTCCCCCCACTTAATGAATAAGCTGAGGCCTGTGTCTTTTTCTTGTCATACTATGCCCCGATGGCATTTTGTAGAGCATTATTAAATATGCCACAATCGTCAAAGAGCACAGGTCCTTGCCCCCCAGATGTATTATTATTATTATTATACCCGGAGCAACCCTTGAGCCCCTCGGGTGCTGTAGAAGGGGCAATAACTGTTCCCGACGCATGCTGGGCTTTTCCATCCATGTGACGACCCACCCTGGTGGTGCCAGTCCTTAGTGTGGTCCATAGGGTCACCCATGTGTTCTCTTTTCGGCCTACCGCATATAGGATTGCCCAATGATCCAAGCTAAATGCTTAACGCATGGCGAATCTGCAAAATATAATTATGCATTTTGTTTAGATGTGGTCACTTTATCCAGAGCAAAATTTCCATGGGATACCCCACCCTGGTATCAAACTCAGACTGCCTAAATACAAACCATGTATCCTCATCACTAGACCATGGGGTCCATCGTATTGTCTGCATTGGATCACCATTGTCCAATTTTCTTTATCGTGGCTGCTTGTCCAACTTGTATCACGCTGTAGCCACACACTGCCAAATACTTTTCGTATTGCATATCTTGCAGATGTAGCACCCTGCCACACGTTTTGCGACAGCTTGGCTCCTCTTCTGGCTTGGTCCGCCTTGGACTTGTGTATGGTGGTGGTTAATGCCTCTGGCATCCAACACGTTCGTCCTAAGTAATCCACTATCTCCTGTGCCCTCTTTGATGGCCCATTCGCTCACTTTCATTGCTCCGAAGAAAGCGAGTGGGAAGGCCATATGAAATAGCTCAGTTTCAAACTTAGATGAGCAAGTCGATACTAATAGGGTCCTGAGAGTGCTCATCATGTTGTGTGTAATGGGGTATCTGCTATCGATGGTGGGCCCTACTTTTCTTGACCATCTGTCATTATCTTCTTCAGAATGAAGGACTTAGTGGTGTCACCCCGCTTGCATGCTTTGAAAGGAATGACAGGCCTAACCTGGTGTTTTTTTGTTTTTTTGTTTTTTTTTTACTGCATTCCTAGCGACACCATTCTCTTTTGTGTATTTGACAATTATGATGTCTGTAACGTGGCCTTACCTCCATCTGTTTTCTCCCAGGAGCTTGTTCACATAGTCCTAGCTCCGTCCCTATGACATCCATGTAACTGGTGCCATAGATTTGCATACTAACTCGGAGGTGGTTGCACACCAGTCCTTCCTAGGTGTGCTGGCATGAGTGTGTCTCCCCCCCCCCTTTTGCAGCTGTAGAATCTGCACGTATATCCTTTGCAACTTTTAGTAAATGATGGAGTCGATGTATTCAGACTGTGGCCACTGCTAGTCTTCTCATGGAGGCTCTTCCCATGGGAATAACCCGACATGCCTCGTTCAAGTTACCCAGGGTGGATTGCACAACCCGTAGCATTATCAACTTTGATGATGCTGCTTGCTGTATTATCTTGCATAATTTTTGACCTGTTGCTGGACCTTCAGTTTTGCTGTTTGCCAACGGTACACCGAAATCCTCTGTGATGGACTGGAATTCACTTAGCAGGTGGAACTTCCTTTTCCTACTCCCTCTGATCATTAACCTGCTATGTCACATCGAGCATCCCATCTAAGGAAACCTCCTGGGTGTACTGGAAGGAATCTGAAGGCCGCTTCTATGTCAGCTTTTGCTGTCCGAGCACCTGCTCACATGTACTGAATAGCGCTACCACCGAATCAAAGGATGCATACTGAACCGCGCACTTCTCTGGGGGCAATTGGTCATTCACAGATACTCCTGCGAGGGTATGACAGAGTCTGCCTGAGCCGGACTCCGCCTTTTTCTTTATTAGGACTGACTGCCCGTGGCGAAAGGAACATGTTCTGGAAAGGTTACCATGGGAAAGGACCGGCCATCCTTCTGTGTGTCATTTCGATCTCTAACCTCTTTTGCACTATGTGTGCATGTTGGATTGCTGATGATGCATTGCTTATAATGCCATCATGTGTTGCCCTGTGACTGCGCCTGCCTGACTGAACGCCTGCTGAGAGATGACCTTCTTAGATTTCTTGAGCGTATTCCTTGATCCGCCGTTTTGCATGTCATTTGCTGCATTTGAAGGCTGACATCTTGAGTTCCTTAAGCCATGAAACGATATACTTCCATTTTGTCCTGGAATTGTTCATCATAGTTGAGCCATGCCCAATTTTCGTGGTCTTGGTACGCTTTCAGGATGTCCGTATTCTGAATGTGACGATGATGTGGAA
The DNA here is from genome assembly GCF_901001135.1 of Rhinatrema bivittatum. Classification (NCBI taxonomy): domain Eukaryota; kingdom Metazoa; phylum Chordata; class Amphibia; order Gymnophiona; family Rhinatrematidae; genus Rhinatrema; species Rhinatrema bivittatum. The sequence goes on from NC_042615.1 coordinate 662,623,958, forward strand.
GAAGAACTGTCAAAGCTGGAACTTGTCCTGCGCTTTTGCTCAGTCTTGCACTTTGTTCCAGTTGGCACCATGCTGTTTTTGCACCCGCGGAGCCCATCTTCTGTCCGCTCTCCCCGTCATTATCCCCCAACTCACCAGCATTGCTATCTCCCGTCTGTGATGGTTGCTCTGCTTGACTGGTGTTTGGTCTTTCTTCTGTGTTTCGATTCTCGTGCAGCCCTGCTTGTCGCTCTGTGTCCCTGTACCGTCAGCTCCGCCTGAAGATGATGATGATACGCTAGTATGGTTCTCAGGTACACATCTTACACTATCTCCTTCCCGTGTCCTTGTTCCATTTTCGTTAGCCATTGCTGCTACTCGCTGCACCTGCCCTCCTTCTTGATTAGCAAAGGCTCCATGTGGCGGTGCTGGCCAGGCACACCAAGTGGCATGATAGCTGTGTTGGCTACTCATTATGCTATACAGCGCAGAATTACATGGCCTCTCTGCCTGGTTCCATCCCGGGAATGGGCAGTGAGCGCTGCGTCCCCATGGCGCCCCCCGGATGCCAGTTATCGTTGTCCGTGTTCTGCCATGAAGGGTATGTGAGACTGCTGTATCCGGGTTGTCTTTGCATCCTACTTGAAGAATAGTATGTCTCACAGTGCGATGGATGAGGTACCCATCGATGCTGGTAGGCCTTTTATGCTCACTCCTGCTGGCCTGTGGCTGTGGGACTCCAAGAGTGCTCTGGTGTGATGTGTCAGGAGCCATCGCTCTCTCAGAGGTGTGCTGCTGCAGCCCTAACTCCATGGCCTCTTCTGTCCTTTCCTCCGTAGCTATGCTGACCGCTGACGTCTAGCTTGTTTAAGGTTCCGTCATATCGGTCTCATGTTGCTCTGTCTCTTCTCAACTCGGTCCTCATCCTCTGCGGCTTTTTATTCGACTACTATCTGCTCTTGTGACTAGCCTCAGTATAAGGCAAAGTGACTAGCACCCCTAGCTCCCACAGTGTTTCTTTCTTCTACTTCTTTTTTTTTTTTTAAATTGCTCTTGCTGCTCGCCCCTCTCTTTACTATTCTAACCCTTTTTTTAATATATATACATACATGGGACTAGTGGGGTGGGGGGGGCAATCAAGTTCCACTTGAACTGGGGCATCAAAATTCTTTCCTGTGCACACCCCTCCCCCCCCTTTTTTTAAAAAAAAAAACCTTGTCCGCTGGGTCGTGAGTCGCCAAAGGCTATCTGCCTCAGATTCTGGGCTTGGAGCCACGTCCTCAGTGCGCCATTCCGCCTTCGGATGCCTGGAGCATAGCTGCCTCCCACCCCTGTAGGTTCACTACCAAATCCACCTTTATATATATATATTTATTTTTTTTTAAAATCTGAAAATGCCTCTGCGCCCACCAACACCCCCCCCCCCCCCATTCTGGGTGCAGGGTGGCTGTGCTAATTCCCTGCCTACCCATAATGGTGGGTTCCCCGGCCGCGCGCCCTCCGATGCCTGCCCAAGCAATGAATTTCCCTCTCTCCCCTCCAATACAAATTTGCTGCAGCGACCACGCTGTTCCTGCTGCCCTGTGCACTGGACCCTCTGCTACCATGAGCGCCTCCCAGCCCACCACGTGGCCTGCAGGCTGCCACCCGACTGGGAATCCGCTCCCTTCCCTTCCAACCCCCCCCCCCCTCAGTCTGTTTGGGTAATGTGAGAGATGCCATGAGGGCACCAGCTCCCTTCAGCAAGGATAGGGCTGCGGTTTGAACCGGTGGCCTTGAGGTGAAAGGCTCTGTATCACTGTGACCATCCTCCTCAGCCATCCCGTCCCACTCCCAACGGAAGGAGCCCCTCCGACAGCCTGCCTCAACCTCTCCCGCCTGGGACAAACCCTCCCCACCGGGTCCATCCCCCCCACCTGTCCAATTACAAGTCCGGGACCCCTCTCCCTGAACACATCGAGTCGCGGAACTGCCTGCTCCCTCGGAACCCCTTCTCCCCCTGAAGAACCCCTTCATTTTCTAACCCTTGTTTTCGAACTTGCCTTGCTGCACCCGCTGCTCTTCCTGTTCAGCGGGTTGAATGCCATTCCGGCTCGTGCTGGGAAGAAGGGGCCTTGCTGCACCCACTGCTCTTCAGCGGTTGAATTTTTTTGGCACGTGCTGGAAAGAAGGGGGTTCTCGGGCCTCCGTCGCGACCCTTTAAAGGGCCGATGAAGTCATCGGCCTGCTTCACCGATGTTCTCACTAGGCACTGACGCCTGGGGCATGGCTTAGCACCAAGTCATCGTGCTCGCACATGGGGGGGGGGGGGGGGGGTGAGGGCCTGATCACATGCTGGATGCTCCCATTCGCATCGCCATGCGCCTCTCCTCCCCCCCTTTCCATCGTGCCGCCATCCTTCGTGGGGGGGGGGGGGGGCAGCGTGTCACTTAAGGGTGGGCTCTGGCCAAGAGGCGCAGGCTCACCTATGTCTCCTCTGATACTGTCCCTGCCTTCCTTGCAGCCCATTGACTGGCTGTGGAATGTTTGATCAATGGGCTGCAGGGGGACCAGAGAGCTGCAGCACCGTAGGACAGACAGGCGTCCTGAGTGAGGTGGAGATGGGGGAGGGTTGCTGATAAAGAGACTAGGAAAGGGAAAGAGGGACAAAAGAACTATAGGGAGGGTGAACAAGGGGCTGAGAAAATTGCTGGGAGATGGTTTAAAAGATGATATTGGCTGGGAGAGAGAATACTGTTGTGAGTATCTGGGAGGGATATACACATGGGGGTCAATATTCAAAGTTGACCGTGTAAGTAACTTAGCTGGTTTGAGCTTATCCGGCTAAGTTACAATGTATATTCAATGGTACGGCGAAGTCACAGAATATATACGTATATATACGCACCTGCTCTATGGCATATCTAAACTTACACATATACTTATGCGGCTATGAATATCGGCAGTTAGCAGTATAAGTTATACGGTTAACTCACCCCTCCCCCGATCCTCCCAGTACCTGCCTACTTTTTGTGCATGTAACTTTTGGCATTATAATGGATTTATGCGGCTAAGTGATGGCTGCTGATTGTAAATGAGGAGCAGAGCAGGCTAAGTGGATGTTGCGAGTGAAACTGGAAAAGGGGTATTACATACCCTCCCTCAAATATAACCCTCCCGGGACGATTGTAACATGTTTTTTTTTTTTTCAATGTCTTAATAAAAAAAATTGTTTATAACTAAATTCAAAGTATGTTCATGCAGGAAAGAGAGAATTAAGAGGGCAGAGAGAGTAAGGAGGAATGAAGAAATGAATAAAAGATGGGGAGAGGAGGAGAATGAATGAAAAAGGGGGTTGAGAGAGGTGAGGATGGGGAAAGAGACTGATGAGGATGGACTGTCAGGGGAAGGACTGAAGCAGGAAGGAGGAGACTGATGGGGATTGGGGATAAGAATGACCAGTGGCTCTTTCAGCTCCCTAGTTTTTCCCTGCTCTTCTCTTTGTTATGTTAGGAACCGCTAGGAGAGTGATCCCAACTTGAGGGGAATGTGTGCCCTTGGGCCTCGGCACGACCCCAGATGAATCCAAGACAGCACTGAGGGTCGGCGAGGTGTGTCCCAGCATGGGCGAAGACAAAGTCTAACCCTCTGCCGGACATGCATGCTTCTAGAAGCCAACAACATTATGTTGGTATTTGAACAGTCTTCCGACCGTTCCCAGCCCTTGTGGACCTGCCGCTGGGTATCGGCAAGAAGCAGCAGGCAGGATTGAGGATGAGGGCAGATGGAGGCCTTGTGACAAAGAAGACTCAAGACGAGACGAGAAGACTCTGGAAGTGGATGAGGATCTTGGAAGACTCTCGACGAGACGAGGAACTTGGAAGACTCTTGGACAAGCCAAGAAGCTGGGAGGGTTCAGACATTGGCACTGTCTCTCAGGATGCCCTAGACAGTCCACCCGCGGGACTGGTCGCGGACCACCCTATCCCACTGCGCGCCCTACACAACCTGAAGAGGCTGGTCACAGACCACGCGGAGAGCGGGACAAACGCAGGAAGAGAATCCAGCTAAGACAAAACTCCAATTACAAAGCAAGGTGTCATCCGGAGAACCACAGGAGCTGGAGGGTCAAGAGGACTCGGAAGCACAGGAAGAGGATCCAGCTGAGATGAGACTCCAATGACGGGAACAGGAACTGACGGGACGGATTAACCCCAACAAGATGTCATCTGGAGAACCAAGGGAGCTGGAGGGTCAGGAGGACTCAGAACGAGCGAAGGAGGAGCGGAACCTCGGAACATCAGGAATTCGGGAACATCAGGAAGCCTGGACTAGGAACCTCGAAACATGAAGACATGGAACATCAGGAAACCACAGGAAGCAAGACGAGACATGGATATCCAATGAAGAATGAAGACCTGACGGAGCAGTGGAAGACAGGAACTCCCAGGGACAAGTAACTCCAATCAAGGCAAGGCTGAAGTGCAGGAGAAACCCTTATAAAGGGCTGAGATAGGAAACAGTCCTTAGGTGGGGCCCAGGGCATATCCGGCCGTGGGCCCTTTAAATCTGGTAAGGAGGCACAGCCGCGCGCCTAGAGCAGGAAACAGGAAGCTGTGCAGGACCATGGTTAGCGGCCCTGCACAGACGGTCGTTGACTGGGAAGCAGGGCTGGGCTGAGGAGCAGGCCCCGACGTCGGCAGCAGCTCCTGCCGACGTCGGAGGAAACGAAGGCAGCTCCGGCCGCCAGGAAAGCCTGGGGACTGTGGCTTCTGGCCTTGAAATGAAGCTGACATTGGCGGCAGCCCCAGCCGCATTGAAGCACAGCGACAAGGCCCGCCATGCCGAGGAGGCACCCCGGTCCGTGGCTCCCGCCACGGTGAAGATGACGAACTGACTGCGGCTCCTGCCGCGAAGAGGATCGGTGGCTCTATGCCGCATTGAAGAAGGCAAGACTGACGTGAGAGGCCTGCTCATGGGGGAAGGCTCTGCGGGCAGGATTCATAACACTCTTCACATTTAAATATAGGCTGGTCAGTAACACAAGCTATTGTGCTTTTTTATTTTTTGCTGAGGGTGCTGTAATTTGTGTTATATTGAGTTCAGCATCGCAATCATTTTCAAAAGTTGTCTTCTATGTATGCAGCTGTATACTATGTAAATCCCAGGTTGACAGCAGTACACTAACTGCCTAAATCAGGGGTGGCCTGACTATTTGCACAAAAGGGCAGTGCCCGAGGGCCTACAGCATGCTTCCATAGCGTCGGATGGGTGGCTAATAGAAACATAGAAATGATGGCAGCAAAGGATCAATGGTCCATTCAGTCTGCACACAAGCTTCCATGGTAGCATCTGCTGTGCTGTGCAGGTTACCCCCATGTATCAGTCAGTGTTTCTTGACATACTTTGCTTATGGACTTGGCCATAGAAGCGGTCCTGTGTTTTTTTTCCTTAATGTCTGTGCATCAGTGCTCCAAACTGTAAAAAGGTCATGGCTCGTGTCGGAAACTCTGACTCCAAATTCCTCTTTCCCTCCAGTCCCCACCCCTCTGAGGCCCAGATCACTGTCAGTCCACCCCTGGCCTGAATTAACTGTCAGTCCACCCCTGGCCTGAATTAACCTTGAAGGCTTTTCAAACAAGCCTTCAAGAAAGAGAATGACGCAGGCAATTAAATAAATTAATTAAGGATAAGCGGCATAAAGCACCCAATGCCTAAATTCCAGCTCCTAATGGAATTAGTTCAACCTATTTTTAACTGTAGTCAACCATCAGGATGAATTTCTATGAAACACTCAACCCCCCAAATAATGTCTTTTGATATAAACTCTTGTTTGTTACCGAATACTAATGGCACCACCCATGTAATTTACGAGCTATATTTTCGTTTAATACAGGTGCCCTATTGTAAACCGTTATGATGGTGAATAACTTAATGACGGTATATAAAAACTCTTAAATAAATAAAATAAATAAATAAATAAATTGTTGTCCTGTCTACAAATGCACTCAGTGTCACTCTTTCCGACTCCTTCTCTTCCTTATGGTCCATCAACTCATCCCCAACATGTTCACTGGATTCATGGCTATCTAACCCCACCCTGGTGTGCAGGTCCAGCATGGGTAAGGCCATAAAGTTATTCATAATCTTTGGGGAAGTAACTCTAACTCTGCTCTTCAATCTCCCTCACTTCCCCGGGTGTAGATTCTTTGACTAGGGGCTGAAAGGAATCCTCTCAGGTCCCAGTGCGGGGTGACTAACTTCCTAGGCTGAATTCCCTGTATTAGGTGAATTTTCTCAGTCTGTTGGGTGCTGGGTGGGAAAAGAAACACAGGGACCACTGATTTAGTGTCCAAAATAATACTTTACTGTAAACAGCTTTGTTTGATGACACACATAAATATGATTTTTCCAGCTCCACACATTCTGGCTCTTTCTCTCTTTTCTTTATTTTACAATCCAATGGCCTCCATTAGTGCAAGAGTCTCTGGTTAGGCTGGGAATCCGGCTGCTCTCCTGGGTTAAATGGAGTAGCTATCCCCTCAGATTAGGGCCCCTTTAGTGGGCGGGAACTCCTCCCAGGTGGCAACAAAACTCTGCCGTGGCACAGAGTTAAGGTCTCCTCTATCTTCCCAGGGTGTCGGAGACTTCAGATGTGTGACCTCCCATTAGATCTAATATTTACTCACAGTTAGTTGTCCTTTCTCTGGATGAGGATCCCTGGTGGAAAGGATCCTGGATGGAACTGCAGGTCCACCGATGGGTAGGAAGAGGGGCAGAAAATCACTTCCTCCCAGGTCTTGAAAAATAACTTCTTTTTGTTCCCCAAAATAGATAACACCAGATGTCCTCTGTAACGGATCACCACCACTTCTGGGGCAGGTCTTTCTTAAACCTGGATATCTTCAATTCAGGTTTACCCAGTCCCTGAGTCTTAGAGAGGCCCAGGCCTTCAGTAGGGATCCTACTCAGTAAAAGTCAAAATCCAAAATAGTCCCTGAATCAACCACTCTGTACCTCGGGTGGAGAGCACAACTGTGGATGCCTTGACCTGAACAGGAGTATTCTCAGAGGATTTCTGAAGCTCCAGGTAGGCCCAAAAAATAACTATGGAAAAACTCCAACCTTAATCTCTAATTTCCAGCTTAGACTGCCCTCAAAGACCTTTGCAGAGCTCTGCTATAAAACCTTTTGCGAGGGAAATCCATTACAGCCCCATCATGGGAAGGCTGCCACTGAATAGATCCTCCCCTAATTATAATCTCTCTAACTGCACTAGTACACAGGGTCCCAGGACTTACTGTGAGGTAGTAGGATGACTTGGGGTCCTGTATTGAATCACAGAAATCTCTTTTTATTCTCTACATCGTTACTGAGGCACATTGTTTCCCATTGTTCTATAGGCTACAGATAGAAATTGTAATATATCATGTAGACAAGGAAGACTATGCAGGCCTGCACACTTACCACATATAAGTATATAGATAGGAAATACCTTAGTTTACCATCAACAGGCCAATCCAATATTGGTTCTTAGAAAATGGGCGCTCAATGTCGAGCGCCCGCGTTCCTAACACGTGCCCACCTCTCCCGGGACCGCGATGCAATATTTAAATGAGGGGTTGCAGTAAAAAGGAGGCACTAGGGAAAATTGTGCATCCCTAGCACCTCTTCAGCATTGGGTGGACAGGAGAGGTGTCTGTCAGTGCTAGTTGGGAAAACGGACGCTCAATACGAGAGTCCGTTTTCTCCTGCTATTGGCACAATATACACGCACAAGATACATGACCTGCACCGGTCATCTTTTGTGTGTATATTGGGCCCCCAGATCATCTGGAGGTCTATGGAACTACACTAGGACTGAAATTGGGCAGGCTAGATAGACCTTATGGTTTCTATCTGCCATCATATTGTTTTTTGTGGATTGTGAATTCTAAAAGACCGATTGATCCATATCTAATAATAATGTTTATATCTCAAACATTAGAAAAAAAACAAAATAAATGATTGAAACTTTAAGTTTGAATAGAAAATTCTGAGGGTTAGTTTTTCTTTTCTTGGTCTCAAAGGATCAATAAATGCATACAATAGAATGGCAGCTGAAGAAAAATTTGTTCATAACCATTTTCATTATTTGTGACTCCTTTAGAGCAGTGATTCTCAACTCCAATTCTTTTAGCTCCCAAACAAATTTGGTTTTCAGAAAAGTTAAAATGCTTATACATTAAGGGCCGGATTTTAAGAGGTACGTGCGGGAGTACATTTGTGCGCACAACTCGGCGCACACAAATGTACTCCTGATTTTATAACATGCGTGCGCAGCCGCGAGCATGTTATAAAATCCAGGGTTGGCGTGCGCAAGGGAGTGCACAATTGTGCAACTTGTGCATGCTGAGCTGCGCAGCCTTCCTCTGTTCCCTCTGGCCCCCCCCCACCTTCCCCCTCCTTCCCCTCCCTAACCTGCCCCCCCAGCCCTACCTAAATCCCCCACCCTACCTTTGTTTTGTTATTTACGCCTGCCTCTGGGCAGGCATAGGTTGCGTGTGCTGGCCGAGTGCCGGTGCGCGATTCCCGGGCCCAGCAGCAGTGGAGAGGCCTCTGGCCATGCCCGTGCCCCACCCATTTTTTCAAGTCCCGGGGCTTGCGTGCATCACCGGGCCTATGCAAAATAGGCTCGGCGTGCGTAACCCCCCTTACGCGCATAAATCCACCTGGATTTACGTGCGAAGGCTTTGAAAATCTGCCCCTAAATATATTTTCATATGTAAGGCCCTTGTGGCCTCTTACTAAAATTCTGTACTTTAAATTAGAGATGGTATTGGCCTACATGACCTCCATGCAGCCAATAAATTTGCGAGAAGACTGTCAAGAGTATGCTCAAAGCTTGGAACACAATGCAGGCATTAACGTTTCAGTGAACGGGTGGGGAGAGAGTTTATGGACTGAGGAAAGAATCTGTGACTCCAAGAGTGCCCCACATGCAATATTTGTCTCTACTTTGGCCTGGTTCATAGCATGCCACGTTTATGGTCCAGTGTGGTTGGCATTTGAATAAAGGACATGTGATCACATGGCTAGAATGTGGGGCTTGCCCCTTACTTCTTCAGCCTGTGTAGGAGAGTCTTCATGCTGAACCAGCTTATCTCACTGCCCATCACCCACAAAGCTGCATACTACTGAAGATTTTTGGCAAGCTTGAAAGCCTCAACTTTATCAGTCAACTCACCAGAAAGGAAAAGAAGATATCCACCTGATCTCATCAGTGTTGTCCTAAAGCAATGAATCTGGGGAAACCATGAAGCAAAGGGGTCTTTAGGAAGTTGAAGCCACAGCCAGCATGACTAAAACTGCCACAGCTAAACAACACAAAACCCCAGTGTCAACCTTGTCCATAATACCTGAAGAATTGATCTCAAATTGATATGAAGGCAACCAGCACTAGTGGTGCTATAGAAGATAGGTTTTCAGTAGGGAGTAGAAAAGCAGTGCCTATTGCAGGGATGCAGAAGCCCACAAACTTGCAAGAACCAAAGATGGTGGAAGTATTAATATTCTCCCTTAAAAATTTGACTGAGAAAATGGAAAACGTGGAGGAGGAGTTTGTCCCAGCTTACCTCCATTATATCTCCCTGTGAGAATCAATGCCCTGCTGAAGAGGCTGAGGTGATGTGTGCAAAGAGAGTCTGCTTCATTGCCAAGCTGTATTATGCTTCTTCCCATGTTTGTCCTGGGAGGAGACCAAACAGCTGGAGTCAAGATACTGCTAATTTGATTGATTACACAGCTGAGATGCTGAAAAGTGAGTTTACTGATACCTTGTGAAGTGAGACAGAATGAAGATGACTTTATTTTGTTGATTGATCTTTCTTTTTTAGGGAGGTTAGACAAACAGCCTAACAGAATATGTGATGTGATATATGATTTAACTTTAAATTTGTTGCAGATATGATGTCTGCAGAGGATTTTTGTTTTAATAACACATATTTGAGTTTTACAGGATATTTATTTATTTATTTATTTATTTATTTATTTATTTAATTTATTTAATTTATTTAGAAATACTTATATACTACGCTCTCCAAGGTTCAGGGCGGTTAACAATAAAACATGCATAGAGTAAATATAACATAAATATAACATACTTGAATTAAAATAAGTTAAAACAAAGTTAAATCAAAATAAAATCATGACAAAATAAAATAATAATAAACAAAATAAATTATAGAGGGGAGAGTAGGCAGGGAGGCAGGAGATAGGGTCGATGAATTAGAGGAGATGCTAGGGGAGGGAGGGAGGGAGGAAAATAAGATATTAATCAGGAAAAGCGCGTGCTGGCCGACTGCCGGCATGCGATTTCTGACACAGCGGCAAATGGCCACTGTGTCAGAGGCCTCTGGCCCCGCCTCCACCCCCACCCTGTCCCGGACTGCCCCCTCCCTGCCCCTTTTTGCAAACCCCGGGACTTACATGCGTCCCGGGGCTTTACGCGCGTTGCCGGGCCATGGGATTTTAGTGCCTTTTTAAATTCACAAAGGTGAGCTATTGAAATATAAAATATAAGAAGCCTTTTATTCAAGGACATTAGGTCTGCAAATGTGTCAGCCCCAAAGAGGTAATTGGTCAAATAATTGTCTTAGAGTAATTTAAAAAAAGTGAACCACTAAAGTATATTATCTTTAATTCAGAAGTCTCTGGTTGATTGTTGTAGCAGAACACAGGAGGTGGATGTATAACATTATTGAAGTGCAAGTAGAACTGCCAAGCTAAAGTTTGGAGAATCAATGTTTTTGACTGCTCAGTTTTGTAGTAGGTGTGTGGGTTTTATTTTGGACAAGAACTATGTCCAGATGTGATTATAGTTTCAAATAATTTCTGTCCATCACTAACACAAAGATAAAATACATAGAAATGAATATGAAAGTCAGAGAACCCATTATATCAATTTGTAATTTATTGTCTAATTTTTCCTCATTGAGTACACACTAGGGATGTGAATCGTTTTCCATATCGTCTTAACGATAGAAATCGTGTGGCAGGGCAAGAAAATCGTCTTAGGCACGATTTTTTAGTTAAAAAATCGTTAAAAATCGTTTTTTCCGATTAGTGCGCACTAACGGGAGTTAGTGCGCACTAACTGGGAGTTAGTGCGCACTAACTGAAAATGATACAATTTGACACTTTTCAGGTCAGTTAAGGTCAGTTTAGGAATGAATATGTATTCCTATTGGCTGCCCTCTTATTTATTCATGTTACCAAGTTTCCTACTGACAGTATATGGGGGATGGGAAATGGAAACAGTTGGTAGCTTGACAAAACAAGTAATGTGATCAGTCAATGTGACTAGAACTTGTGCCCTAACCCTGATACCAGGGGTATTGTGATCTTCCTGCACACAGTGCCCTATCCCTATTAATACCAGGAGTGTTGTGATCTTCCTGCACACAGTGCCCTATCCCTAATACCAGGGGTGTTGTGATCTTCCTGCACACAGTGCCCTATTCCTGATACTGGGGGTGTTGTGATCTTCCTGCACACAGTGCCCTATTCCTGATACCGGGGGTGTTGTGATCTTCTTGCACACATCCCGATATCAGGGATAGGGCACTGCATGCAGGAAGATCACAACACTCCTGGTATTAATAGGGATAGGGCACTGCATGCAGGAAGATCACAACACTCCTGGTATTAATAGGGATAGGGCACTGCATGCAGGAAGATCACAACACCCCTGGTATCAGGGATAGGGCACTGTGTGCAGGAAGATCACAATACCCCGGAGGAGTGAGGGTCAGGCAGCTCCCCCCTGTCTGTGAAGCCAGCCTCTCACTAGTAATGCAGGGAGGGAGCTGTCTCAGACTTCACCATCCTCCCCCCCCCCTCTCACCCACACACCATTCACTAGCTGGGACATGGGGGAAGTCAGGAGTGAGGGTCAGGCAGCTCCCCCCTGTCTGTGAAGCCAGCCTCTCACTAGTAATGCAGGCAGGGAGCTGTCTCAGACTTCACCATCCACCCCCCCCCCCTCACCCACACACCATTCACTAGCTGGGACATGGGGGAAGTCAGGAGTGAGGGACAGGCAGCTCCCCCCTGTCTGTGAAGCCAGCCTCTCACTAGTAATGCAGGGAGGGAGCTGTCTCAGACTTCACCATCCTCCCCCCCCCCCTCACCCACACACCATTCACTAGCTGGGACATGGGGGAAGTCAGGAGTGAGGGTCAGGCAGCTCCCCCCTGTCTGTGAAGCCAGCCTCTCACTAGTAATGCAGGGAGGGAGCTGTCTCAGACTTCACCATCCTCCCCCCCCCCCCTCACCCACACACCATTCACTAGCTGGGACATGGGGGAAGTCAGGAGTGAGGGTCAGGCAGCTCCCCCCTGTCTGCGAAGCCAGCCTCTCACTAGTAATGCAGGGAGGGAGCTGTCTCAGACTTCACCATCCTCCCCCCCCCCTCACCCACACACCATTCACTAGCTGGGACATGGGGGAAGTCAGGAGTGAGGGTCAGGCAGCTCCCCCCTGTCTGTGAAGCCAGCCTCTCACTAGTAATGCAGGGAGGGAGCTGTCTCAGACTTCACCATCCTCCCCCCCCCCTCACCCACACACCATTCACTAGCTGGGACATGGGGGAAGTCAGGAGTGAGGGTCAGGCAGCTCCCCCCTGTCTGTGAAGCCAGCCTCTCACTAGTAATGCAGGGAGGGAGCTGTCTCAGACTTCACCATCCTCCCCCCCCCCCCCCTCACCCACACACCATTCACTAGCTGGGACATGGGGGAAGTCAGGAGTGAGGGTCAGGCAGCTCCCCCCTGTCTGTGAAGCCAGCCTCTCACTAGTAATGCAGGGAGGGAGCTGTCTCAGACTTCACCATCCACCCCCCCCCCCCTCACCCACACACCATTCACTAGCTGGGACATGGGGGAAGTCAGGAGTGAGGGTCAGGCAGCTCCCCCCTGTCTGTGAAGCCAGCCTCTCACTAGTAATGCAGGGAGGGAGCTGTCTCAGACTTCACCATCCTCCCCCCCCCCCTCACCCACACACCATTCACTAGCTGGGACATGGGGGAATTCAGGAGTGAGGGTCAGGCAGCTCCCCCCTGTCTGTGAAGCCAGCCTCTCACTAGTAATGCAGGGAGGGAGCTGTCTCAGACTGGTATCAGGGTTAGGGCACTGTGTGCAGGAAGATCACAACACTCCTGGTATTAATAGGGATAGGGCACTGTAAGAGATGACTGTAGTAGATTGAATAAAGATCTGATGTTTCTGCTCTCCTCACACCAAACAAAAACAACACACAAGCAGAGAAGCCCTTCTTACAAAGCTGAGCTAGTGAGTTAAGTAGGAGGAAAAGTAAACATACTGGTGCCAGTGTGGCTACTTAAAAAATACACTTACCAACAATCAATTACATATATTTGAACTGTGTACAGTTCCAGCCAGGACCACCTTTCTAAAATGCACAGTGATTGGCAAATTCAACATGCACTAGCATTTCCGGTGCCTGCTAACAAAAATAATAAACAAACAAGTTCTAGTCACGTGAGTGCTGATCATTACATTACTTTTTTTGTCAAGCTTCCAACTGTTTCCATTTCACATCCCCCCAACCATATTGGTAACATCAATAGATAAGAGCACAGCCAGCCAATAGGAATACATACATACATATTCATTCCTAAGTGACCTTTACTGACCTGGGAAGTGTGAACACTTTGTTTCATTTTCTGTTGGTGATCGTTAGTTTCCAGTTCCATTTCCCATCCCCCCAACCATCACCTCAGTAGTAACCTTGGTAACATCAATAGATAAGAGGGCAGCCAGCCAATAGGAACACATATTCATTCCTAACTGACCTTCAGTGACCTGGAAAGTGTTTATTTGTATCATTTTCAGTTAGTGCGCACTAACGGGGAGTTAGTGCGCACTAACTCGAGTTAGTGCGCACTAACACGATTTAACGATTTTTAACGATAAATCGTTAGAATTTCTGTCCATCACTAACACAAAGATAAAATACATAGAAATGAATATGAAAGTCAGAGAACCCATTATATCAATTTGTAATTTATTGTCTAATTTTTCCTCATTGAGTACACACTAGGGATGTGAATCGTTTTCCATATCGTCTTAACGATAGAAATCGTGTGGCAGGGGCAAGAAAATCGTCTTAGGCACGATTTTTTAGTTAAAAAATCGTTTAAAAATCGTTTTTTTCCGATTAGTGCGCACTAACGGGAGTTAGTGCGCACTAACTGGGAGTTAGTGCGCACTAACCTGAAAATGATACAATTTGACACTTTTCAGGTCAGTTAAGGTCAGTTTAGGAATGAATATGTATTCCTATTGGCTGCCCTCTTATTTATTCATGTTACCAAGTTTCCTACTGACAGTATATGGGGGATGGGAAATGGAAACAGTTGGTAGCTTGACAAAACAAGTAATGTGATCAGTCAATGTGACTAGAACTTGTGCCCTAACCCTGATACCAGGGGTATTGTGATCTTCCTGCACACAGTGCCCTATCCCTATTAATACCAGGAGTGTTGTGATCTTCCTGCACACAGTGCCCTATCCCTAATACCAGGGGTGTTGTGATCTTCCTGCACACAGCGCCCTATTCCTGATACTGGGGGTGTTGTGATCTTCCTGCACACAGTGCCCTATTCCTGATACCGGGGGTGTTGTGATCTTCTTGCACACATCCCGATATCAGGGATAGGGCACTGCATGCAGGAAGATCACAACACTCCTGGTATTAATAGGGATAGGGCACTGCATGCAGGAAGATCACAACACTCCTGGTATTAATAGGGATAGGGCACTGCATGCAGGAAGATCACAACACCCCTGGTATCAGGGATAGGGCACTGTGTGGCAGGAAGATCACAATACCCCGGAGGAGTGAGGGTCAGGCAGCTCCCCCCTGTCTGTGAAGCCAGCCTCTCACTAGTAATGCAGGGAGGGAGCTGTCTCAGACTTCACCATCCTCCCCCCCCCCTCTCACCCACACACCATTCACTAGCTGGGACATGGGGGAAGTCAGGAGTGAGGGTCAGGCAGCTCCCCCCTGTCTGTGAAGCCAGCCTCTCACTAGTAATGCAGGCAGGGAGCTGTCTCAGACTTCACCCTCCACCCCCCCCCCCTCACCCACACACCATTCACTAGCTGGGACATGGGGAAGTCAGGAGTGAGGGACAGGCAGCTCCCCCCTGTCTGTGAAGCCAGCCTCTCACTAGTAATGCAGGGAGGGAGCTGTCTCAGACTTCCCCATCCTCCCCCCCCCCCTCACCCACACACCATTCACTAGCTGGGACATGGGGGAAGTCAGGAGTGAGGGTCAGGCAGCTCCCCCCTGTCTGTGAAGCCAGCCTCTCACTAGTAATGCAGGGAGGGAGCTGTCTCAGACTTCACCATCCTCCCCCCCCCCCCTCACCCACACACCATTCACTAGCTGGGACATGGGGGAAGTCAGGAGTGAGGGTCAGGCAGCTCCCCCCTGTCTGCGAAGCCAGCCTCTCACTAGTAATGCAGGGAGGGAGCTGTCTCAGACTTCACCATCCTCCCCCCCCCCTCACCCACACACCATTCACTAGCTGGGACATGGGGGAAGTCAGGAGTGAGGGTCAGGCAGCTCCCCCCTGTCTGTGAAGCCAGCCTCTCACTAGTAATGCAGGGAGGGAGCTGTCTCAGACTTCACCATCCTCCCCCCCCCTCACCCACACACCATTCACTAGCTGGGACATGGGGGAAGTCAGGAGTGAGGGTCAGGCAGCTCCCCCCTGTCTGTGAAGCCAGCCTCTCACTAGTAATGCAGGGAGGGAGCTGTCTCAGACTTCACCATCCTCCCCCCCCCCCCCCCCACCCACACACCATTCACTAGCTGGGACATGGGGGAAGTCAGGAGTGAGGGTCAGGCAGCTCCCCCCTGTCTGTGAAGCCAGCCTCTCACTAGTAATGCAGGGAGGGAGCTGTCTCAGACTTCACCATCCACCCCCCCCCCCTCACCCACACACCATTCACTAGCTGGGACATGGGGGAAGTCAGGAGTGAGGGGTCAGGCAGCTCCCCCCTGTCTGTGAAGCCAGCCTCTCACTAGTAATGCAGGGAGGGAGCTGTCTCAGACTTCACCATCCTCCCCCCCCCCTCACCCACACACCATTCACTAGCTGGGACATGGGGGAATTCAGGAGTGAGGGTCAGGCAGCTCCCCCCTGTCTGTGAAGCCAGCCTCTCACTAGTAATGCAGGGAGGGAGCTGTCTCAGACTGGTATCAGGGTTAGGGCACTGTGTGCAGGAAGATCACAACACTCCTGGTATTAATAGGGATAGGGCACTGTAAGAGATGACTGTAGTAGATTGAATAAAGATCTGATGTTTCTGCTCTCCTCACACCAAACAAAAACAACACACAAGCAGAGAAGCCCTTCTTACAAAGCTGAGCTAGTGAGTTAAGTAGGAGGAAAAGTAAACATACTGGTGCCAGTGTGGCTACTTAAAAAATACACTTACCAACAATCAATTACATATATTTGAACTGTGTACAGTTCCAGCCAGGACCACCTTTCTAAAATGCACAGTGATTGGCAAATTCAACATGCACTAGCATTTCCGGTGCCTGCTAACAAAAATAATAAACAAACAAGTTCTAGTCACGTGAGTGCTGATCATTACATTACTTTTTTTGTCAAGCTTCCAACTGTTTCCATTTCACATCCCCCCAACCATATTGGTAACATCAATAGATAAGAGCACAGCCAGCCAATAGGAATACATACATACATATTCATTCCTAAGTGACCTTTACTGACCTGGGAAGTGTGAACACTTTGTTTCATTTTCTGTTGGTGATCGTTAGTTTCCAGTTCCATTTCCCATCCCCCCAACCATCACCTCAGTAGTAACCTTGGTAACATCAATAGATAAGAGGGCAGCCAGCCAATAGGAACACATATTCATTCCTAACTGACCTTCAGTGACCTGGAAAGTGTTTATTTGTATCATTTTCAGTTAGTGCGCACTAACGGGGAGTTAGTGCGCACTAACTCGAGTTAGTGCGCACTAACACGATTTAACGATTTTTAACGATAAATCGTTAGAATTTCTATTGTATCGTGTTCTATAACGATTTAAGACGATATAAACATTATCGGACGATAATTTTAATCGTTGAAAAACGATTCACATCCCTAGTACACACTGAAAGGAAAATTGGTATGGGGCAATTTTTAAACCCTGCAGATAGTTTGCAGGTCCATAGGTACTTTGTGCTCATGGACTTGCAAGCTAATTTTCAAAGGGAAATTTCCCATGGAGTTTTCCTTTGAAAATTCAGGCCAACAAAGACATTGGGTACTTGAAGTTTCCATTTGCTTTAGGGCAGGAGCAATGTGCCTGTGGTAAAACAACATCCCTGCATGTGCTTTATAGAATGTGGCAACTAGATTTACTACTGAGAAGAAATCAAATTTCACTAATCCCTTTAAAAATTGTCTTCTTCATGCGTAGGCTAATATAAAGAGAAAAAGACCTAGTGCCCACTAATGGGGATTCTTTAGTTGGGGAAGACAAGATTCTTGGACACATTTAGGATTTCAGATCTTTCAAGATTAATCTTGAATCCTGACACGTTACTAAATTTATGAATTTCAGCCACCACCCCAGCCAAAGATCATTCAGGGTATGTGAAGGTAAAAAGGATATCGTCTGCAAATAGAGACAATTTTTAAGAAGAACCACCTATATTAGTTTCTTGAATTAAATCATTTGCTATAATTTTTGTTGCAAAGGGTAGTGCCACTACTTTAAAGGGTATAAAAAAGCCTAATGCCCTAGAAATGAATATCACTGCTGAATGCTTATCATAATACATTTTATGTGCTATAATAAAAAGGCTGATGAAGGTGTACTAATATTTTTGTAGATTTGAAGATATCTCTCAGAACTTTTTCATGATATCCTAAAAGTGAAGAAAATTAAGTTGTTGCTAAAAATCCCTAGGCAGACTTTTTTTTTTCTTCATTTTCTGGGCTTAAGTCCAATTTACACAGCAGTTGCAAGAAAAAAAGCAAACGCATCATCAGATTCAGCGAGAAATATTGTAACAGTATGTAATCTCTGTCAAGATAAAATTGCTTTGTGATTTACATTACAATAAATCCTGACCTTTAAGTGCCGCAGACTAAGCTAATCTGCAAGGTACTTTATTCCACCACTGAATCAGCATGTGAAGCAGAACCAGAGTGACTATATTACCAGCACCATGGTGTTACCGCAGAGTACATTTAGAGGCAGATTATGTAGCATTGTTCTCTGTCTATTAGAATAAGTGGAGTAATTAAAATACTCGATCTATTTTCACATTGTGGATTAGTAGAATTATTCTTTTACTTTTGCCTGCTACCTTATAGATTTAATGGATGTGATGTCTTAGATTCATGCAAAATGAATCTAAACTGAAAGTAGATTCAAAGGGTTCGCTTTTCTAATGACTAAAGTATCAATGTAAATTTTTTTCTGCTGTTGTAAATCTTAAATGATCAGTTTTGTTAAAGATGATTTTAGGAAAGTGGACCACATTCAGATGATAATAAATGAGTGCAAGAAAGAAAGTGCCAATTATTCAGAGACATTTTTATAGCTTTTGATGAAGAGGTGCTTAATGAAGACAATAATTATCTAAGGGCTAGTATTTGATGTGTTTGAATGTAACTCTTGGATGGTAGAGGGGATCCAATGGCTTACCTGGTTAGTGAATTCTAAATACAGTGGTCAAGCAATTTTTGTGGTTCAATAGGACCAAGGTGATTTCACACTGGATGAAGTGATTCTCTCACTCTTTGGGCCTGGAATATATTTTTCAGTACTGACTCTCTTGGGCTATTCTCACTTTTCCTTCCTTCACCTCACTCATACTCAAACCCTGAGTAAAATAAGTTCAGTTCGAAGCACAGGGAGGTGGTTCCAAAGTGCCCAAAAAAAATAAAATAATAATATTGTATGATATAAGTGATATTTTGTATCTCCTCGCCCAGATACCCTCCCCTATTACCATGACATTCTTTGCATGAATAATGCAAATGCATGCAAAGAAGGTCATTACTAGTCAATTAGATATATTTTATTGTAGCCGACCGAGAAGATGGTCAGCTGCATTAAAATAACATCACCTATTTGAAATGCATTAGATGTGAGGTGGGAGGTCAGAAGGGTATGAAGGACCGTTCATTTTGATACCTTTAAAAGTAAGGGACAAAACTTTAAATTGTATATCTTGTTGCAATGATATACAACTGTAATGCAACTGATATACAAATGCAATGCAACTGATATAGCATTGGGGTAACATGTTCCCAGGGTAAACCTCTTAAAATCAAACAAGCTGCGGAGTTTTGCAAGGCCTGCAGCACATGTAAGTGAGAAACAGGAAGAACTATATAAAGCACATTATAGTAATTGATCGTGCCTAACAGGAAGGATTGAGCTATAGTTCTGAAGTCATTGTGATCCAAGATGCACCAAATGTGACACTACATTTTTAATTTAAAATATCCAGTTTATAAAGCAAATTGGATATGACTTTTAAAAAATTAAGATGGGAATTGAATTGAAAACCAAGATTCTGAACCACCCTATTGAAATGAATGGTAGACCCATTCACCAATAGAGAACAATTCTTTACATCATCAGGGAGGGAGGTAGGCTGACAGTGAATGCACAATGCCTTAGTTTTAGCCAAATTCAACAATAATTTGTTATTATCCATCCAAATATTTATGGTTGCTAAGCAATTAGAAATATATTCTATGACTGTTGACAATGGGTCTCTTGCTGGGAGAAATAGCTGCAAATCATCTGCATTGACTTTTAATTCAACTCCCAATTCTGTGATCAAAACATAAGGGAGCCACTTAAATATTTAAAAAAGCCACAGATAATATTGGAACTTGAGGGATTCCATAATGTGGCTCAAAACAATTTGAATGGTTGTCATTAAATTAACATGTTGCTTTCTTTCAGAAAGATATATGATTTAACCACCGAAAAACAAAACCTCCAATACCCAGAGTCTGCAAGAGTCACAATAATATCCCATGGTCAACAGTGTCATAGGACACAGAATATCTAAAAAGACCTCTATAAGAACTTCTCTAGCATCTAATTCCTTCAACAAAAAAATCTACTGCAGAGACCAATAAGGTCTCTCTACTGTGGTTCTTTCTAAAGCCACATTGATAACTATGTAAAATATTATTAGACTGTAAAAATAAAAGCAAAATCCACCTTTTCTAATGATTTTCCAAATGTCAAAAGATTAGAAATAGGCCGGAAACTAGAAGGAAACCCTTTTGGGAGCTTGTTCTTTTGATGAACGAAAGCCTGCTTTATTATTAATAGTACATTCTCTTCAACCAATAATGGTTTTATATGTCTGGTCAACATATCTCTAAATTGTCCTTTAACAAATAAATTAAAAAAAAGAACAAGGATCCATTGCATAGCTAGAATGTTTTAATAACTGCAGAAAGCCAGCCACTTAAGTGGTCCCTACTTCTTCTAATTGTTTTCACTCTAACACCCCCTCCCCCATCGAAGTAGTGATTTCCGGGACCCAAAGCACAGGCATTTCTTTCCCAGACTTACCTTGGGCAGTTAGCATTCCGTCTCTTAGGGCATGTAGTCATTGAATGTAAAATTCTGCATACTCCAATGGGCAAACATTTTCCACTAGACACTATGAGGTCTTCCTATTAACCAACTTGCTAATTTTCCCATATTGTCTCCTTGGTTTTCTGTTCTTCCCCCCCCCCCCCTATTATAGATTTCTGTAAGCAATCAAATCTTTTTTTTTTCTCTTAAGTTCTTGTTTTCTCTATTAATATTAGTTATCTGTCGATTGCTTGTTTCATTGCAAGTTTTTGTTTGCATAATTTTGGAATTTATAATTACAATATATTTACATTATAAATTTTAAAACAGAGCTACAAAACATAAATTCACAACATACAACATCCAAATGGCAGATGAAATTTAATGTGGATAAGTGCAAAGTGAAGCATATAGGGAAAAAATAACCCATGCTATAATTACACAATGTTGGGTTCCATATTAGGTACTACAACCCAAGAAAGAGATCTAGGTGTCATAGTGGATAACACATTGAAATCGTCGGTTCAGTGTGCTGCGGCAGTCAAAAAAGCAAACAGAATGTTGGGAATTATTAGAAAGGGAATGGTGAATAAAACGGAAAATGTCATAATGCCTCTGTATCGCTCCATGGTGAGACCGCACCTTGAATACTGTGTACAATTCTGGTCGCCGCATCTCAAAAAAGATATAATTGCGATGGAGAAGGTACAGAGAAGGGCTACCAAAATGATAAGGGGAATGGAACAGCTCCCCTATGAGGAAAGACTAAAGAGGTTAGGACTTTTCAGCTTGGAGAAGAGACAGCTGAGGCGGGATATGATAGAGATGTTTAAAATCATGAGAGGTCCAGAACGGGTAGATGTGAATCAGTTATTTACTCTTTCGGATAGTAGAAAGACTAGGGGGCACTCCATGAAGTTAGTTAGCATGGGGCACATTTAAAACTAATCGGAGAAAGTTATTTTTTACTCAACGCACAATTAAACTCTGGAATTTGTTGCCAGAGGATGTGGTTAGTGCAGTTAGTATAGCTGTGTTTAAAAAAGGATTGGGTAAGTTCTTGGAGGAGAAGTCCATTACCTGCTATTAAGTTCACTTAGAGAACAGCCACTGCCATTAGCAATGGTAACATGGAATAGACTTAGTTTTTGGGTACTTGACAGGTTCTTATGGCCTGGATTGGCCACTGTTGGAAACAGGATGCTGGGCTTGATGGACCCTTGGTCTGACCCAGTATGGCATATTCTTAATTTCTTATGTTCTTACAACATTTTTAATTAAAAGCTTCTTGCTAAAACACCATCCTGACCCCCTTCCTAAATACATTTATATCATTTTCAATTCTGACATCTCCCAGTATTTTTCCCATTACCAGTGTCACTGGTTTCTTCTGTTCAGGGACCATAATCTGTTACAGAACATGTTTTTTCCAGATAAACTCTTGAAGCTGCAAACCATTCTGGTTTGCCCTAGAGGTCTTTCCCATCTCATGCAAGGAATGGGATGGTTGATCTAAACCAATAATGAACTGGAAGTCTGCAAAAGCAAGTAAGGAGGCACAGGTTCCGTGATCCTCTTCCAAATGTCTCAGCAAATAAGGTATGAGCTCTTGGTTACGGAACAGACCTTCCTAGGTTCTCTGACTCATTAGTGGATCACCTTCACAAGGTTTTCCAACCTAACAGATGGGCCATTCTTTCAAGCTCTCATCCTTATTCTTTTCTGCATGAAAAGCATCAAAAAGATTGAATGGTTGGTTCCATCCTACAGAGCAAAAACAGATCTGCTTCAGCCTATTTTTGGCTAATATGGGAGGCATACCTACTATCTGTGGTTTTTCACAACTGCAGTTACTGGCAAGACCCCTTCAGAAAGTTCTTTAAGTTTGAGCTAGCTTTTCCACATTGACATAGCATTCTCATATCTCATCTGGCAGTTGATCCTACTTCTGATTCCTCTGAGAGTTGAGCACTCACTTCTGCACGAGAAAGGTCATCCATATCTTATGAACTTTCCCTCACTCAATCTGATAGCAAGGGAGTTCAACGCTCCATAATTTCATTTTTCCACTGATCAAAGATGTCCAGAATATCTTCTGTTTGATGAGTAGGCCATACCACAAAGAGGAGTACAGATTTAGACGGCAGATATTTTCATCCAGGTACCAGGCAGGTCCTCTGCTCCCCTTCACCTGTTCTCCCAAGAATCTGCATCATTACTTACTTCACTTTTCACCAGCAAGTCTCAATGCTTCATCAATGAGGCTGGAGTCCTGCTTCTACTGTGGCTTGCTTCTTCTAATTACAGAAAATTATGCTCTCTCTTCATTCTTGTATATAATCATTTACAGAGGTTTTGCTGGCACTAAAAACCTCTAGTTTCAAGACCTTCTGTCTTACGCAAGCTCATGGTCAACTGCTAAAATTGGCATCTTGAACTATCTTACCTAGAAAGTGGTATTCCTAGTCACGATCTCTTCATCTATGTGAGTCAGGGGCTGTTGTCCTTTCATAACAGTTTCACAACTGTTTGGACAATCTATCCAGAAGAGACAGCATTTTTGGAGAAACAGTTTGGCATAGCCTGTTCTCCAGTAATCTACTCTCCATGGAGGGGTCTGGGTTGCTTTCCAGTAAGTATTCTGCTGCAATCCTCAGCTTGGGAAGCCCCACGTGTCATGGATAATTCAGCTTTGTTTTCGAGGGAGAAAGTAAGTTTGCTTCCTATAAACTGAGTTCTCTATAGACAGCAGGATGCATTAGCTATGCTTAATACCTATCTGCCTCCCTGGATAGTAGACTACCTAGCTAGATTTAGCTCTAATATTGACTGAGAGGCTCATGAGGCAACATGTGGGTGGGAACTCCCTCATATGTTCAGTAGCAAAAGCTCTACTGAGCTAAAAAGATGGCTCCGTTCAGTGTTGTCGGGTGACATCACCCATGTGTCATGGCTAATTCATCCTGCTGTCTATGGAGAACACCATTTTACAGTAAGCAAATTTGCTTTATCCCTCCACATTCTCATTCACTATTGTGTCTTTCCAATTATTCTCTCTTATTATTCCATCTGGAAAGAGCTCTGGTGCTTGGTGTCGCCTGAGGACTGTAGCTATAATGACTACATTAAAGTAAGTTGGGAGGGGATGTCAGAGGGAATTATTATTATTATTATTATCATGATTTGTATACCAGATGTATGCAGTGCTGTACAGAGGCACAGGGAGAGTAATTTCCAAAGATACTTTGGTGGGTAAAACAGTGTTTTATCCGCAGAAATAATCTTTTACAAAATTCCTAACCTGATATGAAGGACAAACTTACATATAGACTGCCTGCTTGCATATAAGTTCACCTGAATTGAGCAAAGGTGTACTTGGGGGCAGAGCTGGGGGAGTGGTTTGGACTTATTGCTTACTTTTGTACTTTCAAAAGTTTGCACATACATTTTCTGCACACATAATAGCAGGTGTAATTTGTGCAGGTAATTTGGTGGGATAATTTTCAAAGGAGGCTTATGCATGCAGGGCCACTTTGAAAACTGGTTATAAAATGACCCCCATAATGCACAGTCCTTACTCTTTGGAGTTTACCATCTACTCAAGACACACAGACAAAAAAACAAATGATTAAGCAGAGCTAGGCCAGGTGGTTGAGATGTGGGCTTAATTGAGGAAGGGGAAACTTTACTTGAATAGAGTTGCAAAGAATGAGCCCTATTGGGAGTCTATGTAAGAAACAGTTAATGGGGTGGGTGGGACTGTAGAAAGATTCCTAAGTAGTTATGAATGAAGTTTTATGGCACCAGATCCCAGCCTTGGTTCCAGTTGAACTGGAGGCCCAAAGGAGCAGGATGCAACTGCTGGGTGAAAAAAAAAATTGTAGCAGCTTGATTGATGTTTAAAAATAGGGCAAAACCGAGGCAAATGCTTAACATACTGCTTATGTTATGATGGAGGAAATCCGGATGTGGATCCTTAGGCCGACCGACCCGAGGGAACAGTCGGTAGGCAGAACTCCCACTGGGCAATTGGAGCTTCACCTGGAAACCCGTGACTCCTCCAGAGGAGCTGTGGGAGCCCGGGTCGCTAGGACTTAGGAGTCTTCGCCCTGGAAGTCCGAGGTCCCCCCAGGAGGAGCCCGTAGGGACCCGGACTGCTGGGACTTAGGCGATGATGAAGAAACCCAGGAGTGGAATCCGGACCGGAGTCTTGGCAGGCGGCGAGCAAGCAGGAGTCGGGGTCACGAACCGGGGTCAAGGCAGGCTGAAGACAAGCAGGAGTTGAAGTCACGGACCGGAGTCAAGGCAGGCTGAAGACAAGCAGGAGTTGAAGTCACGGACCGGAGTCAAGGCAGGCTGAAGTCAAGCAGGAGTCGAAGATACGGACCGGAGTCAAGGCAGGCTGAAGTCAAGCAGGAGTCAGGAACGACGGCAACTAGCTCTTCCGAAGAAGGAACCTCGTTGCAAGGCAAGGAAGGCTAGGAACTGCAGGGCTTAAATAGCCCTGCAGCGTCTGACGTCAGGAAAGGGAGGAGCCGAGGTTTCCCGCGCTGGCCCCTTTAAAAACAGAGCTCAGCCGCGCGCGCCTGGGGGCGGGGCTAGTCGCGAGAGGACGCCCGCGGCAGAGAGGGAGCTGGCACATGGCGCCTGAAGGCCTGCAGGCCTGCGCGGGGGTCGGAGCGGCAGGAGGAAGCTGCGGCCGAGGTCCTGAGTCCGCGGAACGCGGTAAGACTCCGGGACCCGAGAGGAGGTAAGGCCTCGGGCGCCACCGTGGCGACCGAGACAGCAACAGCTTATCCATTTATCTGATATATCCACTTTTTCCTGTTTTATTATTCTTCTTCTTCCTTTATTGAAAGTATTGGTTCTTATCATTGTGTGTCTCAACTTGTAAAAGCAAGTAAGGCGGCCAGGAAAAACTGCAGTGAAGTAAAGAGGATGTGAAATGGGATTAAAGCATTGCACTAGTTGGAAAACTGAACAAACTGCCATTGCTTCTGAAGTATATCAACATGAATTCCAAAATAATTCATGTCACTTAATGCAACTGACAAATTCCCATAGAAGTAGCAATGCTAATATAATTTTCATTGGGATATAACTGCAAGTAGTTACACTGATCATGAACTTTTTGGCCAAGTAGATATAACAAACTTGATTTAAACTCATCAAATACATTGGATTCTACTTGTAAGAATTCCATTGATGTTCTACTTCTAAAAATTCCTTGCAATAAGGACATCTATTGTGTGTCCCAATATGATCCTTTATGTGGACCTAGTTCAGACACAAATATATAGTACCATGGTATCACTGATTGTATTACCATACCTTAATGTCCAGCTATTTGTTGTGATTTGGCCCGTGGCTGAAGCCACAAGCCACCTCTTACCTAGTCTCACCAGCCTGCCCGACGCCATGTTCGGTCTTGCAGCCCAGAGGCCGCCATTGACGTTCTCCTGCGGCCCGGAGGCTGCCGTCGGGGCTCTCTCGCAGCAAAGAGTCGCGCCGGTCTTCTCCTCCGTGGCCCAGAGGCCGCCATCTTGCCAGCATGGCAGGAGCCGTGCCGGGGTTCTCGAACACGGCAGGAAGCCGCTCAAGTGTTTCCATGCGTCTGGAGAGCCGCTGACATTATCTTGCCTCCTCTGTGGGGAAGGCCCGCCATCCTTGGTCCACCATGTGGCAGGCACCCCCTTCCTAACTCTCCTTTTATCTCTGGCATGTTATAATCTGCTCCCAAATACACTCTCATATCCCTAGATGAGAGCCATAGACACCCTCTGATCCTGTTTTTTTCTTGCCTCTGCTTTCATTCAAGCTCTTGGCACTTCATCATCATCTATCATCCTCTCTCCCCTTTCTGCACCCTCTCACCCTCTTCTGCAACCTGCCCAAACCGTCTAAGATAATCGATTGCTTATTTTCATAGCCCTTTATTGCTTTGTAACTCAAATTGTATGATATTTTGTAATCTCTTATACTATGTTACTCAATGTTTTTGCTATGTAACTCAAAGTTTTTGCTATATAACTCAAATTGTACGATATTATGTAATATCTCATACTAGGTTACTCAAGTTCTTTAGTTATTTTTTGTTCTATGTAATTGCTCATAGTTCCTTAGACATTTTTTGTTTTATGTAATTGCATACAAGCAAGTCTGTTGTTTCATTGTAAACCGGATTGATTTGCATCTAATGCAAGAAGATCGGTATATAAAAGCCAAAAATAAATAAATAAATAAATCTGGGCCTCCTTCATGTGGCAGGGAGCCGCCTCCAGCATTGGGGCCTGTCCACGGCCCAGACCTGCTCCTGCTCCAGCGACTTCAGCAGGGCCGCTGTCCATGGTCCTGCACTTCCTCTTCCTATTCCTCCTTAGGCGCGGGGCCGCACCTCCTGTCCAGATTTAAAGGGCCAGCGAGGGAGTGGTCCCTATGGCCCCACCTGATAGGTGTTCCTGTCCAGCCCTACAAAAGGGCTCAGTTGCCACTTCAACTTCACCTTTGCAAGGAGCCAGTTCTTCTCCAGGACTCTGTCTTCTGCTCCTGCTTGGCTTCCGGTATCTTCATGTTCTTTGTAGGATCCCTCTTTGTAGTCATTTGTCCTGGTCTCTGCTGATGCCTCATCTGTCCTGTTGTCTCCTTTGTCCCAGTCCTGATGTTCCATGGTCTAGTCTTATGTCCTGATGTTCATCCTGTCCAGATGTCTTTCCGGACTTCGCCTTGACTGTCTCAGCGTGGTCCGCGACCAGTCCGGCTGGGCTGTGTAGGGCACGCTGCGGCCCAGTGGTCCATGACCACCCCCGCTGGGGTGTGTAGGGTGCTGGTGGGTCTTCTTCCATCTAGCGGAGCCGAAGACTTCCATGTTCCTTCCTGTCTCCTCCTAGGACCGGAGTCTTCAAAATGTCTCGCTTGCTCGTCCTGGCTGCCCTTTACTGAGTGTCCAGAGAGTTCGCCATGATGTCTGGGATCTTCGCCTTGGAGACCCATCTTGTACATAGTCCTCCTATGTTCTGGCCTCTGGCTATACCTAGCCTCCGGTGGGCAGTGCTCCAGTGGATAGCCTGAGGACCGTTCTGGCCACTGCAGCCTCCTCCCTGGCTGTGGGGGTTAGCACCTTATCCAGAGTCTTCTTCATCCTAAGTTTTATCCTGGTTTTATCTTGTCTCATCCTCACTTCGTCTGAGTCTGACCTTCGTCTGTATCCTGTCTTCATCAGCATCCACATTCAAGTCCTCAACCACCTCTGCCTCATGCCCAGCCTGCCACCTTTGCCGTTACCCAGTGGCAGGTCCGAAAGGGCTTGGAGTGGTCGGAGGACTACTCAACCTTGCGTGGTTGGTCTCACTGAGGTGTGCAGGTCGGCAGGGGCCTGGCCTCCACTCCATCCCACAAGGGCACACACTCCTCGTCCCGCACTGGGGAGCGCCCCCTAGCGTTCCCTTCCATTGCAGTGCAACACTATTTCCCTGGTCAGGAGAATAGCCTATTCCTGATTCCTCTGTTATATTTCTTGTAGTACACGGACTATTGCTGGTATAGAACTCCATTCTATGAATATGTTTAAAATGTCTACCTTCACTTTATTATGCTAGTTTGGCCTTTACTCAGTTAAAATCAACTTACCCTTATGACACTAACCGCATCTAAAATGTGGGATGAAGAAACATGGGTCTCTAGGACAGGATGCTTTCAGAAGGAAATCACACATAAGCAGGAAATGAGCTCTGGACTGTGAATCAAAAGTTCTGGGACATAAGTTAAAGACTCCTCTGCCACTGACTCTGTGTGACCTTTAATCTCCCTGTGCCTCCAGAAGCAGTTGATAACAAGAAATTTTCTTTAATATCACTTTCACAGTTAATAAATGTAAATAAAATTCCCAAGGAGGTATTTGTGTGAGTTGCAGTATTGATTCTTTTACCCAGATTTAGATGTGTAACTACACTTTCTACATTCCCATCTTTCGTAACTAGAGTGCCATCTGTTGCAGTCCCTTGGCACACTGCTCCGACACACATCTAAGATGCAGAGCCTCGCCACACAGTAGCAAATATCATCACTAACTTAAAGTTGCATTCTTTCTCTGCCAAATCACTGACTTTCCTGTGTCAGTAATTGTTTTTGACTATTCTTATCATCATTCTTACCACTGCCAATATTGCTAACAAAAGAATAAAGGGCATCTGACAAGTGAGGGGTTTGATTTCATGCCAGCGATGGCGATGTATGTAAAAGAAATGCTAAAGTAGGTGTGGGAAGCACCTTATCAGGGTCCAAATTTGTAATGTATTCTAACTTTGCTGTTATGCTTCTGCAGCACAACCACTGCACTGTTTCTATTTGGTCATAGGCAGATTGATACCGATGCAGAGTGTAATCCTAATGCAATGGAATTAACTTTGCTTTTGTATCACATTCCTGCCAACCATACTGGGTCATTCATCAAACCGTGATGTGCAGGTATCGCGGCGGTACAATGCAAATTAGGGGAAAGGGAGGAGTGTGGGTGGGGTTTGGGTGGAGTTATGTCCCGGCAGTGCTGTGGGCGATAATGTTTTCTACATTATCGCCGGCAGCACCGCGGGAAATAACTACAAATTTTCCCATGGCGCTATGGGTGCGAAACTGTGCAGCCCGGCCACAA
Organism: Rhinatrema bivittatum; assembly: GCF_901001135.1. Lineage (NCBI taxonomy): Eukaryota > Metazoa > Chordata > Amphibia > Gymnophiona > Rhinatrematidae > Rhinatrema > Rhinatrema bivittatum. The sequence goes on from NC_042615.1 coordinate 662,653,206, forward strand.
ATGCAGCGGGTGGCCGGCTACACAATTTTGCCCCCCTCACCCAGAATGATGAATCTAGGCCAGTTTTAGGTGGTAGCACCATGGGAGCATGCAAAGAAAGAAATAAAATAATAAAAAATAATAAAAAAACCCAAATCCGAGTACTGTTAATGAGCTCCCATTAAGGGTGTACGGAAAGTCAAATTTTAATATTGTGAACATTCACAAATATACTGCAAAATGCATGCATTTCCTTAACTATTCACTATTGGTTTGAAATGGTAAGATTATCCATACAAAAGGTAGAAAATCATTAAATTTGCCAATGCCACAATATTTCACATTTTGTTAAAAGATAAAAAAAAAACCCCCAGAGGTCTGAAAATGCAGCAAAAAGAGTGATTTTTGCCATTTGTGTCTGTTTCAGTAGTGCAGAGGTCTCATAGTCCCGAACTCGTGTCAACTGTACTCTAGTCCTGATTTGTCTGTCTGTAATTATGACAAGGTATTTTCTTTGTCCTCTGGCATCTTAGGAAGTTTATTACAAAGAAACATAGAAACATAGTAACGATGGCAGAAAAGGACCAAATGGTCCATCCAGTCTGCCCAGCAAGCTTAAATTAGTAAATGTCACAGTGCAGGTTACTCCCATGTTTCTCTTAAAGGTAGTACCTGCCACTCACTGCAGTTATCCCTTTAACCTTATAATACCCATAAAAATTTCAGCTGGGAACATTTTTTACTGGGTGATGAGCCCTCTTGAAAATTCAGACAGTGTTGCTTGACGTGCTTTGCTTAGGGACTTGGCTGAAGAAACAGTCCTGTGCTTTTTCTCCTATGTATTCCTATCAGTACCCCAGACCATAGAGGTCAGGGCCCTCTTGATTGTTGTCTGAATCCATTTAGTCTTTTGACTCTTTTTCCCCCTACCATCTAAGTGGGGACTAATGTTGCAGTTGCATTAAAAGCATCAAGGCTTATTGCTTAAGGGTAGTAAACTCCACGTCTTTGGTTAAGGGTGGTAACCATCGCACCAGCAAGTTACCCACCCCCCCCCTGTATGTTTTCTCTCATTTCCATCCTCTAACGCAGTGGACCCCCAACCCTGTCCTGGGGGCCCACCAGCCAGTCGGGTTTTCAGGATATCCACAATGAATATGCATGAAAAAAAATTTGCATGCACTGCCTCCATAACATGCAAATTTTCTCTGATGCATATTCATTGTGGATATCCTGAAAACCCGACTGGCTGGTGGACCCCCAGGACAGGGTTGGGGACCACTGCTCTAGTGTTTAGAGATCCACAGTGTTTATCCCATGCCTCTTTGAATTCTTTGATTGATTTTGTCTTCACTACTTCTCCCAGAAGGACATTCCAGACATCTATTCCCTTTCCATAAAGAACTATTTCCTGACATTGGTTCAGTCATCACTCCTAGAGTTTCATTTCATGACCCCTAGTTCTATTGTCTTGTTTCCAATGGAAAGGGTTCGAAGTTCGTGCATCATTAAAACCTTTCAGGTATCTGAAGGTCTGTATCATATCTCCCCTACACCTCCTCCCTTTCTCTCTTCCTCCTCACCTCCTCTATGTCCTTTTAGACATTCTAGTTTGAAGTAGAGTAAGAACACACTCTTGATGCAACTGATGCTGTTTTGTTTGATTTTACGTTAATTTTGTTCATTTTAATTTTATGATGTATATTTTTTGTACCCCGCCCTGAATGTAGGAAGGGCAGGGTACAAATATTTTAAAATAAAATAAAATAAACGCACTTTAGTGCATCTTGAGATCCTCTACTCTTTATCATTAGAATAAAACCTGGGTAGTAGGGCTCAGATGCAAACATAGAGGTTTGTGGAGTCAAGCCCCCCCTGCTTGCTAGTACATTGTTTGGTGACTATTTGGATTTATTTCATGCATATTATTTGAAGGAAATTTGTATTTTCTCAGCTCGGCAAGTTTCTCAGTAAACTATTTTATTTTTGAAACAATACAACCAATATGTAGAAGTGTTTTTATTTTACACCACAAGAGAGTGACCCTTTCCCCAAGGGTCCTGAAGCAAGTCTTCCACCCTGCTGGAAGCACCCCAAGGGGTCCCATGGGTTTCGTGATGCTCCAGTAGCTCCCAGGTGTGCCCCTTTGTCCAGTTCAGGTGTGGAAGTGGAGTTGCATAGATATTAGTTTCCATGACCTTCATGATTAGAAGCTCGGTAGCTGGCAGTTCTCCTTTAAGCTCTAAAGTATTCCACTTTTAAGCTCTGTTTGTAACTTTTTTGTGCTTAGGTCAGGCCTTCCCAAACTTGCCCTGATGACCCCCTAGTCATGTATATTTATTTTGTATATCCAGAATTAGTTTCTTGTATTTTCAGTGCCTTGGAATGTTTTCACTAGGTACATAGTCCCCTTTTTGTATCCTTTTGGGCATTCTGGTGTGAAACAGAGTAAGATTGCTTTATGGGGAGATCACATCCACCCATCTGTCTTTCTGTGACCTCGTATCACAGACAAAATGTCACAAGGTAGAATGTTATGCTTTGGTGTGATTTTAAAGAATGGTCTGGTAGTTGCAACTGCAAAGTTTCATGCTGTTTGGGCAGACACTGCCTGGTCTACAAGAACTAGGGTTGCCAACTGGCTCCAGATTTTCAATGCAGGTTGATCCAGTCCTGCTTTTACTCCCCTGCAGGCAGGCACTTATATTCTTGCTTTTCCAAGGAAATGCAATAGAGAAATCAGAATAAATCCCAGCATGCAATGGGGTAAAACTAGGAGTGAATCAACCTGTCCTGAAAATCTGGAGCCAATTGGAATCCCTAACAAGAATGCGGCTCTCACACCTGGATGCTCTTCGTGGGAGTATATCTTTTGGACTTGTATAGTAGGATGCCTTGTTGGTGTCTTTCGTCTTTCTCAGAGGCATTCTTCAACTTGTTTGTCTCTAAAAGTGCAAATCCATGTAAAATACTTTTGCAGAAAGAATATTTATTTACCTGAAGCTGTTGTTCTGAAAATGTACTATTTTTCATTAATTCATTCCACCCACCCACCTCTCCTTTGGGAGCTACACACTCAGCTTACTCTAGATCAAGAGTCTTCTAAGATAATAATGAACTGGCAATTGAAACAAATGACTGGAAGATAGTATAGATCAAAGTTCATTAATTCTAAGCTCGGGGAAATTATTTCAGACCCATATGTTGCAATATGTGATACATCAATATTAATCCAATGAAATGTATCAATGAAGAATCAGAAATGTACATAAATGATTCTTTCTCGTTCAATGTGAGGGAAATTGTGAAATAAGAATGATCAGCAAGCTATGCAACAAATGAATCAGAGGTTTCTTTAGAAAATATATTCACTTTCTTTTGGATTGATCATGTTTCCTTGCTGGATATCATCTCTTTGCTCTATAATCAGAGACCTAAAATGTTGTCATGCTTTCAATCTTGATAGTGCAGTTCCTTTGGCACACTGCTTTGGCACACATCTGAGCTGAAGAACCTCACACACAGTAACAAATATCATCACTGCATGTGTGTCCACTTTGAAAATTAAGACTGAAGTTTGTGTATAAGTTCTACATGTGGACTTCAGCTCTACATGGGCTGTTATAAAATTAACATCTATAATTCTATGTTTATCCAACTGACCTAATCAGTCACACAAAAAAATAATTTATAATATCGTTTTTTTTTTTATAAAGATGGACAGAATAAGTCTCTGTAGGTCCTCCAGTGAAGTTGGACACAACAGTCTCGGTACTCCAGCTGTCTGAGAGAGGAAGAGCCAGAATGTGAAATTATGGGAGAGGAGTTTATAATGCCAGTGAAGTTGGAAAGAAGTATTTCTACTGAAAAAGAGAATACTGCAAGAGTACTGATGTGGAAATGAATGTAGTGAGATTTATGGAAGTAGAGTAATTTGTGAAATAAAAGAAAAATATGGACATATGGAAGTTCCCTGCTTTGAGGAGCTAAATGTGAAAATAGTTAAAGTTCTAGAAAGAAAAAGTAAAATAAAATTTCTTGAACAAAAAAGTACCCATGTAGAGGTCATACAACAGGAAAAAAAAATGATGTTGCTGACTGAATGTGAACTGAGGGCTGAAAAAGTAAGAGAGAGTGAGATTCCTGGTCTGGTCTGGAGTGCAAGTGGAAAATGTGAGGAGCAGGAAAAAGTTTTAGTTAAAGAAATTAGTTCTGAAGAATAAATTATCTTGAGAGTTTGTGGAAAGAAAATAGATTTATCAATGCACAGATTTAACAATATCCTGTGCCCACTAGGGGCTGAAGATCATGTGCAATAGAAAATCCCTAGGTGGCTATTTTCTGTTGGCGGTGGAGAATGGTAAATGGAGTGAGGAGATCTGAGGGGTGGTGGAGAAGAGGGGGTGTGAATGAGAGGTGCAGGGTGATTGGAAGGGAGGGAAGGGAGGGAGTGAGCGAAGGGATCAGAGGAGACGCAGGAGAAGTAATGAGTGAAGGGATCAGAAGGGATGCAGTAGGGTTAGTAATTAATTGAGGAGTTGGAAGGCATCATGCTCTGTGAATGAGGAGATTGAATGGGCGTATTTATCCCTTTAACCCTCCTGCCTGAGATCCTTTCTTCATTTCCCTCTTTTAAGATCCCCTCTCTCCCATTTCCAGATCCCTTTTCCTTCCCCTTCCCCCTTCTAGCACCAATATCTACGATCTGTTCTCCTCTAATAAAGAACCACTTAAATTAACTGGGCACCAAAACGTCAGAAAAGGACAAAAGTAAAAAACATATGCAAATAATGTAAAAATATGCAAGTTTGCCAAATAATATCTACAGTACCAGAATGTAATCTTCTTTGAAGCACCTGAAAGGCAGAATATAAATTAAAGAAATAAAAATAATAATAAAAAAATAAAAGCTTGGTTCATGACCATTCTGAACAGAAAGATCCCAACCTTCTGTTCTAGGAGAGGATCAGAGGGCACAGCAGCATTAGATGCCATCTCCTTTCACAGAGGGGTAGGTCTTCTTTATGCAGATTCTCTAAAATCTGTGCTGATGAAGACCTTAAACTCAGAAGAGAACAAACTGTTTAGCCGGACCTAAGCTGTGGAATACTCTCCCTACAGAACTAAAGTTACAATTAGATATTGAAGCTTTTAAAAAGGGTCTAAAGACCTGGCTATTCGGTATCGCCTACAATGATAATGAATGAGAGTGTTATGATCGTCTGCAACCGATTCAACTCACGACATGTGTTGGTCTGCTCTCCTCTCCGGGTCAGCTCGCAGCCGGTGCTAGCTGCCACCGCCGCACATCTCTGGTTTCTCAAGGCTCCTCGTGGCGGCCTGGACGCCGCCACCACCCATGCCGACTCTGGGCCTTCCTAGGCCCATGTGCGCGCCACCGGGCCTCTCTTTAAAGGTCCAATGGCGGGAACCTTAGGGGCATCCCGACTGATGACATCACAAGGTTGGGATTCTTAAGGACCTCCTTCGCCACTTGCTAGCTGACTTGGCAGTGAGTTCCTTCGCCTAGTGCTTGCTCCTGTCTCCTCGGACCGTGGTTCGTGCATCGGATTTGCCTTCGGCTCTGGACTCTAGCTTGGGTACCTGCTCCTCAGGGGCCAGCTCGCACTCTAATTGGAGACTCTGTCTCTGGGCTTCCTTGCTCCTCAGGTTAGTCCCTGCACCCTCCAGAGACCCTGCTTGCTGGCTTCCCTGCTTCTTGGGGTTGCCCCTCGGACCACCTTCCTGCCTGGGAGACTGCACTTCGTGCTTCCCCGCTCCTCAGGACAGTGCCTACATTCTACATAGAGACTGCACTCCGTGCTTCCCCGCTCCTCGGGGCAGTGCCTATGTTCTATATAAGAGACTGTACTCCGTGCTTCTCCGCTCCTCGGGGCAGTGTCTACGTTCTTCATAGTGACTGTATTCTGGACTTCCCTGGCCCTCGGGACAGAGCTTGATTCTCTATCTCAGTTACCATTGTGCGCAGCCCCACTCCTCGGGGTGGCTTACGTCACTGCTTCGGAGATTTGACTGAGTCTTTCCCGCTCCTCGGGTTAGCCTACGTCATCATACCAGAGCCTCACTCGCTATGCTGTCCCGCCCCTCGGGACAGTCTCTGCTGTACTTCACCTACAGTTCCTGTCTCGTGCTTCCCGCTCCTCGGGGCCTGCCTAGAGCTCCTCTGTCGGAGGCTCCTGCTCTGGCACTCGCATCCCTAGTCCTGCCTGAGTACTGTGGGTTCCCTCCGAACTGTGTCTCTACCCTGCTCCTTGGGACACCTCACAGCATCCTCTCTACAAGCTCCTGCGATCACGTGGCTGTGATGCAGGACGCCCTATCTCTCTGCCACTACTCACTGACCTCCTGCTGCAGCTGGCCTCGCCTCCCGATGGTGAGGACCTGTGGGGCTCCTCCCCACAGGTAGTATCAACCCTCACCTCAGGCCAAGGGTCCACGAAACCCACGAATCCTAACAGAGAGCAGCTTAAACAAACCATGTTTATTTCACTTTCTTTATATTAATTACAGAGTGATAAATATTGATTTTGTATTTTTAAAAAGCAATTTTAGATTGATATTTTAGCAATATGTATAAGACTTGTAATTTTAGATTTAATATGTGTTTTAAATATTTTAATTTTATAGGATTTCAATGTTACCATTTTATTTGAAGTTTGTAAACCGTTGTGAAGGCTCGTCTAAATGATGGTATAAAAAAACCAATAAATAAATAAATGAAAAATAAATGTATTTACTTTTTCTTGCTTTTAATAGTCAGAGGCAAGGCAAATCTGATTTCCACTCCTTCAGAAGCTATCCATTAGGAATCCAATCAAGTTAGGCAGTTCCTAAATCTGATCATAGAGAATCAAGGTATGCTATTACATCCCAACAACATAGGTTTATTCATCAAAATGCATTATGGTGTTAACACACACGATATTTATGTTACCGCATGGTTCAAATGCAAATTTTTTGAAGGGGCGGGATTATTAAAAATGAGGGCAATATCACACTGTGCAATAGCATAACATGTGCTATCACATATTTTTAATGCTGGAAATAGCTACACCTTTTTTTCCTAGTGTTAAGCTGTGTGATATGCCCAAAGTGGCCATAATGCAATTTGCTTTAAAGATTGTAAATTGTATTTGCCAATTCTGGGCTGGGGGGAGGGGGAGAGGGAGAGGGAACCTCTAGGGAGACCGTCACAGTATTTATTTATATCACTATAGGAGGGCCAGCTAATAACTCAAGGAGATGTTTTGAAGGTAGTTCAGGATTTTGGGACCAGTTTCACATGCAGAGTGAGATGTACGAACAGCTCAGTATATCTCAGTGAAGATTTGACATCATTTGGAGTGAGGAAAGTCTCACAAAAATGAGATTTCTACTTTGCTTTCTCGCCCTAACTTGTTATAGAGTCCATCAAGCTAGGATGAGAGAACATTGTAGAAATCTCATCTTTCTGAGACTTTCCTTACTCCAAACATAAGAACATAAGAACATGCCATACTGGGTCAGACCAAGGGTCCATCAAGCCCAGCATCCTGTTTCCAACAGTGGCCAATCCAGGCCATAAGAACCTGGCAAGTACCCAAAAACTAAGTATATTCCATGTTACCATTGCTAATGGCAGTGGCTATTTTCTAAGTCAATTTAATTAATAGCAGGTAATGGACTTCTCCTCCAAGAACTTATCCAATCCTTTGTTAAACACAGCTATACTAACTGCACAAACCACATCCTCTGGCAACAAATTCCAGAGTTTAATTGTCGTTGAGTAAAAAAGAACTTTCTCCGATTAGTTTTAAATATGTCACATGCTAACTTCATGAAGTGCCCCCTAGTCTTTCTATTATCCGAAAGAGTAAATAACCGATTCACATCTACCTGTTCTAGACCTCTCATGATTTTAAACACCTGTATCATATCCCCCCTCATCCGTCTCTTCTCAAAACTGAAAAGTCCTAACCTCTTTAGTCTTTCCTCATAGGGGAGCTGTTCCATTCCCCTTATCATCTTGGTTGCCCTTCTCTGTACCTTCTCCATCGCAATTATATCTTTTTTGAGATGCGGCGACCAGAATTGTACACAGTATTCTAGGTGCGGTCTCACCATGGAGCAATACAGAGGCATTATGACATTTTCCATTTTATTCATCATTCCCTTTCTAATAATTCCCAACATTCTGTTTGCTTTTTTGACTGCCGCAGCACACTGAACCGATGATTTCAATGTGTTATCCACTATGACGCCTAGATCTCTTTCTTGGGTTGTAGCACCTAATATGGCACCTAACATTGTGTAACTATAGCATGGGTTATATTTCCCTATATGCATCATCTTGCACTTATCCACATTAAATTTCATCTGCCATTTTGATGTCCAATTTTCCAGTCTCACAAGTTCTTCCTGCAATTTATCACAATCTGCTTGTGATTTAACTACTCTGAACAATTTTGTATCATCTGCAAATTTGATTATCTCACTCGTCGTATTTCTTTCCAGATCAAATCTTCACTGAGGTGTACTGTTCTATTCATACATTTCATTCTGCATGTAAAACTGGCCCCCTAAACACCTCACCTTCAGCTATTAGGTTGTCCTCCTATAGTGATATAAATAGTTGACTACTATGAGCACCATATAGAGTCTTGCACCCTGCAATACACTACCTATGTATTCCACATGGTGCAGTCATTCTAAAATTACCATAAACTCACCCCTTTTTCTTAGCACGGGCATTATCCATGTGATAGAGGTTAGTTTGGATCTGAGAATGAAATCATTTACTCCCTTGGATTCTCAAATAAGGTGTCTCACATCCTTATAGCTTCCAAAAAGCAATCAACCAGAAACTTTTATGGGTTTAATGGAGGTTTGTCATCTGGTGGGGACAAAACCTTAGTTCCTTTCTCTTACCCCACACAAAATCTCTTGAATACCTTTTACATCTTTCAAAATCTGGTCTCAATCAAGTTTGTTAGGATTCACCTCTATGCAACTGGCACTTATCAACAGCTTGCAGAGAGAAATCTCATCTCTCTTCAGCCTTAACATGTTCAGTTGATAAAAATTGTCACTTAATTCCTCTCTGCCCCTGAGACCAATACCCCAACAAAATCATTCATATGCATTAAGGGGCGGATTTTAAAAGGGTTATGTACGCCAAGCCTATTTTGCATAGGCCTGGCAATGTGCGCAAACTCCCGACTGCGCTCGCATGTTATAAAATCGGGTGTGCATTTGTGCGCACTGGGTAGCACACAAATGTTGGCTGTGCGCGTAGGTTTAAAAATCCGGCCCTAAGTGGGTTAAATTAAGGCCGCAGTTTTTTTTAACATCTCACATTACACAACATCTTAAACTGAGCCCAAACTAATATTCACCAGCCAATTTAAATCACATAACCAACGTGGTTGCCAATACTGCCACAACCCAGCGGTGTAGGTTTAACGCAAATCCTGGCTTCCCACACTAACCAGCCCCCAATAAGCCAGCTGCCAAGACCTCCCCATCGCAGCCCCAACATGGATGTCCTGTGCCCTCAGGTCAGCGAGTTCACTGACCAACTGGCTACAAGTAAACCAGGCCTACCGGCCCACGTAATGCAGCCTTAACGGCCATTTATTAAGAACTCTAGCTTAACTTATGAACACCCCCTATAACAAGGCTTGGGTTACCCGTCATTGTGACAAAACTGTATAACAAAACAGGTAGGGAGGGAGGGAAAACCAATGAGCCCACAGGTGAGAGAGGGAAAGAATAGGAGAGGACGTTTTGGGCAATTTAAAACCTATTAGTCCACCACCCCTCTACATGTCTGCCTGCGTGGCGTGACCCAGTCGGCGCCAGCATACTTAAATTTTAAAACAATTCTGCGGGGATGGACAAGGAGGGGAGGTTACAAGCAAGGCTGTAATGGGGGGGGGGGGGTATGACTTGGAAATTGGGGTGGAGGAGGAGGGATGAGGATTACTCCCCCGCCTCTACCTAGTTGCTAAATATATGTGATGCTTACATCAAGTTACTCACAGCAAGGGATTTCTGTGTGGCTCTTACCCAAATGATGAATGCTCCCTATGAGCTTCTAGGCTCTTATGGGCTCAATTATGAGTTCCAGGCCCTAGTGACTTTATCCACCTTATGGTAATTTCATCCCAACAAAGTGGTAATCCACTCTCATCCCATATTCTGTCTTTTGTGGTGTTGGATTTCCATCTTCACCAATCAATTATCTTACCAACATTTTTCTCCTTGCCATACATTCCAAGGGGCAGACAAGCTCTGCACATTCTGGAATGCAAGAGAGCTGTTGCTTGCCTCCTACATTTTTTTTTTTTTTTTTACCCCAACAAGGAACCAGGCTGCTGGCGCTAACATTTAAAAAGGATATAGAGCAGTTTTTTAACTGGACCATGGGGGAAAGACAACAATCGCACAGAAGCACATGTTTTAGATGAATGTTTTTCCCAAAGATACTTGCAAAATAGGAAGTTAGAATATTCCAGTAGAGATGTTTTGTTTAAGCAGGGCTGGTGCCCTAGTTGAAACTTACAGCCTGCCCCCCCCCCCCCAATTGACTTCCCAACTGATAATTTAAAATTATGCATTTATAAAATAGATTTTACTTGAAAAAGGCCACTCTAAGGTAAAAATATAATATGCATGTTATTGTGATAATTACATGCACTGCTGTGGTGCCAACCAAAAAAACAGCAAAAAATAGAGACTGGTTTACTTGCATATGATATTAAGATATTGTAAAATGTTGGGTGTGGGCATGGTTCTCCCATGTCAAAACATCACTAATTGACAGCATTCAGTCAGTGACAACCCTACCTATGAAAAGATACACTGCCAATATTACATCAGGCTAAAAGACACCAAAACACAAATCAGAAAAACAGAACAAGCCAAGCTGCTATAGATTGATACACAGAAACTACATTTTGGCAGAACACCTCATCTCAGTCACACATACAGAGCACAAAAACACACTACCAAATACATAATAGACCATAAAGTATAAATAGAAATGTGCAGACAAAAACTGAACTGTAAATCGCAACAAGCCAGACTCTGTATATGGTGAAACAACAGAAAAACAGAAACATTACCATTCCTCAAACAACATCATCACCATTCCTCATAAAACATCAAACAATAAAATCAAGAAATATAAATCATTAATTGTAATTGTAAAATCATACTAATAAAATATTTCTAAACAGCTGACAGTGGTGACAATGCACAAACTGTCTCCTCTCTCTCTTACATATACACTCTCCAATACATACACACTCTTTTACTCACATATGTTCATATATGCACTTTTCTCCCCATAAGCTCTTTCCACACACCCCCTCTCTCCCACATGCTCTCCCATACACATGCTCACTACAAGATCATAATCACACAGAAACACATTCTCTCTCTCCTCCAAATGATCTCACACAATGCTCTCATACAAACACCCTCTCTCCCACATGCTCTCCTACACACATGCTTTCATACACATGCTCTCACTTTCATCACACACAATGTTCTCGCTAGCTCCATGACCACACACAAACCCACGCTTTCTCCCCCACATAATTACAAATATATGCTGCTCTCCACATCATACACACAAGCTGTCTCCCACATGATCCCACACATACACATGCTCACATACACTGATACATAAGAACATAAGAACATGCCATACTGGGTCAGACCAAGGATCCATCAAGCCCAGCATCCTGTTTCCAACAGTGGCCAAACCAGGCCATAAGAACTTGGCAAGTACCCAAAAACTAAGTCTATTCCATGTTACCGTTGCTAGTAAAAGCAGTGGCTATTTTCTAAGTCAACTCAATTAGTAGCAGGTAATGGTCTTCTCCTCCAAGAACACATCCAATCCTTTTTTAAGCACAGCTATACTAACTGAACTAACCACATACATGATTCATATGCTCATACACACACACTTCCCCCCCCCCCACCCCAGAATATGAATTCAGTAGAAGCAGCTTCAATTCTCACACCATCAGGAGGTTTCCTCTCTTTGTTGTGGAGAGGATACGGCTCCTGATTTGGCTGGGCCCATGTTTTCTTCGGCCATGTGGCACAGTCCCTGCTCCTTTTTAGCCACAAGGCCTGATCTGCTGCTGCTCCTCCTCTCTTCAGGTGTGCAGCCCGACCTGCACCACCTCTCTTCAGCCACCCAGCCTGCTGCTGCTCCTCCTCTTTTGAGGCAAACGGTCTGACATGCCATAGCTCCTCCTCTTTTCTGATGAGTGGCCCGACCTGTCACTGCATCTCCTCACTTCAGCCATATGGTTCGGCCTGCTGCAACTTTGCCGCTCTTTGGCCAGGTGAACTTCCTCCTTCTTCTGGATAGTATTTTGTCTATTTTTTTGCTGCTTCAGCCAGGCCAAAGAAGGAAGCCCAGTTGATGTGGGTCAGTGCAAGCAGTAGGCAGCCGACCCCAAACCTTTAGCACCCTAGGTGGTCACCTAGTTTGCCTAGTGCTTCCACCGGCCTTGTGTTTAAGGCTGAAGTATCCCAAACAGTGTAGACAAAGAGCACCCAGATGTGAAAGCCTCTAAATTATCAGTATCATTTGCTTTCTTTATCTTTATTTAAAATATGTTAATCACTTAAGCTTAATGCACTAACCCCTAGATTCATCAAGCCGTGATGTTTTCTTTCGGGAGGGTCCCACTATCGTGGGGGGTGTTGCCGGGAAAGTGGGGTCCCTCCCCCAAAAACACACTATGACTCTATGGCACATTCCTTTGTATCATGCCCAAACATCATGACACAAAAGACCACGGCGAGTGGTCCTTTAATGCGATGGTAGCCCCAACCTCATGGGACTACCATCTTCTTAAAGGACTGCTGGCCACCCAAAAAATAAACCGCAGCCAAACAGGGAGGTTGCATGGGGTTCATTGCTGACCCCTGTTTCAACCTGGGGCCGCTGGTTGAGGTGCTGCCCAGGGACAGGTGCAAGAGTGCATCTGTCCCCAGTGCAGGATCGATTATAAGGTAAGGGGTCTCTGGAAGGGGCCAGGGGTGGGGGGAGGGGATCCCCTGCCTCAATGTCCACCACACGCATTATTTAAACTTTATTTTTAGTTTGGAGGAGTTGGGGCTGCCTTGATGGTGGCTCCGGGTTGAAACAGGAGTCAGCAATGTCCCCTACTCAATCTCCCCATTTGGCTGTGGTTTATTTTTTAATTTTCCTGTCACTTTAAATGTGTGGTAGGAGCCTCGGGACCCACGTTAGGATCCCGGGCCTACCGCCACACATCTAATGCTTAAAATGGAGGTGTTGTTATTTTATTGCGGCTGACCACTTTGTCAGTTGGTTGCGATAAAATATGTGCATCAAATTGCCTAGTAGTGAGCTTATTTGCATGCATTTGCATTATTAATGTATGAAAATCACATGCAAAGAAGGTCATTGTAATGGGGAGGGTATCTGGGTGGGGACATGCAAAATATCTCATATCACACAATAGCACTGCAATAGGTGCAATATTGCACAATGTTCGTGATATAATGCATGTTAGAGCCTATTATCTCACTATAAGGCCCTAACACAATTTGATGAATGACCCTGTAAGATGGTTACTTTCAAACCAGTGCACAGGTTCTCTTTGGTGCATGTGATTAAGCATGCGCCTAGATTCATGGCCATTTTATAACTTGCGCGCGTATATGCGTGCTTGTTTTAAAATAGCTTGACTGCGCGCATGTGTGCCCAATTTTAAGTGGGTGCACATCTATGTACATAAATCCCACTTCTACCACATAAGTTGGGGAATTTTAAAAGGGACGTGCGTCCATGCCATTGATAGTTTCATAACTTCAGTCACAGTTCACCCAGTTAAAAGCTAGGTACTCCAAATCCCCCTGGTTTGATAGTCTGCATTTCCCCCATTACCCCAGACCCTTTATATCCCTGAGAAATGGCTCTGTTTATTTTTCAACTTACACCTGGCAGATGTGAACTTATGTGCCACTGGACCTGGGCACGCACCCAGGCATGTAAGTATTTACGCACACATCTCTTGGCTACGCCCCGAAATGTCAGCGCCCCGCCCAGACTATGTCAACACCCTGCCCTTTCTGAAAATTTTTGACGTGTGCACAATGGGAGATATGTGCATATCTGGGTGGCTTTTTTAATTTGGTCGGCACATGCCAGCTCTACTTGTGTATACATCCCCCAATTGATGCATGCGCTGGGCTTTTAAAATTCATCTCAATGTGATGTACAAATGGCACATACACAAAAGTTTAAAACAATAAAATGCAGATCAAAACATAATACAACAAAAACAAATTGACAATGTTAACTCTAAGGCCTCAGGTCAAGAAATAAATGTGCTGGTAATTGCTCAAACATAGGCCTGTTTAAAAAGAAATTATTTTAACAGTGTTTTAATGGTCTTTAAACAGTCTGTCAAATGCAAAACCTCAGATAATAGGTTCCATAAGGTAGGAGCTGCGATGGAGAAAGCACAGTCTCTTGTTTCTATCTGCTGTGCTTGTTGCACAGATGGTACATCCAAAAAACTTCTTTGAGAAGATCTCAATGAATGTGTGGAGCAGTAAATGCATAATAGTGCTAACAAGCAGATTGTGAATACAAAGAGAAATGAAAGTACAAATAAACATACTTTAAAATGCAAATTCGCCCTTTTCCTCTCAGTTACCTGTAAACCGATGTGATATCTCGATCGAATGTCGGTATATAAAAGAAAATAAATAAATAAAAATAAATAAATAAATGCCAGAAGTTTGAACATTAAGATTGGTGAATTAAAATGTTTGGCATTATATGAAGATACAGAGGGCCTGATATTCAAAGCGCTTTCAGCTCTAACACCATCACCTCTGCACAACAAGCCACGCCAAAAATCACACAAGTGAGAGACCTAGGAGTCCTAATTGATAATCGCCTGAATTTCAAAGCCACTATTAACAAAACCACCAAAGACTGTTTCTACAAACTACAAGTGCTGAAAAGAATTAGACCTCTTTTCCATGCCCAAGATTTTAGAACCATTCTACAAGCAATTATTTTTTCAAAATTAGACTATTGTAACACCATCCTACTCGGCCTTCCCGCTTCATACACTAAACCGCTCCAGATGGTGCAAAATGCAGCTGCACGAATTCTGACAAATACCAGGAGAAGGGACCACATAACCCCCATACTAAAGAGCCTCCATTGGCTACCTATACACTTTAGAATAATATACAAGGCCATTCTCACCACATACAAAATCACCCACCAACTGGCTCCCATCGACCTACAGATCCCCCTCCGACTACACAACTCATCAAGACCGACAAGAGATGCATACAAGGGATCGCTACAGGTACCACTGTCCAAATCTACCAGACACTGCACACTAAGAGACCGGGCTTTCTCTACAGCCATCCCTCCGTTATGGAACTCCATCCCCTCAAATCTCAGAACAGAACCTTGCATCTCAACCTTCAAAAAAAGACTAAAGACCTGGATATTCTTACAAGCCTTCCCGGACGCCAACATAGTCTACTAATCTCCAACTACACCTTGGTTATCCATTCTATTGTTTTACATATGTAATTTAATAACCTATCCTTTCTCTTCCTTCTCATCCAAGTTCTTATCACCCTGTTATATGTAACTGCCTTTTCAGCACCTTTGTTATAGTTATGTTTTCTATGCACCCCTGTTTTTATGTGAACCAGCATGATGTGACTGCTGTCTCGAATGCCGGTATATAAAAATTTGAAATAAATATAAATAAATAATATAAGCAGGCATTGTGCAGCTATGTAGCGACTGCTGAGTATGTGTCTACATTCAGCAGCTGCCGCTTAGCCATTTAAATCCCTTATATGACTAAAAATTATACACACAAAATATAGGCATGAACTGGCAGATTAGGGGCAGAGCAAGTTAGCCATATAATTTATATGGCTAAGTAATTACTAATATTCAGGATTAGCTGCATAAGTGTCCATATAAGTTTAGATGTCCCATAGAGCAGGTCTAAACTTAGATGGGTAGATTTTATATATATATATATATATATATATATATACACATATATTCAGCGACTTTGCTGAGCTGTTGAATATACATTGTAACTTAGCCGGATAAGTTCTAACCAGCTGTTACTTTCACGGTTAGCTGTAAATATCTACCCTAGATATTATAGGCATTTCAGAGACATGGTGGAAGGAAAATAACCAATAGGACACTATGATATACAGGCTATAAATTATATCAATGTGATAGGACAGATTGAATTGGTGGAGGGGTGGCTCTATTCGTAAAAGATGGCATAGAATCAAGCATGATAAAAATCCTACAGGAAACAAAATGCACTATGGAATCCTTATGGATAAAATTCCATGTGTGATGGGTAAGAGAATAGCAGTGTGTGTATTCTACTGGCCACCTGGCCAAAATGAAGAAATAGGCTGTGAAATGCTAGAAGAAATAAAAAAAAGCAAACAACTTTAGCAACATAATTTTATTTTTTAATTTTTTTATGGAATGAGTTTTTATATACCGTCATTCGTAATCGTCAAAATAACGCCATCATAACGATTTACAAAATACAAGGTTACAGGTATAAGGGGGGTTAAACAGGGTTTCAAAAGGTTCAAACTGTTGTTAAACATAGAGGTATCATATGCAAGGTTAATGTTCAGTTTTATGTTTCACTTCTTATTTATAATACTTAGTTGGGATGGATTTCATTTATTCTTCAGGTTGGATTGGAGGGCGATGTTGATGTGTTGTTCATTGGGTGAGTTGGTATGCTTTGTTGAACAACCATGTTTTTAAATCTTTTTGAAGGTTTTTAGGTTTTCTTGAGTTCTGAGTTCAGTTGGGAGGGAGTTCCAGAGTTTTGGGCTACCAAGGGATATTGCTCTCTTTTGGGTTGAGCTGAGTTGATTTGAGTGTGATGGTGGTGTTTTTAGAAGACCCTTATTTGCTGATCTAAGGTTTCTGTTTGGGATATGCAGTTTTATAGAGGGGCTTAGCCAATTTTCTTGTTTTTCATATATGATTTTATGTAGGATGAATAGTACTTTGTATTCAATCCTGTATCTTATTGGTAATGAGATAATAATGAGAGATTACAATTACTGGGACTTGCTAGAGAGATTAAGTTTCCAGAGGCCATAAATGACTGCCTCATGGAGCAGCTGGTCCTAGAACCAACAAGAAGGGCAGCTGCTTTAGATCTAGCCCTCAATGGAAGGCATTACTTGGTATGAGGGTTTACTAGGATGGGACCACTAAGCAATAGTGATCATAAGGTAATCAAATTCACATAATCACTGAAGAGTGGATATTAAGGAAAATTACTACAGTAGTATTGAACTTTAAAAAGAGAGACTATGATAGAATGAGGAAATTAGAAAAAAATCTAAAAGGAGTAGTTGCCAGGGTTAAAAGATGCATGAGGTGTTTTGGAAACAGACAATTATGTGATTGTTTTTTGGGGTAAAGATATTTCCTTTTTAGGACAAAACTGTGTTTCCTGATGTAGTCGTAGATAGACAACAAAAAAGGAAATTATGTCTTACAAGCAGATTGTGGTAAATTGCAGGAAGACCTTGTGAGACTGGAAAATTGGGCATTGAAATGGCAGATGAAATTTAATGTGGATAAGTGCAAGGTGATGCATATAGGGAAAAATAACCCATGCTATAGTGATTAGAGATGTGAATTGGAACCGGAATCGGTTCCGATTCCGGTTCTGATTCACATCGTGATTTTTTTTTGTCTGGCTCGATCCACCCTGACCCTTTAAAACTAATCCCTTAGCTTCCCCCACATTCCCGACCCCCAAAAAACTTTTTACAGGTACCTGGTTGTCCAGTGGGGGTCCCGGGAGCGAACTCCCGCTCCCGGGCCGTCGGCTGCCACTTACCATGTGACAGGGTATCCGTGCCATTGGCCAGCCCCTGTCACATGGAGGGAGCACTGGATGGCCGGCAGATTAGCTTGGGAGTAGAGCCAAAGCAATCCCCTTGCTAACTCAGTTAGATAGTGAATTAGAGACCTTTAAATATTGGAAGCGGATGACGTCATCTCAGGGGGACGCCCCTGAGGTTCACACCCTTGCTGGTACTTCAATCAGAGCGCGCGCGCCCTAGGTCATCAGGCAACATGGCGGATCTGCAACGTCAAGCCGGTGCGGAGACGCCGGAGGGAGATGGCATGTGTTACAGTTTTGGCTGCAGTGCAACCGCCTCACCACCAGGGGTCCCTCTAGTGCTGGCTTTCCTGACAGGCCCAGTCCATCTCCTCTGTCCACTCTATGCTCTGGGTGTGCTCTTATAACCCTGCCTGACAGTTGCCTCGGTGCTTCGGCATCGAGCTCACCTGGGCTCCCTGCTCTAGCCTTGCGCGGCCTTCGGGCCTTTCCTTGCCTTGCGCGGCCTTCGGGCCTTTCCTTGCCTTGCCTTGCCCTGCGCGGCCTTCAGGCCTTTTCCTTGCCTTGCCTTGCGTGGCCTATGGGCCTTCTGACCTGCCTTGCTCTGCTTACGGTGTGTGGCCTACGGGCCTTCTGACCTGCCTCGCCCCGCTTACGGTGTGTGGCCTACGGGCCTTCTGTGTATGTGTGGCCTACGGGCCTTCTGACCTGCCTCGCCCCGCTTACGGTGTGTGGCCTACGGGCCTTCTGTGTGTGTGTGGCCTACGGGCCTTCTGACCTGCCTCGCCCCGCTTACGGTGTGTGGCCTACGGGCCTTCTGTGTGTGTGTGGCCTATGGGCCTTCTGACCTGCCTCGCCCCGCTTACGGTGTGTGGCCTACGGGCCTTCTGTGTGTGTGTGGCCTACGGGCCTTCTGTGTGTGTGTGTGGCCTACGGGCCTTCTGACCTGCCTTGCCCCGCTTACGGTGTGTGGCCTACGGGCCTTCTGTGTGTGTGTGTGGCCTACGGGCCTTCTGACCTGCCTTGCCCTGCTTACTGTGCCCTGACCCAGCCTGAACCTAGACACTGCTTTCTGCCACCTGCCCTGACCCAGCCTGAACCTAGACACTGCTTTCTGCCGCCTGCCCTGACCCAGCCTGAACCTAGACACTGCTATCTGCCGCCTGCCCTGACCCAGCCTGAACCTAGACACTGCTTTCTGCCGCCTGCCCTGACTCAGCCTGAACCTAGAAGTATACAATCACTAACAGAGAACTCGGCATAACTTAAATGCCAATAATATTCGCATAATGTTTTTTATTCACAGTTTTGTTTACAAATTGTGTCATAGAACCAACATGTGCTACATAACACCATATATTAAAACCATCAGCGACCCATCATCCTAATATCAAACATACCAACATTCATACTCTCCCTAAAATTGTGACATACACATCTAAATGTATACCTTTATGATTAAATATTAACATCACCAACATAGAACATTATAAATATACCACAAAAGTTATTTTATAATTGGCAAACAGCCTACATATAGCATGTTATAAAAATTTACAATCATATGTTATGCATCTATGAGATATGTATTGTTGTTGTGTATTGTTGTGTGTACCCCAACAGGACGCCTGTTTCGCCCAACTGTAGGGCTTCTTCAGGGGAAATATTATCTGTGTTTCAAAAACGCCCGTATGCTATCATCACATCAGTATCATCTCCATAGTGCATACACATTGTATGACTAGATTGTCAATTGCACATGTCTCCGGTCTCTTATAACCTATAAGAACAAATAAATAATACCTGCTTCAAATAATTAATTTATAAAACGGGCTCTTTACCCTGTACACCATCACCATTAAAACGGTACCAACCATTTCATTAACGTGACTTTATATATACCCCAGGGATAAATCAAAAACCTTCCAGGAGCCCGAACCACTTATTCGGCTTCACCGCCGCTTCACTCGACCACCGCTTGTGGTAATGTCTAGCATGTTAAGAATCTCCCAATTTCGTAACTTATCCTCCTGTGTTGAAATAATTGCAGAAGAATTGTCTAAATACCAATACACAATTGTCTAAATACAATCACATTTTTTGTCATCAACTTTATTCTAACGTTATATATCATGTAAATAGTATATGTGACTCTAATATAGCAAAACAACCTTACCTCTGTTGGCAAAAACTGATTCCTCTTAAACTGCTGTATCACAACCACCTTTATGTCAATCCTTAACAAAAACGCCGACGGCTGCTTGAGATATCCGCTACAGGGTATCCTATGATACGTTCAATTTAAATTATCCCGGGGCCAATAAACTATTACGCACTAACTTGATGACGTATTCAACCACCGTCAAATGCTCGTAATACTCTTACCAACGCAACCATGCGGAGGCTAAACAGCGTAATACCGGCACAATTACGCACATCTCTTGTCAACGTGGTTACGCTGAAACGTGGAAGAAAACTGCACTTAACAAAACATCCGCAATGCTAGGAATAGTCTCCCCCTAGTATTAACACTATAGAAAGCCTCCACAATTAATCTGTCCTAAAGCGATCAACTCCCATAAAATGCCTCCCATTCAATAACATCGTTCAATCCATACGGATGTACAGTATTCCAAGTGAAAATATATCTCTGCTCCACTTTCCTTAAAATATTACTAATGTTGCCTTGATGGCGTATCTGACACTGTTGAATAATAAAGAATTTAAGATCTTCTATATCGTGATTAGAAGCTTGCCAATGGGATACCAATGGAGCCCCCAACTTGCCAGTACGAATTCTACTCTTATGTTCAATGATTCTGTGTTTAATTGATCTTTTTGTGTGTCCGATATACATTAATTTACAAGGACATAATATAGCATAAATGACCATGTTAGATGTACATGAAAATTTCCCTCTTAAAATAAATGGATATGACAAATGAGGCATTTTATATTCTGTGATTTCCAACACATTATTACAAACTGTACAATTACCGCATTTGATTTGCCCCCACTCCTCTTGATTCTCGACTTTAACTGGCTTAGAAAGTAATGCACGTATATTGGAACCTCTACGCATAGAGAAGATCGGTGGTTCCTCAAAACCTGCTAACGATTGCACTACTGGCCAGTGTTTCAAAATACTTTGTTTAATATACTGCGCTTTGGTGGAAAAAGGGAGTGTACAGATAGGTCTGCAAATGTCTTCATGAGAACTAGGATAAAGTAAATTATCTCTGTCGGCATATAGCGCCCGTTTGTACGCACGCTTGATGACACTGGGGGGATAACCCCTCTCCTTAAATTTCTCTATAAGACCTTGAGCACGTGTCTTATAGTCTTGTTTAGTGGAGCAAATGCGTCTGTACCGAAGGAACTGACTGATTGGGATACTCTCTCTTAAATTTTTCGGGTGAAAGCTATTAAAATGGAGTGTAGTATTTCTATCAGTGGGTTTAATATATATCGAAGTACTTAATTTATTGTTATGAATAGTTACCATGGTATCTAAATATGGAAGTTGATGATAGCTAGACTGCATAGTGAATTGTAGATTGATGTCACAACTATTCATGTATTGTACAAACTGTGTTAACAACTGCGCATTGGATGTCCATATGAAAAATAAATCGTCAATGTATCTTCTGTAAAATAGAATCTTACTAAAGTGTAATGAAGTGTACAAATGAATCTCTTCATATTCACTCACGTATAGGCAAGCAATAGAAGGCGCAAGAGGTGAACCCATTGGAATGCCTCGAATTTGCTTGAACAAATGACTTTGAAATTGAAAATAGAATTGAGTAATGACTACATTTGCTAATTGCATAATCATATCTTTCTTATTACGACCTACACTGAGCTTATCTAACGCATGCTCAACTATAGATATAGCAGACTGTTGCGGAATATTCGTACATAAGGACGTAATGTCCGCTGTCACTACTTGGCTGTGCGGTGGAACATCACCAAATTGTTCTACATCATTGATAAATGATTTTGTATCTTTTACATAAGACGTAATTTGTCCTACCAATGGCTGTAAAATGTTATCTATATACTTGGCCACGTTCTCAAACACTGATTCTCTGCCAGAGACTATGGGTCTCCCTGGGGGTTTGAGTAGAGATTTGTGGATTTTTGGTACAAAATATATATATGGAGTTGAAAATCTATCAATGGTTAGAAACTTAGCCTCTTTGTTAGTGATAAGTCCTAATTTTCTAATATGACATACAATTTCATTTACATTAATCATGATGTCATATCCAGGGTCTTTTTCAATTGGCTCATAAAATGTAGTATTATGTAACTGTGCCCAAGCCTCCTGTTCATAATCACAAGTATCTTGAATAACTAGAGCCCCTCCCTTATCGGCACTTTTAATGATGATAGTAGAATCTTCCCTAAGTTGACTAATGACGTTCATGTCCTCCTTAGATAAGTTATAATTAACCCACTCTTTCTGAGACTCAATGTCCTTAACCTCTTTGAGGACTAAAGACTCAAACGCTACAATTAGAGGGTTGGGGGGTTCCTGTGGCATCCAATGAGACGGTTTATAAAGTTTATCCTTGTGATATTCTTGGGTACGAGGACCAAAGAAATCACGTAATCTTAACCGTCTGAAGAACTTATGTAGATCGACCTGAGTTGAGAACCTATCATATCTTGTGACTGGGACAAAAGAAAGTCCCTTACTCAATAATTGCATAGTAGATAGGGATGTGAATCGTTTTAGGACGATTAAAATTATCGTCCGATAATTTTAATATCGTCTTAAAACCGTTATGGAACACAATACAATAGAGATTCTAACGATTTATCGTTATAAATCGTTAGAATCGTGAGCCGGCACACTAAAACCCCCTAAACCCACCCCCAACCCTTTAAATTAAATCCCCCACCCTCCCGAACCCCCCCCAAATGAGTTAAATAACCTGCGGGTCCAGCGGCGGTCCGGAACGGCAGCGGTCCGGAACGGGCTCCTGCTCCTGAATCTTGTTGTCTTCAGCCGGCGCCATTTTCCAAAATGGCGCCGAAAAATGGCGGCGGCCATAGACGAACACGATTGGACGGCAGGAGGTCCTTCCGGACCCCCGCTGGACTTTTGGCAAGTCTCGTGGGGGTCAGGAGGCCCCCCACAAGCTGGCCAAAAGTTCCTGGAGGTCCAGCGGGGGTCAGGGAGCGATTTCCCGCCGCGAATCGTTTTCGTACGGAAAATGGCGCCGGCAGGAGATCGACTGCAGGAGGTTGTTCAGCGAGGCACCGGAACCCTCGGCCATAGACGAACACGATTGGACGGCAGGAGGTCCTTCCGGACCCCCGCTGGACTTTTGGCAAGTCTCGTGGGGGTCAGGAGGCCCCCCACAAGCTGGCCAAAAGTTCCTGGAGGTCCATCGGGGGTCAGGGAGCGATTTCCCGCCGCGAATCGTTTTCGTACGGAAAATGGCGCCGGGCATACGCGTATGGCCGGCGCCATTTTCCGTACGGAAAATGGCGCCGGCAGGAGATCGACTGCAGGAGGTCGTTCAGCGAGGGTTCCGGTGCCTCGCTGAACAACCTCCTGCAGTCGATCTCCTGCCGGCGCCATTTTCCGTACGAAAACGATTCGCGGCGGGAAATCGCTCCCTGACCCCCGCTGGACCTCCAGGAACTTTTGGCCAGCTTGTGGGGGGGCCTCCTGACCCCCACGAGACTTGCCAAAAGTCCAGCGGGGGTCCGGAAGGACCTCCTGCCGTCCAATCGTGTTCGTCTATGGCCGCCGCCATTTTTCGGCGCCATTTTGGAAAATGGCGCCGGCTGAAGACAACAAGATTCAGGAGCAGGAGCCCGTTCCGGACCGCTGCCGTTCCGGACCGCCGCTGGACCCGCAGGTTATTTAACTCATTTGGGGGGGGTTCGGGAGGGTGGGGGATTTAATTTAAAGGGTTGGGGGTGGGTTTTAGGGGGTTTAGTGTGCCGGCTCACGATTCTAACGATTTATAACGATAAATCGTTAGAATCTCTATTGTATTGTGTTCCATAACGGTTTAAGACGATATTAAAATTATCGGACGATAATTTTAATCGTCCTAAAACGATTCACATCCCTATCTACTATGCAATTATTGAGTAAGGGACTTTCTTTTGTCCCAGTCACAAGATATGATAGGTTCTCAACTCAGGTCGATCTACATAAGTTCTTCAGACGGTTAAGATTACGTGATTTCTTTGGTCCTCGTACCCAAGAATATCACAAGGATAAACTTTATAAACCGTCTCATTGGATGCCACAGGAACCCCCCCAACCCTCTAATTGTAGCGTTTGAGTCTTTAGTCCTCAAAGAGGTTAAGGACATTGAGTCTCAGAAAGAGTGGGTTAATTATAACTTATCTAAGGAGGACATGAACGTCATTAGTCAACTTAGGGAAGATTCTACTATCATCATTAAAAGTGCCGATAAGGGAGGGGCTCTAGTTATTCAAGATACTTGTGATTATGAACAGGAGGCTGGGCACAGTTACATAATACTACATTTTATGAGCCAATTGAAAAGACCCTGGATATGACATCATGATTAATGTAAATGAAATTGTATGTCATATTAGAAAATTAGGACTTATCACTAACAAAGAGGCTAAGTTTCTAACCATTGATAGATTTTCAACTCCATATATATATTTTGTACCAAAAATCCACAAATCTCTACTCAAACCCCCAGGGAGACCCATAGTCTCTGGTAGAGAATCAGTGTTTGAGAACGTGGCCAAGTATATAGATAACATTTTACAGCCATTGGTAGGACAAATTACGTCTTATGTAAAAGATACAAAATCATTTATCAATGATGTAGAACAATTTGGTGATGTTCCACCGCACAGCCAAGTAGTGACAGCGGACATTACGTCCTTATATACGAATATTCCGCAACAGTCTGCTATATCTATAGTTGAGCATGCGTTAGATAAGCTCAGTGTAGGTCGTAATAAGAAAGATATGATTATGCAATTAGCAAATGTAGTCATTACTCAATTCTATTTTCAATTTCAAAGTCATTTGTTCAAGCAATTCGAGGCATTCCAATGGGTTCACCTCTTGCGCCTTCTATTGCTTGCCTATACGTGAGTGAATATGAAGAGATTCATTTGTACACTTCATTACACTTTAGTAAGATTCTATTTTACAGAAGATACATTGACGATTTATTTTTCATATGGACATCCAATGCGCAGTTGTTAACACAGTTTGTACAATACATGAATAGTTGTGACATCAATCTACAATTCACTATGCAGTCTAGCTATCATCAACTTCCATATTTAGATACCATGGTAACTATTCATAACAATAAATTAAGTACTCGATATATATTAAACCCACTGATAGAAATACTACACTCCATTTTAATAGCTTTCACCCGAAAAATTTAAGAGAGAGTATCCCAATCAGTCAGTTCCTTCGGTACAGACGCATTTGCTCCACTAAACAAGACTATAAGACACGTGCTCAAGGTCTTATAGAGAAATTTAAGGAGAGGGGTTATCCCCCCAGTGTCATCAAGCGTGCGTACAAACGGGCGCTATATGCCGACAGAGATAATTTACTTTATCCTAGTTCTCATGAAGACATTTGCAGACCTATCTGTACACTCCCTTTTTCCACAAAGCGCAGTATATTAAACAAAGTATTTGAAACACTGGCCAGTAGTGCAATCGTTAGCAGGTTTTTGAGGAACCACCGATCTTCTCTATGCGTAGAGGTTCCAATATACGTGCATTACTTTCTAAGCCAGTTAAAGTCGAGAATCAAGAGGAGTGGGGGCAAATCAAATGCGGGTAATTGTACAGTTTGTAATAATGTGTTGGAAATCACAGAATATAAAATGCCTCATTTGTCATATCCATTTATTTTAAGAGGGAAATTTTCATGTACATCTAACATGGTCATTTATGCTATATTATGTCCTTGTAAATTAATGTATATCGGACACACAAAAAGATCAATTAAACACAGAATCATTGAACATAAGAGTAGAATTCGTACTGGCAAGTTGGGGGGCTCCATTGGTATCCCATTGGCAAGCTTCTAATCACGATATAGAAGATCTTAAATTCTTTATTATTCAACAGTGTCAGATACGCCATCAAGGCAACATTAGTAATATTTTAAGGAAAGTGGAGCAGAGATATATTTTCACTTGGAATACTGTACATCCGTATGGATTGAACGATGTTATTGAATGGGAGGCATTTTATGGGAGTTGATCGCTTTAGGACAGATTAATTGTGGAGGCTTTCTATAGTGTTAATACTAGGGGGAGACTATTCCTAGCATTGCGGATGTTTTGTTAAGTGCAGTTTTCTTCCACGTTTCAGCGTAACCACGTTGACAAGAGATGTGCGTAATTGTGCCGGTATTACGCTGTTTAGCCTCCGCATGGTTGCGTTGGTAAGAGTATTACGAGCATTTGACGGTGGTTGAATACGTCATCAAGTTAGTGCGTAATAGTTTATTGGCCCCGGGATAATTTAAATTGAACGTATCATAGGATACCCTGTAGCGGATATCTCAAGCAGCCGTCGGCGTTTTTGTTAAGGATTGACATAAAGGTGGTTGTGATACAGCAGTTAAGAGGAATCAGTTTTTGCCAACAGAGGTAAGGTTGTTTTGCTATATTAGAGTCACATATACTATTTACATGATATATAACGTTAGAATAAAGTTGATGACAAAAAATGTGATTGTATTTAGACAATTGTGTATTGGTATTTAGACAATTCTTCTGCAATTATTTCAACACAGGAGGATAAGTTACGAAATTGGGAGATTCTTAACATGCTAGACATTACCACAAGCGGGTGGTCGAGTGAAGCGGCGGTGAAGCCGAATAAGTGGTTCGGGCTCCTGGAAGGTTTTTGATTTATCCCTGGGGTATATATAAAGTCACGTTAATTGAAATGGTTGGTACCGTTTTAATGGTGATGGTGTACAGGGTAAAGAGCCCGTTTTATAAATTAATTATTTGAAGCAGGTATTATTTATTTGTTCTTATAGGTTATAAGAGACCGGAGACATGTGCAATTGACAATCTAGTCATACAATGTGTATGCACTATGGAGATGATACTGATTGTGATGATAGCATACGGGCGTTTTTGAAACACAGATAATATTTCCCCTGAAGAAGCCCTACAGTTGGGCGAAACAGGCGTTCCTGTTGGGGTACACACAACAATACACAACAACAATACATATCTCATAGATGCATAACATATGATTGTAAATTTTTATAACATGCTATATGTAGGCTGTTTGCCAATTATAAAATAACTTTTGTGGTATATTTATAATGTTCTATGTTGGTGATGTTAATATTTAATCATAAAGGTATACATTTAGATGTGTATGTCACAATTTTAGGGAGAGTATGAATGTTGGTATGTTTGATATTAGGATGATGCGTCGCTGATGGTTTTAATATATGGTGTTATGTAGCACATGTTGGTTCTATGACACAATTTGTAAACAAAACTGTGAATAAAAAACATTATGCGAATATTATTGGCATTTAAGTTATGCCGAGTTCTCTGTTAGTGATTGTATTCTTCATAAATAATAACAGAGATATACGTACTGTATCTTTTTACCAGCCTGAACCTAGACACTGCTATCTGCCGCCTGCCCTGACCCAGCCTGAACCTAGACACTGCTTTCTGCCACCTGCCCTGACCCAGACTGGACCCAGACACTGCTATCTGCCGCCTGCCCTGACCCAGCCTGGACCCAGACCCTGTATTAGCCATTCTTGTCTCTCTCAACCTGGAGCCACCCTTCTGGGTGGTGTTCACGACTCCTAACCGGAGCCCAGTCGTAACAGTATGCCGAAGCCATTCACATTGGGAGAGACAGAAAGGACTCAGAATTCAGACGGTGAGTCCTCATGGTTTATTATCTGTACCATTTGTCAAACTCTGAATTATCCTACGTACCTGAACTGTTTAGCTTGTCAGCTCTCGGACCAGGAGCACTGGATGTGCAGCAACTGTCACAGAAGAAATGTGTCTGTATACCAAGAATGCCTTAATTGCAATTCTCCCAAACCAGGCTGGTGGAAGTGTCTCTGTCTTCCTTGTCTTTTGCCTCCAGGCAAACCCTGCCCCCGCTGCACAGCTAATGGGCCACCGTCTCCTCATAAAGATTCAGCCAGAGCTATCACACTCTGCCCTGCTTCTGGCTCAGCTAGGAATGTTTTCACCCTGGACAGTTTACTAACAGAAGATTGTAGCATAACTTGTCACAAAACTTTTTACCAAAAAGCAGCTTATACTTCAGGAAAACCAAAACCTTACCTGGCCAAGAGAACTTCTAGGACTTCCGTTCTAGGAGATCAAGCACAAAAACAGATGAAACTCATTAACCCGAGCAGGGCTCTGCTTCCCACAGCTGCTGAACAGCCTGTAACGAGCTCCTTCCCTAGACGTCCTAGAACGGCCTGTGCCTTCTCTAACCTGCTCCTCCAGAAACAAAATCAGGAGCTTCAGACTTTGGCTTGAGGTATCAAGCCCTTGGCAGTACAATCTATGTCTTCCATATACACTACTTCTAACCTTGCTGCTCTGCCATCTGAGTTTGCTTCATCGCCCCAAGAGGGGTCCGAGCCTGCTACAACGCCCCGGAGAGGGGTCCGAGCCCTGCTTCATCGCCCCCGAATGGGGTCCAAGCCTGCTTCATCGCCCCGAGAGGGGTCCGAGGCCTGTTACAACGCCCCGAGAGGGGTCCGAGCCTACTGCAACGCCCGGAGAGGTGTTCGAGGCCTGCTACAACGCCCGGAGAGGGGTCCGAGCCTGCTTCATCACCCCGAGAGGGTCCGAACCTGCTTCATCGCCCCAAGAGGGGTCCGAGCCTGCTTCATCGCCCCGAGAGGTGTTTGAGCCTGCTACAACGCCCGGAGAGGGGTCTGAGCCTGCTTCATCGCCCCGAGAGGTGTTTGAGCCTGCTACAACGCCCGGAGAGGGGTCTGAGCCTGCTTCATCGCCCCGAATGGGGTCCGAGCCTGCTTCATCGCCCCGAAAGGGGTCCGAGCCTGCTTCATCGCCCCGAGAGGGTACCGAACCTGCTACAACACCCTGAGAGGGGTCCGAACCTGCTACAACGCCCGGAGAGGTGTTCAAGCCTGCTTCATCGCCCCGAGAGGGGTCCGAGCCTGCTACAACGCCCGGAGAGGTGTTCGAGCCTGCTTCATTGCCCCGAAAGGGGTCCGAGCCTGCTTCATCACCCCGAGAGGGGTCCGAACCTGCTTCATCACCCCGAAAGGGGTCCGAGCCTGCTACAACGCCCGGAGAGAGGTCCGAGCCTGCTTCATCGCCCCGAGAGGGGTCCGAGCCTGCCACAACGCCCCGAGAGGGGTTCGAGCCTGCTTCATCGCCCCAAAAGGGGTCCGAGCCTGCTTCATCGCCCCGAGAAGGGTCCGAGCCTGCTTTATCACCCCGAGAGGGGTTCGAGCCTGCTTCATCACCCCGAGAGGGGTCTGAACCTGCTACAACGCCCCAAGAAGGGTCCGAGCCTACTACAACGCCCGGAGAGGTGTTCCAGCCTACTGTTTCACCCCGAGGGGGGCCCGAGCATGCTGCACTACCCAGAGAAGAGCCTGCTGAACCGGTCCTGCTGCCACCCCCGGAGGGGCTTAAACCGGTCCTGCTGCCACCCCCGGAGGGGCTCAAACCGGTACCACTAAAAGACTTTCTGACTCAGCCATCTGAGCCTGTTGAATTGCTCCAGCTGTTGCTGCCCTCGGAGGGGTCTGATTTCATTTTTGAGTACCCCCTGCTAAGATGGGACCCAGGAGGAGGGGGAGGCCTTGAGGAGGGGGTACTGTTACAGTTTTAGCTGCAGTGCAACCGCCTCACCACCAGGGGTCCCTCTAGTGCTGGCTTTCCTGACAGGCCCAGTCCATCTCCTCTGTCCACTCTATGCTCTGGGTGTGCTCTTATAACCCTGCCTGACAGTTGCCTCGGTGCTTCGGCATCGAGCTCACCTGGGCTCCCTGCTCTAGCCTTGCGCGGCCTTCGGGCCTTTCCTTGCCTTGCCCTGCGCGGCCTTCGGGCCTTTCCTTGCCTTGCCCTGCGCGGCCTTCGGGCCTTTTCCTTGCCTTGCCTTGCGTGGCCTATGGGCCTTCTGTCCTGCCTTGCTCTGCTTACGGTGTGTGGCCTACGGGCCTTCTGTGTATGTGTGGCCTACGGGCCTTCTGACCTGCCTTGCTCTGCTTACGGTGTGTGGCCTACGGGCCTTCTGTGTATGTGTGGCCTACGGGCCTTCTGACCTGC
This sequence comes from Rhinatrema bivittatum, assembly GCF_901001135.1. NCBI lineage: Eukaryota > Metazoa > Chordata > Amphibia > Gymnophiona > Rhinatrematidae > Rhinatrema > Rhinatrema bivittatum. The sequence continues at coordinate 662,683,447 of NC_042615.1, forward strand.
CTCGCTCTGCTTACGGTGTGTGGCCTATGGGCCTTCTGTGTGTGTGTGGCCTATGGGCCTTCTGACCTGCCTCGCCCCGCTTACGGTGTGTGGCCTACGGGCCTTCTGTGTGTGTGTGTGGCCTACGGGCCTTCTGACCTGCCTTGCCCCGCTTACGGTGTGTGGCCTACGGGCCTTCTGTGTGTGTGTGTGGCCTACGGGCCTTCTGACCTGCCTTGCCCCACTTATGGTGTGTGGCCTATGGGCCTTCTGTGTGTGTGTGTGGCCTACGGGCCTTCTGACCTGCCTTGCCCTGCTTACTGTGCCCTGACCCTGCCTGAACCTAGACACTGCTTTCTGCCGCCTGTCCTGACCCAGCCTGAACCTAGACACTGTTATCTGCCGCCTGCCCTGACCCAGCCTGAACCTAGACACTGCTTTCTGCCGCCTGCCCTGACCCAGCCTGAACCTAGACACTGCTATCTGCCGCCTGCCCTGACCCAGCCTGGACCCAGACACTGCTTTCTGCCGCCTGCCCTGACCCAGCCTGGACCCAGACACTGCTATCTGCCGCCTGCCCTGACCCAGCCTGGACCCAGACCCTGTATTAGCCATTCTTGTCTCTCTCAACCTGGAGCCACCCTTCGGGGTGATGTTCACGACTCCTAACTGGAGCCCAGTCGTAACAGCATGGAGATGCCACGGCAGCCAGCCATCCATAAGGCCCGGAGGGAGATGCCACAGAGGTAAAGAGGGCGGAGTGAGAGCATCGAGCAGCGATGGATGCAACAGTACCCCCCTTCAAAGGGCGATCTTCTCTTCGAGTACCAGGTTTAGGTTTGGAAGGATGAGCGAGGTGGAACTGATGAAGCATCTCTTTATCCAAGATATTGGTCTGAGGCTCCCAAGAGATTAAATCGGGGCCGAAGCCTTCCCAAATCAGAAGGTATTCAAAGGTCTTGCCTCTGTTATGAACATCCAGAATCTCTTTGATCTTAATTACTAATTCGTCTTCTGCATTGATGACAGATGGATCTTGAGATTTGGAAGAGGGTTATTGATGATATCAGCAACAATGAATTGAGCTGCTGTGGACGTCACTGAAGATTTCAGTGGAAGTGGTGATGATAGAGTACGTCCAAAATCTACTTCTAAAGATGACTCTCCAGTAGAATTTGCTGGGAGAGAGATGAAGTAGAATTCAGCAGTAACAAGTAGCTGCTATGGACGTCACTGAGGCTTCAGCAGAAGTGGCAATGTTGAGGTTCGTCCAAGATCCACTTCTAAAGATGATGGCATTTCCAGTGGAAACACACTAGCTGGTTGCCAGAGATATCTTCTTCGGATCAATTATGTGCTGTGGCTCATCAGACACATCCTCTGACTGGATGGAACATGACAGATATCTCTAAGTTTATAATCCGTGAATACGGATAGATGTTAAACGCCTTTGAGCCAGAGTGAACTCATTTAGACCTCGGTAATCGATACATGGTCGTAAGGTACCGTCCTTCTTCCCCACGAAGAAAACGCCTGCGCCGGCTGGTGACTTAGATGGTCGAATAAAGCCCATCTGGAGATTTTCTTCAATGTATTCCGACATAGCTTTATTCTCAAGAGCTGAGAGAGGATACACCCTTCCTTTCGGTGGCTCGGTATTGGGCTTCAGTCTTATGGCACAGTCATAGGGCCTATGTGGAGGAAGAATATCAGCTGCTTCTTTGGAGAACACATCCCCGAAGGATGCGTATTTGGGCAGCAGTCCTGGCATCACTGGAGTCGTAGACATGCATATGATAGGCAAGATCTCCTTAAGGCACCTGCCATGACATTCTGGGCCCCATCGTGAAATATCCAGGGATGCCCAGTCAAATTGGGTTTGGTGCATTTGCAGCCAGGGTAACCCCAGGATGATAGGGTACATAGCCTTTTCCAGTACAAAGAAAGAGATTGTTTCCGTATGGAGCGCTGCGGTGCAAAGCGTAACAGGTTACACAATGTTAGGTTCCATATTAGATGCACCCAAGAAAGAGATCTAGGCATCATAGTGGATAACACATTGAAATTGTCAGTTCAGTGTGCTGTGGCAGTCAAAACAGCAAACAGAATGTTGGGAATTATTAGAAAGGGAATGGTGAATAAAACGGAAAATGTCATAATGCCTCTGTATCGCTCCATGGTGAGACCATACCTTGAATACTGTGTACAATTCTGGTCGCCGCATCTCAAAAAAGATATAATTGCGATGCAGAAGGTACAGAGAAGGGTGACCAAAATGATAGGTAGGGCTGGGGGGGTGGGTTAGATAGCGGAAGGGAGAGGAAGGTGGTGGGGGGGGGGGGGGAACCGAAAGAAAAGTTCCCTCCAAGGCCGCTCTGATTTTGGAGCAGCCTTGGAGGGAACAGGGAAAGCCATCGTGGCTCCCCTCAGGCTCGGCGCGCGCAAGGTGCACAAGTGTGCACCTCCTTGCGCACGCTGACCTCGATTTTATAACATGCACGCAGCAGCACGCGCATGTTATAAAATTGAGTGTACATTTGTGTGCACTGGGTAGCGCGCACAAATGTAGCCCCCCACGCAAAGATTTAAAATCTGGCCCTTTGAGTATTGTGTGCCGTTCTGGCCACCTCATCTCAAGAAAGACATAGTCAATTTGAAAAGGTACAAAGGGGGAGATATTGCGCTTGGGGGTGGACCCTTGTCCTGGAGTAGTGGAGAACGGCTCCCTGGTAGGGACCAGGAAGCACCTGCCCCCGGGGGTGGAGCACTGGAGGAGACAGAGGCTAGGATGAGCTTCACCACTGGAGGCCCGAGGTCCCCCCGGGAGGAGCCCGAAGGGACCTGGGCTGCTTGGACATAGGTGGGCCTTGCAGGGTCTCTTGGAAGGATGAAAGTCCTCCGGGCCCACAGAGAGGAGGGGAGTGCGGTCAGGTTCGAGACTGGAGGTCAAGTGGAGCAAGGAGGACCAGAAAAACGTAGGTGATGACAAGGCTAGGAACAGAGCCAGAATCTTGAGACGTGGTCGAGCAGGCAGAGGTCAGAATCCGTGGATCAATCTGAGAAGTGGTCAGCAAAGCAGAGGTCAGGTTCCAGAGGTCAGAAGGCAGGAGGCAGGCACGCAGGTCGAGGAGTAGACTGGAGTCAGAAGGCAGGCAGCAGGCAGGCAGGTCGAGGAGCAGACTGGAGTCAGGAGGAAGGCAGCAGGCAGGCAGGTCGAGGAGCAGACCGAGGTCAGTACCAGAGAGACAGTCTGAGGGTACTACCTGGGTAGACGAACAGACGAACAGGAACAGGAGGACGCTGGAGAACTAGGAAACAGGAACAAGGCTGGAACAGAAGGATCCTGGAACGTGACTTGGAACAAGACTGGAACAAGGTTCAGATGCAGTGACAATCTAGCAAGACACTAACCCGATTGCCAAGGCAAGGAAGTACAAGCAGGGACTTCCTTATATCAGGGAATCAATCAAGGCACGCTGCGGAGCTAGGACCCACCCCTGGCCCTACAAGAGGCTGGGCGGTCCGTGCGCGCATGTAGGGGCATGGCCAACGCCACCAAGGATGCGGAGCTCCAGCGTGAGGCCCGATGCATAGTGGAAGACCCGGCGACTGCTGCCGCGGGATGCTGAGGCCTGGAAGAGCTTGCAGCTGCCGCTAGGGAGGCCAACCTGCGACCTGCCGTGGAACCAGGGAGGTGAACAGGCCCATGCGTGGGTCGGGTGCGGATGGGGTGCGTAACAGGAGAGGATGACAAAAATGATAAAGGAGATGAAACATATCTCTTATAAGGAGAGGCTATGCAGGCTAGGGCTCTTCAGCATGAAAAAGTGATGGCTGAAAGGGGAATTAATAAAAGTTTATAAAATCATAAGTGGGATGGAATGGGTAAATAAGGGATGGTTATTTACTGTTTCAAATAATATTAAAACAAGGGGACACATTATGAAATTAACAACCAACAGATTCAAATCAGATTGTAGAAAATACTTTTTCACTCAGTGCACTATCAAGCTGTGGAATCTGTTGCCAGAAGACAAGATCAAGGCAACTAGCATAACTGGATTTAAAAGATGACTAGACAAGTTCCTGGAGGAAAAGTCCATAACACATTACAAGCCAAGTAGACTAAAGAAAGCTATTGCTATCCCTGGGAGACTAAAGAAAGCTATTGCTATCCCTGGGAGTGAGTAACAAGAATTAGATCTACTCTATAGGATCTGCCAGATACTTGCTGCCTGGATTGGCCACTGTCGGAGGCAGGATGCTAGGCTCGATAGACCTTAATCTGACACAGCTTGGCCTTATGTTTTGAGGCAAAAAGGGATGACAAAGACCTGTGGAAAGGTATGCTCCATTGGAGAAACACACTAATAGAAGATATGGATAGATATCCAGAACAGTACCTGGTGCGAAGGAAACTGAAGACATCATTGCCTGTAGCCAGTAAAATACTTGAGCCATGAGTGATTCAGGGCATATTGCAAATTCTGTGACACAAAAGGCAAGTCTTTAAGACAAGATATGAAGTATCTGGTAGGGATTTGTCTGAGCTTTATACAGGCGAGCCCTTGAGAAGATTTCTGGATAAGAACACATTTGTCTCTGGTTTCTAAAGCATGACTTGGCAGTGCAGGAAGTAAAGTGCGTGGTTGTAGATGCACTTGTGTTGAAGTGCTATAATGTCATCCATTATAGTACTGTTGTGATGCAGAGTGTCGCAAATTAAAAATGGGTTTGAATATTGTTTGTTGCGGGGGCGGGGGGGGGGGGTCATTTGGTTGCTCTTGCTTGTAGGGCACTTATCCCAACTGAGCAGAATTATGTACAAATCAAAAAATAAAAATGTATGAGCATTATCTTTGTCTGTTACATAAAACCATTACCGGGAGATCAAATGAGCCGTTGCAGGCTGGGTACCTGTATGCAAAAGGCTGCACCCTGCTTAAATCTGGTGGTCATTGAATAAATTCTATGTAGATGTAATCATGTTGATTTGCGAGTGGCTGAGCAGTGTGAGAGTATACACACTGCTCAGCTAAAGGACCAAGAATCCCTCTTGTGCAAGTACATACCCATACATGGAGAGTAAATGATCTGTGGTGAACAGTATCGATGGAAACCCTGAGCACGCATGCACCCCTGTTAGAAGTCTGGGGACAAGCATGATGGCCAGGAGAGACAGCCCACTGACCCCAGACAGAGATCAGTTTCTGAATGCACAAAAAAGACTCATCTACACTCACAGTAAACACTTACAGCCTTTGAAGAGATATAATCTGTAGGACATTTTACAAAAGAAAGTTATGCATGCCCTGAACAAAGAAAGAAATGGGAGGCATTACAGATGTTATCTTACAGGTTGATTCAAAAATAGAAAAACCTCACATGTATATATAAATCATTAATTCTCTGTTTGTAATTAAGGATGTTTAAATAAGGAGGAAAAAGACCTCAGAACCTCTATACCCATTCTGACAAGAACTATATGGTATTTATGAGGTTATTCCAATCATAGGTCTTAAAAAACCTCCAACCCCCTATTTCAAATTTATTGTCCAAAAAGACTTTATTTCACATTTTCATAAATTTCTCTATGGCTTCAATATGAACAATCGCCAAGGAAAGGAATGTGGGAAATGGACAATAGTTGATACATGAAGGAGATGGTTGTGCATAACATTAAGAATCAGGTAGATAAGTGAATTTTTTCAACCTTAAATTTTGAAATGGTAATTTTGTTTGGAACACTTACATGAATTGTTAAGAAAAACAAAGTGGAACATTAACAGCTGCCTATATGGTTGTATATAACATCAAGAATCGAGATAAGTGAGATTTCTCAAATTCCAACCATGAAATATTGAAATGATAATTCTCCAGTGAGGACTTGCTTTGTGATTGTACTATTATAATATCTAGCTCTTCTATGAATCCCATGGGAAAAGACTGATTGAGCGAATAATTTTATAATACTAGAAAAACATAAAAAGATTAAAAAATTTAATATGGAAATTATGTATAAAGTTAGATCACTTTGTTTACCAGGTTTTGCCATTTTACATTGTTTACCTATTTATTGCACTTGTTTTTGCACTAGTTTGCTAGCTTCTAGCCATCGCTCTTGTTCCTTCTAGTCCCTCACCCTGTACCTGTTTAATGTAATTTCAACCTGCGGTTATGATGTAAACCGGTATGATGTACCTACTAATACCGTCATAAAAAAGTTTTAAATAAATAAATACATACCCACACACAGGCTGTCACCCCTCCCCAACTCACGCAGGCCCAATCTGCTCAGTGGCCACCCCAGGCAGCAGTATTTTCTTTTTTCCTGACGTTATCTCCAGCAGATGACGGGAGAAACACGACTCATCATCTCCTGCTGCCGCGGGGCCAGTCTCACGGTAGCAGATGGTGAATCATGTTTCTCCTGACGTCATCTCCTGTTGTCACGGGGCCAGACCCACGGCAGCAGAAAACATAGAAACATAGAAATGTCAGCAGAAGAAGACCAAACGGTCCATCCAGTCTGCCCAGCAAGCTTTCACTCCCCCCCCCCCCCAATCTGTTACTCTTGTCCCTTGTAAGTGACTTTTTTTGTTCTATTTCCCTTCCACCCCTGCCATCGATCTAGTTCCCTTCCACCCCTGCCATCAATGTAGTAAGCAGTGCTGGAGCTGCATCTAAGTGAAGTATCTAGCTAATTGTTTAGGGGTAGTAACCACCGTCATAGCAAGCTACTCCCACGCATGTTTATCTAGCCTGTGCAACTCAGTCCTTGTTGGTTGTTGTCCGAATATAAATAATCTTTTCAACATTCCCCCTGCCGTTGAAGCAGAGATCTTTTCATCATTCCCCTGCATTTGAAGCAGGGAATTATGCTGGATATCATTGAAAGTGAAGTATCAGGCTTATTTGGTTTGGGGTAGTAGCTGCCGTATCAAGCAAGCTACTCTCCTGCTTTTTTGTGGATGCAAATCCTTTTTTTTTTCACATTTCCTCTTGCCGTTGAAGCATAGAGCAATGTTGGAGTTGCATTAACTGTGTGTATGTTTATTGAATTAGGATATTAATCTCCAGGTAGTAGCTGTGATTCCTGCAAGCCAACCCCATGCCTCTTCACTTCATTCACATCCTCTAGACTTATGGATCCACAGTGTTTATCCCACGCCTCTTTGAAATCCTTCACAGTTTTGGTCTTCACCACTTCCTCCGGAAGGGCGTTCCAGGCATCCATCACCCTCTCCATGAAGAAATACTTTCTGACATTGGTTCTGAGTCTTTCTCCCTGGAGTTTTAAATGTGACCCCTGGTTCTGCTGATTTTTTTGCAATGGAAAAGGTTTGCCGTTCCTTTGGATCATTAAAACCTTTCAAGTATCTGAAAGTCTGTATCATATCACCTCTGCTCCTCCTTTCCTCCAGGGTGTACATATTTAGATTCTTCAATCTCCCCTCATAAGTCATTTGATGAAGAACCTCCACCTTTTTGGTTGCCCTTCTCTGTATAGCCTCCATCCTGTCTCTGTCCCTATGGAGATACGGTCTCCAGAACTGAACACAGTACTCCAGGTGAGGCCTCACCAAGGATCTGTACAAGGGAATAATCACTTCCCTTTTCTTACTCGATATGCCTCTCTCTATGCAGCCCAGCATTCTTATGGCTTTAGCTATCGCCTTGTCACATTGTTTCGCCGACTTCAGATCATTAGACACTATCATCCCAAGGTCTCTCTCCTGCTCCATGCACATCAGCCCTTCTCCCCCCATCAAATACAGTTCTTTCGGATTTCCACACCCCATATGCATGACTCTGCACTTCTTGGCATTGAATTTCAGCTGCCATATCTTCGATCACTCTTCCAATTTCCTTAAATCCCGTCTCATTCTTTCCACTCCTTCCGGCGTGTCCACTCTGTTGCAGATCTTAGTGTCATCCGCAAAAAGACGAGCCTTACCTTCTATCCCATCCCCAATGTCGCTCACAAAGATATTGACAGGACCGGTCCCAACACCGATCTCTGCGGCACTCTGCTCAACACAGCTCTCTTTTCAGACTAAATTCCATTCACCACTACACATTGTCTTCTGTCCATCAACCAGTGGAAAAATGAGACTCCTACTGCAGGGTTGCCACTGAGCGGATCGGGCAGGGGTTTGGTTTATCCCTGCACAATCTGATGTTTGACTTTGAAAGCAGGGTGAGGTAGCAGCAGTGGTAGAGGTATTTTGGAGGGCACTTTTTGCTGCTCCAAAATTCTGCCACCTGAGGCAACCATCTCACCCTGCCTCATGATAGAACCTCCCCCTGCTGTTCCCTCTCTGACCTCTCTTCTAGTTTCTGCCACTTCATTTTTTGACCTCCAGACAGCTGCTTAAATTTAACTCCTGCCCTGACCCAGGTGCTAAAAAACCCGCTTAAGAAAACCCGCTTAAGAAAACCCGCACTAATGCGCGGCTCTCTGCATTGTCTATGAATAATTAATTGCCTCCTTTGCATGGCATTAGCATGATTTCACGCTAAACCAACGTAACTTTTTGAGCGGGTTTGTGTGCGCGTTTTTTCCAACCACATAATTACATCACGTATAAGAGCGCAGAAAAATGCGCCTAATACCACTCGCAAAATCTCACTGCAGGTCTCCGCTGCTTATTACGTTGGTCTCTCTATATTGTTACATTTTCCCTGTTTGTTGCTTGGGCAATACAACCTGGCACCCATTCACTAGCAGCTTTCAGTTGTCTTTATTTCCACATATGTATTAGTATGTAGAGTCCTTTGTTTTCAGTTTAAACCGATTTTCACCCATAAATTTCCAGATTTCTTCAAAGGTGACAATCAGTTTAAACAGATATTCACCTTAATTTTAGGCTGATTAAAAAGCTGCTCCAGAGCTGCAGATACAGCATTTCAAGGCCTCCAGCCATTGCTGGAAGCCAGTGTGGGCCATGCTGTGTTTCAAGTCCCACTCTCCACCATTGGAGTGCTCACCTTCCAGTGCCACCCATGGCATGTTTCAAGTCCCACCTTCTCACCCACCAAGCAGCCAAAGTCCCGACTCTCTGGTGCCGTGAATGAATTTCAGATAGGCCCTGCCTACCAGAAACACTTCCCAGCAGGCTCCCTGGCCCTGCACAAAAGCAGAAGTGCAATGTTGCAGAGCACGGAGGCCTCAATGTGCAGGCTGGAGGAGGAGAAGGAAGAAGCCTGGAGCCACCACAGGTAAGGATGACTGCTTTTATAGTGTAGGGGGTGGGGATGGGGAGAGGGAGAGGGAAAGAGATTCTTGGTGGGGTGGAAGAAGAGAGAGAGGAGCATGCTAGGCAGGGGATGGGGCTAGAGATGGGGATGCTGCTAAGTGGGTGGGTGGGAAAATCTTTTAAAGTTTTATTGTTCTGGCTTTTATCCACCAAAATAAACTCCAATATTTACCCAGAAAAAAAAATTGAGTTGTCTTTTTCTATTGATTTTCTCCTGTTTTTGTTCCTATCATAATAAACCTGCATAAATTACTGGGAAAAAACCCCCCAAAAAACAACAATAAAAGCTGAAAATCAAGGGACCTAGTTATATGGAACAGACTGCAGTTTGATGGCAGTAGGGAGATGAGCTAGTGATAGCGCCTACCGCCTAGTAGAACTGATGCTGGCTCAGCTGATCTTTGGCTTATTGACTGCAGGGACTCTAGGACAGTTTTTATAGTGCAGAAAAATGTGTTCCTTTTCCCTGCTCATGCCGCTCTTTTTCTTTGGCTTGTGCCTCCCTTCCCTCTTGTCTCTGGTGAATGTACCCATCCTATTGTGCAAATAAATTTCTGATTGAAAATTTTACTTGAAAAATAACAGTTTGACTTTGCCAGTAACAGGGCTCAGTGAAATTCATACTATATATGTATATTTGTATTTATATTCTTGTTATCAATTTGCCTGGCAATACTGATGATTTAACTGCAAACTTTCCAGCTCCCTGGACCTCTGCAGACTCCCTGTAATCACATGAAGGCATGCGTGGACAAGTTTTGCAAATTCCTTTTTGATAATTCAGTATCTCGGTGCAGCAAGCCATGTAAACCCTGCAGGGAGCCTTCCATTACAGTGCATGGCAGGTTCACCAACTCTGCATATTTGCCCATACTGCTACTACTAGTATTTATCATTTCCAAAATGCTACTAGACCTATGTAGCACTGTAGAGAATTCATAAAAGACAGTCACTGCTTAATGGAGCTTACAATCTAGCCAAGACAAACCCATAAGACAAACATTATTTCTGTCCTTGGTGTTCTGTTTCCAGTGCATGAGCTTTGCATCATCTGACTGCCAATTTGGTGGAGATAGGAAAAAGGTAGTTTGGCTGACAAGCATGGACCTCGTCAAGCCGGCCCTGGTGACTGATGCCTTCTTACTGCTTCTTCTTTCTTTATTCTAGATATATTAGTCTCCTGCAGTACAAATCCTTCTGTCACTTTCTGGATCATTGGCCTCAAAGTCGATTTACAATCAGCATGTGTGCAGCACCCATCTGTACTTCAGTTCAAGGAAGGCTGCAGTCTCCCAAGCCCTCTACATAGTATGGATGGTCTTCTGTAAGGACAATGAGCCAAGATGCCAAAGCTAGCCAAGTTAGATTTTAGAATAAGCATTTTGTAGCAGAAAAATCCAGTTTTTGTATTCTTTTCTCTATCTGCATAGTAGAAAATCCCTTTTCTATCTAGAAAGCACCCAAGAATCTTTTTCAAGCATGCTCAGCCACTTGTGACTTCATGCCCCTCTTCTATGCTGAATTCAGCAGTTTGCACATACTCAGTATACTGTCGACATCTTTTTCAGATGTGAATGCTGACATCTAGGTGGGTCACATATCCTCTCCCCCCAAACAAAATCAATGAGAAGGAGAGAGATTACAGTGAAATAATACATTCCATGGCTCAGAATGCATACAGTCTTTAATGGTGGCATAGACTGCAATATCCCAAGACCTACTTTTCATGGCAAAATGCAAACAGTTTTATTTGCTTCAGCCACTGACTAGCTGTGTCTGTGATGTTTTGCACAGATCCAAATGTGGTAGAACATGGTTTTGTTTGGAGGCAATATGTACATTTCACATCTCCATAAAAATATTAACTAATATTTTGTATACCTGTAAATTAGGCAGGTTGCATAAAAACAGTTCCAAATACATTTTTCCCATAGGAATAAGCTTAACAAATTGTATTCTTTACATTGTGCATTTCTTTCCAATATCAGTCTACTGGGGCTTTTATGTAATGCAAGCAGAGTTGCAAGGTTAAATTGAGACTTGTGGTTTTATTTCACTGGACTAGGAAAGGCTGCATCTGCTTCCGTGCCACTTGCTATCAGCCTGTGAAACAGCTGTTTGCATGCCCAACAGACTGATGGAGAGAGACTGAGTACTGAGTTCTTGGTAAAGATGGGAAAACAAAATCAGTGGCAACACCACTCCACACACAAAAAAACTAAAGAAAAGAAAAAAAAGCTTTAATAAGCCTATCTTGGATCACTTACATTAAATAGAATGATCAATATGAAAGTTGTGATGTCAAAATAGTCACAACTGCTAAATCATTGACTGGAAATACATTACATTTTAATAAAGATGTGCATTTGTTTTAAACAAAATAGATAATGGCAACAAAATTGTCTATTTTGTCTCTTTTCGGAAGCGCCATGAAACAAAAAAACTGATGAAATTTCATAAAAATTAGTATTTCATGTTAGTGCACACTCACTATAGTTATGGGACTTAGGGGTAGATTTTCAGAGGGTTAAGCAGCATGGTGTGTGTGTGTGTGTGGGGGGGAGTGACTGGGGTAACTGTATGGGGTGACAGGTTACCCCCTACACAAATCTGGCTGCCTCTCTCTCTCCAGTCTCCACCCCAACCAGACTCTCTCTCACCTGCCACCCCATACATCCACCCAAGTGACTTCCCCTCTCACCAGTCACCCTTCCCCCACCACCCAAACACAGACTCACACCAGGGGAATTCAAAGTATGCATATCCCAAAATTCTAGGGCCCTTTCCCTAAAATACAAAAGGATTGGTGAATTCTACATATGAATTTGCATTACATGCTTTTGCTGACTAGAACTTGATGCTATAAAATTACATCGCTTGTTTGTTTACACTTGTTACGCCCCAAACATCACCTTGCAATCATAGCAATACAAACAAGTACCTGTAACTAAGAAGGAAGCCAATGGAATACCTCTAGCTAACAAATTCTTCCCAAATTGACACTTTTTAACTGCTTGGTAACATTTTCAGTTAGTGTGCACTAACTCCGAAATTAGGGGAAACCCGAAATAAACACCCCCGAATCGTTTTAAAAATTAAATCGAACAGATAATGACCTGAAACAAAAACGACACGAAAATAAAATAAATGCACATCTCTATTTTAATGACTATAATTTATTGATTTCTGTAGGAAATGGTTACATTGGTGATCAAAACTTAAAATAATTTATGGGTCTTGGCCAAGGCTCCGGCATCAGGACCCATCCTTTGTCAAATTGACTGAGTCCCAGGTGTCGGAACCTGGCCTCCTGGTTGGTTCACAGAATTGGACCTGGGCTTGGGCTCTGGCCTAGGCTGAGGCCCCAGCATCAGACCCCAGCATCAGGATCAGGTCATGATGTCAGGCCTGGACTTGGGCTCTGGCCTAGACCATGGCCCTGGCATTGGGACCTGACCTGGGCATCAGGACCCATCCTTCGTCAAATATCTGCTAGATCAGGTAGGTTTTTTTTTTTTTAATTTTGGGGGTTTCAGCCAAGGCCCCGGCATTGGCCCATGACTCTGCTGAGAACTTGGTGTTGTACTTGGACCTAGGTCACGGCCTCTGCTTTGGACCTCGGCCTAGGCCCTAGCTTAAGTCCTGGCTTCAGGCCCGGGCTTGGGCCATGTCTCCCATTGTGGGTCTTAACCTATGCCCTTGTCGAGGCTCCAGCTTTGAGCCTAAGTCTAGCCCTGATGCATTAGTTTAAAACTAAGTGAACAAATGAAGTTTGTTTCATTCAAGGGGTGGGGGGGAGGGGTTGCCCAATTTGTTTTTTGGATCCCTTAAATGAAATGAATTAGCCTTATTCGTACCGTTTTGCACTTTTGTTTGAGAAAATGGGAATGAACGTCGAGGAGGAGCTAGAAGTCTGGAATGAAATGGGCAAAATGGGCAAAATTAATTGGAGGTATAACAAAGGCGATTACTAAAAAAATGGAAATAAAAGTATGAGAAGAACGAAACCGATATAGTTCTCCAAGGGTGTGGCTGTGACAATAAAGATAAAAAGATCTGCATTCAAAAATTCCAAAGAACTCATAAAGAGGAACACAGGAAGGAATGTCTGGTGAAGCTGAAGGAAATGAAAGAAATCAGACTTGTGAAAGCTGGCGTGGAAGAAAAGATTGCCAAAGAGGTAAAGCACGGAGACAAAGCATTTTTCAGATATATCAGAGAAATGAGGAAAACTAGAAGTGGCCTTGTAAAATTGAAAGAAGCCAAGGAGCAAGGTGTGGAGAAATATGAAGAAATTGTAGAAATATTAAACAAATACCTCAGTTTTTACTAATGAAGGCACTGATGAAGGACTATCACTGGCTATCATGAATACAGATGAGAGAGGGGTAGATACATCCCCATTTACAGAAGAAACTATTTGGGTGTAGTTAGGAAGACTAAAAGTAGACAAGGCCATGGAGCTGGATGAGGTACAACCCAAGATACTTTGGAAGCTCCAAGAAGTGCTGACGTGTCCACTGAAGCACCTGCCAATAGATCCTTGGAGAAGTGGGAGTACTGCCGCAGAACTGAAAAAGGGTATTTTGATCCCGCTTCACAAAGATGGTAGGGAGAAGACTGGAAACTACAGGCTGGTTAACCTTACCTCAGTGGTGAGAACATTAATGGAGAGCCTGCCAAATCAAAGGATAAGGAAATCTTTTCCATCCAATGGACTACAGTATCTGAGGCAACAGTAACATCCTGTCAAACAAATATGATTGATTTTTTTGATTGGGTGACTAGAGAATTGGATTAAGGAAGAATATTCAATGTGATTTACTTGGACTTCAGCAAGGCTTTTGATATGGTCCCACATTGGAAGCTCATAAATAAAATGAGAAACCTGGGAGTGGGTTCCAAGATGGTGGAGTGGTTTACAAACTGACTGACTGACAGATGACAGTGAATAGTGGTAAATGGAACCTATTCTGAATAAAGAAGAGTGAAAAGTGGATGAGGCAAAGATATGCAGAGTTGACATACCTGAGGAGTAGAGAGAATGAAAAGTGATCTAGAAAAGCTGAAGAAGTGGTCAAAGGTGTGGCAATTGGGATTCAATTTTAAACAGTGCAGAGTCATGCATTTGAAGTACACAAATCCAAAGGGGAGCAAAAGACTGGTGTGTAGGGATGTGCATCGGGTGCCCAATCTTTTGTGCTTTCAGGTTCGTGTGGCCTCCGGAAAATTGTGTTTTCCCACGGATCGGCATTTTTTTTTTTTTAGTAAAAAATCATTTTTCGGCTTAGTGCGCACTAAGGGGCGGATTTTAAATGCCCTGCGCACGTAAATCCAGGCGGATTTACGCGCGCAGGGCCCTCTCGCGCCGGCGCCCCTATTTTGCATAGGCTGCCGGCGCGCGCAGAGCCCCGGGATGTGCGTAAGTTCTGGGGTTTTTTTAAAGGGGTGGGAGGGGGCGTGTTGGGGGCGTGGCCGAATGATGCGGCGTTTCGGGGGCGTGGTGCGGCATTTTGGGGGCGGCGACGTGGGCGTGGTTTCGGCCCGGGGGTGAGGCCGCGGCCTCCGGACCAGCCCCCGGGACCGGAACACGGACGGGGCAGCCGGCCGACGCGCGCAGATTTACGTCTGCTTTTCACAGGCATAAATCATGCGATAAAGGTAAGGGGGGGGTTTAGATAGGGCCGGGGGGGGGGTGGGTTAGGTAGGGGAAGGGAGGGGAAGATGGAGGGAGGGCGAAGGAAAGCCTTGGAGGGAACAGGCAGCGCGCGCTGGGCTCAGCGCGCGCAGGTTGCACAAATGTGCACCCCCTTGCGCGCGCCGACCCCGGATTTTATAAGATACGCGCGGCTACGCGCGTATCTTATAAAATCCAGCGTACTTTTGTTCGCACCTGGTGCGCGAACAAAAGTACGCGATCGCACAAATTTAGAAAATCTACCCCTCTGTGTTTGTCCCATACCCTTTTGGGTTCTGTTACCATTCTTGTCTTCACCACTTCTTCCCAGGGGGCATTGGATGCATCCACAACCTTTTTTGTGAAGAAATATTTCCTGACGTTATTCCTGAGTCTTCCCCCTTGGAGTTTCATATTGTGACCTCTAGTTTTACAGCTTCTTTTCCATCAGAAAAGATTGTGCATCATTAATTCCTTTCAGTTATTTGAAAGTCTGCAGCATGTCTCCCTTCTCTCTTTTCTCTCCTCCAGGATATAAGTTATGATCCTTCAGTCTCATCTCATATGGTTTTCCGTAAAGACCCCACACCATTTTGGTTGCCTTTCTCTGGACCACTTCATTTTTATAACGAATAGAAATATCGAACGATATTTCTTAATTCGTTATATATCGCCGCCCCCGAAACGCCGCATCGTTCGGCTACGCGCGTATCTTATAAAATCCAGCATACTTTTGTTTGTACCTGGTGCGCAAACAAAAGTACGCGATCGAGCAATTTTTTAAAATGTACCCGTAAGTTAGTGCATGCTAACTCCCATTAGCAAGCACTAACAAAAATAACAAAAAATAACAAAAAATAACAAAAATAAACGTTTTTTTGTTAGTGTGCACTAATGGGAGTTAGCGCGCACTAACCCGAAAAACAATTTTAACGAAAATTCGGGGGGAAAAGTGTCTGTTTCTCGTTTTACCCGATATATAACGAATTAAGAAATATCATTCGATATTTCTATTCGTTATAAAAATGATTCACATCCCTACTGGTGTGCATGAACTGGGAAAAGATCTTGGAATGACAGTGTCAGATGATCTGAAGGTGGTAAAGCAATGTGACAAGGTGGTAGCTAAGGTCATCTGCACTGAAAGAGACATAACCAGCAGAAAAAAAGGAGGTGATAATGCCACTGTACAGATCTCATAAGGGGTAAGGAAATAATGGAAGTGGTCCAGAGAAAGGCAACCAAAATGGTGTGGGGTCTTTACGGAAAACCATATGAGATGAGACTGAAGGATCATAACTTATATCCTGGAGGAGAGAAAAGAGAGAAGGGAGACATGCTGCAGACTTTCAAATAACTGAAAGGAATTAATGATGCACAATCTTTTCTGATGGAAAAGAAGCTGTAAAACTAGAGGTCACAATATGAAACTCCAAGGGGGAAGACTCAGGAATAACGTCAGGAAATATTTCTTCACAAAAAAGGTTGTGGATGCATCCAATGCCCCCTGGGAAGCAGTGGTGAAGACAAGAATGGTAACAGAACCCAAAAGGATATATGGGACAAACACAGAGGATCCCTGCTGGCTAGAGAATGGAAATGTAACTTTTCTATTGCACCTAAAGTTTACATTTTTGCATGGGGGTAGCCTGTACAGAGTGGCAGTTTCTAAGAAGGCTTGGGGTTAGCCTGCACGGAGCGGCAGTTGCTACGATAAAAAAACTTACTGCCATCCTTCACTACGTTATTATGTGAATCTTTGCAGGCTGTACTAACTTTTATTGGCCCAGCATAAGAATTAAGCAAAGGAAATGTGGTAATTGAGCCCTATGAGACCACCTAGATCCTTGCTTTGTATCAGATATGTTGTCTCAATAGCTCATGTGCATAATCTTTCGATAATTCTTATATTAGTCCAATAAAAGGTATCACAGACCACACAGCAGTATACCTACAACATGGAAAAATCTGACACAATTCCCACTGTACTGAAAATAAAGTTGGAGTTATGTTTATCTCTAAGTACTGCAATAGACTCTTAGATCAATTGGGCAAGGAGCACTGCAGATGCTCTTTGCTTCTAGCACAGATCGAAATAAGTGGGATACAATCTATGTCTTTCTCTAGTGCATTCCGGTTGGCACCTGAGACCAGAATCATAACTGTTTGTCCTTTTAACCAGAGATTGTGCCACACTAAATTTGTGAGTCTCCATGTGCATGTGCCAAGGAAAAAAATTAACCTTAATCATGTTGTGCCAAATTTTGAGCAACTCGGCCTACAGACCTGTAATGAAACTTCCTATTCAATCTCTGTTCCTTCTGTTAATAACTTCTAAGATGGCCATGCACGGTTTGGATGATGGTGCATGTGAATTGCAAAAACATAAAACTCTTATTTTTCATGAAGCAAAAAAACCCCCCCCAAAAAAAAACCAAAGAGCCAAACCATAGTGAATCAAGCATCTTGTAAACCATTGAAGTTTTGGCTGTATCCTTTTTGGTACTTTGTGTGGGATAGCAAATAGCAATAAAAAATTCTATGGTAATGTTGTGACTTCCTTTCCTTTAGAAGCATTTTACTTTTTGAATAGTATGTTGGATTTTCACATTGGTTTCTGTGGTCTACATCTGCACAGAATGGAAAGAAACTTCAGATTCCCCATGTAGGATATTTTTAGATGCTTTGTGGGTTATGTATCAATTCTATATACTATACAATTTGTAAAGAATGTACAAATATATTTAGCATCCTTTGAGAGTATTTTAAGAGCATTTGATTCTACCACTTGCTGTATAATTTATAGGGATGCACGTTACATCATAATAAGAGTGCAATTTGGGAAAGCTACAATAAAATAAACTTTATAATAGAGCAAAGGTATCCACCCTGGAAAGAAGGAATTGTAATTTTCTACTAAGGTTCATTTCTTCCTGTCCAGGGCTCTGGTTTTGGGGCAGTCAGCAAAAGCGGTAATTGCAATATGTTATCATGTGCACATATTTAAAAACAAGCCAGCTGATTAAACATGCTAGGGTCCTGAGGAGTTTAATCACCAGATTAGCCTTCTGTGAGTCATTTGACAAGAGGCAATGGGGAATCTTTGGGAGCTCAGTTGCTAAAGGTACCAAATGTACAGCATTATTTACCATACAATGTCCATGAAGCTTCACGAAGCTTCATGGACATTGTATGGTAAATTACGTAGAATTGCTTAAAACAAATATTTTTGTACAGTGTTCACTAAGAAAAGGCTTAGAGTAAAACCACAGAAAGAAAACTGCCACAAATAAGAAAGGAAGTGAGGTAGACCTCAAATCAATTGGGCAGGACAGGATGGAGCCCTCATATATGGGCTTCATCACAGGAAGCCAGGAAAGCTGTCCACCACATACATTTCCATCAAGCAATGGCCATAGCACACCTGCATGCTCAGGCTCTGATTTCTAACTATTACGCTTGTTAAAATTATTAGGGGGTGCAGAACATTTCAGAACATTCCCACTGGTTGAGATTCGTAGTTACTAACAGTTAGTGCTATCTTAAATTCAACTGGTGGTTTACATGCCGCAAGGTGTTTGTCTCTGTCCAGCACCTTGTAAACTGGGCTTCTTATAACTTCTAAAACAGGGCTACTTGACATTCTAGCATTCTCAGCAGGGAGGTCAAGAAGCAAAGGAGCAGACAGAATGAATAACCTGCTTGGTCTTGAAGTATTCTCTCAAGGATGAGCTTAAGACACGCTGGCAGGGCAGTACTTAGGGAAACTGAAAGTTGTCTAGAGCCAACAGGTCTGTAGCAGATGTTGTAAGCTTTGTTCTGAAGTCCATTTAAATGGAAAGCGGGAGATTCTTGCAGTACATTGGCTGCCTCGCCCCATCCCCACGTGGATTGCTTTGTGTGGATCCAGTATATTGTATAGCTACAGTGCAAGCAAATTTCAGATGCATTTGTATCTTTAAAATAAAACTTAACATCAGTGACCAGCACATACATTCTAAAGTAATTGTTAGACAGTTCTTGTTCTAAATGCGGGCTTTCATTTAGTTATCAAATGAAATTAAAATAGTTAACAAATGTCTTCACATTTTGTTTTCATTCTTCTTTATAGCTGGTAGAATTTAAAAAAAAACAAAACCCCAAATATTACTTTGCCTAGACAAATTATTCTTGTATTTTGATGCTAGCACTTATTGAAGCAGTAGAGGTGCAGAATAACATGGCTTCCATTTCTAGAGGGAAAAAGTCTTTCCAGATGTTTTTCATGCCTCAGTTGCCTCCTCTCTGAAAATCAAGGGAAATGGTGCAATGCCATTGCGAAGTTTGTCCCCTTTATATTGGGCGCCTTCAAGTTTAGTAGTGAAGTGGTGACGAAAGCGCAGGTACTGGGTGCACTGCCTGGGCCTGTGGGATGTGATGCCACCAGCAACTTTGCACCAACACATGCAACTTTTGTTGTCTAGCTCCGGTCGCTTAAATATTTTGGCATTTCAGAAAGAGGAGACTTTTCAAAGCCATTGCACGTGCACATTGGCCATCTGAATCCTGCCCTCCCTCTGTACGACTAGATGTGTGTGCATTGTGGAAGCCTTAGCCACATGTAGGGGAGGCGTTCCTTGGCAGGGGGTGGGGGATGCTTTTTATGGGATCGGAAAATAGCACACACAGCTTGTATTGCCAAGCCTAGGTAGTTATTTTTCTGCAGAGAATCTGCCTGCAGAATAGGAAGCTGCAAACGTCCTTGGGTACTTTGAAACCCATGGCATGTTTCTAGGGGAAAGCACCCACTGTGCTTTCCCTTCCAAGCTAGGCACCTGCAAGCTTTTCCCCAAAGTGGAGCATCTGAAAACTGCCCCTGAAATGTACAGGGAGCAATTTTCAGCATTGCCCACTTTAGGAGAAAGTCCCTGCGAGTCCTTTTTCACTTGAGGGACTTTGCACCGATTTTTCAAAGAGAAAGTAAGCGCACTCGTTCCCTTTGAAATCCGCCGCGGGTGCAAAGTAGCAACAGAGCTTTGTACCAGTTTTTTGCTGCAGATGGATTTTTTTTGTGTGTGTGTGTGAGTGTGGAATCTGCACTTGTTCACCCAAAGCGAGTCCGAAATGGTTTTGAATATGTAAATAAATAAGGCGCCCCCTCCCCTACACGTAGCGCTCCGCAACCTGCCTACCTTTAGCCATACTGAGGCAGGAGAATTTTCAGATGGGCCAGGGCCAGGTCATGCATGTAAATTACCATTTTACCCGTGTTAAGTGGCTTCAAAAATTGTCCTGTTGGCGTGTTTGATCTAGCCTGAGATTATGCCGTTTTCAGGATCTTGTCAATGGTTAACACAGTGGTGCCAATGCAGAGGTTGCACATTATCAGCACAGTCCTCTTCCCTAGGATGCAGGAGGAGAGTTCCTGTAAAGCACAAGGGAGCTGTAAACAAGACATTCATTGAAAACTCCCAAGCCACCATGGACTAGAGTGTGATAACTAGGCACAGTCTTTGTCTGGCAATATGTCAGAAGCTGCAGGCCAATTTACCTATGCTTTCCTGCAGCGTTACCAGGCACTACTCTTAGAAAACGTGAGTGCTGAGCTGTTCTGTGCTGCACACTTTTTCTTGAATGTAGGTGGTGCGCTTTGCATTGTCCTTTCAGCTGCCAACATGCAACTAACATTATTTTCCATTTTTATAAATTGCGTTTTTGCCCTCAGTTTCCCCTGTTCTAAATCACTTAAAAGGCCAGTTCTTTTTTTGGAACTCCGACTGTGCAAAAGATGAACACACCTTGATCTACAGGAAATAAACAAAGCAAGTGGATGTTTTTCTCTGTAAATTCTATTTTTCCCAACAGTTTCTTTATTCTGTTCAGCACTGTGCTTTGCTAATTCCACTCAATAAGCTGCCTAAGAACAACTCTTAGAAATAAAAAAATAAGCACTTTGGAGATATTTACCTTGATAAATGCAAATAGGTATTGGAAGTGTAGGATGACTCACAGTACAGTATATACTGTTCGTAACCACTTCATTTTCTCTTTACAACATTTTCAGATTTGCTGCTGATTTTCTGCACTAACATTCACCGTAACAAAAAAGTAAAGCTGTGATCTCTCTGAACAGAGCTGTATTATTATTATGCATCATTTCATAAAACGCCTTTATCTAGTTGGTACCGTGCAACATTCAGAATAAATGGTTATCTACCTTAGATGAAAGATCCTAGGTGAACGTCTCTGCTGGCGCCTCTGCTGGGCTTCGGCTACCTGAGCTGCTGCCACATCAGGAAGTGCCAGTGCTTCTGCCCACCAAATAGCTGTCGCTAGGGCCACTGGATGGCTTCCTGGTGGATCTCAGTAGGTTCAGGTTGAATTGGGGATAAAGCATACCCCATACTAGTACAACTTTCAAGAACAATGCACAACAGGTATAGTATTTCTCCAGTCTCTAAATAATGTTGTCCTATTTAAACTTTATTCCTGTAATTGTCCTTTTGGCTAATAATTGTTTACCAGTTTGGCAGCTGAGTAGAAATAGAGATAATAGGGAACAGGATGTTGCCTAATCTCTTATCCAAGTGCTGAAGATTTGATCATTGCAAGTAATTCAGAGCTATATAAACTTCTATTCAAAGAACTACTTTAGCACAAAGGTTGTTAAGATTGCAAGCTCTATACAGCAGGGGTTGTATTTTTTGTGTGTTTCCACAGGGCTGTGTATGCAGTGTAGCACTATAGAAATGTTAAGTAGTAGTATTCGAGTTTGCAAAAAGTCATGGGCAACTTGTTTTCTTAATCTTAAAATCAAAATCTAGCTATCCCAATTGCTTTGATTTTTGGCTCTCCTCCTATTTTCCCTCCCCATCACTGTTTCCTTCTTCCCTCCACTTCTCTTCCACTTTTTGCCTTCCTCAGGTCTGCCCATATTTGCCCATGTTCCTCTTCCTCCCTCTTCTGTGCAGGGCCCTGGTGCAGGGCCATGAATCCTACTCCCTGTCTGCTGCTCCTCTTCAGCCTCTTTTGGTTTGCTTGCTCCCCATCCCATTTGTTTGCCTTGTCTCTCTTTTAATCTCCCCTTAGCATAAACAAGGATTTGGAATGATCCTAAATCTCCAGGGTGGGACAGTAGTTGAGATGTGCCAATAGGGAGCTAGCAAGACATCTGGTGATGTCATGGAGGTCTGAGAGGGAGAGAGGAAAAAATCCAAAATGGGTGGCTGGGAAAGGCTCATCTATTGAATTTAAATGCAGGAAGTGGAATGAAGTGGGAATTTCTTAGCTTAAGCTCAGAAACTCTGTACTAGTGGTTGAAAGCTGAGGAGATTTCCCTGGCTAAGGCAGACATTGCCTTTAGAAATTTGGGCTTTGAATATTAACAGTATATATTTATGCTGGGTAGCGAGTGATTGTTAAGTCAGTAGTGCACGGGATGGACTGGACATCTGTAAAGGTGCTTTCTGATGAGTAACATTTTAAGTAGAAAGATTCATTTGAAATACAGTTGAGCGCACTGTATTGTTTATTCACTGTATTGTTTTCAAATGAAAAGCTTGTGTTGCTGTGAATTATTCAGAGGCAGTAGAAACACTGGGGCAGATTTTAAAATCCTCTGGATTTACGCATGTAGGCGTTTAAAAATCTATCCCACTGTGGGGCCGATGCAATACATATGCAGTGAAAACAAGCGCTGAACACTCAGCACCCGCCTTCCTAATGCGCTCCCAGGCATCCCTCCTGGGGGCGCCATGCAATATTTAAATTAGGGGTCTTGTTATCAAGGAGGTGCTAGGGATGCTTGCGCGCCCCTAGCAGCTTCTTTATAATGGGAGCCCACGAGTGTCGGCCGTCCGCCGGTTAGGAAACAGTTGCCGAATTTATCAGCGTCGGTTTCCCTAAATGGCGCACAGCCAGGGGTTCAAGAAACGGACACTTGTCAACTGAGCATCCGTTTCCTGCACCTGACTGCTGGCACTTTTTTTTTTTTATTATTTTTAAAAGATTTATTCCTCCTATTTAATACCTCAATGATTTTTCTGCTTTTCTTACTACTTTTAGGAGCGGTCAGCAATTAACGCCTGCTCCGGGAAGGTGTTAATTTCTGAGCACAAAAATGTGCGCCTTAGACGCACATTTTTTTTTTGCATTCAGAGTGAATATCTAATTGCCTCATTCACATGCATTTGCATGTGATGAGCGCTTTTAGTTTCACTCCGTGTTGGATGCGGGTTGTGGAGGTGCTAATCCCCTTATTGCATAAGGAGATTAGGTAGCGCCTATACAACCCATGTCCAACTACTGGTTAAACAGTACGTCAGTTGAGCGCACTGTATTGCATCAGCCCCTGTGAAAGAACCTCACTGGTAGGTCCTTGAAGCAAAACTCGCCCTGACTGAGAAAGATCCTGGTTTCCTCTTCCTTGGAGTGGATAAAGAAAGCAGGGGCTATATAAGATTGCTGACAACACATTTTTTTTTAGTTTATTCTTGTGATTATGTTTTCTTTTTCTACATTGGGCATTATCCAGTCCATTTTTTTTGTAATGTCTTTTGTCAGTATTTACTGTGACTACTTTGTGATGTCTGTAACCAAAGAAAAATATTTTTAATCAATATGGGGCAGATTTTAAAAGTTACGTGCACATCCTTTTTCCTATGTGCTCCAAGAAATCTCAATTACTACGTTTTTCCCCCATAGGTACAGAAAAAGAGAAAAGCCTTAATAAATCAGGCTACAAGTATCTTTTTTCAGGCCATGACAAATATCTTTGACTGCCACCAGTTATCTCTTTTTAAAAAAAAATATTTAAAAGATTTGATACACACAGTATGGCAGAAATCATCACTATCATCGAACAACAATAATTACAAAAAGTTCTAAGTAAATTACAACAACCCTTGCTCTCTAACAGGTCAATGACTCACATCTTATTTTCATAGAACCATACAGAGTAATGTCAAGCGTTACATGACACAAACACTAGACACTACTCATCCAATCCCATTCACACCAAACCAACCAGGAACTCCAGGCAATTAAAACCATCGGGTGGTAAAACAAATATGACTTAAGTGGTCTATGAAAGAAGTTGGCAAAAGCACAAAAAAATGCTCCCATGCCCTTGTATAATCCTTTGACAGAGATCGTTGCATACAGAGAACATCTAATCTTTCATATTCATCCAATCTGACATAAACTGTAACCAGACAGAAGAGGGTGGTTCTGTTGCATCGATAATTTTAAAATAGAAAGATATGCCATTAACAAAGCCACATCAATGCATCTCATATTACCCTTTGACACCGATAAAGAAAACTTTGAGGAACCCAACAATAAAAGACGGCCATCAAATGATGAACGAATCTGGGTAACTCTGACTAACAGATAAAACTGTTGCGCTTGGAGGTGGACCCTTGTTCTGGAGCAGTGTAGAACGGCTCCCTGGTAGGGACCAGGAAGCACCTGCCCCCAGGAGGCGGAGCACAGGAGAAGACAGAGTCTAGGATGAGCTTCACCACTGGAAGCCCGCGGTCCCCCCGGGTGGGGCCCATAAGGGCCCGGGCCACTTGGACTTAGGTCCCCCTGGGTGGGCCTCGCAGAGTCTCCCGGAGAGGTAGTAGAGAGGTGTGCCCACGAGCAACAAGGGAGCGTGGTCGGTCACTAGGCTGTAGATCTGGAGAATCAAGGAAGGCCAGTACAGCGTAGGTGATGATAAGGCAAGGGACAAAGCCAGAATCAGGAGACGTGGTCAATGGCAGCTGGGGTCAGGATCTGAGGATCAGTCTGAGGAGTAGTCAACGAAGCAGAGGTCAGGCTCCAGAGGTCAGACAAGGTCACAAGGCAGGCAGGGGTCAAGATCCAGGCAGCGAGCAGAATGGTCAAGGAACAGGCCGAGGTCAGTACCAGAGAGACAGTCCGAGGGTACTACCTGGGGAGACAGGACAGAAAGATGCTGGAACAGAAGGACGCTGGACAAGGCTGGAACAGTAGGACGCTGGAACAGTAGGACACTGGAACAAGGCTGGAACAAGACTGGAACAAGACTGTGAACGCGGAGGCAAACTAGTACACATACAGTACCGACCCGATTGCCAAGGCAAGGAAGTTCAGGCAAGACATACGTTCAATCAGGGCACGCCGTGGAGCTAGGACCCTCCCCTGGCCCTACAAGAGGCCGGGCGGTCCACGCATTCGCGTGCGTAGGGGCGTGGCCAACGCCACTGAGGACGACGAACTCCGGTGTGAGTCCTGGTGCGCAGTGGAAGGCTCAGCGATTGCTGCCGCGGGACGTTGAGGCCTGGAGGTGCTGCCGCTGGGGAGGCCGACCTGTGACCTGCAGAGGAGCTAGCGCGGTGAGCAGGCCAGTGCGCAGGCTGGGCGTGGACGGGGCGCGCAACAAAAACCATTTCCCAAAAAGGGAAAATTTTACAGCACAGAAGACATTTGAAGATAAGAGATCCTCTTTAATCCTACACTTATTACACTTATTGAACACAGCAATGCCAAATTTACAAGTTTTAATATTATCAATATAGTTGTGCTGTAAAATTTAAAAAAACATTTTTTGATATTTAGCATCCATCCATGGACAATTTCATACAATGATCAAAACATTGTATGGCATTAAAAATATTAATTTGCATACCGAAAGATTTAGACAAATCAGAAAGTATATCAGGCTTTATTTTGATCAAGTGAAACTTGTGCCACCAGGATAACTTGTTTACCTTTTTTCCAACAGAACGAGATTGGCAGGACACTGGATTATTTTAGCAACCATACAATGTAGTGTCACACTTGAAGATAAGCATGAAAATGAGAATGTGGGAGTGTGTATTGTTCTTGCAATTGTTCAAAAAGAGAAAAGACAATCTGTTGCATAACAATAAAATGATGAAATATGCACAACACTTCTTGTCTGCCAGGTCTTTAAAGATCCTACTCTGAAGACCGGGGGGAAATGCAGTGGCAAATGCAGTGGAAAAACCCCAGATACGTCTGCAGGAACACCCCACCATTTACAGACATGGCACCAAGTCAACTGCACAGGCTGAATGATAAAGCAGCAACTTTTAAAAGCTACTAAATTGGGGATACAAAAGGTACACGAGGAAGCTACCAATCAGAAATGAAATGTAATTGGAAGACAACACTGTAAATGCTAAAATCAGGGAGATTAAGACTACTTACACATCGAGTTCACAGCAGCTTCTCATAGCTAATGCAAGCCCCTTTTCCCTGCTAAAGGAATTGTACTAACATAAATTTTAGGGGAGCTAGATCTTTATTAGATAATCAGCAAGGCACCATTTGCATCCTATAAAGACGCTTAGGGACAACTGGCATCTTAAACAAAATATTTCCCAGCAACTCTGACCAAGCCGGAAGCTAAACTTGAATTTCACCCAACAGAGAGCATATATTAAACTGATACAATTAGGGGTAGATTTTCAAAGGGTTGCGCGCGTAAGATACGCGCGTAACCCCCAAAAACCTACCCCTGCCTCCCCCTGCGAGCGCCGAGCTTATCTTGCAAAGGCTCAGTGGCACGCGCAAGCCCCGGGACGCGCGTAAGTCCCAAGGCTTGAAAAAATGGGCGTTCCGGGGGCGGGGCCATGGACGGGGCGCCAGCCCGGGGGCGGGACCGAGGCCTTCGGAACAGCCACCGGGCCGAGGGATGGAGAGCCGGCGTGCGCAAGTTACGCCTGCCCAGAGGCAGGCGTAACTTCTTCAATAAAGGTCAGGGTTTTTTTTTAGTTAGGGCTGGGGGGCAGGTTAGAAAGGGAAGGGAGGGGAAGGTGCCGGGGGGGGGGGGGGGGAGTGGAAGGAAAGTTCCCTCCGATTTCGGAGCAGCCTTGGAGGAAACGGAGGCAGGTTGCTCGGCTCGGCGCACGCAGGTTGCACAATTGTGCACCCCCCTGCACGCGCCGACCCTGGATTTTATAACATGCACATGGCAACGCGCGCATGCTATAAAATCGGGCGTACATTTGTTCACGCCGGGTTGCGTGAACAAATCTACGCCCTCGCGCATGTAATAAAATCTGGCCCTAAAGCTTTATCATGAGGAATCCAAATCTCCAAATATTTGATCCTATCATGCACCCAGCTAAAAGAAAATTCACCTTGTCTATTGAGTTGAATATCATTACTTAAAGATAAAACCTCTCAATTAGTAAAATTAATTTTCAATCCTGCAAAGCTAGCAAAAGAGAGAGAAATAACTAAAACATGAGAAAGCAATACCTGGCGATTACCTAAAAAGAGCAAATCATCTGCAAATAGACAAATATGATTATGTAGAAGATCCCAGTTTTAGCCCCTGAATAACAGGAGACCTTTTAATTTTAAGCGCCAGTTGTTCCACTGTTAGAAAATACAGAACTGGCTATAACGCATACCCCTGACGTGGACATCCCTGACATGGACCACAATATAGAGGAAATGCCGTAGAAATAGATCCATTATCTCTTAAATGAGCCTGAGAGGAAGCATAGTGTAAACACAGCCAAGACGGAAATGATCCAGTAATCCCATACTTTTCCAAAACCCAAATCATATATTGCTATTGGACCCTGCCCAAGGCTTTCCCCGCATCTAGGCTTACTACCACGCCATTCTCATTTTCCAGATAAAAGCTGTAAATGGCCTTAAAACGTTTCCTAACGTTATTAACATCATGCCTACCATTAACAAAGCCAATCTGGTCATTAGATAGCAAATGGGGACGAATTACTCTCAACGGCCTAGCCAGAACTGACACCAATACCTTTATATCTACATTAAGTAAAGAAATAGGCCTACATGCACCAGGGTCCAAAGAATCCTCCCTTTTATAGGGAATACTGTAATAAATAAGTGATTTTCACCGACAGGTAGGAAACCACTTAGAACATAAGAATTATACGTTTTTAATAAGGGTTTAGTAATGGATGGGGACAGAATCTTGTAAAATCCAGAGCCAAGCCTGCCAAGTACTGGTGCCTTAGCCAATTTTAAAGTGCAAATAGCACTCTCAATATACATAGACGAAATAGGAGCATTCAGCAACTGCTGATACTGGGCCAATACCCCTGATAAAGGAACTTCCACAAAATAATCTCTGCAGACTCCCTTGTTACCTGACTGAGCAGAATATAATGGGGAACAAAAGTCTTTTAAAATGGCGGTTAGCTGCTCATATCTGAGAAAATTAGCCCCTGCTTATTTCGCAAGGCACAAATAAAATCTTGTGGCTTGGCACCATAGATCAACTGAGCCAGTTACTTACTAGCTTTGTTGCCATAGCAAAACAACTGACTACAAAACTTATAACAGGATCTAATAACCCACTGATGTAGCAATTCATGCAAAATATTTTTTTTACCTCGATCATTTGAGATTTAACCTCTGCCTGTAGTGTATTCACACGAGTTAAGTTGTGTTAACACCTTCGTTAAGTGCAGAATCTCTGCATCTCAGTCCTTATATTTCTGAACTACATACAGTTTGATATTATTTCTCCCAGCATAACAGCTTTCTCAGCTTCCCAGAATGTGTCAGAAGAATTTCCAGGGGAAACATCATCCATGTACTCTTGCCACTTATGAAGAAGGATTTCTTTAAATTCTTTGTCATAGAATATATAAGGGCTAGGATGCCACTTAAAGGCTCTAGAAGAAGGAGGACCCACCTGAAAACGCAGGGAAACCAGGGCATGGTCAGATAAAGAGAAAACTTCTATATCTGCATATGTAACCATGGGAAATGAATGATTAAATACCAAAAAGTAATCAATCCAAGAATATCGGTTATGTGAGACAAAGTAAAAAGAGAAATCTTGCTCCCCTGGATGTAATACTGGCCAAATATCCAGGAGCTGAAGCTCTTTCATGAGAAATGGTACAGCTGCCATATGCACAAACCTCCCATCCATTCTGGGTGGCTTTACATCAACCACTGGATCCACTGTAAAATTGAATTCTCTATCCAGAATTATCAAATGATCCTGAAATTGGCTCATTAACATTATCAAGTGAGAAAAGAAAACATGGTTGTAGACATTAGGGGCATATATATTATAAAAAAAACACATGAATGAATTTTAAAATGCTGGCACATGCCAAAGCTGGAAGTTATGTACAGAAGTCGGGCCGGTGCGTGCTGCGTGGATTTTAAAAGACACCTGCGTATGCGCATATCTCCTGGTATGAACACAAACATTTTTTTCTGAAAAAGGGTGGGAGGTGGGCATGGTCTGGAAGGGCATGGGCATTCTAGGATTTATGAATGAAAGCAGCACGTAAATACTTGTGCATACAAATATGTGCCAGGGTCCCATACCACGTAACTTTACTTCTGCTATGGATGCCGTGTAAGTTCTAAAAGAAAAAAAAAAAACAGGCTACTTAGCAGTGTTTTAAGAGTAGGGGCTAACAAGGTAAAAGAGAGTCTAATTAACTAGGGGGTTAGGAAGACCTATCCTTTACCTGGGTGAACTGGGAGCGAACTGGGAAAACTTCTAATTACGTCGGTACGCGTGTCTACTAAAATACGTCCACTTATGCGACAGAGATGGCATTTGTGCACACATGTGCGCATCCATATATAATTGTGCATACATGTACATGCGTACAGCCTATTTTTTATCATGCATGCTTATATATGCAAATGTGATAATATGCCCGTGTCTTTTGGTGCGCGCAGGCATACGTTCGTATATGTGCACCCGCGCAGCTGTTTCAAAGTTACTGGCATAATTTTTTTTTTTATGTAGAAGACCACTAACAACAATAAATTGGCCCTCTGGTTCAGTATATTTCTTTTCTAATTGAAAGGACAAATTTTTGCAGGTAAAAGAAGAAAAAATTGCCTGGCTAACCCAGTCAGTTTGTAATTTCTTGTGATCAATATTAGTTAGATGAGTCTCCTCAAGAAAAACCACAGGTGCGTTAGCTTCTTTAAAAAATGTGAGTAACTTTTTTCTTTTAATAGGGGAATGTATACCATTAACATTCAGAGAAATAAAAAACGTTTAACTCATCCAGTGTAAATAATAATATTCTAAGCTGCATTCATGTCCCTTTTCAACCTCCTTTTTTTTAAGAGGCTTATATTGATAGACCTTTCCTCATAAGGCAACTCGTTTATCCTATTAATCCATTTAATTGTCCTTTTATTCTTGAACTTGTCTAGTTCTTTGATATATTCCATGAAATGTGCAGACTAGAAATATGACCTATACTCCAGTTATGATTTGCCAAGGACCCAGTAAAATGGCAAGAATATTTCTCATCTATCTCTTCCATTTCTCATTTAATATATGCCAAATCTTGACCAATCTTACAGGGTCATTTATCGTTTTGCAATAGGGCCTTATTGCATGTTTTAAGGCGTTATTGTGCAAGTTAATGCCCTAACGCACGCAAAAAATAACACAATGCAAATGCATATGCAAATTCCACATTGAGTATTCCAGTGGGAGGAGTTTGGGCTGAGTTAATTGTAATGAGAGTTGGTAGCGCTCAATGTGATACAGCAATGCACGGAAATAACTACACCTATTTTGCAATTCATTGTGTTGTGATAGTCTAGCATTAAAGTGAAAATATTTTTAGAGAGAGAGAGAGAGAGAGAGAGCCTTTATATAGAGTCAGTCTAACACCCTCTCTCTATATATATGTACCACTGTAGAGGGGCTTTGTGTACAAATCTACTCCTCTATTTATACTTTTCATCCATTATAATGACTACAAATTTTTAGTGATGTCAGTTTTACTATGAATACCTCAGAATGTTTCTATAATACCAGCCCCTAAACCACTCCTACCTTTAAAAACCACCCCGATTCAAAGTGCACATATACAGTGGTACATATATATAGATTGTCGGAGTGACTCTATACAGAGTCTCTCTCTCTCTCTCTCTCTCTCTCTCTCTCTCTCTCCCCCTCTTGTATTAATCAGCATGAAATTGCCTCAGTAGGGTAATTAACCATGCCCCCCCCCTTTTTTTTTTTTTTTTTTATTACGGGTGCTATTTCCGCTTTTATAGCATTTTGATAATCTAGGCTTAAGTGTTTGCCATCTGGTTCTGATTGCTTATACACAGTCTGTTGTACACTGTAATCCCCCAAGTACTTTCTGTGTGGTATCAGAAAGTAGACTAATTTAGTGTGAATTTTCTAACATCTTTCTTTTAGTGTTTCATCATGTACCACTTTATAATGAATGACATCTGTTGTTAATTTGTATATATTGACTACCCTAAAAATTAAACCTTTATATGATTCCCAAAGACAGGACTTGTATGCAAGGTTCATATGAAAAATTATGTATGCAGCACAGGACAAGTGGAGGAATATACTTGTATTTGAACTTTATTTTTTAAAATTGTAGTGACTTGGTGAAAAGTTGTGACGGGGATTATTCCTTCTGCTGCTTAATTTTTTTTTACTCATTGTAGTATTCATTGAGACTGATATATGAGATGCAATTAAGTCTGTACTTCTGTATTATGTTGTAATGTAATGGTTAGTTTTTTATTTTGTGTATAACTGCTTTAAAAATTCAATATAAATTGAATTCATTTTTTTAATGTAACCCTGAACTCAGGAAATAATTTAAGATTCACAGGGTCAGTCACAAAAGATACAGGGGCTAAATCACACACATAATTACAATCTACTCACCTCAAGCCCCGTTCCCTGAATTCTTCGTTAGGGGCTGGGGTGGAGGTGGAGGGAGGACAGAGCTAGGATATCATTCAGGACTCAAGGCGTTGAATGTGTCAATCACCAAATGCATTTAAAAGAGCCAGAGGGACACTTGATGGATGTTGCAGCATAAAGTCTTTACTGAAGCACTTGTGCAATAAAATACACTTTTGTTTTGATAAATCCATAATCCAGAAATACTTGAATCAGCAGCTGTGTGGTTCCTCCTCTCTTATTACTGGGATTCTCCTTATTCCTTTCTGAGATTTGGAGCCTCCACCTGCTATTCCACCTGGAATTTAAGGACTATCAGAATGCTGTTCACATCAATAGACAACCCCTCAAATGTACAGTTCCTTGTAAATGGTACCTGAGTAATGCTATAGCTGTGGCTGGATCCATTTCTTTACTTCAATTCCTCTGTTTTTCTTTTGTATTGGTTAGGTGCCTCTTGTATATGTTGCAAGTGAGCACCTTTTGGGTGCCCCTTCTTCTCTTTTCCTACTTCCTCTGATTCCTCTGGATACTAGATAAGTATCCTCACCTTCTCCGAGATTTTTACTTTGTGGGCACTGTCTGTCTTGAGCTGACTGAATCAGATGGGTCATTAACAAATTCCCACATAAAGAAAAAGGATGGAAAACTTTCTTTTCAACTGAGGATCCAAAATAAAGAATCTTCTATATCTTCAAAAGGTAAATTAATCAAAGTCTCTTAAATCTCCACAAATCCGTGAACCAATAAATTGGACCTGGGATTTTTCCAGGAAAAAGGCAACTGTAAAGCATTCCTCTCTATTTGAATTTCAATTTAAAAATCCGCATCTCCGCTAAGGGTCTCTGTCTTATAGAAACATAAGAAGCAAGCATTGCAGTGGGTTCACATGGGGAAGCTGTGGCATAGAGTTCCTCTATTTTCTGAATGCATAGCCAATAGGGCCCTACATTAAAAAAGAATTGCTTTTGCCTTCCTTTTGGCTGTACCCTGATGGGTAAAATAAAACTGTCTACATTCAGCTAGCCTGCAAAAAAAGCAGCAGGAAGTGTTTGAGGTAGGTAATTTGAAGACTTTCTTTAGGATTGCTGTGGCAATCAGTTTCAGTTCTAATATATTATGTATTGCATGGCACAAGGTTTCTGATACAATTCTACAGGCCAAAGATGAAATTCATGCTAACTTCTGTGACAAGTCATGCTAGCCAAGATGGAATACTGCAAAATGCTGATGCTAGTGAAAAATTCAAGATCAACATATTTACTGAAATAGTTGTCAACTGTCTATAATTCCTATGTGCATGAAGATACTGTAAGGCTACTTTCCTGTTGGTCTCCTGTTTTATCAAAACATTGCAGACATATCTCTTTGCTAAGCCACAACAACTTCTGAAAGGGAAATTTACAATTACGCTGTGCAGAGTGCATGCAACATGATTCATGTTTGACAGTGATGACATCACCAGTTAGACAAGCTGCCGAAATGGTATGACATGAAACAAGACAGGAGAACTTTGGAGTCATCATCATCATCATCACCAGGATGATGAAGCAAGGTTTTGGCTCAGACTTTTCATCTGACCTCACTGCCTACCTGATCTGCAAGAAGCAGTTTGGCCAAATACTAGTGAGTCCTATTCTGTTACTCTTACAAAGGTAATCTAGGAGAACCTTTCTCTCTTCTCACTGAATTCCATATACATGTAAATATCTAAATTTCTGTATACATATATGCTTTAATTTTATTGATATTGTAATTGTACTAATTATAATATTAGTTTATTTGGGTTATTTTCTGGCTTCCAATAAACTATTTGGTTTTATATGTAAGTCTCTGTATTTATTTTGGCATTGTTAACACTGTTATCACTAGTTCCCCTCACAAATTGGTAACATTGCCACCTTGCTGCATAAGGAACAAGCTAATCCTATATTGGTTTTACCCACTTCTCCCATTTTCATGCAGCAGTCTTAGGGTATTCTGTGGCATGAGTTGGAAAATTCTGCACCATTTCTGATTCAGCACCAATTCTAAGATATATTTGCATATTAAATAATGCAACTTGGTCATTTTCTGACATTTCTGATGTGTCCAGGTAATTTGGTCCTTTTTTTTTTTTTTTAGGAAACAGGATCTTAGTGATCTGCGCTGGCCATGGAGACTGGTTTCCCTGAAACATTCTTCACTGAGATGAGGGAAGGAGAGGAAGCAGCACCTGCAAACCTTTTCGGGATGTCACAATTGGTGAGCTCTTGAGACTGAGGCGTGATTGGCATGGCCTAACAGGTGAACCCAGTCTCAGAGCTAGTCCTCAGTCACGGTCTCTGCAACACAACCTTGTAGTACTGCTGGAAGTCTGTGTTTAAAAAAACTTTCTTTTAGAAAAAGAATATATACGAACATTTTCATATATATATTCATCCAAGGTCTATCTTTGGTTCATACCATTCTTACAAACTGAAAATTCCCTCATTCATTATGTTTTGCACTTTTGCATAAATTAATGCACATCCCTACTCTCTGATTCCTGAGGCTTTCTTCTCTGCCTATGAACCTTGTAGTATTATTCACCTGTAGCCAGTCCAGAATTGAAGCTAAGGATGTAAAATATGGTCTTCCTATGGTGGTACTGCAGTCAGAGCTTTATCTGAGTCATTAGGTTGCCAAGCACTAGGCCAGATCATGATCTGTTGGAGTTTCTTCCTATATTTGCCTGTTTGCATTGCAACTTGTGTACCTGTGTATAGAATCTGTGGATGAAGAAAGCTGCACTTACTTACATAATAAAGTAAGGGGATATCAGCAAATCTACAGGAATAAATATTGGCAATGGTGCACACATTCTTAGTAAAATCTGTGCAGATTTCAACTAACTTTTCCTCAAATAGGTTTGCAATGCATTTCATTTGAGTTTCAAAACCATTTATTCAAATACATTTGAAAGCAACTTGCAATGTATTCCAAATATTTTTTAAATGCAAATTTAAATAAGGACAATAATATTATATATAGTGAAGAACTTGTTTGAATACAGTGCCACTTGAGCATCTTAACAGTTTGGGAGAGCTAAGAGGAATAAGAGTGAGGTAAGTTAACTGGGTAAAGTTATGTGCAGAAGTTTACCTTGATATTGAGTGTGCCGTTCATGCATAATTCTGATGTTGTATATACCTGGGCAAAGTCTGCACATAACTTTAACCGGGTAACTTTAAGACAGCTATTTTTCCAACCAGACTTGTATGCATAATTTTAGCCGGACAGATCTCAAAGGAGAGTTTTCAGAGTTACACAGTGCTCACTCGTGTATACGATATTTTATATACCTTGTGAGCACGTGCATATTTGCAGCACTGTGTACACATTTAAAAAGGGAAAAAGGCACAATCTAGTGGTGTTCTGGGGCAAGGTTCATAAGTATGCACACCAATTAGTATTTTGTAAGAAGTATATGCACCTGCTAGGTGACTTGTGCAACTGAAATTGGCTATGTCTTTTACCTACAGTTTTTGGGTGGGAGGGCTGGGTGAACTGGTGGGGGTTCAGGGTGAAGTGCTAGAGGTGAACTGGTGATGGTCTGGGTTAATTGGAGGAGGTATCAGCAAACTGGGGATTCCAAGTATGTGTGTAACTTAGTATTTTCAGAATCGGGTATGTGCATATTTTAAAA
Source organism: Rhinatrema bivittatum (assembly GCF_901001135.1). Taxonomy (NCBI): domain Eukaryota; kingdom Metazoa; phylum Chordata; class Amphibia; order Gymnophiona; family Rhinatrematidae; genus Rhinatrema; species Rhinatrema bivittatum. The sequence goes on from NC_042615.1 coordinate 662,718,702, forward strand.
TATACCTGCATCCGTATTTAATTTACTGATATAGGTGAATTTTATTTTGTTACAATTAATTCTTGCATAAAATACACATTTTTTTTTAAAATAGGAAGTGGAAGTATACATGTACTTGTATTATAAATATACACGTACTTTCAGAGGAGATATATACAGTATATCATAAAATATGAAATCTATGCACGTCCACTTACATGAACAGTTGTTGTGCTGCGGACTGTTTTAAAAGTTGGGCTACCTATTTGTGCTCATTAGCTAAAGTTTGGCCTTGTGCCCGGAATGCCCCCAGTACTGCCTCTCTTTATCTGGATACATTTTGGGGTAGATTTTCAAATGTATGTGTGGGCATACATGTGCGCACGCTACCCGGCGCGTACATATGAATGCCCGATTTTATAACATGCGCACGCATGCATGCGCATGTTATAAAATCGGGGGTCGGCATGCATAAGGGGGTGTGCACACTAGTGCACCTTGTGAGCACTGACACCCGTGGGCTACCCCTGTTCCCGCCCCCTAAACCAACCTTCCCACCCCTTCCCCTAACCTTGCCCCCTAGCCCTACTGTAACCCTCCCAAATTCTTATTATACCTTTTGCGCCTGCCTGGAGGCAGGCACAGGTTGCGCATGCCTGCAGCCTTCTGGCACACGATCCTCCGACACAGCGGCAAATGGCCGCTATGCTGGAGGCCTCTGGCCCCGCCCCCGCACCGCCATTTAGTAAAGCCCTGGGACTTAGTCACGTCCTGGGGCTTTACGTGCGTCGCCGGGCCTTTATAAAATAGGCCTGGCGCATGGGGCGGATTTTAAAAGGGTTACGCATGTAATATACGCGCATAACCCTGTTAATCCCGCTCCTGCGTGCACCGAGCCTATTCTGTATAGGGCTGGCAACTTGCACAAGCCCCGGGAGGCGCATATGTCCCGGGGCTTGAAAAATCGGATGGGGAGTGGGCGGGGTGGCCAGGGGGCGGGGAAGGGGCGAGGCCAGAGCTAGGGATGTGCAGAGGGATGCCAAATGTTGCATTCGGGATTCGGATTCGTCGGGGGGCAGATATGTTGCATTTGGTCGTATGGCGCCCGATACATTAATCGATTTCTATTCGTTCCCCCACTAAAATTAAATTAACCACAACCCCCCACCCTCCTGACCCCCCCCAAGATTTACCAAAACCCCCTGGAGGTCCAGTGGGGGGTCCGGGAGCCATCCCCTGCACTCACACCCTCGGCTGCCATTTCAAAATGGCGCCGATAGCCTTTGACCTACTATGTCACAGGGGCTACCGGTGCCATTGGTCAGCCCCTGTCACATGGCCATCGGTGCCATCTTGTGCTCCTACCATGTGACAGGGGCTGACCAATGGCACTGGTAGCCCCTGTGACATAGTATGGGCAAAGGCTATCAGCGCCATTTTGATTACTGGCAGCCGACGGTCCAAGTGCAGGAGGTGGCTCCCGGACCCCTGCTGGACCACCAGGGACTTTTGGCAAGTCTTGGGGGACCCTCCTGACCCCCACAAGACTTGCCAAAAGTCCAGCGCACAAATTATAAAATAGGCTGGTTGCATGCACATGTGCGCCAAATTTTAAGTGGGCGCACACCTGTGCACTCAAATGTCACTTTCACCGTGTAGATTGAGGAATTTTGAAAGGGGTGCGCACTGATAACATTTTCAGTTTTACCAGTTCGTCCCCAATTCGCCCTCTTAAAAGACAGGTCTTTCAAACCCCCCCTGGTTTAATAAACCCCCCCCCCCCAGTTACCCCCAACCCTTAAAACCCAGCAGATCTGCCTATTTATCTTTATTTTCTTACTTCCATGGTATCCATAGCAGAAGTAAAGTTACTTGGCAGGGGACCTCTGCGTGCCCCGAATCATGTGAGTATTTATGTGCACATCTCTGCTTCACGCTACGAAACGCCCATGTCCCATCAGACCACACCCATTCCCTGCCCCTTTTGGAAAAATTCTGAGATGTGCACGCTGAGGTTTTTATGCTCGTATCTGGGCAGCTTTTAAAATCCATTCGTCGTTGGCGAGCCTGACATAACCATGCATTCTCTAATTAATGAGCACGTCGGGCTTTTAAAATTCACCTTTAAGTTTTGTACCTGAGGCAATGCAAGGTGAAGTGATTTGCCCAAGGTCACAATGAGTGTCATTAGGATTTGAACCATATGCAACATTCTATCTATCAAACCTCAGGAAGGGAGCATTAGCTGCCAATTGCTAATTCAAGAAATGTATTAAGTTAATCCAGAAAAAATATCACCTTATAGAATTTGTTTGTGCACCTTTATAAATGAAGTTAGTTAAAGTGTTCTGTTCTGGAAGTTACTGACATTTTTCAGCTTTTTATTCTTCGTACAAAGCTGTGGTCCTTATCACGGTCCTTATCACATCTTAAGAACATAAGAACACAAGAAGATAAGAAATTGCCATGCTGGGTCAGACCAAGGGTCCATCAAGCCCATCATCCTGTTTCCAACAGAGGCCAAACCAGGCCACAAGAACCTGACAAGTAGACACCAAGAAGATCCCATGCTACTGATGCAATTAATAGCAGTGGCTATTCCCTAAGTAAACTTGATTAATAGCAGTTAATGGACTTCTCCTCCAAGAACTTATCCAAACCTTTTTTGAACCCAGCTACACTAACTGCACTAACTACATCCTCTGGCAACAAATTCCAGAGCTTAATTGTGTGTTGAGTGAAAAATAATTTTCTCTGATTAGTTTTAAATGTGCTACTTGCTAACTTCATGGAAAACCCCCCTAGTCCTTCTGTTATCATTCTTAATTTAAACCTCTTTTCCACCTTTCTTCCAGCAATGCAGTAGTTGAAAGCAAGATAGAAAATGTTTATGTAGATACAGTTTCTTAACTTACAGGAAAACATTCAGTCACTTTCTTCAGAAACAAAGAGAAAAAGCTGGAGAAACCTTGAAGTAGCAAACATATAAAGTAATGGTTGCACGCATTGGGTTTTCTTTTGGATAACAATGGTCTGATGTGAGAAGATGTCAAGAGAGAATGCCCCCTTTTGGTGATCTAGAGGATTTCAAATGTGACTTATGCTTACAACAAGTTGCAACTCTGTAAAAGAGAAACCATCTTCCTAGCTGTTCAAACAGCACTTTTTTTTTAAATAGGTGATGTATTGATATTGCAGCACACTGACAGCATTAGCCATAACTAATATATACTTTATACCAAAACAAGTTTTACAAAGACGCAACATAAGCAGTAGAGAGCTCATGGAGTGAAAACACTTGAAAGACATTATAATTTGGTGGCACCATGCAGAGGATATTAATCTTTCTTTTGATTTCCTCTTAGTGTACCCTGAAAAGGCTTCTAATGTGCTAGCCTTGTTAAATCAATCATCCCTGGAAATGTAGATGCACAGCATGACAAAGGCAACAACTTTTGATACCTAGAGGCAATTCGTGTCTCCTCCCCTCCCAACACATCTTCTGTCCTCCTCTTGTATCTTTTTGGGTGTTTGAAATGAGGAAACAGAAGCTTTTTGGCAGAATTAAGGTATTGTTTCAAATTTACAGTTTAAAGTAAACACGGACACATTATTAGCCCCAAAAAATGTATACACATTTAACTATTCATAAAAAGACATACTTTTAACATTTATTGTGAAAACAAAGCTTTTTGATTGCATCCTGACTACTGAAGCTGTGTGGTCAGGATGCAGTCCTGGAGAGGGATCTAATAGAAACAGCTCGAGTACTGCATGGAAAAAAAAAAAGCCTTTCTTAATACAAATAAATCTCTAAAATATACATTGTTTTGATACTTGAAACGACATTATTTTCCAATGCTTGCACCTGTTTTGTACTCTTTCAAAGTGAGACCACATTCCTCAGTCTGGGAAATTTGAAGTGTAACACAATTTGAAAAAGTCAACGATTATTGTCACTTCACATCACAAAAAAGGTATCTGACCATAACTAAACCACTGGCATTTGTCAGATCCGGTCCTCCCATGGGAGAAGTCATTTACTAAGCACTGCAGCCTTGAGAGGGAACTGGAACATGTGATGTATTTCCAGATAGATAAAAGCATCAAAGTACTCTTGCATTATCAATTAATTGACAGCTCAGATCTGCCAGAACCAAGGGAAACTGACAAGTGTCTGAGGCTTAAGGTTGGGGAAGAGGACAAAATGTCAATTCTCATTGGAATACATCTCATTGGGTACGTTAACAATGGTAATTTAAACCTAGATTTAGATTTTTTTTTTTTACAAGGATTACTCTCATGGTTTATTGTACTCAACTTTAGAATTATTTCATTAAATAAATAAAATTAATTTTATTTTATTTTTTGGGGGGTAGTTTTAGCCTGCTTTTCCTAACAATGGGCAAAGAAGCTTATAGATTCTTAGAATTCTCCCCAAGGCATAACCTGACCTCCACATCCCCCAGTGCCCCCTTATGCAGTAGCTTACATAATAACAGTAAAGACTAGGGATGTGAATCGGTACCGGAATCGTTTCCGGTATCGGGTTCGGGGAAAAACCGCGAGGAATCTTCATTCCCGTGGTTCTTAGCGATTTTGTTTGGCTGTCTCGTGCTGAAAAAAAGAACCCACCCCGACCCTTTAAATTTAATTAGTTCAAATCGCTGGCCATCCATTGCTCCTACCATGTGATAAGGGCCAGCCAATGGCACAGATAGCTAATGTCACATGGTAAGGGCAAAGGGCCATCGACGCCATTTTGATTAGTGGCAGCCGACGGCCCGAGAGCAGGAGATCGCTCCTCGCTGGACCACCAGGTACCTTAAAAAAAATTTGGGGGGTTGGGAGGGTGAGGGATTCGACCTAATTAAATTTAAAGGGTCAGGGTGGGTTTGGGGGTTGTTTTTATATGCCCTTTCTTCCCGCCCCCCCCCAAAAACGATAAGAGAACCCCACTAAAAATTTTGTGGGGGTTTCCTGTCGGGTTCGGGGACCCCTCGAGTTTTGATGAGTTTGAAAATATCGTCCGATATTTTCAATCGTCAGAAAAATGATTCACATCCCTAGTAAAGACAGTCAACTTACTCCATGCCGGTAGGAGGGCCGCTGGCTGCACTGTAGCTGCAGCTCCCTCCAAGCCCTGCATAACAAGCAGAAATTTGTCTGCCTGCCTGCCACTGGAAACAGATGCCGCTCATCAGCCATCACCAGGGACGCCAGAAGGGCAACTTCCCTGGTGGTGAAATTAGGCTGCCTGCCTCGCCTTGCCATGTTGCACGAACACACTGAAGGAAGGAACCAAGTCCCGCCCTTGCATTTCTGTGCAAATGTGCAAACATATGCACTCTATTGGCCAGTGTACGCAGGGGCGTGCGCAACTTGCGGCTGAAACATGCACATAATTTTGCATTGTTTGCGCGCATATGCGTGAGTATTGCAAAATTCTTTGCCTTTGACACGCACCATGCCATATGCACATTTATGGCATGGGAAAGCGTGCTATGCTATTTCAGGGGTGTGACAAGATATGCTGTCAGCTATAATACAGATACATTTTTCTAAATATGGGAAAGTAAAGTAGAATTTAAACTTTTTGTTGCATTGGCTGTATCTTAAAGAGCATAAGGGATGATCTTTGTTGGGGGCTATCTCCTCTGTCACTTTCCCCATCTAAGTTCCCCAAGCGGTACTAAACCTATGTGGGGAGAAAACTAACCTTCTATACCAATGGTTGAGGTAACGTCTAGTGTATGTTTGTGTGTGCTTTCTCATAGCTTTATAGGAAAGGCACCCTTACAAAGGAGCCTGGAAAAACTAGATGGGTGTTTAAAACAAGAGTGAGTACAATGTGTGTGTAGGTACAAGCAGGGCCCCCAGATTTCAACAAGTTAGGATGTTATGGTTTTCTATCTCCTAGGGATGTGTTCCTCAAGGCAGGGGCTGTGCAAATGTTTAGCTTCCATGGAGTGGACTGGGATCGCCTAACAGTGACCGCGTCCATGACCACAGTACCTGGCCTCCACAGTGACTCCCAAATTCCATCCTGTCTGTGTCCTGTGGCCCAGCAGTGCAAATTCCATTAGGGGTGTCTTTGTCACTTTCTCTGTTTCTCTCCCTTTCACTCGTCTTCAAAAGACAGGGCAGTGTCTCTGTGTTAGTGCTAGATTGGAGCCCAAACATGTAAGAACATAAGAACATAAGAAAATGCCATACTGGGTCAGTCCAAGGGTCCATCAAGCCCAGCATCCTGTTTCCAACAGTGGCCAATCCAGGCCATAAGAACCTGGCAAGTACCCAAAAACTAAGTCTATTCCATGTAACCATTGCTAATGGCAGTGGCTATTCTCTAAGTGAACTTAATAGCAGGTAATGGACTTCTCCTCCAAGAACCTATCCAATCCTTTTTTAAACACAGCTATACTAACTGCACTAACCACATCCTCTGGCAACAAATTCCAGAGTTTAATTGTGCGTTGAGTAAAAAAGAACTTTCTCCGATTAGTTTTAAATGTGCCCCATGCTAACTTCATGGAGTGCCCCCTAGTCTTTCTACTATCCAAAAGAGTAAATAACCGATTCACATCTACCCGTTCTAGACCTCTCATGATTTTAAACACCTCTATCATATCCCCCCTCAGTCGTCTCTTCTCCAAGCTGAAAAGTCCTAACCTCTTTAGTCTTTCCTCATAGGGGAGTTGTTCCATTCCCCTTATCATTTTTGTAGCCCTTCTCTGTACCTTCTCCATCGCAATTATATCTTTTTTGAGATGCGGCGACCAGAATTGTACACAATATTCAAGGTGCGGTCTCACCATGGAGCGGTACAGAGGCATTATGACATTTTCCGTTTTATTCACCATTCCCTTTCTGCACTGAAACTACTCTGTCTCCTTTGACCATCCAAACACCCAAGCGCTCTGCAGCCTGGATGAAGCCCTCCTTCTGCCTCAGGGAATCCCACATGGAGTGTATTTCAGGGTAGGGGCAGTATCGAATGGTGTGCCCCTTTATAGTCCTCTTCCCAAGGACTAGGAATTAGGGCCATCTAGTGGAGACCACAGGGGAAATTTTATTTATTTATTTAACAGCTTTTAATATACCGGTGTTCGTGTGAGCACATCACGCCAGTTTACAATAAACTTGAGAAAGGAGGAAATTACAAAAAACAGGGGATGGGGTATGGAGCAGGAGCGAAAAAAGGGGGGGGGGAGAGAGGGGGAGAAGGTAAAGGAAGAAAGATAGCAGCTGAGAAGGTAGAGGAACGTAGCAGTATTTACATGAGAGACTAATTAACAAGGGTTAAGCATTGTCGCAAAAATTACAGCGGTTAATGAAGAATGTATAGATTATATGGAGGATATATATGGTGGCTTATTTACAGCAATTATGGCAGGTTATAAAAGATAACTTAATTAACAATTAAAAAACAAGTATATATAATAGCTTATTTACAGCAGTTAAGGCAGGTAATAAAATAACTCATTTTAACTTTTAACACACAGGTTGTACAGTTGTATGGTAACTAGGGTGCGAAGAGGTGTATGGTGGGTGGGGGGGGGGGGGGGGGAAGGGGGGGGGGAAGGGTTGCAGGGGTGTGCGAAAGGGAGGGTTTCAGGGGGGTTGACTACGAGGGGTTGGATTCGGGGTAGGCCTGTCTGAAGAGCCAGGGAACCAAAGGACAAAACACACAGAAGGCAGAGTTTGACATTTAGCTATTTCTTTTTCTAGAGGAGTCTGATGAGGCGTGACCAGGTCCAGCACCTAGACAGCCCCAAAGGCAGTACCGGCATCTGTGGGTAATCCCTGACAGCTCTGATGAGGAGGGAGAGGGAGGCCCTGAGGAGCAGCAACAGCTTAAGGAGGAGGAGGAGCAGCAGCTGCAGGAAGAGGAGCCGAAGGACCCAAAAGCTGATCTGCTACAGGGTCACCTGCAGGACAGCAGTGTGTCTGACCAGGGGCAAGACCCTAAACCAGAAATGGTTGCCAGTTAGGCTGAGAGGCTATTACTGCAGCAAAGCGGCAGCCTCTTGGACGTGATATCAGGCCTGCATGATGTGGTGCAGCAGGAAGCAGAAGGCCTCCATGAAACCATCATGGAGGAAGCGAAGGGGATTCAGCGGGCATATGGGATCTTTGCCAGGCAACAGATGAACAAACTGCAGTGTGGAGGGAGATGCTGCAGAGGATGCCCCCCCTTGCAGCCGCAGCCACCAGTGGCTCCTGGATGCAGTACTCTCCACCTTATGGCGCACCGTTCCTATGGATGGCACCGCCCCATGCTGAATGTCCCCCTGTGCCCCCACCACTCGCACCTCAGCCTACACCAGCTTTTCCCTGGATGCCACCTCACCAAGCACCACCCTCACCTACGCCAACTGTCATGTTGTTGCCACCAGCACCACCCCAGCCAGTGCTGCCCCCAGCTGAACCTTCCTGCTGCCATGAACCTGAACTGCCACAAGATCCTTTGCCCTCTGAGGACAGCGAGAGCAGAGACAGAAGTCCACTGTGCAGGAGCTCTAGGTTGGGGCAGCCTAAGCTTCCTGAAGTCAGTAAAAGAAGCTGGCAAGGAAGTGGTAGTTTATTTTATCATTTATTTTGCTGAACATTTTTGTAAATAAATTCACTATCACCTTCTGAAATGTCTTTCAATCAGAGTGCTCCTTTATTGTATAGCCTGCCTATGACTCATGCGATGTATCTCCTGCAATTATGCCTGAGTCAGATCCTCTTCCTCCTCCTCCTCCTCCTCCTCCTCCTTATTCTTTTGATAGCCCTCCTCCGGAGAAGGCATGTTCTGTTTAGTGCAAAGTTATATAGCATACAGCAAGCTAGAAAGATCTTGCACACTTTAGAGGGGGCTGTAAAGAAGGCATCCTCCTGATCTGTCCAGACAGCAGGAACGTGTTTTAAGTAAGTCAAAGGCTCTCTCTATGCCAGCCCTGGTCTTACAGTGTGCCCTGTTGTAGCGACACTCAGCTGCAGTCCCTGGGGTAGAAATGGGGATCATGAGCCAGGTTTTGAATGGATAGTCTCTGTCAGCTGTAGGAGAAGCCACAGAAAATCTGAGTTAGATATGCTTTTTGGGTTTGAGAGTGGGGCAGCTCACAAGGCTGGTTTAGAGCAGCCCTGCAGTGCCAACACTCAGGCAACCTAAATATAAGGGAGACAATAGGAAGCAGTGAAATGGGTATGTGGTAGAAGTGATTGGTGCTTTCCTACCTAGATGCCATCCCCAGTGATGTGTTCTTGCTGGAAGTGGTCATGAATTCTGGATTGTGAGAGAATGTGGGCATCGTGAGTAGATCCTGGAATCCGGGGCATGGCATTCATGATGATGCCCTTGGCGTTGCAGACCACTTGCATGTTTAGGGAGTGGAAGCTCTTGCGGTTGCAACACATGGCCTTGTCTCCTCCTGGTGCCATTATGGGGCATGAGGGCAATTGATAGCTCCCAAGACTGAGGGGCAGCGTGCAATTTGATAGAAATCAGACATTATTTGGTGTTGTTCCTATCTTCTGCAAGGGAAGGATATAAAGTGTTGTGTTTTCCTGAGCAAGGCAGCCAGGACCTGCTCTATACACCTAGAGGTGGTAGACTGAGTGATTCCAAATGTGACCTCTTAGAGGGGTTTGGAAGGAGCCAGTAGAGAAAAATGCCAGGGCAGTAGTGACCTTGACATGTACTGGCAAGGCATGGCCCCTTTGGATGGTAGGTTATAGTGCTGGCTCTAAACAGTTGGCATAGGTACAGTATGGTTTCCTTGTTGAATCTGAACCTGAGCATTACTTCCTCTTCAGACAGATCCAGAAACTGGCTGAGTCTTTTAAACTCGGTGTAAGGGGTACCTCCTCCTCCTCTTCATTCTTCTTCTCCTCCTCCTCTCTCTTTGTCTTCAGAACCGTATTGATCTGAGTACCCTTGCAGCTTTGTAATCATAATGTTGAAAAGATACACCAAGAATGACTATCCCCCTCAATAGCTGTAGGTACAACACAGTCTCCTACCCCCTGTTCCTGTCTCATCCCTATATAATACTTAAAGCACCAGCACATACATGAAAATCTGATTCCCTACCTTACCCCTTTTAAACCCACATTCAATACCTGCTATCCAGGTGTTACAACCCTAATAACTTGCCCAGCCTCCACCAGTAAATCCCAGTCTGTCACTGAAACACTCTCTCCCACTTCCTGCCCTGCTCCTGCATCCACTGACCCACAGCGACTAGCCTAGCCATGGAAAACACCCGAGCAAAAATGAAAGTTTGCACTGCCTCGCATAAACATGTAGCAGCAAATATATGCGTGTTTGTGTGCCTGAACGCACCATCTCATAAGTGCGCGGCCCTTATAATATATGTCAAACGTGTGTATGTCAGCGGCCCACCCCCATCACACCCTGACACACACATTTTTGACATGCGCATGTTTATATGCACAAGCATACATATGCGGACAAATACCGGTTTCGCAAAATAACATGTGCAAGATGCACACATATTCCCACAATTTTCTGCACGCAGCCCTTTCAATATTTGGCCATTTTTGTATGGTGAGTAGTAAGGGGAAATATCTGTTACTGCTGCACGAAGCAAATATATTCTGCTTAGCTGTTTTTGTTAAACCATTAAACTGTTATTATAGTTACTCTGTAAAAGCTGTTATATGGGTTACACTGTAAAGCTATGTTGCTGACTCCAAGTTGACTGTAAACCGATATGATGTCCAACAACGAATATCGGTATAGAAAAACCTTAAATAAATAAAAAAATCCTAGTTCAGCACAGCCAATAATTTTAGCCAATGTGGAGTGAATTTCCTTTAATTTTTAAATTCTAATTTATAAAAAGATTTTCTTTTTTTTTTGCCGTCTACCCCCCCAAAAAATATTCACCGATGACATGCTCATCTGACACTATGACATGATTTCTGAAATATATTTATATTGATTGTATACATATACACACACCTAGGAACTTTTCATTTCCAGTCATTCTGAGATGGTGTGGATTAGCTGGGGTGGGGACATGGAAGGTGGTATGCACACACTCTGACACACTCACATATGTACACTCAACGATCACTCACCATCATACATACGTATGTGCTTAGCCGCAATCCTCTCATTCTCCTACACATACATCCTCACTTACATGTTCACTGACTCTCGCTTCTCTCCCTGTTCCACACACACATGCCCTTGCACACTCACCTCTCTTCCTCTCCCACACACTCTCCGTCTCTCTCACTCGTACATATGCTACTCATCATTCTCTCTTCCTACCCCAAAACCCACTAGCAGCAACAACCTCCTCTTTGGAGTCCATGCAGCTGTCAGGACTCTTTCCTACTGCACGGGCCATCTGATGCTTCTTTTTGCAGTTTATGCCGGCTGACCCTCCCCATATTCATGCTTCCCATTGCACGTCCTACACTCATCCTTGTTCCTACTTGTGTGGGTCTGGGTGCCTTTCTCTTTCGGTGCCCACGTGTAGCCCCAGCTCTTTTTTCCGGCCATAGGGCCGACATTCCTCTTTCTTCCTGCTTGTGCAGGCCCAATGATTTTTTTTCTTCTGGGGTTCGCGCTGCCACGGGCTGCTTCAGAAGTAATAGCACCCAGAGTTTTCTGATGTTGACCCGGAGACCCGGCAATTCCTTTAGAATTCTGGAGCCTCACTATTTTCTTATTTTGTTCTGAAATACTTTTGTGGCTTTTTTTGAATTACAAAGGTGAAACCCCTCTCAGATCCTGTAGACTTATACTGTTGGTGCTGTTATACACCCTTCACCAGTGAGTCACATGTTAGTAGCTGTGAGACGCCTCGTTGCATTACACTGGGTCTTTTCTTTCAAACCCTCATTATTTTTTTGGTTCCAAAATCTGTGGCATATTTATGCTATGGAGTGATTGATCCAGCAAGTTAGAGATTCTTATTTGGACATTGTAAAGATTTGGAAACCTTTTTTGGATATGAGGTGTGGGGTGGGGAGGGCCAAGCCATCGGGTGTTTTGTAGCCCCTTGCTGACCGGTTGTTTAGTTCTCTTTTTGACCTTATATAGTGGGTATATCTGCTATGTGCTTGCTTTTCTTTCCTCTTGGAGATTGTGACACAAAATTATTCCGAGTTATTGAATCAGAAATGGATTGTGATGAATTGCAGGGCAACCAGGCGAGACTGGAAGACTGGACATCGAAATGGCAGATGAAATTTGATGTGGATAAGTGCAAAGTGATGCACATAGGGAAAAGTAATCGAAACTGAAGTTATACAATGTGAGGTTCCATATTAGGAATTATCACCCAGGATAAGGATGTAGGTGGCATCGCAGACAATGCTTTGAATTTCTTGGCTCAGCGTGTGGTGGCAGTCAAAAATGCTAACAGAATGTTAGGAGTTATTAGGAGAAATGGAGAATAAAATGGAGAATGTCATAATTCCTCTGTATTGCTCCATAGTGAGACTGCACCTGGAGTACTGTGTAGAGTTCTGGTCACTGCATTTAAAAAAAAGGATATAGCTGAACTATAAAAGGTACAGAGAAGGGGATGGAAAGGCTTTCCTATGAGGAAAGATTAAAGAGGCTAGGGCTGTTTAACTTGGAGAAGAGATGGCTGAAGGGGGATATGATAGCAGTCTATAAAATCATGATTGGAGTAGAAAGGGTAAATGTGAATTTGTTGTTTACGCATTCAAAAATACAGTGTCTCGGGGATAGTTCATAAAGTTAGTAAGTAACATACAAATCAAAGATAATTTTTTTTCACTCAGCACACAATTAAGTTCTAGAACTCATTGCTGGAGGATGTAGTAAAGACAGTTAGCGCAGCTGGCTTTGAAAAAGGTTTGGACAAGTTCTTGGAGGAAAAGATCATAAACTGTTATTAAACAGATAGATTTGGAGAAAGCCACTAATTATCCCTGAGCATTAGTGGTGTGGAATCTCTCTACTATTTGGGATTCTGCCAGCTACTTGTGATCTAGATGTTAAGCTTGCCGGCAGTGGAGCCCTGCGGCCGGCCTCACTCACCCCTGCCGCAGCTGGAACAGGCCCGGGCTCCCTGGCAGCGACAGAGTGCTGCTGCCGAAGCAAGCCTCCAACCCGGCCTTCCTCATGGCTCTGAGCCGCCTGCTCGGCATTCCACCTACTCTCTTTCGTATGGCTGGGACGCCTCCAACCTTGGTTTGCCCAGACTTCCCCTAGGCGCGCGCCCCCCCTGCCGAGATTTAAAAATCCCACGGTGGGAAAATGCCATCGGCCCTCTCCAATGACGTCAGCCCTCCTGGGCTATTTAAGGCTGGATCCTACCTCCAGCATGTGCCTTGGCAACAGGTCTCCTTACTTCTGGTCCCTTTGAGTTGCTTGTTCCTGTGTTCCCGAGTTCCTGCCTTCCCGAGTTCCTTGCCTTCTTCCTTGCTTCATTGGACTTCCTAGGCTTCACCCCAGTCTGGACACTGACCACTTGATACACTGCCTGCCTCGACCCCTTGCCTGGAATCCAACCACGAGATATGCCGCCTGCCTTGACCTCTTGCCTGAAATCCAACCACGAGATACGCCGCCTGCCTTCATCATCACAGAGACCCCATGTAATTCCAGCCGGCCCCAGCACCCGAGGGCTCAACCCAAGGGGAATTTGGGCTGGTATTGGTGAAGGTCCTGAGGGGTCTCAGCCTGCCTCCAGCCTCACCTATCGAAGGTGGGGACATATGGGGCTCTTCCCCACAGGTAGCGTCAACTTCCCCTCAGTCCAAGGTCCAAGTATGCAACACTAGATTAGCCCCTGTTGGAAACAGGGTACTGGGCTGACCGAGTACTCGGTCTGACCCAGTATGACAATTTTTATTTTCTTATGTTTATTTGCGCTGACTTATTATGTGATTTATTTATTTATTTTTGGTTTTTATATACCTGAAGTTCCTGTGTATAGTATACATATCACTCCGGTTTACAAGTAACAGAGATAACTATCGCCTGCATGGCGGTTTACAAGGAACATATCGAACATTAAACTATTATAAAGCAGAATACAACTTGAAATCAACTTTAAAAAAAACAAAACAAAAAAAAAACAGAGATGGAGCAAATAAACATATAAACATTACATTATTGCTGTAAGATCGGAGGGTTGTCTGACTTATGTGATGACTTATGTAGGCTTTTCCTAACTCCAATATTATTTAACTCCTAACAATCAACACACATCACCATCAATATCACTATTAGCTACCTCTTACAATGTAATTATATGTAATTATTTGGTTCTCCTTTTCCTTCTTACTCCAAGTTCTATTTTTCCTTGTTACATGTAACTGCCTTTTCCGCACTATTGTTCAAGTTTAAGTTTATTTTGCACTCCTGTTTCATGTGAACCAGCATGATGGGACTATTGTCTTGAATGTTGGTATATAAAAAAACTTAAATAAATAAATAAATAAATGTAGGCTGTTAAAAATGGGGTTGTAAATGTACAAGGAGTATAAAGTGGTCCATAAACTTGGCTGGGATATTCAGAGGCACGGGCATGCCTCTGAATATACCTGGCTATCTTAAAGTTAGCTGGATAAGTTTATCCGGCTAACTTTAGGACTGCTCTTTGGTTGTCCTAAAGTTATACAACAATATTAGCTGGATAATGCTGAAAATCGGCATTATCCGGCTATTGCAGTTGGATAATACTGCTCCACTCTGGAGTGTTGCCAGACCGCTCCGATATAGTCAAATATGTTTAGCTGGCTAATGGCTTATCTGGCTATGTCAGACCAGTGGGATTTTCAATTCCCGATATTTGTCAAAATGCCAAACTTGTAAACAATCAAAATGCCAAACGTGTAAACAATCAAAAGTTACCAACTGATATTTAAAGTGTTTTTGCTGGTGAATGCAATTTGAAAATTGTCCTACTTAATGTGGGTAAAAGTTTGTGTGCTTTCTACAGTGTGTCAGTGGCATCCATTATACCTTTGCTTAGGTTGGTAAAATTAGGGGCATAAGGGTGGCTAAGTTGGTCTTTCTCCCTGTTTGCCCTCAGCCTCTACTTGGGTTCAGTCTTCAGCTGAGTTGCCTCTTTCAGCAGCATACATTAATATCTGTTCTATCAAGGCCAAAACGTCTATTTTTTAGCTATTTTTGGATGAAAACATAGGTGTTTTGTTCTTAACTGAAACTTGGCATTTGAATGCAGACATCGCCTTATTGCAATTAACCTGTAACTTTGCATAGGGGCCGGAAGGATAGAAAAGGACAAAGGGGTAGTAGAAATTTATAAGTCCAGTGTATCTCCAAGGGCACTTTCTTTAGAAGTAGGCTGCAGTACTGAAAGCTTGACTATGAAACTGAATCATTAGATTCTTGTCCTGCTTTATTGCCCACTGGAATACTTAGTAAAGAAAAGATCTTTCAATTTTTGCAGATTTCTTACAAACAGCTCAGATTCGTTATATAAAAACATAAGAACATTGACATAAGAAGGGTCAATCAAGCCCAGTATCCTGTTTCCAATAGTGGCCAATCCAGGCCATAAGAACCTGGCAGGATCCCAAGGGGGTAGATAGTTTCCAAGTTGCTTATCCCAAGAATAAGCAATGGATTTCTGCAACTGTACCTTAATAATTGTTAATGGACTTTTCCTTCAGGAACTTGTCCAAACCTTTTTTAAATGCAGCTATACTAATAGCTTTCACCACATCCTCTGGTAATGAATTCCAGATCTTAATTATGCGGTGAGTAAAACAATATTTTCTCTTATTAGTTTTACCCAGTAACTTCATTGTGTGTCCACTGGTCTTTGTACTTTTTGAAAGAGTAAACACCTAATTAAAGTTTACTCATTCCATTCCACTCATTATGTTATAGACTTCTATCATATTTTCCCTCAGCTGTCTCTTCTCCAAGCTGAAGAGTCCTAACCTGTTTAGCCTTTCTTCATAGGAGAATTGTTCTATTTCCTTTATCATCTTGGTCGCCCTTCTCTAATTCTGCTATATCTTTCTTGAGATGTGGTGACCAGAACTGAACACAATACTCAAGATGAGGTTGCACCATGGAGCGATAAAGAGGCATTATGATATTCTCTGTTTTATTCTCCATTCCTTAACTAATAATCCCTAGCATTCTATTTGCTTTTTTGGCTGCTGCTGCACACTAAGCAGAAGATTTCAAAGTATTTACAACATTGATACCTAGATCCTTTTCCTGAGTGGTGATTCCTAATGTGGAACCTTGCATTTCATAGCTATAATTTGGGTTTTTCTTCCCTAAGTGCATCACTTTACACTTGTCTACATTAAATTTCATTTGCCATTTGCATACCCAGTCATCCAGTTTTGCAATTTCCTCTTGCAATTTCTCACAATCCTCTTGTGATTTGACAACTTTGAATAATTTTGAGTCATCGGCAAATTTGATCATCTCACTTGTTCCCATTTCCAAATCATTTATAAAAATATTAAAAAGCATCAGTCCCAAAACAGATCCCTGGGGCACTCCACTATTAATCTTTTTCCATTGGGAAAATTTATCATTTTGTCCTACTATCTGTTTTCTATCTTTTAACCAGTTGGCAATCCACAATAGGACACTGCCACCTATCTCATGACTTTCTAATTTCCTAAGAAGTCTCTCATTAGAGACTTTGTCAAATGCTTTCTGGAAATCCAGATACACTATATCAACTGGCTTACCTTTATCCACATGTTTATTTACACCTTCAAAAAAATGTAGCAAATTTGTGAGGAAAGGCTTCCCTGGGCTAAATCCATGTTGGCTTTGTACCATTAAACTATGCTTATCTATATATTCGGCAATTTTGTTTTTCTACCATTTTGCCTGGCACAGACGTCAGATTCACGGACTGTAATTTCCTAGATCACCCCTTCATTCCTTTTAAAAATTGGCATTATATTGGCAACCTTCCAGTCTTCAGGGACCATAGATGATGTTATTTATAGATTACACAATTCTAATAGAAGGTCTGCAATTTGATTCCTCAGTTTTTTTCAGCACTCTGGGATGTATACTATCTGGTCCAGGTGATTTACTACTCTTTAGTTTGTCAATTTGCCCTAGTACATCTTCCAGGTTCACTGAGATTTCTTTCAGTTCCTCTGAATCATCACCTTTGAATATCATTTCTGGCATGAGTATATCTTTTTGGGTCTTTGTTTTGAGAATATTATATCTTTTACATCTTCCTCAATCAATACTGAAACAAATAATTAATTTAGTCTCTCTGCTATGGCTTTCACATCCCTAAGTGCTCCTTTCACGCCTTGATCATCTAATGGTCCACTGACTCCCTCGCAGGATTTTTACCTCGAATGTACCTGAAAAAGTTTTTATTATGAATTTTTGCTTCCATGGCAAGTTTCTTTTCAAGTTCTCTCTTTACCTTCCTTATCAAAGTTTTGCATCTGATTTGCCATTGCTTATGCTGTTTCCTGTTTTCTTCATTTGGATCTCTTTTCCATTTCTTAAAAAATGTTCTTTTAGATATTATAGCCTCTCTTATCTCATCTTTCAACCATGCTGGTAGTCGTTTAACCTTCTTTCCACCTTTTCTAATGTGTGGAACATATCTGTTCTGGGCTTCCAAGAAAGTATTTTTAAACAACATTCACACCTGAGCTAAACTTTTAACCTTTGCAAATGTTCCTTTTAGTTTTTTCCTAACAATTTCTTCATTTTATCATAGTCACCTTTTTGAAAGTTGAATGCTATCATAGTAGATTACTTTTTTGTGCTCCCTCCAGTTATTAAGTCAAATACCTCCATCTTAGAAAATGGCACAGGCCATCCATTGCTCCTTCCATGTGACAGAGGCTGACCAATGGGACCAGTATCCTCTGTCACATGGTAAGGGCAAAGGGCCACAGCGCCATTTTGTTTACTGGCAGCCGACGGCCTGAGAGTGGGAGATCACTCCCGGGACCCCAGCTGGACCACCAGGGACTTTGGGGAGGGGGGTCGGGAGGGTGGGGATGGGGGGTTGTAATTAAATAATTTGGAAGGGTTGGGGTGGTTTTTTTTCCAGCAAAAATTGCTGAGAAAAAACCCCAACCCGTAGTCCGACCCGTCAGAAAAAAATGATACACATCCCTAGATGGTAATACACCCCCATTACTATTTTATTCCCTTTTTTACCTGGAATTTCTATCCATAAAGATTCAGATTGCATTTTGTTGCCTATAGAACTTTTATCCTGTGTGACTCAATGCTCTCTTTAACATATAGTGCCACCCCTCCACCAATTTGATCCATCTTATCATTTCGATATAATTTGTACCCTGGTATCGCAGTGTCCCATTGGTTATCCCTCTTCCACCAGGTCTCTGAGACACCAATTGTATCTACCTCTTCATCCAGTGCTATACACTCTACTCTCCCATCTTATTTTTTAGACTTCTAGCATTTATATAGAGACATTTCAACGTATGTTTCTTGATTGTATTAACAACCTGCCCATCAGTTGACAGGGGTAATTTGGAATCTTTCTGCACTTTACTTAAAGGCACCTGATTCCCTTTGGCATTTATTGCAAACGTTCTACTGGGATGCCCTATTTTTCCAGTTCTCTTAGTATCTTTCAAAGATACATCATTCAGAACCATATACTTTTGAGCATCTATCGGTTTTCCCCCATCATCTAGTTTAAAAGCTGTGCTGTCTCCTCTTTAAAGGTTAGTTCCAGCAGCCTGGTTCCACTCTGGTTAAGGTGGAGCCCATCCTTTTGGAAAAGGCCTCCCCACCCTTCCCCAAATGAAGTCCAGTTCCTATCAAATCTAAAACCTCTTCCTTGTACCATTGTCTCATCCACATATTGAGACTTTGGAGCTCTTCCTGCCTCTGGGGTCCTGCACGTGGAACGGGGAGCAATTCTGAGAATGCTTCCCTGGAGGTTCTGGATTTCAGCTTTCTACCTAAAACCGTAATTTGGCTTCCAGAACCTCCTTCCTGCATTTCCTATGTCATTGGTACCCACACAGCACTATCTTATCTATGTGATGCATGAGGTCCACCACCTTTGCAACAGGCAGGCAAGTTACCAAGCGATTCTCACGTTTACCAGCCACCCAGCTAATGCCATTCCTAATAATTCAATCACCAACTATAATGGCTGTCCTAATCCTTCTCAGCTGGGCAATGCCCCTGGAGACTTATCCTTGGTGTGAGAGGATACTACATCATCTTGAGGGCAGGTTCTTGCTACAGGATTGCTCCTGCCTCATCATGTTGATGCTCTCCTTCCAGGTGACCTTCCTCCTCCAAAGCAGCACAGGAGCTACCAGATTGGAGGTGGGACTTCTCTACTATATCTCTGAAGGTCTCCTCTATATATCTCTCTGTCTCCCTTAGCTCCTCCATTTCTGCCACTAAAATTCTAGTAATCAGAGACCTAAATATACACTATCAAAGTCAACCTGTTTTTGCTCTCCTCCCTTGAGCTCTGTTATATGATTCAAGTTCCTAATCATAAAGCAGGACATGTTTTGGATCAGCTGCTTCTGACTGAGTCCCACGCTGCTTGTGCCATTATTGCAGGTTTATTAGTTACTACAGTACCTTGATTAGATCATTGTGTGATTAGTATTTATTCTGGATCTTATTAGACTGGTTTTTATGTTTATGTCTGTAGTGTTTGTCATTTTTTATTGTATTTTCTGTCGATGATTATAATCCACTTAATGCAACTTTGTTATTATAGGCAGAATATAAATATTTTATAGAAATAAACAAGATTTGTTGCCTTCTGCTTTCTGTTACCCTGTAACAGACCATTCAGGAAGATGAAGGGGTGTTTAAAAACTCAAAGGGTTTAGGAGCAAAACTATTGGAGTTAGGCACCTAAATTGACCCCTTTGAAAATTCACTAGGGATTGTCCCCTAAATTTAAGATCCTGAAAATTGGGTGTCAGCATCTAGCTTAGGCCTCGATTCATCATTTTGCTATACATATTGTTAAACTGACCCCTAAAACCCAGCTCACCCCACAAACCTTACCCCGAGTTCATAATGCCCCCTATTATAGGGTATAAAAAGTTCAAAAATTAGTGGGCCTCCACAGAGATTCTCTCTCTCTTTCTCTCTCTCCCTCCCTCTCCCTCTCCTCTTCTGAAATGGGATTTGCGATAAATCCCATATTGGCCGTAATGCACAGTTATTACAGGTATAATGCCCAGAAAAATGCTGTAGTTATTTCAGGCGTTAAATCATTCGATAGTGTGTGCTATGTTATCGCATGCAAAATTAACCAGCTCTCATTTCCATGTATTCTGCCCAAACTCCTCCCACTTGAATAAAATTTTCAAATTTGCATATGCAATTTGGGATATGGTTTTTATTGCATGCGTTACGGTGTTATTGCGGACGTTAGGGCCCTAACACCCATGATAATGCCCTAATGCATTTTGATAAATGACCCACTTAGGGTACTAAATGTACCGCAGGCCTAAATTTAGGGACCCAAGTTTTAGGACCCTACTTTCAAGAAAACCAAAAGTCATAAATACTGAGTCCCTAAGTTTGAATGAAAATCTCCCTAAATTTAGGGCCTAAAATTTAGGAATCTTGTTTAGGGAGCAAATATTTTTTGGAAATTGGACCATTAGGAAACAATAATCAAACTAGCTACATTTCTGTAAACCCTGTGGGTATTTTTTAGCCATTTGGTTTGCTGGAATGTTCACAGCAATACTAAGCAGGTTGTATTGCTTTGATTAATGCTCCACGAAAAGCCCCCTCAAACATTTGTGCCCGTTTTTTGTACGTGGACACTTTTTCAAGGCGAAACTAAATAGGTAGTTTTGATTGTTTAAATCTATGCATATTGTTTCCTTTCTTGACTGATCCCCACTCCAAGAATGCCTCCAAAGCCATGTGGATAAAAATAAGTGCATTATTAGAAACATAAAAACATGATGGCAGAAAAAGACAGTATGGCCTATCTAGTCTGCCCATCTGCTCAACTTATTTAGCTTTATAATTCCCATCACTCTCTCAGAGATCCCCTGTGTTTATTCCATGCTTTCTTGAATTCAGAACCTGTTTTTGCCTCCACCACCTTCACTGAGAGGCTGTTCCATGCATCCACCAGCCTTGCTTGCTGTATCTTGCTTGCCGTAAAGAAATATTTCCTAATAGTACTCCTGAGTCTACCCCTTTGCACATGTATACGTTTACTCATGTAGAGAGTGGGCTATAGTCAAAAAGACCATTCTCTTGAGTAAAACAATGTTTTATCCACGGAAAGAGCTTGTATATTACATCTTATTCAGTGATTTTTGTGACTGAAATGCTGCACTCAGAAGTCTGTTAAAAGTACACTGAAATCTTTAAATTAAAGCATACTTCTCCTTGATGTACTTAACACCTTTTTTTCTTGGCTGTTTTACTTTTCTTATTTCTGCCCCGTGTGATCACAACTGATGACAGCTGAAATCTACTCAAATGACTATTGCGCTGTAGGAGGACAGAAGGCCTGGATCCTAATTAAAAAAGCTTTGCTAAACCCCCAAAAATAATAATTAACAAAGAATGTTTAAACATCAAGAAAACACAGAGAATTTAAAAAAATGCGGGTGCATCTGTAATCCTCTCTCTCTTCTCAATTCAGGCTCTCCAGGGAGGAGGGGAAAACTTAACCTGAAACTGCAAGATCCTCAATTTGTTACCAAATTTTGTCTGCAAATTTCTTGTTTTATACAGGAGGAAAAAAAATCCAATATATCTCCTGTGTGCTTGCTGATTTTGAGCATGCAAGGTATTATTAGGAATCTCAGTAATAATAAAAAAAAAGTTCCACACAGAATGGAACTGGAACAGATGAGATTTTACTGAGGCAATCAGATAAGAAAAATAATCTTCATTTTCATATATGTATATATGGATTAACACAGCCACTTTAATGAGGAACATTTAG
This sequence comes from Rhinatrema bivittatum, assembly GCF_901001135.1. Classification (NCBI taxonomy): domain Eukaryota; kingdom Metazoa; phylum Chordata; class Amphibia; order Gymnophiona; family Rhinatrematidae; genus Rhinatrema; species Rhinatrema bivittatum. The sequence continues at coordinate 662,740,604 of NC_042615.1, forward strand.
CTAGTATTGGACTATTTAAACTTGCAATCATATAATGTTGTTGAGGTCAGTTCCTTCGCCCTTTAGGTGAATATCAGTTCAATTTGTGTGTGCATGAGCAGTTTTTTGCAAATGAAGCCCTACTGTCTCTACCTGGGCTGAAACTTTAAACAGCAGGAGAATGGGCAGTTGCTAACTTTTGCAGCTTGCTTGCTTTCCCAAAAACTCCAAGATACCTTTTTCAAGCAAATAGTAATAATACGTGCCTCCACATGCTTTTATTTAGAAGTCAGTTAGCTCTGGAAATGGCTTGCACTGCAGTCTTGTCCTTGCCTGCTGTGCAACTAATTCCTAGAAATGCAGGTTAAACTATTTTACCTTGCAGTATGCATTTCAAGCCATATTTCTTACATAGAGCAATGTAAAGTAATATCAATAAAGAAGTTACATAAAGTTTCAAACTATTGTTTAACAACCATTTCATGTTACTTCAGTGAAAAACGCAGCAACGGAAAGAAACTCTTTACCACTCAAACCTATTGACAGTGGGGCAGATTTTCAAAGGGTTACGCGCGTAAAATACACAAGTAACCCTGAAAACCTGCCCCTGTGCGCGCCGAACCTATCTTGCATAGGATTGGTGGGTTGCAAAAAGGGGCGGGGCGTGGGCAGTCCTGGGTGGGTTGGGGATGGGGCGGGGATGTGGCCGGAGCCTCCAGGCACAGCGACCATTTGCCGCTGTATCTGGGATTGCGGGCCGGCCGTCGGCCGGTGTTCGTAAGCTACGCTTGCCAGGAGGCAGGCGCAACTTCTCCGACAAAGGTAAGGGGGGGGGTTAGGTAGGGCTGGGGGGCAGATTAGGTAGGGGAAGGGAGGGGAAGGTGGGGGGAGGCGGAGGGAATGGAGGAAGGCTGTGCAGCTCGGTGCGCGCAAGTTGTACAATTGTGCACCCCTTTGCGCGCGCCAACTCTGGATTTTATAATATGCGCAGATTTGTTTGCGCTGGGTTGCGCGAACAAATCTATGTCCGTGCGCAGGTTTTAAGATCTGCCCCAGTAAGTGTACTTATTTCACTGGTTAAGCAAAAACCATCAATTTTTACCCAAGGGACAGTATAAAGACTGTTTACCTTTCACAAACAAATACAGATATTAGGCTTTTATTCAGAACTTGATTACTTCTAGGAATATCTTCCCCTGCAGTCTTCGGCAAGATCTGTGGAAGTCTTAAAAGGATCTTACTTTTATTAGCATGTCAAAATAGGATTTCCCAGTAACAGTTGCACAATTATTTAGTGTGTCTGGTTGTTTGATGGAGTCAGTCACATGGAAAATGTTGAGGAGAATTTTCAAAACCTTTTATACAGGTAAGTTGGCCTATCTGAAAATTGCTCTCCTCTGGCTGAAGGTTTGTGCTGACTTCCATCACATATGTGCTTTTAGATAAATTACAAAGAGGAATTCATTTCAGTGGAGTGAGACACTAGCAGAGTGAGCTTCTGAGAGTTGTTCTATTGGGAGGAGAGGTTAAATCTGCTGTTTTATCTGGATATCATGGTAGGCTAATCTTAAAAGCTTTGAAGGATATGATTATACCATTTTTAACAGCTTTAGTCAATTTATCTTTTGTGCATGGCACTGTCCCAGATGTATTGAAGCAGATCTTGGTAAGATCTTTACTGAAAAAGCCCGATCTTGATCCATTAGAATTGGCTGATTACCAGCCTATCTCTTTACTATCCTTTGTCCACAAGATTATTGAAACTCTGGCATTGAAACAACTAAATGATTTTGTTTAGGATAATCAGGTTCTGGATCAATATCAATTTGGTTTTAGAAAGTTGCTCAGTACCGAAACTGCTACTTTCTAGCCTGGATGTAATTTTGAGAGGATTTAATGGTGGTCAGATTTATACTCATTCTGCTAGATATATCAGCTGCTTTTGACACCTTAGACAATCAAAGCTTCTTTTGTCAATTAAGGAAATGTGGTATTTCTGGCTCAGTGTTGAGCTGATTTAGATCATATATTTTTGGCTGATTACAAAAAGTATGAATTGGTGCCAACTGCAACCTTTTCACACCGGTGGCCCACAGAACTCAGCCATATCAGCAATCCTATTTAATATTTGTATGTCACCTACTTGTAAATTGCTGGCTGGGATCTGGGTCGAATACAGACTGTATGCTGATGATACACAGTCTTTGGTATCTGTTCATGGGTCAAGACAGCTGAAAAAGTAATCATTTGCTTATCTGCCGTTAAGCAATGGCTGACCCATAACAAGCTTTCTTTGAATCCTTCCAAAACGGAATTCATTGTTTCATAGAACTCAACCATGGAGATATTTCCTGCATCTCTCATTGTTGAGAAGGTTGAATTGCCAATTGTTTCGTAGGTTAAAAGTCTAGGTGTTTTAATTGATAACAACTTGTCGTTTCAACAGCAGATTATGGCAGTAGTTAAAAATCACTTCTTTAAGCTTCGACTACTCCACGGCCTTAAGCAGTTGTGCAGACTTTTATTTTACATCTCCTAGAGATTATTGTAGCATCCCCTAGCTGCAATTGGCAGAAATGGTGACTCTTTTCAGCTATGTTGGTTTAGGGTTCCGAGTGGTACGGGGGTAGGTCGATGGTACTGGAGTCAAGTTGCAACTAAAGGAGTTCCACATGTTGCCCTCTTCCCAACCGGGTAATTTAAAACAAATGGGAAATCCCAGCCAGCCAGCAGTGCTACTGGAGGTTGGGAGGGGAAGCAGGGAGTACGAAAAGATTGTATGTAGGAAAGAATTGGTTAAGTAACAAAATCTTTATTTTGGTAACAATTATTAAATAAAAACAAAATTAGCCAGCTGGCAATGATGTTAAAACCAGGTTCAACAATTAGACGATAACTTTGAAACAGCCACATGGGTGCACACGTACGCTCGTATGCCGGCTTGCACCAAAGGACGCAGCATATTATAACGTACGTGCGTATATGTGCAGGCTATAAAACAGACTGTGCACACGTGCATATGCACACAATTTTATATGGATGTGTGCATGTGTGTGCAAATGTCGCCTCTAGCATATAAGTGAGGGGATTTAAGTAGACGCGCGCCAATACAATTACCAGTTTCCTCAGTTCATTCCCAGTTTGCCCAGGTAAGAGATAGGACTTCCTACCCCCCCTAGTTAAATAGCCTCCTTTTTACCCTGTTAGCACTAACCTCTAATACCCCACTGACTAGCCTAGAGTTTTTTATTTTATTACTTTCATGCCATCTATAGCAGTAGTGAAGTTATGTGGCAAGGGACCCCGGCAAGTGCTTGTGCACATAAAAACTTACATGCACACTTCATGTTAAAGTCCTGGAAGGCCTCTGTCCTGCCCTGACCATGCCCATGCCGCGCCCCTTTTCAACTTATCTGTGTGCGTACTGGGAGATGTACACATACTCGGGTGCCTTTTAAAATCCATGTGACACGCACCGGCCAGACATACTCGCATATCTCCCAGTTTTGCCGAGCATCAGGCTTTTAAAATTCACCCCTTATTGTTTACCAACAGTAAATAAAATTCACTTTAAATCTTAAGCAATTGAAATTTTAGAACAGTTATTAGAACAACTTTACAAACGCAGTTACCATGGAATTAACATTTTCTTCTAGGTCTCTCTCATAAAGAAGCAAGATGTATTAAAGACATTCAGGCAAGTAACAATATTGTCCACGCTTGCTCTTTATACTGTATTTTACTTAACATCAATGTATTCTCTGAAATTGATGCTCTGAAATGCTATCTTGCAGTGTCTTTGAATGTTTTCTCTTAGGGAAGTATAATTTGCTTTCTTGATCTCTTTTTATGTATTTCTTCTTTATAATGAATGACACTAGTGTTTGGCAAGATCTATGCTGTTATGTGAGTGCAAACTAGCTGTATGAAGTGGGATGCATTGTCTCTGATGCTCAAATAGGTGCTTGTGGTGATCATTAGAAGTGCTGACTGAGAGTGATGCACTCCAGGCTTTGTTCCTCTGATCCTCTTTTCTTTGGTTCTCTCCGGGAGCTGCATGAACAACGTAATGGCCTGACTTTAAGAAATCAAAAAGAAAACTACCACCTGCCTCTCACTTGAAAATCTGCAGTGTGGCCCTAATAAGTGTGCAGCAGGAACCTACCATGTACTGATATTCTAGCTAATGAAATAAAAGAATAAGCAATTGTCCACAACTACTGATGTCTTTTCTCTTCTTGAGAAACAGAAAATATTTGTATTTTTTAATCTTCAATTACTCTTTCAAAATGACCCACTTCTTTGTACAGAGAGGACTTTGTCTGGATTTGGAATCTCCTTTAGAATTTTGGCCTTTTCACAGGCTTAGTCAAAATATCAATTTAATTGTCCAACTTAATGTCTTTGTTCACTGGACAGTAACACTGGCTCAAAACTGTCTCTCTTCAGTGGAATTATAAACTGTGATATAATTCCACTGAAGAAAAGGATAAGAGAGACAATGTTTTGAGCCAGTGTTACTGTCTAGTGAACAAAGACATTAAGTTGGACAATTAAATTGATATTTTGACTAAGCCTGCGAAAAGGCCAAAATTCTAAAGGAGATTCCAAATCCAGACAAAGTCCTCTCTGTACAAAGAAGTGGGACATTTTGAAAGAGTAATTGAAGATAAAAAAAATAAAGGAAAACTGGGGTAACATCCCTTCTCCACTGATTCAGTTAAGCTTCCCTCCTTTGACCCTCCTGGCAAGACGTTTCATGCTGTGTTGTAACTGGTTTCAGAGCTATGCCTCACTTATGAGACTTAATTCTCCCCTTCTACTTGATATCTTGTCTTTACACTTTTCCAGCCATACTTTAAATTGTAAATCCCTCCTGATTAGAACAGAGAAATTCCAAGTCCCTGTTCAATGAATTATCTTTAACTTTGTCTTTACTTCTTCCTCACCTTGGCTGAGGATTTTCTTATATTCAAAGCCTCATCCAGTCTTGCACTTGCTCACGCTTTTTCTCTCTGTTCCCACTATTTCTGTCTCAGACAAACAGGGTTTTCTCCTTTTACCCGGATTCCAAGGGCAGAGCTCCAGATATAAGCTCCTGCCTCTTCACAGGATCAGTCTCTTCTGCACATGTTGGTTTTTTTTTTTCCCACATGTGGGATCACTGCCTTTGGTGATATCACAAACAAAAAAATAGTTCTTCACATAATTCTAATATACCCTTAAAAACTTCTTACTGGACTCCTTTATAACCTCCTTAAGATGGTAGGAGTCTGACAATTAATATCATTAAGTTAGAAATTTTCTTAAACACAGTTTTAAACTTTTAGGAAACACTGTCTCCTTAAAGGTTTTTGAGTTCTTCCTCAGCCTACTTACTGAAAAAGCAACTAAGCATGAGTTTTTCCTGCATGAAAAGCTGACATCTGTGTCTATACAAATTAGCCTGTCACAGGGGATCCATTGACGCATGGAACCTTGTGCTGCCAAGTGCTTGTTTCAGCTCCTTGATCCTCACTGATGTGTATTGGCTCATATTGCTTCCTATGTAACACCAAACAACTTTAGCTTCTAAAACTTAAATAAAACTTTAATTTTCAAATAAAAATTATATGAGGGGATTTCTCAGTGCTTCCTCACATCTAGCCTGACATTGGTTTCAATACTTTTGTTCTGGCTTTCTCAGAATGATTTACATTATTGGAGATCTGTCCTGATGTCACTTCCTTTCTCCCTTCTCTGCAAGACCTGGCTGATTCAAAATGGCCATTAACAGCACAGATAAAGTTTCAAAACTTTCCCAGTGCTCTCTCTTGCTTTTTTTTTTTTCTGTGAGCCCTGGTTCCTTTTTAGTAGTATGAGCTATCTCCCTCAATCCTGACTTCTGACAATGGCAGTAGTCTGATTATGTTGTCTTTCAGAGCCACAGGAGGTAATCAGGCATGGGTGACATAAGAATAACACAGGCTACTTCTCTCAGCCTGTCTTTTTACCACTGCCGTATTTCTTTCTTTTCCTTAACCAGACATACAGAATGAAAGTATTTTTCACTTATTTACATTGTTGTAATTACATCTATCTGGGGTTACCTTTCTATACCCTAAGGGCACTCCAGATACATCAGAATGCCTCAGCTCAGCTGATTTCAGGGTGAAATATTAGAGATCACATTATATCTGTACTGTGTGAGTTTCTGTCAAGGAAAAGATATATTTCTTGGTTTTGAAATAGACTCTAACTGGTTTGGGGCCAGTGTGCTGTGCCCTGAACCACAGGATAGTTCTAGGGATAACCTGCTATATGGCCCCGCCTCTCAGGATCCAAATTGTTCCTCAGCAGATTCAGAAGGAGTGCTGGGACACCTCTGAAGTGTTCCTAGCATTTAGATGGCATGGTGGCCAAAAGATACTGTGGGATCCCAGAGGACATCTGTGAGTTCTTATTAAACTATGTATTAATTGATATTGTACTGACAAGTTGTGAAGTCTGTCTCAATTCTGTTTGTGTTGTTACTAGAAGGATTCTACCATGCAAAGATCTGGATGGATTATCTGGGATGAAAGTAAGCCTTATTATATACCTTTAAGTTACCTGCAGTGCATAAGTCAGTGTTATGACTGTTGGCTGCGGGCGGCCGCAGTCAACCCAACTCACGTCATGTTTTGCCCACCTCTCCGGGTGAACTCGTGGCTGTGGCTAGCTGCTACCGCCACGTACCTCCGGGCTCTCAAGACTCCTCGTGGCAGCTGGGATGTCGCCGACCTCATGACGACTCTGGGCCTTCCTAGCCATGCGTGCGCGCCACTGGGCCACCCTTTAAAGGCCCAATGGCGTAAACTCAGGGGTGTCCCCGACTGATGGCATCACAAGTTTGGGATTTATAAGCACCTCCCTTGGCCTATGCTAACCGACTTGGCAAAGAGTTCCTTCACCTCACTGGTGCTTGTTCCTGTCTCTCCAGACCCGTGGTTCCTTCCTTGGATCTCCACCTGCTGATCTGGACTCTGGCTCAGGTACCCGCTAGGGATGTGCAGAGGGACGCCATACGTTGCATTCATGATTCGGATTCGTCGGGGAGCAAATACGTTGCATTCGGCCGTATGGCGCCCCGATGCATTAATACGGGGATTTCTATTCGTGTCCCAGCTAAAATTAAAATTAACTACAACCCCCCACCCTCCTGACCCCCCAAGACTTACCAATACTCCCTGGTGGTCCAGCGGAGGGTCCGGAAGACATCCCCTGCACTCACACCCTCGCTACCGGTTTCATCATGGCGCCGATAGCCTTTGTCACAGGGGCTACCGGTGCCATTTGGTCAGCCCCTGTAACATGGCCATTGGCGCCATCTTGTGCTCCTACCATGTGACAGGGGCTGACCAATGGCACCAGTAGCCCCTGTGACATAGTATGGGCAAAGGCTATCGGCGCCATTTTGAGTACTGGCATCGGACAGCCGGCGTGCAGGAGGTCGCTTCGGGACCCCCGATGGACACCCCCAGGGACTTTTGGCCAGCTTGGGGGGCCTCCTGACCCCCACAAGACTTGCCAAAAGTCCAGCAGGGGTCCGGGAGTGACCTCCTGCACGCCGGCTGTCCGATGCCAGTACTCAAAATGGCGCCGATCGCTTTGCCCTCACTAAGTCATAGGTACCGATGGTTGGCCCCTGAGACATAGTGAGGGCAAACGCGATCTGCTGCCAGTATTCAATATGGCGCCGATCACCTTTGCCCTCACTATGTCACAGGGGCCGATCGTCGGTACCTGTGACATAGTGAGGGCAAAGGCAATCGGTGCCATTTTGAGTACTGGCATCGGACGGCCGGCAAGCACTGCCTATCAGAGATCCCATCTCTATGCTTCTCCGCTCCTCGGGGCAGCCTCTACATTACTTTATCTGAGACTTGATTCTACACTTCCCCGCTCCTTGGTGCAGCCTCGACGTTTTACACCAGAGGCTTTACTCTACACTTCCCCGCTCCTCGGGGCAGTCTTGACATCTTTACACCAGTGGCTTTACTCTACGCTTCATCGCTCCTCGGGGCAGCCTACGTCACTTCATCAGAGACTTGACTCTGTGCTCTCCGCTCCTCGGGGCAGCCTACGTCACTTCATCAGAGACTTGACTCTGTGCTCCCCGCTCCTCGGGGCAGCCCCTACGTCATCACACCAGAGACTCTGTTGCTATGCTGTCCTCTCCTCGGGACAGTCTCTGCATCACTCCTCCAGAAGTGCCTGTCTTCACGCTCTCAGCTCCCCACTCCTTGGGGTCTGCCTAGTGCTCCTCCATCTTGGAGGTTCCTGCTCTGGTACACTGTATCTTCAGTTGTGCCTAAGTACTGTGACTCCTCTGAACTGTGCCCCTTCACCCCGCTCCTCAGGACGCCTCACAGTATATCTCAGTGCAGGTACCTGCGATCACGTGGCAGTGACGCAGGATGTTATATACCCCAGAGTTCTGAAGGAACTAAAAAATGAAATTTCAGACCTATTCGTAAAAATGTGTAACTTATCATTAAAATCATCCATTGTACCTGAAGACTGGAGGATAGCAAATGTAACCCCAATATTTAAAAAGGGCTCCAGGGGCGATCCGGGAAACTACAGACCGGTTAGCCTGACTTCAGTGCCAGGAAAAATAGTGGAAAGTGTTCTAAACATCAAAATCACAGAACATATAGAAAGACATGGTTTAATGGAACAAAGTCAGCATGGCTTTACCTAGGGCAAGTCTTGCCTCACAAATATGCTTCACTTTTTTGAAGGAGTTAATAAACATGTGGATAAAGGTGAACCGGTAGATATAGTATACTTGGATTTTCAGAAGGCGTTTGACAAAGTTCCTCATGAGAGGCTTCTAGGAAAAGTAAAAAGTCATGGGATAGGTGGCGATGTCCTTTCATGGATTGCAAACTGGCTAAAAGACAGGAAACAGAGAGTAGGATTAAATGGACAATTTTCTCAGTGGAAGGGAGTGTAGAGTGGAGTGCCTCAGGGATCTGTATTGGGACCCTTACTTTTCAATATATTTATAAATGATCTGGAAAGAAATACGACGAGTGAGATAATCAAATTTGCAGATGACACAAAATTGTTCAGAGTAGTTAAATCACAAGCAGATTGTGATAAATTGCAGGAAGATCTTGTGAGTCTGGAAAATTGGGCATCCAAATGGCAGATGAAATTTAATGTGGATAAGAGCAAGGTGATGCATATAGGGAAAAATAACCCATGCTATAATTACACAATGTTGGGTTCCATATTAGGTGCTACAACCCAAGAAAGAGATCTAGGTGTCATAGTGGATAACACATTGAAATCGTCGGTACAGTGTGCTGCGGCAGTCAAAAAAGCAAACAGAATGTTGGTAATTATTAGAAAGGGAATGGTGAATAAAACGGAAAATGTCATAATGCCTCTGTATCGCTCCATGGTGAGACCGCACCTTGAATACTGTGTACAATTCTGGCCGCCGCATCTCAAAAAAGATATAATTGCGATGGAGAAGGTACAGAGAAGGGCTACCAAAATGATAAGGGGAATGGAACAGCTCCCCTATGAGGAAAGACTAAAGAGGTTAGGACTTTTCAGCTTGGAGAAGAGACGACTGAGGGGGGATATGATAGAGGTGTTTAAAATCATGAGAGGTCTAGAAAGGGTAGATGTGAATCGGTTATTTACTCTTTCGGATAGTAGAAAGACTAGGGGGCACTACATGAAGTTAGCATGGGGCACATTTAAAACTAATCGGAGAAAGTTCTTTTTTACTCAACGCACAATTAAACTGGAATTTGTTGCCAGAGGATGTGGTTAGTGCAGTTTGTATAGCTGTGTTTAAAAAAGGATTGGATAAGTTTTTGGAGGAGAAGTCCATTACCTGCTATTAAGTTCACTCAAGGGTGGATTTTAAAAGCCCTGCTCGCGTAAATCTGCCCGGATTTACGTGAGCAGGGCCTTGCACGCCGGCGCGCCTATTTCCCATAGGCCGCCGGCGCGTGCAGAGCCCCGTGACGCGCGTAGGTCCCGGGGTTTTCTGAAGGGGGCGTGTCGGGGCGTGTCGGGGGCGGGGCCGAACGATGCGGCGTTTCGGGGGCGGGCCCGGTGTCGTGGTTTCGGCCCGGGGCGTTCCGGGGGCGTGGCGCGCCCTCCGGAACTGCCCCCGGGTCGGGTCTCGGCACGCCAGCAGCCCGCTGGCGCGCGTGGATTTACGTCTCCCTCCGGGAAGCATAAATTCATGGATAAAGGTGGGGGGGGGGGTTAGATAGGGCCGGAGGGGTGGGTTAGGTAGGGGAAGGGAGGGGAAGGTGAGAGGAGGGCGAAAGAAAGTTCCCTCCGAGGCCGCTCCGATTTTGGAGCGGCCTCGGAGGGAACGGAGGCAGGCTGCGCGCGTATCTTATAAAATCCAGCGTAAAATCCAGCGTACTTTTGTTTGCGCCTGGTGGGCCAACAAAAGTACGCGAACGCGCTTTTTTTAAAAATCTACCCCTTAGAGAATAGCCACTGCCATTAGCAATGGTAACATGGAATAGACTTAGTTTCTGGGTAATTGCCAGGTTCTTATGGCCTGGATTGGCCACTGTTGGAAACAGGATGCTGGGCTTGATGGACCCTTGGTCTGACCCAGTATGGCATTTTATGTTCTTATGTTCTTATGTTCTCTCTCTACTGAACTACAGTCATGTCTCCTGCTGCAGCTGACCTCACCTCCCGACGGTGAGGACCTGTGGGGCTCCTCAGGCAGTATCAACCTCCACCTTGGGCCAAGGGTCCACGAAACCCATGAATCCTAACAGTGAGGAATTTTTCTGTTGCTTACGTCTCTAATAAAATCTTTATTGCAAAAATAAATCCTGTGTATATATGCTGCAGATTCCTCAGCCTGACAGTTTCATTGGTTTTCTATTCAGTAAAGAATCACAAACAAAACTGTGATTCTGGTGCATAAGCTTAAGTTTCTTGGTTTGTCATCTTTGCCTTGGGTTAATGCAATGCTACACATGTACAATCCAATATGTGTGCTATACTCATCTTAGCAGGGACTGCTTAACATTCCTTAAGTGCGGATGGCGCATCTTGCTGAGTCAAGGGAGAGAACTTTTTCAGTGGCCGCGCCTGTCATTTGGCATTTACTACCAGAGAAGCTGCATATGACCACCTGTTCAAAGACATTTAAGTCTTTGCTGAAGACATTTTTGTTTCAGCAGGCTTTACTCTGAGTTGCATTTGAAGCACCTATAGTTAATTTACTAGTATTTTAATGTAATGTTTACTGTACTTGTCTGTTTTATTGTTTTTAGATTTTGATTGTTTTGTTTTCATGTGATGAGTATTTATTTTGTTATGATTGTTTAAATTGTACGTTGCCTAGGGCCTTTGCACCAAGCAATTAATAAATGCTGGAAATAAATAAATAATCATAATTTTATATATATATATATATATATATATATATATATATATATATATACATATATAAAGTCAATATACTTCACTCTAGCTAAGAGGCTCAAAGGGCTTCCTTAATCAAAGGAGTATTGTGGGTGGTTAATTAGTTAATTGATACACCTCACTCTAAGATCTCAGGCCTAGTAGGTAGCAAAAATTGTTATCTCCATGCAAGAGCCTGTTACATGAAGTGAGACACTAGCAGAGAGAGGTTTTAAGAGTTAGACTACTGGGACAGTCAGGTTATAGAGAAGTAGGAGCAGAAGGCTAGGCTCTAGACTATTTAACCTATACAGTCAAATCCTTGAGAGTCTAGTTGTATTGAATCTCTACTAATTTATTCCAAAGGACACATAGTTTAGCAGTTTAAAAATTTAAACTTGATTAAATATTTCCCACTACTTTTTTTTTTAATTTATATTTTAATGAATTTTAAACATTACACTCAAGAAAACACTTCTTGTTTGAAAACATATACAAATCAGATTATATAAAGGATATTTCAATACGTAGGATATAGAATTTGTATCATTAATCAAAGTCCAATATCCGAGATCCAAGGTTAATACCTCAGGAATTCTATTTTTTAAACCTTTAAAGAAAATTGAAACAAAAGCATTGTGATATACATCATTAATGAACGAATTATCTAGACAATTTTTCCTAATCTTTCGGGGATGAACTTTCAGGCATTACCCTCTTCCCCACCAGAAAAGTTATAAGCTGATTCGGATGAAAAAAGACATAAGATAAACTTTGATATTTAACTAGGCATTTACAGGGATATTTCAAAAGAAACATTGCACCAATTTCTAACACTCTTGGTCTTAATATGAGGAATTGCTTCCTCCTTTTTTGAGTACTCTTGGCCAAATCAGGAAATATGTTAACCTTATAGCCCATAAACAATTCAGTTCTATGTCTAAAAAACATTCTCAAAGTCCATTCTCTATCTGATTCCATTAGATAGGAAACCACCATAGTAGCTGGTAAAGTTTGATCATTTTGAGATGTTTCTAGGAATTCAGTTAGATTAAGTTGAATAGGATCCTCGTTTACCTTTCTGTTTTCTCCTTCCTTACCAGTACTACCACTTGGAATATAATATATCCTAGTGGTAACTGGTAAAGCCTGTTCTGGTATTTTCAAAACCTCTAACATATATTTTTTCCACATCTCTTTTGATGAAATTAATTGACTTTTAGGGAAGTTGATGAAACGCAAATTTTTCCCCCTTAAGGTGTTTTCAATATTTTCCAATTTGTTTGTCAAGATTATATTATCTTTAATTATCGCACTCTGTTGTGCTTTACTACTATCTATTTCGATCTTTATTTTAGCAGTATTTAATTTCTCAATTTGCATTCCTTTCTCAACTTCAGTAAGTCGCTTATCTATTTTCTCCATATTACTATATACTGGGGACATCTGAGTATAAATATTCTCATTTAGAGATTGAATAGCCTCCCATATTGATTCAAGAGATATGATTACAGGCTTTTTCAGTTCTATCCTCTTCATTTGTGGGAAGATGATTTTTGCCTCGGAGTTCTCCCTTTCGTTAGGTTTACTTGCATAGACCTCAGGTTCCGATGACACTGAAGAGGGGCTAATCAAATCCAAAGGTGGAACATATCCCTGTTCCGGTGTTTCCAGGCCCTCAATAGCCTTTTCCGGAGCAGGTATTTGAATTTGTGGCCTCAACTCTGCTGGATTACCTGGGGGGCTTCGTTCTATCGGGGATAGAGTGGCACAAAGTTCAGGAGAGAGGCCAGGTAAAACTTCCTCCTTACCATCTCTCAGCGAACATTCACCCGATAACAGTGCTCCACGGTATACGTGTGCATCCATCGGGTCCAGCTTAGTGGAAATACAGTCTCCAGAGGCCTCTTTTTCTTTAGCCCTCCGTTTTCTAACTGAATGCGGCATTATTAAATTATACTGGGTCAGCGGTACTCACGTTTACCGACGTTCCAAATCCAAACTCTTAGATCTCTCGAGTAAAGGAGCTTAGAAGTCCTTCAATCCCTCCCAAATCCTTCACAAAGCCGCACTAAGCCACGCGCCCCTTGGGACAGCGCGGCTTAGGACCAGCGCCGACGTCGTCAAGCGCCGTTGCAAAGCCGTTCTTATGGGCTGCGGGTCCCACCCCGATGACATCACTTGGTGGGCGGGGTTTCCGGCGGCGTCAACGGGGCCAGGCAGCCTCACCACAGCGTTCTGGGCCGGGCTCCCTTCACCCCCGCAAGTAGGTAGTAGAATTCGGATCTTTCAGACTTCTCCAGCGCCTGAAACCTCTCTTGCAAGCCATTCTTATGGGCTGCAGGTCCCACCCCGATGACGTCACTTGGTGGGCGGGGTTTCCGGCAGCGTCAACGGGGCCAGGCAGCCTCACCACAGCGTTCTGGGCCGGGCTCCCTTCACCCCCGCAAGTAGGTAGTGGAATTCGGATCTTTTAGACTTCTCCAGCGCCTGAAACCTCTCTTGCAAGCCGTTCTTATGGGCTGCGGGTCCCACCCCGATGACGTCACTTGGTGGGCGGGGTTTCTGGCGGCGTCAACGGGGCCAGGCAGCCTCACCACAGCGTTCTGGGCCGGGCTCCCTTCACCCCCGCAAGTAGGTAGTGGAATTCGGATCTTTCAGACTTCTCCAGCCTTCCCACTATGTTTAATAATTAATAAAACAAAAGATGCAGGTAGCAGTCCAGCAATGAAAGGGTTGCTATCCATTTTTTGTACCTAATGCCACATGTGCAATTATCTCCCTATTGGAAGGAGGTCATACATGTGCACCTGGTGCAAAGAACTCCTAGCTGTCAGAGAATGAGTATTATATCTGGATGCTAAAATGGCAGACCTGGAAGAGCTGAAGCAGACAAAGGGTTATACAGAGGAGACATCCAGGGATAATAAAACAGTTCCACCCCCACTCTGGCAGTTTCTGTGCTGCTTTGGAGGAACAATATCACCAGCAGAGAGAGCATCACTTTAAAGTGGTAGGAGGTAATCCTATAGTTGGGATTTGCACTCTAGGCTATGTATTATCCTCTCTTGGGGATGTGCGTGGAAAAATTATTAGTTACATTTGTTATTTGGGTTGGCTTGCCTCCATGATTTGTTTTGTTTGTTTCAAATGAAAATAGTTTTTGTTTACTTATGTCTTTCGTTCATTTATTTATTGTTAAATTCAAGTGGTAAGCAATGCATCCTATTTTGGGATCAAGAATTGTGGTTTTCTATTCAAGCTTAGTGGAACTTGCAGACACACAGCAGCAGCAGAGGGAAGAGCAATTCAAGATACTAAGAGTGAAGCAAAGTGGCACCAAGACACCATGACAGGACAAAGTAGCCCAGAGGCATCAATACCCCAAGCCATGCCAAGAAACTGTGGGGCAAAGCAGCCAAAGAAAGGCATGAATATTACCAGGCATGTGAAAGGGGCAAAGTAGTATCAACAATGGCATGAACAATCCAAGGCACTAATAGAGGAGTAAAGCAGCACTAAAAGTGGCATAAAGAGCCCAAGACACCTAAAGAGGGGCAAATGGTATTAACAACAGTGGCAATTATAGCCCAAGGCAGCAGGAGATGTAATGAAACATCAATAGTGCCATGAACATCCCAAGACATGCCAAGACAGTAAGTGAGACAAAGCAGCCAAAGAAAGGTATGAATACCCCCAGGCATGTGAGAAAGGCAAAGTAGTATCAACAGTGGCATGAATACCTCAAGGCTTAGAGTAAGGGATATGGCAGAAAGTTAGGGGTTTTTAGTGTTGTAATACTCCCAGTATTGTGGAATGGACAGTCATTTGTTAGAAAAAAGCAAACAGAGTCATCAACATCCCAGGGAATTGAGAGAGGGATAAGGCAGGAAGCACAGCTGTCCAAACCTCAAGGTACAGAATAAGGATTAAGATATCAAGCACATTGGTCTAAAAGCCATAGAGCATAGAGAGCAGAGTGGGGCAGCCAGTATTAAAACCCCAAGATAAAGAGTGATGGAAAAGACTGTGAGCACACTGGCATTAAAACGGTTAAGCATACAGCACAGTGACACCAAAACCCCAAAGCATAAATTGATGAATAAGGCAAACATCAGAGTAGCATCAAAATCCCAAAGCACAGTGAGGGGAAAAATGGTACCTGGAGGAGTGGCAGAGTTCTGAAAGGGACCAGGAGAGGACCAGAAACAGGCTGGACAGTAACAGCACTAGAACAACGCAACAAAGAGCTGAACCAGAAGAGAGGCATGGCATGAGAAGCAGGCAGGGTAGCAACAACAAGAATGGTAACTGGCCATGGCAAGGTACTGAGGGCCAATACTGTGAGCATTGGTTCTCTGTACCTATACACTCAGTCCTCCTTCCAATTACATGGAAATTCCAGGAAATCCAACAGAAGAATGTTTAGTTTAAGAAAGGCCAACTTTTCCACCAAATCTGGTGCCAGTCACGAATGATGTGGACTCATGATGTCCCCTGCCATTGAGAATACCCATTTTCAGGCACACTGGTTGGTGGTTAGGTTAGGAAATGCTGGGCCAACTTGGCAAAGCCTGGACAGACTGGCTTTATGTGCCCAATATGCCAATGAATCAATGGCTACATCTTTGAGAGGCTCTTCAAGAAAGCATATGATTGATATTTGTGCTTGGGTCTCCATTGCTTGGGGACAATAATCTTCTCTGCTACTAACTACTGTAGCTATGGCTTATGTCAGGAGTCTGCAGTAGCTATAGGATGATGGCAGATAAAGGTGGGGAGGAAGTAGTAGCTAACAAGATGACAGAGTACTACTCTTGCTGATGCTACTATGGAGGAAGTGGTAGCTGACAAGCTGACAGAGTGCTACTCTTCCTGATGCTACTATGTAGGATGTCCACTCTTTTCTTTGCTGCATCCCCACTATTCTGCCTCTGGTGCTTCCATGCCTATACTCTAGCCATCAGTGTCTCCCTCCATTGAATTAGATGTTGAATTGGAGGGTGATACTATCTTTTGCCTGTGGTTCACAGCATGGCAAGCATCGAAATAGTCTTTTCAATGAGAATTTTCAGCCTATCTTGCACCTGCTACTGCAAGGAGTCCACAAACAGAAAAACCTCTGCCAACAATCCCTGTTTGTTCTGCTGGAAATCTCAGTTCTCTAGGATGTTGACTATGGGGATGACATCACCCAGGGTGGTTCTTGTGGAACTCAGATCCTATATGGCATCAGCATACACTCCTGCCCATTTCACACCTACCTTCCCCCAAAAGCTCTCCCCCAGATTTCTTCAGTTCTCCCCCAGCCTACACAGTCGGACCCTTCTTATCCTTCCCTATTTTGTTATGGATATGCCTTCTGCAAGGTATACAACTCTTAGCTTAAACATTCCATTTTGTCCCTTCTGCAACCTGTATAGAATTGGTTTTGTATATAATTGTACAGTTCAATGTATATAATTCTTGTATATAGCTCACCCAGCTCTCCTTGTATTTAGTTCTCCCAGTTGCAGTTTATGATGTCTACTTAGTCTTGCCTGTTCCATATCAAACACATTATGGGGCGGATTTTCAGAGCCCTGCTCGCTGGTGAGCCTATTTTACATAGGCTCACCGGCGCGCGCAGAACCCCGGGACTCGCGTAAGTCCCGGGGTTTTCGGAGTGGGCGTGTCGGGGGCGGGGCCGGATCGCGCGGCGTTGCGGGGGCGTGTCGGCAGCGTTTTGGGGGGCGGGTACGGGGGCGTGGCTACGGCCCGGGGGCGGGGCCGCACCCTCCGTACCCGCCCCCAGGTTGCGGCCCGGCGCGCAGGAGGCCCGCTGGCGCGCGGGGATTTACGCCTCCCTCCGGGAGGCGTAAATCCCCCGACAAAGGTAGGATGGGGGTTTAGACAGGGCCGGGCGGGTGGGTTAGGTAGGGGAAGGGAGGGGAAGGTGAGGGGAGGGCAAAGGAAAGTTCCCTTCTAGGCCGCTCCGATTTCGGAGCGGCCTAGGAGGGAACGGGGGTAGGCTGCGCGGCTCGGCGCGCGCAGGCTATACGAAATCGATAGCCTTGCGCGCGCCGATCCAGGATTTTAGCCGATACGCGCGACTACGCGCGTATCTACTAAAATCCAGCGTACTTTTGTTTGCGCCTGGAGCGCAAACAAAAGTAGGCTGTTCGCGCTCGTCTGAAAATCTACCCCTATATGCGTAAGTTACTGTTATACTGTAAACCGATATGATATCATTGATGAATGTTGGTATATAAAAACCAATAAATAAATAAATACATCTTTGTAGGGCTTCAGAACTCATGTCACTTGTATCATGTGTAGCCAAGCATGATGCCTCAGGTGGCAATCCACACATCACTTTCTAGAGACAAGTCGTGAAGGGCTATCTATTGTTTCATTAACATCTGCAGTATTAGATGGAATCTTACCTGGTGTATACACCTTGAATGAGGTGGTGCTGAGGTATACCCATTGTTTCCTGTTTCTCATGGAGCTGTTGCCCATCCTTTACATTCTGGTGAAAATGTCCCACTAATTTGCTGCACCTCTCAATCAGTTCTTTCAGGAGAAAACTGCCATATTGCTCCTTGTCCCTAAGGGTATCCTTTACTGCCAGGTGCAGCAAGTGTGCAATGAAATAGATCTCCTCATAGCCCCCACCTTCCACTACCTTTTTCATTTCGCATGTTTATCCCTTGCCTTTTTGTCTTCGCTACCTCTTCCAAAAGGGCATTCCAGGCATCCACCACCCTTGTGGAAGAAGTGGTAAGGACAAAAACAGTAAATGAATTTAAAAAGGCATGGGATAAACACTGTGGATCCCTAAAGGCTAGAGTGAGGAAATGAAGAAAAGGGTGCATGGGATAACCTGCATGGAATGGTGGTTACTACCCTTAATCAATTAGCTTTCCTGATTTTGACACAATTGCAACATCACTCTCTATTTCAACGGTGGGGATAAAAGAGGAATTGCATTCAGATGACAGCCAACATTGGGCCCTGACTTTTACATAGACATTAGGGGGAAAAGTACAGGACTGTTTCTACAGCCAAGTCCAAAAGCAAAGCATGTTCAAGCAGCATTGGCTGGTGCCTTGAAATAACAGAAGCAGTGGAGCTGGAGTGACTAGGGAGCTTTAAATGTATATACTGTAACCTCTTTTTTGTGGATGCGCTGTATCCTATGGGTCCATAAAAGAATTTATATCTCAGAGCTAGGTTCTTTTCTATTGGGGGGAAGGATGACCTTCCAGACTCAGGCATTGTAGTGGAATCCCCTCCTTTCTCCTGTGTGTTACAGGGCTTGCTTTGTGAAGGTGCTGCAAGAACCATACAGGACACAGTTTGGATGTTAAAAAATAAAGTTTACTTTCATTTGCTTCAGAATGGCCAGTGGCCAGTGGCCAGTGGTTGATGTTCCACCTTCACAGAGCGGAAGGATGGAGGGCTGCCATCTCCATCTCCAAAAAAAACAAAAACAAAAACAGGGGTGGGTAAGAGTTTGGGGCAGGGGTATGGCCTGCTTGTTACAGCGGTTGCTACCCCTAATTGAGCTGGATGTTCACTTGCATGCAGATACGGCGCTGCTCTCTATATTGGTGGAGGAGAATTAGGGCCGGAGGGTACTGGAAGCCAATAGTAACAGGTGGGGGAGAGAAAAAGGGAAAAAAAATGGATAAAGTGTGTAGCTTGCTGGGCAGACTGGATGGGCCAATTGGTCTTCTTCTGCCGTCATTTCTATGTTTCTATGAATGAATAAAGTCCAATCAATTTGAAATAACTGGTTCCAAGTACAGTATATTTGTGTTCAAGCTGGTTTCTTTTATGGAACTTTTCTCCCCATCTCTATCTCTGTGTATGCATTCGCAGTTCAGGAGCCTAGGCTAGAGCTTATCCCTCAGGGAGTGAGAGAAAAAGATATCCCAGCTGGGCAGGGAAATGTCTATATGTGAGGAGGATCACCTTGGTCTTAAAATTGTACCTGAGGTCCATGAGAGTTCATTTTTGTCAAACCCCAGCCTGTGTCCTATGTCCCGTGTCCCAAAGGAGTGGAGATCCCAGAGATGGGTCTCCATAGATCTTTTCTCTTCACTTCATCCTTCTTATTCCTGGGAAAAAAAAAAAACAGGCTATCACAGCCCAGCTTCAGTGTGAGGAGGGGTGGTACTGAACCTCTTCACAAACCAAAAATGGGGAAAACAGTTTCAAAGTCCAGTCTTCCTCTGAGGTAAAAAGTCACTGCAACCCCTCACTTGCAGGAAGAGGAGCACACAGATCTTCTTTAGCACCTGGATTCTGGGCTTGTCCCTCACAAAACTGGACCCAGGGTCTCACCACAGGTAAACTCCAAACAAATACTGAACTGCAACAAAAGTTTCTATGCCACAAAATGTAAGGATTGGGCAGATCATGGGCTTCATGCCGCGGCTGGCCTGTACTCCCGGCAGATGCCGAGAGACCGCTGTTTGCTGCTCTCACCTCCGAAGCAGCAGCCCTCTCTAGTTGTGCAAGCACCACGCTGGCATTCATAGGCAACATGGTGGAAAGATTGCATTGGCACCAAATGATAACATCAATATGGGCTGGGGATTTAAACCCCAGTTGCATTCCTAGCTAATGCCTCACCAACAAGTTCTCCTTTCCTGCCTTGCTGCAGCACGTGTTGCTTGTTTCTGCCTCATTCCTGCCTACCTTGCCTCCAACCTGCCTTGCCCTGCTCCTGCCTTTGATCTGCCTTCTCCCTTCTTGGACCGATCTCTTGTACCCTGACCTTGCCTGGACCTGACATTGCTAGTTCTCTGCCTGCCCTGACCATTGCCTGAAACTTGATGCTGTCTGACCTCTGCCTACCTTGACCACTTCCTAGACTCTCTCACTACCTGTCTGACACCTGCCCTGACCACAGCCAGTTCACTCACCTTGACTGCTTGTCTTCGGGACCCTCACCTAAGTCCTGCCGGCCTCCGAGCCCAAAGGTTGGTATAGGTGAAGCCCATATCTGGTCTCTAGTCAAGCAACTCCACCTCCTGTCGGTGAGGGCCCAACTGTGTCACCAGTTGGGCAGCACCAACCTCACTGCAGCACAAGGGCTCATACACCTTGACACAAAACTAGAAGCAGCTCATGACAGGCAAGGGGTGCACTGCAGAAATCCCCTCTCAAAACCCCAAGTTAGGCCGGGAGTCCCTAACTCAACACAGCAGTAACCAAAACAACTCCTCATACTCGAGAAGCCAAACCAAAATGATCACATGCTTCACCCTCCTAGACCCCCCCTTCTAAACTGGGATTCAACCACTTCAGCCAACCTCTGGAGGCTGTAGAATTGGTATCTACCTCCTCTCTGTCTAACTAAGGGGCGGGGCTCTAGGGACACCTGATGGAGACTTAGGGGCTCTCTACATGGATTTTAAAGACTTTTTGGGATAAGAGGGTCCAGAGGAGGCTGGGGGTATCAGGGAAGAGCCTAGTGGTAGTGGTGGTGGTGGTGGTGGTGTGTGTGTGTGTGTGGGGGGGGGGGGGAGTTTCAATGGGAAAGGGACCAGATAACTTAAAAAAAAAATTAAATGAAAACAAACAAAATTTAGATAATTTTTCTTTTGTTTCATTACATAATGAAAACACATCCATTATTTGTAATATGGATGTTTTGTTGAGTAATTTCTGATATCTTACTCATAATGTCTATGCTTTAAATATTGATACTTGTGTTAAATACTGAAACCATTTAGAAACCTAGAAATGTGAAAGCAGAATAAACCATACGGCCTATCTTGTCTGCTCATCCATACCAACTACTCAGTTCTATTATCCCTACCACTTCCTCAGAGATACCCTGTCCTTATCTCATGCTTTTCTTGAATTAAAATACTGTCCTCATCTTCACAACCTCTACTGGGACCATGAATACTCCAACCTCTCTGCTATTAATTGCATCAGTCACTAACCAACCTCTTTCCCTTTTCAACAATTCACCAACTCGAGCGTACAAGGGAATCCTTGTGCGGTGGTAATCTTTGTACGGAGGTATTTGATGAGGATAACCGATTTGCAGTTATCCTTTCTTTTACCTCCGTCTATTATTCTTTTTATTAAAGTCAAAAATTATTTTTTATATGCTCTTTTGTGTGTTTTTTTCTAAAATCCCTTCTCCCCTGCTGCTTTTCCGTACCCCTGCTAATCATTCGTCATACTTATCAAGGGCATCGCCTGTGTTGATTTCTCATGGGTACGGAGCTGCTCGTCCGACACGGGCCATGTTTCGGCACAGGTGCCTGCTTCAGGGACTGTGGGAGAGTGTGCCGTGTCCTATGTGGGGTTCACAGCATTCTAAAGTCCTTTAATAAATACAAATATTTGATTGAACATGAAAACTTTGTGTCATATTGATTCATTACTTTCAGATATTTACCCACCTTGTCTTGAAAAACTTACTTGTCAAAAGTTTCTGCTGTCTCTCGTGCGACGCCTTCTGTGCTTGGCTGGGCATCTGCTCTATTCTAACTGTTCTTATATGCCTGCCTGAAAAATCCACCGCCCTCTCTGGCCAGAACGAGGCTATCTCAGGTGTATACTGTTAAATGTTTAAATTCTATTCAAACTCTCATATACGATGCTGAGCCCTTAAAATTATACTACTGAACGAATGACCGTCTGAGCAACATGTTGTGTAATGTGTTAACTTATAACCATGTATAACTGGTGTTAATTTCAAGGGTTTTGCATAGTTTCATGTAAATGACTTAAGAGGACCTGATGGAGAACTACTACAAATCAGCAGCTAATTTCCGCCTTGTGTAAAGCGGACCTGGTAGTGAACTTGTGCGTACCACGTCCGCTCACACTGTTTCTGACTCATTAGGTGTTGATAGGCGTTCCTCGGGCGGGGCGCTTTCGCCGCGCCCGCTGTCAATACTGGTGGGCGTTTCCCAGGCGGGGCAATGAAGCCGCGCCTATCTGTAGATTAGCTGTTCGCATTCTTCTTTTCTTAATGCGTGAATCGGATCCCATACTAGGTGTCTCGAGCAGATCATATGAGCCACATTGATGTACCAATCCATTATTGATTTTATACTCTCTTGAAAGTGTTCCGTTTTTGATCTTAATGCTCTCTACTCAAAGTTTTTTATATGTCGGACCTAACAGAGAACTGTAAGCCTGCTAGTGTCTGGACTATTGTCAAAAAATGCTTCTCCTTATTATCAACACTTAATTGATATTTATGAATGTGAATGATGATCGCGATCATCATTCACATTCATAAATATCAATTAAGTGTTGATAATAAGGAGAAGCATTTTTTGACAATAGTCCAGACACTAGCAGGCTTACAGTTCTCTGTTAGGTCCGACATATAAAAAACTTTGAGTAGAGAGCATTAAGATCAAAAACGGAACACTTTCAAGAGAGTATAAAATCAATAATGGATTGGTACATCAATGTGGCTCATATGATCTGCTCGAGACACCTAGTATGGGATCCGATTCACGCATTAAGAAAAGAAGAATGCGAACAGCTAATCTACAGATAGGCGCGGCTTCATTGCCCCGCCTGGGAAACGCCCACCAGTATTGACAGCGGGCGCGGCGTAAGCGCCCCGCCCGAGGAACGCCTATCAACACCTAATGAGTCAGAAACAGTGTGAGCGGACGTGGTACGCACAAGTTCACTACCAGGTCCGCTTTACACAAGGTGGAAATTAGCTGCTGATTTGTAGTAGTTCTCCATCAGGTCCTCTTAAGTCGTTTACATGAAATTATGCAAAACCCTTGAAATTAACACCAGTTATACATGGTTATAAGTTAACACATTACACAACATGTTGCTCAGACGGTCATTCGTTCAGTAGTATAATTTTAAGGGCTCAGCATCGTATATGAGAGTTTGAATAGAATTTAAACATTTAACAGTATACACCTGAGATAGCCTCGTTCTGGCCAGAGAGGGCGGTGGATTTTTCAGGCAGGCATATAAGAACAGTTAGAATAGAGCAGATGCCCAGCCAAGCACAGAAGGCGTCGCACGAGAGACAGCAGAAACTTTTGACAAGTAAGTTTTTCAAGACAAGGTGGGTAAATATCTGAAAGTAATGAATCAATATGACACAAAGTTTTCATGTTCAATCAAATATTTGTATTTATTAAAGGACTTTAGAATGCTGTGAACCCCACATAGGACACGGCACACTCTCCCACAGTCCCTGAAGCAGGCACCTGTGCCGAAACATGGCCCGTGTCGGACGAGCAGCTCCGTACCCATGAGAAATCAACACAGGCGATGCCCTTGATAAGTATGACGAATGATTAGCAGGGGTACGGAAAAGCAGCAGGGGAGAAGGGATTTTAGAAAAAAACACACAAAAGAGCATATAAAAAATAATTTTTGACTTTAATAAAAAGAATAATAGACGGAGGTAAAAGAAAGGATAACTGCAAATCGGTTATCCTCATCAAATACCTCCGTACAAAGATTACCACCGCACAAGGATTCCCTTGTACGTATTAATTGCATCAGTAGCATGGGATCTTCTTGGTGTTTGGATAATTGCCAGGTTCTTGTGGCCTGGTGGAAACAGGATGCTGGGCTTGATGGACCCTTGGTCTGACCCAGCATGGCAATTTCTTATGTTCTTATGTTCTTAACCTGAAAACCAGACATGCCTCCTTTATAAAATAGTCCACTGGGGAAAGTAAAAGAGTCTCAGTCCCATGGGCCTTTGTGAACCCAAACTGATTCAAAGCTCATTTTTTTCTATCATTTTACTGAGGGATGATAAATTTGAAATTGGACAGAAATTGGAAAAGTCAGAGTCTTGGGAGAACAATGTCCTTTTTTTAAGGAATAAAAACAGCATGTTTTAAGGATGAGGACAAAATGCCTTCATGCAATGAAAGGTTAATATTATTAATCAAAACTTTGAAATAACAATTTGGCAGCCCTTTTATCAGCCAAAATGAGCAAGGTTTAGGTGACAAGTAAAAAAATGGACTTGACAATGTGCTTAACAAGCTATTTTTTTGAAATATGACTAAAATATGTCCATGCAGAAGGAAGCATGTTACTATTAGCCCCAGCAACTACCTCCATAGCCAGACTAGGGAGTAAAATCTGTAGTGAACAGACCTTATTAGAGATGTGAATCGGAACTGAAATCCGAACCGATTCTGGTTCCGATTCACATCTCTAGACCTTATTATGAAATGAATCTGCTAACTCATCACAATCCACCAAATATTTAAATACTGGTGATATAAGAGTAAAAGCTTTCTTAACAGTATGAAATGTATATTCTATTTGATTTAAGGCACAATTTATTTTAGCCGTAATGAATGATTTCCTTGCATATGCTATTGATAATTTATACTTGTTAAGTTCTAGCAGAAATAGTTTTTTTTGTAGTTCCTCCTATCACTAACACATCTAAAATATGTCATGAACCCCCATTGTACAGTATTTGTTATTTTTTCATCCATTTGCATCTTCGTTCTTTTGATTACTTATCCAGATTCTCTAAGCTCTTCCAGAAATTGCTTCCTGCCTTCTTCTTTCTGCGATCTCTTGTAGTTTATGGCTCTACACGTTTTTCTTTATCTTTCAGGCTACTTTCATAAACCATAGTGGCCTCTTTTTTTTCTCTTCCCTTTATTTACTTTTCTGACAAAAAGTTAATTGCCTTCATAATAATATCTTCTTTTCGTTTTGCCCACTGCTTATCATCTTGTGCTAGATTTTCTCATCCAGCTAATGACTCCTTGAGGGACTCCCCTATTTTAACAAAGTAAGGGGTGGATTTATCAAAATGCGGTAAGTACCGCATACGATAGCAAAAGGGGCGTGTTTTATGCTAATATAGCATTTATTGCGAAGAGCTAAGTTAGTGCAAATTGCAATACCATTTCAGATTCTGCAATAAGTGCCAGACCTGTTGTATTTCCTGCATTCAACCACTGGGGGACCATTTTTTAATGGTCCCAGACACGAGAGAGAGAGAGAGAGAGAGAGAGAGAGAGAGAGAGAGAGAGAGAGACTGGCCATAATATCATGGCCCATAGGTAGGTTCTCTCTAGAACCTTGCCCAAATCTCATCTTGGAGTGAGTTTCTTCACTCCGAAGGCCAGCAAATCTTCACAAGAGACCACTGTTCTGTTCGTAGGTGTCACGTAGAATGTCAAAGTGGCCCCTAACCCCCTGCACTCTTACCTAATCCCCACCTCGAGTTACTAGGTGGGCCTACCATAGGGATACAAATACCTACCTATGGGCCATGACATTATGGCCAGTCTCTCTCTCTCTCCCTCCCTCCCTCCCACCCATCAATTCAGCTGAAATAGGACTTACAGGAGACATGGTAATGAAACCTTACATCACAGCAGCTATTGCACAGCCTAACACAATCCAAAGAGGTGTAGCTGTGCAATAGCTCTTCCCAGCCCTAACTCCTCCCATTTTCTGAATTTGCATCACACCATACGATATGGTGCAATCACATGCATTAATGGGACTTTTTGCATTTTGAAAAATGACCCCCTTAGTGTTCCTGAAGTCTGGGACCCTTGCATTTGAATGATCTTTCTCTCACTGTCTGTGTTCTCATACCAAATCACACCATCTGATTTAAAATCTATTTTATCTGATCTTTAAAAGCTCCATATTCAATAGTTTTGTCTGGGTAATGCTGTGATTCTTTGCTCCTCTCTTGGTGTTTTGAGCTATTCCTGACACTGTTGGTGCCAAAATGCCTTCATTATGGTGCTTTGGCTGTTTTGCTCCACTTATATTGTCTTCAGGAGTTCATGCCTCTGGCTGGGCTTTTTTTGTCTTCTTACATTGCCTTGCAGTTTTATGCCACTGTTGGTGTCTTTTGCTCTTCTTATAGTGCCTTGGACTTCTCATGCCTCTGTTTTGGTGCCTTGGGCTCCTCATGACACTCTTGTACTGCTTTCTACCTGTCCCATTGCTTTGAGGTGCTCCAGCCTCTTTCACAGTGCCTTGAAGTGTTCTTCTCTCTATTTGATCTGCTTTGGCCCCTTTCCAGTGCTTTGGATTGTTCTTGGCGCACTTTGCTCCTCTTTTTCTATCTTGGGCTGTTCATGACACTGTTGTGCTGGTTTGTTCCTCTCGCACTGCCTTGAGGTGCTCCAGCAATTGTTAGTGCAACTTTGATCCTTTCTCAGTGCCTTGGGGTATTCTTGTCACTGTTGTTGGTCCTTTTTTTGCCCCTGTTTTGGTGCTGTGGGGTGTTCATGCTACTTTTGGTGCCATTTTTCTCTACTCTTAGAGTCGTGGAGTGCTCTTCCCTTTGCTGCAGGTTTCATTAAACTTGAATAGAAATAGGAATAAAGCATATAAAGTTATAAAGCATATAACTAAATAAATGACTTAACTTGACAACTGAACTGAATCAAATGAATTAAAATGGCAGATGAAACCAATCCAACATTTTTTCCCATGCAATACAAAGCCAGCATGCAGGACAGGACCTCCAGCTACTGGGAGATATGTACAGAGTCCCTCTCTAACTAGC
This sequence comes from Rhinatrema bivittatum, assembly GCF_901001135.1. Taxonomy (NCBI): domain Eukaryota; kingdom Metazoa; phylum Chordata; class Amphibia; order Gymnophiona; family Rhinatrematidae; genus Rhinatrema; species Rhinatrema bivittatum. Next base: position 662,767,530 of record NC_042615.1, read on the forward strand.
CATAGAAAAAGAAATACTGTATATGTTTTCATTTTACCCATCTTGTTTTCCAAAACATACTGAACAGTACATAGATGCGCTAAGATGTCACAAGCACCCATTGCAAATTAATGAGTCCCTGAATAGTACTGTACATTTGTCATTAAATTTATGTTAATGCAATAAGGTCTCCTGGTGATATTGACAATGTGCAGCAGCTGCTCTGACGACAGAATATACCAACATCCTTTTCTATTTCTTCTGCCTAATTTTTCCTTGTATTTTCTGGGCTGCAGTCCTTAGAGCAGGTTAATGATAGGACTGCTAATTATCTTTGACTTTATACTACAAGCCTGACCCTCTACACTGAACAGAAGTAATGGATCAGTGTGTTGAGAGAATTAGGTACATTACACAGTGACAACGTTAGGCTGGGAAGTCAGAAGGGGTTCATTCAAAGTCATTGCTATTTACACAGGATGTTGGCATGGTAACAGCTAACATTTCTTTTCTTTATAAATTATACTAAGTATCATTTATATCTATATATATTAAAATGTGACTGCAACACACATGACTTCTAAAACATACCTATGGAACACAATTTTTGGATTTTTTTCTGGTACGAAAGAGACTTGAAAGCACTAGGGATATGCATTTGCTTGAAACAAATGGATTAAACAAGATGAATAAAGCCATTTTTGTTTCATTCATGGTCACCCACAAAACTGTTTATTTTTCTTTGTGGTCTAGTGGCCAAGTAAGACTTTTTATGTTCTTCCACCTCAAAGTGGATTACCTAGAGATACTGTAGATATTTCTTTGTGTTCCTAAAGAATCTAAGTTTGTACCTGAGGCAATAGAGGGCAAAGTGACTTGCCCAAGATCACAAGGAGCAGCAATGGAATTTGAACCTTGACTTTCCTGCTTATAGTCCATTAACCACTAGGCTACTCCTCTACTCCCTATAGCTAGATCTGCTAGTTTGCTTTTTTCAGCTCATCTTGTTGGTTTTTCTTTCTAAGGAAACAGCAAGCAACCATTACCAGTGAAATCATAGTGTGGCTGGGGCAGGGTGGGAAGAAATAGGGAAGAAGACAAGAAGCAGAACTAATCAAGATCAAGCATTTTTTAAACCTGTCTATCCTAGCTGGTACTTGCATAGACTGATGCTGACTTTCTCATTTTTTCTTTTATTTTTTATAATCAACTGAAATCAACTTTGAGCATGTGTGGACACCATTTTATGGTTATTTATTTAGTGATTACACACAGAAAGGTGGCGTCTTTCTGAAGCTCTGTCAGAGCCAAGGAGAAGCTTTAGAAAAAGAGATTTTGAAAAGGAGAGAGAGAGAGACGATAATTTTGACAAAGGACTTTTTTCCTTCACTGTTTCTTTCACTGTATGAGAGACAGATAGAGGCACTGCAATTCTTCATTTGCTTGACTAGTGACTGAAAGTGTCTCTCTACAGAAGAGTCTTATAATATGCAGTGCTATTTACTATTAGCTCCAGAGGCAGATTGCATGACAGCAGCCTAAGCCTTGTACCTGTTTTTTCTCTCTCTCAGAATTTGTGTGTGTACAAAAAGAGTAGTATAGGCAAGGTCAGCCAGCAGTCAGTGTGTGCACTGTGCCACTGCAATGCTTTCTAACTTTCGGGGCGATACAGAAAAACCTGCAGGAGAACCGGCGAGCGCCCGCTCTCCTGGCGTGCGCCTAGGCTACTCTCCTGGGCATGCGATTCAGAAACAAAAAATATGCAAATGAGGGCCCGCGGTAAAAGGAGGCACTAGGGACACTAACGCGTCCCTAGTGCCTCCTTTTTGACAGAAGCTTTGGCTATCAAACCTGCATTTGCATGTTGTGGGTGCTATTAGTTTTGGGGGGATTGGCCGCACATTTTCCATGCACTATTACCCCTTACTGTATAAGGGGTAAAAATAGTGCGTCGAAAACTTGCATCCAACCGGGGGCTAACAGTGCGCTCGGCCTGAGTGCACTTTACTGCATCGGCCCATTTGCTTGTTGACAACTAGTATGTTTGTGATACTCAGTAGAACTAGTGTACACGCTACAGTATATTAATAAATTTATATTGTGACATTTCATTTATTTTCCAATTATAACTGCAATTAAGCCTTTCAGTCCTCTGCAGAAGGATTCCTATAACATAAAAAAATAGCCACTATTTTCAATTCCATCATGCCACTCCAAGGAAAGGTGAGAAGAGGGAATAGCAGCAGGTAGAAGAATGACAGGGGCAGAGGAATGGATCAGTCAAAGGAGAAGCACAAGCAGTAATACCAGTGAGAAAAAACTGAGTCCCGCCCTTAAGCTAGAAAGAGATTTTTTTTTATCAGACATAAACCAGAAGTGGTAGGCTCAAACCATAAGAAACTAAAGTTGAGAGAGCATATGCCCCCACCACCTTCTCCTCTCTTTCTTGCTTTGGAGAAGGGACAAAAAGATGGCAGTATTTGGAGGCTGGTGTGAGCAATGCAGAAGTGCAGCACCCAACAATAGCACCTTGCTCCTCCCAGATTACTGCTTCTCAGATAATTGAGTCGGTATTTGTAAAAACTGATTCTGCTGAAGAACTGAATCTTGGATTACTTGAATCAGTGAATACTGAACAGTGAGTAGCTGAAGATAATTTTGGGACTTTAGTCAGTAGCATTTTATCATCCAGAGAGAATGTAGAAGAGGCAGATGATGCTGACAGAGCTGAGATCAGCTCCCAGGAAAACCAGGCAGTGCAGTCATAGAGTATGAATGACTCCCCTGGCCTTTTACCTCCCAGTTCACCTTCAACCCCAGTTCTAACAGCAATACCCTCTAGGGATCCAGAGAGGGAGGAGATAAAGGAAGACATCTGTGTTGTGGGGGCTCTTTAAAGTGCAGAAAGAACTTTGTTTTGCTGAGTGCATTCACTATTTTAAGGCCATTATTTGAGGGAACATATGGGCCTTTTACAAATGCTGGTATGTAGCATCACATAGAGAAACACCACTTGCTAACACTGACATCAGGGAAGGGCACCAGTACTAGCCAGAGGATCTCATCAGCATTCAAAGTAGAAGCAGCAACATGAGTAGCAACAAAATGGTTGGAAAGGGAAATATGTTTCTCAAGCTAATATCATGGCTCCTTCCACGTCAGATGGCAGGCCAACAGCCTCCAGCAGTAGCAAGCTACTATAAAGCAGATGGGGTGGTGTTCTGTAGCATTATCTCAGAGCAAGAGGCAGGCAGCATCAAAAGTCATGGCAAGGCACATCAGGGAAATGATTACCCTGGAAGACTAGCCCCTGCAGATTATGGAGAACCTGAGCTTTAGGTATATTCTTCACCTCTTAGCTCCCAATTATAAAATACCCTCCAGGACTATATTCAGTAGGCAGGTTATCCCAACCTTGTACAATCAGTGCTGTAGTCACATGCAGGCACAGTTGGCCAAGGCAGAGGGGAGTAGCAGTCATTTCACCAGAGACATCTGGACCAGCTAGAATGCTATACATGCTTTCTTCTCCCTGATGGCACACTGATGGCAGCTGTCCAAGACAGGGGCAGACAGCAGCTCTAGTGGGGACTGGTCAACAGGGTACATGTGGGCTGTGTGGCACAGCCAGGTGATGGATATCAGCCATACCTCAGGCAATATGAGGGAAGCAGTGAGGGAGTGGTAGGGAAAGTCAAGCAGAATAGCTGGTGTAGAGGGGCAGACTAGATAGGCTGTATGGTCTTTTTCTGCTGTCATGTTTCTATAATTTGTATGTTTGTAATATCCTAACAGCAATAAGAAAGATGCTGGAAGGCTGGTAGCATTCTGTCTCCGCTACTGTTTTCTATGTAGAGCTTGAACAGATAGCTTAACTTTGTTTTACTCAGACAGAGGAGACCACTTCAACTCCATACTTTATTACCAAGCAAAACAATTAACAGAGTCTTACTTTTCATAAACTGGAGATAACAGCAACCAGCATATTCTGGTCCCAGAAATAAAGACAAATAAAATAAAGACTATTTTGTAGGGCTGGGCTAGATTAACTGCTCCATTATACAGGCCAGACACAACAGAGCTGACCAAAGTGGATAGAAAAACATCCAGGATCCTCTGCTTCCAAGCCCAGAGGTTAACCCTTTAGAGCCAGATTGTTGTGAACACGGGGCTAGTGGACCCTTGGGCTGGCCTGCAGGACACTAGGAAAGGACTACTCTGGTCTTGACTGAATGGACCGGGAGGCAGAACTCTGGCAGGCGGGTATAGGCGGTTTCACCCTGGAAGCTGGTCCTCCCCCGGGAGGGGCCCTTGGGAGTCCAGCCACTGGGACTTAGGAGATTCACCCTGGAAGTCAGAGCCCCCCCCCAGGAGGAGCTCGTAGGGGCCCGACCGCTGGGACTTAGGCGAGGCGGTCGATGGAGAGGAAGCAGGTGAGTATCTGGTTTGGCTGAGACAGACGGGGACCCGGCATGGGCTATAGACAGGCTGGAACCCGGCGTGGGCTGTAGACAGGCTGGAAACCGGCGTGGGCTGTAGACAGGCTGGAGCCCGGCGGGGGCTGTAGACAGGCTGGAACCAGACGGGGGCTGTAGACAGGCTGGAGCCCGGCAGGGGCTGTAGACAGGCTGGAACCCGGCTTGGGCTGTAGGCAGGCTGGCAAGCAGGAACCAACAGGCAGGCAGGAATGGAGTAGCCAAGACGGTGGCTGACTCCGGGGCTCGAGGCAATGGGGGATCGAAGGAACCCTGTTGCAAGGCACTCCTCGGGTGTCCGCGGTGGCCCTAAGTAGGCCACAGCATCTGACATCAGACTCAGGGCGGAGCCACCCTCCGGCGGGAAATTGTCCAGAAAAGTGCGAGAGACTTGCACGCACACGCCTAGGGGCAGGCCCGTAATGGCGTCTACCCTGCGGGGACGCCCAGATCTTGATTCTGCTTCGATCCCAGCCGGCAGGAACCCTTGAGGTAAGGGCCGGGACGTGAACTTCACGGACCGGACCGCCACACAGATGAACTGAATATATGCAGGCTGACCTCCAGTTGGCAGTATAACACTAAACAAAGAACGATACAGAATAAAAGCATCAACAACAGCATTAGCAACAGAAACAGTCTGCTGTGGAAGCAGGACACTGTGAAAGGAGGACAACAGTGAAAAAACTTCTGTGGAGTCAATGCACTCCTTGCTTAGAATCGTAAGATTCCACGATTAACTTTTCTATAACTAAACACTAACAATGTAAGGGGTCCAAAGTGCTCACACTTCTCCATGAGCCATGAGAAGTGCTGTTTCAGTGATGGGTCTAACAAAGTTCTTTACAATTCCTTGTTTAGCAGTCCATATTTCAGCTTTATGCATTTCTTACTGTCTCCACTGGGCATCGTCTTGGTGCTAAGTTCTCCAGGTGGTGCCAGATTCACACCAGTCTTTTGGGTAAGGATGGTAACAGGAGTCAGGATGATTGGAGACTCTTGGTCTGTTGATACAGGAACCACTCTGATGGTTGTGACTACAACCATCAGAGTGGTAAGAACAAGCTTTACCCATCTTGCAAACCTTTTGAAGCGGTGTGTTCCTAGTATACTTGGAACTTTGGTAACCAGAGCAGATTCCTGAGGACAGATCTCTACGTCCAGTTCAGGATATAGCAGTTCAAAGCAGACTGCTGAGTTTGGTGCTGTCTTGCCATTGCTCTAAAGGAATTTTGTCCCTGTCATTCATGCAGTCTGCATTAGTTGAGCTGCAGAGATGGACCTCATGACATGGTCAGCAGGGTTCAGTTCAGTGGGAATGTAGTGCCATTGTTATAGCCGGATGGGTTTTCTGATGTGTTGGACCCTATTGCTCACATATATAACATCTCTTGCTCTGATTGTATATGTAACTAAAAGCCACTTTACTGTCAGTGTAAAACTTAACCGTGTTAGGTTGTTAATCTATTTCATTTAGCACCAATTTAGCATTTTCCACTGCTAACACTGGCTAGTCTGTGGAACTAATTTATTCTTACCAAGGATAAATCCCACTTAGGGCTTACCTTCATTGTCTATTATTTTCAGTAGGCCACTGCAGCTATGACTTTCACTGAGGCATCTGAAAAGACACAGAATTCCCTGTATTGTGCTGTAGTGAAAGAAACAGAGGTATATGTACATGGAACCTCGAACTGATCAAGAGAACTGATCAAGAGCTTGTAGGAATACTATCCATGCCTCACACTCTCCTTTCTTGCTTAGAGGCAGTGGGGTATCCCATTCTCATGTCTCTGCTGAAAGTTCTCTTAGCAAACATTTCCCTTGTGTAGTGATTAAGGCTACAAATCCAAGTGGTTCATATAAGTTGTTCACTACTGATAGTATCCCATATAATATTTTTTGGATAGACACCTGAAAGGTGAATGCGTCTTTCTTGAGATCTTATCTGAAACCAAGACTGCGCTGATTCATTGTACTGCTGGTGTGTCAACGCTTAGGTCTAGGTCCTTTAGACCAGGGTTGCTCAAACCGGTCCTATGGGCCAGTTGGGTTTTCAGGATTTCCCTAATGAATATGCATGAGAAATATTTACATAAGTGGCACATAGGACCGGTTTGAGCACCTCTGCTTTAGACCCTATGCATGGTCATTTTAAGAGAACACCTTCATTACCTGTACACTATTGGAAGCTAATTTATGCAGTCTCAGGCTGGTAAGAGTTAACATCTGTTGTGTCTTTTTCAGCACATCAATGGCCTATTCCTCTGTAGACATAGACTTGAGTCCATCATCAACAAAAAGGTCCCTTTCAACAACTCTTTGGCATCTATACCTTACTCCATTTCTCCTTCGTGTGTTGTTCTTCTGATTCCATACATAGTCAGAGCTAGTGATGAACTGTTGCCAAAGACATGCACTTTTATATTTGATGATGTCACTACTGATATTAAGGTCATGGTACTATAGGAATCATAAATAATTCCTGTTATATTCTCCGACCACAAAACAGTAGAATAGATGTCAGTGGTTACAGCAACAGGCTCTTTTCTGAAGCGGATCAAGACTCCTAGAAGGATCTTTGTTAAATCTGGTTGGTAAGAAGCACATCATTGAGAGAAACCCCATGAAACTGAGCACTTGAATCAGATACAATCCTGATTTGACCAGGTTTCTGTGGATGATATAGGTCAAAGATAGAAAGATACCAGCACTCTACACCTTCTTTCAGAGGTAGAGCTGGTTCTGCATGACCCTTGTCAAATATATTTTTCATGACGGCCAAAAGATTATCCTTTATCTCTGGTTTTCTCTCTAGAGTCTGACAAAGGAAAGCAAGCTGGGAAAGTACCTTCTCTCTTTTATTGGGAAGTCAAGGCCTGGGCATGTGGAATGGAAGTGGTGCCATCTTTGAAGAATTCCTTATTAATTATCTTCAGAAATTCTTTGTCTACGGTGGAAAGAGCAGGTTTACTTTCATCTTTAGGAGTTTGGAACAATGGGCTTCCAAGATCTTCATCACAGTTCTCTGTTGTGGAAGTGTTCAAATAGATCTGTGCAGCATGAACTGGTTGTTCTTTGTAACCAGGCATTTCTTTATTGAAGAAATGATTAGGACATGGTTTACAAAAAGATGTACGTCCATTTTCTAGCACACTGGTAGTGAAAGCATCAACAATCTCTGGTTTGCATACTCTTTCAGTGCAAATATCACCAACTTTATCTTTATCTTTATTAAAAATGTATTAATTGCTAGGTGCACAAGGCTCTCAGCGATTTTCAAAGCTGTGCAATATCAAAAAGATGATATAGAGTGCCTGCATGACAAGGAAACATATATACAGCATATATTTTCAAATATACTGCAAAGGCAGAGAACTCCTGGGTTTCCTTCTATTTTTCTTTCTTTCTCCTCTTTCTTTCTCTTTTTCCTCTCTCTTTGTCATCTTGTCAGGTGTGAGCTTTTATACTTCATGACCCTCCAGGTGGCGAGTTTTTTCCCCTGCCTATTTATCATGTGTGAAATATCACATTACTTATTGCACTCTAGCATACACCAGCAAAATGACAATCAGCTCATTATTCCTCATTTTCATGGCCATTACCATATTTACACATAGAAAATCCCAATAAAATGGTTTATACCTGGGACAAAGTGTGTATCGTGTGGTAAGCACATTTACCACATGATGAAGGCCTTAGAGCATGATCTAACCGGGAAATATCCAATAACAGCAAGAATGCTCTAAAGAGAGAAAATAAATAAACATGAAAGAATTCAGAGGAAGAGGCAAACACTGAAACACCTGAGTATTCTGCACCTAGATTGTATTGAAAGACATATGCATTAAATAATACTGCCAGATATTTTTGGGAGGAGATCTAGAAAGGAAAACATATTTGAGTAAATCTGCTCTCTAGCACCTGCTCTGATTTTGACTCCCTTGGGATGTATTGTATACACATGCTGCCACTGTTCTAAGGTGTAAAAGGGTCAGCTCTGAAGATGTGGTTTTGCAGTCACGCAGTAAAGAGCTATTTTGCCACCAATGCAGTTTTCAAATTAGCAGGAAGACATCACCATGCTTGAAAATCTTTGAGATGAAAATTATTTCAGCTGATGGGACCTACTTTTAATAGTTGCTCACTGGTGCTGTTTCTGCAAAGCTTGTTAACATTTCCTGTGTGTGTATCAGCTGTTGGCATTCAAGTTATTTTTTTTTCTCTGCTTTTTTGGAAGCTGGTACAAGTGTGAGCATAAAGAAGAAATCATTTTAACTTGTTGGTGCCCATTGTTAAGCCAAAATGCATTAGAATTAATAGCTCAGAATTTCCATGTTGTAAATGGTTAATTGTGAAAGACTTGTATTTGCCTTATTCATTTTCAAATAGTCTGCTGCATTCCTATATGTATCCTTTCAAGTTCTGTTTTCCTCCTCCTACCCATATTCTCTTTAATACAATTCTCCATCTCGGTTGGCATGTCTGAGTGACACGCATGTCCTTTCCAGCCAGAAGGGCTATAAGTAAGTCTACTCTTACACTTAACCTCTGTACAATTCCTTTGACCAGCAGGAGTTACTACAATTCTGGCAGCTTTCTTGTCTCCTTTCCTATTCTCTAGAGTGTGTACTTTTCTTTTCCAACCTGAACACCCTCCTTGGGAACTATGCACTATTGAGGCCCATATGTTCTTTTAGCCGGACAGAGGGCAATTTTCAGACACCTGATTCCTACTGGATCCATTGGACAGGAGACTCAAACTTGAATTTCCTGTGTTGCATAGGGATGATCCTTTGTGTATGTATTTCATTTTTGGTCCTTGCTGAATAGATAGTGGCAGTCCTTATGCAGACTTCTCCTTGAAGAAGCTGTGCTGTTCCTTTCTAACTTCTGCATGATGTTGTATTAAGCAGTGATAGGCATTTATCTTTACTCTTTGTTGGCGCATACTGCTACCTTACTGCCTCTTTTTATTGTAATCATCTGCATTAGTGCACGTATTGTAACTAGTCTTCTCTACAGTAATTCCCAAAAAATTCTGAAGCAAATTGTTTTGTGAATAAAGTGGTATGAGAAGCTCTAAGAGTGGTTGTATTTATTTTGGTTTGTTCTTTTTGGAGCAATAGTTGTTTTTATTTCTTTCTAGTACAAACTACAGCCAAAGGCTTAGTCAACATGACTCATCATGACTCCTGTGTATATGCACAGTAGGCTGTGGCAGAGGGTTGTTTCCAGGCTGAGAATGAAACATAAAGCCATTATGTCATGATGTTGTTGGGGAAGACCACAGGGAAAATAGACATTGCTAGTGCTACTAGTTATTCTACCAACTATTAACCATCAAATAAAGGCTAGACTAAATATTTTTAGAAACATGACAGCATAAAAAGGCCATATGGCTTATCTAATTGGCAATCCACCCAACTAATTTAGCTTTACAATTTCCATCACTCTCTCAGAGATCCCCTGTATTTATCCTATGCTTTCTTGATTCAGATAACATTTTTGTCAGCACCACCTCCACTGGGAAGCCATTCTATGCATTCACTACCCTATCTATAAAGAAATATTTCCTAAGGTTACTCCTAAGTTTACCCCCTTTCACCCTCAACCCATGATCTCTCATTCTAGAGCCTTCTTTCTGTTGAAAGAGGCTCGCCTCCTGTGCATGGAAAACTTTGAGATATTTAAATGTCTCTATCATATCTGCCCTAACTCGCCTTTCCTCTGGAGTGTACATGTTTAGATCTTTCAGTCTATCCCTATATTCTTTAGAATGAAGACCACTGACCACTCTCTTGAGTGACTCCAACCAGTTTACATCTTTTTGAAGGGGTGGGCTCCAGAATTGTACACAGTATTCTAAATGAGGTCTCACCATGGCAATATCACCTCCCTTTTTTCTGCTGACCATTCCTCTTCTTAGGCAGCCAAGCATCAACTTAAAATGAGATATTACAAAGGCAACCAATCTCTGTCAGAAAATTAAACAAAGGTAAGAGGAAAAAGAAAATGATCTGATTCTCAAAGGAGGTGGCTAAAAAGTAAAGGCAAAGAGAAGTGCAAAGGATCCCAAACAGAGGAAAACAGGGAGAAATATCTAGTGAAAGTGAGGGAAAGAAAGAAAGAAGTCAGGAAAGAAAAAGGCAAGCAGAAGAAAGGATTGTCAAAGAGGTAAAGTAAGGTGACAAAACATTTTTCAGATATATCAAAGAAAGGAGGATGACCTGAGGTGGTGGTGTGAAATTGAAGAAAGCAATATATGGAGAAAGATGAAGAAATAGAAATATTAAACAAATATTTCAGTTCAATGTTCACTAAAGAAGACCCTGGAAATAGACTGAAAAGACCAGAGATGGATTGACAAGACCAGGGATGGAAGTGGGGTAGATGAATGGGAAGAGATCGGAAAACTGAAAGGTGACAAGGCCATGAGGCAGAATGAGATACATCTCAGGATACTAAGGGAGCTCAGAAATGTGCTGGTGGATCTGCTGAAAGAACTGTTCAATAGATCCCTCAAAATTGGAGTGGGCCCATGAGACTGGAGAAGAGCGGTTATGGTCCCACTTCACAAGGGTGGTAGTAGAGAGGAGGATGGAAACTACAGGTTGGTTAGCCTCACCTCAGTGGTAGAAGAATTCATGGAGACTTTGCTGAAGGAAAGGATAGTGATTAGTGAACTAGCTACAATCTGATGGGTTGCTGGACCTGAAGCAGCATGGATTCACCAGGGGAAGGTCCTGTCAAACAAATCTGATTGTTTTTTTTTTTAATTGGGTGAATAGAGAGTTGGATCAAGGAAGATGTTATTTACTTGTATTTCAGCAAAGCTTTTGATATGGTTCCACATAGGAGGCTCGTGAATAAAATGAGATGCTTGGTAATGGGCACCAAGGTGGTGGAGTGGATTACAAACTGGTTGACAGTAGACAGCACGTAATGGTAAATGGAACCTATTCTGGAGAGAGAATTGTGTTACATGGAGTACTACAGGGATCAGTTTTGGGACCTGTTTTGCTCAATATCTTTGTGAGTTAAAATTGTGGAAGGGATAGAAGATAATGATGAGGATGATACAAAGATTTGCAACAGTGTGGACATGCCTGAAGGAGTAGAGAAAGAAAAGCGATATAAGAAATCTTGGTCAAAGATTTGGCAGCTGGGATTGAATTTAAAGAAGTGTAGAGTCATGCATCTGGGCTGCAGTAATCCAACAGACCTATATATGATAGTGGGGTAAAAAACTAATGTGCCTGGCCTGGGAGAGGGACCTTAGGGTAATAGTTTCTGGTGATCTGAAGGTAGCAAAGCAATATGACAAGATGATAAATAAAGCCAGAGGTGATGCCCAGGCTAGGGCTTTCCCATCCAAAAAGTACAAGATGTACATAGTTTTGGACACTACATCTGGAAAATAGTTAGGTTGCAGTGAAAAGTGCATACAACATTGATTCAGAAAGCCCCTACATAACATAGACTACCGTGGCTTAAATGAGATTACCATGAAAGACCGCTACCCATTGCTATTGATCTCTGAACTCTTTGATAGGCTCCAAGGGGCCAAAATATTCACTAAAATGGACCTCAGAGGGGCATACAACTTGGTCCGGATACGCCAGGGTGATGAATGGAAGACCATATTTAATACCCGCGACAGCCATTTTGAATATTTGGTCATGCCTTTTGTCCTTTGCAATGCCCCTGCCGTTTTTCAAAACGATGAATGAAATCTTCAGGGACATGTTTTACAGCTGTGTAGTAGTATACCTAGATGACATACTGGTCTTCTCCCAAGACCTCCAGAGCCATCAACTAGACATCATTAACATTCTACAGAGATTACAAAACAACCGCCTATATGCCAAATTGGAAAAATGCTCCTTCCACTAGGAGTCTGTCCCCTTTTTAGGCTATATGGTATCCAGCAAAGGGTTCCAGATGGATCCGCAAAAAATCAAGAGCTTTCTGGGCTGGCCACATCCCACTGGCCTCAAGGCTCTGTGAAGATTCCTAGGGTTCACTAACTACTACAGATCATTCCTTCACCATTATTCTACATTGACCGCGCCTCTTACAGCCATGTCTTGAAAGGAAGCCAATCCCTCTCACTGGTCTCCAGAAGCCGTGAGCACCTTTCAGGAACTTAAAGAGGCGTTTCTCCAAGATCCATGCTTATGTCACCCAGATGCTCGACGACTCTTCATCATAGAGGTGGATGCTTTCGATGTCGGGGTTGGTGCCATCCTCAGCCAACATAATGACAACCACACCTTGCATCCCTGCTCATTTTTTTCTCAACACTTCTCCCCTGCCAAGCGAAACTACAGGATTGGAGACAAAGAGTTATTGGCGATTAAATTGGCATTCAAGGAATGGCGTCCATGGCTAGAGGGTGCACAACATCAAATCACGGTTTACACCGACCACAAAAACCTCGAATACTTACGTCATGCACAATGTGTGAACCACAAGCAGGTCCGCTGGTCTTTATTTTTAAATCGCTTCGACTTCCTCTTGCAATACTGTCCCGCAGACAAGAATACTCTTGCTGACGCACTCTCCTGTTCCTTTTCCATGGAAGATGTACCTGATACTCTGCATCACATCATTGACCCTACAAGAGTACTCCTCTCTGCTACCCACATGGTTCCAGTCAGGAAGACGGTGGTTCTCCAAACACATAGAAAAAAGATCCTCAGATGGGCACATGACTCTGCTCGCAGGTCATCCTGGACAAGCCAGAACACTAGCCACCCTACAAAGATTCTACTGGTGGCCCACCATGAAGAACGATGTCCCGACCTATGTAGAGTCGTGTCCCACATGCACTTGACAGAAACCACCAGTTGGTCATCCCTGGGGACTTCTTCAGCCACTCCCCGCACCTAGCGAACCATGGACGCATTTAGCCACGGATTTCATTGTTGACTTACCCATATCCAATGGCAACAATACCATCTGGGTCACTGTGGACCACTTTTCAAAGATGGCTCATTTTGTGGCATTACCTTGGATACCTTCTGCTCCTAAATTGGTGAAGCTTTTCATCCGCCATGTCTTTTGCCTCCATGGACTGCCAAGACATATCCTCTCCAACTGAGGGGTCCAATTTACAGCAAATATCTGGAGATCCATATGCAAAAAATTTGACATCTCACTGGATCTCACATCAGCTTACCATTTGCAGGCCAATGGACAGACTGAGAGGACGAACCATATGCTAAAACAGTTTCTCCAGGCATACGTTAATTCCAGACAGAGTGACTGGTCCAAATTTATTTTATTTATTTTATTTAACAATTTTATATACAGACCTTCATAGTAGATTACCATATCGGATCGGTTTACAGTTTAACAGAGGGAAAAAACTAGAGTAACAAATTCACGTAAACGAAGGATAACCAAAGCAGGAATAAGTCAAAGTTACAATCAACAGGGGGCGGGAACTTGGAAGCTTGCAACAAGCTGGAAAGAAGAAAAGGCCAGTAAAGTAAAAAGAAAAAAAAAAAAAGGCCAGTAAAGTAAAGTAAAGGCAGTTACATACATGCTTCCCTGGGCCAAATTTGCTTTAAATTCACACCAATCTGAGTCAACCGGATCTTCACCTTTCTAAATCATCTAAGGACGTCAATCTCTACCTCCTCTCCCAGTGCCTTTGTCGGTATCGTCCTTCGCAGCACAAGCTTTGGCGTAAGAACTGCACCAACTCTGGGAGCATACCAAGCAACTCCTCCAAAAGGCTGGACAAAAGGCTAAGAAGGTCTATGATGCTCAGCATCGTGCAGCTCTGCAGTTGCATCCCGGAGACAAGGTGCGGCTCAGCACCTGTTTCATTTGCTTAAAGCTGCCCTCTGCTTTATTTGCGCCCAGATACATTGGACCTTTCTCTGTACTTTGCCGCCTGGGTCCAGTCACTTACAGAATTCAGTTGCCCTCTTCTCTTAGAATCCACAACGCCTTCCACATCTCCCTTCTAAAACCACTCATTCACAGAATTCTCAAAGAGAACACCTGAACCTCAACCTCTTACTGTAGAAGAGGACATCACTTATCAAGTCGAGGATATATTGGATGTAAGAAAATGCGGAAGGCGCTGAGAGTATCTCATCTCATGGGAGGGATTTGGTCCCGAGGAGAATAGTTGGGAACCTGCAAGCAACATCCTCAACAAGGAGTTGATCAGACAATTCCACATTTCTCATCCTAGGAAACCAAAACCCCCAGGGAGGGCCTCTAAGAAGGGGGGTACTGTTATGCCTGTCAGTCGCAGATGGCTGCGACCACTAATGCTCACCTCTTTCTTTGCTGAATTGTCATCCGTTGGAAAAATGGCAGCCTCTGCCAACCACTGCTGACCAGCCTGGCGTTCCCGGGACGGTGTGGGTGCTGCCGACCGCCATCTTGTTCCAGGAATTACTTAGGCACAAGTGCGCGAGTATGGACCACCTTTGTACATGTCATAGCAGGAAGCTCGGGGGGCGTCCCCTCTGAATGTCGTCACCCATCTCTTGTACTTAAGCTGGCTGGCCCTTCACTTTGTTGAGTTAGCAAGGAGTTCCCTCTTGCTGAATTCCACTCCTTCCTTGGACTTCTGGTTCCAGAACCTATGTTCACAATGAGACACTCTGGGTACCCACTCCTCGGGGGCTCTACTTCATCTCTGGTCATCTGCTCCTCGGAGGGCATTTCCACCTTGGACTGCAATCTGTCCCACTCCCCAGGACCTCTCCTGGATCTACCTTCTGTGAGTACCTAATTCTACGGACTTGATCTACCAAGTATCATTGTGGGATCCTCATGGTTTACCCCGTGCCTTGGGCCACTACTACGTCATCCCAGAAGGAACCACTCCGCACCACTGCTACAGGAACCACTCATTACCATACCACTGCTACAGGAACCTCATCGGGGTTCCTGCACCTCGGACTATCTTCTCATTACCACCACAGAGACACATCTCTGGCTAACCCCATTCCGTGGGCCACTACCAGATTTGCACATCCGAGGTATTTCTACACTACTGTGAAACTTCCTGGCGTACACCGCTCTGCGGGCCACTACCGAATCTTCACATCTGAGGTATCACCCTTGGGTATACCCCTCTACTCAGAACTTTACTGCATCTCCCACTCTGCGGGTTGTACCTTTCTTTTCTTTCATTAAAGACTCTATTCCACAGCTGTGTCTGACTTCGCTGAGACCGCGCCTACCGACGGTGAGGCTCACAGGGCTCCTCCCTGTGGGCGGTGACACCTCTCACCTCGGTCCAGGGGTTCACACTTTTACAAGGCATAACACAGAGAGGAATAACCAGCAAGAAAAAGGAAGTAATAATGCCCTTATACAGGTCTTTGGTAAGGTCTTAGCTGGAGTAAGATGTTCCATTCTAGAGACCGTATCTCAAAAAGGATAAGGACAAAACAGAGGCGGTCCAGAGATGGGCAACCATATTAGTTTTGTGTCTGTATCAGAAGACTAATGAGGAGAGGCTGAAGGATCTAAATATGCATACCCTAGAGGATAGTAGGTGCAGGGGAGATATGATATAGACCTTCAGATACCTGAAAGGTTTTAATTATGCACGAACTTCAAACTTTTTTTCATTGGAAAGGAAACTGTAGAACTAGGAGCCATGATATGAAATTCTGAGTGGACGACTCAGAACCAAAATCAGGAAATATTGCTTCACAGAGAGGGTGGTGAATGCCTGGAATGCCCTTCCAGAAGAGATGGTGAGAATTAAAACAGTACACAAATTTAAAAGGGCATGGGATAAATTCTGTGGATCCCTAAAGGATCCTTTTATTTCTTGTTTGTTTGTTGTTTGTTTTTTATTTGGCATCATTACTTAACCAGAGATCTTTTGAAGATATCTAGTTAAATAGCAAGTTATCCAGTTACATAAGGCTGCTCTGAAGCAGGTCTAGTTATCCAGTTAGATATAACTAAAACTCGGTTAAGTTGGCCAGATAACTAAACCCCTCCCAACAATGCCCCCGGAATGCCATTTTTTTTATCTGGCTAGATTTTATTGGGATAATGACTTATCTGGCTAAAATCTAGCTGGATAAGAGGTTCATTATTCAGGAACTTGCTATTTAGATGGATAACTTGTGAGTTATCCATCTAAATGGCTTTGAATTTTAACCTCTTTGAGTTTAGTTAGCTCCTCACACTTTTCTGAAAATCGATTGAGATTTACCTTGCTTCCAATCTTAGGAGTATTTGTTTTAAGTGGTCCTGCCCTGATCCCTTCGGAACTGAACAGCAAACAGAAAAAAATGTATTAAGCAATTTTGCTTTTTCCTAATCATCTTCTAAATATTCCTCCCCTCGAACTTTGAGTCTCTAAATGCCATTTTTGCACTTCCTTCTATCACTAGCATCTAAAAATAAAGTGTCCCCCTTTTTCATTATTGTCTTCTAACATGGACAAGAAGTTGTCCATTTATCTGATGTGCTGAATCAATAGTAAAGTATTCTTAGTCAGTCCTTGACCCCTGCAAATGGGTCAGGTTTTCAGAAGATCAGTGGATGAAACTACTGTTTTTTGCTTTTGGTTTAGTTTATGTTAGTGCATGCTAATTGGAAGATAATGTACAAGGTCCTCCTGGACACTTGGCTTGTTTTGGCAGTTTTCAGGAGCCCACCTACCATATGTGAAGTCTGGGGTATTTTTGTATCCATGGACATTATAAGAAAATTTCAAAGGGAAGTTATCTGCATAGGCTTTCTTGGAAAATGTGCTTATGTGGATGTTCAGGGACAAAGGTTTATGCATACTTTGCATCTCCTTTTTCTGCAAGTAGAGGAATGGGGAAAAAATTATGTGTGCAAAATTTTAAATTCAATTCCATGCAAGTACTTTGCTTAACATTGCACAGAGATTGTCTTTTTTTAAAGAGACATACAAGATAAAAATAATATGCACTATGGAAATTTCTCTATACCTTTAGCTGGCAGAGGAGGATAATTTTCATAAAGACCAATTTAAGTGGGTAAATAGCTTTGAAAAATTCACCCTTATTAGCTAGTATGGAGATGAGTCAAACTTAAAACCTTGAAAGTAGGAATAAAATACAATATCATCTATATTGGCTCTATTGCTATGTAAATTAGTACGATTATGGAGATTACTGCATAACACAGAACTTGGTTATAGGATATTGTTCTCAAAGATTTCTTATATCTGACAGTATAACTGATAAGGCTATTTCTTAGCTCAATAACTATGCACACACCAAATAATTAACTAGTTGTAAATTAGTCTACCATAGTCTCTAGTCCAACTGGAAGTCATTGTTCCTGTAAGTAAAATAACTGCTCACTAACACGATATGCAGCAGGTTGCATTAGCTTTCCAACTAGCATGTTACAATATATTTTCAATTTTTATAGTAACATTTTTAAAAGAGCTTTATAGTCATTATTAATGAATTTTGGCTCAACTATTGCACCAAATTTCACTTGGTATAGTGGTATATAATGTGTGCTAAAATTTATTGTACAGTGGCATGTATTCTGTAAATTTTTATGAAAATGAACAGTGATTGTGAAATTAAGTATTACTTTATTGTGCTTTAGTACCTGCTATGTATGTGATAAATAATGGGTGTTAATTAAGTTAAAATTTTCTTGACACCTGAAGGTAGGATAAAATAGCAAATTACATCAGCTATAAAAAAGGGTATCTGAAAGGCACACTTGTTTAGCTAAGATTTAATTGTTCTGTTGTTGCCATAGAAGAGAGAGAGAGCAAGAAGGAGATAGAAAAGGCAGATATCTACTGCACCCTTTACGTTAAGTAGGCTGACCTACTTAACGTAAAGGGTGCTATATTGAATCGATGTTGTAAGGGAATCACCTTGTGAAAGGGAAATAGAATGCTAGAATTGGAAACATTTTTATTCTCTATGACAGGGCTAGGCAACTCCGGTTCTAGAGTGCCACATACAGTGGCACTCTAGAACTGCCTCCATTGTATGCCTCTATTGTATGCAAATCTTTCTCATTCATATCTATTGTGGATACTCTAAAAAGCAAACCTGTTTGTGACACTCCAGAAATGGAGTTGCCTACCCCTGCCTTATGGGGACAATTTTCAAATAGATTATTTTTATTTTGTTTTATTTTCAAATGTATAACCAACTGTATTCCACACAAGGAACATAAAAGCATACATAAAATAGTTATGATACCTACAAACACAATATTCATACCAAAACAGATTACTAACAAGATAGAAACAACAATGTTGGGGTACTATGATAAGTGTGCGTTAAAAATGATGCTTCACCAAAAGGGAATATTCAAAAATATTATACCCACGCACAACCTACTAAACTCACAGAACTTTCAGTAATATGGTAGGAGCAATGGATGGCCGGACCACTAGGGATAGCCCTTGTCACATGGTAAGGGCAAAGGGCCACTGGCGCCATTTTGTTTACTGGCAGCTGACGGCCCAAGAGCTGGAGCTCACTCCTGGGACACCCGCTGGACCACCAGGGACTTTAGGCAAGTTTTGCGGGGGTTGGGAGGTAGGGGATTGTAATTAATTACATCTGAAGGGTTGGGGTGGGCTGTTTTTTTTTCAGATCGGTTCAGCCGAAAAAAGATTGGCCCGAACCGTGGGAAATGAAATTTCCTGCGGCGGGCCAATAACAAAGGCTGAACCAAAAGGTTCGGCTGAATCATATCTCTACTAATATGTATGTCTCATACAATATCAATATTCCTTTAAACAGAGAGCAAGCTGGCAGTATCTGAAGTACACGGAGAAAACCTCTGAGGCAGTGTACTTTTCTAAAGAGATGCATACTGTCTGCTTTCTCAGCCTGATGAGAGAAATATTGTGTCTCCCTAAAGCAGTGTTTCCCAACCTTTTCAAGCCCATGGTACACCTACATTAACAAAAATGTGTGGCATATCAAAACTCGCCGAGCAGGCAGTGTTGCCATTAAGAGAGTTAAGGAAGCTAGGGATGTGCAGAGGGACGGCATACATTGCATTCATAATTCGTATTCGTCGGGGGGCAGATACGTTGCATTCGGCAAAGGGGGCCCCTGATACATTCATGTGTTCATTCTTACTTGCTTCCTGGCTAAAATTGAATTAACTGCAACCCCCCACCCTCCTGACCCCCCAAGACTTACCAAAACTCCCTGATGGTCCAGCAGGGGGTCCGGGAGCCATCTACTGCACTCATGCCGTTGGCTGCCGGTATTCAAAATGGCACCGATAGCCTTTGACCTTACTATGTCACAGGGGCTGCTGGTGCCATTGGTCGGCAGCCGACGACCCGAGTGCAGGAGATCGCTCCCGGACCCCCCGCTGGACCACCAGGGACTTTTGGCAAGTCTTGGGGGACCCTCCTGACCCCCACAATGGCGTTGATAGCCTTTGCCCTTACTATGTCACAGGGGCTACCAGTGCCATTGGTTGGCCCCTGTGACATATTGAGGGCAAAGGCTATCGGCGCCATTTTGAATACCGGCAGCCAACGGCGTGAGTGCAGGAGATGGCTCCCGGACCCCCTGCTGGACCACCAGGGAGTTTTGGTAAGTTTTGGGGGGGTCAGGAAGGTTTGTTTAAATTCGCTCCTTTAGATGGCCGAATAATTCGGTGAAGATTCATTTTATTTGTGGGGAATTGTGATACGTTTCGCTTCCCCACGAATACAATGAATATGGCCCTATACGTTGTGGATTACCAATACGTTGGAAACAAATGCATACTCCTAAAGGAAGCATTAATAGCCCTACCAAACTCTCTTCCAAATTTTAAAACAAAGGGAGCGAGGGGGAAGAGACACACATGTACCCATCAGAACAGATCAGCTCCCTCTATATACAAGTGCAGGAGAAGAGAGAAGTCTGTGTGGTGCAGACAGTTGGCTCAACTACTTCATATGGCTGCCAGAGCATCTTCACTGCTTCTGCACCCAGCACTCAAAGTGAGTCACATCCACTGCTCAGTGCATGCTTTCCCTGTCTCACTCAGTCTGAGGATAAGACAGAGGCTGGAAGGACTCAAAGAGGAAGGGGAAGATGAGGAGGTTCATGTTCTGTAATTAAAATAGCGTATCACAGAGCTCTTTTCTCAGATCGCACTGCATTATTACAGTACCGACAGAAAAATGAAACATCTTCTGATGTTTGTGTTTTCCAACATTCTAACATATCAAAATATATAGCCAACAGTGTAGACAACATTGGCATATTTTGGCCATGAACCTGATGTTTTCGGAGCCACCCATGTTTGCATATACTTGGGCACGCGATATTTGGGACAGAATAGTTAAAGCCGCAGATCCATAATAATAACCAGCATGGGGCCATTAAATGAGATTGGCCATTGTCCCTGCCAGAATTGTCATCTTCGCATCTCTATGATTACTGGTCCAATGTGGGAAGACTCTGTCGAAAAGCGTAAAGATACTTTAAAATCATTGACTGCGTGTAACACTGCAAATGTGGTTTATGTCTTACAGTGTCCTCAGGTACATGATGGCAGAACTAAAAGACCAGTGATGGAGAATCTGCCTTAGGGGACACCGTAGTTGCCTTTACATCAGCAAGTTGCAGGTTCCGATAGTTAAGCACTGTATTGTGCACCATCACGCATTTGAAGGTTTAAAATGGTGCATCATAAACACTGAGTTCATTTCTCTATAAGGAATAAAGATGGATATTTAAATTAAATATAATATTCCCTCTCGGGATAAATGATAACATTGATTGGCCATTTCTTATTTGAATTAACAACAGGGACACTCTCTGATTTTGATTTGCATATTTGGATGCATTTCCTGCATTTCTGTTAGCTGATATTTGACCAAGCAGTTTGTCATGAAGGATATTTAATCAATGTATGCAGTTATGCCAGTTATATCTGGGAACCTATCATGTTCTTCAGCTTTTGTTACGCTTGGGCTGAGTTCAGGGGTAGTGAACACCACCCAAAGGGGTGGCTCCAGGTGGAGAGAGACAGGGATGGCTGGAAACCGTGGCTGGGTCAGGGCAGACAGCAAGAAGCAGTGTCTGGGTCTAGGCTGGGTCAGGGCAGGCGGCAGAGCAAGGCAGGTCAGAAGGCCCGTAGGCCACACACACACAGACGGCCCGTAGGCCAGACACCGTAAGCGGGGCAAGGCAGGTCAGAAGGCCCGTAGGCCACACACCGTGAGCGGGGCAAGGCAGGCCAGAAGGCCCGTAGGCCACACCCACACAGAAGGCCCGTAGGCCACACACCTGTAAGCGGGGCAAGGCAGGTCAGAAGGCCCGTAGGCCACACACACACACAGAAGGCCCGTAGGCCACACACCGTAAGCGGGGCAAGGCAGGTCAGTAGGCCCGTAGGCCACACACACACACAGAAGGCCCGTAAACCACACACCGTAAGCGGGGCAGAGAGCCCGTAGGCCAAACACACACAGACAATAGAGCAGAGGGCCCGTAGGACCGCATGCACAGTAAGCAAGGCAGGGCAGGGCAGAAGGTCCGAAGACCATACACAGCACAAGGTAGAAGGCCCGAAGGCCGCGCAGGGCAAGGCAAGACAAGACAAGGTAGAAGGCCCGAAGGCCGCGCAAGGCAAGGCAAGGCAAGACCGAAGGCCCGAAGGCCACCAAGACTAGGCTAGACAAGACAAGGTAGAAGGCCCGAAGGCCGCGCAAGGCAAGGCAAGGTAGAAGGCCCGGAGGCCGCGCAAGGCAAGGCAAGACAGAAGGCCCAAAGGCCGCGCAAGGCAAGGCAAGACAGAAGGCCCGAAGGCCGCGCAAGGCAAGGCAAGACAGAAGGCCCGAAGGCCACGCAAGGCAAGGCAAGACAGAAGGCCCGAAGGCCGCGCAAGGCAAGGCAAGACAGAAGGCCCGAAGGCCGCGCAAGGCAAGGCAAGACAGAAGGCCCGAAGGCCGCGCAAGGCAAGGCAAGACAGAAGGCCCGAAGGCCGCGCAAGGCAAGGCAAGACAGAAGGCCCGAAGGCCGCGCAAGGCAAGGAAAGGAAAGGCCCGAAGGCCACGCAAGGCAAGGAAAGGCCCGAAGGCAGGGCAGGGCAAGGAAAGGCCCGAAGGCAGGGCAGGGCAAGGCAAGACAAGGTAGAAGGCCCGAAGGCCACGCAAGGCAGGCTAGAGCAGGGAGCCCAGGTGAGCTCGATGCCGAAGCACCGAGGCAACTGTCAGGCAGGGTTATAAGGGCACACCCAGAGCATAGAGTGGACAGAGGAGATGGACTGGGCCTG
The DNA here is from genome assembly GCF_901001135.1 of Rhinatrema bivittatum. Classification (NCBI taxonomy): domain Eukaryota; kingdom Metazoa; phylum Chordata; class Amphibia; order Gymnophiona; family Rhinatrematidae; genus Rhinatrema; species Rhinatrema bivittatum. The sequence continues at coordinate 662,790,227 of NC_042615.1, forward strand.
TCAGGAAAGCCAGCTCTAGAGGGACCCCTGGTGGTGAGGCGGTTGTACAGCAGCCACAGCCGTAACAGTACCCCCCCCTCAAGGCCTCCCCCTCCTCCAGGGTCCCATTTTTGCAGGGGGTACTCAATAATAAAGTCAGACCCCTCCGGGGGCGATGCAGCAGGTTCAACTCCTTTCTGAGGCAGCAAGGCAGTCCATAACCCCTCCTGGGGTGATAAGGCAGACACAACCCCAACCTGGGGCAGCAAAATCATCCATAACCCCTCCTGGGACAAGGCGGCAGAGTTAGACCTCTTCTGGGGCAAGGTGGCAGGTTCCATTCCTTCCTGAGGCAACAAAACAGTCCATAACCCCTTCTGGGGTGACAAGGGGAACACAAACCCCACCTGGGGCAGTGAAATAGTCCATAACCCCTCTTGAGACGACAAGGCAGGTGCTAACCCCTCCTGTGACGACAGCAGGGACGGTCCGGACCCTTCCAGGGTCGGCATCAGGGCCGGCACAGACTCCTCCCGAGTCGGCAGCTGGATCGGTACAGCAGGCTCAGATGGTTGAACAACAAAGTCTGTTGGCAGGACCGGTTCGGACCCCTCCGGGGACTGCAACAGGGCCGGTTTGGACCCCTCCGGGGACTGCAACAGGGCCAGTTCAGTAGGCTCGGATGGCTGAGTCAGAAAGTCTGTCAGTAGGACCGGTTCGGACCCCTCCGGGGACGGCAGCAGGACCGGTTCAGTAGGCTCAGATGGCTGAATCAAAAAGTCTGTTGGCAGGACCGGTTCGGACCCCTCCGGGGACTGCAACAGGGCCGGTTTGGACCCCTCCGGGGACTGCAACAGGGCCAGTTCAGTAGGCTCGGATGGCTGAGTCAGAAAGTCTGTCAGTAGGACCGGTTCGGACCCCTCCGGGGACTGCAACAGGGCCGGTTCGAGCCCCTCCGGGGGCGGAAGCAGGACCGGTTCAGACCCCTCCAGGGGCAGCAGCAAAACCGGTTCGGACCCCTCCGAGGACGGCAGCAAGGCCGGTTCGAGCCCCTCCGGGGGCGGAAGCAGGACCGGTTCAGACCCCTCCAGGGGCAGCAGCAAAACCGGTTCGGACCCCTCCGAGGACGGCAGCAAGGCCGGTTCGAGCCCCTCCGGGGGCGGAAGCAGGACCGGTTCAGACCCCTCCGGGGGTGAAGCAGCGGGCTCGGACTCCACTCGAGGCGATGAAGCAGGCTCGAACACCTCTCCGGGCGTTGTAGCAGGTTCGGACCCCTCTCGGGGCGATGAAGCAGGCTCGGCGCCTTCTCGGGGCGATGAAGCAGGCTCGGCGCCTTCTCGGGGCGATGAAGCAGGCTCGGCGCCTTCTCGGGGCGATGAAGCAGGCTCGAACACCTCTCCGGGCGTTGTAGCAGGTTCGGACCCCTCTCGGGGCGATGAAGCAGGCTTGGCCCCCTCTTGGGGTGAGACAGCAGGCTTGGATCCCTCTTGGGGCGATGAAACAGGTTCAGGCCCCTCTCGGGGTGATGAAACAGGCTTGGACCCCTCGCAGGGTGATGCAGCAGAGTTGGACCCCTCTTGGGGTGATGAAACAGGTTCAGGCCCCTCTCGGGGTGATGAAACAGGTTCAGACCCCTCGCGGGGTGATGAAACAGGCTTGGACCCCTTGCGGGGAGATGCAGCAGAGTTGGACCCCTCTTGGGGTGATGAAACAGGTTCAGGCCCCTCTCGGGATAATGCAGCACGCTTGGAAGGCAGAGCAACAAGGTTAGAATTAAGGCGCAGGGAGGACAAAGATTGTACTGCCGTGGGCTTGATACTTTGAGCCAGAAGCTCCTGCTTTTGTTTCTGGAGGAGCTGCTTAGAGAGGGCACAGGCAGTTCTAGGACGTCTAGGGAAGGTGCTCGTTAGTGTCTTAAGTGCAGCTGTGGGAAGCAGAGCTCTGCTAGAGTTAATTACTTCTCTCAGCTTTCGTTTCTGAGGCTCTAGCGTGGAAGTTATAGAAGGCTTCTTAACCTGGTGAGTTCTAGGATTTTCAGAATTAATACTTGTTTCCTGGTAGCAAGTTTTTTCAAAAGTGTCCAGAGATGAAGTGCTAGAATGCTTAATCAACAAACTGCTACATGAAATAGTGTTGCTAACTGGGCCAGAAGCTGAACGCCCGGTAGTAGAACTAGCTGAGCTTTTGGGAGAAACAGATGGCCCGTTAGCTTTGCAGCGGGGGCAGGGTTCGCCTGGAGGCAAAAGGCACGGAAGACAGGAACATTTCCACCATCCTGGCTGTGGAGTAGAACAGTTTAAACACTCTTGATAAACAGAGACATTTCTCTTATTGCAGTTACTGCACAACCAGTGTTCCTGACCAGCAAGTTGACAGGCTAGACAGTTCTGATAGCTTAGGTAATTCAAGGTCTGACAGGAATTGCAGGTATAAAACTTTGAAGGAGGCATCTTGTAATAGGGAAAAAAAAAAGGTTGACTCACCGGTTTAGCACACAGAGCTATCTCTTCCCCTGGAAATTTATGGCTTCGGCATACTGTTACGCTTGGGCTGAGTTCAGGGGTAGTGAACACCACCCAAAGGGGTGGCTCCAGGTGGAGAGAGACAGGGATGGCTGGAAACCGTGGCTGGGTCAGGGCAGACAGCAAGAAGCAGTGTCTGGGTCTAGGCTGGGTCAGGGCAGGCGGCAGAGCAAGGCAGGTCAGAAGGCCCGTAGGCCACACACACACAGACGGCCCGTAGGCCAGACACCGTAAGCGGGGCAAGGCAGGTCAGAAGGCCCGTAGGCCACACACCGTGAGCGGGGCAAGGCAGGCCAGAAGGCCCGTAGGCCACACAGAAGGCCCGTAGGCCACACACCTGTAAGCGGGGCAAGGCAGGTCAGAAGGCCCGTAGGCCACACACACACACAGAAGGCCCGTAGGCCACACACCGTAAGCGGGGCAAGGCAGGTCAGTAGGCCCGTAGGCCACACACACACACAGAAGGCCCGTAAACCACACACCGTAAGCGGGGCAGAGAGCCCGTAGGCCAAACACACACAGACAATAGAGCAGAGGGCCCGTAGGACCGCATGCACAGTAAGCAAGGCAGGGCAGGGCAGAAGGTCCGAAGACCATACACAGCACAAGGTAGAAGGCCCGAAGGCCGCGCAGGGCAAGGCAAGACAAGACAAGGTAGAAGGCCCGAAGGCCGCGCAAGGCAAGGCAAGGCAAGACCGAAGGCCCGAAGGCCACCAAGACTAGGCTAGACAAGACAAGGTAGAAGGCCCGGAGGCCGCGCAAGGCAAGGCAAGACAGAAGGCCCAAAGGCCGCGCAAGGCAAGGCAAGACAGAAGGCCCGAAGGCCGCGCAAGGCAAGGCAAGACAGAAGGCCCGAAGGCCGCGCAAGGCAAGGCAAGACAGAAGGCCCGAAGGCCGCGCAAGGCAAGGCATGACAGAAGGCCCGAAGGCCGCGCAAGGCAAGGCAAGACAGAAGGCCCGAAGGCCGCGCAAGGCAAGGCAAGACAGAAGGCCCGAAGGCCGCGCAAGGCAAGGCAAGACAGAAGGCCCGAAGGCCGCGCAAGGCAAGGAAAGGAAAGGCCCGAAGGCCACGCAAGGCAAGGAAAGGCCCGAAGGCAGGGCAGGGCAAGGCAAGACAAGGTAGAAGGCCCGAAGGCCACGCAAGGCAGGCTAGAGCAGGGAGCCCAGGTGAGCTCGATGCCGAAGCACCGAGGCAACTGTCAGGCAGGGTTATAAGGGCACACCCAGAGCATAGAGTGGACAGAGGAGATGGACTGGGCCTGTCAGGAAAGCCAGCTCTAGAGGGACCCCTGGTGGTGAGGCGGTTGTACAGCAGCCACAGCCGTAACAGCTTTGTTGTAATTATATTTATGATCTTGACTTATGCTTTATTGTATGAACTCTATGTATGCAAAGTATCTGTCATATATTTGCCATGATCCTTTACCTTTTGTTTATTATATTTGCAGCTATCAAGGCCATATCGCTAACTCTTTCGGCCCCTGATGAAAGCACCAAAACACAGCTTGTGTCAGGCTGTTTGGTCAAGCAATTTAACTTACCCTTTGGACTATTTCTAACGAATAGACTGTGCCTTGAGTAATTATTAAGCTGATTTGATCAGAAAAAATAAGTGTGGCAAAATGTTTTGTCAATTTTAGTAGGCAATTTATATAAAAAAAGACTTTAGAAAATATGAAGACCTATGATTAGATCGCAGAGCCAGTAATGACATTCAGTGACAAGCGTTAGTCATAGTGAACCAGTGTATTTTTGAGCTCTTTCTTATGATGGTCCTCTCTCTTACATATAAAATTATATTGAAGTTGGAACTGATTTGGGTTGTTATTTGTCAATATATGTGATTTTCTATCATCCTTTTGAGATTTTTTTGCATTAATATGACTTAGAATTTCATATCATCTATATCCAGACTGCTTATTTTTGTATTTTGTCTTTGATCAAGTTTTTATGAATTACCTTAACATTTTTTATTTGAACATCAAGTCTCTTACCTGCTCTTTCTAGAGAACTAGCCTACTGAGATCTGCTAGAGTGAGTACTCCTTTGAGAAAGGGGAAATGAGACTTGAGAAACTGTGTATTGATTCCTACTCATTGTGCATCTAGGACCCAACACCCCAGTGGCTAACAGTGTGGTGAAAGGAAAGAAGAGTTAGAGGTCAAGAACAGTGATATTGGCCACAGGGATTTATTCTGGTCTTGTGTTTTAAGAAAGGAATGTCTCCACCTTAAAGAAAGGAATTTCTGTACCTTTAAGAGCCACCACTGGTGTCTCTTGTTGTTGTGAGGTGCTGAGAGCAAAGTCCAGGTGCTGGCCTGGATCTGAACATCAGGCAGTGATGACTTTTTCATGGCACACTTAATCAGATTTGAAGGCACAATAGTGTGCCAAGGCATGTTGGTTGGGAAACATTACCCTAAAGTAAGTATTCGTACTTGCTTCCTTCACAGATGGGGCAAATATTGTATCCATGTCCCTAAGGAGACCCTCAATTTGATTTGGTTCCAGGATGGCCTTCAGGCATTCCTCTGTTGCAGTCAACATGATGGATGTTGGTGGAGTTCCATCTGCCTTTTCCATATGATTTTTGATCTTGGAGATCTTGTCTTTCAGTGGCTTATTGCACTCACGGTATCATATTTTGCAATGATCAATGATCTACTGTTTTTAACAAAATTCCCAAGCTGTTGACATTTGTAGCTACGTTCTTCCAGAAGCTGCCTTTAAAATACCTGGACCTCTTCATAACTTCCTTGTCAAAGAGATAATTGTAGTTGTTAAGGACCCTCTATATCAGGACCCTTCTTTATCAGGACTTTTTATCTGGTCTATCAGGATTTTGTTTTAATGGATGTTCTGGGTCCTTGGCATAACCGGAGGGGTGGGGGGGGGGGGGGGGGGGTGTCCCCAGATGTTGTTTCTACCTGATGCTACTTCTGTATCAGATTTTCAGACTGCTGAGATTCCCTCCTTATTTGACAGCCATTTCTTTCCTCCTTTCTTCTAGCCTCCTCTTCTCCTCTCCTCCTCTATACTCATACTCACTTTCATGCTCATTCTCATACCCACTTGCTCACCAACCATCATGCTCCATTCTATATAGTAATACAGTGTCCACAAACAAATCACCACAACCACAACCAGAAGAACAAAACAACTCTAAGACTAACAAATAATATTCACACAGATTCTTTCCCTCCAGCAGGCTCAGAGAAACATGGATGGAAACAGAAAAAAAAAGTGAAGACAAACAAGAAGACACCACATTCAGAAATTGAAGATCAGCTCTCTAACAACAGAATCCCTCCTCTCCTAAATCCAGATACTCTCCTCACCCGCCTTATAGCACTGACAAAGTTAGGCTAGGACAGACCAATCATTTAGGCTTTTCTGAGATGGGGATATAGTTTCCAGCAATATTTTGCAATTCTTGCATTGTCTTTTTAATGCACAATATATATTTGGTCTATCCTATGCTACTAACAACAGTAGCATAGGATAGGCTTAGTTTTTGGGTACTTGCCAGGTTCTTATGGCCTGGATTGGCCACTGTTGGAAACAGGATACTGGGTTTGATGGACCCTTCCTCTGACCCAGTATGGCATGTTCTTAGAATAATGGCATTATTGCACCTTATTATGTGAAAAATGCATTAATACATGATATGGCACTAACATTTGTCATGCATTACTTTGTCATCATGAATTTTAGTACCTAATGTGAAAACACATTTTTTTTAACACAATGAGTTTGGTCATGTATCACTCTTAAATAACTACATTTATTACAATTTAGTAGATTTGCCCCATAAATAAATGGTAGTGAGTGGTTAAGCTGGGAATCAAGATGTGGTTGAGCAAAGATTTGCCACTGGATTAACCTTAGTTCATACTGATGGAATCTTATCTTGGGAAAGTGGAGTTACTCCTTGTACGTCTGATCACTCCAGCTGTATCCTGTCTGAAAAGTGGTACCCTAAGTTTGCGTGTTGACTAAAATCAGCTCATCCTGTCATAACAGTGAGGATCTGAGACTTATTGCACTCATTTAATTTAGTAAAGCCTGGCCTTCAGTTAATGTTGCTTGTAAAACAGCAGGGCAGGGAACATTTGCATATAGATGTAGCAAACAATATTTTAGTTTACCGGAATATAGGTCACTTTGTCAAAACCAGTCTCCTTTTAGTTTTGTTTGACATTCACTGAATTAGTTAATGATCTTTATTAAAGATTATTGACTTATGCTGAAGCAGATATTACCAAGCAGTATAACTAGAAAAAAAAATCAAATTTCTCTCAAGCTGGTTTAGTTCTCATTATGGTTTTGTTGTTTTTTACCCTCCATAAAGGTTTCTAAAATCTGTAATTGGACTATAAAATTAGTCCTTCAAATATAAACTTTGTTGCATAAGCTCCAATAAAATACTCAGTGGTAGGTTTAAGGATCAGACCAAATTAGGGCAGAATGCAAGATGTTTGTAAGTTACTTAAGGAATGATTCATCAAGGTATTTTTCCATAGACACAGAATGGGAGAAAAGCCTTAGTAAATCAGCTGTTAGCAAGCACATTTTTTTTTATCCCTGAATTTTGTTTTCCTTTCAGAATGTGCAGGAGATTAGATCCTTGGGCAAAAATGTGCTATTTTAGAATTGTGCAAGGAGATAAAAATGCACTTCTCTTCCATTGTGGGAAACAAGGAGGAGCAAGGGGTAAAGATGAGAACAATTGAAGCAAGAGTAGTGGTGTGTTTCCTTTCAGTTAACTCTATATGGGTTGATGCCATTTGTGGTTCTTTACACTTTGTCAGACCTCTGGCTCATGGGCGACAGTGGCCTTGCACCTTGACGCATGGCATGTAATGGAGGAAGTCTGAATATGGACCACAATTTCTCCTGTGCAGCTTAAAATTGCACAAGTTTGATCCTTATAGTGGATCAGAATTTTGTATTAACTTGTTGCTCCCCAAAAGAATAAAATGCACAAAGAACTGGGTGAGGACACAAGATTCATGACACTACAAGAATCTCTGAATTGGCCATAGTATTTGTCATTGTGGGACTAACAATAACATATATTTTATCTTTTAAACTTTTTAACCTGAAATATGTACCAGTTTACTGTCTTTTACTGTTCTTTCATACTCTCTTCCTATCTATTTCCTACCTTTGCTTATATACACAGACAGATCAGACTCTATCAGTTACCATTGTGGAAGCTCAGACCAGATGTATTCCATGCATTAGAATAGGTGGAAGGAAAACTAAATGACTACCGGCAATGTTAAAAGGTTAGGCCAGAGAGGCTATAATATCTAAAAGAAAATCTTTCAAGAAATGGAAAATGGATCAGAATGAAGAAAACAAGAAATAGCATAAGCACTGGTAAGTTAGATGCAAAGCATTGATACGGAAGGCAAAGAGAGAATTTGAAAAGAAGCTTGCTGCAGAAGCAAAAACTCATAACAAAAACTTTTTCTGAGGAAGATGTAAGAGATATACCCATGTCAGAAATGAAATTCAAAGGTGATGATTCAGAGGAACTGAAACAAATCTCAATGAACCTGGAAGATGTACCAGGGCAAATTGACAAACTAATGAGTAGCAAATCATCTGGATCAGATGGTATGTATCCCAGAGTGCTTAAAAAAACTGAGAAATGAAATTGCAGACCTCCTATTAGAAATTTGTAAACTATCAATAACATCATCTATGGTACCTAAAGACTAGAAAGTTGCCAATATAATGCCAATTTTTAAAAGGAGTCAAGGGATAATCTAGGAAATTACAGACGCCTGTGTCAGGCAAAATGGTAGAAATTATTATAAATTTCTTCTGGCTCTGGTGCGGCCTGGTGCGAGCCTCGTCATGACTCCTCCCACTGCAGCGCGTCATCACCCCTCCCGGAAGTCCCCGCGCTAGCACGGGATATTCAGATATTTAAAGCCCCACTTCCAGCACTGCACTGCCTCGGCTACAGGCTTGCTTGTGCTGTGCTCTTGTGGGATTGCTCATCTGAACCTCGTGTACCTGACCCTGGACTGTGCTTGGACCTTTGCTTACTTGCTGCCTACCTCTGGATTCAGATTGTTATTGGACCCTCTCTTGCCTGCCTCCTGCCCTGACCCCGGACTGTGTTTGGACTCCTCTTATTTGCTGCCTGCCTTTGGACCCAGACTGTTCCTGGGATTCTGCCTTGCCTCGGCCTGGTCTAAGGTAAGACTGTTATTCTACCTTGGGATCCACCATCAGACCCGTAACAGACTTCTTAGGAAATTAGAAAGTAATGGGATAGGTGAAAGTATCCTAATGTGATTTGCCAACTGGTTAAAAGATAGAAAGCAAAGGGTTGAGATAAATGGTATATTTTTCCAATGAAAAAGGTGAATAGTGGCATGCCCAAGGGATCTGTTCTGGGACCACTGCTTTAAATATATTTATAAATGACCTGGAAATGGGAACAACAAGTAAGATGATCAAATTTGCCCATGGCATAAAATTATTCAAAGTTGTTAAATTACAAGAGAATTATGAGAAATTGCAAGAGGACCTTGACAAAATGGGAGACTGGGCATGCAAATGGCAAATGAAATTTAATGTGGACAAGTGCAAAGTGATGCATTTAGGAAAGAGTTACCCAAATTATGATATGATAGAGGTGTTTAAAATCATGAGAGGTCTAGAACGGGTAGATGTGAATCGGTTATTTACTCTTTCGGATAGTAGAAAGACTAGGGGGCACTCCATGAAGTTAGCATGGGGCACATTTAAAACTAATCGGAGAAAGTTCTTTTTTACTCAACGCACAATTAAACTCTGGAATTTGTTGCCAGAGAATGTGGTACGTGCAGTTAGTATAGCTGTGTTTAAAAAAGGATTGGATAAGTTCTTGGAGGAGAAGTCCATTACCTGCTATTAAGTTCACTTAGAGAATAGCCACTGCCATTAGCAATGGTTACATGGAATAGACTTAGTTTTTGGGTACTTGCCAGGTTCTTATGGCCTGGATTGGCCACTGTTGGAAACAGGATGCTGGGCTTGATGGACCCTTGGTCTGACCCAGTATGGCATTTTCTTATGTTCTTATGTTCTTATGGCTACACAATGCAAGCTTCCACATTAGGAGTCACCACTTTGGAAAAGGATCTAGGTGTCATCCTTGAAAAACTTTGAAATCTTCTGATCAGTGTGTAGCAGCAGCCAAGAAAGCAAATAGAATGCTAGGGATTGTTAGGAAAGTATTGCGCTTCCCGTCCGCGCTCGGCCCATGCCCGGGCTTGCTCGCCTCACTAACTCCTCCGCGGGTCCTGGGTCGTCCTCCCCTGCAGCAGAAGTGAGCACAGCCAGACCTCGGCGTACCGCGGCAGTATTCACTGGGTCTTCCACCTCCAGCCAGGCCTCACAGTGGGGTTCGGTGTCCTCCGTGGCGTCGGCCCTGCCCCTAGGCGTGCGTGCGCAGACCGCCCAGTCCCTTAAAGGTCCAGGGGCGGATCCCAGCTCCGCGGCATGCTCTGATTGAACGCTGCTTAAGAGGAATTGTCTGCCTTCACTTCCTTGCCTTGGCAATCGGGTCGATCACGCTGTGATTTCAAGTTTGCCTCTGCATTGCCAGTCTTTGTTTCAGACTCATTCCAGCTTTGTTCCAGTCTTGTTCCAAGTCCTGTTCCAGTCTCGTTCCAGTCCTGTTCCAGCGTCCTTCTGTTCCTGCATCCTCCTGTTCCTGAGTCTCCCCAGGTAGTACCTCTTGGACTATCTTCTCAGTACTGACCTCTGCCTGTTCTTGACTACGTTGTTCGCCGCTTGGATTTGACCTTTGCCTGTTTCCTCGACCACGTCTGCATTTTGCCTGGAACTGACCTCTGCCTCAACTCTGGCCATGTCTGCACGCTGCCTGGAACTGACCTCTGCTTGACCATTGACTACGTCTGACTGCTGCCTGGAACCTGACCTCTGCTTGCATGACTACCAACAGACTGATCACTGGAAACTGACTGCTTTGACTGACTACCCATGGACTGACCACTGGTATTGACCCCTGCTTTGACTGACTATGCTATCTTGACTCTGGCTCTGATTCTTGCCATACATTCCGAGACACTCTTTTGGACTTCTCTGGCACCCAGGACTCATAGCCTGAACATCGACCGTGCACCCTTGATCATGTTGGGCACACCCCTGAACTTTCTCTCAAGGAGATCCTGCGAGGCCCACCTAAAACCAGGCTGCCCGGGTAACCAAGGAAACCCTGGGTTGCTAGTGGTGAAGCTCCAGCTAGCCTCTGTTTCCTCCTGTGCGCCGCCTCCTGCTGGCAGGCGCTCTCTGGGTCCAACCAGGGAGCCTACCAATCCTGCACTAGGCCAAGGGTCCACTTCCTGGCACAACAGAAAGGAATGGAGAATAAAACAGAATATCATAATGACTCTATCGCTCCATGGTGCATCCTCATCTTGATTATTGTGTGCAGGTTTGGTTGTCACATCTCAAAAAAGATATAGCAGAATTAGAAAAATTACAGAGAAGGGTAACCAAAATGATAAAGGGGATGGAACAATTCCCCTATGAAGAAAGACTACAGAGGTTAGGACTCCTCAGCTTGGAGAAGAGACGGCTGAGATGAGATACGATAGAGATTCATAAAATAATGAGTAGAATGTAATGAGTAAACATTAACCAGTTGTTTACCCTTTCGAAAAGTACAAAGACAAGGGGACACACAATGAAATAATAAGAGAAAAATATTTTTTTTACTCAATTAAGCTCTGGAATTCGTTGCCAGAGGATGTTTTGAAAGCTATTAGTATAGCTGCATTTAAAAAAGGTTTGGACAAGTTCCTAAAGGAAAAGTCAATTAACAATTATTAAGGTAGAGTTGCAGAAATCCATTATTTATTCTTGGGATAAGCAGCTTGGAATCTACCTACCTCTTGAGATCCTGTCAGGTACTTGTGACCTGGATTGGCCACTGTTGGAAACAGGATACTGGGCTTAACTGACCTTTGGTTTGACCTAGTATGGCAAGTCTTATGTTCTTACTATAAAATGTTAATTTCCACTCCTCTTCCCATCCTCACTTCCTTCTTGCCCTTCACAATCCCATTAACATCTATCTGCTGATTAGAGAATTTAATTATACTGGGGTTCATTACTAATTGTGCCTTTAGTTTAACTCCTTTAGCTAGAAACAATACAGATTGGTAATGGTGGGGAGGCACCATTCATTGCAGCCCCTCCCTTTGATGGTTCTTGCATAGCCATCCCCCTAGAGAGGATATAAAAGCAACTCTCTACTGAGATAGAAGCAGGCAGTGTTTTTAAGTTGTGGAATTAGATGGAAGTGCAGGAGGTTTTTCCCGATTTGGATTTTGGGCCTACTCTGAGGACTCAGTCAAATCCTATTTAGTGTTCCTGAGCAAGGTTGGGAAGCTTCCCTTCCAGTCCACCCACTGGCTTGCTGGATTTGTTTCCAGAGTTGGGCTGGGTTTTTGCATTTTTCTTTGTAAGAAGCTTATGAGACCTTTGGGTGTTTCTTGAAGAGAGGTCGCTGTGAAACATTTTCTCAGGGGAGGGAGGGGGGTGTCCTGGGATAGGAAGACCTGCCCCTCTGCAACCTCCTAGAGTACAGAGGAATAGTGGTGACTCACCGCAGAGATCTTATGGTGTTTTTGGACTCAGTTTTGGGGAGAGAGTTTTGGTTAAAAGAGCTGGCAGGAAGAGTTTTGCTGCCCCCTTCCCTTCCTGGAGAAAGGAACCACGAGAGTTGATTATTCCAGTGTAGATCCCATTTACCGTGGGATTTGAGAGAGTGAAAGAGATTGAGAGAAACATTGGAGAACTGTAGTAAGACCAAACTGAGATCTTTTGAGAACCCCCATTTTATTTTATTTATTTATTTATTATTTTTATATAGCGACATTCGATCTCAATTGAGATATCACACCGGTTTACATACAGGTACTGTAAGTATTTCCCTATCCCCAGAGGGCTTACAATCTAAGTTTTGTACCTGACTCTTCACTCCTAGAGAGAGAGAAATTTGAGACTCTCTGTGCAGAAATTGTTTTATCATATTTGCAGGCTTAGAGGGTTTTTTCCTGCCCAGATAAGGTACTCTGTCCACTTGGGAAACTCATTTTATCCATGGCCTTAGATGGTGAGTGTTTCCTAGGGATGGTACCCCAAAAATATTTTTGCATGTTTTCATTTTTGGATTGGGGGTGGGCCATTTCAGGTCCACTCCTGGATCGTTTTTTTTTTTGTAAAAATTCAAATATTAAAAAAAAAACAAAAAACAAAACAGAACCCACGCCAAGCCTTCCAATGTATTTAAATATAAAGCCCACCATCAGCAGGGTCCCTACCGACCCTCCTGACCTCCCCAGGACTCATCCAAAATCTGTGGTGGTCTGGTGAGGCACCCAGGAGCAGCCTCCTGCTTCTGTGCAGGCTTTTGCTATTAGTCAACATGGCGCCGGATGCCCTTTGTCCTTACCATGTGATATGGGCTACTGGTGCCTTTGAGCAGCCCCTGTCACATGGTAGGGGCAATGGACCACCTGTGCCATTTTGAAAAATTGCATGGGCCTTCCATTGCCCTTACTATGTGAAAGGGGATGCCCAATGACTCCCATCCCTAGTATTTCCCCTGTCCTGGTAGTGAGAGTCCCTTGCATAGATAGAGGAAGGACTATAAACGGGAAGAGACTTGCTGTAGAGTTTAAGAGCTGCTTTAACTGTGCTCTTTACTCATCTGATTCACCCTCAGTAAAGTTACTTTTGGACACTCAGAGTTTCCGTTGCATTTTTGGCTCCTTACAGCACTCACAGCAGTAACAAGGTTATACCTCTCCCAGGGAAAAAAGTTACAAAGGCACTCCTGTCACTCTGGGTCCAGAAAGAAGATTTCCTCCCCCCCCCCCCCCCCCCCCACCAACAATTGATTCAGGCCCTGAGAAAAGAGACTTGAATAAGAGCTGGAGCGGTGAGATCCAGGCCCAAGAAAACTACAAATTCTTTTATGGCCCCTGTAGTATATAGTAGCCATCCAAAACAGGGGTTACATAAGTACTTTAAAAAACTGTTTGAGTCTAACATACCATATATATCCAAAGAAGGAGACCTATAGGGCTCAGAAAGCTTAGATATGAAATAACTGTCTTCTTTGTCTGAATTTTTGGCCTGAGTCAGTGCTTGTTAGATATGATCTGGGACTCAGTCTCTGACGTACATATCTATGCAGAATTTAGTTCCTTGGGTGTGAACCATGGAGTTCTCTTCTAGAGGTGGGAGGTCTCTCACATGCTTAAAATGAGCCTCATTGCACTTGGCTCTTGTCTGTAGCTTTTAATGTACTATAGTTTAATCTTTATAAGATAGCCATAGTTCAAGAGTAGGTACTCTTTCAATTATCTTGTGACTAAACAAAAGCTTTGCTGGTGATTTGGTCACAGCTTTGTGGAGATGCACAGTATACCTTCAGATTCAAACAAGGGTCCTTTTCAGCTTCCCTTGCTTTTTTCAGTAAACCGTTGAATATTTAATATCTGCTTCTGTTAATCCATTATCCTCTGGATGTCTAGGGCTTGAAGTCAAGTGCAGAAACTCCTAAGTCAAAGCAAAGTCTTTGTACAGGTGAATTGTGGTCCATTGTCAGTAAAGACAATCCTTGATATGCTATGTCAGACTAGAATAAACTTAACATGCTTTACCACCTATTTAGCTTGCAGATGTTGATACTTCTGAGATTTCAGTATTATCCTCCAAAGCTCTTTTAACTCTTTCTAATATAGTATCATTTTGCAAAGCCTCTGCTATTCGTGCTCAGAAAGCATGACTCATTCTGGATGTTGGCTTTACCAAACCCACATGAACAGGGATATCTGTTATGCCACTGTCAATTGCTTGACCTGACAGATATGATCCAGACAAGGTGTTTGCCACTGCTAGGTTCTTTCCATTTCGGTATTCCAGAGTGAAATCATAATGCTGGAGACACAACAGTAACTTCTGTATTCTGGATGGTGCATCTGTTGTGGGCTGCAAATAAACACTTAATATCATCAGCTAAAAGAAAGATCCTTATTTAGATAAGGTACAGGATATCCCAGGAGAGTGCAAGCTTACCAGCAAAGCAATTCAGAAGTAGTCTCAGAGAACATTGTTGGCACAATAGATTAAATAGATTACCATCTCCAATTTATACACCAATGAGCTAGTTTGATTGTTCACATTATGTTGTGTCTGTCGGTGCCCGACGCCCTCTCTCCGCCCTCCTCACCTCTTTGGCGCCTCCCTCTTCGTCCGTGGGAAGAATGGCTGCCGCAGCATCTTCTTGCCGAGGTTCTCCAGCGTCCCCGGATCGGCTCCACGCTGCAAATCGCCATGTTCCTGAGAGGCCTAGGGGCACGCGCTCGGCGCAGCCCCGACAGAAGTATCGGTGATGGCGTGAACCTCTGGGGCATCCCCCAAAGATGACGGCACCCGCGATAGATATTTAAGGTCTCAGGATTTGCTAACACATCGAGTTAGCAAGGATAAGGATTCGTTCTATCTGAGCTACTCTGCGTCCTCGGACTTACCAGGGGTACCCGCTCCTCGGGGGCCTCGCTCTCTTCTTGTTTTTCAAGTCAGTCTGGAACCGGTACTTGCTCCTCGAGGGCCCAAGTACCCGGACTTGTTGCTGAATTCCCTTCTGCCTGGAAGTCTTTACTGCCAAACTACTTCAGTGAGTTACCATCACTCTCTCAGAGCTTTCCCTGGAACAGGTACTCGCTCCTCAAGGGCCTATACCTTCCAGCTCCTGAGCTCCTGAGCTTCTGTGAGACAGTGTGTGAGTGTTACCATCAGGTTCGGTACATGAACTTTGCATACCCTGCCTACTCACTATATTTCAGTTTCTCTCCAGCTCAGCCTCCAGGGATCGCTGTTCCAGTATCTGAGGGACTACAGCCCAGCCGGGCATTCCAGCTCACTACTGCCACCTCTGGTGGTTCGGTATACTGTTTAATAAAAGAACTAGTGTGTGTCTGCCTCCATACTCTAAGCCTGACCGGTGGTTCCTCTCGGGATCTTCCCTCGAGGGCATGGTCATCTGCCACTGGTCCAAGGATCCACCTACAAATACCTACAGACTGCTGTCTCCCAAGGAGTCTGTCCACACCGAAGATAACACATTATAATTGTATCTAAATATGTTAATAAGACTGAATTCTTTCAAGTTATGTGATTTCTTGTAAATTGAGCCCAGAAGACAGGTGAAATACTGCACTGGCCACGGCACTGCGGCCAGGATCCCTTACACCCAGTCTGGCCCAGATCCCAAAACATCGGCACTGTGGCAGCAAGACACCATGCTAATGCTGACTTCTCCAAATCCCCTAGGAGCATGCATGCATATGTGCACTGTCGTGCTTTGAGGGAAGGCAACGACAGCACCTCTTGATAACGTCAGCCAACCAGCCTATTTAATCTGCCCTGGAATAACGTACGGATGCCTCAGCAACAGGTCCTCCTGCATTTTCGGGGTATGTTGCTACTCATTCTGCCTTGCTCCTGTCCCGTTCCAGTCCTGGCCTTATTCCAGTCCTGGTTTATTCCCAGTTCCTTGTCTTGCTCCAGTCCTCCATTGTCCTTGACATTTGTTCTCCTTGCCTCCTTGGACTGTTCTTTTGTGACTTTACTTTGGACCGAATTCTGACTCTGCCTGTTTCATCATCTGCTTTGACGGCTTCCTGGATACCATTTCTGTCTGTTCTCCACCTGCTTTGACCTCTTCCCAGATACTGACACTGCCTAACCATTGACTGCTTCAACCCTTGCCTGAAAACCAATGTTGTCTGACCACTGCCTGTTCTGACCCTTGGATCACTCTTTCAACTGTGGATCTTCTTCTAAGTCTGGCCTCAGAACCCAAAGGCTCAACCTGCAGGGGAAGAGGCTGGTATAGATGAAACATCCTCTCATTCCCTGCCTGTAGCATTTCTGCCTGATGTCAGCATGGACCCAGCCCAATCCACATGAGGATAGTACCAACCATGCCACAGCCCTAGGACTCACATTCTATGACAGCAGGAATAATACTTCATGTTCAACTTTGACAAAATGTTTGACTTTTAGCATACATTCTAGCATTTCAGCATATTCTGGCATGTCAGCATCCTTGGACAGATTTTACAAGTCTAGATCAGTGCAATTTCACAGTGCAGTAATGATAGCTTCATAGGAAAACCTTTTAAGAAACATGATGGCAGGAAAAGCCGTATGGACCATCCAGTCTGCCCATATGTCCAATTAATTTAGCATTATAATTCTCATCATTTCCTTAGAGATTCACTGTATTTATCCTATGCTTTCTTGAATTCAGATACTGTTTTTGTCTCCACCACTGCCACTGGGAGGCTGTTTCATGCATCCGCCATCCTCTCTGTAATGAAATATTTCCTATGATTACTCCTGAGTAATCCTTTCAACCTCATCGCATAACCCCTGGTTCTAGAGCCTCCTTTCCATTGCAAAGGCATCTCCTGTGCATGGAAATCTTTGAGATATTTGAATGCTTCTATCATATAACCCATCTTACCTTTCCTTTAGGGTATACATGTTTAGATCTTTAAGTCTATCCCCATATGCTTTAGAAAGAAAACCACTGACCATTTTAATAGCCACCCTCTGTACCATCCTGTTTATTCCCTAGATGAGAATTTTAATACTAAATTATTTGCTTGGATGGGCAGACTTTTTCTGCTGTCATGTTTCTATGTTTCTTCTACATGTGATGAAGGCTAATACTGGGCATCCCATCATCAAACTAGCCCAATAATTTAATTTAAAATGTTTTGCCCGGGGCCTGCTCAGACAGATCACTTCCAGGTTTTCTTTCCACCTCCTGTACACGGTAAGGGCCTACCCAGGTCTCCTTGATGCTGGACAGGTTCCTCTGCATGCTCTGGGGCTTGCTTGGACCTCCAGGGTGGTGGGGACCATTAGCCACTTCCTGCCCATCTGTGTTTATATTTATTTTATTTTCATTTTTTCTTTGTTTCTCCCTTTTGTTTTAAAATGTCTATATTTTTTCCCTTTTTCCCTGTCGCTGCTATACTGCTGAGGCCATGCCCCTTTAAGGGGGGGTCACCAGGTGATGTCATCACTACCCACAAAAGCCCTGGGACTGGCTGCATCCTTTGCAACATGGTGGGAGCTTCCTCATGGCTCCCTGCCACTTTTTCTGTCTTCCTAGTGCTGCTGAGAGCAGTGGCAAGGCCTCTTCTTTACTGTTATGGCTAACGGGAAGAGCCATAGGAACAATGCAGTGCTTGCTCTGCTCCCCTCTCCCGCCAGAGCACTGATAGAGCTGTGGGAGACAAAGCCTCTCAGCAGCTGCCAGACCTCATTTTTGTGTTGCAGAAGCCAGAGAAAAGGGCAGCCCTCCTGCAGCAGCTGATGGCTGCCTTCACCTCTCCTGCTCTAGAATGTGGCTAGAGGCACCTTCAGGCTTCAGGGGCATGGTGCCCCTCCTTCCAGAGGTAAAATACATCTTTTTTTTATATTGTCCCTCCACTCCCTTCAAACTTTAACTTATTCACTCCACATATATTAACTTTCCCTGAAGTAAAAGGCAACTTAGTTAAATTTAGCATGATATAAACAATGCTATGATTCAGAACATATACAATCAGGAATAATTCTCTTGAAGCAATATTCATTCAAGAAAATTGTACAGGGGTGGACTGCAGGAAAATATCAACCCGGGTGATTTTTTCAAAACCAGCCCATGGGTTATCTGACTCCCTTTTCCACTTTCTCTATAGCACATGCCAAGTCAACTCTGAAACACGGCAGAATTAAGCCCAAATATCTCCAAAATAAATTTCATATTTTTCCTAAAAAACTAAGAAATAGAGTATACTCTAGACCAGCAGTGAGTAAACAAAGCTGTAGACTCCCATTCCATCCATGCGAATCAGCTGGGGCCACCCCACAAGTTTGCTTAGCAAAATACCTCATCTTAGTCACACATATAGAACATAAACTGACAATCATCACATACAAAATGAAGAGATAATAAAATATAAATAGACAAAAACTGAACTTGAAACCGCAACAATCAGACTCTGTATGGAATGGAAAAACAAATATCATTCCTTACAAAACATCAAACAATAACATCAAGAAATATAAAGCAGCAATTATAATAATAAAACCAAACTCATAAAAAGAATAAATATTTGAAAACAACTGATGAAAAGAACATCCAATGATTACAAATAAATAACATTGTTTTTTTAATTTCACAAACCGATAAAATATTTCAAAATAGCAGACACAGCAAACAACACCCAATAATTAAAATTAAACTAAAATAAATCCCCTGCTATCCTTACCTGGGAACTTTAGATTCCAGTCATGGATTAGTACGGGGTGGGAGATATGCACAACTTTATTTTCTTTCTAACATACATGTTCATTCTTACACAAACTCCCTTATATTCTTCTCACTAGATCACACACTGTCTATTGTACATACTCACTGACACTCTTGTTCACATACATGCTCACTGGCTCAATCGCTTTCTCATATAAATGCTCACACACATGTTCATTGACTTGTTCTTGTTCACACACATGCTTACTGGCTCAATCGCCCTCTTTTATATTCACACACAGGCCCACTGTCTTATAGTCCTCTTATTCATAGATATGCTCAATGGCTCACTCGTTCTCTCTCGCTCACAAACATGCTCTGATAACTTCAACAAGCCCGACTGTATTATGCAGTACAACAATTTAAAAAAAACAGAAACATAATCACTCCTCACAAAACATCAAGGAACAAAATCAAGAGATATAAGACATCATTCATAATATTAAAACCAAGAAAAGAATGAAGATATCAAAACAGCCGATAAACATAGTGGGACCAATATTCAAAGCGCGTTCAGTGCTACTGACATTCAAAAAGAAGCTAAAGACTTGGCTTTTCACCCAAGCGTTCCCGGAGAGCTAAGGCCCGATGAAGTCGATGACATTATAGACCCCGGCCCATCCATCCCACTGTACATATGTTTTTGAGTTGTACTTTATTTCTGCTAATAGTCTCTTTGAATGTAGTCCATTTTATCTCTCTGCAAGTTCTTTTTTTTTCCAACTTGTTCCAATGTATGACGCCCTAGAGGCGACAGTTTCAGTTCCTTGTAAACCGGTGCGATATGTATATTATACAGGAACATCGGTATATAAAAAACTAAAAATAAATAAATAAATAAGACTTATGTGGTTAAGTACTGGATGTTGAATATGTGCTTATATTTAGTGGCTGCTGCTTAGCCACAAAGGTCCCTTATATGGCTAAAAGGTTAGCTGCATAAGTTGTGGGCAGGCAGTGGATGGAGTGACTTAGCCGCATAACTTATTCAACTAAGTAGCAATGTTCGGTCTTAGCCACATAAGTTTGCCAGCTACATTAGACGGGTATAACTGATATGGCTAAGTACAAATATATATGCGTATATTCAGCAACATAGCCGTGCTGGTGAATAT
Organism: Rhinatrema bivittatum; assembly: GCF_901001135.1. Classification (NCBI taxonomy): domain Eukaryota; kingdom Metazoa; phylum Chordata; class Amphibia; order Gymnophiona; family Rhinatrematidae; genus Rhinatrema; species Rhinatrema bivittatum. Next base: position 662,810,260 of record NC_042615.1, read on the forward strand.
ACCATGTAATTTAGTTGGATAAGTTATATCCGGCCAAGTTACTTAAATGGCCATCTTTCAATATTGGGCCCCTAATGATTTAAAAAGACACATAAATTTGTTCTAATATTTTCCAAACACCAATAAAATATTTCAAAATAACAGATACATGAAATAACACCCCAATATTTAAAATTAAAAAAAATTAAATAATTAAAAAATCTCCGGCTCTCCATACCATTAAATAAATAGATACCTGGCATCTTTTGATTTTCCAGAAATTGTTGTGGATTTGAGTGAAGAAGGCCACACAATCTTTATCCTCTCTCTCTCTTTCCTTCACACACATAGGCACTCTCTCTCTCTCATACACATGCAGGCTCTCACACACACACACAGTCTCTCTCTCTCACTCATGGACACATGCAGGTGCTCACTCTCTCATGGAAACATGCAGACTCTCACTCTCTCATGCACATATGCAGGTGCTCTTGTACAGACATGCAGGTTCTTACTTTCTCATACACATGTAGGTGCTAACACACATGCAACTGTTCACTCTCATGCACATATTCAGGCTCTCTCTCTCTCATACACACTTTCAGGCTCTCTCTTTCATACACACATGCAGGCTCACTCTCATGCCCATATTCAGACTCTCTCTTTTTCATACACACAAGCTGGCGCTTTATCTCATACATACACACACACACACACACACACACATACACAATCACACCTTTCAGTCATCCTCCTTTCTTTTGGGCCTTGGGCATGCCCACGCTGCTCATTTACTGCCGAAGGGGAAGTGGTAGGAAGTATCCCTGCAACCACTAGATGCGACCTTCTGCCGAGTCTGTAGGCCTTTCTTTGGGCCCCGCTGAAATCTCCCTCAGGCCGTGTGGCCCCACCAAGTCATCCCTCGGACCGTGCAGCCCCACTGAGACCTCCACTAAGATGAAGTCCACATGACCAATGCAATCGGCCCACCGGGGGATGTCTGATCCCCAAATAGGCCACTCCACCCCTATTTCTCTTACTGCAAGCTTAATTCTCCTTCCTTGAGAGAAGAGTATGAGATAGTCAATTTTGATTAGGTGTCTCCATCTACATTTGCGATTCTGTAACAATACTCAATACCCTAATCCCATTAATGCTCCTTTCACGTTTTGGTCAAAGTGCATTTGTCTTGTTTGAAACTGCCTTCAAGATTCTAGGACATAGGCAACTTTGCCTTCTCCTTTCTTCCTTGATTCTCCCCAAACACTTATTTGTCTTTCTCTGTGTGTGCGTGTCTGTCTTGAGTACATCATAAGCTCCACAAGCAAGGGCTCATTTATCTGTATCTGTGCAGCGCTGCATACACCTTGTAGTGCTATATAATTCTTTTTCACTCAACGCACAATAAAGCTCTGGAATTTGTTGCCAGAGGATGTGGTTAGTGCAGTTAGTGTAGCTGGGTTCAGAAAAGGTTTGGATAAGTTCTTGGAGGAGAAGTCCATTAACTGCTATTAATCAAGTTAGGGAATAGCCACTGCTATAAATTGCATCAGTAGCATGGGATCTTCTTGGTGTTTGGTTAATTGCCAGGTTCTTGTGGCCTGGTTTGGCCTCTGTTGGAAACAGGATGCTGGGCTTGATGGACCCTTGGTCTGACCCAGCATGGCAAGTTCTTATGTTCTTAATAATGGTAGAAGCAGGTATAAGAAATGGCATTAAGATATTCTTCTGTGCTATTTTCAGGAACTGAAAAAATACATTACACTTTCAGTAGTGCCTGCATCCTTTTCATTGCCTTCTCATTACAAAGAGAAACAAAAGGCAGGTGCATCATGTCCAATTATATAAAATGGAAAATATCCAGTACTCATTTTAAAATAATATGTATTTAAAAATGTTTATGGTATGGTGGAGGGTGGGGGGTGGGGTGGGAAGAAATAAAGGGAATGCTGCCAGCATGCAATACTGACTGAGTATTTCAATGCATAGAGAAAGGGATGTAAACAAACCTACTATATTGAAAATGTCAGTGCACCCCTAGGATTGATTGAGGCATTTTTCTGATTGACAGCATAGGACCTAAATTGTCCAAATGGTCAGTAGCTGATGGGTTGTCTGGGATTCATGGTATGTTTGAGGATCTATAACTTATATTATTTCAGTGGAGAAGTAAACAGACTACATTTAAGACCCCCATGAATGTTTGTTCTTTCATTTTAATTCGACATAAACCTCTATAGATTGTGATGTGACAGTGTTGGGGCAAATAAGCCATTACTTTGACATTTCTCATAGTTCACTTTATCTGAAAAATCAGGGCTGATTCACTGATATCACTGCTACTTGTATTGCTAAGAGCATTCGGTTTTTACAAGCTGTAAGGATGGTAGAACTCATGCCAATGTTTCCTTCACTATAAAAATATACATTCTGGAGATGACACATTTCTGGGATAGCATGATGGTTAATATTTTGGTTATTATTCATGTCAAATGTAGAACTTTCAAATTTGACATTAAATATTTGGAAAGAATGCACAGATAATGCAATCGTGGATATGAGCCTACTTGGACAGAAAAAAAGGAAATAAGCCATTTCACCTTGAGGCTCTTTCATTAGAAATACATGTTGTGGCTTTCACAAATTTATTCTTTTCTTTTAGCTTGAGGAAAGATGGTCTGTTGATTTTGTGCAGCACCCTTACCCGTTAATGACCAAGTTAACTTACATGTCAGTTTTGCTTGCAGAAAAGCAAAAAAACCCCCAAAAAAACAAATGGTGCTTCAGACTTGATTTTGCTTAGCCGCGGTTCTCTAATTGCTCTAGCATCACGAAAGAAAATAGAATCAAAGAATTTGTTAAAAACTGAAGGTTGTGCAGCATTCATCCTAATACTTGTCTTGGCTGAGGAAAAAATAACTGGAGCTAAATGTAAACCGCTCTGCCAGGGGAAACCTCTTCCGCTATGGTGTCTGTATGTGGGCCGAGGGTGTATAAGGTATATATGATGGAGCTGGCAGGGGTGTTGCAAGTGAGGGAAATGGAGCCCACTTCATATCGTTTCCCACAGGTAGGGAGGGAGAGCAGGGGTAAAAGAGGGAAAGGGGGAAAGGGTATTGACTGACTGGATTTCTTCTGCTGTATAGTAAACAAGATTTATTAACAAAAACAGCAATAAAATACAAAGAACCATAAACAATGTTGATAACAATATTGAAAATTTCTTTTATATATAAGCATTTTTCTATGGACTAAAGATGCAACTATTCTTGAAATGGCAGTATGTCAACTGTCCTTCAATCAGGAATGACTGTTCAAGAATAAAAGTGTCAGGTAAGTATTCTGTAAGTACTTTAAGGTGTTAAGTATTAACTCAAAATATGGACAGTAGGTTCAAGAATGTAATGCTTTGTATTCACTGTCCTTTTGCACATGTCCCTGTTCCTGCTGCCAGGCAGCAGCAGCAGCAAAAAGGTAAGTATCTTTTATTTTAAACCTTAAGACTCTAGCTGTGTCTTGTTATTCATGTTTTCCTTGATTAAACCTTGTCTGCCCAGAGATGTCTGTAGATGTCTCTTTATTTGTCTGTGTAGGTGTAGCCTATTTCTTTCCTGTGAGTTGGTCTAGCTAGACCAGAGCTTTCCAAACTGTGTGTCGCGTCACGTTAGTGTGTCGCCTGCAGTGTGCAGGCGTATCGCGCGCTGCGCTGTCAACTCCGATGTGAGTTTGGGCTTTTTTCTCTAGCGATTCACATTTTTTTTTTTTCAGTTCGTGGGTTGCTTATTATTGGGTGATTTTTGCTGTCAATTGCGATTTTTTGGGCTTGGTGGGTCGGACTTGAGCCCAGTTGTCCCTGTCATTGGCTGCTGCTGCCGATGAGGCCTGGCAAGCAACAGTGTCTGGTGATCATGGAAGGAGTTATGCACCATGGCAGGCTTGAACCCTGAAGGGAGTGGCAAAAATCAAAAAGAAGAGGTACATGAGTGTGGGGGACAGACATGTGCTGGGGTGGGGGGGGGAGAGATATGAGTGTGTGGGGGACAGACATGTGTAGCTGGGTTCAAACAAGGTTTGGATAAGTTCTTGGAGGAGATGTCCATTAATGGCTATTAATCAATTTTACTTAGGGAATAGCCACTGCTATTAATTGCATCAGTAGCATGGGATCTTCTTAGTGTTTGGGTAATTGCCAGGTTCTTGTGGCCTGGTTTTGGCCTCTGTTGGAAACAGGATGCTGGGCTTGATGGACCCTTGGTCTGACCCAGCATGGCAATTTCTTATGTTCTTATGGGCTTGTTTTTTCAGAAAATAGAGCTTGTTTTTTCATGAAAAACTAGCAGCAATCTAAAAGAAAATGTACATGAGTGTGGGGGACAGACATGTGCTGGGGGGGGGGGAGAGATGAGTGTGTGGGGGCCAGTCATGTGCTTGGGCTTGTTTTTTTGTAAAATAGCGCTTGGAATATATATATTTAATATAAATGAAAGGTTTTCATGAGATAGGTTGTGTCGTGAAACATTTTATTTATGTATATATTTAAGGAAACATACATAAATTATCGAAATATGTTTCATTCGTTTAACCTTTAACCTCTGGTTTGCTAGTAGACTGAATCACCATGTCGTGAAATTATGTTTGTCTAAAAAGTGTGTCACCAACATGAAACGTTTGGAAAGCTCTGAGCTAGACTGTAGTCTGTAGTGCTCAAAATCTGTAGCTTGGTTTCTTTGTAGCTGGATCCTGTATCTTGATCCTGTATTTTGGTTCTTTCCAGATTCTGTAGTCAATGTGGATGCTGGATCGATGATTTGTAGATTTTCTTTCTTCTTTCTTCAATTTGCTACCTATGCACTCAGTGTGGTCCTGAAGACTTCTTGGTACTGTATGTCTAGCTAAAGGGAAAAATAAAAGGAGAAGCAACTTTTTCCCTATTCTCTGTATATGGAGAGAATAAAAAGATGGTTAGTGTGCTTTACATTAGTTTCACTGACTGTAGCATTCACACTGTTTGTGTTTGCAGCAGCTTTCTTCCCTGGGAAAGAAATGTAGCTTGGCGGGTTCTCCAGTTAATTTGGATTTCCTTTGCTAAGGATTATCAAATTCTACTGTTGTCCTGGGTAACGTTTAACAGTCTCTAAGGCTGCAGGTTGCTGCAGCTTTACCACTGACTGGCTATGGTAAAAATCTCTCACAGTCTCAGAGATAAATTCTTAAATTATTCTGGAGTACCAAGAATAGTGAGTTTTTTCTTTAAGGGACTCCCACAGATAAACTTGGATCTCTCAACAGAACAGGTGATATCAAATAAATGTTCACTTTTAAATTCTTCAACAATAAAGTTTATACTGTCCTGTCTTAATAAGCTTATTTTAATAAACATGCGTCTTGAGCTGGTCAATTACCATGAACAAACTTTAGATTTTTATCTTCTGTACTCAGCATAAGCAAGAAACAAAATATATTTATTGGTTTTTAGTATCATCTTCTTTTTGGCACCGGAATAGCACCTTTGGCACCTTTTAGAATAGCAGGAGCAATGCTTTTGCTGCTGTCCTGTTCCAGCTTTTTTCCTTCTTTGTTTTCTTTCTCTCTTTGATACTGTTCTTTCTCTCTGCTTCTTTCTTTCTCCAGCCTGCTTCTTTCTTTCTAGGGCACTGCCTTGCTTCTCAACGCAACCTTCTTTCTGGCAAAAGCATGTGCAGCCAGACCTTTTTTTCTTTTTATAATTCGCAGGACTTAGAAAATCCGGCGGTAATGGGGGACGGGGGGGGGCGGGCCTGCGAAAGCCTCTGTGGTGCGATCGCTGCCGGCTTTCACACCCAATAGCGCCACTGTGAAAGGTGGTGCTATTGAGCGCACTACTGGCGGCGATAACGTAGCCTACCTTATCACCGCCAATGAAGTCGTCGTGGAGTCCGCCCCGAGGCTGCCCCGACTCCTCCCCTTCCGGTGCAGACTCCACCCCGATTTTTCACATGCGATATCGTTGGAAAATGATCCTCTATAATAGGAAAATAAGGATCTGATACAGAAAGTATATTCATTATCGAATAAAGCTGTAGCCTTTAAGTACTCATTCAGTAGCCAAAGGAGAAGAACTAATAATAGGAGACATTTTCTCTTTCAAAAAATCAAAAAGCTGCTGAGGTGAAAAAAACATAAAAGTATTACCCTGAAACTTAATTATACATTTACATGGGAATTTCAACAGGAAAAAGGCCCCAAGTTGTAAAACCTGGGGCCCAGATCCTTTTTTCCTGAACTGGGGTACCCATCCTCTGCTGATAATTGCCAGAGAAAATAGTGCCTAGGATCATCAGGGGTAACATTTACAATTAAAAAAACCTTTCTGTTTTCCCCTGCTTACAATAGCCAGCTGTTCTGATAATTTTTGGCATAGTCTAAATCACAGGTGGCAAACTCCAGTTCTCAAGGGCCACAAACAGGCCAGGTTTTCAGGATATCCATAATGAATATACATGAGATAGATCTGCAAGCTTTGCCTCCAATGTATGCAAACCTATCTCATGCATATTCATTGTGGTTATCCTGAAAACCTGGCCTGTTTTTGGCCCTCAAGGACGAGTTCACCACCCTTGGTCTAAATCATTGAAATAGCTTTCAGTAACCGTAATTAAGCTGAAGCATTGTAGGAAACAGGGTATCCTTCCACTGGCCTCTTCACTTCATTTTCTCATGTGGAGAATACCTTGTGGAATCTCTAATTACTTGACAAGCTGCCCAAGCCTGAATCTCAGCAAGGAAGTCACAGTGAATTACTGAACAGGATTCTTGCTTAGACTGGAGACCCAGCATAGGGACTTTCCCTGGCCACATAAACACACCAAACCAGCCTTTCACAAGTGATGGGGGCTAGCACTGGTCACCCACACACTCAATCTAGTTCAAACATTTATTTTTAAACTATTTTCCCAGGGGCTACATGGACTTACCAGGATTCACTTTTCTCTCTAGGACCCTCTCATACAGCCAAGCAGCAGAGGCTATCCCAGCATCCCTTGCTGCTGTCCCTGCTGTGCTCTGCACTCTGAGGTGTCTCTATCACTCCCAGGGAGGGGGCTGCGGTAGTTTGTCACTGCTGCAGCAGCTTGGTAAGTGCCCTCTGCTGCTTGTCCTTTCTCCCCCCTTGCCTTTATTTTACTTTGTCTTAGCTTTGTTTTATTTTACTTGTGTGCCTGCCCCTGCGGTTTTGATATAACATGGCCCCTTTAAGAGTCTAGCTTATGACATCATTGTTGCTGGGCTGCTAGTGAAACTAAACTAGCAGCTCCCTTTGATCTATTGGTTTTAAACACCTGATACTGCGGGAGAGACAGTTCTAAAACAAAAGAATAGCATGCTATGTCTGTCAAGCCCTGCTCCTGATGCAGTTAAGGTGACCTTTATTTAATATTTTTTTTAACCCTTTCACATAAAACAGTTGTTTTGTAGCTTTGAGGTGCTGCCTTCAGAACCCACCACCAAATGTTTAACTGACAAAAGACACAAGCTGGAAGAGAGGAGGAAGCTGCAAGGAGAACAAGAATTTCTGTAAGAATGCATTATGACAAGGAAAAAGCAATGTGGGCTTTTGCTTTTGAAACTCCCTGGCAGCTGATAAGAGAGAGAGGATGAGCTTCATTGTGAGAAACCAGAAGAACTATTTTTCCTGCTGTGGTAGAATCTGAGCGAATGGATAGAGTATCTGACTGCTGCACCCTGCCCCATAAGGGAAAACAACAGCTAAGTGAATGGAATTACCAGTGAGAAAGTAGTCATAGACCATGCCACCATCTGTTTGAGTGGAGGGAAGTCTCTCTTTCTTTTAGGAATGTACTTCAGAATTGCTTGAGATGTGCATTTATTCATGGCAGTTTGTGCGTGTAAATTTTATATGCACACAAAATTTTATTTTAAGTAAATTGTACACACTTAAAAAATGTTGCATGTGTAAAACATAATTCTTAAAAAGAATGGGACAAATTAGTATTTCAGAATGAATACGGGAAATTTTTGTCTGAACCAAAAATGAATCAAACTAAAATTTTTCCCGTGTACATCTGTATTGCTTACTTAGGCCTGGATTTTCTAAGGTCGCAGACCTTAGAGAATCCAGCGGTAACAGGGGATGGGGGGGGGGGGAGGGGGGGCATGAAGCAGGGGGTGGGATGCGAAAGCTGGCAGCGATCGCACCACCATGGTGTTATCACTGCCAGCTTTCACACCCATATAGCACCATCGTAAAAGGTGGTGCTATTGGGCGCTTTTACTGGCAGCAATAAGGGTTCTTACCTTTTCGCAGCCAGCGATGTTTCCGCCGCGTCCGCCCCGGTGCCCCCCGACTCCTCCTCTTCCGGTGCCGATGCCGCCCTGACTCCACCCCTATTTAGCTATGGCACGCGAAAAGTCCCTTTTTCGCGTGCGATCCCATTACAAAATGACCCCCTTAGTTTTCAACTGTGGGGAGGCAATAGGTTGCTATATTTACATATTTCTATATGGGATTTTTGCTTTTCTTAACTTTCTTACATGTTTGCTGATAGATTATATATGAATGGCAAATACTTGGTTATGGATATATTTTATAGGTTTCATGCTGCTGAACTTTTCCCATTACTTTCAATGAATTTGGGCCATGTAAATGTTTCATTTATTTAAAAATCTTATAGCCCGCTGCCTCCAAAATCATGTTTGGTGTGGGTTTCAGTAAATAAATACATAATTAACACAATTAACACTGAATAAAGCACTTTAAGAAAAAGAATATATATATATATATATATATATATATAAATAAAACATAAAACATTAAAAGCAGTTCTAAATAACCAAGTTTCCAATTCTTTCCTAAAATCCTTGCGGTCCTTTTTCATTTTTAATTCTTCTGGTAATGAATTTCATAAGCTTGGTGCTATGAAAGAAAATGCCCTTTTACAGGTCAACTGTCTACAAAATTCCTGAGGAGGAGGTACTATTAGTGACTCTGTCACAGCGGATCTGAGCATGCATCCAAGGACATAACATTATAATTTGTTAGAGACGACACACCTATTATCAGAATTTAACAACTTAAGAATTAAACTTAACAATTTAAACTGTGATCGCCTTTTTACTGGTAACCAATGGGATCTTTGCAAAACAGGTGAAATATGGTCACCCATTCCAAACCCACTTAACTCACATGCAGCGGCATGCTGGACCAATTGCAAAACAAAAACGTTTATCCGGAAGGCCAACTCATAAACCATTGCAATAATCTAGATGACAGAGTACCAGCAATTAAGAACATAAGAACATAAGAAATTGCCATGCTGGGTCAGATCAAGTGTCCATCAAGCCCAGCATCCTGTTTCCAACAGAGGCCAAACCAGGCCACAAGAACCTGGCAATTACCCAAACACCAAGAAGATCCCATGCTACTGATGCAATTAATAGCAGTGGCTATTCCCTAAGTAAACTTGATTAATAACAGTTAATGGACTTCTCTTCCAAGAACTTATCCAAACCTTTTTTGAACCCAGCTACACTAACTGCACTAACCACATCCTCTGGCAACAAATTTCAGTGCTTTATTGTGCGTTGAGTGAAAAAGAATTTTCTCCGATTAGTCTTAAATGTGCTACTTGCTAACTTCATGGAATGCCCCCTAGTCCTTCTATTATTCGAAAGTGTAAATAACCGAGTCACATCTACTTGTTCAAGACCTCTCATGATCTTAAAGACCTCTATTATATCCCCCCTCAGCCGTCTCTTCTCCAAGCTGAAAAGTCCCAACCCCTTCAGCCCTCCCCCACAGGGGAGCTGTTCCATCCCCTCTATCATTTTGGTTGCCCTTCTCTGTACCTTCTCCATTGCAACTATATCTTTTTTGAGATACGGTGACCAGAATTGTACACAGTATTCAAGGTGTGGTTTCACCATGGAGCGATATAGAGGCATTATGACATTTTCCGTTTTATTAACTATTCCCTTCCTAATAATTCCTAACATTCTATTTGCTTTTTTGACTGCTGCAGCACACTGAGCCGACGATTTCAATGTATTATCTACTATGACGCCTAGATCTCTTTCCTGGGTGGTAGCTCCTAATATGGAACCTAACATCGTGTAACTACAGCAAGGGTTATTTTTCCCTATATGCAACACCTTGCACTTGTCCACATTAAATTTCATCTGCCATTTGGATGCCCAGTCTTGCAAGATCCTCCTGTAATGTATCACAGTCTGCTTGTGATTTATCTACTCTGAATAATTTTGTATCATCCGCAAATTTGATAAAGTCACTCGTCGTATTCCTTTCCAGATCATTTATATATATATATTGAAAAACACTGGTCCAAGTACAGATCCCTGAGGCACTCCACTGTTTACCTTTTTCCACTGAGAAAATTGACCATTTAGTCCTACTCTCTGTTTCCTGTCTTTTAACCAGTTTGTAATCCACGAAAGGACATCGCCTCCTATCCCATGACTTTTTAGTTTTCGTAGAAGCCTCTCATGAGGGACTTTGTCAAACGCCTTCTGAAAATCCAAATACACTACATCTACTGGTTCACCTTTATCCACATGTTTATTAACCCCTTCAAAAAAATGAAGCAGGTTTGTTAGGCAAGATTTCCCTTGGGTAAATCTGTGTTGACTGTGTTCCATTAAATCATGTCTTTCTATATGCTCTACAATTTTGATCTTGAGGATAGTTTCCACTGTTTTTCCCGGCACTGAAGTTGCATTACTGTCCTAAGCATATCTGCTGGTAATATCATTTTTAGAGGCCTTAACAACTTTAAGAACCTGATTCACTAAGGGTTTTTCCACAGACACAAAATGGGAGAAAAGCCTTAATGAATCTGGCCCCTTTGTTAAAAGCCATTTTTGCCAACTGCTGGATATGAGATCTCATAGTAAATTAGAATCAATAATAAAACCAAAATTTCTTGCTTCCTTAGACACCATGAAAAATAATATCTTCTCAAAGAGTATGGAGCTAAAATCATCTGGAGGAGAGCATTCTCCCACCCGCAATAATGGATTTTGGAAATATTAAGAAGCAATCCATGAATACTGAGCCACTTTTGTTTGGCAGTCGTTCATTGCTGAAAAAATAACTGAGGAAATTGCCCAATACCATCACACAGAATATACAGTTGTATATCATCCATATAGATATAATATTTACCTCCCAAATTCTCTAGTATAGTTGCAATCGGAGCTAAGAAAATATTAAACAGCACTGGCATTGCACCTAGCCAATCAGAATCTGTGTAGGCTGGAACACTCCTGGAAGAAATTTCCAACTAAATGATAAGGCTGACTTGTTCAAGACTTTATTAAATTATAGACTCTACAAAAAAATCATTTCAGTCATCAAAAATGAGTAAAGCAGGGGGAACCCTCCTTGGGTATTGTTCCAGATATATTTTAGAGCATATTTAAATAAGGTAGGGATCTGACTGAAGTGTGGGCAAGTGATTTTGGCTTCTTCCTCGTAGATCACACTGACACCACTCCTTGAGTGTTTCTTTCAGTTTTTATTATAAGTGACAGACATCAGAATGTCTTTAAATCTATCTTCTATTTGGGATCCTGCCAAGAACTTATGACCTGGATTATCTACTGTTGGAAACAAGATACTGGGCTTGATGGATTCTTGGTCTGACCCAGCAAAGCAGCTTTTCTATAGTAAAATATTCAATTCCTTCTAACATTGATAGTAACATTTGGCAAACCCATTCCACAAGAAAATCTAAATTCCACTCTGCGCCTTGGGAGTCTTTGTGCCACTCAGCCTTGCTTCCATGCCCAGACCTTATACCTTGGAGTTTTCTTTGCCACTGTGCCTTGCTGTCGTACCCCAGAGCTACCACCCTGCCAGTCTGGGGGGGCTGCTTTGCACCTCTCCTGGTGCTCTGGAACCTTGAAGCCACTCTTTGTGATGCTTGGCCCCTTTCTCAGTGCCTGCCTTGGAGGTTCTACTGCCACCTTTTCTGCTTTGTTTGCCCTTCATGCTGCCTTAGGATGCTAATGCCCCTTTTGGTGCCAGTTTGCCACTTGAGATGCCATCATGGGTTCATAGCTCTGTTGCTAGTGCCCTCTTTTGGAGCCTTGGGAAGTTCTTCCCACTTTTTCTGCTTCTTTGCACCTCTTACAGTGACTTGGTGAAATCCTGCCAATAGGGGTGCCCCATTGCCCCTTTGCGAAGTTGTAAGCTATTCACGCTACTTTTGGGGCATTTTCCAGTCTTCTCCTTTTTCCTAGGTACCTTGGAGTTCTTTCTCGCTTCTGTTGGTTTCTTCCAACAAGTGTTAAAATAATTGATTTAAAAAACCTTATTCTGAAGCCCAATATAGGCTGAAAATTACCTGTATTTCTTCCCTCATTTACTTTAATGGCAAACAAAAATGAATCAAACTAAAAAGCATTTTCTTTTCATTTTGAAATTAAAGAAATAAATCATGGTCCCCATGAAACACATTTTTTCCAGTTGCATATGCTTAATTAATACCAGCTTAACTTCTGGCATTTTAGCAGCTGAATTAAAAACTGCTAGGATTATTCCAACTTTAAGGAAGTCTAATTTAAACATGTAGACCTATCTCAACCTTGCCCTCTTTATCTAAAATAATTGAGAGAGCAGTTTTCTCTCAGCTTTCTACTTTTTTGGAAAAAAGAAAAGCTTAGTTTTACATCCAAATCAGTCTGGTTACTGTAAAGGGTATAGCACAGAAACAGCTTTAGCTGGGCTTCTTTCAGAAATTAGTTTGCAGTTGGATAGAGGAAGAGTGGTGTTGGTTATCTTTTTAGACATGTTCAAGGCTTTTGATACCATGGACCATCAACTGCTCTTTAGTCTTAAGTGGGAGCAGTGAAAGGAGAGGATCATCTTGCTGGTGGCTGGAAAGAATCAGTCAGTACTGCTTGGAGAAATTTTTAAAACTTAAAAGTAATGGGGAGAAGTAAATTATTGGGTATATTTGTTAGTGTGTTAGTGTGTTTGTTTTAAATAGGTAGTCAGAAAGTCAGGCAACAAACACAAATTTGTGTGTTTGTGTTTCCCAACCCTTCCACCCCTCTCCCACCCATCCTAGCTCATTCATTAATTTATAGGCAGGTGTCACTTTCACACTTAAAAAAAATAAAAGAAAATCTGCTTTTTAACTTAAACTCAGAAATTCCCTATACCTTATCAAGAGTTTGATCATTCCCTTGTAGGTTACTACCAGATATAAAGTGAATACACTAATAAAGGACTCTAATTGTACGCATTCCTACTCCCATAGCAACCTAAAGCTTAACTACGAACTGAACAAATTTAAGATGAACGCAGCAATCCAGCAGCAAGAGGGGGGCCTCACTATCTTTTGCATCGAGTGTCACATGAATGATTTTTTACCTGCCAGTGAGAAGTTGTACATGTGCATCCAATTCAAAGAGCTCCTGTCTCTCAGAGAATGAGTCTTATCTCTGGAGGCTAGAGTGGCAGACCTGAAGGAGCTGAGGCAGACAGAGAGGTATATAGATGAGATCCTCAGGGACAAAGTACCCAAGTTCAACTCCAGTCTGGCAGCCCTGGTGCTGCCTTGGAGGAGGAAGGTCTCATGATTGGAGAGCATCAACCTGGTGCAGCAGGAAATGATCCTGTAGCAAGGACCTGCTCTCCAGGTGGTGCATTGTCCACTCACACTGAGGCTGTGTCTCCCAGGGTTACTGCCCAGGAGGGAAGGGTTAAGTCGGCCATCATAGTTGGTGATTCGATTATTAGGTATGTAGACAGCCTGGTGGCTGGTGAGCATGAGGATCACCTGGTAACATGCCTGGTGCGAAGGTGGCGGACCTCGTGCAGCACGTAGTTAGGATTTTAGACAGTGCTGGGGAGGAGCTGGCTGTCATGGTACATGTGGGCACCAACAACATAGGAAAATGAGGGAGGGAGGTTCTGCCAAATCTAGGCTCTTAGCTAGAAAGCTGAAATCCAGAACCTCCAGGGTAGCTTTCTCTGAAATGCTCCCTGTTCCACGCGCAGGTCCCCAGAAGCAGGCAGAGCACCAGAGTCTCAATGCATGGATGAGACGATGGTGCAAGGAAGAGGGATTCAGTTTTGTAAGGAACTGGGGAACCTGTTGCGGAAGGGAGAGTCTTTTCTGAAAGGATGGGCTCCAACTTAACCAGAGTGGAACCAGGCTGTTGGCGCTAACCTTTAAAAAAGAGATTTTTAAACTAGAACACAGCCGACAGTTGCTCAGCAGCACATGGTTTGGAGGGAGGTATCTTCAAAGGATACTATTAAAGCATTAGAGTTAGGGCATCCCAACAGAGAGGCTCCAATAATAAGTAAAGTAAAGTAGTCCAAGTTCCTTTAATTAAAAACTCACCTGAGCTAAAAGATTTCAATTTTTCCCTGTCAGATGGGAAGCCAACAAGTATACCCCCCCACTCAATCAGTTCATCAAGTAAATCATTAAAAAACAGGATCACAGTGGGCTCTGGTAGAATTAGACCTGTAACAAGGAGACACACTCAGTATCAAATGCAACAAGAACATAAAGCCCTCCCTATATTAACTGAAGAAATTCTAGAGAAAAACATTGAGATGGATAACTCTGTCATCAATGGCACAACTGCAAAAGGAACGAGTAAAGTGAATAACAAATCTCAACTAAAGTCTCATAAGGAGTACAGGAAAAGCAATAACCGTAAAGAGAGTACCTGGAAAGCTATGACTACAAATGCTCATAGTTTGGGAAATAAAATCCCAGATCTGCAGGCCCTAATGACAGAGGCAGAACTGGACATCGTTGCTATCACAGAGACATGGTTCACAGAATCTCATGATTGGGATACGGCAATACCAGGCTATAATTTGTTAAGGAAGGACAGAGTGGATAGAAAAGGGGGAGGTGTGGCTCTTTATGTCAGAAATAATATCCAAGCATCTGAGCTGCAAGGAAGTTGGGGCAAGGAAGAAGCACTATGGGTAGACCTAAAAACAGATGATGGAGCATCCATTTACATTGGAGTGGTTTACAGGCCTCCAAACCAAAAGGAAGAGCTGGACAGAGATCTGGTTGAAGACATCCATAAGATAGGTAAGAAAGGGGAAGTGGTGATCATTGGTGACTTTAATATGCCAGATGTAGACTGGAAAATCCCATCTGCAGAATCTAAAAACAGTAGAGTAATACTGGATGCCATGCAAGTATCTTTGTTCAAACAAATGGTATTGGAACCCACGAGAGAAGGAACTATTCTCGACTTAGTGCTCAATAATGGAGAAATAGTCTCTGATGTCAAGGTGGGCGCCCACCTCAGCACCAGTGATCATCAAACGGTATGGTTTAATATCACTAAAAGAATATGGAAAAGGAGCACAAAGACCAGAGTTTTACAGTTCAAAAACACAGACTTTGAGGAAATGGGGAAGTACCTAGAGGAAGAACTAAATGGATGGGAAAATGAGAGAGATGTGGATCAACAGTGGACCAATCTAAAAGGAGCAATCGCCAAGGCAACTGCTCTATATGTTAGAAATGTAAAGAAAAGCAAAAGAAAAATGAAACCTATCTGGTTCTCAAAGGAGGTGGCTGACAAAATTAAAGCTAAAAGAACTGCATACAAGAAATACAAAAGATCCCAAAGGAAGGAGCACAAAGAAGAATATTTGTATCAACTGAGGGAGACAAAGAAATTAATCAAGTTGGCAAAAAGTCAAGCAGAAGAGAGGATTGCCAAGGAGATAAAATATGGTGACAAAACATTTTTCAGATACATCAGCGAAAAGAGAAAGGTCCAAAGTGGTATAGTGAAATTGAAAGGTGGAAATGATCAATGTTGTGGAGGGAGACGAAGAAATGGCAGAAATATTAAACGAATACTTCAGCTCTGTGTTCACTAAAGAAGACCCTGGAGAAGGACCATCTCTACACAACAAGAAACTGGAGGGAAGCGGAACAGAGGAAAATCCCATTTACAGTAGATAATGTATGGGAAGAGCTAAAGAATCTGAAAGTGGACAAAGCCATGGGGCCTGATGGGATTCATCCAAGGATATTGAGGGAGCTCAGAGATGTGCTGGCGGGACCGCTGTGCGACCTGTTCAATAGATCCCTAGAAACGGGAGTGGTTGCCGAGTGATTGGAGAAGAGCGGTGGTGGTCCCGCTTCACAAGAGTGGGAACAGAGAGGAGGCTGGTAACTACAGACCGGTTAGCCTCACTTCAGTGGTGGGAAAAGTAATGGAGTCACTGTTGAAAGAGAGAATAGTGAACTATCTACAGTCCGGAGAATTGATGGACCAGAGGCAGCATGGATTCACCAGAGGAAGATCCTGTCAGACAAATCTGATTGACTTTTTTGACTGGGTAACCAAGGAATTGGATAGAGGAAGAGCGCTCGATATCATATACTTGGATTTCAGCAAAGCTTTTGATACGGTTCCGCACAGGAGACTGGTGAATAAAACGAGAAGCTTGGGAGTGGGTGCCGAGGTGGTGACCTGGATTGCAAATTGGTTGACGGACAGAAGACAATGTGTGATGGTAAATGGAACCTTCTCTGAAGAGAGAGCAGTTTTAAGTGGTGTACCTCAAGGATCGGTGTTGGGACCGGTCCTGTTCAATATCTTTGTGAGCGACATTGCGGACGGGATAGAAGGTAAGGTTTGTCTTTTTGCGGATGACACTAAGATCTGCAACAGAGTGGACACGCCGGAAGGAGTGGAGAGAATGAGACGGGATCTAAGGAAACTGGAAGAGTGGTCGAAGATATGGCAGCTGAGATTCAATGCCAAGAAGTGCAAAGTCATGCATATGGGGAGTGGAAATCCAAATGAACTGTATTTAATGGGGGGGGGAAAGGCTGATGTGCACGGAGCAGGAGAGGGACCTTGGGGTGATGGTGTCTAATGATCTGAAGTCGGCGAAACAATGCGACAAGGCGATAGCTAAAGCCAGAAGAATGCTGGGCTGCATAGAGAGAGGAATATCGAGTAAGAAAAGGGAAGTGATTATTCCCTTGTACAGGTCCTTGGTGAGGCCTCACCTGGAGTACTGTGTTCAGTTCTGGAGACCGTACCTTCAAAAAGACAAAGACAAGATGGAGGCGGTACAGAGAAGGGCGACCAGGAAGGTGGAGGATCTTCATCAGATGACGTACGAGGAGAGATTGAAGAATCTAAATATGTATACCCTGGAGGAAAGGAGGAGCAGAGGTGATATGATACAGACTTTCAGATACTTGAAAGGTGTTAATGATCAAAAGACAACGACAAACCTTTTCCTAAGGAAAAAAATCAGCAGAACCAGGGGTCACGATTTGAAGCTCCAGGGAGGAAGATTCAGAACCAATGTCAGGAAGTATTTCTTCACGGAGAGGGTGTTGGATGCCTGGAATGCCCTTCCGGAGGATGTGGTGAAGACCAGAACTGTGAAGGACTTCAAAGGGGCGTGGGATAAACACTGTGGATCCATAAAGTCAAGAGGCTGCCAATGAAGAGTGGGTGACTCGCCAGAATGATGGCTACTGCCTGGAGTCAATACCCTTATTAAATAAACATACACAGGCTTGACTCCAACATCGCTCTAAGCTTCAACAGCAAGAGGAAATGTGGAAAAAAGGATTCACACTCACAAAGAGGGGAGTAGCTGGCTTGTTACGGCGGTTACTACCCCAAATCAAATAAGCCTGATACTTCACTTTCAATGCATATACAGCATAGTTCTCTGATTCAACGGCAGGGGAGAAGAAAAGAGGGTTCGCACTCACAAAGCGGGGAGTAGCTGGCTTGTTACGGCGGTTACTACCCCAAACCAAATGGGCCTGATACTTCACTTTCGATGCACATCCAGCATGGCTCTCTGCTTCAACGGCATGGGAGAAGACTTATACGTCACGCATATCCAGCATAGCTCCCTGCTTCAACGGCAGGGGAGAAGAAAAACAACCAATAAGGGCTAATAACATAGTCTGGGTAAAACAAATAAGCATGGGTGCAGCTTGCTTATTGCGGTGGCTACTACCCCAAACTAATCAAGCTAGATATTTCACTTGGATGCAGCTCCATCACTGCTCTCTACATTAAAGGTGGGGATGGAAGGGAAATAGAACCAAGAGCTAAGAGAAACAGATAAGTATGAGAGAAAATATGTGTGAAGCTTGCTGGGCAGACTAGATGGGCCATTTGGTCTTCTTCTGCCGTCATTTCTATGTTTCTATGTTTCTATAACTGAAAAGCAGAATGTAAATACAAACAAAAAACACACTTTAAAATGTTTGTATGCTAATGCCAGAAGTCCAAGAAGTAAGATGGGAGAATTAGAGTGTATAGCCGTGAATGATTAATAGGCTTAATTGCCATCTCAGAGACATAGTGGAAAGAGGATAACCAATGGGATAGTGCTATACCAGGGTACAAATTATATCACAATGACAGAGAAGATAATCTGGGTGGTGGGGTGGTGCTTTATGTCTGGGATGGCATAGAGTCCAACAGGATAAAGATCCTGCATAAGACTAATTGCACAATTGAATCATTATTGGTAGAAATCCCTTGTGTGTTGGGGAAGAGTATAGTGATAGGAGTATACTACTGTCTACCTGGCCAAAATGGTGAGACAGTGAAATGCTAAGAGCAGTTAGGGAAGCTATCCAAACTGGTAGTGCAGTAATGATGGGAGATTTCAATTATTTATTTATTTATTTATTTGTGTTTTTTTTCTATACTGGCATTCACGGAGTTCGTATCATGTCGGTTTACATAAAACAAGGGGTGAGCAATACATAACTATAACTTGAGCGTATACATTACAACTTATAACAAATTATAACAAATTATAACAAGTGCTCAGAAAAAGAAGTTACAATAAAACAGGCATGATTCTAACTGGGAGTAGAAGAAGAGGATGATAGAAGATTAACAAGAAGTCGAACGTTGCGGTGGTTGTTAATGTCTATATCAGTTTAATAGAGGATGATCAGTCTTGCTGTATTTGGTGTAGGAGAATCAGTAAGGGTCCGGAAAGGCTTTCTTGAACAGCCATGTTTTAAGTCTTTTTCTGAAGGTAGGAAGACATGGTTCCTATCATAATTCTAAGGGGATTGAGTTCCATAGTGGAGGACCTACTGTAGAGAAGGCCCGGTCTCTTAATGTTATATGTTGGGTGGTATTGGCGTGTGGTACCTGTAGATATTCTCTGTATGTTTCTCTGATGGGTCTGTTGGAGGAGTGTTTTTTGAGTTCTATTTGTAGATGGAGTGGAGCCAGTCCATGAATATTTTTGTATATTGTAGTTCACCAATACCAATTCCAATATTGTAGTTTACCAATACCAATTACCAATAGTTTACCAATACCAATTACCAATTTTGTATATTGTAGTTTACCAATACCAATTACCCAATATTGACTGCATAAGTGAAACATCAGGGCATGCCAGAGAGATAAATTCATCTATAACCAAACCAAATATATGTGCCTATATGTAAACCGTTGTGATGGTGTATTACTAAACAATGGTATATAAAAGATTTTAAATAAATAAATAAATAAATAAAGTTCCTGGATGGAATAAATGAAAATTTTATGGAGCAATTGGTTCAGGAACCACTGAGAGAGGGAGCAATTTTAGATTTAATTCTTAGTGGAGCGCAGGATTTGGTGAGAGAGGTAACAGTGGTGGGGCCGCTTGGCAATAGTGATCATAATATGATCAAATTTGAATTAATGACTGGAAGGGGGACAGTAAGTACATCCATGTGTCTAGTGCTAAACTTTCAAAAGGGAAACTTTGATAAAATGAGAAAAATAGCTCAAAAAAAACTGAAAGGTGCAGCTACAAAGTTAAAAAGTGTGCAACAGGCATAGACATTGTTAAAAAAAATACCATCCTAGAAGCACAGTCCAGATTTATTGCACGCATTAAGAAAGGTGGAATTAAGGCAAAACGATTACTAGCATGGTTAAAAGGTAAAGTGAAAGGGGCTATTTTAGCCAAAAGATCTTCAATCAAAAATTGGATCCATCAGAAGAAAATAGGATAAAGCATAAGCATTGGCAAGTTAAATGTAAGACATTGATAAGACAGGCTAAGAGAGAATTTGAAAAGAAGTTGGCCATAGAGGTAAAAACTCACAATAAAAACTTTTTTAATATATCCAAAGCAGAAAGCCTGCGAGAGAGTCGGTTGGACCATTAGATGATCAAGAGGTTAAAAGAGCACTTAGAGAAGATGGGGCAATTTTGGAAAGATTAAACAATTTCTCTGCTTCAGTGTTTACTGAAGAGAATGTTAGAGAGATACCCATTCTGGAAAAGGTTTTCATAGGTGATGATTCAGATCAACTGAACCAAATCACTGTGAACCTGGAAGATGTGGTAGGCCTGATTGACAAACTGAAGAGTAGTAAATCACCTGGACCAGATGGTATTCACCCCAGGGCTCTGAAAGAACTAAAAAATGAAATTTCAGGCCTATTTCAATTAATTTGTTACTTATCATTAAAATCATCCAATGTATCTGAAGACTGGAAGATGGGAAATTAAAAACAGATCCAGAAGTGATCTGAGAAACTATAGACCGGTGAGCCTGACTTCACTGCTGGGAAAAATCATGGAGACTGTTATAAAGAATAAAATCACAAAACATTTAGATAGAGATGGTTTGATAGCACACAGCCAACATGGATTTACCAAGAGAAATCTTGCCTCACAAATCTCCTAAATTTTTTTGAAGGGATGAATAAACATGTGGACAAAGTTGAACCAGTAGATGTGGTGTATTTGAATTTTCAGAAGGTGTTTGACAAAGTCCCACATGAGAGGCTTCAAAGAAAACTTCAAAGTCATGGGATAGGAGGTGATGTCCTTTTGTGGATTGCAAACTGGTTAAAAGACAGGAAACAGAGAATAGGATTAAATGGTCAGTTTTCATAGTGGACAAAGGAAAACAGTGGAGTGCCTCAGGAATATGTACTTTGACCGGTGATTTTTAATATTTTTATAAATGATCTGGAAAGGGGTATGACAAGTGAGGTGATCAAATTTATGGATGACACAAAACTATACAGAGTAGTTAAATCTCATGTGGATTGTGATGAATTGCAGGAGGACATTTCGAGACTGGAAGATTTGGCTTCAAAATGGGAGATGAAATTTAACGTGGAAAAGTGCAAAGTGATGCAAAATAACTCTTGCTGTAGTTATACAACGTTAAGTTCTATCTTTGGAGTTACCACTCAGGAAAGATATCTAGGCATCATAGTGGATAATACATTGAAATTGACGGCTCAGTGTGCTGTGGTGATCAAAAAAGCAAACAGAATGTTAGGAATTATTAGGAAGGGAATGGCAAATAAAACAGAGGATGTCATAATGCCTCTGTCTCGTTCCATGGTGAGACCGCACCTTGAATACTGTGTACAATTCTGGTCACCGCATGTCAAAAAGGATATAGCTGCACTGGAGAAAGTGCAGAGAAGGGTGACCAAATGATAAGGGGCATGGAAAGACTGCCCTATGAGGAGAGGCTAAAGAAGTTAGGGCTGTTTAGTTTGGAGAAGAGTTTTGAGGGGGGACATGATAGAAGTCTACCCAAAATCATGAAAGGACTTGAACAAGTTAATGTAAATTGGTTATTTACTCTCTCAGATAATAGAAGGACCAGGGGCACTCCATGAAGTTAGCAAGTAGCTCATTTGAAACAAATCAAAGAAAATTCTTTTTCACTCAGTGCATAGTTAAGCTCTGGAATTCATTGCCAGAGGATGTGGTTACAGTAGTTAGTGTAACTGTGTTTAAAAAAGGTTTGAATAAGTTCCTAGAGGAAAAATCCTTAAACTGCTATTACAGTAATTAATAAACAATAGTAGATGGTGATTTACCTATTGTTTGGGTACTTGCCAGGTACTTGTGACTTGAATTGGCTACTGTTGAAACAGGATACTGGGCTTGATGGACTCTTGGTCTGATCCAGGATGGCATATCTTGTGGAGAAGTAGCCTAGTGGTTAGAGCAGTGGGCTACAAAACAGGAGACCAGCGTTCAAGTCTTTCTCTCGGTACCGGGGAGCAGGCCTGCAAAAGCCGGCAGCCATTGCACCACTGCGGTGCACTGTCTGCCGGCTTTTGTACCGAATAACTACACCATAAAAGGTGTAGTTATTTGGTGCGAAACTGGCGGCGAGAAGGGTCCTTGCCTTTCGCCGCCAGCGATGTCTCTGCAATGTCGGCCCCGGTGCCTCCCTGACTCCTCCTCTTCTGGGGCCGACTCTGCCCCGATCACCCTATCTCACACGAAAAGGTACTTTTCGCATGCGAAAGCTATTGAAAATGACCCCCTTAGATTGTAAATGCTCTGGAGATAGGGAAATGCCTACAGTACCTGAATGTAATCCACTTTGAAGCACTGAAAAAAAAAAGTGTGAAAAGCAGAATATAAATAAATATCTTATAGTTTTATGGGTTCAGCACTACTTTGGTTTCAATCTTTTCTTTCAAACGGAGCTTGTCAGGTCACCTTGAATTCAGAACTATCAAGTGGTTATCTGCTTAGGTGTGGAATTCCACAAGGACAAGCTCTATCATCTATTTTGTTCAACCTCTATCTCTCACCATTAGCCTCATTAATCCAAAGTCTTGGTTTTATGCCATATTTCTATGCAGATAATGTTCAATAGTCAGCAGCTTTGAGCCCAAGCATGTTATTTCTCTGACCGAACTTAATGTTTGTTTATCTAAAGTTGCAAAATGGTTGCACTCTTTTAAACTCAAAGCAAATGCCAACAAATCAGAAGCAGTATGGTTTTCTCAAAACAAAGTGTTGCGATGCTGCCTGCGAAACTAGTCACAAGCAACCTCTTACCTCCTCTGCCTGCCCGCCCTGATGCCTCACTTGCGGCCTAGTTCTACCGCCATTCCATTCGCGGCCTGGAGGCCGCCACCTTCACCGCTGCTGCTTGCGGTGGGGAGCCGCCGCCGTCCAGGTGCTTATGTGGCCTGGAGACCTCCGATGCCCATCTTCCTCAGGCCTAGAGGACGCCGTCGATATCACCGTCTTCTGTGTGGCCTGGGTGCCGCTCCCTCCTACTCTTCATGGCCTGGTGGCTGCCGCCGATGCTCCTCTTTGGCAGCGGGCCAGACTCCGTCGACACCGACGCCCTCTATGCAGTCTGGGAGCTGTTTTCCCTCTTTGCGGCCAGTAGGCTGCCGCTGAAGTTGCTTCACTCATGGCAGGAAGAGCCGCCGACCAGGTCCTCTTCCGCGGCCTGGAGGCCGCTCCGGAGCTCCTCTTCATGTGGCAGGGAGCCACCATCAATCTTCTTTTCTTCGGGCCTGCTTCCTCCTCCGCGGAAGGATGCCGCTCTTCATTGTCCTGCCTCTTCCTAGGAGCATGTCCACATCTCCTCTCTCTCCTTTTAAAGGGCCAGTACTGGGCTGTCCTCCTGGGCTCCTCCTGCTGATGTCCCCGAGGCGTTTCCTCTTCAGCCCTATAAAGAAGGCCATCCTTCAGTCAGTCTTCGCCTTCGCAAGAGCCAGTCATGGAGTTGGATTGCTCTTGGATCCTCAGTTCCAGCTCTTCGTTCCAGGAGACCTCCGTGATCCTTCCTTGCTTTTTCAAGGCACTCTGTTCTTTGTTGTTGTTCCCTGTCTTCTTCTGTGATTCCTGAACCTTGGTCTTCATCTTCGTTCCATGTCCTGGTCTCTCGTCGGATCTCATCTCCTTTTCTCTGGATGTCCAGATCTCCTTGTCTTCAGATTTCCAGGTCTCCTTGTCTCCAGATGCCCAGCTCTCCTTGTCTCTAGATGTTCCGATATCCCTGTCTTCTGATGTCTTCATTTTCTGATGTCCAGTTTCTGGATGTTCCTTGTTCTGATGTCCCCTATCCAGAAGAACCTGATGTTCTATGCTTCATGCTCCAGACGTCCCTAATCTCCTCATCTCCATATATCCATGATGTCCAGATATCCTAGTGTCCAGAGGTAGTGGTATCCTGTTGTATCCGATGCCCTATGTTCCAGTCCTGTTTCCGAGTTCCAAGTTCTAATCCTAATGTCCTTTGTCCAATTCTGATCCTGAAATACCGCTAGTTCCTAGCTCCAGGTTCAGCTGCCTCGCCGTAGACCTTGTCTCCAGCTGACCTTCCCTGGGAGTAAATCCATATTGATCCAGTGTCTGTTTCTGGTGGCTGGAACCCTCTTCCGGCTGAATCCATCTTTGAGCACTGCCCAGATTCCTCCTTCATCCTGAGCCTCAGTCCTGCACATGTCCCGATCTCCGCATGGTCCGTGACCAGCCTCTGCAGGTTGTGTAGGGCACGCAGTGAGACAGGGTGGTCCATGACCAGCCCTCGTCGGCTTTATAGGGCACCCTGAGGGGCAGTGCCAGTCAAAGTTTCTGAGTATCCTGAGTTCTTATCCTTGTCTTATCCAAGTTCCAAGTGTCCTCATCTCGTCCGAGTTCCAAGTTCCAAGTGTCCTCGTCTCACCTGAGTTCCAAGTTCCAAGGGTTCTCGTCCCATCCGAGTTCTGTTCCAAGTGTCCTTGTCTGAGTATCCGGAATCCTCTCCTGAGTCCACGTCTGATCCCCACCTACATCTGAGCATCCTGCATCTATGTTCCTAGCTTCCTCATCTCATCTGAGTTCCAAGTTCCAAGTATCCTTGTCTTGTCTGAGTTCCAAGTTCCAAGTATCCTTGTCTTGTCTGAGTTCCAATTTCCAAGCATCCTCATCTCATCTGTGTTCCAAGTTCCATGTGTCCTCGTCTTGTTCAAGACTTCAAGCCTTGTCCAAGTCTCGAGTGCCTGTCTTGTCCAAGTTCCAGTACCATCGCCTGTCCTTGACCTCTGTCCTATCGCATCTGTCGCTCCCTAGTGGCAGGTCCGAAAGGGCTATCAAGTGGCCATAGGGCTACCCCAGAGACCAGCATTGCATTGCTGGGTCTCTACTGGTGCATGCAGGTTCGGCAGAGGTTAGGGTTCCAGTGGTCAGCCTTTTCCACCCATGCTTGGACACATCTTGCCTGCCTCAGTGCTTCCATGGAGCTCCTCTTTGCAGTTGCGCCATGGTCCAAGGACACACAACTCTCCCAGGAATCAGGACCGCTCCCTAGTGCTCCTGCAACACAAAGATCCTAAGGGGTAGATTTTAAAAGCTGCATGAGAACATCCAGGTGCGCACGCTACCCAGCATGAACACGTGGACACATGATTTTATAACATGAGCACGCAGGCAGAAAACAGCAGAAAAAGTTATTTTTGGTAAAAAAAAACAAAACAAAAAACTATCATATCACACCACTTCTATCAGAACTACACTGGCTTCCCATTAGTAGTCGTATTATTTTCAAGGTCTGGTGTCTAATCTTCAAAGCCTTTTGAAGGAGCACCCCATCTTATTTAGCAATGGTCTTGGTCCCATATCAGCCCACTAGATCTTTGCATTCATCTAAGCAGGAACTTAGATTATCATCTCCCAAAGAAATCTGTTTAGAGCATACTCAGGAAACATGCTTTTCCTACTTTGCCCCATGTGTATGGAATAATTTTCCAATCGATTTGCGTATGGAGAAAGAATTGCTGAAATTCAGGAAGGAGTTAAAATCCTGGCTTTTCTCCAGAATTTGTATATGAAGGTTCTTGATAACCTTAATTTCTCCTTTTAGCCTTTTAAACATGACTGAATTGTTTTTAGCTTTCTAAATATTATGAACTGTTTTTAGGATTATTTATAGTTTTATTTTGTATAATTTTACTGTTATTTTAAAGTTAATAATTAATTATTGTTTTAAGGTTGTTATGTAAATAATATGTAACTATTTAAATAATATGTAACTATTTATTCCCCTTCTCCCTGCCCCTACATTTAATATTATTATTGTAAATAATTTCATATGTTAAGTTCTTAAGGGTACATGCATCCTTTACATCCTGATGCATACCTACTCTTAACATGCATAATCATCATCCAGTCCGTTTTACAAAGTTGTATCCTTGCTCGTTGACTCTCTCTTTCCTTGTTCCTAGTTCATTGTAATATCGTTGACTCTCTCTATCCTCGTTCATTGTAATTTCCTTTCTCAGTTAAATGTGAACCGACATGATGTGTCCTACGAATGCCGGTATATAAAAATTGTTAAATAAATAAATAAATAAATATTTATGTATTGCATATATTTTCTCTTTATGTACATCATTTTGATTTAATGTTTAGAAAGGTGATTTATCAAATGTACTAAACTAAACAAGAATTTTTCCTTCAGTCTTGCACTATTTGTTGAGTTTTTATATAATAACATAAATGTCAGCAGAAAAAGGCCCAAGTGATCCATCCAGTCTGCTCAGCAAGATTTTTAAAAAATGTTTTTGAGGGTAGTAACTGCTGCTCCATGCAGGTTATCCCCATGCCTTTTGTTACGGGTAGTAACTGCTGCTCTGTGTAGGTTACCTCATTTAACATAGGTTACCCCTTTTCTTCATTTCCATCTGTTATGTTTGCCATTTGCGGGGAGGTCCTTGCGGCAGGGTAATGCTGCTCTTGTCCTGCCTCTAGGTGCGCACGCTGGGGTATGTAGGGCCTGCAGCGGGAAATGTCCTTCGTGTTTCTTCCTGATGATGTCACATGGCTGGGTATTTAAACCCCAGCCATGCAACACAGCATTGCCTCAGCAGGGTTGCCTGGCTCCTTGTCCTTGGTCTTGGTCTGGATCCATTCTTCAGTCTTGCTCAAGTCTTCAGCCTGCTTCAGTCTTCAGCAAACCTTAGGGCCCAGCCCACGAGGTTGCACCAGTTGCACCATGGCAAGAGGGGCTCCCATTCATGTCATTTGCAACACCATCCTTTAGCCACAAGGGATGCTCTGTGTTTATTCCATACCCTTTTGAATTCCATTACTGTTCTTGCCTTCACCACTTCTTCTGTCTTCTTCTTCTTCTGTAAAGAAATATTCCCTACGTTTTTCTTGAATTTACCTCCTTGGAGCTTCTTATGAATGTCTGAAAAGAAAAGATGAGAGTAATTTAAGGAAACATATAACGTATCTTGCACATTGGAGAGGCATAAGCCCAGAATCCCTCATTGCATGCACCCAAAATCCCTCATTGCATGCTTATTGGCCTATTTGCTGATATTCAGGTTATCAAGAAACCATTTTTCAAAATTCGGATACTGAATTAAGTAGTTCAGAACAGCTATTTGCCATTGTCTCCTTTCTGGCCTCTAAATGAGTGAATTGATCTCCATAAGTATTTCAAAGAAAAATAAAATAAAATAATGGAAATGAAAATGAACTTTATGAAAATTTCTTTCGCAGTAAAGCATAATGAATGCTTTGATAATATTTGAACCTCCTTTATTTCATTAAAATAAACTATTGTTTTACCATCAAAACTTATGTTTTACAGTCCAGTAGGACTGTCTGTTATTAGTTTAGTAGTAAAGAAAAAACAATGCAGTTTGCAATGCTATCATATTACAACTTAAAGGTCAATGTACTAATGGGAGCAAAATTTTACACAGGTTGCTTTGCATGCACAAAGGGCAAACAGTGTGTATTATTTTTGAAAGTACAAACTATTTGGCCTATGGGAGGGTTATTTTTCAAAAGTATTTCTGTAGATAAAACAGTATTTTACCTACAGAGATGGGCCTTTTCAAAATTTCCTGCATGATATATGGGTGTTTATATCTTGTTCTCAAGTAAATTAATCTAGATTGAATAGTGGCGTTCCTGGAGGCAGAGTTGGGGAGAGATTTGCACTTCATGCATACTTTTGAATTTTAAAAAGCATGCACATACATTTTTCCAGGTGTAACTGTATGATTGTAGATTTGGTGGGATAATTTTCAATGCAGAATTATGCATATAAATCTGCTTTCAAATTTGATGTAACTTTATGTGTGCTTTTGTTAGCTAAGTTATGCATGATCTTACAAAATTACCTGTCCACATTCAATATTTGCTTTGAATATAGTTTAATTTCATGTGTAGTTGAATACATGTGCTTTTTTATTTAGATTTATAGTTAATGAGTTACTGCAATTTAAAATTATGTAAAGTAGCCCATTAATTATAAAGGCATAGTATAACTATGTATGAAAATGGCTTTGAAAATGTGATTTTGCAAAACCTATTAGTCAGTATACCATAGCTGGTTCTTTCCTTCTTAGTGCTTTGGTCTAATGTGGTTTCTATGACTTTTGCATCCTTGTTGAATGAGCATGACAAGACTCAGATTGGGCATTCCCAAACTGTGGGAGACATATTAGAACTGATCCACTAAAAAGTTATGGTCTGCTTTAACATTTTAGTTTTTAGTTTTAAGGACTCTTGAAAAAATGTGAATATCAAGGACATTTTCCTATAAGACATTAGATCTTATTCAAGGACTTTTGGGGGTGAGAAATGTTAACACTTACTAAAGGAGATAGAGACTAAAGAATTTTCAGTTTCACGTGCATTGTTTTCCCCTTGTACATCTGAAGTTCACTTATCCTTTTATAAGCATAATTGCAAGTGATAGAACATTTAATTATTTAATGTCATATTGCTAACAATAAGCAAAATAGAGCTGGAGGGGACAAGTGATACACTCAGAGGAAAATATCCAAATGGAAAAGGTGTAGTGCTAAGCACCTTAGGATCTACAAGATAAGAGGATTCAGTCAATTAGATGAAATTGCTGAGTAATTCCATTTTTATTAATAGTCAGTATCAAAAAGAGCTAATTTCGGTTCCCTGACACAGACTATGTTTTGCCATTCCAGCTGTGACAGGAGAGATAGAAGCCAAAACCAATCAATGACAGTTTGAAGAAAAACAGTATATCCAAAACAACTGGCGTTTCCAAACTCATAGTAGAATATCCAAACCCCTTAAAAGACTTGTGACAACATTTATATGAGACATCCCATCAAGGTACATCAAGGAATCTGCAAATGGGAACTCAGAAAGTGCCAGAAAAACTTGTCAAGTCAATTATGATTTTAACGGGGATCCCACTGAGGCATCCAAGCATCGGCTGTCAGCTTCGGTAAGAGGGCCAAAACCCAAAGCAGGGGCCACAGCCTATGCTTGAGTGCGACTCTGTCACCTCGGCTTAGACCTGAAGTCTGTGCCTCACCTAGGCTAAGGCTGTGACCAATTGCAGGGCTGCGGCCTATGCCTGAATGTGATGTTGGGTCCTTGGGCCGAGACCCTAGCAAAAGCAAAGGCACAAAAAAATTTTGCACTTACCTGATCTGACAGCCTGGCACAGTTTGGAGACCACGTCCCAACACCTACCATCAGCCTAGGCCAAGGCCCAGTCCAGATCCCAGGTCTTGATGCCTGGGTCTCAGCTCAGACCCAGACCTGATGCCTGGACCTGATCTGGAGGCCTGGTCCTAATGCCCGGGCCTCGCCATATGCCAGCATCTAGGCTCAGGCCCAACACAGGGGTCCAGCCCAGAGGCCAGGTCCTGATGCCTAGGCCTGGGCTTGGACCCAGGCCTGATGCTGGGGCCCGACCTGGATATTGGGTCCTGATGCCTGGGCCTCAGCCCGCACATAGGCTCTATGCTGGTGCTTGACCAGGAGGCCAGGTTACAATGCCTGAGCCTCGGCATATGCCAGGGCTCAGGCCCAGGGCCAACACTGGGACTCTGCCCAGAGGTTGGGCCCCGATGCCTGGGTCTCAGTCCTGGGTCAGGCTCAGGCCTTGTGTCAAGGCCTTGGAGGTCCTCTTCAGACGTCTTCTGTCTTCTTTCTTCATCATAACATGATGTCGTCTGCTGGGGACACATTTGACTAAATTAACTCCAGCACATCCTCATCAGCAGAGGGTGCTATTTTGATGTAAGGCAGTTGAATTTGCTGCTGTACATCAAAATGGTGCCCTCCACTGGGCAAGATGAGCTGGAATTATTTACTCTGGCATGTCCCCATTGGATGGTATAATTTCAAGAAGAAGAAAGAAAACAGAAGATGTCTGATGAGGACCTCTGAGGCCTGGGTGATGGGCCTGGGCCTGACACTGGGCTAAGGCCCTGATGTCTGGACCCAGCGTCAAGCCTGGGTTGAGGCCCAGGAATCGGGACCCAGCCTCTAGGTCAGGCCCTGGCATCGAGCCTGAGTCTGGGCTGAGGCCCAGGCATCGGGACCTGGTCTCTGTACCAGGCTCTAGTGTTTGACCATGCCGAGGCCCAGACCCAGCCTCCGGGTTAGACCCTGGCATCAGGCCTAAGTTTGGGCCTAGGTCCAGGCATTGGGATCCGGTCTTTGACTGGGCCTAGGTCAAGACCCCGGTGTCAGGACCAGGTCTTGTAGCCTGAGCGTTGTGTAGGGTCTAGGCTGAGGTCACAGAAACCTGCCTTGTCTATGCAAGACTGAGGATTCAGCCTGGGCTAGGCCTCATCATCGAATCTCCCCCCCCCAAGTGGGTTAATGGGGGTCTGGGAGGATCCTGACTTTGGCATTTTTTCAGGTGATGGGATGGGTGGTAGAGACAGGAGGCCTCAGGAAGCCCCATTTCTTTTTTATTTCCATTTTTGGGGTTTTTAATGTTTGTTTGTTTTTTAAACTAAGTAAACCAAATAAACATTAAATTTGTGGGAGAACCCACCCAAAAACAAAATGAAAATTTTTTTTCTTTACACCCCTGGGAGGTTTCAGAAAATGTGCAGGTCACCAGAGTTGGAGCAGGATCTCAGCACAAAAGTGATTTGTCTGTTCTCCCAGTCAAGATTAAAGAATTCTAGCAAGTTCAGGACTAGCTCTATCCATCTGTAGTGCCATGGAAATTGTGAATCCTACAGTGATAGACTACTTGCTGATTAATCTTCCTGCTAAGCCCCGCATTTCAGTCTAGCCTTTATGTGGTACAAATAACACATTTGCATGATCCTGAATTCATGAATGGCCCTAGTGTTTGGCTATTTAAAAGGCTAATGTACTAATATGCATTTTCCTTTGCAAATAAGAGAATATGTGGAAAAACTGCAAATAACGTGTGCAATCAAATTTTTGCTTACGGTATTTGACAGTTTTCTGTGCATGACTTCGTGTTTCTAAAAGCAAATGCAAAACATGCAAAATTGCTAATGAGCTGAAGAATCATGCAAACCAGCTCATTAGCGATTGTCACAAAGTTAAGTTTCACTCAGAAAATCACTTTAATTGGCGATTTTCTATGAAGCTTTACACCGCCTCAGGGAAGAGGTGTTAAGTTTATATGCAATATCATCCATATCGTTGCGTGGACTTTATTACAAAACAATCACCGTTTTTCCATAATATTTAAATGAGTTGATATCAGGAGAAAAACCTTTTACAGTAAAGAGCTCTGCTGCTTAGTACATAAGTCTCCTATTTAACGCTCATGTCCAGTTCATCACCAACTGCATGACTGACTTAGACTTAAAAGAACCTATAACCACTGCTAATCTCCCTGACAGAAGTCAACAGGATGGAGCTTGTGGAGCATGAAGACTACATAAGAAACTAATGAATGTGCATCATGTTTTTATTCATTTGGGTAGTTATGCATGCTTTTACATAATCAGAATATTATCTCTACTGCATTACCATGAATCAAATTCTCACTCATACTGCTAATGAGATAATATCTTTCTCAGAAAAGATGCCCCAACCTAAAGTATAAATTTATACATTAGGAGAGAAGCAGGAGGATCTGAATATGCAGTGAGTAATAATGCAACAGGAAGGCACTAGCCTGTAATCTCATTCACAATAGGATCACTGATGCATTTTACAGTATTTAATATATTTGTCAATGTAAGCTTCTAAGTTGTCTTAGAGAGCAACACTTTACAGTAAATGGCAAATCACTGTGATCTCCCTAAGTGACTTAGCACATACAGCTTTCATCCTCTAAAAGGGTATTTAGCTAACGGAAGAGCTTAAAATGAAGAAAAATGAAGTAGAGTGTATTGATTCTTTTCCCTCTTGTTGTTACTTGTGGTTCTTTTTCACTTTCCTATTTCAAAACCATTGCATGTCTTGAACCCAGTTGTTGGGGCTGGGGGCCTAAGAGAATTTTAAAATGAATTCAAAAAAACATAGTTGAGAAAAAAATTATATGTGTCAGTCTGTCCTGTCAGAGACCCTTCTCCCATTGTTCATACAGGCCTCCAACATATATGGCAGGTGGCACACACATTTTTTTAAACTCAAAAGATGTCACAGCATATCATTTTAATATATGCAGACTGGGGCAGTGCTTCCTAACCTTCCCAAGACCAAGGAATTAACAAAAACATTGTGCGGCACACCATCCTCTATGGCACTGGCAGCATTAGCCATAAAATCATCTACGGAAAGCTACTTGAGCCTCTCTTCTAAAGTTTTAAAACAAAGGGCGAGAGGAGGCAGAAAATTCATGAACCCATCACAACGGACAACTTCCATCTATATACAAGCGCAGGAGAAGGGAGCAGTTGTTGTGGTTTGGACAGCGCAGCTCAGTTACTGTGACTGCCAGATCTCCTCCACTGCTGCTGTTTCTAACGCTTGGAGTAAGTCTTGTCCAGCGTGCAGTGCCCACACACTGCCTGCTTAACTCAGCCTGGGGCCAGGACAGAGGCTCGAAGAACTCAAAGAAGGAGCTTCATGAGGGGAGGGAGGGGGAACATAAGAACATAAGAAAATGCCATACTGGGTCAGACCAAGGGTCCATCAAGCCCAGCATCCTGTTTCCAACAGTGGCCAATCCAGGCCATAAAAACCTGGCAAGTACCCAAAAACTAAGTCTATTCCATGTAACCATTGCTAATGGCAGTGGCTATTCTCTAAGTGAACTTAATAGCAGGTAATGGACTTCTCCTCCAAGAACTTATCCAATCCTTTTTTAAACACAGCTATACTAACTGCACGAACCACATTCTCTGGCAACAAATTCCAGAGTTTAATTGTGTGTTGAGTAAAAAAGAACTTTCTCCGATTAGTTTTAAATGTGCCCCATGCTAACTTCATGGAGTGTCCCCTAGTCCTTCTACTATCCGAAAGAGTAAATAACCGATTCACATCTACCCGTTCTAGACCTCTCATGATTTTAAACACCTCTATCATATCCCCCCTCAGTCGTCTCTTCTCCAAGCTGAAAAGTCCTAACCTCTTTAGTCTTTCCTCATAGGGGAGTTGTTCCATTCCCCTTATCATTTTGGTAGCCCTTCTCTGTACCTTCTCCATCGCAATTATATCTTTTTTGAGATGCGGCGACCAGAATTGAACACAGTATTCAAGGTGCGGTCTCACCATGGAGCGATACAGAGGCATTATGACATTTTCCGTTTTATTCATCATTCCTTTTCTAATAATTCCCAACATTCTGTTTGCTTTTTTGACTGCCACAGCACACTATACTGATGATTTCAATGTGTTATCCACTATGACACCTAGATCTCTTTCTTGGGTTGTAGCACCTAATATGGAACCCAACATCGTGTAATTATAGCATGGGACAATAAGGGGTGCTGTTTGCAATGTGTATGCTACACAAAGTGGGACCCAGTTAGCGGGGCCCTGCAGGCTGAGAATTTATTACCATACTCTGGGGCTCAGTTTGTGGTTAGGAAGAAGAGGCATGCACAATTATTCGTGTTTTCAGATAGGAGTTTTTGCATGTTTAAGAGCCACCACTAGTTTCTCTTGTTGCTGTTCTGAGAGCACAGCCCAGGTGCAAGTCTAGATCTGAGCATCAGGCAATGATGACTTTTCCATGACACGCCCGATCAGGTGTTGCGTTTGCTGGCTCGCAGGACATTCCACGAGCCGGCTCACTCACCCAGCGCCATCCAGCCAAATGTCACCACTCCATTTGGCGAGAAAACGCCACTGCCATTGCTCCAAATCTCCTGGAAGCGCATGCACGATGGTGGGAACTGACATCCCTGGCACCTCCTGATGACATCACGTGGCCAGGAATTTAAAACCCTGGCCGCACAACTCAAAACTGCCTCACCCCAGAGACTATCACCCAAGCCCTGCTAGCCCCCGGACCCCAAAGCCTGAATCCGAGGGGAAAGGGGCTGGCAAAGGCAAAAGATTCAGCTCAGTTTCTGCCAGTTGGCAATGAGGACCTTCCCAGTAGGTTGTGTCAACCTCCCTCCAACACAAGGGTTCACAATGCTAACAATTTGCTGAGGCCATGAACCTGGCAGCTCAGGCTTCAAGCAATACCGGGCTTCGCACAGCACCTACAAGAACAGCAGCAGTCACCATGGCCCCCTTGTCTGCAGGCCCGCTGTATTAGAATTCATGAGAGTAGAACATTCTCCATGCTGATCTGTGTATGAATGGGAGCTTGTGTGTGTGAGCGAAAATGGGTGCCTATCTGGTGTACTGTCTGTGTATGAGAATAAATGAGTGCCTGCTTGAGGGTCTGTCTGTGTGTATGAGAATAAATGGGTGCCTGCTTGAGGGTCTGTCTGTGTGTGAGAATAAACGGGTGCCTGCCTGGGGGTCTGTCTGTGTGTGAGAATAAATGGGTGCCTGCCTGGGGGTCTATCTGTGTTTGAGAGAGAATGAGTGCCTACCCGGGGGTCTGTATGAGTGTGTGAGAATGAATGGATGCCTGTCTGAGGGTCTGTCTGTCTGTGCATGAGAGACAATGGGTACCTGCCTGATGGTCTGACTGTCTGTGTCTCTGAGAGAATGGGTACCTGCCTGGTGTACTGTCTGTGTGTGAGAATAAATGGGTGCCTGCTTGAGGGTCTGTCTGTGTGTATGAGAATGAATGGGTAACTGCCTGGGGGTCTGTGTGTGTTTGTAAGAATTAACAAGTGCCTGCCTGAGGGTCTGTTTGTGTGTGTGTGTATGTGTGTGCGAGAATTAATGGAATGGGTGCCTGCATGGGGTCTGTCTGTGTGCGAGAGATGAATGGGTGCCTGCCTGGGGGTCTGTGTGTGTGTGTGTGTATGTGAAAGACTGGGTGCCTGTCCTAGGGTCTGTCTGTGTGCGAGAGATGAATGGGTGCCTGCCTGGGGGTCTGTGTGTGTGTGTGTATGTGAAAGACTGGGTGCCTGTCTGAGGGTCTGTCTGTGTGTGTGTGTGTGAAGGAGAATAGGTGCCTGCCTGGGGATCTGTGTATGAGAGTTTGTGGTTGTGTAAGAGGGCATGTATGTATGCGTATATGACAGTATATGTGTGAAAGAGAATAAACATGCAAATGTGTGTGTGTGAGAGAGAGAGGGTAAAATTTGTGTGTCCCCTCAGCCCCCTAATCCTCGACAATCTCAGGGTGACTGAAAATCAAGAATTCCGAGGTATGGATAGCAAAAGCTTTTTAAAAAATACTTATTCATTTTAATTATAGGGTGTTATTTGATAAACGAGCTGTTTTTAAATATTTTATTGGTGCTTGGGAAATTTTTTAAAAAAATGTATGACTTTAATTAATAGAAGTTATTCTGTTTGTCAGTAGTTTTAAAATATTCTTTTATTAGTATGGTTTTAATATTATAATTGATGCTTTATGTTTCTTGATTTTATGTGTGTTATGAGGAATGGTGGTTCTGTTTTTCCATTGTTACACACAGTCTCGCTTCTTGTGGTTTCCATTTCAGTTTTTGTCTGCATATTGCTGGTCCTAATTTGTGATCCTTTATTCTGTATTTGGTGAGGGTCTGTCTCTGCTCTGTGCATGTGACATTCTGCTAGCATGTAGTGTCTGTGTAGGGATCTATAGCAATTGAGTTTGTTTTCTTTCCCCAATAGGTGATGTATTGGTATTCTGGAACCCAAAGTAATAATTACAGTGCTTCTTTTTCACAGGTAGGGTTCTTGTTGTTTGAGTTCTTGGTGTTACTACTATTATGCTATGATAGGTTTGCTATATAGATTTTGAGTGTCTTTTTTGCGGGATTTTGTGTTAGTTCACAATGTGTCTGGCAGTGGAAGGTGTTTGTGCGTCTATTGCTGTGAGGTACTTGTCTGGATGTAGTGTGGTATCTGCCTCTCTTTGTGTTTGTGTTTCAGATTGCTCCTTTCAGCAATCTGAAAGGAATCCAAATTGGAATTTTGAACTTCTGCTGGCAGTGTGATTGCCTACTATTTGCTGGTTGGTTGGTGAGAGACTTTGACATATATAGATATATGTATGTGTGTGTGTGTGTGTGTGTGTGTAACCCAACTTTGGTGGGTGGAGGGCCCAACAAATTGATGGATGGAAGGGGGGTCATGGCTCAAACATTTGCTCACCCCTGCTGTAGACAACTGGGTCTTTTTCTGTACTGCGTAGGCCAAGGACACATTTGTGACTAAGTGCCTGGAAAAACTGGGAAACTTCTGTGCCTAGGCTTAACTGGGAAGATAACCATAGGTAGAACCTCCTCTGCTCCCCAACTTCTCATTCCCATATCAATCACACAAGGCAAGACCTGTCTTATATCACAAGCATTCTTAGATTCCAGTGCAAGGGGAGATTTCATTGATCAGGTCCTGGTGATGCACTACCATTTACCCACAGCTCCCCTGGCTCAACCACTTACCATTTCTTCAGTCTACGGTGACCCCCTCCCAGGGAGAATCACAGAGAGCCCCATTCCTCTCAACCACCACAGTGGCTTACTGCATTCTGAGACCATTATTCTTTATGTCCTATCCCGTGTGGTCAATTTGATTATCCTGGGACTGGCTTGGCTGCAAAAGCATCGCTCTATCATTGATTGGTCTTCACTAGAACTGGCCCAATGGGGGTTGTGTTGTTCTTTCATCCATCTTGATTCTATCACTCCTCCAGCTCCCATCACCATTGCGACTACCCAGATGGGGCTACCACCCCAATATGCAGACGTTTTAGACATATTTTCTCAAACAACATGCTGAGATGCTGCCTCCTCATCACTCCTATGGCTATTAGATTGAACTCCTCCCTGGCAAGGACCCTCCACGAGGCAGGATATAACCCCTCTCAGGGCTTGAGACCAAGGCTATGAGTGCATATATCCATGAAAATATCACTAGAGACTTCATCTGTCCATCATCCTTACCTGCTGGATCTGGTTTCTTCTTCATAGCAAAAAAGTACTGAATGCTGTGGCCCTGCATAAACTACAGATGCCTCAATGCTATCACCACTCAGAACTGGGTCAACTCTATCTAGTGTGCGAGTTGCTGCTCCTGTGTCCAGCCTTCCTTATCTTCAGCCTCATTCAGTCTTCCTTGTCTTTAGCCTTATCCAGCCTTGTCCTTCTCTTTTGCCTACCTACCCTCAGATTGATTCTTGGAACCAACCTTGGCGTGTGACTTGACCATCCTTGTTTGCCGCCTGCCTTGACCATAGTCTGTGACCACCAACCATCCTCACTTGCCGCCAGCCCTGACCACAGTATGACTTCAGAGCCTCTCTTCAGTGTACACCCAGAGACTATTACCTAAGACCTGCTGGCCCCTGGAACTCAAAGGCTCAATCTAAGGGGAAAGGGACTGGTAAAGGCGAAGCTCCAGCTTAGGGTCTGAACCAATTGCTCTACCAGTTTACAGTGAGGACTTACTGGGCCTTCCCAGTAGGTTATGCCAATCTACTTCCGACACGAGTCCACAATCCTAACATCAGGTCCAAAGGCACACTGATTGGGAAACACTGAACTAGGGGGATGGTGACATATGAGAATTCTGAGAAAACATGTTTAAGACATCTAGGATATTATTAAAAATTAGACTTCTAAAATGTGTGATTTTCTTTTTTTTTTTTTGGCTTTAGCCTACAGTAGGAAAATCCAGTGGCTTATGGATAAAGAAAATTCTGGACTACCCCACAGTAGGAGAGAGGGTTGATTCAAAGCTGGGAGATGGGTGGCTGGGGAATGTGAGTCAATGTTCTCTCTAAACCAATGGCCATTTAAAGACAGTGGGAGGGGTTCAATTGAGAGGCACAGACCATGATTCCCTATGGAAGTGAATAAAAGTGTCTTCGTGTTGCTTTTGCATGAAGGCTGGGACTCATTCCTTCCTTCTGAATTGTGAACACTGTCTGCAGCATCCCTAGTCACAGCTAGAACCTGGGTTTTCTGCATGATAGCATACAACACTGACAAAAAGCCACCAGACGGGCACACTAATACGTACTTTTAACTTGAAAGTTTCTTCTTAAGGAGGTAAGAAGTTTCTCTATTTACTTCTAGAAATAGCCAGGGAATCAGTTATACACAGCTGCTAATAATTCTGACAGCAAAATAATTCACCATATTAGAATGTGATTATTGGGAAAACTAATGGTGGGCAGGCAACCACAAGGGCAAAAGAGCATGGGTGTAGATGAAGACACCACACAATCCTTCTAGACAGCTATGCCTACTGTCATGTTGTAATTATTTGGCAAAAGAGGATCATATGCATAAATATGTTGTTGAAAATAAATCATGCATTTTTAACACTAGATGGCAAGCTCATCAGCTATTCCAACAGTAATTTAATCCTAGTTACAAATGTTCATTGAGACAAAACCTTCTTTCCTAAACAATTGAAATCAGATGAAACAAAAGCAAAAGATGGAGGTTTCAGCTACTTTGACTATATTCAGGGTTATTTTGCTTTTGTTTTTGTTGATGAGGGCTTTTTGATAAACACACTTTCTCATCTTCTAGGTTTCTCCTATTTCCGCCTTTCTCCAGCTTTTTTCCCCCGAGTCCTTTTGTTTTGCTGGGTTTTGACTTTCATCATGTGACACTTCATTTAATGGAGAGGAAATGTAATCTCTTGACAGATTAGAATTCAAGATGTCTCATTTATCAGTTTGTAACATGCTTAAGATCAGTGGGGCTAGAATCCACCCCCTAGATTCAAGCTGATTAGCAGCCCAATTTGCTGTCTGTTTTTTCCCTCTTATCAGGTGTATGATTATCTGTGTGATGCAACTCTTTTTTTTACCGATCCTTATTAGGAGCAAGTGGAGGAATAGTGGGCTGCAAACAGGAAACAAGGGTTCAAATCCTGCTGCTGCTTCTTGTGACCTTGGGCAAGTCACATCACCGTCCATTGCCTCAGGTACAACCTTAGATTTTGAGCTCTCTGGGGACAGGGCAATGCCTATAGCACCTGCATATAATCTGCTTTGAAGTACCTGAAAGGCAGAGTATAAACATGAACAAATAATAAATTCTACCTGAACTCCATATAGCAACATAATGGCCTGGCCCCTTTTCAGATTTTATAGAACATTAAAGGAGACCATGCAGTTTTTAATTATTATTTTTTTAAACAATATCTCTATAGATGAACATTGTAATCACTTACTATATAAGGATGTGATCCTGGAAACATCTTTTTAACAGCCCCTGTGATGGAGTGTCCCTGAAAACCCTACTTAACCAGTGCTGGACCAGGCATCTAGCCTGGTCTACCGAAAAATCTAAAGAAACAAGTAGCTCTGTTGGCAGGTCCCCAGAGGAACAGGAATAAGAGTTTGTGCACAGGTGTGAATAGATAGGCCCTGGATGTCCCAAAGAGAAGGCAGCTCCTGCAAGAATATGAATACTGAATATGAATGTGGCTGAAGGTAAGCCATTGATGTTGGATAATGTGCTTGTGAGAATAAAGTTTATGTAAGAATAATCAGAGTCCATCCGGTGTCTGTCCTCTGAGAAGTTACAGACCGCTTGTGCTGTCTCACTTATGATGGCAGTTTGGGGATTTCTGTGCTACGCTACTGCACAGGCAGAAGCCCAAGCCTCCAAAAAGGAAAAGAGATTAGAGAAGAGAATAAAAGTTTCTGTATGATTCTTGCACAGAAAGCAGAGTGGTGCAGGAGCACTGCTACCAAGGAGGTGTACAAAGCACTGAGAAGAGTGAAACCGGGTGGATCAGATAGAGCACAGAAGCATAACAGCTGACAAAATGTTTAGTTTTGAACACAGAAAATTGTGTCTTGCAGCCTGGCTGCAAAAACAGCTTTAAAAGCATTACTGCAGGCTAAGGGGCAGCCTTGCTTGATGAGAGAGGGTCTGTATAGTGAGTTAAGGCTGAACAAGCAGGTTTTTAAAATCTTTTTTTTCTTTTTCTTTCTTTGAAATATTTATATACCACTTACAAAAAAAGAGAGGAAAATTTGAACAGGTGTGTGGCCCTCTAGAAGCAAACCAGCCTTGTTTTGTACTGAAGGAAGACTGAGTGGGAAATGCAGGAGTCGCATCAAGTCCTCTTGGAAGAGCAGAGACAGCTCCCAGAAAGCTTCATACAAAGCCAGATTCAAATCCTCAAGGAGGGACAGTGGCAGTTTATAGCTGCTATGCTGCTCGATGGGCATAGTACTAATACCTCTTAAAATATTTTTATACCATAAGGGTTTCGCAGAAAGAAGCACAGCAGCCCTATGAGTCTCTCAGCTGGTGGTTTTAGTATCCAGAGAGACAAAAGCTCAGAGGTACAAAAGGTGGATAATGAGTGCACATGTGTAGGATCCCACAGCTCTGAGGCTGGGCAGGATTTGATTCTGGAAATGGCTACAGGGAGAAGCCTGATGAAAGCACTACAGAAAGACTTGGCAGAGAGCCAAAGGAGCCAGTGAACGCACCACTGGAGCAGACAGTGGAAGTAAAACCAGAGCTGTAAGAACAGTCTCAAAAGGTTGCAGGAAAAGCATGTGGAAGCCAGGGAAACGAGCCTGAGGCCAGCCCTAAAGAGGCCCAATCCCAATGCAAGGAGGTGCAAACCTGGGCTGGGCCTTACAGAGCTAGGTCAAGATATGGAACAGACACTGGGCTTCTCCTACCCTGCTAGCCTGATTAGCCCTGGTAACCAGGAAAAAGATCTGCTTCAGGGTGAAGATGAAACAAAAGCATAAACATTGGTGGTAACTAGGGATGTGAATTGTTTTTGAACGATTAAAATTATCGTCAGATAATTTTAAAATCGTCCAAAATCATTTGAGTGCACAATACAATACAAATGTCCCCGATTTATCGTCAGGGGCATTTGTATTGTATCGTTAAATCGGACGCGGGAAAACCTGCACACCAAAAAAACCCTAAAAACCACCCCGAACCTTTAAAACAAATCCCCCACCTTCTTGAACCCCCCCAAAATGTTTTAAATTACCTGGGGTCCAGTGGGGGGTTCCCGGTGCGATCTCCCTCTCTCTCTGGCCACGGCTGCGTTGAGAAATGGCGCCGGTGGCCCTTTGCCCTTATCATGTGACAGGGCAAAGGTAGCGCCGGCGCCATTTTGGTTCCTGGCTCCCGACATCACGCGTGCAGGAGATCGCCCCCGGACCCCCGCTGGACCCCCAGGGACTTTTGGCCAGCTTGGGGGGGGGGGGGCCTCCTGACCCCCACAAGACTTGCCAAAAGTCCAGCGGGGGTCCGGGAGCGACCTCCTGCACGCGGGCCGTATTGCCAATCTTCAAAATGGCGCCGGCGCTACCTTTGCCCTCACTATGTCATACGGGCGCGTATGACATAGTGAGGGCATCCTCTTGCTTTAAAAATCGAGTCCCAGTTATCTAGGCTTGAATTACAAGTTCAGGGGCATGCAGAACAACTTTTGCAGTGTAAGAATGACTTGGGGACTATCCAAAGGGTTCAAAATGCTTTTTTTGCTGGAGAATTCTGCTTAAAAATGTAACCTTCATATATTGAATTTTCCCAAGATCATGGGTAAATTACCCAGGATTACTCTTAAGAAATATTTAGTTGAAAATTTGCATTTTGCTCCAGAGACGCTTCCCATCTTCAACTCAACCTAATACTGTTCCTGGTCAAGAGGCTCCTGCAGTTCCTTCTTGGAATCTAACAGGCTTTTTAGAATCATCTTCTCCAGAAATCATTGAAAGGACTACCTTGTTAGTTTCTTTGTTTTCTGAAGCTGACGTTAATAAAGTAATGAAAGCTTATTTTCAGAATTTAAATGTGCTTTTTCTGGGTCAAAAATTGAGAATTTCCCCTGATCTTTCTCGATTGACACAGCAAAGAAGAAAGGCCTTTCTGGCCCTCAGGAAAGACACTTTGGGGTAGATTTTCAAAGGGTTACGTGCGTAACTCTGAAAACCTGCCCCTGCGCGTGCTGAGCCTATTTTGCATAGGCTCGGCGGTGCACGCAAGCCCCGGGACACGTGTATGTCCCATGGCTTTGAAAAAGGTGCGGGAAGGGGCGGGGCCATGGCCGTGGCACCGATACGGGGGCAGTCCGGGGGCGGGACCGAGGCCTCTGGCACAGCGGCTGTGCCGGGGGTTGGCGCGCCGGCAGCTAACTGGCGTGCACAAGACACGCCTGTCAGAGGGAGGCGTAAAGAATAAAACAAGGTGGGGGGGATTTAGGTAGGGCTGGGGGGTGTGTTAGATAGGGGAAGGGAGGGGAAGGTGGAGGGGAGAGGAGGAAAAGTTCCCTCCAAGGCCGCTCCATGCCGCGTGCATGTTAAAAATCCGGGGTCGGCGCATGCAAGGGGATGCACACTTGTGCACCTTGCACGCGCCGAGGCCTAGGGGAGCACTGATGGCTTTCCCTATTCCCTCCAAGGCCCCGGATTTTATAACATGCGCACGGCAGCGCGCGGATGTTATAAAATCAGGTGTAAATTTGTGCGTGCCGGGTAGCGCGCACAAATGTATCCCCCGCGCGCTCGTTTAAAAATCTTCCCCTTTGTCTTTAGGAGCCTCATTCGTTCTGTGTTACCCTTGCAAATGTTTTGTAAAATATTGTTCAGAGAGTTATCTTTTTTGTTTTTTTCTCCAGAACAACATAAATCTTTTATTGAGGCTCGTAAGATGTTAACATCCTCTCCTATTCCTTTAGGGAACCACTGATCTCTTGATATTGGTACAGCAGAATTGGCTCGTCAGTGCACTTGCCTTAAATTTTCCTATATTTTCCTCCTCCCACTTTTTTCCTTTTCTTTTGTTTCCTTTTTCAGGGGTTGCATATATTGTATATTTTTATACATCTATACGTATATTTATAATTTTTTCTTTTTTTGTGTGTGTGCTTTTGTATATCCCCTGGCTACTGATACAAAGTTTTCTATGCTTTGTTAATTGAAATATTATTAAAAATAAAGTATAAAAATAATAAAGATAAAAAAGTGACCTGATGTGTGATCATTTATGAGAGTACACCGGGCAAAAGGCACAATGTTTGGTTTTGGCAACTGGGGCATGTTTAAGGGTAACCCCTAGTGCAAATGGTGACTCGAATCCAGTGAATGTTATAGAAAAAACATGTACAATTGAAAGGACCTGTAGACACAGAGGGGCTTGCTTCACTCTAACCCGTCGACTTGGGGGAAGGGTCAGTCCACATTCAGGCCAGGGTGGCTCCTGGGAAGAAAAGTCACTTCTCTGGAAAATATCCAGGGGGTGTAAAGACGCTCAACCCATAAGGTGCAAGCTGAGGGGGAGTGTGAAGGAGTGTTCCTGAAAACCCTTGTTTACCAGTGCTGATTCAGGCATCTAGCCTGGTCCATCTTAAAAGCTGAAGAAATAGGTAGCTCTGCGGGTGGGTCCATGGAGAGCAGCAACTAGACCCGTAGCTCCTGCAAATATATGAATGCAGAAGATGAATGCTGAATACTGTGAATGTGGCTGAAGGTAAGCCTTTGGTGTTGGATAATATGTTTGGGGAAAATAAAGTTTTCAGTATGTAAGAAGAGGCAGAGTCCAGCAGGTGTCTGTGTTCTTAAAAGTTACAGACTGCTTGAGCTGTCTCACACCCCGTTGCCAAAACACACAAAACCTGGTCCTTTTTTTATGTTTTCAGTGGAATGCTGCTAGAGTGGGAAGCTTGCTTTTAATGTTGCTTTTGCTTGAGATTTCTGCAGTGACAGCATTGCACTTTGCCAAACGAAGTTCCATTACTGCAGTGCCATTCGAAGTCCAGTTCCAACTGTCACAGTACTTTTGTAGTCAAAAAGTAATGCAAAATAATAATTCAAATGAGAAAATGAAAAATGAAAAACAAAGATGGCTTTACAAGTGGAAGCTTTTTCCAAATGATGGCAGCGATCCTATGGGCAGCGATTGCAATGCTCAG
Source organism: Rhinatrema bivittatum (assembly GCF_901001135.1). Classification (NCBI taxonomy): domain Eukaryota; kingdom Metazoa; phylum Chordata; class Amphibia; order Gymnophiona; family Rhinatrematidae; genus Rhinatrema; species Rhinatrema bivittatum. The sequence continues at coordinate 662,854,177 of NC_042615.1, forward strand.
TTCCAGTAGCATATTTAACATAAAAATGATGTATGGCAGTTATGCTTTAATATTTTGCTCCTTGGAAAATCCATCTTTTCCCATCTCCCTTGTGTTCTGTGTGCAATAATTAAGTCCTCTGATATAGCCACAGACAAACTATTTAGACTACAAAGTAAGATAAGGGGGATACAATTTATTCTTCCTTACAAAAGAGCAACACAATAGCAACTTAGACATGCACAATTTCTATTCTTAGTAGCCGAAGAAAATCCCGAGGGAAAGCAGGTCCTTGAAAAATGACAATATGTAAAACAGATCTTCGAGCAGATTCATTTTCTCTGCCGGGAGTCCTTATTGCACAGCTACAGCTAATGGAGCATGTTAGTAAGTTTTGTTTGCTTGTCGAATCACTTACAAGTTCAACATCTTTTGCTGAAGCAAGTAATAATTCAGCACTTGCTTTCTGAAAACTGTTTTCTTTTCCATGAAATTGCTTTCCCACTATCTGTTTGACAGATTCTATCTCATTAATCCTTCCTTCTGCTCACCATAGACTGAGTCCTGCGATGTGTACACTGTGCTATTGCTGTTTTGGTCTGTTAGTACTTTTCATGGCAAACTGTTGAACTTTCACCCTAAGTCGCTTGAACAGCCTTTAGCAGGTTTTCCTTAATTGCTGTTGGTCTCTCCCTTATTTGCTCTATAATTGTACAGTAATGATGAAAACAAATTAATTTATTTTTGTCCTGTTAGATATTTAATCAAAAGTATTTATTTTCCTCTACCAGATAGTATATTACAAGAAAGGCTTACTGGAAAAGCATTTAGCAATGGATTTTTAGATATCAGTTTCTTCATTTGTGAATAGTGCCAGGTCAACAGCATTCAATTTTTTCCCCTACAGAACAGCTGTAGAGCTGGGCCATACCTACTGTGATTTAGTTTTCAATCTTGCTTCCTCTACATGTTTATGTTTTGGATTGCATTGGTGAGAATCAAAATTTGATTTGTCTTTGGTGGTCAAAGAGGTGGAAAAGGTGATGGGCAAAAGCCAGAAAGGATATTTGTGTGCATAGGGAGAGCAATGGTCAGCAGAATAAAAGAAGTGATATTGCCCCCCTGTATAATGAAGACCTCATTTGGAATTCTGGAGACCGATATTTAAAACATTATAAACCGAATGGAGTGTGTCCAGAGGATGACTACTGAAATGACCAATGGTCTTTGTTTTAAAGAATATGGGGGAGAGACTTAAAAATCTAAACGTGTGCAAAATAATGAAAAGTGACATAGGTGAGATTATGATAGAGACATTTTAAAATCTCAGAGGTATCAATGTACAGGTGGTGGCCACTTTCAACAGAAAAGAGGCTCTGGAATGAAGGTGAAAGGGGATGGACATATTTCTTTACAGCAGGACAGATGGATGCATAAAACAGTCTCCCTCATGGAGGTGGTAGAGTCACGGACAATATCTGAATTCCAGAAAACATGAGACAAAAACAGGAGAATTCTACAGGAGTGTTGGATTGTAGAGCTGAGAAGTTGACATGGATAGGCAGACAAAATAAACCATATGGTCTTTTTCTACTGTCATGTTTCTCTGTTTTTATGTTTACTTTGGTATTGCAATTTCTTTTGGCAACATACAACAAATTAAATTTATGAACATGATATTTCCTTCAAGCTAGAAAGTCCACTACAAACCATTCTCCTAATTAAGGCATTCAGCCGTAGTATATATCTGCATCACAGTCCTTTGGTTATGTCACAGCTATCAACATTTCTTTTGGGCACTTAATTGTTCCCATACCTCTTTTGGACATCCTAATGCACACATAATTCCTTTTAGCTATTCTCTCATATCATTTTTGGTAACCTTCTGCCCCTTCTTCCACTGAGCAGACATAAAGGGGTAGATTTTATAAATCTATGCGCGCGCGTACTTTTGTCTCTTTTCCGTTTGCTTCTCTAATGAACCTTCTTGCACCTCTACTGCACTTTCCTGTCTCCTTCTTTTCCTCTACTTTTCTCTTGTTCTTTGTCTCTCTCTCTCACTCTATTATCTTTCCCTACTCATGTTCTCCTTTTGTCTCACTTATTCTTGCCCTCCATGACTTCTCTCTTGCTTTGTCTTTCCTTCCCTGACTCAAACTCCCTCTCCATGTGTGATCCTTCTCTCTCTCCTGATTCTCTCCCAGTATTTTCTCTTCTTTTATTTTCAATGTTTTTCTTGACTTGTGTCTTTCCTACCTCCTCCCCAACTGTTTTCTCCCTTCTGGTTCACTTTTTCTTCCCTTCTCTTCTTTCTTCAGGTCTGCTTGGTCACTTATGCAAATAAATCCTGCCAGTAGTCTCTGTTTCACCTGAGACATTGTATAGAAACAGATGGGATGAGTTTTGCCAGCTGTTGCAGCTGTTATCTCCATATCTGTACTTCCTGTTTCCAAATCTGTCCTGGACTCAAAAAAAGAGGAAATGCTATAGAAATTATATGAAAAGTCATTTTTTCTACAATTTTAAAATTGATTCTAAAATACCAAACCAAAGTACATAGTATTCTAGATTTAGAAATTAACAGAGCTGAAAGCTTTCATTCTGGTTTGGGTTTGAGTTCAACGATCAGTCACCATTTGAGTCATTTCGGATTATGTCCCTACTTAATCACAAGATTCCAAACCTATTTTTCTTATCTGTCTCAAATCTATTTTGGAGAAAACCCACCTCTTCCCCTAGAGTTGTAAGGTTACTTAAATGTAAGTCTTGATTCAATCTGACGTTATCCTTTAATCTGTCTCTTAGCAACTGTGATGACAGTAGGTGCAATTTCGTGATGATGGGTTTTATTACAGTGAACATACGTCTGGAAAATGTAACATGGTCAAAGTTAGATTGAAAATACCCAGACCAATATATTTTGTGCTGGGTATTCTCCATTCCCCTTCTATTCTTCAGAGGCCACTTGTGTACACCAGAATACTTTGGCACACGATGAGGGTTTTTCTTATTTTTTATTTGAAATAATTTTGATTTTATTAGACCATTGATTGTGATGATAAAACCACTGAGCCATATGGCTTTCTAACTGTTGCTGACTTGACAGTATAGCCTAAATCAATCTATAACAGAGGCATTGCTCCTTCATTGTTGACCTAGACAGATTCCCTGGCAGTCCTCTGTTGTTTTACTTCTGAATTGCAGTAAGACCACCAACTTATTTTAAGTAGGTTATGAAATACTAGAGATGTGCAGCAGGGACGGATTCGTCCCATTCGGGATTTAGATTTGTAGGGGCCCAAATCTGTTGAATCCATTCTTGGGGACCCCCAATCCGTTCATATGTCAAAAATACATTCGTTCCCCCCAAAAAACCCCATCCCAACCCTTTAAAGTTATTTATCTACAACCCCCCACCCTCCTGACCCCCCCCCCAAGACTTGCCAAAAGTACCTGGTGGTCCAGCAGGGTAACTGGAGTGATCTCCTGCACTCGGGCTGCCGGCTGCCGGTATTCAAAATGGCACCGATAGCCCTTGTGACATAGTAAGGGCAAAGGCTATCGGCACCATTTTGAATACTGGCAGCCGACGACCCGAGTGCAGGAGATAGCTCCAGGACCCCTGCTGGACCACCAGGGACTTTTGGCAAGTCTTGGGGGGTCAGGAGGGTGGGGGGCTATTCGTTGATGATCCGTTGTATTCATCGGGGTTCGCCATACATTTCTGAACCCCCACGAATACAATGAATATGGCATATATGTTGCGGATTCACAATACGTCGAAAACGAATGCACACCCCTATGAAATACCATCACATATTGACTTTGGAAGAGCTAGCACCTTAGTTAAGTTCAAATCATCAATGATGTGTTGAGGCAGTCCTTTTTTTAATCTCTCTTCTCTAAACATTATGGGAATTTTTTCCCCTAATTTTTGTCAGTATAAATGCTTAGGGAAAGGAGACTGAAAAAACCAAGACAGTCTCAAATCACTCACAGTCTGGAGCTGGATGGCAATTCTGCATTGGTTCACTGCTGGGTTCAGCCTTAAACTTTGAAGAAAAAGGATCTGTATCTTTTTGGACAATAAATCAAATTGTCCTCACAGAGTGAGTTTTCTCATCTGAACATTTTACCTGATTTTAGTAGTTTTGAAAATACATATAAAATCCCTATTTTATTTCAGAAACAGCATTTTCACAATTTCTGCTGATGGTGTAGCTTAGCAGAGCTGTGAAAGCTGGAAACACCAGTTTCTTGCCCCCATCCACCACTTACTGTGTCTTTGAGTAACTCTATTAGCAAACATATTCTTAAATTTACAGGGTCATTTACCATTTCACGTTAGGGCCTTAACACTAGCATTAAGGCCCTGATGCAAGAGATAACGCTGTAACACGCGAAGCATGTTAGTAGGCAAATGTCACATTTGCTATGCAAGTGGGAGGAGTTTGGGCAGAGTTAATGATAATGAGCAGCTCCTAACATCAAATGCAATAGAGTAACGCACAGCAACACGGGTTTTAATGCTGGAAGTAACTACACCTTTTTTCTGTGCATTGTGCCCGCATTAGCAACTGAAAAGGATTTTAACAGAGCGAGAGAGAGAGATAGATAGATCAATATGCATGTTTACTTTTTATAACCCTGTAAGAGGGGGCACTATTAACTCGGATGAGGTTTGGGGGGTGGGATAGGTTTTGGGGGGCAGTTTTATATACACAGTCAGAGGTACGAACAGCAAAGTTGACATCAGTGATTTGCAGCGATGAAAGTTGACATCAGTGTCATTTGGAGTGATGAAAAGTAAAAGAGGAGCTGATTTGTACAATGTACTCTCTATCTAATTAGATGCACTTTCAATCTTTTCCAGTGAGGGGATAATACTCTCTAAGGCTCTTCAGTGAGGGAACAAACCATGCAATCAATGTTCACTGACATCAGAAATAAAACACAACAAGTTGAATACTTGTTCCCAAAATAAATTTCTCTTGTATTTGAGATAGTGAGAAAAAATATTTACAACCAAGTTTGCAGTTCCTGCGTTCCTTAATGCCAGAAGGCAGAATGTAGAAAGGAAACTGGAGTCCTTTCCAACATGATCTTCACTGATTTCCAATCCATTCAATCACTTTCAGCAGAGTACTAACTTCCAGCCACTAGAACACTCATGAATCTTTCCTCCCTTACCAAGCAAATACTGCTACTGGTGTATTTGGGACTGGATCCCACATGGCATCTATTTATTGGTTTCAGTAACTCACATATAAAATCTTCTTACTAGTCTGAGATCCTGTCACAGTCAGGAATTCATGATCACTCCCAGGAAGGTCACATAAGGGGGGTGGGAGGGGGAGGGGAGGCTGGCTTCTAGGTTAGTATGCTGCTCTTGCTACAACCATATAGTGTTACGTTTGGCCGGTCGTGGGATGGCCCCATGACCGACCACACTCAACCCAATGCTGCTGAGCCTGCTGGACACTGCTGTTACTCTCCCTGCACAGCCACTGCCAGTCCCGCCACTGGCTGCCTTAAGCGCGCATGCATGTTCTCTATATTTAAAGGCCCTGCGGTGGGAAACTGGCTTGGGCTCATATTGATGACATCAGCATCGGCTGGGTACTTACACCCAGACCACGCTCCAAGCTGGTGCCTCAGCAACAGATTCTCCTGCATTCTGCAGTATGTGTTGCAGCCTGCATACCTAATCCTGCTTCCAGTCTAGCCTGCCTTGCCTTGTTCTAATCCATCCAGCCCAACCCTTCTCCAGGCCCTGCCTTACTTCATCTGCTTAACTGCTACTGACTTCTGCTATGGAATCTGACCTCTCTTCTGCTTTCTGCTCGCCATTAACTTCTGCTACAGACCTTGATTTCTCTTCTGCATTTTGCCTGCCACTGACAGCTCTGAACCTCATCCACATTCTACTTGTCACCCACCTTAACCTCTGACTTGTCCCTGATAACTGCCTGACTACTGCCAGCCCTGACCTTGGCCTAGTTCCATACTCTCTTCTCCTGCACACCCTAAGGGACTCTTGGCCCCTGGGATCCAAAGGTTCAGCCCACGGGGAAAGGGGCTGCTATAGATGAATCTTCAGCTTAGTCCCAGCCAGGGTGCATTCACCAGCTGTCAGTGTGGGCCGAATAGGTTTGCCTACTAGGCTGAGTCAACCTCACCACAGCACAAGGGTCCATCTCTCTTACATATAGCTGTTAACCTCTGCCCCTTTTCTCTCCCTGATATGTATGTTGACTTATTGCTTTAAGCCAGGAGACTCACCCCAACTTCTACCTGAGACCAGCCCAGCTGCCTACTACTGTGTAGTGTAATGGATGTCTAGATGGGAAACAGCTGAGGGAACCTACATTTCTGACCCAGCTTCAGGTGATAGCCAAGCTCTGAAGGCTTTCTGTGTCATGGGCCTTCCCAATTACAGACAGTGTAGATGGGTGAGGGGGCAAGGTCATGGACAGATCAAGGAGTCTTTGATAGCACACAGCTGGCAGCTTTAAAGGGAGAGCCCTCAAACATTCCATTTGCCTACATGGACTGAAGCTCTGGCAAAATCTGTGATGTGGCAGGCAGATCATTATTGGAAGGTGTGTTTTTCAGGAATATAAGTGTGGGCACAGAGATGAAGAAATTTGCAGATGGAAACTGGGAGCCTTGTGGAAGTTAAGCTGGGCTCGACTGGGGAGGTTAGCCAGTGTGAGCAGGGAGAAGGTTAAGCTTGGCGCAATACAGCCAACATCTGTATTATTTCAGGTTGCCCTTCATCACTGTGGGGTAAGGCACTTTGTTATCTTTTTCTTTCATTGACATCACTAGCTTTTGGGACATACTGTACAGTTGATTGACAGCAACAGCAGACAACGAGCTCCTACCTGCACATGTATATGACACTTCTTCTTTGCTGGAAATGGTCCTATTATTGAAAGGGCCACTTAATGTGTGCTCCTTGTCTCCCTGTGCAGTGCTTGTAGTAGTGGAGAAACATACAAGATGTTTCCCTTTACAGACTAGGCTAGGCTGCACTCACATCTCAGACACTTTGAGGAGGTAAAAGGTAAATATAGACTTAAAGCCACTGCTCAAATAAGTTCTTAGCATAAGATTGAATTTACATTGAAAGTGTCTCTCAGTATTGGGTAGGGAATTTTTTTCCCTTTATGGTATGGCTAAGTAGGATTCCCAGTTTGGCAGGATATCCTTAGTTGGTACAGAAAACCCCTTCCAAAAATACCAATGTCAAAAATACCTTAGTCTTCCCAAAATGTCTCCCAGGGTGAAGACTCCAGGTGGGTATCTTCAGAATAGAATTATAGGTCTTACATTCTCTGCTTTGGTTGTCACAATTGGATTTTTCTTAGAAAAAGTCCTGTAGCAGGGAACACAGCATCTCTCTCAGATGCTCTCTCTTGAGGCAGGAAGAGTGGTCACAAACTTTCTCCTTAGAACTAAAAAAAAAAAACTTCACAAAAATGTATGTGACGGAGCTACACTAGTCACTAAAATTATCCCTATTTGATTTTTCTATCTAGGGGCAGCAGGAGAGGCTTTGATATTTTTGATTCCTCCCAGTGCTATAATCCCTTCTTTGGGGATAGGATTATTTGGGATATATAGTATGTTGGGGTGTGGCCAGTGCTTTCAGTGGGTTGGAGAGTGAATCAGGAGTTTAAGGAGAAGGAAGGAAGCTAGAGATTCCCCCAGGATCTCAAAGCAACAATGTTTGGAGAGCAGCTCGAGATCACCCCTAGATCTCATGCGAGAGAGTGAGGAGCTGAAACCTCCCCAGGGTTTCAAGAGAGAGAGGATTGAAGAGCAAGAGACTTCCCCAAGATCTCAAAGCCAAGGTGGTTGGAGAGCTGGAGATTCCCCCTGGATCTCACAGAAGGCAATTCAAGCATTCTGGTAAAGAGATTTTTCAGGAAGAACTTTCTGAGAAGATGCTTGGATTTTGACTGATTAGTGCCTGAGGGAAGGGCCTACCCCTGGTATCCCAAAGGTCTGGAATCAGAGATCTTTTGGCCCATTTGACTAGTTAACAGATGGGGTAAAGTGAAGGAAGTTGCCTTTTCAGTCAATAACTCAAGAGACTTGCGTTTTTGAGAGTTTTAGATAACAGTTGCAGTGTTTGACTTTTTTTAAATCCAGTTTGGATATTTTGCTTGGGATATTTGTCTTCTTTCAGCCCAGTTCATGCCAGAACTGGAACTGCACCTCGTTATCCCACTCTTATTGGTCAGGATATTTTCAATCAGGATGAAGATGCAGGAGTAGGAAGGGAAGTGAACAGAAGGATGACAAAGAAACCATTTGCTTTTAATTGATCATTGGATGCATGCTGATTCTTATTTTTGTAATCTTGGCTTGGATCATATTTTTTAAGTTACAGTAAAGAATATCTTTCATTTGAATACCAGTGTTTTCTTTGAGTGTTCCCCATGAGGACTTAATAGGGGATGGATGGACCCTTTTGTGAATCCTGGTTTCTCCCTGTTTTGCTAATTTTGGCTTTCCTGATCTTATTTTTTACTATTTGGCACTGGATTTCCTGGAACTATTTGATATAAAGTGTGAAGTGGTCACAGAAATTGTAATCGATATCCCCAGGGGCCTAAGAAGAGAAATCTTCCTCCCCATCTAAACCTGAACCTGTACCCTTAGCACCCCTAGTCTAGGATAAAGCACCTAAACAGGGGACCCACTACATACAGAAACTCTGGAAACCTCCTGCATCTTTATCCAGCCCCTTCTGTCAGGAATGGGGAGCATTGGAGTCTTCCTTATCCCCTGATCTAATCTAACATAGTAATGATGGCAGATAAAGACCAAATGATCCATCTAACTGCCCAGCAAGTAACTCATGGTAGTAACTGCTATGTTATGCAGGTTACCCTTATGAGTTCTTTAAAAGTAGCAACTGCTGCACAGTGCAGATTACCCCTAACTGTTGGATACGTTAGGGGTAATCTGCACTGTGCAGCAGTTGCTACTTTTAAAGAACTTATGAGGGTAACCTGCATAGCATAGCAATCCTCCAGCTAGGAGAGGCAGGGCTCTCGCAGAAGGAATCCGCAAAATGCAAAAAAATGTCCAGAACTTTCCAACCAAAAATATGGAACTAGTACCAAGACAGTCATTGATCCCCTTCTCATTAGGGTATTGACCCAGGCTGTGAAACCCAATACCCAAGCGTGAGAACAACTCTCCTTCTCTCTCTGACTCTTAACCAAAATGGCTCACTAAGCTATGCTGCCAGCACCTTTTATAAGTACTAAGGAGCTTGCTATTCCAGCAACCTCAGGGGAGGAGCTGTTCTGAATGGTGCACCCCTCCCTTCACTACCTTTCCTATCCTAGCTCACAGGGCCATATTGTGATGATCCCAAAGGGTCATTGCATAAGACAGAGGCACTGAGAGAGAAGTCAACTCAAGAATCAGTAACCTTTCCTTTTTAATGTTGAAGGACATTTGGACACCAAAGCAAGTGGGAATGAAGACAGAGCTAAAGACTTTTAATATCTACATCCTCAACTTGATATTATATGGCTCATAGTGCTGGAAGCTCACAATAGGTATAACTCACAAGAGACTTAAACAAATGCCTGCAGAAGATCCTTGGAGTTTTTTTGACCAAGAAGAGCTTTAACCTAATAGTTGCATCAGAAGACAAAAGCAAAAGCAATTATCCACGGAGTGAAACGGTGAAGATAAAGATGGTTAGTGTATGTGAGCTGAAAATCTCCTGACACCAGAAGGGATACATGAAAGAATTCCTCCCAAGCAGACATGACAAAGAACAGTAGAGAAAGAGGCTTGGGGCCTGACACTGGATATCATAATCACGCAGACTAAAGACTACATATTAGCAGCAGTAGTGTTCTCTTATGGAAGCCTAATGTACCATTTGAGAAAAAAACAGGATTAAATGAATGAGAGGACAGGAGAAAGAGGGAACTATGGGATGGAGACATTTAAACACCTTAAAGATAGAAATAATGCGCAAGAGGAAAGCATTGTTCCTAGGACAAGGGGACATGGTATGATGCTGAAAAGAAGTAGACTGAGGAGCAATATTAGGAAACATTCTTTCACAGAAAGGAGGGTGGATACATGGAACAGTCTTCTAGTCTTGGTAGAAGAGGCAAATACAGTATCAGAATTCAAAAAAGCCCAGGGCCATAGTTGTAAGGAAGTACATTTTAAGGCAGAGAACAAGTAGCAGCACATGAAAGGAAAATGAGTAGACTAAATTAGCCATGCGATCTTTATTTGCTGTTGTGGTATGCAATTTTAAAAAGGGATTTCTGTAGGTAAAAGTATTTTACCTGCATAAATTAACCCTCTGAACATTGATTGTCCTGTATAGAGGTACACATGTAGTTCCATAAACTGCATACCTACCTGTAATGTGGAGGAGGTGTTTCTGGGGTAAGAGTTAGGTCAGGGAAGAAAATTATGTTCATAGTTTTGGATTTTCAAAATTATGAGGGTTGATGTACTAAGCTGCAAACATTTTTTCATGAAAAGGTTTTTTTTTTGTTTTGAGTGTGTAAAATATTTTATAATACATGCACCAAGGCACAAAAATGCAAAGAAAATTTGCAGAAATGTTCCCTGCAACAGTAAAGTTAACTTTGCAAAATATTTCTTTAAATGGCACATTGATGAGCTACTGTGATGCAAAATCATTCAACACAGCTCATTAATATGCCATTTTTTTTTTATAAAAGTGGCATACAAAATGGCTTTCCAGGCCTGTTTTCACAAAAAAACTACTCAAGGGGTGTAGATATTTTCCTAGCTGGGTCCAGGAAGCAATTATTTGCACAAACTGCCAAAGGCATTAAAAACCATGCAGTGTCCCGCCCCCACCACCCACTCACATCAAAGGAGTTTCTATGGTCAGTTGGCACTATTTTGGAAGCAGGCCTGGATGTGACAGTGGTTCACTCCTGCCCTGGGAAGATCCTTGCAGCTGTTAGGTAGGTTTTTGAGGCTTTCTGAGGGCAGGGTAGAGGTGGTGACCCTAAGGCCACCAGGGACGTTTAATGATACTTTGCGGAGGCAAGGGGGGACCTTATACAGGTCACTAGGCCCTTTTAAAACCCTACATCAGTTCTTGTGAACCACTGCTTTCTGGACCAGGTTCTCACATTGTTACCGCAGGAATATGCAAAGTTCCTAGCCATGTAATGTGAAGAAAAATTTTCATGAAATTTTGCTACAGATGCTAATGAGCAAAATTTGTTGCAAAATGGCCACCTACCTACAATAAATACTGTGGTTTAGTCGGCCTCTATGTGTATAGTTTTGGTCAGAGAAAGTATTCACAGAGAAAGCAGGTGCAATTCTCTGCAGATAATTTTTCTTTAAAGCAATTTTCAAAGGAAAATACATTTATATTGAGAATTGGTGCAAAAACAGGGTACAGAAGTACATGCAGACTTTGCAGCTATGCGTTTAAAATGAAGACTGGCCCCATAATCTCTAACCTGTACTAGTTAATGGCAGTAAAGTGCTGCTTATTTCTTCTGAAGGAGCTTTTGCCATTCTCTGTGCTCAATGAGACCCAATTTGCTTTCATTTAATAATTTAACCAGGAGCTTCCAGAGGTCCTTGCAGCACATCGCTGGTTAAAGCTGCGTAACCGAGGCTTTTCCTGAGGTATAGTATTTCCTAATATTATATGGCTGAAGTGCTAAAGACTTAACCATCTGAGGTCACTACATTGCCAAGACAGAGGACAGGAGCTCAGATACTATAATGGCAGCAACTCAACTGTATCCTTCTTTCATTTTGATTTTTTAGAACACCACTTTGGAATAATTTCACTTTATGTGAGTTCTAGCTATGATTTATTCTACTTGCAGCAGTAGTAACATGAAACGCATATAAATCACTGACATGTCCATGCATGTGTTTTTAAAATTCATTCTCTTTTATGTTTAATCTTTTAACATTTTGGCAGACCTGTGAAACACGCTGGGCGTTTGTCCTGTTCACCTACTTTCGGAGCTTACTAAAACCTATTTTACCAAATGTTGCATGCTCCTGTGAGGATCACTTTTATGCTTGCTGCTCTCCAGGACTGTGAGTGAAACCCCAGGACTGCGAATGCTAACCATAAATAAGGTAATTTTCAAAGGAAAATGAAAATGTAACATACTACTGAAGCAATTTTCAAAAGCCCATTTACCCACGTTAATTGCTGCAATAGCATTTATTGTAGCAATTTTCAAAAGCTCACTCTAAATAGCATTGTATACTCACCCCCATGATATTTAGCAAAGGCTTTAGAAAATTGTTACAGTATATGCTATTGAATTATCAAGAGGTTTTATCTACATTAAGTGCCCTTAATGCAAGTGAATGGGCTTTTGAAAATTGCTTTAATAGTATGTTACGCTTTCATTTTCCTTTGAAAATTACCCTGATAATCTTTTGGCTTCACTCAGTAAGCAGCTTTTTAGCATGCTCATTAAATTATTTTGCAAGCCCATACTAAAATTAGTTTTGCATGACTTTTATTGCCCAGGCCCCATAGTGATCTCATAAGCTTCTTTTTCCCTTCGGATACTAGGTTATAAATGAGAAACTCAGCTCGTTTCTGCTCATAAAGCTCTTCTTATTTGTTGTAATCTTTTCTGTAGCCTCATTTTTTTCAGTAATAGTAAGTGGGAAAAATTCTCTTTCCCAGTATCTCTTGCTGTCCCAGTTTTCTTTCTCATAAATTTGCCAGCATTAAAGGACAATTCAATCAGTCCCAGGGCACTGTTTTATAAGGATGTTTGCTTACATTTTAAGCATAATTTTGGTTACTTCTTTAGTAATTTTAGTAATGCTGTATTTTCTATAGAAATTTGAAAAGGAAAATAAGGGAAGCAGGCAGCTGCATTAATTTGACCTAGCTTTAATGTAAAGAGTTTTCTCTCATACAGTGGCATACCTAAAGTATTTGGCACCCAGGGTGGATAATTCCTTTGGTACCCCCCCCCCCCCCCGATTCACTTCTCTGTCCCTTTCCCCCCACCTCACTTCTCCATCCCTCCTCCTCCCCCCATGATCTCTGGTTCCCTTCTCCCTCACACAGGCTTCTACTTTCTCTTGCACATACTTTCACACACCCCTGCACAGGCTCCCTCCATTTCTCTCTCTCTCACATACACACCCCTTCACACAGCTCCCTCTCTCACACACAAACATGCACTCTCACTCACACACACACACCCATGCTCAAACTCACAGACACACACAGACTCTCCTAGACACACAGACACACACACATAGACACAAACACTCTCTCACTTGCTACCCTGCTCCCCATCAAAAACACAGCAGCAGCTTTCTCCTTCAGCCTCTGTGACAGACAGGGACTCTTCATTTTTTCAGGCAACACGGGGGCTGGTGCGGCTCTACGTCTTGCATCTGCGGTAGGGAGGGGGACAACACTATTGCTCTTCCTCCTGCTTCGGGCCATGACTGCATGACCTTTCCTTCTTCCCGCCCATGTGGACCGGCCACTTCCTCTTCCAGGCCGCGGGTGGTGGGAAGAAGAAAAGGCTATGCAGTTACCTGCTCCAGACCCGTGGGGCTCTAAGCAGCTGCCCAGTGCTTCCACCGCTCAGAGCCCGGAGGCCTCCCCTCTTCTTCTACCATGAGTTTAGAAACAAGTCCATGTATTTGCAAGAACACAATTGTTATGCACATGGGGAGAGGGGTTTGGGGTTGACCTTCCAACTGTGGGTCAGAAGGAACAAGTGAGTCAAACAGCCCTAGTGTGCCTCCTACAAAACATTATGGCAGTTTCTCAATGAGAAAAACATGGAAAAGGTAACTGGAAAACTAGAACTGTTACCTGTTGCTCATGACTGAACATGGATGGCAGGTAAAGGCAAAAAGGATATGGTACAACCTTCTGCAGCTGGTCAATTAATGTATGAATGACATCTGGGAGATTTCCTTGGCACAGAGGGTGGTGGTAAGAGCAAGGATGGCTGATAACCATAGCTAAAGTACAATAACTTGGCAGACTGAGTAGACGAAATGGTCCGTTTCTGGCATCTACTATGGTTTTATTTTATGTATTTATGATCTGGAGTACTGCATGAACAACAGACATCCTTGCTATTTAGCAGTCATAAAGTTACAGTAGGGATAGGGGCTAGAGACTGGTTCTGGCTTTGAACCTTGGATGGAAGTTTAGTTAGCTAGACCATGAATTGTTAGGAACAAATCCATGGCATTTTTCTGCTAATGCAGAAATCCATATTCACCCATTTCATATCATTCTCACATGCAAATGTTCACAGATTATTGCTTGTATTGAAAGTAATCAATGATTCATGCTATTAAGCAAACCTTTTTTTAAAATTTCCAAAATTAATTGAAAACAAACACATTGAGTTAGATATTCCAAAGCCATTTAGATGGATAATGTAATCGATATCCATCTAAATGGCTTACCCGGCTATATCTAGCTGGATAAAAAAGAAGCATTATGTGGGCAGGTGGGAGGCATTTCTGGGTGGCCCAGAGTTAGCCACATAAGTTATGCGGCTAACTCCAAATTTCGGCTGCACCACTGAATATACCCTGCTAGTTAGCTGAATATGTTTATCCAGCTAACTTGCCAAGCAGCACAGTGGCTGAAAATGGACCTCATTGTATAAACAAAAAAAAAAAATTGATAAAAGTCACAATATATCATATCACAACCACAAACAAAAAGTGCATCACTTAAAAAGGCATAAAAAACACAATCAGATCTATTAAGGTTTCAATTTTCATTAACTAAAGTGCCACATTACCTTAAGGGCTAAAACTTAGAAAATACAAAAGAACATGTATGCAAAGCCAATTAGCACTAAAAAAGGGAGGAACTAAAAAGCCCCATCTATCACATCAATAAAATGATTCCAGATGAGTGCAACATCAGGATCGTTCTCTTTAACTAAAAATGAAAGCTTTTCTAATGTAAATGCATTTGAAATACTCTGGAGCCATAAGGAGACTAAGGAGAGGTATTTCCAATGAAAACAAAATGTATGTCTTGCAGAAAAAAGCATGTATTCTACTAGATTTATTTTATTTATATATTTACACATTTCTAGTTCACTTTTCTGAACAATATTGTGGATCACATGTCATGAATACCTCCATTATGGTTGGGGCTGTGCTTATCCAATTTAGGCCCTAATAATAAAATGGCAGGCTATAAAGGGTGTCTGAGTTATGTAAGTCTATATATTCATTAAATAATTCTACTCAAAATTTTTGAATTACTGGGCAGGCCTACCAAACGTAAACACAGGATCTCCTTTCTCTACAATTCTCCCAGCAGAGTGAAGAGGATTTTCATTCAAACTTAAAATATATAATCTAGAATATAATGCCAGTGACAGAAACATTTTCAATCATTTTCCTCTCCATTAAACAAATTTGTTCAATTTGGCAAGCCATTTTGATCACAGAAACAGAGAACACGACAGCAGATAAACCCATAAGGCTCATTTATCCTCCCTACTGCAGTACTGCAGAGGCCACCCAACTTCCAGCTTTATTGACACTTCCTCGCACGTAAAGCTTGTCTGTACTTATCTCATGAGTTCTTTATTTCTTTTTATTTTAACATATTTACTACATTCTTAAACAACTGAATGCTCTAAGCTTGGTACAATAAAAACTCCTTCTAAAACTGGAATTTCAATAAGGATTAACCAAAAATAAAACACAAATTCTGAAAAATCCATATAGACACTGCGACACATAACAAATATACCCAGGTGACAAACTTCTAAATGGACTTAAAGAGAGTCATTTTCTAGCAGCACGCACAGGGCTGAGGTCCACGTGAAGAAAGTACTCGCTGACCAGCTCATATTTTTAAAGCAGACTCACATGCGTAAGTCAGTTTTGAAAATTAGTAGGTGTATGCAGAGATCTGGGAAACTATAGACCAGTGAGCCTGACTTCAGTGCCGGGAAAAATAATGGAAACTATTCTAAAGATCCAAATCGTAGAGCATATAGAAAGACATAGTTTAATGGAACACAGTCAACATGGATTTACCCAAGGGAAGTCTTGCCTCAGAACTCTGCTTCATTTTTTTGAAGGGGTTAATAAATATATGGATAAAGGTGAACTGATAGATGTAGTGTATTTGGATTTTCAGAAGGCATTTGACAAAGTCCCTCATGAGAGGCTTCTAATAAAACTAAGAAGTCATAGGATAGGAGGTGATGTCCTTTCCTGGATTACAAACTGGTTAATAGACAAGAAACAGAAAGTAGGATTAAATGGTCAATTTTCTCAGTGGAAAAGGGTAAACAGTGGAGTGCCTTAGGGGTCTGTACTTGGACCGGTGCTTTTCAATATATTTATAAATAATCTGGAAAGGAATACGACGAGTGAGGTAATCAAATTTGCAGATGATACAAAATTATTCAGAGTAGTTAAATCACAAGCGGGTTGTGATAAATTGCAGAAGGACCTTGCGAGTCTGGAAAATTGGGCATCCATATGGCAGATGAAATTTAATGTGGTCAAGTGCAAGGTGATGCATATAGGGAAAAATAACCCATGCTGTAGTTACACGATGTTAGGTTCCACATAGGAGTTACCACCCAGGAAAAAGATCCAGGCATCATAGCGGATAATACATTGAAATTGTCAGCTCAGTGTGCTGTGGGAGTGAAGAAAGCAAACAGAATGTAAAGCGTTGTTAGGAAGGGAATGGTGAATAAAACAGAAAATGTCATAATGCCTCTGTATCACTCCATGGTGAGACCACATCTTGAGTACTGTGTACAATTCTGTTCACTGCATTTCAAAAAAGATATAGTTGTACTGGAGAAGATACAGAGAAGGGCGACCAAAATAATAAAGGGGATGGAACAGCTCCCCTCAGAGGTAAGGCAAAAGAGGTTAGGGCTGTTCAGCTTGGAGAAGAGACAATTGAGAGGGGATATGATAGAGGTCTTTAAAATCATGAGAGGTCTAGAATGGGTAGATGTGAATCAATTATTTACTCTTTCAGATAATAGAAGGACTAGGGGGCACTCCATGAAGTTAGCAAGTAGCACATTTAAAACTAATCAGAGAAAATTCTTTTTCACTCAACACACAATTAAGCTCTGGAATTTGTTGCTAGAAAATGTGGTTAGTGCAGTTAGTGTAGCTGGGTTTAAAATAGGTTTGGATAAGTTCTTGGAGGAGAAGTCCATTAATTGCTATTAATCAAGTTGAATTAGTGAATAGCCACTGATATTTCTGGCATCAGTAGCATGAGTTACTTAGTGTTTGGGTATTTGCCAGGTACTTGTAGCCTGGATTGGTCAATGTTGGAAACAGGATACTGGGCTTAATGGACCCTTGGTCTGATCCAGTATGGCGATATTTTTATGGTGCACAAGATCAGGAACTAGCCCATCAATTGGGACCAGATTCAAGTGAGCATTCTTCACAGGTGCAAGGTCAAGTAAGCAATTAGGCATCAGCAGAACTGGACCCAACAAACCTGAATCCAGAGTTGCAGGAGTCAGACCCACTGGCACTGGATCTGGAGATGTGGGAGCCACACCTCTCCAGAACTGGATCTGAAGTAGCAAGAACTGGACCCAGTGGGACTACATTTAGAAGAACTGCAGAAGCGGAAGTCTCAGTACTTCCCTTTTTAGAAATTATGGCAAGGCTTTGGCTTTGGGTACTTTTGCTGTAAGCTGCAATATGTCTTTGGATAGGTTGACTTGAAAATTCTCCTCAGAAGGCTCCACTGCTGAAGGCCAGGGCCATGAGATACTCTCTCTAGGAACTAAAGCAAGAAAAGGTTGAAGATCCATGGGACAAAACCCAAAAGTCAAGAAAAAAAGAATGCATATGGAAAACAAGAAAAAAGAAGAGGCATTCAAGAATAAGTCACATAAATGTCAGATTGTTTTAGGAGGACCATCATAATAAGAGCAATGAATTGCACAAATACAATACAAGGTTCTAAACTTTAATCATAGGTCAAAATATATATATATATATATATTTATTGATGTAAAATAATGTTTCAGTAGCATTGAAAAAAAGGAAAAACAAACACTTTCTTCAATACTCCATAAAAGCCTGACATGACATCATTTTTCAAGACACAAGCTTTACAATGGGGGTGTCCTCCGCACATAAACACCATTACATCTGAGCTCAGTTTTCATGTCTTATACAGAACTCTGGAACACAAACCAGTGGGAAAGTCAAATTCTCAACAGCCAACCAAAAAGTCTTATCAGCGAATCAAAAACAGCTCTTCTTATTTAATTCACATAAGGGCAATCAAAGGTAGTTAACAAAACAAACAGAAAATATTTAAAAGAAAATGGTCCAATCAAGTTTTGTATTCAAAGCAGCTGGTATCAAACTATGTAAACAATAAATTCACTATTCTCTGAGATGCAAAAAATGTTCACGATCACCCCCCATGCCAATTTATTTTAAAATGATTAACAATGGTCCACTCTATTTCCTCAAGAGTGACAATGTTCCAAAAAGTATGTGACCTTCAGTGCATCTATTTTACCAGTTTGAATCCAGCTTTTGTGTTCGGTAAAACTAGTTCTAGTCTGTAATGTTTGCTGGTCATGATCCATAACCATCAGCACTCACCTCAGTGCTGACCCCAGCCCCCTGACGTGGCATAGATGCCTCCATCAGCTGCTGACGCTCCTGCCCTAGTGCACTGCTCCTAAAGCATGCATGCACTCACCAGTTCCAGCCTTGCAGGCCCTGCGGTGGGAATGCAGCCACTAGCACCTTCTGATGATGTCAGCGCTAGGACCGGTTCAAACTTTTTTGCTGCCCTGTGTGAACAAGTTGTGCACTGCCCCCCCCCACCCCCCCATGATTCATTCATCTCCCTCCATAATCCAAACCCTAAAATCTGACATTCCTCCCCACCCTGGTTCACCCCCTCTCCTCCGGAATCCATGGCCAATGCAAGAGCACTAGATGCCCTAGCACCCCTTTCCTACTCCGTCCCTCTACAAGCACACAATTACAAATAAATTATACATCTATTATAATAGATTTTGCATTTAAATAACATTCAGAGTACAGTCTTCTGAAGTGAAAATATCTACACAACAACCTGTACACTACTTCCACAAGCACTGCTGTGGTACCAACCAGAAAACTCTGCAAAAACACCCACACACCACCAGGCCTACTTCAAAGCATTTTGAATGTGGGCCCAACCCCCAGAAAACCATGAGCAAACAACTACAACACAACAAACCTCCCATGCTAAAACAGCACCAACTGCCAGTGCTCAAACAACAACAAATACACCAGATCCCAAAATACCAATACACCTCCCAGCAGGAAAACAGAACAAGCCAGGTTGCCACACAACCCCACACAGCAGAACACTTCACCTCTGCCACACATGCAAAACACTGACAAACCTCCACTAAATACAGGACAAAGAGACCACCAAGAATAAATAGAAATGTGCAGGCAAAAACTGAACTGGACATCGCAATAAGCCAGACCCTGTCCACAGTGCAACAATGCAAAAACAAAAACATCCCCATTCCCCTCAAACCATTAAACAACAAAATCAAGAAATATAAAACATCAGTCATAATAGTAAAACCATACCAATAATGAGAAGAAATATTTCAAGACAGCTGAAGAATAACTAACTAATATTTAAAAATTCATTCAAATTGTATTTTTTAATATCCCAAATACCAGCAAAAAAGCTCAAAATAGCAGACACATCAAACACCCAACAACCAAAACCAAAAAGGATAAAAAAAAAATCCCACTCTCCATACCTGGGGATTAGTGGTGGAGGGAGGGCACACAAACTCTCTCCCTTCTCTCTCTCACATATGCACACACACTCTCCCCTCTCACATATACACATGCTTCCTCTCTCAGACACACACACTCCCTCTTTCTCACATGCATGTTCCCACACAAACACACACACACACACACACACACACACACACACACACACACACACACCTGCTGTCTCACACACATGGGCTTCACATTTTCTTTTCTTCCAATTGATCCCCTGGGAGCTCTGGACCCGTCTCTTCACTTTGGCCTTTATCGGGTCGAGATCAGAAGGTGGCCTCTGCTCCACTTGAGCTGCTGGTTGGATGTGGTCTCCTGGCAGCCCAAAGCCTCTTCTTCACTTAGGCAGTCGGCGGATGAACAGGGTCCAGGGTCCATCAGGCACACTGCAGCCTTAATACCTTGGCTCCTTCCCCCAGCTCTCATCACCCTACCCCACATCCCAGCTTCTCCTCCCCTCTTCCCCATCACCCCTCTTTCTTCCCCACCCCTTCTCTCCCTTCAGATGCTCCCCCTTCCTCCCCTTCTCACGCTACCTCAACTCTTCCCCACCCCCATTCCTCCAGAGACTCCCCTCCCTCTCACCCTACTATCTATGATTCCACTTTCTCACATTATTTCCTCATTACCTCAGCTTCCTCCCCCTTTTCCCCTCTCCCGCCTTCCCTACATCCTTTGTTCTTTCCTCCCCTTCCTATGCCTTCCTCCTCCCCCCCTCTCCCACCTCCCACCCAGTCACTTCCAGGCTCTTCCTCCCACTCCAAGTGCAGGGACTCCCCAACACAGTCTACTAGTGTTGGGCTTCTCCCTCATCCCGCATGAGGCAGGAGCAGGGGCAGCACCTGAGTGACACCTCCCCCCCACTGCTGCAAAACCAATCTTGTGGTAGAAGCTGCAAAATCTTGCTGCTCCTCTGGTGAGACTGACTCCACAGCAGCAGGAGACGACACCACCCAAATGCTGCTGCTGCTCTCGCTGCTGGCTCGTGCAGAGGATTTGCTTTTTTTCCTCTACATTGGATCAGGCAGGGGTTTGGCAAGACTGCTATGTGTCCTACAGCTTTTTTTTCACTTTGGCTGCCCATGGGGTGGAGTCCTCTGGGTGGCCCCACAGCCTCCACTCCATCTTGACCACTGGTGGACCCGGCCCCACAGCCTCCACTCCATCTTGACCACTGGTGCACTGGCCTTGGTCAGCGCCTTCCAGCATTTAATCCAAGCACTCTCCTTTGAACTTCGCTTCAGCAACGGGTCTCCTGCCTTGCAGTATGTGTTGCCATGCGTTTCTGTTCCTTGCCTCTTCCAGCCTGCTGTGCTTTGTCCAGAGTCCTGCCCTGCATCTCCAGTCTGTTCTCCTTGCCTTCATCCTACCTCTGCCTAACTTCTTGATTTAGACCTTTGCTTGGACCTGGACTACCCTTTTGCCTGCTGCCTGTCCAGATCTCAACTTGGTCCTGGCCTCTCTATTACTCTCTGACCTGTGGGGGCCATTGCTTAAGATCTGCCGACCCCAGAATCTAAAGGCTCAACCTGCAGGGTCAGGGCTGGTAAGTTGAAGCTTCAGTCTAGTCCTAGTCCAGGGCACATTGGCCAGCTGCTGGAGTAGGCCTAGTGGGTTTGCCTGCTAGGGAGTGTCAACCATGTCGCAGCACAAGTGTCCACTATACTTACAGGTTTCTGAGGCAATGGACTCAGCGAATGTGGCCCAAGCTCAGGCCATCTCTGGATTGACACTGCAGGTGAAACAACAACAGGACCAGTTGGATTTCCTGGCTGGTCATCTCCAAGGATTAGCCCAGTAGTTTAACCAGGTGACCAGTTCACTTCAGGGCCTTGCTCAAGGCTTGGATGCTATGCTGACCCAGCTACCAACTCCAGCACTATCCCCGGTGGGTCTTCCTCTGGCATGCCTGCCACTGTTCCAGGGCCCATGTCACAAATTCTATCTCCTCCCAGGTATCTTGGTGTCACCAAATAGTGCCAATGATTCATAAATTAGTGTAAGATATAGGGTTTGCCATCTGGATCCAGATTTTCAGGACAGGTTGATCCAGTTCTGGTTTTACTCCCCCACATGCAGAGACTTGTCTTGCTTTTTCTTAGGATTGCACTAAGGAAATGAGAACAAGTCCCTGCATGCCATGGGGTAAAACCAGGACTGGATCAACCTGTCCTGAAAATCTGGATCCAGTTGGCAACTCTTGTAAGATACACTTCGTACTTCAGGCTGTTCACTTCCCCTTGGATAGAATTAAAAGTACTTTCTTCCTCTCCTTGCTGGGTGGCCCTATGCTGTAATGGACGTCCGCTCTTTGGGAACATGAAAATCCACTCTTCTGGAACTTGGACAACTTTCTCTAATAATTCCATCTCTTATTCGATGAACCGAGGTGTGCCTTATCCATAGCCAGAGACCTACTACAAATCCATCAGGGTACCTGAACTGTGAGTGAATATGCAATACATTTTCATACCCTGGCATCTGAGCTCCACTGGAATGATGACAACCTAATGGCCATCTTCTGGCAGGGATTGACAGGACAAATCAAAACAAGTTGGCAGGCACACTAAAACAACCCTAAAACCCACCCAGACCCTTTAAAATAAATCCCCCACCCTCCCGAACCCCCCCAAAATGTTTTAAATTACCTGGGGTCCAGTGGGGGTGTCCCGGTGTGATCTTCCACTTTCGGGCCACGGCTGCGTTAATAGAAATGGCGCCGGCGCCATTTTGCAATACGGCAATACGATTCGAGTGCAAGAGGTCGCTCCCGGACCCCCGCTGGACTTTTGGCAAGTCTTGTGGGGGTCAGTAGGCCCCCCCCAAGCTGGCCAAAAGTCCCTGGGGGTCCAGCGGGGGTCCAGGAGCGATCTCTTGCGCTCGTGACGTCAGGGGACAGGAACCAAAATGGCGCCAGTGCCATTTCTATTAACGCACCCGTGGCCCAAGAGTGGAAGATCACACCGGGACCCCCCCACTGGACCCCAGGTAATTTAAGACATTTTAGGGGGGGTTTGGGAGGGTGGGGAATTTATTTTAAAGGGTCGGGTGGGTTTTAGGGTTGTTTTAGTGTGCCGGTTTTCCCGCCCTCCCCCTTCCCCTCCCCCTTCCCCCGATTTACGGTTTTTGACGATAAATCTGGGGAATTCCTATTGTATCGCGCCTCTAACGATTTTTGACGATTTAAAATATATCGGACGATATTTTAAATCGTCAAAAAACGATTCACATTCCTACTACCTGTTGCCTGGTAAGAATCTGGTTCCATTTCCTACCTCAGGGGTTAGTAAGGTAGAACTTATTAGTGTTCAAAAGTAAGTCTCAGCTAAAGAGAGGTGAGACTAGCAGAAATTCAGGGTAATTTGATAAGCACAGGAAGTTAAATATGCTTTGGTAACTATTGTCTGTCTTATTGCCTGTGTCCCTAATTGACTGTGTGTGTATTGCTGACGAAGTGTTAAGCTTAGCCCTGTCTAACCTATAAAGAAATGAGATTTGTTTTTATTCAGACAGTTGTGTAATTTTCTAACAACAAACAGGAGGTCGCTGGTAACTAATACATATAAGGGAGGTGGAGTTAGAAATCACAGGCTAATCTCCCTACAACAACATGGAATTTCTGTTCTCCTTCAGTTTCTCCACTGAGCTGATTGTGATTGGCTATCCCAAGGGCATAAGGCAGAGTTAGAGGTAGAGTGTGGAGCTCAGTTTAGAGTTAAGTTTTGAGTAGGAAGTAGTGTTTTTTCATTTCTCCCTGCTGAGTTGGACTCACTAACCCAGCTTGGTGGGTTTTTTTTGCGTTAAGAAAAAGATCCCTCTTCAGTGCATCCTGTCTGAGAGGGTCTCCCTCCCTCCGTTTTGCAGAGAATGAAGGTTTTTGTAGATTTTGGTCAGGTTTTGATGTTTTCTTATTTTGGAGACCCCCTGTGCTTCGGAAAGGATCAACCCCTCCAATCCTGAAAGCAGGGGCTAGAGACCTGTGATCAATCCTTCTACTCCCTAGTAGAGGAAGACCGGTGACAGCACTACCCAGTGTGAGATATTTTGGATAGAGACTTTTGGATTTTTCTACTTTTGTTAGTGAGGAGGTTTTTTCTCCACCCCTCTTCACACTCCTGTGAAAGGAGGTAGAGGGCTGTAAACATAACTGGAATATCTGGCCTCTCTTCCTAAGATGTCCATCAAGGTCGCAACATCAAGCCTGGGGAAACTCCCAACTGGATATCCATCTCCAAGGGATAAGGACACAGGCTGTGGGCATCAGACCAAACTTTGGACCCAGGTAGGAGCTTTTCATGATGTGGGGCACCCCCTAAGATTCCCCTTTGCAGAGCTGCTCCACAGATGAGTAGACAGTGGCAAGCATTCTCCAAGGAGCTGGAGAGATGGACACCAGCACCCCAGCAGAGACACTGTGTAAATAGTTCAACTGTACAATTTCATTTGTTGAATGTTTGTGGGATAGTGTTTGAAATATTCAATAAATATGATTTGAACAGCCAGTCTGAGTCCAGCCTTTCTGTCCTTGAAGAGAACACCTCACCAGAAAGACTCACATACATCAGGAGGGACACTCCATCACCTGGGCCACAGAAAATGTCCTCTTCCCCCACAGAAAGACCTCACTCCCTGGGAAGTGCAGGAAGAAAGGGAATGATGGTAAGAGCAGCCTGGACTAACAAATTCTTTTATGGCCATAGAAGAACCAACAACCCCTCGACAAAAGGTTACACTAAATTTAGGAGCTAGTGGCAATTTTATCCAGGAGTCATTTCTTCATCAACTTAACTGGCTCACCACCACCTTGACAGCAACCTGCATCATCTCCACAGTCTACGGTGAGCTGAAACCCAGCCGCTTGACCATGGGCACACTGCCAATCCCCATGCAGACTGGCCTTCATTAGGAGAGTATTGAGTTCTATGTATTACCCAGAGTAGTCAACCCTGTCATTCTTGGGTTACCCGGGGTTATGACTCCATCAACCTTCTATAGATTGGGGTATGATACAAATTACCCACTGGGGCACTTCCTGCCAGGAGCACTGTTCTGCTCAGATGCTACTACCAGCCCTGCTGACTTGGACAACCTTGACTGATATGCTGCTCCAGTATGCAGCCATCACCAATGAATGCAGTAAGCAACTGCCCAAGACCCTGCTACCTCATAGATTGGAAGACTATCCAGGTGATCTACTTCCAGGGGAGAAGCTCCTTAGGGCAGTGCCCAACCGATGTCCCCAGTAGAGACAGAAGCCATTAAAATATCTAAAGCTATCCAATTAGAGCTTCTACAAGTTTACTGTCTCTTCCACTTGGAATCTTCAAAATCCTTCATTGTGGAGCCAGAGGCCACTCTCTTTGGGGAGGGGGCTCTCCTTGCTCTACAAAATAATCAAGGGGCTCTAGTATAATGCTTTCATTTCTGCAAAAGATACACCCCTGCAGCAAAGAACCAATGGGCTAAGGCTTTCTGCATTCTTCCAAAACCAAAGACTCCCTGGAATTCCCTCTTTAACCAGCATTTAAGCCCCATGCTCCATAGGGGATGAAAATAACCCATTGATGCTTTCCCCAGAAGCCTAAGCCTAGAAGCGTGGGGAGGGGACTTAGAAAGGAGGGTATTGTAATCCCCCAATATGGCATGGATGCCTCCATCAGCAACCAACACTCCTGCCCTGATGTGCTGCTCCTAAAGTGAGTGCATACCAGACCTAGCCTTGTAGACCTTGAGGCAGGAGTGCAGCCACTAGCATCTTCTGATGATGTCAGTGCCATCCGGTATTTAGCCTGAGCTCTCCCCCTTGAACTTTGCCTCAGCAATGGGTCTCCTGCCTTGCAGTACATGTTGCCCTGTGTTTCTGCGTCTTGCCTCATCCAGCCTGTCTCATCCTTGCCTCATCCAGCTTGTGGCATCCTGGCCTCGTCCAGCCTGCCCTGCCTTGTCCAGCATCCTGCCCTCCCTGCCTAGCCAATCTGTCCTCCTTGCCTTCATCATGCCTCTGTCTAACTTCTCAGATTTGACCTCTGCTTGGACCTGGACTACCTTTTTGCCTGCTGCCTGCCTCTGATCATCACTATGGAAACCAGACTATGCTTTGCTCACTGCCTGCCCCTACCCTTGGCCTGTACTTCGTGTTTCTTTGATTGCTGTCTGCCCAGACTTCAGCTTGGTTCTGGACTCTCTCTTATTCTTATCCTGTGGCACCATTGCCTATGTCCTGCCAGTTCCCAGAATGCAAAGGCTCAGCTCATGGGGAACGGGGCTGAAATAGGTGAGACTCAAGTCTAGTTCCAGTCCAGGATGTGTTCACCAGCTGCTGGTGTGGGCCTAGTGGGTTTGCCTGCTAGACTGCGTCAACCATCTCACAGCACAAGGGTCCAATATCCTTACATAATCAATCATAGTTTTCTCAACATTATATTTCTAATTCTTTTTCCATGAAGTTACCTGTTTTCCAAAGATCACACAAAAGAATGTATGTATCTGGGGCTGTCTTCACTATCCTCTTCCCTTCCTGAAGGGGTCCTTTCTGTGGGGGTGAAGGCAGACCTTCATGGCCCAGGCAGTGGTGTGCTTTTTCCCCTTAGGTGTGCTTGTTTCCTGTTTGATACTCTGGTGGTTAAGGGTGCTGTGCTGCTGGGGACAAACAGGAAGGACACAGTCCTGGATGTTCAAAAGAAAACTTTATTGATTCTTTCAAAATAATTACTCAGTGACCAATCACTCCAAAATCATGTGACGTTACAGCTGTAAGTGGGTCTGCTTCTCCGTATGTGTTGCTGAACCCAGGTTCCCTGAGATTTCTCCTACCACTCTTGTTCTGAGTGCATAAGAGTTCCAGCCACTGGGGAGTTAAGTCCTACTCTGTGCAGGGTTCCCCTTATACATGGAAAAGCTGAGTCTTCCATCTCAGTCTCTGTTACCCAACCTGTGCCCGGTCTCTTAGGATGGAGATCCTTCTGCGAGTCTCCCATGTTTTTCTCCTTCTTCCTGATGTCTGTGACCTCTCAGAGGGAAAGGTATGATATGTTAAGAAATTCAGAACTGAGCTACCAGCTCCAACTGAGGGTGGCAAAAACCTCCTCACCAACCAAAAGGGTGAAACTCTCTGATAGATTAAAAAAAAAAAAAATCTCCTCTGGAGAGAAATCACTGTCGCGGAAGATCTGTCTCTCTCTTAGACAGGGTGCTACCAGGTCTTCAGTGTCCTGGCTTCCAGATCTGGGGAATTGCCATCATCAAAAGGGCTCAGGCATCCACGCCTCAAAATTAGCAAAAACGCCTAACAAAATCCATGTTCTTAACCAGAGGCAGATCCAGACTGGTAGACAGTTCAGAGAAAGTAATAACCTCTAAAAAAATAAATCCAGTGAGAGGGATGGGCCTCACACTGAACAGAAATACATCAAGAGCTTCTCGACAGCTCAACTCAAATGCCACGCCTCACCTACTCCTAGCTACCACTTCAAGGAAGGGGAAAGGATGCCATCTCCCTCTAGCTGTGTAACTCCTATCTAGTGGGTGACCAGGGGTTCCCCACATATTTATCATATTTATTTATTAAATAGATCAGAAACAGATTTACAATTTGTGAAGGATTGCTGGTCAACTTGATATGCATCTTTGGAAATAAAAGGTTATCCTTTTAGGACCAATGAATACATAGCACAATTGCCACAAGGATAATGTCCCTTGAAAGGCTAGATCTCTGTGTGTCGCCATAGTGGTATCTGAAGGTGCTATTGGCATAACAATCATATCTTTTAAATTCTCTTCCTGTGAAAAAGCAAAGCGTATTTATTCAGTAAAAATTGAATGAGCTTCCAATACTGGCCAATGTTTCCTAATAATAGCACATACTTGCAAAGATAAAGTGGTATTTCGTAACACAAAGGTCAGTTGATCTTACTGAGTTGTATCATGATCTTTATATGAAAGTAACAAATCTTGGTTAGAATAGAAAGCATGCAAAAATGCTTTTTTTTTTTTTTACTCCTCTTTCCAAAAAAATGAGATGACATTTTTCTCTTGGGTGGATTCAGTGGTGGGTGAGGGGAAAGAAGCCAATGATCATCTTGACTGGCCCATGCACACTTAGCCTTCTCCTTGCATCATTGCTGTTTCTAAGCCCTCACATCATTGCTGCAAGTGGCAACAGCATTAGTAAGGAAAGCCAGCACGGGGCCTATGAGCCATTGCAAGCTTACGGCCCTGCAGCGGCCCCCAGTCCCTCTTCATGCAGGGCTTCTTGTTATAATAGAGAGATTCACGCGAGGGCAGGGGGTCTCTGCAGAGCCTGTGAGTGTGTGCTGTCTCGCAGGTCCCCACACTGACTCCCACTACTAATACTGCTGCTGCTGCCGCCTCTTGCAACCTGAAGAGAATTGACATTTGAGGCACTTCTGAGCCCATTTGTGGGTCCTGCCTCACAATTTGAGAAGCCCTTACCTATACCTTTATTCAAATGCCTGTGTGTCATATTCACAAATCTCTTCTCTTCTCCAGGGTATTCACCTAAGGTGCCAAACACAGCTGTGTGATCATGGCTTGGTTGCCTTTAACATGGCAGTTTTAATGCATCTCATTAGTGCTGTTTATCTAGCATTAAAGCAGTATGTAATTCCTTAACTAAAATTGTTGGATAGTGAATATTAACCACAGATTTTAGCACGGGTTAGTATATACATCGCAAAATGTCTTCAGGCAAAAAGGTTAATTTTATAACTATAAATAGCTCGGTTAAGTCTGTGCATACCTTTTACACACAGATTTTGCCCTGAATTTTCAAAGTGAACTTATACACATAAATTAGTTTTGAAAATTCATAGTTAATCAGCCTGGTATGCACACAGAATAACTCGCACAAAGTTACATCTTCTTATGGGAAGTCCTAACTTGTGCAGTTTAACTTATGCACATAATTTTTAAAGAAAAAAAAATGCTCTAACTCCACTCCCCGGAATGCCTCCCTCCAGTGTGAATTAACCAAACTGAGCCCCGGATTACTTTTAACAACCTTTTCTGCCCCTTGGTTCTAGATGGGTAAATAGCTTTGAAAGTTAAGCCCTTAATGGATAGCTTTTTGCCATAAGGAGCATTGTAGTCATTTTTTTGTGTTTAGTAGCATTATGGTTGAGTCATAGCTGTTTGTTTTGGCTGTGTCTAAGCAAGCTGTCAGCTACTCTGATGTACACGGGAAAGCTGATGCTGTTGAAAGGACATCTCGCACTTCGTCACATGCCAATCAGCTGTTGCATTGGCAAGATGCAGCTAGCAGTCTGATTGTCACTCTCAGGAACAGATCTGACAAACGTTTGCTCCACTTTCATTGCAGTGTACAAAAACTGCTCCCGATTTATTAGTAAAAATATCCTGTGATTTTCTACAGGAAAAACACTGTGGCTAAACTGGAGCACAAGTTTGATAAATGTGCTGAGAAGGTCTACGATAATGTTAAAATTTGTGGAAAAAAATGTTAAATATCTATTTTGCTATTATATTTTGTTTAGGTTCAGTATAGGAAGACTTCTGCAGAATAGTGCAGGGGTGGTCAAGTTTTCCTAGTAGCAGAGAGCTGTCTCACCTTAGAGGAATGGGGGGAGGGGAAGAGGAGGGTGATCCCCCACACTAAAAAAAGGCCAACTCGAAACCTCCTTCTCTTCATCCCCATTAGTCTATATCTTTCTCTCTCAATTTCCCCAACCCTATCCCCCACATCTGTCTCTTTCTCTCTATCCTCCCACTAGTCTCTTTTTTTCTCTCTCCTCTATACCTCCAGCAGTCTCTCTTCCCCTCTCTGTCTCCCAATCTACCACTTGTTTGTCATCTACCTTCTATCTCTCTCTTTTCCGCCACCAATCTCCCAGCTCTCTCGCCCTCTCCCTGTTAAGAGCGTGGACCCTTGGACCAACATAGAGCTACCACATCCTGTAGGGAGGAGCTCTGCAAGTCCCCACCGTTGGCTGGCGGAGCTGACAAAAGCAGAGGCCCAACTGGAACTTCACCAATACCAGCCCACGTTCCCCTTAGCTGAAACCTCAGGTGCTGGGGCTGGCTGGACTTAGGCAGGCCTCTGTGGAGGTGAAGATCTGACGAGTAGGTGCAGTTTGAGATTGGGGTCTAGCACAGGTGAGATACAGGTGGAGTTGATGTCCAGCAAAGGTCAGTGGCAGTGTGACGGGGTCACTATGCTAGACTAGATAGGAAGAATAAAGCTAGGAACCAAAGATTCAAGGGAAGGGGGGGGGGGAAGGAAAATACAGCAACACCAGGCAAGAGACGTCCCTTGGTTCCTTCCCCCGGATGTTACAAGGACAGAAGAACCACAGGTGTGGGAGGTTAAGGGTGGGACTTCCCTGGAGCCAATCAGCTGGCAGAGGAGGAGGAGTTTCCACAGGATAAAAAGGACTCCCTAGTAGAGCAGTCTCAGTCTCCTGCGGGGGACCGAGGAGGAAGGATCGGATTTCCTGTCTGCTCTGGGAGACTTCGAGGCTGGACATTCCCCGACCGTGTGAAGGACTGCCGCAACTAACATAGAGAAGCTGAGCGCGGGGACTTCTGTTGTTGGACGAACGACAAGGATACTTTGCCTGGAGAACTGCCAGTGGGTGGCTGTACCTCTGGGGAAAGGTTGAGGTCCCAGAGGTATGGAGGGAGGTGGCAGTTAGGCCCAGTGGGGCCGGACTTTTGAACTATGGACTTTTGAACTATGGACTTTGAGAGGGACTTCTGAAGCCAGTGGTTGGAAAGTGAGTTGTTGGCTCAGTGGGGAAGGTATCTGCCTTCCATCCAGGTGGTGAGGGTTCAAATCCCACCTGGGTACTTTTAAGATAAATACGTTTAAACTGCTATTTGAGTTTCCAAGGGACCAGGGAAGCTCGGTCAAGGTTTGGACCCAGGAACGGACGCAAGCAGACGGTGTACGGACAAGGGAAAGCGTCACAGGCAGGTAGAGATCAATCAGAGTCAGTGTACAAACAGAAGTCAAGCCAAAAAGCCATCTGAGAAACACAGAGGAAAGGAGAGTCTGATGGGAAGCAAGGATCAGCACAAGCAGGAGAGAAGACACTGATGACTAGAGACAAAGGTGAAGACTGACCACAAAGAAGGCAAGTGACCAGAGACTGACCACAAGGAGGACGAGAGCTGAAGAACATGACCCAGACGGTCACACAGGAAGCATGAATAAGAAACAGGAACATGGCACACACAGTAATGCAGGAACTCAAGAACATGGAGGCAAGGCACACTTCAAGACAAGTCACCTATTGCCAAGGCAAGGAAGTGCTGCTGAGGCGGGCTTATATAGGCAGGAGCTCCCCACATCATCAGGAAATACAATCAGAGATTTCCCACAGTGGGCCCTTTAAATCCGAGCAGTTTGGGCACATGCGTGCCTAGGGGGAAGCCCCTCCAAGAGTCAGTGGTGTCTTCCCATGGTGTGCACTGGGCATGGTCAGTTGTGGTGGATGACCGCGTGTTCCAACAGGAGGCCTGAAACAGCATTGGGTGAGCTTGAGCACTGGTTGGGGGGCTGGAGGTAAGAATGGCGGTCCGTGGTCCAAGCCATGTTACTGCCAAGCACAACATTCTCCTACCACCAAACTCTCTCTCTCTCTTCCCCCCACTAGTCTATCTCAATTTCCATACCTTAACCTCACTAGTCTCTCTCAAAACAACAACCTAACCCCTACCAGTCTCTTTCAGTCCCCCACACCATTCCCCACAGTTTTTCTTGCTCTCTCAATTGCCTCCCCCACCAATCTCTATTTCAACCCCCACTCAGTCATCCCCTTCCTCTCCCCTCCCCCACCCCATGAGCTGACCAGTTAGTCCCCCCCTCTTATTAGTCAAACATCCTCTACTCTCCATTCAATCCATAAGTCAACTAGCCACCCATAATCCTGGCAAGCTAGGGAAATTCCCTGGCTTTCATTGTAGTCTGTGTGCAACCATTGGTGTGTAACCAGCTGGCATCAAATTATAAAACCCTAGAAGAAACAACAATCATAGCAGTCACTTCATTTGCTCTTAACTTAGTCAAATGCAAGCTTGATTAAATAAGTCTTCAGCATTGCTTTGAATGTTTTCGTACAACTTCCTGAGGGATGGAATTCCAGAGCATGGGAGCAGCCACGGAAAAGGCTCTTTTTTCTTGTTACTGCTAGCTGAGCATGGTGGACGGAGTGTATGTCTAGGAGCCCTCTTTGCAAAGATTGTAACAATTATGATGGATTATATAAATGAAATAAAGTGTTTGCCCACAGAAAAGAGTCCAAAGCCACCAGTTTATGGACTAACATCAAAACTGTATAGAAGATTCTAGATGCAATTGGGAGCCAATGAAGATCTTTCAAAATTGGATGTCAGGATTGGTTAGGACTGAGGCGTGATTGACTCAGCCTAGCAGGTGAACCCCCTAGGTCTATGCTGTCAGTAGGAGGAAATGCTCAGGGAATGGATCTAGGTTTCATCTTTACCAACCATTTTCCCCACAGGTTGAACCCTTGAGTTCGGGAGCCAGCAGAACTTAGGTGAGGTCCCAATGAGCGAAACAAATCCAGGAACAGGTCAATGGGCAGGGCAGACAATGTGCAGGCAGAGTCAGATAACCAGGCCAAAGTCAAGCATGAGAGATAAGTGGAAGCAAGGGTCAAGCCAAGGAGAAGAGGCATGTGAGAGCAGGGCAAGGGCAGGAGAAGGGGACACAGATGGAAGTAGGAACAGAAGAGGCACACAGGATCAGAAACAAGGCACCAACAGGATCAGGAACAATGGAGTAGCAACACATGCTGCAGAGCAGGAGGACCTGTTGCTGAGGTGCTGGTTGGTTGCAAGGAACTTCCTTATATACTCATGCAGAATGTATTGTCATCCACCAGTGCCACAGGAAGTCCCAGCTGGAGGACGTATGAAAGGAATCCAGACCTACAGGAAGTTTAGCCAT
The DNA here is from genome assembly GCF_901001135.1 of Rhinatrema bivittatum. NCBI lineage: Eukaryota > Metazoa > Chordata > Amphibia > Gymnophiona > Rhinatrematidae > Rhinatrema > Rhinatrema bivittatum. The sequence continues at coordinate 662,886,965 of NC_042615.1, forward strand.
GTTCTTTGGATGCAGCATTATGCCGGAGGTGCTTCAGGTTAGAGGTGAAGGGTGTTACCCTGGCGAGATATGGTCCCTCATAGATTAACCAGATGCCCTTGCTGTGGCATTTTGTAACATCTGCATCTGCAATGCTTTCAATGCCTATTTAGGCAGACAAATGTATAAAGTCACAATAGTGCAGTAATGGGAGAATCAAAGCTTGAACTACCCTGAGAAACTCAGGAGCAGGGAGTAGTGGCTTCCGAGTATGCATTACACATAACTTATAGAAATCTGTTTTCATCACAGACTTAATTTGCATATTAAAAGTGAGATCCTGATCTATTATAAATCCTAGATTCTTAGCACTAGATGCTATCTGTACCCTGGAGTTATCCATTAAAATAGACTGGGGAGCAATCCCAAGGTTACTGGCCTGCAAAAACAAAACTTTTGTTTTAGATATTTTAGGGCTACCTTGTTATATGACAACCATTGTCTCAGGGGTGCACACCCAATAAGATTCCAGCTTCATGCATCTGATGAAGTGAACTCATGCTTCAATAAATTGGTTAGTCTATAAGGTGCCACCTGACTCCTGTCAACTTCACAATGAAATCCTAAGATGCATCTGCCTTAATGAAGAATTGTATATAGTCTGTGTATAGCCTGTATTCTGACAATAAGCCCTGCATAAAGTCTGCAAATTGGAGCCATGTAGATGGTAAATAATAGCGCAGGCAGTACTGAGCCTTGCAGGACATCAGTCGTCAACGGATACCAAGAGGGCGACTTCACACAACACCTTGCCTGTTGTCGATTGAACAAATAAGAGCAGAACCAACTTAAAACAGTACCAGAGATTGCATACTCTCTTAAATCAATACTATAAAATATGATGGACAGTAGAATTAAAAGCTGATGAAATATTCAGCATGATTTAGATGTAGTTATTTCCAGAATCAAGGCTTCTGCTCAGAGAATTGATTAGAAAGAGTAAAAGAACTTCAGTACTGAGGGATTTTCTGAACTCAGATTAGAGACGATCAAATATTGGGTTCTCATCAAGAAAATTGTTCGGCTGTGCAACACAATTGATTCCAATACTTTTGACACCATTGATGATAATAGAGATGGTCCTATAATTAGTAAGGTTTCTTTAAGAGAGGTCTCACAGAGGCTTTTTTTTTTCAATGAATTCGAAATGCAGCCCTCCTTCAATGAAAGATTGACCATGATAGTCAAATGGGGTACAAAGTTCTCCTTAGTGGCCTTCAAAACAGATATGTTACAAGGATTTAAGGGCAAAGGGTTACAAGTTCTGTAATAGCTAGAGGTTCTAGTGGGAAAAAACCAGGTGTTCACATAGCTGTCTGGCAGGCTGCAAGTACACAATAAATAGAAATCCTAGTGAAAATGCAGGTGTCTGGCAGGCTATAAAGGGGACTGAGAAGGCTGGATGTTTGGCAACAGTCACACAAGTAATGCTGACTATTTAGATTATTTCAGAGCTTTGCGATTAGGCCTAGGACAAGTGGCTGCTAGAGGGAACTAAATGGGGATCTTGTATGCTCTTCTCTCTGATATGGTGGAGCACAAAGGAGGAAGACAAAAAACCCAGACCGTCCTGTAAAGGAGAAATCTTGCAGGTGGTCATACCCTGTGCCCGATAGATGGGATATATTCTTAGCAGTATGGACAGAATAACTGCACAGACTGGATGGGCCAGATGGTCTTTTCCTGCCATCATTGACTATGATGCTATGTTACGATATTTCTTTTCAGACAGAAGAAGAAATTTGTTCATGATTTAAAAATCCAGAATGAAAGGTTATCCCTCCGAATGCCAGACAATTGGTCATCTTATACGTCCCTGGTTTTATCCAAATGTTTTGTGGTACGTGTGCTTTAAAAATGTTTTCTATCATGCAGAAAATGCCTTATTTTGAGGATGTACACAAATTTCCTAGGGGAGGCTCCCCTGAAGCCCCTTCAATCTGCTGGTTTACTAAACTGCCAAGTCTGCACTTTTTTTTATTATTGACAGTTCTTCTGTGATCTGTGGTGATGGTAAACCTTTAAATGAATGCTTAAACATTAATAGTCAAAGGTACATATGTAAAATTGTTCTTTCAAATGATTTGGTGAGTAAGAGATCTTTATTTTATGCTAATTATATATCAAGGTATGAAACATATATCAGAAATTTGCCGAGGTTCCCTCTCAGGACATCTAAAATTGTGCAAGTTCTGGGGGCCTAAGTGGCTCAAAGACCATCTCCCCCCATCCCCCGCTTTACTTTTACCCTCTCCTTATATTTTAGCAGCTCCCTGGAAAATTAAAATCTTGGTGCCACTCTCAGAATAGGGGGGGAATATTTATGATTGTACTAGCTTAAAACCACAGATTACCACTGATCCCTCTAAACTGTGCCCGTGTGCCTGCACACACAGGTTGCAAACCCCCGCGCACCCGGCGAAACATAGTGCACACAAGAAATCCTAATGTTATTTGCATTATACTATCGCATAGAGCACAAATTTGACCTCAATAAGGAATTGCACAAAAGAAACATTTTGAAAGATACGTAGCCCTTCAAAAACTAGAGGGAACATTGCAGATAAACAAGGAACAGCTTCTCAGGGTTATCACTCAGCCACACAAGCTGAAGTCACAATTTAACTTGTTAAGTAAATACTGAACATCTGAAGCATGTTTACAAGAAAAAACACTTTCCTAGCCTGCTAGGTAGGCAGGAGCTAATAATTTCCAGGTGCAGCCCTGTTACTGCAGTGTAATACTTGAAATCACACAGAAATAACCACTTCTAGCTTATTCACTAAGGTTTAGTTAAGGAAAAGTAAAATATGAGCTTTTTTTTTTTAATTATTGTATATAGTGTAGTTCACATATAGAAATGGAAATAAGCTGTAGGTGAATCCAATAGCCAGGCCAAGAAACAATTTTTGGATTTGGTTAGTGTATCATTCATTTCTGCTGCTGCCTGTGTGGCTTGTTCATACACTGTTACCTGTTCCTTTCATATTCTCTAGGTCATGGCGTGCCGTCAACTTATGAAACATAACCACCTGTTAACAATTCTTCCCCGTGCCAAACAAAACAGAAAGTTCCTGTTTATGTTTAGGCAGTTGATGTACAACGCACTGCGCTGAATGGCTGCCCTGGAGAAAAATTGAGTTGTAGGAAGTCAGATCATTAAAAAATCCACATTCAGTCTTCCTAAGAGAGAACAAAAGGCAACCTTGAAAAATCAGAAACACATGGGCAACTGGAAAATTGGGGAATTAAGAGTTAAAACTGCAGATGCAGATGCATTCTGGTTTATGGAAAGTTCTTAAAACACTTATGTTAAAAGAGCTGATTATTATCTGCAAACCTAATATTTAGGAGAAACATAACATGGTAATATAGTAAATGATGGCAGAAAAAGACAAGCTGGTCCATCTATCCTAAAGTTATTTAAATCTTCAATCTATTCCTACCTGTACTGCTTAAGATATATCCTAGCCTCCAGCCACAGAATATGACTACCTATAGGATATCATTTGCTTCCTTATCCATGACCATTTTTGTTGTCCTCTTTCATTGTAGTTTCCCTTTTGCGTAGCTGAGCAAGCAAGATCCCTTTTTAGTTCAGACTCAGAACCCCCTGTTTCGTCCGTCAGTCGCAGATGGCTGCGACCGCTCTGCCTCACTCTTTTTTGCTTTTCTCCTCCTCCATGGGTAAGATGGCTGCCTCCGGTGCCGAGTGCCGAAACTCTCGGCGTCTCCAACTCAGCATGCGTGTCCCCGTCCGCCATGCTCCTTCCCATGGCCTCCTAGGGCACGTGCGCACGCTGCTTACGCTTATCTACACGTCATGGCGGGAACCTCGAGGGGCGTCACCACCGCATGATGTCAATACCTCTGGGTATTTAAGCCTCCGCTCTGCTCCTAACGAACGAGTTAGCAAGGACTTCGGTTTAAGCTACTCTGACCGCTTCTAAGCTGTACGCGTAGACTACTCGATACCCTCCAGGGTATCTCGCTCCTGAAGAAGCTCTGGGCACCCGCTCCTCAGGGGCCTCTCGCTTCCAACTACCCTTCGGGGTTATGCCTTCTAATTAGACAACTGCTCCTCGGGGGTCTCTCTTCTCTTTACAGGAATCTGCGCTTCCAGGTACTCGCTGCTCGAGGGCCTATCCAGCACAGAGTATCCATACCACGGACCTCGGGTCCCACCTTTACCATCTACCAGGAGGATTCCTGCACTACTCTTCAGTGAGTACCTATATGATCCAGCTCTCCATTTCCACCCATCAGGTTCGGCTTATCCCGCTCTGCGGAACACTACCAACCTTGTACATCTGGGTGAGACTTTTTCATCTGAGGCTGTCTGAGGGTATTGCTGGACTTCAGTGCCATCTCTTCCTCCACTACTAACATCTCTCTACAGCAGTACAATAAAGCTTTCCATCTCCAGTGTCTGCTCTCTGAGTCTAGCCTATCACTGTGGTTCCCCATGGGGCCCCTCCCCATGGGAGGAGTCATCACCACTGCGACTAAGAGTCCACACCATGCCTCAAACCAACACCCCCATATTAAACCAATATCAGCACAGCTGTTACCTGAACATCTGGCCTCCTTGATCCCTGTGGCCTTTCCTGATGGCGCTCTACTATCACCAACCCATTCCACCAATGCAGTCAACAAGAGGAGCCAGACAGATCTGACTACACGAGTGTCTTCAGTTCTGCTAGAGCTTCTACTTTTTCTGTCCAGGTGCTAATTAATACTTCTGTGATCTCTTCACTTTTGGTTACTAAGGGTCCTCTGTACTTATACTATGCCTTCTTGAAATCCATTACTTTTTTTTTTTTAGCAGATTGGCTCAAAAGGGCAATGTGGCAACCCCCTGACTTCACACCCAGGATGGATGCTTTGCTTGCCCATCCCTTGAATCAGCCTTGTGTTTTAGTCTCTAGCTCCATTTCTAGAAGAACATTCCATGCATCCACCAGCCTTTCCATTAAAAAAAATGTCTTGACATTTCACCTTAGTCTATGATGTCTTGTTCTAGAACTTCTTTGCCACTGAAAAAAAGTTTGTTTTTTTGTGCATTTTTAATACTTTTCAGTAATACTAATGTTTCTATTATATATTTTCCCTATTTTCATCTCCTCTAGGGTATATATATTTAGATCCTTAAATCTCATCTCATAGGACTTCTGATGCAGTCCCCAAAAGCATTTTGATAGCACTTCTATGGATTGCCTCCACTTTGTTTATATCCTTCCAGTCCTTGGGCCCCACCTGGCCAGTTGGGTTTTCCAGATATCCACCATGAATATGGATGAAATATATCTAGAGCCATTTTTTAGGGTGATCGCTTAGAGAGGCACAATTTTAGAAGATGGCACCAGAAGAGTTATTAGGCATGGACACATGGTGCCCAGAATATCACTCAGCAGATAATTGCCCTTTATTTCCTGTTCCTTCCCCTCCCCTCTCAGACCTGCCTGCAGAGAAGAGAGGAGGGGTAAGACTGGAGTGGACTGAACATAGAGCAGAATAGTGAAGAACATTTCTTCTCCCTGGATCAGCCTCTTCCCCTTTCTCTGCTCATCCACTCCTATAGTACAGAGAATAGGAGGAGAAGGGGTGAGCCCAAAGGGGACAGAGCAGAGCACAGAAGAGCTATTCTACTTCTTAATCAGCCCCTCCCCACCTGTCATTTCTCCTCCTTTGCTGTCCTGTGCAGGGAACATGAGAGGAGGCATGAGGCTAGAGCAGACAAAGTACAGAATAACTACTCAGCTCCATTCCCTGCTCCTTCTCTTTTGTTTTTTCCTCCTCCTCTGCTCATCCATACTTATAGTGAGGAAACCAGAGAGCCAGGGTGAGGCTGGTGGAGTCAGAGTACAAGATCACAGAACAGAACAAAGAAGAGCTATTCCGCTTCCTAATCCAACCCCTACCCTCCATTTTCCTACATCTCCTGTCCTGTGCAAGGAACAGGAAGGAAGGAGTGAGGCTGGAGCAGACAGAGCAGGAAGACCTCCTCTGCTTTCTAATCCAGTGAATGTTGGGGAGGTGAGCAAGAGTGAATGCTTGGGAGTGTTACGGGGTGTCATATGAAAGGGGTTGTGAGGAAGGGGTTGAAAACTGGGGGGAGATCAGGAGTGGGTGAAGGCTGTCTCCTCTTCCATTTCCCTGAAGTCAGCAATATAAACTTGGGCTGTCTGACAAGGGAAGGGGAAGGGATGGAGAGGGAGAGAGAGAGAGAGAGGGAGGCATGGGCAGAAGGTATGATGGGAAAAGGTGTAGAAGAGAAAGAGACCCAAGGAAGATAATGGGGGGAAGGGGAGACATCCACGGAAATAGCAGGAAGGGAGTGACTAAGAGAGAGAGGATGATGGGGAGTGAGGAAGTCAGACTGGAGGGGATGGGAGAATATGAGAGGCAGTGAGTGAAGTGAAATGTTTGGGAGGGGTTGAGAGTAAGAGGGGAGTCTGGAGATGACTGGGAGTGGTGAGACAGCTAGAGAGTGGGTGGCTGTTGAAGGATAAAGGAACCAGATAGCAGGAGACTGTCGGGGAGAGCAGATGGAGGGCTAAGTGGACCAATGAATGTAAGGGTTAGGAAGGTGAAATATCAAAATATAGAGAATTGATGGATGAGAAGAGGAGAAGCAGGGGTGAAATCTAGCTATGAGTGGATAGTGAGACAAAAAAGACAGAAATGTGCTCAGTATGGAAGGAAATGCATTTCTGATTCTCTTTCTCTGGTGTTGCACTGCAAGCAGAGTTTGCCCTCTTGGGATTTTCTGTTCACTTTTTGTCTGTATATTTCTATTTATAATTTGTGGTCACTTATTCTGTACTTGGTGAGGGAGCATCCATGTTCTTTGTGTAACAGGAGTGAGATATTCTGCTAATGTGCGGTTACAGTGTAGATATCTGTAGCAGTTTGGTTTGTACTTTTTTCCCAAAGAGAGATGCATTGGAGCTGTAGGTGTAATATTTGCAGAGCTATCTTGATTTTGCTGTTTGAGCTCTGAGAGTTAGTGCTGTTTCGGTATGGCAGGTTTGCTATGTAGCTTCTGAAAGTCTTTTTCGCAAGGTTTTGTATTACTTCACAAAGTACCTGATAATGGAGGGAGTTTATGTCACAGTAATTGAACTAGAAATGAATTTGAATTATTTATGTATGGTGAGTAGTAAGGGGAAGCATTCTAGCTCAGCACAGTCAGCTAGCCATTTCAGAGACTACTTTCAGTCAATAAGGTATGGATTTTTTAAATTCATAATTTGTATGTACTTTTTTATTTTATTTTTTTCCGTCTACCCTGTCAAAATCACAGATGACACATTCATCAGACACTCTGACATGATTTCTGAAACATAGCTACATGATGTGTGTGTGTGTGTGTGTATATATTAGAGATGTGAATCGTGTCCTCGATCGTCTTAACGATCGATTTCGGCTGGGAGGGGGAGGGAATCGTATTGTTGCCGTTTGGGGGGAGTAAAATATCGTGAAAAATCGTGAAAAATCGTGAAAAATCGAAAAATCGTAAAATCGCAAAACTGGCACATTAAAACCCCCTAAAACCCACCCCCGACCCTTTAAATTAAATCCCCCACCCTCCCGAACCCCCCCCCAATGACTTAAATAACCTGGGGGTCCAGTGGCGGTCCGGAACGGCAGCGGTCCGGAACGGGCTCCTGCCGGCAGGAGATCGACTGCAGGAGGTCGTTCAGCGAGGGTTCCGGCGCCTCGCTGAACGACCTCCTGCAGTCGATCTCCTGCCGGCGCCATTTTCCGTACGGAAAACGATTCGCGGCGGGAAATCGCTCCCTGACCCCCGCTGGACCTCCAGGAACTTTTGGCCAGCTTGGGGGGGGGCCTCCTGACCCCCACAAGACTTGCCAAAAGTCCAGCGGGGGTCCGGAAGGACCTCCTGCCGTCCAATCGTGTTCGTCTATGGCCGCCGCCATTTTTCGGCGCCATTTTGGAAAATGGCGCCGGCTGAAGACAACAAGATTCAGTAGCAGGAGCCCGTTCCGGACCGCTGCCGTTCCGGACCCCCAGGTAATTTAAGTCATTTGGGGGGGGGTTCGGGAGGGTGGTGGATTGAAGGAGGTAGGATTTGGCAAGGAAATGTTTAAGTTATTTGGGGGGGGGTTCGGGAGGGTGGGGGATTTAATTTAAAGGGTCGGGGGTGGGTTTTAGGGGGTTTTAGTGTGCCGGCTCACGATTCTAACGATTTATAACGATAAATCGTTAGAATCTCTATTGTATTGTGTTCCATAACGGTTTAAGACGATATTAAAATTATCGGACGATAATTTTAATCGTCCTAAAACGATTCACATCCCTAGTATATATATACCATCATCTGACGTTAAAGAGCAGAAGAAAGAAGAGGAGCTGAAGAGAAGCTCCCAGGCCTGGGCAGAGACCCAGGTGTCAGGAACTGGCCTCCTGTCTGAGGCACTGCTGTTGGGCCTGGGTCCAAGTCTAGTCCCTGGCGTCGGGACCTGGCCTCCAGGTCGGATCGCAGCGTCGGGACTAGGTCCGGGCTGAGGCCTCAATGCCGGGACCTGGCCTCCAGATCGGGTCACAGCGTCGGGCCTGGGCTCAAGGCCCAGGTGTCTGAACCTGGCCTCCAGGTCACGTCGCAGCGTTGGGCCTGGGTCTGGGCCAAGGACCAGGCCAGCGGCCAAGAAAGATTTTCTTTCCTCCCACCAGAATTGAACCTTGGAAACCCGTGGCACCCCTGGATGAAGTTTACAGCACATACAGGGACCTGCTACATATACACACTACAAACTTTAATACTTAAAAGTATGATGTTCACTTAAGTGTTTTTAGATGATTGTTCTGGGAAGAGTAATGATTGTGTGATCCAGACTGTTTATTTTAAATTCTTGCAGGGGGCAGGAGGTAGACCTGAAAAATAATTTATAGGTTACAGGCAGAAGGCTGAAGGTGAGTCTAGGGCAGCTAATACCCTTGAACCAGCCCCAGATATATTTTCATACACTTGTATGCAAATAGACCTCATGCATATTGATTGTCGATATCCTGGAAACCTGACTGGCTTATTGGATTCCCAAGCCTGGGTTGACAACCACTGCCTCAGGTATCTTGCTGTTTGCAGCTGTAGTCATTAAACTATGCATTTTTAAATCTTCTTTATCAAAAGCAGGAAATTGCTGCTGCTCCTTTTGAATCTTTGTGATCTCCAGTGACGGCAGGGCAATTAAAAATAATTTAAAGACTAGAGGACTCAATCTTATAGGTTAGAGAGTTTGATCATAAAGTCTAGCAGGCCCATTCTAAAAGGGTGAATAGTTCATGACTAGTGCAGGCTCAGTAAATAGCTTCATCTAATTGCTTCCCCTTAGTATTCTAAGGTACGTATTTATTTATTAATTCAACAGGAAGGAAGCATATGTACACTAATAATCAGGCCGATGCAATATCGGTGCGAGGAAAATGGGGCTCATGATGGAGCTCCCGCTCTCCTAACGTGCGCCGATCGACCTCTCCAGGGCCCCCGATTTAATATTTAAAAACGGCTGCAGCAGTAAAAAGGAGGCGTTAGGGGAAATTGTGCACCCTTAGTGCCTCCTCAGCAGTGGGTGCCCAGGTTGGGAAAACAGCCCTCGTAAAATTGAGCGTCCCTTTACCTGACTGCGGACACACTTTTTTAAAAAAATTGTTTTACACATTCTCTTTTTTGTTCCTCAGACTTAACATCTCCAGAAAAGCAGTACGTTCTGCTTTTCTGTATACTTTTTGGGTTGCTTAAAAATTAAGACCTGCTCCGGGCAGACGTTAATTTCTGTGGTTAAAAATGTGCATGCCAGGCGCACATTTTTTTTGGCATCAGAGGAGAATAGCTAATAGACTCATCAACATGTATTTACATGTGAGGAGCACTATTAGCTTCATGGGAGGTTGGATGTAATTTGGACACGGTAATCCCCTTATAGCATAAGGGACTGTGGACGCGCTTCCAACCACAGGTTAACTAGTGCACTCGGTTGAGCACGCTGTATTTCATCGGCCTGAATGTGTGACTTTTATACTGCAAAAGAAAAAGCATGCAGTTTCCTTCAGATGATGGCATTTCCTTCTTGTACTCAAGGGACACCAATTTATTCATTTTTCAGGATATCCCTAATGAATATTCATGAAAGATTTACATACAATTAAGGCAGTGTGCTTGCAAATGTATTTTGTCCATATTTCCAAGGTTTATCCTGAAAATGTGACCTGAAGGGAATATCACTGCCTAAGGACCCTGATATTCCCTCCCTGGCTTTCCAGATTCCTGGGAAACATAATTTTCTGAAGCTATTTGTCTGGGTAAGTGCAGATGTACCCAGGTGAAAGGTCCGTATTGATAACCTGGGAAAAAGTATGCACAGGTATCCCTAACGCTCAGACCTTTAGCCGCCTTCAAAATGTTCGTATGCTATCTTGTCCCCAGCTTGGCTCTCTGCACCCATCAGCAGGTGCAAAGTATGATTGTGTAAGCTTTAAGTGCGCCTGCTTTATTCAAACTCATTTTCATTGAAAAACTACTGGCTCGTTTCCCTTTAAAAATTAGCTACAAAGGATATGTGCTAAAAGTGTCCATGCACATTGCATCTATAATGAGCTATTGCAAAATGCCCAACTCTCCCCATATGTCTGGCGCATTATGGTTATACCAAAGCCATTTCAATAACCCTTTCAATGAACATTCTGTTGTTTGCACGTAGCTGTCTCTGGCTCTTGGCTAGTCATGTATATTCCATCGAATGGTTAAGAGAAGCATCCAGCAGGCTAGCCATGTTTTTAACTTCAGATCAAAGCATAGCAAGACATGCTGGCATTAGACTATGAATGAAACTCACAGGGGGGAGATTTATTAGACCCAAAATGACAAATATTTGTGGCCGATAACATGGAACAGCCTCCCAGGGGAGGTGGTGGTGGAGGAACGAAACAGTTACAGAATTCAAGAAGGTTATGGAATAAGCACAGAGGATCCCTATTTGTAAAGAAGTGAAAGGAAAGACTGAGATTAACTGCGGGAACCACAAAAGGAAGCAGACTGGGCACACTATTTTGGCCTTACTGTTCTGATCTGCCCTCAGAGTTTCTATAAATGGCTATGCTAAGATGGCAAACTGGGAAGACTGAAGTTAACAGATCCATCTTGCACGAGGCTGTATCAGCAGGTGTTATTGTGAGCCCTAATTTTGCTGGCATTAAAATGTCAATGTATTTGTGCTGCAGGAGGACTAAATTGTAAGTTTTGAAGCAGAAAATCTTCATTTAGGGACTGAGTCAAAAAAAAACAACATTAGGTTGTAGCCAGCCCACCAGACGTTTCTAATTAGGTCATTTGGAAAAAGATGGCCTTTTAGGTTTTGTGTGTTCTCTTGCTAGTATCACATGCTTTTGTTTATCATTTGCAGTTTAATTCGCTGAATCTGATGACAAGCTGTGATTTTTTTTTCTTTTGTACTCTATGGAGTCACAATCTTCATTTTTTTTTTTTTTTAGTTTTAATGCCATGCACATTCAGCAAACCTAAAACGAGGTCAGAGACGCTAATGTGCTTATTAATTTTGACATCAGGCAAACCCGCATCAATCAAATGTAAGTGGATATTCTCCCAAAGTCATGCGTGCTTTGCGTGGATTTACGTGATTAGCTTCAATTTCAACTGCTTAGCCAAAAGAAGTGTTTGCGTTGTTTGCAGTCTGCTCCCCACTAAAATTGTGTGCCTCCCACAGCTTTGCGGAGTGCGTCTTTACATTAAAAATAATGCAGAATGCCTTGGGATCTGTCAGCAAGTGGGAGGAGCTGTTTTCTCTTTTTATAATACATCGCACTAAAAATCAGTTATAGCAATTCTGCATGAGATATTGGATTGGACTTTGAAATGTGAACAATGCTGTAAGATGGTCTTCACTCCTGTTTTCTCTAGAAGTGATTTTAATAAAGGAGTCGGAGCTCTAGTGTGGAGGAGATAGGAGGAGGGGGGAAGATGCATGATGAGCTGCAGGGCTCCAAACATTTCTAAAAAAAATTTGTTAGCAAGATTTTCTAATTGCCAGCTAAAATAAGGTATAAAAATGTTTTATTTAATTTGAAGCGCTGGGCACTTGTCAGTTATTATGCAAATAATTTAAAGCAATTAATCATTACACAGAAAATCTAATCATTTATTACTGAAAAGTGCTCCATATTGCAATAACTACCAAAAATAAAAATAATAAATGTTTTTATCCCTTTATTTTCCGAGGTGTTTTTTTTTTTTTTTACACCATCAGATTTGGACCATTTCCTCTCATCTGTCTTCTGAATCATTTTCCTGGTTTTCTTTCCATTTAACCTTCCCTTATGTGTCCCCTTTCTCAGTCTCCTTCCACCTTTCTTATTATAATGTTTCCTTCTCTCATCTCGCGCCTCCTTTTGCTCTTCTCCACCTCTGTCTTTCTGCTGTCAGACACCACTTCTTCCCATCTTGCTCATCTCATCTTCGTGTCACATCCCCTCTCAACATCTCATGCCTCATCTCTCTCTCGCCTGCCCATTCTTTTCCTGCCTCATTTTCTCTTACACTCAACCTCTTGCTTGCCTTTCTGATCCCCCCTCTCCTTTTCTCCTCCTCCCTCACATTCCTCCCTTTCTTTGGCTCTCAATCTCATCTCAGCCCTCTACCTTCTCACCACTGTTTCTCAACCTTCTATCCCCCTCCCTCAGTGATTTCCCCACCCACCTCTCTCTCCACTTCTTAGTGAGCCACCATCCTCCTTTCACTTCCTCCTCCACCCCTTCTTGATCTATCTCCTTCACCTCATTCTTTTGGAGCTCCCCCAATCCTTAATCATTCTTCCTCAGTGCCTCAATCTCAACCGTCCCTCCTTCAGTACCTCTCCAGCCTCACTTGTCTTTCCCCCTCTTCCCTCCTCCCAGCCTCACTCATCGTATCCAGTGCCCGCTCCTAGCTGCATGCATCCTCTCCTATGGCCACCTTGCTCACTCATCCTTCTCTGTGCGATGATGGGTGGTTGCTGGAGCAGGGAGGAGGCACTTCTGTCTCCTGCATTGCTGCATAGCATTGGGGGAAAGAGAGAGAGAGAGAGAGAGAGAGAGTGAGAGAGAGCAAAGCAGGGGAAAGAAAGGGAGAGAAGAGAGCAAAAGAGAAAGAGAGTGAAAGAGGCAGCAAAGAGGGAGGAGGAGAGAAGGTAAAGGAAAGAAGGCAGAGACAGAAGACCCCTGTCACAGCTCCCCTTCAGGCTGCTTCTTCACATTTCACCTCCTGAGTTGCTGCTGTTCTAACCTGATGGCCCTTAAACCCCTCCCCCTTTGCTCTCCACTAATTTATTCTGCATAGGCTGCTTCTCCTGTCCATCACATTCAACCCCCTCCCCCCCCCCAACAGGTGGCTGCTTTTCCATTCCCTTTTCTCTATCTATGGTCTGTGGGTTAATCCTAGTTTCTGCCATCTTCCATCCCCTCCCTTCTGAAAAATCACTGTTTTTCCATCCATGTGCCCCGATTTCTCCAGTCATTCATCCATTCAGAACCTAAAATGTGGTAAGCATGTTTGCTGCCTGTTTTAAACTGCTGGTAAACTGTGGACCTGGCATAGTTACACATTTTCTGCTTTTAGGTGGAAAATAATCTTAGGGCCGGAGTTTCAAAGGGTTACGCGCGTAACCGGTCATACGCGCGCCGGGCCTATTTTCAAAAGGCTCGGCGACGCGCGTAATGCCCCGGGACGCGTGTAAGTCCTGGGGCTTGCAAAAAGGGGCAGGGAGGGGTGGTCCAGGGGTGGGGCGGGGGCATGGCCAGAGGCCTCCGCATGGCCTCTGTGCTGGGGATTGCACGCCGGCAGTTGGCCAGCGCGCGCAACTTACTTCAGCTCCAGGGCTAAAGTAAGTTTTAAAACAAGAAAAAAAGAAGAAAAAGGTAGAGGAAAGGGCGGAGGAGGTAGGTAGGGGAAGGGAATAGGGGGGTAGGGAAGGGGGGAAGGCAGTGTGGCTCAGTGCGGGCTTGGCGCACGCAAGGTGCACAATTGTGCACCCCCTTGCACATGCCGCCCCACGATTTTATAACATGCGTGTGCCTGCGCACGCATATTATAAAATTGCGTGTCCATGTGTGCGTGTCAGGTAGCGCGCTCACATGGACACGCGCGCATATCTCTTAAAATCTACCCCTTAATGTCTAAGGTAAATATTCTGTTTTTGTACAAACACATGAGTACTGGGGGATGTTCCCAAAAATATTTGCAAAATGAAAAATTTACTTCTTGAATGCCTTTATTCGTGAAGAGATCAGGGTCCACAGTGTGATGTTAGGGGGGGAGACCCTGCTGGTCAAGATGTCAGAGAAGCACGAGGTGAGTATGAAACTGTATTTAATTTTTTTACTTGATTAAAAAACTGAAGAAATGCTGTATCCCCCCCGATATGAAAATGTGACTTTTTTTCAAGGTTCATTTGAAAACAAGGCCTGTCGGGAGCTCCTTTACTGATACTGCATATCTGAATTTTCTAAAGCAGGGTTAGGACATATATATAACAGAAACAAGAAACAAGAGCTACAGGTCTGTGATTCTTGTTAGGAAGTATTCATTCTAAGAGCTGTAGGTTCTTGCTCATTGATACAAAGTATTCTTTCTAAAATTCAACTGGACTTAAGCAAGTTTATCTTTTATGTTGTTGGGATTTTATTTATGTTTAGTTATTCTGTTTTGTACAGCATTTCTGGAGTATGTTTTATATTGTATATCGCTTAGACCTTTTTGTGTTAAGCGATTTAATACATTTTAATAAATGTAATGAAATTTAAGTATTGGGAGCAAAGAATGTGCAGCTTCTAGCTCACTGTTAATACTACTTCTGCTTTGGGCTTGCTTTCCTCATCTCTTTCTTTGGTTCAAATAGTGGAGGGGTTCCTTCACAAAACTTTTTAAAGAGCTAATTCTCAATTATAGATGACCTTAAGCACTCCTTTGGCATTGATGGACTCCAAAGCACATTGCAGTTAAATGTGAATTCTTCAGGAGGATCTCTGACCTGAAGACCTCTGCAGTTTTAGGATCCCTTGTCTCAGCCACTGCACTAATGATGCACTCCCTGAGACATCAGGCAAAGGACATGGGATGCCCTTGTTTTTACAGGACCAAGGTTGCATCTGTGTACACTACTGTGCTATAGAGAAAAAGAGATTACCGAAATGATATCTAAAAGTCTGGCATAATTCTACCACAGCTTCATGCAATAGCAAAGTATCTTGGTCTTTCAAAGGCCTGTGTTCTGCATCTTGGCCCTGCAGTTTTCAATTCTAAAGTATTCAGGGGTAGATTTTCAAAAAGCGCGCCTTCGCGTACTTTTGTTGGCGCATCAGGCGCCAACAAAAGTACGCTGGATTTTAGTAGATACGCGCGTATCCGCTAAAATCCTGAATCGGCGCGCGCAAGGCTGCCAATTTCGTGTAGCCGGCGCGCGCCGAGCCACGCAGCCTGCCGCCGTTCCCTCCAAGGCTGCTCTGAAATCGGAGCGGCCTCGGAGGGAACTCGCTTTCACCCTCCCCTCACCTTCCCCTCCCTTCCTCTATCTAACCCATCCCCTGGCCCTATCTAGCCCCCCCCTACCTTTGTCGGAGGGAGAAGTAAATCCCTGCGCGCCAGCGGGCCGCTAGCGCGCCGAGACGTGACCTGGGGGCAGTTCCGGAGGGCGTGGCCATGCCCCCGGACCGCCCCGGGCTGAAACCACACCCCCGGGTCCGCCCCCGAAACACCGCGTCCCGCCCCCAAAACGCAGCGCTGATCTGACACGGCCCCGACACGGCCCCGACACGCCCCCTCGAAAAACCCCGGGACTTAAGCGAGTCTCGGGGCTCTGCGCGCGCCGGTAGGCCTATGGAACATAGGCGCACTGGCACGCAAGGCCCTGCTCGCGTAAATCCGGGCGGATTTACGCGAGCAGGGCTTTTAAAATCCGCCCCTCAGTGTGTGTCCTATGCCAAAATTTGTTTTCATAGTACTGTAAGGCAAACCCTTGGAAATGAGAAATAACTTACAAGATCTCACTTCAAAAGAGCAAAATTGAACAATTCTTGATTTAATGAACCATCATATATAAATTTGGCACAAGGACTGCAATAATACATTTTTGTCTTATGTCCACTTAGGTGTTCTTGTGGTTAAAATCATCAGGTCAATAAGTCATGAAATAGAAAATTATTTTTTTTGAAAAATTTCTTATGAAATTTAAAATATCACATAGTCCCATGTTATATATTCATGTCAGGAACAACAAAGAAACAATTTGTGGAGGACTTTGACAAAAAGTGTTCTTAGACCCTGAGATAAACAAAAACAAGAAGTTCCACCTAACAGATCCTACTTTCTGAAAACACGTGTCCATACACGTCTGCACATAGATGTAGATCAAAACAAGCAAACAAAAAAACCTAGCTGTGTCAGGATTCCCTTGGATCCCCTGACGTGTACTTAAAATGTGGTTATTAGACTCACACACACAAGCACCGTCTCAGCTGTTGTATTTAAAGCCTTATCCACCTATAGTGTTCAGCAGATTACAGATTCTTCAGTGAACAAGCTGACACCCACAGCACAATCTAAAACTTCAAACTTTCAAAAAGCCATACTGCTGTAAATTGTTTTATTTTTTAAAGAGATTTGGTTGGGTGCCCAGAAGTGGCAGATTGACTGCACTATAAACTGAAATCATTCATTTATCCACACAAAGTGGCAGAGGTAGCATCTTACTTACAGCTTACTTCTCATGATAAGTTTACAATTATTGGAAAGCTGCAAGATAGAAATATTTGCTGTAAAAAATGTGTATTTTTATTTTATGCTTGTGAAGACTCTGCTTTAATATTTTTTACACAAGTGCTTTGTGGCCAACTCATGCACATAGGGGTTTATTCACTAGAACAGCCAGAAACAGCTTATTTGGTTGATGGATGCAAGGTTTTTTAGGGAAATAAAATCCCATAACTGGAGCAACTGAGTAACGATAACATGGAAGACTAGAATAGGACCCTGAATCTCCAAGAGATTAATCACATCTCTAGTCTGTCCATCTTGGAGGAGTGTAAAAAATCATTCACAGGAGTGAATTTTTGGCTGAACAGAGGAAAATATCCCATGAGTTGGTTCAAAATATCTTTTTGAAATCTTTATCGGTGGTGGTGGTGGTGGTGGTTGATAGGCTCTCTCCTCGTCTCCTTAATCCTACTACTTTTCCACTGAGAGCAGCAAATTAATGGCTGAATCTTCATGAAAGCATTAGTTGTTGGACAGTTTGTTTTTAAAAACCATTACCTCTCTGTGCTTTGCCATAGCTTATACGCAGAGTAGATGTTATGTCACTTTTGCAGAAAATGCATTAGAAGAGTAGCATGTATTCCTTGGGATTCGACAAAAGCTTTGGTGATTGTTCCTGGAAGCAGCTGTCTGGCAAAATGCTGGCCAACATCAGAGTTGGAATCCTTGCTTAATTTTTCACTTTCAAGTTACGTTTGCCTTTAACTTAAAATTCATTATAAGGTCTCTATTAGCACAGGTGAACTCTTTAAGTTTTGAACACTTCTAGCTAAACAAATCACATCACTATTATAAAAACAAAAGTGAGAAGTTTTTGACCGGTGATTAAACTTTTTAACCTGTGCTGTGACTCCAGTTAATCTCAGCCTGGTTTATGAAGTCTTTCCTTCCAATATAAAAATAAGAACAAGCATTCAAATTACTTTTCACTAATCTTAGTGGAGATTATTACATGCTTCATATGAACTTTTGGTTAATACCTCTTTTTTACTTTCTTACGTACCAGATATCTAGTAACCTATTTGGCAATTATTTTAGTATTCATTGTTTAACAATCAGTTTCTTTGATTTTGACAGTACTAAAGCTTTACAGGAAAAGGTTTACTTGTCCACTTAAAGGTTTACTACCACTCTAAGAGGCAGATTTTCGAATTGGCGCACGCGGGGTACATTTGTGTGCGCTACCTGGCGCGCACAAATGTACACCCGATTTTATAACATGCATGTGCTGCCGCGCGCATGTTATAAAATCCGGGGTCGGTGCATGCAAGGGGGTGCACACTCGTGCACCTTGTGCGCATCGAGCCCTACGGGAGCGCCGATGGCTTTCTCCATTCTGCTCCCCCCCACCTTCCCCTCCCTTCCCCTATCTAACCCACTCCCAGGCCCTACCTAAATCCCCCCCCCCCCACCTTTGTTTCAGTAACTCTGGCAGGCATAACTCTGGCAGGTATAACTTGCGTGCACCAGGTGGCTGCCGGCGCACCATCCGCTGGCACGGCCTCTGTTCCAGAGGCCTCGGTCCCGCCCCCGGACCGGCACCACGCCCATGTCCCCACCCCCTCCTGCCCCTTTTTCAAAGCCCTGGGACAAATGCGTGTCCCGGGGCTTGTGCGCACTGCCAAGCCTATGCAAAATAGGCTCGGCGTGCGCAGGAGGGTTTTTAAAGGGTTACGCGCGTATATTACGCGCGTAACCCTTTGAAAATCTACCCCTAAGTGTAATCCCCTTTCGGTTTGAGGTCCCTAATACAGGGGTCACACTGTCCCAGACTTCTCACTGTTCTCAAAATTTCTCTGCAGTAGTTAGCATCTGGGAAGCTGGGGTCCTACCAGCAAGGAGGAGGAGGAGCCACTGGGGCCCTAGGCTCTAGGGCAGAGCTTTCCAAACTTTTCATGTTGGTGACACACTTTTTATACATACATAATTTCATGACATGGTAATTCAGTCTACTAGCAAACCAGATATTAAAGGTTAAACGAACGAAATGTATTTTGACAATTTATGTATGTTTCCTTAAATATATACATAATAAAATGTTTCAGACACAACCTATCTTGTGAAAATCTTTCATTTATATTAAATATATATAATATTCCAAGATTAATGTTATTGTTATAATTTATGAGTAACAATAATAAAACAAAATTATTCAATTTACCTCTTTAATGAGATGTATGAGCTTGATTGGATGAACACAGCTTTTGAATATTTGGTATTAATAAAAAAGTCCAAAGGGTATTCTGCGTAATTTTAAAAAGCTGGCCAGTTTCACACTATAAAATTATTTGATAGCCTCATTCAACTAATTCTGTGGCTATGAGAGTGAAGTCTGGAATTTATAGGAAGGGACAGAATGTCAATATAAATCCTACACCTCCAGTTCTGTAACTCTGTGCATCCACTGAAATTCCCCCAAACAATGGAGCTTGGATGTTTCCCTTATAGCTCATCATACTAAAAGATATTTTCAAATTCTGGTGTCACCTCACAGTAACAGCAGCACAAACTGGCAGGCTCATTGCCACTGCCAGGCACATTGTGAACTAACACAAAACCCCTCAAAAAAGACACTCAAAACCTATACTGCAATCCCATTGTAACATAACAGTAATAACACCAAGGACTCAAACAACAATAACCCTACCTGTGAAAAAGCAAGGGTAAATATTACACTGGGTCCTAGAATACCAATACACCACCTACTGAGGAAACAAAACAAACCAGATTGCTATAGATCCCTATGCTAGCAGAATCTCTCATCATGGTCACACACACAGAGCAGAGACAGACCTTCACCAAATACAGAATACAAAATAAAGGAGCACAAATTAGACAAAAACTGAAATGGAAACCCCAAGAAGCCAGATTCTGTGTATTAACAATGGAAAAACAGAACCACCATTCCTCATAAAACAAATAAAATCAAGAAACATAAAGCATCAGTTATAATAGTAAAACCATACTAATAAAAGAATATTTTAAAACTACTGATAAATAGAATTTCTATTAATTAAAATCATATACATTTTTTACAAACACCAATACAATATTTCAAAACAGCACATATAACAAATAACACCCAATAATTAAAACTAATAAGGATTTTAAAAAGCCCCTGCTGGCCATACGTGGGAGCTCTTGATTTCCAGTCACCCTGATATTGCCAAGGATTAGGAGGTTATCCTCTCTCTCTCACACACATACTCACATGTCCATGCTCTCTCACACATACACTGTCACATACATACACATTCATGCTCTTATACCCACCATAACCTCTCGCTCTCGCTCTCACAGACACTGACACACTCTCAGGCTCTAAGACACTCTCTCCCCCTCCACAACCCCCCCCCCCCCCCCACACACACACACAAACTCTTCCTCCCCTGGATTTTCTCATATACACTCATGCTCTCACTCTCTCTGGCTCCCTCACATACACACAAACACACACACCCAGGCAAGCTCCCATTCATTTTCACACCACTCCCTCACCATCCCCCAGGCATGCACACATTCATTCTTGACTGTGGCAAGATACAGAAGGAGCTGTTTGCAGCTCGTTAGCACTAAGTTTGGAGCAGTGCGGCCTGAAAAGTTACAAGTTCCAAAGGCTACAATGTACATCATGAGGTGATTTAAAGCACAAGTCTGTAGCAGTTGAGCAGAAGACATCGAAACATTGTAACCAAGGACCCTATACTATTTGCGGTGTTACAGTTAATTTGAAAACATCACAAAGAAGAGTGCAATTGTTTATGAATATACGGCATCAGAAGTCAGTTACGTGATGCACATCAACATGATAATAGAGTTGTGTTTGTTTATTTAAAACCCTGAAGAAGCCCGCATGAACGGGTGAAACGAGATCTTCGTCGGTGGTATTTAATTTTCATGTAAAAACAGTTATTTTTTGAGTATTATGGTTGGTAAAATACTGTGAGGTAGAATGCTACACGTTGCAAATATTTACAGGGGTTAAATTAAGTGCAATTTATGATCATGTTGGTTGATTTGTAAAATATTGTGAGGTAGAACACTACACGCTGTAAATGTTTATGGGGGTTCAATTAAGTGCAATTGAGGATCATGTTGGGTATTTTATGAATTGTGTGTATAATTTGGGTATGCATGAGTAGTGTGTAAATGGAGGGTAATGCATGGGTTATGGAGTTGAAAAATTGTATGAATATATTTAATAAAATAATATTGTATGGAGATTGGGTTGATATAGGTCCTCTGGTTGTGATTGTACTATATGATAAACAGAGGCACTGCACCATTATTGTTTACACATTCATTCTCACACACACACACAGACCCCCAGGCAGGCACCAATTCATTCTCAAACACATATACACCACACACAGGCAGGCACCTATTCTCACACATACAAACCCTAGGAAGACACCCATTCATTCTCATACACAGACACACCCTCAGGCAGGCACCCATGCATTCACACACATACACCCCCAGGCAGACTCCCATTCATACACATGCACACACTAAAGGCAGACCCCCTCTCTTTGTTTTGCCAGCAACCTCGGAGCCTCTCTCATTCCTCTGCTGCCACTGTCACTGATGCCGCATGTCTATTGGGGAGGTGCCGATTGCTGCTACTGACACTGAAGCCCATTCTGCTGCCTCCTCTGTGCAGGCCCCATGGGTTTCCACTTCCTCCATGTTGATCTCGGACATTGTGAGATCCGCATAGAGAAAGTGCTACTCTTGCATATTACCAAAGATTACATGTGCCAATTAGTAAAAAGTAATTTATTCTTTTTTTTTTACCTTAGCTGTCCGATCTTAGTTTTCTAATCGGTTGGTCACAGGCTTTTTCGTTCCACCTTCCCTTTCTTATTTTTTTGCCAATTCCTTTCATATTGTCTTTTTTCTATTTCTTTTCTCTCCATGTATCTTCTTCCTTCAAACACACAGTCAGGTTCTCATTCTCACATGCTTTCTCTCTCTCTCTCTCACACACATACACACACACACACACACACACACACAGGCTCTCACTCTCACATGCTCTCTCTCATACAATCATTCATACACAGTCTCTCTCTTGCACATGCTGTCTGACTCTCACACACCCAGGCTCTCTCTCACTCCCACATGCTGTCTTGCTCAAGCACAGGCTCTCACTGTCATATGCTGTCTCTCTCTCACACACACAGGCTCTCACATGCTGTCTCTGCAAACATTCAGGTCCTCACTCCCACACACAGTCTCTCAACTCACTCTCACACACAGACACACAATCTCTCAACTCATCTCATACACACACTCTACTCTCTCCTGCCTCTGGGCCTCCTCTTCATGGGTCACTGCAGGATGGGCTCTGCAGCGGCCCTGATCTTCTCGGGCGATCCGCGGTGGCGGCCCTGCTACCAGGCCTCCTCTTCTTCTCAGCCCGCTGCAACAATGCTGCTCCTCTTCTACATGTGGCTGATGCTCCTCCTCCTTCCTGCCCATGTGGCTCCGGCAACATTTTTCTTCCGGGGCCGCGCGGACAGGAAGGAGGAGGAGCACCTGCACGTTTAGACGTGACCTTTTTCTTTGGGCCATGGTGACGTGAGCTCCACCACGGCCCTGCCAATCTTCCTGCTGTGTGTCTCCGGCACAGCACAGCAATACTTCACTACTCAGCCGCCAGTGGGATGAGGTCCACTGGGGGCCGCATTGGATCCCCCTGACCTCTCCTCGGTATACCACTTGCTCCGCCCCGTCATGTGCACCGGGCTTGCGCGACACACCGGCACACTGCAAGCGACACACCGGCACACTGTGTCACGACACACACTTTGGAAAGCTCTGCTCTAGGGGGAGGGAACCCTTTCACGGTCCTTCACAATCATTCTTCCAATAGTTACTCATATAGTAAGCTCTCTTCAGTCAGGTTCTCAAGAAGGAGGGATCAAAAAATCAGGCAATAGATTGGGAGTGGTGTTCAAAAGAAAAATGTTTACTGCAACTTAATAAATAAAATCCAAGCAACAATGACCAAAATCATTACCAGGAAGAAAAGAATGATAACTCCCAGTATTACAGTCTCTTTATCCATCTCCAGACTTGAATCAGTGTCCTTTCCCCAGGGAAAGGAAGGTAAAGGCCAAAAATAGGAAAACAAGTTTTCTTCTAACAACAACTCTCTTCTCGTCAGAGCACTGACAGTCCTCTTGACTGGTAAATAGACTGTCCATCTCAATCTGCTTCTTTCAAGAAGGGGGCTTGCTTCCTTCTAGCTTGGGCAGGTCAAGGGAAACAAAGCCACCATCTGCAAGATATAACTCTCCTCTGTTTCTTTCCACTCAAGAAAAATATCCCCTCCTGTTCTGTGAGGGCAGAAAAGATAGGATTTCTACCTGTTATCCCACTTTGTAGGCCATTGGGGCCTACTGGGATCACCAGCACAAAAACTCAAATCCTCTCTAAACCAAAACTACAGCCAAATACAATTTTCACATACTCAACCCAGTTTATAAAGGGGAGCTTGGCGGGAGGATGACCAACACCTGGGAAGTATCTAGAAATGCAAAACTTTCCCAGTAGATGGAAACAGGGAAAATGTTTGGTCTAGGAGCGAAACTACTGTTATATAAGTATTCTACTTTAAAATCACCCTTTTAGAAAAGACTATTTGATTAATAAATGTGAGGTCAATATTCAGCATCACTTACTCTTCGCCAGACAACTTTGGACTTATCCAGGTTAGTGGTGCTGTATGAATTCAGGGGCTGCCACTTAGCTGGATAGCCATTTACTTGGCAGAATAGTTATCTGGCAAAGTGGTGGGTGTTCTGGGGGCATTCTGGGGCCTGGCTACTTATTTGGCTAAGTTATGGGATAAGTGGCAATATTCAGACTTATCCAGATACATTAGCCAGATAAGTTAGACCTGCTATTGAGCAGGTCTAAAGTTAGCTGGAAAAACTTATCCAACTAACTAATAGTTATCCAAGTTAGTTGCTGAATATCCCAGATAAGTGAGCCATATGTGTTTTTCCAGCTAACTTGTTCAGTTGCACAGCGGCTTATTATAGACCTCATATTCATTTTTGAGGGGTGTTTGGTATTCAAAATTGCTGAAGTTGAAGAGAAAATGTAGTTTTCAAACTGATATAGAAAACAAGAGGGGGGTTTCAATGTCATATCCAAACAACTATTATATGCAAGCGTGCCATTTGCAAAAGAAGTTTCAGTTAATGGACTATTTTATAGCTGTGTTGCCTGTCTGATGCCCTGTACTCAGTCATATTTAGGGCGCTGATTCAATATTAACATCCTAAGTGCAACGTTATATCAATCTGAGCCAGTATTCTGAAAAGCAGCCTCTTTGTCTGTCTGTCTTGCTTTATTGTAAATTATTCACATGCCTTTGCTCATTTTGTTTCTTTGAGTGGGAGTGGAAGGCTAGATGGGAGGACTGGGGTGGGGATGAAGAAGATCTGCAAAATCCACTTAAGTAATAGGTTGATTAAACAAACAGCTCAATTGACTTGCACCCTGTCATTCTTTTTTTTTTTTTTTTTCTCATCACATGATTTATAGGAGAAAAGGTCTAAAGAGATCACACCCTTGAATGTGTCTGCAAGTGGGCATGATAATCACAGCTTGTAAAACTGCAAAGCTTCATTAAGTCCTGACAGTTTCTAAATGTGTTGTCGCTTTGGGGGAAATGTGTAACATAGGCAGTTTTCAGCTGGTATGGGGGAGAAAAGAATGGATAATTAAACCAAGTAGCAGAGATGAACTGGAAGCAAACCAGACAGGCCAGCCCCTTATAAATGTCTCTAGTCACTTTTGGTGAAATGGGGCATTGTCAGAAATGAAACTGCTCTTAACCTTTTGAATATTTGAATCCTGACGCAGCTTATTTCCAGACATGTGAGAAAGAGGACTGCAGAATTTCAACAGCATTGCATTGTTTTTTGAAACGTGCTCATCAATGGGAAGACATATGACTCTGGTGGATGGACATGAAGAAGATTGTTTACTAGCTAACCTAAGCAACTGATTCCTTGCATGCATATTATAAAAAATGAGCACAATTAAAAATACCTCATTTTTCTTTCTTCTAGTAGCTGAGATTTCATAGAATTGTTTCTTCTTATTATTATATAAGTAAAATATTTTAATGTACTTTTTGCATAGGTGATTTCTTTCTGCTCCATTGGACCTCTTGATGAATAATCAGAACCAGCCTCTGTGGTTGGATATGTTGCTAAGGGCCTCAATTTGCAACTACCTGGGGCCAGCCATTACAGCAATGGTTCTTGGAACTATGGTCCCCCCTCTGGAAGTCGTAATCACAGACCATGAATCCAGCCTACAGATGTTGCTGAAGAATGGTAGCTGAGACTTCTCTACTCCTAGGGGCTGTGTGAATTCTTTCTCTATAGTATCTGAATCCACAACTGACACAAGGAGCAGAAGGTGGTAGCTAGGTTGGATGGGGAGGGGGGGGGGTGTTAGTGGGTGTGTGTGGAGGTCCTGGGTCAGAGTCTCTCTGGCTACGGGCTCCTGGACTTGGGTACCCCAGTGCTTAGCTCACATTTTTCTTAGGCTTGGACACCTCGGTCAGAAAAGGAATAAAAGTTAACTCACATTTCTGGGGACAGTATTTTTTTTTAAGTTGAAATATTTTTTTATTAAAGAATTATAGACAGTGCTTACAAATATACAGTCCCATGACATCAGATGGTATCATATACAGCACGTCAATTAAGAACAGCAACAAAGAAGAACATAGTAACAAAATCATAACACAATGAAATCGCAGAGCGAAAAATTCAAGAAGTAATGCAGGACACTAGGACTTATAAGTAACAGGGAGAGCAAAAGAAAGAGGAGGAAAGTAGAAGAGGGTAGAGAAAGAAATAGAAAAGAAAAGAAAAGAGAGAGTTTCGACCATCCTGAATTCCAACATTGACAGTGTGTGAACCAGATAAGCATATGAAAGAAAGCATGAGCGTATTAGGAGGTGTAATTGTCAAGGGGTTTCCACATTCGATCCCAGGCAGCCAAGCGATTATATTTTATAGCCATAGCCCTCTCATATTTGCTGTATATGCAAACAGTGTTCCACCACAAAGCTTCCAATAGGAAGTCACTGCGTTTCCAGTTAGAGGTAATGGTGTGTAATCCTACAAGAAGGAGGAAATCAAGGAGCTTCCGATGCGGAAGAGGAAGGTCAATGTCGGGATGAGCCCCCCTTAGGATTACGAAATCATAGGTGATCACACAAGACATTGGAAGTATGGACGATATTCTAGTCCAAACTTGTACCCAAAAGTTGTAGATGAACGGGCAAGTAAAAAGCATATGTTTTAAAGAGGCCTTCACAGTAGTGCATGACCAACATTTGTGGGAGGGTAGGAGTGATGCCCTATGGAGTTTCCAAGGAGTCCAGAGGGCTCTATGTATAATAAAAAAGGCTGACTGGGATAAACTGGTGGATAAGGAGATGCGTATGGAGGTAGTCCAAACATGTTTCAATCCTGTAACGGAGGGTTGGACAGCTAACTCATCGGACCATGTGCGCTGAAGAGCTAAGGCAGGGTTGGGGAGTGAGAGAGTGCAGAGCAGTTTATACAGTTTAGAAGCCAGATGTCGATGAGTACCTACTTGAGCAAAGAAGGAAAGCAAATAAGGTGGTTGGTCCAAGTGCATGATGTGTAAGTCAAGCTCTTTTAGGGCATGCCTGAGTTGTAACCAAGCATAATATTGACTAGAAGGAAGGTGAAATAGTGCTTGCAAGGAAGAAAAAGAAAGCACTCTACCATGGGAAACAATAGAGGAGAGGTACCAGATTCCTTTATTATACCAAACAGGCCAATTTACTGGGCGGCCAGCAACACGAATTCTATGTGTGTTCCAAATAGGAAGAAAGGTAGAATTCAACCAGGTGGGTTTATCTTTAGGGCATAACTGATCAAATTCTTTTAGGGCTTGATGTAGAGAAAGCAAAATCCTGTTGCACACCAGGGAAGGCAAGAGTCGGAGTTGGACAAATAAGTGAGCGCTCAATAGCTAACCAGCGGGGCGTGTCTAATTGAGGATCCTCTGAGTTGAAGAAGTGTGAGCTTTGCTGTAAAATGAAAGCCAAGTGGTATTTGCGGAAGTCTGGAAAATTAACCCCTCCCCTATCTTTGGGAGCTTTTAATTTTCTAAGCGCAATCCTAGGAACTTTGTTCTGCCAAAGGAATTGGAGCAAAATACGGTCAATCTGCCTATAAAAATCAGTGGAAAAGAAAATAGGGAGCATGGCCAATTTAAAGGTAATTTGCGGGGCCAAGGTCATTTTAATAGTGTCTAGACGACCCCACCAGGATAAATGAAGGGGAGACCAACGGAGAGTTACATCCTTAAGATGTTGCAGGGTGGACTGCTCACAGGTACGGAAGTTTTCTTGAGGATCTGAAAAAAAACGGACGCCCAAATATTTCAAGCCTGACTTCGCCTTCTGTATGGGAAAAGAGGAGAAGTCCAGCGTGCGGGAAAGATTGTTTAAAGGCAGAAATTCCGTTTTGCTCCAGTTCACTTTGTAACCAGATAAGGCAGAGTAAGAATCAATAAGCGAAAAGAGTTGAGGCAAGGAAGTCTCCGGATGAGTCAAAAAAAGTAACACATCATCTGCATACGCAGAAAGCTTATATTCCCCATCCCCAATAATAACACCAGAAATAAGAGAAGACTGACAAATAGCGATGAGTAATGGTTCCAAAGCCAGGTCAAATAAAAGGGGAGAAATAGGGCATCCCTGGCGAGTTCCTCTATGTAATGAGAACGATGGAGAGATTTGACTATTAACATAGAGGGAAGCGAGAGGGGAATGATAAATTAAGCGAATCCACTTAGTGAAAACAGTACCAAAGCCGAATCTAGACATAGTTTCAAAAAGAAAAGGCCATTCAATACGATCAAATGCCTTTTCAGCGTCTAGTGAGACTGCAATGGCCGGTTCATGCGTGTTGTATAGGGATTCTTGGATGTGAAGCAGCATCCGGGTGTTATTAGCGATGAGCCGACCTTTGAGAAAACCTGATTGGTCCACATGGATAAGGGAACCAAGAACCTTAGAGAGACGGGTGGCTAGTAGTTTAGTGAAAATTTTGTAATCCACATTTAAAAGTGAAATGGGTCTATAATTAGCTGGGGAGGAAGGATCTCGACCTGGCTTTGGAATTACCACAACCCTAGCATCAGTAAAAGACGAGGAAACAAAGTTAACAGAGGAGAAGGACGAGTAAAAAGTTAACAGGTGCGGAGACAAAGTGTGTTGAAAAGCATGATAAAAGTCAGTGTTAAAGCCATCCAGGCCCGGGGCTTTTCCTAACGGTAAAGACATGATGGCTGCCGAGATTTCTTCCTTGCTGATCGGCGAGTCTAAAAGTTGGCGCTGTGCTTCAGTAAGTTTTGGGTGATCCAAGGCAGCAAAGAAAGAATCAAAGGCATCTGGAGATGGATTAATTTCCGATTGGTAGAGCTGCGTATAAAAGTCACGAAAAGACTGTAAAATCCCCTCATCAGTAGTGACGGTATCGCCAGTAGAAGTAGTAATCTTGGCCACTCGCGATCTTTCAGATTTCTTTTTAAGATATGAGGCCAGCATTCTACCACATTTATTGTTCTCCGCATAATATTGCGTCTTAGAATGAAAAAGATGGAGGTGTACCTGCGAGCTGAGTTGCTTGTTGTAGTCATAGCGTGCCTTCAATAACTGTGTTAAAGAAGAAGCTGAAGGAGATTGTGAATGCAGATGCTCCAAGTGTGCGACGGTAGTTTGTAACTGTTGAAGAGCCTGTCTCTGGACATGTTTCTTGTAGGAAGAGTCGCTAATGATGTCGCCACGGATAGTTGCTTTATAGGCATCCCAAAGTACGGTAGGTGAGGGAGCAGAGGCAGAGTTGGCCGCAAAGTATTGAGAAGTCTTTTCATTGATAAAGGTGGAAAATTCGGAGTCCGAAAGAAGAGAGGTATTAAACCTCCATTGCCGATCCATACGCAGTGGGGAGACAAGGCGGAGTTGAAGGGTAACCGCTGCATGGTCCGAAACTAGGATGGAGCATATTCTAGGATTACTAATATGTGGTAGAAGGGAGCTGGATGTGAGAAAGAAGTCCAGTCTAGAATAAGACGAATGCGGGGCAGAGTAAAACGTGAAGTCTTTATCAGTAGGGTGAGCAAGGCGCCATGGGTCAAGAAGGCCGAGTTGCGAAATGAGACAGTTTAAAGTCATAGTAGCCTTTGACTTCGTGTATCGGACCTCAGTCTTTTTATCCAGGAGAGGATCCAATGGCTGGTTGAAGTCTCCTCCAATGATCAAGGGATACTGTTCTAAAGACAAAAGTCTCGCAAAAACATCCTGAAAAAAAACCAGATCATCCCCATTTGGAGCGTAGAGATTAAGGATGGTATAAAAACCATTTTGCAACATAAATTGTAGTATATTCCATCGTCCTTCCACGTCCATTTCCTGATGCAAAACAGATATGTCTAAGCGTTTATGAACCAAAATAGCAGTGCCACGTTTCTTCTTAAAAGCCGGGCTGAAGAAGACCTGACCAACCCATTGTTGTTTGAGCTTTAGAGATTCTGTGTTCGTTAAATGAGTTTCTTGTAATAAGGCGACGTCAGTGTTCAAGGTTTGTAGATAAGTTAAGATCTTCTTGCGTTTGATCGGGTGATTAAACCCATTGACATTAAGCGACACCATCGTGATGGAATTTATGGTGGATGCCATCGAGCAAGTTGGAGAGTAAAAAGTAGACGTATATAGCTGAACTGACATCCTGAAAGCTGACAATACGTTGAAATCCAAGGAGGTACAAGGAAAAAAGGAGAAAAAAGATAAGCTTGAAAAGAAGATGAAGAATAGTCCAGTGTCCTGGCGCCAGCGGTCCGCATATCAGCAAAAAGTGCAAAACAAGAGCACCAGACAGACACTAATAATAAGTGGCTGTCACCCATAGCAAGAATGGGGCCTCAAGGGGCCAGGGGCCGCCTAGAGCCGCTCGGGAGTAAATAAAAAGGTTACGTCCACGGGAATTCACAGAGGAAGAATCAAAAATCAGAGGTTAACCCAAATTTCAGGTAACCATGTCTTGTAAACCCTCCATAGACTGTAAGTATGCACCCAGATCATCTGGTGTGTGAAAAAGCTGTGTATTGTTCCGGTGGGTAACTCGCATCATGGCAGGATATAGGAGCCCAAATTTAGCCCCAAGGGCATGAAGACGAGGCCTCAACGCCAGAAAAGCTTTGCGCTTGGCAGCGGTTGTCTTCGCCAAGTCCGGCACAAATAAAATATGTGATCCCTGCAACTGGAGGGGAGACTTGGATTTAGCCGCAGAGAAGATCTGAAGGACCTGCGGGTAGCGCAAAAGTTTGAAAATGATGGGTCGCGGGAGGGCCGAGGACCGGAGGGGACGCGATGGTACACGATGTGCCCTCTCGAATTCCAATGGAGGAGTGAAGGTGAGTTGCAAAACCTCCGGGATTAGGTGAGACAGAAAGGCAAAAATATCTGTACCTTCCATGCCCTCGGGAACGCCCAAGATACGGACGTTGTTCCTCCTATTGCGATTGGAAAGGTCTTCAAAGTCGTGACGCAGGACTTCCAATTCCTTCTCCATTTTAGGTATGGACGCCGCAGTGACTAATAGTGAAGACACCTGAGTTTCAGCGTCGTCTAGGCGGTGTGCAAGCTGGTCGAATCGGTTAGTAAGGGTCTGCAAGTCCGCTCTAATCGCGATGGTGTTGTCAGTGTTGGTTTGCAGCATAGCCTTTAAAGTTTTAAGTTCTGCCAAGACGAGGTCTGCAGACGCCATTTGCTTCGCAGGGACGGCCTTGTCTGGCGAGAGTGGATCGGACTTAGATCGCTTTGTACCCGCACCGGCCGCAAACGCCGCCTCAATTTTGCCTGGCTTGATTGTAGACATCGTTAGGACAGAGGCCAATAGACCAGGAAGGAAGGAGGGTGATTATAATCGCAAAATTCCCTTCAATAAAGAGCAAAGTCTCCCGGAGCTCAGCGTTAGGCGGCCATCTTGGATTCCGCGCAAGAGCGCCCCCCCCTCTGGGGACAGTATTATTCTATGGAACTATGCTGGTGTAGTCCTGGAGTTGGGGTTCCTGGGTGCCAGGGTCCACCCCAGACCCAGGAGGTCTGAGCCTTGGACTCCCTCATCTAGGAACTCCGGGTCCGGAACCATGCTGGCACAGTATCATAGACCAATTGTCCTGCCCTTGGAGTTCACTCTCTAGTTTGAATTCCTAGACAATCAGCTAAACCTTGCCTTCCCAGCTTCCAAATATCAGAGATTAAATTCTTAATGCCAAACAATGTTTATTAGAATGAAAAGAAAGTTTCAACACTCACAGTGACTTGCAGGGCAAGAAGAGTAACTGTACAGATAGCAGCCTGGCCAGCTGTTATGAGTTCTGGAGCTCAGCAGATGAAGACCACTGCAGCTTGAGGAAGAAGTTGTAGCTGCTAGCAGTTAAGGCAGATTAGCTGCATATGGGAAGCAGACGTAGAAAGTAAGGTGAAAGGATGATGGCTTTCTAGGAGCTTGAAGAGGATGAAGGAGAGCAGTTCACTTGGAAGAGCCTGCTTCTAACTGAAACCTAGCAGGAGGTCAGACAGTCCCAGACATTCCTTGGGGAAAAGAAGCAAGAGGAAGAAGAGAGAGAACACAGATAGAGAGAAAGAGCAACTGGAACATATCCAATTAGTTCAGCAACATTCAAACAATATCCAATAAAAAACAAAACAAAACTGTACAACATGCAGATAATTTGAGCTGAAAATTTCACAAAATGACACCAGCTGGCAACAAAATAAGAAAATATATATATATACATTTAAATATACTGTGAAGATGGAACACTAACACTAGCCACCAAAAATGTGAATCAACTTTACTTCACCTCTGACCCAGTAGTTAAATTTACAGAGTTAAAAATTTATGAGTTAAGCCTTCAGGACTTTAACATTCTTCTTTGTATTGGAGAGATATAGCTATTGTTTTCATTAACAGGGGATTTACATGGAGGTACACTAATTTGTGTGCACATTTTCACTCACATTTGTGTGCATATTTTTTGTGTGGTAATATCCTTATTAAATTGTGAGCAAAGTTACGTGCATGAAAATGTACATCCAAATATGAGTAAAAAATATAAGCTCAGCCCACAGTAGTCCTTCAGGATTTAACCTTCATTAGTACATGCTGTGTTAATGGTAATATACTAAAGCACTTTAGTAAATAGCATCCTTAGTCCTCAAATTTTGCAAGTTGATGTGGGTCAAAGTAAATGCTGTGGCTACAAAACCCTTTCAATTTCTGGTAAAACTCTATCTCCTATCTTTTCATTTTTTTCCCTGCCCTTTGTCTGCTGTTTCTCACCCTGTCTCTGTGATTAAAGTAGTTATATTATACAAGGCTTAATCTCAGGCTGCTGAAAAGAAATTATGCAAATAGGCTTCCTGAACTTTAATGGGGCTGAAAGGAAAGTGTTTGTATGTGGGGGAGGGGGGGGGGGGGCGGAGGAAATAAATAATTACCTGGCAAAAGTAAACAGAAAGGTGTTGATGGCCTCACACTTTTACCTGTCTAGCCTAAAGGCAGTGGTACTTCTCTATTCAAGTTAGCCCTCTTAAAGGTGCAGGGTATTATGGACTGGTAGTGATTCCAATACTTTTAGACCCTCTAACTGCTGCTATGGGTGGGGTCTTGAACTAAAGTTGGGGAAGCACTGGACCCTAAGGTCTACTCATGACTACACTTCTGATGTGACTAATTCTAAGCTAAATTTTAATCAGGTTGATTTTGATCTGATTGACGTTTGATGGAATTTTTGGATTTTCCTCACATTCACTGGGGAATTCTGGTACTCTGAGGAAAATCTGAAAGAAATTTGAATAATCTAGAGTAGAAAACTGTACCTTGGATTATTCAAACATCCAAAGCAGATGCACAGTCTGGCAAAATTTGCAGTAAATTTTTCAAATCTTCTTTGGATTGTTTGAAAAAGGTCTGATGAACCAAAATGACAAATTTTCAAAAATGTGAAGATATTTACATTTCTCTGACCACAATTTAAAATGGTTTGATACAGTATAAACAACTAAAGAAAAAACCGTGTACTAGTTATAAATTTAGTATAGCACATATGACGCCAAACAGCTTATGTCAGACCCTCTATTCACGGGCAGACATTTTATATGTACAGCTCGTTTTTCATAGGGGTCACTGTTACTTTAATCATGGTAATCCATAAACTCAATTTATAACTAGTACACGGTTTTTTCTTTAGTTGTTTACAGTGGTGTGTACTAGAATACACTAGTTGGTGTGTGTGGGTTTGTTGTGTGATTGATACAGTATAAACCACACTCGAAATTTAAATTGGAGGGAAGCCAGAAAATCCCTTTAACCCCTTTGCTTCCTCTAATTGGGCAAAAGGCTGGAAAAAGTGACAGCATTTAGGGGTAGATTTTATAATTTTGCGCAAGCGCATACTTTTGTTCGCGCACCAGGCGCGAACAAATGTACGCTGGATTTTATAAGATACGCATGTAGCCGCGCGTATCTTATAAAATCCGGGGTCGGCGCGCGCAAGGGGGTGCACATTTGTGCAACCTGCGTGCGCCGAGCCCAGCGCGCGCTGTTCTGATTTCGGAGCGGTCTCGGAGGGAACTTTCCTTCGCCCTCCCCCCACCTTCCCCTCCCTTCCCCTACCTAACCCACCCCCCGGCCCTATCTAAACCCCCCCCTTACCTTTGTTGGCAGATTTATGCCTGCTGAAAGCAGACATAAATCTGCGTGCGCCAGCGGGTTGCTGGCGCGCCATCATCCGACCCGGGGGCTGGTCCGGAGGCCTCGACCATGCCCCCGGGCCGGCACCACGCCCCCGGGCCCGCCCCCAAAATGCCATGCCATGCCCCCGAAACCCCGCATCATTCACGGAACGCCCCCGACACGCCCCTTCTACGAAGCCCCGGGACTTACGCACGTCCTGAGGCTCTGCGCGTGCCGGCAGCCTATGCAAAATAGGCTGCCGGCGCGCGAGAGCCCTGCATGCGTAAATTCGGCCGCGTAAATTCGGCATGCGTAAATGTGCACGCGTAAAAAAAAAAATAAAATATATATATATATATATATATATATAATCTACCCATCAGTGCTCAGTGCTGATATCACCACTGACTAGATAAAGTTCTATGTTTAAGTCTGTTCAGAAAAATATTTATCCTAAAGTTAGCCAGATAAATCTACGTGCATAACTTTATCTGGAAATATTCAGTGGCAGACTTATGCTCATAACTTTATCCGGTTAACGTTCCCCTTTTGGTGGCTTTACTGAATATTGACCTCTGTGTCATATTGATGTGCCATAAAGATATATCCATGGCAAAGGAGTGCTCTCAGTAATCAGCACTCTCTACCAGTCCTGCCATTTTACAAATAAAAATAAGGAAAAAATGTGTAATAAAAAGTTCAGCTTGTTCTGTTCATTCACAAACAAGGCGTAAGCCATGATGCCGCACGCAGGAAAATATTCTTAGTGCTTTAGTTTATTGTCGACTGTAAAACTTTCAAACACCTGTTTAGGAAATTAGATATATACAGTGATTCTGGCAGTTGTTTAGAACGCTGTCACAGACAGATTGATTTCTAACATGGCTGATAAAAAAATGTCAAGTTTTTCATATTACTGTATTGACCACTATTCCAGCTTCACCTTTATTTGCATGAACAAATTCTTTCATTGGTTCCTCCTGACGCAGCCCCTTGGCGAAACACGTTCGTAAGACATATATACACCTCCTCTTGTGACTAAACTTTGGAATTAAAACAGCAGTATTGTGAATGCAAAAGCCCTTTGTTTGTGAATGAACCGAACAAGCTGAACTTTTTATTACACATTTTTTCCTTGTGAATATATTGCATGTGCAGTTTTTATCTAAGAACATAAGAACATAAGAAAATGCCATACTGGGTCAGACCAAAGGTCCATCAAGCCCAGCATCCTGTCTCCAACAGTGGCCAATCCAGGCCATCTACTCCACCTCTGGTTTATACAAATAAATATAATACATATATCTACACTTACAGCGATATGCCTATGCCTATATCAGTATATATATTTAAAATATTAAACAATTTGATTTTGAATATGAAAAGAAGTGAATGAACTTATCAAAATAGGAATTTAATGCATTTAGGTCCTGGTGTCCTAAAGGGATTTTGCAATTTGATGGCTATGGGGAAAAAAGTGTAATAATCTGGCCCTTAGGTGTAGTGCATCTATTACCAGAAATTATTATCCCTGAAGTGTTCAGAGGTAGTTTATCTGAGCTTAGTTGAGTGATCTAAATATATTTTAAGCTATAAAACTAAGAATAAAATGGTTTAAGACTAACATTTACTGTACTTATTAAAATAATTTTGGTCTTTTTTCTTTTAATAAAAATGTAATGAATGACAAACTGACGCATGATACAAATTTATGGTTTCCCAAAATAACTTTTCTTTGGTTTGAGTGACAGTTTACATCAAGTAATCAGAGTTAATCTTTGCTGCTGGTGAGAGCATTTGACTTTACCAACCTGTCATATCGTCAAATGTCTTGAACTGTACAGTATTTCAACCAGGAGTGGTTTCTTAGTCTAATAATACTAGATACCTGTAGATTCACTTGAATCAGCAACCTGTGGTTTTATCACTGAAGAAAGACTGGCATGATCTTAAATAATAAGGCACAGCCGGAAAGGCAGGTACAGGCCACCTTTGCTGGCTTATTTACTGCCCTGCCAAAAGGCTGTTATTGCTTCAGTCCACAGGAGATTCTGCTTGTTTTGTGAACTTTCCATATTTTGACAGCAGGATAGGAAAACTGGGATCTTTTCCTGCAGATAAAGGCACTACAGTAATTGACAAAAATATGCATGTCTTTTATCTTTGCTATCAATTACTGGAGCTTATTAGGCCACGTCTTTTCCCTGCTGGGAAGAATAGTAATGCTGTTCTAGGGCCTGGTGTAATGTTGGCATTGCTGCTTTTTCATAGGTGGGGTTGTTGCTTTTTGAGTTCCGGGGAGTTAGTACTGTTTTGGAATGGAAGATTTACTATATAAGCTCTGAGTGACTTGTTTTACAGAATTTTCTTACCTAATAGTGTGCCAGGTAATAGAGGGAATTTGTGTCACTGTTACTGAGGTGACATAAGAAATTCAAAATGTTTTTGTATGTTAAGTAGTTCAATTCAGCCAACCATTTCAGAGATTCTCTTCAGTCAGTGCAATATGGATTTCTTTAAATGTATAAATTATATATATTTTGTAATTATATTTTTACAGCCTACCCCCCAAAATAATAGATGGCACGTTCGTCAGACACTATGACATGATTTCTGAAATATTTTTGCATTATGAATGCATATGTGCATGTACACACTTTATATATATATATGAAAAAAATCTTCATTCACACTCTCCTGTATACAAGGTGTATAATTTATGAAATACAAAAATAAAACAAAATACTACCCTGAACCACAACCTTAATATTTCAATTTTTTTTTTAAATTGCAAACCAAACTACTTTATTGATTCCATGTTTCTCCAACAATGAGCACGATCAGTGATGTTTGTTTGCTTTATGTAATATTCCCCAGATTAAGCCTTTAATTAGGTGAATCATAGGCCTTTGTTGGGTATGTCTGAGAAGATATTCTATACATTTATGGTTTACATACCCCATGAGGTGTTGCAGAATTCATGGTTGTAGTATTTTCAACCGTTTTCAGAAGTGTGGTTGGTATGAGTGTGGCATGTATGGATGGAGTGTTGAATATATTATTTAATTAATATGCGGGTGGGTGGTTGAACAGCATGTTGAGGTTTATTAATACTTGAAATCAAAAAAGTAGTTTGGTTTGTAATAAAACATATTTTTGTGAAATATTAAGGTTGTGGTTCAGGATAGTATTTTGTTTTATTTGTGTGTGTGTATATATATATATATATATATATATGTATATACACACACATACCCACGGACACACGCTTCACAAGAAAGAATACAAATCACTTAATAACACACTTATCTTTTGAAACATGAACCAGTTCATATATGAAAAATAAGCCAGTTCATATGTTGAAGTATAACACTACAAGAATGCTGTTAAGCATTCGTAGCGTTTTTAATCGTCATTGGCTTTGAAACTCACAGTATGTCTGCACTTTATATTTTTCAGCAAATGCTATTTTCACTTTAATTCATTATGAACCCCCAACAAAAGCCTCCATTTTGCCCATATGAGGCTTTTTCAGGGGCATATAAACCATGAGAATACAAAAAATGCAAATAACTTATCTTAAATGCTGTAGCAAAGTAAAATTGCGGAGGTGCAAAGGT
This sequence comes from Rhinatrema bivittatum, assembly GCF_901001135.1. Classification (NCBI taxonomy): domain Eukaryota; kingdom Metazoa; phylum Chordata; class Amphibia; order Gymnophiona; family Rhinatrematidae; genus Rhinatrema; species Rhinatrema bivittatum. The sequence goes on from NC_042615.1 coordinate 662,924,263, forward strand.
TTCTTTGCCAGACCATTTATTTTCGCTGTATCAAGCTCGTATCCTTTAGACAGAACTCCATTTATAAACAAAATGTAATACTTAAAACTGTACATTTTGGTGCAAGGTCCTTGGATACTTTCACCTTGGGTTTTGCACCAGTTTTCTAAGGGAGTGTATGAGCATACTTCCCTTTTGGACCATGCACACTTTTAGGTGTTTTTAAAGGAGTCCATTTTGAAAAAGCCATTTTACCCAGGTAAATCAGCATTTAATCACATAAATGTCTTTTGAAATTTTTCCTCCCTGTGTCCAATTATGTATTTTTACAGGATTATTCTAAAGTGCCTCGTGCTGTGTGATGCAGTTTCCAGGATAATAGGTTGACCTGGTTTCATCAAAGTACTTTTGTACCAGAGAGAGAACCAAATAGCTACTGTGACAGTGCAACCTGAGAACTGGTAGTCAGGGAAACTAAGCAGCAAAATTTAGCCAAGATACCCCCTAAGAAGGAGAAAGGACTGTTGAAACTGGGATCTTCAGGGAGGATTCTGGGAGGCAGGCAGCCAGCCAGCCAATCAGAAGAAGGAGGTGGAAATTGGAGAGCCAGGGAGAAGATCTGAGAGACAGTCAGCCAGCCAGCCAGTTAGAAGGAGGTGGCAGATGCTGAAGAGCCTGGGAGGACTTCTAAGAGTCAGGCAGCCAGCTAGTCAATCAGGAGGAAGAGGCAGAAACTCAAATATCTTGGGGAAGATCTGAGGGGCAATGAGCCATCCAATCCAGAGAAGGAGGCAGATGCTGGGCAGCCTTGGGAAGAGATCTAAAGGATAGATATTCAGCCAATCAGGAGGAGGAGGAGGAGGCAGATGCTGGAGAAACTGGGTGGGGAGGAGACAGTATTGGTAGGAGGCAGACTATATTGGAGCTATTTCTGTTTAGCTGTCTTTCTGACTGTAACTGTGTAACACTGGTTATTTTTGGTGAGAGACCCAGAAGTAGTGGTTTGTTCCTGCTGGAATAAAAGCAAATGACCACTAGTGTCTGTGTGGAATTTCAGTTTAGATTTAGAGAGAGAAGGAGTGTTTCCTTTCAATTATCTTAATTTTTCAACGGTCCAAACCATATGTGCAGAGCAACGTAGTAAGAAGAGAGTCGTGAAAACCTAAGGTGCATAAACGGGGGGGGGGGGGGGGGGGGGGGGGCAAAGAGGTACCGTCAGTGGCAGAAACAAGTAGTGCAGCAAGGGGGTAAAGCATCAGATCAGCATGACAAGACCAATAATCAGTAAGTACCATAAGATTTTTTTAAAATCAGCCAAAAGCATGAAGAGAGGTGCAGAGCAGCTGATGCGTTATACCCCAAACCACAGGCAGAGAGCAATGCGGCAAGAAAAGTTGCATCAACAATCCAAAGCTTTGCGTGAGGGGCATGACAGCAAGCTATGGGGTTCTAGTGTTAGAATACACTCAGTAGTGTGGATACATACACAGCAGACAGGCACATTTGTTAGAAAAAAGCACACAGTGCCATCGACACCCCCAGACATTGAGAGAGAGGTAAGGTGGGGAAGAAGAGTGGCAAAAGCAGTGCAAGGCTTCACGAGAGAGACAAAGGGCATCATCAACAGTGGCAAGAATATCCCAAGGCATTGTGAGAGGGGCAATGGACAACATGAAGTGGCAAGAATATTCCAAGGCAGTAAGAGAGGGGCAAAAGGCACCATCAACAATGGCACCGCAAGGCACAAAAAGAGAGGTACAGTACACCATCAACAGTGACAAGAACACACCAAAGCAACATGAAAGGGGCTAAGGAAACCATCAATGATGCAAGAATTCCACAAATAACTAAAAGAGGGAGAAAGAGAACCATCAATAGTGGCAGGGTCACCCCAAGACACTAAAAGATAGGCAAAGGATACCAACAACAGTGGCATCAACACTCCAAGGCACCATGAAAGGGGCAGGAGCAGACCAGGCAGTAACAGTGGCAGAAAACCAAAGCAAGTGGAGCACAACCTGGGATGAGAAGGAGAGAGACTAGTGAAACATCTGTGACTGCAGTGCCAATGTTGATGCTGCCTGCCCTTCTCCCTTCCCGCATGTAAATCTCCCTGACTTCTTCACTGGAAGACCTGCAGGGCCTAATTCAACAGCATCCCTGCAGCACGCCAAAGCCATGAGCCAAAGGGAGGAACTCCTAGAGGAGAATCTTTCAAGATCAAGATTCCTGGCTACATCATTATTTATGTTTTAATATAAACTGTTTCATTAGCTACCTTTTATGTAATATGAATGCTTTTTAATTAGATTTGTTTTATGTTATTATTGTATTTTATATTTATTTTTTTGCTTTAATTGCGTTGTGATGTTTATTCTTTTAAATTAATCTATTATGACTTTATTTGTAAATCGCTATGACCTGTGGAATGGTGATTGATAAAAGTTGTCTAAATAAATAAATATATAAGAAATAAAAGAGTAAGATCCAAGTTTCCTCTCCTTTGGCCCTTTGTGAGCCTATAGACTCCCACATTTTGTGGCCACTTGAATCTGCTCCTATGGGTGAGAAGGATGAGGCTTCATTTTGTTCTAGATCCTTTTTTAGCCCAAGCTCATCTCTACTAACATTGCAATCCCTGATGGCTACTCTTGAGGGGGAGCCCCTGGTCTCTGTTAGTATAGGGAATACTAGAGACTCCTATTTACTGATCTATATGGAGTGTGGAGCTACTCTAGCTGAGAATGCGCAGAGTATGACTATTAGTTCTACTGTTAAGAGAGTGGTTATAGTTCCTTTGGTTCTTTTACTATCTCCAATCCATCCCCTGACTGAGTCATTTGATGAATTTGTGGAGTCTAGCAATATCTTTTTAGTGAACGTTTGGAGAGTGATCTCCAAAATGGAAAGAACATTTTCCCAATCAATCATACAACTGAGTAAATTCACTAAAGAAACTAAGTAGAAATTCCAAGATCATGAATTTCATTTATGCTCTCTTGAGAGTACTGTATCTGTATTGACATTTCAAGTTATAACAGAGCAAGCTTTAAAAACTTTTAATGTTAAAGATGGTCTATTAATTCATAATAGGTTAGAGAATATTGGAAATTTTCAATGATGCATGAACTTTGAACCTTTTCTTTTGGAAAGTAGACGGTAAAACTAGGGGCCATAAAATGAAACTCCTAGGGGGGATGACTCAGAAAGAACGTCAGGAAATATTCCTTCATGGAATGGGTGGTAGATACCAGCAATGCCCTTCTGAAAGGGGTGGTAAGGACAAAAATAGTAAATTAATTAAAAAAGGCATGGGATAAACACTGTGGAGCATGGAAATGAAGAAACGATGCATAGGAGTAACCTGCATGGAGCGGCAGTTACTATCCTTAACCACTTAGCTTTCCTGATTTTGACACAATTACAGCATTGCTTTCTGCTTCAATGGTGGGGGTGAAAGAGGAGTTGGATTCAGGTGACAGTCAACTCTGGGCCCTTTTATGGTCCAGGATACTGATACTCAGGCATTAGGTAAAAAGCGCAGGACTGCTTCTACGGCCAGGTCCAAAAGCAAAGCACATTCAAACAGCTATGCCTGAATTATCAAGGCTACTCACCCTCTAAAAATGTTGCTAGTAGTATTATTACCCTTAACATAAAGCTTGAAGGTAACCTGCATGGAGCAGCAGTTACTATCCTTAACAGAAACATTGGGTAAACTGCACGGAGCGGCGGTTACTACCTTAGGAAACTTGCTGGGCAGACTGGATGGACCATTTGGTCTTTTTCTGCCTTCATCCCCATGTTAAAAAAATATTTGGGTGATATTTTGGGTTTTTCTAATGAAAAGTTACCAGTGATATCCAAGGTCTATTATATCCCCAAGAATAAGAGGAATATTAAATCTCAGGAAGGTGGGATATACCAGTTATCTCCAAATAGTCCTAATTTGTCTGCTTTCTTAGAATCGTCCTTTGATGATATTCCCCTTAGGGCCACTCTCCTAATATCCTTTTGTGCTGGATGTCATAAGGAGATAGTGTTTCAGAAATATTCTCTTAATAAGGATTTCCTGTTTTGTGGTCAGAAAATACAGTGTCCAAGGAAACAATTTTTTTTCCTTGAGACACTTGGAAACATTTTTGCGAGATAAAACAGGTGAGTAAGTTCTTGTCTTTGCCTTCAGGATAAGTGCAGTAATATGTCAGTTATTAATTTCAAGTGATCTCTCTTCTCTTCTTATACTTGTTCTTGGAATTAATTTATTTTTTCTTCTTTAACTAGTTGCTCCTCAGTGGTGTGGATTGGCTGATGTAACTGCTGAATGGCATTGTTTTTTCTTTTGAGAATGTTCTCTTTCTTTGTTAGCTTTACATAGCTGCTACATGATTTTCTATATTTTATTTCATTTGATGGAAATGATATATGTGTGTAAGCTACTATAAAGCGGCCACGAGCTTATCATGTGTTGGAGTCTTACAATGGACTGAGCTGCGTCTGGATCTGTTTTGGACCTGTCAAAAAGAGGATTTCAACCCTGCAGAGATGGCAAGCCGCCATAGCCAAGGTGAAGGAATATAAAAATGCATGAATAACCCCTGCGTGCTCTCCTGTGAATGGCAAATGTTCTGCAAGAACCAGCATCCCAACTAGTTGGGAAAAGGCTGTACTGTTTAGCATGTGCAGAAAACAGCACTCCATAGCCCGCAGAGGAGGAAGCCTAAAGAATCCTGGGAGACTATTTAAGGTAGAAAAGGTTCAATTTGGCTGGTTCTGTCTGTGTGTGGGGGGCGGAGGTAGCCAGGAGTTGGAGCCAGATGCCAGGAAGAGAGGAGTATACATGGCAGGTCTGCAATCAGTTCTTCTCCTAAAGAGCTAATTATCAAGAAGGAGAGACAGAAATCTGTGCTCTGAGGAAATAGAGAGACAGTTGTTTTTGCTTCATAGCTGAATTACATATAAAATCACATCAAGGGGCAGAGGATCTGAGTGATAGAGACTTCCTTTCCAGAGAAATCCAGGCCAAGAAACACATGGATGGATCACCTTCCTAAGAGACTGAGTTAAGTTATCTAAACTTTGCACAGAGAGTACTTCAGCAAAGGAGGGAGAAGGTTTATTTCCTTGTCTGTTGTCACAAATTCAGTAACTCATCTTAACTGCTTCAACTTTTCAGCCCAAGTCAAGCATAAACCCTTGCTGGCAGGTGCTAGGAAAGAAAAACTGGTGGAACATGGTCTTTCGGTAAGAGACTGAAACCAGGCTCGCTTTCTGTTTAGTGCCAAGTAAACCACTTGGGAAAGTTCCCAGGAGAGCAAGACCTTCCACACACTGGAGTGCTCATCTATTTGGTTTGTCATCTAGCCAGCTCTATCATCAAGGGAGACTTTTTCATTGTCTTGATTATATTTTTCCACACAATTTTGTGTTTGGGACTGGCTGCACCTTTTACAAACTGGTGACATTGGTGTGGATCTGTTTCCCCTCCGCCCTTTTTTGAGTACTCAGGGGTAAAGGTAATTTTTGAAAGTTGTACACTACATTGCCTCCCCCCCCCCTTCTCTATTAGCGTTTCCTGATTTGTTTGTTTTTTACTCTCCATATGAGTGTGTTGGTTGCCCTGTTTTAACAGGCCATACCCAGTGTTATGTTTGCATTGCTTTATATGAATTAAGAAAAATGCAAGTTTATATTATACTTCACTACTGTACTTTTTCCATTTAATGTTCTGGTTGGATTTACTGTCTACTTACACAATACTAGTAAAAGAGTTAACTACTGTTTGATTCTAATATGATGATTTTAACTGGTCTTGGTGCCACAAGTGAAAGGTTTGGCAAGGGCACATAATTGTGGTATTGGGATGACTGGGACCCTGTGTCATCCCCCACTCAAGCTACGAACTCAAAGATAAGTCATATTAATTAATAAATATAATTTCTCATTTGGTAGTCCCCACCCCATGCATAGGGGTAATTCATAGTCCATACCAAGGATGTGTGTGTGTGTGTGTGTGTGCGTGCACATTTAATAAAGATTTAATTGAAAAAAGAAAACCAAAGCAAAGCACTAAACCAGGAGAAAGGTAGGCTTTTCTTTTTTTTTATTTGGAGGCCAGAACTCCCCAGCATAAACCAGAGAGAGGCAGGGTGGGAGAAGCAGGCAGAGCAGCCAAGTAGTATAGCAGACAGAAAGGACCCGAACAAGGAGAGAGGCAGGGCATGAGGAGCAGGTCAGACAGCAGCAGGAAGAGTGGCAAATGGCAGGGCGCTGATGTCATTTATGAGGGTGAACCCGTCCTGCTATATTCACGTTGCTGTATGTGATTCTTTTTCGATATATTGTCACAAAAATGTGGGCATTGATTGGCCTTAGCTGTGTACTCAGTCCTCCCACCACATGCATGGAGATTCAGGGAAACCTAGCAGTGGGAGATTTATTTTAAGGAAGATGAACCTTTTCATCAACTTTAGTGCCAGCAGTAAACTATGTGGACTTATGATGTCCTTGCCATTGAGAATTACCCAGAACAGATCTGTGGACATGTCCTTGATGGCCTCTCCAAAGTAGCACATAACTATAATTTGTGCAGGGGTGTCCTGTGCTGGGGGCAGGGGGTGAGGATAATGGTTTCTGCTGCCAACTGCTGTAGCTATGACCTGTGGCAGGAGTATCCGTTCTATGGTGACTGCGGGGGGGAGGGGGTTATGGTGGTGATCGATAAAGATGGTAGTTGACAAGGTGCTGCTCATGCTGACACTACTGTATAGTAGGGGTGTGCATTCGTATTGAACATAAATGTAAAACGCTACTTATTTTTTTTTTTAACTTAAAAAAGTGATAAGACATAAACGATCGGATTTCCAACTTATTCAACATAGCTATGTTGAATAAGTTGGAAATCGCAATTGTTGATCCAAAATAAAAATTTAAACCCCTCACCTTCCTTAATCCCCCCCCCAAAGACTTACCACAACTCCCTGGTGATCCAGCGAGGAGTGAGGACGCCATTTCTGAAAGCCTTTCCGAGGAGCACGTGACGTCGGCGCCACATCGGAGTGACGCGGCGTCACGTGATTCCCCGCGAGTTCCCTCCGGCACCCTCGTTTGGCCCAAAAGGAACTTTTGGCCAGCTTGGGGGTGTCAGGAGGCCCCCCCAAGCTGGCCAAAAGTTCCTTTTGGGCCGAACGAGCGTTCCGGCGCGAACCCGCGGGGAATCACGTGACGCCGCGTCACTCCGACGTGACGCCGATGTCACGTGCTCCTTGCAAAGTTGGTCAGAAATGGCGTCCTGACCCCGCTGGACCACCAGGGAGTTGTGGTAAGCCTTGGGGGGGGGGGGATTAAGGAGGGTGAGGGGTTTAAATTTTTATTTGCACATATGGACATATACTCAACTCATTGAATTCTGTTTATGTCCATATTGACCGCAAATGGGACCCCCTTTGGACATATGGACATATGAACTTAAACTTTTGCTCTGCACATCCCTACTGTATAGGATACCCACTCTTTTCTGTGCTGCATTCCTACTGTCCCTCTGCCTCTGGTGCTCCTGTTCTTGGACCTTAGCCACAAGTTTGTCCCTCTAGTAAATTAGAGCTTTGGATTGGTGGATGATATTCCCTTTCACCTGTAGGTCACACAGCAGGCAAGCATCTAAGTATTTTCATTGAGCGGGCTGAGCCTGTTTTATAGTTGCTGTTGCAATGCCTGTGGTGCCAGCAGAGCCATTGGAAGGGTATTAGGCATCCTAGGCAATCCTTCAATCTTGCCATTCCTCCCCTTCCTGCTTCAACCCCAATCTCCTCCGTCCCAATAATAGGAACTGATAAGCATGGGGTAACCTGCACAGAGCAGCAGTTACAACTGCAACATCGCTCTCTGCTTTGACAGAGGGGGGCAGAGGGAAAGAGGAATTTGGATTCAGGGACAACCAACATGAGCCATGACTTTTTTATAGTCTGGGGTATGATGCGCAGACATTAGGAAAAAAACACAGGACTGCTTGTACAGCCAAGTCCATAAGCAAAGTGCATCAAATAGCACTGACTGATACATGGCGGCAACTTGCACAGCGTGGAAGATACTACCATGGGATGCTTGCTGGACAGACTGGGTAGACCATCAGTCCTTTTCTGCTGTCATTTCTAAGGCTCAGTTTCTATGACACAGTGATTCTAGTATACAAAGGCTGAGACAGCTAGTGTTACAATCCAATCAGTCAATCACCCAACAGTGTGGACACACAGAGATGATACTGCAGATACAGTCACTATATAAGAAAGTACACACACAGTGCTGTGTGCTTCTTCACTGAGACGTGATGCATACTAGTACACAAAGACTGAGACAGAAAAGGCTGCTGCTCTGTTCCTGTTAGAAATGGATTCACAATGACGCACGCAATCACAATTATGCTGCATTGCAGACACAGACACACTGTATCTACTAGGTCTGTAGTACTCTAATCCCTGTTACACAGCAACAACAAGAGGTAAAAATCAGCTTACCTTTTTTTTCCTATCTAAATGTTTCTGTAAACTTTTTCTTTAATTCTCATTAAGAGCTTAAGAAAGTCTCTCCTTTCTTTCTGAAATCCAAGAGAGAAATTAATCTAACAAATTGTGGTGCCTCTCTAAATCTAGCTTTCCTTTTAGAGTCAGGTTAAAAAAAATTAAGAAGTCACACTGTGATAGGCTGCTTTAAAACGTGCTGTAACATTATTGGTTATTCTCCATCCTTGTCCCTTTCCTTCCTGGCTCCACACTGTCTAGCTTAAAAAACAACCCTGAGGTTTTGCTTGTTACATAGACTTTAAAGTATCTGAAAACAAATGTAAACGAACATTTTCAGTACTTTTGGAAGGACCATTCTTTCATTTTGTTTGAATTGAAATAAACCAAAAATGGACTCATTCGTTATGTTTCACCAATTCATTTTAAATGAATGCACATCCCTATCATTAAAAATGATTTATAACAATTTAGTAAGTGGTGCAAGAGACATCTCTTACAGTGTAAGATGTTACCTCAGATTAGTTTAAGTTCAGCTTCCTTCATAAACACCTTATCAAAGATGAACAAGTTTACATCTCTTATATCACAACAGATGGCTTTCATAACAGATGCTAACTTAAATATGAGAAGCCAAAAAAAAAAAAAAAAGCTTTTATTTTTATCCATATGCTTCAGGAATGTATGGGAGTTTACTTCTCTCTCCTCTGCCCCCTGTTTCCTCTCATCTCCAGGACAGTTGCCTCAGGTGAAACAAACCCATGGGATCCATTCAAAACAGTGCCAACCCCTTACACATGGAAGGGTACATCCCACTTAACAATTCATTATGATGCAAGGAAATGATGGAAAGCAGGGCAAGTACATATTCTTGATAAAAACAATTCTGACTTTCATGTTTTAAATGAAAATATTAACCAACCCCAGCCGCTATGAAAGAACCAATGCAAAAAAATCACTCAAGTTAGTTTGACACAGGCTCTTCCTTGATACTGAATGTCAGTTAAAAGGACACATTTCGGTGTGCTTTCTAACCTTCTAAATAAAAAATATAAAAGACAAGGAAAAAAAATGAATCTTTCCTCTCCAGAGTGGTTTCAGAAGTAGCAGCTCAGGGCTGAACTTCACAAGTGTACAGTAGCTTTTGGACAGCAGTGTGTGTGTATACTTGATCTGATGTTTTCATTGGCTAAAGAGGCAGCGAATTTGGTTGGAAGTAAATGACTGTGAAAGGAGAGCAATGAATGGTTGATGTGGGAACATATTTGGGACCAGATAAACAAGTTCTTGTAAACAGAATGCTAATATGCGAGGAATTGTTTCCATAGAAGGACGACAATGCAACTTGATAAAAATGCTCTTATATGTGGAATGGTCTTCCAACAAGAGTCTGCGTAGTTGGAATGCACTGCAGCATAAGTTTGGAAATCATTTTATGGGTAGCAGTCGGTGAGAACCTGTGACTGAGACTTTTGAGATTCTTTTTTTTTTTTTTGCAGAATAGAATTCCAGCTGCTTAAATTTTGTGGGAACTTACTCGATTCCCTTGAGCGTCCTGTTTCCAGCAAGATGCCCAGTGGAAAGCTTACGAATCCCTGGCACTGCCGCCTAGTAGGCAGGACTGCAGGCTGTAGCTTTAGGTGCCAGAAATGAGCTTTGTTGACAGCACTAAGCATTTGCATTGATTCTTCTATCAAGCAGACTGGCAGGTCTGACAATGCAGAACAGGAGCTGGAGCACGGAGCTGCCTACCTAGAGGCGGATATGTTAAGCTGCACTGTGCTTCGCAAAAGTGTCAAGGTGTGAGAAAAACAGCAAATAACGCATGCGGTTTCATTTGAGAAATTTTGCAAGCATTCTTTGATATTTTTGTGCATTTAATTTACTTTTCGTTAAGCTCAACACAAACTCTGCAAAATAGAAAATGTATTGCATAATTATGCAAAGCAGCTAATTACCTATAGCTAAATTTCTCACCAAATATTTTACAAAACAAAAATGTTTAATGAAACTTAATTACATCTCAGTGAGGTGTAGTTATGTTTCTTTGCAATAAAGTCTGCAATTTTGCACAAACTTTATTGCCAAAAGTGTGCCGCCAATGTGATTGCATATTATTTAAATGAGCAGTGATGAATTCTAGAGAAGTGGTAGAGAATCTTCTATCCACTACTTATTTTGTATGATTCACTTAGATCCCTATTTAATGAAGCACATTAAAACTGATATTCACTAAATGGTATAAAGCAGGGGTGGCCAGCTCTGGTCCTCAAGAGCCACAAACAGGCCAGGTTTTCCGGATATCCACAATAAATATACATGAGATCGATTTGCATGCACTGTCTCCATTATATGCAAATCGATCTCATGTATATTCATTATGGATTTCCAGAAAACCTGGCCTGGGTGTGGCTCGATGGCTTCCCTTAGCATAAAGCCTTTAGTGAATACCACATTAAAAGTGGTTTTTACCATGGACGATAACATTCACATGTTACCTGTGGCATAGTAACACATCTGCATTCCTGCCACCAATAACATATTCTCCTTCCCAGTGACTAGGGAGCCCACTGTGGTCTGACAACCCCTCCAAAAGTGAAGAAGTCATTCTGAGCCCCAAGCTCTCCTCTCCTTCAGCATGTGAAGGGGTTCTGAGCCCCAATGTCCCCCAAACCCGCCCCGAGCAAGTGATGGAGCTCTGTGCCCTGACATCACCTCTTCAGTCCCTCATATTTTCCCCTAAATCCCACTTACTCTGATGCCAGCCAAAGTCATCAGTGAGCAGAAGAGACCCCCTAATTGCTTCTAGCCCTCTCTCTCCATGGCATTAAATGGTGCTAGCTGATATGATGCTCTCCTTTTTCCAACACATATGGAGCAAAGGAGATTGCCAAGTCAGCAGTCACCATTCTATGCTTTGGAGCAAGGGGGTAGGAGTGGTTGAGGGTCTCTTCTGCTCTTTACTGAAATTGGCTGACATTGATGGAGAAGGCATGGTGGGGTTGGGTCATGGCAGGAGTATTAGGAGGATGGGAGCGGGTATATTGGGGCTTGAATCCCTATCACTTTCTCAAGGGGAAATGGACATGGGGTCTTGGAGTTCCTTCACTTGCTTGGTGGGAGGTTGCGTTGAAGCCAGGACATTGGCCAGGATGTTAACCTGTCAGTGCTATTGTAGAAAGTTAACTACATCTCTTAAGGTGTAGTTACTTCTTTAAATTAGCCAGTTGGATAATGGAAATTGTATGCCTTAATGAACTACATTTTAGTATTTGCAAGCAATGGCTAACTAAAATATTTTCTGCATAAGGGATTTTTTTTTTGGCTTTACCATTAATACATGTTAATACAGTTCTAATGTGCATTGAAAACCAAAACAGGTATTTAATGCATATTGGATCATTAATAGACTTCAAAAACAGCTCCCTTAATCTCCCAGTACTCACATTTAAATTATAAGAGGTCCATATTCAGTGTCATTTTTCCAGCTAAATTCAGATTTAACCAGACAATCCTGCCACACAGATTGGCCCTAAAATAGCTGCACAACTAAAGTTATCTGGATAGCTCAGGGGGCAGGGCATTCTGGGATTTTATTTATTTATTTATTTACTTATTTATTTATTATTTATTTATTTATTTATTTAAAGTCTCTTCTATACCGATAGCCATTTGCACATCGCATCGGTTCACAAAAAACAAGAACTTTTGGGCGGAGCCCTTACATATAACCAATAAATACAATTAACATTTTATATGCTGTCATTCCGTGTATAGATCACAACGGCTTACAAAGTGACATTCATAGTTATAACTCAACAAACGAACAACGATTGGTTACAGGGGTGGTATTCATAGACAGGCTTTAATATCTATCAAGTAGAATTATCTAGTATTAAGATAGCAAGATAAATGCCAGATTTTACCAATATCTGGCTAATATAGCTAGATAGGTTTAGGATTGTCAAACCTAAAGTTAGGCAGATAAACTTATCTGGCTAACTTTGACCTAACTTGTTATATTGAGCAGCACAGGTGTACTATTGAATATCTTAGCAAAGTTAAGATTATGCAGCTAACTATGCTAGTCGGCCAGTGTTTGAATATGGACCTCTTCATTCTTTAGAGAGGGAGATTTTAACCATGAGAATTAGCCTGTAAAGTACTGTACACATGGTTAGTGCCATATAGTAACGATTGTTGTTGCTTATTATTATAAAAGACCAGATCTTTGTGATCTTATATATGAATGCATTGTTACTGCATGGTTCAGTATTTGCTGAATACTAAAAAAAATAAGCTTTAGACAGTGGCATAAAATGATTGTGTTATATTTTAGGTAGATGCCTTGTGAATGAGGAAGGTGAGGGTATTTTGGCCTGGCTTATAATTTCTGACAATTCATGTCCCCGATTTGGCCAAAATGATTCTTCTGCAGGAAAATTACTTTTTAGCTGCAGTTCTCCCTTTTTACCATTAGGGGGAGATAGCATTTCATATAGCTGCCATTTTAACAGGTGCTCAATCTTGAATATACAAGCTAAACCAATATGTATACCAATTCCTCATACTTAAGCAGACTTCTGCAGAAAGTACTGGACATGAATAAGCAAGCACAAGGGATTCTAATCCACAACTTAGTATCAGTGGGAGGAAATCTGTTCAGAAACAGAAAATGTTGGGTCTAAAAGGAGTAGATCTATCAATCAGCCAAAGAGCAATGAAAGCTGTATTTTTCATATATGCAGTTTTTTTCTCTTACCAGTAGGGGAAACGTATTCTCAATTTCAAAATTTATTTTGAAACCAGAACCTGCCAGAACTGCTATTATATCATGGATCAGCAAGAGGTACAATATCGACATTTACTTGGCAGCATCACACATAATAGTACTACATCACCCCTTTCTAACAAAGCAAAACCTTTGAATTTGCACAAAATTGTCCAAAGCAGGACCAAGAGTACAATTTGTACACCAAAATATAGACATTTATACATTAGCAAATGATAGGTCAGCATTTTATTGAAAAAAATACCTTCCACATACAAAGCCAGCGCACAGCTATTAATTTATAATTTGTTAAACATCCTCCAGTTTTTCTGGTGTACAACAAACACTCTGCTGGGAAACTTTTTCTTTTAGTCCTTGGTCTATATGGTGTGCCTTTGGGGGAATGTGCTTTTGTGGCTCCTTAGTTGCTCTGTGCTGCTCTTTTGCATGGTAGGGTAAGACTGCTGCTCTCTGGAATTAGGAGCATCATCCAAGTCCATCAGCTATTGTAGTATCCTTTGTGTCCCCTGTCCTTCTATATAACCTTCCCTTCATATGTCCCTTATTCCTTCTACATAGCCTTCTGTCTGTGTTTTGACTATATAAGTTCTTGGTGTTTTTGCTTTTCTTAACGTAGCAGCTGTTTTCCATTTTTTTGTTCTGCTGTATTTTGAACTTTCATCTCTTTTTCAGGACAAATAAACATTTCACAGCAACATTATAATGCTGTTTTTACTGCACATATTGTGTCTTTTAGCTTTTGCTAAAATAGTTGCAAATGTATTACCATTGGTTGAGGCAGTGGTGACTCAGCTGTCTGTAATTTGGACTATAACCTAGGGCTCATCGGTAATCGCATCGGGGATCCATTACCATGAATTAGAATGCTTCTGTAATCAAGGAAGCTAAGATAAGCATCACCAATGACCTCCTTTTGCTTTCTGCATCATTTCAAACTTCCTTCTGATTGTTCTTTCTTCCTATCCACTGGATTCTCACACTTTTTCTTCTCTATGAAACTCTTTCTGACCAAATTGTGGTGCATTGTCTGTTTTCAGTATTGTGGACACGTCATGCCTAGCAAATGTAGGTTTTAAAAAAAAGTAAAATTCTCCTTGGTAATATCTTCTAGGTAATGTGCCTGGCATTTTCTTGAAAAATAATCCACAGTTATCAGATAACCCCATTCATCTCAGTGCAGCACATCAGTTGGTGTCTGCCACGTTCTGGTAGGTCCATCATGACTGATTAGCAGCTTTTTGATTCTATCCATTACAGATCATTTTGATAATGCCTGCTCTATTTGAATTGCAATAGGTCAAAGCAATGTCTCTTGTTTGTTCAATGTTTTCCATTCCACAGCGACTTTGACATCACAGCCGGCCTGTGATTATGGAAAATATTTGTGATGCCAGCACTGTAGCGCAAGCGGCATGCTGGGCAGAATGTGTTCAGTGGCAAGCATGCTGAGGGCTGCCAACTCCTGGAATAATCAGTTTCTGTCCTTAGAAGACCGTCCCTCATATTCATCTCAGTAGTTTGGTTATTTAGACTTTTTACATGATCCCTTAAGCCAAGGCACCGTACATAAATTATAGCGCTAGAGATAGGGAATTAATATGGACAAGCATGACTGATTTATCGGAGGATGATGAAGAAACAAGTGTACCCAAGCCAATGAGTCAAAACAATGTGAAATACACAAACATAACAAGGCATCCACCACTTATTTTTGTTCTTCAAAAGATCTACTCATCACTTCTTTGCAGTCTTAAGCCAGTATAAACAATAATTCCATCTAATGTAAGACTATAACCCCTGCGTATCATTTTGAATTGAATCAGTTTTATGATGCTTCGGGTCACATTTAATCACACTTAAGCAAGACTCATGCCTGTGTAGATTTTTTTTTGCTTTGATTATTGGTGCAAATCCCATGGAGTTCCATGGAGTTTGCACCAATGCTGGCACTTTTGATCATAGCTCAAAGTTATTACTTGACTTAGGTGAATACAAATAACATCCTATGTTTAATATATGAATATCAAAGGCCCTGGGTAACTCTGGAACTTCATGTAAAACCCCTTTTATATGCCTTTTTAGGATCAGATCATGCTCTGAATAAAATATTTTTATTATTAAATTTATTTTCCACCACATACAATACAAATTGAGCTGTGCAGATTACAAGAAAACATCAGTAAAATAAAATACACTAACCCATATACACAACTACAAACAGTATTAAAATTTAACATAGAATTAAAATGGTTATCTCATCTTCTTCCTTAATACAATAAAACTATTTTAACCTAATCATTTAATCTGTATACACCTATGTAACATGCCACCAACCATGGGATGCTGCACTGCGGTCAGCATCCTGTACTTCAGTCCTGGGTCTGGCACTGTGTCCTGCGACCTGCTGGGCCTTCCTGGCATGGCTCCTGGTGTCCTCTTCTGCTCTGAGTAAGGGCCCGTGGCCATCCACCAGTTTTATAGGGCCAGCACCTAATTTGTTTTAGGAGCCTAAGTAAGTTGGACAATTCATTTTTATTGTAAGGAAGAACAAGAAAGAAGTAAAATATTTTTCAACCAGGAATTAGCTGAGGAAATGTCCATGCTGAATACTTGTCGATGATAAAATGGAAGAATAATAAGTAAGAAGTAAAATATGATCTTTATATAGGAGCTGGGATGAAGAAATAAATGCTCACATTGAACTTTGTGAGGAAAGAAGTTTTGCTGTTTCCCCTGAAGAAGGAGTGTTCTCCGAAATGCTGCAGTGTCGGGCGTTTTAGACAGCGTTAAGAGGAATTATGAAGTCATTGTCAGCATAGGCCAGCATACTCAGAATCACTGTGAAGCTCAGAACTTCTGGATCAGCATGAAGATATTTAATAGATAAGTATATATTTGGTACATATTTAAAAACTTTTTCAGCAAAAAAAAGTAAAAAAAGAAAAAAAGGGAGGAAGTTCACAGCACAAAAGAGTGAAAAAACCACAAATATTCAAGCAACTGATGATTGATTATATCTCCTAGCACACCAAAGCTTATATGTATGGGTTACCAGATAAGATATACTGGACCCTGTGCTGTATAATGGTCACTTGTTTACACAGTTAAATAGTCCACTCAAAATATTGGAAGTAAGAAATATTTTTTATTTTTCCGTGATTTATTTTTTCTTACATATAGAGGTTCACATAATTTAGTATTGTTACTTTAACACTTCAGTCACCACATAATCTCATTTTAATATGCTTAAGTGCATTTATTTGACTCTACTGTATAAGATTAATGGTGCTAACAGGGAAAAGAAAATTAGAAATACTTATTTGATGTTGAAGAATTAATATTAATACTGAACATCAGTTTATGAAGGCTCGCATTTTTGAGTTTTACTAAGAATAACATTCTGTGTGTGTAAGCAGAGACAAAGCATTCCACATGGTTTACAGCTCCCCCATGTGAGCTGCTGTGTTGGTTGCTTCTTACCATTATAAAAAGGGGAACCATCTAGTTAGTTTTTCTAGGAGGCAGGATGGTGCTGTTCCTGCTCTTGTTTTGCTTTTCTTGCTTTTGGGTCTTAGAGATTAAGGCCTGGGTATGGAAAAAGTAGAAGAGGTGTCTTTTTCACAATTTTAAGGAATAGTATTTTCTTCTGGTTTTATATGTCTGTTTGGTTGAAAGAAATTTTTGTCTACCTTTCCTTCTTTTTCTTTGTATTTTGAAGATTGATTTTCATTTTTGACATCCAACTACCTACATTCCCTATGACCAAGGGAATTAGATGCCATCATTGGGAGAAGAGAATTTCAGAGGAGTCTCTCACCTACAATGGTCCAGTGATCCTTCAGAGGTCATGCAAGGAATGGATCTTTATTCCTGGGAGGAGGAGAAGATTGGGAAGAAAGATGGGCGATGACACCAATCCAGTGTTAATCACAATATCATCCTGATATTCTGGGAAGAGCTTGGATAAGAAGTAAGCAGCATATTCTTCACATCTGAATCAAGGTATGAGAAATCGGACTTTAAATTATGCTATCCAGACTAATTTAAGTATCATGTCCACCAATTTAGGAGGACGCTCCATAACTGCTGCTGAAATTGTGATGGGATATGGAAACCAAAATTAGATTAAACCATCAGTACAAAGCCACAGATGTATTGGAAGAAGATAATGAAATGAGGACTTTTAATTTTTATTCACTTCAATTTAAAATCAATTATTAGTAAATTTATGTTGGAACCACATTCATCATCCAGCTTTTACTGTTCATGTTAAACAACATTCAGGGTCTTGGAGAATAATTACCCCCATGACAGGGAATCCTGGAAAGTAGAGAGCTTATGGAAGGTATAAGAAGTTTAGACATTGTAAGCTCTTGGAATTGGACATGACTCAACTCCCCAGTGAGGACCTCAGTGCAGGGGTTACATTAAAGTCCCAAAAATGTAGGCTTATCTCCACTGCATTGCCTTCTCTTCTTGATTAGCAGCATTGCACAGCAAGGAAGACCATTTTCTTTGTAAATTACACATTAAGTCTTTCCATAGCTTAGCAACTTCCTTCTCTCTACCACTTCTACAATTCCATGGACAGGCAGCTTTAAACCATTCATTACATTATAAACAATCAAAGTGAAGGAGCTGAGGATTGGGAGAAAGAGTAGACATCAGGCTAGGATACATATTTTCTCTCCATTATGAATTTATTTAGTGGATATATATCCTGCACGATCCAAGGTATTTGTCGGGTTACACTGAACATACACAATTGTAATCCTTTCTTGGTGGATGGCATATATCCTAAGAGTATTAAATCACAACACAGAAGCCAAACTCCCCTCGAACAAGAGAGGAAACAAGTCACTTGTTATAGAAAAATAAATAAACAATTTTTAAACATGAGAACAGCGTCATCAGACACCAGTGCAATTTATTTTTAATCCACTGTCTCTCGCCATGCAATGGGCCACAAACAGCATCAGCTGTTTTAGCACTCTACTGTAATCATTTGACGTTGTCTCATATATAACACACATCTAATAATCCATCTAATCAAACCAACTTTATTATATCCCAACATTTTTTTTATCTTTTTATCATATATTATATGATAATACATAAATAGATAATTCATAAATACATAAATAGATAATACATAAATAGCTCATGATCTGTTTCTGACCAGTCTAAAGTTTCTGCACGATATAACAGAATAAACCTAATTTGCTAAGTGCAAGAAGTGACCAGGAACATACTTCACAAGTTTATTCCCCAAATATTTTGGAATCTAACCATGTAGGGCCAACAATCCCAGACAGGTAATCTTAAATTGTGTTCGGAATTGAATTGGGAGCCAAGGAATTTATGCAAAATTGGCAAAACATGCTTCTTTGCTTCAGAACCAGAAATCAGTCTCAAAGCAGCATTTTATATGTAACTCTTTGATGGGGTGTTGGTGATTCCCCTAGGGCCATAAAAGTATTTATAAAAGTCAGGGCTGTTCTTGCCATCCTTCCCCTCCTCCCTGAACTTCCCAGGGAGTGAGCTGTTTCTGTGGAGGGAGAGGAAAACCTCTGTGGCCCAGGTGATTGAGAGTCTCTTCTATGGTGTGTGTCTTTCTGGTGTGGTTTTCTCCTCAAGGACAGACAAGCTGTTCTCAGACAGGGTGTTCAAATCCTAATTACTGATTAATTCCAAAATTTCAAGCACTGTCCCACAATTATTTAGCAAATGAAAACGTAGAGTTGAACTATTTACATGGGGTCTCTGCTGGGATGCTGGTGTCCATCTCGCCAGCTCCTGGGAGGGAGCTTGCCACTGCCTACTCATCTGTGCAACAGCCCAGTAGAGGGAGAATCCTAGTGGGGGGTCCCACACCATGAAAAGATCCTACCTGAGTCCAAAGTTCAGTCTGAAGCCCACAGCCTGTGTCTCGATCCCTTTGGGGTGGAGATCCAAGGCGTGATGGTACAACCTTGAAGGACCTCTGAGGGAGAGAGGCCAGATGTTCCAGTTCAGCTCACAGCTCTCTGTCTTCTTCACTAGGTTGTGCAGAGGAGTGGGACAAAAACCTTCACATGAACAAAAACGGGGAAAAATCCAAAAGTCTCTATCCAAACGGTCTCACGCTGGGTACCGCTGTCACTGGTTTTGCTTCCTGTAATACATTAAAATAATGTAGCACCCATCCCACTCTGGTCGTGGGCATGGGGACACATGGGGAGAGCCATGGACCATGCGAGGTCCTATGATCTGAATTTCCTGCACAGGGGGGAAGAGCTGCATCTTTTTAAGGCTCTTAGGGTTTTTTCTTCACACATAGGGGGATCCTCTTGCCCACCAGTACAATCACTCCAAAGAAACACTCTCCACACCTGTGCTACTGTTCAAAAATAAAATCTGGTACTGTAACTGATGTCAGGATAAAACAAAGTCCAACACTTTGGGATAATGCACCAGGACTGTAACACAATCTACCATACAAAAAAACTAAATCACAGTCTTTTCCCACTCTCCTTCCCAACATAGATCAGCACCCCTTCCACCCTGGACCCTCCCAGTACCTGTTTGATAGCTGCATTTTTCCTCAAGGGTTTCCTTTTCTCTCTCTTCTCTGCCTATTTGTAGCTGAATCAGAATTTGACTCTGGCTCCTCCCAGAAATCTTTTCTTCCTGAGGACCTTCACCTCAAAGCTTCTCTGAACCCTCTCATTGCAGAGAGGCCACTGGCATCACTGTGAAAAGATGGTCCCCTACACACACACTGGGGACCCAGACCTTGGAATCCCTGCTCCTCTTCTCTCTCAGCTCTCCTTCTGCTTTTCTCTTCTTCCACCTGCACCAGTGAGTGCAGGGGGTTTTACAGTCCCCCTTCCAATGGGGAGTGATATTGCTCCTTGATACACTGACATCATATAAATGGCAATATCTTATGAGACCTCTGTCACACTGAGAGAGCCCTCAGACCAGCTGAAGCCTCCGCATACGTGTAAGTAAGGGGCATGGATATCTGCCCTAGAGGCAAAAATGGGCACCACATCACAATAACTTAGTAAAATACACCAGTATAAATAGTATAATAAAGAAAAGGCAATGTTTATTGAAAACTATTAATATCAGCACTGATTTACATCGGTACAGCAATAGTAATTATTACTAGAAATGTGCTTTTTCTCATTCTAATGGGAGAGTGGAAAGCACAGTCCTGTTGCTTTCAACTTGGTTTCCTCACTCTCAGCACAGCATGTGTCAGCCACCATCTCTGACTCTGGAGACAGGCAAGGTGGTGAGATATCCCTCAGTGAAATTCAACAGTTTGGTGTCATCCCCAACAGCATGGGAAAGGAGGGCTTGTACCCTCACCCATCCATTCCTCTCCAGACCAGCAGACATTGAACCAGAGTGTGGCAGGGTCTTGCTTTCAACAGCTGCTCCTAACTCACATTTTGTGTGCACAATTTTACGGTACTCAACTTTTATGCACACAGGGTCATGATAACTGAGAGCAAGAGGGAAGACAGCTCCCATTTGTCCCACTGGCTCAAAAAAACATACCAGCTGACCTTACATGGCTTTTTGATCCCACAAGTGCAGGGCAAAAGACTGCTTAGGTCAGCTGTTGCCATTTTGGATTTTGGCCCTAGCAGGGCAACAGGGAGCCACTGACTGCGGCCCCCACTTTGGATGGGGTATTTCTGGAAGGGGACTATGATAATGGATGGTGGATCAGGAGAGACCTCAAATGTCCTGCTTGGGTTGAGTGGGGTCAGTGCGGCTTTAACTTTAGTGTATGGGGAGGATATTGCGGTCTTCATCAGATGTTATATTAGCCCCCAGATGCTGATATAAAATCTTAACTACATCTCCGGGAGGTGAAGCTAAGATTTTGGGTTACTGACAGCAAATCATGTTGCTTAATGTGGTGGTGTGTGTTAACTCTTTTGAAATATTAATGAATTGCTTTGCATGAATTTGAATGTGACACAAGTTATTAATGTTTTATCACATGAGTCCTTGTTAACTCTGAGTTAATGCTAACATGGACTAATACCCAAGCACATTAAGGCTAATGCAGCATCAAAACACATTAATGTATGTACAACATGCGTTAACACTTCATTAGCCTTAATGCACATTAGTATATTGGCTCCTAAGTCATTACCATGTCATCTGTTTGGAATATAAGAGTGCAATAAGTTTTACTCCATCAGCATTGATCCTCGGGACCACACATTTTGCCATGTGGTCAAGTCTTAGTAAATTAAGTGTTTTTTAGTGCACACAAATGTTATGTACCACGCGTGCTGAAGCCAGCGTGCCTTTCGCTGGCAATTTTCGAAGCCACACTGGCAGGTGAAAAACCTGTGTACTTATTACCACATTATTTGTACCAGTTTTCAAAGAGAATTGTGTGTGCATGAATTTTCCTTTGAACATTTCCCAAGGAAGGAAAAACCACCCACAGAGATTTGCATCTCTTTTTCCTGCAGATACTTTACCCCACCCGGGAACGCTTCCACACAAGTGCAGGTAAAAGTACATGCATTGTGGCACAAAATGCACATAATTACCCACATACAGGGTGGGCAATTTTCAAAAAGTCAATTTTCCAAGGACAATAACTATGTGCCAATGTGAATGTCTCTGAATAATTGTCCTCTTGGTG
The DNA here is from genome assembly GCF_901001135.1 of Rhinatrema bivittatum. Classification (NCBI taxonomy): domain Eukaryota; kingdom Metazoa; phylum Chordata; class Amphibia; order Gymnophiona; family Rhinatrematidae; genus Rhinatrema; species Rhinatrema bivittatum. The sequence goes on from NC_042615.1 coordinate 662,946,212, forward strand.
CACATATCTGTAAATTCTCAGCTTTGCTCTTTTACAGACATAGTGATGTTGATATCCGAAGGTTTGGCCCAGCAGGAGTTGGGAGTCCAATATTTTATTTACCGCTGATCTCCAGTTAAACTTTACCATATAACTCATTACCTGCAAAAAATTTTGCCAGATACAAAGAGGCAGCAGTGGGCATTATTATGGAAGTGGACCCTTGGGTCAAGGGTGATTTGGTGCAACCTGCAGGGAGGAGCCCTGCAAGTCCCCACTGTCAGCAGGCAGAGCTGGCTAAAGCAGAGGCCCAAAAGGGGCTTCACCAATACCAGGCCTCGTTCCCCTTAGATGGGGCCCTTGGGTGCCGGGGCCAGCTGGACATAGGAGCAAGGCCTCTGCAGAGGTAAAGATCCATTGCATAAAGATGATGCAGGCCAACACAGTGAGAGAAAGCAGAGACAGGTCTGGGCAGTTGGCAGGCAATCAGAGTCAGGAACAGGCTGATGTCTGAGGCGGGCAGAGTACACACAGGGTCAAGGTCCAAGCAAATGGTCAGGCCAGACAGAGATCAGTCAATGATGAGCAGATAGAGGTTAGAGACTGGCAGAGGTCAAGCAGAGTCAAGTCCAAATTGGGGTCAAAGCCAGATTTCAAACTGAGGAGACAAGGAACAAAGGAGGACGAGGAGCTACAGGAACAAGGAGGAACACTGGAAGGTGGATGAGGAGGACAGACCAGGAAGATGAGGACTCGGGATGAAGCCATAGAAGAGCAAGAATGCAGCAGGAACTAGGAACCAAGAACCTGGAATGGACATCGAGTGAAGAACGTGAGGCAAAGCACAACTTTGAAGAGGCAACCTATTGTCGAGGCAAGGAAAGGCAGGTGAGGTGGCCTCTTATAGTCCCAGTCCATGATGTCATCAAGGGGCACTGTGGGAGAGTTCCCACCACGAGCCCGTTAAATGCTGGCAAGTCAGGCATGCACATGCCTAGAGAAGCTCCTGCAACGTTGCTGGAGTCAGCGGTGTGGACCTAGTCACTCTGCGCCAGGTGGCCACATCCTTGCCAGGGAGGCCGGCCGCGTTGTAGGAACTCAGCGTGCCAGGATGTGGGCTGGAAGTAAAAGGGGTGGGCTGCGGGATGGACCCACGACCCACCGAATGCAACAGTACCCCTTCTAACGCCCCCCCCCCCACCAAGGGTTTTTGTCCATTAGAGGTGGGCTTCCACAAGTTCTCCTCTGGATCATATCCTTCCCATGATATCAGGTACTCCCATCTCTTCAATCAACATGTGATATCCAGGATTTCTTTCACTTCATGGGTAAAATCTTCTTCAGGGTGTGCCTCTTGAGGCTTGGATAGTTTCCTGGAGGACCAAGTGAGAACTATAGGCTTGAGAAGAGAAATGTGGAATACATTGTAGATACCAAGAGGAAGCTGGTAGGTGCAACTGGTAGGTTACTGGGCCTACCTGGCAGGTGATTAGGAATGGTCCTAGTGTCATGGGAGCAAGTTTCATGGAAGGATCTGGAGATAAATATGATGGATGCCAAGTCAGAACTTGTCCCCTGGCTTAAATTGTGGTGCAGGTCTATGGTGTGCACCCATGGTTCTTCTTGTTCTCTCCACTGCCTTCTGGAGCATCTCCTCAGTGTGTTCCCAGAGTTCTTGGAGCTTCTGAGCAGTCAATTGAGCTGCAGGTGAAGGAACAGTCAAAGGGATTAGCAAAGGGTGTGACCGCTGCCTTCCATAAACAATTTGAAAGGGAGATGACCCAGTAGTGGTTCTGAAGAGGGAGTTGTGGGAGAATTCCGCCCAAGGAAGGAGACCCAGTTATCCTGAAAGTCATTTGCATAAGCTCTGAGGAAAATCTTTAATGTTCATTTGGTTTGTTCAGCTTGGCCATTGGCTTGGGGATGGTAAGCTGTTGTATAGTCCAAGGTGATGCTGAAGCTTTTACAGAGCGAGCACTAATACTTGGCCTTAAACTGGGCCCCATGGTCAGAAACAATATGTTTGGGCAGGCCGTGCAACCAGAAAATTTGATGCGTGAATAGCCAGGCCAATTCTGGAGTCATGGGAAGACCAGAAGCAGGATGAAATGAGCCATTTTAAACAAATGGTTGATTACAACCAAAAAGATTGTGCAGCCATTTGAGAGAGGGAGATCAACCACAAAGTCGGTAGACAAATGGGTCTAGAGTTCCCTTGGGGCTGGCAATAGCTGTAACAACCCCAAGGGTTGTCTCGTCAATGGTTTCTGCTGTGCACAGGTGGGTCAGGAGTCCACATATGCCCGGACTTCTCTCTACATTTGGTGCCACCAGCAGTATTACTGCTGGAGTGAAGTGAGAGTTCGGGCCCATGCAGGGTGATCTGTGACACGGGAGTCGTGGGACCATTTTAACACCTTTTCTCAGAGTCTGCATGGTACAACCATCTTCCCTGGTGGGCTGGTCATTGTGGCGGTCAGAAGAATCTGGTTGGGTCTATGACATGCCTGGGAGCCTCAGAGATGTGCTCTACCAAGAAGGGCCGGGATACAGCATCGGCTCGCACATTCTTGGTGGCAGGACGGTATTTGATCTCAAAGTCAAAGTGTGTGAAGAATAGAGACCACCAGGCCTGGTGGGCATTCAAGCTTGTGTATGGATGAGATGTTACAAGTTCTTATGAACATTGTAAATAACACAATGCTGAGCTCCTTTGAGCCAGTGGCACCACTCCTCAAGCTCAGGCTTAATGGCCAGCAGTTCCATGTCACAAATTCCATAGTTGCGCCCTCCTGGGTAGAATTTCTTTGAAAAAGAGCATGGATAAAGGACGCCCTTAGTTGAGTGTTGGCTCATGATGGCCCCTACTCCAAGCATGGAGGCATCCACCTTGATTATTAAGGGCCACAAGGGATTAAGATGGCAAAGACAGGGTTTCTGCAGGAAAGCCTCTTTCAACTTTTGAAAGGCAAGGATGGCCTCTGATATCCAAATCTTGGTGTCTGCTCCATTGCGGTGAGGGCAGTAAGAGGAGCTGCAATCTGAGATTAGTTGGGTATGAAGTACCTGTAATAGTTGGCAAAACCTAAGAACATTTGCAGAGCCCGTAGGCCAGTGGACTGTGTTGCGTCCGTCGGTCTCAGACAGCTTTGACCTTTGTACCTCATCATTCTCTCTGCTCTCCCCGCTAGCCTCGGAAAGATGGCTACCACCGCATCTGCATGCCACTCTCTCCGGCGTCCCTGGAACGGCAATGGCAAAGCCTCACACCGTGTTTCTCCTGAGGGCCTCCTAGGGTACGCGTTCGCACATGCTACCCACGTCTTTATCCACATCATGGCAGGAACCTCGGGGGCGTCCCCCTCGAGTGACATCACGCCATCCGGATATTTAGCCTGCCCTTCGTTTGCTAGCTAATCGAGTTAGCAAGAATCGTGAATGGATGGAAAGCCTCCGGTCTGAGCTACTCTGCCACTTCCTTGCTGCCGCTGGAAGCTCTCTCTGCCCTTCGGGGTATTTCTCTAACTTGGGTACCCGCTCCTCAGGGCCCTTCACTTTCAGGTGCCTATCTGGGATCAGGTACTCGCTCCTTGAGGGCCTGCTCTCCCTGGCTTAGTGCCTGTATACAACTACTTCTGCCTGCTGGGATCTCCACCTATACAACTACCAACTTAGTGAGTAATCTAACATTGTCAGTCTGTCTCATCTACAGCTCTGCTGCACCGGGAACCTGCATCCGGATCTCCCTATACTAACTCTGTGAGATGGGTCTCCTCTGCCGAGGGTCCCTGGACTGCTACCTCTGGATCACCTCACTACTGCCACCTCTGGTGGTATATCTCGCTGTATAATAAAAGACAAATCTCTGTGTTTGCATGTCTCGAGTCTAGCCTAGTACTGTGGTTCTTCACGGGGCTCCTCCCTGTGGGAGTGGTCATCACCACAGTACCCAAGAATCCACTCAAACACCTCAAAATGATAACAGATTGCTAACTCCATGGATTTGGCTCAGCTCACCGCTTTGCAGGCCATTCCAGGCCTGACCCAGCGAATCTCCGATCAACAGAACTCGCTGGATAACTTGAATACTGCCTTTTACCAGTTGCACGCACAGATGAATACACCGACCACCACAGGTAAAGAAGTTACACTGCCAGAAGTGATGGTCAAGACAATTGTACCTAAGCTCCAACACGTTTCTCAGGGGAAGTTTGGAAATGTAGAGGATTTATCAATCAATGTTGCATGCACTTTTCTCTGCAACCTAATCATTTTCCTACAGCCTATGCCAAGACCACCTATATCTTGTCTTACTTGGACGGAAGAGCGTTGACTTGGGCCTCTCTGCTGTGGGAGCGCGATGAACCTATCCTGTACGATCTTGCCGGGTTCCTTGAACTGCTCAGATCAGTTTTCAACGACCCTGCCCGGTACACGACTGCAGGAACTACATTGGTTCATCTGAAGCAAGGTAATAAACCTTTACCAGACTTTGCCATAGAATTCAAGACGTTGGCATCAGAATTACATTGGGACCCTAAATGCCTGAAGACCCTCTTCTTTGAAGGACCGAACTCTCGGTTGAAAGACGAGCTGGCGGCTCGTGAGATGCCTGAGACCTTGGCAGAACTAATGAATTTGGCAACAAGGTTTGATCGCCGACTTCGTGACAAGGAACAAGAGACCAAGACTCCCAGAAGGCCACTTCAGGGAGAAACTCGAGTTAAGTCCACACCCAGGCCTATTCCCTCAGGTCCAGTTGCTGGCGAAGAAGAACCAATGCAATTAGGCTGCAGTCACTTAACTTCAAAAGAGCGAAGAACATGAAAGAGATTGGGACTATGCATGTATTGTGGACAAGCTGGTCATGCTGGTCATGCTGCACAAACATGCATGACAGACCTAAGTCCTATGGGAGGACTCTTCTTAGGTCTAACTGCACCCTCTCCTCCACTCTCTTCCTGTATCCTTAATCTGTGGACTTCTAGAATACCAGACCTTTGCCTTAGTGGATTCTGGGGCAGGAAGACATTTCATTTTGAAGCATCTAGTGGAACAATTGTGGATCCCCACCACTACCATGACGTCTCCACTATTCCTATCTTCTATTTATGGGGAGCCCTTACAGGGTGAAGTAACCTTGTTCACCAAACCAGTGAACTTACATACCAGTGCTCTTCATACAGAGACAATTTTCTTCTTTGTGAAAGAGAAGGCCATGCACCCTTTAGTACTTTGGCTACCATGGCTGCAGAAACATTTGCCTCAATTCAACTGGGCCTCTCTTGAGCTTTCACGTTGGGGCCTAGATTGCCATGGTAAACGTCTGATGGACGTCTCTCCAATACCCTGCATGCCAACTACCCCATTGATGCCTGGGTTGCCGCCTCAATATGCATCTTTTCAAGATGTATTTTCCAAAGAAGCCGCAGACGTACTACCTTCACACAGATCCTATGACTGTGCCATCAATTTGAAGCCTAACACTGAACCACCCAAAGGAAGGGTCTACCCTCTCTCCGTAGTTGAAAATAAAGCTATGTCAGAGTACATACAGGAAAATCTTCAGAAAGGCTTCATAAGACCTTCCAAGTCTCCTGCCGGCACAGGCTTCTTCTTCGTGGGGAAGAAGGACGGAACATTACGTCCATGCATTGACTACAGAGGTCTAAACGAGATCACTGTGAAAGACCACTATTCCTTACCACTCATCTCGGAGCTATTCGATAGACTACAGGGAGCCAAGATATTCTCCAAGCTTGATCTCAAAGGAGCCTATAACCTAATTCGCATCCGCTCTGGCGATGAATGGAAGATGGATTTTAATACCTGGGATGGGCACTTTGAATACCTGGTGATGCCCTTCAGTCTGTGCAACACCCCGGCTGTCTTCCAAAACAAGATGAACGACATTCTGAGTGATCTACTCTACAAATGTGTCATTGTGTACTTAGAAGACATCTTGATATTTTCCCAGGACCTGAATATACATTTGGAATATGTCAAAAGATTGCTGCAAAGACTTTGCGAGAACCGCTTATATGCCAAGCTGTCTAAATGTGAATTCCACAAGGAATCTGTGCCTTTCTTAGGGTACATTGTTTTAAACCAAGGCTTCCAGATGGACCCACAGAAGCTTGAGAGCATTCAAAAATGGACACAACCCACCGGTCTAAAAGCTCTTAGATGATTTCTGGGATTTATCAACTACAAAAGAACATTAATCAAGAATTACTCTTCACTAACTGTTCCACTAACAGCAATGACTAAGAAATGTGCCAACATCACCAATTGGTCTACGGAAGCTGTGACAGCATTTCAGAAACTGAAAGACGCTTTCTTGAGTAAGCCATGCCTTCACTATCTGGATCTGACACGACCCTTCATCGTGGAAGTCGATGCCTCAGATGTAGGCGTAGGGGCCGGCTAAGCCAACCCAGTGACTCTAAAATCTTGCATCCATGTTCCTTTTTCTCCCAACGCTTCTCGCCTGAGGAGAAGAACTACGGCATTGGGGAGAAAGAACTACTGGCGATAAAGTTGGTGTTCGAAGAGTGGTGCCCCTGGCTTGAAGGTGCACAACATCTGATCACCGTTTTCACAGATCACAAAAATCTGGAGTACCTCCGTCATGCTCAGTGCCTAAACCATAGGCAGGCGAGATGGTCCCTGATCTTCAACAGATTTGACTTTGTGCTGAAATATCGCCCTGGAGTTAAGAACATCAGAGCAGATGCTGTATCTCGCTATTTCTCTCTGAGGACGTACCTGATGAACCCCAGGATATCATCGACCTGAAGAGAGTTATCCTGTGAGCTACACATCCGATACCTGTGGACAAGACCATTGTACCCAGTAAACTAAGGAAGAAACTGTTAGCATGGGCTCATGATTCGAAACTGGCTAGACATCCTGGTCAATGAAGAACTCTGGCTAAACTACAGAAGTACTATTGGTGGCCCACCATGAAGGAGGACACGTTCGCCTATGTGGCTTCTTGTTCCAATAGTGCCAGACAGAAACCTCTGCCCGGACGTCCTTGGTGCCTGCTTCATCCCTTGCCAGTACCAGTTGAGCCTTGGACTCACATTGCTACAGACCTTGTGGTAGACTTGCCACTTTCTGGAGGTAACAATACCATCTGGGTTATAGTGGATCATTTCTCGAAGATGGCTCACTTCATGGCTCTTCCTGGCTTGCCCTCAGCCATGGAACTTGCAAAACTTTTCATCAGCCACATCTTTTGCCTACATGGCATGCCAAAGCACATTGTCTCCGACAGAGGTGCTCAATTTACAGCAAAGCTCTGGAAAGCTTTGTGTAAGAAGTTTGACATCTCTCTCGACTTCACCTCTGCATACCATCCTCAGACGAATGGCCAAACTGAGAGAATGAATAGATCTTTCAAGCAGTTCCTTCGAGTCTGTTGGTTCAAGTCAAAATGACTGGGCTGAACTGTTGCCCTGAGCTGAATTTGCCATCAACTCCCATCCAGCAACATCAACTGGATCTACACCATTTGAAGTGGTCTACAGACGACTACCTTTACCACCCTTACCACTTCCACTTTCAGTGTTGTCACCGGCAGCTCAATCTACTGCCAAAGATATCCAACTACTATAGAGTAAGACTAAAGAGATGCTCCAAAACGCATGACAAAGAGCAAAGAAAGGCTATGATGCTCACCACAGCAAGGATCCTGAATTCCAGCCTGGTGACAAAGTCTGGCTGTCTACTAAACACCTAAGACTCAAGCTACCATCAGCTCATTTTGCTCCACGCTTTGTTGGACCTTTTCCCATCCTCTGACGTCTGGGTAGTCTCACATACAGTCTGAAACTTCCACCAGCGATGAAGATTCATAATGCGTTCCATATCTCGCTACTGAAACCGCTAGTCCTTAGCGAGTTTTTCCACCAAGACACCTGAACCTACACCTATTGTTGCAGAAGAAGATGTCGAGTACAAGGTTGATGCTATCCTTGATGTGAGAAAGAGAGGCAGAGTTTGGATATACCTCCTGTCATGGGAGGGTTACGGACCTGAATAAAACTCTTGAGAACTTTTGGCTAATATCATGGATAAAGAGATGCTTCAGCAACACCAGAGATCACATCCTCAAAAACCAAGACCAGGTAGGGGGTCAGGAGGGGGCCCTTGAAGGGGGGTACTGTTGCTTCCATCGGTCTTAGACGGCTTCGACCTTTGTGCCTCACCTTTCTCTCTGCTCTTCCCGCTAGCCTCGGGAAGATGGCTACTGCCGCGTCTGCATGCCGCTCTCTCCGGTGTCCCCGGAATGGCAATGGCAAAGCCTCACACCATGTCTCTCCTGATGGCCTCCTAGGGTGCACGTGCAAATGCCATCCACGTCATCGCGGGAACCTCGGGGCGTCCCTCTCGAGTGACGTCACGCCATCCGGGTATTTAGCCTCCCTTTCGTTTGCTAGCTAATCGAGTTAGCAAGGATCATGAATGGATGGAAAGCCTCCGGTCTGAGCTACTCTGCCGCTTCCTTGCTGCCACTGGAAGCTCTCTCTGCCTTTTGGGGTATTTCTCTAACTTGGGTACCCGCTCCTTGGGGGCCCTTTACTTTCTTTCAGGTGCCTATCTGGGATCAGGTACTCGCTCCTCGAGGACCTGCTCTCCCTGGATCGGTGCCTGTATACAACTACTTCTGCCTGCTTGGATCTCCACCTATACAGCTACCAACTTAGTGAGTAATCTAACATTGTCAGTCTGTCTCATCTACAGCTTTGCTGCATCGAGAATCTGCATCCGGATCTCCCTATATTATCTCTGTGAGACGGGTCTTCTCTGCCGAGGGTCCCTGGACTGCTACTTCTGGATCACCTCACTACTGCCACCTCTGGTGGTATATCTCAGCTGTATAATAAAAGACAAATCACTGTGTTTGTGTGTCTCGAGTCTAGCCTAGTACTGTGGTTCTTCACGGGGCTCCTCCCTGTGGGAGTGGTCATCACCACAGTACCCAAGAATCCACTGAAACACCTCAAAACCATAACAGACTATGGATCTCATCCAGATCTATGTGGAAACCTTTGTTGGACACTATGTATCCCAGGAAGGGGAAGCTCTCTTTCTCTTAAAGGCACTTTTCAAGATTTACATACAGCTTGTTGTCTCATAGCCGCTGTAGGACCAGGCATATGTCTCAGTGGCGAGAGTCAAAGTTCTTAGAGAAAATGAGGATGTTGTCCAGATACACGATTACACAGACATAGAGAAGATTCTGGAAGATCTCATTCATCATCTTTTGAAATACTGCAGGTGCATTGCACAATCCGAAGGGCATGACAAGGTACTTATAGTGCCCATCGTGTGTATTGAACACTGTCTGTGTCTCGTTCCCCGGTCGGATTTGAATGAGGTTGTAGGCCCTGCAGAGATTCAATTTAATAAAAACTCTGACTCCCTGGAGGTGGTCAAATAATTTGGGGATAAGTGGCAAGGGGTACCAATCTTTCTTTGTAATAGCATTTAGTCCTCTGTAATCGATATATGGGTGTAATGACACATCTTTCTTAATGACAAGAAGTTGGCTCCGGCAGGAAAAGTAGAATGAAGAATAAACCCTCAATCAAGGTTTTCCTTAACATATTCAGTCATAGCTCGGGTCTCAGGGATAGATAATGGATATACCCTGCCATGAGGGGGCTCAGAATTAGGAAGCAGTTCAATGGCACAGTATACCCTGTGAGAAAGTAAGGTCTCTGTTCTCTTTTTGGAGAAGACTTCCACGTAGTCCATAAATGGTGGAGGTAATCCCATGAGGGAGACTGCAAGCAACAAACAGAGCAGTGGTTTGACAGGCTGCAGGAGATGCTGTGGCAATGAGGACCCCACCTGGCCAATTATAGGGAAGTCCAATTGAACTGTGGGGCATGGAGTTATAGCCATGGAACACCCAAGGCAATGGCATGTAGTGCTTTATCAATGACGTGGAGAGCCAGGCCTTCTACATGTAGGACGCCAATGTCAATATGCAGGGGGTGCAGTAGTAACTAATCCATTCGGGCAATGGATCCCCTTGGATGGAAGAAATGATGAAGGGTGTCTTCTAGGGGACCATGTGAAGCTGCAGGTGGTTGATGAGAGCTTTCCAAATGAAATTTCCCCAGCGCCGGAATCAACCAGTGCTTGCATGGGAAACTCCTAGTTGTCCACAGTAATGGTCACAGGGAGTGTTAACTGAGGAGTTGTGAAGCCTAGGGTCACCTCCCCACTAGACCCTATGCTTAATAGTTTCCTGGCCTCTGTGAACATCATGCAAGCTGGTGCTCAGTCCTAGCACAGTAAAAGCAGAGTCCCAGCTGACATCAGCGGAGCCTCTCATTGGGGGTTAGGCAACCCTGACCAAGTTGAATCAGTTTTTCAGGATGTGATGGTATAGGGGCTGGCATTGGAGGTGGAGAGAGAGGATACTGGAACCGAGGGATGAGTATAAATGGCCTGCATGGACGACAGAGTTCCCGAGTTCATTGCTGGTGGTGATGGTCAATCCTCCCAGTCAAATCAATCAGACCATCCAAGTTCTCAGGAAGCTCACAAGTGGCTAGCTTGTTCTTAATCCATGAAGACAGCATCTCTATGAAGATATTTCAGAGACTGCCTTCTCCCCAATTCAAATCAGTTACCATGATTTAGAATTCAATAGCGAAGTCCATCAAGGGCCAGTTACCTTAACATAGGTGGAAGTTGTCTCATCCTACAATGGCCAACCAACCAGGCTCATTGAAAACCAGCTTGAAGACCCAGGCAAACTGTTTCAAGTCCTGCAGAAAGGGGTCGGCTTACTCCCACAAGGGAGAGGCTCAGGCCAGGCTTTTCCATACAACAGGGAAAACATGAAGGTGGTTTTCACCAAGTCAGTGGGAAACAATGCTGGCTGGAGTTAGAAGTGCATAAAATACTAGTTTGGGAAAATTTAGCACTGCCTCAGATCTTCTGCATACCGGGGTGGTGCTGGCAGCCACAGTGTGGGTGACACGGTACCGCAGGAGGGGTAGATGTTGTGGCTGGAGAAGGAAATGCCAGCAGAACTGCCACTGTGCTAAGGTGGGTACTAAGCCACTCCATCAATACCGCCATGAGCACCAAGAAATGTTGCAGCTGCAGACCTGGAATGGCCTGGAGGCCCGAGGCATCTGCCGGGTCCATGGCTTTGGAAATCTGGGCCGTGGGGGATGCAATCTGTAGGAAAGAGCCTTGCAGGTCCTCACCATCAGCAGGCAGAGCTGGCTGAAGCAGAGGCCCAACAAGAGCTTCACCAATACAAGCCCTCATTCCCCTTAGGGTGAGCCCTTGGTGCCAGGGCCAGCTGGACTTAGGTGCAGGCCTCTGCGGAGGTGAAGATCCATTGTGTAGAAGATGACGCAGGTCAGCACAGTGAAAGAAAGCGAAGTCAGGTAGAGCAGAGGCCTGGGCAGGTGGCAGGCAACAGAGTAAGGAACAGGCTGTTGGATTCGTGGACCCTTGGGCCGATCGGAGTCGGAGGAAGAACTGCTGGATGTGGTTGCAGCAGCGACCCCGACCGGGAGGCGGCGAGGACAGACTGGTGGCTGGCCGAAGGTGGAACTCTGGGAGCTCTATGCGACCAAGAGCTCGGGCGAGGAAGGAGGTGATGGTGGTGCTGGCACTGTGTTGAGAGAACCTTCGCCCTGGAAGCCGATCCTCCCCCGAGAGGAGCTCGTAGGAGTTCGGCCGCTGGGACTTAGGAGATTCACCCTGGAAGCCGGAGTCCCCCCAGGAGGAGCCCGTAGAGACCCGGCCGCTGGGACTTAGGAGGGCCTGCGGGGGCCTGGTCAGCTGAAGTCCAAGGTCGAGTGCCGAAGGGTCGTTGCTCGCCAGTCCAGAGTCAGGAACCAATGGATCACCGTACGCCAGTCCCAGGTCAGGAGCCAGAGAATAAACGTAAGCCGGTCCGGGGTCAGAAGCCAGAGGGTCAACGCAAGCCGGTCCGAGGTCAGAAGCCAGAGAATACCAAATGCCAGTCCGGGGTCAGGAGCCAAGAGTAAACGTAAGCCAATCCGAGTCAGGAGCCAAGTAGAAGACAACGCAGTCAGAACGCAGCAACTGGAGACAGGAACAAACCTGGGAACCTCGTTGCAAGGCGCTGGAGGAGCGCAGCTGCAGGGCTACTTAAGCCCTGCAGCGTCTGACGTCACCGGAGGGAGAGGGCAGGTTTCCCGCGCCTGGCCCTTTAAATCTCGGGCCGAGACGCGCGCGTGCCCCTAGGGGGCGGAGCCAGCCGCGGCGAGACGCCGGCTGCTCCGGCGGCACGGAAGCACCGTGGTGGAAGCAGGGGCAGGCCCGGGTGCCGCGTGGGAACGCCGGGAGCGCAGCGGCAAGAGCCCCCGGAGGCCCGGGGAGGGCCGGGGAGACCCGGAAGCCTGCGGAGGTAAGCGGAGCGGCCGGGGCCGACCCGGAGCCGCAACACAGGCTGAGGTCCAAGGTGGGCATAGTATATGCAGGGTCAAGGTCCAGGCAGAGGGTCGGGCCAGGCAGAGATCAGTCAACAATGATATGCAGACAGATGTCAGTGGCTGGTGGCAGTCAAGCAGAATCAAGTCCAAGCTGGGGTGAAAGCCAGAGATCAAACTCAGGAGACAAGGAACAAAGGAGGATGAGGAGCCACAGGAACAAGGAGGAACACTGAAAGGTGGACAAGGAAGACAGAAAGGAAGATGAGGACTTAGGATGAAGACACAGAAGAACAGGAACACAGCAGGAACCAGGAACCAGGAATGGACATCAAGTGAAGAATGCTGAGGCAAAGCACAACTCCGAAGAGGTGACCTATTGATGAGGCAAGTAGAGGCAGGAGAGGTGGCCTCTAATAGTCCCAGTCCTTGATGTCATCATAGGGTGCCGTGGGAGAATTCCTGCTGAGGGCCCTTTAAATGCCGTCAAGTCGGGTACACGCGCCTAAAGAAGCTACTGCAGCGTTGCTGGCATTGGCGGTCTGGGCCTAATTGCTCCACACCCGGTGGCTGCTTCCTTGCTGGGGAGGCTGGCTGAGGCATCGGAGCTCAGTGTGTCGGGGTGTGTGGGCTGGAGGTAAGTGAGGCGGGCTGCAGGATGGACTTGCAGAATGCAACAGGCATTACCAAAGGAAGCATTCACTAGGGATGTGCAGAGCAAAATTTTATGTTCATATTTTTTATGTCCGAAAGGGGGTCCCACTTGCGGCCAATATGGACATAAAAAAAATCCAATGAGTTGGGTATATGTACATATGTGCAAAAAAAAAATTTAAACCCCCTCACCCTCCTTAATCCCCCCCCCAGACTTACCACAACTCCCTGGTGATCGAGCGAGGAGTGAGGACGTCATTTCTGCAATCCTTGGCGAGAAGCATGTGACGTCGGTGGCACGTCGAGTGACGCGGCGTCACGTGATTCCCGGCTCGTTCGCGCCGGACGGCTCGTTCGGCCCAAAAAGAACTTTTGGCCAGCTTGGGGGGGCCTCCTGACCGAACGAGCCGGGAATCACGTGACGCCGGCGTCACTCGACGTGCCGCCGACGTCACATGCTTCTCGCCAAGGATTGCAGAAATGGCGTCCTCACTCCGCTCCATCACCAGGGAGTTGTGGTAAGTCAGGGGGGGGGGGGGATTAAGGAGGGTGAGGGGGTTTATATTTTTATTTTGGCTCAACAATCGCGATTTCCCACATATCGAACATATCTATGTTCGATATGTGGGAAATCCGATCGTTTATGTCGAATCAATTTTTTAAGTAAAAAAAAAAAAATGAGTTGCGTTTCACTAATGCGGTCAATCCGAATGCACACCCCTAGCATTCACTTTGAAGGTAATTTTCTAAGGAGTTATGCACCTAAAGGTAACATACTATTATAGCAATTGTCAAAAGCCCACTTATATGCATATAAACAGCAATTACACATTGTGAGAGAGTATACTAGAGACTCCCTCAAACCATTTTAACACACAGCCCTCAGGCATCTGCCCCGGTCCACCTTAAGGTGCAGACACGCAAAGGATTCTGGGCTCTGGTAGGGTCCCTTCATTATAGTATAAAGGATCAGAGTCCAGAAAACCCCAGGAAGCTGGTAGGATCTCATGGTGCGCCCGTATGGAGTATATTTAACTGACATTAGTGCCTGAAGCAAGGGGAGCTACTGTTTTAGTTCTGTTTCTTTCAAGCACCGTAAATAAATACTTGTACCTGAAAAGATCTGCCAAATCTTGCTGTGCACCTTGGCTGTTGCCAATGCTGCTGCCGGTCCGAATATGCTACACACATGTAAAACCCATTTTTGAGCATGTAAAGCCTTTTGAAAATTACCCCTTTTATTTGGGACTAGCCAGACAAAGTTAGCTGGGTAAGTCTGGTTGGAAAAATAGCTGTTCTAAAGCTATCCGGATAACTTTATCTTGACAACTTTGCCTGGTGATATTCAGCTAAACACTTAACCAGGGAATTTCCACCAGATATCTGGTAGGATTCCTGCTCACTGGGTTGCTGGATATTGACCTCAGTATATTTATTTTTCCCACTATGGGAATCTGTTGTCACTAATACTGTGACTGTCTTTTGTGGTTTTAATCCTTTATTGATTGTTTGTAGTCTCGGTGTGGAATTGCATTTATCTGCACTCCTCTGCCTATCTTGGATCCCATTTTGGTGAGCGCTAATGGTTAGCTCAGCATGTCATTCATGCAGAGCCACTGCGTGTTCTGCAGTGACACATTTAATGAAAAATCCCTCAGTTTCTCTTTCCAATGTTCGTTCATCTGTTAGTGAGGCTTGCTTGTCATACTCGTGGAAACAAAATGATTTTTCCTATTACACTTCCTGCACATCTTTTCAGATGCAGGAATCTTTTTTTTTTTTTTTTTTTTTTTTTATGAGGCCTGTAAACAGGTCTGTTTTACAGACTTTGTTCAATGAATATTCATCAGATAAATTTGCATACATTTTGTCTAAAAGCCAGGTTGATTTGCATGGTTATCCAGAAAACCAGCCCTGGTCACAAGCAGGATTGCACACCCCTGCTCTATGCACATTCTGTTTCCCTACTTTAAACATTTCTTTTGCAGTTTACTCATCCAGCTTTTGGGCTTCATCTTTGTTGCTTCTATTTTTCACTTCACTGGAATGCTTCGATCTCAGGCGCACCCAGTTTTGAGCCTTGATTCTTATAAGCACACTGGCTTGATAAGACCATTCAGGCTGATTTAAAAAAAAAAAAAAGGACCCAGTGCCTAACTTGTCCAGCCAAATTTAATGTTCCTAAATTAAGCTGAAAATTACCGTAAATCTAAGCTGCTAAAACTTATCTACCTAGAATGAAGGCACTCATCCTTTGGGTGCCTACATTTTTCCAGCTAGCACCAAAAATCAGCACTGGCTAGTTAAGTCCTCTCATGCCTGATTGAAACTTAAATAGAGTAGCTCACAGCCCCCTCTCCCACCTGATTCAAAATGAAATGTTGGAGCTGAGGCTGGTCTGGAACCAGCTGCCCGCCCAAGAAATGGACGTAGCAAGATAAGGGCACCCTGAAACCTCCTTCTTGCCCACCAAGTCTGACTGTAGCAAGGCCCGTCTGAGAGAGATCCACCTCTTGCATGTGCACAGAGAGATTTTGGCAACTGGACCTCTCCCATGTAACATTCAGGTAGTTCCCTCAGTCCACTTACAAATTTGACCGCAAACTCTGTTAATCCAAATCATTTTTATCCAATGCCACCTGGAATGAAACAAGTTCAGGAAATAACAATTCCTTTCCCTCAGCCAGGGCTGTCTTTAGTGGGGGCGAATAGTAGTGACTGCCCTTGGCCCTGAACGTTTTGAGGGAGGGGGGCCAAGCCCACATGGTCCTGGTAGCCCCATCCCCATGCTAAAATCTCAGTTTAGAGACAATGCACAAAACGGAGAAGGGACTTGTCTAGCGATTACATATATTTCACACATTATATAACAAAAAAAGTTTCAGTACAGAATTAACATTATAATGACAGCGAGAGAGCTTTCCAATGCCTATATAACTAGAGGTTAACATATATAAATAAGGGGGTAAAGGTTTTATTTTTTTTTTTTTACTGACCTGGAACCTGGACTCTAAAAAAAACATTGCTGGATTGTGGCATGTTTTTTTTTTTCCAGTTCTCACTGAGTATGGTACTGTATTAGAAGCAGAGGATGTGCAGGAGACAATAATGTTGCAGGAGAATTGACATGTGAGTCATCATCCTAGAAGTGACCTGAAGGAGGTACTTCCTGGTTTTACAGAGGTCAGAATAACTTTTAAAAGTTTATAAAAATGGGTCTGAGCAATGAAAAAAAAAAAAAAAAGCAGATTCTAGGTGGGGAAAGCCTGCCTGAGCTCCCACCTAACTAAATACATCCTGTGTTTTTGAAAGGGTTTTGCGAGGTTTCAAAGGCTATGCTCTGGAGATGAGCAGAAATGGAGAAAGAGGACCCTCTACATATTTTATTTTAATGAAAGTTTGAGTGGGGATTTTTAAATATATTAGTTATAGGAAGTAGGTTTTATGGTAAAGAGGGGATCTGAAAACTGGAAAATGCTATGAATCACTTCAAAATCCTTTCCAAATTTGGAAGAAAAAATTTGGATTCCAAATAAATTTTCTCAGTGAAGAGAAAAAAAATCAAACTCCATTTTGTCACTGGAATCCTTAGGAAAGTGTCTGTCTATGCAAATGAGCTGGTGACACCATTTTGTGAGCCAGTGTTGGAGGAAACATTATGTGAAAGGGCTAGTGGACTGATACATATAAGTTTCTCAGTAATAAAGAAATTCATATTCCATCTCAGCCTCAAACTATGTCTCAAAATTCCCAAATTTTCTTTTCTACAACTTCATACAAAGATGAGAGTGTCCATAGGTCAAAAGTATATTAAAACTGATCCTAAATGCCTCTTAGAACTTAGAGATTGTGTCATGAATCTCTACTTTAATAGTGTGGTAGTGCCACCATTAGCGAAGATGACTTCATTCAATCGATTGCGGCTTTACCTTTGTGGATACACACCGCAGTCATGCAATTTCTAACTGTGTTTACGATGCAAACTGAATGAAGTCATCTTCACTAATGGTGCTGCGTGGCACTACCACACTATTAAAGTAGAGATTCATGACACAACAGGTTATAAGTCTCTAGCTTATGTACAACACTGTGGCATCGGCCCTGCAGGCATATTATAAGTCCTGCCAGAATTGATTGCCCCTGAGGCAGCTCTGTATAAAAGAGCGAAACTCGGCCAGAGTCGGGCAAATTTCAATAAAGGGCTTTTTCGAACATCCGATTCTCGTTTTCGTCATTGCTGTACAGCCAACTGCATTAGCTTCCGCTTTGCTTTCTGGGCCTATTTTATAACTTGTGCATGTACGTGCACAAGTTATAACATAGTCTGGCCTCGTTCACATGTGAACCACATTTTAAGTGGGCATCTGCAAGTGCTGCTTATACTGCATAGATTGGGAGATTTTAAAATGGGCATGCACCGATGCCATTTCCAGTTTTACCAGTTCATCCCCATTTTGCCCAGTTGACAGGTCTTCAAACCCCCCCCCCCCCCCCCCGGTTTAATATCCTTCCCTCCCCCTAGTTATCCCCAATCCTTAAAACTTCACCGGTTTGCCTATTTGTGTTTATTTTATTACTTACAAGGCATCCATAGCAGAAGTAAAGTTACGCAGCAGGGGGCATTGGCGCAAGCTGGAGCACTTAAGCATTTAAGCGCACATCTTAGCTTCATGCCCCCAAATGCCCATGCTCCACCCCTTTTTGAAAACTTCGGAGGCGTGCACTGTGCAGCATTTATGCGCGTATCCGGGAGGCTTTTTTAAAATTCGCTCGGCAGGTGCAAGGTCAACAAATTCGCGCATCCCCCAATTAAAAAGCGCATAGGATTTTTAAAATTCACCTTTAAGAGCATACATTTAGTCTCCAGAAGCTCCCTCTTGCACCTTTCTATGTCATTCATACTCACGTTCACCACAACATCTGGCTCCTCCCCAGAACTCTCTAAAATCCTGTCTACCTTCGAACCAGGCAGGCAAATTACCAAGTGAGCCTCATATCCACCAGCCACCCAGGTATCTCCTTTCAATGTCCTAGTCAACATTTAATGTTGGAAACTGTGTAACTGAATGGAGAGATACAGTGACAACTCAAATTACTTATCAAAGTAACTGATCCTTGAAACAGTACAGATACAGAAATGGCTAGACAGAGCTGTCAGAATTGACGATTCTAATCATTGGGAGAGCGATAGAGTAATTATAAGTCAGAGTAGTTTTAGAGATTCAAGACTTTGCTGTATTTTCTGGACAGTTTAATGAGTTGCTTACACTAGCTACAAGCTGTGTCTATGTGGAAGATTCATGGTTTCTGCAGGAATTGAATAGAAATTTGTAGGGATACAGTCTATTGGGCAATAGCACTTTATTGAAATAATATAAAAGAGAACAAAAAGTAATAATCAGGCAGAGTCTTTACCTCAGACTCAAGAAAACGTTGTGGCAAAAGGGCTCAAGAAGGGCCAATTTTCATCATATCATCACAAGGGAGCTTCTTGGCAGCATTCTGTGGATAGAATCACTTGAACTTGCACAAAGATTATTAATTCTGAATAGAATTAAAGCTTAAAGGCTTAAAACATTATTAATTCTGATCAGATTTAAAGCTGAAAAGGCCTAAAGAAAAGAAGGGTTAAAATTTAACCTTCAAGAGTTTCAATAAGTTATTCAGACACAAATAGCTTATTACTTTTTTTTCTTACCTTACAAGGTCTTCTTGCAGGAAATTCCTAGTAACCTTTCGATAAAAATAAAATATTTTCTTTTAAAATGGTTAACTTATTGTATTTTATATTTAGAATTTATTTTGTAGCTGAGCTGTTAAAATGTATTAATGTATAATTTTAGCCTACCTGGGTTAGCACTTCTGTTATTTATATATTTAAAACAATTTCTATACCACATATCATACAATCTAGGTGGTTTACAATTCTGTACATACATAATAAAAATGCCTATTTAAAAATAACAGACTTAATAAATGTTCCGCCTATTCTCACTCTCCAGGAGGGAAAAAAAAAAGATGATTATATGTGTTATCCATTTTATATTAGCACAATAGAGGGATGGAGTTGTGGGGAGTAGGCCTTCTGTAGACTCTTAAATTACTGTGATAGCCGGTGCAATTAACATAATTATTTATCATCATCTAATTCTTCCCTCATCCACTGGAAAGGGAAGCAAACTAACAAATAAAATTAAATATGTGTTTACAGTATTATAACCTAAAGGCTGTCTAAATTAAAACGTATCTGTTTTAGCTACTCCTACAGCACTCCAAGGGTTAACTAGAACTTCCACTTTACAAAGGATCTTGTGCCCCAAATAACCTTTTACTGCTCAGCAGCAGTAAAAAGTTGCCTTTTCAGCACAGCAAAAACTGTCCAAAACTGACAGTGAGTTAAAATAGAATATATATAAACCACAGGCAGTGTGGGTCTGAAGTAAACAGATATCTATAGCTGCCTGCAATGTTAGACCAATTTCACTTAAAAGTGTTGTGTGGAGCTGATCTGGTAGTATCCCACTGACTCTTCTTTCTTTGATAAAAGATTCACACAGTTCCATATATTCACATAACTCTGCTAACAACTTTAATTCAATTACATATTGATCTATATTATGTTCAGGGCTGCCTTTCAGAGCAAGTATTAATTTATGTCTTTGAAAGGTTATATTGTTCCAACTCCAACTTTTAAAAAAGTTAATTTAGTTTGTCCTTTTTCTCTTTGGTGTTCTTGAAATATTGGAAACTTCTAGAGCAGTGGTTCCCAAACCTGTTTTAGGGGATCCCCCTAACCAGTCAAATTCTCAGGATATCTGCAGTGAATATGCATGATATAGATTTATATGCACTGCCTCCTTTGCATACAAATTTACAGTATATCGTGCATATTCATTATGAGTGAGTGTGGGAACCACTGTTCTAGAGTCCCTGCTCTAAGCACATAGAAACAAAGCATACTTTTCTTTATGCTTTTATTGCTCCATTTAGATGGATAACTGAAAAGTTATCCATCTAAATGGCTAATATGGCAATTTTAACCAGTTATCTGGCTATAATTTAGTTGGATATAAAAGGGGCATTCTGGTGAGAGGTTCCATTATCAGGCTAATTTAGCCAAATATCTGGTATATCCAGCTAACCCCTAGATTCATTAAAATGCTATAAATATAGTGGAAATAACACCTGTGATAAAAAAAAAATCAGGGCAGGATTGAGGAGTGGGGTGGGTTTGGGGGATGCTTTTACATACACAGTCAGAGGAATTAACTGCAAATTAAATATGACTGATGAATTTCTATCATTTGAATCAATGAAAGGTACCAATAAGAGGAGTTGTTAGCTCCGATTATAGTACATAAAACTCATTATCTCACCAAAATATTTTTCATTTATCTCCTTCATGTATACTCAGGACTTACTGGTCTCCATTTTGTTTTCTGAAAGAGAATCAATATATCAGGATCCTTAAATGTGTTGGCCTTGTTATTCACAGTGACTTTCATTCTTGCTTTATAGAACAACCTGAACTTTGCTTCCATAGTTCTTGTCTGTTCTTACATTGCTATCATAAGCCAAATGTTTTTTCCTTCCCACTGTACAGATGCCGGTACCTTGACTTTTTTTTTGGATTACAAAACTTATGGGGTTCTCAAGATACATATAAAATGATAGGGGCTCTGATGCCTGTTTAGGACTTAATCACCAATCTCTGAGGGTTCAAAAAATAGAACTGTGTGTCAAGAAAATGATGTAGTGAACCTGGCCCAGAGGCTGAACAAGGAAAGCAACACTAAAACATTTCTTTCCCCTCTGTGACCTCCTCTGACTGATGTCCATATTTTTTCATCGACTGGCAGTTACCTCTCAAAAACCCACGTCTTGGGATTAAGAAGCGTCTCACTCCAAGGTATCTTCAAACAAGAAAACTTTTATTTTCTGTTCTGGGGTTTCCAGCAGTCAATGAAAATTCTTAAAAAATCTCTGATTAATCAAAATTCACAGGTTACACAACAGTGAAAACAGCAACATCAGTGATAACAATAAACCAGTTTTCCTCTAAGGATTTCTCTTTCCATATAGCATCTCCTGTTTTCTACTCCTCCTCACCATGGTAACTGAAGGATTAGTCCTTATGCTTCAGAGAAATGGCATTCAGTACTCACAATCTCATACAGCTTCTTTCCTGGTATGGGAGCTGGTTCCAAATAACTTGGCAGTCGATGATTTATCCTAGATGACTCTTTGGCATTGCCCAGAATTCTACTTTCGATTTCTGGAATCATGGTCTTGTTAGACACTGATTAGTTGCTGGGGAGGAAGCAGAGAGAAACTTCCCCGCACTAACTTCACTCTAGCTTCTAGCTCCTACTCAAAAAAAAAGTTCCCGCTCTGAATACCACCTTATATTGACCCAAAAGACTCCCCCGAGTGGTTCTCGTTCAAAACACTCTCTTAAAGAAATATATTAATCCCCTTTTATAAACCTTACCTCTAATAATGCATCACCATAACCTGAAAAATAGACCTGATTTATGGCTTCTGTCACACAAATCATCACTGATCCTATGCATTTTCTGTTGCTGGCTTTTTGTAAATGCACTCTGTGCTCGTCATTGCTTCATAAACTGAATCTCCAATAGCTCTGGCTAATCACTGGGTCATCATCTTCCTTTGACTCATATTATTTGCTTCTTAGAGTCCTTTTAGTTCAGCACCAATGACTTTGTTCAGGAGCTGTGTCAAAGTGTCTTCTACTTGGAAATCCTTTCCTCCAATTTATCCATTCTCTTTTGCAATACAGAGAATTGTGCTGTATGGAAAGTCACCTCCATTTAAATTTCTGTAGTGGCACCACATTCCTCTGTCCTTGGTACCTCTAGGGATTGCAGCAGCATCATGCTCATTGTAAGGGTGGTTTCAGTTTCCTAGCCAGTAGCTATTTTCTGTGGTTATGGGCTGTCCAATTTGAAGCTTTCCACTCTGTGTGATGCTCTGAAAGTCATTTCTGTTTTACCTGATAGTTATCTCTTTGGGTACATATGTGAGAAACGGCAACTTTGCTTACAGGATTTACAGATTTTCTGGGTCATTTATCATTTCATGTTAGGGCCTTATTGATGCAATAATGCTGTAACGAGCATGATAACGCTGTAACGCCTGCAATAAATAATGCAATGCAAAATTAGTATGCAAATTAAACATTGAGTATTCCAGTGGGAGGAGTTTAGGTGGAGTAAATGGAAATGAGAGTTTGCTAGCATGGAGTACGATAGAGTAACACACACTATCATGGGATTTAATGCTGGAAATCTTTTGCAGTACAGTGAAAAAACTATTTTCATGTGGATCACAGGTATTATTGCAACGATTATATCATGAGATAAAAAGAGAAATTATAACGGACACACTAAGGTGGCCCTTATTTTTCAAGTTTTGAAATTTTTTGCTCCCAGCCCCTAATCTTGCTCCAATATATGAAAAAGTGCTCCTTGCCATATTTCAGCTCACTTGAACTATTTTAAGGTGACCCCCCCCCCCCCCCCCAAAGGCCTTAAAGTTTCAAATTTCACCGAAAATTAGTATTTATTTCAAACTTTTGTATTTCATTTTCAAACGTTGTTTGGGAAAATAATAGTCAAGCATAATCGAAAGACAATTTTATTTATAATTATTTTCTTCATACACTTATTTACATGAAATAAAAATTAGTAAAGATATTGAGCAAAAATTGAAACCAAAAGAAAAATACATACTTCGCAAAATAACATCTAAAATGGAAATAATAACAACAAAAATGTAATAAGATTGTTCCATTTCCTAGTACATTCTCTTTCTTGTCTCTCTTTATTTTTGTATGCATTCCTGGTTTTTTTTTTTTTCCTTACTGGCTTTAAATTTGCGATCAGTTTCCAGCCATGGAACCTGGTCATCCTTTCTTCTTAATGATGTTCTTCGTTCTTAATGATGTTTAACAAATTCTCATATGCAACATCGAATCAATCATCTAATTTATCGAGGAATTTCGTTCATTTATTCACTTCCAATCCGACTCTATACCCAACCGCTTCTGTAAATCTTGTCATTCTTTATGTAGTAATACAACTTTTTCACATCACTGATCAGTTAATTTTGAGGGAATTCGCGCCTTTTCCCAAAAAATAAGAACTTCTTTTACAACTAAGGTCTCACTTTCTTTGATTGATAATTTAACAACACATAAATTGAAGAAAAGAACACTGAATACTTGCTGATTTGAAGGTAGTTTCGCTCCAACAATTTGGTTTGCTATGTTTCCGATGAGATTCATTCGTGATCTTTCCATAAGCAGCGTGAAAGTCTTGAAGTGGTCTTTGATGATGATGATGATGATGATGATGATGATGATGATGCCATTAAATCGCACAAATGAACTACACTTCGCAAAGCACAAACTCACTAATACGAGAACTTACTAAAATCTTAGGGGTAGATTTTAAAAGCAGCACGCGTGATACCTGGCGCGTTCACATGTACACCCAATTTTATAACTTGTGCATGCAGGCGCGAGTATGTTATAAAATCAGAGGTCAGTGCGCGCAAGGGAGTGCACAAATGTGCACCTTGTGCATGCCGAGCCGCGCTGCCTTCCCCCGTTCCCTCCCAGGCCACTCCGAGGAACTTCCCTTCACCCTAACTTGACCTTCCCACCCCTTCCCCTAACCTTTCCCCCCCCCCCAGTCCTACTGTAACCCCCCAAAATTATCTTACTTTTTGCGCCTGCCTGTTGTGCACCACAAAAAATGGCCGCTCTGCCTGGAGCCTCTGACCTCGCCCCCTGCCCCGCCCCC
Organism: Rhinatrema bivittatum; assembly: GCF_901001135.1. NCBI lineage: Eukaryota > Metazoa > Chordata > Amphibia > Gymnophiona > Rhinatrematidae > Rhinatrema > Rhinatrema bivittatum. Next base: position 662,970,114 of record NC_042615.1, read on the forward strand.
ATTCCCGCCTCTTTAGTAAAGGCCCAGGACTTACATGCGTCCCGGGGCTTTTCGCACATCACCAGGCCTTTTGAAAATAAGCCTGGCACGCGTAAGGCCTCTTGATTTACGTGCGTAACCTTTTTAAAATCCGGCCCTTAGGGGTAGATTTTCAAATAGCGTGAATTGGCCTACTTTTGCTGGTGCATCAGGCGCAAGCAAAAGTAAGCTGGATTTTAGTAGATACGCGCGGAGCCGCGCGTATCTGCTAAAAACCTGGATCGGCGCGCGCAAGGCTATTGATTTTGTATAGCCGGTGCGCGCCGAGCCGCGCAGCCTACCCCCATTCCCTCTGAGGCCGCTCCGAAATCGGAGCGGCCTCGGAGGGAACTTCCTTTTGCCCTCCCCTTACCTTCCCCTCCCTTCCCCTACCTAACCCACACACCCGGCCCTGGCTAACCCCCCCTTACCTTTGTCGGGGGATTTACGCCTCCCAGAGGGAGGCGTAAATCCCCGCGTGCCAGCGGGCCTCTTGCGTGCCGGGACGTGACCTGGGGGCGGGTACGGAGGGCATGGCCACGCCCCCAGACCGCCCCGGGCCGTAGCCATGCCCCGTACCCACCCCCAAAACGCTGCCGACACGCCCCGAAAACGCCGCTGTGCTCGGTCCCACCCCCAACACGCCCCCGACACGCCCCCCTCCGAAAATCCTGGGACTTACGCGAGTCCCGGGGCTCTGCGCGCGCCGGTAGGCCTATGTAAAATAGGCTCACCGGCACACAGGGCCCTGCTCGCCTAAATCCGCCCGGATTTGGGCGGATTTAGGCGAGCAGGGCTCTGAAAATCCGCCCCTTAATGAATAGAACTGTAACTTGAAATCTGTGTCTGAACTTAGAAAACTGCCTTACTGGCTGTAAGACTTGAATTGAACTGGCTGAGAGTTGTTGAATGATGTCATATATATATATATATATATATATATATATTTCTCGGAACTTTCCTGATGGTAGTAGAACCTTCTAGAAAGTTCTAGAACCTTCCACAACCTTCTATAAGCTTGCAAAAGCATTTTTATTGCAAATTAAATTCTTTTTCAATCATATTCTATACTTCTTTTGAAAATTATGATAAAGAAGATAAAAACAGTTTAATATAAAAAATATCAATTTTTTTTTAAAGTCTAAAACTTCAGGGCCTTTGGGGGCCATTTTAATATTATCTGATTGAGCTGAAATTTTACAGAGAGTACTTTTACATGGATTGGAACAATTTTGGAGGTTGTGAGATGAAAAATATTTCAGTTCACAAAATCATATACAACTAAGGGCCACCCTAGGACACACCTACCAGGCTTTTCTGCCCCAATAAAAATACCTGTTCTTAACTGGTCTAGCTTCCTAAAGCCCTAATGTTTGTGGCAAGCTTAATTGTTGGGGGATACTGGATGCTTTGGGAGGCTCTCCACAGACAAGACAAGCAGAACAATAGCAACCTCAAGGAAAGGCAAGGCCAGTTCCAAGACCTCCTAGGGAAGTTCCTGCATGGAGGTAGAGCCACAGGTCCCACAGGGTCAGGGTCCAGGGCAACGAGTGGCACACAGACAGCCATGGCGGAGGAGATGCAGGGAACCCATGTTTTCTCCATGAACATCCTTGCTGGGCATGCCAGAGGATTATGTGGTTTATAGGTATCACCTCAGCTCTCGTGCTACCTTGGAATTATATGAAGAAATCCGAGGGGATTTGGATCCAGTCACCAAAAGGTCCCATGCTGGCCTCACCAAACTGTTGGCCACCCTACATTTCATGGCAACTGGCTCCTTCCAAACAACAGTAGGGGTCATGAGGGGAATGTACCAAACCAATTTATTATGCTGTCTGGACCAGGTCATAACTGCTGTCTCTGACCGCATTAATCACTGCATAGCATTTCCTCAGGACAGGCAGGACTTGTTGGACATGAAGAGAGGCTTTTAAGCCTTCGCAAACTTTGGCAATATTCTGGAAGCTATCGATTGCACTCACATGGCCATCATTCCACCCCGTGACGGGGGAAGATGTACCGCAACAGAAAGCTCTTCCACTCCATCAATGTGCAAGTGGTCTGTGATGCTTGAATGCACATCCTCAGCAAGGTGGCCAGGTACCCGGAAGTCGCACACAATTCCTTTATACTTAGGCAATCAGGTCTGTGTGAAAATTTTGAGGACAGCATGTATGGTGACAGTTGGCTTATAGCTAAGAGAGACTCTTCTTTCTCTGGCTATGTGTTTGTAGCAAACGGCATGGACATGAGGGAGGGAGCTGGAGGGGAGGAAAATCATTATTGCCATGACAAGCGACTTGTACATTTAATTCAGTAGCCCATTGCCCCAGGGCCTAGCTTTTTCTCCCCTTGCTGCAGAGGCTTGCTAATCTTATGATAGCAAACAATGCACCGGCCCTAAAGCTTGCTGTATGAGCAGGCACTATACACTTTCTACATGTTAAATTTCAAAATGGCCCTGTTCCTATCATCCATTTGGGAGCTATTTAAATCTCATTGGTTAATGACAAGCTTGAAGTGTCCACACTTCTGGTACTGCACAATCACGTGTGGCTGGTTAGTGAAGAGTCATCCACATTGTCAGTCACAGTTTGTCTTCAGTCTCACACAGCTCAACCAGAAGCAGTGTCCTGTAGGGATGTGAATCGTTTTAGGACGATTAAAATTATCGTCCGATAATTTTAATATCGTCTTAAACCGTTATGGAACACAATACAATACAGATTCTAACGATTTATCGTTATAAATCGTTAGAATCGTGAGCCGGCACACTAAAACCCCCTAAAACCCACCCCCGACCCTTTAAATTAAATCCCCCACCCTCCCGAACCCCCCCCAAATAACTTAAATAACCTGCGGGTCCAGCGGCGGTCCGGAACGGCAGCTGTCCGGAACGGGCTCCTGCTCTGAATCTTGTCGTCTTCAGCCGGCGCCATTTTCCAAAATGGCGCCGAAAAATGGCGGCGGCCATAGACGAAAAAGATTGGACGGCAGGAGGTCCTTCCGGACCCCCGCTGGACTTTTGGCAAGTCTCGTGGGGGTCAGGAGGCCCCCCACAAGCTGGCCAAAAGTTCCTGGAGGTCCAGCGGGGGTCAGGGAGCGATTTCCCGCCGCGAATCGTTTTCGTACGGAAAATGGCGCCGGCAGGAGATCGACTGCAGGAAGTCGTTCAGCGAGGGTTCCGGCGCCTCGCTGAACGACCTCCTGCAGTCGATCTCCTGCCGGCGCCATTTTCCGTACGAAAACGATTCGCGGCGGGAAATCGCTCCCTGACCCCCGCTGGACCTCCAGGAACTTTTGGCCAGCTTGTGGGGGGCCTCCTGACCCCCACGAGACTTGCCAAAAGTCCAGCGGGGGTCCGGAAGGACCTCCTGCCGTCCAATCTTTTTCGTCTATGGCCGCCGCCATTTTTTGGCGCCATTTTGGAAAATGGCGCCGGCTGAAGACGACAAGATTCAGAGCAGGAGCCCGTTCCGGACCGCTGCCGTTCCGGACCGCCGCTGGACCCGCAGGTTATTTAAGTTATTTGGGGGGGGGTTCGGGAGGGTGGGGGATTTAATTTAAAGGGTCGGGGGTGGGTTTTAGGGGGTTTTAATGTGCCGGTTTTTCGATTTTTCGATTTTTCGATTTTTAACGATTTTTAACGATTTTTCACGATATTTTACCCCCCCAAACGGCAACAATACGATTCCCTCCCCCTCCCAGCCGAAATCGATCGTTAAGACGATCGAGGACACGATTCACATCCCTAGTGTCCTGTACATGTTGGTGGCCTGGCATATTCCCTGTGTCAGGCCTCACAAATTGGTTTCTATGGAGGACATAATGTGGAGCTGGCAAGGACATTCACAATCACACCATGAGGTATCGTTTTTTCAGATTACACAGGTGTGGCAGCTCTTATGTATTGCTTCAAGGTTAGAAACCTGCTACACACAAGTAGCCTTAGCTCAGTTGTGAGGGCTTGGCACACAATTGTTGGAATACCAGATGCGATTTAGTAGTCCAGAAGAGCAGAGCTACTTTTGGCTACTACTATCCTGCACATATACTGGCCCAGAACAATGTGACATGCACTTAGGCTAAGCAAATTGGCCTTTAAGGCTCAGGGAAAGTTACAGGCTCCCTTATACAGTCTTTTAGGATGCTTGGTTTGCAAGCCAGTAGGGGTGTGCATTCGTTTTCGCCGTATTGGCGATCCGCAACGTATATTACACTGTTCATAGTATTTGTGGGGAAGCGAAACGTATAGCGATTCCCCACGAATACACAAATCTTCTCCGAATTATACGGCCACCTAAATAAAAATTTAAACAAACCCCCCACCCTCCTGAACCCCCCCCAGACTTACCAAAACTCCATGGTGGTCCAGCGGAGGTTCCGGAAGCCATCCCCTGCACTCACACCCTCGCTGCCGGTTTCATCATGGCGCCGATAGCCTTTGTCACAGGGGCTACCGGTGCCATTGGTCAGCCCCTGTCACATGGCCATCGGCGCCATCTTGTGCTCCTACCATGTGACAGGGGCTGACCAATGGCACCGGTAGCCCCTGTAACATAGTACCGACGGTCGGCCCCTGTGACATAGTGAGGGCAAAGGTGATCGGCGCCATTTTGAATACTGGCAGCAGATCGCCTTTGCCCTCACTATGTCACAGGGGCCGACCATTGGTACCTGTGACATAGTGAGGGCAAAGGCGATCGGCGCCATTTTGAGTACTGGCATCGGACGGCCAGCGTGCAGGAGGTCGCTCCCGGACCCCCGCTGGACTTTTGGCAAGTCTTGTGGGGGTCAGGAGGCCCCCCCAAGCTGGCCAAAAGTCCCTGGGGGTCCAACGGGGTCCTGGAGTGACCTCCTGCACACCGGCCATCTGATGCCAGTACTCAAAATGGCACCGATAGCCTTTGCCCATACTATGTCACAGAGGCTACCGGTGCCATTGGTCAGCCCCTGTCACATGGTACATTTACAGGACCTGGCTTCTGACCCCTGTTGCCTTTCCCAACATGTTAGCAGAGGCAAGACACAATGAGGCCTTATGTGCTACCTGCTGTGTCATCGAACACACCTTCAGAGTTCTCAAAAGTCACTTTCGCTGTTTGAACAAGGCAGGAGGAGATTTAATGTTTACCCCACCCAAAGTTGGAGATATAGTGCTGTTCTGCTGTGTCTTCCATAATATCACTTTACACCATGGACTACGAATGGATATAGTTCCTGATCTCCCCCCGGAGCCCCCATGTGTTCCCGCACGAGCCAAGGACACCATGCTGAGTGGCAGACAGCTTTGTTAAAACCTTATACAATGCTACTTTGCCTGATATGCCTTACCTACCCCATTCCCTTCCAGGGGAGACTGTTAGCTGCTGCTCTCCTCGCTATCATCTTTCTTTCTCTCACTGCTTCTCTGTCTGGTTCACTGTGTAACAGAAAACACGTATGCCTACTCAGGATTCATCTTGATAATGGAGCCATACAGTGTACTGGAAAAATAGTCGTGAAAGTACAAATGATATAAAATACATGTGGTTTGTCTCATACTGACACAAAAAGAGGCATGTGTGGCATGTGAGTTTGTGAATGATTGCCAACACAGAATTCAGTTTGGCCTAGCTAGTGCCATGTGACTTGCCAGCCCTCTACTGCGGACCCCATCCTAGCACACACATGTGGATGAGATAGTGCCACAAGTGTGATGCCACCCCTGCTGGTCTTCATGCATGGAGAGCAACAGCTCTAGAAATGCTGTAAATATCAAATAGCTCTGATGCTTAAAGGCACAGTCTAAAGGTACAAGTAGACAGTTAAAGGTTTCAATGACAGAGTTCCCATTTTACTGCCTCATTCCATAGCAGACAAACATGTGCATGTGAAGTTGTACACCTGCACTGGGTCGGCTTACTGACACATGGGTGTGCCAAGACACAGCTAACACCACAGCATCACCAATTTTAGAGCCACTGCTGACTCAGTTTTCCAATTCCATCCAGATTTCCTGGATATGTTGATCCAGTCCTGGTCTTACGCCCATGCATGCAGGTTTTGATAGTGATGTTTTGGCTTGGAAAAGCTATAGGGAAATCTGATGAAATCCCTGCATGTAATTTGTTCCAAACCAGGACAGGATTTACTTGTCCTGAAAATTGGAGCCAGTTGGCAAAACCTTTGCTGACATCAGTGTGCTCTAATAGCACGCCTTCCCTTACAGCCTTGCGTAAAAGACTTGTGGTACCTGGTGGCATTCCCACAATGCAAATAGGTCCTTCCAAACTAGCATATCTCTTGGTGGTTGCATTGACCCCCAACAAACATGCACTGTACTACACCTATCTATGCAATTTGTAAATGATAATGTGCAGAAAGTGAGGGCTTTGGCCATTGTGATGTCATGTGGGTTTGTTTAGCTTCTTGGCAAGCCTACACCAGGATGGAAGTCTGGCTCTGTGAAGGCAGGATTGGGAATCAGATGCTGTCCCGCCTTCACTTGTATTTTCCTATGAGTTCGGAGACATCATCCTCAACATATAGTTTGTAATTACTCCAAGAGCACAAACACATATTTCCTGAGCAAAAGTTGACATCATAGAAGCCACACAAAAGACAAGCACAGAAAGGCCTTGAGGGGCCCATGTCAGTACCTCAGACAAACCTGGTATATATGCCTCTGACAGTTGTATTTTAGATGGCCAGGTATTCATAATTAGTGCTGAGGGAAGACTAGCAATACCTCATTAGCAGTTATGGCCAAGTTGCCACACACATCAACGTTGTTTGATGACAAACATTCCAGAAACATACGCATTGTAGGTGCACAAAATGCTGTAGGTAGTCCCTACTCAAAAGATAAGTGTGCTAGTGGGCAACTCAGTGAGTGTCGTGCTCTTACCCTCTTTCAATCTCTGTCTTTGGGGGAGCTGTTGCACTAGGAGGTCCCTCCCTTACCACAGCAATCCATTACCCAGAGTGGGCAGTGTGTGCATTCATTTTGCACACACTGCTTTTAAGAACATAAAAACATAAGACATTGCCATGCTGGATCAGACCAAGAGTCCATCAAGCCCAGCATCCTGTTTACAACAGAGGCCAAACCAGGCCACAATGGCTGACAGTAGACAATCTCTTCTGGGTGCTGGCACAGGAATTCTGTAGGGAGAATAGTCCCAGCAGGCTTCTTCCTCTAGCCAGCACAGGAACTCTGTAGTGAGGACAAGCCCAGCAGGCTTTTTCCATCTAGCCGGCACAGGAATTCTGTAGTGGGGTCCACCCAGGATTGCTGGTATAACTCTTCTTTTTTGGCGTTCGAACCCACAATGTTTGGCCCTTTATGGCCACTTGCCATGTCATGGATTGCCACTTGGGGGGGGGAAAGGGCATGTCTTTGGGTGGCCTACCTCTCAGGCATCTCTCAGCCTGGGGACTGCTGTGGGGTGTGGACTCCATTGATGCTGGGGAAGACTCTAATGGCTGTTCAGGCATCCTTTGCAGGATCTGCGTCAGCAAGTTTATCATGCTATTGACTGCTGCAGCCAGTGTCATTAAATTCTGTGTGTTTGCAGCAGTCTGATCTCACAGGATTTGGTTCTGCTTGCTGACAGCCCTCCTGAGGTGCACTAGCTCTGCCCGTATGTGTCGGAGGTGCACCGCATGCTTCCTTTCCAGCTGTTCATGCATGGACTCCTCTGTTGATGGTGGGGATGTTGGTGCTGGGGTCAATACTAGTTGTGGTGCTGGAATTTGGGCCTCCAAATGAGGCATAATGGAGCTTCTGGGTAGCTCCTGCTAAGGGTATGGTGCTTCAGGCTGGTGCTATAGTGTGCTGGCTTGAGGTTGTGATGATTCTATAGGCTCCCACTCAAGGCTCTGTTCCTTCATAAAGCAAGAGAGGTTGAGGGGCACATTGAATGGGCTCAGTGAACCCAGGGTTTGAATCTGCAATGGCTTCTGAGCCTGTGTCTGCTGCTACTCTTCCTCCTCCTCCTCATTCACTTGGGTAGGAGCATCTATTAGGAAGGGCCTGTGCAAAAGGAGTACTGTGCTGCTAGTCCCTGGGGCTACCTGGCTGGGACCAGCTGCTTTGTGGGTGAGAGCTGGAGAAACAAAACATAAGTACCAAAGGCAGCAAGTATCTTTTTTTAATTTGGTATCAGAGGAGCACTTTGCTACTTAGCATTGTGAGCAACTTATGCCAAATGATGTGTACACTTGTTGCAGCCTGCACATTTACAGGTGAGTTGAACTTACTGGCTACTGCTTGCATGGTGTCCAGCCGCTCAGACATGCCCCCAAAGACATCCAGTCCTAGCTTTTCATGAGGCACTACTCCATGGGGGTCAGGATGATGAGACAAGGGGCTCCTCCTCTGGTTCACCTTATATATTTATTTCTGGTCTCCACCTTGCCTTGATGTCCCAGTACCTATGGGCCACCTGCTCCCCACTTCATTGGACTCCACACTACCTGGAGATACTCTGGGTTATGTTTCACCAGATCTGGCCCTGGGCTGCCTTTGAGGTCTTGGATGGCTGGTTGCCAAACAGCAATGCTCCAGGACCTCTCCAATAACCATCTCATTATCCTGGATGCTGACCTAAATAGCCCTGAGACAAGGCTGCCTGGCTGAAAGAAGGGGGTGCTATTTCTGCTTCTAGAGAGGTGTCCTCCCTTTCCTCACTCTCCCTCCCATTCCCCTCCCTTCCTCCCCCCACCCCTACCCTGCCAAATCCCTTCCCCTCTGCCTTCTGAAGTCCTGAAGTCCTCCTCCCTCCATCTTCACCTGCCTATCCCCTTCCCCCTCCTGCCTCCTCCTATCCCTTCCCTCCTGCCTATCTCTACTCCTATCCTTATCCCTACTCCTATTCCTCCTTCCCTAGAACTCCTGCCCTCGTCCTCTCGCATCCTCTCCTTCCTCCTCCCCTTCCTCTCCTCTCACCTTTCCTCTCCTCACATGCTCCATCCTCCTCACCACAAATACCATTCCTCTACAAACACTCCTCCACTCCTCCACCAATACTCCTCTACTCCTCCACCATTTTTCCACTCCTCCACAGTCCTCCACAGTCCTCCAGCAACACTCCTCCATTTCACCAACACTCCTCCACTCCTCATTCCTCCACACTCCTCCACCACCACTCCTCCACACCAAAAGACAAACAGACAAACTGCACTAACAAACAAATACTTTTACTCCAACAGAGAAGACAAAAGACTAAGGTAAACGGAAACAGATGGCAACAGAAAATAAGACAACTCACTCAGTAATCACTATAAAGAACCTTCAACTAACCACCAGCAACACCTACCTACCTCCTCTCTCCAAACTCCTGACCCATCCTCAAAGAGGCAGCTGCAGGAAGCCAGGATACATAAACTGAAACAATAATGCACCACACACTAATTTGAGGCAGCTGCAGGAAGCCAGGATACATAAACTGAAACAATAATGCACCACACACTAATTTATGCTAGCTGCATAAAATGATGCAGCTCGCGCTGACGCAACCCGTGACACACTGACACAATGTAGCATGCATTATTTACCTATGCCGATGTGGCAGGCTGCAAATTTTCCTAATCACGCCCTTTTTTTTTTTTATCGTGAGCATTATTTTTGCTATATTTATAGCGATTTGATGAATCTAGGTTTTTGTTTGTTTATCTGAAAGCAGGATCTCACTGAAATGAACAGATTTAGGGAAAATATATTAACAATTTGGAAATAGAAATCCAATATTTAGCATATGGTATATTCCCCTTTTCATAACTGGTCAGCTTCTTCAAAGTGGATTACATTCAGTTTACTATATGTATTTTCCTGTCCCTAGAGGGTTTACAATCTAAGGCATAGGTGTCCAACTCCAGTCCTCGAGGACCGCAAACCAATCAGATTTTCAGAATAACCCTAATGAATATTCATGAGATATATTTGCATGCACTGCCTTAATTGTATGCAGATCTGTCTCATGTATATTAATTATAGATATCCTAAATCCAGACCGGTTTGTGGCCCTGGAGGACAGGAGTTGGACAACTCTGATCTAAGGGCTTGATTTACTAAGGCTTTTTCCCATAGACACAGAATGGGAGAAAAAGCTTAGTAAATCAGTCCCTAAGTTTGTACCGGAGGCAACTGTGGATGAAGTGACTAGCTCAAGATCACAAGAAATGTCAGTGGGATTTGAACCTGACTTCCCTGCTTTACAGCCTGCTGCTCTAATTACCTAGCTACTCCTCCACTCATTGTTCTGTGCTGGCAGAATAAATAGATTGAAGAGACAAATTAAGGGTAGATATCTTCTATAACCTTGAACACATGGGTGTGGGCTAAGGCAAGAGTGACTACTGTTCAGCAGAAAAATATGTTGGCATTAGAGCTGGATTTCTCATTGGGCAGAGTAGGCAAATACCTAAGGTCACCTTGTTTCCAGAGGGCTCCATGCACCCTTCAGGGGGCAAGGCCTAGATGAGAGAAGATAATTTTGAGGAAGGATTGATTGTAGCATATCTTTGGAGTGGTCCTCCCTCTTGCCCCCAATTCTGTGACTTCCAAGGGAACCCCATCCCCTGCCTCCCCATTCTGATCTTGCAGCTTCAAAGTATCTAGTGGCCTCATTTTCTAAAGTATTGCAGGCCTGCGATACTTTAGGTAATGAGGGGTGGGGGGCCGAAATGGGGGGCGGGCCTGCGCTAGCCGGTAGCGATCGTACCGTCGCGGTGCGATCGCTGCCAGTTTTGCACCCAATAGTGCCACCAAAGAAGGTGTAGCTATTGGGCGCGAACTCGGACGCGAAAAGGGCCTTACCTTTTCGTCGTCCGCGGCGTCTTCGCGGAGTCAGCCCTGGTGACGCCCCAACTCCTCCTCTTCCGGGCTGACTCCGCCCCCATTTTGGTATTGCACGCGATAAGGGACTTTTCGCTTGCGAAACGTCCCTTATTGCGTGCGATCCGGATGGAAAATGAGGCTCTAGGTGTGCTCCAGACATAAATCTGGCTCTGGATATTCTATTTCTACTTGTCTCTGTTCAGGGGTTTCATGTCGGACCCCTTTCTATTCTTCTAATGCATCTTGGTCAGGGTGTGTTAGTCACATCATGATAATTTGGAAGACCAGGGAGCCAGCCTGCAATAGGCAACAGCTGTTAAGGCAGCTGAGGATCTCTCCTCCAAACCAGTGGAAAAGTCCTGGGAAGAGGTCAGTGAATCTAGGTGGGGAAGATTTCATGACATTTATTCCCACATACTGCAGTTTATTTATTCTTCCCTTCGAGCAGTGAGAATTTGAAGTGCATACTGTACTATAAAAACACCATTGAAAAATAAACCTTACAGGCTTCTGTACGACAAAACATAGTTCAACAGAAACTCAGTATACAGTGGAATTATCTCAGTTTTTATATTTAAATGTATATAAATATTTATGATATAAAAAATCAGATGAAACAGAATACAAGCAATGCTTTGGCTGATTAGAGGCCAGAGGTAATTTAATATGGTGGCTGAACCTTCTGCAGCATAATAGAAGTAACAATTAGTCAAATCAATAAAAAATGTTTCCATTAAGGGAGAAAATCAGAAAAATGTGTGTAAGTTCCACCAATTTTTAATACAAGCTTAGTACCTGATTCAGTAAGAGATTTTTCCCAAAGACACAAAATGGGAGAAAAGCCTTAATGAATCTGTCCCTTGGTGATTACGTCCACATTGAGAATGATCCCACCAAATCTACACACCCAAGTTCCGCCTGCTAAATCGTTCACACAAATGCTACCTGAAAATTTCTGTGTATATTTTTGAAACCTCAAAAGTGTGTGGGTTAAGTCCAAACCTCTCTCCTCAGCTCCACCCAGTTTGAGTAAACTTATACGTGCAGGTAACATACAGTTTGTTCACTTGCATGTCAGGCAGGCAACTTTGTAAAAGGTCGAAGCTGCACATAAAGCAGCACTGTTTTACTTTGAAAATTACCCTCCAAATCATTTTTTCAATGGTTTTAAGTATATGTGGGTGCCACAACGATCCACGATGATCTTACAAATGACATCACACACGCTGCATGAACTAATCTTGAACCCCGACCATGTGTGGAATTGGGTGAATTTGACAGTCATAAAATAAAGCTGTTACATTTTGCAATGCATTTTAAGGAACAAAACAGATGAGCAGAGCGGGTCAAGAGCACTATGTTTAGTAACACATTGGGAAGTCTTTCATCCAAGTAGGAGTTTTGAATGTGAAGTGCCCCCAGAAAAAGTCAAAAGGAAGCCTTTGTGCTCATTCTTTGCCAACCTGCAAAGCCTCTGCTTGCCCGCATATGAAATTTGACAACACTCCTCCCTGTAAACACCACCACGCCAAGTGCACTAAATCTGTACATGTCTATTTTTGGTAAGGGAGAGGAAAAATAGCAGCCTGCGTAGGAGAGAGCCTGGGATGCTGCCAAGGCCATGATGCGAAGCTTTCCAAGCCAGGGCTCAGCTGAATCAGTGCAAACATGCCTGAGTCAGGATGTGTGCTGCAGGATCTTGCCTTCTGACATTCAATCCCAGAGCTGATATTTCAAGTTAACCCTTTCCACGGAATGGGAACTTTAGGGCCTAATTGCCTGAGAGGAAACATCCATTGTGTTGGAGGCTGAAAGCACTGTATTGAGCTGAAGTGCTCTTTTCAGCTTTTAGTCTGACAACTATGAACAATGGAGTCAAAATGAAGGCTGGTAACAAATTCTCATGGGAGAAACTGAGAAAACCAAAGACAATTTTCCTAGTGTGGAGCCTTTCTTCTTTACATACCGCTGGTTATTTAACTGTTATACAACAGGGTTAGTCATTGGCCTGTTTGCATATTGAATACAAAGAACAGAGTTTAGAAGGAAGCACATAGGTCACTATATTGGTGTAGTGTTGTGCTTCATTAAATTAAATGACAATACCTTTAATTCTATTTTCTGAGGGATATAGACTGCTTTCTTGAAAATATCTTGCTACCATGGCAGAATTCTTTGCAAAGTCATACCTTTTATTGCGTTGTCAGAAAAATTATCCAGTGGTTGAGGTTTTTGGGGAAGAGAAGGAAGCAGGAAGCTTCTAGGAGCCCCTAGTTAAATAATTTTATGAAAACAGCATTGCTTACTGTGTACATCAGAACTGACGAGAGCCCCTGGAAAAGGATTTGGTAGGATGGTATAGAAATTATCCATGCTCATTGTACATGGGCTTTCAAAACTATTAGAGTCCATCTTCAGTGTGATGGAGGACTTTGCTTCAGAGATTACACTGGAAGATGGAAACTATGTGTTCCTGAAAATGTAGGTACGGTAATACTTTTGGATAATTCTTGTGTTGTGCAAGAAGGCTATTTTATAACCTACAAAGAATCCGTTTTTCTAGGACAATTATAGCTACTAGAATTCTGCACCATGTATTTGCTAGCATACAAAATCCCTTCAGCACACAGTGCAGACATTGATGCAGACCCCTTTGCTCAGGCCTTTTCAAACCTCTGCTGTTCCCTCTCCATTTCTCTCCATCTGTCTTTCCTTAAAACTACATTATTATCCTTACCTGACTCTTCTTTCTCAATCGTGTAACCAATTTGATAATTTATAAAGGAGAGTCAAGTATTTTTTTGTCATTTCAAAATTAATTTACAGCATGTTGCTTCTGTTTTGCTGAGGCCAGGAGCAGGCCTTTAACTGCCCTGTTCTGAGTATAGCTGCATGGCAAAAGTACAGTCAGTGAAGAGACCAACTTATTATAGGATTTTCTCCTTTTCTGTACCTAAGGCAAAAAGATTAAAAAAAAAATATCTGGCCCAGTAGGGTTCTTTTGTAGAAATGATGCAACAATACATAATTTGGATCTGGAGATTAATGTATGAATTAGGACAGAGTAAGCAGTTAATGCATTTATTGAAAAACAAGATGGAGGCTGTGTCAAGGCCCAAGATGGGAAGAGAACCAATAGATGGGTAGGTGAAAAAGGTGAAAGAATACAAAAGAAAAACAGGATTTTACTTGGACAAATGATAAAAAAGAAATTGATAAATAGTACAAGATTAATATTTATTATAGTTGTATCTCTCTCTATATATGTACATATATGTTTTATTTATTATGGACTCTCATTTATGTTACTGTTAGTAAGAACGTGGCAAAGGGATGTCATTGGGGTGAAATGGGGTAGGGGTGATTTCAGGATCTGTATGAAGGTGGTAGAATGGGAATATCACTATTGGCATCAGAACTATGCCTTACTTAGCTTTATATATTTTATTTTCATTTAAATTATTGTATACTTACTGTATTTTATATTTGATTGTTGTTAACTGTCTTGGTCAACTTGCTGTGTGTGCTGTAAAGAAATTTGAGAAAAAAGTAAATAAATACTTGGTAGTGAGGAAGACTAAAAGTGATGGAAGTGTGTCTATCAGGAAGTACCTGAGAGTGGGAAAGAGGATGGCTAGAATTGCTGGAAGCAGCGCATAAAGTTGGGGACAAAACCAAAGGGTTTGCTTTTTACACTGTCTGCGAAAAATGTTTGTTCATTTCTGGTTGCAATAGTAGCAGCAATATTCCTCTTGATGCTGACCATATTTCACTCTCCACATATCAGATGGCGGGGTAGGGGGCGGGAGAGGGGAGAAGCTGGAAAGAACTGTATTTAAGGTCCCCAAACAGAACAAGGGGAGGTGACAATGAGCAGGAGGGTAAGAGAAGGAGCACAGCTGAGAGGAAAAAGTAAAAATGGAGATCGGGGAAGGGAAGGGGAGAAGGAGAAACAGAAGACTGAGGAGACTGGCCAGGGATGAGGTGTAAGGAGGATGGATGCCTTTCTATGTGTGTGTGTGTGTGTAAATAATATATATTTATATATATATCTTGCACTGCTGGTGTTTAACTTACTACTTAACTATAGGCATGCAGTTTATATCCATTGCACCCCCTCCTTATTCCTACCTAATGCACCCCACTTCTTATCTATTTACCTGCAATCTACCTCATATTTGTATATCATATCTAATTTATTCATTACATAATTATGTACTCTTATGTGATCTGCCTTGGGCCTTTTTGTAGGAAAAAGTAGAGTAACTCATTTTAATAATTACAAATAAATAGTAGAGATGTGAATCGTGTCCTCGATCGTCTTAACGATCGATTTCGGCTGGGAGGGGGAGGGAATCGTATTGTTGCCGTTTGGGGGGGTAAAATATCGTGAAAAATCGTGAAAAATCGAAAAATCGTAAAATCGCAAAACCGGCACATTAAAACCCCCTAAAACCCACCCCCGACCCTTTAAATTAAATCCCCCACCCTCCCGAACCCCCCCCCCAATGAGTTAAATAACCTGTGGGTCCGGAACGGCAGCGGTCCGGAACGGGCTCCTGCTCCTGCATCTTGTTGTGTTCAGCCGGCGCCATTTTCCAAAATGGCGCCGAAAAATGGCGGCGGCCATAGGCGAACACGATTGGACGGCAGGAGGTCCTTCCGGACCCCCGCTGGACTTTTGGCAAGTCTTGTAGGGGTCAGGAGGCCCCCCACAAGCTGGCCAAAAGTTCCTGGAGGTCCAGCGGGGGTCAGGGAGCGATTTCCCGCCGCGAATCGTTTTCGTACGGCAAATGGCGCCGGCCATACGCGTATGGCCGGCGCCATTTTCCGTACGGAAAATGGCGCCGGCAGGAGATCGACTGCAGGAGGTCGTTCAGCGAGGCGCCGGAACCCTCACTGAACGACCTCCTGCAGTCGATCTCCTGCCGGCGCCATTTTCCGTACGGAAAATGGCGCCGGCCATACGCGTATGGCCGGCGCCATTTGCCGTACGAAAACGATTCGCGGCGGGAAATCGCTCCCTGACCCCCGCTGGACCTCCAGGAACTTTTGGCCAGCTTGTGGGGGGCCTCCTGACCCCTACAAGGCTTGCCAAAAGTCCAGCGGGGGTCCGGAAGGACCTCCTGCCGTCCAATCGTGTTCGCCTATGGCCGCCGCCATTTTTCGGCGCCATTTTGGAAAATGGCGCCGGCTGAACACAACAAGATGCAGGAGCAGGAGCCCGTTCCGGACTGCTGCCGTTCCGGACCCGCAGGTTATTTAACTCATTGGGGGGGGGTTCGGGAGGGTGGGAGATTTAATTTAAAGGGTCGGGGGTGGGTTTTAGGGGGTTTTAGTGTGCCGGCTCACGATTCTAACGATTTATAACGATAAATCGTTAGAATCTCTATTGTATTGTGTTCCATAACGGTTTAAGACGATATTAAAATTATCGGACGATAATTTTAATCGTCCTAAAACGATTCACATCCCTAATAAATAGATATATGAATTTCTGTGTGAATGTGTATAAGGTTTTTCATCATATTCTATTAGCTTTTGGTTATGGAAGCTGCATAGAATAAGAATGAAAGATAAAGACCGTGAAGTACATTTAGTCTGTTCAGTTTTGTTCCAGTGTAATGTCATTCACGTGGTTGATATCTGGCTTCCCCCTCTGTTCTCTCTTCACATTCTATTTGATATGTTTTCCTTGTTACACTGTCCCCTTCTGTCCTGTGGTTGTATTGTTCAACTTAGTTTCTCTGCAGGCATATAACCTTTGCTCTAATAAGTCATAAGAGCTGCAGCGTGATTGTTCTGAACTTGCTGACTGGTTATCACCTGTTTTGCCTTTTCTTATCTCTCTTCCCAATTGGTCCCTTTGACCCAAGGCATCTAGGGACAGTTTCTTCAGTTTGAAAAATGCTCTCAAGCTAACCCAGCAGCACCTTCCATTGTTCTATATTACAAAACTCTTAGGAAAAGCATTCCTTCTTCCCAGCTGCATTAAACAAAATCTTTCAGGGAAAGCACATTAAAGCAGTGACAATTCCATTTCATTGCAGCGAGTGCTATGTTTATTCATTGTTCTAATAAACATTGTTGGAAGTTAAGAACTGAATTGAGTATATCTGATATCTACAGTTGGATCAAGTTGGATCCAAGTTGGCTGTCTAGCAGCACAAGTTATAAAGTACATTCTTGTGAGGACAGCACGCCCTCACTTCTTCACAAATTGGGATCCTCTATGCTTTTCCCCTGCTTTCTTGAATTCTGCTATTTTTGCCTTTACCACTTCCACAGGGAGCTCATTCCATCCACACACCATTCTTTTCATGAAGAAATATTTTCTGATGCTGCTCCTGAGTCTACCGCCTTGGAGCCTCACACCACGACTTCTTGTTCTAGAACATTCTTTCCTCTTAAATGGTTTGCTTCTTGTATATTATTTATAGCTATGAGGTATTTGAATGTTCTGTCATATCCCCCTGTCTCTCATCTACAGTGTGTGTATATATATATATTTGTCCTGAAGTATCATTTCACATGGCTTTTCAAGCAGATCATACACCATTTTGGTAGCATTTATCTAGACTGCCTCAACCATGTCTATATACTTTTGGAAGTATGGCCTCCACAACTAGATACAATATTCCAAATAGGGTCTCACCAATTTCCTGCAAAAAAAACCAAAACATCATCTTCTTTCTTCTACTGTTGATTACATCTCTCCTTCTGGAAGCAGCACACCTCTTAATACAGAGTGAGCTTTACTCCAAACATGATCATTAGGCATGGAAATTGGAAGGAACAGCATATAAACTGTTTTTAGACAAAATACAGGGGGTGAGGAAAAAGAAAAGACGATGCAGTAGGGTGCTAGAAGGAGCAATGCAGGGGAATAGAAGATTAATGGTAACCAACTGCCAGAAGACAAATGCTGAGGCCAAGAAAGATATGTGTGTGTGTGTGTGATCAAGGTTGTCTGTATGATGAAATCAATGCATGAGTGTGTATGAGTGTTTGTGCCAAGGTTAAGTGAATATGTGACCAAGGCTAGATGTGTGTGCATGTATGACTGAAGCTTTTTGAGTTTGTGAGACCAAGACTGAGTGTCTATGAGTAAATAAGTCTGCATAAGCATACACATGCAACTGTGAGAAATTGGGACCAAGACAGTTGGGGTGTGTGTGTATAAACAAGTGAATGTGCAAGCTGATTTTCTACGTAATTCTGTTCACTTTGGGTTGCAGCAGCACTCCTTTTGATTCAGACTGACTTTCTGAGGATACATGATCTTCTCGGGGGAGAAGGGGGGGATGAGGATGGAGATATAAAGCCAGAAAGGACTGCATTTAAACTGACTCTGGCCAACTATTCGGAGTGGGAGAAGAAGAGGGTGGGTGGGAGAAAAGGATCCTGGCACCTACTAGTCTGGGATTAAGAGTGGAGGCGGGAGGGAATGACTGAGTTGCAAAACTATTCATTCGATTGTGTGAGCAACTCTGGTCAAATATGCCCCTGTGTGCATATGACTGTAAGGAGCTGGATCTGGCAGAAACGTGTATATGTGTGAATGTGAACAAAGCTGTGCACTTGTGCACATGAAAGTGTATGTGTGCGTGACTTTGTGTGTCCATGTGACTGAGGCTGTGTACTTGTGCGACTGAGGCTATGGGTAATACTGGACTGCTGAGCATGTATCCATGGGTGAAACCAGGGCTTTGTGTACATGTATGACATATATGTTTGTGCATGTATGTGAGAGACAGAATCAGAATCTACCTGTACAGCTGGGGCTATTATTGTGTGTTTATGTGTGTTGAAGCTCTGTATATGTGTATCTATAACCAAGGCTGCAATATATTTGTGTCTGTAACTGATGATGCATATGTTTGAGACAAGAATGCTTGTGTGCATCTGACTGAAGAATCAATGTTCCTTGTAAATTGTGCATATGTTTATGTGAACAGGAAAACATAGCATGGACAAGAAAAGGAAAATAGAATGTTTTTCAAAGAACTCTACGCATACATTTGTACACTATATTACACGAGAACCTTTTTTGCACACCCAGCCTACAAAAAACTAGAAGGACCATTGCTGAAGATGTGGATGTCTTACAATAAATGCACATCTTGTAGGTTATGCTCATATACTTGTAGCTTCACTTGCAATAAACCCATAGAATAATCCCATTGGGATCCGGCGTTCCTTCTATTTATTACCATGGCAATAAATTCAGCCTGCAGACAGGCTTCCCCTCACCCCCTATTTTTAAGGTATTACCTTGCTTTTGGAGTTACTTTTTTTGTTGTTGTTCTTATTGACAATGTGTGTGACAAAATCACCTCGTTTGACATTTTGATGAGTTCTGCAGAAACTTCCTATCACCTGTAATTGAAATCTAAATGATTTTTTTCCAATTGCATTTTCTCCATCATTCATGAAAAGGAAATTATGCTCTCACTCTCAGGGTGGCTTTACCATTCTTAACTGGTACATGCATTTCACAAAAATGTTCTTTGTGAACAAAAAGAGAGTTTTTAAAGCTCTAAAATCTCTTCATTGATCTCTTGCTGGGCTTCCTGAGCTCCTGATCTTCTCGGCCCCCTGGCTCTGGGTCCTCCTGCCTGACTTTCTGTTGTCATGGTGACCTTTTTGGTTTATTTGCAGTCTGCATTTCATATCTCTTCCGACTGTTCTCACCTCCTTCTTTCAGACTGGAGAACTTATGGTGCAGGCAGAGTGCACAGAGAAAGTGGCAGCAAAAGTTATTTGCTGTCAGCATTCAATACTCTTGTGACCGGCAGGGGCTGCAAGACTGGCCAGATCTTCTTTGGTTTATTTGGTGAGCACGAAGCAGGGGTGTGCATCTCCAGTCCTTGAGGGCTGCAAGCATGTCTGATTTCCAGAATATTCTAGACAAATATTCTGGAAGTATATTTGCATGCATGTGGGTGAGGAACAGAGTTAATTGGTACATTTTGGTTACAGTGGAAACCAGATCTATATGGACTTCAAGGACCAGAGGGCTGCACCCCTGGCCCCCTAGTCAGGTTAGGAGATTGCATTTAAAATCAGAGTTTCTGTGATCTTTTCTTGTGCATTTCAGTGTGTGAGTGGTTTTCTAGCAAAAAGTAACTGATGAAATTAGTCCCACTGTTCAAAAGTAGTTTGAAGGACTGTATTTTAGCTGAGTAGTAGTATAAAGGGATCAGTTCCAGGTTCTTTTCAAAGAACAGTCCCAAGTATTTTAAAGCCAGTAATGCCCAATTGGATGATGGTTGGTCTAAATAAAGCATCTGACCTAGTCCAGCTTCCTTGGAAATAGGCTTGTCTGGTTCGGTGTGAGCAAGGCAAATTCAGGTCTTGACAGTTTGTGTAATTAAGGTTTGCCAGCTTATATTCAGTTTCATGAAGACAAAATACACGCATTAACTAGAAGACTTAGCACAATGCAGCCACCCACTATATCATCTCGCAAATGGAACTCTTCAAGCTGATTACTTTACCACAGGTATTCCTACAAGATTTCATATTCAGATAGCTACGGTTTCCCATGAAATTGTAATTTAAAACTGAAGGGCTGCTGCAGACTTGATGAGTCAGCTTTGTCTTTTGACATTTGTTGCCTTGGGTTTAACATTGAAACAATCTCTGACTGCTCACACAGAGGAAGTACTTACCAGGACAGCTGTATCTTGATATACTGGGTCAGTTTGATTAATAGACACCACCATAGTGCTACATGCCAATCTGTGAAATAAATGCAGCTCACGATTCATACATTAGAAGCACTGAACCCAGCTTTACAGTTCAAAGTGCAATTGAACCCCGCAGTGCTGGTGCATTGTTCAGTGCTCCAGTAAAATTATATGAAGGTAACAATGGATTCTTTGCAGACTGTGATAACTAATGTCCTTCAACTTCAAGTTCTATAACACAACCAGCTCATTTAACTGTTCGTTGTAAATATTTAAAATGCTATTAACCTTTTCTTTTTCCTTCCTCTCCCAGTTTAAGCATCCCTGTTTTTTGTAACTGCCTTCTTCCGCACTACAGTTCCAGTTTGTTTTTTCTTTCTATGCACCACTGTTTTAATGTAAACCAGCATGATGTGATTTTATCATGAATGCCGGTATATAAAAACCTTAAATAAAATAAAAATAAATAAACTTTCACTGGACCAACATAGGCATTATCCAAAGAAGGTCATTTACATAAATCTTTAAGAGCCCATAAGTCCCTTTAGATGTTTATAGGGAAGGGGTGGCCAGACAGCTGTATTAACAGCTCTACTTTGCTATTTTTGGATAATTCTTTTGTATCGCAGCCTGCAAAGAATGAATTAGCAATGGTGGAGATAAATGATCAGCTTACTTTTACCTCTGTGGATATGTATGTACTACTGAGCTGTATCTCCACCATCTCTGGAGGAATGGCATAGGTCCTTGAAGGTGTCATCACATTCAGATTAGAATTGTTAAGCTGCTGTGCCCATGGGTCTCTAATTGTATGTACATTTTCTAAAATGTTGTATCCTGCCTTGAGTAAATTTCTTATTTGAAAAGGTAAGAAATAAATGCAAATAAATACAATAAAACAAATAAATCATCGCCTTGTCTCTGGTCCTGTGGCTTTTCAGATTCTCAGCAATTGCTGCAGTCATAGTAGCAGTTCATCTGATTGGATCTGCTAACTTCCAGAGACTTGGGGGGGTCATGTAAGCATCCTGACATCAGGAAGATGCCACACCAACACTCCTAGGAGTCAAGCAACACAAGGGCAGCCTTTGGGAGTTAATTGTGATATTTCACTGTTCCAGCTGAGGGGCTTCTTTGAGCTCTGAGCTCCCAATCTTCTCTGTGATCTCATTGAGAACAGTGCAGAGCACTGATTAAGAGTAATTAAGAGCCAGTTATGGACCATTTAACCCATCCCTCAATTGATCAATTTGGAGTCTTTTGCATTGGGAATTGATTCATTGTATCTTATTTGGATTTTTATTGCTGTTTTCTAGTTTGCTTCCCCCATGCGCTTCTTGCTTCTACATTTTTAAAAGCTCAGCTTTTACGTGATTTTATTAGGGCTACTCTTCTCCATTCATATGATTGGTTTAGAGGCATTTCATTCAAAGCTTTAGATTAAAATGTACTGAGACACTTTGGATCAATTGAAGGCAATTAGCTGTGGACTTCCCACCAATTTTCAAAGGGAAAGTGTTTGCATACTTTCCATTGGAAAATATTCCCTTCAAAACTATCTGCACTCAATTGTAGCTGCTAATATGCATGCATAGTTTTTCCTTGGAAAACTTACACACATACTTTTGAAAATGCATCCCTAACTCCCCACTCCTCCCCCCCCACAGGAATGCCTTTGCTCATTGTGGGTAAACTTAGATGCAAATAGTTCAATGTTCATAACTCTATCTACCGTGCACCTGGTCAACATGATGAGATGGGCAGTGAAATGCTAAGAGAAATTAGGGAAGCTAACCAAGGGGGTCATTATCAAAATGTGATAAGGCATTTTTGCATGCGATCACACCATATCATATGGTGCGATGCAATTCAGAAAATAGGAGGAGTTAGGGCTGGGTTATCCTGTCTGTGAAGAGCTATTGCACAGCTGTAACACCAATTTTAACTACACCTCTTTGAATTGTGTTAGGCTGTCATGATGTAAGGTTTCATTGTGATGTCTCCTGTAAGGTCTATTGAGAGAGAGAGAGAGAGAGAGAGAGAGAGAGAGAGAGAGAGAGAGAGAGAGAGAGAGAGAGAGAGAGAGAGAGAGAGAGAGAGACCATAATGTCATGGCCCATAGCTAGGTATTTGTATCCCTATGGTAGGCCCACCTAGTAACTCGAGGTGGGGATTAGGTAAGAGTGTAGGGGGTTAGGGGCCACTTTGACATTGTACATGACACCTACGAACAGAACAGTGGTCTCATGAAGACTTGATGACCTTTGGAGTGAGGAAACTCACTCCAAGATGAGATTTGGGCAAGGTTCTCTCAACCTAGCTTGATGGACTCTCTACCTGGGTAACATCAAGCTAGGTTGAGAGAACCTTGCCCAAATCTCATCTTGGAGTGAGTTTCCTCACTCCAAAGGTCATCAAATCTTCATGAGACCACTGTTCTGTTCGTAGGTGTCATGTACAATGTCAAAGTGGCCCCTAACCCCCTACACTCTTACCTAATCCCCACCTCGAGTTACTAGGTGGGCCTACCATAGGGATACAAATACCTACCTATGGGCCATGACATTATGGCCAGGCTCTCTCTCTCTCTCCAATGGTCCCCCAATGGTTGAATGCAGGAAATACAACAGGTTGGCACTTATTGCAGAATCTGAAAAGGGTATCATAATTTACACTAACTTAGCTCTTCACACAGGTAATTAGTGCAAATTGCAATAAATGCTATATTAGCATAAAACATGCCCCTTTTGCTATCGCATGCTGTACTTACCGCATTTTGATAAATCCAGGCCCAAATTGGTAGTGCTGTAATAATGGGAGACTTCAATTACCGCAGGTGAACACGTTGTACAAAAATCCTGAATTTTTCAATGTGTTATATTTTTTGATTATTTTTTAGTATTTTTTTAATAATATATTTGGGACCATCATAACACCTGCAGCCTGCATGCATATTATGCCTGTATTTTCAGTCGCTACGGGTCATTTTTAATCATCGGTCCAACACTGTAAATGTCTTTATTACTTTTTTTCTATTTTTTTCTTTTTTTCTAAAAATATTTTAGTTTCTTCAATAGAATATGTGGAATGGGTACTTCCCTTTTTGGAGCTGCCATACTGCCGCACAAATCCAATCCAGGTACTCCCCTTTTGCTGGCGATACCGCGCTGCCGCACAAGTCCAGTTCTACTTCCCTTTTGCTGGCGCTTCTGCGCTGCCGCACAAGTCCACTCCGACGTACGTTTCACAGGGCTGCTGCTTCAGGGACTATGATGGACCAATGTACTTGGAACGGTATCTTTATCAGTAGTGTACTTCTTCAACTCCACATACGTTTCCAAAGCTCGAAAATACTTATTACTTTGTTTCTATAAAATTAGATTCAACATATTTTAACACATAGAAACTTTAAAACAATACTGCACATCCCAGGGTCAATTACCCCAATACTGACCGGGTAAATGTATCATCGGGCATGCTAGAGAGATAACGAACCTGGATGGAATAAATGATAGCTTTATGGAGCAATTGGTTCAGGAACCAATGAGAGAGGGAGCAATTTTAGACCTAATTCTCAGTGGAGCACAGGATTTGGTGAGAGAGGTAACGGTGGTGGGGCCGCTTGGCAATAGTGATCATAATAGGATCAAATTTGAGTTAATGACTGGAAGAGGAATGGTATACAAATCCATGGTTCTCGTGCTAAACTTTTAAAAGGGAAACTTTGATAAAATGAGAAAAATTGTTAGAAAAAACTGAAAGGAGCAGCTACAAAAGTAAAAAGTGTGCAAGAGGCGTGGTCATTGTTAAAAAAAATACCATTCTAAAAGCACAGTCCACATTAAGAAAGGTGGAAAGAAGGCAAAACGATTACCAGCATGGTTAAAAGGGGAGGTGAAAGAAGCTATTTTAGCCAAAAGATCTTCATTCAAAAATTGGAAGAAGGATCCAACAGAAGAAAATAGGATAATGCATAAACATTGGCAATTTAAACGTAAGACACTGATAAGACAGGCTAAGAGAGAATTTGAAAAGAAGTTGGCCGCAGAAGCAAAAACTCACAGTAAAAACTTTTATAAATATATCCGAAGCAGAAAGCCTGTGAGGGAGTCAGTTGGACCGTTAGATGATCGAGGGGTTAAAGGGGCACTTAGAGAAGATAAGGCCAACGCAGAAAGATTAAATGATTTCTTTGCTTCGGTGTTTACTGAAGAGGATGTTGGGGAGGTACCCGTACTGGAGAAGGTTTTCATGGGTAATGATTCAGATGGACTGAATCAAATCACGGTGAACCTAGAAGATGTGGTAGATCTGATTGACAAACTGAAGAGTAGTAAATCACCTGGACCAGATGGTATACACCCAGAGTTCTGAAGGAACTAAAAAATGAAATTTCAGACCTATTAGTAAAAATTTGTAACCTATCATTAAAATCATCCATTGTACCTGAAGACTGGAGGATAGCAAATGTAACCCCAATATTTAAAAAGGGCTCCAGGGGCGATCCGGGAAACTACAGACCAATTAGCCTGACTTCAGTGCCAGGAAAAATAGTGGATGTGAATCGTTTTTTGACGATTTAAAATATCGTCCGATATATTTTAAATCGTCAAAAAATCGTTAGGGCCACGATACAATACCAATTCCCCCGATTTATCGTTAAAAAATCGTAAATCGGGGGAAGGGGGAGGGCAGGAAAACCGGCACACTAAAACCCCATAAAACCCACCCCCGACCCTTTAAATTAAATCCCCCACCCTCCCGAACCCCCCCCCAATGCTTTAAATTACCTGGGGATCCGGCAGTGGTCCAGAACGGCGGCGGTCCGGAACGGCCCCCTCAATAGAATCGTGTTGTCTTCAGCCGGCGCCATTTTTCAAAATGGCCACCGCAAAATGGCGGCGGCCATAGACAAAAACGATTCGACGGAGGAGGTCGTTCCGGACCCCCGCTGGACTTTTGGCAAGTCTTGTGGGGGTCAGGAGGCCCCCCCAAGCTGGCCAAAAGTTTCCTGGGAGTCCAGCGGGGTTCCGGGAGCGATTTCTCGCCGCGAATCGTTTTCGTACGGAAAATGGCGCTGGCAGGAGATCGAGTGCAGGAGGTCGTTCAGCGGCGGTCCGGAACCCCCGCTGAACGACCTCCTGCAGTCGATCTCCTGCCGGCGCCATTTTCCGTACGAAAACGATTCGCGGCGAGAAATCGCTCCCGGAACCCCGCTGGACTCCCAGGAAACTTTTGGCCAGCTTGGGGGGGCCTCCTGACCCCCACAAGACTTGCCAAAAGTCCAGCGGGGGTCCGGAACGACCTCCTCCGTCGAATCGTTTTTGTCTATGGCCACCGCCATTTTGCGGCGGCCATTTTGAAAAATGGCGCCGGCTGAAGACAACACGATTCTATTGAGGGGGCCATTCCGGACCGCCGCCGTTCTGGACCACCGCCGGATCCCCAGGTAATTTAAAGCATTTGGGGGGGGGGGTTCGGGAGGGTGGGGGATTTAATTTAAAGGGTCGGGGTGGGTTTTAGGGGGGTTTAGTGTGCCGGCTCACGATTTTAATGATTTTTCACGATAGTTTACACACCCAAATGGCAACAATACGATTCCCTCCCCCTCCCAGCCGAAATCGATCATTAAGACGATCGAGGACACGATTCACATCTCTAATAGAAAGACATGGTTTAATGGAACAAAGTCAGCATGGCTTTACCCAAGGCAAGTCTTGCCTCACAAATCTGCTTCACTTTTTTGAAGGAGTTAATAAATATGTGGATAAAGGTGAACCTGTAGATGTAGTGTACTTGGATTTTCAGAAGGCATTTGACAAAGTTCCTCATGAGAGGCTTCTAGGAAAAGTAAAAAGTCATGGGATAGGTGGTGATGTCCTTTCGTGGATTGCAAACTGGCTAAAAGACAGGAAACAGAGAGTAGGATTAAATGGACAGTTTTCTCAGTGGAAGGGAGTGGGCAGTGGAGTGCCTCAGAGATCTGTATTCAGACCCTTACTTTTCAATATATTTATAAATGATCTGGAAAGAAATACGACGAGTGAGATAATCAGATTTGCAGATGATACAAAATTGTTCAGAGTAGTTAAATCACAAGCAGATTGTGATAAATTGCAGGAAGACCTTGTGAGACTGGAAAATTGGGCATCAAAATGGCAGATGAAATTTAATGTGGATAAGTGCAAGGTGATGCATATAGGGAAAAATAACCCATGCTATAGTTACACAATGTTAGGTTCCATATTAGGTGCTACAACCCAAGAATGAGATCTAGGCGTCATAGTGGCATAGTCGCTAACACATTGAAATCGTTGGTTCAGTGTGCTGCGGCAGTCAAGAAAGCAAATAGAATGTTAGGAATTATTAGAAAGGGAATGGTGAATAAGACAGAAAATGTCATAATGCCTCTGTATCGCTCCATTTTGAGACCGTACCTTGAATACTGCGTACAGTTCTGGTCACCACATCTCAAGAAAGATTTAATTGCCATGGAGAAGGTACAGAGAAGGGCTACCAAAATGAGAAGGGGAATGGAACAGCTCCCCTATGAGGAAAGACTAAAGAGGTTGGGACTTTTCAGCTTGGAGAAGAGACGACTGAGGGGGGATATGATAGAGGTGTTTAAAATCATGAGAGGTCTAGAACGGGTAGATGTGAATCGGTTATTTACTCCTTTGGATAATAGAAAGACTAGGGGGCACTCCATGAAGTTAGCATGGGGCACATTTAAAACTAATTGGAGAAAGTTCTTTTTTACTCAACGCACAATTAAATTCTGGAATTTGTTGCCAGAGGATGTGGTTAGTGCAGTTAGTATAGCTGTGTTTAAAAAAGGATTGGATAAGTTCTTGGAGGAGAAGTCCATTACCTGCTATTAATTAAGTTGACTTAGAAAATAGCCACTGCTATTACTAGCAACTGTAACATGGAATAGACTTAGTTTTTGGGTACTTGCCAGGTTCTTATGGCCTGGATTGGCCACTGTTGGAGACAGGATGCTGGGCTTGATGGACCCTTGGTCTGACCCAGTATGGCATTTTCTTATGTTCTTAACTCTGCCCACAAACTGGATGGGCATTGCCACAAGTGAAGCAGTGTTTTCTTTCTGTAAAACAGCTTTGAAAAGTACCCTTTTTATTTCTACATATGTAAGATATATTTCTGAGATAATATATAGTATAATGTTTTATAGATGTAAACACATCGTTTTTGAATTTTATTTGATATATTTACTTATCAATCATATTTTTTTCTTTTTCTTCTGTCATCCTTTCTCTGTATGTTCCCCTCCTTTTTTTTACTCAAGCATTTTTATTTATACAATCTATAGAATTAATAATAGGACAACATTTCCATTGTATTCAGTTATGTTTACAAAGAAATATAGAAAATGTCAGTAGAAAAGGTTCTGGCAAGACCCATTTAATCTACATATTCTTGATGCCCTGATGCAAAACTGCAGAAGCTCTCTGATCTCAGGCTTTACCCTTGCATTTTCTCAACTAATAATCCTCCATGCTTATTCCAGGATTTCATGAATTTTGTTACTGTTTTACTTACAATAGAAGACTGATCCACATATCCAGTACCCGATATTCACCAATACTTTGTAATATTTGTATATTAGTTCATTTATAGATTTTATTGTGGGCAATTTATTATCTCCCCAGTACTACAGGCCCATCTGAAGGATACATGCTCTCTAGAGATGTGAATAGGAACCGGAATCGGTTTGGTTCTGGTTCCGATTCAAATCGTGCATTTTTTTTCGTCCGGCCCAATCGTTTTTTTTTTTATCGGCTGCGCCCGATCTGATAAACAAAAAACCCATCCCGACCATTTAAAACCGCTCCCTTAGCCTCCACCACCTTTCCAACCCCCCCAAAAATGTTTTAAAATTACCTGGTGGTCCAGCGGGGGTCCCAGGAGCGTTCTCTCGCTCTCGGGCTGTCGGCCGATAAACAAAAAACCCACTCAACCCTTTAAAACCGCTCCCTTAGCCTCCACCACCCTCCCGACCCCTCCAAAAAATGTTTTAAAATTACCTGGTGGTCCAGTGGGCCCCGGGAGCAATCTCCTGCTCTCGGGCCATCGGCTGCCACTAATAAAAATGGCGCCGATGGCCCTTTGCCCTTACCATGTGACAGGGTAACCATGCCATTGGCCGGCCCCTGTCACATGGTAGGAGCACTGGACGGCCAGCGCCATTTTTAAAGATGTCCTAACTCTCGTTAGTGTGCACTAACCCGATTAATGATTTTTTCATGATAAATCGGTGGAATTTCTATTGTATCGCACTCTTTAATGATTAATGACAATTTAAAAAATATCGGACGATATTTTAAATCGTCAAAAAATGATTTACATCCCTAATGCTCTCTGCAGCACTCCTAGACACTACTATATGTAAGAGTTGTGTATATAAGGGTGTTGCCAAAGCATCCTTTACTACATGCATCTGAATCTTCAGAGATGCTTAATGTATGAAGTCAGAAAGAGTTGAAGTGTAAGGTTCCCTGTCACTCTCCAATGGGAGGTATCTTTTTAAACCCAACTACACTAGCTACCTTAATCACATCCTCTGGAATTCATTGCCAGAGGATTTGGTTAAGGCAGCTAGCGTTTCCGAATTAAAAAGGTTTGGATAATTTCCTGAAGGAGAAGTCCATAAACTGCATTAATCAGTAGGGAATAGCCACTGCTTGTTGCTGGCATTAGTAGCATGGGATCTATTTAATATTTGGGTACTTGCCAGGTACTTGTGACTTGGATTGGCCACTGTTGGAAACAAGATACTGGGCTTGATAGACTCTTGGTCTGACCCAGTATGGCATATATTATGTTCTTATGGAAAAGAGTGTGTATTTAACAAATCTCATGAACCCATTCAGTTTCTTGTCCAGAGAGGGTGGTTGGGACCTGGGGGGGAGGGGGTGCAGATGGCCTAGGAATTAGTAGATTTTTTTGGAATCCAAGGAGGACTTTGAGAGTTGAAAGGATCAAGAGTTGATCTAAAGGAAGAAGGGAGTCAGCTTTAAGACTGCTAGATTGGGAAATCTACTTGCAGAGTTACTGTTGAAAGAATCTGTAGTAGAGACTAATCTCAAGGTGTATCTGAAGGAATTTGTAGTTCTGCTAGTGAAGAGTAGTCTGTATCTAACAAACAGGTATATCTACAAGGGAGCCCTAGAGGATATTGCCCAGAAGTGAGTCAGGAAGCCTAGAGGACCCCCTTTGGCTTGCTGGCTGAAACCCGGAATTTAAAATGCCAGTGTTTATCAGGAAGGAGGGAGGATAACCTCTAGGGCCCTTGGTGTAGTTGTTGAGACTATTCTTCTGCTCCTCTCTCACTCCCCAATTTGCTCTCATTGGTTAATCTGCTCTCATTGCAAAAGGGTCTTCTCCCAGGGATATACTTGCAAAAAACTCGGACTCTGAAGATTGTTTTCAAATAAAAGTTTACTTAAAGTTTGAAAAGCAAGATCCAAGCCAGTATGGCAAAAATCAAATACAACATCAGAAAAACCATAATAAAAAAAGCCAAAGTCTATTTATCCATGGTAGATCCCCAAGTTGTTCCTCTCCCAACTGAACCAGTGTCCATCTCTAAAGTATCCCTTCCCCTTGGAGGGTTGGGGCAGTGTCTTCAAGCTCCAGTTTAAAGTTAGGGCTGGAGAGGTGAAAATCCTCTTGTCCAAAAATACTACTTCCAAAACAGTTAACAGACTGCACAAAAATCTCAAAGTCCAAAATCTACAAAAACTCAGCATTCTCCCACTTCTATTGTTGACTGGGCCAAAGGTAAAAGATCCAGAACCCAGCCCTTCAAGATACCGGGGGCTTGCCCTTCTGTCAGGCAACTGGTTCAAAATCCTGGTCTTCCAAAGTCTTCAGAAAATTCAATACTCTTCTACTCTCAGAATCTCCAATCCTCTCCACAAAATCTCTTCTCATGAGATTCAGTGGTGATCTTAAGCTCCTTACTCTCTTCGGTGTCACCTTCCCTCTGGCTCTGACCATGCCCACAGGGCATTTTATACCCCTGAGCCACAATTCACAGAAAGGTGGGAATAAAACATGGGAGGAACTACAAAAATATAGGGAAAATATTAGTGACAGGCAAAGCCAAGTCACATAAGATTTTACCAGTGACTGTATGTTATTTATTTATTTTAAAAATGTTTCTGTACTGCTTAGTCAAAAAACTTTACTAAGCAATTTACAGTGAAACATAAACCACACGTTTGACAGACACATACATTAAAACAATTAAATATAAAACAATAAAAAGTAAATAAAACCAAATAAATAATTAAATTTAAAATCAGAAAAATATCATCTATGACATCAGGTCACCAAAAACTTCCACAAATAAAATGAGCCTTTAACTGTTTGTGAAGCATTTTTATATCAGGAGTAAATCTTAGTGAACCAGTTAAGAAATACCAAATTGTGGTGCCAATAATACAGAAGACACGTGATCTTGTTTTTACAAGCCAATTTTCTTTCGATGACAGTAAAAACAGTAAAACATCATCCTGAGAATGTAGAATACGAGTTGGTTGATAACAAACTATCATTTCTGACAAATAAGAAGGACAGTTGCCTGTTACAATCTTGAAGATTAGGACTGCAATTTTAAACTTAATGCATTGTTAGGCCAGTATAGGAGACGCTAGGCCAGTATAGGAGATGTTGAACAGAAAAGAGAAACCGTGCAGCAGCATTCTGTAAAAGCTGAAGGGATTTTAAATAACATTTGGGCAAGCCAATAATAAGACAGTTCCCTTAATTTAATATAGAGAGAAAATAAGTTTGAACCACAATTCAAAATCTTCTCTTGATAAAATGTAACATAATTTCCTCAATAGATGCACTTTAAGGAATCTAGTTTTTTTCAGTAATTTACGTATATGTGAGGTAGTACTTAAATTAGAGTCTAGGTGGAAATCTAAATTCCCTACCAATTCAATAAATGGAACACAGACACAGCTATGTCCTTAATAAGAAGTAGAGAGGTACATGGACGAGGATGGTGAGGGCCGCAGGGTTACTTTGCCACTTCTTTCTCCCTTCTGTTCCTGGGGGGCAGGCTCTTACTAAAAGTGGGGAGAAATAGATCATCCAAGGCCCAAGGTGGCTTTTAACCTAGGGAAGTATCATTTAAAGTTCACCAATAAGGGATGTGAGTGCAAACAAAACACTCTGGAAGCTCAAGTTGAGTGTCCAAACTAACTGTAGAAATTCTTAGATGGCAAAAATGGCACTTTTCTCATCAATTCTTGATGCAATCAGCTGAAAATCATGGTTTTCCACTTTTCTCTATCTGTGCAAGTGTCTCTCAGCAGCTGAGCCAGGGAAAACACTCTCGAGGGTTTGGACAAGCAAGATTCCCAGGTGGAAAGGCATATGCTAGGTGGATGAAAAAAATCCCCTTTCAAAATGAGTGAGGGCAAACAATACAAGATTACAGTTTCTGCCACAAAGTCCCACTTTTACCTCTTCTCCTCCAAGTATATAAGAAAAAGTTCTTACCAACAGTTCTCTTCTTCAAATGACAAACAAGTTATTTCTTTCCAAAGATCTAGACAGCAGGAAACACAGCAGATCACTTAGATGTCCCCTCTTCAGGGTAGGAAGTGTAGCAGCAAACTTACCCCTCCCAGGAAACTCGAGGCAAAACTCTTCACAAAAATTACACAAATCTGAAAATCTCCTGCAGCGAGTCACCCCTGATCCAGCCCACTTTCTGTGGGACAAAGAACTGTGGATTCTTCCTGATCTCCTGATCTAATTTAGCCAGTAGACTCCCCGAAATCCTCCAGCCAGGAATACCAGGGCTTTCACAGGAAGAAAACTCTCAAAATGATGTCCAAAATCCTTAATAATCCCCAGGAAGTAGTACCAAAAAGGGTACTGGTTTCCTTCCTACTCCAGGCAGTATTCTGGGTGATGAGGCCTAGTGCAAAGAGTAGCCACAAAAAAAAAAAAAAGCCACACCTAGCTGTGCTGCGGGCTTTTTTTTTATAACAGCAGGGGTCTGGCCCTTCCAGCAACCTCGGTGGAGGAGCTGTTCTGCAATGGTGCACCCCTCCCTGCCTCCCTCTCCTACCTAACTCATTACTCCTATTTGAAAGGGATTTAAGAACTAGGGCTGATACAGTGGTGATCCCAAAGGGCTGTCACACTACTTTTTATTTGGAATCAGGCTTCTTTCAAAGGAAAGGAGGCTCTAGAATGAGGGTTCATAGACTGAAGATGAAAGGGAATAGACGAGGGCTTCCCAAACCTGTCCTTGGAAGCCATGATTTGCAAATCATGGAGACACAGTAATGAAAATGTATCTCATGCATATACATTGGGAATATCCTGAAAATGCCCTGTCCCTACGACAGGTTTTGGAAGTCCTAGAGTAGACTCAGGAGTAATCTAAGGAAATATTTCTTTACAGAGAGGGTAGTTGTGTTGCACTCGGGGGTGGGCTCCTGTCCTGTGGCAGTACAGGGGCTTTCCACAGGGGGCGGAGCACGGAAGGAGACAGAGGCAGTGTACAGCTTCACTACTGGAATCCCCCCAGGAGGAGCCCGTAGGGACCCGGGCCGCTTGGACTTAGGTGGGCCTCGCAGGGTCTGCTGGGAGAGTATAAGTCCGGCGTGCCCAAGTCATTAGAGGAGCGCTATCGGGTTCGAGGCTGGAAACAGGTTGGAGGAGAGCGAACCAAAATAGAGATGGTGAGAACAAGGCTAGTGACAGAGCCAGAATCAAGCAAGGTCAGGCGAGCAAGGTCAAAGTCCAGGAATCAGTCCGAGGAGTGGTCAACGAAGCAAGGGTCAAGATCCATAGGTCAGGCAAGGTCAAAGAGCAGGCAGAGGTCTTGGGCAGGCAGAAGGCAAGCAGGCAGGTCTGGAACAAGCTGAGGTTTTTGGCAGGTAGCAGGCAGGCAGGCAGGTCAGGAACAAGCTGAGGTCTTTGGCAGGCGGCAGGCAGGCAAGTCAGGAACAAGCTGAGGTCTTTGGCAAGCGGCAGGCAGGCAGGCAGGTCAGGAACAAGCTGAGGTCTTTACCAGTAAGTCAGTCCGGGTTAAGACCAGGGAGACGAAACTCGAACACTGGAACAAGCAGGGCAAGGAAGCATGTACAAACAGGAACAGAACAGGAACAAGACTAAGAACAAGCAGGCAGGAACACAAGCAAGGGCAATCTCAGGAACAAACCGACCCGATTGCCAAGGCAAGGAAGTGAGGTCAGGAACTTCCTTTTAACATGAGTTCAATCAGGGTGTGCCGTGGAACTAGGCCCCGCCCTGGAACCTACATCAGGGAGGCTGGTCCACGCACGCACACATGCGTAGGGGCGTGGCTAGCTGCTGAGACGCCGAGGTCGGCGTCCGACCGAAGGCCCGGCAACCGCTGCCGTGGGACTTCGGGGCCTAGCTGGACTTGCAAGGGCCACGAGGGAGACAGGACCGGGACCCGCTGTGTGACCCCAAAGGTGAGCAGTCCAGTGCGCTGGATGACCGCGGGTGGGGCGCGTAACAAGTTGATATGTGGAACATTTTTGCCTTGGAGATGGTGGAGACAAGGACAGTATCTGAATTCAAGAAAACATAAGATAAAGATGGGATTTCTGAGGGAATGGAAGGGATTGTAAAGCTGAATAGTTGGTGTGGACAGGCAGATTAGATAGGCTGTAATGGCTTTTTTTCTTCTAGTATTTTTTCTCTGTTTCTTTTTTCTATTTGAGGAATCAGTAATTGGTTCATAACTCTTTACCATTTAAATGTGTAAGGGATACTTCATTTCTTTACCACCAGTTTTTCTCTTTGCCATCTTTGGAGAGAAGTTTTTGAGATTTTTGGACCATCTCTAAGATTTTTCCCTGCCTTGGCTGCTGGGATTGGTCCTGCCCATCCTATATAACCTAGGTTGAGCCTGTGCAGTGTGTGCTTTGTTGTAGATTTTGGTTTTGAAAGGAATGGAGTTGTGTTGGTGGTTCCCCAGATTTAGGCCCTACAGCGTGTTCCAGAGAGGTGGGAGTTTTGCCTTCACAGACCTGGAAGAGGGACTATCCTGTGTGCAGAGGACAGGGATGTGTTTGCTCCTTTTGATAGAGCTGGTTTTGTTTTGACTTGCTCCCAGCTCAAGAGGGCTTTTACCCCCTGCCTGAGGGGATTGGGATAGGGTGCCACTTTGCCCTGCGTTCAGTTAAAGTGTAGTTGCCAAGAAGTAAGAACTGTTGTTGGAGAACTTTTCTTTATTCTTGAATGGGAGGAAGTCATTTTACTAGCACCTTCCTACCCACATTTTGGAGATGAGATTTTGAATAATTTTTCCTATCACCAGGAAGGGACATTGACTCAGAGTTGGAGAGAGAGAGAGAGAGAGTGAGAAAGAGACTATGGCACTTGGAGTTTTTCATTCCCTACATATCAAAAGATTTTTATTTTATATTTTGTGATTTTTCTAATTTTTTTATCACATTTTTATGAATTACAATAAACTTTTGTTTTGAACATCACTTCAGGCGTGTTGCCTGCTCTTACTGAATTTGAAACCCAGCCTGCTGAGATCTGCTAGAATGAGTACCCTTGTAAGAAAGGTCTAGTGGGACTGGAAAGATTGTGCAGTGATCCTCACCTTGATTTCACATAGGGCCCCGGTGGTTTGTCCTCCTCTCCGCCGGTGGAACTCCGGCACCAGAGTGGCTAAACATGGTGGCAAATGGAGAGAAGAGCTAAAATCCTGGGAAGATAGCTTGGCCCTGGGGACACTATGTGGCCCCTAAATTCTGGATTTAAACCGAAGAGGGGGGTTACACATAAGAAAAAGAGACTTTGAGGAAGCGTATTTAGGAGTGAATTTTAAACGCGTTGTTTGCACTAAAAAGGCCATATATGTGAGTATCTGCAATGTGTAATGTTTAAATGAAAAGGGATGGGGCAGGGCCCACAGTTTCACGTGCAACTCTGTATTTTAAAAGCAGCCACCGTGCTGCAGCCACTACTGCTTCTAATGAGAAGTAAGTGTGCGAAATCACTGTTTAGGGCTAACACAACATGGTGACAGGTCTGAGTCAACTGGAAGGAGTGCAGGATGAAGAACCAGAGGGATCTCGATGACCTCAAGATAGACTGGGCAAAATGCCGGGATAGTGGGGAAAACTGGCTCTCACATAAGCATGTTTTAAAAAATGCTTAACTGCATGGGCTAAAGCCAACAATTCTTAAGAAAGATACAAAAAATACATTTGTTCGAGTAATAGCTTAAAATTAGGAGCACACATACAGGCTAGGTGTATTTTAAATCTTACGCGCATGATTTAAAATTCCAGCGTATGTTCACTCGCAAGCACATGTGCACATGTAGGGGCGCCTGCGCACCTGTTTTAAAGTTCCCATCCCTCTGTGTCCATGTGGTGTTTTGGCAAGAAGGCGAAGAATGCTCATATTCACCGGAAGGCCTAACAGATTTATTCTGTCCCCCATGAAAAAGAACCCTGCGTACAGAATGGTTTTTGTGTGACCTAATGAGCAAGGTGGATACATATGTAATTTGTAAAGCTCAAGTGCTACCACAGAGATTGGCAATGCTTTCTGGTAGAGTGACAAAAACACCCAAACCATCTCTCAAATGCTGGTGTGCCAACCTTTGCCTTTGGATGGGGGAAGGCAGTGAATTCCTGAATCCTGAAGGAGGAGGAGGAGGAGAAGAGAGAGTCGAAATCTTGGCTCCCGTGGCCACCCAGCATACTGCCTGCAGAACACATCGTACGCCTTGAAATGTCAGCACTGCCTCAGAGCCAGGACGGGGGTGGGGAGAAAGCAGGGGTCAAAGGGGCATCACGGGGGATGCTATGGGTATAGGAGGGGGCCCATTGCATATGCACACAGGGCTCTGCCCTGAGGACTCTATTGGTAGGTGCCCTGGCTCTCAGGCGGAGAGCAGCCCTCTGCTTCCTGTTCCAGCCTTTTCCCCTACCAGACAGCATACAAGGAACAGGAGGGGCGTGGAGTGTGAGCCTGAAGACGACAAAGTATAGTGCAAAGCAAAGAAGAGCCCTATGTTCCTTAATTCAGCCCCTCCTCTCCCCCCCTCACCTGTTTGCAGGGAACAGGAACGGAGGGGGTGAAGCTGGAGTGAAAAGCCGAGCAAAGATGTTAACTCCTGGGTGGGACAGATCCTTTTACTTGCACCCAGGGACATATAGAAAAAAAAAAAAGATGGACTCTTTTTGCAGAACACTCTGTCACTGTCTCTCAGTCTCTTTTTCACTCCATCCTGAGTCCCAGGATTCCAGTATGGGGACAAACAATAGTTCTTATACTCGGTTCCTTTTTGCAATAAGCCCTTTCCATCCCTTTCTACATCACTAACAACTATCACAGTCTATGCATCCAATAACCATGCATGAGAAGAAGGGTAGTTTACAACTCCTTTACTGATAGTTGGTAGGATAGCTTGGTAATATTTACAGCTCCAATTTGGATATCAATTAAAATCCATAAATAATATGACAGCAGATAGATTAATAAACTTGTGATTCCACTTCTTTATCAAAGTCTGTACTTTTCTCACCATTTGCTTCAGAATTACCAAATTGAAGTTAGTTCAATCTCCCTTTAATGTTCCCAATTTATTTTCCCAGCTCTTCCCACTGAAAGTGGTCAGAATACCATCCCAATAGTTTAGCAAAACTTAGTCCCAGTTTTAATACACTTCCTAGATTATTTTTAAATCTTTTAACTCATTAGGCAGCACCTGAAGGGCACTTCATTTCTCTTTGTATTTCCCTGAGTTAGCAGCAACAGGGTTCTTGTTATTTTACTTTATATCTTCTAGTTCCTTTCCCTTGTATGCCATAAGCAGGGATCCTTTCCTCCAGATGAAATCCTACAAGATACTAGGTTCTTTCAGGGTTAAAGACACTGCACTCTCAATGGTTTGGCCATCGAATCCGGGGCATCAAGGGCCATCTGCTCCTAGAGTAACAAAAATAGCCTTTGAACCCCAAAGGGGGAAATCAATCAAGAAGCAGGAAGGGAGAATAAAACATCCTTGCCTTGAACAGAGGAGTTAGTGCAAAAAAAAAAAATTACTTCAAAAATGTAACTCCTCTGCATCATATCACTGTCAGGTCTATCCTCTGAAGGAGAGAGGGCACACGGCACATCATTCTTACCTCAAATCCAGCTTTGAAGACAGGGATGCCCCAATCCACTGCAACAAGGAGGACTGGCTCCCACAAAAGGATCCTCAAAAATTGACTCAAAAGCGTTCAAAGCAAGCTTAAAGGCTGGATAGACAAGTCAACAGGAGGCTGACCCCTAAATGGGAAAACTTCCCCACTCCTTTCCCACAAGTCAGGAAAGGAGTGGGGAAGTTCAATAAAATCCAAATTAAATCCAAAAGGATATATGGTGCTTTGGGATGATAAACAGCTAGAATACACCATCTGCAGTTCCCACATGGGGAGCAAATCCCAAAGTTCTCTCACTAATCTCCACACAGAGCCTCCCCATTTAATTGGTACATTCCTTATAGTTAGGGAAACCAAAGGTTTCTACAAAAATTAATATTTTGACTGCACAGGATCTGTGTTCTGTGTGTGTGACCAGGGTGATTATTCTGTTAGAGTGTAGGTTCTGTATAGGGATCTATAGCAGTCCAGCTTTTTCTGTTTTCCCAATAAGAGGTGTATTGGTGTTTGTTTGTTTTTTGGCTCAGTGGAGTATTTGTAATGTTACCTTTTCATACAGAGTTGCTGCTGATTGAGTTTTGGGAGTTTGTATTGTTTAGTATGGCAAGTTTGCTAAATAGGTTCTGACTATATATATGTGTTTGTGTGTGTTTTACATTTTTTTTTTTTTTTTACAGTTTATCCATCAAATTCACAGATGACACATTCATTGTGACGTGTTTCTTCTTTGTCCAAAATATTTTGAGAACCGTAACACTATTGTAAATCAGGACTCACATGTAAATTGTTTCCTTTTCCTTAGTGGTCTTGCTGTCTCTCTCAATCCCTTCTCATTCCCAGCAGTGTCTCTGTCTTTCATTTCCCCCAAATCTCTAGCTGTCACTTTCTTTCATTCAATCCTCCCATCCCACTCTCTCAATCTCCCTGCCCTCCATTCTCAGCATTCTCTCTCTTTCTCTCTCTCTCTCAGTTCCCTTATCCCCAGAAGTCTGATGATCCCCTACCTCATTACATCAGTCTCTCTCTCAATCTCTCCCTCATACCTAGAAATCACTCTCTTTCTAACCACATCCCCAGCTGTAACTCTATTTTTTCTCTCTCATCCACATCAGTCACTTTCTCTCTCTCTCGCTCTCAAACCTTTCCCTCCCCACCAGTCACATCTTGTTTTTTTCAATTTCCCTTCATCCCCAGCACTCTCTCTTAAACCTCCCTTTCTTAGTAATCATTCTTTCATTCCCCCCCCCCCCCATTCCACGTGGTCTCTCTCAATCTCCTGCATCCTCAATAGTTATTCTTTCAATCCAACCATCACCAGCTGTCATTCTCTCTCTTAACACCCCTCATTCCCCAGCAGTCACTTTCTCTCTCTCTCTCTCTCTCTCAATCCGCTCTCATCCTCAGCATTCATTCTCTAGCTCCCGCATCCCCAGCAGTCACTCTCTCTCAAACTCACCCCCTCCATCCCCAGCTGCCAGTTTGGCTCTCTATCAGCCCCATGTCCAGGCTTTTTTCTCTTTGCATCCTGCCATTGTGCACCAGCACCCCCCATTATGGAGCCATATTCAGGTCCAAATAGCCTCAGATTGCAGACCCCTGGACTGGGGCATGTTACATGAACACAGAAGATTTGCTTTTTTTCAGATAAATACGGGATACTAAGAGACGTTACAAAACGTAAGATGTCATCTGGTATTACTTCTGCCTGTATGATTGAAAAATTACATGCGTGCCTAATGATTTGAAAAGGTAAGGGGTTAACAGATGTGCCACTATATATTTGACAGTGCAGCATAGAAAAAAATATGATTTCTACTAACCTATGTTGAAAACTTCTGGAAAGAAAAATATTCATTTTGTGGGATCCCTGGGTAAAAGTTTGTGATTATGGAGGCAATAATCAAACGTTTCTGCAAGCCATGTGGGTACTCTTCACCCGTGGGGTTTGCTGGAATAATCAAAGCAAAACTACACAGGGAGTTCTTGCATTAATTATTATGCCATGGAAAAATATCAGTACAAATTGGCCCCTGTTTTCACTTTCAGTGTGGATGCATTTTTTAGGAAAAAAATATGTTGGTGGTTTTGATTATTCGAATCTACCCCATGTAAGTGCATCCCCCAATCAAGCCCCGAGAATGCCTCCAAACATACAGGCCGATACAGCACAGTGCGCTCCGGTGGAGCGCACGGTTAACCCGCATTTGGATGCGCGTTTCAGTAAGGGGTAATAGAGCGTCAAAAATGCATGTCCAACCCCCCCAAAACTAATAGCACTCATATCCTTGTTTGCAAATGCATGTTGATGGTCCTATTAGTTATTCCCGTGCGATACAGAAAGTAAAATGTGCAGCCAAGCCGCACATTTTACTTTCAGAAATTAACGCCTGCCGGCGCCGGGGAAGTGCACAGAAAAGCAGTAAAAACTGCTTTTCTGTGCACCCTCCGACTTAATATCATGGCGATATTAAGTCGGAGGCCCAAAAGTAAAAAAAAAGTTTAAATTAAAAAAAAAAATTAAAAATCGGCCCGCGGGTTGGAAGACGGATGCTCAATTATGCCGGCGTCTGTTTTCCCGAACCCGTGGCTGTCAGCGGGTTTGAGAACCGACGCTGGCAAAATTGAGCGTCGGCTGTCAAACCTGCTGACAGCCGCTGCTCCTGTCAAAAAGGAGGCGCTAGGGACACGCTAGTATCCCTAGCGCCTCCTTTTACCATGGGCCCTAATTTGCATAGGCCACCATCCTGAATCACGTGCCCAGGAGAGTTGCCTGTGTGCTCGACCACTCTCCTGCGCATTTTTCTGAATCGGCCTGATAGACGGGTAAAAATACCCTCATTGCTGACATATGCAGTCCTTTTATCCGCGTAGAGGGTGGGCAATAATAAAACAAAGCCCATCTATGAGGATAAAACTGCATTTTACCCATGGGATTGACTTTGATCGTTTCCCTCAAAATACTTACAAAATGTGCTTTACATTATTACCTAGAAGTTGTGCTGGGGAAAAAAAAAAGCTTTATGCATTGGCATTTTAATTTCTTGACATAATAGTCAAGGTCAGTGAAACTCAAATACTTAGTGGCAAATACCCCACAATGCTTTGAATGCACAGGTACGCAGGTACCTCGGTATCCAAACATAGGAGGTGTTAATGTTAACTGAATGTGTTTGCTGCTGGCAAAGTTATGACTACTGGTCACCGGTATCTAGTAATCAGCTTTACTGGCCTTTTTCTTTTGCTGTTCGGATTCTGGGGTGAGCCGTGCGGTACAAGTAGAGAAGGCAGAGAAACCTGTGGCTTGTCACGGCATACGGACGTCTGCTAAAACACATGCTGAACCTTTCTAGCACTTTTATTTTCTGTGTGTGTGTGTGTGAGCCTGAACTGAAGTCTGCCTGAGCAATTATCCTCAAAAACTGTGCTTTTTATTCATGCTTTATCAGACGATTTCCCATGGTTCGCATTCCAGCTGTGAGATGTGCAGAAATATACTGTATGCACTTTACATTTCAAAAGTACACGGAACAGGGGTGACTTTTTAGATTACACTTCAATCAGGAGCCTTGGCAGTGATTAGTAGGTTGGGAATCACAGCCCTAATAATTAACGCGGTGATTTTGATGTTCCCTCTGATGAAAAAAAAAAAAAAAAGAAAGGAAAGAAAAGAAAAGAAAAGAAACAGTTTCCCGGAGTTTGGACTCTCCTGATAACTCTCACGGTTTGCCTTTTGTTCTGAGGCAGACAATGGGAAGGATGCGCTTATCTTCCGACTGACAAAGAATGCCTCTGTCTGTAGGCAGAGCTGCAGCGGCAGACTGTAAGGGGCCACGTGGCTGGGAGAAGGCCTGTGTGCGGCCGGCGCACACACCGAGCAGTGATTTTTTTTTTTCGGTCATGCGCCAATGCACCTGCTGTGGATGGAGAAGTAGCTGGGGCTGCTGACAGCTATCACTGACGTTTGGCACTTCACGGCGCACGCCAGTTATTGTGAAGCATAATTGGATGGTTTTCTTTTCTGATACTGTTAATGGCAAATTACTGTGAAAACCCGGGTGAATGATTGATGTTTGAGCAGAAGTACAGAAACAGCCGTCAGAAAGATGCAGCCAGCGTTGTGAGTGCTGCACCCACCCTCCCTCCTCCCCCCCCCTTTAGAGCGTTTTACAAAATAAGAAAAAAGCGCCTGTGTTTTCGGTTTGCCTGTCTGTCACTCTGTCCATTGGTCTGTGACAACTGATGTCCAGGTGGGGGAAGCAGGCGGACCAAACAAGGATACGAGTGTTGGTAGTGGGTTAAAGACCAGAGGGAAAAGAGTGGGGCTGTGATGGTGAGGGGGGGGGGGGGGGGGGGAGGTCTCCTAAGCCAAAGATGAGGCAGAGCTACAGTTGATGACCTCAGAGAAAGAGCTGCATTTCACGGAACCCGATCCTACCCCAAACACTTTCCTGTTTCTACACACACATTCGCACCCACACCCGTACCCCTTATAAAAAGCCCCTCCCCACCTTTCTACTCCACCACACATACCATCCACCCCACCCCCACGTTTACACCCTCCACTCCCACTACCCCACTACTCACACACAAACATACCCCACCCACACAACCTAAACTCGAATCCAGCTACCCTCCACCCCCGCCAAAGACACCCACAATCACTCCCCACACCCCACACCACATGCATTATCCCTTTTACAAATCCTAGGCACAATCTCCACTCCAACATGTACATATAGACAACCCTCACTCACTCCACATATATCCTCTCACTGATCTATTCAATCACCTGATCCCATCCACACACACACACACACACCACCCACCTGCACACAATATTTCCCCTACTTTCCCTATCCCCAACCCTACCCCTTACATATACCCCACTCGTGCCCTCCTACCCACACCCATTATCCACACATCATATCCACACATCTGCTCCTACACATAGTCCTCACCTGCCCACACCCCCCACACCCTCTACCTCACAACCCTTCATCTCGACCCCCACATATGCTCTATTCACACACCATTTCCCACCATACTAAACCATAACACCCACACCTCCACTTCCCTTTACCCACAAACTAACCACCCCAGACTCCTTCCCTTTATCCACCATCCCCCGACATCTCCAACTCATGTCTTCCACAAACTATCTCCCACCCATCATCACATTCCAAATAGCCCTCCATACAGTCCCCTCTTACCCCAAGCAAATGTAAGAAATATCCCCCCCCCCCCCTCCCCCCTGGAGCTTCTGTAACACATGCAAGCAGATCATGGAATCATAAAAGGTGCAATTCTAGACTTGCTGCACACCGTAATTCCTTTCTAACAGGGAGAAAGCTTAATCTTAAATTATAACTTTCTCGAGACATTAAGTTACTTTATTATTCAAATACCTGGCCTGGTTGGATTGTTCAGAAATAACTAACTAATAGCAAAATGCAGTTCTTCAAAGCTAAAGTGCTCTCCTGCTCGCTCTGCTGTGACATGTTGCATTTGCTTGTGCTAACTGAAAGCTATTGCTCCCTTAGACTGTGGTAATGCCTGAGAAGTTAGTGCAGGCCCGTCATACAATATTGTGGCAGTATGCAAGTTAACATATGTCGCTACTAAAGCTTGAAAATGTGAGCCTCTTTTATTCTCCCATATGAGAATTTCACAGCAGGCTAAAAGCTTAAATTGTTGTCTAGTTCTCCTTATCCTTTGCAGTAGCAGGGTCTGTTACAGTGTTTTCCTATATCATGATGGCAAGAAGAAGCTTTTCTTTTTCCCTACCAGTCTGGCAATGGTGGAGTGCTCTCACTTTGGTTCTCTAAAATGACCCCATAGCCTGGTCATTGGCTTGATTACACAACAGAGTCATGCAGACTTACGTGCCACTGTTTCAAGGGCTGGACAGCACTTTACATGCATAACTACAGACTGCAGTTGCATGTTTGAGCAGAAAAGCAGCAATCATTTATGCATTCGTAGCTAAACCTGATTTCACTGCCACTTTTGCAAGGTGTCATGGGATTTAAAATACCCACAGAGCAGGAAGGCCTTGTTATAATGTCTTCTTAGAAGCTCAATAACCCTTTAAGTACTGTATAGGTTGATCCTAATGTGGATATAGTTCACACAAGCTCATGGCTTAGTGTTCAAAGTGTAACCAAGTGTGCAATATTAACAGTTATATAATGCCTGTGTACCTAACCCTAGTGAATTGCATACTTAATTTACCTCATGAATGTTTAATTCGGTTCCATGTTGCATCATATACTGTTCTGTGTTATATGTACCGGTTCCGTATAAACTGTGCTACACCACATTGTAGTATATGCTGTTCTATCTTATATTAGTTGTAACCATTTTTATGTAACTGTAATTTATTATATTATTATTATTATTATTATTTATTTCTTTTATATACCGACATTCAATCGAGATATCACATCGGTTTCCAGATAACCAAGAGAATAGGGCGTAGTCCGCCCTATTTTACATTATAACATGGTAACCAAAAAAAACCCCCAATTATAACATATTATAACAGTGGTACATGGAACAAAAGGTTATAGGATATAACAAAAGGTTATAGAAAATAACATATGTACATGAATGTGTTGTTGATAAAATAAATTTAGGATTAGGGACTTGTTGGTAAGGTAATTTAGGAATAGAGGTGGGGGGGGATGAGGGAAGGGGGGGGGAAGGTGGGGTGGGAGGAAGTAGTGGAGTGAGGGATTCAGGGGGGTGAGAAGACTGAGTATGGGATGAGGTGTGTTGCGTTCGGGCAGGTTAAGGGTCGGGTGGGAAGGCTTTTAAAAACAGCCATGTTTTAGGTGTTTTTTGAAGGTTTGCAGTGATGGTTCA
The DNA here is from genome assembly GCF_901001135.1 of Rhinatrema bivittatum. Taxonomy (NCBI): domain Eukaryota; kingdom Metazoa; phylum Chordata; class Amphibia; order Gymnophiona; family Rhinatrematidae; genus Rhinatrema; species Rhinatrema bivittatum. The sequence continues at coordinate 663,014,711 of NC_042615.1, forward strand.
TTTCTGAGACAGGTGGGGAGGGTGTTCCATAGGGTGGGTCCCGCTATTGTTATGGCTCGTTTGCGGGTTGCGTTGAGGTGTGCAGATTTGAGATTGGGGATGGCTAGGAGGCCAGTGTTGGTGGATCTGAGGGTTCTTTGTGTGGGGTGTGGATGTATTGCGTTGTTTAGCCAGTTCATTTTGTTGTTGTGTATTTTTTTGTGCATGAGGGTGAGTGTTTTGTAATGGATTCTTAGTGTGATGGGTAGCCAGTGGAGTTCTTTGAGGGTAGGTGTGATGTGGGAGGATTTTTTGTTGTTGGTGATGATTCTGGCGGCGGCATTTTGTAGAACTTGGAGGGGTCTGATGTGGATTTCTGGTAGGCCGATGAGAAGGGAGTTGCAGTAGTCGAGTTTTGAGAGGATAATTGATTGAAGGACTGTTCGGAAGTCGTGCGCTTGGAGAAGGGGTTTAAGTTTTTTCAGGGTTTGGAGTTTGAAGAATCCATCCTTAATTGTATTGGAGATGTGTCGTTGAAAGTTGTATTGGATCACTTCTCACAGCCTTCTCAGCACTAGGCTTCACTCAATTAGTTAACAAACCTACCCACAAAGCCGGCCACACGTTAGACCTGATCTTCGTTAACGCTGCAATCAATCCCGTATCTATCCCAGATTGCACAAAGGTCCCGTGGTCAGATCACTACCTCATAACAACTTCATTCTCTATAAAAGATACTAGCCCGGCTTGCATTCCTTCGCCCTCCTTCACATACAGGAAAACTTGCTCCCCAGAAGACCTCAATAATCACCTATCACCTCAACTCCTCCAACTGGACCTTACAGATCCGAACTCAGCACTTCGATCATGGAACACAATCACCGAAACTATAGCTAACAAGCTATGCCCTTCAATTACAAAAAAACCACACCAGAATTCCTCCAAAAGACAGCCCTGGTTCTCCTCAGAACTAAGAAAGCTCAAACTCCAACTAAGACAAAATGAGGCTAAATGGCGCAAAAACCCAGGAACCAACACCCTTTCAATCTACAAATCATCTCTGCACCAATACAAATCAAGCACCCTAAGATCCAAGAGGGACTATTACGCCTCGAAGATACACGACCTGGTATTCGATGCCAAAGCCCTCTTCAGCTATGTAGCCAACCTCACACAATTAAACCAACCAGAGATTCCACATGACCAAGCTCAATCGAAAGCGGAAGAATTAGCTCTATTCTTCAGCAACAAAATCAACACTCTTCTATCTCAGCTCCCCACTAACCATACTGTTCCACTAACCACTCGTCAACCCTCAATCAACTACACTCAGTTAGAAGAACTTGACACAACTTCATCCATGGAGATCCAAGGAATTCTAAGGAAAATGAAACCTTCCTCCCACCCTTCAGATCACATCCCAGCTAAACTACTACTATCAATTCCAGATTCTATCGCCAAAACCCTGGCAGATATCATAAATTGCTCCCTCACTCAAGGACTCTACCCGGACAACCTCAAACTAGCCTCACTCAAACCCCTTCTCAAAAAACCAAATCTGGACCCAAACGATCCTAACAACTTTAGACCTAGAGCCAACCTCCCCTTCATAGCCAAGATAATGGAAAAATTGGTAAACTCCCGACTCTCAAACTACCTTGAAGACAATAACCTACTATTCCCATCACAATACGGATTCCGTAAAACCTTAAGCACGGAAGCCCTTCTCATCTCTATGACCGACCACATCATCCTAGGCTTAGACAAAGGACAATCCTTCCTTCTGATCCTACTCGACCTTTCGTCTGCATTTGACACGGTCAATCACTCTCTTCTCATCAACCAACTAACAGCCATAGGTATCTCGGGCACCGCCCTATCTTGGTTTAGAACCTTCCTCAGCAACAGAGGATATAAGGTTAAGATTCATAATAAAGAATCCTCTCTTCACCCTGCGTCAGTAGGAGTCCCTCAGGGCTCATCCCTGTCTCCTACCTTGTTTAACATTTATCTGTTACCTTTATGTAAACTTCTCACTGACCTCAATCTCAAACACTTCCTCTACGCTGACGATATTCAGGTCCTGATCCCCATCAAGGAGTCACTCGCAAAAACACTGTCTCACTGGGAAACCTGCCTCCAAAATATCAAACAGCTTCTCACAAGTCTCAACCTTATACTAAATTCTTCAAAAACGGAACTTCTACTCATCACACCAGAAAACAGCTCCCTCACACCCACTCATCCAGCCTTACCAAATACTACACAAGTGAGAGACCTAGGAGTTCTAATTGACAATCACCTAAACCTGAAAGCGAACATCAACAAAACCACCAGAGACTGCTTTTATAAGCTCCAAGTGCTGAAAAGAATACGGCCTCTCTTCCACACACATGACTTCAGAACGATTCTACAATCAATCATTTTCGCAAAGCTGGACTATTGTAACACCATCATGCTTGGTCTCCCTTCTTCACACACCAAACCATTGCAAATGGTCCAAAATGCCTCCGCCCGTATACTCACTAACACCAGGAGAAGAGAACACATAACCCCTATCCTGATGGGCCTCCACTGGCTGCCTATCCACTTCAGAATAATCTACAAGACCATTCTCACCATTTTCAAAAACATCCATCAATTAGCCCCAATCGATCTCCATATCCCCCTCCGATTACACTACTCAACAAGACCGACAAGAGATGCTTACAAAGGATCTCTTCAAGTACCTCCAGCCAAAACTACCAGACACATCACGCTTAGAGATCGGGCCTTCTCCACAGCTGGTCCAACTTTATGGAACGCCATTCCCCCGGATCTTAGAATGGAACCCAGCATCTCAACATTCAAGAAAAGACTCAAGACGTGGCTGTTCACGCAGGCCTTTCCTAACTCCAACATTACTTAACCTCCTCCAATCAACATTCTTCGCTAGTAATAGCATTAATAGCCACCTCTTATAATGTTATTATATATATATATATATAATTATCTGATCTTCATTTTCCTTCTTACTCCTAGTTATTGATTCCCTGTTACATGTAACTGCTTTTCTGCACCATTGTTCAAATTGTAAAGTTTATTGCACCCCTGTTTCTTGTGAACCAGCATGATGGGACTACCGTCTTGAATGTTGGTATATAAAAAAAACTTAAATAAATAAATAAATAAATAAATAAGTTGAGTTGGCTGTCAATTGTTACTCCTAGGTTTCTTGTGGATGGAGTGAGTGAGATTTGTGAGATCTGTGGCACTCCCGTGTTGATTGAGGTTCCTGGGTGGTTGGAGGGGGTGCACTTGAGGGGATAAGAGGGACGGTCATCGTGGATGTGAAGGATTTCTGTTTTGGCTTGGTTGAGGCATAGTGATAGTTGGGATAGTAATTGGGACAGATTTGAGCTGAGGTTGTTCCATTTTTCCATGGATTAAATATGATCTGAGCTGAGGTTGTTCCATTTTTCCATGGATTAAATATGATCTGAGCTGAGGTTGTTCCATTTTTCCATGGATTAAATATGATTCTCATACTTATGTAAGCCCCCAATAATCATGTACCTTGCTCTGATTACCTTGGTAGTAGAATGAGTATAAAATCTTTGTGATAAATAAATAAATAGCAAATAACTTTTTGAAAGGAGTATCCAGTGTTATAAGCATGTACAAGAACTTAAAATAACCAAGCAGGATGTGGCAAATGAATAAAACACACACACACACACACACACACACACACACACACACACACATGCATATGCAGTCAAGGGAAAGGTATTTTGCATAATAAATGTATGATTTGCAAAGAGACTCCAATCCAATGATATTCTATTTAACAGTAGTTTAATGAAGATTTGACAAGCAATCCACAATCTGATGTGAAGGCAGCAAGCTTGTAAACATCTGAAAAAGTTGAGTTTGTATTCCACAATTTTAAATACCATTCTGGTCAAGTGCTAAAATTGATTCTTCCAAGCAGCTCTTACCATGTTAGTATCCATCACCTAAATCTGATAAATAATTAACAATGAACAAAATAATTCTCTCAAACATGTTTAGAGAGGGATAATAGCCGTGTGTAGTAAAGTCAGATAAGCGGAAAGGCTAAAAGTCCCAAAATGGTATAATCAAAATAAATCGTGAGTCACAATTTTTTTGTCTCATTTGGTAGACCTCATACGTGGGCATAGGTATCAATGCTATTTAGCAAGGACTTTTTGTGCCGATAATATAATCATAGGTCCAGAATGAATTTTTTATGCTCAGTGAAAACACCATGCATTTGTGATGTAAAATTCCAAGTATTTCATAACTTCTCATTACATTTGTAATATGTTATAATAAATAGTTACTTATCTTAATATGTACAAAGAAACGCCCTTAAGTACAGGATTGAGAGGCTTGAAATGTATGAGCCTGACACGGACTGTGTTTCGGCATCTGCCTTCTTCAAGGGGCCGAATATATCTGCGAATATTTAAGCAATAATAATGATACAACATTTTTTTTTTAACAGCTTCAATCAACACTTGACAAGGCGGTACTAATGCTTCAGCGGCATTTTTTCCAGCCAGTAATGCGTTTCCTCTACCAGAGGTGCCACACATGCGCCATTTTTAAAGGGACAATAAACCAATGGACGGGTAGCACGTAGATACACAGTGATGGCATCAATGGTTGCTATGGAACAGAAGCTCTTAAATGATAGAATACCACTCAATAGACATATTTAAACCATTGGGCTGCATGCTGTTCAAATGAAAAATCCATAGCTATTCATGTCGCCACTCTATTACAGTATATAAAGTCTGGGATGATCCCTCGTGGATTACGTCTAAATTTAGAACCTGCTATCTATGCGGATGATGAAGAATTTGTTCATAAGTGGATAGCTATCCTCAATAAATGTTCGCTGGACATCATGCTGCTTACCGTAGAAACCACCAATAAATTAGAAGAAACTGTTAAATCTACTTGTGATGAAATTAAAATTTCCTTGAAGCAACAGAAAATTTGGAGGACTATGATAAAAAACTTCATTCAATAAAACCATTGAAAAGTTCCGAGCTAATGTCCGCCAAACTAAGGCCTGGATTTATCAAAATGCGGTAAGTACTGCATGCAATAGCAAATATTGCTAATTACCTGTGTGAAGAGCTAAGTTAGCACAAATTTCAATACCATTTTCAGATTCTATGATAAGTGCCAGACCTGTTGTATTTCCTGCATTCACACACTGGGGGAGGGGGGAGAGGGGGAGAGAGAGAGAGAGAGAGAGAGAGAGAGAGAGAGAGAGAGAGAGAGAGAGAGAGAGAGAGAGACTGGCCATAATGTCATGGCCCATAGGTAGGTATTTATATCCCTATGGTAGGCCCACCTAGAAACTCGAGGTGGGGTTTAGGTAAAAGTGTAGAGGATTAGGGGCCACTTTGACATTCTACATGACACCTATGAACAGATCAGTGGTCTCATGAAGATTTGATGACCTTTGGAGTGAGGAAACTCACTCCAAGATGAGATTTGCGCAAGGTTCTCTCAACCTAGCTTGATATTACCCAGGTAGAGAGTCCATCAAGCTAAAGTCATGCATAGATGGTTCTTTTAAAGATAGACTGCACAATAACAAAGCAGAGACCTCTCTGTATTAATCCTTATTCACAAAAGAAGAGGTTGAAAAAATTTACACTCACCCCTAATTTACTTACATTCAAACAACTATTTACCAGATGTTGATCAATTATACATCCACCGCCAAGTGGTATCAGTAATAGAAAACCAAGTTATCTTTCATCTGCCGGTTCAATGGCAAGATCCTCTCAAAATTCTGTATTAACTTTTATCCCGTTGTGATGGATCCTCTCTAAATGACGGTATATAAAATTTTATAAATAAATTACAAATAAATCCCTATTATATTAACAACAACTATTTAAAGTATACACTTTACTTATCTTGAAGCAAACTTCATAAGGTCCTATAGAAAGCATGCCACCAGATTGAAATCATCCGACATGAGCTCATGTTTTGGTGGACACAGCTGCCTGCTTCCGGGGTTACCACTACTTCCACTAGAGATCTTTTTCACTTCATAAAAAGCTGCACACGCATCTTTTAGAAATTGTCAATCTGCTCTAACCATTTTATTTCTAATATTTTTTTCCCCAGCAGTAAGCAATCAGTGGAGCTTTCTTGAAAATTGGGTGAAGTGCCAAAACACTCCAATACTGGTGAATGCTTGAGGCACAATAGCCAATTTATTTCAATATGGCAAGTCACATGTCAATTGTGACGTGGTGGACTTAGATCAATTTTGTAATAATAAAGTCTGACCTGAATATAACACCCTCTGGTATGCTGCCTTCATTACTGCCAGAGGGTAACCTTGTTGGAAAAACCTTTGGGCCAACAGAAATGCCTAATGTTTAAATTCAACTATCATGAAGCATATGCATTTGATCTGAAAAAATTGGCCAACAGGCAATCCTTTCTTAAACACAAGGGGATGAAAGGATTGATATTTCAAAAAATTATTGTTTATGAAAAACTGATGTGCATAGCCCTTCTGGTTGACTGGTAATAAAATGCCCAAAAATGCATTTTGGATGGTATTGCTCGTCATAATAAATTGCAAGAACTGAACCACTGAATTCATCCAACTGTGGAAAGCTGTTAACTCTTCCAGTGAGGAATTCCAAATGAAAAATAAATCACATATGTATTTCATTCAGGTGATAATGTTTGAAAAAAAGGAGATGTGTAAATAAAAGCTTCTTCATATTCAGCCATAACCAAAGTGGCCACAGAGGGAGCTACAGATGACCTTCATTGATATGCCATGTTTTTGTAGAAAAAACTCATTATCAAACATGAAATGGCAGATCTGGTGATATGAAATAGCTATGTCCAGCTATGCCCAGGTAAAAATCCTCATTGCCGACTCACATGATACATTAATATATAAAGGCACCACGTCCATGGTTACTAGTATAAATTCAGATGTAAATAATGGTAAATCACTAATTTTATTTAACACATGGGTGGTGTCCTGTACAAAATAACGCATTTGACTGACATGTGGCCATAGACATTCGTCCAAAAAATGGATACATTTTCTAGCAATGATCCGTTGCAATGATCTATTGTTTTGTCCTCTGAATAAAGAAGAAAGATACGAGTTTCTCCTTCCATGCCACCTGTTTTCTGGTTCTTCATTTTCTTCTGCCCTTTACAGTTCCAGCCTGGTTCTCCCACCCTATTTGTTTGTAGATTGTACTGGGGTGTTTTGTCCCCAGAAAAAATCTGAAAAATGAAAATAAATAAATGTTTATGCTTCATTTTGTTCTAGCCCTCTACAATCCCAATCTGGTTCTCCTATTCTGTTTGTTTGTTGGTTATAATGGGGTGTTTTGTCCACAAAAACCCTCGGTCAGAAGGATGAAATACAGGCAGAACATGCAGAGGAGAACATGCAGAGGAGAGACCTTTACATATTCTGAATGTGGTAAAAGTTTCAGAAGGAAGAAAGAAATAATGCAACACCAGAAGATCAAGAAAGGGAAAAGACTCTTCAGCTGCAGAATGTAGGAAAAGCTAAGAACATAAGATTTGTCATACTGGGTCAAACCAAAGGTCCATCAAGCCCAGTATCAACAGGACTTAAATTTTTTTAGAAAAGGTCTTAAGACTATGATTTTTGAAGAAGCATTTGGATGAGGTTTAAAAGTTTTAGTATGACTGGGTTTATTTCATTTAATATGTTTTATTGGTATATTGTAATATTTTTATGACTGCATCATTGTAATCCACACTGGAAAGATATGAGGAAGTTGTATAATAGAAGTGTTTTTAAATAAGTAAGTAAGTAAGAAAGGAAATAAATAAACAAATATATAAATATATTGTGGCAGATTTTCAAAGGCTACATGCGTAACATACACGCGTAACCTGAGAAAATCTGCCCTGCGTGCGCTGAGCCTATTTTGCATAGGCTCGGCGGTGCGCACAAGCCCCGGGATGCCCGTATGTCCCGGGGCTTTGAAAAAGGGGCGGGAAGGGGACGTGTCTCGGGGTGTGATGGCAATCCAGGGGCGTGTCCAGGGTCAGGGGGCAGTCTGGGGGCAGGTCTGGGGATGCGTCCGGGGGCATGACGGCAGTCCGGGGGCATGTCCCGAGCCCTCCTCCGTTCCGGCCGTGCCGGAGGTTTACGCACAGATACGCCTGTCTCCGGCAGGTGTAAGACATAAAATAAGGTAAGGGGGGGGGGGGATTTATGTAGGGCTGGGGGTGGGTTAGATAGGGGAAGGGAGGGGAAGGTGGGGGGGGGGGGGCCAGAAAAAAAGTTCCCTCCAAGGCCGCTCCGATTTCGCAGCGGCCTTGGGGGGAATGGGGAAAGCCATCGGGGCTCCCTTCGGGCTCAGCGTGTGCAAGGTGCACATGTGTGCACCCCTTTGTGCCCGCCGAGCCCAGATTTTATAACATGCATGCGGCAACACACGCATGTTATAAAATCGGGCATAGATTTGTTCAAACCGGGTTGCGCGAACAAATCTACACCCGCGCATATATTTTAAAATCTGCCCCACAATAAATATCCTGTTTCCAACAGTAGCCAAGCCAGGTCACAAGTACCTGGCAGGGTTCCAGTGGGTAGATAGATTCCAAGCTGCTTATCCCAAGAATAAGCAATGGATTTCTGCAGCTCTACCTTAATAATGGTTAATTAACTTTTCCTCTAGGAACTTGTCAAAACCTTTTTTAAACACAGTTACACTAATAGCTTTCACCACATCCTCTGGCAATGAATTCCAGAGTTAATTATGCATTGAGTAAAAAAATATTTTCTCTTATTAGTTTTAAATATATCTAGTAACTTCATTGTGTCTCCTGGTCTTTGTACTTTTGAAAGAGTAAACAACTGATTAACATTTACTTGTTCCATCCCACTCATTATTTTATAGATGTCTATCATATTTCCCCTCAGTCATCTATTCTCCAAGCTGAAAAGTCCTAACCTCTTTAACCTTTCTTCATAGGGGAATTGTTCCATCCCCTTTACCATTTTGGTCTCCCTTCTCTGTACCTTTTCTAATTCTGCTATATTTTTTTTTTGACATGTGGTGAGCATTACCTCATACAATACTCAATAAAGCAAACCTCACAAATTACCAGGAAAGCCATACTAAGGAGAGACCATTATCATGTTCTGACTGTAATTAAAGTTTCAATTGGGAAAACAAATTTCAGAAGAAACCCAAGGGGTAGATTTTAAAAGCCCTGCGCGAGTAAATCCTGCCAGATTAACGCGCGCGGGGCACTCGCACAGGCCGCCGGCATGCACAAAGCCCAGGGATGCGCGTAAGTCCTGGGGCTTCGTAAAAGGGGCGGGAGAGGGCGTGTCCGGGGGGTGTCGGCAGGCCGGGGGCATGTCCAGAGTCAGGGGGCAGTCCGGGGTGGGTCCGGGGGCATGGCGACGGTTCGGGGGCGAGCCGGGAGGGCGGTCCCGAGTCCCCCGGCACTGAAGCCTGTCCCTGGGGATGCCGAGGCGACACGCGCAAGTTACGCCTGCTTCAAGCAGGCGTAACTTGCACAACAAAGGTAGGAGGGGATTTAGGTAGGGCTGGGGGGTGGGTTAGATAGGGGAAGGGAGGGGAAGGTGGGGGGACGCGGAAGGAACGGAGGCAGGCTGTGCGGCTCGGCGTGTGCAGGCTGCCAATTTAGCGCAGCCTTGTGCGCGCCGACCCCGGATTTTATAAGATACACTTGGCTACGCGCATCTTATAAAATCCGGCGTACTTTTGTTTGCGCCGGTTGCGCGAACAAAAGTACGTGCGCTCGTACTTTTTTAAGATCTGCCTCCAAAATTCCACCCAGCAGGATGATCAAGTTCAAGTTCAATGATAAAAGTTCATGCAACAAAAATGACAGTACAAAATCTGACAAGTGGCAATTGCTTTTACAGGAAGACAGACATTTACCATGGTACTCTGCTTTGCTGCTATACTTCTTATCTTTCATCTCAGAAGTGTTTCTTCCACTCAGCATTGCTGCCATACCCAGTATTTTGCACCTTGCTGTCAGTCTGCCTTGTTGTTATACCTCGGTCTCTACTCCTTGGGTGGCTGCTCTGTATATCTCATGGAGCTGTGGTATGTTGATGCCTCTTTTTGTGTTGCTTTGACCCTTTATTGGTGCTTTGGGGATTTTCCTGCCATTTTTTCTGTTTTGCTCCTTCTTCCTGGTGCCTTGTGATGCCACTTTGCCTCTCGTTCTGCTTTGAGGGTTCATGCCACTATTGTTGGTGCCCTCTTTTGAATCCTTGGGGTATTCTTCCCACTTTAGCTGTTTCATTGTTCCTCTGACATGCCTTGGAGAGCTCCTGCCACTTCTGGTATGCCTTTGTTGTACTTTAGGTTCTTCATGTCACTTTTGGTGCTATGTTGACATAGTCTTGGTGTGTTGGCGTGCCTTCTGATGATGTCTTCCCACCAGTTTCATTAGAAATGATTAGAAAACTGCAATTTGGGAGTCCAAAATAGGCAGCATTGCTTCCCCCATTGTCTTTAATGGGAAATGAAAAATAAATGAAACTAAGAAAACAAAATTTTGAAACTAATGAAATGAATCTAGGTGTCCTATGAAATGAATGAATGAACTAAACTGATTTTTTTCTGCCTCTGCACATCTCTGCTTCATATCATGGCTCCTTTCTCCTTGAATTTATTTTTCTGTGTAAAATTTCATCTTTCATACTTTATTGAAACCCATCAAATATTTAAAAGTTTCTATTATATCTTACATCACGTATCCTTTCTTTTAGGCAGTGAGAAGATTTTGACTGCCTTTTAGCCTCTGTTTATTTCAGGCCTTGTATAATTTTAGTAGTCCGCTTCTGAATCATTTTCATCCTTTAAATGTCTCTTTGAAGGTACCGCCTCCTGAAATGAACACTTACTCAATGTGGAGGCCTCACAAGTGGCCTATAAAAGGGTAATATTACCTTCCTTTTCCTGCTGATAATCAAGTATGCTGTTAGCTTTCCTTCTTGCTTTATTACATTGACTGGTTACCTTGAGGTCATATGAGATGATTACTCTTAGATTAACTTTTTTGTTTGATAGTTGTCAACTCTTGTCCTTCTAACTGATATGTGGCTAATGGATTTTTGTATCACAAATGCAAGATTTTACACTTTTTACACTGAAACTCATTTTCCAAATCCTTGACTATTCTTTCAGTTTTTCAAGTTTTCTTTCATTTTTTTACAGCACTTTCAGCATGTCTGCTCAGTTACAGATGTTTGTATCACCCACAAACATATTTTCTCCTCAGATTCCTCACTAATGATGTTAATAATGATATTGAAAAGAAGTGATTCCAAGGCCAAGCACTGAGACCCCAATGATCACTTTGCCTTCACCAGAATGGATTCTACCTCTTCTCTCTGTGTCCTGTGACTCAACCAGTTCTTCACCCAATTTACAGCTTCTTTGCCTATTTTTATATTACCTAGCTTGTGTGCCAGGGTCAAAAGCCTTACTGAGTCCAGATAGACAATATCTAGCAGATTTCTCTGATCAGGCCAGGTTGGAGGTAAGAACAGCAGACTGTGCGGGAACCCATGGACTGTTCATCGCAACAGTTTGTCCATCTTTTATTCTGATTATGTGGATAGTTTACCCCTTCCAGAGAAACTAGGCCAGGACCCTCCTAGTGACCTATACTGGCCACTATCAGAGACAGGATGCTGGATTTGATGAAACCTTGGCTTGAGTCAGTATGGCAAATGTTACGATCTTGTAGATTAAATTTTCTAGATGGTTTGACTGAAAGGTCAGCAGTGCCACCCACCTCTAGAGATAATAAAATCATGAGTAAAAGAGTAACATCACAGAAAATGGAGTCAGCAACCAGTTGTATTATAGCCAACCTGTACTGTAAGGGATCGTGGTGTGACTTTGAAATTTTACCAAGCTGTATAGGTAATACAGGAAACAGGTGCAATAGGGTCAAAAAGAATAGAATTGGGCAGCATACACATAAACGGATTCTGATACAGTTCAACGGTCTATAATATAGCAGGAAACTGTGGCAAAGAGGTCCCAAGTATTTGTACTCTGTCACACAAGCTGTGTGATAACAATGAATAGTGTCAATAGAAAGCGATGTGTTACAAAATCTGCAACACCAGAATATATATTTTCTTCATGCTGTGTTTGTGCTTTGCTCTGTCACCCTTTCCTTCAACCCAAGACTTGTTAAGACATCAGAGATGTTTTCTGACTGAAGAGAGATAATGTTACACTTGACTTGCAATATCAAGACACTTTAACTGGCACACTTTATATTGAATAATTCATGGGCATTCAAGCTTTGCTTCACTCACAAAGAAAGTGCTTTCTCTTAGTAGTGGCAGTAGATATGAACAGCTAATTCATTATTTAAAGAGATAAGTGTTAGCAATTGGTATGAGTTTTCAGAGCTTTTTTATTCCTTTTATTCAAGCTATTTTCAATCAGTCATGCATAGTACAACTTTGGAATGCTTCTACCATCTTTGCTCTTTTTTCTTACTAATTTCTTAAAAATCTGAGTGCTTCTGAAATAGATTGGCCTATGTTCAAATGCTGAGAAACTGGCTTAAAAATACAGTGTGTATCCTATATGTGTTGTGCTTATGGCCATAGGAGACCGCGACCGGCAGCCCTACCTCCGGTCCCGGAAACCCGGCCTCCCACGTCGTCCACCATGCGGCCTCCCAGCCCGACCAGGCTGGCATTTCTGCCCTGACACCGACATCCCTCTGGCCCTCCCAGGTGTGTGTTCGCGCAATATGCCCCGCCTCTTAAAGAGCCAGAGTTGGGAAAAACACCAGCAGGCCCGCTGATGACATCAGGGCTTGGGGCCTATTTAACCCTGGCCCAGCCCATGGGATCTTGCCTTGGCAACAGGTCCTACTATCCAAGTTCCTGATTCCTGTTCCAGCTCCTGCTCCTGCATTCCTGATTCCTGGTCCTGTGTTCCTGATTCCTTCTCATTGTTCCTGTGTTCCTGTTCTCCGCTTCTGGCTTCCATCCTCTCCTTGCCCTCTTGGACTGATCTCCTGGCTCTGACTCTTGCTTGACCCTCTTCTGCCTCCTGCCTCGACCATCTGCCTGCTTCCGATGCTCCTTGACTGCTGCCTGCCCTGACCTCTGGTACGTCTGGCCCTGCATCTTCACCTCTCTCCTGGGAGGGTTATTCCTGAGTGACCTGTGCCTAAGTTCTGCCGGCCCGGTGCCCAAGGGTTCAACCTGTGGAGAATGAGGGCTGGTAAACGTGAAGCTCCTGTTTGGTCTGCTCTCCATTGCTGCCTTCTGACGACGAGAACCTGCAGGGGCCTTCCCCTGGAGGTAGCGTCAACCTCGTCTTGGCCAGGGGTCCACCAAACAACAGCTTGCTGAGGCCATGGACCTGGTGGATCTTCCCGGCCTATAAGCCATTTCGGGCCTGGCCCAAAAGATTCAGCAACAGCAGCAGCACTGCCTTGAAATGTCGGCCAACACTGTGGAACGCCTTGCTTAGATGCCACAACCTCCACCAGTTCCAGTGCTTCCACACCCGCGGCACCAACTCTATGTGTATCAGCCATAGCGTCTATCCGTCTTCCGGCTCCCCCTCTGTACCCTGGAGATCCCAAGCAGTGTTGGGGTTTTCTCAATCAATGCTTTATGCATTTCTCTCTTCAACCCGCTCAGTTTTTCAAAGACTCGATAGACGACCTTTATCCTCTACTTACTGGATGGGAAAGCATTGGCTTGGACCTCTCCACTATGAGAGCGAGGGGACCCCATACTGGAGGACCTAGAATGCTTCATTCTAAACTTCAAGCAGGTCTTCAATGAGCCTGGATGCCTAACCATGGCTGGCTCTGACATCCTCCACCTCCGGCAAGGCTCCCGGACCCTGGCCGAATTCGCCATAGAATTCCGTACCCTGGCGACAGAGTTGGTGGGCAGGAAGACAGCCTCCGAAGCATCTTCCTGGAAGGTCTCTCCCCCAGGATTAAAGATGAGCAGACTGCTTGAGACCACCCTGACAGCCTGGATGCCCTCATAGACCTAACAGGAAAAATGAATCGTCGTCTGCAGCAACGACTTCAGGAAGCCCGATCGCCCCACCGACCCATTCAACTGGCTCCCTCCTTCTCTCGCTCTCCGGGCTGAACACCCTCTCCAGATCCAGGGCTCCAATGCTCAGAAGAACCCATGCAGCTGGGCCGCACCCATCTCTCTCCTGAAGAATGACAACGGAGACATTCTCTGGGCCTCTGCCTTTACTGTGCCGGGCAGGGCCACCTCTTGGTCCAGTGCCCAGTATGGCAGGAAAACTGCCAAACCTAGGTTTCAGTGGGTAGATAACCCTAGGTTGTGCCACTTCTGCTCCCCAATGCACTCTGCCAGTCTCTGTCATCCTCCTCTAGCGTATCTACCCTACTTTGGTGCTGGTGGACTCCGGAGCCGGAGGGAACTTTATATCCAGTGAAATGGTGACCCAACTGGACTTGTCTACCTCACCTCGGATTCCTCCAGTTGTGATCTCTTCAATCCATGGGGAGCCCCTTCCCGGCTGGATTACCCGGATCACTACCCAGGTCTGCTTGCGCTTTGGAGTTCTTCATGAGGAGATGATTTCCTTTCTTGTTCTGAAGAGATCCATTCATCCCATCGTCTTGGGACTTCCCTGGCTGCAAGCTCATTCTCCTCTCATCAATTGGAGCACCCTCCAGCTGACCTCCTGGGGGCCCCAGTGTCTTTCCAACTACTTCCGCCAGGTCCAAAGTGTTCCGTTGTCCTTGGCCGCCACCTCCTGTGGCCTACCTCCCAGTTCATCGACTTCATGGATGTCTTTTCCAAAAAGATGGTAGAGACCCTTCTCGAGCATCGTATCTTTGATTGCGCCATTGACTTACTGCCCAGCACCATGCCTCCCAGGGGTCGGGTGTAACCTTTTTCTCATCCCGAGACCAGAGTGATGTCCCAATACATCAAAGAAAACCTGGAAAGGTGTTTCATCTGACCATGCACCTCCCCGGGGGAGCCGGGTTTTTCTTCATTGCAAAAAAGGACAGGTCACTCCGGCCCTGTATAGAATATTGCAGCTTAAACACCATTACCAGGAAGGATCGCTATCCTTTTCCCCTGATCCCTGAGCTCCTGGATTGCCTGCAAGGAGCGAAGATTTTCACCAAGTTGGATCTCTGGGGGGCCTACAACCTGGTCAGAATCTGGCCTTATGATGAGTGGAAGACCATGTTCAATACCCGTGATGGCCACTATGAATATCTGGTCATGCCATTCAGCTTGTGTAACGCCCCTGCTGTATTCCAGCACTTGATGAATGAGGTCTTCTGCGACCTATTGCAAACCTCAGTGCTGGTGTACCTTGGCGATGTCTTAGTCTTCTCTAAAGATCTCCCATCTCACCGTCGAGATGTCCAACTGGTACTCCAACGCCTTAGGGCTAACAGACTCTACGCGAAACTCGAGAAATGTATGTCCAAGCATTAGTCTCTCCCCTTCCTGGGGTATAATTATCTCCCGGAATAGATGGCTTGCATCCAGAAGTGGCCTCAACCATCCTGCCTCTGACCCCTACAATGCATCCTGGGGTTTGCGAATTTCAACAGGCACTTTATTCCACAATACTCTTAGCTTGTGGCGCCACTCACCGCCCTCACCAAAAAGGAGGGGAACCCCAAGCAGTAGCCTCCAGATGTCGTCTCCGCCTTCAATCAGTTGAAACAAGCCTTCCTCCAAGACACCTGCCTCCGCCACCCGGACCCCACACGTCCGTTTGTTGTGGAGGTCGATGCCTCCGACACCACCGTGAGAGCCGTGCTGAGCCAGCATTCCAGCAAAGGAGACCTATTACCCTGCTCTTTCTTTTCCCGGAAATTCTCCCTTATGGAGAAGAATTATGGTATCGGAGATAAGGAGTTACTGGCCATTAAGATGGCCTTAGAGGAATGGCATCAGTGGCTAGATGGCGCCCAGCATACCATTACCATGTATATGGACCACAAGAACTTGGAATACCTTAAACATGCCCAGTGCTTAAACGCCTGTCAGGCTCTCTGGTCCCTATTTTTCAGTTGCTTTGACTTCGTCCTGAGGTACAGGCCACAAGAACGACCGAGCTGACACCCTATCATGGGAGTATGAAGCAGAGGACACTCCCAGAATCCCGGGATACATCGTTGATCCTGCTTGCATCCTCCTGGCTGCCACCCAGCCTGCTCCTCCTGGGAAAACCATGGTACCTCCACAGCACCATCAAAAGGTCCTAGCATGGGTCCATGACTCCCCTATTGCTGGCCACCCGAGAGCTAAGAGGACCTTGGAGCTACTACACTGATACTATTGGTGGCCGCAGGTCAGAAAGGATGTCAAGGCCTATGTAGAATCTTGCCTGACATGTGCTTGTCAAAAGCCCATGGTAGGGTGACCTTGGGGGCTATTACAGCTGCTACCGGCCCCCAAGGGACCCTGGACCCATGTGTCCACGGACTTTGTAGTGGACCTCTCCCTCTCTAGCGGCTGTCATGTCATTTGGGTCGTCATGGACCAATTTTGTAAAATGGCTCACTTTACGGCCCTCCCAGGGCTTCCCTCAGCTCCTGAATTAGCCCAACTATTTACCTCTCACATCTTCCACTTACATGGTCTCCCTCAACACATGGCTTCCGACCGTGGAGTGCAGTTTACAGCTAAGTTCTGGCGCTCATTGTGTTGCAAATTCAATCTCCGCTTCGACTTTACTACTGCCTACCATTCTCAGGGGAACGGCCAAGACGAGCGAAATAACCAAACCTTAAAAAACTTTCTTCGGTCCTTTGTAAATGAGCATAATGACGATTGGGCTAGTCTACTTCCTTTGGCTGAATTTTTGCACAGTTCTCACATCAATTCAGCTTCGGTCTCTTCCCCATTTCTTATAGTATATGGCAAGCAACCTGCTCCACCACTTCCCATACGCCTGACTGTGCCATCCCCTGCAGCCCAGATGACTGCGTGACAGCTTAAGGAACTCTGGGAGAAGACCCAAGACATGATCTGACGAGAGGCTTTAAGGGCTAAGAACACGACGGAGAAGCACCGACGAGCGGCACCCCAGTTCAATATCAGAGACAAGGTCTGGCTCAGTACCCGGAACATTAAACTTCGGGTACCGTCAATGCAGCAAGCTCCCCTCTACATTGGGCCCTTCTCCATCTCTGAAAGAATAGGACCAGTCACATACCAGTTACAACTACCATACTCCTTAAGAGTACATAACTCTTTCCATGTCTCCCTGTTGAAACCTCTGATTTTTATTTATTTAGATTTATATTCTGCTTTTTGCACTTTTTTTCAGCGCTTCAAAGCGGATTACATTCAGGTTTTGGAGGTATTTCCCTATTCCCAGAGGGCTTACAATCTACGTTTGTCTAAATTTGATTTTGTCATGGCCCCACAGAAAACCTCCGGAACCACAGAACCTGTCCTCCGACGATGATCAAGTCTACCAGGTGAAGGAAGTCCTGGATGTCCGGTGGTGTAAGGGGAAGTGGGAATATCTACTCTTCTGGGAGGGGTTCTCTCCGGAAGAAAACTCCTGGAAGGCGGCTTCTAATATTCTAGATAAAAGTCTCCTCAAACAGTTTCATTTGGCTCACCCCAAGAAGACCAGACCCACTGGGAGGGGGCATAGGTGAGGGGGTACTGTTATGCTTACCAGCTGCGGGAGATCACGACCGGCAGCCCTACTTCCAGCCCCAGGAACCCGGCCTCCCATGTCGTCCGCCACGTGGCCATGTCTGCCCCGACGCTGGCGTCCCTCTGGTCCTCCCAGGCGCGTGCGCACAATCCATCCCACTCTAGCCAAGCCCATGGGACCTCGCCTCAGCAACAGGTCCTACTCTCCAGAGTGTACATTGTCTGCTTCCAGTTCCCACGTTGCTGATTCCTGTTCCAGTTCTTGGTCCTGCGTTCCTGATTTCTGGTCCTGGTCCTGTGTTCCTGATTCCTTCTCCTGGTTCCTGTGTTCCTGTTCTCTGCTCCTGGCTTCCGTACTCTTCTTGCCCTCTCGGACTGATCTCCTGGCTCTGATCCTTGCTTGGCCCTTGGATTCCGCTCATCTGCTGCCTGCCTCGACCATCTGCCTGTCCACGATGCTTCTTGATTGCCACCTGCCTCAACCATCTGCCTGTTTCTGATGCTCCTTGACTGCTGCCTACCCTGACCTCTGGTACATCCAGCCCTGCTTCTTCACCTTTCTCCTGGGAGGGTTATTCCGAGTGACCCGCGCCTAAGTCCTGCTAGCCCCGGTACCCAAGGGCTCAACCTGCGGGGAACGAGGGCTGGTAAAATTGAAGCTCCTGTTGGGTCTGCTCTCCACAGCCACCTTCCGACGACGAGGACCTGCATGGGCTTTTCCCTGGATGTAGCGTCAACCTCGTCTCGGCCAGGGGTCCACTGAACAACAGTATGCTCATGGAAAAATATCATACGAATGCCATGAAGAATAGAATACAAAGACTGAAGCCAAACTAGTGTTGAGAATTCAGAGATTTTACACCTCAAACAGGGGAAGAAAAGGGACTTGGCCTTAATAAAGGGGGTTTCTCAGAGGAGGGAAGGTGGGGGGGAGGGCGAAGGAAAGTTTGCTCCGAGGCCGTTCCAATTTCGGAGCGGCCTCGGAGGGAACAGGCAACGCTCGCCGGGCTCGGCACGCACAGGTGGCACAAATGTGCACCCCCTTGCGCGCGACGACCCCGGCTACGCGCGTATCTTTTGTTTGCGCCTGGTGTGCGAACAAAAGTACGTGCTTGCGCAAAAATATAAAATCTACCCCATTGAGAATTTAAATTTGTTCTCATCAATGCCTATTGAGATATCCAAGAAATGAATCTCTTTATCACTCATTTCAGCTGCAAATTGCAGATTAGAATTTTGTGCATTCAACCAACCCACAAAGTTTTCTACATCATCTCGTGAGCCCACCCATATCATTAAGGTGTCATCGATGAAACGTTTCCACAATTTAATATGGTCTCTGAATGGAGTGCTAGCTAAGATTTTTCTTTCAAAGCAACCCATATACAAATTTGCTATATCGGCCGCTATGGAAGCCCCCATGGCCACCTCCTTGACCTGTTTAAAAAACCAATCACCCACACAGAAAAAATGTTGTTTCATTGCCCATGATGTGAGTTCAACTATGAATTCAGTCGATATCCTGTTCCTCCCTTCTCTCATTGCCATATATTCATGCACAATTTCTATCGCTTCTTCTTGCGGTATATTTGTATAAAGCTGTTGCATCTGTCTGTCTCAGATGGCTTTGACTTCTGTGCCTCACTTTTCTTCCTTCTTTCTCCTCAAGCCTTGGGAAGATGGCTGCTGCCATGTCTTCATGCCTATCCAGTGTCCCCGAATCAGCAACGGCCACGGTGTTCGCCATGATTTTCCTGAGGGCATCCTAGGGTGGATGCGCGCCCCCCACCCACGTCTTTATACACATCATGGCGGGAACCTCGGGGGCGTCCCTCCGAGTGACGTAATCACATCCTGGTATTTAGCCTGCCCTTCGTTTGCTAACAAACTGAGTTAGCAAGGATTAGATTGCCTCCGGTCGAAGCTGCTCTGCCGCTTCCCAGCTGCTGCAGGAAGCTCTCTCTGCCCTTCGGGGTATTTTCTCACTAACCTGGGTACCCGCTCCTTGGGGGCCCTTCTGGTCTATTTCAGGTATCTATCTTGGGATACTGGGTACTCGCTCCTAAAGGGCCTGTTCTCCCTAATCTGGTGCCTGCCACTGAACAACTTCTGCCTGCCAGACCTTCAATATTACAGCTTCTGCTTCAGTGAGTACTAACCTTTTCAGTCTGTCTCACCTTCAGCTTCTGCACTCTTTGTCTACATCTGGGACCTGTTCCTGCTATGCCGCGCTGCCTATCACCTACTCGAGTGTGAGATTGGTCTCCTGCTGAGGACCCCTGGACTACTTCTGCTGGGTTACCTTCACTGTACAATAAATTCAACTTCTCTGTGTCTGCATGTATAGAGTCTAGCCTAGTACTGCGGTTCCTCATGGGGCTCCTCCCCATGGGAGTGGCCATCACCGCAGTACCCAAGAATCTACTCCAACACCTCATAACCATAACAGATTGCTAACTCCATGGATTTGGCTCAGCTCACCACTTTGCAGGCCATTCCGGGCCTGGCCCAGCAAATCTCCGAACAACAGAATTCGATAGACAACTTGACTGTTGCTTTTAATCAGCTACACGAACAGATGAATGCACCAGCTGCCATAGGTAAAGAAGTTACACTGCCAGAAGTGACGGTCAAGTCTACAGTACCTCTCTCTGCTCCGACACGCTTCGCAGGTGAAGTTTAGAAATGTAGAGGATTTATTAATCAATGTTGCATGCACTTTTCTCTGCAACCTATTTCCCTACAGTGTATGCCAAGACCACCTATATCCTTTTGTATCTGGACGGAAGAGCACTGGCTTGGGCCTCACCACTGTGGGAGCACAATAACCCTATCCAGATTGTTCTTGCCACATTTCTTGAACTATTTAAGTCAGTATTTGATGACCCAGCCCGGTATTCGATAGCAGGATCAGCTTTGGTTCATCTAAAACAAGGTAATAAACCTTTACCAGATTTCGCCATTGAATTCAAGATATTGGCTTCTGAATTACATTAGGACCCTAGGTGCCTGAAAACTCTATTTTTTGAAGGCCTGAACTCCCGGTTGAAAGATGAACTGGTGACTCATGAGATGCCCGAGACTTTAGCAGAACTTATGCAGTTGGCAGCAAAAATCGATCGCCAAATTTGCGACAAAGTTCAAGAGGTCAAGAGTCCCAGAAGACCACTCCAGGGAGAGATTCGTGTCAAGTCTGTACCCAGGCCTATATTCCCAGGGCCTGCTGCTGGTGAAGAAGAACCAATGCAATTGGGCCGCAGTCTTTTGACTTCTAAAGAGAGATGATTCCAAAAGAGGTTGGGACTATGCATGTATTGTGGACAAGCTGGTCATGCTGTACAAACATGCCCTATATGTCCGGGAAACTGGAAGACCTAAGTCCTGTGGGAGGACTCTTCTTAGGTCTAACTGCACCCTCTCCTCCACTCTCTCTTCCAGTATCTTTAATCTGCGGGTGTTGGAATATCAGACCTTTGCTTTAGTAGACTCTGGGGCAGGGGGAAATTTCATTTTGAAACGTCTAATGGAACATTTGCGGATCCCTACCATTACTATGATGCCTCCATTATTATTGTCCTCTATTCATGGAGAGCCCTTACCTGGTGAAGTAACTCTGCTTACAGAACCAGTGAGCTTGTGTACCGGTGCTCTTCATACAGAGACTATTTCCTTCTTTGTGCTAGAGAAGTCCATGCACCCTTTGGTACTTGGGCTACCATGGCTGCAGAAACACATGCCACAATTCAACTGGACCACTTTGGAGCTCTCATGTTGGGGTCCAGATTGTCATGGCAAATGCTTAATGGAAGTCTCTCCACTACCATGCATGCCAAGTACCCCATTGTTGTCTGGGTTGCCACCTCAATATGCATCTTATCAAGATGTATTCTCAAAAGAAGCTGCTGATGTGTTACCTCCACACAGATTATACGACTGTGAAATAATTTGAAGCCAAATACGGAACCACCCAAAGGAAGGGTCTACCCTCTCTCCGTGGTGGAGAATAAGGTGATGTAGGAATACATCCAGGAGAAACTCCAGAAAGGTTTCATAAGACCTTCTATGTCTCCTGCCGGCGCAGGATTTTTCTTCATGGGGAAAAAGGACGGAACGTTACGTTCATGCATTGTCTACAGAGGTATGAATGAGATCACCATAAAGGACTGCTACCCTTTACCACTCATCTCGGAGCTATTTGATAGGCTATAGGGAGCCAAGATATTCTCCAAGCTTGACCTCAAAGGAGCGTATAATTTAGTTCGCATCCGCTCTGGCGATGAAGGGAAGACGGCTTTTAATACCCGGGATGGACACTTTGAATACCTGGTGATACCCTTCAGCATATGCAATGCCCCAGCTGTCTTCCAAAACATGATGAACGATATCTGCATGATTTATTCTACCATTGTGTCATTGTCTACTTAGACGACATCTTGATATTTTCTCAGGACCTGCAATTCCATCAGGAAGATGTCAAAAGAGTTCTGCAGAGGCTTCATGAGAACTGCTTGTACGAAAAATTGTCTAAATGTGAATTTTATAAAGAATCCGTGCCTTTCTTAGGTTACATTGTCTCAAACAATGGTTTCCAAATGGACCCTCAGAAGCTTGAGAGTATTCAAAAATGGCCACAACCCACGGGCCTAAAAGCTCTAAGACGATTTTTGGGATTTACCAATTACTACCGACCTTTATTAAAAATTACTCTTCATTGACTGTTCCATTAACAGTAATGACTAAGAAAGGTGCCAACGCTGCTACTTGGTCTATGGAAGCTGTGCTGTGTTCCAGAAGTTAAAAGATGCCTTTCAAAGCAAACCATGTCTCCACCATCCAGACCCTACTCGACCCTTCATTGTGGAAGTCAATGTCTCTGACGTAGGTGTAGGGGCCGTGCTAAGCCAGACTGGTGATACAAAGATCTTGCACCCCTGTTCATTCTTTTCCCGACGCTTCTCACCAGCAGAGAAGTATGGCATTGGGGATAAAGAACTGTTGGCAATAAAAATGGCATTTGAAGAATGGCGCCCATGGCTTGAAGGTGCACAACATCAGATTACTGTTTACACTGATCACAAAAATCTGGAGTACCTACGTCACGCTCAATGCCTCAATCATAGACAGGTGAGGTGGTCCCTGTTCTTCAACAGATTTGACTTTTTGCTGAAATATCGCCCTGGTATCAAGAATGTCAGAGCAGATGCATTATCTCGCTCATTCCTCTCAGAGGACGTACCTGATGAACCCCAGCATATTATTGACCCGAAGAGAGTGGTTCTCACAGCTACACATCCAGTATCCCTGGGCAAGACCATTGTGCCCTGCAATCTAAGAAACAAATTGCTAAGATGGGCTCATGATTCGAAACTGGCTGGACACCCTGGTCAATGGCGTACACTGGCCAAGCTACAAAAAGTACTATTGGTGGCCCACCATGAAAGAAGACACTCTAGCTTACGTAGCCTCCTATTCCAATTGTTCCAGACAGAAACCTCTGCCCGGACGTCCTTGGGGCCTGCTTCAACCCTTTCCAGCACCTGACGACCCCTGGACCCATATTGAAACAGATTTTGTGGTGGACCTGCTACTTTCCGGAGGTAACAATACCATTTGAGTTACAGTGGACCACTTTCTAAGATGGCTCACTTTGTGGCTCTCCCTGGTTTGCCATCAGCCATGGAACTTGCTAAGTTATTCATCAGTCACATCTTTCTCCTACATGGCATGCCTAAACATATTGTTTCTGACAGAGGAGCTCAATTTACAGCAAAGTCTGGAAAGCCTTGTGTAAGAAATTTGATATCACACTTGACTTCACCTCTGTGTATCATCCTCAGTCAAATGGCCAAACCGAGAGAATGAATAGAACTCTCCAACAGTTCCTTTGTGCCTATGTCAGTTCACAATAGAATGACTGGGCTGAACTGTTGCCCTGGGCTGAATTTGTCATCAATTCACATCCAGCGACATCTACTGGATCTACTCCATTAGAAGTGGTCTACAGGCGACAAGCTTTAACACCTTTACCAATTCCACTTTCTGTGTGGTTCCCGGCAGCTCAATCTACTGCCAAAAATATACAGCAGCTCTGGAGAAATACTAAAGAGATGCTCCAAAAAGCAGGACAAAAAGCAAAGAAAGGCTATGATGCTCACCGAAGCAAGGCTCCTGAATTCCAGCCTGGAGATAAAGTTTGGCTTTCTACTAAATATCTGAGACTTAAGCTTCCATCTGCTCGATTTGCTCCACGCTTTGTCAGACCCTTTCCTATTCTCCGATGGTTGGGCTCACTCACCTATAGTCTGAGACTCCCTCTAGCTATGAGGATTCACAATGCATTCCATGTTTCGCTGCTGAAACTGCTTGTTCTTAGCGAGTTTTCCACCAAGACACCTGAACCTACCCCAGTTGATGCAGAAGAAGACATCGAATATAAGGTTGATGCCATCCTTGACGTAAGAAAGAGAGGCAGAGTTTGGGAATACCTCCTGTCATGGGAGGGATATGGACCAGAAGAAAACTCTTGGGAACCATTGGCTAATATCATGGACAAAGAGATGCTTCATCAATTTCATCAATCACATCCTCAAAAACCTAGACCAGGTAGGGGGTCTAGAGGGGGCCCTTTGAAGGGGGGTATTGTTGCGTCCGTTGGTCTCAGATGGCTTCGACCTCTGTGCCTCACCTTTCTTCCTTCTCTCTCCTCAAGCCTTGGGAAGATGGTTTCTGCCGCATCTTCATGCCACTCTCTCCGGTCCCCCCAGATCGGCAATGGCGACAGTGTTCACCATGATTTTCCTGAGGGCCTCCTAGGGTGTGCATGCACACGCCACCCACATCTTTATCCACGTCATGGCGGAAACCTCGGGGGCGTCCCCTCCGAGTGATGTCATCACATCCTGGTATTTAGCCTACCCTTCATTTGCTAACAAACTGAGTTAGCAAGGATTGGATTGCCTCCTGTCTAAGCTTCTCTGCTGCTTCCCAGCTGCCGCAGGAAGCTCTCTCTGCCCTTTGGGATATTTTCTTACTAACCTGGGTACCCGCTCCTCGGGGGCCCTTCTGCTCTATTTCAGGTACCTGTCTTGGGATACCGGGTATTCGCTCCTTGAGGGCTTGCTCTCCCTAATCTGGTGCCTGCCACTGAACAACTTCTGCCTGCCAGGACCTTCAACATTACAGCTTCTGCTTCAGTGAGTACTAACCCTTTCAGTCTGTCTCACCTTCAGCTTCAGCACTCTTTGTCTATATCTGGGACCTGTTCCTGCTACGCCGCGCTGCCTATCACCTACTCGAGTGTGAGACTGGTCTCCTGCTGAGGACCCCTGGACTACTTCTGCTGGGTTACCTTCACTGCTGCCCACTCCCCGGGCAATACCATCAAACTGTACAATAAATACAATTTCTCTGTGTCTGCATGTATAGAGTCTAGCCTAGTACTGCGGTTCCTCACGGGGCTCCTCCCTGTGGGAATGGCCATCACTGCAGTACCCAGGATCCACTCCAACAGCTCATAACCATAACAAAAGCGAGGTGACATTTAATGTGACCATCCGTCTGCGCGGTATTGAAATTACAGAAACCCACGGGGAGACCCATTATGTCATTGAAAGGGTCTCTTTTAGAACCTCTCTCCATTTTTGTGGATCACCTTTTGCGACCATTTGTGGATGATCTTCCCTCATATATAAGGGATTCAGGCCATATAATAAGTATTTTGGAAGATTTTGTAGTCAATACCGCGCAGATGTGGATGGTCACATAAGATGTCACCTCGCTTTATACAAATATACCGCAAGAAGAAGCGATAGAAATTGTGGGAGAATATTTGGCAATGGGCAATGAAATAACATTTTTTCTGTGTGGGTGATCAGTTTTTTAAACAGGTCATGGGGGTGGCCATGGGAGCTTCCATGGCACCCGATATAGCAAATTTGTATATGGGTTGTTTTGAAAGAAAAATCTTAGCTAGCACTCTATTCAGAGACCATATTAAATTGTGGAAACGTTTCATGAATGACAAATTCAAAGCTGTGTTCAAGAATTTTTTGCTGAATCGTGTCTATAACTCTTGACAATGTACTAGAATAAGTTAGTGCATATTGCAATGAATATTAGACAATTTTTCATAAGCTAGTCTTTACGAATTTATTTATATGTAGTTGTCTTTATTTGTGTTGTTTTTATTATGTATGTAAATTTTGTATATCGCTTAGACCTAACAGTGTTAAGCGATTAATAAATTTTATAAAATGAAAAATGAAATGAAATCTTCAAGATATGGGTGGGCTCACGAGATGATATAGAAAACTTTGTGGGTTGGTTGAATGCACAAAATTCTAATCTGCAATTTGCAGCTGAAATGAGTGATAAAGAGATTCATTTCTTGGATATCACAATAGGCATCAATGAGAACAAATTTAAATTCTCAATCTATAGGAAGGAAATGGATCGCAATACATTACTCCATTTTCAAAGTTGCCATCCGGTTAAATTTCTTAGATTGAGAAAGTTATGCTCATCGACAACAGAAAGACCAAGAAATGTTTCAAAGATTCAGTGAGAGGGGGTATCCTAAGAAGGTTTTAAAGAAGGCAATGAAAAGGGGATGATGGGCTAATAGAGATCTATTATTAGCACCCCAGGCAAAGAAAAAACAATCTAATTTAGTCTGTGTTCTGCCCTTTACCCCTGACACATGGGAGGTACGGAAAAGCATAATGGATCATTGGGTTATTTTGAGGTTACACTCAGTGTTCAGTGAGAAGCCCATGTTTGCTTTTTCTAGAGCATCTAACCTTAGAGACAGTTTGGTGCATGCAGTGGCTCCGAATAAAAAAGTAGAAAATAAGATGAATACAGGACATGCTCCATGTGGTCACTGTAATATATGTCCACAATCGTTTCAAGGTGTCTTTACGGGATAGACGCCCATTTAAATTAAGATCATATACTACGTGTGAAACTGAGAGAGTAATATACTAAATATGGTGCCCATGTGGGTTGGGATACATTGGAAAGACAGTAAGTTGAAAACACACATTCAAGAAAACATGAGATGCATTAGATGCAATCAAATAGAGGCATCCCTAGTAGAACACTGGGGGGTTGCACATCATATTGTGGAAGATCTCAGGTTTACAGCATTAGAGCAAGTAGAATCAAGAAAGAGAGGGGGTGACTTAAATAGAATTCTCATCATGAAAGTACAAAGGTATATATTCCAATGGAATACAGTGGGTCCAGCAGGTTTAAATAAGGCAGTAGAATGAATGGAATGCTATGTTTTAGACAGATGGTTGGTGAAGTAGCCTGTGTGGATGTTGAAGATTTGAAAAGGGAGTTGTAAGGGCAATGCAGTATTGAGAAACATTTCAGGATTGGTCTAGGGTTTGATGGAAATCTGCATTTTGAAGAGAAACCCTAGTGGTAGGAAGAGTGCGTTCATAAGATGGTGCGTCAGTGATGTCATGACATGGGGCGGGGGAGGTGGGGGGGGGAAGGGTATATTTAAGTTACAAGGGAGCGGTTGGGCTCATAGCCGCTAAAAAATACAAATGATCGATTGAAATTATAGCAGACACCTGTGGGGGTATGTGAGGAGTGTTTTAATGGGGGGTTTTGAGGAGATACATGAATATAGATGTTACATTGTCTATTTATAGATTTATGTAAGAAATCCATTTGAAGCTCATTGAAATGTTGATGAATATTTCTTAAGTGATGCATTGGAAATAACTGCGGCAGCATGGGAATTTGAAATACAGATGGTCTTAGGCCGGAGTTAGTGTGGAAATTGTCCCCTGAGGAAGGTGGCAGGGATGCTGTCGAAACGCCATGGCGTCGGATGTGGCTAAATGAAGGCTTTGCATGTTCAAGAAAGCAAGTGTGCTTGGAAGCACTCTGGCGTTTTTGTTGTCTGAGGCTTGATGGAGGGCGTGCACTTGTGAAAAGCGAGTTGAATGGGAGTTCATGGTTTTGTTCAACCAAGGATATATTTGCAAAGGCATCAAGAACGAAGTAAAGAAAGAATACATAAGTTTGACTCAATGAAGGTTATGCCTTTTTGAAGGAAAAGGAACTTTTCACTTTGAAACAACAAGCACATCAGTATACATAACATTGAGGATTACAAGTAAAGATCAACATTGATTTGGATGGACTGCCATAGGAATATCATAGCAAATATCTGGGTTGTTGTATGTTGTAATAAGGCAATAACAAACTGTTTTATGATTGGATGTTTTTTATGATAGTGATGAATGTATGAGGATGTATGGAAGGGATATGAATGAGGAAGTATGGGGGTTGGGAAAAATTTGAGACACTTTTGTAACAATTTGATGGTGTAAATGGTCAGTTGTGTACACCAATATAACAAAGTATACTGAGTAAAATTAAAGGCATGTTTGAAAATTGAAAATGATACAGTAACATGTTTGAAGATATGAGCATGAATAGATAGGCTGTCTATATATAGTTTTACTGTTTGCAGGAGACAGTGTGGAAGCAGTGTATAGGATAAAGGGTGATGTGACACATAGAAGTATGACCAAAACTCTGTGGCTGCTATGTTGAGAAATCTTGTCACGAAAAACATCTGGTATACATAAGAACATGCCATACTGGGTCAGACCAAGGGTCCATCAAGCCCAGCATCCTGTTTCCAACAGTGGCCAATCCAGGCCATAAGAACCTGGCAAGTACCCAAACACTAAGGGGCGGATTTTCAGCGCCCTGCTCGCCTAAATCCGCCCAAAACCGGGCGGATTTAGGCGAGCAGGGCCCTGCGCGCCGGTAAGCCTATTTTACATAGGCCTACCGGCGCGCGCAGACCCCGGGACTCGTGTACGTCCCGGGGTTTTCGGAGGGGGCGTGTCGGGGGCGTGTCGGGGGCGGGCCCGGTCGACGCGGCGTTTCGGGGGCGTGTCGGCCGCGTTTTGGGGGCGGGTACGGGGCGTGGCTACGGCCCGGGGGCGTGGCCGCGCCCTCCGTACCCGCCCCCAGGTCGCGGCCCGGCGCGCAGCAGGCCCGCTGGCGCGCGGGATTTACGTCTCCCTCCGGGAGGCGTAAATCCCCCGACAACGGTAAGGGGGGGGTGTAGACAGGGCCGGGTGGGTGGGTTAGGTAGGGGAAGGGAGGGTAAGGTGAGGGGAGGGCAAAGGAAAGTTCCCTCCGAGGCCGCTCCGATTTCGGAGCGGCCTTGGAGGGAACGGGGGGAGGCAGTGCGGCTCGGCGCGCGCAGGCTATACAAAATCGATAGCCTTGCGCGCGCCGATCCAGGATTTTAGTGGATACGCGCGGCTCCGCGCGTATCTACTAAAATCCAGCGTACTTTTGCTTGAGTCTGATGCGCAAGCAAAAGTAGGCTGTTCGCGCGCCTCTTAAAATCTACCCCTAAGTCTATTTCATGTTACCGTTGCCAGTAATAGCAGTGGCTACTTTCTAAGTCAACTTAATTAATAGCAGGTAATGGACTCCTCCAAGAACTTATCCAATCCTTTTTTAAACACAGCTATATTAACTGCACTAACCACATTCTCTTGCAACAAATTCCAGAGTTTAATTGTGCGTTGAGTGAAGAGAACTTTCTCCGATTAGTTTTAAATGTGCCACATGCTAACTTCATGGAGTGCCCCCTAGTCATTTGATTTGTATTTTTTCCTTTCATTTATGTGTTTATGTATATGCTTTTGTAGCCTTTTATATGATCTGTCTTTTACTGATCTGCACTTTCATTTTATTTACTTTCATTTGTAGAATTGTCCCTCCTGACAAAACCGCAAGGTGAAACATGACCCGTGTCAGGAGACGGTGGTAGAATTAAAATTAGGGGAAGGGGTGGAGTTAGGGAGGAGTTTGGGAGGGGTTTAGGGAAATAGGGTGGCGGCACCACTGCCGGCGGTAATGTTTTGGACATTATCGCCGGCGGTAGCACGGGAAATAGCACCACTTTTTAGCGTGGCACTATGGTGGTGATATTGTGCGGCAAAGATGCACTGTGGCAGGTGAAACCGCACTGCCATGATGCAGCCAGCTGCACACTAGCACCCTCCGCCCCCTTTACTGTGGCAGCTCATCATTCCATGGGAATGATGAATCTAGGTCATTGGGAGTTAAACCTCTCCTGGTACAAAAGAGTGTTTTGAGTGTGCCGGCTGCGGCCTTGTCCTCTTACCCTCATCTGCCTGTTCCAGCATCTGGCTCCACTTCCCTCGTGGCTATGGTGCCGCCACTTTCGACCTTGGGCCACCCCCATTCCTCTTGTTTCTGCGAAAGACATCCGTGCTCCACAGCGAGCCTCCCTGCATGGTCCACGGGGAGACGCTGCCGTCCTGCGTTGTGCTCCTCCCTAGGTTCAAACGTATGTCTTTTCTCAGTCTATCAGCGGAATCAGTGTCCCTAAAGTGGCAAAAGACTGATTGGCATAAACCTAACACTCTTGAATGTTAGAGCGTGGGACTTGGATCTCTTGTCTCCACCACTGATGTTAACTCTGGACCTCTGGTGCTAGAAGTCCCCATAAGAAAATGTCCAAAATTCAATGGAATAAAAATTCCTCAAAACTCACAAACAGATTCTCTCTTTTTCTCTGACAGGTCACTGCTATCCCATCTGAACTGGGCATAAGAAATCACAGCAACTTATCCTAACCGTCCACAGGCAGGGTGAAAATTCTCTTGGGCAGAATCAGGATCCAGAAAAGAAAATTCTTCTCAAAACAAACAGCTCTCTCAACAAAATCTCGTTTTCTGCTATCACAAAATCCTCCCTTCCAGGCCTGGTGAGTACTGCCCTGGGATAATATGTGTCTTCCCCTGGTTTAAGCTGTGGGGCCTAAAACTGGGGACCACTGCAACACTTTCCTGCTTTCTAAAATTTAAACTCAAAATGCTCCTTATGCTCTGCCTGCTCTCATACAGGCTTATGACCATGACTAATTTAGGTAGCCTCAAAGAAAGTTCCTACAGGGATAGCCTGCAAACTCCTACCTCCTACCTAATCCTAACTTAGGGTTTAAGCTAGGGGCAAAGTAACTAGTAAGGAACCTAGTGGGTACCTTAAAGAAACATGGCAGCTGCAAATGCTTGCACATGTGGACACAGATCTCAGGAAAGCAGCATGCCAGCTGGGTGTAATTCTATCTGGACAGGCCAAATATGCACTGACCAGCACAGGATCATCTCTCCTTCTGGCAGACTCCAGCCACATGGGCGGTAAGCGTGGTCTACTTACTAGATGCAGGTAGGAGAAAACAGTGCATGCATAATGCAGGGGGAGAATATCTTTCATTGCCATGGCCATTCCATGGAGTGAAGACCAGAAGAAATGAATACTGTTTGATGCAAACGCAGCTCCACAGATGGCAGAAAGGGATCCTGTTCGCATGCTCGTGGCTTGATTATAGCCAAGACAAATGGGGCACAGACACCAGAGAATCTAGGCAGCAATCCAATAGAGGCATCAGAAGATCAAAAAGAGTCAAAGAAAGAGCAGGACCTCAGTAAGGCATGTGTGCGAAGTGAAGTGCCTCCTCTCTCCAGTTTGGAAGGGAGAAGACAAACATGGAGGCAGATGGGCTTCCAACATGGCAGATATTGCAGAGACTGAGTATAGCACAGAAGATTGAATTGCCCTCGGGCAAGAGGCACAAAAAGGTGGAGACCCAAGTGAAGTACAGCAACCAATACATACTAAATATGTTTGAGGTGGGGGAGTTGATGGAAATTGTCACCTTGTCTATATGCATGATGGATGGTGAATCAAATGAAAGTGTGAATGCGGGTCACCTAGGAGATTCACTGCAAGAAGTTCCTGATTCTGGCCCATCAGGACATGTTTCAGCGAAGGCTGTGTGGGAATAGCCAGATCAGGCTTTTTCTAAGAATTTAAGCAATTGAACTATGTGCTTTTCTTCCTGTGATTTATTCAAGAGGACTAACATGGAAATTATTTATTTATTTATTTACCCGTTCAAATTTGATTGATCACCTTTTCCTCAAAGCCTGAGACAGATTACAATAAAAGTAATAATATAAACATATACAAGATAATTTAAAAAACATGATAAAAAAATTGTACAAAATACAACTGCAAATAAAATCCTAATAATAACAAATAATACAGATAAACAGAGATGGACAATCAAACCACAAGTCACAGCACAAAACAGAAATCCTCAACCTTAAATCATTAAAATGCTGACTCACTAGCTGACCGAAAATAATACATTACCCAATTACAAGCTACCAAAGGCCTGGATAAACAATCATATTTTAACAATCTTCCTGATTATTAGGAGGTCTCTAAGTGAACCTCCAAGGCACTCCTATTTGATAGGGCTTTGCCAGTCACCAGTATTGCTTCCATGTGGTAATCTTCCATTGGCAGGTAGTGGGACAGGTTTGGAAGATTTACGAACCATTCTATAACCAAAACCCCACCTTTTTGGGGGGTGGGGGGGGGGTGGGTGGGAAGGCTTATAGGAGTATATAATCCCATGGAGCATGCTCAGTTTTCAGAGGGAAGGTGTTGGAAGGAAGGAAAGAATCCAAGAGGATAGAGATCCCTACTGGATCTCAAGTTGAGATGTGGGCTAGGAGCTAAAGAGAAGAGATGAGAAATCCCTTCTGGATTTCAAACAAGAGAGTTTGGATTTGGAAGAGAGAAGTTCTGGAGGTGCTGACCTCATCCCTGGAAGTCCGGTGACTTGTCTGGAAGTCAAGGAGTAAGTTGCTGCTTTTCAAGATATTTTGGGTTGTGATTGATCTGTCTTAAGGAAAGGGCAATTCCCACTAATCTCAAAGGGCTGTATCAAAGCACTTTGTTTTTGCCCAAGCTATCGGACCTTAGTAATGGATAAAGACAATTTTTGAGGTTAAGAAGATACTCAAGAGACTTGCAGAAACTTCTAAAGAATTTGGATTATAGTTGAGTCTTGACCCATGTGAGGGATTTTTCTAATGGTTTTGTATTTGGGAATCATTTTCCTACAGCTTTTGCGTTTTGGGACTTTTTTCTCTACAAAATTTATGCTAAAATTCCATTCCAGTTATCCCACCCTCCAAGAGGAGTATATTTTCTGTAAGGATGAAGGTGCAAGAGAGCCTAGAAGGAAGTTGCAGTAAACATTTAATTTGAACACTACTCAGGAGTGTGTGAGTGTGGTTATTTTCCAAACCTCTAGTGAATGGATGGTGTGACTCTGATACTTTTGACTTCTTTGTTACTGTATTGAACTGTTTTGTAAATTGGGGAGAATATACAGTTAGAGTGTGACTCCTCAGATACATCAGTGACTGACTGTGCTAGATGCCCCAAAAGATAATTCTTTCTTTCCATCTGCACTCAAACAAACCCGGACTTGTAGTACATCTGATTGAGGCTAAAAACCCACACAGGGGACCCTCAACACCTGTGACTTTCAGTGGAAGGAGCTCTGTACTTCTGTATTTTGAGGAAGACTATGATGGCTGCATCAAAAAGGCAGGCAAAAATGATACCATATTTGGAAGAAAAAAATAGAGAAAAATGCATGCCAGATTATGCAATGACTCACTTCTGAGAGTGGAGGGTAAGTAAAGGGGCCGATTCTATTTTGGACATATTACCATATCAGGTTAAAATGTTTTGGTGTTTTTTGGTAACACAAAAGAGAAGACAGAAGAAAATGTTATAGTCAGGTAACCTCCAGTTGCACCAAGCAATGAAAAGGGAAAAGGTTTCAAAACAAAGTGAGTATAGAAATTGAAGGGGAAAGCAGTATAGTTCATAATAAAGGACAATATCCAAGGAATGACAAATTGCAAAGCAGGAAAAAGAAAGGACTGAGACATTTCCTTGTCTACATTTATTTCTCAGGAGACCGCAATTAAACACAAAACTCTACATATAACATAGACATTTTGCTCTGTCCTGTGTCTTGTTGTTCCACAATGAAAGGGACTACATACTAGCCTTGAAATGAGGACTTCATTCGGTATGGTTCAGATTTACATGCATTCCCTTTATCTTGACATCACCCTCTTTTATCCTATAGTTAAGGAACCATTCTGTATTGCATTATGACAAACTCATTCCAGCTGTAAGGGGAAGGAATCAAGACTCACAAACGTATGTATGCGGTTTGAATCACCCAGTCCCAGAGTGAGAGCAGAACATTGCCAATAAGGTTTCAAAACAATGGCTATCTTGAAATCTTTAGTGTGCAGGGTTTATTTACCCCCTACCATTATTTATACTCTACTGCTGTCAATTCTATTCCTTAGAGCTGAAAGAAACCACAAAAAAATGTATTGATTTAAGCACTCCTTTTGTCCTGAGTTTTGGGCCTACTTCACACACTTCCAATGTGCAGTGCTTTCTGTTCATTGAAAACTCATCTAAAAATGAATCACACTGAAGTTTACCCACAAACCTTTTCCAGATCCTAAGCTCAGCAAAAGAAACACACAGTACCTATCTAATCTAATTCTTTATCGCTTGTTTCACTTGTACTGAAAGTGCTCAGAACTTTTTCATTAGAGATGGAGTTTTGTTTCTTTTTTTCTTCCACTCTGCAGCTTGAGCTCATTGCTAAGAAGATTATGGTGGCTGAACTGAATTGCCATTTTTGACACAAGCTTTAGTCTGACTGAATTGAAGCATTGTTACCAGTGGACTCACTAGCACCCTAGTATGTGCAGCCACATGACATATTAGTTGGTACCAAAACCAAAATTGTTTACGATCTATTTATACTTGCACAAAATAATGCTAGCATGCATCAGTGAGCATTATTATCGCTTGGCCCATGTTCCAAATTATCTATAGCCTAGGACAGGCGGTGTCTCAAAAGTAAAAGGGATCGTGCAGTGCCTTACTCTAAGTAGTCCATGGGAGAGAAGTAGGGACTGTGCACTTTTGAGATTTCTATAGTGAAGGCTGTATATCTTGTAAAAGAAATGTTCTCTGACTATGGGAAACCTGATTATTTTATTTTGAATTATGCTGTAAAAAAAACCCCATCATGTATGAGTTTTATTTTGGGGTTTTTATTAGTGGATAATGGGGCCAATTGGTAAAATCTCTGCACAATTTGACTATACAATGCTGGAAAGAAAGTTGGTTTTCTAGAGGTTGCCACTGCTGAAATCAAAATAAGGATGTGCATTTTATTTTGATAATCTCTTAATGGTGCCTGAAGCTGAACACTTAAAGGTTCTTTCTTCATTCCCAAACGTGAAACTGTCATGGATATACCATCAGCTTGCATCTGACTTTGAAAACTTTTATCCTGAGGTCACTATTTTAACTAAACTTTGAAGAAAATAAGCTTGTTTCCTGAATACTGGATTTTTTTCTTTCTATTCAAAGTCAATTTTATGGTAGGAAAAATAATAAATTAGACCTTAGGTAGATCACAGAGTACAAAAAGATGTCTGAATAGTCTAGCAGCCTGCTACCAGCTCATTCGTTTCTATTAGGTAATAGAAGATGTAGGAATGAATCAGGCTGCTCTGCTATAGTGATTCAAACATACCTTGGCTTTAGATTACTGGCCTTTGGAGCTTACTAACTGGGTGGTCCAGGAGTATCACTGCCAGAAAGTATTATTCTTACTTTCTTGGGCTTTTTTCATTACTTTTATATGGATGACTTCTACAAGTGCATGACAAGCGTAATTGAAGGTATCTGAAAGAAAAATCCTCTGAAAACAACGCTCTGTCTGATTTGTTGGCTGGGGATGAAATGTGAGGTAAGAGAAAGAAATCATTTAAGAGTGGAACAGTGGTAGTGCCTCTTGAGATTTATCAGTGCCTTGATAACTATGAGCTTTTAGGAAAACACTCAAGCCGATTCTGTAAGAAACGCGGGAGAACGGAAGCTCTGTGTTGAGCGCCCGCTCTCCCGACGCGCGCCCAGCCACATCTCCTGGGCACGCAATCCTATATTTAAACGAGCATCCCCTGGCACCTCCTTGGCCCAGGAGAGGTAGCTCTATCAGCGGGTTCATGAGACCGACGCTCAATTTTAGGAGCATCAGTATTCCGAACCTGCTGACAGTGATCGGTTAGCAAAACAGACGCCAGTAAAATTGAGCATCTGTTCTCCAAACCAGACCAGCCGACACATTTTTATTTTTAAAAAATTTTCTGCTTTTCTGTACACTTTTCTGGGATGCTCATAAATTAATGCCTGCCCAAGGGATTAGACACACATTTAACTTTGCATGTGATGAGCGCTATTAGTTTTCAGGGGGTTTGGCTGTGCATTTGAGGCGCTAAACCCCTTACACGTGGCCAAACCCATGTTAAACAGTAAGCATGGCTGAGTGCACTTTACAGAATTGGCCTGACTGTGTGTAAAAGATGGTGGTGGTACCAAGAAATGGAAAATGTGCCATTGTTTTTTATTTTTAAAGCATCAATGCTTTCTATATATTATTAAAACTTTTTTTTTCCAGTTAGAATGAAAAATGTAATAAATCCTGGTTTGTTTTAATTTAATATGAAGGAAAACTTGTATTTTATTTATTAAAACATTTGTAGGCCATAGTATTCCTTGTTCTAGGGATACAAAAATACATAATAAAAATTAAAATAAAAATAAAATCAAACAAACAAGCCTATAAGTTGTTCAGCTTGGAGAAGAGACGGCTGAGGGGGGATATGATAGAGGTCTTTAAGATCATGAGAGGTCTTGAACGAGTAGATGTGACTCGGTTATTTACACTTTTGAATAATAGAAGGACTAGGGGGCATTCCATGAAGTTAGCAAGTAACACATTTAAGACTAATCTGAGAACATTCTTTTTCACTCAACGCACAATAAAGCTCTGGAATGTGTTGCCAAAGAATGTGGTTAGTGCAGTTAGTGTAGCTGGGTTCAAAAAAGGTTTGGATAAG
This sequence comes from Rhinatrema bivittatum, assembly GCF_901001135.1. Taxonomy (NCBI): domain Eukaryota; kingdom Metazoa; phylum Chordata; class Amphibia; order Gymnophiona; family Rhinatrematidae; genus Rhinatrema; species Rhinatrema bivittatum. Next base: position 663,051,302 of record NC_042615.1, read on the forward strand.
TTCTTGGAGGAGAAGTCCATTAATGGCTATTAATCAATTTTACTTAGGGAATAGCCACTGCTATAAATTGCATCAGTAGCATGGGATCTTCTTAGTGTTTGGGTAATTGCCAGGTTCCTGTGGCCTGGTTTGGTCTCTGTTGGAAACAGGATGCTGGGCTTGATGGACCCTTGGTCTGACCCAGCATGCTAATTTCTTATGTTCTTACTTTAAAATAATCAAGTAGTAAAATACCTTCTGTCTCTGATTTAGCACCCAGTTTAAACTACAACAAGAGAAGAAAAGATTACCCTACTAGAACAGTGTATACACTGTTGCTGGTGTGGACCCCTAGGCTGAGGTGGAGTTGACACTACCTGCAAGGAGGAGCTCTGCAGATCCCACCATTGGCTGGCAGAGCTGGCTGTGACAGAGGCCCAGTTGGAGCTTCACCTATACCAGCCCTCATTCCCCTTAGGTCGAGCTCTCGGGTGCTGGGGCCAACAGGAAATAGGTGTGGGCCTCTGATGGTGAGGTGAAAATCGATAATTGAGGCACAAGCCAGAGTCTAGGCCAGACTGAATGCAGGTAGAGTCAGAGTCAGGCAGCGGTCAGGGCAGGTGGCATTCTGGTTAGTCAGAGTCAGGCAGTGGTCAGTGGCAGGCAGAGTTCAATTGTAGTTGAGAAGCAGGGAGTGGACAGTGGTGGGCAGAGTTCAATCAGAGCCAATGTCAGGTAGGCCGAAGTCAAGTCAGAGATCCGTCCGAGAACAGGAAGGACAGGTGGGCAGGCAGGGAGGCATGGAACAGAACAGGCAGAGGAGAAGACACTGAAGAACCAAAGACTGATTATGAAGACAAAGAACTGAAGACTGACCATGAAGACAAAATGAAGAAACTCAGGAACAAGGACCAGGAATTGACAAGATGAAGACCAGGAACACAGGAACGAAGACTAGGAACTACTGAGGCAACTTGCTTCTCCCTAGGTAGTCAACCTATTGCCGAGGCAAGGAACAACTTCAGGAGTGGCCATAGATGGGTCCCAGGAGGTGATGTCATCAGTAAGTGCAGATCACTGTTTCCCACTGCTGACCCTTTAAAAAGGGCAAGGTCAGGGCTGTTGCAGCATCGAAAGCTAGCTGAGCACAATGTTAGGACATAGGTATGGTGAATCCTTGAGCTGGCTAGGATAGATGTCAGCGCTCTGTGGGACAGCCCACAGAGGAAGTCAAAGCCGGGAGGCGGTCAGGAGAATCTTCGCCCTGGAAACCAGAGACCACCCCGAGAGGAGCTCCTAGTGGTCCGGGTCACTGGGACTTAGGTGGCTTTGCCCTGGAAACCCAAGGTCCCCTGAGAGGAGCTTGTAGGGACCCCCAAGGAGGTGTATCTTCGAAGCCAGAATCGCCAGGACCAGGACAGAATCCAAGCCAGAGGTCAAGAGCCGAAGCAGGGTCGGAGTCCAAAGCCAAAGGTCAAGAGCCGAAGCAGGGTCAGAGTCCAAAGCCAGAGGTGTCTTGCTCAATGGCCGGATTGCAGGGTTCGGGGGCCTTATTGTGGAAGACCGACAGAATCAGGGGTTTGAGGAGAGACACGTGGAAGACGTTGTGGATCCTCAAAGAAGGTGGCAGCTGGAGACGGTATGAGACCGCGCCCACTCACTCCAGAACAGGGAACGGCCAATGTACTTGGGAGCCAGGCGCATAGAAGGGAGCCGCAGTCGGATGTTCCTGGTGCATAACCACACTTTAGCCCCCTGGGCGAAGACTGGGGCAGGACGCCGCAGTCGTTCAGTGTACGTCTTCGCCCTGACACAGTTTGCCGAAGTCTCTCCTGCGTGGCCCTCCAGAGGCGTCTTAACTGCTGTGTTCTAAGTTGCACTGCTGGGGTAGGAACCGTCAAAGGCAAAAGCAAGGGGGGTTTTAGGCGTTTTCCATAGACCAACTGATAGGGGGACCTATCCGTAGCCGAGTGTTTATGGAAGTTATAAAAAAACTCCGCCCACGGCAGCAGCGCTACCCTGTCATCCTGGAGATCCCCTACGAAGGCTCGAAGAAAGGCTTTTAAAGTTCGATTGGTGCGCTCCACCTGGCCATTACCTTGGGGATGGAAGGCCGTGGTAAAGTCTAACTGCACCCCAAATTTCTTACAGAGACTTCTCCAGTATTTTGCTGTGAACTGTGACCCACGGTCCGAGGCAATATGAAGGGGTAGTCCATGCAAGCATAATGACATGTGAAGTGAACAGGTCAGCAAGTTCAGGTGCTGTGGGTAGCTTCGCAAGTGGCACGAAGTGGGCCATCTTAGAAAATCTATCAACGGTGACCCATATTACCGTCTTGCACTCCGAGGGGGGTAGATCCACTATGAAGTCGGTGGATAGGTGGGTCCAAGGTTCTGTGGGAACCGGCAATGGTTGTAAGAGCCCCCAGGGGCGGCCCACCGGGGTCTATTGATGGGCACACATTGGGCAGGAGTTAACGTACAGTCGGACATCTTTTCGTACCTGGGGCCACCAGTAATATTCCGTTAAGAGTTCCAGCGACTGAGCTATCCCTGGGTGGCCTGTGGTCAAGGAATCATGGGCCCAAAAGACCTTCTTCCGCAGTCAGGACAGGACCAACGTCTTACCCGTGGGGACCACCCCTGAAACTGCCAGCAACACTTTGGCCGGGTCAAGAATATACTGAGGCGGCGCTGGGTGATCCTCCACCTCCGATGTACGAGAGAGGGTGTCGGCCCTAACATTCTTAGAGGTGGGTCTGTAGCAGAGTACGGAAAATGGCGCCGGCAGGAGATCGACTGCAGGAGGTCGTTCAGCGGAGGTCCGGAACCCTCGCTGAACGACCTCCTGCAGTCGATCTCCTGCCGGCGCCATTTTCCGTACGGAAAATGGCGCCGGCCATACGCGTATGGCCGGCGCCATTATCCGTACGGAAAACGATTCGCGGCAGGAGATCGCTCCCGGACGCCCGCTGGACCCCCAGAGACTTTTGGCCAGCTTGGGGGGGCCTCCTGACCCCCACAAGACTTGCCAAAAGTCCAGCGGGGGTCCAGAAGCGACCTCCTGTGGTCGAATCGTGTTGGTCTATGGCCGCCGCCATTTTGCGGTGGCCATTTTGCAAAATGGCGCCGGCTGAAGAAAACACGCTTCAACAGCAGGAGCCCGTTTCGGACCGCCGCTGGACCCCAGGGTACTTTAAGGCATTTGGGGGGGGATTTAATTTAAAGGGTCGGGGGTGGGTTTTAGGGGGATTTAGTGTGCCGGTTTTCCTGCCCTCCCCCTTCCCCCGATTTAATTTAAAGGGTCGGGGGTGGGTTTTAGGGGGATTTAGTGTGCCGGTTTTCCTGCCCTCCCCCTTCCCCCGATTTAGCTATGGACCGCGCTGGACCCCAGGGTAATTTAAGGCATTTGGGGGGGTGGGGGATTTAATTTAAAGGGTCGGGGGTGGGTTTTAGGGGTTTTTAGTGTGCCGGTTTTCCTGCCCTCCCCCTTCCCGCGATTTACGATTTTTTGACGATAAATCGGGGGAATTGGTATTGTATCGTGGCCCTAATGATTTTTGACGATTTAAAATATATCGGACGATATTTTAAATCGTCAAAAAACGATTCACATCCCTACTGTCCTGTATTGCTGTGCCTGTTTGTCCAGGCTTTTTGTCCCTACAAGGGTTTGACCTCGATTGCTATGCCTGTTCATCCAGGCCTTATGTCCCTAGGTGGGATTGACTCTGTCCTCGACTGCTGTGCCTGTTCTTCCAGGCCTAATGTCCATACATGGGCTTGACCTCTGTCCTCGATTGCTGTGCCTGTCCATCCAGGCCTTATGTCCCTAGGTGAGATTGGCTCTGTCCTGTATTGCTGTGCCTGTTCATCCAGGCCTTATGTCCCTAGGTGGGATTGACTCTGTCCTGTATTGCTGTGCCTGTTTGTCCAGGCCTTATGTCCAGTCCTAATGGCTGAACCCTCGTTGCAAAGGGAAACCTTAGTCTCTGGTAATTAAAACTAGTAATCCTTCACAGCATGGATCCTTAAATAAAACAAACAGTTTTCTTTAGTTTCAGGGCAGAGAAGAGAACTTCCTCCATCTTGCTTATGAAGTCATGATCTGTTTGCAAATGTTTAAATCCTAACAATTTGTATCATTATACACTCTAGGGGCCAATCCATTCCAGGGAGCCCTTTCCTGCTCAAAGAAAGGGAACTCTCCCCGGTGTTGCAGCCTATCTTTTAGTACCTGTTGACCCATGTTCAGAATGAGAAAAGATCTCCTAGGTACTTAGACTGTGGCAAACACAGTGAGACCATGCTCACAGTGAGACCTCCTCCACGTCGCCACACTTTGAAGGCTCGTGTTCCACTCTAGGGGCCAACCCATTCCGCGGAGCCCTTTCCTGCTCAAAGAAAGGGAACTCTCCCCGGTGTTGCAGCCCATCTCTTAGCACCGGTTGACCCATGTTGAACAGCTGTTCACATGGCACCCTGCTCCACATCGCCACGCTTTGAAGGCTCATGCTCCACTCTAGGGGCCAACCCATTCCGCGGAGCCCTTTCCTGCTCAAAGAAAAGGAACTCTCCCCGCTGTTGCGGGCTATCTCCTAGAACCAGTTGACCCATGTTGAACCTCTGTTCACATGGCACCCTGCTCCAGGTCGCCACACTTTGAAGGCTCGTGCTCCACTCTAGGGGCCAATCCATTCCAAGGAAGCCCTTTCCTGCTCATAGAAAGGGAACTCTCCCCGGTGTTGCAGCCTATCTCTTAGCACTGGTTGACCCATGTTGAACCGCTGTTCACATGGCACCCTGCTCCACATCGCCATGCTTTGAAGGCTCGTGCTCCACTCTAGGGGCCAACCCATTCCAGGGAGCCCTTCCCGGCTCAAAAGAAAGGGAACTCTTCCCAGGTGTAGCCAGCCAGTATCTACCCTCTGACCCATGTTGAACCGCTGTTCACATGCACCCTCCTCTGTCTCAGCCTTGAAAACTCTCGTTTGTATATCAGCTACGTCCACCAGATTTTAAAGACCAGCGAGAGCTCACTAGACACCAATGGAAACACCCTTCTCTAGGGGCAAACCCATTCTAGGGAGCCCTTTCCTGCGCAAAGGATAGGGAACTCTCCCCGGGTATAGCCAGCCTGCATCTACCCTCTGACCCATGTTGAACCGCTGTTTACTTGGAAATCTACTCCGCCTTGGCCTTGAAAATTCTTGTTTGTATATCTGCTAACTCCACCAGATTTTAAAAGACCAGCGAGAGCTCACTAGACGCCAACGGAAACACCCCACTCTAGGGGCAAACCCATTCTAGGGAGCCCTTTCCTGTAGAAAGGAAAGGGAACTCTCCTCGGGTGTAGCCAGCCTGTATCTACCCTCTGCCTCTGTGCCTTGCTGCCATACACTAGATGACTCATTCAACTCCTTGTGTTCTGGCCACTATCATAGTTGCTCAGTGTGTTGGTGCTAGTCTTTCTGCTTGCTATGTTCCCCCTTCATTGTGCTGTAGGATGTTGATACCACTTGTCTTGCCACTTTGCCTGTTGTGCTGCCTTCGAGGGTTCATGCATCTGTTATCGGTGCTCTCTTTTGAAGCTGTGGTGTGTTTTTGACACTCTTGCTACTGTGCTTTGTGCCTCTGTTAAAGCACTCTTGCCACTTCTGGTACCCCTTTCCCCCTTTACAGTGCCTTAGGCTATTCATGCCACTTTGGTGCCACTTTGCCACAGTCTAAGTACATTGGAGCTGTTTTGTTGTTCTGATGATTGCTCCCCAGAAGTTTCATCAAAATTGATAAGAAAACCCCATTTCTGCAGCCAAAAATAGGCTGCAAATACTTCCCCTATTGACTTTAATGGGAACCGGAAAACAAATGCACGTATCAACATATCGGGGGCGCCATTGGACGAATGCAACGAATTTGCTTGCCGCCGAATACGAATGCCGAATCGGACAAATCCGTGCCCTCTGCACATCCTTAATTCTCATTTCAATTAATGGAAGAAAACTATACATTTCGGAAAAGGAGAAAAACACAAGAATGGCATTGCTGATGGAAGTGTTAGTTCCAAGTTACTATGTTGTATAATGTATGGACAAAAAAAAAAGATCTTCAGGTACCAAGAGATGCAATCAGAGGCCAATAAATATGGCAGAAAGATACAGTAATAGTCCTAATTTTAGCGAGTGCATCCAGTCATATTAAAAAGAATTTCTAAGTGCACCTTGATATGTTGCCTGTGTATATTACAATGATATCAATAAATCCTCCCACTCTTTCTTTTCACTGTTTTTGACACCAAGATTATCTAAAGAATATAAAGATCCACTATACTGGGCATACTAGGCTATTATTTTATTATGTCTCCGCTACAGTCCTACTTATAATTATAGGTCCAATACTGACAGCCACATTGTTATCTTATTGTTATACTGTTTTCTTGATTATATGCACTTAAAATATCTTACAGTACTTACCTCTCATTAGAAATCTCTCCCCTTCTTTTATCCCTGATAAGGGGGCCATGTTTCGAAATGTCCATTTTTAGGTAGAGTCTCCAATATTTCTCTTTAACTCACTTCATTCATTCGATGTCACTCTTACGCCAACTTCTATTTAAATATGTAAAAACAAGGATAGACACAGGCATTCATTTCTCACTTCCAAATTTATGAAACAAAATTGTTCTGTATCTCATTACTTTCGCATTCAAACCTTTAGCATGGTCTTAGTCAAAATGTGGATTTTCGCCATGATCTGCATCTTCCTGGAAGTGAGCACCAATCCTACTACCTCCTCTGTTATATAAAAAAGAATTAGTCAAATAAATGTTCCTTGTCTCCCATATTATTTATCTTCCTTTCTATATATACAAATCAAACTTCCTTGTCTCCCATATGATTATGAGTAGGGCTATAGCAGAGAATTAATAATAACCTAGCAGGCTCAGTATGATGTCCCTTTATATTCTTCAGATAATCTTGGTGTCACTAACAGCAGTTTAAAGAGAGGGTGGGAGGATTTATTAATATAATTGGTTTACATGAGTGATCCCCCTATAATATTGGACTGATATTCGCAGTACGGTATATTTTATCATTATATCTATGAGCTCCAGAAGAAACCTCCCTTTGGCACAATGTAACTTTTGAGAAGCTGAGATCATTCCCAACGTACCTCAGAATCAGGCTGATTAATTAAAAAGCACGGGAGGCCCGGTGCTCCGTGTTGAGTGCCTGCTCTCCTGACGCACGCCCAGGCACCTCTCCTGGGCACACGATTTTGTATTTAAATTAGGGCCCGCGCTAATAAGGAGGCGCTAGGGACACTAGCGCGTCCCTAGCACCTTCTTATTAGCGGAAGCGGCGGCTGTCAGTGGGTCCGACAACCAATGTTTAATTTTACCGGTGTCAGTTTTCGAACACACTGATAGCCACAGGTTGGGAAAACAGACATCGGCAAAATTGAGCATCCATTTTGAAACACGCTGACAGCCATGAGTTTGGAAAACAGACGCCGGCAAAATTGAGCATCCGTTTTCAATCCCGCTGACAGTTCCGAGTTCGGAAAACGGACGCCAGCAAAATTGAGCGTCCGTTTTCGAATCCGTCGACCGGCAGGAAGATTTTAAAACATTTTTAAATTTATTTTATTTTTAGGGCCTCTAACTTAATATCGCTATGATATTAAGGCAGAGGGCGTACAGAAAAACAGTTTTTTCTACTTTTTTGTACACTTTCCCGGTGCTTTATATGGTTAACGCCTGTCTTTGGGCAGGTGTTAATTTATGAGAGTAAAATGTGCAGCTTGGCAGCACATTTTACTTTCAGTATTCCGTGGTAATAACTAATAGGCTCATCAACATGCATTTGCATGTGATGATCTCTATTATTTTTGGGATGGTTGGTCGCGTGTTTGCCAAGCGCTATTACCCCTTACAGTATAAGGGGTAATATTATAACAGTGCATCTAAAATGTGTGGCCAAACGGGGGCTAAACGGTAGGGGTGTGCATTCGGATTGACCGCATTAGTAAAACGCAACTCATATTTTTTTTTTACTTAAAAAATTGATTCGACATAAACGATCGGATTTCCCACATATCGAACATAGATATGTTCGATATGTGGGAAATCGCGATTGTTGAGCCAAAATAAAAATATAAACCCCCTCACCCTCCTTAATCCCCCCCCCCCCGACTTACCACAACTCCCTGGTGATGGAGCGAGGAGTGAGGACGCCATTTCTGCAATCCTTGGCGAGAAGCATGTGACGTCGGCGGCACGTCGAGTGACGTCGGCGGCACGTCGAGTGACGCCGGCGTCACGTGATTCCCGTCGAGTGACGCCGGCGTCACGTGATTCCCGGCGCGAACTTGCCGGCGCGAACTTGCCGGGAATCACGTGACGTCGCGTCTGAGTGACGCGGCGCCACGTGATTCCCGGCTCGTTCGCGCCGGACGACTCGTTCGGCCCAAAAAGAACTTTTGGCCAGCTTGGGGGGGTCAGGAGGCCCCCCCAAGCTGGGCAAAAGTTCTTTTTGGGCCGAACGAGCCGTCCGGCGCGAACGAGCCGGGAATCACGTGACGCCGCGTCACTCGACGTGCCACCGACGTCACATGCTTCTCGCCAAGGATTGCAGAAATGACGTCCTCACTCCTCGCTCGATCACCAGGGAGTTGTGGTAAGTCTGGGGGGGGGATTAAGGAGGGTGAGGGGGTTTAATTTTTTTTTTTGCACATATGTACATATACCCAACTCATTGGATTTTTTTTATGTCCATATTGGCCGCAAGTGGGACCCCCTTTCGGACATAAAAAATATGAACATAAAATTTTGCTCTGCACATCCCTACTAAACGGTGCGCTCGGCTGAGCGCACCGTTCTGTATCGGCCTGCTTATGAATAAGATTCATGTCAAGATATGTGTAAAATAAAGCCATTTGGAGACACTACTATTAAAGAGATTTTTTAAATCAAGATGTTTGAGCCTTAGTTAAGGGTACACATCTAGAGAGAACCACACTGATGCTCATAAATATCTCACAGTTAATATTCCCAACATCCTAATGAAGTCCAAGAATTAAGAAAGGATATTGTATCTATTTAATTCCAAACATGCAATCAGCAAAACAATTAGAGGCCAATTTTCAAAAAAACATACAATAGATAACTTATCTGGACAAAGTTAGCCAGATAAGTTATAGAGGGTATGCAGCAGGAATACCCTTCTCACTGAATATATTTGCATATAGTTGTTCAGGTAAACCTTCCAGGTTAACTTTGAAACCTAAGTGGCTAGGTTAGGTTTCAAAGTTATCCAGGGCCATGTACCTGGATAACTGTAACCTTAACCAGATATATTCAAAAGCTGGTCAGGTGGCAACCTGTTAAAAAACCATAAAGCTGCTAACAGGCAGCCTGATCCTCTTCCTGAGTTCAATAAATGTCGGCACTGGCTGATCCCCGTCCTTTCCAAAATATGTTTGAATGGTTACGGACCTATAAGCCTGAAAAGCCTTCTTCACACCTCTCCTCTAAACTTGCATAATTTAATTTAAACCAAAGGTTCTCTGTAGCAGCCCCCCTCCCCTCTTTATCCTCCTCCGCCCGTCCCATCCTGAACCCCCCCCCCCCAACCCCTTACCATGACCAGAAGCTTGGAATAATCATCCAGCTCCTGACACATCTAGTGTTGCTCTGATATAAACACTGGTAACATAAGCTTTTACAAATTGTATTTGTTGTGGCTCTATTTAGCTGCTCTGCCCATGTCAATTTTTATATCCAGGTGTCTAGGTATTCCGATCCCTTTGCAAATTGCCCTCCATGAGACAAGAAAAGAGACTGAGGTAAAGCGCTATTCAAGGGAGTGAGATGAATATCTTATTCACTATTCTTTGCTTGAAAAGTAGATTCTTGAGGACCTGAATAAAGATGAATATGTTAATGATTAGCATAATATAAAGGATTTTCACTTGTTCCTCTGGTGTGTTCAAAAACCCCTTGCTGTCATTAGTACAAAGCATGAGGAACTGTTAGCATGGAATGATCAGAATGTGTCAAAACTTAATAAAATGCCTTTTCCTATCTATGCAATCTTTTTACTACCTCATTAAATGACAGCTATTCTACCTATTGGTGTACAACATTGGCTCCTTGGCTAGCAAAGCACATACCTTTTCCTTACACAGACCATTGAATATTCAACCCCTGCACTGATTTCATAATTTCTATTCTATTTTTTTATTTTATTAATCATACAGTGCCTTAAACTTGGGTGCTGTTTACCAAATTACCAACTGGTATGAATCCCTGCCCTGAAATCTTACAATCTAAGTGGACACCTCAGACAGTGGGACTTACCCAAGGTCATAAAGAGTATCAGGGGGAGAAACAGGATTTAAATCCATAGTTCATAAAAGTGTAACTCCATCTTTGGGTGGCAGCTAACCATTGATGGAGCCATAAAAGTATTTGTTGTCTCTTCAGGGCTGAAACCACTCCTGACTAGCTCTTTAATGTCTCTTTCCTCCAGTGTCTGGCTTTGTTGCTGGTTGGGGGGGAAAAAGGAAACTCTTTTCAAGGCCCAGAGTGCTAGGGGTGTCTCTATGTTTCTTTCCTTACCCTGAGAGAGGGGAATTTTCCTCTATGTTCTGTTAGTGCCAATAACTACACTGGAGCCACTGATCATGTGTCCAAAAATAAAGTCTCTACTGATGGGTAATTAGGTATTATATGGCACAATAAACTCAGTTCTCAAAACCACAGATTTACTTGTTGCTTACATTTTCCTTATAACTGTGCATGGGTCTCTGTAACCATGGCCTGGCTAAGTGAAGTTCCCGGGTGGGTAGGATATCCTTTGTTTGGGCAGGAAAACCCCTTCCAAACTGGCAAAAATGGGTAACTCAGTCTCTGCACAGAGAGTCCACAATCCTCTCTCTCCCCAGGGATGACTCAAGTGAGTGTCCTCAGAAGATGTCAGAATGATTATACTCACAGTTAGGCGGTGTGCCTCTCTTTCTCTTACTCTTTTTCCTTGAATCCCACAATGGTAGGGATCCTCTCAAGAACAGGAAGCTCCCACTGTTCCTCCTCAGGTAGGAAGGGGCAGTACACTTTTCCTCCTGGGTCTTCTATCTCAAAAATCCTTTACCCAAAATAGAATCTAAAACACCAGAATATCCTTGAATCAGGTCACCACCATTTCCCTGGTCCCCTGAACAGGTTACAGAGGGGCAGGTCTTCCTTATCTTGGGCCCCCTCAAGGACATGGTTCCCCATGCCCTGCCTCCAGGCGACACCAAGTTAGTAGACTGGAAGAACACCTCCCAACGTTGCTTAGGATTCCCCAGGCAGGTTTTGCCTGGTTCTTCCCAGTAGGCCTGAAAACTCAACGCAAATAATGCTCCTTATTGACACCTAACTCTTCAAAAACCTAAAAGCACTGTTCACAGGCTCTCTGTTGAGAGCTTCTTATAAACCCTTTCCAGGGGGACAGCCATTCCAACACACTCAAAGGGAGGGGCTGCATATGAATGGTTCTTCCCCTTATTTTCTAACCCAAAATGCTCTGGCTAAGACAGTTAAACTAGGCCACTAATGGTACTGAGTCTGAGGGACTCAGTACCATTAGCATTGAACACATTAACATAGGATAGCAAGGATAGAAATAGTGTGAATGGAGACTCATATGTCCCATAGGACTACTCGAACTCTGCCATAGCTGTCCTGAAGGCCTATAATCAGGACACAAATAATAGTACTGCTCTTATATAGGGGGCTCTGCCATTTTATATGAAACTCCTGCTAGCACTCTGGGACTTTATACCATACCCCTATCACACACATTCAAAAAGTAGACTACCTTCTAATGTTTTAGCATAATAGAGGATAATGTATGTTATCATACCAGCAGTCAAACTAAGTATACAGAGAGACATTCATACCCTTCCCCAACCCCTGAAAGAGACCACAGGATAAAAAAGAAAATATTTTTTTTTTCAAATATATTAAATAAAATATGTATAGTTTATTTAAAATATGTCACTTGTTTCTTTCAGAAAGGTTTAGTGGTATGTATGAGCATGGATGATGGGTATTCAGTGTAGGAATATGATGGCATCTAGATTCTATATAGTGTAGATGCACATCATGTATTTATGGGAGATAAGATCTGCAGATGATGTATGAATGAAAGAGAGGGCCATGTATGTTCAGAGAGAGTGATAGGCTGCTTAAACACTTGAAAAATGAGTAGTGTGATGCCCAGCAGAGCAAATGATACCATTTCTTTAAAAACAGCAAGATGGGTTGTGAAAATGGTACTTCTGTGAACCCTATCCAGGCACGCCTTCTGTATTCTATCTGAACAGAATATAAAAGAGTAAATGGACTGAAAATGGTATGGTCCAGTTGCCTTGATTTTCCATGGAAGGAAAAGAAAATAATTTGAATACTTTTTTCCCACAGAAAAGCAGCATGAATATAAGAACATAAGAACTTGTCACACTGGGTCATACTGAGGCTCCATCAGGCCCAGTATCCTGACTCCAATAGTGGCCAATCCAGGCCACAAGTATCTAGCGAGATTCCAAACATTGAATTTCCACTCATATAGATTCTACTATGCATTTAGTCTCCTGCAGCATCTTTATCCTGTTGGACTCTATACCATCCCAGCATAAAGCTGTACTCTCCTCACCAGGTTGATCCACTCTATCATTGCAATATAATTTATACCCTGGTATAGCAGTGACCCATTGGTTATCCTCCTTCCACCAGGTCACTGAGATGCCAATTATGTCCACATTTAGTGATATTCATTCTAACGCTCCCCATCAGACTTCAGGCATTAGCATACAGACATTTCAAAGCATGTTTTTTGTTGGTATTAACAATCAGCTTATCTCTTGATAGAGGTATTTTGGAATCTTTTAATTCAGATGGTTCTTTACTTATAGCTATGTGGGATACTATTGCTTTTATTGGAACCCCTCTATATGGATGCCCTAATTCCTCTATTGTTTTAGTATCCTATGAAGATACCTCTCTCCGAACCATGCACTACTGAGTGACTGTCGGCTTTCCCCATGTTCTAATTTAAAAGCTGCTCTATCTCCTTTTTGAAGTTTAGTGACAGCAGCCTGGTTTCACCCTTGTTAAGGTAAAACACATCCCCTCGGAATAGGCTTCCCTTTCCCCAAAATGTTGCCCAGTTCCTAATAAACCTAAAGCCCTCTTCCCTGCAGCATCGCGTCATCCAGACATTGAGACTCCATAGCTCTGCCTACCTCCAGGGTCCTGTGCAAGGAACGGGGAGCATTTCAGAGACCTCGAGGTCTTAGATTTCAACTTTCTACCTTTGAATCTAAATTTAGCTACCGGATCCTTCCTCCCACATCTTCCTATGTCGTCGGTGCCCACATGGACCACAACAGCTGACTCTTCCCTTGCACTGTCTAAAATCTTATCTAGGTGACGCGTGAGGTCCGCCACCTTCGCACCAGGCAGGCAAGTTACCACGTGGTCCTCATGTCCATCAATCACCCAGCTATCTACATTTCTAATAATCGAATCGCCGACTATGATGGCCGACTTAACCCTCCCCTCCTGGGTACTAGCCCTTGGAGACTCATCTTTGGTGCAAAAGGAGTGCAATCAGCTTACCTTCCTTTAGCAAGAGCAAATGTATTCAGGGCAGAAGCATCTGAGAGGTGAATAAAACCTAAAAAAGTATGTGGGCCAGATCAGAGATGGACTGGGTGCAGTGATGAAATGTATATAGTGGCTCCATTTCCTGCTCTTCCAAAATATCTTTACTAAGCTGTGGTGTACATCTTTTTGATAGCCCTCCATATCTTCCAAATAAACCTTTTTGCAACATTTGCTATTTGGGAAAACACAAATATCTGCTGCTATTTGCCCAAGAAAGGCTGAAAATTGCATTGATGAGATCCCATGGTGATTTCTTTTTGCAGATTTGTTTTGATCCTAACCTGGTACTGAACTTCCAGCCTAAAATGGTAGCACTGGACAAATTTCCTGCACAAATTATGTCCCTAATTTATTGCAGTGGATAAATGCCACCAGAGACAAATATTTGGGAAACATTTGTCTCATTAAGCCCCCCCAATGCTTTTCTTTGATAATTACATTTGTGAGCAAACAGCAAGGTGCTGATGTTGCCTTGCAAAAGGGCATGTCAAAGAGAGACAGTTTTGGATTTCAGAAATGTGACCATTTTTTATGTAATTTGTTTTTGGTAGAAGGTGATGCACTACAGAAGTTATTTGTGTGGTTTGTAAATACCGGGCAATTTGAACCTTCTAGACATGAATCTTTGGATAATCCTGTTTGGAGCTATTAGTTTAATAACAGAAAAAAAAATAAATTTCAAGCTCTTTATATTATTTGAAGGTGAGATCTAGCAATTAAACTTCTCTAAACATTAACAATGAAAGAAAGTCTGATTATATGGCCATGAGTTTAGCTCACAGATTTGGAAACTGTGATTTCCAAGGTGCTGTCAATGCTGCTCATTTCGATAGTCTCTAAAAATACCTTCTCATTATGTGGTTAACAAGCCTTTTTAAAGATGGAATTGGACAATTAAACTGTCATAAGCAAGCAGACCCAATGGAAAACTGTAGGAAAAATAGCCAAGAAACTATGGAAAATGTGGAGATTAAATAACCTAAAATAAATAATCTTTACCAAGCACTGAGGTAGATTGGGTTTAAGAAATGTTTGAAGAACTGTAACTGAAAGCACTTCAGTGGCATAACGAATGCTACCATGGAAGAACTCAGGTGGCCCCTTATTTTTTTATGAACATGTCATCCCATATCAGAGCAACTCAGCGTTTCCCAATCCTGACTTGGTCACCTGACCAGTCAGATTTCCATGATATCTGTAATAAAAATGCATGAGCTAGATCTCCATAAATTAGAGATTTAGAGGCAGATTTTAAAACATACGAGAGGGCGTACATTTGTGCGTGCAACCTGGCGCGCACAAATGTACGCCCAATTTTATAACATGCGTGTGCAGCCGCGCACATGTTATAAAATCAGGGGTCGGCGCGCGCAAGGGGGTGAACACTAATGCAAATTGTGCATGCCGAGCACTCGGGGAGCCCCACTGGCTTTCCCTGTCCTCCTCCCACCTTCCCCTCCCGGTCCTGTTCCCCAGCCCTAAAGAAACCCCCCCGTACCTTTGTTTTTGAAGTTACACCTGCCAGAGGCAGGCGCAACTTGCGCGCCCTGTGCCGGAGTCCTCGGCCACGTCCCTGGACCACCCCGCCATGCCCCCGGACTGTCTGCCCCACCTCCATCCCATCCTGCCCCCTGCCCGCCCATTCAGAAAAGCCCAGGGACATACATGCATCCCGGGGCTTTACGCACGCCACCAGGCCTTTTGAAAATAGGCCCAGCGCGCGTAGGTCTTTGAAAATCTGCCCCTTAGTGTGTAGTAACATGTTATCTGTTATGGGTTGTAACTGCCACTCCGTGCAGGTTGCCCCCTGCCTTTGCTTAAGGGTAGTAATGTGCAGTAATCTATCTCAGGTATATTCATTGTGGTAATGCTGAAAACCTGACAGGAGAGTTCTGTGAATCACTGTAACTTTCAGGGTTGTAGTGAGCCTCCTACTGGAACCTCCGCTGTAGCAAGTAGGAGAGTGGGAGAAAAGATCTGTGAAACCTTTATGGACTGCCTCGGAATTCTTGGGATATGCCCTTATAGGGAAAGTCCAGGATTTTAACTGATAAAATAACCCAGGATTATTTCATCCAACATAAATTGTAGAATTTTGGGTTTTTGACATTGCATATATCCATAAAGCATACTTCCAGTGCTGGATATTCTGAGAGGAATGCACTCTGAGTTTAGACAATGGTTAGGCTATCCTTCTTTTTTAATTGCCCATTCATTGTTGTTATGTAGTTATTTCAATGAAGACTGAACAATCACTATACAAATGTATAAAGCAATGAAAAAATCCTTCCCCACTCCAAACTTGGCAATCGGTGGAGGTTCCTGTGCTAACATTTTTCCCTAGAGTCTACCTGAATCTTCATGCACACTAAACTTTTTTCATCTTCAAATGGTCATTTGCTGTTAATTAGTATTGTAAGTTAGGAAAGTCTTCAGTGGCAAAGTTACCATTATTGCACAACTATTTGAGTAAAATGTCCTTTTTCTAAACAGACTGAAATCTATTTTCCTTACCCTTAAATGATGCCCACTTGTTTTGTTTGCTTATCCTCTTTTTAGAAAGGTTACCTGCAAGTTCCCTCTATGGTCTGCTCATATTTGTACAGTATAATGAAATTTCTCCTTAATTGTATTTTTTTTGTAATGAAAAGTAGCTTAAATTCACTCTCTTTCTTTCTGTCTCCCTCTTTTGCGTCCTTATGATGAGTGAGTAGACTTCAAGTGTGATTTTACAGGGAAAGGGATTAAAACTTGTCAGAACAGAATTTCATGGTCTAATCTTCCCTGGTGGTAAAGAAATAGAAAGCAGAGGATAAATCTTTTTCAACTAGTAATATTGCTTATTGTTGCAGATGTGGACCCTTGGACTGAGGGGCGATTGGCGCTACCTGCGGGAAGGAGCCCTACAGATCCCCACCGTCGGCAGGTTGAGCTGGTGGGAGCAGAGGCCTAACTGGAGCTTCGCCAATACCAGCCCTCGTTCCCCCTAGGTTGAGCCCTCAGGTGCCAGGGCAGACTGGTCTTAGGTGCGAGCCTCTGAGGTGGTGGAAATCCATGAAGAAGGCCAAACTGTCATGCAGGCCAGACTGAAGAAGTGGCAAGAGGACAGGCCAGGTTCAAGTTTGTGATCAGGGCAAGCACAGTTCTTTCAGAGTCAGAGTTCCAGCAGAGGTTGAAGGCAGGTGGAGAACAATCAAGATGGGTGTCCAGGCAGTAGTTGGAGGCAGGTGAAGAAGAAGCAGAGTCGGAGTCCAAGCCGAAGTCAACAAAGAGATCCATCTGAGGGGAACAAGGAACGAAGAGGAGGCAGGAAGACACAGGCAGGACAGAAGACACCGAAGGTTGGGAGAAGAGATGTTAAAGACTGTTCATGAAGATGAAGGTAAGACTCAGAAGCACAGACAGGAATACAAGTACCAGGATCAGGAATGCAGGACCAGGAACAGGAACAAATCAGTGGCAACTTTCTATCAGGAGGTAGTGGACCTATTGCCGAGGCACTGGAAGGGCATCCAAGAAGGCCTTATATAGGGAGGAGGCTGTGAGGTCATCAGAAGGCTCCCCTGGTGGATTCCCGCCACTGACCCTTTAAATAGCATGCACCCTAAGAAGGAAGCCTAGCGAGCAGTGGCTTTGGAAGGGGACCATGTGCGGTGACCCATTGTGCAGCAGGAAGAGGAGCTGAGCTGGGGTTGGTGGAGGAGCAGGGAGAGTAATTGTGCTGCTTGGGGGTCAACCCCGGTGTCAGGGAGCATCGGGACCTGGCCTGGACAGGAAGTGAGTGCTGCGGCTCACAGGAGGCAGCTGTATACTGATGGGACCATAAAAGTACTTCATGTCCCTTCAGGACTAGAACCAGTCCTGACTAGCTCTTTCACAGTCTCTTTTCCTCCCAGGGTCGGGATTCATTGTTGGTGGGGGGAAAGACTTATCTTTCGCTGCCCAGAGTGACAGGGTGACTTTTTTACTCTTTCCCTGGGAGTGGTATGCTGCTCCTCCACTGTGTGTGCAGTAAATGCTAAAAAGAACACATTGGAGTCACTGATTGAATGTCCAAAAACAAAGTCTTTACTGAAGGGTAATCAAGTGAAATCTGGCACAATTAACAAAATCCTTAGCACCACAGCAACTCTCACATGTACAGTCGTTTCCCCCTCCAGGGTTTGGCTAAGTGGAGTTCCCAGGTGGACAGGGTATTCTTGAGTGGTCAGAAAAAAACCCTTTCCAATACCAGCAAATGAGGGTAAAACAGTCCACTACACAGAGAATCGAAAATCCTCTCTCCCTAGGGCAGAAGATTCCAGATGGGTGTCCTCAAAGGTCTTAAGTAGTTCTTATTCACAGTTAGGTGATCTTTCTTTGTTCTCTTTTACTCATATTTGAATCCCTGATGAGAGGGACCCTTTCTGGAACATGCTCTGTGGATGTTCCCCAAAAGGGCAGGAAGATTGGCAGCAAAATTCTTCCTCCCTGATCTTTAGCCGAAAAGCCTTTCCCTCAAAGGTTAACACTAGAGTTTGTTCCTTGCCTCAAGTCACCATCATACCTCCTCCTCATTACAAGTATAGAGGAGCAGGTCTTCCCTACCCTGGGCCCCCCAGACACATGCCCTGGATCCAGAAGATACCCAGAGGTCTCATAAGGCCCCTACCATGAAAATGCAAAATCCCAAAAAATAACCCAGAGGAAAGCTCCAGCCAGTCAGTTAGTGGACTGGTAGGAACTACAATCCAATCTTGCTTAGGATCCCCAAGCAGAATTTGCCTGGATCCTCCAAGTAGGCCTGAAAATCCAACAAAACAAATGCTCCTTACTGTCACCTAACTCTCCAAAAACCTAAAAGCACTGACCCTGGTCTCTCAGTAGAGAGCTGCTTATAAATCCTATGCAGGGGAATAGCCATCCCAATACCCTCAAAGGGAGGGAACTCTACTTGAATGGTGCCTCCCTCTCATTCCACAACCTGTACTATCCCTAGTTAAAAGACTAATCCAGGGCCTTAATGGTAACGAGCCCAGAGGGGCCATTGCGCTTATTACTTATATATTGATACTAACCATGCACCACACTGTTTCCACAAACCAGGAGAGCAGTGGTCAGTGTTTTAGCTACTGAAGGAAAGCAGCTAGGTTTCCAGACTACTTAAGTCTAGAGAAGTTGGATTTGATGCTGAGAAATGTATTTAGCTTTGCTCCAGAGTGCCCTGCTACGGAGGGAATTCAAGTAGGTCAATAAAAGAACCTTGCCCTGACACATAGAGTGATATTAATGTTGTGGTATTATAGGATTAGGTTATAATTCTCTGAGGTAAGGAATAAAAAACAGTTTATTTACCTGTTCATGTCTGCTACATTCCTGTTCAAGCAAGATATGAAATCTATTAAAGGATCAGAGGTTCCGAAATGCATAATTTATGCATCAGAACTACTTAAGAACATAAGAACATGCCATACTGGGTCAGACCAAGGGTCCATCAAGCCCAGCATCCTGTTTCCAACAGAGGCCAATCCAGGCCATAAGAACCTGGCAAGTACCCAAAAACTAAGTCTATTCCATGTTACAGTTGCTAGTAATAGCGGTGGTTATTATCTAAGTCAACTTAATTAATAGCAGGTAATGGACTTCTCCTCCAAGAACTTATCCAATCCTTTTTTAAACACCGCTATACTAACTGCACTAACCACATCTTCTGGCAACAAATTCCAGAGTTTAATTGTGCGTTGAGTGAAAAAGAACTTTCTACGATTAGTTTTTAAATGTGCCACATGCTAACTTCATGTAGTGCCCCCTAGTCTTACTGCAGGTAAGTACATTGGCCTCCAGTTTAAAATTTAAAATTTAAAAATTTAAAATGTGAACATTTTAAACTATGAAGATTACAATCAAACTTTGAGGATAATTTCTAAACAGTCTATATTTATTTATTCATGATTTGGCTTTATTGCCTACCTTTTTGAATATCAGATTTACCCAAAGTAGTTTGCAGCATCTTAAATTAAAAGCAAATAAACATAGGTCAATTGCAGCTTCACAACAGGGCAGGTGTATAAAAAATTAGAATAGCTGCAAAAAGACATCTAACTTGGCGATAAATAGATGTACCTTAGGTCTAACTTTAGAGAGCTCAGCAAGCATTGACATAGCAGTAAAATCAATGTGCACACAAACTTTATTGAGTTTTTTCAAAGTGAACTTATGTGTGTAAATTGCTTTGAAAAATGTCCCCTGTCATACTAGGACAAAGACAGTGTAACCCGTGGGCTTTGTACCTGTTCTCAAAGTGAAAGCATCTGTGCACTTTTGCTTTGAAATGCCACTGGTACAAAGTACATGCAGTCATTTACTCTTGCTTTTTTTTTTCTGCAGGTAGAGTTTTTTTATTGGAAGAGTACACATGAATACTTGAAAATGCAATTAACGTGTGTATTTCCTTCCCTGACGTAAACACATCCTAGAAAGCCCCTCCCTTTAATGTGCCTAAACGTTTGCACATTATTCCACAACGTGCAGAGCATCAGATAGCTGATTAATGTAGGAAAATTGCTTTTCACTTATGTAAATTGCTTTGAAACTTGCCCTGGTTAACCTCAGCTTTCCCTGGTCAGACTCCTGCCTGAAATCCTCAGATCTTGTTTGATGTTTTTCCTCCTGTGGTATTTTGCTATTCGATAATCCAGAGTCCTTTTATTTATGAGCTCTTTATGTTCCAAAATATAGTTGTTATTAGCCACTTGTGCATCTCATGTATCCTAGCCCACATGGAAATTTTAAGAGGCATACCACTCACAGGGTGTTGATTAATACTTTTTTATCTTAATTTTTCTACCTTTTCATTGGGTGGGGAATTCTCCATGCCGTATGGGATAATATATACATATCCCACTTCTAAAATTAAGTCAAGGTTAGGAACCAGCTTTTCTCCTTTGTCCAAGTAAAATCATGATATTTTGCCATAATCTGAATAATTCTTCCCCTGATTTATACAACTATCTTTTCTATAAAGTTCCCATGTAGTATATTTCTTTGTCAAAATTGTTTTTATGAATAATTATATGAATTTGTTCACTCAAAGTACTTTATCTGTCTAAAATAATTTGATCTCCATTTCTATATTCTGTACATATTGTTCCTTGCACTCTCAGAAGAGACACTATTTGTTTTTGATGACTTGCTTCTACTATATTGATCCTACTTTTTATGTAACTTCTCTCTTTAAACCTCTTTCTCAATCTGTTAATACATTTTTTTAAGTTTTCCCTCCTCATCAAAATTCTGTTTCATCTTGAGAATTTGACAAGTATTTCTGAGCCGTAAACTCTCATTATCTTATTTTTTCAGTTGGATTTATGAACATACTGAAAACTTTTTGGGGTACCATATGACATATTTGAGTTTAGGGATGTGCAGAGGGACCGCATACGTTACATTTGGTATTCGTATTCGTGTGGGGGGGGGGGGGGGGGGGCAGATACGTTGCATTCAGCAAGGGGGGGCTCCGATCCGTTCATGTGCTCCATTCTTATTCATTTCCTGGCTAAAATTTAATTAACTACAACCCCCTACCCTCCTGACCCCCCCCAAGACTTGCCAAAACTCCCTGGTGGTCCAGCGGGGGTCCAGGAGCCATCTAATGCACTCACACCGTCGGCTGCCTGTATTCAAAATTGCACCGATAGCCTTTGCCCTTACTATGTCACAGGGGCTACCGGTGCCATTGGTCGGCCCCTGTCACATGGTTGGAGCAATGGATGGCCGGCGCTATCTTGTGCTCCTACCATGTGACAGGGGCTGACCAATGGCACCAGTAGCCCCTGTGACATAGTAAGGGCAAAGGCTATCGGTGCAATTTTGAATACCGGCAGCTGACGGCCCGAGTGGAGGAGATGGCTCCAGGACCCCCGCTGGACCACCAGGGAATTTTGGCAAGTCTTTGGAGACCCTCCTGACCCCCACATGACTTGCCAAAAGTCCCTGGTGGTCCAGCAGGGGTCAGGGAGCGATCTCCTGCACTCGGGCCGTTGGCTGCCAGAAATCAAAATGGCGCCGATAGCCTTTGCCCTTACTATGTCATGGGGCTATCGGCGCCATTTTGAATACCAGCAGCCGACGGCATGAATGCAGTAGATGGCTCCCGGACCCCCGCTGGTCCACCAGGGAGTTTTGGCAAGTCTTGGGGGGGTCAGGAGGGTGGGGGTTTTGTTTAAATTTGCTCCTTTAGACAGCCGAATAAATCAGCGAAGATTTGTTGTATTCGTGGGAATCGCGAGACGTTTCTTTTCCCCACAAATACAACGAATATGGCCCTATACGTTGCGGATTGCCAATACGTTGCAAATGAATGCACACCCCTAATTGAGATCACATTGTCTTCCCGGCCTTCAGATATCCATGGTTACTAATATTCAGGAAGGCTGAATCAAGAGAAAAGACTCACTATAATATTGTCTGTAACCAATGAAGATATTGCCCATGAACAAATATTCAGATGACACAAAATTATTCCGAATTATTAAATCACAAGCAGGTTGCAAGAAATTACAGGAGAACCTTATGAGACTGGGAGACTGATCATCCAAATGGAAGATGAAATTTAATGTGGAACAAATGCAAGGTGATGCACAATGGGAAAATTAATCCAAATTGTATTTATATGCCCGCAGGTGCACATGTTATAAAATCGGGGGTCGGCACGTGCAGGGGGGGTGTACACTTGTGCATCCTGTGTGCGAGGACACCTGCGGCCTTGCACAATTCCCTCCCAGTCTGCTCCAATTTTGGAGCGGACTGGGAGGGAACTTCCCACCCCCTACACTAATCTCCCTTCCCCCTTCCCCTAACCTACCTCACCATCCCTAAGCTAGCCCCCCCCCAAAAAATTTTTTATTTTACCTATTGCGCCTGCCTTGGGGCAGGCGCAGTTTGTGCGCGCCGGCATCCTGCAGGCAAGCGATCCCCTGGAACAGCGGCAAATGACTGCTGTGCTGGGGGCCTCTAGAAATGCCCCACCCCACCCCACCCCACCCTCTCCCTGCCCCTTTCTCGAAGCCCCATGATTTACACCCATCCCGGGGCTTTTTTGCGCATGGCCAGGCCTTTTAAAATAGGCCCGGCGCGTGTAAGGCCACCTACATGCGTAAATCCCCGGAATTTATGCGCATAGGCGTTTGAAAATCCAGCCCATAGTGAGGTGGAATGGGTAAATGTAAATCAGTTGTTTACTCTTTCAAGAAATAAAACAATTAGGGACATTCCATGAAGTTACAAAGTAAAACATTTAAAACAAACTGGAGAAAATACTTTTTCACTTAATGCACAAACCAGTTTAGAATTCATTGCCAGATGATGTGGTAAAGGCAGCTAATGTAGCTGGGTTTAAAAAAGGTTTGGAAAAGTTCTTGGAGGAAAAGTCCATAAACCATTATTAACTAGGAGTATTAAAAGCCACTTCTTGGCCCTGGGCATATGTAACAAGAAATCTATCTACTATTTGGGTTCCTGATAGGTACTTGTGACCTGAATTGGCCACTGTTGGAAACTGGATACTGGAATGATAGACTTTTGGTCTAACCCAGAATGTCAATTCTTATGTTATTAATAATTATATGCATTTAAGCCTCATTTTATAGAGTTGGGTCAGAAAGACATTGAAAGGGGAAACATTTTTAAACATGTCAAATTACAATTACTAAACCGTTTTTTGTATTCTAAATGGTAGTTCAGGATTTCCATAGCCAATTTGGGCCTAGAGTACAGTAGAATTTGTACAAATTGCAAAACCTTTTATTAGCCCAGCATAAAAATTATGCAAAGATGAAATTGATTTTAGGCTTTTGAGAAAACGTAAATCCTTTCTTCAGATGCATTTTTTCAAATGTGTTTATTTATTCTATTATTTTATAGATCAGTGAATGCAACTATTGATAATGACTGAAGAAAAGACTTGCTTAAATCAACAGCCTTTCCAGCCAAAACACTTCTGATGGTTGCATTCTTATTCTAGTTTGGTCCCAACCAGGAGGGTCAGAGAGATAAAAATAATTAATAATATATGATTCTCGCATCTTTATTAAGATTAATTAATCAATTAATTAATTAATGGCATTAATTAATTCAGATACCTCTAAAGACCCAATGGCACAAGATGGCACCGCCATCCATTGCTCCTACCATGTGACAGGGGCCGACCAATGGCACCGGTAGCCCCTGTGACATAGTAAGGGCAAAGGCTATCGGCGCCATTTTGAATACCTGCAGCCGACGGCCCGAGTGCAGGAGATCGCTCCAGGACCCCCGCTGGACCACCAGGGAGTTTTGGCAAGTCTTGGGGGGGGGGGGGTGGGGTCAGGAGGGTGGGGGTTTTATTCGTTAATGATATGTTGCATTAGTGGGGGTATGCCATAAGTTTCGCGGACCCACGAATGCAATGAATAGGGACCTATATGTTGCGGATTGCGCATTCGTTCACAACGAATGCACATCCCTAACTATCAATATTCGAGTTAGCTGGTAACTCAACTCCTCCCAGTTATGCCCATGGAACGCCCCTAAGATAGCCTGCTAAATTCTAGGCACCTAACTTATTAGGGGGCTAGAATTTAACTTCTTAGTTAGCCAGCTAAATGCTTTTGAATATGGATCTCTCTTTCTCTTTCTCTCTCTCTGTATGTATATTTTGTTTGTCTTTGTTAACCTTTATTTTTGTGCCCACCATAAATGGCAGTGAGTGGTGCTGGAGTATGCTCCAAGTAGGCTGAAGGTTGAGATGTAGCAGAGAGTGAGGATAGACATCAGTAAAAAGAGTACAAACGGCATTAAAGATGGAGGAGTACAGAGATGTGTACCTAAAATAGCAGAGGGAAGGAAGAAAGGCAGGTGAACAAAGGCACTGATGAAATACAGTAGCAAAGGCAGTAGAGGAAGAAGACACGATGCCAGAGAGAAATTACTTGTTTGTGACATTCCAGAGAAAGACAAGAAAAATCTACAGAATATCAGTCAATGATTTTCCTTTCTGAAGCAATAAACAGTAAATCCCTGGCCATCAGCTATGAGCAGTGGTGGTTGATAGATTAATTCAGTTATCCAGTCTCTGTCTTGCTCAGTCTGTAGGAGTCTGGGGCTCTTTTCATAAAATAAACACAGGTACTTAGTTTCTGTGAATCCCTGGTTGAAAATGGCCTAAATCTGATCATAGTAAAAAATGATTAATTCTAATGATTTTTTTGAAAAAGCTGAAATTTTCAAAGAAATGCAAAGATTTTTATCATTGGGATTAATCTTTAAGCTTATCCTTCTACATTTATTATCAGATATTAAAAGAAATGTAATAAGCATCTCTATATTAAACAAGCTAAGCGGTGTTTCCAGACTCTTCCTTCTCTACCACTTCTCCAATTTTCATAAATTGGGTATCATTTGAAAATCTAGGACATCTCCAAAGGTCATGAAATTTCACCTTTGATTCACATTTTAAAAAGACAAAATGGTTGATGCATTGCACACTATTTTTGTAGCTGTCAAGAAACTTCTAATAGGCCAACTCCCAGGCCAGCTGCTCTTGCTGGCCAGAGCACATACAACATGGCACTTGTATGGATGCCCTTCCTCTCCATTTTTCTGTTTCTCTTTGTTGAGTGATAGGGTGGCCAGTTATAGATACATATTTATTTACATACTTACTTACATACTTAATATTACTTTTATACAGCTTACTATAGAAAGATTGGAGTGGTTTACTAGCCCCCATCACCTGTGCCAGGGTGGTTGTACACTTTAATGTAGCCAGGAATCCAGCCCTGGTTTTCCTGTGGCTTGCAGGATATTTACTGCGGTCAGTAGCATGCAGTCATGGCCCTCAAGGGATTCAGTGAATCCACAGCCCTGGACCTTTTTTTTTTTTTTTGGTGGGGGGGGAGGAATTTTTTTTTTCTGCTGCACATCTGTGCAAACAATAGAAACAGCAGCCTGTGGCTGCCTGCAAGCTGCACCTCAGAGGAAGCCAATAAAAGGAAGGTTCAGGCAGAGCAGGTAGGGGGCCTCATGGTTGGGACCAATCACAGGGACTGGATGCAGGCAAGTGGAAGCTCAGGCACTGTTGAAACAGCAGCACAGTATGAGGTAGAAGGCAGAAACCTCCTTCGGTTGGAAGAAGGTCCTGCCTTCTACTCCACAGTAAAAAAAAAAAACAGGCTGGCAGGGAGTGTGAGACAGGACATCTTCAAACTCAGAGCTACGCCCATGTGGATCCAAGTGTAGGTGTTAGGAGGATTAGTAAATACGGTGTGGTTTTTTTTTCTTCTAGGATCTCAGTGCTGGTGTTTGAGCTGAGAAAATGTCAGTGAGCTATGAGCGACAGTGTGAGGGGAGAAGAGAGGAGGGGAGGGGAGTCTGGAGAGCAAGATGATGTGAGAATCGGAGGGGGAGGGGCTGAGAAGCAAGACTATTGGGGGAGTGGAGGGAGAGGATACTGGAGAACAAGACTGCTGGGGAGAGGAGACTGGGGAGCATCACTGCTGAGGGCTGAAGGGATCTAGGTGGGGATAGGGGGCTAGGGAACATGATTACTGGGGGTCTGGGTGGAGAAAGGGGCTAGGAAAAATGACTTCTGGGGATTGGATGAGGAGCAGAAATATAACTGCTGGGGGATGGGGAGAAGGAACTGGGGAGGATGACTGGGGAGGGCTGTGGAACAAGATTGCTGGGGACTGGGGAGCTAGGTGAAGGGACTGGGGAGCATGATTTCTAGGAACTGGGGAATCTAGGTGGGGAGAAGGGTCTAGGTGTAAACAGGGGTTAAAAATACAATAAGAGGGTAAAAGACATTTGGTTTTTCTGACCTGAGTTCTGGGATTTTAAAATAGCATTGATGGGATGTAGCTTGCATTTTTTCCATCTCTGGGTAAGTGTCTGCCTGGGGGAAAGGAAATGTAGTGTATCAGATTTGAAGAACCTGAAGCTGTGTGACAAAATTCTCTAAGTGACAGGCTGAAGAGAATGCAAGAGCAAACAAACAGTATCTTGTTATCAGTGTTGTCAATAAAATAACACCTCCAGTAGACTTAGAAGCCTAGGGGGAGGTAGGGAGAATCAGTTGTAAATTTCTTTTTTCTGTCTTCCTGTACGTTTAACAAGAGGTGGGTGGGAGTGCAGTAGAATGGCCTCAGCAGGAAGAGGAAGACTAAAGATTCTGATTGTCAGCTTGCTATGTCAGTCCTGTCAAAGCGAAGGCTTATGGGAACTCCATGCCAAGACATATGCTAATGACTAGCCCCCAGGAGCAGAAGAGGTTTTTGCACATGGAGAGATGGGATACAGAGAGAGAAGGGCATACTGTATTTGCTCCTTTTATAGGGCCCTTTTTGCTGTGTCTGAAAGGTTGAAATTCAGAGGGAATTGTTGGATAATGCACTCAAAGTAGAGTGTGTGTGACAGAAAGGAAGGAATGAGATTGCGATGTAAACATTTTGTTCAAATTAGAGAAACCCAGGTAAGAATAGTGGCAGCATGCATATAGTAACAGTCAGTTATTTAAAATTACAGCCAATATATGGAGATTTTAATTGGCTTATTTCAGTTAGACTGTTTATAGTGAGAAAATTTACCGAGTATGAGAAATTGAGGAATATAAACACACAGTGCTAATATTCTTTTTTACTTGGTAACTGAAAAGTGTAAATAAACTTTTTCAGTCTGACCACACTGTGAACTTTTGCTGCATAAATTGATAGAGTCTGACAGTTAATGAGCGCAAATACTTGGCTCAGATTCTGGTCTGAGAGTAACTGTGAAATTTAAGTGAATATTCAGTGTTCCATATGAAGCAGGACTAGATATTTCTGAATCAAATTTAATTCAAAATCTCTGAGAACAGTAATATATCAGAGGGAGAGGAACTATAAGTATGTTTAAGCTGTTTTCACTAAAGAGCTTAGGGTGTGCCAGCATGTTTGTGTGTGTAAAGATTTTTGAACCATCCTGAACCAAATCACTTACCCTTTTTTAGTGAGTTTAGGGTGGGAACTGATTATCCTTTATTTTACACACCAACAGGCCAACACAGTCAAGTGCGCTCCACCGGAGCGCACTTGACTGTGTTGGCCTGTTGGCCCATCAACATGCAAATGCATGTTGATGGGCCTATTAGTTATTCCCGCATGATACAGAAAGTAAAAGATGATCGAGGGGTTAAAGGGGCACTTAGAGAAGATAAGGCCATCGCGGAAAGATTAAATGATTTCTTTGCTTCGGTGTTTACTGAAGAGGATGTTGGGGAGGTACCCGTAATGGAGAAGGTTTTCATGGGTAATGATTCAGATGGACTGAATCAAATCACGGTGAACCTAGAAGATGTGGTAGGCCTGATTGACAAACTGAAGAGTAGTAAATCACCTGGACCAGATGGTATACACCCCAGAGTTCTGAAGGAACTAAAAAATGAAATTTCAGACCTATTAGTAAAAATTTGTAACTTATCATTAAAATCATCCATTGTACCTGAAGACTGAAGGATAGCAAATGTAACCCCAATATTTAAAAAGGGCTCCAGGGGCGATCCGGGAAACTACAGACCGGTTAGCCTGACTTCAGTGCCAGAAAAAATAGTGGAAAGTGTTCTAAACATCAAAATCACAGAACATATAGAAAGACATGGTTTAATGGAACAAAGTCAGCATGGCTTTACCCAGGGCAAGTCTTGCCTCACAAATCTGCTTCACTTTTTTGACGGAGTTAATAAACATGTGGATAAAGGTGAACCGGTAGATAT
The DNA here is from genome assembly GCF_901001135.1 of Rhinatrema bivittatum. Lineage (NCBI taxonomy): Eukaryota > Metazoa > Chordata > Amphibia > Gymnophiona > Rhinatrematidae > Rhinatrema > Rhinatrema bivittatum. The sequence goes on from NC_042615.1 coordinate 663,079,761, forward strand.
AGTATACTTGGATTTTCAGAAGGCGTTTGACAAAGTTCCTCATGAGAGGCTTCTAGGAAAAGTAAAAAGTCATGGGATAGGTGGCGATGTCCTTTCGTGGATTGCAAACTGGCTAAAAGACAGAAAACAGAGAGTAGGATTAAATGGGCAATTTTCTCAGTGGAAGGGAGTGGACAGTGGAGTGCCTCAGAGATCTGTATTGGGATCCTTATTGTTCAATATATTTATAAATGATCTGGAAAGAAATACGACGAGTGAGATAATCAAATTTGCAGATGACACAAAATTGTTCAGAGTAGTTAAATCACAAGCAGATTGTGATAAATTGCAGGAAGACCTTGTGAGACTGGAAAATTGGGCATCCAAATGGCAGATGAAATTTAATGTGGATAAGTGCAAGGTGATGCATATAGGGAAAAATAACCCATGCTATAATTACACAATGTTGGGTTCCATATTAGGTGCTACAACCCAAGAAAGAGATCTAGGTGTCATAGTGGATAACACATTGAAATCGTCAGTGCAGTGTGCTGCGGCAGTCAAAAAAGTAAACAGAATGTTGGGAATTATTAGAAAAGGAATGGTGAATAAAACGGAAAATGTCATAATGCCTCTGTATCGCTCCATGGTGAGACCGCACCTTGAATACTGTGTACAATTCTGGTCGCCGCATCTAAAAAAAGATATAATTGCGATGGAGAAGGTACAGAGAAGGGCTACCAAAATGATAAGGGGAATGGAACAACTCCCCTATGAGGAAAGACTAAAGAGGTTAGGACTTTTCAGCTTGGAGAAGAGACGACTGAGGGGGGATATGATAGAGGTGTTTAAAATCATGAGAGATCTAGAACGGGTAGATGTGAATCGGTTATTTACTCTTTCGGATAGTAGAAAGACTAGGGGGCACTCCATGAAGTTAGCATGGGGCACATTTAAAACTAATCGGAGAAAGTTCTTTTTTACTCAACGCACAATTAAACTCTGGAATTTGTTGCCAGAGAATGTGGTTAGTGCAGTTAGTATAGCTGTGTTTAAAAAAGGATTGGATAAGTTCTTGGAGGAGAAGTCCATTACCTGCTATTAAGTTCACTTAGACAATAGCCACTGCCATTACTAATGGTTACATGGAATAGACTTAGTTTTTGGGTACTTGCCAGGTTCTTATGGCCTGGATTGGCCACTGTTGGAAACAGGATGCTGGGCTTGATGGACCCTTGGTCTGACCCAGTATGGCATTTTCTTATGTTCTTATGTTCTTAAAATGTGCAGCCAAGCCGCACATTTTACTTTCAGAAATTAATGCCTGCCAAAGGCTGGCGTTAATTTCGGTCGGCACCGGGAAAGTCAACAGAAAAGCAGGAAAAACTGCTTTTCTATACACCCTCCGACTTAATATCATAACGATATTAAGCCGGAGGCCCCAAAATTAAAAATAAATAAATAAATAATTTAAAAAGAAATTAAAAATCTGCCCACGGCCCGCGGGTTGGAAGATGGAAGCTCAATTTAGCTGGCGTCCATTTTCCAAATCCGTGGCTGTCAGCAGGTTTGAGAACCGACGCTGGTAAAATTGAGCTTCGGCTGTCAAACACGCTGACAGCCGCCACTTCTGTCAAAAAGGAGGCGCTAGGACACACTAGTGTCCCTAGCACCTCCTTTTACCGCGGGCCCTAATTTACATACCTGGGCTTTCTGAATCGCGCGCCCAGAAGAGTGGCTTGTGCGCGCGTCGGGAGAGCGGGCGCTTGCCGGCTCTCCCGCGCGTTTTTCTGTATCGGCCTGCAAGTTAGACCAGTTCAACAAGACGTCGATGGCACCACATTTAGAAACATTATTTAAACACATCTTTGGAAGATGGGGTCATGGATATTATATTCAGGGAATCAATGCTTTGATTTATTTTAAGATAGGTAGGACTTCAAACACCTGCACCAAGAGATGGAGAGAAGAGGAGAAGAAAAAGCCTACAGCCATCTGCATCCAGCACCTGGAAAGGACAAAGGGAGAGCTGCAGTGAGGAAAATAGGAATCATTCTGGAAGGATTACAGGATAGCTAAGTGAAAGCATCGCTCACCACAAAATTGTGGGGATGACACAATACAGTAATAATGTGAGAAAGCTGCATACTTATATACTGCATCGGAGTGAAAATAAGGAAACTGTGCTACTATTGGTATTTTTATTAGTGAAGCAAAGAGAACATTAAAGATAATAATATAAACCAACAAACATATTTACCATCTTTTTTGCATCACACCTGAGGATCAGCCTGAACACTTGAGGTAAGAAAGTTTTGAAAGGATCATTTTATTTTATAATTAACTTTGGAAAGATATATATACCTTATTCTGTCCCGGGACAGAATAAGGTATTGAATTAACACATAATATATCAATTATACTTAGCTGATATGAGCTCCATATTAGCAGGTACTGGTACCAGACAGTGTTAGGAGGAACCTCGGCTGCGCTGGCCTGCGACCAGTCCCCTCACCTGCAACAGCTGAAGGCCCGGCTCTGCTGCCGCCGCTTTCGGCAACTAACTCCACCCGCAGCCTGCTCTTGCGGCGCCCTGAGCACCGCCGACTCCAGCTGCTCGTGATCTCCTCTCTAGGCACGTGCGCGCTCCGAGTCACAGGATTTAAAGGGCCAGCGGCGGGAAAGTTTCCTGTGGCCCGGGTGGATGATGTCAGGCTAGGCGGGTATTTAAACCCTGCCTCTCTGCTCCCAATTCATCTCAGCAATGGGTCCTACTCTCCGGAAGAGTGTGAGTTGTCTGCGTTCCTGATCCCTGCATTCCTGACTCAGTCTTGCTTCATTCCTGATTCCTAGTTCCAGCATTCCTGTTCCTTGCCTCTGGTCCCTGCCTTGCTCCTCGTCCCTTGGATTGCTTTCTTGGCCCTGACTCCTTGCCTGGTAATTGACTCTGCTTGATCTCCACCTGCCCTGACTCCTTGCCTGGTACTTGATTCTGCTTGATCTCCGCCTGCCCTGACTTCTGGCCTGATACTTGACGCTGCTTGATCACTGCCAGCCTCTACACTTGGACTCTTCCTACGCTGTCTCTCCTCGTCTACTGGTTCCTTGCCTTGGAAGACCCATGCCTAAGCTCTGCCGGCCCCAGTACCCAAAGGCTCAACCTGCCGGAATGAGGGCTGGTATAGGTGAAGGTCCTGTTGGGTCTTCTCTCTGAGAACCGCCACCTGATGATGAGGACCTCCAGGGGCCACCCGATGGAGGTAGCAACAATCTCATCTCAGCTCAAGGGTCCACTTTTCCAACAGACAGAGAATAAGAATTCTAAGAGGAAAGGTGATATAGGAAACAAAAGAGTTCTTTAATACTATTTTCTATTGTAAAATAATACTTTCTTTCTTAAATGTTTCTTTTGTAAACTCACAAGAATTGTAACTACTGACTTATGTTAGTTTCTTGGTAGACAAACTGTTTCCTTTAAGTTTATATTCAATTTTTCTGAATATTATATTTTCAAAGAGTCTGCTTTCTCTCCCTGCTCCTGGGAGACTGGTTGCTTGGGTTTCAGTCCCTTGTTTCCTGTTTTTGGAAGACCTGACAGGAAGGAGAGCAAATATTTCCTCTTGTAGCCACTCTTTTGTGGACCTAGTGGCTCCCAGAGTAACACCAGAAACCCCATATCCCAGTAGCCACCGTAGCGAAAGAATCATTTAGGGAACATGACAACCTGGAACTGGGGGGTCTGGGTAGAGAAAGGGAGCTAGGGAACGTGACTACTGGGGGTTTGGATGAGGAGAGGGAACTGGGGAGCATGACTTCTGGGGATGGGGAGAAGAATTGGGGAGCATGACTGGGGAAAGGAGAGGGGAGGGGCTGTGGAACAAGACTGCTAGGGATTGGGGGCTGGTTGAGGAGAGAGGATTGAGGAGCATGATGGCTGGAAGGGTCCTGGGTGGGGAATGGGACTGGGAACCATAACTGTGGGGGGGGGGGGGCAATGGCGAGAGGGGGCTGGAGAGCAAAACTGCAGGGAAATGGGGGGGGGGTCTGGGTGAGAAGAGAAGGGGGCTGGGGAGCAAGACTGCTGAGTACTGGGGGTTCTGGATGGGGCTGGGGAGCAAGACAGGTGGTGACCTGGGGGTCTAGGTGGAGAGAGGGACCAATGCTGCTGGAGACCGGGCAGGGAGAGGAACTTGGGAGCATATGTATGGGAGCTGGGGAGGGGAGTGAGCTGCGTGAGACAGAAAGAGAGGGAGTAGTATGAGTGAAATCATGTGAGCATGTGTGTGTGTGATCTAGGATAAAGTATGTGTGGACCCTTCCCCCAATCTATGACATTCTCAGGGTGACTGGGAATCAAGAAATCCCATGTATGGGGAGCAGGAGATTTTTTAGGTCTTATAAGTTTCATTATTGGATGTTTGATGCATCTGCTCTTTTGAAATATTATATTGGTATTTCTGGAAATTTATAAAGATTTTTATGAGGTTTGAATTATTCTGTTCATCAGCTATCTTGAAATATTAATTTTTTCATATTACTATAATTTTACTATTATGATCGATGCTTTATATTTCTTGATTTCATTGGTGGTCTGTCTTCCAGTGTGAACAAGGGGAAAGATTCTGCTAGTGAGTAATTTCTGAGTAGGGATCTCTAGCAGTCTGGCTTGTTCTGTTTTCAGTAGGAGGTGTATTGGTTTTCTAGGGCCTGTTGTAATATTTTCAGTGCTGCTCTTTCCTGGGTGTGATGGTAACTGTTTGAGTCCTGGGAGTTAGTTTTGTTTTGATATGGCAGATTTGTTTTTTTGCGGCAAACTGTAGTCTTGGCAGGCTGTGATAACTTTTATTGGACTGTGTTTAAGTATTATCCAAAAAACTGTATGTGAGCTATTGAGACAATGTACGACCTGTCTTGTGAATGTTTCTGATCTGACATCTGAAGAAGGGATCTTTGTAGTTTTAAAAGCTTTTGTACAATATTTTTAGATGCATGTATTTGTATTTTACAGGCAGCCTGACATATTCTGTTTTCCCTAATAGAAGGTGCATTAGTGTTTAGGGCCTGATGTAATATTTGCAGTGTTGCCTTTTCATAGATAAGGTTGTTGTTGCTTGAGCACTGTTTTGGTATGGGATGTTTACTATATTGTAATTCCTTATTCATGCCTTTCTGAGAGTTAAGCCCACATCCACTATACATTAAAATGGACCTAATGCCATATGGAATTCAAATATCTTCTGTGTCTTGGGGAGAAGGAGTTGAAGGAGTAAGACAGCAGAAGACCTGGGGGAGGGGACAAGAACCTGAATGAGCAAGACTGCTGGTGACTTGGTGTGGGAGGGAGGTGAGACTGAATCCCCTGCAACAAATGTCACCGCATGCCACTGACTGCAGCAAACTCAAAAGTACAAGGGCTAATCTCATGGTTTTTGCCAGGGAAATACCAACATAGAGACACTAAAGTAGTAAAGTGACAGGCCCCTGGGGACTTTGTCTGGGAAAGCACAGCTACTTTAAAAAATGCACTCACTACCTAGCTTGTTTGCAGCTAGGTAGAGAGTGCATTGTACAAATCAATTCCTTTTCTACCTTTCATCAATTGAAAAAGCAGAAAATCTTCAGTGATGTGTACTTTCCTGTTTGTACCTCATACTGTGTATGAAAAACTACCCCACCCCAAACCCCATCCTGAGATAAAAGTGCCTCCTCTTACAGTGGTATAAATAGAGAGTGACATATTGCCATCCATTGTTGCGCTTGGAGGTGGCCTCTTGTCCTGGAGCAGTGGAGAACGGCTCCCTGGTAGGGACCAGGAAGCACCTGCCCCCAGGGGGTGGAGCACAGGAGGAGACAGAGGCTAGGATGAGCTTCACCACTGGAGGCTCGAGGTCCCCCCGGATGGAGCCTGTAGGGGCCCAGGCCGCTTAGACTTAGGTGGGCCTCGCAGGGTCTCCCAGAGTAGTAGTAGAGAGGCGTGCCCACGAGCAGCAAGGGAGCGCGGTCGGACTTCACGCTGTTGGCCTGGAGAGGCAAGGAAGGCCCAAACAGCATAGGCAATGACAAGGCAAGGGACAGATCCAGAATCAGGAGACACAGTCAAATGGCAGCTGAGGTCAGAATCCGAGGATCAATCCGAGGAGTAGTCATTGAGGCAGAGGTCAGTTTCTGGAGGTCAGACGAGGTCACAAGGCAGGCAGAGGTCAGGATGCTGGCAGCGGACAGGAAGGTCAAGTGATAGGCCAAGGTCAGTACCAGAGAGACAGTCCGAGGGTACTACCTGGGAAGAAGGACAGACATTTTCAGGAACAGAAGGATGCTGGAACAGTAAGAACATAAGAAATTGCCATGCTGGGTCAGACCAAGGGTCCATCAAGCCCAGTATCCTGTTTCCAACCAGGCCACAAGAACCTGGCAATTACCCAAACACTAAGAAGATCCCATGCTACTGATGCAATTAATAGCAGTGGCTATTCCCTAAGTAAACTTGATTAATAGCCGTTAATGGACTTCTCCTCCAAGAACTTATCCAAACCTTTTTTGAACCCAGCTACACTAATAAGAACACAAGACACTAATAAGTAGGATGCTGGAACGAGGCTGGAACAAGACTGTGTCAAGACTATGAATGCGGAAGCAAACTAGTACACTTACAGTGCCGACCCGATTGCCAAGGCAAGGAAGTGCAGGCAGGGACTTCCTTATAACGTTCCATCAATCAGGGTGCACCATGGAGCTAGGACCCGCCCCTGGCCCTACAAGAGGCCGGGCGGTCCGCGCGCATGCACATAGGGGCATGGCCAATGCCACTGGAGACGCTGAACTCCGGCGTGAGGCCTGGAGCGCAGTGGAAGGCCTGGTGACCACCACCGCAGGACGTCGAGGCCTAGCGGAGCTCGCGGCTGCCGCTGGGGAGGCCAACCCGTGACCTGTAGAGGAGCTAGCGAGGTGAGCAGGCCCGTGTGCAGGCCGGACGCGGACGGGGCGCGCAACATCTATGCAGTCTCTCTCTTTTCTCTCTCATTATGTGCTAAAAACCTTTTTCTTGTAATAGGCTTGAGAAATGTATTGTGCCTTGCAGAAATTTCCTATGCAATGTGGGAACAGGGAAATTAGCCTAATCACATCCCCCCCCCCCTTTTTTTTTTTTTTTTTTTTAATCACAGGCACTATTTCTATTTTATTTATAGCATTTTGATAAATCTAGAGGTAAGTTTGTAACAAAACTGAGCAACTCCAGATAAGTGTGCACACGCTTCTGTGAATCCACTCACTAGGTCTGGCCAGGTTAGTAAAATTTATTGAAATCAACAGGAAAGCAACACAAAAAAACAGACAAGACTGACAAAACAGTAAGCACATACAGAGAAGAAAAGAAGGATACCTACCTTCAGGGAACTCTGTATCAGAAGAGCTTAAAAGAGGAAACACCACAAAGACTCAATATTATGGTAGAAATTTGAAATCTGGACATAGAGTAAAATAAAGAGAAATAAAGGAAAGAAAAACGTATCTGACTTATAGTTGGTTCAAGTTTAAAGTTCTGCAAAAGAGGAAAAAATAATTGTTAATATTGTTTCAAAAATATTTCTCTGCTAGAAGAAAAGTTTGAATCTGAACAATTTCAGTGTTATCTATGTATACCTATAAAAAAAAAGTAAAAATTGTTTTACTGTATTGTTTTGAAGATATATACTGAAAGATCTTGAATACCTGTTATATTGTTTATTGTCAGCTATTTCATTTTACTAAAATAAAATTGTTAAACCTAAAATTATTTATTTCAGAGGTTCTCCAGACAACATCCTCACTCAGGACATTTATCCTGGATTTCCCTCCCATCCCCTGAGACACTTTGCTGGCTGTGTAATGGAACCCTTTTCTGAACAGGAGACCTAATTGGGAAGAGGGCATCAAACAGTACACCCTGTGATGTTCCAACTAGAAACCTTGCAATTCAGGCCCACCAAACACCCCACCAACTTCAGCCACAACAGTGAGAAAAGGCCTCTGCCAAAAGAAGGCGCTGTTTAGACACAGCTGGGGTTAGTTAAGCTGCTGCTGCAATTCAATGTGCTTTTAGTAGAATTGGGTAGGGAGTCAGAAGAAGTGACTCAGAAGCAGTGGTGCTCTGGCTGTTAATCATTTACATAGAAGAGATATTGTGGGGAAGTAAGCTCTTGGAAGTCTAAATGGGGCTTGTGATGGCTTACTGTTATTATCCAAATGCTGTAGAGTGAACCTGGTGTCTCAAGAAATGACTAGAAAGCTGGACCTATGAAGTGATCTCTGGCATTTAAAATAAAGTCGCTTTTCTCTGCAAATAGCTGTCTCTGATCTTACATCCTAGAAAATGTCAATATGTTATGCAATGCTCAGGCAGTGGCCTCTGAAATAAATGGTGGCAGCAGTTGGATGTGCATGGACATGCGAAACAGACTCCAGAGGAACTGAAGCAAACTTTGGACAGACCAGCAGCAAAGAAGCATTAAAATAGCATAGACAAGTGCAAGAGATCTGAGGGAGTGACCAGTCTAGGCAGGGCACAGAAAGAGATGTGGAGAAGCGGCAGGAGTAGCCTAGATGAAGTGAGCTGTGTAGAATTTGAGAGGCCCATGTTTTCTCCACTCTGGCTACTGAATGAAGGAAGGCTGGGGAAAGGCAGTGCAGCAGACTGTAAAGTGATCTAGTGGAAGATGGGTGGTTGGTCCAAAATCCAGGATCCAAGATCACACTGTGCAGCCTACACTGGGGTGTTGCTGAAAGAAGAATCTCGGTCTCACAGATACCCAACCGAAATGGACACAAGTCGTTTTCTGAAAGGGGACTATTATGGCCAACTTAGGAGAATGCGCTCAGGGAATGAGCCCTCTGTTAAGAAACTACTTGGCTTATTCCACAGACACAGGAGATCTGGTTTTAAAAATGTGGTGATGTGGAATGTTTGTGATAAAGAAAAGTATGGGTTACCTTGTAAAGGATCTCTGCCTGAATGCAAGGGGCATAAGTGCAGGGAGGCTGTACTCTCTGCAGGGGTGGCATGTGAAATTGTACTTACTGCAGGGGTGATGCCTAGTTTAAAAGTGGAGATCATCTTTGGGAGAAAGCAGAATATCAAATGTCCACAAATAAATAAATAAATTTCAATAGAACACTAGAACAGATCTCTTTAAAAAAAATTATATCTCATCTGAAAACTGTGCTTTCTCTGCTTTCTGCAGTATTTAAAAAACACATAAAAAGCAATAATGCTCATCTGGCATCTACTGAAAATGTCACTCCTAAGTCATTATTTCTGAAACTTTCAAGACGCTCCCCTGTAATTATCCAGGATCCCTGGAAGCAAACGTCTCAGCAAAGAAAATCATAAATTTTCTCACACTCAGTCCAACTGGACCCATAATAGGCACAATGTCACATATGCAACTGTACACAAGCCAAACAAATCTTATTCTCCTTACCTTCACCAGAACATACAGCGGTATGGAAAGCAATGAAGTGTGTCTGTACAGAGATCAAGCTAAAAGGATCAAGTTTTAAAAGAATAGAAATGTCTCATGTACTGAGAGCCAGGTACAATAAAATAAAGATTTTTTTTTTCCAAAAGACATAAAATGAAAGGAAAGCCTTCGTAAATCAAGCATAGAGTGTATTTATTTAGTGGGGCCAGACTCCAATGAAATTCAGACTTCTTAGGAAAAGATGATTCAGTGCTCCACTGGTTAGCATCTCTTGTATCTATATCTGCATACAATAAATAATAAAAAAAAAAAGCAAAATATATCCTAAAATGATGTCAAATGCTCATTTAAGGACCATTTTTCTCCTATACTACATTGCATGCCTTTTTGCCTCTTATTTAGCAGCCTTAATAAAGCATTATGTATGTCCAAAGTTCCAAAAGACATTTTCTCAGCTCTTTTCTTTGACTTTATGTGTATTTCTCATTCAGCAATGTATCATTGCAGCACATTCTAGAAATTAGACCTTGCGTCCCATTATGCATTCAGACATTTATAACAGTATGATAAACCTGCCTCTACCTTGGGGACTTGGCTTTATAAATCAATGCTTCTCGTAAAAAGATTAGTCTTCAATATGAAGTTATTGGGGTTCCACAGCCTTGTAGCAGGATTGTCTTCACAGGACTACAAACAGCTGCAAGGGAAAATGTACATTAAACCTCTTCAACTACAACAAAATAGGTTTTATTTTATTTAAAGAACTAGCTGGGATTTATGCTTCAATTCCCAGCTACTGTCTAAATCAGGGCTTCCCAAACCTGTCCTGGGGACTCCACAGGCAGTCGGGTTTTCAGGATATCCGCAATGAATATGCATGAGATACATTTGCATACCATGGAGTCTCAGTATATGCAAATTTATCTCATGCATATCCATTGTCGATATCCAGAAAACCCGACTGGCTGTGGGGTCCCCAGGACAGGTTTGGGTAGCCCTGGTCTAAATCCTCTGCCATTTAGATTCATACAATCCTTGGAATATTTCAAATTAGAGAAAGAAGCTAAAAGCATCTGCTATTCCCAGTGTTCAAGCAGGCAGTAAATATATTATAAATAACAGGCAAAGAGACTAAATTCTTTAATTACTGAGAAAAATAGCCATTAATATAAGTAGTTGTGGGAATAGATAGTGGAGTACATACAATAACCCACAATCATTTCAACTGCTCATGATTAAGTTCTACTGGGTTTGTTATATTGCAGATTAGGTCTCAGATTAGTTTAATTGTTTAAGCTTGGTCTCTAGGGTACAGTTTTGCAGATAATAAGATCACCATACAGCAAGAAATGCAGTAACAGCCAGGTATTCATAAAACCAGTCATCTTCTTTTAATTCTACAATTGCAATTCCAAGAAGATGCTGACCAAAAGTCAAACTGTATTCTTTATGAACTCTATTCACCCAAAATTCATTTTGGCCAGAAAGTGAACAACATTAGTAGGAGATATTCAGTTTTTATTAAATGCAAACTGTCATAAATATATATATTTGAGGCTGGCCTAGTGACTCAGTAGGAGCGCTGTGTAGTGCCATGTGAAAGCCCTCAGTAAGATTCCCAGGTCAGTTCTTCCACTCCATGCTCTGGCCATCACTGAGGATGCCACATGGCAGGAGGAAGTCTCATTCATTGTACAAGAGAAAGTGGCCAGAAATAAGAGTCCATGATTGCTGGATTCCGGAAAGAGTCCTGGTGCATAGACTCTGGCTGAGGACAGCGTATAGAGGAGGTGGACAGTTGGCCTGAGGTGGTGTTGCTGCCACCTGTGGGGGAAATTCCCACAGGTCCCCATCGTCAGAAAGTGAGGCCAAGCGGAAAGCAGAGGCTGACTGGAGCTTCGCAAATACCAGTCCTTGTTCCCTGAAGGTTGAGCTCTTGGGTACCAGGGCTGGCTAGACTTAGGTGGGCCTCCGCATGGATGATCCCGAGAGAGGCGGGCCTCTCTTTCAGATGTCCAGGACTTCCTGCACCTGATAGAGGGTGTCGGTTACAGAGACAAAGTGCCAAGGCTCAGGAGTTCTGCAAGAAGGCCAGGAAAGAACCAGTGGCTTGAGAAGGGATACATGGAAAGAGTTGTGAACTCCCAGCGTAGGAGGAAGACGAAGCTGATAAGTCACTGGGCCGATGAGTCGAGTGACTAGAAATGGACTAATATATCTGGGCGAAATGCTGTGATGGAAGCTTCAGATGGATGTAGTGAGTGCTCAGCTATACTTTGTTGTCTGGTTGGAACTCGGGCTGGCCTTCAGTGAGCATTCGTTGATCTCTTAGCACGAGCAGCCGTCTCTTGCAGTCTTTGATTCGTGTGGATCCACAGAACATGAAGGATATCTACAGCCGCTTGGGCCAGTAGAGAAGGGACTGTAAGAGATATCGGTAGATGTGGCCGAGGTTGTCTCCCGTATACTATGGAGAAAAGGGAGGCTCCTGTGGTGGTGGAGACATGTGAGCTATGAGAAAACTCTGCCCACGGGAGCAACTGAGCCCAGTTATCCTGTTAGTCATTGGAATGTGAATGTGGAAACAACTTGAGTGAACGATTCAAACATTCAGCTTGACCATTAGCCTAAGGGTGGTAGGAAATAGTCAGTCCTACCAATATCCCAAATTTCTTGCAAAGGGAATGCCAGTAGTAAGCGACAAATTGAGGTCCTCTGTTGGAGGTATATGTTCAGTTAATCTGTGAAGATGGAATATGTGCAAGAAAAACAGGCATGCTAGTTCAGGTGCAGAGGGCAAGCTAGGCAGCGGGATAAAGTGAGTCATCTTGGAGAACCTGTCCATTACCACCCAGATAATGGTATTGTCATTAGATGTAGGAAGGTCCACCACAAAATTGGTAGATGTTAGGATTCTGTGATGTCAGAAGGCCTGGGCCAAAGTGAGAGATGGTATCGGTGGAAGGGGATTAGGCACCCTAGGCGAGCCTTCTCCCTTGCGCCCCCCCCCCCCCCGGTCTCGGCCCTGACTCCTACATCATTCTCGATCACGCTCACTGACTGGGTGGTTTTCTGGGTCGCGAGCAGGTTGGGCACTGCTCGCGGCACACCAAATCTCCACTCCACTTTGCTGCCGCTTGCGGCCCCATATGGTTTGCATCTAGTGGCATACCAAGGGTCTCCGGTGCCCGGGGGCTGTTGCATGTGTGTGCCTCTCCAGCATCCCCCCTTAATCCTTCTTGTACTAATGCTTAAAGTCACAGAAAATCAGTGGCATCTCTAGACAGAAGAATTTTTTTTTTGGGGGGGGGGGGGGGTGGGCGGAGCCAAAATGACATTTCTTCATCACACCCACCTCTATAGCATGGATCCTGCTTTAAAATTGGTTAAAAAAAAGTGTTAATAAAAAGTCCAAAGGCTCTTCTGCGTAATTTTAAAAAGCTGGCCAGTTTCACACTTCTAGTAAAACTACTATAAAATTATTTGATAGCCTCATTCAACTAATTCTATATGGCTATGAGAGTGAAGTCTGAAATATATAGGAAGGGACAGAATGTCAATATAAATCCTGCACCTCCAGTTCTCTAACTCTGTGCATCCACTGAAATTCCCCCAAACAATGGAGCTTGGATGTTTCCCTTACAGCTCATCATAGTAAAAGATATTTTCAAATTCTGTTGTCACCTCACAGTAACAGCCGCACAAACACCTTCCACTGCCAGGCACATTGTGAACTAACACAAAACCCCACAAAAAATACACTCAAAATCTATACTGTAATCCCATCGTAACATAACAGTAATAACACCAAGGACCCAAACAACAATAACCCTACCTGTGAAAAAGCAAGGATAAATATTACACTGGGTCCTAGAATACCAATACACCACCTACTGAGGAAATAAAACAAACCCGATTGCTAGATCCCTATACAGACACTACATGCTAGCAGAATCTCTCATCACGGTCACACACACAGAGCAGAGACAGACTCTCACCAAATACAGAATACAAAATAAAGGAGCACAAATTAGACAAAAACTGAAATGGAAACCCTAAGAAGCCAGACTCTGTGTATTAACAATGGAAAAACAGAACAACCAGTCCTCATAAAACAAATAAAATCAAGAAACATAAAGCATCAATAATAATAATAATAATAATAATAAAAGAATATTTTAAAACTACTGATAAATAGAATTTCTATTAAGATCATATACATTTTTTACAATTTCCCAAACACCAATCAAATATTTCAAAACAGCACATATATCAAATAACATCCAATAATTAAAACTAATAAGGATTTTAAAAAGCCCCTGCTGTCCCCCTCTGTGGGAGCTCTTGATTTCCAGTCACCCTGATATTGTCGAGGATCAGGAGGTTATCCTCTCTCTCTCACACATACTCACATGTCCATTCTCTCTCACATATACACTGTCACATACATACACATTCATGCTCTTATATCCACCATATCCACCATAACATCTCGCTCTCACAGACACTGACACACTCTCAGGCTCTAAGGCACTCTCTCCCCCTCCACACCCCCCCCCCCCCCCCCACACACACAAACTCTTACTCCCCTGGATTTTCTCATACACACTCATGCTCTCACACTCACTGGCTCCCTCACATACACACAAACACCCCCCCCCCAGGCAAGCTCCCAGTCATTCTCTCTCTCACACACACACACACACACACACACGCATACACACACACACACACATGCACACACTGAGCCCCAGGCAGGCTCCCATTCATTTTAACACCACTCCCTCCCCATCCCTCAGGCATGCACACATTCATTCTCACACACACAGACCCCCAGGCAGGCACCCATGCATTCACACACATACACCCCCAAGCAGAGTCCCATTCATACACATACTATAGGCAGACCCCCCTCTCTTTCTTTTGCCAGCAACCTCAGAACCTCTCTCATTCCTCTGCTGCCACTGTCACTGCTGCTGCATGGCTATTGGGGAGGTGCCGATTGCTGCTACTGGCACTGAAGCCCATTCTGCTGCTGCCTCTGTGCAGGCCCCATGGGCTTCCACTTCCTCCATGCTGATCTTGCACATTGTGAGATCCACATAGAGAAAGTGCTATTCTTGCACATTCCCAAAGATTACAGGTGCCAATCAGTAAAAAGTTGTTTTTTTTTTTTTTACCTTTGCTGTCTGATCTTAGTTTTCTAATCGGTTGGTCACAGGCTTTTTTTTTTCCACCTTCCTTTTCTTATTTTTTTCCACCTTCCCTTTCTTATTTTTTTTCCAATTCCTTTTATATAGTCTTTTTTTCTATTTCTTTTCTCTCCATCTTCTTCCCTCAAACACACAGTCAGGTTCTCATTCTCACATGCTTTCTCTCTCTCTCTTACACACATAAGAACATAAGAACTTGCAATGCTGGGTCAGACCAAGAGTCCATCAAGCCCAGCATCCTGTTTCCAACAGAGGCCAAACCAGGCCACAAGAACCTGGCGATTACCCAAACACTAAGAAGATCCCATGCTACTGATGCAATTAATAGCAGTGGCTATTCCCTAAGAACATTGATTAATAGCCTTTAATGGACTTCTCCTCCAAGAACTTATCCAAACCTTTTTTGAACCCAGCTACACTAACTGCACTAACCACCTCCTCTGGCAACAAATTCCAGAGCTTTATTGTGTGTTCTAGTTCCTCTATATCTTTTTTGAGATGGGCAATCAGAACTGCACAAGGTATGGTTGCACCATAGATCTGTATAGAGCAATGGTTCCCAACCCCGTCCAGGCTCTCACTGTCACATGCCCTCTCTCATACAATCATTCATACACACAGTCTCTCACCAGCACATGCTGTCTGACTCACACGCCCAGGCTCTCTCTCACTCCCACATGCTGTCTTGCTCAAGCACAGGCTCTCACTGTCACATGCTCTCTCTCATACAATCATTCACACAGTCTCTCACTGGCACATGCTATCTCAGTCTCACACACACAGGCTCTCTCTCACTCCCACATGCTGTCTTGCTCAAGCACAGGCTCTTACTGTCACATGCTCTCTCTCATACAATCATTTATACACACAGTCTCTCACTGGCACATGCTGTCTGAGTCTCACACACACAGGCACTCTCTCACTCCCACATGCTGTCTTGCTCAAGCACAGGTTCTCACTGTCACATACTCTCTCTCACACACACAGAGGCTCTCACATGCTGTCTCTGCAAACATTCAGGTTCTCAATCCCATACACAGTCTCTCAACTCACTCTCACACACAATGTCTCAACTCATCTCATACACGCACACATACACATTCTACAGACCCTCAGCCTTCTCTCACCTCTGGGCCTCCTCTTCACGGGTCGCTGTAGGATGGGCTCTGTAGCCGCCCTGATCTTCTCGGGCCGCCCGCCGCAATGTGGGATCCGCAGTGGCCCTGCTACTGGGCCTCTTCCTCTTCTTGGGCCGCTGTGACTTGGGATTCATGGCGGCCCGTAAGCGCTGCTCCTCTTCTGCACATGGCTGATGATCCTCCTCCTTCCTGCCCACGTGGCTCCGGCAACATTTACTTCTGGAGCCACGCAGGCAGGAAAGAGGAGGAGCACCTGCAGGCTTGAACGCGACCTTTTTCTTCGGGCCGTGGTGACGTGAGCTCCACCACGTCCCTGCCGATCTGCCTGCTATGTGTTGCTGCTCAGCCGCCAGTGGGATGAGGTCCACCGGCGGCTGCGTGAGCCTCCATGCACCCGGGGGCATTGGCTCCCTTTGGGATACCACTGCTCGCGGCACCTCCTAATACTCGGCGCCCTAGGCCAAGGCCTAGTTCTCCTAGTGCTTCCGCTGGCCCTGGGTACCGCCCATGGGGAGGAGCCCCATGAGCCTCACTGTCGAGAGGCTAGGTCTCAGCAGAGGAAGGCACGAAAAGAATAGAGTCTTTATTAAAGAGATAGAAGCACTACCCGTGGAGCGGGAGGTGCCAGGGAGAGAAAGAGTCCACACAGGCCCTGTGACACAGGGTTGATGAGATAGGTAGTGCCCTGAGGGAATACCTCCATAGCGCTGGTAGTAGTCAGTGAAGCGAGTATACTGGAGAGGTCGCCTATAGAGATGGCAGTGGCCCGCAGGGCGGGGTACACCAATGATGTCCTCAGTAATTATGGTAACCTGCAGAGTAGGAAATGCAGATGAAGCCCTCAGGAGAGGTGACAGCAGTCCATAGAGAAAGGAGCACAGTTGAGGCCCTAGATGGAGGTAGTAATGGCCCACAGCACGGGGTACACCCAATAGGCACTTAGTAGATAGAAAGGAATCCGCAGGGTGGAGCACTCACAAGGAGTGAGTTGGTTCCTGGAAGCCCCGAGGAATGGAGCAAACAAAGTTCCATGCATCAGGCCTTCCGAGGAGCGGATAGCCAGGATGAGAGAGAAGCCCCCGAGGGGCAGGTACCTGAGACATCCACGTCGGAACTGGAACTGGAATGCAGGGTCCTCAGAAAGCAAGGCGGAAAAAGCAAGTATGTCACTCTTTGCCAAATAATCTTTGGAGAGGGCCATCAGATTTAAATATCCACAGATCTTGACGTCATCTGGAAGGGACGCCCCCGAGGTTCCCGCCATGACATGGATAAGACTGGCCTGTATGCGTGTGTGCCTTGAGAGATCAGATGGCAAAATGGCGGTCGGCGGCATCTGTGCCGACCCGGGAGGCCTGGAAGAGGTGGGCAGGTTGTAGGTAGCTAGCGGATGCTGCCAATCTACCCCATGGAGTTAGGGAGGTGAAGAAAGAGGCGGGCATAACAATGGACAGGTGGGTCCAGGGCTCCCTGGGGGACAGAAATAGCTGTAACAGCCCCCAGAGTTGTCCTATGGGCGACTTTTGCTGCGCACGTGGGACAGGAGTCCACATAAGCTTGGGTATCCACAGACATGGGTAGCCACCAGTAGTAGCGCTGAAGAAGAGACAATGTCCGTGTGCGTCCTGGATATCCAGCAACTCAGGAGTCGTGTGCCCATTTTAGCACCTTTTTGCGGAGTCTGCGAGGGACTACCATCTTTCCCGCAGGCATGGTCATGGCGACAGTCAGGTAGATGTATGCTGGGTCAATAATATGCTGAGGCTCCTCCGGAGAGTCTTCAGGTGCAAAGGAGTGAGATAATGCATCAGCTCGTAAATTCTTTTCTGCAGGGTGATAACATAAATCAAAATTAAATCAGGTGAAGAATAATGCCCAGTGGGCCTGGCATGAATTCTAGCACTGAGCATGTCGGAAGTTCTTCTTATGGTCTGTAAATATTGTGAACCGATGTTGGGCGCCCTCTAGCCAGGGGCGCCACTCCTCCAGGGGGAGATTAATCGTGAGGAGCTCATGGTCCCCAATACTGTAATTTCATTCAGTGGAGGAAAACTTGTATGAGAAGAAGGAGCACGGATATAGTGCCCTTAATGGAGTATTGACTTAAGACTGCGCCTGCTCTGATGGAAGACGCATCCACTTCATCTATGAATGAACGAGTTGGGTCAGGGTGCCATAAACAGGGTCCATGTGTGAAGGCCTCTTTCAAAGCCTGAAAGGCTGCAATTGCTTCAGGAGTCCAATTCTTGGTATCCACTCCCTTATGGGTAAGCACTGTAAGGGGCGCTGCGATAACAGAGTAATTTGCTATAAAATGTTGATAATAATTTGTGAAGCCTAAAAATCGCTGTAGTGCAGCGTAAACCTACTGGCTGGGGCCAGTCTCGGATGCTCTGCAGTTTACTAGGATCCAACAAGAAACCATGTCTAGATACGATATACCCAAGGAAAGGCAGACTCTCCTTCTCAAATAGGCACTTGTCTAGCTTGGCATAGAGACAGTTGTCACGCAGACATTGAAGCACAGCGTGTATGTCCTGGCGATGGGTGGTGATGTCTTTGGAAAAAATGAGTATGTCGTCCAGGTAGGCGACGACTTTCTTATACAGGAGATTGCGGAATATCTCATTTATCATATACTGAAACACCGCAGGGGCATTACAAAGGCCAAAAGACATGATGAGATATTTGTCATGCCCGTCTCTGGTATTAAAGGTGATTTTCCAGATGTCTTCTGGGTGTATGTGATTCAAATTGTAGGCTCCTCAGAGCTCTAATTTAGTAAAGATGGTGGCTCCTTGGAGATGATTGAATAATTCATTGATTGACGGTAGAGGATACTTATCTTTGTGAGTTATGGTGTTAAGCCCACGATAATCAATACCTGGTCTTTCTTAGTAACGAAAAAGAAACCTGCACCAGCAGGTGACATGGAAGGGTGGATAAACCCCTTGGCCAAGTTCTCTTGGATATAATCTGTGTTGCGTCCATCGGTGCTAGACAGCTTCGCCCCGTTTGCCTCACCTTGTTCACGGCTCCTCCTGCTTCCCTTGGGAAAATGGCTGCCACAGCATGTATAATCCGACCTCTCCAGCGTCCCCGGAATGGCTATGGTGCTGCCTCCCACCATGCTCCTCCCAAGGGCCTACTAGGGTGCGCTCACGCATGCCACTCATGTCTTTATTCCAGCATTGGCGCGAACCTCGGGGGCTTTCCCCTCTACTGACGTCACACCATCCGGGTATATAGCCTGTACTTTGTTGCTAGCTTGTTGAGTTAGCAAAGGATTGGTTTCGGCTGGTCTAAGTTACTCTGCCGCTTCCGTGCTGCTGCTGGAATCCCTTTCTCTGTCCTTCGGGGTATTGCTAACCTGGGTACCCGCTCCTTGGGGGCCATCTGCTTTTTTTCAGGTGTCTTACAGTGATCAGGTACTCGCTCCTCAAGGGCCTGCTCTCCCTGGCACGGTGCCGCTACCAACTTCTTCAACCTGGTGGAATCACATACCAACAGCAACCATTTAGTGAGTAATCTAACTCTCAGTCTATCTCATCCACAGTACTGCCTTGCTGGGAAATCCACACCGGAATCCCCCTTTACCAACGGGGTGAGAAGAGTACCCTCTGCCGAGGGTCCTGAGACTGCTACATCCAGACTACCTCACTATTGCCACCTCTGGTGGTACACTTCAAGCTGTTTAATAAAAGAACTAAACTCTGTGTTTGTGCATCTGCGTTTAGCCCAGTACTGCGGCTCCTCATGGGGCTCCTCCCCGTGGGCGTGGTCATCTGCCTCAGTACCCAAGAATCCACCCAAACACCGCTTAACTGTAACAATCTGACAGCCTTGGTTTCAGGTACAGAAAAAGGATAGGTTCTACCTCTAGGAGGTGATGTTCCAGGCAAGAGATCGATGGGACAATCAAATTTACAATGGGGAGAGATGCTGACCTTCTATTTGGAAAAGACTTCCTCAAAGTCAGCGTAAGGCGCTGGAATGCCAGAGACGGTTGCAGCCAGAGGAAGCACGGGAGGTGATTCCACCTTTTTCATGCAAGAATGAAGACAATATGGGTTCCACTCTGACAGATGCAGAGTTTCCCAATCAAACTGCGGAGAGTGACGCTGAAGGATGGGTAGGCCTAAAACCACCTAGTGGATGGATTTGTCAAGTATGAAGAATTCAGCCTCCTTCTAATGCAGGGTTCCAATTTGAAGACAAACAGGAGTGGTGACCTATGTAATCCTCCCAAGTAATGTATCACAATGTATGGAAGTGATGAGTAAAGGCATCTCAATGGAGTGGGTAGGGATACCCAAGTGTACAGCAAGATCCTTCAGAAAGTTCCCGCCGGCTCCAAAATCAACCAAGGCCAGCATAGGAAAGGAGCAGGAATTCCAAGTCAAGGTAACTGGAAGTGTCAACTGGGGGGCTGGACAATTAGTACCTAAGTTCAGGACCCCCACCGGAATTAGGCCTGAGAGTTTTCTGGACGGATAGGACAATTAGACAGACGGTGTCCTTCAGCACCGCAATACAGGCACAGGCCTGCTTGTTTCCTTCTGAGCTGCTCTTCTGGGGTAAGACATCTACACCCTAGCTGCATTGGCTCCTCAAGTTGGTTTGGAGGGGTCTTCTGCAGGACATGGGCCCCTCAGTGGGAGGAGAACAGGAATATTCCACAGCTGGGCAATGAGACACCCGGGTTTCCCAGTGGCGCCCCTGGAGGTGATGATCTATATGACCCATGAGGTTGATTAGGCCCTCGAGAGGTCGGTAGTTCATGGGCTGCAAGCTCATCCTTGACCTGAGGCGAAAGACCGTCTGGTAAATGGATCTAAAGCAATCTTCTTGCAGCCAAGCTCCGTCGCTAGGGTGCGAAATTCTATAGTATAGTTGAGCGCCCGACTGCCCTGCTGATGGTGCAGAAGGTCCGAACTAGCCATTGCCTGCCTCCCTGGATCATCAAAATCCATCAGAAGATGGAGATGAAGCATGGTAACTCTTGGAGAAGAGAATCCACTTGCTCCCAATGGGGAGAAGCCCAAGCCAACGCCTTGCCTTCCAGGCGAGAGAGAATGAATGTTACCTTCGTTGTGTCATCCTGGAATACGGAAGGCTGCAGGGCAAACTGCATATAGCATTGGTTTATGAAGCCCATACAAAGCTTCGGGTCCCCATTAAAACAGGGCCCTGACCAAAGTAGCCGGTGAAGAGGGACTGGACGAGACTGGTGTGGAAGTCACTGAAACTTGGTGAGAAACCAGGCGAGCATTGAGGCATTCTATGGATGCAGCTAACTGCTGCTGCTCCTGGATCTTCAGAACCAGGCCCAGAATGGCCTGGAGGGCCCATGGCTCCGCTGGGTCCATGGCCTTGGCAACCTGTTGCACAGGTGGACCGTTGGTTTCAGGTGGTGTTGGAACAGGAACTGGAACAGGAACTGGAACAGAAATGAAGCACATAGCAGAGAAGTGTGGATAACTGTTGCCAAAGCAGGCTCTGTGCATCTGAGCCTGCCTTATATAGTGAAGCCGGTTGATGTCATCACCTGGGCCCATGGGAGGCTTTCCCGCCACATCCCCTTTAAATTCTGGAGAGATGCACGCGCGTGCGCCTAAGGCCGACAGGCTGAAGAGGAGGAGGTGACGGTGTCTCCCTGTCATGCAAGCGGGGAAGCCTAGTCGGCCCTGGAGGAACTCGTCATGGCACAGGAGAATCCCAGGAGCATGGGAGGATCATGGGCACGGAGGCGATTGCCCACCACCGGCAAGGAGGTCGGCCAGCTCCGGAGGCCCGGCATCGGGGGTGAGTGAACCCAGCCGCAGGTCTGCCATGGCAGGGGAATGCAGCTCTGTAGTCGTGATAACTAGGCTGGGTGAGTTGGAAAGATGTATAGTATAGATGATAAGAAATCCCTGGATAGCTGCAAATAAATGATCATGGTGCCAGATCTTAGTTTCAATTAAACTGAAAGCCTCAAACATTGTAGAAGGCTGTGTACTTCAATATTCTCAATAGTCATGGCAAATTAGGAAGATCCTTCAAAAGAATTGGCAAATAGTGCAGAGACATGATTGTTTAAGGACACTGATGTCAGAATAGCCTTTTCTCATACTAAGAATCTCTAGGAAAATCTTTGTTCATCATTTTTTCAGGAACTAGAAATTAGTAATTCACAAGTTTTGGTACATTAAATCTTTGGACATTGTTTGACATGTAAATTGTTTATATCATGAAGAGAATTTATGCATCCTATTACAAATGATATGGCAGCTGGGATTTAATGCCAAGAAGTGCAGAGTCATGCATCTGGGGTGTGGTAATCCAAAATAGCTGTATGTTATGGGGAGTGAAGGGCTGTTGTGCATGGAAAAAGAGAGAGACCTTGGGGTGATAGTATCTAGCGATCTGGAGACTGTGAAGCAATGTGACAAGGCAAGAGCAAAAGCCAGAAGAATGCTGGGTTGCATTGAGAGAGGAATAACCATTAAGAAAAAGGAGGTGATAATCCCCTTGTACAGATCCTTGGTGAGACCTCACCTGGAGTACTGTGTTCAGTTCTGGAGACCGTATCTCAAAAGGGACAGAGACAAGATGGAGGCAGTCCAGAGAAGGGTGACCAAAATGATGGTGGGTCTCTATCAAAGGATTTATGATGAGAGGTTGAAGGTCCTAAATATGAATAAACTGGAGGAGGTGCAGGGGAAATATGATATATTGCCGCACATATAAATTGGCCAAACTCGGGGCCATGGTTGCGCCCATGGCAGTCCCGTTGACCTGCTTATACCACATGTTGTTGAAGACAAAATAATTTTCGCATAATGCTAATCTTGCTATTGCCATCAAAAAAGATGTTGGAATCCGATGCGGCCGTTCTCTATTGTCCAAATAGTTCTCCAAGATTACTAAAGTGTCTTCTTGAGGTATTGACGTGTACAAAGATTTTATATCCAGAGTTACTAAAATCACTGGATCTGTGACGTGTAGCTCTTGTAATTTGGACAGCATGTGTTTGGTATCTTTACAGTAAGATGTCGCGCTCATCACCATAGGATGATATCAAGAACCAATTCAATTTCAAGATAAGTATTGAGAATACTGTTCAAGAGTACAGTTAATTTATATTGGATGAGTTTTAATGCACAGAGCACTTGAGCATGGAAAAATTTAAAAAAAGAGTAATATGGACTGACCAATGATTATATATAAGGCAGAGTGAAAAAATGGTATGGATTACCACACAATGATGCCTATTATGAAGGTCAAGAAGTGAATGCGCTGATGAATGTTAACAACAGAGGTGTGGGGATTTACAGATACATTTTAGATATCACATTGATTCCCATCTCATAAAGCGATCTAGAGGTCGATTATAGGGAGTATTTGTTTAGGAAATATTTCTTTACAGAAAGAATGGTGGATGCCTGTAATGCCTTCCAGAGGAGGTGGTGAAGACAAAAACAGTAAAAAATTTCAAAGGATAAACACTGTGGATGCTGCACTGGGAATGGACCCTTGGCCTGATGCAAGATTGGTATGGCCCTCCGGTCAGACCCGGAGAGCATCTGCCACCAGGAGGCAGAGCACAGGAGGAGACAGAGGCCATCTGGAGCTTCACCAGTAGCAACCCGGGGTTCCCTTAGGTTGAGCCCTTGGTTACCCGGGCTGCCTGGTCTTAGGTGGGCCTCACAGGGTCTCCTAGAGAGGAAGTTCAAGGGAGTGCCCACCACGAACAAGGGTGCACAGTCGGTGTTCAGACAAGGAAGTCCAGAGGTCGCAGGAGGCCAGAATAGAGTGTCCGAGTGTATAGCCAGAAGTAAGGCCAGAGTCTTGGTACAGAATGGTCAGCCAGGCAGGGTCAGTAACAGAGGTCAATCCGGGCATAGTCAGGTCAAGCATGAGGTCAGGTTCCAGGTTGCAGACAAGAGTAGTCAAAGTTCCAGGCAGAGGTCAGGGCAGGCAGCAATCAAAGAGTAGTCAGAGTTCCAGGCAGAGATCAGGGCAGGCAACAATCAAGGAATAGTCAAGAACAGGCAGAGGTGTGTTGTTTAGAGCAAACAGGAGGAATCTTTAGTAGTCCTTTATTTGCAGATCTGACGTTTCTGTTTGGAGAATGCAGTTTTATGGAAGAGCTTAGCCAGTTTGTTTGTTTTTCATATATTATTTTGTGTAGTTTGGATAGTATTTTATATTCAGTCCTAAATTTTATTGGGAGCCAGTGAAGTGCTATAAGTGTATGAGAGATGTGATCATGTTTTTTTGTTCTGGGAGTATTCTTGCACTTGCGTTTTGTAGGATTTGTAGTGGTCGGATGGTGTTAAGAGGTAAGTTGAATAGTAGGGAGTTGCAGTAATCTAGGTTGGAGAAGATGAGTAGTTGAAGGGATGATCTGAAGTCATTAGGGGAGAGGAAAGGTTTTAAATGACATAGTGTTAGAAGTTTGTGATATCCATCTTTGATTTTAGTTGTGATGTGGTTCTTGAAGGAGAGTTCTTTGTCAATTATGACTCCAAGGTTGTGTGCATGACTGACTGGAGAGATAGCCACTTTTTGGTTCATTAGGTTGAGTGGTGGTAGTCGATGGGTGTTGGTTTTTCTATCTAGGATTATTATTTCACTCTTATCGAAGTTTAGTATAAGTTTCATGTTGGTTAGTAGCTGTTTTATTTTGTTTAGGTAAGTAGCTGTTTTTTTGTAGGTATCTTCCAATGAGTTGTTTATTGGGATTAATATTTGAATGTAATCTGCGTATATGAAGTGGGTCAGATGAAGGTTTGAGAGGAAGTGACATATCGGAAGCAGGTAAATGTTGAAGAGTGTCGCTGATAGAGCTGAACCTTGGCGGTCTCCAGTTTCTAAATTTATTTTTTTTTGAAAGGGTGTCATTGATCCATACTTGGTAGGTTCTTTGTGATAGATATGATGTGAACCATTGTAGGGTTTTTTCTTTTGCAAGAATTTCGTTCAATCATGATAGAGTGGTTTACCGTGTCAAAGGCTGCTGATAGGTCGAGTAGGACTAGAAGGTAGCTTTGTCCATTTTCAAAACCTTTGAGTATGGTGTTGTTTATTGATAGTAGTAGAGTCTCTGTGTTTAGTTGTTTTCTGAAGCCAAATTGTGTGGGTAGAAGGATGTTGTTTTCTTCAAGGTGGTCACTGAGATCAGAGTGGACAATTTTTTCAATGATTACACATCAACTAAAACATAAACTTAGTCAAAGGGAGCTGCTAAAAATTCATATGTTGTCATTGATGGGAGTCTACATCATCATCAGTATTGATGGGAAAGGAACCTGTGCTTCCTCCAGGGAGCTATAATCCTATTACTACACACCTAAAATACAATCTAAGATCCGTGTGAGACCATTTACAACTTTTTATAGTATATTTGCTTCTTGAAGGAAGTGATTAGTACATTTTGCTTCTCTTTATATTTAATATGTCACTACTTTGTGTTTTCTGGTCATTATAGTGCACCTTTTGGTAAACATAAACATACTATCCCCTTTTATAATAAAGTAACAGTAATTAGGAATGGTTTCTTGTGAGTTTGTCATTTTACCATTTTCTAGGGCAAATTGACAAACCAAAGAGCAGCAAATCACCTGTACCAGATGTATACCATCCCAGAGTGCTGAAAGAACTGAGAAATGAAATTTCAGACCTATTATTGGAATATTGTAAACTATCAGTAACATCATCTATGGTACCTGAATACTGGAAAGTTGCCAATATAATGCCATTTTTTTTAAAAGGGATCAAGTGGTAAGCCAGGAAACTGCAGACCAGAAAGTCTGACATCTGTTCCAGGCAAAATGGTAGACACTATTATAAAGAACAAAATTGTTGAGCATATACATAAGCATATTTTAATGGGCAAAGCCAATATGGATTTAGCCAAGGGAAGTCTTACTTCACAAATTTTCTCCATTTTTTTGAGGGCATAAATGTGGATAAAAAGGAGCCAGTTGATATAGTGTATCTGGATTTGCAGAAAGCATTTGACAAAGTCCCTCATGAGAGACTTATTAGGAAATTAAAAAACATGGGATAGAGTGCAGTGTCATCTAGTGGATTGCCAACTGGTTAAAAGATAGAAAACAGCATAGGGCTAAATGGTAAATTTTCCCAGTGGGAAAAGGTGAATAGTAGAGTGCCCCAGGGATCTGTTCTGGGACCACTGCTTTTTAATATAATATACAATTGACCTGGAAATGGGAATAACAAGTGAGGTGATCAAATTTGCAGATGATACAAAAAATTTTCAAAGTTGTTAAATAGCAAGAGGATTGTGAAAAGTTGCAAGAAGACATTGCAAAATTGGTAGACTGGGAATTCAAATGGAAAATGAAATTTAATGTGAACAAGTGCAAAATGATGAACTTATGGAAGAGTAACCCAAATTATAACTACATAACACAAGGTTCCATATTAGGAGTCACCACTCAGGAAAAGGATCTAGATGTTATTGCTCAATCTGCAGCAGCAGCCAAGAAAACAAATAGAATACTGGGGATTATTAGGAAGGGAATGGAGAATAAAGTAGAGAATATCATAATGACTCTGTATCACTCCATGGTGCGACTTCATCTTGAATATTGTGTGCACTACTGGTCACCACATCTCAAAAAAGATATAGCAGTATTAGAAAAGGTATGGAGAAAGATGACCAAAATGATAAAGGGGATACAATGATTCCACTGTGAAGAAAGGCTAAAGAGGCTAGGATTCTTCAGCTTGGAGAAGAGGCAGCTGAGAGGAGATATGTTCTTATCTTTTTCACTCAACGCACAATAAAGCTCTGGAATTTGTTGCCAGAGGATGTGGTTAGTGCAGTCAGTGTAGCTGGGTTCAAAAAAGGTTTGGATAAGTTCTTGGAGGAGAAGTCCATTAATGGCTATTAATCAATTTTACTTAGGGAATAGCCACTGCTATTAACTGCATCAGTAGCATGGGATCTTCTTAGTGTTTGGGTAATTGCCAGGTTCTTGTGGCCTGGTTTTGGCCTCTGTTGGAAACAGGATGCTGGGCTTGATGGACCCTTGGTCTGACCCAGCATGGCAATTTCTTATGTTCTTATATGATAGAGGTCTATAAAATAGTGAGTGGAATGGAATGAGTAAATGTTAATCAGTTGTTTACGCTTTTGAAAAGTACAAAGATCAGTGGATTCACAATGAAGTAACTAGGTAATACGTTTAAAACTAATAAGAGAAAATATTGTTTTACTCAATTCATAATTAAGCTCTGGAATTCATTGCCAGAGGATGTGATGAAAGCTATTAGTATAGCTGCGTTTAAAAAAGGTTTGGACAAGATCCTGGAGGAAAAGTCCATTAACCATTATTAAGGTAGAGTTGCAGAAATCCACTGCTTAATCTTGGGATAAGCAGCTTGGAATCTATCTACCTCTTGGGACCTTGCCAGGTACTGGCTTGTCCACTATTGGAAACAGGGTAGTGATCCTGATGGACCTTGATGGTCTGACCCAGTATGGCAAGTCTTATGTTCCTATGTTCTTAGAATGAAACTGAAAACCTTGTTTCAATTATTGGAGTGTACCCTGTATGGTGATCACAGCAATCATCTCCTCAAGATGTGTGAGCAGCTCAAGTTGTGATGCTCCCTTTCTAGTGTATTTGGTATCTAATATATCCTAAGTTAGAGGTCACTTTCTGAACTCAGATCTTTCTACTTGTGTATTAGTTACTCCAACTTGCTTTCCAGCAATCTAATGCTACTGAAAGCAAATTAGATAATACCTCTAATTTGCTATTTCCAAGCAATGCCTCTGTTGCTAAGGTGTTCCCTATAAAGTTGTGGAAATACTAGCTCACATTGTACACCAATGTTTCCAATTCCTGGGTTAAACGTTCACTTTGTAGGATGTCCTTACCTTTCTGTATTTGGAACATTGCACAAATCTGAGGCTAGAGTATGGTGAGAGGCAGAGAATTGCTGGAAGTCATGGCTACTGGAAGTAACCTTCCTGATCAAATAGGTAGAGTTCCCCATAGGCTATCCTTTCTTCATATAGGAGGGATATTGGGTTTCTCCTGATGTTCCCCTTGTCAATACTATCATTATATAATACATAAAATGGTTGGCCTTATCCAGCATTATCTTACAATATGATTTTTCCTCTTGCAAA
This sequence comes from Rhinatrema bivittatum, assembly GCF_901001135.1. Classification (NCBI taxonomy): domain Eukaryota; kingdom Metazoa; phylum Chordata; class Amphibia; order Gymnophiona; family Rhinatrematidae; genus Rhinatrema; species Rhinatrema bivittatum. The sequence continues at coordinate 663,107,704 of NC_042615.1, forward strand.
GTTAATGAAGACACAAGGTACATAACCATGTGCACCTGGCTTACATCATTTATAAGCCAGGTTAATTTCTGTATCTTTTGCTGTTCATTTTGCAACTTTTCCCCTTCTGTTGAGTAATCTCTCATGTCTGGTGGATGAAAAAACCTCATTAAGTTTTGCATAACTGAAATTATGCAAAATTTTGTAAGCCAGGCATTTTCTTGTGAATGATTATCTTCTGTTTAGATTCTTATTCTCTCTCTCATACAGGTGTAGGGCACTAATTTCCTTTTATTTGCCTTATTTCACTGATAATTTTTGTGTGTGGAATGAACATGACTATATTTTCCATTGATTCCTATGGAGATGCCAAACTAATATTTTAATATTTTTTTAAAGACAAGTGGAAAAGAGACATAGCTTAGGGAATGCTTTCCAACTAAAGGGGGTCATTTATCAAAATGCAATAAGGTGCTTTCGCATGTGTTAAGGGCTTATCGCATGCGAAAATGTGTTTTAATGCATGTGATAGCACCATATTGTATGGTGTGATGCAAATTCAGAAAATAGGAGGAGTTAGGGGTGGATTAGCCTGTCTGCAAAGAGCTATTGCACAGCCATAATGCTGATTTTAACAACACCTTTTTTTAATTGTGTTAGCTGCTGTGACCTAAGGTTTTATTGCCTTTTGTGCTGTCTCCCATAAGGCCTGTGTGAGAGAGAGAGAGAGAGAGAGAGAGAGAGAGAGAGAGAGAGAGAGAGAGAGAGAGAGAGAGAGAGAGAGAGAGAGAGAGAGCACCTGGCCATAATGTCATTGCCTTAGGTAGGTATTTGTATCCCTATGGTAGGCCCACCTAGTAACTCGAGGTGGGGTTTAGGTATGAGTGTAGGGGGTTAGGGGCCACTTTGACATTCTACGTGACACGTACGAACAGAACAGTGGTCTTTTGTGAAGATCTGATGGCCTTCGGAGTGAGGAAACTCACTCCAAAATGAGATTTTGGCAATGATCTCTCCATCTAGCTTGATGTTACCCAGGTAACATGAACTTGTTCAAGTCCTTTCATGATTTTGTAGACTTCTATCACCCCCCCCCCCCCCAGTCGTCTCTTCTCCAAATTAACAGCCCTAAATTCTTTAGCCTTTCCACATAGGGCAGACGTTTCATGCCCCTTATCATTTTGGTCACCCTTCTCTGCACTTTTGCTAGAACAACTATATCCTTTTGGAGATGCGGTGAGCAGAACTGCACACAGAATTCAAGCTGCAGTCTCACCATGGTGCGAGACAGAGGCATTATGACATCCTCCGTTTTATTTTCCATTCCCTTCTTAATAATTCCTAACATTCTGTTTGCTTTTTTGATTGCCACAGCACACTGGGCTGACGATTTCAATGTATTATGGCACAGAGTCCAATAGAGATGTGAATCGGAACCGGAATCGGTTCGGATTCCGGTTCAGAATCACATCGTGTTTTTTTTTTCGTCTGGCCCGATCGCGGTTTTGTTTATCAGCTGCGCCCGAGCCGATAAACAAAAAACCCACCCTGACCCTTTAAAACTAATCCCTTAACTTCCCCCACCCTCCCGACCCCCCCAAAAAACATTTTACAGGTACCTGGTGGTGCAGTGGGGGTCCCGGGAGCGATCTCCTGCTCCCGGGCCATTGGCTGCCACTAATAAAAATGGCGCCGTTGGCCTTTGCCCTTACCATGTGACAGGGTATCCATGCCATTGGCCGGCCCCTGTCACATGGAGGGAGCACTGGATGGCCGGCGCCTCTCCTGATTTTCAGGATGTAGCTGGGTCCGTAGATGCTGAATCTCTTCTTCTTTATAAACCAGGAGTGACACAAATCCTTTCATGGTTCGTTTGTGTTCCCTTTCTAGGGTTTGGTATTCGGTCATCCTGTATGAAGGTGCTCTCTTTGTTGTGTAAAGATGGTCTTTAACAGATTCTTGTGGAGGAAGTTGGAATTGGTCTGAGATTCTTGGGACCTCCTACTAGGAGTCGGAAGATTTGGCAGGGTGGTGGCCATGATTAGAGAGTGGGAAGGTTCACTCGGATCCAGATAGGACTCTGAACACTGTGGTCCCCACTGAATCAGGTCGGCCATAGCCCAGTTGAACTGGGGCTGATGCTTTTGTATCCATGGTAGGCTCAAAATGATCGGCTTCACCGCTGTAGGTAGGATACAAAAAGAAATGAGCTCCAAGTGAGCTTGATCGATCTTTAAAGTAAGGGGTTGGGTGGCCTGAGATATTACTTCGGGGAGGACGTCTCCGTGGACTGAAGAGAGAGCCAATGGTGACATTAACTGGTATGTTGGTATATTTTAAGTTGAAGAGTGGGCATCTATTCTTAGCCTCCTACCCTCCCTCTGTTCTGATACCAGGGACTGTGTATGCTCAGTGTTGCATCGGAGGTAGAGCCTTGAGCCAAGGTGGGGTTGACGCAACCCGTAGGTAAGGACCTACGGGTCCCCACCATCTGAAGGTGAAGTGGGATGATAGGCAGAGGCCACTGGAGCTTCACCTATACTAGCCCTCGTTCCCCGTGGGTTGAGCCTTTGGGTACTGGGGCCATCAGGACTTAAGTGGGCCTCTGTATATAGTTGCAGGAGAAGTTGGTTCAGCCCAGAGACAGCAGGAAAGAGATGGTACAGTCCTACTCCGGACTGGATAATGTCCTGGAAACTCGGGCGCCATTGGAATGAAGGCAGACAGAGGGTGCTCAAGCAAAGGTAGGCCGAAGCCTGATGAATCCACATTCAGGGAGTAGGCAGAAGAGGCATCCAATGGTAGGCTTGAGTCAGGGCTGGCAGCAATCTAGAGGCAGTGGCAAGCAAGGCTGAGGTCTGATCACAGAAATAGTCAATAGCGTAGTCGGACGAAGCAAAGATCAGGGTCTGGAGATAGGCAATACGTAGTCAGAGAAGCAGAGGTCTGGGGCTCGAGATAGGCTGTAGCGTAGTCAGGTGAAGCAGAGGTCTGGGTCTGGAGATAGGCAGTAGCATAGTCAGGTGAATCAGAGGTCTGGGTCTGGAGATAGGCTGTAGCGTAGTCAGGCAAAACAGAGTCAAAGTCCGTGTAGTCAATCCGAAGCATAATCAGGGCAGGAAACAGGAACCAGGAACAATGAGGAACAGGAATGCAGGGAGGAGATGAATCTCTTAGTAGCAATGAGTACTCGACTAGCAAGGAGACCTGTTGCAAAGACAATGCGAGGGAGCAGAGTCTGAGCTTAAATACTTATGTGTTATGATTCTACCCGCGGCCAGAGCTACGGGAAGCCTCTCACCTCCTTTTTCAGCCTCTTTTGTGGCCTGGAAGCCATCGGCATTCTGCCTACATGGCCGGGGTGGCTGCCTTTCCCTGCGGCTAGGAGGCCACCGACGTTCTGCTGTGCAGCGGGAGGGAACCGCTGCCGTGCTTTTCATGTGGCTGGAGCCGCTTGGGCGCTGCCCTTGCAGCCAGGAGGCTGCCGAAGGCGTTTCCACATGGCCTGGAGGTCGCCGACCTTACCTTCTCCCCTCCGTAGGGAGGGTTCTCTGTCCTCAGCTCTACCTGTGGCAGGTAGCCGCTCCCAGCCTCTTCTTTGTGGCCTGGATGCCGCCGTTTACATCGGGGTCTGTTCTGCGGCCTGGTCCTGCTCCTGCTCTGTATTGTGGCAGGGACACCACTCTCCACGGTCCTGCCCTAGGTGCGAGGCCATGCCTCTCTTTTATTCTTAAAGGTCCAGAGTGGGAGTGGCACTGTGGCCCCACCTGATGAGGTCATCGTGGAAGTCTCTCTTCAGCCTTATAAGAAGGGGCTGTCTTCATTGCTTCATTGCCTTCGCAAGGAGCCAGTCCTCCTTAGGACTTCTCTTCATTCCAGCTTCTCCTAGGCACTCTGTTCCATGTTGGAATTCCATGTCTTTGTCATGGTCTCTCGTCTGGTCCTGTGTCTCCGTCTCATCTGTCCCAGACGTCCTGATGTTCCTGTCATCCTTCTCTTCAAATCTCCTGACATCCTAGATGTCTCATCTTCCAGATCCCCTGAAGTTACAGTTGTCCCGATGTTCTTCTGGTCCTTCTCTTCAAATCTTCTTAAACCTCTTGATGTCCTAGATGACTTCTTTTATTTCAGATGTCCTTCTCGTCAGCAGCGCAAGCCTCCGGAAGACTCCTGCTTTTAATTTTCCAAGCACCGAGTCTCGTCTCCTTGTTCCTTGCTCCGAATCCCATCTCCGAGCTACGAATCCTGAATCCTGAATCCTGTCCGGGTCTTCGGAGTCCCTTGCGTCTGCCTCTGTCCATGCTTATGAACTCTGCCTTAACCTGTTCTATTCCTGCATGACCCGAGCCTTGCCTTGATTGGCTGTGGAGGGCACGTCTCGGTACAGGCCTTGCCGGAGTCTTTGCCTTCTTCTGAGACTGGAATCTGCTTCACAACCGCATGGTCTGTGACCTGCCTTGATTGGCTGTGTAGGGCACACGGTGTAGCAGCAGCTACTCAGTACTCTCAGTAATCCTGAATCTTCAAGCAACCTGTGACTCCATCTGAGTCCTTCAAGTATCTTCAATCTTTATTTTAATCTTCAAGCAACCTGAATCTCCAAGTAACCTGTGACTCCATCTGAGTCCTCCAAGTATCCTGAGTTTCATCTCACCTTTCCAAGTATCCTGAGTCTCGTCTCACCTCTTCAAGTATCCTGAGTCTTCGTCTGAGCCTGTTTGTTATAGCCCTCAGCCTCTGTCCGCCCTGTCGCATCTGCTGTTCACGTACGACAGGTCCGAAAGGGCTATTGAGTGGCTGGAGGGCTACTCCAGAGACCAGCATTGCATTGCTGGGTCTCTTTGATGAGTTCAGGTTCGGCAGAGGCCAGGGCTCCAAATCTCTTGCCCACGTGGGCACTCCTCGCCTGCCTCAGCGATTTCTCAGAGCTCCTTTGCAGTTGCATCGTGGCCCAAGGGTACACAATCTCCAGAAATGGGACCACCTTCAGTGGTAACATTATGGATAGGTTGCATCATCATCCAGGGCCGCGGCTAGGTTCCCGCCACGGTCCCTACTTAAGAATCAGCAGTGCGCATGCGTGCACCTAGGAAAGGGCGCGACACGAGTAGTGGCGTCTCTCCGTGGGCCACGTGGAGAGGCCCGACGAGCAGTGGCAGCAGGACCAGGAACTCCCAGGACTGTGGCAGAGCTGGAGGCAGAGCTGGAGGCACCGGGGGAGGCCCGAGGATGGAGCTGGTGGCCCACTGCTGCCAGCGAGGAGGAACCAGAAGCTGGAGTCCCTGTGGAAAGGTGAGGGGGCCATGCCGCAGGTCTGCCGTGGATGGCACACATAACAGTGTGGTCTTTCTACTACATCTCAAAATATTGTGACTTAATCTATGGGAATGAATATTGGAAAAGGGATAATCGAGTTATATGCAATAACAGCAACAGAAATCATGCAAGCTTGGAGTAAGCAGAGATGATCTTTATTTGAGAAGAAATTAAGATAAATGCTGTAGATCAAGTAGGTTTGCAGTATTGCTTTAAGAAAAGATAACAGGCTGTCTAATGAACATAGTTTCCTTCATCAGCCATCATAGTCTACTTTTACATGAAATAAAGCTGATAATGTATTAAGCAATTCAGAGTAAGAACTATCCAAAACCCTATCAAAGGGTTTACATGGCAATCTCAAGATATGTAAATATAGAATGTGATTATTTTACATATTTTTTAAATTACATATCTTTCATTTTTAAAATGTTTCTAATCCTACATTTGAGTGAATCTATTTCCAAAATCTGATCCCTTTCTATGAGGATAAAAGAAACTAAAAGTTCCATAAAGATTAATTAAGCCTACTGTGTAGAGCACATACATACTTGTGTGCATAAGCCTAAGTGGATATAGAAAAAATACCATTGTCAGACTTATCTTGACCCCTAGATATCACCTGAATATTTGGTGTTATTCAGATGCAAAACCCAAAATTTAATAAGTGGCATAACTGCATGCATATGGAATACATAAATTCACCCCTAAAAATTCCCTATAGAATTCCTGACAAATTCTGGTTTGGATCAGAATATGCACAAGCATATTTGTGGAATAAAGGGACCTCCCAAAAAATTCCATTTTCATGATCCTCTTATACTGCTCATATTTCTTGAACATGTGTTATGGAGCAGATCTAAAACCAAAATATCATCAGATGGCATAATAACATGCATAATAGCAATTATTTGGCTTTTTGTAAAAAGGTAAAGGCATTGTATATTTCTCAGGCCTTTTCTAAGGATTACTTTGGGAGGTGCAGCTAGATAATTGTGCCATGAATAGTGAAAAGGCTTTGTTTTATTATTTATAATGGTGGAATACATGCACATTTATATTTTTTATGACATTATCATATATATGTGGTGTGTTTGTCTTATCGTGCTATTTTTATGATTTTATTGTAACCAGTCAAGGGTTTTGGATCAGTTGTTGTGAAGGTGTTGTCAAAGTTTTAGGATCAGTTGTTGTGAAGGTGTACCGTTGAGCCAAGACAAGGTTGACGCTACCTGCAGGGAGGAGCCTTGGAGGTCCTTGTCATTGGTAGGCAGAACTGATTGAAGCAGAGACCCAATGGGACATTCACCAATTCCAGCCTTTGTTCTCTGCAGGTTGAGTCCTTGGGTGCCAGAGCCAGCTGGACTTAGGTGCGGATCTCTGATAATGAAGACTCCCATGAAGAAAGAGACCACGCTGCCGAGATAGATCCACAACATTTGGCAAGCAATAAGCAGTGTGGAGGGTTCCCAAGGGTCAAGGCAGACAGTGATCAGATGAAGTCCAGAAGTCGTACCGGGGTTGAGGCAGGAGGCAATCAGGCAAAGTCCAGAAGTCGTACCAGGGTCAAAGCCAGGAAGCAATCCAGAGGGATGACAAGACAAGGAAGTGGAGATGGAGTTGGGAACACGGAGTCAGGAACACGCAACCAGCTACTCCAAGGAGCTTGACCTGTTGCTGAAGCATCCAATGCAGGTCAGGCCAGGCCTTAAGTAGTAAGGCCTAGGTGATGTAATCATTGGGCACCACAGGAGGTTTTCCGCTGCGGGCCCTTTAAATAGCAGAGAGACGCATGTGTGCGATGGCCTGCTACGCCTGGAGCCCGAAGATTGTTGTGATGGTGGTGGTTTCCCTGCCGCTCGAAGCCCTTGGTGAGAGTGGCCGGCCATGGCCCTACCCTGCAGCTGGCCGAGTGCAACATTAGTTGAATATAAATGTTTTAAAATAAATAAATAAATGTGTGTATTTGTGGAATATGTAGATTCAAAAAATATATCCCTGACATGATCCTCTTGGATACCCTAATATGTCTGGAAAATTTGGCATAGATCTGATACAAATCCAAAAAAGATATTCAGGAATGACAATTGTACATGCATATTAATAGAATACAAGAATCCCAAAACAATTCTCCTGTCAGAATTCTTATGTCCCCAATATGTCCTGAAAATTTGATGTCAATGGGCAAAAAATCAATAAATTATTAGGTGCTGTAATAGTACATATTTGTGGTGCATGTGGATCCCTCAAAAATACCCCTTCATAATCCTTGTGTAGCCTCTGATATATAAAATTTTGATTTGGCTTCTATGTAAAATGCATGCCAAGCTCAAAAACATATTAGGGGACAACAATTGCATACATGCATTCATTGAATAAGTATATTTAAAAAATATCTCCTGTCGGAATCCTCATGTGACCATTGACATATCCTGAAAATTTGGTGTGGATAAGACATGAAATAGGAACTTTATCAGTGGGTAGCCTGGGCCACCTTAAATATCCAGAGTGGGAATCCAAGTCACAGGGCATTTCCCAAGGGAGAGGAATTAAGCCTAGTCTCAGGAAAGAACAAACAGGCCCAGGAACAATGTCACAACTCAATACATTTGAATGCTTAACTTTTGATATAGAAATACTGAGATAAGGAGGCTTTTTCCTGTTTTCTGTTTATGAAAAGAATAAAAGTGCCTTTCTGTTGACAACTGAAGTCTAGCTGTTTTTTCTGTCCTCCAGCACATCTCTCTACAGCCAGGGACCATGCCACGCTAACACATATGGTATCAGAACTGAAATTTTTGTTTGCCCACCAAAGACCATACTACCACTTTTGGCTTCTGGGCCTGGCTGCAGTTGCGACATGAATAGCTAGATCTTTTGGGCTAAAAGACTTTGCCCTGTCCATGTAAAGAGGGAATATTAAGTTAGTCAGAGCCAGACAGGCTAGATAATCTTTTTTGTATAGATTAAAAGAATACTTTTTTACCGATGTTTTCTTTGAAGAACTTCTCTATGTAGAGAGAGATTCTGGCTATAGTCCGAAAATTTCAAGCTAACATGGAACAATTCCCTAGGCCCTCATAGAAGGGCAACTGTAGGGCCAGTAGGATCAGCACCAAGTCCAGCAAGAGCAACTAGACAAACAACAGACTTCTTTGACTCAGCACTAGGCGTGCAAGTACCCCATCTTGGTCTAACCCTCTGGCTTTCATGATTATAAGCAAACTCCAGTAGAAGACAGTTTTCTAGTAAATTTTGAATGGACAGCCCACTTAGCAGGGTGACCAGTGTCAACATGAAGCAGTACCTAATTGGGCAGAAACATAGAAAAATGACAGCCTATCTGCACAATTAATTTAGTTTTATAAATTCCCTTCACTCCCTTAGAGATCCCCTGTATTTATCTCAAGCTACCTTAAATTTAGATACTCCACCACCTCTACTGGGAGGCCATTCCATGCATCCACTAACCTCTCTATAAAGAAAGGTTTCCTAAAATTACTCCTGAGTCTATCCCCTTTCACCCTCATCCCATGACCCCTCATTCTAGCCCTCCTTTCTGATGAAAGAGGCTTGCATCCTGTGCATGGAAACCTTTGAGATATTTAAATGTCTCTATCATATTTCCCCTATCTCACCTTTCCTCCAGGATGTACATGTTTAGATTCTGAAGTCTATCCCCATATGCTTTAGAACAAAGACCACTGACCATTTTAGTAGCCACCATCTGGACCACCTCCAACCAGTTTATATCCTTTTGAAGGTGCAGTATCCAGAACTGTACACAGTATTCCAAAAGAGGTGTCACCAGGGACCTACACAGGGGCAATATCACCTCCCTTTTTCTGTTGACCATTCCTCTCTCTATGCAGCCAAGCACATTTATGACTTTTGCTGTCACTTGATTCACCTGTTTAGCAACCTTAAGATGATCAGATACAATCACCAGCAGATCCCACTCTTCTTTCATGCTTAGAAGAATTTTACCTCCAATACTGTACCTCTCCCTTGTGTTTTTGCATCCTAAATGTATTACTCTGCATTTTTTAGACACCTAGAGACCACTGGGTTATTGGAAAAAATGAGGAATCATGAACACCCTAGGAACCCTTAATTTGTCCTCAAGAATGGGTGGGTGGGGCAAACCTGTGAATTTTAAAATATAGAGACAAGTTCACCCACAAGCATGGAAAATATAGACCTTCCAGGAATTAAATAAGACCCTGTGTTCAGAACTGAATTTAATGAGTCCAGACATCAACAAGCTTTTCAGCATCCAGACGGATGCCACAGAGTTGGGTTTGAGAGTTGTCTTCCTGAAGAAAATGAGGGACAGTGTCACCCGCTCTTGGTTTGAGGTCCCGAACAGAGAGATCACACAATCCCAGTGCCAACCTCACTGATCTGGACCTCTCCTCACAGTTCTCTACAGTAGATAGCCATTGGAATGCTGGGATCCAACTGGCAGGGAGGAGGACAAGAATCTTGGACCCTAGGCTTTTGGGGTGGGTTCCCTGTATAGTCTTTTGCTCCTTTCATCCACTTTTCCCACAGTTCTCACACTTGTAGATCTCAGAGCTTCTCAGAAGGCTGGTTCTTAGGCTGAAGAAACAAGCGAATACTTGGCGTAGAATTCAAACAAAAAAAAAGTACTGTAAAAAAATAGAATCCAGGCAAGAATGGCAAACATCATCATCATAAACAGAAGAATGATAACTCCAAGTGCTACAGACTCTCTAGCCATGTTCAGCCTCTGAGTCAATGTCCAAAGTCCCTTCCCAGTGATAGGAAAGAAAAACTATCTTCTCAAAACTAGACAGGGAGATGGTAGTGGTAGAAATATATTTACCACCTTCTCAAGGGGAAACAAAAACTTCTAACACCAGTTCTTATTCCTGGGAGACCATACACCCCAGTTCTACTGGGCAGAGTGTGATGCAGTACACTGATGACTTTGCTTTAACTGGCACAGAATACAGGATGCAAAATTCAGCCCATTCAGACAGGGGTTTACTATTCTGAGCTGGGAGCTGGTGAAAAAAATAGGCAACTCTCTTAAAGACAAAAATCACTCAATTCTTCTTTTCTTCCACAAGACAGAACCTTCCAGATCTGTGAAGGCTCTAGCAAGGATTCTATGCTTGAATATCCCAATATAGCATGCCGAGGGGGGGTCCTACTGGGATCCACTAGAAAACTCCACTTTTCTCCCAAAAAAGAACTCTACATTCAACCAAAGAAAATTAAGACTGCTCATGCTTAGACCAGAGTTTATATAGCATGAGCTTGACCAATCCTAGCACCCTAGGTGGGAAAAAGAAAATGTTAGGGATGGTCTTAAAAAAATGATCCTCTAGTGACTACCAGAGTTTCCACTACACCAAGAATATCATCTAGCCCTTATCAATAGGAAGCGACTGTCCAGGGAAAATCATTACTCTACAGGCCAGAAGAAAACATTGGCAATAAAGTGAGCCCTAGAAGCATTCCAATGTTATTTGTTGGGATGCAAGTTCACCCTAGTTACTGAACACCAACCCTGGCCTGGATTGCCTGGAGACAAGTGGGCGGGTAATGTTGTGATTCTTAGTTCTCCAACCCTTCAACCCTTCACTTTCCAGGTCCAGCTTAGGGCTGGAAAAGAAAATAGGAATGCCGACTTCCTTTCAAGGGCAGTATCCCTCACAGAGACAGGTGCTCAACCCAAGAGGTTGTGCTGATTGGGAGGGTATGTGAAGGGAAGACTGGAACCCTAGTACGTCTTAAAGGACTAGGACCAGCTATCTTGCCATGGGCCACCTTAAATACCCAGAATAAGAATCCAGAACACAGGGCATTTTCCAAGGGAGAAGAATAAAGCCCAGGCTCAGGAAAGACCAAATGGGCCCAGAAAGAGAGGCAGACACTCTGGAAACCATGCCAGAACCCTGTACATTTGAATGGTTGATAATTTTTTTAAATAATTTATTTTTATTGCTTAAAGATGTTTAATGTAGCACTACTGAGGTAAGAAGGCTTTTTGCTGTCTTTCTATTTATGTAAAGAATAAAAGTGTGTCTTTTTATTGAAAAACTGGAGTCCAGCAGTTTTTTCTGTCCTCCAGCATACCTTTCTGAAGCCAAAGATCGCTCCATGCTATCACAATTCCTACATTCATAAAGTAGGATACAAATATGAAAAGTTCATTAAAACTTAGTTTCTAATTTTTTTGACCAAAACTATTTTAGGACTGTACATTTCCATTATTTATGCTAGAGTTCAGGATCCATACATATGTTATAGAATGAATTTCTATAAAATAAAATATAACTGAAGTCTGAAACAAATATCAGTAATCTTTACTCTTTGCCAGCTCATTAAAATAGAAGATCTACAGTAGCATAATATCCCAGAAATCTTTGAAATTTCAGAATGTAACAGAACTCTCTGTGCCCAATTTTATTTTATTTTTTCTATTTTGCATTACAGAATAATCCCAAGAGATACAAACAAATAGTAAGCAGGTCAAACTTAGATGCAGCACCAGCACTATAATAATTCAATGTATGCAGTCTTAAAAACATACACATTAATCATTTTGATGCATTAGTTCTCTGGAGCAGGACTTAGAGTCGTAAGGCCGCACAGCATAAAAAAATAAATAAATAAAGTGCAGGTATGTGAAAAAGCGAGCTGAGATGCAGATTGTTTATCCATGCACTGTATTGATGCAGTAAACTAACTTTCATGGTATCGCAAAGAGAAACATACATATCACACAAAAAAAAAAAACCCCTAGGTCTATCATAGTATCAGCAAGGCATAGTTCCTTGTTAACATTCATTTCATACATCATGGACCAAAAACACAAATGATGCTTGATACCAATTATCTAAGCTTGCTATCAATCAACTGTAACCTTTCTTATGTTGTGAATCTGAATCTCTGGAAAGTTATGGTACAGCTGAAAGGCAAATCCAGGGCAATCATAAGAAAATGGAGTCCTACATTGACAAGCATTTTTCAGTCTGAAAAATGTCAACCTATTAAACGCCTTTGACTAGAATTTGTCCCTCGCATATAGAAGATCTGTACTTCATTTCCTAATTAGATTGGCAGATATAGTCTCTATCATGTGCATGTAAGTGGTCCAACTGACCCAACTGACCACTGGAGACCCAATTATGCAAATGTGCCTCATGCATATTAATTGTGGATATTTTGAAAACTTGACTAGCTGTGGGGTAAGAAGGACAGGGTTTGGGTACCACTGATGTAATCTAATTTTGTTTTGCACTATATTGTGCTTACTCGTGAGCCTTTCAAAATATTGGATGACATTTCAGAGAACTATGGCAGGTTGTTCCTTACAACTCCAAATAGAGTTTTTCTCTATAGTCCTGCACATTTCAACCTTCAATCAAATCTCAGAAAATCAAAATATATCTAATGGTGACAGGCATATCTTTCATATTCCCTCCAAATGTGACCCAGATCAGACCAGGGGGAAGGAAGTTATTGTGATTTTAGATGAATGGCACATTTCACCACTGTATATATGCTTTTTACAACTATTGAAAAAATGTTAAAAAGCAATCATACTTTAGTATTGGAAAGGATCAATTGCAGAAGTGAGTAATGGAAGTAGTTTCCAAACTTTCTAAGAAATGTTTCATAGCATACTAGAGTGATTCATATAAATATAAATGGCTTCAATTTGCTGTCTTCCTGGGAGAACATACGAACATCAGATGCACCATGCTAGTTCAGACTAAAGGTCCATCTAGTCTAGCATTCCCTCCTTGACAGAGGCCAATCTGGGTCATTAGGAAGTACCCAGGAAATCCTGCAGAATAGATCCACTTCCTTCTTGCTTACTCCCAGGAATAAGTGGTGGCTTTCCTCAAGTCTATCTGACAAATAATTGTTTATGAACTTTTCCTGCAGGAACTTGCCTAAACCCCTTTTAATCCCAGCGATGCTGGTTGCCTTATTCACATCCTCTGAAAACAAATTTGACAGCTTAGTTGTGTGCTGAGTGAAAAATTACTTTCTCTAGTTTGTTTTAAATCTGCTACCAGATAGTTTTATGGAATGTCTCTTAGTCCTAATGCTTTTTAAAAAAGGTAAATAATAATTCCCTATTTAACTGACCCATACCAGTCATGATTTTGTAAACTACTATCATATCCCTTCTCAGTTGTCTCTTCTCCATGCTGAAGAGCCCTAACCTGTTTAGCTATTATGCAATAGGGATGTGAATCGTTTTTTGACGATTTAAAATATCGTCCGATATATTTTAAATCGTCAAAAATCGTTAGAGCCGCGATACAATATCGTCAAAAATCGTAAATCGGGGAAAGGGGGAGGGGAAAGGGGAGGGCGGGAAAACCGGCACACTAAAAAAACCCTAAAACCCACCCCGACCCTTTAAAATAAATCCCCCACCCTCCCGAACCCCCCCAAAATACCTTAAATTACCTGGGGTCCAGAGGAAGGGTCCCGCTGTGATCTTCCACTCTCGGACCTCCGGTGCTTGTAGAAATGGCGCCAGCGCTACCTTTGGTTTTTCCGTACGGAAAAACGATTCGCGGCAGGAGATCGCTCCTGGACCCCTGCTGGACCCCCAGGGACTTTTGGCCAGCTTGGGGGGGCCTCCTGACCCCCACAAGACTTGCCAAAAGTCCAGCGGGGGTCCGGAACGACCTACTGCAGTCGAATCGTGTTGTCTACAGCCGGCGCCATTTTGCGTTGCTTTTGCGCAAAATGGCGCCGGCCGTAGACAACACGATTCGACTGCAGGAGGTCGTTCCGGACCCCCGCTGGACTTTTGGCAAGTCTTGTGGGGGTCAGGAGGCCCCCCCAAGCTGGCCAAAAGTCCCTGGGGGTCCAGCGGTGGTCTGGGAGCGATCTCCTGCCGCGAATCGTTTTTCCGTACGGAAAAACCAAAGGTAGCGCCGGTGCCATTTCTACAAGCACCGGAGGTCCGAGAGTGGAAGATCACAGCGGGACCCTTCCTCTGGACCCCAGGTAATTTAAGGTATTTTGGGGGGTTCGGGAGGGTGGGGGATTTATTTTAAAGGGTCGGGGTGGGTTTTAGGGTTGTTTTAGTGTGCCGGTTTTCCCGCTCTCCCCCCCACTGGACCCCAGGTAATTTAAGGCATTTTGGGGGGGGGGTTCGGGAGGGTGGGGGATTTATTTTAAAGGGTCGGGGTGGGTTTTAGGGATGTTTTAGTGTGCCGGTTTTCGATTTTCACGATTTTCACGATATTTAAAAAACCCAAACAGCGACGATCCGATTCCCTCCCCCTCCCAGCGGAAATCGATCGTTAAGACGATCGATCACACGATTCACATCTCTATTATTCAATATTCATTAGAGATATGCAGAAGAAAATTGTTGTTTCGGTTTGTTTATTAATTTTTTAGGTTAAAATCATTTGTTTGGCTCATTTCAGATAATTTTTTTTTCATTTGTTTTATTCATACATTTGTTTCTCATTAAAGTCAATGGGGGAATTAGTGTATTCTTTTTTTTTGGCTCCCATTTTAAAGTTTTCTAATTATTTCTAATCAATCTTGAGGGCAAACATCAGAAGGGTGAGGAAAACTCCAGCACAAGAAGACTATGTTAATGTGGCACCAAAAGTGGCATGAATAGCCCAAGGACCTGTAATAGGGTAAAATACTACTACAGTGGCAGGAGATCTTCAAGGCACTATGAGAAAAGCAAAACAGCACAAGAGTGTAGAGATGTGAATCGTGTCCTCGATCGTCTTAACGATCGATTTCGGCTGGGAGGGGGAGGGAATCGTATTGTTGCCATTTGGGGGGGTAAAATATAGTGAAAAATCGTGAAAAATCGAAAAAACGTAAAATCGCAAAACCGGCACATTAAAACCCCCTAAAACCCACCCCCAACCCTTTAAATTAAATCCCCCACCCTCCCGAACCCCCCCCTAAATGACTTAAATAACCTGCGGGTCCAGTGGCGGTCCGGAACGGCAGCGGTCCGGAACGGGCTCCTGCTACTGAATCTTGTTGTCTTCAGCCGGCGCCATTTTCCAAAATGGCGCCGGAAAATGGCGGCGGCCATAGACGAACACGATTGGACGGCAGGAGGTCCTTCCGGACCCCTGCTGGACTTTTGGCAAGTCTTGTGGGGGTCAGGAGGCCCCCCCCAAGCTGGCCAAAAGTTCCTGGAGGTCCAGCGGGGGTCAGGGAGCGATTTCCCGCCGCGAATCGTTTTCGTATGGAAAATGGCGCCGGCAGGAGATCGACTGCAGGAGGTCGTTCAGCGAGGCGCCGGAACCCTCGCTGAACGACCTCCTGCAGTCGATCTCCTGCCGGCGCCATTTTCCGTATGAAAACGATTCGCGGCGGGAAATCGCTCCCTGACCCCCGCTGGACCTCCAGGAACTTTTGGCCAGCTTGGGGGGGCCTCCTGACCCCCACAAGACTTGCCAAAAGTCCAGCGGGGGTCTGGAAGGACCTCCTGCCGTCCAATCGTGTTCATCTATGGCCGCCGCCATTTTTCGGCGCCATTTTGGAAAATGGCGCCGGCTGAAGACAACAAGATTCAGTAGCAGGAGCCCGTTCCGGACCGCTGCCGTTCTGGACCGCTGCTGGACCCGCAGGTTATTTAAGTCATTTGGTGGGGGATTTAATTTAAAGGGTTGGGGGTGGGTTTTAGGGGGTTTTAGTGTGCCGGCTCACGATTCTAACGATTTATAACGATAAATCGTTAGAATCTCTATTGTATTGTGTTCCATAACGGTTTAAGACGATATTAAAATTATCGGACGATAATTTTAATCGTCCTAAAACGATTCACATCCCTACAAGAGTGCCAGAAAACCCCAAGGCTCCAAAAGAGGTGCAAAGGACACCAACAACAGTGACATGAATCCCCATCCCCCCAAGGCAGAACAAAAAGGCAAAATGGCACCAAGCTCAAGGCACCATGATAAGGGAAGAAAGCATCAGTAGTGTCAGGAAAAACTCCAAGGTAGCAATAGACAGACAGAGCAGCAGAAAGAGTAATATGAAAACCCTCTTTCTAGACGAAAATCAATTACTCTTCCCTTCACAATATGGTTTCCGTAAGAACCATAGCACCGAAACACTGCTTGTGTCCCTCGCAGACTCTATACTAAAAACCCTTGATACTGGTCACTCTTATCTCCTGGCGCTTCTTGATATCTCTTCGGCATTTGACACTGTCAACCACAATACCCTCCTCTCACTCCTCTCACAAATTGGCATCACCGGCACTGCCTTATGCTGGATCCAATCTTTCCTGAAAGATAGGACATACAGTGTCAGGATGGGACAACAAACGTCGAAACCCAGAAATCTATCACAAGGTGTCCCACAAGGGTCCTCTCTATCTTCAACGCTATTCAACGTGTACCTTTCTCCGCTCTGTCGACTTCTGGTGAAATTGGATCTCCGTCATTTCATATATGCCGATGATGTACAGATCCTCATCCCCATCAATGATTCACTTTATAATGCTCTGAAAACTTGGGATTCGGCCCTTGCTGAAATAAAAAATCTACTCACTGAAAACTTCCTTGTGATAAACACTAACAAGACAGAACTCCTCATCATCACGCCACACAAGAATATCACCACTAACACCACTCCTATCCCTACATCAGACCATCCACACTTGCAGCAAGTCCGCAGCCTTGGCGTAATGATTGACAATCACTTTTCCTTAAAGAACTTCATATCGACAACAATCAAAAATGGTTTCTTTAAGCTACATACGCTAAAAAGAATTAAACCTCTCTTACATGCTCAGGACTTCCGGACAGTGTTACAAGCCACTATACTGCCGAAACTAGACTACTGTAATGCATTACTTCTAGGTCTCCCGAAAAACACAATTCAACCATTACAGATGCTGCAAAATGCAGCTGCTCGCTTACTTACCAATACTCGCCGACACGAACACTCCAGCTCTCATGTTCCTACATTGGCTTCCCGTAACTTACAGGATTACTTTTAAAGTACTCTCGCTCATCCATAAATCAATACACAACCAAGAGATGCAATGGTTTTCTGATCAGTTTATATTCCGCACATCCAATAGACCAATTAGAAATATCCACCAAGCTAAACTAGCCTCTCATCCACTCAAACACATCAAACACGTGTCCACAAGAGACGGTTCTTTCTCCATAGCTGGAATCAACATCTGGAACAATATGCCCTTGGACTTGCGTCTCGAATCCTGCCATAAAACTTTCAAACAAAACCTCAAAACCTGGTTGTTTGAACAAGCTTTCACTCAATGATCATTGGCTAATCTGAAATACAGACTTCCTGGTTAATTTCTCACCAGCTCCCTGTTCATCTTCATTCCCCATGTTTGTTCCAATCTACTAATTTCTCTGTTCTCCATTGATGCATTCTCTCCCCATTTGCAATATCGGTGACTTGATATTAACTTATCGGTGACTTGACATTAACTTGACACTGGACTATGCCTTTAACAGGCTAATAATAACCGAGGGAAAATAATCAAAATTGGTTCCCCAATATACACAATTACCCAAATAAGGAGAACCTTATATCATATAACATCAATGATTTAAAACACTCATTTATTAAGAAAGACACATCTTAATGTAAACCCACATATACAATCATACATTTAAAAACATCACAAACATGAAAGTCATATAGGCAGAGAGTATTTATAGATATAATGTAATCATAAACAATATAACATTCAAATGAATCTTCCCATATATTGTATTAAAGTGCTTCTAAGTGCAAATTCTCGTAGCTTTCAGCTGCACAGCTCTCCTCCGTTAAATTCTCATGGCTTTAGAACTTAGAGCTTAGAACTGTGAAGCTCAAAGCCATGAGAATTTAATGGAGGAGAGCTGTGCAGCTGAAAGCTACGAGAATTTGCACTTAGAAGCACTTTAATACAATATATGGGAAGATTCATTTGAATGTTATATTGTTTATGATTACATTATATCTATAAATACTCTCTGCCTATATGACTTTCATGTTTGTGATGTTTTTAAATGTATGATTGTATATGTGGGTTTACATTAAGATGTGTCTTTCTTAATAAATGAGTGTTTTAAATCATTGATGTTATATGATATAAGGTTCTCCTTATTTGGGTAATTTAACAGGCTAATGGCATATTTTCTCTCCTGCTTCATTGTTGAAATTAAATATGCATTGGTGTTTAGAGTTATAGGAGTTATAGTATGTACTACAGAAACCCGTTACTTATGTAAAGCCTATGGCTGTTATTTGTTTACTACCTATATAACTGTTATATGTAAAGCCTGTTGCTAATTTATTGTTTACTGTAAACCGAGGTGATGTATAACTATACGTACCGCGGTATATAAGAATCTCTAAATAAATAAATAAATAAAGCACTGTGGGAGATAGAAACCAGACACCCATCATGGCAAAAACACATCATGCCTCTAAATGGAGAGGCAAAGAGTATCAACCAAACTGATTAAAAAAAAAAAACAAAAACCTAGACAGGGAGAAGCCAGAGGAAATCCTTGGAGGAGGCTTCATTTTTTTCTTTTTGGCATCATTAGTGGAAGAGGCTGGCTGTACATGCTTGGAGTTGTTTTTTTTCTTTGTTGTTTATAGTTTCAGCCCTGTCAGTATCGTCTACCTCTTCTACCTCCTCGCTGGAGGCAGAAGCCCCAAATTCTCTTCATCCACTAGCTGTTCAATATCCTGTGATTTAGGGAATCAAGGACATGATTCTTCTTCTGAATCAGTTTTTGAAAATACTGCCTCCATTACCTAAGAAGCAGCAATAATGAATGGGTGCAGTCCTGGATTTAGATGCTGCATTTCTGCTGCTCTGCCTTTTCTGTGTTATAATCCATTGAAAACTAAATAATGGATGAAACCAATAGCCAGGAAGAACCATAAGGGAAGGGAGTTTGAAGAAAGGGGGAAGGAATGAAATCATTAAAGATAATGGGTAAGATCTGTGTAAAGCACTAAAGTGCCATGACATATCCAAGAGTTAGCAAGTACCATAAGGGAATGGAATTTGAAAAGAACCTCAAAGATAGCTGAAGCAGAGGAGGAACCATTCAAAGGTACCATGAGTGGCTTGTAGCAGCAGCAGCAACAGCAGCAGCAGCGGTGGCGCTGTGATTAAAATTGCAAACAGTAGGTACAGATTAGTGCAGCAAGAATAGTGGCAGAAATTTCCCAAGATTAACAATAAGGGCTGAGTCAGGAAGAAGAATGGCATCAAACCCCAAAGCACCAAGATGGGAAAAGTGATAATAGGAGTGGCATAAAGAGTCCAAGGGTCCATCATTGGTACAGCCAGTTTGCAAAGCATCAGATTGCCAGGGCAAGGCCAAGAGTTGGAAAGTACCAAAAGGGAAAAGAATTTGGACTTGTAAATAGTCAGTGCAGAGGAGGAGCCACCCAAAAGTACTAAGAATGGAGTAGAGCAACAATGGCACTGGTGATTAAAATCACAAACAGTACATGGTGAGCAATGTGGCAAGGAAAATGGCACTGCTTAGCAAGCAGATCCCTGGATGCACTAAGACGTGATATTTTTCATGTGAGGATCCCAATATTGCATGTGTGGGTGTGTGTGTGTGTGTGTGTGTGTGTGGGGGGGGGGGGTCGGGGGTCTCTACAATAGTGGGGCCCCTCACCCAAAAAAGCATTGTGGTTCTATGGTGCATTCTTTCATCTCATAGCCAAACTCTGTGGGACAAAAGAACATGCTGAACAGCCCTTTAATGTGATGGCAGTCTCAACTTAAAGGGCCAATATCCTGAAAAACAAGTCACATGCAAATGGAGTGGTAGAGCAGGGGTCTGTGCTGACTCCCATCTTAACCTGGGGCCACTAGTCGAGGTGCTCCCGACTCCCCCAAAATATTAATAAAAAAAAGTAACACATGGCAACATCCCTAGCCCCCCTTCCCCTCCCCAAGCCTAAAACAGCAGTTGTGACCCCAGCCCTCCACTGCCATACCCCCACCCCATCCCACAAGTGACAGAGATCCCCCCTGCCATATCCCCAAACCCCATGTTCCAGAGATCCCCCCCAAAAATAAAAAAGGGTCCTAGATCTGCTCCCCCCTTTCCTCCTCCCCCTCCTTCATCCCCATGAACCTTTAAAAGGATCCAGCAAAGGGGCTGCTGCGATTTTCCAAAATTGAGGTGACCTGATCTTGCCTGCTATGTGACTGGTCAGGGATTAGACCCAGGCCACGTGGCTGAGGTATAATCTCCAGACCTTACCCCAGTCATATAGCTGGGGCAATTTCAGGTCAGCACCATTTTGGAAAATTGCACCAAACAGGCTGCATGCAAGGATGTACCTGGACCCTAAGCTGGATCCTTTTAGAGTTTGTTAGGGATATAGGAGGGGGTCGAGGTTGGGGGGAGACAAGCCTGGAACCCTTTTTTTTTTTAACTTTCTAGGGCATCTCTATCACTTGGGGAAGTGGAGAGGATGGCATAAGGGGGTATTTCTGTCACTTGGGGTTGGGGAATATGACAGTAGTGAGCCAGGGCCACATTTTCTGTTTTAGTTTTGAGGAGGGGGAAAAAGGTGGCCAGGTCTGTTGCCACGTGGTTCTTTTTTTTTTTATCATTTTGGGGGAATCAGGGTCACCTTGACTGGTGGCCCCGAGTTCAGACAGGGGTCAGCACTGACCCTTGCACTATCTCCCTGTTTGCACGTGGACATTTATTTAATCTGCTGCTTTAAATATGAGGTGAGAGCTTCAGGACCCGTGTTAAATTCCTGGGTTTACCACCTTACATGTAGTGCATTTCAAACAGGTGTTGTTATTTTATCACAGCTGACTACCTTCTTGGTGGACCACAATAAAATATTTATATCAAATTGACTTGTAATGACCTTTTTTATATGCATTTGCATTATTCATGCTTGAAAATTCTTGCAAAGAAGGTAATTTTAATAGGGGAAGTTATCTGGATGAGTAGATGCAAAATATTGTGTATATTGTATACTACCACAGTGATATCATGTGATATACATGATATAAAGTGCATTAGAGTTCTAACGCAGCTTGATGTATCATCCAGAGAGTTAGTCTGCTTGGCAGTGGCACAAACTGCCTGGCTATGCCTATGTAGGGTTCTACAGTTGCCAGTGGAACACTACACCTAGTAACTCTCACAATGTGCAAAAATATCTCATAAATTGCATGTGCTAACTATGCGCACATACAAACTCTAAGGCAGAGAAGAAACAGGGAAGTCTTAGGCTGGTGTTCACCTCAATCTGCCTCTGATGTTAATAGTAGGTGAAGATTAGAAGACAAGACAGAATGGCATCAAAACCCCTCAAGGCATACAGTATGGAGAATCACAAACAGCACAGTCATCAAAACTCTCCAAACAGAATGCAGGGAATCATAAACAGTACAGGCGCAATAAAACCCCCAAGAGTATGGGATATCACAAACAACAGAGAGGCATTAAAACCCTCCAAGGTGAAGAGTGTGGGGAATCACAAACAGCATGGAAACATCAAAGTCCCCCAGGTAATATGAGAGGAACAAAAGAAACAAAAAATAGTTGTATGAACAACCCAAGGCAGTGCAGGCATCAAACCAGCAGCAAAGGCAGCTCAAACAGTGGCATGAGTATCCCCAAAGGAACTGCAAAGTGTCAAAATGGTATCCATAATGGCAGATGTTCTCCAAAGCATCATAAGTGAGCCAGAAACAGGCAGGGCAGTAATGGTTGCAGACTTAGACAGACAGGAGTAGACCTGAGAAGAAGTGGACTGTATAACCAAGAAAGTTGCAGGGTGGGAGAACTAGGCTGAGATCTTAGAGAGGTATAATAAAACAGAAAGGTGGAGATCAAGAAAAGAGATGGAGTGGGAAGAGAAACCTTTATAATTTTTTTTTTTTTACATTTTATTTTGGGGACGAAACACCTTAGTTTAACCAAGAAAGAAGTAGGATGGACAAAGTAGGCAGGGATCCAACCAGCAAATATGGAGGCATCAAAACCCCCAAAGAGTAGCATCAGTGGCATGAAAGCTAGATAAAGTGGCAGCAAAACACCTATGGTGTAACATCAGGGGTATGGCAGCTAGACAGAGTTACAGCAAGACCCCAAGATAATAATACGGGTATGGCAGAGTGGCAGCAAGATCCTCAATATGTAGCATCAGGAGCATGGCAGTTAGACAGAGTGACAGCAAGACCCCCAAAGTACTTTCATGCATTCTGCCACTCTCATAATTAAGAAAAACACAACAAAGGCAGATTGATTTTCAAGAAGACCTACTTTTTCATAAAATCTGGCACTATCCTTGAACGATGAGGGCTCATGATTTCCCCTGTTATTGAGAAGAAACTTTCACTGTACATGCTGGTTGGTGGGTAGAAACAATAATGCTGAGCCACCTTGGCCATGTTTGGCCAGCCTATAGACTTGTTGTGTCTAATATGCCAGTGGAAATGTGGCCATGTCTTCAATGATTCTGTCAGATAATGAGGCACAGAAATTTCTGCTGGTATCTCCTTTTCTGGGATGGGGTGAGGGTTTATGTTGCCAGCTGCTTTAGCTATGGCCTACATCAGGAAAGACAGTTCTGTTGGGGCCACATGGTTGTGATTTATTGAGATGAGAGATAAAATGTTAGAGTGCTGCTCGTACTCACACTATTCTCTGGGATGACTTCTCTTTCCTGAACTACAACCCCACTATGCTTCTGCCTCTGGCACTCTTGTTCACAAAACTTAGCTGCCAATATCTCCTTCATGTAAGTGAGACACTGGGACCAGAGAGCAAGACTCCTTTTCACTCATGGATCACAAAATGTGGCAAGCATATAAATATTGTTTTTTTCTCAGAGTTTCAATCTTTCTTACTACTGCTGCTGTAAGGAGTTCACAAACTGCAACAACTCTGCTTTCATTCCCTCTTTTCATGGAAACCTTCCAACATTTTTCTTCAGAATATTTGCTATGAGGATGACCCAATGCAGGGAGACTCATCTGGGATTCAGATCCTCTGTGGCATCATTGAAAATCCTCAGGAATTGTATCAGCTATCTCATCATTATCCAATCATGATAAGGGTAATCCACACTTATCTTCATTTGCAAAGGCAAGTCATGAAGAGGTCTCTGTGGCTGTAGTGACCTCTGCAGCATTAGGTAGGTGGAACCCAGGGGTTGCCAACATCTTAAATAAGCCACTTATGAGGCATCCCAGATTCTTCCTGCTTCTCAGAGAGAAGGTTCCCATCCTTCATGTTGCAATTAAAATGCCCCACTATTTTCATATACCTCTCTATCAGTTCCTTCAGGACTGGAATCCCATGTTTCTTGAGCTGCAGACCCACAGCATTCCTCACTGCCAGGTGCAATAAATTTGCAAAGCAATGGATCCCTTGATAGCCCACATCTTCCACTGACTTTATCATATTTTTCCCACTGTCTGTCACAAACAATTCTGCATGAACACACTTGCCCCTCCGGTATAGCTGTCAACCCTCTAGAAACTTTCTTATGGCTGTTAGGATATTGCATCTTTATCTTGATGCTCGGTCTCCACTAGAGCTTTTTTCTGCCCTTGACCCAGCCATTTCCCACCAGTGTGCTGTCAGGAGCCATAGCATCAGCTTTGGAAAAAACATTCCTCTTTTCAACCCCTTTGCTACGAGGGATGTGCATTCTTTTCAAGTGAATTTGAGAAATACAAAGAATAAGGGCCAATTTGTTTCTTTTGGGGGAGCCCTGAAATGAATTGAGGGCCCCCAAAATTAAACAAGTCTTATTTCTGACCCCCACTTACCATGGCCAGGCCGGGTCCTGACAGGCCTACACCCAACTCTGGGGCCCAGCCCAGACTAGGGCTGGGCCCCAGACCCGGAAGGCTGGAGCACTGGCCACACATCTTCTTATTTTCTTCTTTCTTCTTCAAATGAAGGCATCCGCTTGAGACTTGCCAAAGTAAATTAATTTTGTCACATCCTTCTCAGCGGAGGGTGAAATTTTGATGTATAGTACTTAATTAACTAGGCTCTGGCCTAGTCTGAGAACCAGGCTTTGAGACCTGGCCTCTGGGCTGGGCTTCGGCATCAGGCCTGGGCCTGGGCTTTTGTCTAGACCATGATCCAGGTGTTGATACCCAGTCGAAGCTGAAGCCAAGGCCCCAGTTCCGGCCTAGGCCCCTGTGTTGGGCCTAGTTAGAGGCGTCAGGACCTGGCCTCCAAGCCTCGGCCTTGCACACAGCATAGACCAAGTTCATGGCAACTTACCACAGTCTGGGCCTACATAAGGCCAAGGTTACAACCTGGTCATAGGTCACATCAACGGATCCACACCGGATCCATTAGTGGGGGCTAGGGTGAATCCTGGCCAAAGCATTTTTTCAGGTGGGAGGGATGAGTGATGGGAACAGAAGGCCCCATTTTCTGTTTTTTTTTTTCATTTTTGTTTTTGGTTTTTTAAGTGTTTGATTTTTTTTTTTAAAGAAAAGAAATGAATTAAACATTAAACTAAATGAAATATGTAGGGGAAAAAAACCCTGAAAATGAAAGGAAAAACTAAATGAATTTTTTGCCCCTGCACACCCCTCTTTGCTACTGCTTATTTATTTGATTTATATTCTGCTTCTGCTTTGAATGGCAGAGGGGGTCCTCTGGTTAATTCTGCTACCCTCCCCTGATGCAAATGTTAGCTGGTGCTTTTTCTGTAGATGATGAGGTATTTTAGCATTTTTAGATTCCCTAGTACCTTCCCTCAATTGATGGCATTTCTACAGTGAAGGCAATGAGGAAAACAAGGGTCCTCTCTCACTTTAAAGTGGTTCTAGACAATGGATATCTTTCGCAATCTCTCTGCATCCTTCGGGAATGCTCCTGCTGCTGTCACTAGAGTTGAGGTTGAGAATTGATCATGAGGACCCAGGGCCATCACTTACACTCTTTACCTTCATTGTTTGCTCTTCCTGGATATTGCACTCAACATCATTGGTATTATCTATCTCTCCCCCTCTTCACTAGAGGCTAAGATAATACTGACTTCCCAAATTCATTTTGGCTACTAGCTCTTTGATATCTTCTGATTCAGGGAATCCCAGACACATTTTTTTCTCAGAATCAGTTTTTGAAGTTTAAAAACTTTTCATTATCCTTATCAGCTTCTGAAGAAAAAGAAGCCAAGTGTGTAGCTCTAGACTCCACCATGACCTGGGACTCCTGAGAGGTACTTTTTGCCTGACCTTCATTCTCCCTTTTAGTAAGGTAAAAATCTATAAGAATCTGGGAGATTAATCCGAGGAAATGTTTAATGCATCAATATAGGACCTCCTAAGCATATCTTGAGGGGAAACCATAGCAGCTTTTGGAAAATTCAGGATAAGCAAATTCATCCTAACATGATTTTCAAAATTCTCAAGCCTTCAATGTAAGCAGTCTTTGTATTTAATCAAAGCTAGCTCACAATCACAGAGCATATCATATTATTCCTCGAGACAAGCAATTTTATCAATATGAGACTGAAGCATCTCTTTATGTAAATCAGTTTGTTCTTAAAAATAATTTCTTTCTTGGTGGTCGGATTTCCTTATTTCCAGATGTTACCAGGGTGACTCAATTGTGCTGGAAATCTTTCTTAATGAAAAAAATGAGAGTAATTACTGTAGGAACATCTTTTTTTCCTTCAATATCCATGTAAGTGTCAGGTCAATCTCAAGGGTACTAGATATATTTTTTTGATCCTTACCAATTAGAGGGCTTCCTTTGGAATAGGGAACAGTTAGCTGATTTCTCTCCTTTGATAGCTAAGGTTAGTTAAATACATTATTTGAGTATTTATATGTTAGATACCTGTATTGTAATTATTTTCCTGTTTTCTAACCCTCCTCCCTTATTTGGTCTAAGTGTATGATGTGATTTCTTTTTTTTCCCTGTTACATCCTTTCTTTTTTTTTTCATACTTTATTGTAATCACATCTAATTGCTGTAAATTAAGGTTCTTGATTTGTTTGTATTTTTATAAAAAGAGTATGAATAAAGTGGAAAACTAAAAATAAAACCAAAAAAGAACCAATTTTTGAAAATCCTGTCCCCACTACCTCAGAAGTAGTAATTTTGGAGGATCGTGCTGCTGGTTTTGGGTGTTGCACGTCTGCTGTCCCTGTCCTTGCCCCTGTCATGCTAACTCCAGCTTTGGATAGCTCCCTCTCCTTTTACCCCTTCTCCAAAGCAAAAGGAAGAGGAACAGGCAGCAGTGGCACATGCCTTCCCAATATTATTTTTTTATAGTTTAAGCTGGCATTGACTCTTGGCTTTCTGCATCTAAAAATATCTCTATTAAATCTAAAGGCAGGCCTTCCTCTTTTTCTCCTTGCTACTATTATTTGTTTTTCTGACAGGCTAGGCTAGCTCTACAGAAACACCCATACCTCTGCCTCTGCTAATTTTCTGTCCACTGCCATTCTCTCCTCTCCCCTTTCCTTGCACTGGCATGGTAGAATTGGAAGTGGCTACAGGGGTTTTGATGTCACAATATACTTTATTGAGATTGTACCACTCACCAGTAACAGCGATCCTGACTAAGTATCTGTTGCACACATTCAATCAAGTCAATAGACCGAGTTCACATCAGTGCTTAGTAATCACTGCCAACTTGCCAAACAGAGGGGGCCAATTTACTAAAGGTTTTTTTCCCATTTGTGTCTATGGGAAAATTGCCTAGTTAATAAGACCCAGAGTTAGCAGCTTGCTAGGAGCACAAAATCAAACTCTGTATTTCTAGGATTATCCCTCACAGTGTGGGCAAAAATCTCTCTCTTTCACACATATACACAATTGGGTAGATTTTTAAAAAATGAGCGTGCGCATCCATGTGACAACGCTACTCCAATTAAGCAGCAGACTGGGAGGGAACTTCCCTACCTCCAACCCAAACCTCCCTAACCCTCTCCTACCCGCCCCCTCTCCCTATCCTAGGTACCCCCAATTTTTTAAATTTAGCTTTTGCTCCTCTAAAGGAGCAATAGCAGGTTGCCGGCGCATGATCCCCCGCCACAGCAGCAAATGGCCACTGTGCCAGTGCCTGCAGCCCCGCCCTCTCCCCTGGACCACCCTGTTGCCGAGGCCCGGCTTTTGTGTGCGTAATGGGGTTATGGGCACGGCCGGGACCCTTTTAAAATGCGCGGGGCGCGCGCAAGGCCTGGCTGCACGTGTAAACCCTGCTGTTTTACACGCGTGGGCCATTTAAAATTGGGCCGAATGTGTGCGCGCACTGCTGACTGACTCCATTTGCATACACAATCAAAAACGTAGGGGTCAAAATTCAAAAGCCATTTAGATGAATAATTCAAAAGCTACCTGTGTAAATGGTAAATTTGGCAATTTCTGCCAGTTATCCGGCTACATTATAGCCAGATAAATAGTTATCCAGCTATAATTTTGTTGGATGTAAAAGGAGCTTTCCGAGGAGGGCTAACTTAGCTGAATATTGGGAATATCCAGCTAAGTTAGCGTGTGAGCAGGTCTAAAGTTATTCGGCCCTCGTGTGGCTGGATAACTAGCTACTTACCCAGATATCTTCAGAGATATCTGGATAAGTAGGTCACCTTAAAAACAAAACAAAACATCAGATTGTGGGCCTCCTGGCCCAATGCTCACCCACTATCACATGTCTCTACCTCCTTTTCTCCCAACTGACCAAGAAAGGTTCACAATTTACAAAACAGCATATAAAGTAAAAAAAAAGATGAGTTCCACTGGCCTGGGCCTCCAGACCTCCCCTCTCCCTCCCCACTAAAAACATCTGTAAATTTCCCCTTCTGCCCATCCTCACAAACAGCCACACACACACCCCGTCCCAGGCAGACACCTTACCACCCACCCGTTGCCTTCAGCGTCAGCCCCCTCATCCTACCAGGATCGCTCAGCTAAGCAACGTAGGCCGCTTCCATTCTTATTTAAGCAATATCGCTGGAAGCGTACTTTTACACTTCATAGAACTGTACACAATACTCAAGGTATGGTCTCTCACCATAAATCTGTGCAAAGGAATTATGATATTCATGGTTTTATTCTCCAACTCTTTCTGAATAATTTCTATTTGCTGCATACCGAGTTGAGGATTTCAATTTATTGATACTAATTTTAAAACTTGTGCAAGTTCACCCATATATGCATGTATCAGCACACAAGCAAAGAAATGCTGGAATATTTTATTGGGCGTGCATGTGCGCATGCGAGTTTTAAAATGCATCAACCATGTGTAAGTATGCGCCTAATTTTAAGAGGTTACATACACAAGCACAGCTAGCTCGTGTATCTTCCATAGAATTTTGTTAGCTTTTATGCGCGTATGTAAGTGAATTTTAAAAATGCTCTTGTAAGGCACTTTCCCAGTTTTCTAATTAATCCACCAGTTTGCCCATTTAATATCGAGGTCTTTCAGACCCCTCTGGTTCTTCATCCTGCACGCCGCACAGTTGACTTGGAACCCCTCATCCTGTGCTGTAAGCCCTAAATTTCAAGATGTACAGGAAAAGCAGTATCCTTATGCAGATATCTTGCATACATGTGCTGTGGTTTACAGTTTTAAAATATGGAAGTGTTGCCCCCATCCTGGAATGCCCATTCCCCACTCATGCCCCTCCACTTTTCCACCCCCTTATTCCTCACTCATGCGTAGGTGTATACGCAAGTAATTTGAAGCTTTTAAAAATTCTCATTGCTCATGTGTGGGCATTTTTGTGCAAGCAATGCTTTTAAAATCGACCTCATTATCTACAGTGAGTTCAAGAACCCTTCCCTGTGCCCATGCCACCACTTAGCCAAATAAGTCTCTTATACAGATAAAATGTTAGCTGTATAAGTTGTGTGCAGGGAGTGGATGGATTGGGGTGGGGTGGGGTGGGGTGCCACTAAATATACCATACATCAAAATTTAGCCGGATAAGCTCTAACTGGCTAAATTACTTAACTGGTCAGTGTTGAATATTGACCCACTTGTTTTAGAACTACTTGAATATTTTTGTGTCATCTGCAGATTTGATCACCTCATTTGTTGCTCCTTTTTCCAGATTGTTAATGAATAATTTAAACAACACTAGTCCCAGTATAAATCCCTGTGAACTCCACTATTTACCTTTCTTCACTGGGAAAACTGAACATTTAGTCCTATTCCACAGTAGGGCATTGCCTCCTATCCCATTAATGTTTAGTTTTCTGAGGAGTCTCTCAAGAGAGACTTTCTCAAATAATTTCTGAAAATCCAAGTACATTTTATTGATTGACTCACCTTTATCCAAATGCTTATTTACAGCTTGGTTAGTAAGGCATGGCTTCCCTTTGCTAAATCTATGCTGACTCTTCCTCATTAATTCATGTTTATTTCTATAACCAGTAATTTTGTTCTTAGCAATAGCTTACAATATTTTGTCCAGCACCAATATCAGGCTCATCAGTTTGTAGTTATTTATGTCACTCATAAAGCCATTTATTAAAATAAGCATTACATCTGCTATTTTGCAGTGCTTAGGAATAGAGATAGATTTGAATAATAGATGACAAATAAGATCTGTAATTTCTTATTTGAGTTCTTTTAGAATTCCCAAGTAAATACTATCTGGTCCCAGTGATTTTCTGTTATTTAGTTTGTCAGTTTTCTCTAGCATCTCTTCCAGATTTACACTGATTTAATATAGTTCCTCTGAACTATCACTTACAATGAATGATTCAACTATAAATATCCCATCAACATCATCCTTGGTAAAGACAGAAGCAAATAATTCATTTAGATTTTCTGCTATGGTCTTATCCTTTCTGTGTGCCCCTTCCACCTTCACCCTCTGTCTGGTCATCTAATGGTCTAATTGAATCCCTCAGTTTTCTTGTGAATAACATACTTGAAAAAAAAATTAATAATTAATTTTTGACTCTTTAGCAAGACTCCCCTCAAATATTTTCTAAACCTGCTTTATTAATATTTTACATCTAATTTGGTAGTGTTTCTGCACCTATTTTCCCCCAGTAGGTCCTGCTTTCCAATTTTTAAAGATGTCTTTCTGGCTTTGATAGTCTCTTTCACAACACCATTTAGCCATGCAGAATGCATTTCACCTGTGTGGGAATGAGCGATGATTCCCTAGCAAAAATATGGCTTGACTCTACCTTTTCTTAAAACACTTTATCTTTATTTTTCACTTTAACACATACATATTAGTAGACTGATTTTACCTTCAGGACAGTATACTGCAATTACTCAAAGTTAGTACCGCTTCCTTCAGTACTCATACAGCTTCATTACACCTCAGGGTTTGGACAGCAATCTTCTATAGAAGCTGCCTTCCTTCTGGAGACCTGGTCCTGGTCTGACTATCCCCACCTGGGCCTGGTCTGACTGTCCCTATCGGAGTGCCCAAACACTACTGGGAGTCTAGAGACTGCTCCTGTGAGAAACCCAGAGAAGGAGGAAGCTCTTATTCCTTCCATAATGGGCCCTGCCCACAGAGATCTCTTTTACAAGGGGAATTAAAGGGGACCAGGCACCTAGCCTGGTCCTATACTGGTTTAAGGGGGACCATATAGGCACTGCTTTACATACCTTGCACTCAGCTTGAACCCATTGGTCCGAGCATTTTCACTCCCCCGGATCACATCCAGGGTAATGCTTCACCTCCCCAGTCCCACCAGTTAAATTTGGGGTTAGGGCTCTATGGTTGTGCTCACTCTCACCTCCCAGGGTTACCCTAGACCACTCTATAACCACCCAATGCATCACCGGCATCCCCCAGTCCTTTAACCAAGTCAGTTGCTGGTTCTGGGTTCAAATTCCACCTCAGTAGAACTTCTTGTACTGGCTGTGACCTCCATTGGTGATTCCTCTGGTATCCCCTCAGCACTCTGGCCACTTGCCAGTACTGGTAGCTGGATCCTCCACAGTCTCACTCGCTGGGGTCTCGCAGTGTCATCCTCTGGGCTGTCTGTGGTTCCTTCCTCTGGGTTCTCCTCTGTAGCATCACTTGCTGGGGTTTTTATGGTACCTCTCACTTGCTACTTTATCTTCTCTCTCATTGGCCTTTTCATGCTGTCTCTCTCTGGCCTTCTCATGGGAGTTCTCTTTGGACTCCCTGTAATGTTTGGGTACCCTACAGGGTCTTCTTCAAGACGTCTAATGTAGTGCCAACTTCCAAATTTTCAATACTGCTCCTTCTGGACAGTGTGTCACCCTCTCCAGTGTTTTCTGTGACTTTTCTCTCAGAATTTAATACTGCCTCCTTCTCTGGGCTTCTCACTGGAGCAGTCTCTTGACTTCTAGTAGTGTTTCGGCACCCTATAGGGTCTTCATCAGGACCAATTGTAGCACCAATCTCAGACTGTTGCCATGACTCAGTCACTAGATCCTTCTGCCAGACACTCATCCAGTTCCTCCATGGGTTTTTGGTACTCCATATCCAGCCAGTCTAGGTACTTACTCTCTTGCCTGGCCTGGGCTCTTGGGAGTGGGTTCCCTCACTCCATTACTCTGGCTGGCCTTCTCAGCTGCCAAGGTTTCAGCATCAGGTCCTCCCTCTGATCCAACTCTTGGGAACTCCAATTACACAGAAATGCATGGTTGTTCTTTCCTTCCAGCCTTCTGGCTGTTTTTGCCTCATCTGTTGCTGCAGTACCTTGGCTGCTCCATTCCAAGTTTTCCTGTGGCAGCACTCTTTGAACTGCAGAGCAGTTTGCTTTCTAGAAAAGGACCCTGCCCTGTTCCCATTCACCACATTCACAGCCCACTCTGGCAACTTTTCCAGGGCTACACTTTGCTCAGCCCAGCCTTGCTGCACCTCTGTTTCACTCCCTTTTCTTTCTCAAGGCAAAAAAAAAAAAAGGGGGGGGGGGGAAGCCTGCATAACCAGCAATAACTTAATCACTTTTAAATCCCTAACTACCTCCATCAAAGCTTCTCTCTTTAGTCGGTTCAAACCTATCACTTTCTGACTGTCCCTGCAACCAAGCCCATTCACAGTTTCCTCTCTACCTGAAACATTTTTTTCTTTAGGGCAGCTTCTGAGCAACACCTTTTCACAAGCCACCATGCTCTGTGTACCCCTGTGCTATATACTTTGTTTTAGAGCCACACGCCCCCTGTATTCTGTACTTCGTTTCAGATCACATGTCTTCTTCATGACTTTCTATATTCCAAACAGACAATTTGTTTCTTTCTTCTGCAAATGTTTGGTCTCCAAACTGCTTCTAGAAGACCACACATACATCAAACTTTTCTTTGGAGGTTGGGTTTTTTTCTGTACTAGGTTTAGAGAAAAAATCTCATGCATGACACCATATGTGAGAATGAGCAGTGATTCCCTAGCATAAGCCTAGACTCCAGCCTTTCTTAAAACAGTATATCTTTATTTGCCACTTTAGCACATAAACATTATTAGACCTCCTTTACCTTCAGAACAGTGTATTCCAATTACTCATAGTTAGTAGTGAATCAGTTCTGATTCCGGGTTCGGGGACTATTGTGAAATTTTGTTTCATGCGGTCTGATCGGTTTTTTTTTATCGGCTGCGCCTGAGCCGATAAACAAAAAATCCACCCTGACCCTTTAAAACACATCCTTTAGCTTCCCTCACCCTCCTGACCCCTCCAAAACTTTTTAAAAGTACCATTTTTAAAGATGGCGCCGGCCGTCCATTACTCCTACCATGTGACAGGGGCCGACCAATGGCACGGATACCCTGTCACATGGTAGGGGCAAAGGGCCATTGGTGCCATTTGATTAGTGGCAGCCGATGTCCCAAGAGTGGGAGATCGCTCCCGGGACCCCCACTGGACCACCAGGTACTTTAAAAAGGTTTTGGGGGGGGGGGGTCGGGAGGGTGGGGGAAGCTAAAGGATGTGTTTTAAAGGGTCGGGTGGCTTTAGGGGTTGTTTTTGTATGCCATTTTTCCCACCCTCCCCCAAAATGATAAGAGAACCCCACGAACAATTTTGTGGGGTTTTCCTATTGGTTTCAGAAAAACGATTCACATCTCTAATAGTTAGTAATGCTTTCCTCAGTACTCATACAGTTTTGTTATAGCTCAGTGTTTAGATAGTAATATTCTATAGGAGCTGCCTTCCTCCTGGAGACCTATCCGTACCTGGGTCCCAGCTCTTATTCTCCCCCTGCTGGGCCCCATCCACAGAACTCTCTTTCACAAGGGAAATTAAAGGGGATCAGGCACCTAGCCTGATTGTAAACTGGTTTAAAGGGGACCATAGGGTACTACTTTACAACTTGGGTTTTCATGCTGATGTTTTTAAACAGTCTCCATACCTCATGCAGATTTTTAACCCTTTTAGTTGCCCTTTAGATATTTTCTTCATTTTTCATAGTCTCATTTTTAAAGGTATATGCTATTGCAGTAGTCTTATGTATTATTTTCTCTCCAATGATGATCTCAAATTTAATTGCATTATGATCACTATTGCAGTGGTTCAACCACTATTATCTCTTGCACCAGATCCTGCATTCCAGTGAGCACTAGATCTAAAGTAACCCCCAGCTCTTACCAGTTTTAGGACCAATTGATCCCTGAAACCCTAATTTACGGTGTCTAAAAACTTAACCTCCTTGAGACATTCATCCATCCAATATTATTATGTTTCCATGCATTAGTAGCCCATATAATCGTTATTAGCATTTCACAATCTATTTTACCATCCTGGTGGAATGAAGCGTAGTAAGCACCCAATACTATATGCCTCCTGGTCATGCATAGAAATTCTATCCAAAGGGATTCTAGAGTGTAATTATTTTCCTCTGTATCCCACTTGACTCTAAAGAATATTTAACATATAACACCATGCCACTGCCACTTCTTTCTGCTCTGACATTTTGATATATTTTGTAACTTAGTAGCACCATGTATTTTTTTCTGTTAGGTCTCTGTGATGCCTACTATGTCAATATCTTTATTTCATTTATTTCATTTCATTTATTATTTGTATACTGAACAAACATGCTTCAAAAACCAATCCAGGCAGCTTACAACATATAAAATACATAAAAAATCATATAAAACAAGTTAGAAATACAGTTCCTCCACCCTTAAAACTGTAATCCTCATACCATCTTGCTATACTCACTTAGCTCCTGCACTGTATATCTCTATTTAAACAAGCATGTTTTCACCTTTTTTCTAAAAGATATGTAATCATTTTTCTTCCATACTTCTTTGGGAGCTGAATTCTACAATTCTGCCCCAATTACAGAAAATATCCTACTATGCTTTTTTTTTGTTTTTCCAACTTCTTGCCAAGAAGGCACTTGCAACCAATTTTCATCCCCTGACTGTAGTTTTTTCAAAGGAATATACCATCTCAACAAATTGCTCAAATATCCTGCACCCCTGCCATGTATTGCTTTAAAAACTAGCCATATAATCTTTAAATTTATTTGCGTTTTCACAGGCAACCAATGTAATTGTGAAGTAATAAGGGACCTGCACTAACCTTCTTAAAGCATCCAAAAATTAGCCTAGCTGCCATATTCTGGGATACTTGCAACATGTAAAGTAACATTTCCAGCAACCCTAGTAACATTGCATTGCAATAATCAAACAACAGTGGAAAATAAGCCTGTAGAATCTTTAAAAAAAAAAAGGCCTGCTCAAAACAAGTAACAGAGGGCGTAGCTGACACAATTTGAAAAATGCATGTTTTAAAACATTTGAAACATGGCTTTCTAATGAGAAAGCAGAGTCTCTCAAATCTCCCAAATCTCAAACTTTTTCTCAACTTCCTTCAGGTTGATCTTTACTTTCAGGGTTTTTGTGGGTGTCTCAAAGCCATTTAACCGTAAGAATTCAGTTTTAGATGTATTCAGCAATAATCAATTTATTGTTAATTAATTAGAACTTTTTTTGCAAAAATTAATTAACTTTAGCAGTGGTTAATCCACCATCTTTCCCAATTGGAAATATTAGCTGAATATCATCTGCATATAAGAAACCCTTGTAACCTAAAGACCGAATCAACCTACGTAAAGGTTTCGAAAACAATTTAAAAGGCAATGGAGATAGAGGTGACCATTGGAGAACACAACAGGAACTTATCCAAACCTTTTTTAAACCCAGCTTATATTAGCTGCATTAACCACATCCTCTGGCAATGAATTCAATAACTTCATTGTGCATTGAGTGAAAAATAATTTTCTCCAATTTGCTTTAAATGTGCTACTTGGCTAAATTCATGGAGTGCATTCTAGTCCTTGTATTATCCAAAAGAATAAATAACTGATTCATATTTATCCATTCAATTCCTTTCATGATTTTGTAGACCTCTATCATAGCCCCCCCTCAGCCATCTTTTCTCCAAGCTGAACAGCCCTAACCTTTTTAGCCTTTACTCATATGGGAGCTGTTCCATGCCCTTTATTATTTTGGTCGCCCTTCTCTGTACTTTCTCCAGTGTAACTATATCTTTCTTGAGATGCAGCGACCAGAATTGCACAGTATTCAAGGTGTGGTCTAATCATTGAACAATATAGAGTTATTATGATATCCTTCATTTTATTTGCCATTCCCTTTAATAATTTCAAACATTCCGTTCGCTTTTTTGACTGCCACAGTGCACTGAGCTGACAATTTCAATGTAATATCAACTATTACACTTATATCTTTTTCCTGGGTGGTAACTCATAAAATGGAACCTGACATTGTGTAGCAATAGTACTTGTAGCTATAGCACTTGTCCACATTATATTTTGTCTTCCATATGGACGCCCAATCTTCCAGCCTTGCAATGTCCTCCTGCAATTTATCACAATCCATTTGTGATTTAACTACTCTGCATAATTTTGTGTCATCTACAAATCTGATCACCTCACGCATCGTACCTCTTACCAAATTATTTATAAATATACAAGCCGTAAAGCCCGTTAAAACGGGCTACATCCCTCTGTCTCTCACCTCCCCCTCATTCTCTCTCCCCTCACTCTTCACCACCCCCCTCCCCCACCCACTCCTCTCCACCCTCCCTCTCCTCTCACTCAGTCCCCCCTCTCCCTCACTCCCTCCCACTCAGTCCCCCCCTCTCCCTCCCTCCCACTCACTCAGTCCCCCTCTCCCTCCCTCCCTCCCACTCACTCAGTCCCCCTCTCCCTCCCACTCACTCAGTCCCCCTCTCCCTCCCTTCACCCACCTCCATTTCCTCCCGGCGCCGTAAGCGCGACTTCCCGCAACCCTCACCCGGCTCCATTAACTCCTCCCGCTCCTGCCGGCAGATCTCGGGGGGGGTCACTCCCGCGCGTGCGGCAGTGACCCCCCCGAGATCAGATCTCGGGGGGGGTCACTCCCGCGTGCGCGGCAGTGACCCCCCCGAGATCTGCCGGCAGATCTGGGGAGGAGAAGCAGCGGCACCCCGCGCGCGCGCGCGGCGCCGCTGCTTCCCCTCCCGCTCCTGCGGCCCCACTGCCATTTTTTTTTTCTGATCGACATCCTTGCCCGCACATGCGCAGTAGAGCTATGCTCTACTGCGCATTTGCGGGCCGTCGGTCACAGGCCATTTATAAGGTAGATTAAAAAGCACCGGTCCGAGTACAGATCCCTGAGGCACTCTACTGTTTGCCTTTTTCCACTGTGAAAACAGACCACTTAATCCTACTTTCTGTTTCCTGTCTTTCAACCAGTTTGCAATCCACAAAAGGACATCTCCTCCTATCCCATGACGATTGGAGAGCTAGAGATTTCCACAAGATCTCAAAGCAAGATGATTGGAAAGCTGGAGATTCCCCAAGAACCTCACAGAAGGCAATTCAAGCGTTTGGCAAAGAGGTATTGAGAAAGAGACTTTTGAGAAGACTTTTTCGGATTTTGATTTACTAGTGCTTGAGGGAAGTGCATACATCTGATATCCTAAGAACTGGAATCAGAGATCTTTTTGCCCATTTGACCAATTAAAAGAAGGAGTAAAGAGAAGGATATAGATTTTTCAGTCAATAACTCAAGCGACATATTTTTGAGAGTTTGAATTGCAGTTGAAGAGTTTGGCTATTTTGAACTCAGTTTGGATATTTTACTTGGGGATTCTTTTTTCAGTCCAGCTAATGCCAGAACTGTAACTGCAGTCTATTTATCCCACTCTTATTGGTGAAGATATCTTCAATCAGGTTGAAAGTGCAAAAGCAAAAAGGGAAGTGAACCGAAGAAGGATGGTCAGAGAAACCATTTGCTTTTTATTAATTTATGGATGCATGTTGATTTTTATTTTTGTAATTTTGACCTTTATCCTCTTATTTAAGTTACAGTAAAGACTTTTATTTGAACACCAACTATGGTCTCCAGTTTTTCTTGAGTTTTTCTAGGGATTGGATGGACCGTTTTGAAACTCCTGGTTTCTTCCTGTGGTATTAATTTTGGCTTTCCTGCTCTTATTTTTCACTATCTGTTATCCCCTCGAACTATTTGATCTAGAATGTGGGATAAATACAGGAGATATTTGAAAGCGGGATGGGAATTGTAAAGCTAAATTAGTTGGGTGGATGGACAGACTATATAGGCCATATGGTCATTTTACTACCGTGTATCTATATTTCTATGATTTACACAGTCAAAAAACAACAACAACAACAACAAAAAAAAGCAAAAACATTTTACTTGCATTAATCATCTATTTGAAAATTGCCCTCTCTCACTGTGCTG
The DNA here is from genome assembly GCF_901001135.1 of Rhinatrema bivittatum. Lineage (NCBI taxonomy): Eukaryota > Metazoa > Chordata > Amphibia > Gymnophiona > Rhinatrematidae > Rhinatrema > Rhinatrema bivittatum. The sequence continues at coordinate 663,145,664 of NC_042615.1, forward strand.
CATTTTCCTACAAGTCTGAATCTTCAAGTCACATTGGGAGGAGGTAATCCAAGAGACATGTACAAGTTGGGGGGGAGGGGGGGAAGAGGAAATGTACACACATAATTGTCATTTTCAGATCACCATGTATTCTTTTCCAGCAACAATGTACCCACAGAAACATTAGATACAAATGACCATGCATTCCTTGTTCCTGCGGCAAGTCTCAAAGCAAATGTATACATGAACTTTCTCTTTGAAAATTGATGCAAAGCCCATGGGTAGGAATTAAGCATGGACTATGTCCTGGTGTGGACAGTTTGACATTGCCCCTATGCTATTTAGTCTTGTGCCTTTTGTTAGAATAAATACACTTGTTCTGATTCAGTGTTGCTGAGTCTCTGTCACTGGACCTAAATTGGTCACTGTTGGAGACAGGATGCTGTGCTTGATGGGCCTTTGAATTATCTTTGAACCCCTCAGTATAACGCTTGATCCTCTAGAAAGAGGTGGAAGGGTAAGGTAGAAAAAAGCAAAAGAAAAAAGGTAAAGAACAGATAGACCTGAAACAGAGAAGAATAGAAGACAAAGACCCCAGAAAAGGAAAGTGTTCCCTCTCCACATTGTTTATTATACTGCCACCCTGTGTCATCTTATGATATCACATACCTTGGAGGCTGTAGGTTATTGTTTGAATGTTTAAGAGCTTCTTATTGGATCTATTCTTATTTTTATCTTTCTCTCTCCCTGTCTCTGTCTCTCTCCTTTTCCTGTTGGTCCCTTTGCCCAAGCATGCTGGGACTATTTACTGCCTGAAGGGGCTTTCAGCTGAGAAAGGCTCTTGGCAAGCTAACAGTGAATCCTGAATCCTAAGAAGCATTGTTTTTCACCTGTGTTTCCTACTCCTATTCGTTACTGTTCAATAGTAGGGATGTGCATTAGTTTAAAAGTAAATAGAAAAATGAAAAAAATAGGAGTGAATTTGTTTCTTTTGAGGGGGCTCCAAAATGAACTGAAGGGGCCCCACAAATTAAATGAATCCTATTTGTTTCATTAATTTGAAAAAGAATGATTTCTATAAGCCATTATAGTCAATGGACTCATCGATATTATAGCAGGAGCAACAGGTGCATGTGTACAGTTCGAATCGAAATTGATACAGCTTAGAACAGACAGTCAGCAAAGAAAGAGAGGATGGGCATGGTGTCAAGGAGATTAGAGGAATGATGTACCACAGCAAATCATTTTGCTAGTCTGACCTATTGCTGTGGACTAGGTATAGTTATGACGCCAATCTTAAAATACTAAGGGTGTCAGAGATTTGCTCTGCAGTGCTTCTCAAGACATCGTCTGTATGAAAGCTCTCTCTCTGAGTTCTTGGTAAAGTTTTTTGCTGTAGCAAAGGTACAGAGAAGGGCGAAAAAATGATAAGGGGAATGGAAGAACTCCCCTATGAGGAAAGACTAAAGAGATTAGGACTTTTCAGCTTGGAGAAGAGACGGCTGAGGGGGGATATGATAGAGGTATTTAAAATTATGAGCGGTCTAGAACGGGTAGATGTGAATCGGTTATTTACTCTTTCGGATAATAGAAAGACTAGGGGGCACTCCATGAAGTTTATTTATTTATTTATTTAAGTTTTTTATATACCAACATTCAAGACGGTGGTCCCATCATGCTGGTTCACAAGAAACAGGGGTGAAACTTTACCATTTAACAAAAGTGCAGAAAAGCAGTTACATATAACAAGGAAAACAATAACTTGGAATGAGAAGGGAAATGAAGATTAGATAGTAAAATATATGTATAAATAACATTGTGAGAGGTGGCTATTAACGCTAATACTAGCGGAGCTTGTTGCATGAAGGGGGATTAGATGGGGTTAGCATGTGGCACATTTAAAATTAATCAGAGAAAGTTCTTTTTCACTCAACGCACAATTAAACTCTGGAATTTGTTGCCAGGATGTGGTTAGTGCAGTTAGTGTAGCTGTGTTTAAAAAAGGATTGGATAAGTTCTTGGAGGAGAAGTCCATTACCTGCTATTAATTAAGTTGACTTAGAAAATAACCACCGCTATTACTAGCAACAGTAACATGGAATAGACTTAGTTTTTGGGTACTTGCCAGGTTCTTTTGGCCTGGATTGGCCACTGTTGGAAACAGGATGCTGGGCTTGATGGACCCTTGGTCTGACCCAGTATGGCATGCTCTTATGTTCTTATATACAATAGTCTCACTGTACCAGCCCATAAACAGCCCATCACACAAGAGAAGAAAGCAAAGCAGTGAGGCAGTGCTGCAATATCTTGTGTCTCATTGAAGATTTGTGTTGCTTCACTTGCTGTTGCTATTCTGTTTTTTTTCTTTCTGTTAATTGAAGCCTTAGGAACACTTGAGATTAGTCATTTATTCTCTATTTGCCTGTCAGTGAGCACAGTGTGGGCAGTGGGCACTAGGCAGAACTATGCATCAATGAACAGTGAGGTCAGGGCAGAGAGTACAGCATAACAGGCAGTATTGTGAAGCCTATCTGTGTTAGAGAAATAGTTCAGACAGTGTGATACTCACTGTTTGTCTGGAAGTGGGCCCAGTGGGGGCAGTGGACACTGGGCAGTGGGCATTACAATAGTAATATTAAATCTTTGTTGTAATCTTCACATCCCCAGTAACATAAAAGCAATCATGTCAGGGACAGGGAAAGGCAGAGCAGATGAAGTAAATTTAAATGTGACCAAAACTGAGCAGGTTGGCACTGGCACTGCCAGTGCCAGGAAGAAGCAAAAAGTAGCCCTGCACTGAAACTGAAGAGGGATTTCTTGGTTTGTTATACTGATTATTTTGCCCAACAAAACTCTCATTTAGAAGGAGAAAATACTGGCACAAGACCAAAGATGCTCAAGCATTTCCATTTCATTGTTCTGAATGTGATAACACTTAGAGTAGTGCCAGAGGGTGAAGATCCAAGATGGCATCTTAGCACATCACACGGTGCAGATCTTTTTTCTTTTTGAACAATTACCTGTACTATGCCACAAATGGGTCACAAAAGGAGAGCCAGGGAGAGGATTGTCTTTGCCAACACTCCTGAAGGTTCCTTAGCTTGCCCTGTGGATGCCCATGTGGTTCGTCGGTCTTTGAGAATGAGAGGAGGCTCACTGGGAGTGGAGTGAGAGGAAGCTGTATTTGCTCTTTCACCAGACTCGCTGACATCTTTGTCCTGTATAGAAAGAGCTGCTCCTGAGAACCCAGCAGTGATTCGAGCCGAGACTCCACAGGCTGATGACACCGATACCAAGTGTTTTAGGTATGTCTAACTCCAGGGGAGGATTATGCCGAGAGGAGTCAGCCATTGCCCATGGTAGGACACTCACTGTTAGCTGGAGTTTCTTCTGAAGCTACATCTAATTCTTTTCATTTATCTATTGCAAGACCAGATTCATTTACACTAGAATCTATTTGGGATGCAATTGACTGTCTAGATTCTAGTATAATGGCACAGAAGAACTTTCTGTTTATTAAATATCATGTTTTGGAAACTAAAGTGCAGGCCCTGGAAACAGCTAACACCAATTCTGGGTGTCAGCTTGATTTATTTAAACAAGGAATTGACTCTGTTAGACTCTATTAGACCCATGCAAGAAACTTTAATGAAAGAGAATCAACTGACTTCTATTAGAGTGGAGAATTTGGAGAATCTTGTGAGAAATAGAAATCTATGATTTATTAAATTTCCCAAAATTCCTCTTACTTCTGCTAAGGATATGTTTAAAAGATACTTGCAGATTTTGAAAATTCCAGAACAAGCCATTCCTCCTGCTTCCATGGTTTATTATTTACCTCCCTTTAAGAAAGGATCTGGTGAAGGACAAGAGGTTCAGCTTTTGACTCTGTTAGACCCCAGTGACCTGAATATTTCTGCTGTCCTTGAATCCTCGGATAGTGTATTGGTGAAACCAGCAACTACACTCATTTCTTTTCTGTTGTAGCTGGACAGAGACTGGATACTCAAAATGTTCTTTAAGCATCGTTCTAAAACCTTTCCCAGACATGGCTAGGTAAAGCCAAAAAAGAGAAAGCAATTCTTATTAATGAGGCCTGGAATTTTGCAGTTGGGTGTGTTTTTCTATTGAAATATCTATGTAAATGATATATAAAGTATAGAGATATATCAAATAGTTTTTTCAACCTTCTCAGTTGTGTTTTTTTCTTAGTGATAAAACTCCTATTGAAGGAATGTACTGCACTCCGACAATTATCTGATCTCTAAATAAGGCTTAAAGCTCTCTCAGGATCATTCATCAAATCGCATTACAGCCTTATTGCAGGCATTAGGGCCCTAACATCCATGATAATGCCATAACGCATGTGTTATTTATCGTATGCAAAATTTTAAATTTTATTCAAAAGGAATGAGTTTATGAAAATGAGGGGTGTTTAATGCTGCATGTGATAATTGCATCTTTTTTCATGGTGTTATGCCTGAAATGGGATTTGTGAGGGGGAGAGGGGAGTGGAGAGGAATGGAGAGAGAGAGAGAGAGAGACTCTGAGGTTGTACACATATTAGTCATCTATTTATACCACTGTAGGAGGGTCACCTAGTAACTCAAGATGAGGTTTTGGTGGTAGTCTACAGTTTGGGGGGCAGTTTTTCATGCACAGTCAGAGGTACGAACAGAACAGTACACATCAATAAAGATTTGATGTGACTTGGAATGAGGAAAGGTACACAAAGAGTACAATGTACTCTTGCCCTAGCTTAATGCACTCTCTCTCTCTAGCTGCTATCTCTCTCTGTTGTGAATGCACCCTACGGGTCCTGATGAGGGATGAGGAGGCGCAAACGCCTGCTCCTGAGGTGTATCTTGGGGCAGCTCAGGGAGGAGCCCCAAGACACACCCCAAGGGAGGTGAGCAAGTACAGGCACGGACGGAGCAGGAACAAGGCTCGACTGGACCAGGCAAGGAACAACAGGAACTGAAACACGGCACGCTCAGCCCTCCGCAGGACCTTCACGCACCAGTGAGACCCAGCAACGCAATGCTGGTCTCAAGAGTAGCCCTATGGTCACTCGGTAGCCCTTCCGGACCTGCCGCTAGGGAGCGACGAGTGCATGAGGCCAGATGGAGGCAGAGAGCAGGAACAAGACGGGACATGGAACTGGAACAGGAGATCAGAAGACTCAGGATACTCAGGAAGAAGAGTCAGTATAATTGGAGGACTTGGACTGAGGACACAGACGAGGACTTGGAAGACTCAGGGTGCTTGGAAAACTTGGATGAGGACTTGGAACATTCAGGGAGCTTGGAAGATTCAGATGAGGACTTGGAAGACTCAGGATACTAAGAGGGCTCAGACAAGGACTTGGAACACTCAGGGTGCTTGGAAGGCTCGGATGAGGACTTGGAACACTCAGGGTGCTTGGAGGACTCAGATGAAGACTTGGAAGAGTAAGGGTGCTAGAAAGACTCTGAGGACTTTAGAGGAAGCTGGAAGTCTCAGGTAAGGATTCAGGAAAGTACTTGGTGAGTGCTGCAATGCAGCACGCCCTACATAGCCACCTATGGCTGGTCATGGACCACACCGGAAGCAGCAGACTCCAGGCAAAGCAGCGGAACTTGAAGCCAGGACATGATGAAGATTCAGGAGAGGCCTGCACCGAGGTGTATCCTACACAGCCATCTGTGGCTGGTCGCGGATCACGCTGGAGCAGAGCAGGTTCTGGCAGAGTCTTGGGCATGGACGGAAGCAGGCAAGGTACTCTGAAGACCGGGATAGGATACAAGACTCAGGATTCAAGACTCGGAACTCAGAATTCAGGAACAGACCTCCTCATTAAAAACAAGGGCCTTCCGGAGGCTTGAGCTGCAGGGATGAAGGTAAGCCTTGTACCACAAGGTGCCCTACACAGCCCCCAATGGACTGGTAATGGATCACAATGGTGGCACGCCTGAAAAGGTAGAGAAACAAGGAACCTGGAAGGAGGAAGAGCAGCAGGAGATGAGAAGGACATCAGGACCAGGAGTGGAACATGGAACATCCGGGACATCTGGAACACAGAACACAGAACATCCGGTACTAATGGGCCGGAAACATCAGGACTTGGAAGAAGAACATCAGGACTCCTGGATGAGGAATATCAGGAGTGGAACAACAGGACTTGGAAGAAGAACATCAGGACTCCTGGACGAGGAACAACAGGACTTGAAACATCAAGATTTGGAAGAAGAACTTCAGGACTCATGAACGAGGGACATCAGGACTTGGACGAGTATCATCAGGACTCCTGGATGAGGGACATCAGGACTCATGGACGAGGGACATCAGGGCTTCTGGAACAAGCAACGAAGGAGCTCCAACAAGGGACGAGACCAGGAACATTAGATGGAGAAGATCAGGAACAAGAAGAACATTGAACCTGAAGCCATCTGGACAGGAACAGACTGTGGTAGACCTTGAACAGAGAAGAGGAGACATGGACGAGCATGGAATCCAATTTGAAGGTCCTGAGGAACTGAAGCAGAGCCCTTATATAGGGCTGGACCAGGGAACACTGTGATGACATCACCTGGTGGTGGCCATGGGCTTTTCCCACCACTGGCCCTTTAAATAGAAGGAAGAGGCTCGCGCCCGCGCCTAGAGGAGCCCGGGAGAGCAGAGGTCTGTGGCAGCGTCCTGCCGCGATGGAGAGCCAAGCTGGTGGCGGCTTCCTGGCCCGGAGAAGAGGGACAGCGGCTTCCCTGCCGCTAGGCAGTGTCAGCAGCGGCATCCCCTGCTGCGAGCATGAAAGAGATGGTGGCTGCTCCCTGCCGCTGAGAGTGGAGTCAGCGGTGGCAGCTATAGGGCCATGAGGGAGGTCCTGGGAGTGGCGCTATGCCGCATGAGTGAGGGCAGCGATGGAGGCAGCTTCCTGCCACTTGAGAGACCTGGCAGCTCTGTACCACAGAGGAAGGAGGCAGCATGGCTCTGGGCTGGCCCAGGCCACAGGAACTGAGACAGCAGCATCGGCCGGCATGTGGGATAAGAGAAGGGCCTGTCTGCGGAATGGGATCTGCGGGCAGGAGCATAACACTCTCTCTCTCTCTCCAGCCCAAAATGTGGAAAAACCTGACTGAGTACTTCTCAAGGTGAAAATATCATGGGTGCAATAAATGTAATGCACACTACAGTAAAATACCTATGTGAAGCAATAAAATAGCATGTGTTGCAGTAACTCAAAAATTAGCCTAACTATGCAGCTTTTTTATTTTTTTTTTTAGCATGGGTGCTATTCATGCAAAATTTATAGCAAAATGATGAATCTAGGTCTCTCTTAGTTGGGTTTGGTCCTTTGAAGGTGCTTTGTTTCCTTTCTTTTTTTTTTAATTTAATTTGATTACCTTCTTGAATAGTGAATTGGATTTCCATGAACTGAAAACTTGGCATCTTGATATGATGATTTTTCCTTCTTTTTCTTCTTTTCTGGTGTTGAATTACTACATGACTATTGGTTTGTAATGTGAAAAGTAAAAATAAAATTAAAAACAAAAGAATAGTGCCAGAGATTTCATGGAAAACCAGCAAATCAGGAAATGGAACAAGTTGAGGTCAGCTCAATGATGTAGCAAATGTTCTCTAAATAAAGCAGCCCTTACTACTTTCCTGGAAAACCACCCCACAATCATTAGAGAAACCATTATGGTGTACTAAGTGGGTTAAGAACCTTTACATTTAGCAAATTCCATACGAAAATCTAAAGTCCACCTTGCACCTTGGGAGTCTTTGTACCACTCAGCCTTGCTTCCATGTCCAGACCTTACACTGTGGATTTTACTTTGCCATTGTATCTTGCAGTTATACCATACAGCTAACACCTTGACAGTCTAGGGGTGCTGCACTGCACCTCTCCTGGTGCTCTGGAACCTTGAAGCCATTCTTCGTGCTGCTTGGCCCCTTTATCAGTGCCTGCCTTGGAGATTTTACTGCCACCTTTTCTGCTTTGTTCCCCCTTCATATTTGCTTTAAGATGCTAATGCCAATTTCAGTGCTAGCTTGCCACTTGAGATGCCATCAAGATTCATAACACTGTTGCTGGTTCCCTTTTTTTGAGCTTTGGGATGTTTCCCCCCACTTTTTCTGCTTCTTTGCTCCTCTTACAATCAATTTCCAATTCTGGTACCCTTTTGCTCCTTTACGGAGTTGTAGGCTATTCATGTCACTTTTGGTGCTACTTTCTAGTTACTTTCTAGGAAACGGAGTTCTTTTACCCTTCTGTTGATTTCTTTCAACAAGTTTTAAGACAATAGATTTAAAAACCCCTATTCTGGAGCCCAAAATAAGCTGAAAATGTACCTGTGATTCTTCCCCCATTGACTTTAGCAGCAAACGAAAATGAATCAAACTAAAGGACACATTTTCTTTTTTAATTTTCAAACTAAAGAAACCTATTAGGGTCCCCATGAAACAAATTTTAAAATGAAACAAAGTTTTTCAAGCTGTACAGGCCTGTTCAATAGTATCCAACTTCAATTACAGCTGAAATTCATCTGCCTCTGACTGCTGGGCTTCCAGAGACTCATAACAACTAAACCAGGTACTGCTGCCTGTACAGCTATTCTTTCTCTTGCTATTCACAGTGAGTGTTGAATTGTTTCATCATTCTAATAAATGTTGTTTGGTATTCAAGAATTGAGTCTTCTGGTATCCGAAGCTAGGAAAAAGGTTTAATTAACTGTCTAGGTAGTCAAGCTAGAGATCGAGGACTGAGGGCAGTTCAGAGAGACAGAAAAAAAATAGAGACAGACTTGGAAGATACAGTAAGAAAAAAAGAGATGCAGCACTAGAAAATTAAATGAGAAATGAAAGAAACTGAAAAGCTCCTCCTCCTACAACTTATTTCTATATCCCTACTAGAGAAATGCAGCACTCCAAATGGACATAAGAGACAGTCATTTCTACACAGAGCTTACAATGCAGTCAAGAAAAACATATATGACAAAACGAAAAGACTAAAGCTATTTAATCAGTGCCAGATATCTTAGGACCTGATTCATAGTTTCATGGCCTTCATTATGACTCAAATAGAAAGAATATATGTGTCACAGTATCACAATATGGTAAATTATATTGACTGATCTGGGTTTGTTTGGAATTGACAGTTTTCTCCTCTTTTGGGCCTTCCAGCTCAATTAGAACCAACCTTTGTAGAGATATAACACCATGAGCCTTCCTTCATAACCACCCATGGGATTTCCTTCCTATTTTTAACCCCCCCCCCCTCCTCAACTTGGCCCAGCCAGAAACTAGTTTGTCCCAGAACCCGGCTAGCAAGGACCCTAACTAGGTGTTGCCACAGAGTGACAGCTGAAACTCCCTCACCTCCTCACCCCCTACCAGAGCTGTGAATGCTGCCATTGCAGTACTCCCCATCTGGCCCAGGAAACTGAAGCAGGTCCCAGAAATTGAATCCAGGTCCTCCACTTGGAAGTTCACAGCACCTGCCAGTGAGCCAACAGGGCAGCCCTCATTTGCCCTAGTAGTTTATGATAAAGATCATGCCTTTTAGGTATCAGGAAACTGCATAGTTTGAGGAGGTCGATACTGAGCGGGTTTGTCTGGCTAAGTTCGGAAGCAGATAAATTTCAGCTGATAAAAGTTACTGACCCAGTTAAAACTTATCTGGATAAAAAATAGGTGACATGGAGACATTCCGGGGGCAGGGTTTACATTTAAATTGTATTCAGTGCTACCCTGCTTAATTGAGTAAGGAAAGGCTGGTCATGGAGGAGAGAAGGACTAAAGTTATCTGGGAAAACTGACCCAGATAACTTTAAACTTAACCAGGTATATTAATTAAGACTTGTTTCCTGCTATCTCTGCTAAACTTACCCTAGTAACTTGCCACTTACTGCCTCTTTCAATACTGCCCACCAGATTCCTAAAAATTCTCCCAGGAATACTCCCTTGAGCTTCTTAATAAGATTCCTCTTTGCTGTGCTCACTCAGTACCATTAAAAATAGTAAAGTCATAAACTCTGAAGTAACAAACTTTTTTTTTTAATTTTCACTTTCAGCGGTGATTTAAATAAAGGACTTCTAACTTTGGCACATATCACACTGTTAAATTTGTACCAAGCAACAAAAAAAAAAAAAGCTATTTTTGCTGTTCACAGTTACATCAGAAAAAAAAAAGCATTTTCTTTGCTTTTATCTCTAATTCTCTGTGTTACTTATTATAGTTAGACATCAATTTAAATACAGTTGTCTGTATATATTTTAGGGAAGTCAATCCTATATAATAAATGCTAGTGTCTATATATTTGTAACATAATTAGAAGCATCCTCTTGGTCAGAGCAAACCCCAGGAAATGAGCATGCTTTTCAACAATGTAATCATCATAACTGTTGTTTTCCATGGCCAGTTGGTCATAAGTCTGAACCAGGCAGCGTGAAGTGTTTCCCTCTTCTTCCTGCTAGCAAGAGAAGGCTTGGATCTACTGGAGGGGAGGTAAGAGGGTGGATTAGCCACAGAGCAGGCAGCAGGTTGAGGAGTAGCCAGAGGTAGGGGACAAGCAGCAGGATGGAATGAGAATGGAGTCTCTTCTCCTCCTGCTGGATGTCTCATAGAAACATAGAAACATAGAAATGACGGCAGAAGAAGACCAACCGGTCCATCCAGTCTGCCCAGCAAGCTTCACACATTTGTTCTCATACTTAACTGTTTCTCTTGGCTCTTAGTAACCTTATGTTCTAATTCCCTTTTCACCCCCACCATTAATGTAGAGAGCAGTGCTGGAGCTGCTTCCAAGTGAAATATTAAGTTTGATTAGTTGGGTAAGTGGCAGCATAGCTCTCTGCCATGAAGCAGAGGGCAATGCTGGAAATGTGTGAAGTATCAGTTTTTCTTTTCCCCTGTCATTGAAGCAAGGAGTCATGCCGGACATGCACCGAAAGTGAAGAATGCCTTGAAAGTCACATTAACTATCATCAAATATTGAAAAGCCTAATAATTGGTAATACCTATAAGCCCATGAACCCATCCCTGTTTTTTTTTCTTTTTTTCTTTTCTTTTTTTAATTGGGAGATGGATGCCCTTCATCCTTCTACTCTGTGAAGGTGGACACCTACCACCGGCCACTGGCATCCCGCTCCGTTAATGCCTCTGTGGCTACTGCCGCTCCATGCAGTGTTTTACTACCTGCTCTTTATATGCGTCCTCTAGAACTGATGGATCCCATCCCTGGGTTTTTTTATTATTTATTTAATTGGGAGATGACAGCCCTCCATCCTTCCGCTCCGTGAAGGTGGACACCTACCACTGGCCACTGGCATCCCGCTCCGTGAATGCCTCTGTGGCTACTGCCGCTCTGTGCAGTATTTTACTACCTGCTCTTTATATGGACACCTACCACTGGCCACTGGCATCCCGCTCCGTGAATGCCTCTGTGGCTACTGCCGCTCCGTGCAGTATTTTACTACCTGCTCTTTATATGTGTCCTCTAGACCTGATGGATCCCATCCCTGTTTTGTTTTTTGTTTTTGTTTTTTATTTAATTGGGAGATGACAGCCCTACATCCTTCCGCTCCATGAAGGTGGACACCTACCACTGGCCACTGGCATCCCGCTCCGTGAATGCCTCTGTGGCTACTGCCGCTCCGTGCAGTATTTTACTACCTGCTCTTTATATGCGTCCTCTGGACCTGATGGATCCACAATATTTATCCCATGCCCCTTTGAAGTGCTTCACAGTTTTGGACTTCACCACTTCCTCCGGAAGGGCATTCCAGGCATCCACCACTCTCTCCGTGAAGAAATTCTTCCTGACATTGGTTCTTAGTCTTCCTCCTTGGAGCCTCAGCTCGTGACCTCTGGTTCTGCTGATTTTTTTCTGTTGGAAAAAAATCAGCAGAACCAGAGGTCACGAGCTGAGGCTGCCTTGTGCCTTGTGCCTTGTGCCTTTCTGCCTTGTGCCCACTCCCCTCCCTCCCTCCCTCCCTCTCCTCCTGATTCTGACCTCATTCACTGAGACTCTGCTCGTGGCCTGCCAAGTGTTTGCTTTTCTCGGCTGTGAGCAGGATGGGCACTGCTCGCAGCCAGCCAATTCTGGGCTTCTCTGGGCCACGAGCAGGATGGGCGTTGCTTGCGGCCTCACATGGCTGCCCATCACCACCCCCTAATGGTTGGCGCCCTAGGCAACCGCCTAGTTCGCCTGATGGGACGCACAGGCCCTGGATGTCATACATATCTACAGGCCTCCCTGCACTCAAACCACAACTTGGATGACAAGAGGAGGCAGACATGTCATGAAATGCTGCCAGTGAGAGGGAGGATCAAATTGACTGTGGGGAAAAGTGAAATGATTCAGCAGGTCACAGAGAGGAGGGGCGGGAGGGGGGGAGGGCAGGGGACAGGAGAATAAGAAGAAATTGACTGTGTATTAAAATTTGATCAAATCTGTCATTTTTGACAGACATTCTTCTACTATATTGCACCCAGGTTCCTTAAGGACACTGCAGAAGACAGATCTCTGAGAAATGAGCTTAGGTGGGTGCCATGACTTCAAAACATATGATGCAAGATAAATAGACTCTCTCACCACACACTGAAAGGAAGCCATTTGTCAGTGCTTACATGTGGAGATCCTGAAAAGCACCTGTGATAAGATGATAGCTAAAGCCAGAAGAATACTGGGCTGCATAGAGAGAGGAATAACTAGTAAGAAAAAATGAGGTGATAATGCCCTTGTATGGGTCCTGGGTGAGGCCTCACCTGGAGTACTGTGCTCAATACTGGTGCCCATATCTCAAAAAGGATAAAGTCAGGATAGAGGAGGTCTAGAGAAGAGTGACCAAAATAGTGAGGGGTCAGCATTGGAAGATTTATGAGGAGAGGCTGAAGCATTTGAATATGTAAATCCTGGAAGAGTGGAGGTGTAGGGGAGATATGAAACAAACCTTCAGATATCTCAAAGGTTTTAATGATGCACAATCGTCAAACCTTTTCCATTGGAAAGAAATCAATATAACTAGTGGTCATGAAATGAAACTCCAGGGAGGAAAATTAAGAACCAATGTCAGGAAATATTTCTTCATGGAGAGGGTGGTGAATGCCTGGAATGCCCTTTCGGAAGAGGTGTGAAGACAAAATCAGTCAAGGAATTCAAAGGGATGTGGGATAAACACTGTGGATCCCTAACGGCTAGAGGATGGAAGTGAAGAAAAGAGTGCATGGGGGAACTGGGGGTAACTTGCTGGTGTGGCAGTTGCTACCCTTAACAAATAACAGTATCAAGGCTTAATGCAACTCCAGCATTGCTCTCTGCTTCAATGACAGTGAGTGAGAAAAGGGAATTGGATTCAGACAGCATCCAACAAGGGCCCCGACTTTTATTGTTTGGGGAACAAATAAACATGGGGGTAACCAGCTGTTGCAGTGCTTACTACCCTTAATCACTAAGGGGGTCATTTTCTATCCCTATCACACGCATGTGATAGCTAGATAGGGGCAGAGTTGGGGCGGCATCAGGACCGGAAGAGGAGGAGTCGGGGTGGCGTCGGGACGGACACGGTGGAAACTTCGCTGGCGGAGATAAGGTAAACCCCGTTATCGCCGCCAGTAGCGTGCCCAATAGCACCACCTTTCACAGTGGCGTTATTGGGTGCGAAAGCCGGCAGCAATAACACCGCGGTGGTGTGATCGCTGCCGGCTTTCGCAGGCCCGCCCCCCGCTTCACCCCCCCCTCCCGTTACCGCGGGATTCAGAAAGCCGTGCACTGTAGGAAAATCCTGTGGAACTCGCTGTGGAACACGCTGTCAGAGTTGTTGTGACTGACAACTTTCCCCAAAACAATTTAAGAAAACACCGAAGACCTTTCTATTTAATCTTGCATTTTCCGATACTGTCTAAGCATGAAGATGATGTTTGGATGGAACCCATGCACTAAGATGTCTTTAAACTGATGTGATGTAAAGTAATTATGTTTATAAGTTTACAAGTTACCTTTGTTTATAATTTTTTTTAAGTTACCTATGTTACCATGGTTGCTCTTCTCCTCTCGCTTTCTGCCCTTTCTGTTCTACCTCTTTTCTCATGCCCGCCCCCTCTTCCCCCTTTTTCTCATCTGCCCCCTTTCCCCTCTCCTCGTTCGTTGTAATTCCTCCTTTCCAAGTTATTTGTAAACCGGTGTGATGTGTCCCACGAGCATCGGTATATTAAAAGTTCTTAAATAAAATAAAAATCCAGGCCTAAGCCTGGTACTTTTGATGCAACTTCAACATTGCTCTCTGCTTTCACGGCAATAGTTAAGGGAAAATGGATTCAAACAGCTTCCAAGGGCCCTGACTTTTACGGTCTGGTAAACTGATAAGCATGGGGGTAACCTGCACAGTGCAGCGGATACTGGCATAAACTTTCTGGGCAGACTGGGTGGATCATTTGGTCCTTTTCTGCCATCATTTCTGTGTTTATGTTTCCCATATTAAATTCTTCTGTTGCTTGTAGGTTCCATACACTGGACTTTGCTTTGGCAGTGAGATATCAGTAGAGAATTATCTTTCAAGGTATATACTTGAAGGCTTGTACTGTGTTCTGAAACTTGTGAGAAAGTTACAGTCCTATACTTCCTGTAGGTTCAAGAGCTCCAGATTCTGTCTGTGATTAGACTCAGTACAACTTCTAGCTATGGATCTTAGGATTGGAATGGATTCAGAGAGACTAACCAAGTCATTCAGGATGAGCCCATGCTATACCAATTGATCCAGGCTGATCCCATTCCAAATTATTTTTTTCCCCGTAGTTTCTTTTTTGGTTTCATAGTCATTTGTTCTGCCTTCTACTCACCATTCCAGTATCTGCCTCCTCTTCTTAATTTGCTGGTTGTCTTTCCCTCCCAGGCTGTCCAGCATCTGTCTGGACGGGTTGATTGTTTGACTTTAGTATAATTTATTTATCTTAATATGCTATTCACTGGATAAAACAATGTGGTTTGCATAATTAACAGCCAAATTAATTTGATTGACTCTCAGATCTTTAGTTTATTTATTCCACTTGATATTCCAAAACTACTAATAGGCTCAATGCGGATTACAAATTAAAATAATAAAAGATATAAAGCAATCTTATATCATAAAATTACAAATGTAATAAAAACAGACCCCACTATAAATTCAATACAATAAATCAGGGATGATCAACTCAGGTCCTCAAGAGGCATTAACAGATATGGTTTTCAGGATATCCACAATGAATATACATGGTATAAATCTGCATATCATCATAGAATGCAAATATATCTCATGCATATTCATTATGGATATCCTGAAAACTATGCCTGCTTGTGGCTCTTGAAGACCAGAGTTGGGCACACCTAGCGTAAACCCACTGTTTTACCAATCCTCATGCAAGCAGCAATAACCCCACTTGTCTAGAGAACCCCATCTTCGAATCCCCCAAGCAATCAATAATGCAGGCATCCAGGACATCACTCGCTCGCAAACACACCCTTTCACACTTTGAATAAATGCAACTGACAACATGCTTTGGGTTAACTGGGCCGCAGCTTTAATAACTTGGAGGTCCGAGCCATTGAATTAACATAACACTTTAACAACATCTCCGTCCATCGTCCGCCACTCCTCTAGCAGGACGATCCCCCGCCAGCCACACGGCTCGTTCCTCGACCCTCCCCGGGTTCTGGCCCCCGCCACCTGCCAGCAAGGAGCCAACCCGGCGGCCCCCGCCGCTGACGAGCAAGGAGCCAGGCCAGGGGACTCCCGCCACTGACGAGCAAGGAGCCAGACCAGGGGACTCCCGCCGCATGCCAGCAAGGAATCCACATTCGACAACTATCCCAGTTGTCCACCATTCATTAATTACCACCTAATTCCATCTTACTCATTATGCTATACAAGCTGTACCGGCTCGGGCCATCCGCCAGCTGCGACAAACAAGTAAACAACAATTACAAACCAAACAAATTAGAAAAGGGTGGGTGGGAGGGAAAACGGTCGACCGGCTCTCAGGGCAGTCGCGGCGAAGTGAAAAACCAATGCCGCCCTGCCCCGAGACTCCGCCCCCTTAAGATCCCCCTCTGAGCTCCCCGCCAATTACAGCCAGCCAGCACCGCAGCCGTGCCTTGCCTACCAATCCTCCCTGCTCCATGCCCTCCCGTTACTTCTCCCTGACCCCTACCTGACCTAACTGCCTCCCTTATGTACCCCCCCCCCCTGGTCCCACCCTGCTTCCGAAGCGAGCCTGGGCCTTCATTATCCTGGCCAGCTGTACACGGGGCCCAGCTGACCTTTCAAAATACAAAGTAAATCCACCTCCCCCTGAACTCATTTTCTCATGACTCCCAATCCCATGTTCTAGATCCCCCTAAAAATAACTTCTTAAAATAAGAAACCAGCATTAAATTCAATAGGAAATAGCACAAACAAAAGTACACTCCTAACTTAACCAAATGTTTGACAGAAAAGTCAAGCTAGAAGATATATTCTAAAAATCTCTCATTGTAGCTACATCAGAAGTAAATTCCATAATGCAGGAGTGACATAACTAAATGCCTACTGCCTAGTCACTGACAAAGGAGGACTGAGAGGAGAAGATCATCTTGCTGTTGGGTGAAGAGGATCAGAAAATATTAGTATTTAAAAAGTTTTGGGGAGAGGTGAATTATTGGGTTATATTTTTGTATTTGTGTGTGTGTGTGTGTGTGTGTATATATATGTGTATTTGTTATAAAAAGGAAACCATAAGGTAGGAAATAGCTTACAGCTTGTATGTTTATTTATTTATTTGTAGACTTTTATATATCGTCGTTTGGTACTGGCCTTCACAATGGTTTACAGGTATAACAACAATACATATAAAGGTTTACAGGTATGACAAAAACATATAAAGGTTTATAGTAATGATAAAACATATAAAGGTTTACAATCTGTGATCAATGCAGTTGTCTACAATTAAAAATAGTACAATCTTGGCTGTTTACAAATTGTGGAAATAGCAATAAACAAACAATAAATAATAATGAACAAGGAAATATATAATATTATGCTATGGCTATAAGAACAGTATCGGTGTAAATGTATCAGTGAGGGTAAGGTGTAATAGCAAGTAGGGGAAACTGGACGGATCTGCTTTCAAGTTTAATTATGGGAAAAGAGGATTGGATCTTCAAAGAACAAAAGATCACTAAGAACCTCAGAACTTGTTTGCTATATACAAGATGGCGCCGGCCGTCCATTGCTCCTACCATGTGACAGGGGCCGACCAATGGCACCAGTAGCTCCTGTGACATAGTAAGGGCAAAGGCTATCGGTGCCATTTTGAATACCGGCAGCCGACGGCGTGAGTGCAGTAGATTGCTCCTGGACCCCCGCTGGACAACCAGGGAGTTTTGGCAAGTCTTGGGGGGGGGGGGTGGCAGGAGGGGGGGGGTTTGTAGTTAATTAAATTTTAGCCGAGAAACGAATAAGAATGGAACGCATGAATGGATCGGGGGCCTCCCTTGCCGAATGCAACATATCTGCCCCCCGACGAATACGAATACCGAATGTAACGTATGCGGTCCCTCTGCACATCCCTAGTGAAAACATATAATTGGACATCACACTTATCTCTGTTCTACATTCCTATGCAGCTGTCATCAGTAAATCATCCTGTATGACCTGTGACAGAGCAACCACTCAGTTAGTTTGATCCTGGTGGGGTTCTCTTGGCTTTCTCCATGTCCACCTCTTTTTTTCCATCTATATAGAGACAGGACATCCCTGCTCATAAAGCAGGAGGCAACACTACAGAAATTTTGCACCACTGTCGAAAAATGCTAAGCATGTAAGCATGTAAGTCAGTGGTATCTTTAGATAGAAGGAGCTTGTATTTAACAAAGATACCTCTGGTCAGTTTCAACTGTCTAGTAAAACTACCACTAAAATTATTCAAGAGCATTAATCAATACATTTCTTCTTTTGGGAGTGAAGCATGTGGTCTATACAGGATAGGACAGAATCCCAATATTATCCCTGCACTTCACAAAAGCTCCCATAAGAAAGGATGCACAGGAGAACTAGTGCATTTCTTCTTAATACTCACCATCAAAAAATACTATTCAAATTATCTTGTCACTTTATTGTAACAGCAACACATTAACACACCTCAGTAACATTGAGTAATAATTCAAAACCCTACAAAAATGTACTCAGAATCTATAGCAAACCTGCCATACACTAACTTCCAGACTCAAACCTTAACAACCCTACACATGAAAAGGCAACAGTGAAAATATTAGGAATGGACATTCGGGAGAAATGAAGTAGGAAATTAGATGACAGTTCCTATTTTGTTATCAAAGTGACACGATTGAATATCCTACGAAATTTCATTGGTTTTCATGTTTCATTTTGAAAACAAAATTGATACATCAGGCCTAGGCCTAGACACAAAGCTGGGACCTCGCTTATGGAATAGACTGAAACAAAAAGCAAGGGTCTTGGCCTAGGTCAGAGTGTGACACCGGGGGCTGGGCCTAGGCATAGGCTGGGCCTAGGCATAGGCCGCAGCCCAATAAACGAACCTTGGCCTAGGCAAGAGCGTGATGCCAGGGTCTTGGCTGAGGCCCAGGCCTAATGCCGGGGCCTTGACCAAGTCCCCAAAAATGTAAAAAACTGACCTGTTCCAGGGATCCAGTGTTGTGGTCCAGGCCTGATGCTGTGACTCAGTCCGGAGACTGTGTCCTGATGCCAGGGCCTTGAAATGTTCTTTTTTTGTTTTCTTTTTGTTGGTTCTTGAAGTCAATTGATGCCATCCTTTGGGATCTCACCAGAGTAAATTAACTACAATGCATTCACTCCAGTGGATGGTGCCATTTTGATGTATGGTAGAGGAGTGCTCAAAAGGCCTGGACAAGACCTGGGTCTGACCCTGGGTCCAGACCCAGGCATCAGGACCTGGCCTCTGAGTCAGGTCCTGGCATTGAGCCTGGGTCTGGGCTGAGGCACGGCATTGGAACCTGGTCTTCCAACTGGGTTGCAGTGTCAGGCCTGGGTCCTGGCCTAGGCTGAGGCCAGAGCATCAGGACCTAGCCTCTGGGTCAGGTCCTGGTATAGGGCCTGGGTCTGGGCCGGAGCCCGGACCCAGGCCTAACGCTGCGACCCAGCCCAGAGTCCAGGTCCTGATGCTGGGGCCTAGACCCAGACCTAGGCCCGACACTGGTACCTGACATGGGCCTTGGCCTCATGTCAGGCCCAGGCCTTATGCTGCTCCCTTGTCATCTTCTTCTTTCTTCTGATGTCATTCATGTGGGTTGTGCTGGAGTTAATTAACTCTAGCTCATTTACCCCACTGGATGACACCATTTTTAAGTACAGAAATTGTACTGAAATTGTACAAGCTGGGTCATGGCTTCAGGCCTGGGTCTGGGCTCCATCCTAGGCCGAGGCCCAGACATTGGGTCCCTGTCTTCGGGTTGGGTCTCGGCATTGAGCCTGGGTCCGGGCCGATAACCTGGCTAGGTTGCAGTGTTGGGCCTTGGTCTGAGCTCCGTATTAGGCTGTGGTGTCAGGACCTGGCCTCTGGGCCAGGCCTTGGCATCAGGCCTGGATTTAGCCGAGGCATTGGCCTAGGTCTCACTAGTGGATCTTCTCCGGACTGGGTAAGTGATGGCCATGGGGGATCCTGGCCCCAGCATTTTTCCAGGTGGGCAGGCGGAAGACCCTCTTTTTGATTTTTGGCCTCTTTTCGCACGGAGGATTATTGCCTGATTCATGTTTTTCTCATGAATTAAATGAATTAAGCAATCCACAAACGAAAATTCGTAGGAAAAAACCTCTGAAAAACAAACCAAAAATGAAACTTTTTCCCCTGCATAGCGCTAGAGCGCAAAAGCTTAAAACCTCTCTTGTTCAAATACACACTCTCTCACACATAGGCTTTCTCACTCTCAAATTCACAAAGGCAGTCTCTCTCATACACACAAGAGGGTCACACAAACACTCTCTGTCACTGTCACACATAGCCACTCTCTATTCACTCTCATACGCACAAAGGAACTTTTACTCTAACACACACACACATACACTAGCACTCTCTCCAAGAAAAAGATTAGTTGCTGTTATAATATCTCCTTTAGGTTTTGCGCACTGCCCTCTACTTCCCCTAGATTTTCCCATCCATCTAATGATTTCCTGAGGTACTCCCACATTTTAATAGTTTTCCCTAATTCTCGGACCCTCATCTTGGAATGAACCTTCATTGCCTATGCTCAAATACTGAATCATGCCATCCAATGATTAGTGAATCCCAGGGGATCATCCAGCAGAACATCAGAAATACTGTCCCCATTGGTAAGCACCAGGTCCAGTATCAATCCCCTCCCGTGGGGGGGGGGGGGGGGGTTCCATTATCAGTTGACAGAACATTCCTCCCTACAGGGAATCCAGGATCTCCCTGCTTCAAAAAGATGCCAAAGCCAGGATGTCCCAATCCACATCAAGCAGATTGAAATCTCTTAGCACTAGTATTTCCCCTTTCATATAAATTTTGTTAACATCCTCCATTAAATTTCTATCCATTTCTTCCATCTGTAATGGAGGTCTGCGATGAAGTGGTTGTGTTTATTATGATTCATAAAGGAGTTTTTAAAATCTATTTTTTCTTATATAACACATGTGCTTATTTCAGATTGGCATTTTTTATGTCCATCATCTGTTCTACTTTTTGATTGGTCGATAATTCAATTCTTGAATGTAATCTGCTTTGAAGTGCCAAAAAGTGGACTATAAATCAAATGGAAAAAAAAAAGTGCTTTACTGTTTTCATGACACCTTGATTTGACAGTTTCAAATTCAGGGATTAGTCCACTTGCTGCTTCAGAGTTGTGTCACATTATTTCAAAATGAAAGTAGGCAAATGGCACCACAAACTTAGTAAATGATTTGAATAATGGAGAGCATTGAGCCTGCAAATCAATAAACTATTGAGTTTTAATGCAACCTTATTTTGTAAGAATCAAACCAATTTAAGTGAACCACTTGTATTATTGCATTATATTTAAAGTCCTGAAGCAGTGTGGATGTGAAATGTGGCTGCTTTATGCTCTATATAGCAGGCACTTATTAACCTGTTCTTTCTCTTCATGTTCTGAAAAAGAAATGAGATAAGTTTTGGGGGGGTTTTTTGGTTTTGCACACAGTGAATTAGCATGATTTTATGTGCACATGGAGTTCAATAAGAAATGAAAAACTGGGATAAAAATATATAAAGAGAGAAAACAATCTACATTAGTATAAGCTATGAGCATCATATGACTTTAAAGAGACTAATGGAGATTTTTTTATCTATGATTTGATATCAGAATGTGTAAAGGTTTTGTACCTAGTTGCTGAAATTTCTTCTCATTAAACATTCTTTAATTATACATCGTCTCCATTTGAATGTTGTGTTAGAACTTTTAGGAGTGAGACATTTTTGATACTGTCTACAGTAATCTCATTTTCTGAGTAATTATTTGGTCTGTATATTACACTAATATAAATAGATGTTCCCTTCCTTCTTTCCATGATAACCCATAGTGCTTCTTCCTTATTACATAAACCCTGCAATTCTGTTGCTTTAATATGTTTTATATATGTAGGGATCATGTTAGTCCCCTACTAGACTTAGGTAAAAGAATATAACAATTGGTGTGGGGGAATCTTAGTGGTAACATTGAAGGTTTGCAGCTCCCCCATGTGGAAGTTAGAAATGGTATGTCCCTCTAACACTTAGAACCAGGGCACTATTTTACCTTGTGGATTCCTCTTTTTGGTTTTGGAGGGGTAGCATGTCCTGTGCTGTTCTCTACATTTTTCTGGTGATTAATTTCTTTCTCCATGGAGAATATTATTTGAATGGGAGTTCTTTCCACCCTCCAAATTCACCTTAAAGACTTTACTTAATTTATTTAGGTTTGGAGTGCCCAGAAACTTGGGACTCAATTAGGTTAATCTAATTTTTGTTCTATAATCAAATGGGAGAGGTTCCTTTTCAGTAAGAGGAATCTGAAATCACCAAGATTCAAGGAGAGGATGACTTTCACCCATCCTAAAAAGAGGAGGAAGGAGAGAAAGGAACATCTATTAAAATAAGTAGAAGAGGAGCTATAAAAAGAGGAGAAAAACTTGTGCATTCAGATACACAGGACGATAAAGTACAGTGCGCGCCGGTGGAGCGCACTGTTAACCTGCGTTTGAATGTGTGTTTTGAAAGTGCTAACTTTACCCCTTATTCTGTAAGGGGTAATAGCGCGTCGAAAATGCGCGTCCATCCCCCCTGAAACTAATAGCGCCCGCAACATGCAAATGCATGTTAATGGTCCTATTACTTATTCCCGTGCGATTCAGTAAGTAAAATATGCAGCCAAGCCACACATTTTACATTCAGAAATTAGCGGCTACCCAAAGGTAGGCGTTAATTTCTGCCGGCACCGGGAAAGTGTACAGAAAAGCAGTAAAAACTGCTTTTCTGTACACCCTCCGACTTAATATCATGGCGATATTAAGTCGGAGATCCCAAAAGTAAAAAATAATTAAAAATAAAAAAAAAATAAAAATTTAAAATCAGCCCGTGGCTCGCAGGTTGAAAACTGAATGCTCAATTTTGCCGGCATCCGGTTTCCGAACCCGTGGCTGTCAGCGGGTTTGAGAACCGTCGCCGGCAAAATTGAGCATCAGCTGTCAAACTCGCTGACAGCCACCGCTCCTGTCAAAAAAGAGACACTAGGGACGCGCTAGTGTTCCTAGCGCCTCTTTTTACCGTGGGCCCTCATTTAAATACTGAATCACACGCACAGGAGAGTGGCCTGTGCACGCACCGGGAGAGCGGGTGCTCGCCAGCTCTCCCGTGACTTTTACTGAATCGACCTGACAGTGAGGAACCCAAGGAGTTCTAAGGAGAAAACTAAAAGAAGGAGGTAGGAGATAAAAATGACTGTGTAAAATAAATTCCATCGTTTATACTTTATTACATTGGGAGGGAAGCTATTACTTGCCCTAAATCCAATGGAAGGGAAGATAGAAATAAACTTAAGTAAATTAAATTGCTTTAACATCCAGAACTTGATAAAGACTATGAGAAGTCATGAACTTAAAGAACTGAAACAATTGACTTAAACATATGAATTGAGAAAGAGAGAAATACTGTACGTCATAAGAACATACGAACGTGCCATACTGGGTCAAACCAAGGGTCCACCAAGCCCAGCATCCTGTTTCCAACAGTGACCATTCCAGGCTACAAGTACCTGGCAAGTACCCAAACACTAAGTATATCCTATGCTACTGATGCCAGTAATAGCAGTGGCTATTTTCTAAGTCAACTTGATTAATAGCAGGTAATGGACTTTTCCTCCAAGAACATATCCAAACCTTTTTTAAACCCAGCTACTACTACTGGACTACTGTGACCAACTGCCCGGTTTTTGACTGGAGAGCCTGGTTTTGCAACCTGTTGTACAGTGTCTGGTTACAAGGATAACCGGATACTGTAAAACCCAGTCAAGCAAGGCCAGGGGCCAATCAGTGGGGGCAGCCTGACAGCGCTCCAATCACCTGCTGTTTTGGGGGCTCGGTTTGACTCTCCTCCTCCGGCGCCTCTCCCATAGCTATGCTGCACTTGTTGCTATTTCACGCTGTCTTCCTGGGAGTCACAGAGGAAGAGGAGAGTCGAACCGAGACCCAAAGACAGGCAGGCAGAATCTTCCTAGGAAAATATCAATGCTCAATTTAAAAGGGGAAAAAGGGCTGGTCCCCTCCCCCCCGACCCCCAAGTGTCATGTCCTGCTCTATGGAAAAGTTGGCACATGTTAACAGACATTTATTTATTTATTTATTTATTTATTTATTTATTTATTTATTTAGGGCTTTTTTTATACCGACATTCATGATACCAATCATATCATATCGGTTTACAAGAAACAATGGTGCAAATACATTAACATCAACATGAACAATAGGCGAAGAGAGAACAAGTGAAAAAAAGTTACAATAAAACAGGGGCACATGAACTGGGAGGAGGAAGAGCCAGAGACATGGCTAACTCAGAAATAAATAATATCTAGTCATATATTCAGGATTATATTAAAACATGAACTCAGGACTGGATTATTTCAAATATGTAAATATTATATACTCAGGGCTGTAATAATATCATATGTTCCTGACTAAATAGTGTCAGTTCATAAAACTCGGGACTAATTAATGTATAGTCAGAAGCCAGGTCAGGGATGTGGTACGTCGACTGGAAAACCATGGCGAGTTATTGTAGTTGGGGCGGTTATAGATCAGGGAAGGCTTGTAGAAATAGCCATGTCTTGAATTTCTTTCTGAATGTCAGTATGCAAGGTTCTTGTCTAAGATCTGGGGGCATGGAGTTCCAGATGGTTGGAGCCGCTGTCGAGAAGGCTCAATCTTTGGTGGATGAGAGATGTGTGGATTTGGCTGGGGGGGGGGTGTAGCGAGCCCTTGTATGCTTCTCTGATGGGTCTAGAAGAGAAGTGCAGTGTGAGTGGGTAGTGTAAATCGATGGGTGTTCTGTTATAAATGGTTTTATGGATGATGGTGAGACACTTGTGAAGAATTCTAAAGTTTACTGGGAGCCAAAGCAGGTTTTTTAGGATGGGTGTAATGAAAACATGAAGACATGAAACAAGAAGCACACATTTGAAATTTGTCAGCAATCAGAAAAAGTGTTAAGTGTCAAGACTTCTTGTTATTATTTGTGATAATTGTGGGTGGATCCTTGGGCCGGTGGCAGATGACCATGCCCCCGAGGGAAGATCCCGAGAGGGACCACCAGTCAGGCTCAGAGTTGGGAGACAGACACACACTAGATCTTTTATTAAACTGAATAGTGAACCACCAGAAGTGGCAGTAGTGAGCTGGAAGAGCCCGGCTGGGCTGTAATCCCTCAGGCACTGGAACAGCGATTCCAGGATGGCAGAGCTGTAGAGAAACTGATATATAGTGAGTAGGCAGAGTATGCAGAATTCAGGAACAGAACCTTGATGGTAACACTCACACAATAGTCTCTGGAAGCAGCCCCGAGGCTGGAAGGAAGTAGGCCCTCGAGGAGCGAGTACCTGGTTCCAGGGAAAGCTCTGAGAGAGAGATGATAACTCACTGGTGTTGTAGGCAGAGGTGATTTCCTGGCAGAAGTTGTATCGGTAGCAGGTCCGGGAACATGGGCCGTTGAGGAGCGAATATCGGTTCCAGACTGCGACCTGAAAAGCAAGAGAGAGAGCGAGGCCCCGAGGAGCAGGTACCCCTGGTAAAGTCCAAGGAGGCAGGGTAGCAAGGTATGCAGAGAGCGAATCCCATCCGCAGCGATACCTGGAAGGAGTCCCTTGCTAACTCGAATAGCTAGCAAAAATGAAGAACTTAAGTATCCGGTGAGGATGACGTCATCTCAGGGGGATGCCCCTGAGGTTTGCGCAACAGCTGGTACTTGAGTCGGGGCCGCGCTGCGCTCGCACCCTTAGGCCTCAGGAGAACATGGCGAAGGCAGCATCTAGCTGGTCCGGGGACACCGGAGGTTGTCGGCAAGATGACGCTGCGGCAGCCAAACTTCTATCAACCAAAGAGGGAGTCACAAAAGAGGTAAGGTGGGCGGAGTGGAGACGTCAGGCAGTGACGGTTACAACAGTACCCCCCTTCAAAGGGCGATATCCTCTTCGGGTACCAGGCTTGGGTTTGGAAGGATGCGCGATGTGGAACTGATGAAGCATCTCTTTGTCAAGGCTCCCAAGAGTTTTCTTCGGGGCCTAAACATTCCCAGGAGAGAAGATATTCAAAAGTATTGCCTCTTTTCCGAACATCCAGAATCTCTTCGACTTTGAACTCTAAGTCGTCTTCTGCATTGATGACAGGTAGATCCTGAGATTTGGAAGAAAATTTGCTGAGTATGAACGGTTTCAGAAGTGAAACGTGGAAGGCATTATCGATGTTGAGACCAGGTGGTATCTTCAGATGATAGGTGACTTTGCCAATACGTAGAAGGACTGGGAATGGTCCCACGTAGTAAGGAGCAAACCAAGAGGAGGGTAGTTTGAGGTGCTTGGTTGAGAACCAGACCTTGTCTCCTGGCTTGAAGACTGGAGCTTGCGAATTGTGCGCATCTTAGTACTTCTTAGCATGGTCACTCGCTTTGATTAGCATGTGCTTTGTGCATCTTAGTACTTCTTAGCATGGTCTCTCGCTTTGATTAGCATGTGCTTTGTCTGAACCCACAGATTATGGATATCATCAGCAGTGGATTGAGCTGCTAGGGATGTCACTGAGAGCTTCAGTGGAAGTGGCGGTGTTGGGGAACATCCAAAAACCACTTCAAAAGGTGACAATCAGGTAGATGTTGCTGGATGAGAGTTGATGGTGAATTCAGCCCATGGAAGCAATTCGGCCCAGTTATTCTGTTGGGACTTGACATAAGCTTGAATAAACTGCTTCATTGTTTGATTCATCCATTCCATCTGGCCATTTGACTGCGGATAATAGACTGAGGTGTAGTCTAGAGGGATGTCAAACAATTTGCACAAAGCCCTCCAGAATCGTGCCGTGAATTGGGACCCACGGTTGTATACGATGTGAGAAGGTAGTCCGTGGAGGCGGAATATGTGCGTTATGAAGAGCTTTGCAAGCTCCAAGGCTGAAGGTATGCCAGGGAGTGCCACGAAGTGTGCCATCTTGCTAAATCGATCCACTGTCACCCAGATGGTATTCATTCCTCCGGAAGTGGGTAAATCGACTACAAAGTCAGTAGCGATGTGCGACCAGGGCCGTTCTGGAACTGGCAGTGGTTGCATCTGACCCCATGGTTGTCCAGAAGCGGGTTTGTTCTTAGCACAATTGGTGCAGGATGCCACGTAGGAATAGGTATCCTTTTTGATAGTAGGCCACCAATCCAGCTTCTGTATCTTGAGCAGGTTATGGCATTGACCAGGATGGCCAGCCAGCTTGGAATCGTGTGCCCAAAAGAGTACTTTCTTCGGAGTCTTTTAGGAGCAATTGTTTTACCAGTGGGTACGGACTGGGTGGATGCCAAGAGGATCTTCTTCAGGTCAATTATGTGCTGTGGCTCATCGGGCACATCCTCCGAATGAAAAGAGTGACAAAGCATCTGCTCTGGTGTTTTTATGTCCAGGGCAGAACTTCAACACAAAATCAAAATGATTAAAAAATAAGGACCATCTGGCCTGTCTGTAATTCAGACATTGTGTGTGGCGGATATGCTCTAGATTTCTATGATCCGTGAATACGGTTATTTGATATTGAGCGCCTTCGATCCAAGGCCACCCTTCCTCGAATGCAAGCTTTATTGCCAAGAGCTCTTTATCGCCGATCCCAATAGTTTTTCTTGGCTGGAGAAAATCTTCATGAGAAGAAGGAACAGGGATGTAAGGCTTTCGAGTCTCCTGTTTTGCTCAACACAGCCCATACAGCCACATCTGAAGCATCAACTTTGACGATAAAGGGCTTGTTGGGGTCTGGATGCCGCAAGCACGGTTCTGTGGAAAAGGCAGTCTTCAATTTCTCGAACTCGGAAATGGCCTCTGCTGACCATTTTGAAGCATTGGCACCCTTGCAGGTCATCGCAGTCAAGGGTACAGTTAAAGAAGAATAGTTCTTTATAAAGCTTCGATAATAGTTGGTTAACCCCAGGAGTCTCCTTAAAGCCTTCAGACTGGTAGGTTGGGACCAATTCTTGATATTTTCAAGTTTGTGCGGGTCCATTTGGAAGCCTTCTTTCGATACTATGTAGCTTAGAAAAGGCACTGAGTCTTTCTGAAATTCACACTTAGAGAGTTTGGCGTACAGCCGGTGTTCGCGAAGACAGTGGAATACTTGCTTGACATCTGCAATGTGGGTGTCCAAATCCTGGGAGAAGATTAGTATGTCGTCCAGGTAGATCACAACATTCTTGTACAGCAGATGCCACAAGATGTCGTTCATCATATTTTGGAAAATGGCGGGTGCATTGCACAACCCGAACGGCATTACTAGATACTCGAAGTGGCTGTCTCGTGTGTTGAAGGCTGTTTTCCATTCATCACCGCTCCGAATGCGAATGAGGTTGTAGGCCCCCTTCAGGTCGAGTTTTGAAAATATCTTGGCCCCTTGCAGCCGGTCAACAGCTCCGAGATTAACGGCAAGGAGTAACGGTCTTTGATCGTGATTTCGTTTAGACCTCAGTAATTGATACATGGACGTAGGGTACCGTCCTTCTTCCCCACAAAGAAAAAGCCTGCGCCGGCTGGCGACTTTGATGGTCGGATAAAGCCCTTCTGGAGATTTTCTTCAATGTATTCCGACATTGCTTTATTCTCAATGGCTGAGTGAGGGTGCACCCGTCCTTTTGGTGGCTCAGCATTGGGCTTCAGTCTTATGGTACAGTCATAGGGCCTATGTAGAGGAAGAATATCAGCTGCTTCTTTGGAAAATACATCCTCGAAGGATGCATATTGGGGCAGCAGTCCTGGCATCACTGGAGTCATAGGCATGCAAATGATAGGCGAGATTTCCTTAAGACACCTCCCATGACATTCTGGGCCCCAGCGGGAGAGATCCAAGGATGCCCAGTCAAATTGGGGTTGGTGCACTTGCAACCAGGGTAACCCCAGGCCGATAGGGTGCATGGCGTTTTCCAGTACAAAGAAGGAGTGCGATTCCGTATGGAGAGCTCCTGTGCAGAGAGTAACTGGTACGGTTTGGCAAGTCACATTGCCCGGTAAGGGCTCTCCATGAATGGAGGATAACAGTAGTGGATCTTTCAACTTGAAGAGGGGAATCCTTAAGTATTGCACTAGATGTCTGAGAATGAAGTTGCCTCCTGCCCCTGAATCCACCAGGGCAGGAGTCTGAACCATGACTGGTCCATAGGTCAAGGAGACTGGGAGAGAGAGCGAAAGAGAGGGCGTAGTGAGGCCTAAGAACAGTTCTCCTGCAGGACTTAGGCCTGCAGGACTTAGGCCCTGTCTGTTTTCCGGACGAATGAGGCATGTAGAGACATCGTGGCCAGGCTGACCACAGTACATGCAAAGGCCGCGCCTCTTCCAAAGTCTTCTCTCTTTGGAAGTCAAACATTCATGACCAAGTTGCATCAGTTCATCTTTATCAGCAGCAGGGATTACTGGAACCATCTGAGGTGCAGGTATAGCACTAGCTTGTTTCAACCCAGGTAACACTTAGGCCGGAGTTCCTTCACCTTTTCCCAAAGCCGGTGATCAATCCGAGTGGCCAAGGCTACTAATTCCAGCGAGTCAGGTGTTTCATGAGCAGCTCGTCCTTTAAACGGTTATCCAGGCCTCTGAAAAAGAGAGCCTATTGCTAATTTTTGTTCTATGTAAACCGATGAGATGTTTCCAGCGTTCGTCAGTATATATAAGCCATAAAATAAATAAATAAAATAAATAAGAGTCTTGAGGCATTTGGGGTCCCATCAGAGTTCCGCCGCAAATTCAGCCAATGATCTGTTGCCTTGCTTCAATTCAACCAAAGTAGAACCAGCGACAGAAGTTCGAGCAGGGTCATCGAACATGGATATAAATAAGTCCATAAATCCTTCTATGTCCTGAAAAATGGGGTCCTTGCGTTCCCACAAGATAGATGCCCAAGACAAAGCCCTACCATCCAGGTATGAAAGGATGTAGGTAGTCTTGGAGAGAGCCGTAGGGAATAAAGATGGCTGTAAGGCAAAATGCATGCAACACTGGTTTAAAAACCCCCGGGTCTTCTGGATTTCTCCAGAAAACGAATTGGAGCCACCAGTGGTACAGCAGTCTTTAAAGTTACCTCCTGTAACTGACTTTCATGGTTGGAAGCTGTGCCTTGAACCTTCTGTGTGTGTAGCTGATGGAACGTGGAAGTAAGTTTCTCCAAGGCAACATGCTGCTCCGAAATGCGCAGGGCCAGGCCCGGTATGGCCTGTAAGGCATTGAGCTGTGCCAGATCCATGGAGTTAGCAATCTGTTCTTATTTGTGATAATTGTGGGTGGATCCTTGGGCCAGTGGCAGATGACCATGCCCCCGGGGGAAGATCCTGAGAGGGACCACCGGTCAGGCATAGAGTTGGGAGACAGACACACACTAGATCTTTTATTAAACTGTATAGTGAACCACCAGAGGTGGCAGTAGTGAGCTGGAAGAGCCCGGCTGGGCTGTAGTTCCTCAGGCACTGGAACAGCAATCCTAGGATGGCAGAGCTGTAGAGAAACTGTTATATAGTGAGTAGGCGGAGTATGCAGAGTTCAGGAACAGAACCTTGATGGTAACACTCACACAGTAGTCTCTGGAAGCAGCCCCGAGGCTGGAAGGAAGTAGGCCCTCGAGGAGCGAGTACCTGGCTCTAGGGAAAGCTCTGAAAGAGAGATGGTAACTCACTGGTGTTGTAGGCAGCGGTGACTTCCTGGCAGAAGTTGTATCAGTAGCAGGTCCGGGAACGTGGGCCCTCGAGGAGCAAGTACCCCTGGTAAAGTCCGAGGAGGCAGAGTAGCAAGGTATGCAGAGAGCGAATCCCATCCACAGCGATACCTGGAAGGAGTCCCTTGCTAACTCGAATAGCTAGCAAAAACGGGCCATCGGCCATCGACGCCATTTTGGCTGCCACTAATACAAATGGCGCCGATGGCCCGATAAAAAAAAACCCACCCAACCCTTTAAACCGACACTCTTAGCCTCCCCCACCCTCCCGACCCCCCCAAAACCTTTTAAAATTACCTGGTGGTCCGGGGGGGGGGGGGGCACAGGAGCAATCTCCCGCTCTCGGGCCATCGGCTGCCACTCATAAAGATGGCGCCGATGGCCCTTTGCCCTTACCATGTGACAGGGTATCTGTGCCATTGGCCAGCCCCTGTCACATGGTAGGAGCACTGGATGGCCGGCGCCATCTTTAAAGATGGTGGCGGCCATCTTTACAATGGCGGCGGATACCCTGTCACATGGTAAGGGCAAAGGGCCATCGGCACCATTTTTTTTTAGCGCAGCTGATGGCCTGGGAATGGGAGATCGCTCCCCGCGGCCCCCCTGGACCACCAGGTATGTGTAAAAAGTTTTGGGGGGGTCGGGAGAGTGGGGGAGGCTAAGGGGGTAATTTTAAAGGGTCAGGGTGGGGTTTTATTTATCGGTGCGGGCCTCACTAAAAAAAATTAGTGATGTGAATTGGAATCGGAACCGATCCCAATTCACATCTCTAACGATCAGATTTCTGCCCCCCCCAGCCAAACCCGATCGTTAAAACGATCGGGCACACGATTCACATCCCTAATATATATATAGATATATTTTAATATTCTGTAAAGGCAGAACAGTTTGCATGTATAACAAGACAAGGGCATGGATAATTGTTGAAAAATATAAGCTCTCAAAAACTTGGAAGCCTGGAAGTAATGCCATCAACCTTTCTTGTCAAATACATGAAAAGTACCGCACTGCATCCTCAGTATGCCAGTGGCCTACAATTTCTTACTCTGCAAGAGTATTTATTAAGTACTAACAAATTGGTTTTCAATGAAATTTTATTTTTATAACAGTGCAGACACAAGTCTATGAATGGCTGTGACAGAACCTTCTCACTCTCCTTCCACAGTCTCTTATTTTCCCTGACAGCCCTGTGAGAATGACTGGCAGCATTAATGACAGCTTTACCTTGCCAGTGAAACCAACTCAATCTTTGCCTCTGTATAACATTCAATAACTTATAACATTGCAGCCAGATTGTGCCTAAGCTATGCAATGCTAATTGAGAATGAACAGCTCTGTTCATTTTGAGGGCACCAATAATCCTCATAGCTCTTTGTTTGTCTTTTTATTTTGTCTTTGTTTCATTTTCTTCTTTAACAAAACTGTCTGAAGATATTGTTAGAGCTAATATATATCTCTCTTTATTATTTTTAGTGTTCAGATGCAGTCCGTTATGAAGAGGTGTTGTTACAACATGTTCTTACCTGTTGTCACTGCAAAGATAAAATCTACAAAATTAGTCGGCTAGCTGCCACCAGAAATGAATAGAGATGCCACGTTCCATTTGTTCCAATGACAGCTGCATGAGCTCCTTTTGGTTTCATTTTGATTTGCCTTTCATAGATCCTGTAGTTTCTTTTAAATCTGAAAACCCTGCAACAATGATCTTCTCGCTGGAAGCCCAACTGCCATAAACAAATCAGTCGACTGCTTGACTTGAATCATGTTTTCGAGGAGCTGCTGAGGGTTTCCTTAGAATTATAAAATATATGGTTTCAGAATTATGATCTGCATACATATGGTTGCTTCAAATGGAATTTTGTTAGTGCCACACTGAATATTAAAATCTAATAGCTTTTGTAGACCCAATTCCACCTAAGTAAGGGTTTCTCAATTCTAGCCATCCTTAAGGGTCGCAAACACTTCTGATTTGCAGAGTTACCAATCTATCCAAATTAACTTTGTTCTTAACCAAATGCTACTCTATCTAATGAATATTCATTGGGAATATGCTGCAAACTATGTTTGTAGCTCTCAAGGACAGGTGCTGGGGACCCTTACTGTAAATAAACATAATGCAGAATTTTCTGAGCTTTCAAAAGATCACAAGTTTGAGTCAAATAGAAATATAGAGAGTGAAATGTGAGGCAGGTCTAGTTTTATTAAGTACCTGTGATATATATATATGCTTAGATAATTAGTTATTTAAAAAAAGGTTTTTGTGGCAGATAATGGGCAGTCATTGTGAAAAGTGAGGGGATGATGACAGAATTTATGACATCTTCCATATTTATTATGTTTGTGTTCGATAGAAAAGTATCTTGCCATGCTGAGAGAAAATAAACAGTCAGAACTATTTTAAATCAGTCTACCCAATTCAATGGTTAGATAGGAGTTATGACCTGGAAGGAGGTAAAACAGTGGATTTCAGATTTGGTCCTTGAGATCTACAACCAGGTCTGCTTCCCTACATTTGGTCAAAGAACTGATTTGTTTTGCATTTTTTAGTTATCCTGAAAACTAGACCTGGTGTTAATGACTATACTTGGGAACATAATCACATAGTAGATGATGACACCTGTTACACTCGGGGTGGAAACCTGTCCTGTGGCAGTACAGGGATTGGCCACAGGGGGCAGAGCACGGAAGGAGACAGAGGCAGTGTAGATCTTCACTACTGGAAGCCCGAGGTCCCCCCGGGAGGAGCCCATAGAGACATGGGCCGCTGGGACTTAGGTGGGCCTCGCAGGGTCTACTGGGAGAATCAGAGTCCGGCATGCCCACAGACACTGAGAGAGCGCTATGAGGTTCGAAGTTGGAAACAAGTTGGAGGAGAGCGAACCAGAATAGAGTTGGTGAGGACAAGGCTAGGGACAGAGCCAGAATCAAGCAAGGTCAGGCGAGCAGGGTCAAAGTCCAAGAATCAGTCCGAGTAGTGGTCAATGAAGCAAGGGTCAAGATCCAGAGGTCAGGCAAGGTCAAACAGCAGGCTGAGGTCTTTGGCAGGTGGCAGGCAGGCAGGCAGGTCAGGAACAAGCTGAGGTCTTTACCTGAAAGTCAGTCCGAGTTAAGACCAGGGAGATGAACAACGAACACAGGAACAAGCAGGACAAGGAAGCAGGTACAAGCAGGAACGGAACTGGAACAGAAGGATCCTGGAACGAGACTAGGAACAAGCAAGCAGGAACACGAGCAAGGGCAATCTCAGGAACAAACCAAACCGATTACCAAGGCAAGGAAGAAAGGCCAGGAAGTTCCTTATAACATGAGTTCAATCAGGGTGCGCCACGGAACTAGGCCCCGCCCTGGAACCTACAACAGGGTGGCTGATCCGCGCGTGCATGCATAGGAATGTGGCTAGCTGCTGAGACGCAGAGGCCTGGCGTGAGACCTGGCGTGAGACCTGGCGCACGACTGAAGGCCCGGCGACTGCCGCCGCGGGACGCCGGGGCCTAGCCAGAGTTGCAAGGACCATGAGGGAGACAGGACTGGGACCCGCTGTGTGACCCCGAAGGTGAGCGGTCCCATGCGCTGGATAACCACAGGTGGGGCACTTAATAACACCCATCCAATTTGTCCCATTATTCCTATCCATGCAGCCAAGGTTATCTCCCAGCTGTCAACTACCAGTTAATACCATCTTCCTCTATTGTACTCTATCCTCCTGGGTAGCTGAGCATGTAAGAATCCCCTTTTAGCTTACATCCAGCATTCCTCTCCTCCATATCCAACTGCAAGATCCCAAAATAATCCAAACAGCCACCAATATTAGCCCTAAATGCCTGGCTTTCTGGGTCCCGATGAACTTTCTGGATAATGTCCCATTGCCACCAATCTGCTGCAACAGCCCAGTCAAGAGGAGGAAAGTGTTTAGCCTGCCAAAATGACTCAATTATGTGAGTACATGCGTTTTCACTAGGATTTCTATTTTTTGTTGTACATGCAGTCTGCCAGGGAGGTTCAGGTGCTAATTAATTCTGCCGTCACAATCTGTCAGACAGACCTGGATATGTGGGTACTTGCTGTTCTGCTAGGACTTCTAATTCTAGTTATTATGGTATTTACAGCCTGATAGACTCAGCTGCTAATAAATTCTTCTGTTATCTCTTCACTTTTATGCAATTAAGAATGTCACATGCTTATACCATACCGTCTTGAGGTTTATTACTTTTAGTCACCACCATTCATTTTAGGAGGAGATTCCATGCATTCATCAGAATTTCTGTGACAAAAGGTTGCTCCTGAGTCTTTCCCCTCAAAATCTCATTTCATGACCCCTTGTTCTAAAACTTCCATTGAAAAAGATTTACTTCTTGTGCACTGTTGATATCTTTCAGGTATTTGAATGTCTTTATCATACCACCTCTGTCTTGCCTCTCCTCTGGGATATACATATTTAGATAATTAAGCCTTATCGCATAGGGCTTCCAGTGTAGACCCTGCACCATTTTGATAGCCTTTCTCTAGACTGGCTAAATCTTTCTGAACCCAAAGGGGCGAAATTTGAAAGGGTTACACGTGTATATTACGCGCGTAACCCTGAAATCCCACTCCTGCATGCACCGAGCCTATTTTGCATAGGCTCAGCAACAAGCGCAAGGACCGGGTCATGCATATGTCCTGGGCTTTAAAAAAGGGGCGGGGTGTGGGCGGTCCGGGGTGGGGCGGGGGCATGGCCAGAGGCCTCCGAAGGTCTGCTAGGCCGGGGGATCGTGTGCCGACACTCGGCTGGCGCGCGCAACCTACGCCTGCCCAGAGACAGGCGCAACTTAAATAATAAAGGTAGGGGGGATTTAGGTAGGGCTGGGGCCGGATTAGATAGGGGAAGGGAGGGGAAGGTGCAGGGGGTGAAAGGAAAGTTCCCTCCGAGGCCGCTCCAGGTGGCCTTGGAGGGAACGGGGAAAGCCATCGGGGCTCCCCTAGGGCTCGGCGCGCACAAGGTGCACAAGTGTGCACCCCCTTGCGCGCGCCGACCCTGGATTTTATAACATGCGCGCGGCTGCCCGTGCATATTATAAAATTGGGCGTAGATGTGTGTGCGCTGGGTTGTGCGCACAAATCTACGCCCGCGCATAGGTTAGAAAATCTGGCCCAAAATGCATAACTGAACTTTTTAGTATTGAAACTAAATTGCCAAATAGTTGACCATTTCTCAAGGTTTCTTATCTCATCCAGTCTACTCCCTTAGCCAATCCCATTCTGTTGCAGATCTTAGTGTTGTCAACAAATAGAAAAACTTTCCCCCCTAATTTCTCTACAGTATTGCTCACAAATATATTGAACCGTGCCTACCCCAATACCAATTCCTGAGGAACTTAACTTATAGAAGGGGTTAAGTTTCCCCATAGGGGTTACAGTAACTATGAATGTATCAGAGATGGGAGATTCAGGGGGGTAGTAGTCATTTAGGGGTGACAAGAGGTTCCATACTCTATAGGGTTTGTCGGTAAGCTATCACTGGAGTCACCAGGAGGAGTCAAGGGAAGTTCTAGAGAGTTATTGTTGAAGAAAATTGGAGAAGACATCTGTTAGGGAACTACAAAGAGGGGCTGTGCTCAGCTTATGCTTCATTGGTTTTGCATGAAATGAGTGTTTTTTTTCTACAAGTGGCAAAAGTCAACTCAGGAGGATCCACCCTTAGACAATAGCAATAGGATCTCTTCTGATCAAGCCTGATGCCTATGAATATCTTTGGGAAATAATAGGAGGATTATCTACAAATTCATCAGAGGCTGAAGTGTTAAAGGAATTTGAAATATGCAAACATTCCTGGATTTTGAGTACTGCTTAATCTGTATGAGCAATTGATCTGCCTTATAATAAGTTCTGGAACTTAAAAAAAAGAAACTGTTTTCCAACTGTATGTTTTATAATATGGACTGCATATTTTTGAACCTGTTGAACTGAGGATTTTTATAAGTAAACTGAAGCCTAGATTCATCATTCATCACTGAATGATGAATCCAGTGAAAATGCGGGGCAAAGCGGGGGCGGGCCTGCGAAAGCCCACAGCCTTCACACCACCATGGTGTGCCGGCCGCTGGCTTTCACACCGAATAGCACCACCGTGAAAGGTGGTGCTATTCGGTGTGCTACTGCTGACGATAACGTTGGTAACGTTATCGCCGGCAGCGAAGACACCGTCGACTCCGCCCCCTCACCACCCCAACTCCTCCCCTCCCCCTAATTTACATGCTATTGCACGTGAAAAGGGCCTTTTCGCGTGCAATAGAGGCCTATCGCGTACGATACAGCTGTATCGCGTGCAATAAGCCTTTGATAAATGTCCCCATGAGTTTGGAAGACAGCACCTTAAGTGTGGACTGTTTATTTTATTTTTTAGGAGTGATTCCCCTTTTGGGCCCTACAGGCTATCTTGTCTCCATATAATCTGTATTTACCAATCCTGCAACGAGTAGGTCAGTGCTCAGCAGGGCTTGAAAAGTGACTTCCTTGTTAAAGAGGGAGGGGGCAGTTACACACTCCATTTTTTTTCTTCAGAATGAACCCCATTTATCTTTATTTTCTGTCATTCCTCCAAAATAGATTTTACAAAGTCAACATCAACAACAAAGAATCTCACCCCGTCTGTTCCTCTCTGGGAGTTCCTCAGGGATCATCTTTATCCCCTACCCTCTTCAATATTTATCTCTTACCACTTTGCCATCTCCTCGCCAAACTAAATCTAACCCATTACATATACGCAGATGACGTGCAAGTACTTATTCCAGTAAAGAAAACACTACAAAAAACCATAGACTTCTGGAACAACTGCCTTCAAGAAATCAACCACCTCCTCACAAGCCTTAACTTAATCCTTAATACCAATAAAACGGAGCTACTCCTGGTCTCACAAGACGGCAATCACACAGTCGCCAACACGCTCTCCACAAGTCAACCATCTTTCTCCCTTCAAGTCAGAAACCTCGGAGTCTTATTGGACAACCAATTGAACCTAAAAAGCTTCGTCAATAACACCGCAAAGGAAGGCTTTTTTAAATTACAAGTTCTAAAATGACTGAGACCACTCCTTCACTTTCAAGACTACCGTGCAGTACTACAAGCAATTATCTTTTCAAAAATTGACTATTGTAATTCCCTGCTCCTAGGCCTTCCAGCGAACACCATTAAACCCTTACAGATGTTGCAAAATGCCTCAGCCAGGATATTGACAAAGTCAATATTGACAAAATGCCTCAGCCAGGATATTGACCAAGTCCAGCAAAAGAGAGCATATTACTCCCATCCTAATGAATCTGCATTGGCTCCCAATTAAATTTAGAATAATGTACAAAGTACTAACGATCATACACAAAACCATCCACAATATTAGTCCACTGGAGATCAATATCCCATTTCAGCTACATCTACCCTCCAGACCGGTGAGGTCGGCATATAGAAATACCCTCATTGCCCCTCCTATTAAATCTTCTTAAGAAAACAAGCTCTATCCACATCGGGCCCCACGCAATGGAACTCTCTTCCACCAGAACTCCGGCTAGAACAATGCCATACTACCTTCAAAAAAAGATGAAAATGTGGCTGTTCAACCAAGCTTTTCTTTCATACAGAGGACCTTCCTAGGTCATGACTTTCACAACAATAGTCTAGAATTCAGGCTAGCACTCTAACCTGACAGATGCCTAATCTAATTGGACTCCATTTTTACCTTTTACCCTTAATTTATCCAAATCCCATCCAGACATTTAGACAGCCAATTCGAAGGCCCCTCGTTAAAAGCCTATAATTTTATTGTTCTTTGACCCTGTTACTTGGCTCCAAGTTATATTATACCTGTTATATGTAAAAGCATTCTTACATGCTAGTTTATGTTATACTGTAAACCAAAGTGATGTGTAATTGTCTACATGAATTTCGGTATATAAAAATGTTAAATAAATAAATCTATTCTGAAATCAGATTCTAATCCATTCCACCACCTTAAACTACTATATTTATGAGCCTCCTATGCAGGGACTATTGTTGGATGGCATCTTAGGACTTTAAGAAAAAAATAATGAAATCTATGGATGTGATATCAAGAGAATAGACAATTCTTACGATGTCTACAAAGTCCAGATTTTGGAACTATCAAAAGTGGAAGCTACTTTAGATCTAGTTTTCAGTTGAACACAAGAGGTAAAGGTGATGGAGTCACTTGATGATTATGATCCTAATGTAATCAAATTTGATATTATCATAGGAAGGAGAATAAAATATGAAACTACTGCAGTAGAATTTAACTGTAAAAAGGAAGTCTATGATAACATGATGAAATTAGTTAGCAGGAAACTAAAATGAATTGGTACAATAAGAATAGTAATCATTTTTATAGCGCTGCTGGATGAATGTAGTGCAGCGCTATAAAAATGATTACTATTCTTATTGCAATAATTCAATATGTTAAATCCATTTTACAAAGAGTTTACAATCTATGTGGATTACTGAAGCAATGGCAATAAATGGACTAGCCCAAGGTGTGTTAGTGGCAGAAGTAGGATCTGAACGTTAATATCCCTGATTCTCAATCTGTTGAAGTAACCCTAGACCATTTCTATGTCTTTGCAAAATATTAGAAGTGGGTATAAGGCCTGGAGAATATTCATCTTGGAAACCCAGATAAAATGTATTTCACAAGTTAAAAAAGGACAAAAAAAAAGACCAAATATCTGCCAGCATGGCTAAATGATGCTGTGAAAGGAGCTATCCTTAAAAAATGGAATGATAACCAAATATGGAAAATAGAAAAGAGTATAAGCACTGGCAAATTAGATGTAAAACAGTAATAAGTCAGGCAAAGACATTATTTGAGGAGAAACTTGCCAAAGAGGCAAAAACTAATAATACAATCTTTCTAAAGTACTTGGAAAACAAGAAGTTGTGAGGGAATCACACTTTGGTTGATCAGAACTTTCATCTACTGAAATATATTGCGGGTCTGTGCCTCTGAGGGTCAAAAATCACGGAGCAAGAGAGAGGATATAGTTGAGTATTTCACATGAGTTACAATCTTGTGAAAGGGGAAGAGGAAAAATTAGGCCTTTTCTTTCTTAAGACTGATATGATAAACCTTACTGAGACCATCGACTATAGTATAGCATGCCCTATAGAGCAGAACGTATACCAGAGATCCGTTTTCCCTTTCATCTCTCAATATTAGCAGCTAACAATAGTGCTAAGGTATGAGCATAAAAGAACCTTTTATTTAATGGATTAAAGTGGCCAAAACAGTGCAAATAAGCTACTGTACAGTATATCATCTGCTTATTTTAGCCCAGGAGATTCAGAAATGAAAACAAACATAACCTTTTTTGGCTGCTTCACACAAGGGAAAGCAAAATGCAACTTTTGATTATAATTGTTATAATGAGCTGTGACTTAAAATTATAAAGTTTTAATAGTCTGATTTAAGGAAAAAAAGTATTCTGCTAATGAGATTTTTATTTCTGTCATAATGTGTAATAGATAGAATTCTCTAAGGATCAAACTAAGTGATGTCTTTATGTGTGTCTGTGTTTTCTTTTTTATAGTCCTAGGGGCCAGCTGTAAAATTAGCACAAGTGCTGAACAATTTAGTATGTATGCATGGTACTTAAGCTTCTCAGTATCAGAAATGCATTTCTACACCTTATAAATATATAAATGTTAATTTTGCTAGCCATATGCAGTATGTGAAATACATAAAAATGACTGTCTTGGTTTTTAAGGCTCCATAGATTTTTGACTTAGAGTTAATACATAAGATAAATAAATATAAATAATTAAGAAGTAATTAGGGTCAGCTTGCTAGCCTATAAATAGTGTGCTGGAGATCCAGCATGGATTTCTGGGCCTCACTTTTGCTTCTTGGTTTGGCTAAAAGGATGAAGTCCACAGGGGAGATGGGACCTATGATCAAAAAAGAGCACCAACCATTACTGTGCTGCCTCCCCACCCCACATTCTGTTTTTTTTAAAAATATATTTGTTTTTCTAATAGCCAACATACAACAGAGGCTGTCAGTCTCACACTCTATCCCAGGACCCTTTCTTCACACATAACCCTGGTAGGTTCTCATTCTCACTCTCTCTCTCATACACACACACACACACATACACACAAATTCACGACCCAGGCAGACTCCCATTCTCTCTCTCACAGACACATATAACACAGGCAGGCTTCCTTTCTCTCTCTCCCTCTCTCTCTCACACACAATCCAGGCAATTTCCCATACTCTCTCTCTCTCTCTCTCTCTCTCAATCACAAATGCATAACCCAGTCATGCTACCATTCTCTCTTTCTTTCTCTCTCACACACACAATTCAGGCATACTCTCATTTTCTCTCTCACAATCCCCAGGCAGGTTCCCATTCATGCACACATACACACCTAGACAGGTTCCCATTCTCTCTCTCTCGCACATAAACACATAACTCAGGCAGGCTTCCATTCTTTATCTGTTTCACACATACATATAACCCAGGCAGATTCCTATTATCTCTCTCATACATACAAACACAAAGATACACACAACCCAGGAAAGGTACTCATTCTCTCTCTCTCTCTCTCCCTCTCTCTCTCTCTCTCTCTCTCTCTCACACACACACACACACACACACACACACACACAACCCATGCAGGCTCCCATTCTCTTTTTCTCACACATATAAACAACACAGGCAGGTTCCTATTCTCTGTCTCATACACACACATACACACACACTCAGGCATGCTCCCATTCTTTCTCTTTCTCTGTCACTCCCATTCCCTCCCTCTCTCTCTCTCTCTCTCTCACACACACACACGCATGCACAACCCAGGCAGGCTCCCTCTTTTCACCAGCATCCCCACAGAGTCTGTCTTATTTCTCTGCTGCTGCTACAGCTTGTGCCTCATTGGGGGAAAAAGCAGGAGCCAGTTCTGCTGCTTCTCCTCATGTGCGGGTCCTATAGTATTCATAACTCTTGAGGCTGGCACTTCTTGTATGCTGATCTTGAGCATTACAAAATCTTCATAGAGAAATTGCCAACCCCATGGATTCTATATTTGGTGGTTTTTCACAGGCCTTGTCTCACCCATATGGTATCAGGGGATATTCGCAGCATCACATTGGAGGGCAGTGTAGCAAGGAGCCATTATCTCACTTTGCACGTTTCCCTTTCTGCTTCCTTAGAACATAAGAACATAAGAAATGCCATACTGGGTCAGACCAAAGGT
The DNA here is from genome assembly GCF_901001135.1 of Rhinatrema bivittatum. Classification (NCBI taxonomy): domain Eukaryota; kingdom Metazoa; phylum Chordata; class Amphibia; order Gymnophiona; family Rhinatrematidae; genus Rhinatrema; species Rhinatrema bivittatum. The sequence continues at coordinate 663,187,307 of NC_042615.1, forward strand.
CCATCAAGCCCAGTATCCTGTTTCCAGCAGTGGTGAATCCAAGTCACATGTACCTGGCAAGTACCCAAACAATAGATATATCACAAGCTACTATTGCTTATTAATTACCATAACAGCAGTTTATAGATTTAACCTCTAGGAACTTATCCAAACCTTTCTTAAACCCAGTTACACTAACAGGTGAAACCACACCCTCTGGCAATGAATTACAGAGCTTAAGGGCTTTCTTGGGCCCTTCCCTCAATTCTGCAGCTGACAACCCTCTGGGTGTGCTGCCCTGTGCAATTTCACGATTTGCACACCCCAAAGTCCTGGACCTTATTACGCCAGTTTCTGATAGAATCTGTGGCACATGCTTTTTTTGCTAAAGGATGGATATGGTGCCATATGTTAAAGAGGGCATAGAGTCAAACAGGTTAAAAGTTCTACAGGAAACAAAATGCACTGTAGAATCTTTATGGCTAGAAATTCCATGTGAGAAAGGGGAATAGAATAACAATGGTGGTGTTCTACCATCCACCCGGCCAGAATGAACAGAAAGATATTGAAGTGCTAACAGAAATTATGGAAGCTAACAAAAATAGCAACACAGTAATTGTGATTTCAATTACCCCAGTATTGACTTGGTAAATGTCACATCAGGACATTCTAAGGAGGTAAAGTTTCTAGATTAATCAAATGACTGCTTCATGGAACAGCAGGTACAAGAACCAACAAAGGGGGGAGGGGGGTATTTTAGACCTAATCCTTAGAGGAACATATGATTTTGTGAAAGAGATAATGGTATTAGGGACACTTACCAATAGTGAACATAACATGAACAAATTTGACTTGATAACTGGAGGGAGGATGATAAAGACGTCTACTGTGATAGAATTTAACTTTCAAAAAGGAGATTATGATCAAATGAAAAAAATGGTTAGGAAAAAAATGAAAGAAGCAACTGCAAAGGTCAAGATTTTCCATCAGACATGGACGTTGTTTAAAAATACCATCTTGGAAGCCCAGACCTGATATATTGAACGCGTAAGGAAAGGTAGAAGGAAGGCCAAATGACTGCCAGCATGGTTAAAAGATGAGGTGAAAAAGGCTATTCTAGCCAAAAGAACATCCTTCAAAAAATGGAAAAGGGATCCACATAAAGAAAACAGGAAATAGTGTAAGCACTGCCAAGTTAGATGCAAAGCACTGATAAGGAAGGAAAAGAGAGAATTTGAAAAGAAGCTTGCTGTGAAAGCAAAAGCTCATAATAAAAATGTTTTCAGGTACATTAGAAGCAAAAAGCCTGCAAGAGAGTCAGCTGTACCAAGGGATAAAAGGGGCACTAAGGAAGGATAAGGCCATAGCAGAGAGATTGAATGAATTCTTTGCTTTGGTCTTTCCTGAGAAAGAAGTAAGGCAGATACAATGCCAGAAGTGATATTTAAAGGTGATAATTCAGAGGAAATTAAACATATCTCAGTGAACCTGGAAGATATACAAATTGATAAACTAAAGCATAGCAAATCATCAGGAACAGATGGTATATATATATCCCAGAATGCTTAAAGAACTGAAAAATGAAATTACTGACCTATTGTTGGTAATCTGTAAACTATCATTAAAATCAGCTATGGTACTTGATGATTAGAGAGTTGCCATTGCAATGCAATTTTTTTAAAAAAAGGTTCCAGGGGTGATCCGTGAAAATACAGAACGTTGAGGTTGACATCAGTGCTAGAAACATAAGAACATAAGACTTCCCATACTGGGTCAGACCAAAGATACAAGCCCAGTATTCTGTTTTCAACAGTGCGCAATACAGGTCACAAGTACCTGCCAGAATCCCAAGGAGTAGATAGATTCTGAGCTGCTTATCTCAAGAATAAGCAATGGGTTTCTGCAACTCTATCTTAAGAATTGTTAATGGACTTTTCCTCCAGGAGCTTGTTGAAACCATTTTTTAATGCATCTACACTAATGAATTCCATAGCTTAATTATGCATTGAGTAAAAAAATATTTTCTCTTATTACTTTTAAATGTATTACCTAGTAACTTCATTGTGTCCCCCCTGGTGTTTGTACTTTTCAAAAGAGTAAACAACTGATATATGTTTACTCACTCCATTCAACTCATTATTTTATAGACCTCTATCATATTTCCCCTCAACCATCTCTTCTCCAAGCTGAAGAATCCTAACCTCTTCAGCCTTTCTTCATATGGGAATTGTTCCATCCCCTTTATCATTTTGGTCACTCTTCTCTGTACCTTTTCTAATTCTGCTATATCTTTTTTGAGAAATGGTGAGCAGAACTATACACAGGACTCAAGATGAGGTCACACCATGGAGTGATAAAGAGGCATTATGATATTCTCTGTTTTATTCTCCATTCCTTTCATAATAATCCCTAATTGTTTCAGGACTACCTTTTCTGTTAGTTTAGCTGGTAGGGATAGGTTAGATATCGGTCGGTAGTTGTTTAGGTCATTGGGGTCAAGGTTCTCTTTTTGTTAGGATGGGCTTGATTGTTGCCTTTTTGAGTGAGTCAGGTAGTTTGGCTTCTTCAAGAGATTTATTGATGATTGATGTTATTGTTGGAGAGATGAGTTGAGATATCTCCTTTAGCGATGGGGTGGGAATTATATCAAGTTCGTGCCATGCTGGGTTTATTGTTCTGATGAGGTTTCAGTCTCAATGGATGATATGGTTTCAAAGGATGACCATGGAGTTGAGTCCATGTTGGTTAGTTGTATGTTTTGATTCGTGATTTTGATTAAATTCTCAGAGATTTTACTGATTTCATTTTTAAAGATAATTGCTAGGTCATTGCTTAGATTTTTGTTTGTGTTTGAGTTTGTGTTGTTGTTTTCTGCAGTGAGGTTTTTTACAATATTAAATAGAATTTTTGGATTGTTTGTGAAATTTTGAATTTTTTTTACTGTAGTAATCTCGTTTAGTTTTGATTATTGTGTTTTTATAGTATGCAAGGTAGGTTCGGTATCTGGCTAGCATTAGCGGGCATTTGTTTCTGCGCCATTTTTTTTCTTTTTTTCTTAGAGTTGATTTGATGTCTCTTAGATGTTTGTTGAACCAAGGATTATCTGTTTTTCTTTTGTTCTTTATCAGTCTGGTTTTTTCAGGGTTTATGTTGTTGGCAACTTCCGTCATTATTCTATGCCATGAGTGTGTGGCATTGTTGATGTTAGATAATATATGTTAGATGATAGATAATAGAAAAGGCTAAAGAGGTTAGGGCTCTTCAGTTTGGAGAAGAGATGGCTGAGGGAAATATTTATTATAGAAGCCTATAAGATTCTGAGTGGAGTAGATCAGGTAAATGTGAATCATTCGTTTACTCTTTCAAAAAGTACAAAGACTAGGGGGCATTCAATGAAATTACTAGGTGATATATTTAAGACAAATCAGAGAAATAATATTTTTACTCAACACTTAATGAAACTCTGGAATTCATTACCAGAGAATGTGATGAAAGCTGTTAGTTTAGCTGGGTTTAAAAAAGGTTTAGATAAGTTCCTGGAATAAAAGTCCCTAAACCATTATTAAGGTAGACATGGGGAAATCCACTGCTTATCCCTGAGATAAGCACCATGGAATCTATCAACCTTTTAGGATTCTGCCAAGTACTTGTGTCCTGGATTGGCCACCGTTGAAAATAGGATACTGGGCTTGATGGACCTTTGATCTGAACCAATATGGCAAATCATATGTTCTTATTTAGGATGATCACTGTGATGCCATGCTATAAAAGGGGCAGAGGAATAAATGTGAAGATATATTCAGCTGTTGAAAATGATCATCCATAGTATCACAGCTGCAGCATCTTGTGCCACCAAAATAATAGCAGGTTGAAGACTATCAGTCAGAGAATGAAAATATGAAGGAAAAAGAATCTGATGATGCATCTAAAAAGAAAGGGTTGGCATGTGGCAACCAATTTCAACCAATAGATTTGTGGTGTTGAAAACTGTGATCGTCCATTTGTTTTATTTCTTTAACTGTGCATTTAAAAAAGATAACTGTACAAAAATGGATTTTCAAAATGGTTATATCTCCGAATAGGACCCTGAAAACAGGGAAATGGTGGATTAACTGTTTTTTTTCCTGCTGCACTGCAGTATCTACATTGAAATTTTTCTATCATTTATTTAATCAAGGTAACTCAAACACAACAGTTGATAAAGGGTCTAGATTGACTCATCAAATAAGGTGTAAAAATAAAAATAAACCCATGCAAAATAGAGTTCCTAAAATTTTGTAATGTTTTCATCTCAGGTACCAATAACGTTGGGCAAAAATAAAGAAAAGGGAAGCAGATCTGCGCAGAAACAAAAGGGTGACCATGGACAGGGCTTAGGGAGAGGGAGGGATCCAGCATCACCAAAGCTAGATACATCCTAAGGCAGGGGATCTATCAGGGGATTGCCATCCCCCAGTGGGCCGGTCAAATTGTTCACATGCTAATAGGAGGAAGAGTGACCTCTATTGTGTCCCTGAGGTAAGGTGAATGGCCCAGAAGAGCTACTGCTGGAACCTGGCCAGTGGGGGTGAAACTGTAGAAAAGAGGCTGCATGCACTGCTGGAGCCCAGGCCAGTGGCAGCCAAAGAAGAAAAAGAGAGGCTGTGGGCTGCGAGCCACCATTGGAGCCCAGGCTGGCGATGGACAATAAAGAACATAAGAACATAAGATATGCCATACTGGGTCAGACCAAGGGTCCATCAAGCCCAGTATCTTGTGTCCAACAGTGGCCAACCAAGTTACAAGTAACTGGTAAGTACCCAAACATTAAATGAATAGATCCCAAGCTACTAATTCTTATTGATTAATAGCAGTTTATGGACTTCTGCTCTAGGAACTAGTAAATAACTGATTCACTTTTAACATTCAAGTCCTTTCATAATTTTGTAAACCTCTATCATATCTCCCCTCAGCCACCTCTTCTCCGAGCTGAACAGCTCTAACCTCTTTAGCCTTTCCTGATAAGGGAGCCGTTCCATTCCCTTTATCATTTTGATTGCCCTTCTCTGTACTTTCTCCAGTGCAACTGTATCTTTTTGAGATGTGGTGACCAGAATTGTATATAATATTCAAGGTGCGGTCTCATTATGGAGCAATACAGAGGGATAAATTAGCTGGCTTGATTTATACACGCATATTATATGCATGTTGTGCACAGCCCTACACCCTCCCAACCCCTTAAAACTCACCAAAATTCCATGGTGGTCCAGCGGGGGGCCTGGGAGAGATCGGTTGCCAGTAAATGCATCCCTCCCCCCCTCCCACATGGCTGCCCTCCCTGCTCAATCCCTCCCTTCTGAACCCCTGAGACTCACCGAAGTCCCTGGTGGTCCAGTGGGGGGACCAGGCACAATCTCCCACTCCTGGGCCCTTGGCTGCCAGCAATCAAAATGGCATCAGTGGCCTTTTACACTTACCATATGACAGGGGCTACTGGTATCATTGGCTAGCCCCTGTCACATGGTAGGGGCCGTCCATTGTTCCTACGATGTGACGTAGTCAGCCAATGGCACCGGTAGCTCCTGTCACATGGTAAGGGCAAAGGGCCACTGGTGCCATTTTTATTGCTGCCAGCTAACAACCCAGGAGAGGGAGATCACACCCGGGCCCCCACTGGACCACCAGGGACTTTGGTGGCCTGGGGGAGGTCGGAAAGGAGGGAGGGATTGAAAAGGGAATGCAGCCATGGGGGGGAGGGTAGGGAGGGTGCTGGGTTTTGATGGGTTGGAGCTGGTTTTTGTTTTTGACATTGAGGAGGGTTGGAAGGAGGGAGGATGCTGGGCTTTGATGGGTTGGGGTTGGTTTTTGTTTCTGACATGGGGAGGGAGGAAAGGAGGGAGGATGGTGGGCTTGTTGGGTTGGGGCTGGTTTTGGTTTTTGAAATGGGGGAGGGAAGGAGGGAGGGTGGGAGACTTTGATTGATTAGGGCTGGTTTGGGTTTTTGACATGGGGAGGGAGAAAATGAGGGAGGGTGGTGGACTTTGATGGGTTGGGGCTGGTTTTGGTTTCTGACATGGGGGAGAGAGGGAAGGAGGGAGGATGCTGGGCTTTGATGGGTTGGGGCTGGTTTTGGTTTTTGACATGGGGGAGGGAGGAAAGGAAGGAAGGACTAGGGATAGCCATCAGAATAATTATGGAGGGGGGGGGGAGGAGGAAACTAGCATTTACCCATGGATAGCCATGGGGGAGGGAGGAAAGGAGTAAACCACCATGAATAGCCAGCGGGGAGAGTGAGAAGGAATGAGCCACCGGGGATAGTCATAAACCCTCTTGGTTTTATCCTAGACTTATCCATGGGTCAGGGCAATTTTCTTACTTTTGTGGCTCAAAAAATGCCCTCAACTTATCCACAAGATCGACTCATACATGAATATATACGATAATCACCACACTCCTTAGTAAGGATCTTAATGGGGCCCTACACATGCAATTAGGTAAAGCTACAATGGATCAGCTTGTCCCTCTTGACATGGAATTATGTGGTCATGCTACTCTTAGTGGGAAAATGATTAATGATACCTTCCAGACAAATTAATTCAAAAAGCTCTTTATTGTTTCCTTATAATCTAAACAAAATAAAATATGCATATATTACATCATCAGCACTTCATCTATTTGTGATATGATGCATGCTTTTGACTATAAATGATGGAAAGAATATTGCTAGTAGCATTGGGATAGTAACAATTTCTGAGTAATTTTCTGAAAATGCTAAATACAGTTTAAGTGATAAATGACCAATCTTTTACAAGTGAAGAACAATTGACCTATGCATTTTATCTTGAAATAAGTTAACTGAAATTGAGTGTAGAGTCAGTACCACAGGAGCAAGACTGATGGCAGTCAAAAGACAAAAGCACTGACTGCACAACTATCTAGGAACAGAAACAAGCAGGTATCAATAAAGTTGGGCACAGGAAAAGAAAAGGGAAGCAGATCTGCACAGAAATGAAAGACTGACCCTGGGCAGGGCTTGGGGAGAGAGGGAAGAACCCAGCACCACCAAAGCTAGACACACCCTGGGCAGGGGTGGATTGGCCCATCGGGGGATTAGTATTCCCTGGTTGGCCCGTCGAATTGGTCACATGCTAATAGGAGGTAGCTTTTATTGTGTCCCTGCGGTCTGTGAGTGGCCCAAGAGAGCCACTGCTGGAACCCGGCCAGCGAGGCCAAAACTGGAGAAGAGAGGCTGCAGCTGCTACTGGAGTCCAAGCCAGTGGGAGCCAAAGAAGAAAATGAGAGGCTGCAGGCTGCAAGCTGCCTTCAGAGTCCAGGCTGGCAGTGGCCAGAAAAGCTACAGGCTGTGAGCCGCCATTGGAGCTCAGGTTGGCGTTGGCCAAAAAAGTAAAAGAGGCTGCAGGCTGCACTCAGACCTCAGGCTGGCGGCACCCAAGAAGAAAAGGAGAGTTTGCAGGCTACGAGCTGCTGTCAGAGCCCAGGCTGGTGCTGGCCAAAATAGAAAAAGAGAGGCTAGAGTCTGTGGGCTGCAATCTGCTGTCAGAGCCCAGGCCAGCGGCAGCCAACAATGAAAAGAAAGATGCAGACAAAAAGACAAAGAAGCTGCGGGCCACCACCAGAGCTCAGGTCATTAGCAGCCAAAGAAGAAAATGAGAGTGCGACAGTGGCTGAAACAAAAAATGAGGCTTTGTGTGGATGTGAGAAGGAACCTGCTTGTGTGTGAGTGTGTAAGAGTGAGAAGGAACCTGCTTGTGTGTGAGTGTGTGTGTGTATGAGTGAGAAGGAACCTGCTTGTGTGTGAGTAAGAGTGAGAAGGAACCTGCTTGCGTGTGAGTGTGTGTGTAAGAGTGAGAAGGAACCTGCTTGTGTGTGTAAGAGTGAGAAGGAACCTGCTTATGTGTGAGTGTGTGTATAAGAGTGAGAAGGAACCTGCTTGTGTGTAAGAGTGATAAGAAACCTCTTTGTGTGTAAGAGCATGAAGGAGGCTGCTAATGAGTGTGTATGTGAGAGAAAGAAGGAATCTGCTTGTGTGTGTGTGTGTGTGTACATATGTGTGAGTTAGAGTCAGAAGGAACCTGTTTGTGTGTGCATGTGTGAGTGTGAGAGTGAGAAAGAACCTGCTTATGTGTGTGTGTGTGTGTGTACATGTGTGTGTGTGTGTGTCTATGAGAGAGTGTGTGTGTGTGTGTGTGTGTGTGTACATGTGTGTGAGTTAGAGTCAGAAGGAACCTGTTTGTGTGTGCATGTGTGAGTGTGAGAGTGAGAAAGAACCTGCTTATGTATGTGTGTGTGTGTGAGTGTGTGTCTATGAACCTGCTTGTGTGTGTGTGTGTGTGTGTCTATGAGACAGAGAGAGAGAGAGAGAGAGAGAGAAGGAAACTACTTGAGTGTGTGTAAGAGCAAGAATGAACCTGCTTATGTATGTATGTGTGTGTGAGAGTGAGTGGAAACCTGCTTGTGTGTGAGTGAGAGTGAGAAGGAACCTGTTTGTGTGTGTATGAGAGAGAAGGAGCTTGCTTGTGTGTGTGTGATAATGCAAAGGAACATGTATGTGAAAGAGAAAGAGAAGGAGCATGCTAGTGTGTAGGAGTGCATGTGTATGAGAGAAGTGGAGCCTGCTTGTGTGCGTGTGTGTGTGTGTGTGTGCGCGTGTGTGTGTGTGTGTGTGTGAAAGAGAGAGAGGAGGAGCTTGCTTGTGCGTCTGAGAGAGAGTGGAGGTAAGGAGAAACCTGCTTGTGTAAGCGTGTGTGATGGAGAGAGGAAGCTTGTTTATGTATGTTTGTGAGGAAGCTGAAAGTTTATACATCTCCTTTCTCCTGCTAATCTATGTCCCCAAATACAAAAAAATATTTCTAAACATTTACTATTTTTAAAAGTGTGAATTATTTATTGGATATGCTCTTCATCTGCTGTTTTTAAATATTTGTTCTTTTTAAAGTATTATTTTACTATTAAGTTTTATAGTTCTTGCTTTTATTGAGGAATGGTAATGGTAATGGTAATGTTTCTGTTTTTTATATAAGCATGGTTGTTATTGTTTGAGTACTGGCAGTTAGTGCTGCATTTGTATGGAAAGTTTACTATATTGTTAATGAAATTTAGTTTATTCATGGCTTTCTGAGGGCCAAGCCCACACTTACTGTGTGCTAAAATATTCCTAATACCATATGAGTTCCAAATCTCTTTTTTACTTTTTTGCAGGGTTTTCTGGTTGGCACCACAGCAATGCATGCAGAAATAGTATACATGTTGTGATATTTTTACTTCAGAAGACTGTACTTTGTCCTTTTTCATGTAAAATCTTATTACAATTGCATAATTTTTAATTGTGTGTGTGTGTGTGTGTGTATGTTCAGTGGGGTTGGAGGTTGCAAGGCTGTAACTTTTGGCTAGGGTGCTTAATACTCTGGTACTAGTCCTGCTGCCCTGGCTCCACGTTGTGGGAAAGCAGAATTTAATTTGGAGCTATTTTGTCATGGGCCAGGCTCTCCTCAGTCTTGTCTGCAGCAGTGACCCTTACAGTGTTGGCCACAGCTTAATTTTCTTTTTCTTAAGCCCTAGAGGAAGCAGGCAGTGTGGATCACTTCTATTCCTCACTTCCCCAGGAGTAGGTAGACAGAGCAAAGCCTAGGAAACCATAAAATCAGCAGACTGTGGCACACAGTCAATGAGAATGTGCTGGAGTGGGGAAGGCCCTGAGAAGTGGAGCAAACTACTGTCAGAAAGGGAGAGGATGAGCAATGTTAGTGAGACTTCTGAGGTGGCTGGGCTGAGCTTTGAGGGGCATCTGGCTGTGGAAACAGTGTCTTCTGGAAAGGGAGGGTGCCAAGAAGGGATGAGAATGGGAAAGGAAGAGGGCTGCTGCAAGTTGAAGAAGGACTGGCAATAAATATCAACTTTTACGTAATGATGCTGCCGTGCTGGGGTAAAAGCAGCACCACAGCAAATGTGCGCGTCTGAGTCGCTGGCTGGCAGTGTGGTTGTCTCATTACTTGGTAACTGGTTCAAGAGCTGATTGGTTGGCAAAACACTTTAAACACTAGATCAGGAATCCAGGATACATAACAGATGTAACCAAACATGTGAGGGGCTCAAACGATTACATGGGTGGAAGGGGGTCTGCAGCTCAGTTTGCTCACCCCTGGTCTAGGATGTGCTCTACTTAGTTGGCTGGGAAAAATGTGAAATTTTATTTGGAGACTGTTTTGTCTCCGTTCTGCCAGCCTCCAGTTGTATCTTTCAACGATTAGCTTGGTGTGCTTTTGGGAGGTGTTGAAGCACATGCTGCACAGAAAGTGCACAAGTGAGTCACAGATACCCTGAGGGCCAGCTTTGAAAAAGATCTCCCAGGCCGACGTTTGTCTGCAATCCACCCCTGCCCTGGGGTATAAGAAAATGCAGAGAGACACAGAGCACAGGGCAATAGCAGACAGAGAGAAACTGAAAGGATGACTCCAGCAATCATAAATAGCAGCCCAGGAGAGGATATATTGTAAGATAAGCAAGGAAAGTTGCATATCGAGGGCCACAGATACTAAGGATGGGGCAGCAAAGCACTTCTGTAACAAGCAGAGTTTCTGTGCTAGGATGCACTAAAGGTATTTGATTCATTTGCCTAGGAGCTCTTATTTACTGTATTGTAGAAGATGGTGTTTGGATAAATACTTTTAACACTGGTTAAAATTATGAATTCTAAATAATTATTTTCTATATGTGTTGTGTGACCTAAAATTCCCTAGTTTATATATATAAAACTTATCTCTATATCCCCCCATGGGTCATCTTATCTGGCTCCACCTGCATGAAGCCGTTGAATTGGCCCAATAGCTTCACAATGATCTTTTAAATATTCTCAGTCTTATATGTTTCTCATTTAGGTAATAGGGAATTGCCTCTTCTTTGGCTTGTGAGTGGACCACCCTTTCATGTCAAGACTTAATGATCTTCTGTGCTCTAATCTTCCAGAAAAATCAGTAGTCGGTTTCTCTACAAGAGTGAGGCTCTCCTTCCTGAGATGACAACTTTGATGTTCTCTGATTATCCTGGGGAAACTCCTTTGATCTTAACACCAGATAATGGATAATGGAGTTGTCAGTATATTAGGTCTTCTTTTTACATTCATTCTTCTCGTGATCCCTTTCTGGCGATTCCATTGCATTTCAGTGGCCTACCAGTAGGCTGATCCTAGCAGTGAGCTCAAGTGTTGAACCAATTCTTCTTGTTCCTCTTGTTCGCTCTGGTTTCATGTTCTCATGTGTACATCCTGATTGCTTGCATTATGTGGTACCAAAGCATGAGATTTTATAATATTGTAAGGGTACACGTACTAAAACTGATTTAAGCCTCAACAGCCCATCTCCCGTAATTGCTGATTTTTTTTTACCTGGAGGTTTACAGTCAATCAGGTTTCCTACTGAACAACCAAAAATCTCTTTTTTAGCTCCCAGAAAGAGCAAGTAGTATTTCCACTAGGTTTAATACAATATTCATTGTAAAGTTACTTTGGATTATTAGTAGCCAACCTTAAGTTTTAGTATTATTTGTCTACATCCAGTTCTATGGCATACTTGGTGAATTTGGTTGCAGGTAGATGGATTATGAATGAACATTATAATATAATAATGTGTCTTTAATATATGGTGTTTATTTTTTACATATGTGTGGAAATGTGACTGATGTTCTTCTGCCTCAGTAAACAATCTTAAAAAAAAAAATTCCCTTAAAATACTGTTGCAGGTTAGCAGCAGTAATGGGACAAAAGAGACAGCAAGTCCTCTCATGACCCAAAAAATACTGTCTGCCACATAGGCATGTATAATATGCTTGAGCCAGGACACTGCAAAGGGTTTAATTCCTCCCTAAAATTAGTGCTCACCAATTGATAAATTCCATTGCAGGTGTTATTTTTGGATCCATGTTAAATTGCTTGGTACTAATGCATACCATTGTGTGACAATGACTTTGACAAATCTGCCTCGATATTCAGAAAACAGTATTTACTAATGTCACAATTTTTCAACTCTTTAGATACCTTTTCCAATTTTGCATTCTTCTTAAAATGCAATGAGTTAGCCTGTACATCTCAAAGACCTCAGATTCAAATGAGACCTGAATTTTTGCCTTTTCAAGGTAAAAAGCAATATATATATATATATATATATATATATATATATATATATATATATATATATATATATATATATATATTGCAGGCATTTGAGTATCTCTGGGGTATTTTTGCAATCCTGCAAGGCTCTGTACATTCCAGTGTTCAGTCTCATGGGCTGGGCAGCTTTGATCTGAGTTGTTGTACTGAGGATAGTTGAAGAAAAGAGAGTAATAGATGAAAAAGTAGATTAGTGCTACCAGGGTTTGTAAATTCATCTTTGCATTCAGCAGGTCAATATGCAACTTGTTTTTATCTTTATTAAAATTTGTGAACTGCTTAACATGCTTAACTTGCTATGATTGAGTTTCGTTGTCTGTCAATAAGTGTCTATAATGTCTATTTTTTTGTCTGCATGGAGAAGCTGGATATTAATGCTTGCATCTGAACAAGGTGTTCATCTGCACACCATGTCTAAGACCATCTCCAATTATGATCTCAGTTTCATCCATCACATAGAATAAAGAACATATTCTTCCTCTGCATGATTATTCAGCACAGAAATGGATACATTCTCACATACTTAATTTCTGAAAAGTACATAAGATGGTCTAGCTCTGAGCTACAGGTTGCTATGGTTACTTTCTTCAGTGACTGAGATGAGGATGGGGCCAATTATGAAGTTTTGTTTGCTTGCTTTTAAGTAGTTTGTTACCTGGATACTCAACAAATAAGAAAAAGGAAGAAAAGACTTGTTTTCTACTTTCCTTACTGAAGAGGAAAGAGTAAAAACAGTCACACTTGAACCTATTCTAAAACAAAAATGTCAGATGCTTAGTTACTTTGTGAAGTGTTTTAGCTCTGTAGATGAAGAGTTTCTAAAAAAGAAAGAACTGTTGTTGTTTTTAGGTAGGGAAGGAGTGGGAATGGGTAATAAAGATAGATTTGGTTCACAGAAAGGATTTTCCACATAATACTCTTCTTCTTGTAGCACTCACACAACTCATTTCCCTCCATTCTCCCTTCCACAAAACCCTCCTTTCATTTTTTTTTGTTAGGTGCTTTAGCATACTGCTTTTTATCATCAGTTCTATGTCCTTTCAGATTCCATCGCCCTACTCCTTTGTTAATTAAGGATATTCTAGCAGTCCGTTTTGGAATGAGATGACAATTAGTATATCTTTGTAATTAATAAAAAAAAGAGAATTACTATGACAGTGGTACACTGGAGTTCATTGGCAAGCCATTCATCTGGTGTTTTTTAATGTGCTTAATGTAAATGTACTGGGGTGCCACTTCTAGACTTTTAATCAGCATAGAGCTCCGTAACAAACTGGAGAAATAAAAATGTGAGTTAGGTGAAAGAACTGAACGAAAATGTAAATTATACCCTCTCTCTACTTGTAATATTTTAATTGAAATTGCTGCTTGATTTAGTATTTTGATATTGTTAGGATTCTCTGCTACCCATAATTTATCCAGCCTGTTATTGAAGCTTCTTATTAAGGTTGGAGATAAAACAAATCACTATTCAAAGGGATTTATCTGGATAACTTTTGAGTTAGCCGGAAAAGCCCCAAGGTTTGAATATCTTTGCCACTTGTCCAGCTGTCATTATTCAGATTAAATGTAACTGGATAACTTCTTGGATGTGTTTCAGGGTGTTCCACAGTGGGCTTGACCTAGCTAAATAACTTATCCAACCAACTCTAATATCTACAGTTAGCTGCATAAGTTATTTGGAGAAGCAGGGTTACATTTTTCCAGTAACATATTGCCAGATAACTTTAACCCTAATTAACTATATTGAAAGAACTTAAAAGACTACATTTGGTTAAGTGGCAATGACAAAACAAAAATAAATAAAGCTGTTGGGTTTACTGTGCTCCTCCCCAAAGTTCAAAGGTTTACAGCCTATCAGGCCAATATCTTCCTTCCCATCCTCTTCCTTCCTCATGGTTTGTCAAAATAAACCTACCTCTAGGCACCCACTCATTCCTTTCATCCTTTACCCCCCTCCCCTTCCTCAACCTAAGCCTCCCACCCCATCAGGCACCTCCCAAACCCTGCGGACCATCAAGATTATGTTGCAATTGTACCATTCCCAGTGGCTTCCAGCATTGCTTTGACAAGAATGCTGGAATTGTAAGCTACTAACATTACCGTTAGAGTGTTATTATGTCTCTAACATTGGTAGCTCATGCTTCCAGATACATTCAGGTATAGTAGGCATTTCCCTGTCTCCTGAGGGCTTAAAATCTATGGACTGAATTTTCAAAGGGGTTTCGTGTGTAAAAATACCATAAATGTGCATAAGTAGCTATTTTATAAATGTTGAGAGTAAACAGGTATTTTCCATTTCATGCATACATTTTACTGTGGAAAAAAAGGGTGGGGTAGGGGCTAGCTTGTAAGAGATATATGCCTATACATTACCAAACTTATTCATACACTTCTACACCTACAAAGTGCCAGTGAAATCAAATTTGTCTGTTGTCTTCAGTTTTTCGGTGGGAAGTTTGGTGAACAGGTAGAGGTTCAGGATGAAGTGCTAGAGGATCTAAGTGAACTGGAGAAGGACTGGGAGAACTGGCATAGGTATCAATACACTGGTGATTTCAAGTATGAGTGCAAGTATTTTCAAAACTGTATACATCCATGCTTTATAATACCTGCCTCTGCGTACACTTTGGGGTTATTATGCATATATGTTGTATTTATTTAACATCTAAAATATATGTGGTATGTTTATAAAATAGGTAGATAAAGTTTGTGTTTTCCTGCATTGGAAATATTTGAATGTACTAATATATTCTTGTACTTTTAAGAACATAAGAACATAAGAAGTTGCCATACTGGGTCCATCAGGCCCAGCATCCTGTTTCCAACAGTGGCCAATCCAGGTTACAAGTACCTGGCAAGTACCTGAACACTAAGTAGATCCCATGGTACTGATGCAAGTAATAGCAGTAGCTATTCACTAAGTCAACTTGATTAATAGCAGTTAATGGATGTATCCTCCAAGAACATATCCAAACCTTTTTTAAACCCAGCTACACTGACTGCACTAACCACATCCTCTGGCAACAAATTCCAGAGCTTAATTGCGAGTTGAGTGAATAAGAATTTTCTACAAATTGTTTTAATTGTGTTATTTGCTAACTTCATGGAGTACCCCTAGTCTTTCTGTTATCCAAAAGAGTAAATAACTGATTTACATTTATCCATTCTAGCCTCTCATGATTTTATAGACCTCTATCATATCCCCCTCAGTTGTCTCTTCTCCAAGCTGAACAGCTCTAACCTCTTTAGCCTTTTCTTATAGGGGAACCATTCCATCCCCTTTATCAGTAGCCTTCTCCATACATTCTCCAGTGCAACTATATCTTTTTGAGATGCAGCAACCAAAAATGTACACAGAACTTAAGGTGTGGTCTCACCATGGAACAATACAGAGACATTTTCTGTTTTATTCACCATTCTCTTCCTAATAACTCCTAACATTCTGTTTGGTTTTTTTTGACTGCTGAAGCACACTGAGCCGATGATTTCAATGTATTATCCACCATGATGCCTAGATCTTTTTCCTGGGTGGTAGCACTTAATATGGAACCTAACATCATGTAACTATAGCATAGGATATGTTTTTCTACATGCATCATCTTGTGCTTGTCCACATTAAATTTCATCTGACATTTGGATGCCCAATATTAAGAACATAAGAACATGCCATACTGGGTCAGACCAAGGATCAATCAAGCCCAGCAACCTGTTTCCAACAGTGGCCAATCCAGGCCACAAGAACCTGGCAAGTTCCCAAAAACTAAGTCTATCCCATGTTACTGCTGCTAGTAATAGCGGTGGCTATTTTCTAAGTCAGCTTAATTAATAGCAGGTAATGGACTTCTCTTCCAAGAACTTATCCTTTTTTAAACCCAGCTACACTAACTGCATTAACCAAATCCCCTGGCAACAAATTCCAGAGTTTAATTGTGCACTGAGTAAAAAAGAACTTTCTCCGATTTGTTTTAAATATGCCTCATGGTAACTTCATAGAGAGCCCCCTAGCTCTTTATTTATCCGATAGAGTAAATAACCAATTCACATTTACCCATTCTAGACCTCTCATAATTTTAAACACCTCTATCATATCCCCCCTCAGCCATATCTTCTCCAAGCTGAACAGTCCTGACCTCTTTAGACTTTCCTCATAGGGGAGCTGTTCCATTCCCTTTATCATTTTGGTTGCCTTTCTTGTACCTTCTCTATCGCAACTATATCTTTTTTGAGATGCAGCAACCAGAATTGTACACAGTATTCTAGGTGCGGAATCACCATGGAATGATACAGAGGCATTATGACATTTTCTGTTTTATTCACCATTCCCTTTCTAATAATTCCCAACATTCTGTTTGCTTTTTTGACTGCCACAGCACACTGAACCGACAAATTCAATGTGTTATCCACTATGATGCCTAGATCTCTTTCTTGGGTAGTAGCACTAACTGCTAATATGGAACCTAACATTGTGTAACTATAGCATGGGTTATTTTTCCCTATATGCATCACCTTGCACTTATCCACATTAAATTTCATCTGCCATTTGGATGCCCAATTTTCCAGTCTCACAATGTCCTCCTGCAGTTTATCACAATCTACTTGTGATTTAACTACTCTGAATAATTTTTTATCATCTGCAAATTTGATTACCTCACTTGTCATATTCCTTTCCAGATCACTTAAAGATATATTGAAAAGCACGGGTCCCAGTACAGATCCTTGAGGCACTCCACTACTCATTCCCTTCCACTGAGAAATTGTCCATTTAATCCTACTCTCTGTTTCCTGTCTTTTAGCCAGTTTGAAATCCACGAAAGGACATCACCACCTATCCCATGACTTTTTACTTTTCTTAAAAGCCTCTCATGAGGAACTTTGTCAAATGCCTTCTGAAAATCCAAATACACTACATAAGAACATGCCGTACTGGGTCAGACCAAGGGACCATAAAGCCCAGCATCCTGTTTCCAACAGTGGCCTATCCAGGCCATAAGAACCTGGCAAGTACCCAAAAACTAAGTCTATTCCATGTTACCGTTGCTATTAATAATATAGAAAAAAGTCTTAATGAGCAATACAATATAACAGTCAAATATAAAAAAAGACATATCCACCAAAACTTACAATAATAATCTAAGGGGCCATCATATAAACCCATCACTTTGATCTCGTTTAGAGTCTTATGTTATGCTCTATTGATAGATCAAAGGGGTACACTTTTAATCATTGCTCCAATTTTTTGAGAATTCTTTTGAAGCATTTTTACAAAAAATGATAATTATTAAAAAAGTGCACTACTTCCCCGTTTGTTGAAGTTAATTCATGCCCAACAAGGTACCATGTTTCACAAACTGCTTCTTCAGGGGCTGGAATCAGCATATACTTAATCCAAAAGATTCCTTCTTTTCTTTTCAGTCCCATTTTAATTTTCTACAAAACAGTAAATGCATACTTTAATGTCCCGATAATATTGAAAAAACCTATAATGGGGAAAAAACTTATGTTGACTGAAGCTACTAATCATTTCTTCACATAGCAATTTCACGTGCCAAGGATTCAGCGTTTTAACTGTGGTGCAAAGCCTAGCATTTTAAATTTTCCACGTGATGATGTAAACTTGATAACTCTATTCAAGAGAATTTAAAGGGAATACCAGAGATTACCTGAAAGAGAACTCACTAAGTCTACAAACATTTTCCATGTGATTTATTTATTTATTTAGCATTTTTATATACCGACTTTCCAATAACAGAATTACTGATCAATTCGGTTTACATTTTAACAGAACAATAACATTGACAAGTAAATGTCTTACAAAGAACAGGTCGATATAACTTGGATAAGTAAATATGGGGTTAACCAGTAAAGATACATTGCCTAATATAGGTATAAGTAAAAGATACAGTGCCTAATGTAGGTTAAATAAACAGTTGCTAATTATAAGGGGAGGCCTAAGTTAAATAAACAGTTGCTAATTATAAGACTAGGTTATGTCTTCGACTGCCATAGATTAAGTGAGTTCTATAGATGATCTAAATAGCTCTCAGGTGGGTAATCATTGGCCGAGATGTTCCACAGGAAGCTGTTATGGGAAAGCTTGTGATGACGTAAACATGATGGCTCTATTCACGAGAATTTTAAAGGGACTGCAAGAGATTACCTGAAAGATAACTTACTAAGTCCAAATGTCATCGGCAAAACAATCACTCAGTAAACCTTTGAAAATGAACTGAAATGGATCTTTCAACGAAACGCCATCCATTCAATCTCTTTGTTGAGTCCTTGAGGAACCACAGTATGGAGTTTAAAAATTCATTTTTGCTCCCATTCTCCTCCATGAACTTATCCAATCCTTTTTTAAACACAGCTACACTAACTGCACTAACTACATCCTATGGCAACAAATTCCAGAGTACATCTACAACTACATCTACTGGTTCAACTTTATCTACATGTTTATTAACTCCTTCAAAAAAGTGAAGCAGATTTGTGAGGCAAGACTTGCCTTGGATAAAGCCATGGTGATTTGTTCCATTAAAACACGTCTTTCTATATGTTCTGTGATTTAGGTATTTAGAACACATTCCACTATTTTTCCTGGCACTGAAGTCAGGCTAACTAGTCTGTAATTTCCCGGATTGCCCCTGGAGCCCTTTTTAAATATTGGGGTTACATTAGCCACCCTCCAGTCTTTAGGTACAATGGATGATTTTAATGATAGGTTACAAATTTTTACTAATAGATCTGAAATTTAATTTTTGAGAACCCTGGGGTATATACCACCTGGTCCAGGTAATTTACTATTCTTCAGTTTGTCAATCAGGCCTACCACATTGTCTAGGTTCATCTGAACCATTACCCATGAAAACCTTCTCTGGAACGGGTATCTCCACTACATCCTTTTCAGTAAACTCTGAAGCAAAGAAATAATTTAATATTCCCCTGGGGGTAGATTTTCAGAGGGTTACGTGCATACATTACGTGCGTAACCCCCGAAAACCTACCCCAAACCCCCCCTGCATGTGCCGAGCCTATCTTGCGTAGGCTTACAGCATGCGCAAAGCTCCGGGACGTGCGCAAGTCCTTGGGCTTTCCTGGGGGAGGGGGGTTCGTGACTGGCGCGTCATTGGAGGCGTGTCAGGGGGCGTGATGTGGCCGGCGTGTCATCCAGGGGTGGGGCCGTGGACATGGTTCCATCTCGGGGGCATTCCGGGGGCATGGCCGTGGCCTCCAGACCAGCCCTCGAACCGGAACATGGTGTGCCGGCAGCCAGCCCAGCGCGCGCAAGGTACGCCTGCCTCGAGCAGACGTAACTTTCGTGACAAAGGTAGGGGGGGGTGTATATAGGGCCAGGGAGGTGGGTTAGGTAGGGGAAGGGAGGGGAAGGTGGGGGGAGGCCGAAGGAAAGTTCCCTCCGAGGCTGCTCCGATTTCAGAGCGGCCTCGGAGGGAACGGAGGCAGGCTGCGCGTCTCGGCACACGCAGGCTGCCGATTTTGGGCAGCCTTGCACACGCCAACCCCGGATTTTAATGGATACGCGCGGCTACGTGCATATCTATTGAAATCCGGCGCTCTCTTGTTCGCGCCTGGTGCGTGAACAAAAGTATGCGTGTGCGCAACTTTATAAAATCTACCCTATGATGTCCTTATCTTCTCTAATTGCCCCTTTAGCCCCTTGATCATCTAACAGTCCAACTGACTCCCTCACAGGCTTTCTGCTTCAGATATATTTTAAAAAGTTTTTACTGTGAGTTTTTGCCTCTACTGCCAACTTCATTTCAAATTCTCTTTTAGTCTGTCATCAATTTCTTACATTTAACTTGCCAATGTTTATGCTTTATCCTATTTTCTTCTGTTGGATCCTTCTTCCAATTTTTGAATGAAGATCTTTTGGCTAAAATAGCTTCTTTCACCTCAACTTTTAACCATGCCGGTAATCGTTTTCCCTTCCTTCCACCTTTCTTAATGTGTAGAATAAATCTGGACTGCGCTTCTAGGATGGTATTTTTTAAAACTGTCCACTCCTCTTGCACACTTTTTACCTTTATAGTTGCTCCTTTCAGTTTTTTTCTAATTATTTTTCTCATTTTATCAAAGTTTCCCTTTTGAATGTTTAGCACTAGAGCCGTAGATTTGCTTACTGTCCCCCTTCCAGTCATTAATTCATATTATGATCACTATTGCCAAGCGGCCCCACCACTGTTACCTCTCTTACCAAATCCTGTGCTCCACTGAGAATTAGATCTAAAATTGTTCCCTCTCTCATTGGTTCCTGAACCAATTGCTCCATAGAACTGTCATTTATTCCATCCATGAAATGTATCTCTCTAGTATGTCCCAATGATACATGTACCCAGTCAATACTGGGGCAATTAAAATCTCCCATAATAACTGCACTATTAATTTGGTTAGCTTCCCTAATTTCTCTTTGATTTTCACTGTCTGTCTCACCATCTTTGCCAGGCGGATGGTGTATACTCCTATCACTATCTTCCCCAACACAGATGGACGGTAGTATACTCCTATCACTATCTTCCCCAACATAGATGGGATTTCTACCCATCAAGATTCAATTGTGCATTTAGTCTCATGCAGGATGTTTATCCTGTTGGACTCTATGCCATCCCGGACATAAAGCACCTCAACGCTTCCCGGATGCTCTTCTCTGTCATTGTGATATAATGTGTACCCCGATATACCACTGTCCCATTGGTTATCTTCCTTCCACCATGTCTCTGAGATGCCAATTAAGTCTATGTCATCATTCGCTGCAATACATTCTAATTCTCTCATCTTACTTCTTAGACTTCTGGCATTAGAATATAAACATTTCAAAGTGTGTTTTTTGTTTGCATTTTCATTCTGCTTTTTAATTGATAGGGATAATTTAGAATTTTTTAGCTCACGTGAATTTTTAGTTACAGGCACTTGTACTACTTTTCTTATTATTGGAACCTCACTGTTGGGCTGCCCTAATTCTAATGCATCGTTAGTATCCTTTGAAGATACCTCCCAGTTTGACAATGTCCTCCTGCAATTTATCACAATCTACTTGTGATTTAACTACTCTGAATAATTTTGTATCATCTGCAAATGTGATTACCTCACTCATCGTATTCCTTTCCAGATCATTCAAAAGCACTGGTCCAAGTACAGATCCTTGAGGCACTCCACTGTTTACCATTTTCCACTGAGAAAATTGACCATTTAATCCTACTCTCTGTTTCCTTTTAACCAGTTTGTAATCCATGAAAGGACATTGCGTCCTATCCCATGATTTTAGTTTTCTTAGAAGCCTCTCATGAGGGACTTTCTCAAATGCCTTCTGAAAATCAAAATACATGACATCTACTGGTTCTCCTTTATCCACATGTTTATTAACCCCTTCAAAAAACGAAGCAGATTTGTGAGGCAAGATTTCCCTTGGGTAAATCCATCCTGAATGTGTTCCATTAAACAATGTCTTTCTATAAGCTCTGTGATTTTGATCTTTAGAATAGTTTCTACAATTTTTCCTGACACTGAAGTCAGGCTCACTGAGCTATAGTTTTTTTGGAGTTTTTTTTTAATTTTAATTTTTTCATTTTCAGATATATTAACAATATCATATATCAAAAGAATTGAGATTATTCAATACATTACTCTTGAGGCACAAAGATAAAAATAATATTTCCAACATGAAATCTCTTATGTTTTAAGTAAATAGGGAGCCAAGATGTTAAAAGGAAAATGGAGCTCACTTATATCTCACTATAGTATAAAGCATTTACCAACTCATTAAGATGCAACCACCCTTTTATCCCAGTTACACACCTCTGAAATTCCCATCTAAGAAGCCCCTTAATTGTTCTGGCTCTAAAAACACATATTTTTCTTCCTGATATTTTACTAGGCATTTGCAAGGGTATTTCAATATCATACTAGCCCCATGATTCATCACTTCTGATCTCATAAGTAAAAATTCCTTCCTTCGTTCTTGCATAGGTCAGACTATGTCTGGATAAATCCAGACTTTTTGTCCATAATATTGAATCATCCTATTCCTAAAAAAAAATTTTAATACAAGATTTCGGTCATATTCAAAAGATATTTCTGTCTGTATTGACATCTCAAGCATCTCTGTAATATTCAACGTCTGTTGATCCTGTGTTTCTATTCCAACGGATTTCAATGATTTACGTGATATAAATAATACTTTGGTAATCACTGGAGTGACTTCCTTAGAAATTTTAAGGCATTCCATCAAATAGGATTTAAATATATCTACCGGGGGTATTCTCGTCAAAATTGGAAAATTAACTACCCTAAGATTCAAAAATCGCAGGGAGTTTTCAATACTCTCAATTTCTTCTCCGTTATGTTTTCAGCTTTAATTAAATTTGTTTGAATATTCTCCATCGATATTATTTTTTCTCCACATTTTTAATTTTTACCTGATGTTGATTTCAATATCTGTGGCATAACTGACTACAGTCTGGAGATCTACCTTTGCTCATGTTTTAGAAGTTCACGGTTCAAGTCTCTACCTCGCCAATGGGCAAATAGTTTATCTATAACACAGAACCGCAAATCATTGACTAATGAGATTTAGCATCACAATGGGCCAAAAGAGGCTCATTTAAACAATGTTGTTGTACTTTGAATCTATGTTCAATCATGTGGGTTTTAACTAATTGCTTGGTTTTGTCAATGTAAATCTTCTCACAAGGGCATTAAGATAAATCACATTGGGTGACTGACAAGAGTAGAATGTTGTAATTTGATGATTACATTATTAGTGGAAAGGAATGTGTATCCATTGGACACATGGCACATTGAACAGTGTCCACAAGGCTGGTGGCCACCATCTGAGAATGTTGTTTGTATAGCAGCTCTCGAAGTGAAATCAGAATGAATCAATACGTCTCTCAAATTTTTATTCCTGGTATAAGCAATCCTTGGGGGAATTACAATCTCCCATTATTACTGCACTGCCAAATTGGTTAGCTTCCCTGGTTTCTCTTAGCATTTTGGAGTAGAATTTCACGGTATTTTATAAACATTGCAGCTCCCACTTCTCAGTTTATAAAATGCTAGCATAAATCTCTGTGTGTCTACTTATATGCATAAATGTGATATGATGGGTAGGTTTGAAGAGACTGATGTAATAAGACATGCTTGGTAGAATCACTGTTTCGCCTGCAGTTGTGTGCACATTTTTTTGTGCACAAACTTTACTCCTGATTCAGCAAGGCATCAGTGCACAACAAATTTGCAGACAAACAATGTGCATACAGGTTAGTGCCCTGCCATGCAAATCTAATGGTGATGAGGGCATTAGCTATTTCCCTCCCTTCGAGTGCAGAGAAGTGCACCCGCTTATCTCATGCTTTCTTATTGCTTAACTCCTAGTCAGAAGTTGTGTGAAATTTCCAGGGCTAGTGTTAGTAGTCTATAGGCAGAAGCTTGAGTTCTTTTGCTGGGATGTTTATTTGGGATTTATGCAAAGAAAACAAGCTTTGAACACATGAACCATGTTTTATGTGCAGAAATATGTGCAGAAATGTATTGGTATATTTTAATTTTTTTTTTGTCCATCTTTATTAGGGCATGATTCAATAAGGCATTTCTTCCATTTTGTGTCTATGGTAAAATGCCTTGATGAATCAGGCTCTTAGTTAGTTAGTTTATTGTTTTGAGAAATTGCTTGGCTTATATAAAATAAAAATTATATACATTTAAAAGATAAAAATTACAATAAAAGAAATAATACAAAATAAAATGGTAGAACATAAGATAAATGTGCCAAATCTGTTATGGAATCTTATTCATAACCATCCTCAACATGTTGTGTCGAATTCAGTAGCAGCTACAGTATATGGAAGCCACTCAGTTTCACAGTTAGAAATTGTTGCATGTTTTATATTAAATTGTTCAACAATTCTAGTTCTAAAGTTTGAATGTGTGGTGTAAAAGTGAGATGAGCTTGAAATTTTCAGCTTCTGTTCTTTGCATCGCTTAGAAAAAGCCACTATATGGGCCTATAAAAGACTTTTGATATTTTTAGCAGACTAAGTTGGACATTGAATATAACAAATAACCATTGCCATGTGTAAATGTCAAATTTTTGATCTTCTTGATATGAAAGTCATCTAAACATTTGTTCACCTTGTTTCAGGGATTTAATATTTTCTGATATGGAAACATACCAGTTAAAGAGTAAAGTGAAATTTAAAAAATCTAAGCAAAATTGTTCTTTACAGTGAGGCACCAAATGGATGGCCAAGTATTACAGAACAGGATTTTTATATCAGATTAAAAGAAAACTACTATTTTTGTAACTAGCATCAATCCAGGTATATTCTCTTACCTGACTTCACAATAGCAGGCCGATGCAATACTGACATGCTAGAAATGTGCATTCAAACTGGTTGTACTTTTTAAAATCCATGCACAATCACCTCTCCTGGGCACTCGATGCAATAGGCAAATGATCTACAGCTCTAAAAAGGACATGCTAGTGTATAGTCTGTCAAGAATCAGAGATAAAGGCACACATTTTAACACCTATGAATCTATGTAAGTGGTGGAAAAAAGCATCCAAGCGTGCAGGGAGAAGCAGCTAGGTGTGAAAGAGCAGCAAGTTGCAGATGGCATGACCCATGACATTTGACTGTATGGCACCACAACAAATGGAACAACATAGAACTGGCATTATGGAAAAAGAAAGACAATTATGCTGGAAAAGGAGAGGGTAGTAGGAGAATTTGGCCAAAGTCCAATGACACAAGTTGGCAAAGTTAAAAATGGTAAAAGAGCATAAAGAAAAATGCATATAAACCCAGCTATGACAAGCATTCAGGGAGTTAGAAACTTAAGGTATACCAAAGCTATCTGTGGTGTCAGTCTGCCTTTCCAATACTCTGTATGCTGAATAAGAACTGTCAATAAAGAATTTTATTGCTTGCTTTATATCCAGAGAATTGGTTTATACATGGGGAAAACATACATCTTGGTGACCCTGATGTGATTCCCAGGCATCCTGCAGGATGAAAGGATATAGAGTAACCTTGGCAGAGACATCTGAGAGAAATCCATGTCAGTAAGCAAAACTGTACAAAGACAACTCCATAAAGGCCAGAGGCGGTAGGTATAAAAAGTCCTTCTTATATTTCTTTTTATTTTGGGGATACCCACTGATCTTCAGATCATCTCTGACTCTGATATATAAGATTCATTATGTCTGATTCTACTTTAAGTTTGCCTGTAGATATAGTGCAGCATTTTCTTTAAATAAAAAATTGTACTAGAACATAACAAAAAATGGTTTAAGGCATCAAAATCTAATTTATTTTTTTATGCTGGCCACAGACGTTCCCTATCGGATATCTTGCTTTCAGGACTCCAATGTTTTCTACAAGAAAATAAGATGGGTAAATCTCTTGAGAGACATTTACAAATTTTAGGACTATGGGATTTAGTAAGAGAAAGTAAAGATAAACTGACTAGTCTACACCCATATGATCAGGGAAGACTCACTGAGACAGTCACTACAAAAAGTCCAGTTTCAGGGTCAGACACAGCCCCTTTATATTCACACTATGTAGTAGCCACTCTGATACAACATCTCCAAAAGTGGCACAAAAGAGGTTTTGTAGGGACCAGAGGGTCACCTATATCTTTTCTACCCTAATGGGTTGCTATTCTGGTATTATTGGAAACATAATATGAGAAAGGACTAAAAATCTCTGTCTGTTGGATAAAAGCCTATACAGGAAAAGAGGATTGAATTTCATATTGTAATGCACAAGCAGATAAGGCTGCTCAGGAAGTGACAGCAAGTTTAATGTGTATGACTCGAAGTGTTGGAGCAATGGACTCTTTAGCCGGTGTGAGAGCAGATGAATCCACCGAGGGAAGGCCATCTAGTGGCTCTTGAAGCTGGGAGGTGGTGCAGAACCAGGAGACCAGACTGGAGCTTCACCTTTACCAGCCCTCGTTCCCTGCAAGTTGAGCCCTTGGGTCCTGGGGCCGGCATGACTTAGGCGAAGGTCTCCTGGCAGGAGAGTCCAGTAGATGGTCCAAGTCGAGGCTGGCAGAGATCCAGAATAATGGAGATGGTTCAGGAGTCGAGGCGGGCAGCAGCGGTGCAACATGGTAAACCAGGCCAGAAGTCGGGGCAAGCAGTAGACAAGCAGGAACCAGAGAACACACCAGAGGTCAGGACGGACAGAAGACAGGAGAATCAGGATACCAAGCCGAGGTCAGAGCCGAGGAGACAATCAAAGACAGGAACTGGAGGAGGAGCAGAACCACAGGAGCAGGAACACAGAAACTCAGGAAAAGGTACTGGAACAAGCTGGAACACAGGAATGGAGGCAGGAACAAGCAGGAACACAGGAACAGAGACTGGAATGCAGAAACAAGCAACTAGCTACTCTCTCAAGCTGACCTGGTGCCAAGGCAAAAAAGAGAAGCAGGAAGTGGGCTTAAATAGCCCCAGCGGGTGATGTCAGCGCTGG
The DNA here is from genome assembly GCF_901001135.1 of Rhinatrema bivittatum. Taxonomy (NCBI): domain Eukaryota; kingdom Metazoa; phylum Chordata; class Amphibia; order Gymnophiona; family Rhinatrematidae; genus Rhinatrema; species Rhinatrema bivittatum. The sequence continues at coordinate 663,213,950 of NC_042615.1, forward strand.
GGGCCGGGCTGAGGTTTCCCACCATGGCCCCTTTAAATCCCCAGCTAGGCTGCGTGCACCTAAGGCGGAGGAGCCCAGGAAGGAATCGGTGGCATCTTCCTCGTGGGGAGAATGCTGCAGCAGAGGCTCACATCTGCTGGTTAAGAAGAAGGCAGAGGCTGGCATATGCTGATTAAGGTAGGGGGACCTAGCTGCGGTGGTCTGCAGCCAGGATTCTCAACATTACCCCCTCTTACGCCCCCTCCGACAAGGACCAGGCTTGTCAGGGTGCTCATGATGGAACTGGTGGAGGAGAGATTTGTCCAAGATGTTGGAGTCAGGTTCCCAGAAGTTTTCCTCCAGGCCAGGAGAGTAAGTACTCCCAATGTCTGTGGTTGTACCTGTCATCAAGGATGTCTTGGACTTGATAGATAGGGTCTTCATCAGCTATCATATCAAGGGGTTTGGGAGGCTTCCGATGAAATGCTGACAGGACTAGAGGTTTCAACAGCGAAACATGGAAGGCATTGTGGATTTTTAAACTTGAGGGCAAACGCAGATGATACGAGACTGGACCTAGGTTCTCACTCATGGTAAAGGGTCCGATGTACTTGGGTGCCAAGTGCATAGAGGGCATCCTCAAGCGGATGTGGCAAGTGCTCACCTACACTCGATCTCCAGATTTAGAGAGTGGAGGCTGGCGACGGTGTTTGTCTGCCCCCTTCTTGGCAGACTTGGCCGCTTGCTGCAGGTGATTCTGAGTGGAGTTCCAGAGTGCATGGAGTTGTTGAGCCATGGATTGAGCTGCTGGTGAAGGCACAGCCAATGGTAAAGGCAATGGTGGCGCGGGTTGCTTCCCAGAGACAATCTGGAATGGAGATGCTCCAATCACAGAGTGGACATGATAGTTATACGAGAACTCCACCCAAGGCAGAAGGGGTGCCCAGTCATCTTGTCAGTGTCCCACAAAAGAGCAGAGATAGCCCTTTAAAGTGTGGTTGGTTTGCTATGCTTGGCTGTTCCCTTGCGGGAGAAAAGCAGATATAAAATCCACTTTAACCCCGAACTTCTTACAGAGGGCATGCCAGTACTTGGCGGTAAATTGTGATCCACGGTCCAAGGTTATGTGTCTGGATAGACCGTGCAGACGAAAGACATGTTAGGCGAATAAGTGGGCAAGTTCAGATGCCGAAGGAAGTTTTGGAAGAGCCACAAAGTGGGCCATTTTCGAGAATCTATCGATAGTTACCCAAATAACTTGCTTCCCTTCAGATACTGGTAGGTCCACCACAAAGTCCGTGGAAATGTGGGTCCATGGCTCTTCAGGAATGGGGAGTGGCTGCAAAAGACCCCATGGGTGACCTGGAAGCGGCTTCTGTTGGGCACAAGTTGGGCAAGAACTGACATAGGCCTGGACATCTCAATTGACGTGAGGTCACCAATAGTAGCGAGTCAACAGTTCCAATGTGTGGGTGTTGCGACTGTCGGTCTTCGAAAGCTTTGGTTGGAGTGAAAAGCACATAAAACAGTGGTTAAGGAAATCCTGGCATTGTTTAGGATCCCCAGCATAGCGAGGTGCTGTTGGCAGATGCAGGGAGGCTGAAGGCACCGGTACTGGAACTGGAGGTGGAGGCGGTGCCGTAGCCTGAGGCGTGGAGTCCAGGTAGTTAGCCAGCTGCTCAACGGTGGCAGTCAAGAGGTTCAGGCAATGTTGCTGCTGCTGCAAATGTTTAGCGATGCCTGGAATGGCCTGGAGGCCGGAAAGGTCCACCGGGTCCATGGCCTTGGCAAACTGTTGGAATGGTGGACCCTTGAGCTGGCTTGAGACCTGATGGATCCACTGAGGGAAGGCCCTCTAGTGGCTCTCGAAGCCAGGAGGTGGTTCAGGACCAGGAGACCAGACCTAGATCGCCCCTGGAGCCCTTTTTGAATATTGGGATTACATTAGCCATCCTCCAGTCTTCAGGTACGATGGATGATTTTAATGATAGGTTACAAATTTTTACTAAAAGGTCTGAGTTCCTTCAGGACCCTGAGGTGTATACCATTTGTAGCAATGATAAAGACACATCAGGCAGGATTCGTGGTGAAGCGTGTCCCCGGGAAGGTCACCTCTCCTCCTCCTTCCCCGGGGCTCCTTTTTATTGTACATAATTCCATCACAAAGCATGGCATGCAGATTTGTCATAACATCATTGCGTCTTTGCAAATACATACATCATTCATTGGATGTTAAAGCGACATACCATAAATGTCCTTCCTGGCCTTTATGCTGACTACGCGTAAGCTAACAGGTCAGGAGGGGAAAAGTTCATAACTGGACATTGAGCTGTGTTAAACTAGCTGACTATGTGTGAGAGGAAGTAGGCACCGAGCAGTTTCGGTTTGATACAGTTTGAGATCTATTCCTGGGGCAGGCTGTCTGAAGCAGGTTGTTTATGAGACAGATTTCCTGTCTCAGTTAGGGCAGGAGGAAGCTTGCACAATTCCGCTGTCTCCAGTGAATGCCGGAGAAAGAGGAAAGTTAGAGTTAACCCCTGAGATACTCCTTCAGGGGCTAAGCTTACGATCCCACACCATTTGGTCCAGGTGATTTACTACTCTTCAGTTTGTCAATCAGGCTTACCACATTTTCTAGGTTCACCGTGATTTGGTTCTGTCCATCTGAATCATTACCCATGAAAACCTTCTCTGGTATGTGTATCTCCCCAATATCCTTTTCAGTAAACACCGAAGCAAAGAAATCGTTTAATCTTTCCATGATGGCCTTATCTTCTCAAAGTGCCCCTTTAACTCCTCGATCATCTAACAGTCCAACTGACTCCCTCAAAGGCTTTCTGCTTTGGATATATTTTAAAAAGTTTTTACTGTGAGTTTTTGCCTCTGCTGCCAACTTCTTTTCAAATTCTCTCTTAGCCTGTCTTATCAATGTCTTCCATTTAACTTGCCAACGCTTATGCAATATCCTATTTTCTTCTGTTGGATCCTTCTTCCAAGTTTTGAATGAAGATCTTTTTGCTAAAAGAGCTGTAGCAACCGGACCTCTCAGCCAGTGGCACAATCCCATCTTTGCTGTCTACCACCACTGTTTCTTGCTTGTTCAGCTAATGCTTTTGCTTCTTGCTTCACCCATCTACTAAACATAGTTGCTGTCTGTCTGCACTGCTTTACTAGCTCTGAACCATACAACCCCAACAGCATTTTCTATGCCATCTTGATAAACGTAGAGAAGAAGAACATGGAAATAATGCCAGCACTGTACAGTTCAGCTAATAATCAAAGCAATACAATACCAACACAATCAATGGTGGAAGGAGGGGAGAGAGGAAGAAACATGGGTGGAAGTAGGGGGATATTAAGAGGCAAAGAAGAAATGGGGAAACAAAGGCACAGGATGGATGAGGAGTTAAATTATGTGGGAAAAGATAGAGGTGTAACAGAAAGATATACATGGTGTTGGATATATAGGGTGGGAAGTAAAGAGATGCTTAGAGGAAGAAGATATACAGTATGGCTTTGGGAAGGAGATACAAAGTGTATAAAAAATGCAGAAGGAAAGAAGGGAGAAGATGGAAGGAGGAGGTGCAATGGATGGCAAGCACCATCTTGTGCTCCTACCATGTGACAGGGGCTGACCAATGGCACCGGTAGCCCCTGTGACACAGTAGGTCAAAGGCTATCTGTGCCATTTTGAATACCGGCAGCCGAGGGTTGAGTGCAGGAGATGACTCCTGGACCCCCCGCTGGACCACCAGGGAGTTTTGGTAAGTCTTGGGGGGGGTCAGGAAGGTAGGGGGTTTGTTTAAATTCGCTCATTTAGGCGGCCGAATAATTCGGCAAGATTTGTTGTATTCGTGGGGAATCGCGATACGTTTCGCTTCCCCATGAATACAACGAATATGGCCCTATACGTTATGGATTACCAATTCGTAGGGAATGAATGCACACCCCTAGAAGGGAGTAAAGGATCTGGGAGGGGGGATCCCCCTAAGAGGGTTGATGCCATTCTTGTGGGGGAGACTGGGAGAGGGGAATGCTCCAAAAGACGCAGACATCATCCTAGGAGCGAGGTCTTTGAGGGAAGTTGGAAGGGGGATGCCCTGGAGGAGGTTGTGGGAATTCTATGGAACAAGAGGGAGGGACTGAACAATCTTTATGAGGAAGTAGGGGGGAGGTGCTCCATCTTTCTAACTTGCCCTTTCACTTATGACTGATATGCACAGGGGATTTGGTAACAGCTAGCCTTAACATCCACAAGAAATGAGGCATGCTATTGAGGGAAAAACTTTAGTATGTCCCTAGTAAAATGTATTATATACTCATTGCACATTAAGTGGGCTTTTGATATACGTGTAAAGCTTTTACTGAATTGCATGATACAACTTTTTTAGCACAAGTTTTATTGCATACTCATAGAACCCTTTGTGTCTATGGGAAAAGAGCTTAGCGAGTCAGGCATTTACTAGAGAGGAGAGATTGAGAGAGTAAAGGGAGGTAAGAAGAATAAAAAGGTTCTTAACAAGGAGAGACAGTTGTAGACAGAATATTATGAGAGAGGGCAAGAGAAGATGAGTGACAGACAAAAAATAAAGAAGAGGCAAAAGAACAAAATGCAAAAGAAAATAAAAGAGAATACTAAATTGAAGAAAACAATGCAAAATTATTAAATTATGCCAGGATTTCTCAAATTTGACCTGGTGATACCACAGCCAGTTGGGTTTTCAGGCTATCAGTAATGAATATGTATGAGATATGCAAATAATCTCATACATATTCATTGTGAATATCCTGAAAACCTGTAGCTATGGGGTTGCCATGACAGGCTTAGAATGCCTTGACTTAGACACACTACAAAAGATGGAAAATAGTTTCATTTTTTTTAAAATGAAAGTATAAAAAAAACAAAGATTTGATCACAATTAGCTGTTTTGTATATAATAAGCAATTTAAATTAGCATGGTTAATTATGCAAATGTTCCATAGAATCAAATTTTGGAGTATACTTTCTGATCATTGCATCAGAATCTTCTAATGAACTACCTCAAAAAACATGTGGCTATTGCTCTCGGGGATGGACCCTTGTTCTGGAGCAGTGGAGAACGGATCCCTGGTAGGGACCAGGAAGCACCTGCCCCCAGGGGGTGGAGCACTGGAGGAGACAGAGGCTAGGATGAGCTTCACCACTGGAAGCCTGCGGTCCTCCCGGGTGGAGCCCATAGGGTCCCGGGCCACTTGGACTTAGGTGGGCCTTGCAGGGTCTCCTGGAGAGATGATAGACAGGCATGCCCACAGACAGGAGAGGAGCGTGATCAGGTTCGAGGCTGGAGGAAAGGTGGCTCAAGGAAGACCAGAACAGCATAGGCGATGACAAGGCAATGGACAGAGCCAGAATCAGGAGATGTGGTCAATCAGGCAGAGGTCAGAATCCAAGGTCAGTCCGAGAAGTGGTCAACAATGCAGAGGTCAGGATCCGGAGGTCAGACGAGGTCACAGGCAGGCTGGGGTCAGGAGGCAGGCAGCAGGCAGAGTAGTCAAGGAACAAGCCAAGATCAGAAGGCAGGCAGCAGGCAGAGGGGTCAAGGATCAGGCTGAGGTCAGTACCAGAGAGACAGTCCGAAGGTACTACCTGGGGAAACGACAGATGAACACAGGAACAGATGGACGCTGGAACAGAAGGATGCAGGAACAAGGCTGGAACAGTAGGATCCTGGAACGAGACTGTAACAAGACTGGAACAGGCTTAGCACGCAGTGACAATCTAGCATGAAACTAACCCAATTGCCAAGGCAAGGAAGTGCAGGCAGGAACTTCCTTAAGTAGTTCCTTCAATCAGGGCACTCCACGGAGCTAGGACCCGCCCCTGGCCCTACAAGAGCCTGGGCGGTCTGCGTGCGCGCACGTAGGGGCATGGCCAACGCCTCAGAAGGTGCCGAACTCCGGCTTGAGGCCTGGTGCGTAGTGGAAGGCCTGGTGACCACCGCTGCGGGACACCGAGGCCTGGAAGAGCTCGCAGCTGCTGCTAGGGAGGCCGACTCGGGACCTGCGGAGGAGCCAGAGAGGTGAGCAGGCCCATGCGCGGGCCGGACGCAAATGGGGTGCGCAACAGTGGCCTTGACCATAGCAAATGTTTTCTAGTTGTTAAATCCAAGCAGAAGTATATGGTAATGCATTATATAAGGAATTTTTTCCTGCTTTTTCTGTTTCACTGTAAACCGGCATGATTTGCATTTAATGCAAGAATGTCGGTATATAAAAGTTAAAAATAAATAAATAAATAAATATACCCTGCATGGTCTGTAATATTACACATTGCATGTGAAATTGTTGGATCCTGCATCTTTAAGAAACTCATGTGCTATGAAACAGTCTTAGCAGATAATGAATTCTTCATGTTATAAGAATAATGACCTATTTAATCTTAGCAAGAGTAATTAAAAGATGTTCTTTAGTAATGATGTTAACAGCAATAGATATTGAATTTTCCCAGCTGATTTTCTACTGTCTTAGAGAATATTTTTCCAAGTTGCAGACTAATGTGGTCACGTAGACAAAAGCACATTTCAGAAATGTATTTGAGCAGAAACCAATTACATCGATTCCTGCCTAACTGTGACAATGAACACTTGGTTTCCTTTGAAATAAGGATATCATTATCCTTAATTATTTGAGGTTTCCTGCTCAGTTATAAAGCATCATTCTTTATTTGAATAATCAAAACACAAATACAAGCATTAGGAGTACTGCCTTGTTGGAATATTAACATTTTGCTTTATATACAGTAATCCAAGTCCTCTCCAGTGTCCTTTCATAAGTAGCAGCACAATTTCATGCACATTTATTTTTCCACATGAAAAAAAAATAAAGAGATCTTTCCCGTTCTTGTATGGGAGCAAGTTTCACAGTGAGATGCCATAGCACAGTGTTTTGCATTGGCTTTAACATCTTCATTTCTCTTGAGAAAAACTCTTGGATGAAGCGTAAAAAAAAAAAAAAAAAAGCAAAACTCTTGAGAGTTGCATTCATAAGCCACTGGGTTGTGTTTACTGGTATTTGCTTTCCAAGCTCTCATGCTTCGGTGCATTCCAAATCATACCTTAGCAAGCCCTTCTCTCTCTGACTCTGCATTTTCTCATGGAGATCTTGGTTTCTTGGTCCCAGCCAGGGATTATTTGAATAACCTGGTTAACATGGATTTTTCTCTTTTACTTCCCTCCAAATATCACTTGCAGACATTCTCCCTCCCTCCAAGCACCCCGCCATCAAAACCCTGGCATTGATTGCTAATTTCCCTTGCTCTGTCAAGATTAGTCCAATGATTCTGAGTAATTTTGTCTCATTTTCTCAAGGGAGTAGGCCTGAAATAATGCAGTGTTTATTTTTATACAAATTCTCACAGTACTACAACTTTCCAGTGACTTCCTGGGATGTGTCTGGCTTTTCACCGGCCAAAAGGGCATTCTCAGAGGTAACTCCTTCATGTAAACCTAAAACTGGCCCTTTCCCACAAAGCAGCTTATCAGGAAGTTTAAAGTTCAACAGTCTCGTCATTCACTGGTAAAAAAAAGAGGCACTCTTCTGGTGACAACTTCCGCATACTTATTCTACTTTTTATAATGGAAACCTGGTAAGATTCTGCTAAAGACGAGGCAAATTGCATTGCGGGAAGAAGTAATTCTAATAGCATTTCTGTTTATTGCTAGGCACCAAGTCTGCCCCACTTCAGTTTATTGTTTTTATGTCTCATACAGAGTTTTAACTTGACAGCTCATAATACCATAATGAAATGCTCGCTTGGTTCTCTATGTTGCTTGATTATCATTTTGCCCCAGGGAGCCTGACTGTTGGATTTATTGTTAAACAAAGCTGGTTGGTATTGTGTTTTGATAAACAATTTACACCTTTGTGATTAGCAGAATTAGATTGTGATTAGCAGAATTAGATTGTTTTGATGAGTGATTCTTGATTTGCATATTAAAGAATAGCAACATCACCTTGGTGGTCTCATGCATCCCCATCCTTCTAACTCAAATATATTTCACTGTAGAGGGTGTGGGTTTTTCTATAGGATCTGATAACTGTTATATACTGACTGGGGGGGGGGGGGGGGGGAGGATAAACAAAACTGAGTTCTTGCCTCACGGAAACCTCACTCCTGAAATAAACTGCAATAATAAATTTAACTGGGATCCCTGGTCAGACAATTGTTGCTGCTCCAAAAACAGTCACTTCATTGCAAAAACCAGTACAAAACAAAGATTCAATTTTTCTTCAGAATAAATCAATCACAGCTCTTCTTTATCACACCATATAGAAACCATATATCTTTCATGAGATAATTTTATTTTGAATTTCAATTTGATACACACTTTTCTACTAAATGTGCGCACAGTCAAAGTGTGGCTCAACAATATTCAAAAAACATTTGTGGTGACCCTTTGGGAATCACCATTATTTGTCATAGTTCTTAAACCTTTTTCTTGAGCTAGGAAAAGGAGATAGGTAGTAGAAGAAGAAGAGTGCAGCATTATCAGAACAGCTCCTCCACAGAGGTTGCTGGAATGGCTAGCTCCCTGCTGGTATAAAAGCAGCTTGCGTCATAGCTAGGCATGGCATTTTTGGTTAGCAGTTGAAGGTGAAGAAGCTAGCTTTTCCTGAGTTGAAGTTTGTTCCTCTGTTCTGTATGCTAGGCTTGAAGGCTTGGAACCCTACATGGAGTAGGAAGAAGGCAACTACCTTTCTAGTACTAATCCCAAGGGTTGTTGAATGGATTTTGGACTTATCTTTTGATGATTTTTCCTGCGAGAGCCCTGATATCTCTCGCTAAGAAGATTTTGAGGAGTCCCTGGCTAGGTTAGATCAGAAGGTAGGGAAATTCTGCTGTTCTATATCTCATACAGAGTGAATAGATCATGGATGACTTGCTGCAGAATGAGTCCACATTTCTGCTTTCTTTGTGAAGTTTTTTGCCTTGTTATTTTTGGTGCAGACCGTTGCTGCCGTTGTGCAGTTTGTTGCTGCCGTTCCTGCTCTGAAGTGGAGACAACCAAGAGAATTGTTTTGTTCCCTGCTGCCTGGTCCTTTCCTAGGAAAGACTCTGCATGTCATCTGAAGAAGAAAAACCATGAGTAAGACCTTTAACTTAGTCTTCTCCTTGGGAAGTTTGTGCAGAGATTGAAATCTTGTATTTTTTCCCATCAGTAATTTTTGGAAGAGATTTTCCACCCAACTAGGACACCTCTGTCCACTTGGGAATCCTTGCTTTTCCAAGCCTTGGTGGGTGAGAGTTTTCCCTGGCTCAACTACTGAGAGACATTTGCATAGAAAGAAAATAGAAGAACTGGGATTTCAAGCTATTAATGCAAAGATCTGATGTGTAAAGTGCCAATTTTGCCATTTAAGAAGTTCTACAGTACAGATTTATTTTGGTCACTCAACTTGAGCCTCCAGAGTATTTTGTGCCTCATATCCCTTACATGTGAAATTGAACTGATACCTTCCCAGGACAGTGTTTTGAGAATCCCCTGGTACCTTGGGCCTTGGAGGATTGATTCCTCCCAGGGGCGGATTCCGGGTAAAGATTGGCCCGGGGATTTTCCACCCTGGCTAGCCCAGGAGAGAGATACCCAGTGGTCTGCTGAGCGACCGGCCCACCAGGGGATGCCTGATCCCCCAATAGGTCAATCCACCCCTGATTCCTCCCTCCCCCCCATTGGAGAGAACTCTATTCAGGGGTCTGTGGGACTGTGAGAAAGGGATAAGAAGTAGCCCTTAGACCTCTTGTCTAGGCTCCAAAATTGGAACAGGGATTGCACATCATAATACAAATATTATATAAAATGCAATATTATAATGCAATTCTTTTCTAGCAGCAGTACAGAGTGATTTACCGGTTCTTCTTGTTTACTAAACAGATAGATTATGACCAAAACTTCTATTGTACCTTCCTTTAATTAAACAATTTTGCAGCCTTGGTATTGAATTGGGTGAGTTATGACTAATTCTTCACAATTTCCTTGTAAAGATAATCAGAAAACAATGGTCAATACCTTACCAGACTTCTCTGTTGAGGTATGAACTATAGTATTAGCCATGCTGGAAGAGTCTCACTTTCCTAGCACTGCACTATCTGGGCAGATGAGACATTGATGGTAAGTTGTTTCTCCAGACATTTGGGATCACAAATCTGCTTCACTTTTTTGAAGGAGTTAATAAACACGTGGATAAAGGTGGATTTTCAGAAGGCGTTTGACAAAGTTCCTCATGAGAGGCTTCTAAGAAAAGTAAAAAGTCATGGGATAGGTGGCAATGTCCTTTCGTTGTTTACAAACTGGCTAAAAGACAGGAAACAGAGAGTAGGAATAAATGGACAATTTAATGGAAGGGAGTGGAAGGAAGTGGGCAGTGGAATGTCTCAGGGATATGTATTGGGACACTTACTTTTCAATATATTTATAAATGATCTGGAAAGAAATACGACGAGTGAGGTAATCAAATTTGCAGATGATACAAAATTGTTCAGAGTAGTTAAATCACAAGCAGATTGTGATAAATTGCAGGAAGACCTTGTGAGACTGGAAAACTGGGCATCGAAATGGCAGATGGATAAGTGCACATTAATATAAGGAAAAATAGTTAGGTTCCATAAAAGGTGCTACCACCCAAGAAAGAGATCTAGGCGAAATAGTGGATAACACATTGAAATTATCGGTTCAGTGTGCTGCGGCAGTCAAAAAAGCAAACAGAATGTTGGGAATTTTTAGAAAGGGAATGGTGAATAAAACAGAAAGTGTCATAATGCCTCTGTATCGCTTCATGGTGAGACCGCACCTTGAATACTGTGTACAATTCTGGTCGCCGCATTTCAAAAAAGATATAATTGCGATGGAGAAGGTACAGAGAAGGGCGACCAAAATGATAAGGGGAATAGAACAGCTCCTCTGTGAGGAAAGACTAAAGAGGCCAGGACTTTTCAGCTTGGAGAAGAGACGGCTGAGGGGGGATATGATAGAGGTGTTTAAAATCATGAGAGGTCTAGAACGGGTAGATGTGAATTGGTTATTTACTCTTTCAGATAATAGAAAGATTAGGGGGCACTCCATGAAGTTAGCATGTGGCACATTTAAAACTAATCGGAGAAAGTTCTTTTTTACTCAATGCACAATTAAACTCTGGAATTTGTTGCCAGAGGATGTGGTTAGTGCAGTTAGTATAGTTGTGTTTAAAAAAGGATTGGATAAGTTCTTGGAGGAGAAGTCCATTACCTGCTATTTTTAAACACAGCTATACTAACTGCACTAACCACATCCTCTGGCAACAAATTCCAGAGTTTAATTGTGCGTTGAGTAAAAAAGAACTTTCTCCGATTAGTTTTAAATGTGCCCCATGCTAACTTCATGGAGTGACCCCTAGTCTTTCTACTATCCGAAAGAGTAAATAACCGATTCACATCTACCCGTTCTAGACCTCTCATGATTTTAAACACCTCTATCATATCCCCCCTCAGTCGTCTCTTCTCCAAGCTGAAAAGTCCTAACCTCTTTAGTCTTTCCTCATAGGGGAGTTGTTCCATTCCCCTTATCATTTTGGTAGCCCTTCTCTGTACTTTCTCCATCGCAATTATATCTTTTTTGAGATGCGGCGACCAGAATTGTACACAGTATTCAAGGTGCAGTCTCACCATGGAGCGATACAGAGGCATTATGACATTTTCCGTTTTATTCACCATTCCCTTTCTAATAATTCCCAACATTCTGTTTGCTTTTTTCACTGCCGCAGCACACTGCACCGACGATTTCAATGTGTTATCCACTATGACACCTAGATCTCTTTTTTAGGTTGTAGCACCTAATATTGTGTAATTATAGCATGGGTTATTTTTCCCTATATGCATCACCATGCTCTTATCCACATTAAATTTCATCTGCCATTTGGATGCCCAATTTTCCAGTCTCACAAGGTCTTCCTGCAATTTATCACAATCTGCTTGTGATTTAACTACTCTGAACAATTTTGTGTCATCTGCAAATTTGATTATCTCACTGACCCAGTAAGAAGTTGCCTTACTGGGTCAGACTTGAGTTTCCATCAAGCCCAGCATCCTGCAGTGGCCAATCCAGGTTACATGTACCTGGCAAGTACTGTTGCGACCGTCGCTGCTTGATGCCCTCACTCTGCCCTCTTTACCTCTGTGGCGACTCCCTCCGGGTCTGATAGACGGTTAGCTGCCACGGTGTCTTGTTGCTGTCTCCCTCCTGCGTCCCCAGACCGGCACGATGCTGTGGATCCGCCATGTTGCCTGATGACGTAGGGTGCGCACGCATGCTCCGATTGATGTACCAGCAAGGGTGCGAACCTCGGGGGCATCCTCCTGGGATGACGTCATCCGCTTCCAATATAAAAGGTCTCAGTATTCGCTAGCGAACTGAATTAGCAAGGACTCGCTTCGGCTGTCCAAGCTCCTCTGCCAGGGGGATTGCTTCAGCTTTACTCCCAAGCTACACTGCCTCCTCGGACTTACCAGGTGTACCTGCTCCTCGGGAGCCTCACTCTCTTTTCTTTATTTCAGATTGTAGATAGGAACCGGTACTCGTTCTTCGAGGGCCCATGTTCCTGAACACTCTGAAGATTCTCTACTGCATGGAAGCTATCGCAGATACAGACATTTGTGAGTTACCATTGTTCTCTCAGAGCTTTCCCTGGAACTAGGTACTCGCTCCTCGAGGGCCTAACCCTTTCCAGCTTCTGAGCTTCCTTAAGACATGTGAGTTTTGTCATCTAGTTCTGGCTATGAACACAGCATACCCTGTCTACTCACTATCTATAGTTTCTCTACAGCTCAGCAACCCTGGAACAGAAGTCCCTCAGGAACAGTTCCAGTTCCTGAGGGACTTCAGCTCTGCCGGGCATATCAGCTCACTACTGCCACCTCTGGTGGTTCTACTAACCTGACTAATAAAAGAACTATCTGTGTCTGTCTCCATACCCAAGCCTAGCCGGTGGTCCCTTTCAGGATATCCTCCTGGGGGCGCAGTCATCTGCCATCGGCCCAAGGATCCACCTATCTACATTCCTCTACAGCCAAGTGCCCCCTCCAAGCACTCTGCTGGTAACAGATTGCCACTCCTTCCCCATCAGGAGTCTTTAGCAACATATTCATAACAGATTGTTAACTCCGCAGTCTATACCTTAACAGATTGTTAACTACTCCCTCTACAGGAGCTGAGTATATCAGATTGCTAACTCCTCCGTCTACAGGAGCCAATTCATAACAGATTGCTAACTCCTCCCTCCTCAGGAGCCAATGCATAACAGGTTGCTAATGTCCTAACAATATCCATAACAGATTGCTAACTCCTCCCTCTACAGGAGCCGATTCGTAACAAGTACCCAAACATTTAATAGATCCCATGCTACTAATGCCAGTAAATAGCAGTGACTATTCCCTAAATCAACTTGATTAATAGCAGTTTATGGACTTCTCCTCCTAGAACTTATCCAATCCTTTTATAAACCCAGCTACACTAACTGCTTAAGAATATTCTCTGGCAATAAATTCCAGAGCTTAAATGTGCATTGAGTGAAAATGAATTTTCTCCAATTTCTTTTAAATGTGCTACTTACTAACTCCATGGAGTGCCCTCTAGTTCTTCTATTATACCTTTCAGGTTTCCTCAATCAAGTTAATGTTTCTAATAGAAACTAGGAAAAGGGCTTTCCCGTAATAGGCCATGTAATCTGAAACAATTTGCCCCCTGTTTTGCGGTCTATTACTGATATAATAGTTTAAGTTTTAGGAAAAAGTTGAAAACATTATTATTCCAGGAAGTATTTGTAGAAATGGAAGGTAATTGGTTTTTAGTGCAAGAATCTCTTTTGTTGATGAAGAGAACAGTATATTATAGGTTATATTTTCTTTTGTTGGATTTGTAGTTTATTATGTTGTAAGCTGCTTAGCCCAACTGGTTTGTTATAAGTGGGCTACAAATGTTTCTAAATAAATATAAAAAAATGTCCATTATTTACTTACCTCATTAACAGTGAGACAAACTCCTTGCATTACCAGGCACATTGTGAAGTAACAGAAAAACCTTTTAAAAACATTTCTCAGAACCTATATAACAAATCTGCCATACCAAAACAGCATCAACTCCCAGAAATCAAACAGCAAGAACCCTATGAAGGCAGCAATATTACACCAGGCCCTGGAATAGCATTGTTATTTTTCCCAATAGGGAAAAGGAATGGCCTAGTGGTAGAGTAATCAGTATGAACCAGGGAAACCACTTCCACCACCGACACTCCTTGTGACTCTGAGAAAGTTGCTTTATTTCCTGTTACCTACTTTGGGAGAGGGGGTTTCTGTGCCTGAATTCTTAAAATGTTGTAAGCGGCCTTGAGCATTATTTGGAAAAGTGGGCTAAAAATCAAAATTTATTATTAGTAAATACGCATCCTATTGTGAAAACAGAACATGTTAGCAGAATACCTTATGTTGGTCACAGAACAAAATAAAAAAAACCCTCACCAAATACAAAATAAGTGATAAATTATAAATAGAAATATAAAGACAAATGCGCAATAGGACATAAAAGGACAGGATGGGGGCAAGGGGAAAATAACAGAAGGGGAAGGGCTGAGTTAGGGAGAAGAATGGCTCTTCTTTGCTTTGCTGTGGTTCTTCCCATCTCATCCTGTTCCCTGCAGACAGGAAGAGAGGGGGTGAACAACAAGAGGTTAGTGTCTGGATAAGGTAACAGAGTGGCTCTTCCGTGCTCTGCTCTTTGTTTTATCTGCTCCAGGTTCACACCCTCTCTACCTGTTCTCTCTATCCTGCCTAGAAAGGAAGGGGCTGAAACAGGAAGCAGAGGCTGTTCTCCATTTCCTGAGATTCAGGATCCTGTGTACTCATGGTTAAGAAAGCCTCTGGTGCCATACCCAAAATTGCTGCACTCATCGCTTAAGTCTGCCTAATGGAAAAACTGGCGCTGACTGCCTCCATTATATGCAAATATATACCATGCATATTCATTGGAGAAATCATAAAGTCAGACCTGTTTGTGGTTCTTAAGCATCATCCTAGACTACCTCTACACTAGTGACTTCTGGCAAACTCATGCTAAACTGCACCAAAATATCTCTTATAAGCCGGGGGGGGGGGGGGGGGGGGGGGGGGGGGGGGGGTGGGGGGGGGGGGGGGGGGGGGGGAGGCCTGGGCAAGCTCAACTTGCACTTATTGTGGGTTATATATTTGCAGCACTGCATATACAAGAGTCCTTTGCAGGCTGTGATATCTTTTACTGAACCTAAATAAAAATTATATAAAGATGTTCTCTAGGAGTTTTCAGACCACATAGGTTCATTCTTCAGGACCAGATCAGTTTTTCCCAACCCTGTCTTGAAGGCACACCTAAGAGACGAGATGCGCTGCCTTCCCCCGTTCCCTCCCCCCCATCCCACCCCACCTTCCCTTCCCCTACCTCCCCCACCCTTTCCCCCCTACCTTTTCCTTTTTTTTTTAATTTCACAACTTACTTCAGCCCCGGGGCTGGCACGCGATCCACGGCACAGCAACAAATAAGACCGCTGTGCCGGGATCCTGACCCCGCCCCCGGACTTCCCCCGCCCCATCCCTTTTTGCACGCGACCCGGGGCTTTACGCGCATTGCCGGGCCTTTTTAAAATAGGCCCGGCGCGCGTAGATCCGGATTTACACATGTAACCCTTTTAAAATCTGGCCCTGTGATTGTATATTGAAAAACTGACCTCTAGGGCATACCTCCAGGACAGGCTTTGTAAATGCTGCTCTAGATAGCATCTTTGGAAAGTTCTTATGCTGGTTCAAAAGGCATCACAACCTAAATAGAAGCCAGTTTTGTCCACTACCAACACAGCCACTACAACTTTGTAACATCGGTATGTGCTATGAATGCAGTGATTTGAAAAATGTGCAGGCTAAAAAGACAGGTGTAAAGACTCAGAGGTCTTTATAACTAAATTAGCCCTAGCCCTTTCCTTAAGTTAGGCTTTGATAGTTTGTAGGCCATCCCTTCAGACTTCCTCTCTAAGGTCCATTTGGATTGGTCAGCATTTTTCCTTAAAAGGCAGCTTGACATTTGTACCAGTGTGGCAGATTTTAGTTGGAGTACAAGGAAGCTGGAAGTTTTTTCTCAGTTTTCCTCACTTTTGGGTCCCACAGCCTGAAACAAGGGGAAGTGTTTTTTTAGTTGGAGGGTTGAACGTGAATGAGATTTTTAGTGGTAGCATTTCCAAATTTTGTGCACCCCGCTTAGTAGTAGGAAAGGTAGTCTGTCCTTGCCAGTACCCTCATAGATCTGAAAAGGATTGTCTCAGAGGAGTGAAGAGGAAAACTGAAGATTTTGGAAAAGTTTTGTCTCGGGTTGAGGTTTGGGTTTGAGATGTGCTCCTGCCTGAGGAGGCTGTTACCCCTGCCTTGGGAGATCAGGAAGGTGCTGTGACTCCCTCCGTCCAGTTAAAGAAAGGACAGCAGTGACCTGCCAATGTATTAAGAGAGAAGTATTTTCGATTTGAGTATTGATCCTGTGTTTTGGGAGGAATTCTTTTAGACACCAGTTCCTACCCACCTTGAAGGAGAGAGAGATTTCTTTGAATTTTGAACATCTTTTTGGATTTTCTCCACCAGAAATCAAAGTTGTTGCCATCAGAGAGAGAGAGAGAGAGAGAGAGAAATAGGAGATCCCAGCCCTACTAGAAGCCCTTTCCCTACCACTCAGGATTATGGGATTTTCCTAATGTTTGTCATCAAAAGGGACACCAACTCAGCTAACAAAATCGAGAAACGGCACTTTGGACTGTTTTTATATGAAGATTTTCTGGAGAATTTTTGTTGGAATTGTTCTTTAAAGTATTTTTTGTTGCAGTAAATTTTTGTTGAAATCCCAACCAGAGTACGTATTGTCTTTCTTCAAAGTCAGAGGTGTCCTCAAGCAAGGGCATCCCAAGCATGAGTACTATGAATGAAAGGAGAGCCAAAGACGTGAGAGACTGTGAGTGGGTTCCCAACTCCATTTGCCTAAGGCCCCAGAGTTTTACCCTCCTCCGTTCCAGATTGAACCCTGGCATGCTGGTGGCCTGTTGTGAGTGAGTTGGTGTAAGCTGTAGACAATAGGAGAACTGGGAATAAGAATGGCTTCGGGGACAATCTTGTGCACCTGCATTCTGGAAGGTCTCCAAATAGGTGGTTACACAGGCAAATTCTAAGACCTAATGGCTTTTAACAGTTATTTTTAACTTGGTCAGTGGGCCTGATTCACTAAAACCATGGTTCCTAAACCTGTCCTGGGGGACCCCCAGTCAGTCAGGTTTTCATGAATATGCATGAGAAAATTTGCATTCAGTGAAGTGTTAAATGCATTTACCCAGATTTTCTTGGAGCATAAATGTAAACTATTTCAGGGAAAGATACATAAGGAAAGTGCTATAGTTCTTTTCATTCAAACAGGACCCAGTAACTTTTAAACAGGTGCGTTAGTCGGCCTGCACCCAGGGACAAGGCCATTTTAAAACATATGTGTGTTCATGTATACATTATATAATAGTCTGAATGCGTGCATATGTGCGGGCAATTTAAATTGGATGCATGCCTATGCACACAAATGCCACTTCTACCACATAAGAGGGGGGTTTTAAAACACTCATGTGCCAGGAAAACGGTATCAGTATTCCCAGTTTGCCCAGATAAGGAATAGGACTTCCAAACTACCCTAGTTTATTAGCCTCCCTTTTTCCCTAGTAGCCCCAACCCTTAAAACCCTGCCGATCTGTCTTTTATCTTTATTTTATAAATTGCATGTCATTTATAGCAGAAGTAAGGTTATGCAGCAGGGGACCGCAGACCATGCCCATATCCTGCCCCTGTTTTGTAACTTTTCATTTGTGTTCATAGCGGGAGATTCGCATGTACTCAGGAAGCTTTTAAAATCTGTTCAATGCACGCTGGTCCAACTTGTGCATGTATCTCACGGTTTGGGTGCGCACCAGCCTTTTAAAATTCACCTGTAATTCTTTAACAATCAAATAAAATCATACTTTGTAATAATGATCTAAAAAGTCCCTGATAATTTTTCAGGCAGAGAGGCTGATGCACTAACCTATGCAACATTTCACAGGTTAGCAGCCGCATTGTGTGAAAGTTTGAAATGGAAGGAAATGAGTTCCATAGCAAACTTTCATACACAATTTTGCAACAGGGAAGCCAGCAAAAAAATACAACTCGTTGAAGTGTAGTAATCTTTTTTGCAAAAACTGGCCCACAAAACCTTTCATAGACCGGTTTTCTACAAATTCCCTTTCTGTTTTTATTTAGGCAGCTCAATAAAGCTTTAGACCCTTACTGAAATCTGTTATGTCTTGGTATGGGCTGGAGACAGGGGAAGGGCGATATGGAGAGAAAAATCTGAGTCGGCATGGTGTGCCAGCTGCCGCAGAGCTCCTGAATCTCCACATCACCCAGAGCTGGTGCAGCGTGGTGTGCCAACCGCTGCAGGGCTCAGGATTCTCTATTAAGCAGCATACAAGACATCTTTGTATCTGGGCTGAGAGCATGGTTTCAGTATGGATATGAGGTTGGGTATGCACTGAATACACCAGCACAGGCAAATAATTAAGACAATTACAGTAATTATAATAGAAATCACCCTTTTGAGACCAGAAATATCAGGGAGCCAAGACCATAGCCAATCCCATGGAGAAGTTGGTATTCCGCCTGAAAGTGGTGCATCAGCAACCATGGTTTCCATCTGCTCTATGGTATGTGTGAGGTTTGCTTTATAAACTGATATGTACACACAGCAATGAGATTCAATTAATGCACAAACACCACCCTTTGAAACTAAAATGGTGTCTAAGGTATAGCGGTTCTGTAATGCTACCTCTCTAATCTGAGAAACTTCTGTTGTGAGTAGTTTTAATGCATGGACTGTCTGATTAAATAGGGCAGTTGTCCAGTTAGCTAGGATGTGTAAGTCCCTGTAATTCATAGCTGTTCCCATTGGAGGAAACAGGCTTCTAGCTACCTGGGTTTCTGTATACTTATCTATGGGACTCTTGATCGCCTCTCTTTTGTTACGGAGTCTTGCTTTGGGTAAATTGGTGACTGCATAGTATGAGGGGAGGATGTAGCCTAGAGTGCATCTGTCTGTCCAATTGGGGGGAATTCACATATATGCTCTACGCCCACATAGCATCCAAATGTTTCCTAACAGATTAGTTGACATGTCATTGGTATTTTTAATTTGTGTTATCATTTGGGCTATATAACTACAAAGGGTAAATCTCTCATCCCCTCTATACTCTCTGCACCTGCTTGGGTCTCCCACTGCACATCCTGTAATCTGCCAATTGCACATATATGTGGTATAATTATGTAAGTGTTCAGTGATTAATACAAAGGTTCGGTTACAATATGGATATTTCCCACCTGAATCCCCTTCCCATCCCCTGTATCATAGTCCCAACAAAGAGCTGCAGTCTCTTGAATACGGCTGCCGATGGGTATTATGGTATTACCAACTGGAGAAGTAATGAAAACACCTCTCTGTAAAGGATAATTAGTCCATACTGTAAGGTTAAATGGTACAGCATGCATCAGTCGATTCAACAGGTGTGAAAAGTTCTGTGCATCGAGGATGTACATGTTGTCCTGCCAAAGTCCTTGTTCTGAAATCGCCATAGCTGGAGAAATAAGGCAAAGGAGGAGGGTGCAGAACACAATTGTTAATGAGTTGGCATTCAGGCAAGAAAAGGCAGCTAATAAGTTCTCTGGAGTTTTCTCAAGGCCTTGCTGTTCCAAGAGTTGTGCAGGTTGGTCAGATAGCTCTTTGATCTGTCCCTAGGTCATGTGGTGCTGCTTTTTGCGAGGAGTCCGGTATCTGTCCTTCTGAGGGCTGTGGAGGCTCAGGGAGAAGTTGGGGATCGGGTCCTGTAGACCTGGACATCTTTCCATCTTTCCACGGCTTGATATAATGGCTTGAAACCCAAAGTGGATCTGTGGGAGCAAGCAGAGAAGCATATCCTCGTTCCTATGTTAAGGGAACGGGACCGTACCAGACAGGGTTAAATATTCTATACAAAACTGATGGCTGTGGGTGACTAACCCTAGTCCCATAATGATTACCCATGGCTGTGGTCTTATTTGAATTTGATATGTTTAGATGATTTAAAGTAAACAATACTTTGTTCAGCCAGTCCTGTTTAGAGGGAAGTCTAGGGGCATTCCCTCCTTTTTGTTTTTGTTTTGAAAAGAGCTCTTAAGGGTATGATTGGCTCTCTCCACAATGGCTTGCCCTGTGGTGTTGTAGGGGATGCCAAATACGTATTTAATGTTCAAGTATTGACAAAATTCATGCAAAGGAATGGCTGCAGTAAGTAGAGCCATTTTTCAAAACAGAGGGTAATCCCATTATCAAGAAAGTTTTTATGCAGTGATCAATTTTCATTCAGTAAAATAGCATACATGTAAATTAATCATTTAAAGGAAAAGTCATTTGCAGTAAGCTGAACCACAAACAATAAGTATATTAGACATTACATTAAACATATGTTACACAAGATTGACACATATTCATTTTCATTCATCCTACAAATATTCATTTACACAAAACTGACACATTCATCCATCCTGCAAATGTTCATTCATAGTCTTCTTGACATCAAGACAGACAACAGATAACACATAATTTGAGCTAAAAATTTCGTATCAAAAGGTATCAAAAACAAAATTAGATCAAAGATCAAAAATCAAAAGTCAAAAGGTGTTAGAAAAATGTTTGAAAAATGTTAAAATAAGCTGCAAAGTGTTCATCTTCACATCTCTCATGGCGGGAAGGCTGTCAATCTGGAAAATATTAAAAACTGGCATACAGCAAAAAATTTACTAAGGTAATGATTAAAGTGAAATTCTTACTTTTTTTTAACCTTGGAGAATCAATTCTATCATTCAATTTAATAAAATCAATTTGGATTTGCAAGAAAAGGCTTGGGAGGGATTGCTTTAGATGTAGCAACCTCTATCAGTAAAAATGTTAAGGTTCAGAATTCTGTAAAAATTTGTGAAAAAGAAAATAAAACTGAAGTTTCCTTAAGACAGGAGGACTGTAGACCTGAAAAATAAAACTAGTATACAACAGAATTATTAAAATAATAATATAATATAACTGGTAGAATAGCATAGCGCCTCCTAGTGGAAGCACCATCATTACTTTATAGATTGCAACCTGAAACAATAAATTCAATCAATAATACTCTGAGCTTACTTTCAATGTGGAATATCAGAACACAATTTCTTCATATAATTATTAGAATAGGAAATTAAACATGCTGTTCGCTCAGCTCTGTCTGCTGCACGCTAAAGTGACTGTAACTACTGTTAAATGTCCTTGTCAGTAACCTCAGTTCAGTATTAAAGAAGTTTGAAAGTATTAAAAAGATTAGTTTTTCTTTTCAAAAGTTCTTACTCCCCCCCATGAGTGGCTACCAAGAGTTAATAACAGAAAGACAGAGTAAGAGGGGGAGGAACAGTGTTTCTCAAAAGAAAAGAAACAGAGGAGAAAACTGCATTCAATGAATTAATCCTTCAGTCTATAGGAACTGAAAAGCAGCTTAGTTAAGTATGCAAGAAGTGTACCAGAAGGTGATAACAATCTAGATAACATCAACCAGAGACAATGACTGGCAAGGATTTGCTGATTTCTTGTAGACAGATTCTATTTTAATAAATATACAAGTTCTGTGCGCTGGCAATTCAAGCAATTGTTATAAACTTAAATCTCAGAGAAATGGAGTCATTTTAAATGTGAGCCAAATTAACTTTGCAAAAGGGACATTTACATAGTATACTGTTCAAGTTTCAGTACAGTTATAACATAAGGCTTTGCATACCCTCTCTGTATGGGAAAGCTGTAAGTATGCAGTCTTTCTGTAACTGAATATCAAAAACCAAGAGAAACCACTCCTTCCAAGTCTGCCCTGTCTGCTCAATTACTCTGTTTAATCTGGTCTGCAATAGGTCATTGAAGTGTCTAATTAAATCATTTCTTTCATATCAATACTGTTTTTGCTTGAAACGCAGGAGTGCAGCTGCCTGGCCCAAGGTCTTATACGCTGATTTCTTTGAAGACCTGGGGGATCTCTCTAGCAACCCTCGGATGTAAGAGGAGTGAAATTCTGTCTCCTTGATACTTGTGCAGAGTTCTCTAAGAACACTATGGGGAAGGGCGGACCAGCTATATTCTGTCTCACCTAGTTCTTTGGTCCTTTCTGTAATGGGAAAGGCTTGAATCCCTTCCAATAATTCCTCCCTTATGAGATTTTCATTCACTTGCTCTAGGTGAAATCCCATGCTGATTGCGGCACATAAATTGTTACCAGGAGCAGCGGTTTGAGATGGTAATTTACCTGGACAAATTGGTGATGCAGAATCAATGACTGTCTCAGGCAATGGAAAATGGGGGTACATGGAGTTGGTGCCCCCGGACCACCACCATGCCCCGGCCACGCCCCCGGCCATGCCCCCGGAACGCCCCTTTTTGCAAGCCTCGGGACATACGCACTTCCCGGGGCTTGCGCACGCCACTGAGCCTATGCAAAATAGGCTTGGCGCGCGCAGGGGCAGATTTTATTTGGGTTACGTGCATAGATTACGTGCATAGCCTTTGAAAATCTGCTCCTATGAGTTTTCCAAAAGAAGAAAAGCCAATGGGTTGGATTTTAAGACATAAGTGCGGGCGTACATTTGTGCGCGCAACCCGGCGCCATTCCCCGGCCCAGGGGCTGGTTTGGAGGCCTCGGCCATGCCCCTGGGCCGGCGCCATGCCCCTGGTCCCGCCCCGTAACGCCCCCGAATGCCGCGCCTCCCCCGACATGCCCCCCTGCATGCCCCCGACACGCCCCCCAAGCAAAGACCCAGGATGTACGTGTGTCCTGGTGCTTTGTGCGCGCCAGCGGCCATGCTCCTGGGCCGGCGCCATTCCCCTGGTCCCAACCCGTAATGCCCCCGAATGCCGCGCCTCCCCCGACATGCCCCCCTGCACGCCTCCGACACGCCCCCCAAGCAAAGACCCTGGATGTATGCGTGTCCTGGGGCTTTGCGCGCGCCAGCGGCTTATGCAACATAGCCGTGCGCCAGCGCACAAGTCCCCTGCGTGCATAAATCCAGCTGGATTTACGCACGCAGGGCTTTTAAAATCTGCTCCAAAGTTTGACAAATTTAGTTCACAGGAAAGTGAAGTGACTTGCATAGATGCAAGGCTCTACCCCAAGTGTTGAGGTATCTTTAGTACAATATGATCTTAGTCAAGCAGATGCCTGGCAGGCTGGCACGCAGCTATTTGATCATGGAGGAAACAGCTGGAGAAGGGCCTTGCAATAAAATGTGTCTTAGAACTATTAGTATAAATACAGAAATAAAGAAATAAGAGATGATCCATATAATAGGAGAATATTTGTTTTTCAGGGAGTCCTGCAAAGATTCTCTCTTACTTGTTTCCTTCTCCAGCTCTTCATTGTGTACAGTCACATCTAATGAAGAAGCCTGTGCAGCCTCAAAAACTCATGGATTATAATGTCTTATCTTTTGCTGGTCTTTTACAAAGTACCACAGTCTATAAAGTTTCCAATTATAAAGAACAAAGAAAAAAAATCTATGACAGAAGTGCAATGAGGAATCACGGATTAATCACTTCAAATGTCAAAGAAAAATCAGATATAAATTAGGCATGCATGTATAATTTATTTAAACTTAGTCCAAAGTTCATGTGATATTATTAACAGGGCATGTTAAATATCACCATTTTGTGTGTGGCATACAGTATTTGAGATCGTCTTGAGATATTACCCTGAATGATGCTTTATAAGGTGGGATGGTCCAAAGACTAATACTGAGGTAAACTGATTTGTCGATGAGTACAATGCTTCTGGAAGTGAGAATTTCTTCTCTGCAGGATTTAGCTGGCTAATTCTTTCGTTAACCACCTAGATGCTGCTGAAAAGCCAGCTCTATATGCTTTTCAAGTGTTGAGTTAGCTTTACATTTTATCCCCATAATATCTAATTAACTTTTCTTGACTCCCACCAATATCAATCACAAGAATAGAAAAAAAAATAGCATAATAGATAATATATTTCTGACATAGTTTACAAGGGGTGTGAAAAAAACAGTTTAAATAGTAATTTTTTTAAGAAAGTAAATATTGAATTTTTTCAAATGAGGGAAGCAAAGGAAGCTACAGGAGACACAGCTATCAGTTTCCTGCAATAGTTCAGGGTTAAATTCTGCAGCAAGAGTTAGAAATTATACAGAACATTTTTACAAATGTGCTTAATTTTCCATATTAAATCATGTGAATCATTTTGCATAATAAAAATAAATTTGTTTTTCAACCTTGCTAATGTGTCTGTATACTTTATTTTGTTCTTTTGAGAAGTTTGTGGATGGGAATCTCATGTATCGATGTGCTGCAGAAGAGAAGAGGAAGAGGGGATCTTGAGAATGGGGGAAGAATGGTAGAGGGGGAAGAATCGAGGATGGGAGGAGAAGAGATCCAGAAAAGGGGAGAGAGGTTTAAAGGAGGGAAGTTCCTCCATAGGGGAAAGTGAATAAGAACAGAGAGGGAAGGAAGATCTTGAATCAGAGGAAAAGGCATTGGGAGATGGGAAAAGGAAAAATGGAGAGGGAAGGAGGTTCTTTGATATGGGAGGAAGGGGAGAAGGTATAGTTTCTGGGATCTGGGGAATATCCAGATGGAGGTAAGGAGATAGACTTCCCTTGGCTTCTCCTCCAATTTTCCTCGTCTCATCTTTTTTTCACTTGTTCTCCCCTTTTCTCCCCTCTTCATCTCAAATACCCCCTATCTCACTCCACCCCCTCTAAAGGTACTGATCCCTTCTCTCTCTCTCACACTCACACATTCACACAAACCCACACACTTACAGAAAGGTTCCTCGTATCCAGATCCCCACTCACCTTCCTCTGCCCTGTCAATCCCCTCATGTTCTCCAGATTATCCTCTCTCTCTCAACCTCCACCTACCTGATTTCTCAGTCCTTCTCTTACCCTCCACCCAGCCAATTTCCCAGAGTCTTTCATCCCCTCCCATAGCCAGTCCCTTTATATCCCCTTGAATTTTTACTGTCTTACCTTTTCCTCCTTCCAATATCTCTAGCCCCTCCCTCATTACTGATTCATCTTCATCTCCCTCCTCTCTTCCACATGCTAATCCAGACCAGCAAGGGGAGGAGGACAAAGGCAATGTCTCAAATCATCTCCTTCCCTTCTGCTGCCCAGTGGTGCCTTGGACTGTATTCTCAATTGCCAGTCAGAACCCTACTGCATGAATTAAAGCATCAGTAGGGTTCTGAATGGCAACTGAAAATACAGCCCAAGGCACCACTGCCTCCTGCCATCCTGGATGAGTGCAGGGAGATCAGTGATAAATGGGGACCAGAGGTGGCAGGGAGATACATAACCACATGCATACACTTGTCAAGCCAAATGTCCTCCATCCAGCTTCTGGCCCCCACAATTCCATGGGAACTGGTCAATTCTGCAGGTAGGACTGGATTCTGCAACACTTTTCATCACCACAGAATTACAGGAGATCAAGGATCCTTTTAATAAACTAATCAGATGGTTTCCAAGTGAAAGAAGATGGGGAATACTGTGAATTAAGATGGTACAAAATATTAATTTGAAAGTAATACACTCATATAGAAAATGTTTTTCTTCTCAAAAAGGAGCATTTAATTTCTAAGATGATCTGAGAAAGGAAAATAAAATAATCCTAAGAAAAAACAATGAATTAGGTACAAAGTCTTTTTCTTATGCTGGCCCAGTATCTTGGTATGCACTTGCATTTGAAACAGAAACTGGCCAACAAAATAGGTCAGCAGTACTAGGACAGAATAGTACATGCCTCTGGTCCCCACAGTTGCTTTTCTTTCGTTCAGTGTGCACTTCCTTATTAAACGGCAACATTGCTAGTTACACTTCATTACATACACATAAGGACACCATATATGTGCACCTCCAGCCAGGCTACTTAGTGTGTCTGTTCTGTGATAGATTCCTTCCTTTTCTAGGGTTATAATAGCTGCTTTTATAATGTTCCTACATTATTTATTTTTTAGCATGTTCCATGTACCCTGCTACATCCCAAGACAAATTGAAGAAAAGGCTTTCTCAAACAAATAAAAAACTCATGGCCTTCATCTTCTTCACTTATGCAAATAGCCATGATTCTAGCCTTCCTCTGCCATGCTACCTGTTCAAACAGTATTCTCGTACTTTAACCACAGACTCAGTATCCTGCTGAATATTATTGACTCATGTCTTTTATGGTTTCTTTCTCTGCCTTTTCCCTCCATCTGTATAAGAACATAAGAACTGCCATACTGGGTCAGACCAAATGTCTGTCCATTCATACTTTTATCCTGTTTCCAACAGTGCCAATCCAAGTCTCAAGTACGTGGCAGCAAACAAAATAGCAGATAGATTCTATGTTGCTTACGCCCAGGGATAAGCAGTAGTTTTCACTAAATCTAACTGGTTAATAATTTTATGGAATTTTCCTTCAGGAAATTATTCAAACCTTTTATAAAACTAGAAACAGTAACTTCTTTTATCATATCATCTGACAATGAATTCCAGAGATTAATTGTGCATTGAATGAAGAAAGATTTTCTCCAATTTGTTTTTTTAATGTGCTACCTAGTAACCTCATGGATTGTCCCCTAGTCTTCTTATTTTTTGAAAGACTAAACAACTGATTTGCATTTATCAATTTCACTGCACCAATGATTTTACAGTTCTCTATCTCCTCTTAGCTATCTCTTCTCTAATGTTGCGCTGCAGATGGAAGGAAGCGCTAGGAAGCGCTCCCCAGTGTGGGGCAACATGTGTGCCCCTGCAGCGAGACAGTCCAAGTCTGGGAACTGGAGAACCAGAGACCTCTTACCGAACCTGCATGCCCAGGTGAGACCATCAACGCAATGATGATGGTCAAGACTCAGATGTAGGAAGACAAAGACAGGCGTTGAGGTAGATGAAGACTCAGGCATTGAGGTAGACTTGGAAGACTTGGAAGGAGTGCTGCGATGCCACATGCCCTACACACCCCAGCCAGGATGGTCACAGACCATGATAGAAGTGAAGCAGCAAGCTGACATTGACTCAATTACATTAGAGTTCAAGATGGCATTGGATACTGAAGAGATGGACTGGAAATCCAAGACGAAGGATGTCAGGAGAGACGGATGAAGGTAGAAGCAGGTACAAGTACTCCGAAGACCCAGGCAGGATATGAGAAGAAGGATGAAGATTGGAGATGGAATTTGGAGCCAGGATGAAGCTCGGAGGCAAAACTCAGAGCCAGGGACACCAAGACGAAACCCGGTGTAGGAACACTGAGACAAAACTCAGTGCAGAAAGAATAAGAACCAGGGTCCTCAGATGCTTGAACTGCTGCAGAGAAGGAGATCCATAGATGGATGATGAGGATGAAGATCCAAGACAAAACTCAGATTAGATGAGGGTGAAGATCCCAGATGAAACTCAGAGGAGACGAGGGACGAGATGACTCCTCGGTGCTGCCTGATGGAAGGACCCACCAGCGCTCTACACACCTCAGTGGGGGTGGTCACAGACCACTGGATCACTATGCGTCCTACTCAACCCAGCCGGGCTGGTCACGGAACACGAGGGATGAGTCAGAACGGAGCTGAAGACATCTAGACGAAGACATCAGGAACAGATGGACACCTGGAATAGGTGGAGATGTCAGGACAGGAACAGAACATCAGGTGAACATCTGGAACAACTTGGAGACAGGAACATCAGGAAACATCAAGACGTCAGAACAGAGACTGGAACATGGAACAATGACGAAGATACTGGATCCCACATGGAAAAGAGTGCCTTAGAGAAGCTGGAAAATGTGGAGTCCTAAGGAGGACTTACTCCTTGCAAAGGCAACTTGGGAATGAAGCCAGGCCCTCTTTATAGGGCTGAAGAGATGGATCCAGGAAACAAGGAAGAGCTGGAGCTGGGCCATGCAGGACCTGAAGATGGAGGCGGTGTCCTGCCACTGAAGACAAGGTCTGGGGGCAGCTCCTGATGCAAGAAGACTCTGGGGACTGTGGCCTCCGGACCACATCGAAGAAGATGATGTCAGTAGCCACCAGGCCATGGTGCAGGCTGAAGTCCGTGGCTCCCTGCCGTGGTGAAGGAAACAGGCACAGCCTTGGACAGCTGTAGGAGCGGCAAAGATGGCGGCCTCAGGACCACGGAGCAAGAGAGGTTTCTCCCGGTGGCTCCTGCCACATCTGGGAGGTCCAGGCTTCAGAGCGGCCTCTGGGCCACGAGGTAAGAGGCCTCCCATGGCTCCGGCCACAGGAGGAATCGCAACATCTAAGCTGAAGAGCCCAAACCTTTTTAGCCTTTTCTCATAGGGTAGCCATTCTATCACTTCTCTGCACCTTTTCTCGTTCTGCTATATCTTTTCTAAGATGCAGTGACAAGAATCGCAAACAGAATTCTAAGATTCTGATTTTAAAAAGCATTTACAGGCTTAAAATTTGGTTTTAGATAAGTAAATGCACCTTGCCAATGTTCGGTGGACTTTTGAAAATTGCTACAATAGATGCCATTGAACTGTCCATAGGATATTCATGTGTAAGTGCACTTTAAACATGTAAATGGATTTTTTTAAATTGCTATGATAATATGCTACTGTATATTTACACGTTTAACTCCTTTTAAAACTACCTCTTAAGTGCTGTCACACCATGGAGTGATACAGAGGCATTATGGTATTCTTTGTTTTATTTTCCATTCCTTTCCTAGTATTCCTAATTGTTTGCTTTTTGGATTGCTGTCACACACCAAACTGAGTATTTCAAAGTATTGTCAACAATGAACGCTAGACCTTTTCCTTGGGCGGTAATTTCTAATATGAAAACTAATATCACATAACTACAGTTGGGATTATTTTTCCATATGTGCATCACTTTGGACTTATTCACATTAAATTTCATCTGCCATTTGAATGCCCAGTCTCCCAGCCTCACAGGTTCCTCCTGCAATTTCTCACAATCCACTTGTGATTTAAAAACTTTGAATAATTTGTGACATCTGCAAATTTGCTCACTTTACTCATTCCCATTTTGAGATCATTTATAAATAAATAAATAAAAATAATAAAGCACCTCAGCAGAGATCCCTGGGTGATCCACTGTTTTCCTTCCTCCATTGAGAAAACTGAACATTTAGTTCCACTCTCTGTTTCATGTCTTTTAACAATCCACAATAGAACGGTACTTCCTTTCCAATCTTGTGAGGGACTTTGTCAAACACTTTTTGAAAATATAGATGCTCTATATTCACTAGCTCATCATTAGCCACATCTTTATTTACCCCTTCAAAAAATGTAGCAGATTGGTGAGGCAAAACTTCCCTTGGGTAGATCCATGTTGGCTGAGTCCCATGTCTATCTATATGTTCAGTAATTTTATTCTTTAGAATAGTTTCTATGATTTTTCCTTACACTAAAGTCAGGCTCTCTGGTCTATAGTTTCCCAGATCATCCTTGGAGCCCTTTTTAAAGACTGGTATTACATTGGCCACCCTCCAATCTTCAGGTACATTAGACATAAGATCATAAGATTTACTCTACTGGGTCAAATAAAAAAAATCCATCGTGCAGTATCCTGTTTCCTACAGTGGCCAATCCAGGTCACAAGTACATGGCTGGATCTCAGAAGGTTAATAGATGCCATGCTGCTTATCCCAGGGATAAGCATTGGATTTCCCCAAGTTCACCTTAATAATGGTTTATAGACATTTCTTCCAGGAATTTATCCAAACCTTTTTTAAACTCCTGTATACTAACAGTTTTACCATATCCTCAAGCAACAAATTCTACATTTTAATTATTTATTGAGTAACAACATATTTTCTGCTGCTTGTCTTAAATATATTTCCTAGTACCTTCACTGTATGTCCACTAATCTTTGTACATTTAGAAAGAGTAAACAACTATTTCAGGTTTACCCATTCTTCTTCATTCATTATTTTAAAGACCTGTATCGTATCTCCCCTGAGCCGTCTCTTCTCTAAGCTGAAGAGTCCTAACATCTTTAGCCTTTCCTTATAGGGGAATCATTCCATCCCCTTTATCATTTTCATCACACTTCTCTGTACCTTTACTAATTCCCCTATATATTTTTTGAGATGCAGTGATCAGAACTGCACTCAATACTCAGGCTGCGGTCTCACCATGGAGCAATGCAGAGGGATTATGATACCTTGTGTTTTATTCTCAATTCCTTTCCTGATAATTTCTAGTATTCTATTTGCTTTCTTAGCCACCACCGTACACCGAGCAGAGGATTTCAACATATTATCCCTTTCTTCCAATGTGGAGCCTTGCATTGTGTAGTTATAGTTTGGGTTCTTCTTCCCCACATGCATCACTGTGCATTTGTACACATTAGATATCATCTACCATTTGGATGCCCAGTCTTGTAAAGTCCTCCTGATTTTCTCACAATCTACTTAACTGTGAATAATTTTGTATCATTGTAAATTTGATCACCTCATTCACTGTGGAGTAAATACTCCCTTATTTATTGAGATAATTGACCATTGGCCCTACTATCTGTTTTCTATCTGTTAACCCATTCTCAATCCACAATAAAACAGTGCCTCCCATTCCATGACGATTTTATTGATAGGTTACAAATTACTAGTAATAGGTCTGCAATTCCATTTTTTAGCTCTTTCAGACCACTGGGGTTGATATCATCTATCCATTTGATTTGCTACTCTTTAGTTTGTCAATTTGCCCTGTTATATCTTCACCATGCATTTTTTCCGTTCCTTCAAATCTTCACAATTAAATACCATTTCCGGTAAGGATATCTCCCTAACATCCTCCTCCATAAATATCAAAGCAAATGATTCATTTATTCTTTCTGCTATTTCCTGTACATTTCTGCCAATGTAACTTTCATCTTTTCTATCCATATCTAAACAGCATATGCTATCCATGTCTTCTTTTCCTCATTTTTCTCTAATTTAATCACCATCATTTTTCTAACGTTTTTGTTAGACCTTTTACTTTAAGCTTGTGTTCAGAGTGGGAGAGGGTGACTTTTATTTTGGAATTGGATTCAATAGCACTTTGTCAGCAGTGATTTCTGGTGAGTCTGCTGGTGTATCCAGTCCAGCAAGACCATGATATAGTGGAAGCAAGAATGCCATTATTAGGTTCCTAGGCAGTGTCCAGTTGCATCTAGGGGGATTTATGGACCTTGAATGCCTTGTAAGATATTTTGGAGATATGTTGAGAAGTACTACTGAAAAGAAGTTTGAGAAGGGATGTGAATGCAGTAATATTTGTCACTATCCATCCAAGTCTACTGTGACAGAGGAAGAAAACTGTGGGATTCTTCATACCCTTTGACAGTAGACTTGAGGGCTAGTTTTCTAGGGATAATACAGTAATTTGGCAATGCAATTTTCATGGATTAGCTGGCACCCTGGAAAATGATCAAGCCTCTTACTCTATCCTGGCTTGGGAAAGACAGAATTGACCTAATGGGGACATGTTTGGTGAAGCTTATTTTACTATTATTAAATAAAATAGTCCTAGGATAAACATCACTTCTTAAAGGGCCACATACCATTTTCTGGGAGCTTCTATAATTCACTTATTATTTTTAGAGCTGGTTTTTAGACCCACTGTATACCTGCCTGTATTTCACAAGATTGCTGCTCCATGAATCACAGCTACTTGTTGTTAAATCTATTTTTCTATTGAAACAAATAAACAACTAGACAAATGGCCACCTTAAACTGCTGATAAAAAAATATGGCCTCCTCCCCAAAAGACATACAAGTAATTTCTAGGGATGTGAATCGTGTGCCCGATTGTCTTAACGATCGAAATCGTCTGGCAGGAGAAGAAAATCGTGTTTGGCACAATTTTTTAGTTAAAAAATCGGTTTTTCTGATTAGTGTGCACTAACGGGAGTAAGTGCGCACTAACCATTGTTAGTGCGCACTAACAGAAAATGATACAATTTGACACTTTTCAGGTCAGTTAAGGTCAGTTTAGGAATGAATATGTATTCCTGTTGGCTGCCCTCTTATTTATTCATGTTACCAAGGTTCCCACTGACAATATATGGGGGGATGGGAAATGGAAAAAGTTGGTAGCTTCACAAAAAAAGTAATGTGATCAGTCAATGTGACTAGAACTTGTGCCCTATCCCTGATACCAGGAGTGTTGTGATCTTCCTGCATGCAGTGCCTTATCCCTGATACCAGGAGTGTTGTGATCTTCCTGCACGCAGTGCCCTATCCCTGATACTGGGAGTGTTGTGATCTTCCTGCATGCAGTGCCTTATCCCTGATACTGGGAGTGTTGTGATCTTCCTGCACACAGTGCCCTAACCCTGATACCGGGAGTGTTGTGATCTTCCTGCACGCAGTGCCCTAACCCTGATACCGGGAGTGTTGTGATCTTCCTGCAAGCAGTGCCCTATCCCTAATACCAGGAGTGTTGTGATCTTCCTGCACACAGTACCCTATCCCTGATACCGGGAGTGTTGTGATCTTCCTGCACTCAGTGCCATATCCCTGATACGGGGAGTGTTGTGATCTTCCTGCACACAGTGCCCTAACCCTGATACCGGGAGTGTTGTGATCTTCCTGCATGCAGTGCCCTATCCTTAATACCAGGAGTGTTGTGATCTTCCTGCATGCAATGCCCTATCCCTGATACCGGGAGAGTTGTGATCTTCCTGCATGCAGTGCCTTATCCCTGATACTGGGAGTGTTGTGATCTTCCTACACACAGTGCCCTAACCCTGATACCGGGAGTGTTGTGATCTTCCTGCATGCAGTGCCCTATCCCTAATACCAGGAGTGTTGTGATCTTCCTGCACACAGTGCCCTATCCCTGATACCGGGAGTGTTGTGATCTTCCTGCACTCAGTGCCATATCCCTGATACCGGGAGTGTTGTGATCTTCCTGCACACAGTGCCCTAACCCTGATACCGGGAGTGTTGTGATCTTCCTGCATGCAGTGCCCTAACCCTGATACTGGGAGTGTTGTGATCTTCCTGCACGCAGTGCCCTAACCCTGATACCGGGAGCGTTGTGATCTTCCTGCACTCAGTGCCATATCCCTGATACTGGGAGTATTGTGATCTTCCTGCATGCAGTGCCCTATCCCTAATACCAGGAGTGTTGTGATCTTCCTGCACACAGTGCCCTATCCCTGATACTGGGAGTGTTGTGATCTTCCTGCACACAGTGCCCTATCCCTGATACCGGGAGTGTTGTGATCTTCCTGCACTTAGTGCCATATCCCTGATACTGGGAGTGTTGTGATCTTCCTGCACACAGTGCCCTATCCCTGATACCAGGGGTGTTGTGATCTTCCTGAATGCAGTGCCCTATCCCTAATACCATCTCCTCAGTGGGAACCTTGGTAACATCAATAAATAAGAGGGCAGCCAGCCAATAGGAATACATATTCATTCCTAAACTGACCTTAACTGACCTGAAAAGTGTAAATTTGTATAATTTTCTGTTAGTGCACACTAACAATGGTTAGTGCGCACTAACTCCCAGTTAGTGTGCACTAACTCCCGTTAGTGCGCACTGACCCGATTAATGATTTTTTAACGATAAATCGTTAGAATTCCTATTATATCGTGTTCTTTAACGATTTAAGACGATTTTAAAATTATCGGACGATAATTTTAATCGTTGAAAAATGATTTATATCCCTAGTAATTACTACTCCATACTACTCCATACTACTCCATACTACTCCATACTACTCCATAAATCACAGTAATTAGTACATTCACATCTGACCAATAAAACTACCAAGATAACAACTTCTTTATAGGCAATTCACATAACTTCAAAATATCCAATCATAATTATGTCACTTCTGTTCTACCAGTTACTCAATTTGTAATCTAGATATACACAGTGGTAGAGAGGCAACGTTACAAAGATGAATGCTTATTTATAGGCAGTACATGTGACTTTTTACAAATTAAAAAATGCATAGCAATTCTTAATAGTACTGAATCCTCATGACTCCAAAGTGTTCATTTAAAAAATTCAGTGTTATTTGTTTATAGCAATTCATATCCTGAGCTGGATGTAAAGGGACTCTAAATCACAAGCACATTTAATTCATCTTATATATGTTCTACTATAGAAAAAAAATGTTTCACCAAATTCAGATTGGAAGAACAACTCTTATGCTCTATCAAACTTGTTTTAAGCCTCCATCCTCACTCCACACCATATACAATTTTTGCTCAATTTATGAACCATGGACTCAGCCGATACTTGCTGAGACCAAAATAAGTAATATGGCATGCTAGTTAGCTATCTTATTTTATCTTCTTTTCTTTCTTTCTTTCTTTTTTTTACCATTTTATTCCTTCTTTATTTTTCTTCTTTTGGGATGAAGCAGAACCCCTATTTAAAGTTTCCCATATGGGCATATAATTACATAAATAATTTATTTTGTATTGCAGTTAGTGAAACTTTTTAAAAAGATGTATAACATTTGTTGCGCTTCCCGGCCACATATACTCCACGGCTGGGCCTGCTCACCTCGCTACGCCTTCCACCAGCTCAAGGCATGTCCCCTCCATGGCCGCTTCCAGCTCGCGGCGTCTCCGGTCCCCCTCCCGCTCTGTACCAGGCCTCACGGTGGGGCTTGGTGTCCTCTGTGGTGTTGGCCCCGCCCCTAGGCACGCACGCGCAGACCACCCAGCCTCTTAAAGGGCCAGGGGTGGAACCCAGCTCCGCGGCTCACCCTGATTGATCGCTGCTTAAAAGGAAGTGGTCTGACCCCACTTCCTTGTCTTGGCAATTGGGTTGATCACGTTGTGAGAACTAGTTTGCCTTCCTGTTCCAGTGTCTTGTTCCACTCTTCTGACTCAGGGTCTTGTTCCAGTCTCCTGTTCCAGTCTCCTGTTCCAGCATCCTCCTGTTCCTTTATCTCCCCTAGTAGTACCATTTGGACTGTCTTCATGGTACTGACCTCTTTTGACTACGTTTGATCGCTGCCTGGATTTGACCTTTGCCTGTTTCCTCGACCACGTCTGAATGCTGCCTGGAACCTGACCTTTGCTTGACTGACCATCCTCGGACTGACCACTGGTATTGACCACTGCTTTAGCTGACCACACTATCCTTGACTCTGGCCTTGATCCTCGCTCTTCATTCAGAGGCTCTGTTCTGGCCTTCTCTGGTTCCTGGACTCCCTGACCTGAACATCGACCGCGCACCCTTGTTCGTGGTGGGCACACCCCTGAACTTTATCTCTCAGAGATCCTGCAAGGCCCACCTAAGACCAGGCAACCTGGGTAACCAAGGGTTCAACCTAAGGGAACCCCAGGTTGCTATTGGTGAAGCTCCAGGTAGCCTCTGTCTCCTCCTGTGCTCTGCCTCCTGGTGGCAGGTGGTCTCTGGGTCCGACCAGGGAGCTTATCAATCCTGCACCAGGCCAAGGGTCCACCTCCTGGCACAACAACGTTCTGGTAGCAGGATGCATAAATGTAGATACCTTCAAAAATTGCTTGTTACATGAATTTATGCCACGCCTAAAATGACCCTTTGCATTTTTGTCATAAATGAAAGATTTTCTGAAACCTTCATATCTCTTAAATTCTTGTTTACTCAGAATAAAACTGTTTATTTTTTTCTAGTATTTCAATGGGAAATAAATTAATTTGTTTCCTTAAGGCCAGATTTTCAAAGCCATATGCGCATAAATCCATATGAATGGCAGAAAATATTTAAATGTGGAAAAGTGCAAAGTGAAGCACATAGGGAAAAATAATCTCAACTATAGGTAGACAATGCTGGGTTTTGTGTTGGGAGTCACCACCCAGGAATATGACCTTAGAATTCTTGTGAACAATACATTAAAATCCTTAGCTCAGTGTGTGGTGGCAGTCAAAAAAAGCAAATAGAATGTTAGGAATGATCTGAAAAGGAAAGGAGAACAAAACAGAATATATCATATTGCCTCTGTATTGATCCATGGGGCAAAAATAAAATACCATAAATATTGGGTTCTGGTTACCCCAGCTCAAAAAAGACAGTGGAAGTAGAAAAAGTGCAGAGGAGGGTGCTAAAAATAATAAAGGACATGGAACTGCTCTATGAAGAGAGGCTATGCTGGTTAGGACTCTTCAGGTTGGAAAAGAGACAGCAAACAGGGGGTAGAACAGGTAAATAAAGGACAGTTATTTGCCCTTTCAAATAATACTAAAATAAGGGGACACTCCATGAAACTAGCAACCAACAAATTTAAAACAAATAGTAGAAAGTACATTTTCACTCAATGCACTCAAACTGTGGACTCTGTTGCCAGGTAGACAAAGAAATCTATCACTATCCCTGGAAATGAGTAACAGGAAATAGATCTACTTTCTGGGATGTCGGATACTTGTGACCTGGACTTGCCAGAGGCAGGATGCTGGGCTTGATGGACCTTGGTCTGAGCCAGCATGACATTTCTTATGTTCCATCTAAGTACTGACTAATGCTTTAAAATTATGCAGCAAATCAGATTAGTTAGAGATATTTACTATTTGACATCAACTTATCTTTCATAATTCTTGTCATTAGATTCAACAGGGCCTTCCTGTCAGCATATAGCACTTACTTGAAAGCTGTCTGCATACATTTCCATGGATATACTCTAAATGCAAACCTAAACATCCGATGCATAGCCTGTCATTTATACTCATTTTTGGTGTTATATAATTCACACAGTCATGGGAATTGTTTCACAGGGAAATCTGACTTTAAATATTAAGTGTGGAAACTCTCAGATCTGAGCAATAAGTTATAGCATGGAGGATTTCTAAAGATTGTTGTGACTAAATGTCCATCTTGTATTTTAATCCACATGTCCACAAAGAAAACTATTGTTGGCCTGATATTAAGTGCAAACTTTTTCATCTAACCCCCTTCACAGTACCTACACATGCCTTCACTCTGCAGCAGCTTTCTACCTCTTCTCTCTTATCTCTCTCTACACACCTCCTTATGCACTCTGCTCATCAGACAGATCACTAGAGATGTGAATCGTGTCCTCGATCGTCTTAACGATCGATTTCGGCTGGGAGGGGGAGGGAATCGTATTGTTGCCGTTTGGGTGTGTAAAGTATCGTGAAAATTGTTAAAATTGTGAGCCGGCACACTAAAACCCCCTAAAACCCACCCCCGACCCTTTAAATTAAATCCTCCACCCTCCCGAACCCCCCCCCAAATGCTTTAAATTACCTGGAGATCCAGCGGCGGTCCGGAACGGCGGCGGTCTTATTTCTTGCTCTACTTAATTTTTTACCTAATATATTTCATTAGCTTAGCTCCAGCTGAGTTTGCCCAAAGGTGGCTAACTGCACTGTTTGTGTAAGACAGGTTTATCCAACTCCCGTGTCCCGCTTCTCTTAAGGAAATCAAAGCTGCATCTGTGCTTTAAATTACCTGGGGATCCAGCGACAGTCCGGAACGGCGGCGGTCCAGAACAGCCTCCTGCAATTGAATCGTGTTGTCTTCAGCCGGCGCCATTTTCCAAAATGGCGGCGCAAAATGGCGGCGGCCATAGACCAACACAATTCGACTGCTGGAGGTCGTTCCGGACCCCCGCTGGACTTTTGGCAAGTCTTGTGGGGGTCATGAGGCCCCCCCAAGCTGGCCAAAAGTCCCTGGGGGTCCAGCGGGGGTCCGGGAGCGATCTCCTGCCGCGAATCGTTTTCCGTACGGAAAATGGCGCCGGCAGGAGATCGACTGCAGGAGGTCGTTCAGCGGGGGTTCTGGACCGCCGTCGTTCAGCGGGGGTTCCGGACCGCCGCTGAACGACCTCCTGCAGTCGATCTCCTGCCGGCGCCATTTTCCGTATGGAAAACGATTCGCGGCAGGAGATCGCTCCCGGACCCCCGCTGGACCCCCAGGGACTTTTGGCCAGCTTGGGGGGGCCTCATGACCCCCACAAGACTTGCCAAAAGTCCAGCGGGGGTCCGGAACGACCTCCTGCAGTCGAATCGTGTTGGTCTATGGCCGCCGCCATTTTGCGGCCGCCATTTTGCAAAATGGCGCCGGCTGAAGACAACACAATTCAATTGCAGGAGCCCGTTCCGGACCGCCGCTGGACCCCCAGGTAATTTAAGGCATTTGGGGGGGGGGGGGGTTCGAGAGGGTGAGGGATTTAATTTAAAGGGTCGGGGGTGGGTTTTAGGGGGTTTTAGTGTGCCGGTTTTCCTGCCATTGGTTTAGGGCAAGTAAGTACTTCCCTCCCAAAGTTGATGAAGTATTAAGGCATTTGGGGTGGGGGATTTAATTTAAAGGGTCGGGGGTGGGTTTTAGGGGGTTTTAGTGTGCCGGCTCACGATTTTAACAATTTTCACGATATTTTAAACACCCAAACGGCAACAATACGATTCCCTCCCCCTCCCAGCCGAAATCGATTGTTAAGACGATCGAGGACACAATTCACATCTCTAATGCTAACTCCCGTTAGTGCATGCTAACATTTCAATGTAAGCTAGCACTAACGGGAGTTAGCGCGCGCTAATCCAGAATAATGAAATTTCCTGAACTTTTGGGAAAATTTCCTTCATTTTTGGGGTGGCCGAAACAGGACGAATGCACATCCCTAGTGGATAATACTTTGAAATCATCAGCTCAGTGTCCTGCAGCAGTCAAAAAAGCAAACAGAATGTTAGGAATTATTAGGAAGGGAATGGTTAATAAAATAGAAAATGTCATAATGCCTCTGTATTGCTCCATGGTGAGAACACACTGTGTACAATTCTGGTCGATGCATCTCAGAAAAGATATAGATTTGATGGAGAAGGTACAGAGAAGGGCAATCAAAATGATAAAGGAGATGGAACAGCTCTCCTATGAAGAATGGCTGAAGAGGTTAGGGCTGTTCAGCTTGGAGAAGAGACAGCTGAGGAGGCATATGATAGAGGTCTTTAAGGTCACGAGAGGTCTTGAATGAGTAGATGTGAATTGGTTATTTACACTTTTGGATAATAGAAGGACTAGGGTGCATTCCATGAAGTTAGCAAGTAGCACATTTAAGACTAATTGTAGAAAATTCTTTTTCACTCAACACACATATTAAGCTCTGGAATTTGTTGCCAGAGGATGTGGTTGGAGCAGTTAGTGTAGCTGGGTTCAAAAAAGGTTTGGATAAGTTCTTGGAGAAGAAGTCCATTAACTGTTATTAATCAAGTTTACTTAGGGAATAGCCACTGCTATTAATTGTATCAGTAGCATGGGATCTTCTTGGTGTTGGGTACTAGCCAGGTTCTTGTGGCCTGGTTTAGCCTCTGTTGGAAACAGGATGCTGGGGTTGATGGACCCTTGGTCTGACCCAGCATAGCAATTTCTTATGTTCTTAAATAAAGCACACATGGGACCATTTGAAGCCCCAACCCCCAGTCCCCTAATAATTATCCCCGGTGAACTAGTTTTGAAATCCAGGATGCCCCATACATTCCTGGGCTGCCAGTCAACCTTGGACACTATTTTGCCTTGTCACATGACAAGGCAAAGGAGCATGGTATTTTCAATACCACACATTATTTCTTTGTGAAGGCATTTACTATATGCTAAATCATTAACACAGCTTAGTAAATTATCTCCTAAGTTTGTACATGAGGAATTGTTCTAGGTCACAAGGAGTATCAGTGGAAGAAGCAGGCTTTGAACCCTGGCTTTCATGGATCTCTACCTGTTGTTCTAGCCATCAGGGTAGGGTCTGATTGGTGGGAGGAGGCTCAGTGTGGTAGGTAGAGTCTTTGAACTATTTAGCTACCCACATCCATAACAAACTCACAGGCATAGAGGAATAGCCTAGAGGTTACAGCAGCAGGCTATAACCCAGGGAAACTAGGGCTCAAATCCAACTGCTGCTCTTTGTTACCTTAGGCAAGTCACTATATACTCTCTATTGACTCAGGTACAAATGTAGGCCTAGAGGCACTAAGCCATGATATTTTATCACAGGAGGGATAAATTAGGGAGAATGTGAATATGTCATACTTCATGCGCCAAGCGGATTTTAAAAGCCGCATGGATATGCACAGAAATGTCGCAGCATGCACATCTCGGAAGTTTTCAAAAATGGTTGCGGCATGGGCATGATCTGGGCGGGGCATGTGCATTTCAGGGCAAGAAGTTGAGAAGTATGTGTAAATACTTATGCAATACAGTGCGCACTAAAGTTCCCTGCCACATAACTTTACTTCTGCTATGGATGCTGTGTAAGTTATAAAATAAAGATAAATAGGAAGATCTGCAGGATTTTAAGGGTTGGGGATAACTGGGGAGGAGTGAAAGCTATGGAAACATGGGGTATAGAGAACCTATCTCTTAACTGAGTGAGCTGGGGGTTAACTGGTAAAACTGGAAATGGCATTGGCGCATGGCCTTTTAAAATCCCCCGACTTACACATCTTTTCAGGTCATTTCACCGTTGCAAGCTAAGTATTTCATGACTGTTTAACTATTTGAACATAGTACAAATATATATTTTTTGATTTTTTTTCATAGACTCTCATTCGTGACATTTGAAAAGAATCTTTATGGAGATTTAATGTCCCGTTGTGAATACACTCTCATTGTGACATCTGTTGACTCCTGATGAAGCAGCCGAGTGGCTGTGAAACACAGCCGCTGTCGAGTCATATATATTGGAATTATTAAAGTCATTTCTACTTGCCCATAAGGTTGATCGAAAAGGCACATACAGATACTATGGGCTGCAAATGATTGAAAAGACCGGACGGCTTGGTGAGGTTACTGAGCACGTTGTCAATGGCTTGCTGATGCAGTCCCGTTTTTCACTAAAAAATGTTTTACAAAACGTTTTCTCACAAGAAAAGATTTGGTTCACTTAAATTTATGACATGATTATTTTGGCAAACGGTGATAAATATACTTAAGTGAGTTTAGCAATACCTTTTGTGATTTTTTGTAACCATAAACTAAAACATCAGCAGCCGAGGTCAGGTCAGGAATTGACCTCCCTTACTAAAGGAAAGGAAATCATTAGATAAGTAATCATTTCTCCTTCCTCAGTTTTCATTCAGGTCAATCCCCACAAGTGATATGTACCAAAGCTAATCCTGAGAAGGGCGAGAGGCTGCCAGCAGTCCAATCAATACCACCCATGCAAAAGCGGCGTCCTCCCTAGCTCTAACATCTAAGTGGTAATGCTTGCAGAATGTGTGCAAAGATGACCATGTCACCCTCGGCAAATTTCAGCAGGCGACAACAAAGTTCCACCCACAATATTGCCTGAGCCCTCAAGGAATGCTGCCTAATCTGTTTTGGTAACCTCAGCAGCCATATAGGCTGCCGTAATAACTTCCTTAACCCAGCGGGCTATCACTGCCCCCCAACGCCAATGCTCCCTGTTTACTTTCACTATGGAGCACAAACAGTTGATCATACTTCTGAACAGTTTTAGTTATCTCCAAGTATAGCAGTAAATGACGCTTAATGTCCAAGGAATGCAAAAGACGGTACTCAGCTTAATCTCTGACCCTGTCCAATATGGGCAGGGAAATGGATTGATTCAAATGAAACGCTGAATCCACCATTGCAAAAATGAGGGCACCGTCTGAAGTTGAACGCACCTGGAGTCATATGAGAAAAGGCTCACGGCAGGAAAGAGCCTGCAACTCGGAGACCCGGTGTGCCTGTCATGGTTTTGAGGTGTTGGAGTGGATTCTTGGGTACTGTGGAGATGGCCACTCCCACGGGGAGGAGTCCCGTGAGGAACCGCAGTACTAGGCTAGACTCTATACACGCAGAATTCGTGTTTATTATACAGCTTGGTGGTACTGCCCAGGGGTGGCAGCAGTGAGGTAACCCAGTAGAGTAGTCCAGGGGTCCTCGGCAGAGGAGACCCGTCCCACACTCCAATGATGATAGGCTGCGCTTGGTAGAGGAGAGAGTCCCGGATGTAGACTCGCAGCACTGAAGCTGAAGGTGAGACAAGCTGACGAGGTTAGTTTACTCACTTGTTAGATAGCTGTATTTGATGAAGATCCTGGCAGGCAGAAGTAGTTGGTTTGCAGGCACCAAGGCAGGAACAGTAGGCCCTCGAGGAGCGAGTACCCAGTATCCCAGATAGGCACCTGAAAGAAAGCATACGGCCCCTGAGGAGTGGGTACCCAGGTTTGAGGTGAATGGCCCCAGAGGGCAGAGAGAACTTCCAGTGGCAGCAAGGAAGTGGCAGAGCAACTTAGACCAGAGGCAATCCAATCCTTGCTAACTCAGCAAACGAAGGGCAGTCTAAATACCCAGATGGCATGATGTCACTCGGAGGGGCCATCCCCGAGGTTCCTGCCATGATCTGGATAAAGACATGGGTGGCATGCGTGCGTGTACCCTAGGAGGCCCTCAGGAGAAACATGGCAAACAGCATCACCATAGCCGTTCCAGGGACACCGGAGAGAGCAGCAGGATGATGCGGCAGCAGCCATCTTCCCAAGGTTTATGTAGAGAGAAGGAAGAAAGGTGAGGCACAGAGGTCGAAGCCGTCTGAGACTGACGGACGCAACAGTGCCAAACATATTGCTACCAGAAAAACTGTCTTCAAACTAAGCAGCCACAAGGAAAGAATATGCAGAGGTTGAAAAGTCAGATCTGCCAAGATTTCAAGGGCCAAGTTAAGTTCCCACAGTCGTATTGGAAGCCATAATGGGGGGAAATATGCTTAATTCCCTGCAAGAAACGGGACATGTCCGGATGGGAAGACAAAGGCTCTTCATTGACTTTTCCCCATAACAAGCCAGGGCTGCAACTTGAACCTTCAAGGTGTTAAGGGCCAAAACCTTAAGCAAGCTGTCCTGTAAAATATCCAAAATCAAAGGAATATCCACCTTGAGTGGTTGAGTTCCTCGCTTAGAACACCAGGCCTTAAAGACCCTCCAAACTCTAACATAAGCTAGAGAAGTAGAAAATTTCCAGGCCGAGAGAAGAGTGGAAATTACAGCAAGGGGATAATCGTGCTTCAGCAACCAAGCCCTATCAATGGCCAAACCATATGACAAAATCAACCTGGATTCTCGTGCAGCATGGGAACCTGACATAACAGATCCATACGAGATGATAACTGGAGAGGACTTCCCACCAGAGGTCTCTGGTGATCAGGCCTTAAACAGGTAATGGACCGCCTTCAAGCCCAATCCAGAGCCTCTAAAAGCACTGTGTTGGTTTAACTTTCCATCTTCTGTATCAGCCTGCCTATCAAAGGCCAGGGCAGAAATGCATACATCGAGGTGCATGTAGCCACTCCTAAATGAGTGCATCTATGCCCATGACTTTTGTGTCCCACCTGCTACTGAAGAAGCGTGGAACCTTCACATTGTTAAAGTTCACCAACAGGTCTAGATCTGGTAGGCACCAACGGTTCACCAGGAGCTGAAAGGCTTCATCCACCAGCTCCCATTCTTGTGGGTCCAAGTTTCTCCTGCTGAGGAAATTGGCTCTGATATTGTCCTTTCTGGCAACGTGAGATGCGGATATGCTAAGGAGATGCTGCTCCACCCACACCATGAGCGCATCTATCACCTCCAACACCTGTTGACTCTTGTTTCCACCTTGATGATTGATGTAAGCCACCATCGTCACATTGTTGGACATTATCTGGACCGCCAGAGCCTCTAGCTGCTTGGCAAAATTCAGGCATGCTAACTGAACCGCTTGTGCCTCCAGTCTGTTGATGTTACACTGCTGCGCTGCTGCATTTCTGCAACCTGGTGAGCCCCCCAGTGCTGGAGGCTTGCATCTGTCATGAGCACCAACCAAATCTGGTATCTTCAGGGAAATTCAGTTTCTGAGATGATCTGCCTGTAACCACCAGTTCAACTGGGACCTCACATCTAATGGAAAGAGCAGCCTCACTGCATAATTCTGCAACTGTGGAATCCATTGGAAAAGCAATGCAAACTGAAGAGGGAACATATGAACCCTTGACCAGGGAACCACTTCCAATGCTGCAGCCATCAACCTCAGGACCCGCAGATAAGACCACATGGTCGAACAGAGGTCTGTGGGGATCAAACTCGCATCATCAATGTGAGGCTCTGAGACTCTGGCAAAAATACTCTGTCCTGCCTTGTATCAAACTAAATCCCGAGATACTCAAGGGTCTGAGATGGCTGCAAATTGCTCTTGGCCAGATTCACCACCTAGCCTAGCTCCTGTAGCAAGGAAACTACCCTTCAGGAGGCATGAAGATTCTCTTCCACATCCTTGGTTCAAATGAACCAGTCATCTAGATAGGGGTGAAGTAGAATGCCCTCCTTGTAGAGGGCTGCCACTATCACCACCACAACTTTGGAAAAGGTCCTGGGCACCATGGCTAGCCCAAAAGGCAAGGCCTTAAACTGGTAATGATGATGCAGAATAGCAAACTGGAGGAACTGCTGATTTTCTCAA
Organism: Rhinatrema bivittatum; assembly: GCF_901001135.1. Taxonomy (NCBI): domain Eukaryota; kingdom Metazoa; phylum Chordata; class Amphibia; order Gymnophiona; family Rhinatrematidae; genus Rhinatrema; species Rhinatrema bivittatum. Next base: position 663,258,478 of record NC_042615.1, read on the forward strand.
TGGATGGGAATATGTAGATACATCTCCTTCAGATATAGAGATATGAGGTACTCCCTGCTTCTACAGCCATTATGATAGAGCATAGCATTTCCATCCTGAAATGTGTGATTCGTAAATGACGGATGATGCTCTTGAGATCCACTATGGGCTGAAATGAATCTTCCTTTCTGGGCACGACAAAATAAATGGAATAACAGCCCATGTTTCGCTGTGATTCAGGAATGGGAATCACCGCATTCAGGTTCAACAGTCTTTGTAAATTGCTTCCAGTTCTACCCTCTTCTGAGGGGAGTTGTATGGACAGACCATAAAAGAAATTCCTTTGCAGTGCCTTATTATGTTCTACCTCCCATTCTCCTCTATCAGATGGAGTGCCATCTCAGAGCAAGTTAATGTGGCCTATAGAAAGTTCACTCATGTTTTTTCCTGTTCTTCCCACTCTCTCAGGGATTCCACCTCACTTGTCCCGTCATGAATTGCAGCCTTAAGTCATGTAAATTCCTCTTGTGCCTTCTCCTCTTCCTTATACAATTGGAACTATCATGATCCTTCTGGAACAACACTTGAGTGTGTTCTTGCAGCTTCATCTCCAGTTTTTCTTTATTCTCCCGAAACTCACAGATCCGCTGATGCTGAGCCTCTGTCTCTCTTTGCTTTTCATTCAGCATTATTTTCCTGTATTCTATATCCTTTGTTATTTTTGTATCCTCTTCTAACATCACCTTAAACTCCCCAGCTGGCTCCGAATTCTGGGTTGTTTCTGACTGGCAAAATTCTCAGAACTCCTCCTCAGCTTCTATAGTTATTAAAGACATTTCCTGTACCCATGGACAATTATCTTCATCAGTTTTTGTAGTATCAATTGTCTCAGTGAGAATGGTTTCCTTTGAGATTTCTTTCTATTGCACCAAAAGAGCTTTATCTTACATTTCCTTTACCAGATCTTTCTCTTCAGGATGGATATCCCCTTTTAAAAATGGTACAGGAGTATGAAAATCTATTTCTTTACAGGTTTTCTCTGTTGGATTTTCTTTCTCAGAAAAGTTCTCTTTTTCCTTCTTTTCTGTCACCAACTTCCCTTCCTGAGTTCTTTTCTCTGACTCTTTTACTTCAAGAGATATCTCTGATTTGTGTTCTATGATCTTGTTATTCTTTCCCTTTCCAGTTACCTCTGTATCTCTCACAGGAGGACCTCATCCATTATGGAAATTTATATCAGTTTTATGCCTATCAGTCGCAGACAGCTGCGACCGCGAGTTCTCACTTCTTGCACTGCTCTCCTGCCCTCCCCGGGGCTGCTTGCTGCGCGGGCCTGCCTACATTGCTGCGTTCCGCGGGACTTCACTCATCGGCATGGATGCCAATACTTCCTACTCCTACACCGGGCCTTCCTAGGCACGTGCATGCATCACAGGCCCCACCTTTCAAGCCTCTTCGGTGGGAACCTTGAGGGCATCCCTGTTTGACGTCATCGGTCTCCTGTATTTAAGCTCCACCTTCGCCCCCAGCAAGCCAACTAGGCAACATGTTCCATCCGTGGTCTGAACTCTTTGTGTTCCTGAGACGTCACCTTCTGCCTTGCTTTTGGACCCTGACTGGCAACCGCTCCTATGGGGTCAGTGTGCCGCTCCTCGGGCTGGCTCTGCGCCTCTTGGGTCCTACTCTGCATTGGCTCCAGCTACTCTAGTCTCCATTGGAACACCGCGGCAACCTGTGATTTCCTCGTCTGGCCTTCCCCGCTCCTCGGGGTTGCGCCTGTATCATCACCAAGACTGGGTGCGCTTGCCCGTTCCTTGGGCCGCGCTTCTATTCAAGAGACTACCTATTACCACCCCGCTCCACGGGGCTGGACTTCAGCTTGTTCCTGACTGTCAGCAGTCCCGCTCCCTGGGTCAGTGCCTCTGCTACACCATTGGTAATTCCTCCGCTCACCGGGTTCCTGCCTATGTCATCATCTGGGTTCGGGACTGGACTATCACTCCGCGGTTCACCCGGCGCCTCACTCTTCAGGGACGCACTCCAAGAACCACCTATAGCCTACCACCCTGTGGGGATTATCTCCTGGTCCCTGGGGCCTCTCCACCACTGTGCCTAGAGCTCCCTGTTATGCTGGTACCTCGCCTCTTGATGGTGCGGACCTGTTGGGCTCCTCCCCACAGGCTGTAACAACTCGCACTTCGGGTCAAGGGTCCACATACCCACAAACCATAACAATCAGGATTTTATTTCAGGCTTTGCTTTTCATTTAACCTCATTTCTTTCCTTTCAGGAGACAGGGGCTTTATTTTCTCAACTGATTCCATGTTTTCACACATGCTTCTCTCTTTCCTGGATAAATTGTTTTTCTTCTCAGTAGTCCTTCCTAAGTTTTCTTTTTCAGCACAAAGGCTCTTATTTTCTTCTTTCTCACTAAAACCTGATTCTTCTTTTTGCCTTTTTCTATTTTCTTCAAACTAGTGCATTCTGTTTGCTACTTCTTCTCATGACAGTTCTGGCTCTTCCTCATAATCATCTGGAAAACATGCACACCCATCATAACTGTATATCCTTCTTTCTGTGTGGGGCTCTTGCCATCCAATTACTTTCCTTTCCGAACTCCAAGTGTATGCATACATTTCATATCCTTTATTGTACATTAGTGTCACTTTATCTTATTGGCTGCTATAACTTCTCAGTTCCTTTTCTTGCATTCTCTGCCTCTCTTCATATGCCCGCCTATTGCTCCAATAGATATTGTAGTGCTGACATTCTGGCAAAGGTTTTCAAATCCTGCATTTTGAAATAAAAGTCTTCTCAATCCTGCAGACTATGTCAAATATGTAAACCGCCATCCCTGTGGGGTGAAGACTGCTGTCATGGCCATGGTTGATGGTATAAAAGTATAATCTCATGTGACCAAGTAGCAAGCTTTCAGATGAAACCGAAAGGGATGCGGTTCAGTGCCCTTCTCCCTGTTAGATCTCTCAAAGGAACAAGGGTCCACAACCCACACAGCAAAGTCTTTTAAGGTTAAGAGAGGAGGCAGAAATAAATGTATAAAGGAATGAACTTCTCTTTCAATGTAAACAAATTTGACAATTTTATGTCATGCAAAAGTTTTTCTTCTTTTAGCAAACAGTTCTTTATTTAAGAACATAAGAACATAAGAAATTGCCATACTGGGTCAGACCAAGGGTCCTTCAAGCCCAGCATCCTGTTTCCAACAGTGGCCTATCCAAGTCACAAGTACCTGGCAAGTACCCAAACGCTAAGTAGATCCCATGCTACCAATGCCAGCATTAGCAGTCGCTATTCTCTAAGACAAACTGATTAACAGCAGTTAATGGACTTCACCTCCATTAACTTATCTAAACCTTTTTTAATCCCAGCTACACTAACTGCACTAACAACATCTTCTGGCAATAAATTTCAGAGTTTAATTGTGCATTGAGTAAAAATAATTTTTTCTGATTAGTTTTAAATGTGCTACTTGCTAACTTCATGGAGTGCCCTCTAGTCTTTCTATTATCCAAAAGAGTAAATAACCGATTCATATTTACCCATTCTAGACCTCTCATGATTTTAAAGACCTCTATCATATCCCCCCTCAGCTGTCTCTTTTCCAAGCTGAACAGCCCTAACCTCTTTAACCTTTCCTCATAGGGGAGCTGTTCTATCCCCTTTAACATTTTGGTCGCCCTTCTCTGTACCTTCTCCATCGCAAATATACATTTTTTTTTGATGTGGTGATCTGAATTGTACATAGTACTCAAGGTGCGGTGCCGGTCTTACCATGGAGCGATACAGAGGCATTAATTAATTCAATAATATGTTTACATATAAATAAACTCTTTAACCTTTCTTTATCTCTTTAAGCTCAACTTCAAATAAGTGAGTTCAGTTCATATTATAATAGACAATATGTTTTTTTTGTCTTTTATTCTCATAGAGAATTATTGTACTAAATAAGAAACAAAATGGTATCAGATCAGCTACCAACAATTTTGAACTGCACAACTATCAGATAAGTATTTTAAAGTTAACTTTTGTTATTATAATAACAATATTAACATCTGTTCCACCAAAAGGGAGAGCTAAGTTGATAACCAGGGATAAAATGATTGTTATGTTCTTTCAATCAATGATAGTTGAAAGAACTATGATCTAGCTATTCGTGTACCAAATGGAAGGGAACACATATTGTACATACCGTAATTAATTGCTTTTATAAATAACTGTTTGCCTTCTACCTTATCTTGACCAGAATAAGAATAAACGTGATATGAATGCAGTGACAATAGAATGTTGAGATCAATATTCTTTTTTTAAACAGGGGATATGTAAAGGGGGGGGGGGGGGGGGGTTCTCAAAATTTAATAAAAAATAAAACTTTCCTGAGTCTGGAAAATGGAAAGAAGCTGATGAGAGTCAGGAGGAAGATCTGAGATGATGGGACCTGTAGCAGCTGAGCCAGAAGCAATGACAGTAAGGACACAGGGGAAAGTCACAAGTCCTTGTGGGACTACCAGAGATGCCAAAGACTAGAGACCCAATGAGACTGTTGGGTTTGTGGACCCTTGGGCTGGCTAGGACAGCTGGTGGCTCACTGAGGAGATACCCAGTGGGTGTTGAAGCCGGGAGGTGGCACAGACAGGAGACAAGAGATCTTCACCACTGGAGACCTGAGGTCCCCCCAGGAGGAGCCTGTGAGGACCCAGGCTGCTTGGACTTACGAGTGGTCTCCTGCGAGGCGGTATCCAGGGAATGGAGACGAAGAGCTGGAGCCAGGAGGCCAACTGGAACTTCACCACTGGAAGCCTGCAGTCCCCCCGAGAGGGGCTCGTGAGGACCCGAGCTGCTTGTACTTAGGCGAGGCCTCCTGAATGAAGCTGAAGTCAGAAGCCAAAGGACGAAGCTGAATCAGAAGTCGGTGGATGGAAGCCGGAGTCAGAAGCCAAAGGATGAAGCTGAATCAGAAGTCAGTGGACGGAAGCCGGAGTCAGTAGCCAGGAGTCAGAAGCCGGTCAGAAGCCGAGGATCCGAAGCAGCAACTAGCAACTCTTACCAGAGTGAACCTCATTGCAAGGCAAAGGCCCAGGCCTATCTGCAGGGTTTAAATACCCCTGCAGCGTCTGATGTCATCTGGGGGCTGTCCTGCCTGTTCCCGTGCGGGCCCCTTTAAATCTGGAGCTCCTGCGTGCGCGCGTGCCTAGGGGGCGGGACCAGCCGCGACGGATCGGCGTCATCTCCCTCGAGGAAGAAGCGCCATGGGAGAGGCCCCGACAGGCCCTGCCGGCCGAGATGGAGCGACAGCGGGCCGGTCCGGCCCCGAGGTGAGTGGAGGGACCGGGGCATGGCCCAGTACCGTAACAGAGATGGAGCAGCTGCAGCAACAGTATGCCATCATAAGAAGAAAAGACAGGGAGGAACAATAATTGCAGCAGGAGACAAGCCCTCTATCCATGAAAGAAGACAGTGCAGAGAGGCCTACAATATTGACTACTACCCCAAAGAAGCAGCTAAGATAGTACTGAACCAGGAGAGGCCTGTGCTGGTAACAGTCAAGGGGAGGTTAGTGAGAAGAGAACCAGGCACCACTTTTGTACAGAAGGAGAGAGAGCTGAGGCAACAGTGTAGAGAAGGGCTCTGTTGGTGGTCTGAGTCATGGCACCTTAAGCAGCCTAAATGCAGCACACTGAGGCAGCCAGCCAGAGAAAGGAGCCACAGTTGAAGCAGAGGCTGAAGCCTGTGCGCAGTGGAGCATTGCGATGCCAGGCCAAGTGTGATGCGAGGTTGGTTTAAGAAGGCTTGTCGCGAATGTGGCAAGCAAGGAAGACCACGATCGAAAAGAGAACACTGATGCAGCCAGGCCCTCCTGCTTGCCACTGAGTTGCAAGGAAATAGAGGGGACCACGTTGCTGAGAGAGATGCCAGAGCAGTTGTGGAAGAGGAGCTACCCCATAAGAAGAAGCAGAGTACTGAAGAGTGCATCAGAAGGAGATAAGGAGGTAACAGCTGACCGGCAGTGGTCAGCTATGATCGCGATTGCTGCCACTACAGACAGTTGTCCTCCTCCTCCTATTACCAGAGCCATGGCAGGAGAGAAAGGAAAGCCGTGAAGAGGGAGAGAGGAAGAAAGAAACTAGCAGGAAGAGCATGAGGCCCATGTGAGCAGTGAGCAAGCACTCCGGCTACTCACCCTGCCACTGCTGCCAATAACTGTGAGTATCTCTACTTGCGCCACCATAGTTTTAAGAGAAAAAAAAGATGGAGCGATCCATGTTGGGCCTTGAGGAAGCCCCAGTGCAGTAAGAGAGACTAGGCCAAGTTTTGCTGACATTAGCGATAACATCAGCAGGGACCTGCAATGCCAGTGGGGCAGTATTTTATAAATAAAATATAGGAAATAAAGCACAGTTTAAGAGAACTGAAGATGGTGGTCTTGTAATGGGACCCTGGCCACCTGAATGACTACAACTCCCTGCCCCTGAAATTAATTTAAATAATGGAATTTGCCCCGTTGTCACCTAGATATATTTTGGGGTTAAACACCCCAATATTGGTAAAAAAATAAAAACCTTTGAAAAACAGGTGGTGATCACATAAGGGGATTCTGGAGACCCCTGCCCAGGCATTATTTGTGAGTTGGGAAGTAAAGAAGGTGGGAAGAGGTTTTTAGAGTTGCAAAAGTTATGTATACATATAGCTACATAGGAAACATTTTTGCTGCTCAGAAAAATCTCAAATAAACAATTTTAAACTCAGGAAACTTGAAAAATAATGGAAAGTGGTAACTCCTGTACCCCACTAAAGCATATGGAATACCCCAAAGCATCCCTGAAAAACAAGAACTACCATGGCAATGGGATGAAGAAGCGATGTTGTAACCGTGGTACCTTAGGGATGGCTCCCCTAGAGATGGGTGATGGGGTGGATGCAGCATTATCATCATCTGTTGCAGTGCAGGGTCCCAGCATAAAATAAAAACTCATAAGAAGGATATAAATAATACCAAAAACTCTTAAACACTTACAGAATCTAAGTTATATGAAAAAAAATATATTAAAAAGTATTTAAGGTGTTAATCATGCAGCCCCGAGTCCTATTTCCTTAGCTAACATCAACAAGAGCAAGGATATCCCAGACTTAGAAATCCAGAGTCAGTTATAGAATCTGGGCAGATAGTAGCCAGAGGTGAAAGAGAGCAGAGGCACTGTTGTGCCCTGTGTACCAGGCCTACCAAAAGTATTCAAAAACCCTAATAGTGAAAGAACAATTTCCATATAAACGGGTTGATACAGTAAGGCCGCGTTAGAAAGAGTGCGGCAGTGCCGGGCGCACCCTCGTTTGCCCCACGCACAGTCCTGCTCACCTACCGCTCGATACTCTATTTAAATTGCTTGCAAATGCAAGCCGCGTCTGCGAAGCGTTACGCGAAGCGTTAGGCCCACGCTGGGTGCGCTGGTGCCTGTCATTTCAAATGTCATTTCAAATGACAGGCACCAGGAAGTGGATCCCAACTTTAACCCATGAAAACCTAAAAACCGAAAATCCCCTCCTCGCGAAGCGGCTCGACATGTGCCAACTTACCTTTTGTTGCTTTTCAGCCCCTTCCCTTCCCTGCCGCCCTGCCGAAAGCGGCAGGGAAGGGAAGGGAAGGGGCCGTCTATGTGCTTTCATTGGCTGGAGCGCCCAAATCGACGGGCGCTCCGGCCAACGAAAGAACGCTTCGCTCTGCTCGTGCTGGAGAGGGCACAGAACAGTGGGTTCTCACGCCGAGCCAGGAGAACCGGGACCTGTGCGGGGGGGGGGGGGGGGGGGGACGCTGCAAACCGCTTCACAATTTGGCCGAGCCAGGAAGGAAGGATTGGGGTGGATAGAGCCCTAGCTGTGGCTGCAAGTGGAGAATGTGAATACAAGGGGGAATGGATATGGAAACTTGTGCCAGACTGGACAAGTTGCTTTAATTGGTGGCCATTGTACTGCTGTTCTGTTGCCGAGCCAGGAGAACTGGGATCTGCGTGGGGGGGGGACCGCTGCGAGCCGCTTTCGCCACCGGCTGCCCCCTCCGGAGGGCGGCAGAGAAGGGAAGGGGCTGAAAAGCAACAAAAGGTAAGAAAACAACAAAAAGTAATGTCGAGTCGTTTCGGGAGGAGGGGAGGAGGTGATTTTAGGTTTTTAGAGGTTTCCTTTTGGGGGAAAGTTTGCCGTCTACCATTACCCCTGCCTCTAACGCAGGGGTAAGGGTAGGCGGTAAGTTAGCAGGTTAAATGCGGGGCAAAATGGCAGGGTAAAATAGTGATAGTCGGGGCGCGCGTTACTGTATGGGAGGGAATAGCTAATTCGATCGTTTACATCTAATATACATGCCGCGGGCCGAAGGGGTTACCCGGTGATTTAAAGAGGCGGTAAGGATGGGTTAAAGGGGATTGTGTATCGCAGGAAGGGCTAACGCGGCCGGAAAGTGAGTAGAAAGCAGGTTAGGAGGGGGGTAACCGCGGCCCCACTTTACTGTATCGAGCCGATGGTAAGGCAAAAGGTAGAAAAGTTTTAATATTTAATATACTGTTGCATCACTTTATAGAGCAACATTTGAAAGTTGCATAAATAGAGTGTGACTGGATTTGCATCTCTGCTGAATGTCCTTGCACCAAAAGTGATTTTGTTCTGACGTCAACAAAGAAGAAGTCAATAAATAAGAACTTAATTGAAGAGTTTGCTTTTTTTTAGGAAAGATAATAACACTTGAAGTCACAAGTGAGATGCCATGATATTTCCCTTGAGAGAGAGTGCAAGCATTAAAGGTGTGCCTTCACTTAGAATATTTTCAGAAAAAAAGAACCCAAAGATCACATAGGTGACTACGAAGAGTAAAGTAAAAAAAAAGCAAGAAAGGTTGAATGTAAGTGCAAACTGTTCATTCACAAAAAGAGATAGGGATTGTGGCAAAGTGTGCCAGAGAAACCCTCAGAACACCTTAAAGGACCAGTCCCAGAGCTCTGGTCCTAGTCCACCTTAAGGCAAAACATTAAGGGTGCAGGGCAGCTCCCCCGAGCAGGAATATAGCTTAGGCTCAGAGGAGAGCAAGGGAGGCCCTGGGAAGATGTGGAGAAGGTAGTTCCAGCTAAATACTGCCTTGGCAATCTTATGTTTGTGAAGTATTGCAAGGTAAGCAGTCTGAATTTTGTGTTTATTGCTGTGAAGAATAAAGTTTGTGCAAAGAAGATCCAGAGTCCTACCTGTATTTGACCTCTGGCAGGCTATAAACTGCTTCTGCTTTATCACAGGGATAAAGAAATCATCTTTTTATTTTATTATTATTTAGAAAGTAAACAGAAACAAGTCATTGAAGATACACCCTAGGGAACACTACTGGACTGGTAAGCGGAAGACTAGGCAGAGGGCAGTATACTAAACAAAGATTTAATTACTCAGCTTTCAGTATGAATACTTCAAACGGTGATACAGTTGAGAATTTCAAAGGTGAAAAATCAAAATCATTTTTTGAAATCACCATCAAGCCCCATCTTCTACATCGTATTCTTGATGTAGAAATGGTATTATCATGCTGTTGGTTAATCTTGTTTACTAGGACAGTGTCACTTACATTTAACCAAGTTTCCTCAGCATTCAGGCAGGTCAGTCCCTCTGCCTGCAGATGGAGATGGAGTATAAGCTTGCACCACGGCCATATAGTCCCATCCTGACATCAGCCCGCCAGGATTCTCTGTCTCCAGCAGATGGTGGATATGTATTTATCTTAGGGGGATTGCCTTTGAATAAAAAAAAAAAGAGAAAGAAGAAGAAAAGAAGTAGGAATGAAAAGGAGATAGCGGAAAGACGAGACATTTATATAGCACCACTTGCCTCCTGAGGTGATACCATGCGGTCCCTCCCTCAGTAGAGTGCCCTCGGTCCGGTAGCCTTCAGTGGCATGGATTTAAAATTTCAATTAACCGTTGCAGGCTGAGAGAGGCTCAGCAGTGAAGGTTTTAGCCCTCTCCCCCCTTATCTGGGACCCGTTCCTGCTCTCAGCCACGGAGGGCTGAGCTCAGGTAAAAGTTTTTTCTTTACAAAACAAAAATCAATCACAAAAACAGCGAGAATAATAATAAAAAAATAAAATTAAAAAAAAGCAGGAGAAAGGTCTGTTACCTCGGCATTTGGCTGTCCTGCTCAAATCTCTGGGGAGCTCTGTGAGGTAAGAAGGTAAAGCAGGCATGGCGGGCTGAGCAACTGCTTGGCTGGACCCCCCTCCCAGGCTTCTCTCCTTTTGGGTGTGTGGTAGGCCATGAGGTGATTTTGCACATTTTTCTCTGTGGGCCATCGGCGCACAGGCACACACCTGTGCATCCAGTTGTGCGCTCAACTTCAACGTCTTTTTTGGTGTCGGGACTGAGCGCCTAGTTTGGGCACCTAATCGGATGTGCAGCCTAGGCGCATATACTTGTGCGCATATTTTTGTGCATCCATTTTGGGCACTGGTTTTATACATGGATAATTTCAGTGCAGGTTTTTACCATTTTGCCTGCTTACAAACATGGCGCTCGTGGCAAAGAAGCCTAAGCATTTATCCATTTGTGCTGCATGCCACATCAGAGCCATTCAGCCAGCGTTTTCTTTAAGCCTGTGTCAGCACTTCCTGGATGCTTGGGGAGATTTACCTCCTTTTGTTTTTGCCGATGATGGTCCATCTCCTCGGTCTGCATAGAGTGGAACTGAGGGTGACATGACGGGGTATCCCCTCCCTTGTTCAATTCATGGACTGAGTCGTCAGGAGAAACTTGCTCTCAGGATGTGAGCTTCAGGCTTATGGGGCCTGGAATGGACCCATCCTCCTTTTCCTGGGTAGAAGTCTTCTATGGATTGCAGACATTTCTACAGGGGCAGTCTTATGAGTTGGCAGTGCCTGCAAATGTAGGTTCATGCACTCAGAGTGCTCCTCCACCTGTCTCTATGGTCAAGCACCATGGTGCAGTGCATTCTGACAAGGTTCGAATGCAGGTAGATCAAGATGATACCGTTGATGATGGTGGTGGCTCTCCTGGTGAGGAAGAGGATATTCCCCATGATTTAGAGTCATATAGAACTCTTCTCTGTTTCTTTCATAGGGATGAGTTGCCGAGCTTGATCTCTCAGACCTTGAAGACACTCGGACTGGCTGGGACTAACTCCTTGGGGATGCAGAAGAAGGATTCCATTTTGGTCACACTACGCAATGCTTCTTGTTTCTTTCCCCTCCTGAATGCAATCCAGCAGTTGATTGATCTAGAATGGAGCACGCCAGAGGCATCCTTTATAGGAGGATGTTCTTGATGGGTTTATACCCTTTGGTACCGCAGGCCAGAGAGCAGTTTCTTTTCCTTAGGTGGATGCCCTGGAGTGTTCTTTCATGAAACATGCCACTATCCTAGTAGAGAGAGGTGCAGCATTGAAGGATGCTCAGGATAGAAGGATTGAGGCTATCCTAAAGCAAGCCTTTGAGGCAGTGACAATAAACTTACAAATTGCTTCTTGTTGAGCTTTGGTAGCTCAGGCTACCTTGCGTCTTTATCAAGATTCTGCTAGCTCCGTGTCCAATCTTGGACCTATGATAGAACTGGGGGCCACCTTCTTAGCTGATGTGGGCTGTGACTTGGTTCACACAGCTGCCAGAGGAGCTGCTTCAGTTATTGCAGCCAGGCAGCAGATGGAGCTGCTCGATTAGTCAGCAGTTACATTTTAAAGGCCAATCTTACTAAGCTGCCATTCAAGGGCTCACTTTTGTTTAGTAATAAATTAGAAAAACTGGCAAGTAAATTGGGTGAGACCCAGGTCCCTAATTTTGTAGAGGACAAGAAACTGGTTGCATGGTCTTTTCTGGTGAGTGGCTGCTCTCGAGACTACTGGCGTTTTCGGCCTAATAGTGGAGGTTCTTCCCGGAGCTCCCATCCCTTCTGCAGGTCTCAGTCCTTTTACCCCCAAGGGCCTCAAAATGATGTTTGTTCAAGAGGTGGAGCCCTTTGGTCTTCCCAATAAAGTTTTGCAAGCTCACCTGGTGGTACAGAAGGTAGGTGGTCTGGTCGCCTATCCCATTTTTATTACAAGTGTGTCCAGATTACTTTGGATCAATGGGTTCTCAAAGTGGTTGGGGATGGGTATGCTCTTAAATTTCTTTGCATTATTCTGGATGCTTTTATGGTCTGTCCATGCAACTCCCCTCAGAAGAGGGTAGAACTGGAATCAATTTACAAAGGCTGTTGAACCTGAATGCGATGATTCCCATTCCTGAATCGCAGCAAAATATGGGCTGCTATTCCATTAATTTTGTTGTGCCCAGGAAGGAAGATTCATTTCAGCCCATAGTGGATCTCAAGAGCATCATCTGTCATTTACGAGTCACACATTTCAGGATGGAAATGGTGTGCTCTGTCATAATGGCAGTAGAAGCAAGGAGTACTTCATATCTCTATATCTGAAGGAGATGTATCTGCATATTCCCATCCATTGAGAAAATCAGCTGTTCCTCAGTTTGCTATTCTGCATCATCATTACGAGTTTAAGGCCTTGCCTTTTGGGCTAGCCATGGTGCCCAGGACCTTTTCCAAAGTTGTGGTGGTGGTAGTGGCAGCCCTCTACAAGGAGGGCATTCTAGTTCACCCCTATCTAGATGACTGGTTGATTTGAACCAAGGATGTGGAAGAGAATCTTCATGCCTCCTGAAGGGTAGTTTCCTTGCTACAGGAGCTAGGCTAGGTGGTGAATCTGGCCAAGAGCAATTTGCAGCCATCTCAGACCCTTGAGTTTCTCAGGATTTTTTGCAATGGATTGTGCATTTACTAAAAGCTAAGAAACAATCATACATGATGTTAACCTCAAATACAATGGATAAGTATAATATTGTTTGTTCATATTTGTTTTTTTGTTGCAGTCTTTTACAATTTGGTCTCCTTTCTCCCATCATCCTTTTTCTTCTTGCCTCTCTTCCCTGTTTTTATCCAGATTCATTACCTCTTTCACTTGTATGGATTGGCTGTTGGCAGTAGAAGGAGCAGCAGCAACATATCTTTTTAGTTTGAGTTTGTGGTGGATGCAGTAGTGGCATTGTTTGCCATCCTCGGGCCAGTGGAGGCAGCAGCAATAGCTTCTCTCTCATTGGGCCTGGGCTGGGGTAGCAGCAGTAGTGGCATCTTTTGCCAGTTTTGGGCTAGCAGTGGCAGCAGCAGCTCATATCTGGCTTAAAATGGTGTCAAGCAATAGACCCCAAATTCTAGGCACCGAGCCAACCTGGTACCTGGGATTTTTCCAGTCTTGCTGACTTGTTACGTGGAGATACCTGTAAAATGGACATGTAACCTAATGATCCCATGCTTTGCATGCATGATATAACCCATACTTTCTTACCCTCTACTCTGATTCTGAACCAGATCTGAAACTATGTAGTTAAGATTGCTTAGATCTTAGTTAAGAGACCTCTACATGCACCAGGTGCTGCAGGAAGTACCGTTTGTATGTCAGGGTGCCTCGATATACTGAAGGATGACTAGGTACACTGCTGTATGACTGCCATTACAAATTCCAAAATGTACATCGTACAAATAGTCCTGAGTAAATTCACCAGGTAAAAATTAAATTACATAATATTCATAAATACAAGATGCCCATTGCTTAAGCTGATTCAAGAACAATGATAGGCAACATTTTATTTATTGTGTCCTCCTGTATAAATCTCTTCTGATGATGATACCGATCTTGGAAGTTTTCAATCTAAATATGAATGACGAGGAATGCTTATATCTCTCTTTATGATAGGCTTGGATGGGTGATAAGCCTAGGACCCTATGAAGGAAGTTTTATAAATCTAGTGCTGATTCAGCTTTACGGAGGAAAGCTGGGGTTAAAGAATCACAGCTGTCACTTGGCTGTGGGAAAGAGTTCATGGATTGTTAGTAATGGTCATTCCCATGAACCCGTGGTTCACATTAGGGCACTCTGAGAGGTGACACCACAGTCTTTGAATATCTATAATCCAAAAGATGACATAATGCCAGTTGTTAATCAGTAGGTTATTTTATCTAAGAATAATTCACTACATTTCTTAAGCATGGCTGCATCCAGTTTTGTTTACTTTTCAGTTTGTTAATGAAGATTAATAAGTAATTCAAACAGAGTTGTTGGAAATATATATTACCATTGTGTTATTGTGCTCATTAGAAAGAAGAATTTTATCACGTACAGTATATTGATTCAATTGTGAGGGCCTGAGCATTACACTATTACATATGGGTAACTTATAAGTAAAATTATTATGCAACAAGGTCACTCTAAAAATTCCTGTTCTATTCTATGAGTCAGAGGTCATTGCTATCTCCCATGTGAAATCATTCTGTAGTGTTTTTGTTTTATTTAATCGTTTAAAGTTCTTTTTGTTGGAAATCATCTCTTTCTGTGTTGCATCTATTGGTCCTCTCTTTTGTAATAACCCTTTTTAGTACAGATTACATTATACTCTTCTTATGTATGACCTTTTGGTCCAACAACTCTCAACAACCTTTATCTTTTATCATTTTCTCAATATTTCTTCTACGAATTCCAAATAGCTTTATCCGACTGCAGTGGCAGAAGTCCTGCTGGTGCATTCCACTAAAGCCTTGAGAATGGGATGCTAGGTGATGATGCAAGGTGCTAGGGTAATGATACAAGAATTTGAAGAGAATAGGAAAGATAATTTGAAAAATTTAAAACATTGTATTGAAACTCTTTTGGTGTATTATTGGATGTAGGGGATCTTTAGAGAGGATGGAGAGAGATCTATATGACTGAATCAGGATGATGGCAATTAAAGATCATTGTAGTAGGAGGGAGAAAGTCTGATGGACTGTCCATCAGAAAATTTTTCCATGGAAAATTTTTCCATGGAAAATTGTAGTAATCTATTCTCAGAATATATCTAAAAGCACATATGTTTTGTTAACACAACATATTTTTGGGCCCAATACAAAAGCCTCTATGCTGGTGGGTATATCCTACATTCAAGAGACTTGATTACATGCCAGAAAGTCAAAATTAGCCGACAATATTAAACTCTTCCCAACGTGTAAATTCTTTGTGAGAGACACATCCAGATCAGAGACTTTGATTTATGTCCCAGTACATTTTATACTGGTGAGTTATTAATATTTTCTATCAGGCACTAAATATTTCCAACCTTTAATGTTTCTGGATTGCTTTTCTGGTTCATTGACGACGACTGATGCTTTGTATATAGTTTTATGCATGTTATATAGTTTGTATATAGTTTTATGCATGTTATATTTATAGTTTCTCCCTATTTATTGACCTATTAAGTTGCATTGCCTCCTTCCCCGGTTATTTGTATTGTTATCTGTTATTTGTAAGGGCGCTGCCCATAAGTTTTTTGTTCTTTGTGAACCGATACGATGTGCGAACGGCTATCGGTATATAAGAGACGTTAAATAAATAAATAAATTGTATCTTTTTTCTCATTCCCAGATCTTCTCTGAGTTCTGTTTTTTATTTTCCTCTCTTTTTATCTCTCTGGTGCCTATTCTTTCTTCTTTGTCTCTTTCCTTAAGTGGATATTTTACTACTTTCTCTTCTCTTGATTCTCTCCTCTTTCTCCTACTCTTTCCTCCATTCATCATTCCCTTTCTCTTCCATTATCTCCCAGAATTCCCTACCTCAAACCCAGGGTCTTCTCTCTCTCATCCCTTTTCTTTCTCTATTCCTGAGTCATTTTTTCATCTGCATCTTCCCAGTATCTGCCTTCTCTCTCTTTCTTTATCCTGGATACTTGTCCCTTTCCATCAACCTGTTCTTTATCCAAGGTCCTTTCTTCTTCCTCTCTCTCTCTGAGTCCCTGGTCTTCACACTCTCTCTCTCTCTCTTCTGCCCCCTCCTGATTCCCTCTCCCCTTCACACCCGATCCTCTGTCTTCTTCTACCTTTCTTACCTTTATTCTTCCTCTCTTATAGCCCACCTTGTCCTTTCCATCCTGTCCCTCCTCCCTCACCGCCAGCAGGAGCAGTGCATAATACTGTGTCAGCATCCTGTAACTCCCCCCAAGCATTCACACCTTCCTACCTTCACTTAACATTTACCACATTTGCAATGCTCCCCCACAAGCATTCACCCCTTCTCTTCTCCTTTCAGCATTCACCCCCTTTCCTTTCCTACAAATTATTCTCCTTTGGCTGTACCCCTGCTTGACTCTCTACTCTGCTGTCATCTGAGTCCCAAGTACCTGAAGCACAGACATCTACAGGCTGGAACAGTGACTTTTTAAGTAAACAGAGCAAAGCAGAGAAGAGCCCTTTACTCCAAGCAGCAGGAGGAGAGTGGGGAATGGACAGGAGGGAAGGGGCTAGAATAGGGAGCAGAGACTCTTCCCTGCTGCCATTCACTGCTGCTATGTGGACTCTTTGTTCCTAGCACAGCAGAGCCCTATACTCCAAGCAGCAGGAGGGGAGTAGGGAGTGGATAGGAGGGGAGGGGCAGCAACAGGGAGCAGAGGCTCTTCCCAGCCATTCACTGTTGCTATGTGGACTCCTTGCTTCTGCCCCTCCCCTCTGGTTTTCCTCAGTACTGGTTACTGTGGGGTCAGGCAGGTGGGGTCTGAAGCAACAAGCAAGAAATGTGGGGCTAATAGAATTCAGCATGAGCCCAGGCAGGAGGCTCTTGCCGAGGCTGCCAGCACTGAAGCACAGGAAGAACTTTCCTAAGGCACAACAGTGTGCCCCGACACACTGGTTTAAAGCATGAGATCTGTGTCATTGTAGACCATCTGCTTGTCGAGAGAGTAGAAGCCCTTATGGGTGTGAATGCTAGCCTCATTGGCAGCAGATGGCCTGATTGCTATGAATGTAACCCCAATTCAGGGTGTTTGCTGAATTTTGATGGGACCTCAATAAATCCCAGGGTTAAGTCCCAACTGTAAAGTCACCAGTCTTTTTGCCTCGGGGTATGGGATCTTGTCTTATTACAGCTGTGATTCCAAGAGGGATCTGGAAGGTGTCGGCTGCAAAAAAAGCCACGACTAAGGTGACTTTGAGGTGGACTGTCAAGGCATGGCCTCTCTGCTTGGAAAGGCATGAATCCTCCTCAAATTGCTGGCAGTGATATGGTATGGTTTCATTATTGAACCTAAACCTGCACATTACTTGCTCCTCAGATCCCAAAAAACTGTTTGGGGCCTATATACCTTCTCCATGGGGTACCTCCTCCTCGACTGTTGACTCTCCCTCCACATATGCTGCTTTTGCAGGACCCACACATTTATAGTACTCATTGCTGCAGTTACCACCACCATTCATATCAGAATCACCACCTACATCAGACCCATCAGCACCAGGCACACAACCAGTCATGCCAGACATACACGGGTCCGTTGAATAGTGCCAAAAATACTGAAAGGCACCCAAGCACAGAAGAAAACAAAGCTTAGGCACACAGAGAGACACACTGAAAAGACAGAGATGAGATGAGGAACACTTGAAAGAAACAAAGATTAATTACCCAAAATATTCCTAGTCTTGGTAGTTAAGAATGAAATACACATAAAATGCACATTATGGTTTAAACACCTCAACACATTACAAAATAAAAACTAGACAAAATGGGGTAAATATTGAACAGTTAGATGGGTATTTAAGTTAGCCAGAGAGAGATATCCAGCTAACTTAGGGGGTCATTTATCAAAATGTGCTAAGGCGTTTTTGCATGCGTTAAGGGCTTATCGCATGCGAAAAGCCTCATTAATGCATGCAATAGCACCATATCATATGGTGTGATGCAAATCTGAAAAAGAGGAAGAGTGGGCTGGGTTTACAAAGTCCTATTGCATGGACTTAATGACAATTTTAGCTATACCTTTTTTGGTAGTGTTAAGCTGTGTGATAGCTTGTGTTGTGGGCAGTAAGGTGTTAGTGCATTTTGTGATGTCTCATGAAAGGCCTGTTTTAGTAGGTTTGAAGCTCCTGGAGCATCAGCCTAGCTGTGAGACAGACATACAGATAAGCCATAATGGCCTCTCCCTAGATAGCTATTTGTATCCCTATGGGAGGCCCACCTAGTAACTCGAGGTGAGGTTTAGGTAAAAGATTGGATAAGTTCTTGGAGGAGAAGTCCATTACCTGCTATTAAGTTCACTTAGAGAATAGACACTGCCATTAGCAATGGTAACATGGAATAGACTTAGTTTTTGGGTACTTGCCAGGTTCTTATGGCCTGGATTGGCCACTGTTGGAAACAGGATGCTGGGCTTGATGGACCCTTGGTCTGACCCAGTATGGCATTTTCTTATGTTCTTATGTTTTTAGGTATTAGTGTAGGGGGTTAGGGGCCATTTTGACATTCAATGTGAGACGTACGAACAGAACAGTGGTCTCGTGAAGATTTGATAACCTACCGAGAGAGGAAACTCACCCAAAGATGAGATTGGTGCAATGTTCTCTCTACCTAGCTTGATGGACTCTCTATCTGGGTAACATCAAGCTAGGAGGAGAGAACATTGCACTAATCTCATGTTTGGGTGAGTTTCCTCTCTCCGAAGGTCATCAAATCTTCACAAGACAGCACTGTTCTGTTTGTATGTCTCACGTTGAATGTCAAAGTGGCCCCTAACCCCCAACACTAATACCTAAACCTCACCTCGAGTTACTAGGTGGGCCTCCCATAGGGATACAAATACCTATCTAGGGAGAGGACAACATGGCTAGTCTCTCTCTCCCTCCCTCCAGTGGTTGTATGTAGGAAATACAACAGGTCTGGAATGTATCACAAGGCAAGAAAACATTATCACAATTTGTGCTAACTTAGCTCTTCACATAGGTATTAGTACAAATTGCAATAAAGTGTCTAGTTGCATAAAACACACCCCTTTTGATATCACATGTGATACTTATCGCATTTTGATAAATCCAGGCTTTAGATGGGATATTCCGCAGCACAACTATTCAACTAAATATATCCATATAGATCACAACTTAGATGGATACGTCCTATCTAAGTTTAGACCTGCTATTGAGCAGGACTAACTTAGGTGGATAAGTTATCCATCTAAGACTGAAGATCACTACTTAGCTGGATAACTCATGTAGCTAAGTGGTGCCGCCCCAATCTGCCCATTGCCTGGCCACTTTTTTTCCGGGTAAGAGATAGCCAGATAAGTGACTTATCCAGCTATCTAACAGCTGCTGAATATAACTGGATATTCAGCGGCCTGCTAGATAGCTGGATAAGCTAAATGAGATGCCATGAAGTAGGCTAGTAGATTAAAGTGAGGATGGCAGGAAGGCTATCCTGGCCTAACAGCTGTTCTGCCATTCAGAGATAACTCTTTTCTGGGCTGCAAAGCCCATTTGTTTACATAGGCCAGGTTCACATAATCAGTTGGCCAAGCAATTAATACTTGACCAGTTTTAGATAGGGCAGCTAATCATTAAATGTTTGGTGAAGCAAGTAGGCTTTTAGCTGCTGAAGCAGACCAGTGAAGATTAATTTTTAAGCTCTTTTGTAAGAGAGTTCCAGAGAATAAAGCCTGGAACCCCAAACATTAATTTGTGCAACTCAGCAAGATGGACTGACTTGATCGGGGGTGTGCCTAGCTGGTTCTAAAAAGAGAAGTGAAATACATGACAAGCACTGCACACACTATCCAAAAACTCTTAACAATCTGCAATCTCCTGTCTCCACAAGTCACCAGCAGACCAAGCACTAAGTCTCAAAAGGCAAGTGAGATTTGAATTTGGCATTTTAAATCATAGCTGGCGTGCATGTAACTCCATGCACTAACTAGGGATGTGCATTTATTTATTTATTAGCTTTTCTATACCGATATTCGAGAGTACATCATATCGGTTTACATAAAACTGAAGAGAAAATACAATATAACAAGGGTAGGGGAAGGGCAGCAGAGAGGAATCAAAATGCTCTGTGGAGAGAGGGTGAAAAAAAAGGACAGGAAGTAACTAACAAATGAACAGAACATACAGAGCAAAGGTAGTGAACTAGTAATGCGCATAATATACACATTTATTTATTTATTTATGTATTTATTTAAACATTTTTATATTCCGACAGTATGTTGGGAACATCTTATTGGTTTACAGATAGCATAATGCAGCAACAGGCTTTACAGAGAACATGGAACTGGGGTATTAACTCTAAGAGATATCAAAACAAAATGAGGAACTATGTATGGGCAGCATAATTATAAAAAATTATATAAGCAATTGTATAAACATAATTGAATAAGCAAGAGAAAGACTTGGAAAGGTATTTACATTCAAATAAAATGTAAAATATTAATTTCAATTTGTTTTATAATAAAACAATCATAGTTTTATTTGTTTTGGTTCATTGTATTTAAAATGTTACCACTGTCAAACAAGGCCACTGTTGGACCTCTTTTTCTATCCCTCTATTCCTCTTGGGGCAGGAGTGATCCCAGGTGCTTCTGGCTCACCAATGGTATGATTAGAAATGATGCCAGTTGACCAAGGCTGGCACCATTGTTAATTTATTCTGTATAAAATGGCACCAGCCAGATCTAGACCAGGCCAAATTTTGTACTGAAGAAATAAAGAATGGTGCCAGCTTAGGTTTGCCCGTGCTATTCCTAGGTATACCTTGTATGGGGAAGAAGCAACCAGGTACTGCTTATGCCTCATAAAGAAAAGGAACAATATGGTGAGATGGTTCATATTATGGAGGGAGGAGGCTAGGATGTTTTTTATTTTCTCCTTTGGGGCCTGACAATGTTTCTATGTTGGGTTTTTTTCATTTTTTACATTTTTGTTTGTAATTTAATTTGTTTTTATTTTTTCATTTTAAATGAAACAAACAAAAATAAATAAAACAACCATAACAACAAATTTGGGAGGACCTGTTGGGCAGTTCTTGCTTCCCAGCAAAGTGGGCCTCTTAGACACTCAGGTTAGTTCTTCCTGCTCTATGGCGCATAGATTATTTTATTTTAAAAAATGTATCACCTGCACACATTTGGGTAGATTTTTAAAAGGTGCGCGTGGGCGTACATGTG
This sequence comes from Rhinatrema bivittatum, assembly GCF_901001135.1. Classification (NCBI taxonomy): domain Eukaryota; kingdom Metazoa; phylum Chordata; class Amphibia; order Gymnophiona; family Rhinatrematidae; genus Rhinatrema; species Rhinatrema bivittatum. The sequence goes on from NC_042615.1 coordinate 663,279,497, forward strand.
CGCGTGATACCTGGCGCGCGCACATGTATGCTTCCCCCGTTCCCTACCCCCTAACCTGACCTTCCCACCCCTTCCCCTTCCCCTAAACATTCCCCCCCAGCCCTACTCTAACACCCACCAAAACCTTTATCTTACCTTTTGTGCCTGCCAGCAGCCTGCTAGCTCACAATCCTCCAACACAGCAGCAATGGCAACTCTGTTGGAGGCCTCTGACCCGCCCATGTCCTGCCCCGGGACTTACACGCATCCCGGGGATTTATGCACGTCGCCGGGCCTTTTTAAAATAGGCCCGGCACGCGTAACCTTTTTAAAATCCGGCCCTAAGTCTTTCATTGCTGAATAAGATGAATTGCCATCATACAAAGATTGTTTTATATGAGGAAGGCATGTCATTTTCCTGTAGGAAGGAAGATTGCACATCTTTGAAATTTTGTATACTATGCACACAGACATCAATCATGTGATAACTATAGATATAAGTCATATCTGGGGAACATGAATAGATAACTGAAGATGATTACCATGACGAAATGAAGTATATATCAAGCTCTGCAATATGTACCACCAAAGGCAACTGTACACCTGTGGGAAGATACAATGAACTCACAGTCTTGATTGCACATTGACTTTGCAGGAACATTCCAAGGAGAAGAATTTCTTGTCATTGACTCATTCTACAAATGATTAGAAGTTATCCTGGTAAAGACAGCATCTATAATGCAACCAGCACTGTGTTACATCAATTTGCAATGCATGGAATTACAGAAGATCATGTATTAAATCATAAAATTACATTCTCTTCTGAAGAATTTTGGATATTTGTGAAATTATATCATTATGCAATATTGTACCATTTCACTGTATCAAATAGTCAAACTGAAAAAATAGTGCACATGAACAAAGATTCACTAAAGACCATCAAAGGAGACTGGTCAACTTGATTCACTCATTTTATAACTGCATAACAAATGATGCCACGAATTATAGTGAGATGAAGTCCAGTAGAAGTTCTCATGAATCACCAACTGTCCTTAGATTGTTTACATTGAGACTTGACTATAGATTTTAAAGAATCTCAACATTTTATTATTTTTGTACAGTCATGTAAAATACTGTGATTATTTGAACAGAATGATTCAATCTTCAAATGAAACTACAGTTCTGGATTAAAGTAGGTAGCAGCTACTATTATTCAAGTAAAAGGACCAATTTTGTATGGAACAAAAATGCCAAATGGATTGATTTGGTGCCATATTATTGAACAGTTCTGAGACAACATCGGAAAAACTTATGTCACTGTATCAGATTTTTCACCAATCCCAGTTAATGCATCACTACCTCTTGGCAATTGAAACTGTGGAACCATTATCAGATGAAACACAGTTAGTAGATCTCAGTGTGGGAGCTTCTAACAGCTTCTACTGTGAATTCTGATGATGTGTTGCCTTATTACCCTGTTCACAAGAATTTCACTACTCAAATTAAAATTTCCTAATTGTCTCTTATGAATGCTAATCCATTATCTTCTGGATGTCTCCTGCTGACCTCTATTGTAAAAATTCCTGCCCCACATCATTCCCTAGATAAAAGAACTCCATGTTTTAAGCTTTATGGTCACATCTCAAAAAGTGGCTTCTGCGATCTTGAAAGCTAATGTATTATAACATTTTTTGTTAGTCCTTCAGAAGTTATCACAACCAAAATGGACTGCAATTAAATTTCACAGCGAAATATTTATTTATTTACTTTTTAATCTATTTCTATTTATGACACTCCAAACAAACAATATCCATAGTGGGTAACAACAGCTAAAATCAAAAACATACTGAAATAGCATCAAACGTACAAAACAACATCAAGCAATATAAAATAAAACAAACAGACCAAATCTGATATCTAAAATCTAAGTGCAGGCCCAAATTAATCAAAAGCCTCACAAAATAGAATAGACCAGGGTAAATTGAATTTATACTTACATTTTAGGGTTACATAGTAGATTACCCTGGAAGGTTGCACTTTAAGATTCATCAAACTGCTTAGGTGCTTCTCTGGGAGACCAGACATTGGATTCTCTATACTAAGCATTTTTCCCCACAGACACAAAATTGAAGACAACTTTTAGATTATTGGCCCCAGAAGATGATACCCCGACTCCACAGAGTTCCCCTCCTTTAGTGCTTCAAGTTATCTGTACTCCTAAAAGAATGTGTATCATTTTTTTTTCATCATCATAGTACTTCATGAATGAATGTGTCAGTGAAAACAGCCTTAACAGAAATTATTATTCATTATTACTGCACTGTTTAGCACTTTTTCATTGTGGGAAAATAAATATCACATACCAACATAGATTATAGTTTTGTTCCCTCCTAAAGTTGAAAAAAGCTACATACCCCAATATGATCCTGAAATGTAATTATCATAACAGTGTCAACTGAAAAACAAGCTTACTAGTATCAAAGGAAAGCAATAGTGAGAAAATTTAAAACAGATGTGGCACTTAAGACACAAGAAATAACATGTCAAGGTTACTGACACCATAAAGATTTGTTGATGAAAAATGAATTGGAAAGGATATCAGACTGTATTTTCCTTATTCTCTTTCTCTGTCTCTTGTGCTGTTACATGTTAACACTGGCTCTCTCTCTACTTCACTGACTGCAGTAGTTTCATAGTGAAAGTACTTCACCATCCACCTGCACAAATGTCACTACGCGTGATAAACTGCAGCTGACATATCAGTCATTTTGAGACTTATACTACAGATCCTTTCCCATGAGATCTACTTATAGCCTTGATCACTGTCACACTGACATTATAGTGATTCTAGACAAAAAAAAAATAGTAAAAATCTTAACACTAAAATTACTGCATCCATTTGAAAAAGTTTTCTTTATATGATGATGCTTTATTTATTCAGGTCTGGGACCAGCTCTTATGGAAGTGTCTTTATTACTGTTGTGACGGGATCTCAAATAGGGTCCCAGGTCATTTGAGTGTGGTCTTCTAGATGTAGGAGTCTGGGTAGGAGAGACCCATGACTTTTTCCAGGGGTTGTGCAGCAGAATGACTCCTGAAGGTGCATGAAAAAAGTCAACCATTATGACCCAGGTTGATAAAATAAGTCATTACCTTGAACAATCACTAAATAGCACAGCATATGACAACTGAATATGGAGTATATTAACTAATGGAAAGCTATGGATGTTTAGTGAATTTCTCCTTTCTGTGCCCTTTAAGAGGGTTGAGGAAAATATCCTGTAGTGGGAGTGTTTTGAGAGTATGAGTTTATGTTTAAAGTTTGGAGGGAGGAAGTTAGAGTTGGGAGAAACCTACCAGGAGAGTGGGGTACCCTGGGAACCTCTCCTCAAGGAGAGGGCTCTGCATGGGCTTCTCCCTCAAGGGGAAAGGCCCAAGGTTGGAAAGGTATTTCTCCCCATAGTGCAATAACCAGGGGATCCAACTGGGGTCCTGAAGAAGGAGGAGGAGTGGTATTGGGTCCCACAGTCGGCAGAAAACCTTGAAAGGGTGATATCTGAGAGGGGTGAGAACTTGGGAAACCATGGAAGTTGCTATTGCCTATTATTCAATACTGTTGCCTGTTAGCCTATGTTTGTCCCTTGGTTCATTATGCCAGGCAATGTATTGCTTTTTAATATGCTCATAACTTAGCTAGGCTTATCTCACTCCCCCCCATAGCCTCCAGCTTCTTAAAGAATAATTTAAGTCTCTTGTCTAACCAGACACATCTAAAGACCAAGTTGAAGATGGAAAAGTAAGAGCCAGGTATCTTTATATGAAATATCTCTAAGAGAAACAATATGCTAGATAGAATGTTAATCTTTTATCATTTTTATTTATTTATTTATTTAAGGTTTTTATATACCGGCAATCATGAGCACATATCTTGCTGGTTTACATGAAACGGGAGTGCATTAAATACATCAACTAGAACTGTGGTGATCGAAGGAGCAGTTACAAATAACAAGGGTAGCAGAACTTGGATAAGAAGGAAGAGATAGGAAAGAATAAACGGTTGAACGGTATACAAATAAATTAAATGCTATGTAAAAATGGCATGATTAATGGCTGAATATTTGAAGTCCTTGGTTTGTATCTATGACGTGATATTAGATTGTGTCTGGGAAAGCTTGCTTGAATAACCAAGTCTTAAGTCCTTTCCTGAAAATTAAGAGGCAAGGTTCCAGTCTGAGATCTGTGGGAATGGAATTCCACAGAGAAGGGCCAGCAGTGGAGGTGGCACGATCTCTTAGAGTGATGTGTTTGGTCATTTTCGCAGGGGGAACTTTGAGGGCGCCTCGGTAGACATTTCTGGTAGGTCTTGTCGAGTTGTATACTTGGAGGGGGATTTGTAGATCGAGGGAGATGCGTTGATGAATAGTTTTGAAGATGACACAAATGGCTTTGTACATGATACGGAAGTGGACGGGTAGCCAATGTAACTCTTTCAGAATGGGGGATATGTGGTCTCTCTTTCTTGAGCCTGTTAGTAATCGAGCTGCTGAATTTTGAACCATCTGTAGTGGTTTGGAGTAGGAAGAGGGCAGACCTAGCAATAGGGAATTGCAGTAGTCTAATTTTGCAAAAATGACTGCTTGGATGATCGTTCTGAAGTCTTGGGCATGGAAAAGAGGTCTTATCCTCTTCAGAACCTGGAGTTTATAGAAGCAGTCTTTGGTTGTTTTGTTGATATGGGCCTTGAAGTTTAGCCGGTTGTCTATTATCACTCCTAAGTCTCGAACTTGTGTGGTAGGTAGGTTGGTGGGAAGAGTAGTGTTGGAGATGTTGGTTTCCGGAGAAATGAGAAGGATTTCTGTCTTAGAAGAGTTTAAGATGAGGTGTAGGTTGTTTAGTAGTTGTTTGATTTTCAGGTGGCATGATTCCCAGTAGTCAAGAGTTTCAGAATATGTATCTTTGATGGGGATGATGATTTGGATATCGTCTGCATAAAGGAAGTACTTTAGATTGAGGTTGGTGAGAAGTTGGCAGAGAGGAAGAAGATAGATATTAAATAGGGTAGGAGATAATGAAGAACCTTGAGGGACTCCTATGACAGAGTCAAATCTAGAGGATTCCTTGTTTTGGATTTTAACTTTGTAACCTCTGTTATTGAGAAAGGTTTTGAACCAGGATAGGACGGTGCCGCTGATTCCTATAGACGAGAGTTGGTTTAGGAGGATGGCGTGGTTGACCGTGTCGAACGCTGCTGAGAGGTCTAACAAGATCAATAGGAATGAGTTTCCTTTGTCAAGGCCCATTAAGATATAATCTGTCAACGAGGAGAGGAGGGATTCTGTGCCTCGATTTTTTCTGAAGCCGTGTTGTGGGGTGAAGAGAAGATTGTTGTCTTCGATGAAATCTGAGAGTTGAGAGTTCACTAATTTTTCCATGATCTTGGCGATGAATGGGAGGTTAGCTATGGGGCGGAAGTTGTTGGGTTCCTTCGGGTCAAGGTTAGGTTTCTTTAAGAGTGGTGAGATTGAGGCCATTTTGAGGTCATCAGGGCAGATTCCTTGGGCTAGAGAGCAGTTGATGATATTTGTCAAAGATGTGGCTATTGTGTCTGGAATAGATAGAAGTAATTTGGAGGGGATGTGGTCTGCAGGATGAGATGAAGGTTTCATTTTTCTCAGGATGGCTTGTATCTCAGTGGAGGCTACAGGTTCAAAGGTGTTTAAGCTGGCATTTTTGTGTGCAGGTTGTTGATATGTCTGGAGGGCTGCTGTGTCGGGAGGCAGTTGTGTTAGGAGATTGTCATACCTATTCTTGTGTTGTTAGTTATGTTAGTTATGTTAGTTGTTATGTTAGTTGTTAGTTATGTTAGTTATGTTAGTTGTGTTAGGAGAATATCATACCTATTCTTCTGAGCCAATAATTGGCCTATAGCACTCATACAGTAAAATATTGCTTTATTTTCTTCAAAACAGTTTAATGAGTATAACTGATCCAAGTAACAAGCAAATAAGGATCCTGGGATATTTTATAGCATTATGGGACCATGTAAAAGGAAAACTTCTTACTATTTCTATTTTACTCTTAGCACTGATCCTTATCTCTAGAATTTCTGTCATGGTGTGATGGTATATTTATACCATTCATGGCTAAAGGGGGCAGGGTGAGTAAAGAAACTGCAGAAGTGCAGTTAAAATATGTATATTAAATTTACATACACTGCTGAGGTGCCAACCAGAAAACCCTGCAAAATAAAGCAAGAGACGTTCAGAACCTATATGGTATTAGGCCTCATGCAACTTTGGTATGAGCATGACCCTCAGAGAGCCACAGAAAAAACAAGTTCTGTGCTATAAAAATAGCACTAACTGCCAGCACTCAAACAGCAACAACTCTACCTATAAAAGTTAATACTACAAATATTACACCAGGCCTAAAATAGTAATACACCCCCTAGTAGGAAAACAGAACAAGACAAGCTGCAATAGATCCCTACACAGAAACTACACACTAATGGAATAACATACTTCAGTCACACATGCAAAACACAGATAGATCCTCAAATACAGAATAAAGCGACCATACAGAATACATAGAAATGCACACACAAAAACTGAACTGGAAACTGCAACAAGCCAAATTCTGTATGCACTGCAACAATGTAAAAAGCAGAAACATTACCATTCCTCATAAAACAAAATTAGTAAAACCATACCAATAAAAAGAATAATTGAAAACAATCACATCCGAATTTTCAGTGGCCTGTGCGTGCAAATACTGTGGGATACACGTGTGGCTGGGCCCTGCGCGCACCAAGCGCATTTTCAAAAGGGCCCAGCCATGCCCGTATCTCCTGGTACGTGTAGAAGTGCCGGGCCAGTGAAAGGGTGGGCTGGGGGGTGAGGTCTGGGCAAAGAGGGGAGGGGCAGAGGCTGACTGGGACAGTGGTCATTAGGCCCTGTCCCGGGGAAGTGCGCGCCGGTACGTACTTCTCCTCTGAAGAGGAAGTAAGTTCTAAAACAAAACAAATAGGGTAGCTAGGATTAGTTAGGGGTCGGGGAGGAGAGGGGAAAATGGAGGAAGGGTAGGTAGGGGTGTAGGAAAGTTCTCTCTCGGGCCCAAACGCGTTGCCTTGCGTACTTTACAAAATTCCTCCCCCTGATTGTGTGAGTAGTGACCCACCCACACATGCACGCGCCGATTATAAAATCGGCGCGTGCATGTAAGCACGGCGTGTCATATTTTATAACATGTGCATATTGCTGTGTGCATGTTATAAAATCGGCGCATCCATGTGTGTGTGGCGGGAACTGTGCGCACATGGACGTGTGTGCGCGTGTTTTAAAATTGACCCTTTAATGAATAGAATAGCATTCAATAATTAAAAACTCATATAAAAATCTTCCAAACATCAATAAAATGTTTCAAAGCAGACACATCAAATAACACCCAACAATTTAAATAACGATTTTAAAAAATTCCCCGATATCCATACCTTGGAATTTTTTATTTCCAGATGCCCTGAATTGTCATGGATTAGCAGGCAGAGAGTAACTAGGGTAGTTGTGCACACTCATGCCCCCTCTCATACACACCCATGTTCTCTGTCGCTCACCCACATACATTCACACATGCTCTCTCTTACTTTCCCACACACAAGCACACATAGGGGTAGATTTTATAAATCTACGCGCGCTTGAACAAGAGTATGCGGGATTTCAATAAATACGCGCGTAGCCGCGCGTATCCATTAAAATGCAGGGTCGGCGCGTGCAAGGCTGCCCAAAATCGGCAGCCTGCGTGCTCCGAGCCACGCAGCCTGCCTCTGTTCCCTCCAAAATTGGAGTGGCCTCGGAGGGAACTTTCCTTCTGCCTCCCCTCACCTTCCCCTCCCTTCCCCTACCTAACCCACCCCCCCCGGTCCTGCTTGAGGCAGGCGTAACTTTGCGAGCGCTGGGCTGGCTGCCGCGTGCCATGTTTCGGTCCAGAGGCTGGTCCAGAGGCCGCGGCCACGCCCCCAGAATGCCCCCGGGCCAAAACCACGCCCGTAGCGCCGCCCCCAGATGATGCGCCAGCCGCTTCACCCCCCCCCCCAGACATGGCCCCCGATGACGTGCGGACCGCAACACCCTGCCGACATGCCCCCCCCCCCCCAGGAAAATAGGCTCGGCGCGCGCAGGGGCGTTTTAAAAGGGTTACGCGCACACCTTATGCGCGTAACCCTTTTAAAATCCGGCCCATAATTTCTCTCACTCTCCCACATACATGTTCTCTCTCCTGCACACATGCACACGTGCTCTCTCTCACTCTCCCACACTTGCACACATGCTCCCTCTCACTCTCCACACACATGTACACATACTCTCACTCTCCCCATACATGCTCTCTCTCACACTTCCTCCTTGACATAGCAGGCAGCAGCTATCTCCTTCTTCAGCCCCTCTGGCCAAGGGAACGACTTCCAGCCATGAGGCCAAGCCAGTTTTAGCATTGGACTAATTCCAACAGGGGCAGGAGTGCTCCTCCTCCTTCGAAGTAGTGCTGCTCCATCGAAATTGTTGGCGTGGTAAGCGCTGCTTTAGTAAATGGAAAAGCAGCACGGCCCCACTGGCAATGTTGCTGATTCTGGTGGGGTCATGCTGCTTTTCTAGTTACTAAGGCAACACTTACCATGCCAACAATTTTGATGGACAAAATGAATGGCATAGGATGAGGAAGATTTAATACATCTTCTGTAACATGCCTCCGCGGCCTTGTACACAGAATGCTATGTATTGTAATCATGAACCAACCTCCTTCCTACCCTAGATTTTTTTTAGTTTTTTTTGTGAACATTTTTTTGTGAAAAGTTCTGTGTATTGTGCACTTTAAAAATCGGCTTACAGCTCAATCTTCACTTGAAACTTAAAAGTTAAAGTTAAACATTAAGGGCCAAATTTTAAAAGGTGCATGCGGGCATAGATTTGTTTGTGTAACCCAGCGCGAACAAATCTATGCCCGATTTTATAACATGCGCGCGCGCAAGGGGTTGCAGAATTCTGCAACTTGTGCGCGCCGAGCCGCGCAGCCTTCCTCCGTTCCCTCCGAGGCCGCTCCGAAATCGGATAAATTCCTCTCTCTGCTTGTGTCAGTAGCGACCTTGGAGCGGCCTCGGAGGGAACTTTTCTTCCGCCTCCCCCCACCTTCCCCTCACTTCCCCTACCTAACCCGCCCCCCAGCCCTATCTAAAAAAAACCCCATACCTTTGTTGAAGAAGTTACGCCTGCCTCCTGGCAGGCGTAGCTTACACGCGCCAGCCAACGGCCGGCCCGAGATCCCAGGCGCAGCGGCAAATGGCCGCTGTGCCTGTAGGCTCCAGCCACGCCCACGCCCCGCCCCTTTTTACAAGCCCTGGGACATACGCGCGTCCCGGGGCTTGTGCGCACCACCGAGCCTATGCAAGATAGGCTCGGCACGTGCAGGGGCAGCTTGGGGCAGCTTTTCGGGGATTACGCACGTATCTTACGCGAGTAACCCTTTGAAAATCTACCCCTAAAGTTTCAAGTGAAGATTAAGCTGTAAGCCATTTTTAAAGTGCACAATACACAGAACTTTTCACAAAAAAATTTTCACAAAAAAACCTAAAAAAATCAAGAGTAGGAGGTTCATGATTACAATACATCACATTCTGTGTACAAGGCCGAGGAGGCATATTACAAAAGATGTATGAAACCTTCCTCATCCTACGCCATAAATTTTGTTCATATGTGGGGTATAGAGAATTGTTTGATAGATTGAATATATTTTTGACCTCACCAAGAACAGAGATTGATTGTAACAATTTTGATGGGGCAGCTCTGCTTTTCTTTTGCTGAAGACCTGCCAGCGGCTGGCTACACTGCTCTCGTTGGCGCCTTTTGATTGAGGCACCTATGGCTGTGGTCATATTGGCCATAGGCACTACGACTCTAGTTGCATGAAGTAGTGGTGGGTACTGAAAGCCTGCGCCATGAAGCCTTTAGTTGGTGAATTAAATATATATTGCTTCTGGGAAGTAGTTTTAGAAATTCATGTCTGAGATAGACAGTGTTTAACATTTTTTAAAAGTATTTCTTTCTGTTTACCTGAAATCTATTTCCTGAAAGGCTCTGTTTTGAAAGTTTACTAAAGGATGCCTTTCTTTTTAATGGCTGTTTTGGTTTTCTCTGAACCAAGGGCCCAAAAGGGTAATGGACATGTTACTGAAGCCTGGGAGACTGTATGCAAAGGGTTGCTGAAATATTTTCTTTTCTTATGGAGCAAGCATTCAACCAAAGGCAGGTACTATCCTGGGGTCTAAGAGACTGCGTTTCCAGGAAACCCAAATTCCTCTATCGGATTCAAAGAGAGAAAATGGCACAAAGGAACAAGGCTGTGGAACCAAGAGGGAAACTATGGGTGCAAGTGGACCCTGTGTTGCTGATGAAAACTGTAGCCACAAAAACAAAGATTTTTCACACATCTTATATCCCAAGAAACTACCCAAGGTATCTCAATTATCTGCATTATGGCTTGCAGTGAATTAAATGGATCCCTAATATAGCGCAAATGTTGTCTGCAAAAAGGGTGAGTTTATGTTCCAACTCTCCTCCTCTCCCCCAAGCAATTCCTTTAATATTGGCATTTTGCAGTCAGTGGCTCAAGTGCCAGCACATAAAGCATGGGCAATAGAGATCACCCTTGCTTTGTTCCTCTTCCCAAGATGAAAGGATCCTTACTTTGTTCCTCTTCCCAAGATGAAAGGATCAGCTATTTGTCCATTCACCCCAGCTGGAGCTCTAGCTTCTGGTACATACTCCTAATCCATTGTAGGAAATTATATTCAAAACCAAAATCTTCTAGGACGTGAAACAAGTACCCTTTCTCAACCCAATCAAATACCTTCTCTGTGTCCAAGGCTTTAATGTAAATTGGAATTCTGAATATGTAGTTTACACAGAACCCTTTGTTGTGGTCATTTATATATAAACTAGATGCCTCTTTCTTGCACTACACTGTGGGCCAGATTTTCAAAGGGGTACGCGCGTATCTCCCGAAAACCTGGCACAAACACCCCCTGCGCGTGCCGAGCCTATGTTGCATAGGCTTCCGGGACGCACATAAGTTTTGGGGCTTTCCTGGGGGGGGGCATTTCGGGGGGGGGGGGTCGTGATCCGAGTCTCATCGGGGGGCATGTCGAGGGGGGCGTGACGCGTTCAGCACGTCATCCAGGGGCGGAGCTGCTGGTGTGGTTTCAGCCCACGGGCCTTCCAGGGGTGTGGCCGCGGCTTCTGGACCAGTCACCGGACCGGAACATGGAGCACGGAAGCCAGCCCGGCGCACACAAAGTTACGCCTGCTTCGAGCAGGCATATCTTTCGTGATAGAGGTAGGGGGGGTTTAGATAGGGCAGGGGGGTGGGTTAGGAAGGGGAAGGGAGGGGAAGGTGGGGGGAGGGGGAGGGAACGGAGGCAGGCTGCGCGTCTCGGAGCACGCAGGCTGCCGATTTTGGGCAGCCTTGCGCGCGCTGACCCCGGATTTTAATGGATACGTGCGGCTACGCGCGTATCTATTGAAATCCCGCGTGCTCTTGTTCGCGCCTGGTACGCGAACAAAAGCACACGTGTGCGCAGATTTATAAAATCTGCCCCTAAGTCTCTAGCATCTCTCTAGATCTTACATCTTTTGCTACTTAGTGCTAGTACTATTGGAAAGAGTTACTAACCATTCCCTATTTACCCGTTCTACCCCACTAATGATTTTTAGACCTCTATCATATCTCCTCTCAACCGTCACTGCTCCAGGCTGAAAAGCCCCAATTTGTGTAGCCTTTCCTCACAGGGTATCCTTTCCATCCCCTTTATCATTTTGGCCACCCCTTCTCTGTATCGTTTTTAGTTCTACTATGTATTTTTTGAGATGGTGGGACCAGAACTGCACAGTCCTCTTACCTCTTTTGTAGTTTCATCCATGCATTGAGACTCCAGAGCTCTGTCTGTCTCAGGGGTCCTTTGCATGGAATGGGGGACATTTTAGAGAATGCTAACCTGGAGGTTCTGGATTTCAGCTTTCTACCTAAAAGCTGGTTCCTCCTATAACCCTGCCCAGCACTGAGACCTTTAAAGGGCCTGTTCAGATGCAGATGCTTCAGCATGTGTTGGGCATGGGTGGAGGAAGGGCCTGGTGAGTGAGGTGTAGACTCTTATCACTCAGTTGGAGTAATTAGTCTCTTCTCATGAATGGATAGTGAGGTCCTTAGCACATGATTCAACTATGCAATGATCTGATCCATAATGTGACAAAGACCATTGCATTATGAGTAGGCCAAAATGCAGAGCAGGAAATATTACAATTTTTAGATTATGCCTGGTTACATATTTCAAAATGCTGAGAAGTACGAAATGTGGGTATAATGTTGGATTCCGGATTAACTATGAAGCCACAGTTGTCTTGCCTGTTTTAAGAATGTTTTTTTTCAAATTAAAGGTGTTTAGGTTGCTCACTTGGATACTTCCTATTGAAATGTTTCAATCTGTATTAGACCACAGTGTTCGGACAACTTGATTCTGTAATGGATTATATGTAGGATTGCCTTTGACATTTAAAGGCACTTCAGGTTTTACAACATGTAGCAGTATGGAATTTGGTGGGAATAGAGAACATATGACTCCTGTGATGAAAGATCAGCAGTGGCTACCATATTCAATTAAAATGTCAGTTCAAAATGCTAGCTTCGGTCCACAAATTATTGCCTGGTGATTATCCTTGTGATTTAAAGACAGTAATAATGGAATATGTACATCTAGTATGTTGAGATTACAGGATACAGGATTGCTCAAGATTCCTTCACTAAATAATTATAGATTACAAGTTACATGCTCCCGGGCTTTTTCCTATGCCGTTCCTATTTTATGGAATTCTATGTCAGTAGAATTATGAAGGGAACCTGATATTAGAGTTTTTAGAAAAGAAATTAAAGGCATTATTTTTTTCGGGATGCTTATATATAATTTCTTTTATATGTTTATTATATTGTTTAATATATTATTTTCAATGCATTGAGTTTTATGAATGTTTTATTGAATCCTGCGCTGGACATGATTGAGAAGTCAAGGGGTAGAAAAACTGTTAAATAAATAAACTACCAAAGGTGCCATTATATGTGACTTAGCACAGTGATTGCTTTGAGAATGTATATGACTTATGGTTCTCAATTTATAGATTGCATATTCTCATAAAGCTGGAAGCCCGTCATGTCAATTTCACGTCCCATTTTAGTATTCGATTGTCATTGCTTATACATAACAGGTGTTTCTGTTGCTAATTGTTTTGTATGTATAAATCCTTAGTCATTCTTAGCTGTAAAGTTATTAATAAATGTTTTCAATTATATGGCAACCATGTGTGCGGTATATATTTTTAGACTAGCGGAAATACCCATTTTTGCCTGGGCTAGGTGACATCCTAAGAATCCCAAGGGTGAAAATCATTCTATGTATAAATAAGAACAAATAGCAATAGCTGATCATTAATTTTATGCACCTATTTATCACATCCAGGAGCATAAATATTTTGTTCAAAGACTAAAGCCTTTCAGTATACAAAATTAAGTAAAGTGCGAAGGCCTGCATTTCTCCCCACATGCTCTATCCCCGAGCCAGGAACCCAACCAGCAGGGACCCCCATCGGCATTTTATATATACAGTAACTGAAGCACCCATTCTTCACCATGATTGCTATTTTTGTAATTGGAGTATTTTTTTCAACCATATTTATTGAATTAAAGGAAGCAATAACAATGCCAACAATAAGACTGTTGTCCATAGTTCAAAAAACAAATATCCAACAGGTTTTCCAGATCGATGCTAATACAATTGTGGTCATTTATACACATGGATATTAAATCCAAGTAACTCAAAATAGGACAGAATATAAGAACGAAAGAAGCTCCCATAGTACCCACTCCCACTAACCCCCCCCCTTCCCGTCCTGACTTCCCCCTTATATACCAGAAAAAAACAACTTAGAACAAATTATTTACATGAAAAATGTTATATTCAAAGAACACTGTCGTACGAGCTTGTTTTCTGAAAAGCAAAGTAATCTTAGTTAATGCAAGCTTCAAAAAGGGTCAATTAAAAGATTCCCCACCTATAATTTTATACATGCGACCTTCACTAGTTTAGCCTAGATAAAACTGGCCATTTTTGAGTGATCTTACCTACAGACCTGCTCTTTATTTAATAAATATAGGTATTTAGATTAAGAAAAATAAAATCTGCCTTATATAACAGCTGTCTCCTTTGTCAGTTTTGCCTCTTTAGGGAAAGATTTGCAAAGGTTGTTGAGATCTATACATATCAAACTAGAGTTATGTGAGGAGGAATGGCTGAGTGCCTAAGTGGATTTTCAACTTGCTAAACGTGCACATGTACTGTAACACCTTTCACAAAGCAGGGGGCATAAAGTATGCATATTACCTACGTGCATACATTTCTTAAACCTTCGTGTATTACTCCCCCGCCCGAGTTATACCCAGGGGATATCTCTTTTTACAGCAGCTTCAAGTATACAGAATATGAAACTGCAGGTACCTGTTTGGGGCCTGATTTTCAATAGCATGTACATGCTTAAAAATGGATTTTATACGTGTAAATAAATGCACTTTACCCGTGTAAGTGGGCTTTTGAAAATTGCACATTAATACGCCCTAGGCCAAAGCACAATTCTGCACCCCCTCCCCCTCAAAAGTTGATTTATAATTTTCAATTTAATATGTAATAGTTTATTTTTGAAACGTTTTTAAACTTGCGACGAGTGAACCCAGAAGCAAAATAAAACAGACCAAACCATTAAAAAGGTTTTCAGCCCACGGGACCCGCATCGCCCCATGGAAGTTCTTCAACCTGACCCAACCCGCACTGAAATATTTTGAACCAGACCCAGCCCACGGGTTTGGGTTGGGCCAGCCAGACGTCTGCCTATATAACCCATACAAGGTACGACGATTACTTCTTTGGTTAGTTCAAATTATTCACCCAGATGGCGTATTCAATACAAAAAACCAGCAAATAAAATTGACATAAAATGCAGAAGATTTACATTGATTCTCATCTGACATTATAGAATTTTTATTGAAATGTTGTGCATTTTGTGTCAAACTTACATTACACCACATTAAATGATGCTGCATAAACAAGCCATAAGTTGTGTAATTTTCATGTTTTGTAATAAAAATCGCAGCCCCCTTATAATTTGGCGAACACCCCCGTCAACCTTTTTGGCTTATGGCTTTCAGCCCTGAGTTAACAAAACAGTATATAAAAGTAGTAACGATATATTTTATGTACCTATTATCAGTAGATATGTAGAAGATAAGTGATATGAGCATAATGAATCACTTAGAATCACTATTGTAACGCCAAATCTGGAATTTTCTTTTAACACGTGGTTTACGCTGAGTGTGTGAGAGAAAAATAGCAAATGCTTCTTGCTTTTTGCAAGACAGCGCAAACTGTAGAGATGGGAAATGTAAATGTACCGCTCAATGTATTTAAAGTATATGGATGTAAATTTAAAAAACAGCATTTTATATGGCCTTTTCAAAATAATACTGAAAAATTTGTAAATGTTTGATTGCTATTTCTGCTGTATATACGCCCCCCTGACTGCTACGCCCTAGGCCATGGTCTAGGTTGGCCTTATGGGAAATCCGTCCCTGAATATATGCCATTGAATTATCCATAGGATTTACCAGCATAAGTTTACTTTACTCAAGTAAATGGCTTTTGAAAATTGCTACAATAATAGTTACATTTACACCTGTAAATCCTTTTGAAAATGACCCCATAGATTGTAAGCCCTCTGGGGATGGGAAATGCCTATGGTATCTGAATAGAATCTGATTTGAAGTGGCAAAATGTGTAATATAAGAATGAAATAAATAAATAGATGTGTAATATCGGATGGCTGAAAATAGACTTAAAATATCAAAGAAATATAAACCACAGGAGGTGATTGCTTAACGATGTTACCAAAAATTGTATAAACACCTAACTCACTGATTCAATAAAACTATTTCAAGAATCTAAACACCTCTTTTTGGAAGCTATTGAAAATATCAACTCGCATCCCCTTTTTCTTAAAAACATGAATGTGTAATTTTATTAGAGCAATTCAATAACTATAATTCAAAATTATTCAAAATTATTAAGAAAGGTGGCACTGGTTTCATACATGTTCACTATCCCATGGAAATGTTATACAAAGTATGCTTGTAGTCATTAACCACCGCCCTCCTTCCACATGATGATTTTTCTCATTAAAATGCTCTAAGTGCTAAATATTTTTTATAAATCAAAAATGAAAAACTAATAAGAACAGTCTATGTCCAACTCTCATTAA
Source organism: Rhinatrema bivittatum (assembly GCF_901001135.1). NCBI lineage: Eukaryota > Metazoa > Chordata > Amphibia > Gymnophiona > Rhinatrematidae > Rhinatrema > Rhinatrema bivittatum. The sequence goes on from NC_042615.1 coordinate 663,295,870, forward strand.
TCTATGCAGCTGACGCGGCACGTTAGACAAAGAAGCAAGATACTTTCCTCCCAACATGGCCATGTTTCAAACTCGCAGTCCTTCTTCAGGGGGTATTGGAGAATCAATGACTGGATGTTTCCGTTACTTCCTTGCGTGCCTGTGACTGGATGGTATCTTTCTCACAATGCAAATACACTCTAGATGAGGTACAATATAACATGAGCAAATAAACAGTAAGAAAAAAAAAAAAAAACCCAACACAGGGCAAACAAGACACAGCATAAACAAGAAAATACAGTAAATTATATTTTACGTCATAAAAACAGCTAAACTTCCCTAAAAATGGAAACCAAAGAAGAATATATACTAGTTAAAAATGGTTTAAAGGCTTCTGAAAAAAACCCAGAAAGACTTAACTATTTTCCTGACAACAACAAAAATGGTTAAGAGGTTGGAACAGTTTCCTTCTGAAGAAAGGCTAAACAGGTTAGGGCTCTTCACCTTGGAGAAGAGACGATTAAAGGGGTTACGATTGAGGTTAACAAAAGGTATTTATTTATTTAATGTATTTTATATTACAGCTATTGGCACTACCAAGTAGATTACATTCAATTTCTGTAGGTATTTCCTTATCTCCAGAGGACTTACAATCTAACAAGGTAATTTACTAAGCTGCAATATTTTATCACAGGAGGCACAAAATGTCACGAGATGGAGTTCCCTCGACATTTTGCCCTTCCTAGACAAAATATTGCAGGTGGTTGCAATATTTAAAATGCAGGACAAACATGCAATAAATATTTGCACCGAAACAGAGCCTACTTGTACAATGGTAGCCCACCTCGGCTGCAGCTGCTATTGTGATAAAGGGCCTAAGGCCTTAAGGCCTTAAAAACACTATCCCCCAAACCTCTCAAATCACACCAGGGGTTATTTTAAGAGCCCCTCTTGCCCCCACACCACCTTCTGAGGCAGCTCTGTCCTCCTCCAAAAAAGGGAAAAATATCCATTCTAAAACCATGCTTCGATGGCCCATTCCCTTCCTAACCCCTCCCTTTGTATTCAAATTTACCCCAATACATTCAATCACCTCCAGCAGCCCACACCCCTTCCTCTCCTTTCTTCCCCAGTTCCAAATACTCAACAATCCTTGAGGTCTTGTGGCCCTCCAAGTCCCTCCTCCACCCCAGACATAAAAAAGGGCCCTATCTTGATAAAGGCTCAGTGGTGGTTAGTGAGCACCTGATTCACCACCTTGCTAAGGATCTGGTCAACGCCATTCTTTAATATGGTGGCGACTTGACTTTGCTCCTATCAAGTGATAGGGCAAAGTCCAGGGACCAGATCTCAGCCACACGGCCTAGGTCCAGTGCCTGGACTTTGCCCCATCACATGATAGGGGCAAGATCAGGTCAATGCCATTTTGGAAAATAGCATCAACGAGGCCCAGTGTAAGGGGTGTTCTAAGCCCTCACTATCCACCACTGAGCTTTTTTTTAAGGTGGAGGATGAAGGTGGGAGGTGGAGGTTAAGGTGCTCCTCTAGACCACTCAGGAATGTTTATGGCTGAGGTGGGGAAATGAGCTTGGGGGAGCCACTGGATCTGGGGATTGTTGAATATTGGGAACCATAAGTGGAGAGGGAGAGGAAGAGGTGGGGGCTGCTGGGAGGGTCTTTAGAGGGTGGGTTGAAGGCATCAAGAGTTAAATGTTTGGGTACAAGGGGAGGAGTTAGGGAAGGGTGCGAGTCATCACTGCTTGGCTTTAGAAAAGCTATTTTTCTCTTTTTGGAAGGCAGCGGGGGAGGCGGGCAGAGGTCTTCAAAAAGGAGATTTGATTTGAGAGGTTGGGGGGGTTTCAAGCAGCTTGACCCTTAAAATTTTCCTGAAGGACCATTGGGGATTCTTATTAGCGTCCCAATGCTCCCCCGGGAAAATAACTATACCTCCCTGAAATGCGATAATATACCAGGGCTGATTTTTTTCAAAGTGAGCCATGTTATTTTATTAGCATAGGATTAGATATTCATGAACTTCTTTGCATGGATTTGCTAAATTCATGCATGCAAATGCCATGCAAAGCAGTTTATTGTAATAGGGGCGGGTTTCAAGCCCTAACATTGCACAATACACAATGTTTAACATGCATTGTAGCCTTATTGCAGCTTAATACATCTATCTGTAAGTTTGTACCTGATGTAACAGAGAGTAAAGTGACTTGCCCATGATCACAAGGAGTAGCAGTGGGATTTGAATCCCGGTTCACAGCCCACTTTTCTAACCAGTAGCTACTCCTCCTCTGACGAGTGAAGTAGAACAGATGAATAGGGACTGGCTATTTAATACTAGGATTAGGAAGCACTCCTTTAAGTTAACAGAAAACAGACTGAAAACAAATTGGAGAAAGTATTGTTGTACTCAACTCAAAATCTAGGAGTCAAATTTGTTGCTGAAGGATGTTATAAAGGCATCTAGCAGAGTGGAGTTTAAAAGGGTTGGGACAGGTTACTGGGAAAAACGTCCATAAATAATTATTAACCAAGTGATTCTAGGAGATGCACCACTTGTCATGGGGAGTGAGCAGCAAGAAATCGGATCTGTTTTTGGGGCTTGACCACTGTCAGAGACAGAATGTTGGGCTCAATGGACCTTTGGCCTTACCCAGTATGGCACTTCTTATATTCTTATGAATTTCAAAAAAGCTGTATGAGCCTCCAAAGGCATGTTTTTCCAAACATGAAGGCAATGCAGTAAAAAGCAAATTTTCTAGCACAAGTCAATCAGCCCTTCTGAAAAGTGGGTTCCTCTAAAAGACATGATAACCAATTGATTAGCACTAACTGCTCACAAGGTTGAAATTTGTGCTAATTCAACGTCTTTATGTGCATACTACCATGTGTCTAATATATGCACTCATACAGGTGAATTTTCAAAAGGATTTATACGTGTAAATGTAACTACTATCATAGCAATTTTCAAAAGTCATTTACGGGTGTAAAGTGCAACTTCCGCGAGCAAATCCTATGGACAATTCAATGGCATATATTGTAGCAATTTTCAAAATCTCACATTCTCAAGTAAAGTGCATTTAGTCGAGTAAAATGCAGTTTTTTGCGAATAAATGCTTTCAGAAATCTGGCTCATGTTTTCCTGTGTAATGCTTAAATATAGAAACAAACATGCAAATACTCACTTCAGACAGATTGATAGCCTATCCTGGTCTGACTCGGTTTATCCAAACAACTTCAATCTGGTCGAGGATCAGGTTTAATTGGAATTGTATTGTCTAGCCAGATTTCAAACAAATAAAACCAGGCTAGTAGGTAGAAAAAAAAGAATTGTGTTTAGCTGGTTTACTCTTCAGGCCTTAGCTTGCTAACTTCAGAGTTATCTGGCTAAATCCTTTTGAATATGGATTTCCACATTACTTTGCATTTGGCTGGTTAAGCAGAAGTTATCTGCCACATGCAACCAGATAACTGTAATCCTGCTGTGAGGAAGTTCTAAGGTTATCCAGCTAACTTAAGTGGATACATCTGAAAATTGGCCAAGCTCGACAGATACGTTTCCTCTGTCCCAGAATGGACCTGGAATGCCTGTTTTTATCCAGCTAAATTCTAGCCAGATAAGTGTCTTAAATATTCAAAAGCTTTTAATGTTGACTCCATCCTTTTTAGTGTTGGCTCTGTTGATCTCCCAAACATATTATTTTACTTCTGAAATATTTTCTTTTTGTTGGGTTGCACTCAGCAACTTGTCACCTCTCTCGAATGTATCAACATTAAAATATAAACCCATATCTTGAATTGTATTTTCTAAGTCAGTGTGAATAAGTTCCTTTTCCTTTTCCTCGTGAAAACTCAGTTTGTCTCTTTGCAACTTGCCACTGTTTCTACTGTGCATTGCCTATTTGGTAGGCAGCCTCTCCTGTTTCATGTATTGCCATTAAGGTGTGAATCTAAATAACTTTAATGTTCTGTTAACAAGGTGCAAGTTAACAATTCTTAAAAACTTGATATTAGCTGTTGAATCTTAATTTTCAACAATGGAAATCGGCATACATAATATTACACGAGCAAAGTATTCAAGACAGTATTTTACTATTTTAGACCTGACCCTTTATGGAGTTTCTAAGCAAGCCACTTGATTGGATATGTATATGACATAATAGCTAGATTAAGATCATGATTCCAGAATCATATCGGTTTGGTTCTCCAGATTTATACAGATCTGAATAGCAACTTTTGCTCTCCTTTCCTGTTTGTTCCTATTTAATTCTGTTTGAAAAGTTCAAGGAATTTTATTCTTTTCTAAACAATTTATTTAAGCTCTAATCAGAACTTGCTTCCTGAAAAAAGATATCTTGACAGAAAATTTGAGCAGCTCTAGACTTCTCTCAGTTTTCTAAAGCCCAGATTCTTAAGTGAAATAGCATTCAAATTGCAGCCCTTAGGTAACCTGAGATCACTCACCAAATTTTATTTCAGAATAAACTAATTTACTTTCTCTAAGAACAAACGTTGTTCTCAAAACGTAGGTATTTGGCTGCAGCAGTTCATCCAGTGCTACAGCTATCACACACTGTGTTTTCTTTCTCTGCAAAAGACCTTCTTTATGCTACTTCCAAATAGTCACGAAAGGTATGGGTTATATCAGTTGTAATACCTAGCCAACTATATAATTATCAGATAACTCCAGGTCATAAGGCACAGGTGCAATGTAGTTGTAGCTGAGCCAAGATTACATTTCTAAAGGGCTCCAGAGGAAGTCGTGGACTGGTTCCCTCACCTGTAATTAACATTTCTGTATTAACTTCTTATGAAATGTATGTCAATGTCATGAATACTCAGGTGCAGAGTATTCATGGATTATGTGCTCTGTGTATCTGGAAACCCCAAGGTGGCAAATGTTTTGGACCCTTTGAGATTTTTGGATATTTTGTTGATGATCCAATATTGAATTTACATATGCTTTACTGTAGAGTCGAAGCCTGGCGTTTCTTATTTTGAGCCTGATTTACTAAGTTTTCTTCCCATACATACTAAATGGGAAAATGCTTAATACATCAGACCATTTGGGTCTAATTTTCATTGGGACATACTTGACTAAGTTATTATCTGGCTAGGTCCCGTGCAGTGAAAATTGTACCCACTTACTCTAGGAGGCTTTCCTAGAAAAAGGAAAGGACTTAACCGACTCAGAACCAAATGGCAGGCTTAAAGCTAGCCAGCCAGATTTAGACTGGATAAATTTAGGCTAATTTTTAGATGCAAACTGTTAACAGCTGAAAATACCCTTAACATATTTGACCAAGTCAGCTACGAAAGCCGCTTATTGGAGCTCTGAAAGTCCAAACTTTTGCTTCTATGGAGTAACAACGTGGTCCGAAAACTGATGAGAGGGGGAGCTAGTTTAGATCTAGTCCTCAGTGGAATACAGAACCAGATGCAAGGGATAATGGTGGTGGGACCACTTAGCAATAATGATCATAGTGTAATCAAATATGGCATAACCATTGCTGAGAGGATATTAACTAAAACTACTGCAGAAGCATTTAATTTTAAAAAGGGAGACTCTGAGAAAATGAATACATTAATTAGAAAGAAAATAAAATGTGTGGTTACAACGATTGAAAATTTACATGAGGTGTAGACATTGTTTTTCAAATTCCTTTATGGAAGCACATATAAAATGTATACCAGCCATTAAAAAGGTCAAACAAAGACTGAATGACTACCAACATAGTTAAATGGGGAGGTCAAAGAGGAAGTAAAATCCAAAGAGACAACTTTCAGAATATGGAAAGCAGATCCAAAGGGGGGAAATAGGAAAGAGCATAAGCACTGGTAAGTTAGAAGTAAATCATTAATAAGCATCTTTTAGAGGTTTTACTTCAAACTTACATTTGAAGTAAAAAGCCTGTGAGGTAGTCAGGTAAAGCTGACAGTCGCTCAGCAGCGCATGGTTCGGAGGGAGGTATCTTCAAAGGATACTAAAGACACATTAGAATTAGGGCATCCCAACAATGAGATTCCATTAAAAAGAAAAATAATCCAAGTGCCAATAATTAAAAACTCACCTGAGCTAAAAGATTCCAATTTAACCCTATCAATTAGAAAACAGAATCAAAATGCAAACAGAAAACACACTTTGAAATGTTTGTATGCTAATACCAGAAGTCTAGGAAGTAAGACGCGAGAATTAGAATGTATAGCAGTGAATGATGACATAGACTTAATTGGCATCTCAGAGATATGGTGGAAGGAGGATAACCAATGGGACAGTGCTACACCGGGGTACAAATTTTATTGGAATGACAGAGAGGAGCATCTGGGAGGCGGGGTGGCAATTTATGTCTGGGATGGCATAGAGTCCAACAGGATAAAGATCCTGCATGAGACTAAATGTACAATTGAATCTATGGGTAGAAATCCCTTGAGTGTTGGAGAAAAGTATAGTGACAGGAGTATTTTACCATATACCTGGCCAAGAAGGTGCGATAGACAGTGAAATGCTAAGAGAAATTAGGGAAACTAACCAAGGCCTGGATTTATCAAAATGCAGTAAGTATCGCATGTGATAGCAAAAGGGATGTGGTTTATGCAAATATTCAGTTTATTGCAATTTGTGCTAATTACCTATGGGGTAGATTTTTTAAAAAACCGCGATCGCGTACTTTTGTTTGCGCAGCAGGCGCAAACAAAAGTACGCTGGATTTTATAAGATACGCGCATAGCCGCGTGTATCCTCTAAAATCCTGGATCGGCGCGCGCAAGGCTGCCGATTTTGGGCAGCCTGCGCGCGCTGAGCTGCGCAGCCTGCCTCCGTAACCTCCGAGGCCACTCCGAAATCGGAGGCCGGCCCGGGGGCTGGTCTGGAGGCCTGGACCACGCCCCCGGGCAGGCACCATGCCCCTGGTCCCGCCCCACCCCCGAAACGCCACGTCATCTGGTCCCGCCCCCTGACACGCCCCACCACGCCCCCTTCGAAAAACCCCGGGACCTACGCGCGTCCCGGGGCTCTGCGCGCGCCGGCGGCCTATGGAAAATAGGCGCGCCGGCGCGCAAGGCCCTGCTCGTGTAAATCCGGGCGGATTTACACGAGCAGGGCTTTTAAAATCCGCCCGTATGTGAAGAGCTAAGTTAGTGCAAATTGTGATAAGAGCCAGACCTGTTGTATTTCCCACATATAACCACTGGGGGGACCATGTTTAGTAGTTTTAAGCTCCTGGAGAGCCTCCAACCATGAGAGAGAGAGAGGGAGGGAGACTAGTCATAATGTCCTCTCCCTAGATAGGTATTTGTATCCCTATGGTAGGCCCACCTAGTAACTCAACCTAGCTTGATGGACTCTCTACCTGGGTAACATCAAGCTAGATGGAGAGAACATTGCCCAAATCTCATCTTGGAGTGAGTTTCCTCACTCCGAGGGTCACCAAATGTTCACAAGAGACCACTGTTCTGTTCGTACATCTAACATTGAATGTCAAAGGGGCCCCTATCCCCCTACATTGATAACTAAACCTCACCTCGAGTTACTAGGTGGGCCTACCATAGGGATACAAATACCTATCTAGGGAGAGGACATTATGGCTAGTCTCTCTCTCTCTCTCTCTCTCTCTCTCTCTATATATCTCCCTCCCCCCTGAAGGCTAGTTGGATGCTCTGGGAGCTTCAATTCATCTAATTAGGCCTTGCAGGAGACATCTCCCAAGGCAATAAAACCTTACTATCACACAGCCTAACACAATTCAAAAAGGTGTTGTTAAGTCTGTGCAATACCTCTTCACAGCCAGGCAAACTCCTCCTATTTTGCATCGCACCATACGATATGGTGCTTTCGCATGCAGTAAGGGCCTATCGCATGCGTTAACAGGACTTTTCACATGCATTAAGCCCTTAACGCATGCGAAAAAGCCTTAACGCATTTTGATAAATGACCCCCAAAATTGTAAGTAAATCGATGGCTCTAGTGCTAAACTTTCAAAAGGGAAACTTTGATAAAATGAGAAAAATAGTTAGAAAAAATCTGAAAGGAGCAGCTACAAAAGTAAAAAGTGTTCAAGATGCATGGACATTATTAAAAAAAAATCCCATCAGTTGAGATGTATTCCACACATTAAGAAAGGTGGAAGGAAGACAAAATGATTACTGGCATGGTTAAAAGGTGAGGTGAAAGAGGTGAAAGAGGCTATTTTAGCAACTCCATCATTGCTCTCTGCTTCAACAGCAGGGGGAAAAGAGGAAAGGGGGAAATTGATTCAGACAACAACCAACAAGAACTTTGAATTGTATAACCTGGCAAAACAAATAAGAGTGGGGGTAACTTGCTGGTGTGGCTGTTACTACCCTTAACCAATAAGCCTGATACTTTTGATGCAACTCCAACATTGCTCTCTGCTTCATCACCAAGAAGTAATGGGGAATTGGATTCAAATAGCAACAAACAAGGGCCCTCACTTGGATGGTCTGGGAAACTGACAATTATAGGGGTTACTTGTATGGCGCAGCAGATACTACCATATACCTCCTGGGCAGACTGGATGGACTGTTTGGTCCTTTACTGCCATCATTTCTATGTTTCTATGTTAAAAACAAAATTACTTGCCATATATAGATAGATATGGCCTACTGAAGAAGAGCCAACATGGATTTATCAATCGCCCGGATTTTTTTTGAAGGCACTAATAAACATGTGGATATGGGTGAGCTAGTCAATAAAATAGCATATCTGGATTTTCAGAAGATATTTGATAAAGTCTAATATGAGACACTCCTCTGAAAATTAAAAAGTCATAGTATAGGAAGTAATGTCCTATTGTGGATTGGTAATTGGTCAAAAGACAGAAAACATAGTAGGAATAAATGGTCAGTTTTCCCAATGGAGAAAATTCTTTCAAGGAGTGCCCCAGAGATCTGTAATAGAACCTGTGCTGTTTAACATATTGACAAATGATCTTGTAAAAATGAATTTTATTTAATTGTTAACCATTAGAAACAAGGTTTTAGGATTAACAGACTAGAAATTTTCAAAATTAGTAAATTTAAGGCCAAAAAATGTCTGCCTCATTTGCATTGTCTCTAACCCATTCCTTGGGAAACAATGGGGAAATCCCCAATATTCACACACACATACCAAACTTAATACAGTCATAAAAATATATGAATGCCTTAACTGGAATGAAGGCTGAACTGCTGGCAGGCAAGGCTAGCATGTGTCAAAATGTAAAAAAAAATCCTACCTGTTGGCCTTATTTAATCTCACTCATTCTTTTCACATCCACTCCAGTCCCCTCACTTATTCATGCTACATCCCTTCCAATCCTCTCATTCACACATTCAGCCCTCATCCCCTTTAATCACCTCACATATATTAAACCCTTCTCTCCAGGCAATTCCATTGCCCCACCTCCTCTCTCACATGATCCCCTCCCCTTGCTATTATCCACTCCCCATCTCTGCCAGTCTAGGTTTGGTGGTAGGAGCAGGGCAATGCCTTTAGCTGCTTCCTCTCTGCTTTCCAGGTTTAGATGTTGTGCTTTGAACCTCAGGAACACTGTAATACCATGTGATTCAAAGTGTGATGCTTTTGATCTGAGTAACAAAGGAAGAGGAAGCAGTCCAAAACCCCTTACCACTGCTTTCCTTCTCCTACCCCATGCCTGTACCAGTGCAGGGTGGGAGAAGATGTGGGCTCTTTTTGCCTCGCCTGGCCCGTGAGCCCTCAAGGCAATTCTTCTGCAGGGCATGGGGAATTCCGTGCAGGGCCGGTGGAAGCACTAGGCGAACTAGACCTGGGCCTAGGGCGTCGAGCATTAGGGGATGCCGAGCCGCTGATGGCCGACATGAAGGCTCATGCGGCCGCCGGTGGATCTCATCTCACTAGCGGCTGAGCAGTGAACTACTGCTGTGCTGTGTGCCGGATACACACAGCAAGAAGATCGGCAGGGCCGTGGTGGAGCTCATGTCACCACGGCCCGAAGAAAAAGGTCGCATCCAAACTTGCAGGTGCTCCTCCTCTTTCCTGCCCACGCGGCCCTGGAAGAAAAATGTTGCCGGAGCCGCACGGGCAGGAAGGAGGAGGAGCATCAGCCGCGTGCAGAAGAGGAGCAGCGCTTACGGGCCGCCGAGAATTCTAAATCACAGTGGCCTGAGGAGGAGGCTCGGTAGCAGGGCCGTCACCACGGATCCCACATTGCAGGCAGCCTGAGAAGATCAGGGCCACTGCAGAGCCCATCCTGCAGCGACCCGTGAAGAGGAGGCTCAGAGGTGAGAGAGAGGCTGAGGGCCTGTAGAGTGTGTATGTGTGTGTAGTCTGTGTATGAGATGAGTTGAGAGATTGTGTGTGAGAGTGAGTTGAGAGACTATGTGTGGGAGTGAGGACCTGAATGTTTGCAGAGACAGCATGTGAGAGCCTCTGTATGTGTGAGAGTCAGACAGCATGTGCCAGTGAGAGACTGTATGTATGAATGATTGTATGAGAGAGAGCATGTGAGAGTGAGAGCCTGTGTGTGTGTCTGTGTGTGTGAGTGTGTATGTGTGTGTGTGTGTGAGAGAGAGAAAGCATGTGAGAATGAGAACTTGACTGTGTGTTTGAGGGAAGAAGACAGATGGAGAGAAAAGAAATAGAAAAAAAGTCAATATAAAAGGAATTGGCAAAAAATTAAGAAAGGGAAGTTGGAAAAAAAAAAGCCTGTGACCAACCGATTAGAAAACTAAGATCAGACAGCAAATGTAAAAAAAAATAAATTACTTTTTACTGATTGGCACATGTAATCTTTGGGAATGTGCAAGAGTAGCACTTTCTCTATGCGGATCTCACAATGTACAGGATCAGCATGGAGGAAGTGGAAGCCCACGGGGCCTGCACAGAGGAGGCAGCAGAATGGGCTTCAGTGCCAGTAGCAGCAATCAGCACCTCCCCAATAGCCACACAGCAGCAGTGACAGTGGCAGCAGAGGAATGAGAGAGGCTCTGAGGTTGCTGGCAAAAGAAAGAGAGGGGGGGGGTCTGCCTTTAGTGCGTGCATATGTATGAATGGGGGTCTGCCTGAAGGTGTATGTGTGTGAATGCATGGGTGCATGCCTGAGAGTGTGTTTGTGTATGAGAATGAATGGGTGTCTTCCTGTGGTTTGTATGTGTGAGAATAGGTGCCTGCCTGTGTGTGATGTATGTATGTGTGAGAATAAATTGGTGCCTGCCTGGGGTTCTGTGTGAGTGAGAATGACTGGGAGCTTGCCTGTCTGTGTATGTTTGTGTGAGAATGATTGGGAGCTTGCCTGGGTGTGTGTGTTTGTGTGTATGTGAGGGAGCCAGTGAGAGTGAGAGCATGAGTGTGTATGAGAAAATCCAGAGGAGCAACAGTGTGTGTGAGTGTGGGGGGTGTGCGTGTGGAGGGGGAGAGAGTGTCTTACAGCCTGAGAGTGTGTCAGTGTCTGTGAGAGCGAGAGGTTATGGTGGGTATAAGAGCATGAATGTGTATGTATGTGACAGCGTATGTGTGAGAGAGAATGGACATGTGAGTATGTGTGAGAGAGAGAGAAAGAGAGGATAACCTCCTAATCCTCGACAATATCAGAGTGATTGGAAATCAAGAGCTCCCATGTATGGACAGCAAGGGCTTTTTAAAATCCTTATTAGTTTTAATTATTGGGTGTTATTTGATATATGTGCTGTTTTGAAATATTTTATTGGTGTTTGGGAAATTGTAAAAAATGTATATGATTTTAATTAATAGAAATTCTATTTATCAGTAGTTTTACTATTATAACTGATGCTTTATGTTTCTTGATTTTATTGTTTTATGAGGAATGGTTGTTCTGTTTTTCCATTGTTAATACACAGAGTCTAGCTTCTTGAGGTTTCCATTTCAGTTTTTTTCTAATTTGTGCTCCATTTTGTATTCTGTATTTGGTGAGGGTCTGTCTCTGCTCTGTGTGTGTGACCATGATGAGAGATTCTGCTAGCATGTGGTGTCTGTATAGGAATCTATAGCAATCGGGTTTGTTTTGTTTCCTCAGTAGGTGGTGTATTGGTATTCTAGGTCTAGGACCCAGTGTAATATTTACCCTTGCTTATTCACAGGTAGGGTTATTGTTGTTTGAGTCCTTGGTGTTATTACTGTTATGTTACGTTGGGATTGCAGTACAGATTTTGAGTGTCTTTTTTGTGGGGTTTTGTGTTAGTTCACAATGTGTCTAGCAGTGGAAGGTGTTTGTGCTGTTACTGTGAGGTATCACCAGAATTTGAAAATATATTTTACAATGATGAGCTGTAAGGGAAACATCCAAGATCCATTGTTTAGGGGAATTTCAGTGGATGCACAGAGTTAGAGAACTGGAGGTGCAGGATTTATATTGACATTCTGTCCCTTCCTATATATTTCAGACCACTCTCATAGCCATATAGAATTAGTTGAATGAGGCTATCAAATAATTATATAGTGTGAAACTGGCCAGCTTTTTAAAATTATGCAGAAGACCCTTTGGACTTTTTTATTAACACTTTTTTTTTGTAACCAGTTTTAAAGCAGGATCCATGCTATAGAGGTGGGTGTTATGAAGAAATGTCATTTTGGCTCCCCCCCCCCCCCCCAAAAAAAAAAAATTCTTCTGACTAGAGATGCCACTGATTTTCTGTGACCTTAAGCATTAGTACAAGAAGGATTTCGGGGGGATGCTGGAAAGGCACACAAATGCATTGGCCCCCAGGTGCCGGAGACCCTTGGTGCGCCATTGGGTGTGAGTCATATGGGGCCGCAAGCGGCAGCAAAGAGGAGTGGAGATTTGGCGGGCCGCAAGCAGTGCCCAACCTGCTCACGACCCAGAAAACCACACAGCCGGTGGGCGTGATCGAGAATGAGGTCGAAGTGGGGGCTGAAACCGGGGGGTGGCGGCGCAACGGGGGGGGGGGGGGGCGGGGAACACGCAAGGGAGAAGGCTCGCCTAGGGCACCTAATCCCCTTGCACCGGCCCCGATTCCGCGGTAAGATATGAATTTTTTGTAAACTTTATTTTTATTAGATTTTAATTCATATACCTGAAATGAATGAAACCAAAGAAAAGAACACAGATGAATCATATAAAGACGAAAAAGAAATTGAAAGAAATTCATCACATTATAAGGGGGAGATACAAGGAAAGAAAATAAGCAGGAAATAAGAACTGAATTTTGTGGCCCTTACCAAAGCCATAGACTCAAGGGAGACCAGAAGCCCTGCATATAAGACTACCAACTAATCAATTCCAATAATCACAGCATTAGCATTGAACAATGAACAGACAGGAAACGGCTAATTTCTTATCCTTTAGAAGGCTGCATATAGTCAAATATTCATATTTTGATCCAGATATGATCTCCCAATATATATATATATATATATATATATATATATATATATATATATATATATATATATATATAGCATTCTTGGATCCAATCCTTTCCCCAGCAATTGTTTTCCCCTTTGCTTGCTGAGCTGCTGTAATGCTTGATTTCCCATACAGTGCTGTTCACTAAGTTTCAGCAGCTGCTTATTTTTCATGTCAGCTATGTAGAGAACTGCCCCGCAGTGCCTGATTTAATAAAGGGTTTTCTTTCTATTTGTGCCTATGGGAAAACTTTTGATAAATCAGATGTGCATGCACACAGTGAATTACAATATATGCATGTGCGTCGAAGTGAATGGCTCACACATATATGACTCATATTTCGCATCTGAAAACTGGGTTCTGTAAGGTTTGCTGTGGGGACCTGGCACCTGCTGAGCCTATTCACCAGGGAATGAAAGCAGAAGATGTGGCACCTCTTTACAATCTACCCTCATGGAGACAAGGCAGCCATGTCTATTGAAAACCTGGATGCCAGTTCTCATGTTTTGAGAATTGATTGACAATAGGGGAGAATGAGAAAAAGCTTATCTGGGCTCCCAGACTACAGAACAGTTGCAATGAAGCTGGAACTCTGTTGTTGCAGATGAGTTTAAAATCAGATTCAGAATTAGAATTTTTTAAATTACAGTCTGTTTAATTTGCAAGATCCTAGCTAACTAAAATAAACTCAAAGACAAATCTGAGATCTGGGATCTTATTAGTAGGACAAGCAGTTCAGGTATTTAATTTGCAGACATTTATTTTAAACACATGGATTCGGAATAGTAACTGTAGAGAGATATCAATGTTATCTTTTTTTCCATCACATTAGTACAAAGTTCCACTTTTACTTCCATCAATAGCCTCCCATCTGAAGATGTAATTACAATCATTTAAGTTTTTAATGATGAATTCTTACAGTAGGAATTACTAGTTACAGCTCTTGTTCATTTTGTGTATTTGCGCGCACTGGGTTGCATTCTCAGTGTGTTCTTTATTCTCTATTGTAGTTTGAAATGAAGTGTCATCAATGCCTGCAATTAGTAACCTCGAGAGGCGGCATGTTCTAGGCAGGAACTTAGGTCCCAAGGCTATGCGTGATTACAGTGTTATTTCCAGGCCAATTTATTTTGGGGGTGGCCAAAATTAGCAACTTTGTTTACCAAAATACCATCTCTCTGATCAGGCTAAAGTGCATGCTTCGCAATAAATATTTCTTAGGTTTTTACGTTCCTTTTAATTAGCCTCTTCTAAATTAAGTAGGGGAAAAAATGCTGCTTTTATTCTCTTGTAAGACCACCATGATAAACACTGCCAAGCACGCTCAATAGTGTTGTCAACAGGTATTCAAGTCCAGTATTTTTTCTAATAGAATCTGTTATTGGCCAGTAAACTTCTCATTCACATTGCATAACAAATGCTGGTGTATCTGATATATTTGTGCTCTTTGATTTTCCAGTTGATAAGACTAAGGGCCCAGTATACTAAGCCTTTCATGATATACGGTAAGTAAATTGACAACTACTAAGCCAACATACAGATATAAGAAAAAGGGTTCAAAGCAAAAGCAAGAAAACACAGGGCAAAAGCAATGCAATTTCAATTTAACTGGCATGATATAAAAAAAATGACACAGGGTTTTATTTCCACAGTAGGGATGTGCAGGAGCAACATTTTCATTTCAGCTTGTTAATTCTTTGTGTAGGCTGCCAAAATTTGTTTGATCCATTTCAAACGTGCATACACAGAATTGTTTGCTCCATTTGTCCATTCAATTCCCATTAGAGTCAATGGGGAAAGCAATGCAGCCAATTTTGGGCTCAAAAATTGTAGTCTTCTAATCAATTCTAATGAAATTTGTGGGTAGACATCATCAGGAGGAGGACAAGCGCTCCAAGGCACCATGACAAAGAGGCACCAAAAGTGGTACAAATTGCCCAAGGGGCAAAACAGTTTCAGTTCTCCAAGGCACCGTGAGAGGAGCAAAGCAGCAGCAAGAGTGGCAGGAGAACATTCCACAAATCCAAAAGAGGGGTAAATGGCATGAACACCCCAAGGCAGCATGAGAGAGGCAAGGAAGCACTAAACATGGCATGAACAGCCCAAGACACCATGAAGGGAAGTCTTGCCTCTTAAACCTCCCACATGTTTTTGAAAGGGGTGAATAAACGTGGACAAAGGTGAACCGATCAATGTGGTGTATTTGGATTTTCAGAAGGCTTTTGACAAAGTCCCTCATGAAAGGTTTCTAAGAAAACTAAAAAGTCTGGGGTAGGAGGTCGATGTCCTTTTGTGGATTGTAAACTGGTTAAAAGACAGGAAACAGAGTAGGATTAAATGGTCAGTTTTCACAGTGGAAAAATGTAAACAGTGGAGTGCCTCAGGGATCTGTACTTGGACCGGTGCTTTTCAATATATTTATAAATGGAAAGGGGTACGACGAGTGAGGTGATCAAATTAGCGGATGACACAAAATTATGCAGAGTAGTTAAATCTCAAGCAGATTGTGATAAATTGCAAGAGGACCTTGCGACACTGGAAGATTGGGCTTCCAAATGGCAGATGAAATTTAACGTGGACAAGTCCATAGTGATGCATATAGGGAAAAATAACCCTTGCTGTAGTTATACAATGTTAGGTTTTATCTTAGGATTTATCATCCAGGAAAGAGATCTAGGCATTGTAGTGGATAATACATTGAAATTGGTGGTTCAGTGTTCTGTAATAGTCAAAAAAGCAAACAGAATATAAGGAATTATTAGGAAGGGAATGGCAAATAAAACAGTTGATGTGGTAATGCCTCTGTATCGCACCATGGTGAAACCGCACCTTGAATACTGATAAAGGCCAAATCAATGGACCATATAAAATCAATCTTGTATCAGTTATGATGGCTACCGGTCAAAAGTAGAATAAAATTCAAAATGCTATGCTTTGTCTTTAAGCACATGAATACACAGTTCGCTGATTCTGTTCTCCTACATTTCGATGAGGGAGCTCCAATCCTCCCAAATGGTCCTTATATTTTCCTCTCCTCTGGCTTCAACCAGATTAGCTTATATGACTCTTCATGCATTCACTTGCTATGCCCTAAGAATATAGAACAAATTACCCCTACACTTTGAGATTTCCTATCTCGCTTTTGAAAAAAAACAAACCCTGAGGTTTAGTTAATAAGTAAAAATTTTTCCCTAGATTCCAAGACAAAGTGTGAATGAGTGCATAGGCAACTCCCTCAATCTACCTAAAGGGACTGGGCTCAGGTAACATGCCCGGTCTTCCTTAAGCTGGGGCGCCCCAAGGTATTATGGGAGGAGGGACGAACCCAGCCCTGGAGCATAAAACCTGAGGGCATAGACAGCTTAGTGGACCCCCTGGGAGGAGAGCAGGAGTTCCCATATGCCGGGACCTGTTACCTGTGAGGTGGGTGACCTTATGTAAGGACTATTTGGATTTGAGCATATATTTTTATTTATTTATTTTATTTATCGAGTTTTATATACCGTCATTCGGTTTCGCCATCATAGCGGTTTACAAAACGTTTACAAAACGGTTTACATATCTTTCCTGAACTGAGAACTAACCAGTCTTGAGTTACTTTAAAGTGCTCTGTTATACTGAGGTGAAGGCTGGATGCTATTGTGTGTTAATCATCACTTTTCACTCTGTAAATAAAAGTCACTATTGCACAGCCAGAAGCTTCCTGGTGTCTTCTTCTGGCTGCGAACTGGCCACTGACTGCTCGGCCATACCACACAGAGATATGTTCTTCTACTACCTGAGTGCCAGAACTTCCTGATCATGAGCTTACAAACTCTTTCACCACCGGACTATTCCCAACTTAATTTATTTTTACTAACTCAGCACAAAATGCTTGTACCCATCTTTATATTCTTGCTATCCATTTTACCCATTGGACCCCTTGTTATCTATATAAAAAATGTTAAATAGTTTGTACCAAATCGCTAATCTCAGCAACCACTTAACCGATTGCGTTTAAATTTGGACATAAGTTTCACCTCACATACGGCAAGGATCTTCTACACTTACATTACATATATGTCACACCGGGGGCTGGTAAAAAAGTTTTAAAATTTGGTTCCACAAAACAGCGACATCTGGTGGACGTAAGAGGAAGCTCTTACACCTTGTACAAATGCTCACACCCCCCACACACGTGACCAATGTTTGTGATTCACACAGCTTCCGAGCAGACACAAAACCACCCTCGTCACACACCCCCCGCACACATGCCAATTGTACTTATTTCACACGCCCTCAAAAAACACACAAAAACCCACTAAATACCAGCATGCTACACTGGGAGGCCACTCACATGCCACATGTTTGCAATTCCCACACCCTACGAACTCACACACAAACACCCTCCTCACACCCCTCACGCACATGACTGCAGAATAGTTCGGGCTGCTCCAGCGGGGGGGGGGGGGGGAGGGGAAACACCACTCCGGGACACATCGCATACACTACAGCTGTCAGCTGCCAGCAATCAAAATGGCACAGACGGTTTTTTCCCTTACTAGGACACTTGGGAACGCCAATAGCGGCAGTAGCCCATGTGACATAGTAAGGGCGAGGGCCCGTCGACACCATTTTCTGAACTGGCAACCGGCGCACCTTCGCCCTTACTATCTTAGCGAGACGACCGCTCCCATTGCTCCACCTCGAGGGCCCGGTGCTAATACTTCCATGCCGGAACGAATGCCTGCTCCACCAACTACCATTTTTGAAAGGTGTCGTCGGGCCTGCAGGGGGGGGGGGCGTGGGGATGTTCTTGTGTCCATGTTCGGGGGGGGGCCAGGGGACAGTTCCGAGATTCTTCAACTCTTGTGGGTTAGTCTATTTCGCCGGCCTGGGGGGGGAAGGGAGGGTGGGGGAGGCTTATATAAACACAATGTTTCTGTGGGGATTACTTTGTGGTGCAAAGGGGGAGGGCACACACAAACACATACACAAAATGTGCACCATCTCCGAAAGGTTACAAAACAGCCCTCACCAGGTGGGGAGTCACGGAGGTGACAGTGAGGGGAGGGAGAATGAGGAGGGAGGTAACTGTCAGGGGAGGAAGAATGAGGGAAGAGGTGAGTGTGAGGGGACAGAGTTGGAGTGGGGACAGGGGAGGGAAGGGGGGGGGAGTGACCAAGGAGGAAGAGGATGAGTGACTGAGCTAAATGAGCAAGGGGAAGGGGCAGGGAGGGCAAAGAATCTGACTCTGCCACTGCAACGCATGGCAGGGGTCTGCTAGTCTACTATACGTTCTGTTTCATCCTAGATGACTTCTTACAATCTACTTCTTGTCTTTAGCCATACCTGTATACAGGCTCTATCCTTATGTTTAGTTCCTTTGATTTGATTGATTGCAATTTGGACTGTATTTTTAATCCTAATTTTGATTGTAATCCATCTTGAGACTAATTTAGAGAAAGGCACAATATCAAGTGTTTATAAATAGGAAACCTAACTTTCAAACCTATTTGTGATACTGGATTTGCACGCATAAGTAAGTAGACACATGGAGATTTATTCAAGTATTTGTCAACTGCAGCGGGTATAAAATACACTGTAGTTCTGCTCTGAAACTTTGCACATATGTTTCATTACATGCGCATATATGCAATGCAATGCAATGAAAGTGCTTATTATCTCTGCCTGTTTTATAAACACACATGTATATTTTGTACCAGAATAAAACATAACATGCACATGTAAAAGCTCTAAGTTACATGTGGAGGCAGGTACTTATATTTTAAAGTATGCTTGTATACTGCTTTGGAAATACTTGAGCATGTACTTGAAATCGCCAGTTTGCCGATATCTCCATCAGTTCAGGCAGTCCTTCTCCAGTTGACCTAGACCGTCTAGCACTTCATCCTGAATGCCCACCAGTTCACCCAGACCTCTCACCAAAAATTACGAAGTCCAATTTCACTTGTAATTGGCAGATGTAAAATTGTATGGATGAGTTTGATAATTTATATGTGTAAATCTCTTCTAAAACAGCATGCACCGTTTGACCCTGCCATGGAACACTCCTAGACTGCCCCTTTTTCCACCCATAAATGTGCACGTGGAACTAAAAATACACTCATACTTTTGACATTTCTAAAGAACATAAGAAATTGCCATGCTGGGTCAGACCAAGGGTCCATCAAGCCCAGCTTCCTGTTTCCAACAGAGGCCAAACCAGGCCCCAAGAACCTGGCAAGTACCCAAACACCAATAAGATCCCATGCTACTGAAGCCAGTAATAGCAGAGGCCATTCCCTAAGTCAACTTGATTAATAGCAGTTAATCAAGTTAATAGCTCGCCCGCTCTCCCGCGATTTTTACTGTATCGGCCCATATGTAGGTGCTTTTCTGAGTGGTGATCCATCAGTCAGGTTTAGTCTTGTGCTCTGAACCACAGTCTCTGCAGGCTCCATGGCTCCAAAACCGCAAGACGGAAGCCAGCCAGCAAGAGAGACAGCCATAAGCGATGAAGGCATGCATTTATTCATTCACACTTCTAAATTGCCTTTCCAAATATAGCTCAAGGCAGTTTACAAATAGAAGTATAAAAACAGAACATTCAGGTAAGCTCCATTCTTCTGTCTCTGATCTCCCGTTTATTATTAGACTTGCCATTAACTATGGAATTGATTATCATTCGTTGAATTGTTTTTGTTATTAATTTGTTCTTAATTGATTCATATTATGTCCACTTTATTTCTTATTGACTGTAAAGCTTGTTGCTGATTTATTGTTTATTGTAAACCGAGGTGATGTTATTAACGTGCCGCGGTATATAAAAAAATCTGTAAATAAATAAATAAATAAAGAATAAATTCTGTTTTCTGGGGGAGGTCCAGGAATTGAACTGGGAGCAGGGAGAAGAGAGAAGCAGGGGGGGGGGGGGGAAGCAGCAGTATATGAACAATACCATTTCCCCTAATTAATTTTGCACTTTAGTAATTATAAGGAGAAGGAGATAAGATACTAAGGAATTGGCTTGATCAAATTAAGGCTTTTGCTGGAAGAGTAAGGTCACACGTTTATTACTTTTATTTTCTAATGTACATCAGTTTGCTTTAACCTTAAAGAGCTGTAAATAACCTTTTTCATCCATTTGATCAACTCTCAGTAAAAACAAGTTGAAAACCATTCAGCTTCCAGCATGTTTATTGCTGTCATAGACTTAAGAGGTTATCAAAAGAAATTAAGGGGACCGTGTTTTTGTGATCCATGCAAAAGGCCTTGAAGCTAAGATTTCCCCCACAGGGAACACTGGATCACTCAGAAGTATAAGCTATCTGTGGAGAACTGGCCAAATTGAGTCTGTTTTATTATCGTGTGCCCTTGGACACAGTTACCAGGGTTTACATGTATATATTTATGTGGTATACACACACACACACAAAACATTGTACCCTTTTCCTCATACAGGGAATGGCTTACTAGAGAACACCTCTCTGATTTATTCATGAGTGTGTTCATCCTGCAGGGGGGTGTACATGAATCCTCCAAGAAGTTTCCAGAATGCTTGGAGAGGTAACTGAGGCCACACAGGGATTTCTTTGTTGCAGTCATGCTAGAGGAATCTGGCAGGGGACTAGGGGATCAATGTCAACCCTAGCACCTTCTCTTTGAGCAAGACCCTCCTGTTGGCAGTGATGGCTCCTTGGACCCGTGACCAGAGACACAGCAACCTGCAATAGCATATCCTGGGGGAACTGCTCCTCTGGGTCATGTGAGTAAAGAACAATTGTACCTTGACCTGCAGGAACTAATAACATGAATTCTGATATGGAAAAGTAGCAATGGCCCTAGAGAATTTGCTTAGCTGCTGGATAGCCACATGCTTCTGAGCTTGACTAACTGAGCTGGTCTTTGTTCAGATCTTCTTTAGTAAATCTCAGGGCATAGCCCTTGTAAACTGAAAGGCATATGGAAGTACCAGCTCTTTATCTTGCACTTGAGGGACAGAGGAGAGGAGAAAGGGAGAGGAGTGTATTTGTACTTAGTAGCAGAACCGACTGTACAAGATATTGTGAAACTGCATATTTTTTAATGGTATTCTACTCTGCAATTTTCTACCTCATTTAATAAAAGAAGTCCTTGGGAACACAAAAGCTGAGTGTGGAGTCCTGTTTGTTTATTAAAGAAAGGGCTGGTTGAATTCAACAGCTCCTTGACATCACTTGAAAGAACCCATGTGCCTTTGTGTTCCCTAAGTACTGAACACTGTCTACATACATTTCCACATGAGGAGGACAATTTGCAAATGGAGCTAGTCAGCTAAATAGGTATTTGCCTGAGCAGATTTCTCTCCTTTAAAATTGCCCCCCTGAGAGAAGTCAAATGTATGTGTGGGCTTTTACATAATACATACCTTTAGCTATCATGAAAAGAGGCATTTAAGGGGGTGTTGTCTAGATCAGGGGAGTAAACACAGTGCATGTACATTTGCATTTACAAACGTGTGCACAATCTTACCTTCAGTCAGCTGCCCACAGACATAAGCAGGCACAAAGCATGCAGCCACTTTGTGCTTATAAATAATTTTCAGCGAGAAGCTGCGAAGATAGTTCTCCTTAGAAAATTACCTACAAGGCATATATGTCCCAAAGCGACCGTGTTCCTTTGTGCCCGTGTAGGCTACTCAAACGTGCCCAGAGATGGACATTATCAAAGACATCTAGCTGGCAGTTACCCAGCTATGTTGCCCTGGGTGAAACCTGCCCCATTCAGAGTGGCTAAAATTACACACGGGCTTTTACATCGTACACACTTTTAGAAGGATTAAACAGAGGCTTTCTTAGAGTTTGTGTGTGTATGGATGTTTAGATTGGGGGATTAAACAGCATCCATATATCTGAAGTTTCAAAATGTATGTGTGTTGCTTGCTTGGCATGTGCAGCAGGGAAAAATGTGTTTCATTTTAAAATTAATTTGTGGGGACCCTAATTTGTTTCTTTAGTTTCAAAACAAAAAAGAAATTGGTTTGGTTTTTTTTTTTGTTTGATTCATTTTCATTTGCTATTTAAGTCAATGAGGGAAGCATTACAAGTAATTTTCAGCCTATATTGAGCTCCAGAATAAATCTTTTTACTTTTTTAAATCAATTGTCTTAAATTTTGTTGTATGGAATCAACAGAAAGGGGGAATAACTCCAAAGTACCTAGAAAGACTGAGAAGACAGGAAAGTGGCATCAAAAGTGTCATGAATAGCCTACGACACTGTAAAGTGGCAAAAGGTTACCAGCATTGGCAGGATTTCACCAATTCCCTGTAAGAGTTGCAAAGAAGCAGAAAAAGTGGGAAGAACACCCCCAAGGCTCCAAAAGAGGGCACTAGCAACAGTGCTATGAACCCATGATGGCATCTCAAGTGGCAAACTGGTGCCAAAAGTGGCATTCGCATCCTAAGGCAGCATGAAGGGCAAACAAAGCAGAAAAGGTGGCAGTAGAACCTCCAAGGCAGGCACTGATAAAGGGGCCAAGCATCACAAAGAGGGGCTTCAAGGTTCCAGAGCACCAGGAGAGGTGCAAAGCAGCCCCCCCAGACTGGCAAGGTCTTAGCTCTGGGGTAAGACAGCAAGGAACAGTGGCAAAGAAAACTCCAAGGTATAAGGTCTGGGCATGGAAGCAAGGCTGAGTGGCACAAAGACTCCCAAGGCGCAGAGTGGAATTTAGATTTTCTTGTGGAATGGGTTTGCCAAATGTAAAAGTTCTTATCATAAATAGTACATCACAATGGTTTCTCTACTGATTGTGGGGTGGTTTTCCAGGAAAGTAGTGAGGGATACTTTATTTACGGACCATTTCCCACATCATTGAGCCACCCTCAGCCTGTTTCATTTCCTGATTATCTTGTTTTGCATGAAATCTCTGGCACTACTCTTAAATGTTATCATATGCATACATCAAAATGGTTTCTCTTGAACATCTTTTGTGATGTGCTTAGTGTGATAATGATCAGACCGTATACCTTGAAATCATTGTTTGTGCTGCATGGGTCCTTTATCAGTGCCTGCCTTGGAGGTTTTACTTCCAGTTTGTCTGCTTTGTTCCCCCTTCATGTTGACTTGGGATGCTAATGCTACTTTTGATACCAGTTTCCCACTTAAGATGCCAGCAAGGTTTCATAATACTGTTGTTGATAAGTGGCAATTCTTTTAGAGCCTTGGGATATTCCTCCCATACTTGATCTCTTCTTAGTTTGGTATATTGGGACTACTTTTGGGTTCTTGCTGGCACTTTCAGTTCCAGTGCCAATTTGCCCAATTTTGGACATATTTACATTGACTTTATCTGCTCTGCCTTTCCCTATCCCTGACATGATTATTTTTATGACTCTGGGGATGTGAAGATTACAACAAAGATTTAATATTTTACAGTGGTATTGTAATGCCCAGACTGTGCCAATATCATGCTGCTGTGTGGAGAACACAGAGAAACTACTGCAGTAAGAGTCATGCTGTCTTCTTTGACACAGACTTCACAATTTAGTAGGGATGTGCATTCGTTTTCAACGAAATAGGAAATAGAGACGATATTTCCTATTTTGTTGCATTTCGGGTGGGGCGACAAAACGATAAGAAAACCCACAAAATTTTGTGTGTTTTTCTTATCATATTTCGGGGAGGGGGAGAAAGAGCACATTTAAAAAAAAAACCCAAACCCACCCTAACCCTTCAAATTTAATTGCAACCCCCCCCCCCCCCCACCACCTTCCTGACCCCTTCAAGGCTTGCCCAACCCCCCCAAGACATACCAAAAGTCCCTGGTGGTCCAGCGGGGTCCTGAGAATGATCTCCCCCTCTTGGGCCCCTCTTTTTTAAGATGGCTCTGGCCATCCATTGCTCCTACCATGTGACAGAGCTCAGTCAATGGCATTGATAGCCCCTGTCACACAGTAAGGGCAAAGGGCCATGGCGCCATTTTGATTACTGGCAGCTGATGGCCCGAGAGCGGGAGATCGCTCCCGGGACCCCGCTGGACCACCAGGGACAATCGGTAAGTCTTGGGGGGAGGTTGGGCAAGTCTTGGGAAGTCAGGAGGGTGAGGGGTTGCAATTAATTAAATTTGAAGGGTTGGGATGGGTTTGGGGTTTTTTGTTTTTGTTTTTTTTACAACCCCCCGTTGTAATTCGGGGTGGGTTTCGGGCTTTGTTTCGGGGCAGACGAAATAAAATCGGTCTGAACTGCTGGAAACGAAATTTCCCACGGCAGGCCGATAACAAAGGCCAAACCGAAAGGTTCGGCTGAATCACATCTCTACAACATAGTCCACTATGCTGCACTATCTGCCCTGCCCTCACTGCTCACTTATACCCACTGCCCATTGCTAGGCAAACAGAGAATAAATGACTAATCTCAAGGGTACCTAAAGCTTCGATCACCAGAAAAGAAAAAGAGAACAGTAACTGCAAGCGAAGCAACACAAATCTGCAATGAGGCACAGATATTGTGATGCAGCGCTGCCTCACTGCTTTGCTTTCCTTTCTTGTGTGATGGGCTGATGATGAGCGGTAGGGGTGTGCATTCGGATTGACCGCATTAGTAAAACGCAACTCATATTTTTTTTTTACTTAAAAAATTGATTCGACATAAACGATCGGATTTCCCACATATCGAACATAGATATGTTCGATATGTGGGAAATCGCGATTGTTGAGCCAAAATAAAAATATAAACCCCCTCACCCTCCTTAATCCCCCCCCCCGACTTACCACAACTCCCTGGTGATGGAGCGAGGAGTGAGGACACCATTTCTGCAATCCTTGGCGAGAAGCATGTGACGTCGGCGGCACGTCGAGTGACACCGGCGTCACGTGATTCCCGGCTCGTTCGCGCCGGACGGCTCGTTCGGCCCAAAAAGAACTTTTGGCCAGCTTGGGGGGGCCTCCTGACCCCCCCAAGCTGGCCAAAAGTTCTTTTTGGGCCGAACGAGCCGTCCGGCGCGAACGAGCCGGGAATCACGTGGCGCCGCGTCACTCAGACGCGACGTCACGTGATTCCCGGCAAGTTCGCGCCGGACGGCTCGTTCGGCGCGAACAAGCCGGGAATCACGTGACGCCGACGTCACGTGATTCCCGGCAAGTTCGCGCCGGACGGCTCGTTCGGCCCAAAAGAACTTTTGGCCAGCTTGAGGGGGTCAGGAGGCCCCCCCAAGCTGGCCAAAAGTTCTTTTTGGGCCGAACGAGCCGTCCGGCGCGAACGAGCCGGGAATCACGTGGCGCCGCGTCACTCAGACGCGACGTCACGTGATTCCCGGCAAGTTCGCGCCGGACGGCTCGTTCGGCGCGAACAAGCCGGGAATCACGTGACGCCGACGTCACGTGATTCCCGGCAAGTTCGCGCCGGACGGCTCGTTCGGCCCAAAAAGAACTTTTGGCCAGCTTGAGGGGGTCAGGAGGCCCCCCCAAGCTGGCCAAAAGTTCTTTTTGGGCCGAACGAGCCGTCCGGCGCGAACTTGCCGGGAATCACGTGACGTCGCGTCTGAGTGACGCGGCGCCACGTGATTCCCGGCTCGTTCGCGCCGGACGGCTCGTTCGGCCCAAAAAGAACTTTTGGCCAGCTTGGGGGGGTCAGGAGGCCCCCCCAAGCTGGCCAAAAGTTCTTTTTGGGCCGAACGAGCCGTCCGGCGCGAACGAGCCGGGAATCACGTGACGCCGCGTCACTCGACGTGCCACCGACGTCACATGCTTCTCGCCAAGGATTGCAGAAATGACGTCCTCACTCCTCGCTCGATCACCAGGGAGTTGTGGTAAGTCTGGGGGGGGGATTAAGGAGGGTGAGGGGGTTTAATTTTTTTTTTTGCACATATGTACATATACCCAACTCATTGGATTTTTTTTATGTCCATATTGGCCGCAAGTGGGACCCCCTTTCGGACATAAAAAATATGAACATAAAATTTTGCTCTGCACATCCCTAATGAGCGGCTGGCACAGTGAGACTATATAAAAAAAAAAGCTACAGCAAAAAAACTTTACCAAGAACTTAGAAAGAGCTTAGAGTTTTGCTTTCCCACAATGTCTTGAGAAGCACTGCAGAGCAAATCTTGACATCCTCAGTCTTCAAGAGCATACCTTGTCCGCAGCGATAGGTTAGACTGGTAAAATGCTTCACTGTGATATGTCATAAGTCTAATCTTCTTGACAGCATGTCCATCCTCCCCTTCTCTGCTGACTGCCTCCTCTACACTGTATCAATTTTGAACTGTACACATGCTCCTGTTTTCTCCCCCTATGATATCGATGAGTCTAGTGACTATAATGGCTTATAGAAATCATTCTATTTCAAATTAATGAAACAAATAGGATTCATTTAATTTGTGGGGCCGCTGAAAAGAAACACATTCACCCATTTATTTTCATTTTGTTTTAAACTAATGCACATCCCCTGCTGCCTTCTGAAATAGCAGGTGTACAGCAGACAGGCACTTTTATTCTTGTGTACCTTCGTAAGCAATTTTCCCAGGGAAACTACTGGCATAGTTTCTCCTTGAAAATGATCTAAAAGATCCATGAGTATAAAAGTACCTGTGTATTTTGCAGCTAAATTTCCTCTTTATCTATAGTGATTCTGTTATGTCTATGTCCTTTTGTTGTATAAAATGCTGAACTTATGGGATGTGACTATTGAATGATGGGTGAGGATGAAGATAATGGAATGAAGGATTGAGTGCTGAAAGGTACTCTATTTTGGGAGGTGGAAGTAAGTGTGTGTGTGAATGTGTGTGTGTGTGTGTGTGTGTGTGTGTTTGAATGTGTCTGTGCCTGCATGGGGGAGGGGGCATGCATTGGGTTTTCTAAATGTGAAAGGAGGAAGTTGCAGGGTGGATAAAATCAGAACATGGGAAAGGGCATACAGGACAAGGAAGGAATAGTGTGGTTAAGGGAAAAAGAATATCTGTGAAGAATAGAGGAAGATGAGAACAGTCAATGTTTCAGAGGATTTAAATAGGGTGAGAAGGAGGGACAGAGACACTATAAAGGGGTAGGAATTAGAATGTGAGTTATGAATTAAAGATTACACTAATATCTCAATGATGATATGGTAATTTAGCATGGCAACTGCATGTATTGTCCTGGAGAAATCTGGAGTTACTGCAGCTTATGAAACCTTCAATTCTACCCATCATAAGAATTAATTCTCCAAAGTTATTCTTGCACAGAGATTCTAGGCACGGTTTCCCAAACTTGTCTTGCCCCTCCCCCCCTCCCAGCCAGACAGATTTTCAGGATATTCGCAATGAATATGCATGAGATAAATTTGCATACATTGAGTCTCCATGATATGCAAATTTATCTCATGCATATTCATTGCAGATATCCTGAAAATCCGACTGGCTGTAGGGTCCCCCAGGATATGTTTGGGAAGCCCTGTCCTAGGCTGTTCAATAAACATTTATGGGGGAGTATGTATGATCTGTCAGACGACCACAGCAGACTAAGAATATGAAGAAATGTCATACTGTCTGGGACTCCATCATAAGAACATATTTATAATCTCAGAAAATTATAGGAGATGTGCATATGTGTGTGCAGCTGTATGCTTTTCAAATCAAAACATTGGCATTCAAGGAAGTTTTCATATATGAGCTTTCAAGTTTACATAGGTCTTTGTTCAAATGGATCATTTTAACATTAGTCCAATAAAAGCCACTATAAGCTTTAAAGAATCAAGGAAAAATAGAATATCAACCTCACCCCAGCAAAAATGTTAATACTACTACTACTAATAATATAATGTTTGAAAATTGTATTTTGATGCCTGCAATATTGCATTATAAGAACAAAGATCATTTAAATTCCACAGCTGAACTGGGGGACTCTTGACATGCTGGAATTGCAGCACCATTGTTAGCATTTAACCCTGTTGGTTCTCAATACAAAACTCTAAAACTAGCTCCACCAAGCCACAATAGTTATTTTATTTACTTCTTATGATATAAGTATTTTACAGT
The DNA here is from genome assembly GCF_901001135.1 of Rhinatrema bivittatum. Lineage (NCBI taxonomy): Eukaryota > Metazoa > Chordata > Amphibia > Gymnophiona > Rhinatrematidae > Rhinatrema > Rhinatrema bivittatum. The sequence continues at coordinate 663,324,191 of NC_042615.1, forward strand.
GCAGCTTTTACTTCAATTGATCTCTTTCAAAGGATTTGTAACCTAATTTAATACTGCTGCTTCAGGAGCTATTCCTAAATATCACAGTCTGTATCACTTAAACAACATTTGCAGAGTTTTATATTATTTGACTTTTAAAGGGAAGAAGGGTATTGAAGTGCTAGACATGACTTTCTTTGATAAAAACTAATGCATTCTGAATTAGCTCACTTACGCATACATTACAGCTGCTGAGAGCCAGTCTGTTAACCATGCAATTCTGCATTAAACAGGGTATTTTAGAAGGTTCCAATAGCTGTGAAAGCATATTTAAGAAGTCTAATGTCTTACTTAAAAAGTTAACCTCTGTTTTAAAGTGGAAAGTATGACTAACTTTAAATTGGCATGCTATTCCAATAAATCAACATATTGTTTTTATTGCTAAGGTGATGCTTCCTAGAAATAGATTATGTGTGTGAAATGCAATTTACTTGAGTGTTACATGATTGTTTTGTTTTTAAGGAATGATGCTTGTTTTTATTTAGCACTGTCTAAGCACTATTCTGTTTTTTCTTAGAAGGGCACAATTTTGCAGCATACTTTAAGGGTCTTATATTGTGGGGCTTTCTACTTTCAGCATAAGCGGTATATAACTTGATACTAATTGCCATGCCAGTGCTTTACTTTTCTTACATTAATGTTCCTTCTAGGAGGTGGATCCTTATGCTTACATGTATGGATTTAATGACATTTATTATTTATATAACCATCTTTCCAGAAATATCTGCCCAAGGTAGGCAATACAACACATAAAGCCTCTATCGTCAGGTGTAACAAATGTTCTTTCTTTTCTACCATAAAAAAAAAAAAAGCTTTTCAAGGTCAATACTGATTTCTCTAGCATTGTGTATTGTTACTAATTTAGTACAAGATGCTTGGAAGGATCCACAAGGTAACTCTGATTGTTGGGTAGAGAAATGGTATTCAGCATTAGAAAACTAGCCACCCCAAAATATTCAGAGGGTAAAAGAACTATGAGTGTTAAATGCTCTGTTCCATGGTATATCGCTTAATTCAAGGCATTAAGAGGGGATTACTTCGCCTTAAGCAGCAATAGAGAAAGACCGCTATAGTTGATAACAGAAAGTTTTGGAAAGTAGCCACAACTGAGTATTTTAACACAGTCAAAAATGTTATTCTAAAATTATTATGGAAGCCAATAATGATTCCAAAATTATTTTCACATTAGTTAATTCAAACCTAGGCAGAGATAATAAGCAAAATTTGATTTATGACAATCTTCCAGATGCTGACTCCCTTCTATCATTTTTTGAAGAGAAGGTTTTTAAACTTAGAGATTCTGTACATCACAGTTTCCATGGAGGGGAGACTCACTTTATTTGTAGTGATTTGGAAGATAGAGTGCAAGCTGTTGATGGAAGGTTGGCTGGGGTATCAAATGAGGGTAAGGGACCTGTTACCAACTCGAGATTGGACCTGTTATCAATTCTTGGGAAGTCAGACAAATTCTAAGAATTTGAATTAATATCTGTTGTGGAGATACAGACTTTAGTGAAAAAATTGAATAGAAATTCTAAACAGTTACTGGATCCATGCCCATCTTATCTGATTCACTTGTTACATGATGCAGTCATGAAAGACCTCATGAATTTTATTACTTCTTCCCTCTCTGATGACATTGAAAAAGGCTGTAATTGTCCATATTTTAAAGAATGAGAATGTAGATCCTAGGATCTGTTCTAACTATAGACCTATAACAAATCTCCCATTTGTTTCAAAGACTTTGGAAAAGGTTGCTACCTCCCACATTTTGGAAATTGTGTAGGAAACAGGCAAATTAGATATAACACAAGCCGGTTTCAGGCGGGGTGTAGCACGGATTCCATCATGGTGAATGTGGTGGATTCCATGCTACCAGTCCTGGATAAGGGACATTCTGTTTTATTAGTTTTCCTTGATTTCTCAAGTGCTTTTGACCTAGTGGACCATGCTATTTTGAACTCTCATTGTAAAACCCTGGAGCTAACTGGGACAGTTTTACAGTGGATTTCTATTTTTTTTTGTGCAATAGGACATGTAGAGTGTCCTTCCAAGGGCACAGTTCAGAAGTAGGATCTCTTAGGAGTCCTCCCCTTTCACTGTTATTATTTAACATTTATTTGTCCCCTCTGGGGGCATCATTAATTCTTTTGGATTTTTGCCTTTTATCTATGCTGATGATGTACAAATTGTTGTCCCCTTAGACCAGGATGTAGTGACCTCTATTTCTCATCATGAAAATTGTATGATTGCTTTTAGTACTTTTTCTAGAGAACATTTTCTGGTCTTGAATCTTTCGGAAACAGATATTCTGCAGGTAGAAAGTAAATTGGAGAACATGATGTACAAATCATTTTCCCCTTCTCGGACACCATCCAAACGGCTCTACACAGCTGGGAATCCTGTCTTTCCTCTATCAACCAGCTCCTAAAGGACATGCACCTAGCGCTTAACTCCAACAAAACTGAGCTTTTAGTCATATCGAATAAGCAGCCACTCCCGGTCATCCCCCCTGCCTACTCTGCTACTAACTTCCCACCTCACACTCGCAACCTAGGAGTTATTATTGATAATCACCTCTCTTTCAAACCATTCATCAAATCCATTATAAAGGACTGCTACTTTAAACTGCAAACAATAAAGAAGCTCAGACCCTTGCTACATTTCAATGATTTCCGTACAGTCCTTCAAGCTATTATCTTTTCAAAGATTGACTACTGTAATGCGCTCTTACTTGGCATTCCCGCAATTCACACTAGACCACTCCAACTTCTACAAAATGCCGCCGCTCGCATCCTGTCAAACACAAAGAAAAGAGATCACATCACCCCCGCACTTATGGAACTACACTGGCTCCCTATACAGTCACGAATTCTTTATAAAACTCTCTCAATCATACACAAAAGTCTATTAAACTCCAACCTCAACTGGCTCAACCCCCCCCCTCATACCCCGTACCTCCAAGAGACCTACACGCCCAGCACTCCAAGGAACACTCCAAGCCCAATCTATTAAATCCTTTAAGCTTTCCTCCACTATTAACAGAGCTTTTTCTCTGGCCGGCCCCACGATATGGAACTCTATGCCCCATGATATTCGCACTGAGACCTATACCCCCACTTTCAAAAAGAAACTTAAAACCTGGCTCTTCCAACAAGCTTACTCCATCACACCCCCTATTACATAACTCCCCCTCCGACCCTTACCCTTACTCAGATTTCCTGATATGACCACCTCTATGCTTGTCGATTTGGTACTGTGCACTAATTCTGTATATAGTTTTGATGTAAATAGTTTTGATGTAAGGGCTCCCCCCTAATTTCAATTATATGTTTCCTAGTTCAGTATATTATCTGTTTTATGTAAGGGCCCCGCCCAATGGTTTTGTGTTCACTGTAAACCGATGCGATGTGCGAACGGTCATCGGTATAAAAGAAACGTTAAATAAAATAAAATAAATAAATTTTAATTTCCATCAATGCAATATCTTGAGGCCATTAATGAAGTGAGGCCATTAGGAGTCAGATTAAATGCTAACTGGTCAATGGAATGTCAAGTTAACTCAGTTCTATGGACAGCTTATGGGCGCTACAGTTAGTGAGGCAACTTAATCATTTTTGACCTTTGTTGCATTAAATTCTGTGGTGTATGCTGTAGTAATTGCTGTATTGGATTATTTCAGTGCAATATATTGGGGCTTTCCTGTCATTTTGGCTAGAAGGCTCCAAGTAGCACAGAATATGGCAGCCAGAATTGTGATGGGTCTCTCCAGATGTGAATCAGCCACACCCATCTTAGCAAAATTACAATGGCTTCCGGTGAGGTTACAATATAAATATACATTATTAGTTCTCACGTTTAAGATCTTGCGTGGCATTGGCCCTCCTCATATGTTGTCAAGGTTCTGCAGGATTGTTATATGTAAACTGACATGATGGCATTTGCTGAGTCTTGGTATATAAAAGCAAATAAATAAATAAATATTGCCATCAGCTCCAAATTCCATCCCCAAGAGCTTACGGGCATGTGAAACTGCAAAATAGATCATTTTCCATGACTATGCCAAAGTTATGAAATGATTTTACTTTGTCAATTAGGGAAGAAACTAGTCTGATGCATTTTCATTGTAAATTGAAGACCTGGTTGATGATCTCTGAGCCTTAAATTATTTCTTTTTTTATGATCATCAGAAAGAATGTCTGTTTTGTTGTGTTTTATAATTATTTTATTAACATGATTTTTGCATTGTTTTTACAATTGTTGTCCACCTCTTTGGAAGGACTTATTGAAAGATCTGGAAGGCAATTAATAATTTTATAAATAAAAAAATAAAATATTCAATAGCTATCTGGTTAAACAAATTAGCTGGACAAACTTATGTAAATATACTCAGCTATCTTATAATTTGCTGGATAAGCATATCTGGCTAACTAAAGGACAGCCAAAATCGCTCTGCTAGACTTATCTGGCTAACTAAGGGGGTCATTTTGTAAAGCTTATTGCGTGCGATAAGCTGCTATCGCATGCGAAAAGTCCCTTTTCGCATGTGATAGCTTGCTAGGGGCAGAGTCAGGGCAGAGTCGGGGCAGCGAGGGAAGGAGTTGGGGCAGCGTTGGGGCGGTGTCGTGGCAGACTCTGGGATGTCTTCACTGGCGGCAATAAGGTAAGCCACATTATCATCGCCAATAGCGCGCCCAATAGTGCCACCTTTCACAGTGGCGCTATTGGGTGCAAAAGCTGGCAGTGATAACACCATGGTATTGCGATGGCTGCTGGCTTTCACAGGCCTGCCCCCCCTTTGCCCCCCCCCCCCACCCCCTGTGTTCGGTGGATTCACCATTCTGTGATAGAATAGTGAATCCAAGCCTAAATCAGATAAAGTTGAATATTGGATAGTTCATTCTACCCCAGAATGCCCCCATTCTGCCCCTCACCTGTCCGTATAACAGTTTAGCCAAATAAACAGTTGGCTAAATGGTGGCTGCTGAGCATAGCCAAATATTGAAACAAAGCCACTTAATTGACTAAGCTGGTACCTAACCAGCTAAGTGATGCTGAATATCGACCTCTGTGAATTGCTGCCCAACTAACCCTTATTCAAACCAATTTCAGCTAGCTTCTATAGTTGTTTAATATTTTGGATAACACATTTTTGTTAAACTAATTATCTTCTAGGGATGTGCATTCGTTTTCAACAAAATAGACAATAGCAACGACATTGTCTATTTCATCATGTTTCAGGAGCTCCCAGAAAAAAAACAAAACATTGACAACATTTTGTGAAATTTCGTATTTCATGTTAGAGCACACTAACATGATTTAGTGCACACTAACATGTAGTTGGTGCGCACTACATCCCGTTAGTGCGCACTAACTATATTTTTCCTTTTTACAGGCTTAGGGGTAGATTTTACAAATTTGCGCACACGCGTACTTTTGTTTGTGCATCAGGCGCAAACAAGAGTATGCGGGACTTTAATATTTATTTATTTATTTATTTAAAACATTTTATATACCGATTTTCACGGAGGACATCCGACCAAAACGGTTCACAACTTCAAATTATAAAGAGATAAAAATAATAATAATACTAAAGAAAATAAAAAACATAATAAATAAATAAAAAAATAGTAAAGATTGAAGAAAACTACATCGTATAGTTATAATCCCTAACTCTTTGCATGACTTAACTAAAAAGAAAATTTTTTAACAAAACAAAAAAAGTCAGAAGTTTAAGAGGAATTAAGAAACCAAAGGTCCTAATTATCATGTAGTTAGCAACAAACAGGCTATTAGGCTCCAGATATGTATCATAAACCGATACTGATATTATTATTATTTAATAGATACGCACGTAGCCGTGCGTATCTGTTAAAATCTGTTAAAATCCGGGATCAGCGCGTGCAAGGCTGTGCAAAATCGTCAGCCTACATGCGCCGAGTCGCACAGCCTGCCTCCATTCCCTCCAAGGACGCTCCAAAATCGGAGCTGCCTCGGAGGGAACTTTCCTTCCACCCCCCCCCCCTGCACCTTCCCCTCCCTTCCCCTACCTAACCCACCCCCCAGCCCTACCTAACCCCCCCCCCCACCTTTGTTGCACAAGTTACGCCTGCCCGAGGCAGGCGTAACTTGCAAGCACCGGGCCAGCCACCGGCGCGCGATTCCCAGGCCTGGAAGCCATTTCGGAGGCCTCGGCCATGCCCCTGAAATGCCCCCAGGCCGGAACCACACCCGAAGCCTCGCCCCCAAATGACGTGCCGCCGCGACACGCACCCCCCCCAGAAAGTCCCAGGACTTATGCGCATCCCGGAGTTGTGCACGCCGCCGAGCCTACTCAACATAGGCTCGGTGCACGCAGGGGGAACTTCGGGCTGGTTTTCGGGGGTATGCGCGTATCTTATGCGGATACCCCTTTGAAAATCTGGCCCTTAGTGTGCACAAATGGGACTTTGGTGTGCACTAACTAGATGTTAGTGCGCATTATGTCAATTAGTGAGCTCTACCTAGTTTTCTAGTTTTGCAATGCCCTCCCAGAAGAGGTGAATTCAAAAGGGCAAAGGACAAACATTACAGATTCCTAAAGGCTTGAGGTTGAAAAAGAAGAAAGTGTTGCTATAACAGTTCTGCAGGAGGGTAACCTAATCAGATTCATAGTTTCTACCCTTAACAAAAGGCATGGGGGTAATCTGAACAGAGAGGCAGTTACTACTGGAAGCAAATTATCAATGCATGAGACTCCAGAGGAACAGTGGTACATAACACATTATTGCAGAAAAAAGGGTACAGATTAATTAATTTTGTTTTAATTAAACATAAGTACAACTTTTATTCTACTCTTTCCAGTATATGAATATGGGCATCTCAGTACATCTCATAAAAGCTACATTTCATGTCCATCCAGGATGTATACAACACATAATACAGACCAAACATATGCATTTATATTAGAAACTATCTAAAAAATATAATTTCAGTTAAAAAAAACAGCTGGAAAATTATAGGGATGTGCACTGATTTTTTTCATGTTTATGTTTCAGGTCATTATCTGTCAAATTTCATTTTTATATTGGTTCAGGAGGTATTTATTTTGTGTTTCCCTAATTTCAGAGTTAGTGTGCACTAGCGGGGCTTAGTGTTCACTAACTAGATATTAGTGCATATTAAGTGCCATTAGTGCGCACTACCTAGTTTTCTAATTTCGGAGTTAGTGCACACTAATAGGACTTAGGGTGCACTAACAAAAAATGTTAGCAATAAGTGCCAATTGGGGAGCAGTTCGTTAGCTAGAGGTATGGTTCTGCATTCCCATTGGCTGTCTCCTTCTAACTGCCGCTCTGTGCAGATTACCACCATGCCTTTTGTTAAGGGTAGAAATTATGATTCTGCTTAGGTTACTCTCCTGCAGAACTGTTACACCAACACTTTCTTCTTTTTCAACTCAAGCCTTTAGGAACTGTAATGTTTGTCCTATGCCATTTTGAATTCACCTCTTCTGGGAGGGCATTCCAAGCATCTACCACCCTCTCTGTGAAGAAATATTTCCTGATATTGGTTCTGAGTTGTCCCTCCTTAGAGTTTCATATCATAACCCCTAGTTGCACTGTTTCCTTTCCAACAGGAAAGGTTTTTAAGTTTGTGCATCATTAATACCTGTCAGGTATCTGAAGGTCTGTATCATATCTCCCTGGTACCTCCTCTCCTCTAGGGAATACATAGTTAGATCCTTCAGCCTCTCTTCTGAAACAGACTCCACAACATTTTGATTGCCTTTCTGTGGAACATTTCCATCCTGTCTCTATCCTTTTTGAGGTACATTTTCCAGAACTGAACATAGTACTATAGAAGATGATGGCTCACCAAAGACCTATAAAAGGGCATTGTTATGGGAACTGGCCACAGAGGGCTGCCACTGACTTCTTTCACCTACCGCTCTCACGCCGGTGTCCTGAGCCACAGCAAATGTGCCCTGCTGTGCGGGCCCCGCACCAGACTTCTGCCACCAGCGTGGCCTTCCCGGCGTGCCCGAGCCTGCCTGGGTCCTCCTGCCTCTTGGCTGCCTTAGGCATGCATGCATGCCTCCAGACTCTATTTAAAGGGCATTGTCAGGAGGTGCCCCAGCTCCACCCTCCTGACCCCGGCCTATATTAATGTAAGGCCTGCCCCCAGACCTTGCCTTGGCTTCCTTTGGTTCCTGTTCTGGTACCTGGAGGTTCATGTTCATGAATCTATGTTCTGACCTGCTGGACCCAAGACCCACGCTTGTTCCTGGACTATGAGAATCGCTACCTGTCTTGACCCATGCTTGTCCCTGGATTACGAGATTCTCTGCCTGCCCTAACCCACACTTGTAGCAGGACCATGAGACACTCCAGATGTGAGACCCCAATAAGTCCAGCCAGCCCCAGTACCCAAGGGCTCAACCTGAGGGGTGAAGCCCCAATGGGGTCTCAGCCTCTCTCTGGCCTCACCAGCCGACGGTGGGAACCTGTCGGGTTCCTCCCCATAGGTAGCACCAACTCCCCCTCAGCCCAAGGATCCATGCCCGTAACAGCAAGCCAAGGCCATGGATCTGGCGGAGGCCTCATCCCTTCAAGTTATACCTGGACTGGCTGAAATGATACTAGACTATATATAAACACCACTGTGAACAACGATCCTCCCAATTATTAAACTGACCAAGAACAAAATGTTGCTCTGTCGCTGTGGAAACAGTTTTTTTTATTAATTTCTTCTATCCATTTTGAAAAAGATTTTTGCAGTGTTAAACTTTCAATTTCAACACCTACACTCCAAAGTAGGTCTGAATAATTTTTCAATAAGACATCTGTTCTGAGACATGGAGCGGTAAAAAGCAGAGTAATCAATTTTACAGCGAGGTAAACGATTCCAGTAGTTGGAGATTTCTACGGTGATATTCCCCTGAAGAAAGACTTAGGTCTGAAACACTGATGTGTCGGGATTTATCTTTATCATTCAAGAAAGCCAACACCAAAGAAACTTGAAGGTATCCACTCAAATATCAGTATAATTCCACCTTTAATGGTTTCACTTGTTTCCGCCTAGAGAGCAGTGTTGATTATAACACGGATGCCAGAGAAATTTTGGGACTATATAGAGAAAATACTTTTAAAAAAAAATTATTTTGAAAAATTACTTATAAGGAGGTGGCAGGAGGTTAATGATTATAACCATCATGATATTGGTGCGGGGACACCTACACTGTATATGAAACCTTCTGCCTAAAAATATTTTTCAAATGATACTAGAGCAGCAGAAAGTCCTAGAGTCGCTGGCGGCTTCCATGGAGCACCTTAATGACTGCCTGACGTCATAGCTTCGGCAGGCTCTACGGCTTCATCCGCTCCGAGTGTCCCAGTAGCAGCATCGCCTCCCCAACCAGTCATTTCCTTGCCAGCTCCTCCTCGCTATGCAGGTGACCCACAACAGTGTCGTGGGTTCCTTAACCAGTGCAATATGCACTTTTGTCTTCAGACTGCACTGTTCCCGGACAGCCTCACCAAGACATCCTACATTCTGTCCTTGGTCGAGGGCAAGGCCCTGGCCTGGGCATCACCCCTCTGGGAGCATTCGGACCCTATTCTACTGGATCTCCCCGGCTTCTTGTATCTGTTCCACTCCGTATTTGAGAACCCTGGACAGTGAGCTACGGCCAGTACCGAACTCCTGCACATCCGTCAGGGAGGATGCCCCCTGCTGGACTATACCATCGAATTCAGATCCCTGGCCACCGAGCTTCATTGGGAGGAGCCCTGCCTGAGAGCCATCTTCCTGGATGGGCTATCTCCTAAAATTAAGGATGACTTTGCCGCCCATGATCTTCCGGCATCTCTAGATGCGCTGATTGATTTAGCGGGCCAGATTGACCGCCGCCTTCAGGAGAGGGCACTAGAGCTACCCGGTTCTAGGCGATGCATGGCTGCACCTGGGCACCCCCTTCATCTGGTTCATTACTGCACTCGCCTGCTGAGGGTCCTCCTGAAGAGCCCATGCAGTTGGGCGAGGGCCTCTGTCTCCCGAGAAGCGCCAGATATGGCGGCGGGGCGGCCTCTGCCTCTACTGTGGGGCCACCAGACACTTCATTGCCCAATTCCCCATCCGACCAGTAAACTCCTGGGCCTAGGTCTCACCGGGGGAGTTACCCTAGGCCTGACTGCACCAGCTCCCCCGCTTAACCCTGCCGGTAACCCTCTCCATAGGGGGCCATGACTTCCCTACACTTGTGCTCGTGGATTCTGGGGCAGGTGGGAACTTTCTCCTGCAAGAGATAGTCAACCAATTGTTGATCTCCACGCGCCCCCTATCCTGTTCCTCTCACGATCTCCTCCATCCATGGAGATCCTCTCCCTGGGAGAATTACATGCATGACCATTCCCTTGGAATGCCATGTTGAGCCCAACCATTGCAAGCACCTCTCATTCTATGCGATCCAAAGGGCTTTCCATCCTGTGGTCCTTGGCATGCCATGGCTACAACAACACAACTTGCAGTTCGACTGAACCTTGCTGAAGCTCGAACGATGGGGCCCCTCTTGTCACCAGACCTGCATGACCAAGCTCAAGGACTCCGTCTGCTATTCTACTACCTCGCTCCCTAAAGGAGTGCCTCCTCACTACACCCATTTCGTGGATGTCTTTTCCCAGAAGACACTTTACCTCCTCATCTGGAGTTCGACTGCACCATCAACCTGCTGCCTGGCTTGACACCTCCTCAGGGAAGAGTGTAACCCTTAACCCTGCCTGAGACCCAGGCCATGTCAGAGTATATCAGGGAGAACCTGCAGAAAGGATTTATCCATTCTTCCAATTCTCCGTCCGGGGCCGTATTTTTCTTTCTGGGCAAAAAAGACAATACCCTCTGGCAGTGTATCGATCTCCATGGCCTGAATGCCATCATGGTGAAGGATCGATACCCACTCCCGCTGATAGCAGACTGTCTTCAAGGGGCTAAGATCTTCTCCAAGTTGGACTTCAAAGGTGCCTATAATGTCGTCCAAATTAAGGAGGAAAATGAATAGAAGACAGCATTCAACACTCGAGATGGCCATTATGAGTATTTAGTCGGCCTCAGTAATGCTCTTGCTGTCTTCCAAACCTCATGAACGAGATCTTCCATGACCTCCTCTCCAACTGAGTTGTCATATACTTAGATGTCATCTTTAGTGAACATCAAAGTAAAGTATTTGTTTAATATGTCTGCTATTTCTTCATCTTTCTGCACACATTGTTCCTTTCACCTTTCAACTTTACTATACTACCTTTGGTTTTCCTCCTTTCACTAATTTATCTAAAAAAATATTTTGTCTCCTCACTTTACCTCTTTAGCAATTCTGTCTTCTGCTTGAACTTTTGCTTTCCTGATTTCTTTCCTTGTCTCCCTCAGCTTCATCAGGTATTCTTTTCTGAATTCCTTTTTTTGGAAACCTTTGTACTTTTTTAATGCTGTTCTTTTTGCCTTTATTTTTGAGAACCAGATTGGATTCTTTTTCCTTTTACTCTTGTTTAATTTTCTTACATAGAGATTTGTTACCTTTGATTTGATCCACTGTTGTTCCACTTCAGCCATTGCTCCAAGGTGTCTTGTTCTTCCTCAAGGTATTTCCCAATTTTATCAAGTCTGTATTTTTGAAATTCAAAACTTGGATTTTCATCTGACTTCTCACTATTCTGGCTGCACTCTCAAACCATGATGTTTGATAATCACTAGTATTCAAGTGAGCACTTACTCAGATATTAAAGACATTATTCCCATTTGTGAGCACTTAGATCAAGTACTATTCCCTCCCTTGTGAGTTCAATGACCATTTGTTTCAGCAGAACCCATTGAAGGGTGTTCACTAGCTCTCTACCTCTTGAGGATTCTGCAGTAGTGATACTCCTATCCAGATGCAGCAGATTAAACTCTCCAATAAACAACACTTCATCCTTCTTTCCTACTTTTGGATGTCTTCAACCAAATTTCTGTCCAGTTCTTCATTTTGAGTCTGAGGCCTGTAGACCACATCAGTGTAAATATAAGATTCATCTTCATTTTTTTATGACAGCCCATAATGTGTCTTCTCTACCCCATGTCCCTTGAATTTTAATTGATTTTGATATTGTTTTTGACATAAAGTGCTACTCTTTCTCCTTTTCTATCTTCTCTGCCCTTCCTTAACAAGTTATAGGCTGGGATGTCCATATCCCAATAATGAGACTCAGTGAACTAAGACTCTGTAATAGCAGCAATGTCTAAGACTGCATCTACCATTAGGGCCTGCAGATCTTGGATTTTTTTGCCCAAGCTACAAGCATTTGTGGTCTTCCAGCTTTATCCCTTGATTTGCTGCTCTTCATATTCACCTTTTCTGCTATTTTGCTTAAGCGGGGAATGTTGAGCTGATTGATTATGTTATTTTCTCTTCTCAATTCCTGGGGGGTGATATTCCAATTTCATTGGTCACCTTCTTCCACACTCAAGGCACCATGAAGGGGGAACAAAGCATTAAAATTTTCAGCAAAAACCCTAAGTCAGCAATAGAGGATCAAAGCAGCAGAAAGAGTAACATGAAGACCCCTAAAGCACCATAAGAGGCACAAAGCAGCCACCCACATTATCAAGAACACCACAAGGCTCCAACTGAAGGGCAAAGGGAACCAATCAAATTGGTATAAAGCCCTAGGTAGGGAGAAACAAGAGGAAATCCTTTGAGGAGGCCTCATTTCATTTCCATATGACATCTTTAGGGGAAGGGGTGGACTGTTGAGGCTTAGAGTTGGTCTTTTCCTTTGCTATGGCATAATCTCAACCCTGTAAGCATTATTTGCCTTCTACACCTTTTCACTGGAGGCTAAGATGCTACTCACTAGAGGCGCCAAATTTTCTTCAGCTGCTAGCTAGTTCAATAGTATGTGATTCAGGGAATCAGGTAATGACTCTTCTTCTGAATCTGTTACTGGAAATACTATCTCCATTGCCTGAGAATCAATAATAATTGAGGAACATGATTTTGGTTTTGAGTGGTGCACTTCTGCTTCCCCTGCCATTTCCTGTGCTGTAATCCATTGAACACTAAATATCGAATGAGACCTATAATCAGTAAGAACTATAAAGAAAGGGAGTTTGATGAAAATTTCTAAAAGGACATTAAACCATTAAAGGTAACTATTTGAGGTCTGTATAAAGTACCAGATTGCTGTGACAAAAGCAAAATTTGGAAAGTACCATAAGAGAAGGGAATTTGGAAAGAACCTCAAAGACAGCTTGAGCAAAGGCAGAACCACTCATTGGTACCAAGAGTGGCTTGGAGAAGCAGTAGCAGTAGTCATGCTAGAGATTAAATCTAAAATGGTAGATGCAGAGCAATGCAGCAAGAAGAGTGGCAGCAAAGCTCCAAGATATACAATGAGGGCTGAGGCAGGAAGGAGGGTGGCATCAAAAGCTCAAGGCACTAAGAGTGACAAAGTTGTATCAGGGCTGGCATGAATGGCCCAAAGATCCATAAGAGATGCAACAAGTTTGAAAAGCAATAGATTTCCATAGCAAGACCAAGAGTCAGCAAGAACCATAACAGTAGGGAATTTGAAAATAATCTTGAAGACAGCTGAAGCAGAGGTGAAACAACTCCAAGGTATCAAAAGTGGCATGGAGCAGCTGCAGAAGCAGTGGCACTGGAGATTAATTTCACAAATGGCTGAAACAGAGCAACTCATCAAGATAAGTAGCACTTCTTAGCAAACAGAGTTAGAATGCTTGTCAGTGGCATATACTCTCTAATGGCTGGCTATGCCTATGTAATATACTACAATGGTACAGTGCAATACTATACCTAGTAACTTTCACAATGCATGCAAACATGTATCACATCTGTAATCTGTCTCTGAAGCTTATAGTAGGTGCAGATTAGAAGACAAAAATGCAGCATAGAGAGTGAGACAGAAAAACAGAGTGGCATCAAAATTCATAAAGTGAAGAGAGTGAGATATCACAAATAGCAGGAGACATAAAAACCCCCAAGGCATAGAGTGCAGGGTATCACAAAAAGCATAGAGGCATCAGACCCCCATGGTGTAGAATAACACAAACAGGACAAAGGCATCAAACCCCTAGGTATAATATCTATTGTATGACAACAGCATGGAGGCATCAACATCCCCAAGGTATCATGAGAGAGGCAAAGGGAACCAACAATCGTTTTATGAACAGCTCAAGACAGCAGCCCTGGATTTTTCAATAGGCACCCATTATGCCTGTGCCTAGGGCACAAACATTTAAAAGGAACAGACTGGCTAAGATTTGCTGCCTTCCAGTTCTAAATCTCATTCAGCAGAGAACAGGCCTCTGCTACAATGTAACAGACCCTTATAGAAGGTGTGTGTGGGGGGGGAGGGGGGGAGTAAAAGCACCAAAAGTGTCTAGGGCATACAAATCCCAAATCTGTCCCTGTAATGCAGTAAAGGCACCAAAAGATCAGAAAAGGCTGCATCAACAGGTGCATGCATACCCCAAAGCACCACAAAGTGGAACAATAATATTCTTAAGTCAGGTGTTCTAAAAGGCACCATGGGAGAGCCAGGAGCAAGCTGAGAAGTAGGGATGTGCATTCATTTAAAACTAATGGCCAATCTGCAATGAATATATTGCATTCATTTGAATTATTTGCCCTGAAAAAGAATGATCAAGTGCCATGAATGAAACATATGTCATTTGTTTCATTTGTTTAAGTTTCTCATTGAAAAGCATTGGCTGTATTGGATGGAAAGACAGAACCTGAGGCTGGTTCCATAGCAACCAGCTCTGATACTTGTGATTCATGTGTGAGGTGAGAGATGAGTCAGGATCTGTTGTCAAGGAAACCAGACTGACAAAGCAAGGGAACATATCAGAGGGAATCATTTTTCGAAACCAGCGAATCACTGCACTATCTATTCTTCTTATATTATTTCCAGACTGTTACAGCTTGAATTTGGATCTCTATCTCATGGAGGATCCATAGCACTTTGCTGTTGTGTGTGATTTCTATATTTTACCAGTCTTCTCTATCAATAGTACTTTTGATCAACATTATAAACATTCCATCTTTTCTAATCCTTTTAGATGATGTCACACTGTGTTAAATTGCACAGGTTTTTACTATCATACTGTCATTGCCACTGACCTAGAGGAAGGGTAGCCTTTTCCATTATCCTCTTCTTCCCTCCTGGGGGAAGGCAGGCTGCTGCCTGGCAGTGACTCTGTTTGCAATGATCTATTACATTTTAAACATGTTGCTATGTGAACCAGTATAGCACCAGCACCACTAGCAGTGCCACTGTACCCAAGATAGAGAGGCTGTTTTAACTCTCAATGTGTGTACATTCACAAGGAGAGCTGTCAAGGCCACTCAGCACCATAGGTACAGCCAGCCACTTTGTAGATTAATTTAATGTGTTCCTGCATTTATTTCTAGTCTATGATTGTGTACTCACACACATATTAGAACATTATACCATTCTTTGCTTTTTCTGTGTGTGTATCTGTTTGTGTGTGTATTCAGTACACTAGTCAGCAGAGCAAAATACTAAAATATTTCTACTGTAGTGCATTCTTTCTGGTGTTCAATGTTACACATAGGGTGATCACTATAGTCACACTAGTGTCAGTGTGTCACACATATACACATCCACGTCATTTAAAGAAATAAAGATTAAAACATCTTTTGTCAAAAACTTTAGCAGATAAAATCCCATCATGTCAGGTAAAGGTACTAGAGGATGTGGGAAGCCTGCAGTTGTTAGTAGGGGATTTGTGAGCAAGACAACAGTGAGTTCCCCAACCAAAATAAAGAGGGATTTTTTTCAATTCCAAAACATCAGCAGGAATGTCAATGTGCAAAAAATTGAAATTTGGGGAGGTTATCCCAGTTCCATCAGTGTCTCAGCCAGATCCTGTTGTGTAAGAGGAGTTGGAAAGGACAGGCACTAGTAGTAGCCGCAGAGTACAACCACCAGTGCCTTTAGAAGTAGAAGTACAAATGGTGAAACCTAAAGCACCAGCAGCAGAGGCCATTCAAGCAGTTTTGTCTTACTCTTCCTCTGAATTAGATCTCAAAGAATCTCCCTTTAAAGGATTTACTGAAGCAGAAATGGGAGAGGCAATAGCTGAAGACACAATATTAGGAGGTTTAGTCAGTACCATGCTAGCTTCCACTTCACTGAAAGAGGAGAAGGAGGCAGGAGCTGATGTTTGTGAGGAAGAGCAGGGTACACTGACAGTACAGGAAGAGAGAATGAGTGAATCCTCTGCACCAGTTTCTCAGGCTCTACCTGTCTCCTCCATGATTTCAGTGCCAGCAGCATCATCTACTCCCAAGGATGCAGACAGAGGCAAAGCATAATGAAAGAAATCTGTGATCTGGAGCCATTTTCAAATTAAGGAGGACCCACGCTTTGCGCGTTGCAACTATTGAGCAAAGGGCATCAGCCGACGGAAGCAACTGAGCCACTTAAGTAATTCTAGGATGGAATATTACCTGAAGAAGCAGCATCCCCTTCAATATGCACCTGGAGATGGCAGTAGCAGTAGTCAGGGGGCCCCTTCTGCAAGCCAGAGGACACTAATATTTGAAAAGGGGCCAAGTGTTTCTCAAGTGGCATCCAAGCCTTCAGCTCCTTCTACCAGTTAGGTGGCAGGCTGGCAGCAGCAGTTCCCAGCTATACCTAAGAAGTGACAACCTTCAATGGATGAAATGGGATGGTGTTCAGTGACACTGTCATGGGGAAAGAGGCAGGCAGCATCCAAAGTGGTGATTAGGACTATTGGTGAGATGATTACTTTAGATGATTAGCCCCTGGTAAAGGAGGTGGACCTTCTCCATGAAAAGCAAGAGGAATTAGAAATGCCTCACATGTGTCTCATTACAGATGTGGGTACCCACTGGAATTTAACCTATACAATGCTGCTGAGGCTAGTGGATCAGCAAATACCTCTGCATGATCTGTCTAGGGAAATGGAGATAAGTGTGCAGGCTCTTCTAGGGCATTATGACTGGTTAGTTATGAGACAGCTTGTGAAAATCCTGAAGCCTTTTAAGGTTGCCACAGGGGACCTGAATGCCACAGACACTACCTTGGGAGATATCATCCCTATAGTAAACATCATGTTAGAAAAGTTGGAGGGCTTTCAACAGGGAGAGGGAATGAGAGGTGAGGTGCTACTTTTGTTGGTATGCTTAGCAAAGCAGGTGACAGAGAGACTAGGACTTTGACCCCAAACCCCACATATATACTCGCTACTTTTTGTGAAAGGGAGACTCACACTGAAAGCCAATAATCTGACACGTAAGAAGAGAATGCTGAGAGAGAAGGTCTATCAACTAGACCACCAGAGGTTGAAGCAGAGGAGGGATGTAGCACAGGAGGAAACACCATCACTGGCCAGGTCAGATAGTAGTGCAAGTCAGAGCAGCAACCTAGCATCATCACCTCCAACACAGAAAAATGGAAACAATCCTCACTTCTATACCAGGCAATCACAAAAGCAGCTGGGAAGAAAGACAAATGTCTGATATCAGCAAAGGAGATGGTAGCTCAAATCTCAGTGACACACTATTTCACAGACAATCGAGGACACTGAGAGAGATATGGAGCTAGGTCCCACCCCTGTCCTTAGAAGAGGCCCTGTCCCTAGAAGAGGCCGGGCGGTCCGTGCGCATAGGGGCATGGCCAATGCCAAGGACGATGCTGGACTCCAGCTTGAGGCCTGGTGCACAGTAGAAGGCCCGGCAACCTCAGCCGTGGGACGCCGGGGCCTGGAGGAAATTGAGGCTGCAGCTGGGGAGGCCAACCCAGGACCTGCTGAGGAGCCAGAGAGGTGAGCAGGCCCATGCTTGGGCTGCATGCGGACGGGGCACAGAACAGCAACAAGGATTATTAATAGAGTCAGTAGGCATAATTATATCATCCCAGTGTTGCAAGATCATGAATGGCTCCCATTCAAGTTTGGGTCATGATTCAAAATGTTAGTGACAAATTATTAAAGTTAGATACCCAGTGTATGTTAGGAAATAAATTGCAGGGGTATGTGTCTGAATGTTTCTTCTGATCTGAAGGAATAGCATTGTTGGTGTTACCCTCAAATCATGAAATGTATTCACAGTTTATTCGTAAAAGAGCTTTTATTCAATGCTGCTCCTGTAATGTGGAACGTGCTTACAGTGTATTTGAGGAAGGAATAGTTTGTGAAACATTTTAGAAAGGGTCTTAAAACTGTACTATTCCAGGAAGCGTTTAATTGTTTGTGATGATGTTAAGTTTGTAAGTGATTTGTTAGTTCACTTTATTTTATGAATGTTCCACTATAACCCACCCTGAACAATTGTTTGGAGGGGCAGGATATACATTTTATAAATAAATAAATAGAAAAAAAAATAAAATGTCTCTGTTAGAATAAAGTGCTTGTTTGTATGCCTTATTTTATGACTGAATAAGGATATCCTCATTCTAGAAATTGTCTGAAAAGATTTTTGGCTTCTTTTTCAAAAATTGCTATATTGGAACAATTTCTCCTAAATCTGAGAATTTGAGAAAAAGGAATACTATCCTTCAAATTCTGGGGCTGTAAACTTGCATATGAAAGATAATTGTTGCAATCATTGGATTTCCTATATATAGTTGTAATCGAATTGTCATTCAGATTTTTCTTGACCACTACATCCAGAAATGGAAATTTCCTGCACATTATATTTCATCTCAAACTGAGTATGATCATAAGAATAGTTTGCAATACATGAAAACTCAATAATTCTTCAATTGAACCCACCAAAATCATAAATACATCATCTAAAAACATTTCTATAACACAATTTTGTGGTGAATTATTGACACATGCATCCAAGCTTTTTCAAAGTGATCCATGAAAAGATTTGTTAGAGACAGAGCTATGGTTGCTCCCATGGCCAATCCAAAAACTTGAAGGAAAAATTATTTATTTTTATTTCTTTCAGAATCCATGGCTCTGTCTCTAGCAAATCTTTTCATGGATAAATTGGAAAAAAAAACTTGGTCTTTTTCGGCTCTTATCTTCTATGTTGCTATGCTATTATGTGTGGTCTATGAGGAAGCAGAGACATCATAATGTAAGTGGATAGATGTGTCTAAAAGTTAACCAGGATCTCAGATCATGCTCACTGTAAGAGAGGTTGTTCTGCTTTGTGGCAACCACAGTCTAGATGAGTTCATCATGGAGCACAGCGTCAATGATCTGTGTCCTTCAAAGATAGCCCCAGTATATGGATTCCCATCCTGATGAAAATAGTATCAAGGGGATTTGTTTATTCCTGACAGTTAGGTCATCAATGGAAGAAGAAAGGGCTAGGTTCCAAAGTGAAATAAGGAATAATGAGAACAGAGCAGTGTGAGTGAGACCCATTAACTCAGTGACCTAATAGGCCCATCCTGTGCCCAGGTTTCTGAGCAGCACCAACAGCAGAGTTGAAAGTTAATAATGCTTTTCCTTGGTATTTGTTTTCAAAAGATGTCATCTTCACTCTTACCCTCTTCTTTATGCTGCTTATGTTTGAATGACTATCAGAAAGTCTCTGGGATGTTATTGATCATATATCAGGTAAGTCTCTCGAGCTGCAGTTAATGTGACACAGATCATAACTGATTGATCATGCATGAGTTTTTGTTTCATCAAGACTCATCACCCAAAACAATTTTTAAACACCCAACAATAAACCAGGGAATTTTATTTAATGCCTGTTGAAAGTGTATTTATAAATATTTTGAAATTATGTAATAATTGAGTCAAAAATGGTTTTCATATTAGAATTATTGGCTCTATATGCATGGCATGTATGCCGTTAATCCAGTGCAATTTTATTTTATTTAGGGGAAATTTTCAGTAATTCACATTGCTTGTGATGTACACAGACACGATTAGCCTGCGTAAATCGCAGTTAATTTATAGAGGGAAACTATTGACATAATTTCCCTTTCATAATTAGCAGCCACAACCAATGTGCACTAAAATTTACCACCTAGTTTGCACCTTCTATTTCAAGTGGAGACAACATAGCATGCGTATATTTGAAAATGATTTGTACACATGCTGCTTTTCTCTCCTAAAATAAATATGCCCATAGAAATGCATCTTTTTAACTGTACATTTCTAATCTGTGATCATATATTTTTAACCTGACCAAAAGTGTGCACATATGTATAGTAGGTCAGAGAAGGGGAAATTTTCTGCCAAGTAATTATATCCAGATAAATCATTATTGACCCAGGTAAATGATTTTGAAAGCTGTCTTCTAGAAGTCTGCCTTTAGTGGGCAAATATTGTCTTTGCTGAAAATGCACTTTAGGACAGCCCTATGGTGCAACCAGAGTTAGCCGCATAAGTTGTATGGCTAACTCTGAATATCGGAGTTATTCACATAACTTATGCAGCTAATTCCACTCCTCTCTGAAACACTTCCTGGCCACCTCTGGAATGCCCCTGACTTATGTGGCTAGAATTTGGCTGCATATGGCGTTTAATATCACCGATTAAACATTTAGACAAATAACTTTTCAGCTGTCTGTCTAAATGGCTTTTGAATATCAACCTCTTTGTGTTTGTCAAATTGGTTTATGAAATTGTTTTGAAGAATCGGGAGAGTTCTTGGCATGCTATACACTACAGCATAGCTGAAATCCACTAATGGAGTCATTCAAAATCTGTCACTAATCATTACAGATCTATTACAAATTCCAGTGGATTCTCAGAAACCAATTTTTCTTGAGTATCTCACAGAAATATGCAGATATTTTTGAAACTTGAACCAGGCTTAAATCTGCCTGGTATGGGTTTCAATAAAACCGTTTGGGCCTTCCCAAGTGAGGAGGATGCTTCTGCCTTGATGCCCAAGAGCTCCGAGGTTGACTGAGACCACAGCTATTGCCAGGGACTTTCAAAAACACAGCAGGAATAGGTTACTTATCATTATTAACATTTCTTAATCGCCTTCTGAGGGAGTCTAGGGACCGGACACAGCTATCTGGCTCAGTCCCAACCCAGCAAGGGATTCTGGACCCAGGGAGGCTCCCTTCAGCCTGGCATAATAAAAGAGGGCCCAGAAAGGTAGATAGGCCCAGGGACCAAGCAGGAGCCCAGCCTAAGTGAAAACCTTCTATGTTTGATAATATTTCTTAGCAGAACTACAAGGTGAGCTGCATTTACTTTATGTTTTGGTTTTACACTGCAAATACAATTGCACAGAAAGAAACAGCCAGAATCTGCTTTAAGATAGTCAGGTATATTCAGCGGTACATCTCTTCTAAACAGGTTTGCACTTCCGTACTTCTTACATGTCACACACTCTACTGACAGGCAAAGCTTAAAATACAGATGGAAGAGGAAAACCTGGGCATATAACATCTCCGCTCAGAAAGTGGCAGTCTTGGGCCAATAGTGAGAACAAATATCTTCCAACTTCATGGTGAGTGCTACAATGTACATCAATAGCAGATTTCGAGAAAAAAATCCCTACTGATTTTGACAATTGCCTAATTTATGTGCAAGTTCAATAACCGTAATCTCATAACCTTTATTTTAGCTAATATTACAAATTTTAAGGATGTATATTCCTCTTCCTCCTATCCTCCATTTCACCAGGCATTCGTCCAAGTCAGGATTTGTGACCTGACTCCCTGTCTGTTCCCTTTCCAGGCACTGGACGCCAACAATGCAGCCCTCTACCTCAGTTCTGGTCTTTTATTCTCCTCTGATTCTCTCTGTTCTCTCAGTTCATCTAGCCATTTCAAACTTATTCCTCAGCTTTGGCTTATTTCCTCCTTCTAGTCCCAGCATTACTAGCTCAGATGTGCTGAATTCTAATGGAGAAAATCAAGGGATCTCCTAGATTATCTTATCTGGATTCCATCTGTCTTCTGACCCTTATTAAACAAAATCTCTTACCAATACCTGATTTTCTCCTCTACCACCCAGCAACACTAGCTTTCCTCTGTTTTCAACTCTTTTTTCACCATCCCTCTACTTTCCTTCAACTACTCTTCTCTTACTTTCCTTAACAAAATTTGCTCTATCATCTCTGTCATCTGACTTCTACTACCCACCTACATTGCCATCTGCTTGTTCTCTGAAATCTTCCTCCTTCTTCTCCTCGTTTTCTTATCATCTCTCCAGGATACAGATAATTTCATTAATTTTTCAACACCTTTTTCCTCATTTTTAGATCCCAACCCTACTTCTATTATTATTAAGAACACTAGCTCACTCCATCCATTGATATCATTTCTTCTTAGCCATTCTCTCTCTTCTTTTATGGTACCTGACCTCAAATTTCTTGTTGTACCTCCAGTTCTCAAGAAGCTTACTCTGAATTCTTCTTTCATCCGATTTAATTTCTTAAATTCCTCACTAAGATTCTTCAGAGATCTGCCTCTGAACAGAATATCCAGTTTGTCCTGGACACAGTGGAACCCTTCCAATTAGGTTTCCAACCCTCTTTTTCTACTTAAACAATTCTCTTTCTCTTATTTAAGCACCTACAGATTCTTGTTGTTTCTCATTCCTCATCTATTCTTGCCCTGCCTGAAACTGTTGACCAGGTGACACTATTACCCACCCCAACCTTGTCTCTGCTGTTCAGGTTGCATTTCTCTGGCTCAGTCCACAATTGGTTTTCCTCCTATCTTTCTAATCACACTATATTTCTTTCCTTCTCCTTATCTGTGTAGCTTCTTCCTGGACATGTTTGTGTTTTTTGATGCTCAATTCTAGATAGATGATGATGGTCTCCATATCTTCTGCTTTGCCAGTTCCAATATCAATACCTCCTTTCCCCCTCTCCTTTGTTAGCATAGCAGCTGTGCTGGATATCTTTCAGCACTGGTGTGCACTATAGCAGACAAATTATCACTTATTCTTTGTCATCAACACTTTATTATAAAACCCCAATCACTGGCTGTTGTTAAAATCCAAGCACAAAGCAGATTATCCTATTCACTCTCTCATTCTTTGTATAGAATGAAGTACCTAGTACAGTGTTCAATTAATATCATTTGTTCCTCAACACAAGTAACGAGCCTCTTGTTATAGTAAGTTTGCTCTATTTTTCATGTTCCTTGGGTACTAGTAGTACAAGTATTAGGTCACTTGAAGGAAAAGGGGCAGAATGAGCAGCAGTGAAACTGCTATGAATAGCAACTGGAGGAGAAAGAATTATATTTTCTACTGTTATGAAAGCAAAGTATCAACAGATTTAGGGGTAAAAGGTAAAGCTGTAATGCACATTTTTTACATTCTGTCTTATTGCTTCATTTCAAATTCAGACACCACTTGTATCATGGACTTGTTTGCTTTCTAGCAGAGTGGTTTCATGATGTTACCTGGGAACTCTCTGGGTTTGCTCCAGACTCTGGGTTTTAAACTTGAACTCCAGTCTTCATGATAATTCTCAGATTATCCTAGGCCTAGGGGAATTCAAAATATAAAGAAAGACAAAGCAGTGCTGCAGAATTTCAAATCTATCATTACGGAGAATGCTGCCTTTCTCACACAGGTATTGCTTTCTCCCTCCTGGTTAATTTGAGAGGCAGTGACAACACGAGTACTTCATGTTACAATGCTGCTCACAGGCCTAGCCATGAGCAGCCTCTCGCCTCTGCTTTTGGAGGCCGCAGCCGACATCCTGCTTCGCAGCAGGTCAGCCGCTGCCACTGTGCTTCCATGCGGCCTGGAGGGCGCTGACACCATCACTCCTCCTGCAGCAGGCAGGGCCACCGCTGCCACGCTTCCACATGGCTTAGAGGCTACCACCTGTCTTCCGTGGTGGTTGGAGCCGCCGCCATTGTTCTGCCTTCGTGGCCCGGAGGCCGCCAACGTCATCCTCTTCCTGCGGCGGGCAGGGCCACTTTTGCCATTCCGCGGCCCAGAAGCCGCGCCAACACTGGGATCTGGTTTTGCGGCCTAGTGCCGCTCCTGCTCCTCTTCACGGCATGGCTTCCACTGTCCCTGGTCCTGCCTCCTAGGTGTGCGGCCGCGCCTCTCCTGCCTTCTTAAAGGGCCCACGGTGGGAGTAGCCCCATGGCCCCTTTTGATGATGTCATCAAGGTGTCTCCTCATCAGTCCTATTTAAGGGCCCTTCGCCAGTCCTTCAGTGCCTTTGCAAGGAGCCAGTCCACTCCTGGGCTTCTCATCTCATCGTTTCCAACTTCTTCAAGGCAGTCCGTTCTTCATGGGAATTCCCTTCTCATCTATGTCTTTGGTTCCTGGTCTCTTGTCGGATTCCGTGTCTTCAGATGTCCTCATCTTCAGATATCCTGATGTCTTTGTCTTCAGATATTCTGCCTCCAGGCGTTCACTCCTTCCAGCTCCTCTCCTTGGAAGCCTTGTCCTCAGATGTCCTGGTTCTGGATTTGACTCCTAGCTGCCTGCCGTCCTCTGTTTAGCTTTGAGAAGACCTTCTGCTGCATTTTCCACGCCGGGTCTGAATTTTGTTTTCTGGTTGACCTGTCTGGTGTGTCCATCATGCTGGGTCTCTGAAGTCCCTGTCCAGGTCAGAGGCTGCTTCAAGTGTTGCCCAGATTCTTCTTCATGCTGAGTTTTAACCCTGCTGTCCTCTGTTCACTCATCAAGTGTCCTCGTCGATGTTCGTGATGTTCCTCTTTTCATCCTGAAGCTTCAGCTTTGCCTTAGCCGTGTCCACTCGCCTAGTGTCTTTGCCTGACCATGTCTCCAAGTACCTTCGCCTGACCATGTCTTCAAGTACCTTTGCCTGACCATGTCTCCAAGTACCTTCATCTCAATCATGTCTTCAAGTGTCTTCATCTTGTTCCAATACCATTGCCTGACCTCGACCTCTGTCCATCCTGTCGCATCTGTCGTTTCCAGGCGGCAGGTCCGAAAGGGCTGTTGAGTGGCTGGAGGACTACCCCAGAGACCAGCATTGCGTTGGGTCTCTTCCGGTGCATTCAGGTTTGGCAGAGGTTGGAGCTCCTGGTCTTCAGCCTGCTGCCTGTGCTTGGACATGCCTTGCCTGCCTTGGTGCTTCCTCAAAGCTCCTCTGCAGTCTCTCCATGGTCCAAGGGCACACTAACCTTCCCCGAACTGGGACCGCTCCCTAGTGTTCCCGTAACACTTCATTTCCTGTGGCACCATTCCTGTGCTCTCAACTGCCATTTTTTTTTTTAAAACAAAAGTTTCAGATGTAGGTAATAGAAACAGATGGCTATTGGCTCAGGGAAGGATGGTGAAGTAAAGATGGATACATGGTGGGGAACATGATGACAGATAAAGAGCAAATGGCCCATCCACATCTCCTATACAGTTTTATAGTCCCATCCTTTCCCTCAGAGATCTTTTGTGATTATCCCTTGTTTTCATGTCTCTTCACTCTCTCACAGTAGGTGCTCATGGCCAGTTGGCTTAGCTTGTATATACTTTCTCTTAGAAGAACGGGCTGGATAACTCAAATGGTGTTCAAAAATAAAACTTTACAGCAACAAAAATAAACTTGAAATCCAGTTCATAAAACAAAGTCCATGAATCTTCATACAAAATGAAAAAATCCACAGTACCTGTTATCACTTGTTGTTCTCTGAGCCAGTATCCCTATGGGGGGTAGGGAACATTTAGAAAGAAAGCATTCTTCTGAGAGATTGAAAGTGGGCCCTGGTAAAAAAAGACCATGTCTCAATCTCTCCAACAGAATTCCAAACGTCTGGGAGCCTAGGTGGAAAAGTCCAAAAACAAAAAAATCTCTCTCCAAACTTCCCTTCCCTTCCTTACAGCAACTGCAAACCCCACTTCAGTAGATAGTATCGCAAGGCAGCACCTGTCCCAGATGCCCTCAGGTCAGAGGGCTTCCCTCCTGGAAAAATACATGGGGCCCAAAAACACAACTTCTAAAAATCTAGCACCTCAACTTCCAGTGGCATAGGCCAGGGGGGCTTAAAAGTGAAAAGGCTGCTCACACTCCTCAGCCTTTCTCCACCCACACCACTCACCAACTCCAACTCAGCTTATCGCTTCCTAACTGTACATGCTCAGCCTCAATATACAGGGCCAAGCTGACTAATCACAGCCTTGGAAGGACACTTCTCCAGATGGTGTTGCGCTGGAGGTGGACCCTTGGCCTGGTGCAGGATTGGTACGGCCCTCTGGTTGGACCCAGAGAGTGCCTGCCACCAGGAGACGGAGCACACAAGCAGATAGAGGCTAGCTGGAGCTTCAGCAATAGCAATCCTGGATTTATGCAGGTTGAGCTTTTGGGTACCCAGACTGCCTGGACTTAGGTGGGCATCAGAAGGTCTCCCAGAGTGGTAGCGGAGAGGTGTGCCCACCACGAGCAAAGGTGCATGGCTGGTGAAGAATGGAGGAACTAGACCTGAACCAGGATCACCGGAGACTTCTGGAATGCAGCCGAGAGATGAAGGTCCTCCGGGCGAGATAGGCAGTGCCTACTGGTCTAGTCTGATGTAGGCCGCGTGATGTAGGCCGCGGGCAGTGTCCAAGCAGGCTGGTCTGGTGGTCACAGGAGCAGAGTATCCGAGTGTAGCGCAAGGGTCAAAACCAGGGTATCCATCCGAGGGTGGTCAGGAAAATCAAGGGTTAGTTTCAAGATCAGTCCGTACATAGTCAAGATGAGCAAAGGTCAGCTCCAGGAGGCGGTCAAGCGTGGTCAGAAGGCAAGCAGTGGTCGGTTCCAGGCAGCGGTAAGACATGGTCAGAAGGCAGGCAGTGGTCAGTTCCAGGCAGCGGTGAAACATGATCAGGCAAGCAGAGGTCAGTAACATGAATCAGTCCAAGGAGGTACAACAAGAGGAGGAATGAAGAGCAGGAATCAGGAGAAATGCTGGAACACAGGGAGGACCATGGGAACACAGGAACGCAGGAGCACTGGAACAAGACAGGAACACAGGAACAAAGGAGCACTGGAACAAGACTGGAACACAGGAATGCAGGAACACGGGAACACTGGAACAAGACTGGATCAAGGAAGCAGGTAAATGCAGGAACAAGGAGCAGCAAACTAGTAACACCGAGGTGTCGACCCGATTGCCAAGGCGAGGCTCTGGGCACTGGGCCTCGCCTTATATACACAGCCTAGGTGATGTCATCATTAGGTGTTGGGGATCGCTTTCCTGTGCTGGGCCCTTTAAAGGGCCAAGCGGTCCCCGAGCGTGCACTTAGGGGCAGGGCCGGCGTCAAGGAGGACGCTGAGCCCCGGCATTAGGAGCGCTGAGAGTCAGAAGGCCCCAATGGGCCTGGGGATGCCGCGGGGCGAAAGGTGCTGGCTGCAGTTGCGAGGGATAAGGAGCCAAATCTGGTTGAAGGAAGCGTGAGGTGAGCAGGCCCGGGCGTGGCACCAACGCGGCCGGGACGCGCAACAGACGGTGTAAAAAACGTCAAGCCCTTTAGTGTGGCTCAAAAAGAGAATAATTGTAAGGGATCAAAGAATCCCTTATATATAGAAATATTTATTTAGATTGATCCTTTGTATATCCCCTTCAATCCTTTTCCTATGATTCCTTGTCCTAAAATTTCTTTTCCATTGAAAGAGATCTGTCTCTAGTGCATTTATCCCTTGGAAATATTTAAATATCTTTTCATATCTCCCTTTTCCCTCTTTTCTTCCAGGGTATACATGTTTAGATATTTAAGTCTTTTCCCATATACATTATGATGATTTCCGCTGAACATTTTAATAGAAGCTCTTTGGACGGATTCCATCTGGTTTTGTTAGGATTTGAGGGTATATGGGCCCCTGGGTCAAGGTGAGAGATGGAGCCGCCCACAGGGAGGAGCCCTGTGAACCTCACCGTTGGGAGGCAAGGACTCAGTGATGTCAGACACAGCTATAGATAGAGTCTTTATTAAGAGATAGAGAGGCACTGCCCATGGAGCGGGGAGTGCAGGAGAAAGTCTCAGAGTCTGTGCAATGGGAATGACCCAAAGGAATACCTCTGTAGTGAAGATATGGCAATGGTCCACAGAGCGGGGTACACCGATGAGATTCCTCAGTAGAGATGATACAGTAGTAGTCCATGGAGCAGGGTACGCTGGTGAGGGTTCCTCATTAGAGGTGATACAGTAGTAGCCCGCAGCGTGGGGTACACTGATGAGGGTTCCTCACTTAGCAATGACATGGTAGTGGTCCGCAGCACGGGATACACCAATGAGGGTTCCACACTAGAGATGGTACTGTAGTGGTCCGCAGCACGGGGTACACTGATGAGAGTTCCTCACTAGAGATGGTACGGTAGTGGTCCGCAGCACGGGGTACACAGATGAGGGTTCCTCACTAGAGGTGGTACGGTAATGGTCCGAAGAGTGGAGGTATTCACAGTAATGAAGGTTCCAAGAGAAACCCTGGGGAATTGGGCAGGTAGCAATCCAAGGTGATAGGCCATCCAAGGAGCGGAGAGCCAGAGACGAGGAAGGGTCCCCGAGAAGCAGGTACCCAGAGTGTCTCATGCCAAAGAGGTAGCCACAGGAACGGGAAGTCCGTAGTGAGCGAAGTGGATTCAGCAATGAGGGAACTTGTTGCCAAGTCGTCGGTTGGCAGGGCCAGCCGGCTTAAGTATCCTGGGGGGATGACGTCATCTGGAGGGGACGCCCCCAAGGTTCCCGCCATGACATGCTTAAGACTGGCCTGTGTGCGCGTGCGTGTGCCTAAGGGATTCCAAGGGCAAGATGGTGGTCGTCTGCATCCGTGCCATCCAGAGAGTCTGGGAGTGTTAGGCAGGCCGGCTATAACTGGCGGAGGCTGCAAGTCTGCCCAACAGAGTCAATGTTGTAAAGAAAGAGGTGAGCAAGAGCGGTCACAGCCATCTGCGACCCATGGGCGTAACAGTACCCCCCTTCTTAGGGCCCCCCCGGGGGTTTTGGCTTTCTTGGGTGAGAAGCATGGAACAGTTTGATCAGCTGTTTGTCAAGGATGTTGACTGCAGGCTCCCAACTGTTCTTTTCAGGGCCAAATCCTTCCCATGAGATCAGATATTCCCAATGCTTCCCATGCTTCTTCATGTTCAAGATGTCCTCAACCTATGTTATATCCTCTTCAGCCGCCAGAGGTTGGGGCACAGGTGGTTTCTTAGAGAATACCGACAGGATGAGCGGCTTTAATAGCGAGATGTGGAAGGCATTATGAATCTTGAGCAATGTGGGTAGACAAAGGCTGTAAGTAACTGGGCCCAGCCAGTGAAGTACGGGAAAAGGCCCGATGTATCTGGGAGCGAATCAAGCTGAAGGCAGTTTTAAGCGAATAAAGTGGGTGCTGAGCGACACTTTGTCTCCGGGGTTCAACTGAGGAGCTGCCCGATGATGGGCATTGTAGAATCTTTTTGCTTTCTGAGTGGCTTGCTGGAGGAGTTTGGTGTGTTCCCATAGTTGGTGTAACTCTTGCCCAGAAGCCTGTGCCACCGGAGACGACACAGACGGGTACAGAAAGAGGAGGCAGAGGTTGGTGTCCTTAGACTATTTGGAAGGGCAGTGATCCAGTAGATGCAGACTGAAGGGAGTTTAAGGCAAACTCAGCCCAGGGTAGTAAGTCGGACCAGTCACTCTGCCGAGAGTTTACATATGCCAGAAGAAACTGCTTTAGAGTATGGTTCATCCTCTCTGTCTGTCCATTGGCCTGTGGGTGGTAGGCTGATGTGAGGTCCAAGGCTATGTCAAATTTCTTGCTTAATGGCCTCCAGAATTTTGCCGTAAATTGCACCCCTCGATCAGAGAGTATATTTCTCAGGAGTCCGTGGAGGCAAAAGATGTGGCGAATGAACAATTTCACTAACTCCGGAGCCGTAGGTAGACCAGGTAATGCCACAAAGTGAGCCATCTTCGAAAAGCGGTCCACGGTGACCAAATTGTGTTGTTGCCACTGGATGGGGGTAAATCCACAATGAAATCCATGGCTATATGTGTCCACAGCTCACTAGGTGCAGGAAGAGGCTGAAGGAGCCCCTGGGGCAACCCGCCAGCGGCTTCTGATGGGCGCAAGTGGGGCATGACTTTATGTATGCTTGGACATCCTTTTACATGGTTGGCCACCAGTAGAATCTCTGAAGAGTGGCAAGAGTTCTAGCTTGTTCGGGGTGTCCTGTGAGCAAGGAAACATGCGCCCAGCGGAGAATCTTCTTTCGAAATGATCAGGGAACCACCATCTTTCCAGATGGCACTGTGAGTGTGGCGGAGAGAAGAACTTTCATTGGATCGATGATGTGCCGTGGAACGTCTGGAACATCTTCAGGGGTGAACGAGCGGGAGAGTGCTTCAGCTTGGGTGTTCTTATCGGCTGGCTGGATTCGTAGGAGGAAAATGAACTGGGTAAAAAAAAGAGACCAGCGGGCCTGCCTGTGATTAAGGCGTTGGGCATGGTGAAAGTACTTGAGGTTTTTGTGGTCAGTGTATACCGTAATTTGGTGCTGCGCTCCCTTGAGCCAGGGATGCCACTTCTCGAAGGCCAGTTTAATCGCCAGTAATTCCTTGTCCCCGATTCTATAATTACACTCCACTGGAGAGAAGCATCTAGAGAAGAAGGAGCACGGATGCAAGATGTGATTGACTGAGTGCTGGCTGAGGACTGCCCCAACACCGACATCTGAAGCGTCCACTTCAACGATGAAGGGTCGCTGGGGATCAGAGTGATGCATGGTTCCCGTAGGAATGTCTCCTTAAGTTCTTGAAAGGCAGTAACAGCTTCAGTTGACCACTGGGAGGGATTGGCTCCCTTTCAAGTCATAGCTATGAGTGGGGCGGTCAGAGTTAAATAATGGTGGATGAACAACCTGTAGTAGTTAATAAAGCCAAGGAATCTTCGAAGCGCCTTAAGACCCATTGGCTGATGCCAATCCCGAATACTTTTAGTATTTTGTGGATCCATCTGGAACCCTTGGCTTGAGACCACATAGCCCAGAAAAGGGACAGATTCCTGATGAAAGGAGCATTTCTCCAGTTTGGCATATAACTGGTTATCCCTTAAGCGTTGTAGAATGTTGGTGATGTCCAAGTGATGGCTCTGGAGGTCTTGTGAAAATACCAGGATGTTGTCCAGATAAACCACAACACAACTGTAGAGCATCACCAAATATTTGAAATGGCCTTCGCAGGTGTTAAATGCGGTTTTTCATTTGTCACCCCAGCGTATCCTGACCAAGTTATACGCTCCTCTGAGGTCCAATTTGGTAAATATCTTGGCTCCTTGGAGCCTGTCAAACAGTTCAGAGATTAATGGCAAAGGGTAGCGATCCTTCTGGGTAATCTCATTTAAGCCGCGGTAATCTATGCATGGCCGGAGGAAGCCGTCCTTTTTTCTCACAAAAAAGAACCCGGCTCCAGCGGAAGACTTTGAAGGCCGAATGAAGCCTTTTGCCAAATTCTCTTAAATATATTCAGACATGGCCTTTGTCTCAGTCAGAGAAAGTGGGTAGACCTTTCCTCAGGGAGGCTTGGTGTTAGGTAACAAATTAAAAGCACAATCAAATGAGTGGTGAGGCGGCAAAGTATCTGCGGCTTTCTTGGAGAACGCATCTTTGAAGGAGGAGTACTACAGCGGAAGACTTGGAATAGATGTAGTAGTGGCTAGGTAAGGCATCGGGGACACCACTTCCAAGCACCTTTCATGGCAGGAGTTACCCCCAATGGGACAACTGTAGAGTGCTCCAATTGAATTGAGGTGTGTGTAGTTGTAACCATGGCAGTCCAAGGATCACAGGGTGGATAGCCTTATCCAGTATCAAGAAAGAAATTGTCTCTGTGTGCAGTGATCCGGTGCAAAGTTGAATGGGTACCGTGGAGAAGGTAACTTCACCTAGTAATGGTTCACCATGGATAGAAGAAAGTAGCAACGGTGTTGGTGTCCGGACGGTGGGGATCCAAAGGTGTTCCACGAGTTGTCTGAGAATAAACTTTCCACAGGTCCTGGAGTACATTAGTGGGCCAGGGTGTGAAATTCCAGAGCGTCTGAGTTAATTGAGACAGGCAGTCAGCAGAGGAGTGGGAGCAGTCAGGCCTAGGAGAAGTCCTCCTGCAGATCCTAGGCCTGGGAGTTTCCCGGACAAAGTGGACAGTAGGGTACCACATGACCCGGTTGGCCACAATACATGCAAAGACCTGATCTTTGCTGACGACGCTTCTCCTTTGCGGATAGATGGCTGTGACCCATTTGCATCACTTCCTCTTCCTCGGTGCTAGGTGTAGGAGCAGTTTGGCTGGATGGTATTGGGCGAATGCGTGGAGCACCAGAAGACATTCTCTTGGATCCCCTGGACTCGTGCGATCGCTCTCTCAGATGGCGATCAATGCTAACAGCGAGGTCAATGAGAGAATCCAACGCCTCAGGGAGTTCTCGTGCTGCTAATTCATCCTTGATGCATGAACTTAGACTTCTAGGAATATGACATGCAGGCAGCCCAGATCTCAGTGTAATTCCGATGAGAGACTCCTAGCTGGATGACATAATCTGTCAATTACCTGGCACCTTGTTGCAGATGCAGGAGCATAGATCCGGCAATGGTCTTGTGACTGGATATGGAGCGAGATAGGGTGAGGAAACCCGGCAAGTAGTTGAGGATTGGGTCCGTTCACTCCTAAAGGCGTGACGCCCAGGCCAAGGCCTTTCCGTCCAGGAGGGACAGGATGTATGTAGGTTTGGAAACTACGTCGGGAAGTAAGGAGAAGTGCATGCTGCACTGGTTCAAGAAACCCCTACACAACAAGAGGTCACCTGCGAAATGAGGAGGTGCTGGCAAAGGCACTGGAGGCCGGAACGGTGACGGATGTGGAGCAAGGTTAGGCTTGCTAGGCATTGGGACAGAGTCCAGCTGATTACTCAATTGATTTATGGCATTAGCCAAAGTCTCTAATACCTATTGCTGTTCTGTGATTCGCTGGGCCAGGCCAGGGATGTCCTGAATCACCAAGACCTGTGCCGGGTCCGTGGGCTTGGCAATCTGTTAGGATTTGTAGGTATGTGGGCCCCTGGGCCGAGCGAAGAGATGGAGCCATCCACAGGGATGAGTCCTTTGAGCCTCACCGTTGGGAGGCGAGGTCTCAGTGACATCAGACACAGCTATAGATAGAGTCTTTATTAAGAGATAGAGAGGCACTGCAAATGGAGTGGGGGGTGCAGGAGAAAGTCTCAGAGTCTGTTTGATGGGGTATACCCAAGGGAATACCTCTGTAGTGAAGGTATGTCAATGGTCCGCAGAGCAGGGTACACCGATGAGGGTTTCTCACTTAGCAATGACATGGTAGTGGTCCACAGCACGGGGTACACCGATGAGGGTTCCTCACTAGAGATGGTACGGTAATGGTCCACAGAGCAGAGTTACTCACAGTAGCGAAGGTTCCAAGAGAAACCCCAGGGAACGGGGAAGGTAGCAATCCAAGGTGATAGGCCCTCCGAGGAGCAGATAGCAGAAACGAGGAAAGGGTCCCTGAGGAGCGGGTACCCAGAGTGTCTCACGCTGAAGATATAGCCACAGAAACGGGACGTCCATAGTGAGCCAAGCGGATTCATCAATGAGGGAATTCGTTGCCAAGTTGTCAGTAGGCAGGGCCAGCTGGCTTAAGTATCCTGGTGGGATGACGTCATCCGGAGAGGACGCCCCCAAGGTTCCCGCCATGACGTGCTTAAGACTGGCCTGTGCGCGCGTGCACGCCTAAGGGATTCCAAGGGTAAGATGGTGGTTGTCAGCATCCGTGCCGTCCAGAGAGGCCTGGGAGCGGTAGGCAGGCCGACAATAACTGGCGGAGGCCGCAAGTCTACCCAACGGAGTCAATGTTGTAAAGAAAGAGGTGAGCAAGAGCAGTTGCAGCCATCTGCGACTGACGGGCATAACAGGTTGATATACTTTTGAAGGTGTGAACTCCAGAACTGTACTCAGTACTCCATGTGAGGTCTCACCAGATTTATACAGAGGCAATATCACTTCCTTTTTCTTGCAGTCTATTCCTCTTTGTATGCACTCAAGCATCTTCCTGGATTTTTCTGTCACCTTATCTACTTGCTTGCCTCCTTAAGATCATGATATATGATCACTCCCAGATCCTGCTCTTATTTTGTGCACAGTAGAACTTCACTCCCTTATACTGTATTGCTTTCTTGGATTGTTGCAATCCAAATGCATGATCCTGAAAGTTTTAGCATTGTCTTAAATGCCAGACTCTAAACCATTCCTAATGCTTCACTAGAATTTCTCATGCTTTCCCCATCTTCCTGGGTGTCTACCCTGTTGCAGATAATTGGTATCATCCTCCAAAAGGCAACCTTTCCCAATAGTCCTTCTGTAAGGTCACTTATGACTATAAGAAAGAAAACAGAAGGAACAAAAGACAACAGAACACAGAGGAGGGGGAAATAGAGAGGATACAGGGACAGGTGGAAGATGGGCACATGGAGGCAGAAAAAAGGATAGAGCTGCATTAGGAAGGTGGAAGAAAGAGAGAGGTTCATGGGGAGCATAAGTCACAGAGGCAAATGGGGGGGGGGGGGGGGGTTGGTTCAGGAGAAGAGAAGGGAAAATAGAGGGGCACAGTGGGGGAGAGGGAGGAAAAGGGGGCCCTAGAAATGGGAAAGAGAGAGAAACAGAGCAGAAAAGGAATGGAGGGAAAAAGAGAGTTGATCACAGAAAGGAAAAGCAGGGAAGACAGAGAGGGACAGAGGTACATAGGAAGTAAGAGAGCTGCACAGGGAGGGAGAGAAGGGTGCAGAGATGTAAGAGATCGGTGTCACAGGAGGAGAAGGTAGAAAAGTCAGCTGTCTGCACAGAGGTTGGGAGAAGAGGAGAAAGCAGACCTGTAGAAGGTGAGAGAATCTGAGAAGACTAAAGGTTGATGATTGAGAGGAAAAAAAATCTACAAAAGGAAATGGGGAATTAGTATTTTCTGCTGAAGTAGTGTGACTTCCTACCATAGGGAAACCCAAGGCAACACTTGTGTGTGTGTATGTGTTTTGGTGGTGGTGGTGGTACTTTTCAAAACCACTCTATTGAATCAATAACCTTATGGTCAGGATAATTAAAGAAAAAATGGAAATACTCTAGGAATGCAGGACCTTTGAAATTAAAATGATCAGACACTTTAAAACTGACAAATAAGGACTTACAAAGACCTAGGTTTCGTATCACATTATGAACCATGAAATTATACTGCCTGCCACTTTCTGATCACCCATCAAATCCCCACCCACACCACTTTCCCTTCATTCTATCATTAGAATGTCTTTTATGATTCACATATTTTCTGGTAATGTCATCTTTTGCTCATTTTATTGTGACTTCAGGAAGAAAATATTAACTCTTAAAATATAGTCAAGAAATGTATTGTTAGTCCAAAAAAAAGGGTATCACCTCCACAAGGGAGCTGTTCCATTCTCCTTATCATTTTTTTATTGTTCTTCTTTGAACATTTTCTACTTCTATATGTCTTTTTTAGATGGTGCAACCAGAACTGCTCACAGTTCTCAAGTGTGGCCACACCAAGGATCAATATTCAGACATAACCAGCTAAGTTAGCAGGATATTCACTGCGGTACTCCCAATGAATATTCCCAGATAAATTTAAAGTTAGCCAGATAAGACAACCGGATACATTTAGACTTCTTCAAGTTAGCCATATGCCTAAGCCGGCTAAGTTTGAAGATCACTAAGGGGGTCATTTATCAAAATGCACTAAGGCTTTTTTTCATGCGTTAAGGGCTTATCACATGTGAAAAGCCCTGTTAATGCATGTGATAGCACCATATTGTATGGTGTGATGCAAATTTGGAGGAGTGGGCTGGGTTAGCCTGTCTGCAAAGAGCTATTGCACAGACTTAACTACACCTTTAAGCTGTGCAATAGCTGCCATGACCAGGTGATAAGGTTTTATTGCCTTTTGTGATGTCTCCCACAAGGCCAATTATAGGTGAATTGAGAGAGAGAGAGAGAGAGAGAGAGAGAGAGAGAGAGACTAGCCATAATGTCATCTTCCTAGATAGGTATTTGTATCACTATGGTAGGCCCACCTACTAACTGGAGATGAGGTTTAGGTATTAGTTTGGGGGTTAGGGGCCACTTTGACATTCAACGTCAGACGTACGAACAGAACAGAACAGTGGTCACTTGTGAAGATTTGATGACCTTCAGAGTGAGGAAACTCACTCCAAGATGAGATTTGGGCAATGTTCTCTCAACCTAGCTTGATGGACTCTCTAAAATCAAGACACTGAAGAAGGAGTGTAACCCACTCCGAAACCCTGCAGAGGTGGAGGACCAACTTCAGGATTCAGATAAGTGCACATTCAATGTTCATTGGTACGTTCACCATAGCAATAAGCAGTTGAGTACCTACACAAAGACAGAGGTGTGGAATGACCAATGATTAATCTGGATTGAGTGCATAAAGGCTACATTAATTTTGCCTGTTGCACCACAATTACCAGGTCTTAATGTCATTATAGGCTTTATCAACATAGCCAGTGACAAGACAAATATGATGGTCATCCATGACACCTATTAAATCTATCACATGAGTCATTAGTGGCAGAATTTTTCATTTTTGGATTAACTCCTCCTGGCAGCATACTGGTGGGAGGTGGTTGAAGCAGGGGCAGGCAGCAGCTGTAGCGTGGGACTGAGCATAAGGGTGCAGGTGGGCTGTGTTGCACACCAACTTGATTGATATTAGCCATACTTCATCCAATATCCTAAGAGTTAAAAGAAAGATGCTGGAGGGCTGACAGCTAGATTGGAGAGGCAGGAATGTTCATGCTGTTATTTTTTTGTTTCAGACTGTGGTGCAAATATCATTAAGGTAGAGGAAGATGGGGGCTACTAGGGGATCCACTGCTTTGAATATTTGTTCCTCCTGGCAGGGAGGAACAAATTTGCAAATACCCTGGGGCACAAGGAAAATGGGATTCCAGGCCCAATAGACCTGATAGAAAGGTATAGGAAAAAGCAGGGCATTTTCATCATTGCATGAAAGGTGGGCAACTTCTCCATGAGAAACAGGAATAATTTGGGCTATCTCCTAAGCATCTGATTCAAGATGCTGGCTCCTACTGGAATTCCACCTTCCTGATTCTGCAGAGGTTAGCAGAGGAACAGACATCCCTTCATGATTTGACTCTGGAAATGGAGATGGGTGTTGATTGCTCCTGAGGGATTATAATTAGGAAGTGATGAGGCAGCTAATACAAATCCTGAAGCCCTTCAAGGATGCCACTTAGAATCTGACTTCTAAAAGTGCCACCTGGGGGCAGTTATCCACATAATAAATGTTCTGGTGTAAAAGTTAGAGGTTTTCCAGTGCAAGGGAGAGTGAAACCAGAGGTTTTGCAGTTTGTGGATTCTTTGCAGCAGCAGGTATAAAGGATACCTGCTGCTGCCTCGTCCGCCTTCCGGCTGCTGACTCCTTCATGCGGCCGGCACAGACCCGCCGGGGTCCGAAGGAGTGCTCTCCCCCAAGCCATGCAGCCATCGCCGGATTCGCCTACCTGTCTACCTACAAGTGACTCTAAGCCAGCCCACCTGACTGCATCATCTCTGGGGGCCAAAGGGCTTTAAATCGCAGCGCTGAGAGCAGGTACCCCTTTCGCCTCATCCACCTCCCGACCGCTGACTCCTTCGTGCGGTCGGCACAGACCCGCCGGGGTCCGAAGGAGTGCTCTCCCCCGAGCCACACGGCCATCGCCGGATTCGCCTACCTGCCTACCTTCAAGCGACTCTAAGCCCGCCCACCCGACTGCATCATCTCCGGGGCCTGAAGGGCTTTAAATCGCGGCGCCGAGAGCAGGTGCGCCCCTTTGTGCCCTATTGCAACCTCCTTTCCCCCTCCCATGAGCCGTCCACCCCTTATTCCCGCCATGCAACCCTTTCCTTCTCCCCATTTATGACCTCACCTCCCATGACTCTGCTTTGTTTTTCAGCCTTGTTAAAGGCCAGTCTTTGCCTAGTTGTGATATTGTCGAGTCCAGCTGAAATATTGTGTACTTTAGCTACCCTGCTGCCTTAAAGTCTCCTACCTCTGCTACACTGTAGTTCTTATCCTCCTCAATCACTTTTGTTACCTAATCTGTACTCGTGTACCCACTGTTGTTAGCCCTGTTATTCTATAGACTTTAACTCGATGTATCCCCTACCTAGGCTCTGCCCCCTTTCCCCTTTAGCCCACTTCCACCTTCCCAACCCCTACGTCCAGCACCAACCTTACTGAAATGTGCCATTTGACCATTCCCATTGTGCTCCATTCCTGCCTGCGACACACCTGTCTGCGCAAAACCTACACAACACACACACACATTTCTACCTCCTGTAAATCATTAGTGCCCATAATGATCTCACCCCTCACCCAATTTCTAGGCTTAGCTACGCTAGCCATATCCTTTTTCAACGCACAATCTATCCTTAAAAAAGCACCCATCCTCCATGACCTTCTCACAGATGACAAACCTGATATACGTGCCATTACTGAATCGTGGCTAAAAGACACAGATCATGTTTTCCTTAACCAGCTCCCACTACAGACCAACGACATCTTCTCTATCCCGCAACCAAAAAAAAAAAAGAGGTGGAGGGTTACTCCTGGCTGCCAAAAAGCACCTCACCCTTAAATTACAACACTCCCACCCCCCCACCCCACCCCCCAGATTAGAAACTGGGCTCTTCAAATCTAATGCCCTTCAGATCTGCCTCATCTATGCCCCCCCAGGCTACTCGAACATGATCCATCCCCCATCATTGAGTTTATTGCAGATAATCTTAAGCCTGACACCCCCGCAATTATACTCGGAGATTTTAATCTCCATGTGGACATCAGCCCCGCCACCCCTGCCTGTGAAACCCTCCTGATCACCCTTAAGGCCTTAGGTTTCAGACAGCTTATCACCAATCCTACACATAAAGCAGGTCACACCCTCAACCTACTTTTCGTTAACTCCCACATCACTGCATCCAATACCCCCGCATCCACCCCCATCCCCTGGTCCGACCATTTCTTCATCAATGCCCTCCTCACTACCAACCCCCCCTTTAAGATCTCACAATTACAGAGAAAAACTATCTCTTTCCGCAAATCTTGTTCGTCAGAGGATCTTACCCTTACGTTTGATGAAGCATATAAGAACCTTGACCTCTCCAATCCAGATGCAGCCTTACACTCATGGAACAATATCACCACCAACATAGCCGATGAAATCTGCCCCACCATACACAAAGAAATTTCCATCATACACTAATGAGCTCAAAAATATAAAGAAGGACCTTAGATTGAAAGAGCGCAACTGGCGCAGCCAACCCTCCCCTACACACAAAGTAGCATACAAACACACTTTGCACAAATATCGACAAGCCACCCTCCAAGCCAAACGGGACTTCTACTCTGCCAAAATTCACAATTATCAACTCAACTCAAACGCTCTATTCTCTTACGTTGTAGACCTTACAAAGTCCATTCTCCCCACCTCCCACGAAGAAAGCACCAATAAAAAATGTGAATAACTAGCAAAGTACTTCCAGAATAAAATCTCCAATATTCTCCTTCAATTTCCCACCAAGCCCTCCCCTACCTCTCCCCTCCCAAACAATGATGGAATTATCTTTCAGTCCTTCGACCTTACAACTTCACTGGAGATAGAAACCATATTAAAAAAGATGAAACCAGCCTCCCAAATTGCAGACACAATCCCCTCTAAAACTCTCCTCTCCATACCCACCACTATTGCTAAACCCCTAGCTGACTTAATGAATTGCTCACTGACTTTCGGCAAAGTCCCAGACCCCCTTAAACTTGCCATCGTCAAGCCCCTCCTCAAAAAACCTACCCTCGACCCTACCGACTCTGTAAACTACCGGCCCATATCCAACCTGCCCTTCTCCTCCAAAATCCTTGAGAAGGTAGTCAATATGCAACTCACTGACTTCCTCGAGAACCATAACATCCTGCACCCATCTCAATTTGGCTTCCATAAAGGTCGCAACACTGAGAATCTCCTGCTAGCAATCACAGACACCATCCTTATAGGCATGGAACAAGGTAATTCCTATCTACTGGCCATTCTAGATATCTCAGCAGCCTTTGACACGGTCAACCACCAAATCCTTCTTTCCCAGCTGACAGAGATAGGTATATCTGACACAGTACTATCATGGTTCACCTCCTATCTCACCCACAGATAATACCTAGTAAAAATTGACAAGTCGGAATCCTCACACATTCCCCTCACGTAGGGTGTTCCACAAGGATCCTCCCTATCCTCCACCCTTTTCAATATCTATCTTCTACCCCTCTGCTACCTACTTTCCGACCTAGGCCTTAACTTTTTCCTGTATGCTGATGATGTGCAAATCCTTATCCCCATTCAAAAAACTTTCAAGGACTCCCTGCAATTCTGGGAATCCTGCCTAGTCTCCATCAATGCACTCTTAGCCAACATCCACCTTGCACTTAATGCAGCAAAAACAGAAATCATCATCATCTCTAATCAACCAGAACTCGCATCTCTTTCCTCCTCTATCTTATCTACCTTAACCCACACCCCTTGCCCTCTGTAATAGACTTAGATGTTACATTAGATCAACACCTTAACTTTAAGCCCCACATTAAATCACTGCTAAAGGG
Organism: Rhinatrema bivittatum; assembly: GCF_901001135.1. Classification (NCBI taxonomy): domain Eukaryota; kingdom Metazoa; phylum Chordata; class Amphibia; order Gymnophiona; family Rhinatrematidae; genus Rhinatrema; species Rhinatrema bivittatum. Next base: position 663,364,817 of record NC_042615.1, read on the forward strand.
GGGATTCTACAAACTCCACATTCTCAAAAAACTGAAACCACTCCTTCATACCCAGGATTTCCATCTAGTCCTGCAGACTACCATCCTTTCTAAATTGGATTACTGCAATTCCCTTCTCCTAGGCCTTCCATACTCCACCATTAAACCTTTACAAATCCTGCAGAACGCCATGGCAAGAATCATAACTGACACCCGTAAAAGGCAACACATCACCCCCATACTGAAAGATCTGCACTGGCTTCCCATCCCTTTCTGTATTCAATATAAAACTCTCAGCATCCTTCATAAGGCACTTCACAAAAATAATCCTGCAATTTCAAAGAAATGCCATGTTTCTGCTCCTCTAATCGCCCTGCTAGAAACACCCTAGCGGGCACCCTGCACACCCCACCCCTCAAAACCGCACACCTTACCTTTACCAGAGAAAGGGCATTCACCATAGCCCGCCCTACCCTCTGGAATTCACTCCCCACATATCTCCGTCTTGAACCATCCTTACACAACTTCAAAAAAGGCATCAAGACTTGGCTCTTCATGCAGGCCTACCCGGATGCCAACCAAACCTAGACTACCTCCCCCCATCTCTCAGAATTCCTCCCCCATTCTGTATTCTGCTCGATGTTGTATTATATGGAAACGCTGATGATGTGATGTAAGGAGTTGTTAATAAGCCTTTTTGCTATTAAGCTTTCATTGTTACTATAGTTGTTATTAAGCCTCTATTGTTATCATAGTTGTTATTTAGCCATCTTTGTTATTATCGTTGCTCTTCACTCTCCTTACTATCTCTTTTCTTCTCCCTATTCTCTTCATTTGCTCCTTGCCGTCTCTCTCCTTTTCTCGCCTGCTCCCCTACCCCCGCTCCTTGTTCATTGTAATTTCTACTTCCTTGAGTTGATTGTAAACCGGCGTGATGTGTCCTACGAATGTCGGTATATCAAAAGTTTTTAAATAAATAAATAAATATTGAAACCTTTGAAAGAGAACATAAGAACATGCCATACTGGGTCAGACCAAGGGTCCATCAAGCCCAGCATCCTGTTTCTAACAGTGCCCAATCCAGGCTATAAGAACCTGGCAAGTTCCCAAAAACTAAGTCTATTCCATGTTACTGTTGCTAGTAATAGCAGTGGCTATTTTCTAATTCAACTTAATTAATAGCAGGCAATGGACTCCTCCGCCAAGAACTTATCCAATCCTTTTTTAAACTACTGCACTAACCATATAACCACTAAACAATACATGCTTGTGATGGTTTTTGACTCGCAAGTGAAAGGGAATCTTGCCTTCCAGTCCCAGCTTCTCACGAATATGAAGGAGATACTGGTAGCTAGGATTCATAAATGTTGTTTCCGTCGGTCGCAAATGGCTGCAACTGCTCTGCCTCACCTCTTTTTTACCTTTCTCCTCCTCCATGAGTAAGATGGCTACTTTTGGTGCTGAGTGCCAAAACCCTCGGCGTCTCCAACACAGCATGGGTGTCCCTGTCCGCCATGCCCCTTCCCATGGCCTCCTAGGGTGCATGCGCGCATGCTGCCTATGCTTATCTACACATCATGGCGGGAACCTCGGGGGCGTCCCCACCGCATGACGTCAATACCACCGGGTATTTAAGCCTCAACTCTGCTCCTAATGAACGAGTTAGCAAGGACTTCGGTTTAGCTACTCTAACCGCTTCTAAGCTGCATGCTTGGATTCCTCGCTACCCTCCGGGGTATCTCGCTCCTGAAGAAGCTCTGGGCACCTGCTCCTCGGGGGCCTCTCACTTCCATCTACCCTTTGGGGTTTCTACTACCTAACAGACAATTGCTCCTCAGGGGTCTCTCTTCTCTTTTCAGGATCATCTGTGCTCCTAGGTACTCGCTCCTTGAGGGTCTATCCAGCTCAGGGTATCCTGCACCACGGACCTCGGGTCCCACCTTCATCATCTACCAGGAGGATTCCTGCACTATTCGTCAGTGAGTATCTCTATGCTCCAGCTTCCATTTCCACTTTCCAGGTTTGGTTTATCATCCTAGTACATCTGGGTGAGACCATCTACATCTGAGACTGTCTGAGCTTATTGACACATTGCTGGACTTCTGTGCCATTGGTTCTTGTGCAAGTATCATCTATCTACAGCAGTACAATAAAGCTTTCCCTCTCAAGTGTCTGCTCTCTGAATCTAGCCTATTGCTGTGGTTCCCCACAGGGCCCCCCCTGTGGGAGGAGTCATTGCCACTGCGACTAAGAGTCTACACTATGCTTCAAACCCAACAATAAAGAGGAGAACTAGAGGCAGAGGTGCAGTGGGGATATAGCACCATAAAGAGGTGCCACCCACAAAGTAGTGTGAGCACAAGCAGCACACTGTCAGCTACCACTTCCTCCCCTATCTCAACACACCACTGCCACATTACCGCCATAGAGCCATCTCTCTTAATGCAGGACACAACTAGAGCATCTGGCAGCAGAGATTCTCGCCCCACCCCAGCACAGGAGACCCCAGCAGAAATGTATTTGTTAAGCTATTTGACAAAGCCTATCAAGGACATGGTCAGAAATCACTGGCATATTAGGTACATATGTCCATAGACCTAGGCAGGGTTGCTCAGCATTATCTTTGCAGCCCACCAACCAGAGTGTCCAGCAAATATATCGTCTCAATAGCAAGGGAAATCGTGAGGCTTTATCATTCAAGGCTGGCACCATAATTTGTTGAAAAAGTTGGTCATTTTGAAAATCAATCTGCCTTTAATGGTTTTCCAAGAGTTTCCATATGAGTGGAAGAATGAGTGTTGCTGTTACTCTGTCTTGTTGCCCTGCCCCTGATGCTACACATTAGTGATGATGCTGCCACTCCATCTTGTTACCCTGCCCTTGACTTTATACCTTATTGATGCTGCTGCCACAATGCTTGCTGTCCTGCTCCTGTTGTTATACCTTGCTGCCTCTATACCTTGATGCACGTCCCTGATGCTACAGCTCAGGCATGTTGCTACCAAACTGCTTTGTTGTCCTACTTCTAATACTATACCTTGGGGGTTTCCTTAACATTACATTTTGAGCATCTTGCTGCCTTCTCCCTGATACTACACACTTTGTTTTTTTTAATGTATCCATGTTGTTTGCTACTTGGATCCCTGCCTAGGTCTCCCATCCTACTTCTTTCTTGTTTTTACAGTGGCATGTTGTCTCCAAAATAAAATGTAAAAAAAGAGAAATTATTTCAAGTTTCTCCTCCAACCCCCACCTTTTTTCTGGTTCCCTAGCTTACTGTTTTCTTGTACCCCACTAGGATCCCATTCTAGTTCTACTACCCTGTTGCCTTTTTTCTTTTACTGGGATATTTTATCCCAAGATAATATGCAAAAAAAAAAAAGAAAAGAAAAAAAATGCAAGTTTCTCCTCTTACCCCATTTATTTCCTGGCTCTATATCTTACTATCTGAGTCTGCTATTGTTACTTCCTGGTCTATTCCAGGTAGAGATGTGAATCGTGTCCTCGATCATCTTAACGATCGATTTCGGCTGGGAGGGGGAGGGAATCGTATTGTTGCCGTTTGGGTGTGTAAACTATCGTGAAACGTTAAAATTGTGAGCCGGCACACTAAACCCCCCTAAAACCCACCCGACCCTTTAAATTAAATCCCCCACCCTCCCGAACCCCCCCCCAAATGCTTTAAATTACCTGGGAATCCGGCGGTGGTCCAGAACGGCGGTGGTCCGGAACGGTCCCCTCAATAGAATCGTGTTGTCTTCAGCCGGCGCCATTTTTCAAAATGGCCACCGCAAAATGGCGGCGGCCATAGACAAAAACGATTCGACGGAGGAGGTCGTTCCGGACCCCCGCTGGACTTTTGGCAAGTCTTGTGGGGGTCAGGAGGCCCCCCCAAGCTGGCCAAAAGTTTCCTGGGAGTCCAGCGGGGTTCCGGGAGCGATTTCTTGCCGCAAATCGTTTCCGTACGGAAAATGGCGCCGGCAGGAGATCGACTGCAGGAGGTCATTCAGCGGGGGTTCCGAACCGCCGCTGAACGACCTCCTGCACTCGATCTCCTGCCGGCGCCATTTTCCGTACGAAAATGATTCGCGGCAAGAAATCGCTCCCGGAACCCCGCTGGACTCCCAGGAAACTGTTGGCCAGCTTGGGGGGGCCTCCTGACCCCCACAAGACTTGCCAAAAGTCCAGCGGGGGTCCGGAACGACCTCCTCCGTCGAATCGTTTTTGTCTATGGCCGCCGCCATTTTGCGGCGGCCATTTTGAAAAATGGCGCCGGCTGAAGACAACACGATTCTATTGAGGGGGCCGTTCCGGACCGCCGCCGTTCTGGACCACCGCCGGATCCCCAGGTAATTTAAAGCATTGTGGGGGGGGGGGGGGGGGTGGGGGGGGGGGGGGGATTTAATTTAAAGGGTCGGGGGTGGGTTTTAGGGGGTTTTAGTGTGCCGGTTTTCCTGCCCTCCCCCTTCCCCCGATTTACGATTTTTTAACGATAAATTGGGGGAATTGGTATTGTATCGTGGCCCTAACGATTTTTTGACGATTTAAAATATATCGGACGATATTTTAAATCGTCAAAAAACGATTCACATCCCTAATTCCAGGAACTATCATAGTACCTTGAAGAACACCTGCCACTATAGTACCATTGTTGCCAAATTGCGATGCTTTGGGGTATTCATGATACTGTTGCTTCTGCCTTTGCTTCTCTTTTGGTGTCATTGGTTGTTCATGCAACTCTTGTTGGTTTCCTTTCCCCTTTAATGATGCCTTAGGGATTTTGATGCCTCCATGCCACTTTCAATACAATACAATTACACACTATGCCTTAGTGGTTTTAATTCATCCATGAAGTTTTTAATACCCTGCACATTACACCTTGGGGTTTTTGATTCCTCCATGCTGTTTGCCATATAATAATTCTATGCCTTTGGGATTTGTATGCCTCTCTGCTGCTTGTGATATTCTACATTCTACACCTTAGGAATTTTAATGCCTTCCTGCCTTTCTGTATCTTCATCTGATCTGCACCTACTATTAGTTACAGAAACAGATTACAGTGAATGCTAGTCTGATCCCTCTCCATTTCTTCTCTTTCTCACAGTTTGTGTGTGTGTACAAGGAATCAACACATATACACAGTAAGTGAGAGATATTTTTGCACACATTGTTAGATTTACTGGGTATAGTATTGTACAGTTCAACTGTATACACTAAATTGACATAGTCAACTAGTAACCAGTGTATCCCACTGCCAAGCATTCTGACTTTGCTTACTGAGCAGTTCCACTGTTCTTGTTGTTGCTCTGTACATACCATTTGTGATTTGTAATGGCCAGTGCCACTGTTGCTGCTGTTGCTGGTGTTACTATTCCAAGCCACTCTTAGTATCTGTGGGGGATTTTACCTCTGCTCCAGCTGTCTTAGAGGTTCTTTCCAAATCATCTTTCCTTACGGTACTTGCCAATGCTTAGGCTTGCCATAACAATCCAATGCTTTACACAATGGTACACTACTTATGGACCCTTTGGCCCTTCATGCCACTCTTTATACTGATTTTCCACTCAATGCCTTGCACTTTTGAATCCATTCTTCTTCCTGCCTCATCTCTCACTGTATATTATAGGGCTTTGCTGCTACTCTTCTTGCTGCATTGCTATGCATCTACTGCTTGTGATTTTAAGTGCCAGCACTACTGCTGCTGCTGCTCCAAGCCACTCTTGGTACCATTGGGTAGTTCTGCCTCTGCTCAGAATGACTTTGAGGTTCTTTCCAAATTTCCTTCCCTTATGGAACTTGGTGATTCCTGGTCTTTCCGTAGCTATTCAATGCTTTACACAGATTTTACATAGTTACTTTTAATAGTTTCATGGTCTCTTCTACTTTTTTTCAAGCTCTCTTCCTTTATGGTTTTTGCTGACTGAGATCAATATTCAAAATCATTAGCTACACAAGTTACACAACTAAATGAGTTTTTTGAATATTTGGCCACTTATCTGGATAAATTATAGCTGTATAAGTCATAAACTAAAAAAAGTCCTTTGCAGGCCTGTGGCCCAATTCCACCTCCCTCCCCAATATGTTTTTACTGGCCCCACTGGGACAAACAGACTCCACCCCCATCAAAAAGATCAACTTTTTTTTAGAGAGGTCACAGATCTCCCCCAATCCTTCCCTGTTTTATTATTATTATTATTATTATTATTATTATTATTTTATTTTTTTTAAAGTCTCCCTTCCATCCCCTTCCCACCTTCTACTCACCCACAGTCTCAATAACCTGTAGTAAAAAGGGAGGAGTTTATGAAAATGAGGCATGTTTAATGTTGTGTTTGATAGCATAATGCAAGCTATTGCATATTTTAATGCCAGAAATAACTATACCTTTTTTCCTGATGTTAAGCTGCGTGATATGCCCAAACTGGGATTTATGATATTTATCACAAATCCTGTTTTGGGTAGGGGGGAGAGGGGAGAGAGAGAGAGAGTGAAGTGGAGTGAAGAGAGAGAGAGAGCCTCTGAGGTGACCCACCTATTAGACAACTCTTTATACTACTATAGGAGGGTCAACTAGTAACTCAAGGTGAGGTTTTGGTGATAGTCTAGGGTTTGCGGGCCAGTATTACATGTATAGTTAGATGTACGAACAACACAGTACACATCAGTGAACATTTTATGCAATTTGGAATGAGGAAAGGAACACAAAGATGAGATTTCTACCAAGTACTCTCACTCTAGCTTGATAGCACCTAGAGCGAGAGTAGAATGTATAAATGTCATCTTTGTGTGACTTTCCTCATTCCAAATCACATCAAATGTTCAATGATATGTACTGTGCTGCTCATACATCTGACTGTGCATGTAAAACTGGCCCTCCTACAGTGGTATAACTATTTGCCTAATAAGAGAATCTCTCTCTCTCTTGTGATAAATTTAACATTCATTGTAGTAAAATACCTATGCAAAGAACTAAAATAGCTACATGTTGTAGTAACTAAAAAATTACCTTAACCACACCCTTTTTTTTTTTTTAGCAAAATGATGAATCTAGGCCCAAGTGAGCTGCAGTAACCTTCACCCTTCTGATGTTGTCTAAGTGATAAGTTTCTTTAGAAATGATAGGAAAATCTCAAATTTAGTAGCCCAAAATAGACTGCTTGGCTTACTCTATTAACTTTATGGAAAAGAAATGCACAAATAAAACAAACACAATTTTTACAAGTAAAACAAACCAAATGAATGAATGTGACCTATCAAACAAATAAACAAACTGAAACACATTTTTGCCTCTGCATATTCCTAGCAGCTACTGTAACTTGGTTTTCCTTTGTATGATAGTTCTATTTTAGGATGACAGTGATTACTGATTCATCTTGGGTTTTATACTTATTTTACCTAGCAATCTGATCTTGTATTATATTTTGGAATTGCATACCAATAAAAATGCATATTAGATTGCAGGTCCATAAGTTCAAAGCTCACAAACCAAATTGCCTGAGTAATTTAAGAACTGCCCTATTAAGAAATACAGATTGTATGCAAATAACTTCTTATGTGCAACAGAGGTGCAATATATTTAAAATTGTAACATTATTTCCTAATCCTATATGCAGAATTACCTTTGAGATACCTTATACAGCTTAGGACCTTGTCTATTGTGTATCCAATCCATGTCTATCAGTAACCCAGAACAATTTAGATTAGACTTGTACCACTGCCAGCATGTTCTTGAATAAATTAACTAATTGTTATGAGACAGAGATCAATTTTGAGCCAGCTCAGATTTATATACTCACAACTCACAGACATAGTTTCTGATGTCCTACTGGAAATATTTTACATATGAGACATGAAAGATAAATATGAAGATACACAGAGCTTGAATGCTCATGTTGTCTTCTCTCAGACATTGGACTGCAACTACCTAAGGTTCTTTCAGACTGTACGCTCAAGATAGTTCCATAAAAAAGACAAGGCGGGCTCTAATCCTGTCAAACTGCCTCTGCAAAATAATTAGCTATGACATTCAAGAAATACTCCCCCATGCTGTTTATTCATTATAAAACAGAATTCAAAAAAAATGTTATGCATTTATATTTCATAGATTTAAACTTACGCTTCCTTTTTAAAACTGTGTGGTTACATAATTTGTTCTTTTATTTTTGAAACAATCTTTCTTTTTCCCTCCTATGAAACTTCCATGCATTTTTCTTGCTCTGGAAGGTCTGATTTTGATACCGTGATATCATGCATGTTTCCAAAATGCAACAGTGGAAGAGTTTTTTTGTTATGGTTGTGGGATTATAGTTTGGGTAACATATGAATACATTTGGATATTATTATTTTATATTATGAAGAATTAGAAACCTTTTATTAAGCTTGTCCATGTTTCATCAGCCAAGGATGCCAGCCATGAATATTCAATTTTCTTCATGCACATGCAACACATGTGGCAATCTCATTTTCCCTGACATAGAAACACCACATCAGAAGGCCTGTATTCTGTGAAGTGAGGACACATTTCATCAATTAGGTGTCAGCTCATTATTTTCCTGATGTACTATTTAGAGGTGCACAAAAGAATATCAGTGAAAGTAAGAAAAGTCATGAGAAATGTCCTTTTCAATTTTCAATTTAATGGAAAATGATTAGGAAACAGATAAAAATGATGAAATATGCCTTTTTTACTACCTTCCAAAATCCCCAATATGTATTTTCCTTTCCCCCAGCTACATATCAGTTCCTCACATTTCTCAAGATTGGTTAACAAAGGCTGCATGGGGCTTTGCAGAATGCGGCAGCTTTAAAATACCCATGTTCAGTTGAACACGGCCTTCCTAATTCTGCATCTAATTAGTTTTATACATCCTGTATTAATGCAGGATGTAATGCCTGCATTAGAACCAATGGTTGACATGCATTGCCTGCTACTTCTGTTATGTGCCCTGTCCACGGCCATCCCACGCATGGGCCTGCTCACCATCACGGTTCCATGGCAGGTCCCGGGTCTGCCTCCCTAGCGGTGGTTGCCAGTTCCTCTAGGCGGCGGAGGTCACCGGGCCTTCATTCTGTCTTGTTTGGAAGGGAAAGCTCTGGCATGGGCTTCTCCCTTATGGGAACGATGTGATCCCATTCTCTCCAGATTAACCGATTTCATTGTGCTCTTCAAGCAGACCTTCGGAGACCCAGATCATCTGGCTATCGCCAGCCATAGTCTACTCCACCTCCGTCAAGGGTCAGGGGTCATCTCCTGAGACAATGGGCACCACCTACCCATTGTTTCAGCCTGAGACCCAGGCTATGTTTGAATATGTTAAAGAGAATTTAGAGAAAGGCTCCATCCATCCATCTGACTCCCCTGCTGGTGTGGGGTTCTTATTCATGAAAAAAAAGGATGGTGGCCTATGTCCCTGTATTGATTACAGGGGTCTCAATGCTATAACTCACAAGGATTGATATCCACTACCCCTCATCAATGAACTGTTTGATCACCTAGAAGGGGCACAAATCTTCTCCAAGTTGGACCTGAGGGGTGTGTACAATCTGGTATGCATCCAACCTGATGATATTTGGAAGACAGCATTTAATACAAGAGACGGTCACTACGAATATGTAGGATGCCATATGGGCTTTGTAATGTCCAGCCATCTTTCAGTGACTTATGAATGAAATCTTCCAAGATCTTCTGTACAAATTCGTAGTCATATATTTGGACGACATCCTTATATTGTCTAAGAACTTAGATTGCCATCCTGAACATGTCCGTATCATCCTTCAACGTCTGAGAGAAAACCACTTGTACACCAAGCTGGAAAAATGCCTTTTTGAGCGTAATCGCTTACCCTTTCTAGGATACATCATTTCTGACCGTGGATTTTCGATGGACCCAGAGAAAGTCCAAGGTAACCGTGACTGGCCCCAGCCAGTAGGCCTTCAGGCCTTGCAAAGTTTTCTTGGTTTCATCTATTACCGAAGCTTCATTGCTAATTACTCCTCCATAGTTGCCCCACTTACCGCTAAGACGAGGAAAGGAGTCAACACCTGAGTATGGTCACCCAAAGCACTTGCAGCCTTCCAGACGATTAAGGAGGCTTTCAGTTCCGGCCCTTGTCTCCACCACCCAGATCCCAGACGTCCATTCATCGTAGAAGTGGACGCCTCTGCGATCGGCGCTGGAGCTGTTCTGAATCAACACACATCACTCAAACTCTTGCCGAATTACACTGGCTGCCAGTCGAACAAAGAGTACAATTTAAAACACTTTGCACAATCCACAAGTTAATTAATGAAGAAAATACTGATTGGTTAAACACTGCATTAAGACTACATGTTCCCCAAAGAAATCTCAGATCAGCAAATAAAGCCTTACTAACCAAGAAACAAGAAAAGGACTTATACGCACAAGCAAAAGTCACCTGAGAACATATGTGTGTTTTTATTTTTATTTTATCACACTTAAGTATTAAGTTAAAGAATTACAGTATACCACATCTACGGTTAGCTCAAAAAGGGAATTTTAATACACTTTACATATAGCTTATAATAAGAACATAAGAAAATGCCATACTGGGTAAGACCAAGGGTCCATCAAGCCCAGCATCCTGTTTCCAACAGTGGCCAATCCAGGCCATAAGAACCTGGCAAGTACCCAAAAACTAAGTCTATTCCATGTTACCATTGCTAATGGCAGTGGCTATTCTCTAAGTGAACTTAATAGCAGGTAATGGACTTCTCCTCCAAGAACTTATCCAATCCTTTTTTAAACACAGCTATACTAACTGCACTAACCACATCCTCTGGCAACAAATTCCAGAGTTTAATTGTGCGTTGAGTGAAAAATAACTTTCTCCGATTAGTTTTAAATGTGCCCCATGCTAACTTCATGGAGTGCCCCCTAGTCTTTCTACTATTCGAAAGAGTAAATAACCGATTCACATCTACCCGATCTAGACCTCTCATGATTTTAAACACCTCTATCATATCCCCCCTCAGTCGTCTCTTCTCCAAGCGGAAAAGTCCTAACCTCTTTAGTCTTTCCTCATAGGGGAGCTGTTCCATTCCCCTTATCATTTTGGTAGCCCTTCTCTGTACCTTCTCCATTGAAGGTGCGGTCTCACCATGGAGCGATACAGAGGCATTATGACATTTTCCGTTTTATTCACCATTCCCTTTCTAATAATTCCCAACATTCTGTTTGCTTTTTTGACTGGCCGCAGCACACTGTACCGACAATTTCAATGTGTTATCCACTATGATACCTAGATCTCTTTCTTGGGTTGTAGCACCTAATATGGAACCCAACATTGTGTAATTATAGCATGGGTTATTTTTCCCTATATGCATCACCTTGCACTTATCCACATTAAATTTCATCTGCCATATGGATGCCCAATTTTCCAATCTCACAAGGTCTTCCTGCAATTTATCACAATCTGCTTGTGATTTAACTACTCTGAACAATTTTGTGTCATCTGCAAATTTGATTATCTCACTCGTCGTATTTCTTTCCAGGTCATTTATAAATATATTGAAAAGTAAGGGTCCCAATACAGATCCCTGAGGCACTCCACTGTCCACTCCCTTCCACTGAGAAAATTGCCCATTTAATCCTACTCTCTGTTTCCTGTCTTTTAGCCAGTTTGCAATCCACGAAAGGACATCGCCACCTATCCCATGACTTTTTACTTTTCCTAGAAGCCTCTCATGAGGAAGTTTGTCAAACACCTTCTGAAAATCCAAGTATACTATATCTACCGGTTCTCCTTTATCCACATGTTTATTAACTCCTTCAAAAAGGTGAAGCAGACTTGTGAGGCAAGACTTGCCCTGGGTAAAGCCATGCTGACTTTGTTCCATTAAACCATGTCTTTCTATATGTTCTGTGATTTTGATGTTTAGAACACTTTCCACTAACCGGTCTGTAGTTTCCCGGATTGCCCCTGGAGCCCTTCTTAAATATTGGGGTTACATTTGATATCCTCCAGTCTTCAGGTACAATGGATGATTTTAATGATAAGTTACAAATTTTTACTAATAGGTCTGAAATTTCATTTTTTAGTTCCTTCAGAATTCTGGGGTGTATACCATCCGGTCCATGTGATTTACTACTCTTCAGTTTGTCAATCAGGCCTACCACATCTTCTAGGTTCACCGTGATTTGATTCAGTCCATTTGAATCATTACCCATGAAAACCTTCTCCATTACGGGTACCTCCCCAACATCCTCTTCAATAAACACCGAAGCAAAGAAATCATTTAATCTTTCCGCGATGGCCTTATCTTCTCTAAGTGCCCCTTTAACCCCTCGATCATCTAACGGTCCAACTGACTCCCTCACAGGCTTTCTGCTTCGGATATATTTTTAAAAGTTTTTACTGTGAGTTTTTGCCTCTACAGCCAACTTCTTTTCAAATTCTCTCTTAGCCTGTCTTATCAGTGTCTTACATTTAACTTGCCAATGTTTATGCTTTATCCTATTTTCTTCTGTTGGATCCTTCTTCCAATTTATGAATGAAGATCTTTTGGCTAAAATAGCTTCTTTCACCTCCCCTTTTAACCATGCCGGTAATCGTTTTGCCTTCTTTCCACCTTTCTTAATGTGTGGAATACATCTGGACTGTGCTTCTAGAATGGTATTTTTTAACAATGACCAAGCCTCTTGGACATTTTTTACTTTTGTAGCTGCTCCTTTCAGTTTTTTTCTAACAATTTTTCTCATTTTAGCAAAGTTTCCCTTTTGAAAGTTTAGCACAAGAGCCTTGGATTTGCACACTGTTCCTTTTCCAGTCATTAACTCAAATTTGATCATATTATGATCACTATTGCCAAGCGGCCCCACCACCGTTACCTCTCTCACCAAGTCCTGTGCTCCACTGAGAATTAGATCTAAAATTGTTCCCTCTCTCGTCGGTTCCTGAAGCAATTGCTCCATAAAGCTATCATTTATTCCATCCAGGAATGTTATCTCTCTAGCGTGACCCAACGATACATTTACCCAGTCTATATTGGGGTAATTGAAGTCTCCCATTATTACTACACTACCAATTTGGTTAGCTTCCCTAATTTCTCTTAGCATTTCACTGTCCGTCTCACCATCTTGACCAGGTATACCCCTATCCCTATAGTATTCCCCGACACACAAGGGATTTCTACCCATAAAGATTCAATTTTGTATTTAGTCTCATGCAGGATGTTTATCCTGTTGGACTCTATGACATCCCAGACATAAAGTGCCACACCTCCTCCCGAGTGCTCCTCTCTGTCATTGTGATATAATTTGTACCCCAGTATAGCACTGTCCCATTGGTTATCCTCTTTCCACCATGTCTCTGAGATGCCAATTAAGTCTATGTCATCATTTACTGCTATACATTCTAATTCTCCCATCTTACTTCTTAGACTTCTGGCATTAGCATACAAACATTTCAAAGTTTGTTTTTTGTTTGTATTTTCATTCTGCTTTTTAATTGATAGGGATAAGTTAGAATTTTTTAGCTCAGGTGAGTTTTTAGTTACAGGCACTTGGACTACTTTTCTAATTATTGGAACGTCACTGTCAGGATGCCCTCATTCTAATGCATCATTAGTATCCTTTAAAGATACCTCTCTCCGAACCATGCACTGCTGAGCGACTGTCGGCTTTCCCCTTTGTTCTAGTTTAAAAGGTGCTCTATCTGTGCACCCCCTGGTTAAAGTACAATCCATCTCGAAATTATTTATGTGCCTATTTGTAAACCATTGTGATGGTATATCACTAAACGATGGTATAGAAACATTTTTAAATAAATAAATAAATAAAGCACTCCCATAAGGGCAAATTAATTCCCTGCTCTTTCTACTCTCTTAAGTTCTTCCCCACAGAACAACGCTACACCGTGGGTGACCGCAAAATCCTCGCGGTCAAGCTTGCACTTCAGGAATGGCGCCCCTGGTTAGAAGGGGCGCAACATAAATTTACCATCTTCACTGGCGACAAGAACCTTGAGCATCTCAAGGAGGCTCAAGTCTTGAATCCTCGCCAGGCCAACTGGGCACTGTACTTTGAATGATTTGACTTCAATCTCTGTTTTTGTCCTGGCTCCAAGAACCAGAGTGTGGATGCGCTATCCAGATCATTTGAACCCGAAGATGTCCTCGAAGTTCCTAGCTTCATCATTGACCCTGCCTGTATTTCTCTGGCCGTTACTACTACAGTCCCGGCTGGAAAGACCATCGTGCCTCATAGGCTACGTAAGTGACTTTTAAAATGGGCTCATGACTCCAAACTGGCAGGTCATCCTGGTCATGTGAGGACCTTGGAAATGCTGCAAAGACACTATTGGTGGCCTAATATGGTGCAAGACTCTCAAAACTGCGTGGACTCGTGTCCCACCTGTGCACAACAGAAGCCACCCATGGGAAAACCATGGGGCTTACTTCAGCCACTCCCTGCACCCACTGAGCCATGGTCCAGCATCTCGACGGACTTTATTACTGACCTGCCTCCTTCCCAGAATAACACGATAGTCTGGGTCGTTATCAACCGCTTTTCAAAGATGGGTCACTTTATTCCCTTGCCGGGCCTTCCTTCAGCCCCGAAATTGGTGAAACTCTTCTTAAAGAACATCTTTCACATCCATGGACTCCCCAAGGAGATTGTCACTGATCGAGGACCACAGTTTGAGGCCAAGTATTGGCGTTCCTTATGTAAGAAGTGCGATATCTCCTTAAGCTATACATCGGCCTACCATCCCCAGGCCAATGGGCAGGTCAAAAGGACCAATTGGACTTTAAAGACATTCCTTCGTTCCTATGTAAATGATCAACAAAATGATTGGTCGGACCTTCTTCCCTGGGCCGAACTGTCGCACAACATTCAAGTTGCTGCAGCCACTGATAATTCCCTGTTTGCGGTAGTTTTTGGATGGCAGCCTCGACTGCCTCTTCCTGTTCCTTTGAGGGTCCCGTCACCAGCGGCACAATCCATGGCTCATACTATTCGTCAAGTTTGGACCCAAGTAAAAGAGTGACTCTCGCAAGCTGCTGAACGCGCTAAGTGCATCTCAGACCTTCACAGACATCCTGCTCCACTCTTCCGTCCTGGCCAGAAGGTGTGGCTGAGTATTCAACACATCCGATTGAGACTTCCTTCTCATCGTCTGGCTCCAAAATATATAGGAGCATTTCCTGTGATCTGAAGAGTGGAAGCTGTATCATACCAACTCCAGCTGCCTCGTTCTATGGGCATCCATAACACATTCCACATGTCCTTGCTAAAACCGCTGGTCCTCTCCTGGCCCTCTTGCAGAGCTCCTCCTGCTCCTTGGGTCTCTACAGAGCCTGACTCTTCCCTCCAGGTAAGAGAGGTCCTTGACGTACAGCGACGTCGAGGCAAGTGGGAATACCTCCTCACCTGGGAGGGTTATGGGGCAGAGGAGAATTTGTGGGAACCATCACACAACATCCTTGATAAAGAACGTTTGAAGGCTTTTCATAGAGCCTATCCTGACAAACCACAGCCACATAGGGGGAGGCATAGAAGGAGGGGTATTGTTACGCGCCCTGTCCGCAGCCGTCCTGCGCCCGGGCCTGCTCACTATCACGGTTCCATGGCAGGTACCGGGTCGGCCTCCCTAGCAGTGGTTGCCAGCTCCCTTAGGCTCCGGCGTCCCACGGCGGTGTTCGCCGGGCCTTCCACTGCATGCCAGCCTCACCCTGAGGTTCGGCGTCCTCACCAATGCTGGCCATGCCCCTACACGTGGGCGGACTACCCAGCCTATTGTAGGGCCAAAGGTGGCCCTCAGCTCCGCAGTGCGTCCTGATTGATCCCCCAATATAAGGAAGTTCCTGTTTTTGCTTCCTGCGTTGGTATGTGGTGCAGTGCCTAAGGTGAAGAGACCTTGATCTGAAGATTGTGGGTTCAACCCCCATTGTTGGTGCTTCCAAGAATTGATTCTAAGTTTGTAGGTCCCTACCCACACATTCTTGAATCCAAGAAAACTCGTTTCCAAGCTTGTGGGTTCAAGCTCCCACTTCAAGAATTCCAAGAACATCTATCTAGACTGGAACTGGAATATCTCTGTTCTGTTCAGCTGCTCACCCAGGACCATGATCCTGTTGATTGGTTCTGTCCCTGACAGTTTAGTCTGGTCTTCTGGGTTCCTGCCAATGGAGACGTGACCCGGCAGGATGAAGATCGAGCATTGGCTTGTGTTTGTTTCTGCACTTGTCTTGTTACAGGACCCTTCTGTTCCAGTCCTTTTCCTGTGTTTGTCTGTATGTTTCCCCCAGGTAGTACCACCGGACTGTCTAACTGGTACTGACCTCAGCTTGTTCCTTGACCTGCCTGCCTATGACCTTGTCTGAACTCCGGTATCTGACATTTGCCTTGTTGATCATTCCATTTACTGACCTCTGGACTCTGACCTTTGCTTGCCTGCCCTCGTCCCTAGATTCTGGCTCTTTTCCTTGCCTTGTCATCACCTACGCTGTTCTTGTCCTCCTTGCTCCATCAGACCTCTGCTCTTGAACCTGATCATGCTCTCCCTGTGTCTGTGGGCACACCGGACTTCTACTCTCCCAGGAGACCCTGCAAGGCCCACCTACATCCAAGCAGCCCGGGTCCCTATGGGCTCCTCCCAGGGGGACCTCGGGCTTCCAGTGGTGAATCTCATCCTAGCCTCTGTCTCCTCCAGTGATTCACCCCCTGGGGGCAGTTGCCTCCTGATCCCTATCAGGTGGTGTTCCTCCACTGCCCCAGGACAAGGGTCCACCTACTAGCACAACAGCTTCTAAGGTGGGTTACTACATAGACCCCCTTTAATAATCCAACATTTATTTATGACTTTTCTGAATTTTACATCCCATCTTTCGAATGTGCATCCAAAACTGCTTACATAATCATGCAATAATACTATTTTAAAAGCAAAAATTCCACTTCCACATAAAACAACATGCATGACTACAATATACAATTATTATAAATACACAGAATGACAGATTAAACTTTACAAATATATCAACCACATACATCAAATGGAATCCTAAATACTAGGCCCGTAAATTCTACTGAAATAAAAAATAGACATACAGATAATTAAAATCTAGACATAAGTAAAAACATTATAGAACATGCAGATAAAAGCTAGCCTGCTGGTATAATAGTCATGGGCCACTAATATGTATTAATCCATATCTTAAACTCAGCTACAATACATTCTCAAACAATGAATATCAGTACAACAAACTTGAAAGAGTTCCTACTAATAAAAATAATCTTGACTACATTAATAATTTAAATCGGTGCCGGCATCCCATCGGGGTAAGGCCTCTCAGACCACCACTCACCCGGGAAGGGCCGCCACCTACCACGAGGCAAGCCTAGCCTTTGAACAGGGCCCAAATCTCTTCTTTCTGTGGCTGAAGCCCGCCCCTCCACCGATCCGGCCAATCACGCGACGGCTGCAGGGCAGCCAATCAGCAGAGGCCCGGCTGGGCTTTAAATTTTAAACACCAGCTAGGTGCCGTGCGCCGAGCGTCGCGCACCAAAGGAGCATGACAAAGGGGCTTGTCCCTTTGTGCACCCCTTCGTGCAGCACCTTCGTGCCGCCTAGTGCCTCTCTTCACGGCTGCTCCTAATCTGCCACCAGCAACGTGGACATCAGATCTCCTCGGACCACTAGCTCACCTCTAAGCCCTCTACGCTTCCCTCCTGACAAGCCTCCCAACAGGATCCGACACCTCACTCAAGCCTCAGGTTCCTCACCATCGCCAGAACCCCAGCAAGACCTATTCCAAAAAACACTCGTTGTCAGTCTTTCATATCTAAGTCCTACTGAGAGGGCACCCTAGCATATCTCAGAGACGCCGGTCCCCACTGGTCCATTTCCACACTCCTCCACCTACTCTAACTACTGACCGCCCACTCCCCACGCGTATTCTCAACCTCTCCCAAAGATGCGTACTTTCGCTATACCCATAACTTGCAATCACAGGTTTAATAGGCCTAAACCTGACGCTCTTCTCATCCTCCGACAACAAAGGCTTATCCCAATTATGATTTATCCAGTCACTCAAATACTCGGATTCTCTTTATTCACACTAACATTATTCAATGCTCAATCCATCACCAAAAAACCTCATATTCTCAATGACTATTTGGTAGACGCCAAACCCGACATCTGTGCTATCACAGAAACCTGGTTGAAACCAACGGACATAGTATTAATGAATCAGCTCCCTACTCAACTATACGACATCCTCTCAATCCCGAGACTCAAAAAAAGAGGAGGAGGACTACTGCTAGCAGCAAAAAAGGGCCTAGGCCTCTCTTTACAGCTAGCTACCGTTACAAACAACCTCGCACTAGCCCTTTTTAAATCTGATCATCTTCAACTCTGCCTCATCTATGCACCCCCAGGAAAACTTGACTCGGACCCTTCTCCTTTGATCAAAGTCATCGCCAAACATTTTAACATGGACAAACCAGCCATCCTGATGGGAGATTTCAACCTACATGTGGACGCCTCACTGCAATCCCCCAATTGTGAAATACTACTCACTGCACTCAGCCACATGGGTGTTAGACAAATTGCTAACAGCCCCACACACAAAGCAGGCCACACATTGGACCTCATTTTCATAAATGAGGGCATCTCCTCACTCATCAGCCCAACATGCGCCCCAGTCCCTTGGTCAGACCATCAGATCATTTCCACAGTGCTACAAATCAAAGATCACCCCCCTCTTGTCTTCCCAAATACCAAAATCCAGTTCAGGAAACCCTGTTCCATAGACCACCTTAGCACGTTACTCTCAAAGGATCTAGCCCAACTCGATCTCATGGATGCCTTCACTGCGACTACCTCCTAGTTCAAGATTACTAGTAAAGTTGCAGAACAATCCTGCCCAACTATCACAAAAACATTACACCCATCTCATGACAATAGAAAACCATGGTTCACCCCAGAACTAAAGGCCCTCAAGTAAGATCTTTGAACTAAAGAACACCAATGGTGCAAGAACCCATCCACCTCGACTCTATCTATAAGATTTCTTCTCCAAAAAAATCAATAATTTCATTTTCGACTCTAAAGCCCTATTCTCCTATGTCTCATCACTCACAAAACCATCCCCTCCCACCATAGCAGATGACTTAGCACTTAAAAAAGCCACAGAGCTGGCCATCTATTTAGAGAAAAAAATAGCCAACATCATCAAGCCTATCACCGCTTCCCACCTGGGAACCCCTCATCCTCTCACCACATCTCGTATACGAAACTCCACTCTAGAATCATTCAAGTCCTCGTCATCTCTGGAAATTGAAAATATCCTCAAGAAGCTCAAACCCGCTTCACACCTGTCAGACCCAATACCTTCCAACCTTCTATTCTCCATCCTGAACATCATTTCAAAGTCTATAGCAGATATCATTAACTGCTCCTTGGCACAAGGGTGGGTACCAGACCAACTTAAACTCGCAATACTTAAACTCCTACTAAAAAAACCTAACCTTCCGCCAACAGACCCGGCAAACTTCCGATCCATAGTGAACTTACCTCTGATCGCCAAAATTATGGAAAAAATAGTAAACAACTCTCCGAATACCTGGAGGAGAACAATATTCTTTCCCCATTCCAGTTTGGATTCTGCAAAGCTCTAAATACCGAATCCCTCCTAACTTCTCTGTCAGACACCATCCTCCTAAACCTGGAATAAAAACAGCCTTACTTCCTAGCACTACTAGATCTATCTGCGGCCATTTGACACTGTGAATCATTCCATCCTTTTAGAGCGTCTATCAGACACTGGCATCAAAGGAGTGGCACTCAACTGGTTTAAATCGTTCCTAGACAACAGATTTTTCAAGGTCAGGATCAACAACAAGGAATCACACCCTATCAGATCTAACCTGGGAGTCCCCCAAGGATCATCTCTCTCTCCCACCCTCTTCAACATTTACCTGCTCCCACTCTGCCAGTTACTCACTAACTTAAAATGAATGTATTACCTCTATGCTGATGATGTCCAGATTCTCCTCCCAATCACAGAATCTCTTAAAAAACCTGGTCCCACTGGAATAGTTGTCTACAATCGATCAACAGCCTTCTCTCCAGCCTAAACCTGATCCTCAGTACAATTAAGACCGAGATCCTCATCATATTGCCGGACGAAAATAACGTCCTCCTCAACTCCCCAAGCTCTTCACAATTCGCAAAAACAGTTATCAATCACTCACCTTCCGTCAGAGATTTAGGGGTTCTGCTTGACAACCAATTTAATCTTAAAACATTTGTCCAAAATACAACTAAAGAATGTTTCTTTAAATTGCAAGTACTTAAAAAACTGAAATCTCTCCTGCATTTCCGAGACTTCTGCCTGGTGCTGCAATCCATCATCCTCTCCAAAATTGACTATTGCAACTCCCTCCTTCTCAGTCTCCCCGCGATCACCATCAAGCCTCTGCAGATGGTCCAGAATGCCGCCGCCAGGATACTCACCAACTCAAAAAAAAGAGATCACATAACTCCCATCCTCCAGTCACTTCACTGGTTACCCATCAAATTTAGGATCTCTTTCAAAGTTCTTATGATGATCCACAAGGACATCCATAACATCTCCCCTCTCAAGCTAAGCAGCCAATTCCGTCCGAACACTTCAGATAGACCGGTCAGAAAAGCATACAAAGGCTCTCTTTATGCCCCCCCGGCCAAAACCTCCCTAAGAAAGTGAGCATTATCAACAGCAGGGCCCACTCTATGGAATACGCTTCCCCCGGATCTCTGTCAAGAACTCTGCCCTCAGACTTTCAAGAAAAAGCTTAAAACTTGGCTTTTCAGTCAAGCTTTCTCCGGAGACTCAAACATACACTGACGCCGATCCAAGGACATGGACTAATGCTCGCGGACAATGGGCACGCCTCACTCCCAACCCGGTCCGCCTAGGCCTTCTCGGGGGTTTCTCTTCCTTAGTTACCTGATTCCGCCCTTTCCCTCCTATCTCTCCTGCCCCCCCCATACCCAGCCTCACCTTTTTCAGTTGCCCTTACTATTTCATCTTACACCCAACTGATCCAGGCCTTATGTTATTTATATGCTATTTATCCTGTATTGAAGTCTTATATTTATCCTTTATTGAAGCACCCTATGGTTTGTAATTGTTCCTTATTTTACAAATTTTTCTAATATTCAACTGTTAAATCTTCAATTGTTTATTGTATCGCTGTCACGTGATGGTTCTGTTGTACTGTAAATCGGTGTGATCTGTATTCTATATAGGAATGTTGGTATATAAGAATTCAAAATAAATAAATAAATAAATAAATAAATATTTAATAAGGCAAGCCTCCTGAACTCTCTCCTCTCAGGAATAGCCTTTAATGCCCCATTAGACCTCCAAAGATTACATAATTCCAAATAGCCCTATAGAAAATCTATGTACTAGCCTTAAAACTGCACAGCAATAACAGCATGACAAGTACCCCAACAATTGGCTCAAGGTATCCCATTCAGAATTTGCTTTTAAAGAGATATGTATAGGACAGTGAGATCTTCCAGAAGAAAAAAGCCCTTTCAGTTGTACCATTTTTTTTTCAAATCATGTATTTGTTCGCAAACAAATGCAACAAGGTGATACCAACTGAATAATTCAAATAGGATGTCAAATACTCCACAAAAGACATTTATGCCAAATACACACGCTTAAGTAGGATTGATCTTGGAGGGAGATGTCAAGGCCTATTGTGTTAGGGCCATGGTGTCACTGATTGCTAATCTAGATTTGAATCACCTGAGAAAATTTGCGACATGGAGTTCAGTCCACATATTCACATCACTTTATTGTCTGGATATGGCCTCCCTTTTCAAGGGGCACAGCCAAACTCTCTCCTTTCTAGGGCCCATTGTATGTCTTTGGTTTGTCTTACCTGTTAAAAATAATTAAAAAAAAAAAAAGACAAAATACAAAATGGTTTTGTTCTCAACAAACATATTCCTGCTCATTGTCAGTTATTATTGTTTCCCCATTTCTTTGCTGAAAACAACCATTAGCCTGGGAGTCCCACTAATATATCATGATAAACCTGCTTGTGTTCAGAGTGAGCAAAGTTACCTACCTAAAAGCTGTTCTCTAAAGACAGCAGTTCATCAGTCATAGAAACCCTCTTCTTTCCCTTGGGAATTGTTCTCTCCCTTATCTTGATTAAATGGGAACTGAGAGAAATAATGAGACTGCCACCATGTGTGAAGTCCCACATATGTATAGAAAAGACTTCTTGTATTTTCCAGAAAGCTCTTCAGTATATTTCTACTCAATGCCCTACACAGTTACGTGACCCACTTGCGTGACTAGTGAACTGTTGTTTTCAGAGAACACATGTTTTAGATAAGCAGCTTTACTTTCCGTGATCCCTCTGAATGATACATGGATCATTTAAACATACACAATATAAAAACAGACACATAACATAATAACAGTTAAAAGCCCCCAGCACTCACCCAAAGGCTTCGCAAAACAAATATGCCTACATGGGACTATTCAAACAATGTTCTCCTCTCCAGCTAGTGTGCAATATGTATGTCACTATTTTCTTTAAAGATGGCAGCATGGTTGCCATGTTAATCTAACTGAATATATAAAAAAGACCAGAAAACAAGTTTTAGGTGATGTTAGCCCTCTCTTCCTCCTAGTTTGAAGCCTGAATACTTCAAGGTCACAAGCAGAGAGATGCAGAATACAACAAAGAGACATGCCTTAGTCAGAAGATAATACATTAAATACCACTTAAAGTCAGCTGACAGTTAGGGATTTAAATCCTGTCCTTGAGCAGCTCTTCTTGCAACAGTCAAGTGCAGCACAAGTAGTTTTACAAGTGCTGAGACTAGAACATAGAAACATAGAAACATAGAAATGACGGCAGAAGAAGACCAAACGGTCCATCCAGTCTGCCCAGCAAGTTTCACACTTTTTTTTTTCTCATACTTATGTTATTCCTGGCTCTTAGTAACCTTTTGGTTCTATTTCCCTTCCACCCCCACCATTATTGAGAGAGCAGTTTTGGAACTGCATGTAAGTGAAATATCCAGCCCAATTAATTAGGGGTAGCAACCGCCGCAATAAGCAAGCCACACCCACACCCACCTGCCCACCCAGACTAAATAATTCAGTCCTTGTTGTTGTTGTCTGTATATAGATCCACCTTTCTTCATTCCCCCTGCCGTTGAAGCAGAGAGTTATGCTGCATATGCATTGAAAGTGAAGTATCAGACTTTCACCCCTGCTGTTGAAGCAGAGAGCTATGCTGGATATGCTTGAAGTATCAGTCTTTCTCCCCTGCCATTGAAACAGAGAGCTATGCTGGATATGCATTGAAAGTGAAGTATCAGGCTTATTTGGTTTGCGGTAGTAGCTGCTATAACAAGCAAGCTACTCCCCGCTTTTTTGTGAATGCAAATCCTTTTTTCCACATTTCCTCTTGCCGTTGAAGCTTAGAGCAATGTTGGAGTCACATTAACCGTGTGTATGTTTATTGAATAAGGGTATTATATCCAGGTAGTAGCCGTCATTCCTGTGAGCCACCCACTCTTCATTCACGTCCTCTAGACTTTTATGGATCCACAGTGTTTATCCCACGCCCCTTTGACATCCTTCACAGTTCTAGTCTTCACCATTTCCTCCGGAAGGGCATTCCAGGCATCCACCACCCTCTCCATGAAGAAATACCTCCTGACATTGGTTCTGTGTCTTCCTCCCTGGAGCTTCAAATCGTGACCCCTGGTTCTGCTGATTTTTTTCCGATGGGAAAGGTTTGTCATTGTCTTTGGATCATTAAACCTTTCAAGTATCTGAAAGTCTATATCATATCACCTCTGCTCCTCCTTTCCTCTAGCTGGCATATGCCCAGAATTAGTTTATGGTGCAACTTTTTTTTATTAAGTAATGGATCACAGACATAATATACACTGCACACAGTATTACAAGTCCTTTTATAGAGATTTAACAGTAGAGTTTTGCTTATTGTCTGAAATATTATATGACTGCTTTTATTTTGTATTGGCACTGATTACACTTCTGTTGATTTTATAGTTGTTATTCTGGATGTCCAACAGAATGTGTTCAGGTTTAGATAATATCGAAGGCTAATAGTTACACATATGAGAATGATGTATAAAATGGTGAAATAGGGAATATGGACAAAAACATAAGAAATCCACCATTTCAGAGTACACATGCAGTAGTTTTTCTTATCAGTTAAGTTTGGCAATATTTCAGGAAAGCAGGAAAACAAAGAAACCTGAACAGTACATGTCCCAACCTTAGACATAAAATCCTAATACCCGGTAAGACAGACAAATTCCTTATTGAGAAGTTGAGCTTGACCAGATCAATATACCCCATCTCAACAAAAAGAAAGGGGTCAGCCTTCCCAAAGAGATCTGCTTGCTAGCCACCATCTCAGGGAGTTTTGGAAGGTGCTCATTTACAGGAAAGTGGCAGCATTTGCTAGGCCATTGTATATATTTTTTCTTATTAGTTGAGAAATTTTTATCCTTGCTTTTTGTGCTGATATATACTGTAACCTGTTCTGTGACCCAAACGTTCTTATAAGCATCTGTTTTGTGTATATATTATACTGAAAATATAGCTTTTAATATTTTCATGTTAGCCATAGTCAGGTGTTCATTATTTTCTTAGTGTGTTTGTGTGATCCAGACTGCAAGACAAAAACCCTCATCTTACGACCCACTCACTTCAGGGGGGAGGGGCCTTGGGCCAGCAGGGCCTGCAACTATCTATTAACAATTTATTTTGGGGAATTGGTGAGGAGATAGAGTATTGGCCACAATACTCAACATTTTAAAAATTATTTGGGGGAATGGGGTTGCTGTCCTCTAGCAGTGGTTTTTTTTTTTCTATTTTAAACTTCTTTGGATATATTCAGCATATAGTTGGTTAAGCTTAATCTGGGTAAATAACTTTAGCTGTGTATATTCAGCAAGAGACTTGGGCCTGGATTTTCTAAAATCGCAGGCCTTAGTGAATCGCACGGTACCGGGGGTGGGGGGGCGAAGCTGGGGGGCAGGCCTGTGAAAGCCAGCAGCAATTGCACCACCGCGGTGCTATCGCTGCCGGCTTTCGCAAACCAATAGTGCCACCGTGAAAGGTGGTGCTATTGGGTGCATTACTGGTGGCGATATGGAGCCTTAACTTTTCGTCATCAGCGATGTCTTCACCGCATCCGCCCCGGTGCCGCCCCAACTCCTCCCCTTCCGGTGCTGACTCCACCCTGACTCTGCCCTGATCTAGCTATTGCATGCGAAAACTATAGAAAATGACCCCCTAAGCTTGCTAAATTTCCATGGCAAGTTATATTGCCGTCTTACTGAATATGGATATGTTTGTTTATGAATTGTGAGAGGGAGCTTGTGTATGATACCAGTGATGCTAGCATCTAGCAGAGATTAGCAGAGAGTATACTGCAGTTGGCAGGTACATCTGTGTAATGCTGATGTGGTGTATACTGATGAATATTAGAAATATGGTGCATGAGGCTTATCTGCTGCTATCACAGGCTGCACAGATGCATGTGGCTACTCAGTCAGTGGTTCTCACTTTCTGACAGTCAGTCAAAGCTAGTCTGATTCTCAGTCTCTCTAGCAGCAGTTGCAGGACTGGTCTGCAGAGGAAGGTTTGCTATAATTTGGCCATACTGGGTAGGGTGTCAGGTGCAGACATACAGTGCCTATGTGCTCATCCTTGTTTGAGCACGTAGATTCCCTGCCTAACCACATCTTCACTGACTGCAGTACACCCCAGCCATCAGCCAGACTGCTCCCCTTCTTCGGAGAGTTAAGGTTCAGGTTTAGATCCCCCAGCAATATCACCTCTGGCAGTGACTCTAGTTACAGAGGAGTAGGACACTGTACCAGGGCTATGGGGCAACAGTGATACGCACTCTCCCCCCACTGACACCTGATACTGAACTCAGGCCTATCAACTATGGGCCTGACAATGTATTAGGATGATGTTCCTTAATGTGGAGTATCAGGTGTATTGCTTCTAGACGTATTCACTTCTTTCTTCAGTGGTCAGAAGCGCCACGCCTTGTGTAATGACCCACATAGAGCTCTGTACCTTGAAATCCAGTGGCAGACTAAATTGGTCTCTCACCTAATATTTTCTGACATCAGTCAATGATGGACATTAGACTGTTCACTGAACTCTAAGCAGTACTCTTCCTCCCACTGAGACTCTTCCTCTGAAATCTTCTCCTTTTTTTCAACTTCCTTTTTCTCTGTCTCCTCCCCTTCTTCCTCTATGCCATGTTCTCTAGCTGCAACTGGACTACCAGTGCTACTGACTAGACAAACCACTAGCCCTAGCCCCTTTCCCCTCTAAAGCAACAGCAGACCCAGGAGGTATTGGACCAGGTAGAAGTGCTGGTGCCTGCACGGTGTTAGCAAAGCTGCAATGATTGATGGTAAATCACTGCCACTGGCCCTCATCATCCTTCTATAAAGCAAACAACAATAAGAACAAAAAATCCACAAAAAACAAATTCAGTCCTAAACAAACCCAGAACCACACTGTAAAACAGCAAAAACTCCCCTCACTCTCAGATTTTTGTCTTTCCTGCTGCTTTCTAATAGAGTTGTTCATGGAAAATACATTTCATTTAGGTAGCTTTTTTTCCATTTGTCTTTTATTTAATTCAATGTTTATTTCAATTTGCTTCATTTACTCGAAGCAAAACAAACACTAAAGAGAAAAAAGGAGAAGTAAAAGAAAAGAAAAAACAAAAGGAAAGGAAATAAAGGGGCTGGATTTTCCCTTTCCCCACACCCACCACCAAAATAAAAAAAAACCTAATCCTCTCTTCCCAGGCATTCCCCTATCCTCCCATCATTCCCGGAACTATCTTACTCCATCCATGAGCCATAAGAATAAAAAACTGGACAGGATCAATCTCCAGTTGTTCTTGCCCTGCCAAGTCCTATTTTCAAAATGGGGTGAGCTAACTCTGGGTTTAGCACCTTTCTGTTGTATAGCCTTATATTGTATGACTGTACAACAAATGACACCACAGGTTGTCAACTGGCTCTATTTTCTCAGGACAGGATGACCCTGCCCTGGTTTAATCCCACTGATGCACAGACTTACAGTTCAGATTTTTCTATTGCAGTCCCCTAAGAAAAGCAAATCTATAAATCCCAGCATGCAGTGGGGTAAGAATAGGACTACATCAGGGGTGGTGAACTCTGTTCCTCAAGAGCCACAAACAAGCCTGGTGTTTAGGATGTCCATAATGAATATGCATGAGATAGCTTTGCATACAATGGAGGCAGTGCAGTGTATAGATGCAAAGACTAAACAGGCCATATGGTTTTTGTCTGCCATCATGTTTCTATGCTATTATGACGTCATGAAGCAGAGTGTTTCTTTGCATTTTGCATGCCATTACAAAATGAATGTGCATCCCTACTTTCTATCAACTGCTCAAAAAAACCCACATGCACTTCCAGAAAGAAATACTTTCTATAAACTCTTTTATGAAAAAATATTATAACATCTATTATATATTACAAATTGTTGAATTTTGCATGCACATTCAGATCCAAAGTTTCAATCAAATTTTTGAACAAGATTCAAATGCAACAGGATTTTTCAGTTTATTCAAAATTTATTAAAACAATCTGATGAAACTTTGAGGTCTCTAATGGTTTGTGGGTTTGTGGACCCTTGGCCCGAGGTGAGAGTTGTTACTACCTGTGGGGAGGGGCTTCACAGGTCTACACCATTGGGAGGTGAGTCAGGCACAGTGGAGAGATCTGGGAGAAAATGTGGAAAGGTCCTGAGGAGCGGGGTAGGAGACACAACTAGGAGGGATCCCCACAGTTTGTAGGCTGGCTGGAGATCAGCACCTGGGCAGATACCTCTGAAGGGGATTGTGCTAGCAGGCCCGCGGAGTAGGGAGCACGTGCAGGAGGTATTCCGGAGAGGCAACCCCAAGGGGTGGAGCTGCAAAGTGAAGGAGGGACTGATGCGATGATATAGGCCAACCCGCAGAGTGGGGGAACCTGAGTCAGGGCTCCAGGTGATGACGTAGAACAGCCCGAGGAGCGGGAGGTACCGGCAGTGACCGGTGATAGAATCAAGGGTACTGCCCCGAGAAGTGGGGAAGCACTATCAGGTCCAAGCGTAGAACGTAGGTGCTACCCTGAGGAGCGGGGAAGCACTGTGAGTCTCGGTATGGAACGTAGGCACTTCCCCAAGGAGCGGGGAGGCACTGACAGTCTCAGTATAGAACATAGGCACTGCCCCGAGTAGCAGGGAAGCACAGAGATAGAACTCCCAAGTGGTGAAGGCTTTCTCAGAGGTGGCCCCCAGGAGCAGGGAGCCAGCAGGACAGGACTTCTGGAAGACGCAGGGCAGCCCGAGGAGCTGGGGAGGCCAGGAGACCAAGTCCCCATAGAGTGCACATGCTGGCCCCCGAGGAGCAGGTACCAGGCAGGGTCCAGAGTCCAAGAAGGTCCAGTAGCATCACCACAGGAACAACGGAGACAGGAGCTCATAGATTAGTAATGGAACTCATTGCCAAGTCGGCTAGCTGGGGATGAAGGTAGAGCTTAAATACTCTGAAGCAATGATGTCATCAATCCGGGACGCCCCAGAGGTTCCTGCCGAAGAGCCTATAGAAAAGGGTCTGGTGGCACATGCACGTGCCTAGGAAGGCCCGGAGTCGACGTGGAAGGCGGCAGCATCTCGACCACCACAAGGAGCCATGGGGAATGTGGCGGCAGAGACTAGCCCGCGCCGCGAGCAGTCCTGGAGAGGGAAGCAGGATGTGAGTAGACGCGGTCGCAGCCGTCTGTGACCGACGGTCATAACAATAACCCCCCTCTTAAGACCCCTCCCCTGGGGGTTTGGGTTTGTGAGGATGCTTGGCATGGAACTGGTGAATGAGATCCTTGTCCAAGATATTGGCCAGAAGTTCCCAGCTGTTCTCCTCAGGCCCATAGCCCTCCCATGAGAGGAGATACTCCCATTTTCTTCCATGTTTTCTAATGTCCAGGTCATCTCAGACTTGATAAGTCACATCAGCTTCCAAGGACAGCAGTTGGGGGTCCGGTGGTTTTTTAGAAAATCCTGAGAGAACTAGAGGCTTTAGTAGAGAAACGTGGAAGGTGTTGTGAAACTTGAGCGAGGAAGGCAACTGAAGTCGGTAGGTAACCGGACCCAGACGGCGGAGCACAGGAAAGGGACCAGTATATCTAGGGGCGAAGAGAGCTGAAGGCAGCTTAAGTTGAATTAATTTGGAACTGAGCTATACTTATTCCCAGGTTGGAACTGGGGTGTTTCGCGGTGATGTGTATCAAAGGCCTTCTTTGATTTCAGAGCAGCCTGCTTGAGCAGCTGTTGGATGTTATGCCACAACTGGTGAAATTCTTGAGCAGTTGCTTGAGCTGCTGGTGATGCCATGGACAGCGGGAGTAGAAGTGGTGGCAAAGGCTGTCGTCCATAGACCACCTGTAAAGGAGACAAACCGTTGGAAGTGGACTGATAGGAGTTTAGTGCGAACTATGCCCATGGAAGGAGGTCAGTCCAATCATCCTGCCGCAGACTCATGTAGGCTCGCAAGAATTGCTTTAAGGTTCTATTAGTCCTCTCCGTTTGGACGTTGGCTTGAGGATGGTAAGATGAGTTGAAATCTAATGAAATATTGAATTTTTTGCAGAGGGATTTCCAGAAGCATGCAGTGAATTGAACTCCATGGTCTGAGAGGATGTGCTTGGGGAGGCCGTGGAGCTGGAATACATGTCAAAAGAACATTTTTCAGACTGAGGCGCTGAAGGGAGGCCGGGCAGAGCCAAGAAGTGGGCCATTTTGGAGAAACGGTTGACCATGACCCTTATGGTATTGTTACCATTGGAGACAGGCGAATCCACTATAAATTCCATTGTGATATGGGTCCTAGGCTCGCTCAGAATGGGGAGTGGTTGCAAGAGTCCCCAAGGTTTTCCTGCTGGAAGTTTATGATGGGCACATGTAGGACAGGACTCTACATAAGCTTGTGTATCTTTCATATAGTAGGCCACCAATAGTACTGCTGAAGAGTTGAGAGAATTCTGGATTGGCCCAGATGTCCTGCGGTCAAAGATTTGTGAGCCCATTGCAATACCCTCCATCGTAGCTGGCGAGGGACCACAGTCTTCCCTGGTGGAACAGGAATGGTGGTGGACAGAATGAGCTTGGCAGGGTCTATCATGTGCCACGGGGGGTTGGGTACATCCTCTGCAATGAAAGACATGGAGAGCGCATCGGCACAATAATTTTTATTGGCTGGGGGGTAACGCAATATGAAATTGAATTGGGTAAAGAAGAGGGACCAACATGTCTGGCGATGGTTTAAATGCTAAGCATGTTGCAGATACTCAAGATTTTTATGATCCGTGTATATGGTGATGTGGTGGTGAGCCCCCTTGAGCCAAGGTCACCATTCTTCAAAGGCCAGCTTGATGGCCAGCAGTTCTTTATCCCCAATGGCATAATTATATTCTGCTGGTGAGAAGCGCTGGGAAAAAAAAGAACAAGGGTGTAGTGTATGGGGAATTGAGTATTGACTCAGTACAGCTCCTACTCCAATGTCGGAGGTGTTGACCTCGAATACAAATGGCCATGTAGGGTCCTGGTGATAGAGACAAGGTTCCTTGAGGAAAGCAGACTTGAGGTCCTGAAAGGTGGTCATGGCTTCGGGTGACCACTTAGAGGGATTGTCCCCCTTGCAAGTCATGACTGTGAGTGGTGGAGTCAGGGTTGAATAGTGGTGAATAAAGGATCAATAGTAATTGGCAAAGCCAAGGAATCTCTGAAGTGCCTTAAGGCCCATAGGTTGAGGCCAATCATGGATGCTCTTCGACTTCTGAGGGTCCATTCAAAACCCCTGGCTGGACACCAAGTAGCCATGAAAAGGAATGGTCTCTTGCTTGAAGGACATGTTCAACATCCTGGCGATGACTTTGAAGGTCTTGCGAAAAGACTAGAATGTCGTTGAGGTACATGACTATGAACTGGTAAAGCATATCTCTGAAGACCTCGTTCATCAGGGGTTGAAATACTGCTGGCACATTGAAAAGCCCAAAGGGCATCATGAGGTACTCAAAGTGGCCATCACACGTGTTAAAGGTGGTCTTCCACTCATTGCCCTTGCGGATCCAGACCAGATTGTACGCTCCATGGAGATCCAATTTTGAGAAGATTTTTGCTCCTTGAAGCCTGTTGAAAAGCTCAGAGATAAGAGGCAGTGGGTAGCGATCCTTGAGAGTGATTTTGTTAAGGCCACGATAATCGATGCAGGGACGGAGGGAGCCATCTTTTTTCCCTACAAAGATCTAGTGCTCACTAATGGGGATAATGGCTCTGATGTTCAGGTAGGGGCTCACCTGAGCAGAGGTGATCATCAGATGGAATAGTTCAATATCACAAATAGGATACAGAGAAGTCCACACAAAGATTCAAGTTTTGAATTTCACAAATATGGGCTTTGCCAAAATGGGGATGTACTTGAGGAAGAACTGGAAGACTGGGAGAAAATGGGTGAGGTGGAACTACAGTGAGCCAAATTAAAAAGAGCTATTACAAAGGCAACACATTTATATGTTAGGAAAGTAAAGAAGAGTAAGAGGAAAAAGAGACTGGCCTGGATCTCTAAGGAGGTGGCTAAAAAAATTAAGGCAAAAATAAAAGCATTCGAGAAGTATAAAGGATCTCAATAAAGGAGCACAAGGAAGAATATCTGTTAAAACTGAGGGAGATGAAGAAAGAATTCAGGAAAGCTAAAAGTCAAGCGGAAGAAAGACTTGCTAAAGAGGTAAAGAGAGGAGACAAAACATTTTTAGGATATATCAGAGAAAGAAGGGATGCCCGAAGTGGTATAGTGAACTTGAAAGGTGACAAAGAGCACTAGGGATGTGAATCGTTTTAGGACGATTAAAATTATCATCCGATAATTTTAATATCGTCTTAAACCGTTATGGAACACAATACAATACAGATTCTAACGATTTATCGTTATAAATCGTTAGAATCGTGAGCCGGCACGATTCTAACCGGTCGTTCAGCGGTCGTTCTAGCCGGTCGTTCAGCGGTCGTTCTAGCCGGTCGTTCAGCGAGGCGCCGGAACCCTCGCTGAACGACCTCCTGCAGTCGATCTCCTGCCGGCGCCATTTTCCGTACGAAAACGATTTGCGGCGGGAAATCGCTCCCTGACCCCCGCTGGACCTCCAGGAACTTTTGGCCAGCTTGTGGGGGGCCTCCTGACCCCCACGAGACTTGCCAAAAGTCCAGCGGGGGTCCGGAAGGACCTCCTGCCGTCCAATCTTTTTCGTCTATGGCCGCCGCCATTTTTCGGCGCCATTTTGGAAAATGGCGCCGGCTGAAGACGACAAGATTCAGGAGCAGGAGCCCGTTCCGGACCACCGCTGGACCCGCAGGTTATTTAAGTTATTTGGGGGGGGGTTCGGGAGGGTGGGGGATTTAATTTAAAGGGTCGGGGGTGGGTTTTAGGGGGTTTTAGTGTGCCGGTTTTTCGATTTTTCGATTTTTAACGATGTTCCGGCGAGGGATGGGGTTCGGGAGGGTGGGGGATTTAATTTAAAGGGTCGGGGGTGGGTTTTAGGGGGTTTTAATGTGCCGGTTTTTCGATTTTTCGATTTTTAACGATTTTTAACGATTTTTCACGATATTTTACCCCCCCAAACGGCAACAATACAATTCCCTCCCCCTCCCAGCCGAAATCGATCGTTAAGACGATCGAGGACACGATTCACATCCCTAAAGAGCACTGTGTGGACAGAGATGAAGAAATGGCAGAAATATTAAACAAATATTTCAGTTCAATGTTCACTAAAGAAGATCCTGGAGAAGGACCGTTGCTGGTTGACAAGACCATAGATTGAGATAGGGTAGATGAAACTCCATTTATAGAAGATAATTTATAGGAAGAGTTAGGAAAACTGAAAGTGTACAAGGCCATGGGGCTAGATGAGGATCATCCCAGGATACTGAGAGAGCACAGAGATATACTGGTGGGCCTGCTACATGACCTGTTCAATATATATCCCTGGAAAAGGGAGTGGTACCAAGTGATTGGAGAAGAGCGGTGGTGGTCCCACTTCTCAAGAGTGATAGCAAAGAGGAGGCTGGAAACTATAGGCCAGTTAGCCTCATCTTGGTGGTGGGAAAATTAATGGAGGATCTGTAGCAAGAAAGAATAGTGAAGTATTTACAGTCAGGAGGATTGCTGGATTTACCAGGGGAGAGTGACTTAAGAATTGGATCGAGGAAGAGTACTTGATGTGATCTTCTTGGATATAAGCAAAGCTTCTGAAACTGTTCCACATAGGAGGCTTGTGAATAAAATCAAAAGCTTGGGAGTAAGCACCAAGGTGGTGGCATGGACTACAAACTGGTTGACGATAGAAGACAATTTATGATGGTAAATGGAACCTAGTCTGAAGAGAGAACAGTGTTAAGAAGAGTTCCACAAGGATCTGTGTTGGTACCAGTTCTGTTCAATTTCATTGTGAGCAACATTGCGGAAGGGATAGAAGATAGTGTTTGTCTATTTGCAGATGATACTAAGATCTGCAACAGAGTGGACACGCCAGAAGCAGTAGAGAGAATGAGGCATGAATTAAGGGAGCTTGAACAGGGGTTGAACATATGGCAGCTGGGATTCAATACCAAGAAATATAGAGTCATGCATCTGGGCTGCAGTAATCCAAAGAGCTGTATGTTATGGGGGGTGAAGGACTGTGGTGCCGAAGCAAGAGAGGGACCTTGGGGGTGATAACGTCTAGTGATCTGAAGACTGCAAAGCAATGTGACAAAGCAATAGCTAAAGCCAGAAGAATGCTGGGCTGCATAGAGAGAGGAATAACCAGTAAGATAAAGGAGGTGATAATCCCCCTGTACAGGTGTTGCTGAGGCCTCACCTGGAGTACTGTGTTCAGTTCTGAAAACAGTATCTCAAAAGGGACAGAGATAGGATGAAGGTGGTCCAGAAAAGGACAAACAAAATGGTAGGGGGGTCTTCATCAAATGACTTATGAGGAGAAACTGAAGGACCTAAATATGTATACCATGGAGGAGAGGAGGTGCAGGGGTTAAAATACAGACCTTCAGATACCTGTGGATCCCTAAAGGCTAGAGGATGGAAATGAAGAATAGAGTGCATGAGGGTAATTTGCTGGTGCAGCGGTTACTACCTTTAACCAATATGCCTACATACTGTTGATACAACTCCATCATTGCTCTCTGCTTAAACAGCAGGGGGGAAAGAGGAAAAGGGGAATTAGATTCAGACAGCAACCAACAAGGACATTGAATTTTACGGACTGGGAAAATAAATATGGGCGTAACTTGCAGATGAGGCTAATACTATCCTTAACCAATAAGTCGGATACTTTTGATGAAACTCCAACATTGCTTTCTGCTTCAAAGGCAAGAGGTAATGGGGAATTGGACTCAAATAGCAACCAACAAGTGCTCTGATGGTCTGGGAAATTGATAAATATGGGGGTGACCTGTATGGTGCAGCAAATACTACCAAAAGCTTGCTGGGCAGACTGGATGGACTGTTTGGTCCTTTTCTGCCATCATTTCTACATGTTGTTTGAATTTAAAAGGAAGGATTAAGATAAATATGTTAAGCATTTATAGCAAGTATTAAAATAGGACTTGCTGTTGACCTGCTATGGCTTGCTGTCTTTGCTAGGCTTGAAACAAGTGTTACAAAATATCTCAACAGGGTATTGTGTGGGCTGATTAGTTAGTCAATATACCTCATTCAAAGACAGAGACTTCAAAGGGGATACTTAATCCCATTAAAGAATAGGCTATAGATGGGGCTGAGGCCTAGCTGGTAATATAAATTGAATCCTTCCTGTGGAGAACCCTCTACACAAGTGGAAAAAGACTAGTGAAGTGAGATACTAGTAAATTGAACCATTAGATTACCAGAGGGTGAAAAGGGCACCTGGGAGGATAAGGCCATAGAAGAAAAACTAAATTAATTTCATGCTTTGTTCTTGACTGTAGAGGATGTTCGTGAGATACCTACACTAGAATAGGAATGTACATGGAAAAACATATTCTGTTTGGGTCGTTCATTGTGGGGCAGATTTTCAAAGGGGTACGCACGTAAGATACGCGTGTAGCCCCTGAAAACCTGCCCCAAGCTCCCCCTGTGTGCGCCGAGCCTATGTTGCATAGGCAGTCGGTGCGCGCAAAGCCCTGGGACGCGCGTAAGTTCTGGGGCTTTCCTGGGGGGGCGTGTCGGGGGCGTGTCGTGGCCGGCGCATCATCAGGGGCGTTCCTGGGGTGAGGCTGTGGGCGTGGCCACGGCCTCCGTGCCAGCCCCCGGACCGGAACATGGCACACCCGCAGCCGGCCCTGCGCGCGCATGTTACGCCTGCCTCAGGCGTAACTTTTGGAATAAAGGTAGGGGGGGAATTAGTTAGGGCTGGGGGGTGGGTTAGGTAGGGGAAGGGAGGGGAAGGTGGGGGGAGGCGGAAGGAAAGTTCCCTCCGAGGCTGCTCTGATTTCGGAGTGGCCTCGGAGGGAACGGATGCAGGCTGCGCGGCTCGGCACGCGCAGGCTGCCGATTTTGCGCAGCCTTGCGCGCACCGACCCCAGATTTTAAAAGATATGCACGGCTACGTGCATATCTTTTAAAATCCAGCATACTTTTCTTTGCGCCGGGTGCGAGAACAAAAGTACGTGCGCGTGTACTTTTCTAAAATCTGCCCCTGTGTTTTTTGGCTCATTGATGTTTTGTTCAGTGCAGGACCACAAAATGTATTTGTTTATTTTTTTTTCATTGTTTTACAAAGATCTTCTTAAAATGGCGACCCCCTCATATATTTGTTTATTTGGGCCATTTGATCATTTGCATTCCATTAAAGTCAATGGGAGAGGCAATGCATCCTAGTTTGGGCAAAGTGGCACGAAGAGTGATATGAACAGCCCAATGACAGGGAAAGTCCAAAGCACTGTGATAGGGGCAAAGCAGCCCTAACAGATGCATGAACACCCCAAAGCACAGTGAGAGGGGCAAAGCAGCACAAAAGTAGCAAGAATACCCGAAGGCTGCAAAAGAGGGGCAAAGAGCACTAACAACAGTGGCATGAATAGTCCAAGGCACAAAAAGAGGAGCAAAGCAACATAAACAGTAGAATGAACACTCCAAGGAACCATGGGAGGGGCAAAGCAGCAGCAACAGTGGAAGGAGTACCCTAAGATACCTAAAGAGAAGCAAAGGGAATCAACAGTGTCATGAACACCCTATAGCATAGATTGGGGGTATAGCAGAAAACACAGTGGCATGGACACCCCAAGTTGCTATAATAGGGGCAAAGGGCACCAACAGTGGCATGATGACCTGAAGGCACCAAAACAGGTGTAAACGGAACCTATGTCAATGACATAAATAGCACATGGAACCAAAATAGGTGCAAGGGCATAACAACAGTGGCATAAACAGCTCAAGAGAGCGTAAAAAGGATGTGAGAGAGATATGGTTGTGGTATTTGCCACCGTATAGATCAGTAAGGTTGGTTTGTATGACATGGTTGGGTAGGTGGATGTCCCATTCCTCTCTCCCTTCTCCACACTCACCCCTCCCAAAGCTGTGAACTTGGTGAAAGAGGATGACCTGATATGTATGGTTCTTCAGTAAAGGTTATATGAGTAACTGTGCTTCCTTGACGGACTCTCCATGGCTCCATGAGCGAGGCAAAGCAGCACCTAGTTACATGAAGATTCCAAAGCACCAAAAGAGGAGCAAATATTAACAGTGTCATGAAGACCCCAAAATACAGCAAGAGAGAAAAAGCATCATAAACAGTGATTTGAAATCAGAGAAATCTCTGGAGAAGTTTCACAGTGATTCTAACAAGCAAATTTGTCCATTTGTTTCCATTAAAATCCTCTGGGTCTCATACATTTTAATAAATATGTCTCATAGGATTGTCAACTGGTTTTACCCCTTGTAGTTCTGACTTCCCTATTGAAATTCCTTAGAAAAGCAAAACTACAAGTCCCAGCATGCAATGTGGTAAATCCTGGACTGGATCAACCTATCCTGAAACTCTGGAGCCACTTGGCAACCCTAATGTCTTGTCTATCAGACTGGTAAATATTTGCTTGCTCATCATAAACTGCAACTTAATATTCAAAAGAAATAGATAATCATCTTATCATCTATCAAACCACCATGCATCTGTACCATTCATCAATTACTTTTGATTTCAAAAGTGTTAGCATACCAATCTCACACACTGTTCGCGATGTAGGCATTTTGCTTGATCCAACACTAACTGTGAAAACTCAAATGAATGCTGTGGTAAAATCCTCCTTTTATAAGTTGCATCTTTTA
The DNA here is from genome assembly GCF_901001135.1 of Rhinatrema bivittatum. NCBI lineage: Eukaryota > Metazoa > Chordata > Amphibia > Gymnophiona > Rhinatrematidae > Rhinatrema > Rhinatrema bivittatum. The sequence continues at coordinate 663,402,207 of NC_042615.1, forward strand.
CAACACTTAAAATTCTTCCTTGATCCAAATGACTTCTGTTTTGTGTTGCAGGCCCTAATTTCAAATGGCTTAGACTATTGCAACTCATTATACCTCGGTTTGCCAGCCTGCTCCATAAAAGCCCTACAAATAGTACAGAATTCAGCAGCAAGAATATTATCTGGTGCCAAATTACATGATCACATTACTTCTGTCCTGTGTTCACTCCATTGCGTACCAGTATAATATTGCATTTAATGTAAAGTAGCAAGTCTTATTTACAAGTTTCTTCATAAGGACATTTTAACTTTTCAATCCTGTGGCTTTATGTTCAGCAAATAAAATGCCATTTGCAATATCTTTTCCTCAGCTTGCACATTTAATAATAACCAGAAACGGGGCCTTTTCTATTGCAGGTCTGTGTAGATGGAACTCTTTTCCCAAAGCACTATGCTCTAATTGTTGCATAAAAGACTTTAAAAAAGCAATAAAGACTTATTAGTTTTTGCAGATTTATGTAGTTTTGGTTTGGTGAAGTTCACTTGGCAAATAGAGCTTGTTTAAATCACAGCTTTTGTTATGTAATCGTTAGTTTTTAATATATGGTTTACCTATTATGTATTGCAATCTTCTTTGAATACAGCTGCAGAAATGCGGAATATATATAAATCCATCTTCTGATCCACATCTTGTGGTTAGGCAGTGAATCTCAGTACATTTAGTATATGGTGATTTTAGTCGGAACCAAGTTTTCTGTCCTCCCTTCCACGAGAAAAGAATGAAGATGAAGGAGGATTTTTTTCCCCCGTTTTCAATTAATTTTGGAGTTTTCAGTCTGAAGGATCCCAGTGACTTTTAGGAGGATGTTGGGAAAGTAAAAGAATACCATATGCAGGAGAGAGGAGAACCTGATGACTCCCCACAGGAGTTTTTAGCGAGGAAGAACAGAAAAGGATAGTTTTGAAGATTTTAGTGTCAATCTGTGCTCACAGGTATTTAGAAGACAAGACACATTAGGGATAGGAGAGCCTATTCCTTTTCACCTTAGGTAGCCTTATATGCCATACAGGAAGAAAGGTGACCCTAGGAAAGGATTTAGGGACCATAGACATAGATTAATTTGGAATGTATTAATTGAACTGATTAAGGGTGTAAAAAAAAAAGTAAATAACAGTATGTTTGTTGCTATCTGATTACCAATGAATAACTTAACAGTAAACTTTTTATTTTGGTACATTCTACTCAAGTGTCCAGCCTGGTTATTATCTTCAGTACAGAGACTTGAACCTACAGAAAAAGACATGGAAAAAAATTGGAACTCTCTATCGCCTTATTTAAGAACTCAATCTAACATCAAAAAGTTCAAGAAGGACCTACAAACTTTCCTCTTCCATACAGTCTACATCAATGATCATCTTTAACAACAATCCTTCTACAATCAATTCAACCATTCAAACCCAAACAAGAAAAAACAGTAACTACATCTGGCCTCAACCTTAAGTATTACAATTTCAGAAATTTAATATGAAGCCCTCCTTTAAGATGAATTAATACTATTTTTGCTACTTTCCTTTTTTACATCTTTCCCTTCCCCCCCTCTTTCACCCCACCATCCTCCTCAACCTATCATTTCACTATTGTTATTGTTTTCTTCTTTTGCAACTATGTATAATTTATCTGATTGTTGTTTTGATTCTGTAAACCGTTGTGATGGCTAAGCCGAATGACGGTATATAAAAACGAATAAATAAATAAATAAATAATAAATTTATACTGCACCTTGGGCCATAGAGGTCTATCTTCTACCCCACCCCTCGCAGTTGAAGAATTCACTACAGGGTTTAGTGAGATTTGGCAAGAACTAAGCCCTGGTATTGACTGTGACCTATGGCTTCATAGTAACCACTAGAAGTGGAGGGTTGCACCTCTTCTCAAGTCACTACACTGGCTTCCTGTCTGCTTTTACATATAGTTTATATATTTATTTTATTTTATTTATTTCAATTTACTATCCACCTTTTTGAATACAAAATTCACTCAAAGTGGTTTACAGTGCAATTAGAATATTGGCATGAGGAAAAAGCATTAGCAGCTTTACAATAGATATAGTGTAAACAATTTAAAGTAGCAGCAATGTAAATAGTAGCAATTTAGACATTTCAGTTTGGCATTAAAAAGGTGCTCAGCGGGGGAGATCCAAAATGGCGTCTAGCTAGGAGGCAGCGTGAGGAAGAGCTCCCAGAGTTGAAACTATTTCTTAAGAAAAATGCCTCACACAAAAAGAAAAGGGAGACTTCGAGGGGAGGCTCCGACAACCCCGATTTCAGCCCTACCTCAATCTGTGATAGAGGGCTTCTTCTCGCCGGTCAGTCGTTCTCCGGGTGAGGTGTCTGCGATAGCCGCTGGACTGGAGCAGGTATCAGCGGCTTTGGACTTGAATACCACGCTAAGCCCCGGAGCTCCCGTGGCTCCCCAGCCTCCGACCTACATACAATCCCTCCTTCCGGGTCAGAATGCCCAGTCTGAAGTGTGTGCGGCACCTGGCCCCCACGGAGTGGAAAAGAGGGATATAAATGTGGAGTTAGGTCCGGAAGCAGCGATAGCAGCGAACCCTCGGCAATTGCGGCCGAGTGACGTTGGAGGAAAAGATCTTAAAGCTGCACCGCAAACATCAACGCCGGAGAAGCTGGAAGAAATGGCGGCGGCCTTGGAAGATAGGCATGAACACCTCCGAGAAGCTCCGGTAAGCATTATTCTACCTACTTTCTCGGATCAAGGGCAAAATATCACCCTGGAGAATGTCTGGACAGTGTTATTAGAACTAAAAACCCAAATAGTGAATATGTCATCTATGAATTCATCTACGCAGTTGCAAATACAAAGATTGGACCCTGTTGTTAATCAACATATAGAAAAAATTGAAAATGTACAAGAACAAATGGACCAAATAAAGGAAGTCCAGTCTGGATTAATAAAATCTGATAAGAATAACACAAGGAAAATTGAAAATATGGAGAACCAGGCCAGGTATAAAATCCTGAGAATATTAAACTTTCCTTGTGTAAAGTTGATTTCGCCTCTGGAACAACTTAAAAAATATTTACAGGAAAATCTGCAATTACCTATGGAAGGTATACCACCTATTGAAAAGATTTTTTATGTAAACATTGGGAAGAAGGCAGGAAAACAACAGGATATGGAGATACAATCGCAAGATTTGGGAAATCTAACAGGCTTCCTGGAACAGTCAATGGAAGAACAAATTGAGTTTCGGGGAACTCTTTGTATTAGATTTGTTTTTTCCTCAGATAGAGACACTATTTTGAGGTTATTCTTGAGAAATAGGGATAAAACCTATCTAGGCGAGAAAGTTGGATATATCCTGACTTATCCAGGGATACGCAAATTCGTAGAAAACAATTTCTTTGTATGGCCCAGGAAGTCAAAAACCTGGGTGCATATATGGTTGTTCGCTATCCTAGTAAATGTGTATTAAAAATTAACTCTCAAAGATATGTGTACTTTGACCCGCAAGATTTACGCAAATTTCTTGATTCCCGAATTGCCTTAAATAATGCTACCTGAACTTCCCACAGGTTATAGAGGTATATACTGACCTACCTCCTTTTTTTCCTTTATTATTTATAATTTCTTGCTTGCCTAGAATTAACAATTATGGATCTCCCCATTACCTTATAAATGGATATATAATCATAGAAATGTTTTCTTTCTACAAGAAATATGATTCTTAAACAAGGATGTTAATTTCCGAATGATTATGATTATACGAATTATTATATTGATATGTATATTTTCTTTTTTCGTATTATTGTGTTGTTAATGCAGTGTGAAAATCAATAAAAATTATAAATTAAAAAAAAAAAAAAAAAAGTGCTCAGCAAATACTAAGTTTTACAAACCTAGTGGAAAATTTTTAATGATTAAATTCTGGCATTAGATAACGTGGAGCAAATATTTGTAGCAGTCTACTTAAACAGCATGTATAAAGGCATTAAGGGTAAAGCCAGGCAGTGCCTTTGCTGTCTTTGTGAGCGGGTTTGGCATTACAGACCTGACAGAAAAGCCAGGCTTTTAGTTGTTTCCTGAAATGACAGTAATCATGGATTGCTTGGAGGTCTATTACAAGGGAAGGATCTGTTTTGGCTGCCTGTTCTTTTGATTGATTTTGAGGACAGAATTGACATTGAGGATCTTAGTGGTCTAGAATAGATGGTAAGTATGCAGGTAACCTTTCACTCTCTTCTTAGTGCTTTGAACATCAATGACAATGTTTTAAATTTGGTTTAAGCTTCTCTTACCTATAAATGCATTCACCCTGCAGCTACTCATTGCCTGTCTTTTCTTCCTCGTGAACTCCCCCACTGTGCTGTACTATATGCCTAAAATAGACTTTCTGAGTCGGTGTATCATGCACCCTCTCTGGGCATAATCAAATCCAGTTTAAAAACTCACTTTTTGGAAGCTGCTTTTAAATCCTAACCACATATTTATATTTATGTATTTATTTAAAAATACTTGTAGCCCGCTCCCTCCAAGGTTCGGGGTGGGGTACAATCGATCGTACAGAATAAAAGGCATTAAAACAATAGACGAGTAACAAAATAAATACTGGAAAACATTTAGTATCAAACAAGGACCTGGAAAGGTCATTACCATGTGCCATTTGTTGGGAATCTTAATAATGCACTGGTTGAAAAAGAGGAAGGAACTTTATAAGATCAGCTGGTCCTGGAGTAGGTCCTCAAAGGCTATGCTAAAGAAAAAAGTTTTCAAAGACTTTCTAAATTGTTTGGAATCCTCGATGGTGCATAGGGAATGAGTTCCATAAAATGGGGCCAGCAATAGAAAAAGGCTCATTCCCTTGATGAGTCAAGCCCGGCAAACCTGTGATGTGGCAAACCAGAAAGTGTTGGCTGGATGAATGGAGAGAGAGAGAGAGACTGTGTATATGCAATTTTAATATGGCATTTATCTAGGGAGAAGTGTCATGATTTAATAAGTCATGAATGACTGAAGCTAATTTATACTGAATGCATTATTGAATAGGAAGCCAGTGCAGTCTGAAAAGTACTGGGGCAATATGTTGATAAATCCTGACACCAGTTAGTAAGCGTGCAACTGAGTTTTGAGAAATTTGTAAGGCTCTGATAGTGGTCTGTGGAGTACTGTCCTAAAATCAGAAGAATCTAGGGATGGCTTTATGTGACAGAGAGAAGTTTTAACTTTGTAAATGAGTTCTAGGTAATAGTAGAAATGTGCAGTTTCAAAGCAGTGAGCTGTTGGTCTAAATTGAAGCCAAGGTTGCAGACTTTATTGGAGATTTTGATTGATTCATTTTGGAAACATATTGTAGCAGGTATGTCAACTTTTAGGCAGCAGCCAAGGATAAGGCAGTAGCCAAGGATAAGGATTTCTGTTTTTTTAATGTTAAGGACATGCCTTATGTGAGTTATCGAGCTTTTTATGGAGGGCAGATATAGTGTAGCAAAGTTGGCAGTGGCAGACAGGATGATTTTAAAGGGAAAAAAATTATCTGCAATAAGAACACTTCCCATAGACTTGCTTGTCATGTATGTTTGTCTTGACTAGATTGTAAACTTGATAAATAAGGTACTGTCTCTTATGTGTCTCTCTAGAGCACTACCTATCTATAATAGGACTTTTGAAATAATAAATAGTAGTTGTAGTAGATGGAAAACTTTAATATTCTTGGCAGGGCAAAGCCAGAGGAAATCTCTGGAGGAAGTCAATAGTGGGCATGATTTGCAAATTAGTCTTAAGACATACGTATAGGGCAAAAGACTAATTGAACCATCTAGAAGCCATAAGATGGTGAATTTACTATCCCTGAGCAGGATAACACCAGAGGAAGTCTCTGGAGGGGGTGCATAGTGGTCCTGATATAGTTTCCCTATGATATCAATGAGTGAAGAGGCTAGGGGGTCAGATGTGGAAATTGACTTCCCTTTTGCTGTGCCTGGGCAGAAGTAAAACCATATCAGTGCAAATAAACAGCCCAGTGTCAATTCCCCTCCTATCTAATGGAGGAAGAAATATGGCATACAGAAGACTGTATCCTTGATGCCACTCAGCTGCCGAGGTCCTTCAGACTGAGGCTCAGACCTTGAACGATAGTAGGCTAGTTAGGCCCATGGCTCACAGAGATCAGGCCTTCTCTTATTTGTTTTCCTTGGGATTGCATCCTCAAAGGGTGGAATAATCTATTGAAGGCTAAATATTGGATAAATCCAATAGACAATAAGTACCGTAAGGGAGTTTGAAAAGAAGTTTGAAAAAAGAGTTCAGGAAGGAATGAAACCATCAGAGATAAATGGGTAATGTCTGTGCAGTACGCCTAGAGGATTCAAACTGATGGTATGGGTGGTCGCATCAGAATGGCAGATCACCTGTATCATGTGAAACCAATCCTGATGTCCATGGCATTGAGTAAATAGTAAAACAGTAGGAGTGAAGGCAAAAACATTGCAAGGCACCAAAGGAGAGGCAAAGCAAAAGGAGCACTGGCCTTAAAACCCTAAACCAGAGGTGCAATGAAATGCAGCAAACAGAGTAGCATAAAAACACTAAGGCACTTAAAAAGGGGTAAAGCATTGCCAACAGTGGTATAAACACCCCAATAGGCCATGAGAGGTTCAGCAACTGTGCAAAGCCACAGATCAGCATGGCAAGACCAATAGCAAGTACAATAAGGGAAATTGAAAAGAACTTTGAAGACAGCAGGTGCAGAGATAAAAACACCCCCAGAGAGGTAAAAAGCAGAAGGAGCACTGCTGTTAAAACCCCAAATAATAGGTGAAGAGCAACACAGCAAGAAGAGTGGCATGAGGCACCAAATGAGAAACAAAGTAGCTCCAACAGTGGCAAAAGTACCTCAAAATTTATGAGAGGGACAAAGCTGCAGCATCAGTAACATGAACACTCCAAGTTTTAGGGTGGGAAATTTGGTAGCAAACAGAGCTTTTAAAGCTAAAATACATCTCGCACAGAAATTGAGAGAGGGTTAAGGCAGAAAGCACAGTGATTGGTACCCCAAAGTATAGAGTGATGGGTATGGCAGGAACAACAGTGGCATCAAAACCTCAAAGCACCAACAAAAGGACAAAGGATACCACCAACAGTGGCATTAACACACCATGGAACTAGGAGGGGGGCAAAGCAGCAGAAGCAGTGGTAAGAACACCCCAATACCCCATGAGAGGAGTAAAGCAATACAAAAAATGGCAGGAGTTTCCCAAGGCACCATGAAAGATGCAGGAGCAGACCCTCAGTAACAATGGCAGAAGAACACATCAAAGTGCTGAACCAGGAGAAAGGGAAGGTGGAAAAAAATGTTTTTTCTTTTTTTTATATATATATATATATAAATAATTTGTTTTTGTTTTGGGGGACAAAACACCCTGGTTATAACCAAAAGAAAGGTAGACCAGGAGGAGTGGCAGTATAAGTGGCAGAAAAACACAATAAAGTGCTGAACCAGGAGAGAGACAGGGTGGAAAGAGAATATTTTTCCTTTTATTTCCTTTTTGTGTTTTTGGGACCAAGAATACATACAAATAGCTAAGAGAGAGGCAGGTTTGTCTTTCACAGCTGGCACTCTGGTGCCAGCTGTGAAAGACGAAGACTCATGCTATTACCTGCCATTGAGAATACCCATTCATTACACACGCTGGTTGGTGGATAGGAATGGAAATCCTGGGCCACTTTGACCAGTTCTGGCCAGACCACAGACTTGTATGTCCAGTATGCCAGTGGGTCTGTGCCCATATTCCTAAGTTCTGTGAGAGAGCATGTGACTGAAATTTCTGCAGGGGTCTCCTGTGCTGGGTGGAGAGAGGGGGGATGATCTCTGCTGCCAACTGCTGAAGCTATGGCCTTTGTCAGGAGAGCCCATTCTGTGGTGGTCACAGGGTGGGGTGGATAAAGTTGGATGAAGAAATGGTGGCTTGTAGCAGGATGCTCATCCTGACAGTACTGTGTTAGGTGTCCACTCTCCTCAGCATCCTCACTGCCCATTTACTTCTGGTGCTCCCATTCTAACACTTTAGCCACCAGCATCTCCTATGAGGTAATAAGACTGTTGGGATGGAGGGCAAGACTCCATTTCATCCATGTCTAGCATGTAAGGATCCTGGCAGGAAAGATGTTTGAGCTTATTTTTCTGTTTCAGTTGCAGGTGGTATATGAGTAGAAACACTTCGGGTTTCAGCCCTGTTCCTGCTGGAAACCCTCTAATTTCCCTTCTAGTATATTGACTATGGGGATAAGAACAGCCAGGATGGTCCATATGGAACTCAGTACGTCTATGGCATCCTTGAAGTGCTTCAGAGCTTAACCAACTGTGATGCTCCGTGGGTCAATTTATACCTATCTCGGTTTACAAAGAAAACTCATGAAGGGCTGTCCATTGCTCCATTAACCTCTGCAGCACCAGATAGGTGGAACTCCATCTGGTGCCTACATCCTGAATAAGGCCCCCACTGCTTCCTGCTTCTCACAAAGCTGCTGTCCACCTTCCATGCTCCAGAGAAAATGCCCAGCCACTTTCCTGCACCTTTCTATCATTTATTTCAGGACTGAAAGGCTGTATTCCTTGGCCCCCAGCAGAAGGGAGTCCATTGCTGCCAGATGCAGCATGTGTGCAAAGATTTACATTCTTTGGTAGCCCACATCTTCCACTGCTTTTTTCATGTTGGCACCATTTTCTGTAACAAAAAGAAACAGAAACCACCATCTGCCAGCCCTCCATCATCACCCTTTTTGCTGCTAAGATATGGTTGAAGTATGACTGTCATCCATTACCTGGGTATGCGGAACAGCCCAACTGTACCCTGCCAGTCCACTCCACTAGAGCTGCTGCCTACCCCTGCATCATCCACCTGCCACTAGTGTGCCATCAGATACTATAGAGGTAGGCATGCACAGCATTATGGTCGGTTCAGATGTCACTCATGAAATAGATTTTATTCTCCTCTACCTTGGTCATGTATGCCTGCATCTGAGTACAGCAGTGAGTGTTCAGAGTAGGGATCACATTCCTACTGAATGTTGTACTGGAGGGTGCTTTGTAATTGGGGGCTAAGAAGTTCATCAGCCATTTGAATCTCACATTTCCTGACATATATATATGGGCTGATCACCCAGGGCAAATGTATTGTGTCACCACCTTTGATGCTGCTTGCCTGTTACCCTAGGAGAGTGATATGCAGCAGCACCCCGTCTGGTTCATGATGGCTTTCCTTTGACATGATTGTGGGGACTGCTTGCCTGCCACCTCACTGAGGGAAGGGGCCAGTGGTCATCTTTGGAGATGGACTTCCCATTTTCTCTGATATTTTTGCTGCTGCTGATCCTATGAGTGGAAGATGGTGCTCCTTGACTAATACAGATGGCCTCCCCTGAAATCAACACTAATATGTGTTGTTTTTGTGAACGATGTTGCATATCACTGTTTAAAAGATGGCTCATTACCTTCCCTATGCTAATAGCCATATGACAGTGGATGTATTCTGTAAAACACTTCTCCTGTAGAACTGTAAATTGCCTCCACACCTCAGATGTCTCATCTCCCTCCTCTGGGTTGCTACAAATACGACTAGAGTTGAGGGTAAGCAAGTAAGAAAAAGGCCAAAGGCATCTGTCATGATCTTCTCCACTATCTGATCATCCTAGGGCAGGGGTGGGCAATTCCAGTCCTTGAGGACCACAAACCTGTCGAGGTTTTAGGATATCCTGATGAATATGCATGACATAGATTTGCATACAACTGAGGCAGAGTGCATGCAAATCTCTCTCATGCATATTCATTAGGGATATCCTGAAAACCAGACTGGTTTGTGGCCCTCGAGGACCGGAACTGCCCACCCCTATCCTAGGGGGTACTCTTGACCCTGGTAATATTACTTTCTGCCTCCTGCAGCTGCTACATGCTAGTAGCTAGACTCCCAAAACCACCTAAGCGACTAGAAGTTCAATATCCTCTGAGTCTGACAATCGCTCACATGATTCATCTGAATTTGTAATTTCATTTAATATAAGCTGCAGGCATTGCTTGGGAGGTAAAAAGGAAGATGTGTTGTGATGCTTTGGGGTGCTCCACTCCCAATACCCATGCCCCTCCACTGCTGCTAGTACCCTATACTGAATCTACCTCCTTCTGCACCTGCACTGTAGGAACAGAAATGGGAGCAGGTGACAGCTACTGTTCCAGCTTCAGCTTTTGCCCTGACCCTGACACTGGTTCTCTCGAATACTGTGTACAATTCTGGTCGCCGCATCTCAAAAAAGATATAATTGTGATAGAGAAGGTACAGAGAAGGGCTACCAAAATGATAAGGGGAATGGAACAGCTCTCCTATGAGGAAAGACTAAAGAGGTTAGGACTTTTCAGCTTGGAGAAGAGATGGCTGAGGGGGGATATGATAGAAGTCTTTAAAATCATGAGAGGTCTAGAACGTGTAGATGTGAATTGGTTATTTACGCTTTCGGATAATAGAAAGACTAGGGGGCACTCCATGAAGTTAGCGTGTGGCACATTTAAAACTAATCAGAGAAAGTTCTTTTTCACTCAACGCACAATTAAACTCTGGAATTTGTTGCCAGAGGATGTGGTTAGTGCAAATAGTATAGCTGTGCTTAAAAAAGGATTGGATAAGTTCTTGGAGGAGAAGTCCATTACCTGCTATTAATTAAGTTGACTTAGAAAATAGCCACTGCTTTACTAGCAACGGTAACATGGAATAGACTTAGTTTTTGGGTACTTGCCAGGTTCTTATGACCTGGATTGGCCACTGTTGGAAACAGGATGCTGGGCTTGATGGACCCATGGTCTGACCCAGTATGGCATGTTCTTATGTTCTTACTATGTTCCTAATAAATTGCTGTAATAACTTGTTGTTGTTAAACACCATAGTGCAATAATTTATTTTCAATGAATGTAAGCTCCTAAAACAACTACTCATCTTATTTATGTACAATGTTGTTGTGCATCATACAGCTTCCTAGGACAAAAAAAGCCCCACATATTTACCTGACGTTGTTCAATGTTTTGAGAATTTCTCTGCATAAGGGGTGCTGTATTGATTGTCGGTCCTGTTGTCAACCTAATAGTAGAAGAGCACAATCTTTTTCATAGGCTTGAAAAGTTTATAACTTGTACCAATCATTTAAAATCAAACCCTCCATGTTGATTGGCTCACCACCTCTCTCTCTTTAACCACTGTTTTCCTTTCACAATTTCATTAAGATCAGTCAGCTATATAGAGTTCAAGGTAAATATTCAGAACTGTTCACACGGATTCAGTTGTCTATCCCTAACACTCCTGCAGCTAGGAACAGGCATTTGTTTGATGAGAGTCTATAAAATTTACTGGAAAATGTGTTCTCTAGTCTTACAATGCTAAACAATTTGTTCCTACATCTTTTTACTTTTAAGGCACCTATGATGCTCTATAAATCTTGTCCTTATAGGTTTTTTGGTATGTCCACTTAATGGGCAGGAACACTGCAACAAATAAAAATAATTAGATGAAAAACTTATATATTGTTTAAATTTAATATTGTATTGAGTGTGTGGTGAATCCAAAAGCTAAACGGCATGACTTGCACACATAGATCACGTGAGCCATGTGTTTCAAGACCAAAATACCTGTCTTCTGTAATATCTCCAATAATGGCTTTATCACCCAATCTCTCATATTATGACCTCTAGAAAATGCTATTAAGGATTTCTAAAAAAATCCAAATACATAGTATCATTGATGCCACTTTTCTAGACTTGTTGGTGTGTTGCAAAATACACACATTTTTCAATATGTATTTGGAAGATTTATATTATAATAAGCTCTCTGAATATGAAGCTCAGTGGTATGCTAGTATTTTTATGGCTGAATGGTATATCCTCGAGCTGTAAACCTGGCTGTCAACCCCTTAGCTGATTCTTAAAATCCGATAAGTCTGAATACAGATGTCTAAATCACAAAAACTAACTGGCAGCCCTATTTTTAATCACCAAGATTGCCAACTCTGAAATCTAAGCCAATTCTTATATTCAGTTTTCTAAACATCAAGGTGGATATAACACTACCTGTTTTGATGATCTGAATGTCCGAAAAAGGTATCCAATGATAATGAAATTCCATAGTGAACTTCAAATTCAGATCAAAGTATTGATCCAACTTTGAAATCTTTGCAATTATTCTCCTGTATGAAAAAACATTATTTCTAAAATGCTTCCATAAAGGTATTCAGTCAGTCCACATGGATGTATATATAAAATGTTCCTGAGCTGCACGCACTGCTGAAATGAATGAAATGAATGAAGCACATCCCTATTCAATGGATAACTTGGGAGTTTGATAACTTGTGAGTTATTTATCTAAATGGCTTTGAATATTTACCACTAGACATATGGATAAACATAATTAATGGGAAAGAATTAGCATATATTTAGCAAAGGGAAGTCATGCCTGACTATTCATTCGGTTAGAATTCTTAATTGCTACCTGGGACTCTGAGCAGTGTACTTAAAATGTCATACATATAACAGGCAAAAAATGCAATATTTATAATAAAAAAATAAAATTGCCAATAAAGGGCCTGATTTAAAAAGCCATATTAGGTCATTTGCAACATGCCCTAGAACCTTAATTAATATGCATATGCATGTTAAGCAGCTCATTCGCTACTAATACATGCAAATTTAATAATATGGCTTGCCTCAAAAATCAAAAGTTGAGTTATTTGATTAAAAATTAGTTAAAATTCAAGAGCTGTATCTCCACCGTGAGCACTACAATGCTAATACTCATCCAGATGCTTTTAGGGTCATGCCTTAAAGGGGCTGATCACAACCCCCATGGGTGGAAAAGATCCTGGAAGTCTCCATAGACCCCATGTCCCAGTCCCCAGTTGCCCCTGGAGAGAGTCAAAATTGTAAAAACAAGTTTTATTTTTAAAACCCCTGCATGCAGGAACCAGTCCAATCTCCACCCCCCCCCCCCTTTGACAAAATATTGCCCATCTGGATGCCAGCTGCCCTAGCCTCCCAACTCCCCCCCCTGGACTTAAAATAACCCTCATGTTCTAATGGGGGCTCAGAATTCCCCCTAGGTACCAGACTCTGTGGTGGCCATTTTCCCTTTCCCCTATCATATGATAAGGTCTAGTATTTTTCGAAAATGGCTGCTGCTGAGTCCTGAATCTAAGGGGTGCTCTGGGCCCTAGTAGGCCACAAGAGCTACTTTGGTAAGTCAGGAGGGTGGACTAAGGGGAGGATCGGAGGAGGATCGGGGGAGGCCAGCCTCCAGAGGGGACACATTTTTGTCAAAGGAGAGGTAAAGGGGAGTTGGTGGCAAGGTCTGCACCCGGGATTTAAGAAAGAACCTTTGTTTTTCATAACTTTTGCTCATCTCCAGGCATAGTGGAGGGTGAGTCAGGGGTGCTATGAAAACCCCCCAGGACTTTAAAACTTTTGTGGGGTATTAGTTGAGACTGATTGGTTCCTTTAAGGCATGATGGCCCCACAGTCTCGGGGTTGCCATCATGCAGAATTTGCAGGGGCTAGAAAAGCTGTGGTATTTTACTGATAGGGAAAAATACCACAATGTTTACTGCAGCTTAGTAACAATAGTTTATTAAATGAGACCCAAAGATATTATAATATAAACCTACATACCAGATGGACCATTCAAAGTAAAAAAAAGAAAAAAAAAAAAGAAAAATAGCAAAATCTTTCTTAAATAAATAGTCACTTTAAATGGAGCCAGTTATCTTCCAATCTGAACACTTTAGAGAACAAATTCCAAAGAGTTGGAGCCACTCAAGTAAAAGCAGATTTCCTAGTTTTGACTAGCCTATATTTTTTAAAAGGAGTATGAATGCAAGCACGAATCTGGTATATATTTCATGGGTCTTTCCATTAAATATCCAGGTGCCAGACCATACATAGTTTAAAAGTCAGACATAGTACCTGAAACTGAAATCTACAGAAAATTGGAAGCCAATGAAGAGGAAATAAAATTGGAGTTATATGATCCCTAAGATGACTGCAAGTAATTATATCTACTGCAGTGAGCTGAATCATTTGCAAACATCTTATAGTTTTCAATAGCAGACTTATAAAAAGTGAATTACAATAGTCCAATAAGGACAACACAAGTGCTAGCTTCACCAGTCTATACTGTGTGCATCAAGAAAAATATTCCTTAGTGAACAATCTACTCTCAAGTTAAACCAGGCCCTTTGACATATCTGAAAAATGTATGCATTTAATGTAAGACGGGCATCCAACACTATTCCACGACTTTTGGCATCTACTCCAATGGTGATAACACTCTAAATTGGCTTCTTTGATCTGGGTTTGCATGCTTAAATTCAGGTGCCTAAAAGGTTAGTGTGACCAGGGGAAGGGTCAGATCAGAGGAAAGATGTTTGAAGACTAGCAATGGCTTTCATTGCCACCTGCCCAACTTTTGTGGTCAAAGATGGTCATTTCAGAACATTTCAGATCCTCCCTCCCTCCTGCTGAGGGGCCTTCAAACTCTGACATCTCGCCTCTCTCCTGTGTCATTGATAAAGTTGTTCTAGGGGGAGACACCAATCCCTCGGCTTTCCCCCTCTCGCCCGCCACTTGGATTGAGTACCTAAATATTCTGAATTTGGAATGGACCTGATATGAATTATGCAATGAGGACTTGCATATGCATGCTCGGAATAGGAACTATTAAAGGTTAATTTTCAAAAAGTTGCACACAGAAAAATTAGCATATACTCACGTATGTAGCATGTTCTAGCATATATGCTATTTTAAAAATGTCAAACATACACATGTAAATAAGGGGTGGACTAGAAGAGTTCAGGGGCAAGGCCAACATTTACACATATAAGTTGCTATTTTATAAGAGACTTGCATGGATAGATTTATCAGTGTACCCACCAAATTAACACCTGCTCATTATCTGGCGTAAGTGATATTAAACGTCTTTATTGTGAAGTACTGACTGGATGGGAGCTCTGGGTGAACTGTGGGGAGACCAGACTGAAGAACCAGAAGCGTATCAATGGCCTAAAGAAGAAGTGGGCAAAGTGATGGACTAATTGGTAAAACTGATCATTTCACTCATGCACGTATGCTAAAACATTTGCAAACTTACACACATAAAAAGCGACTTACGCAGGGGAAGTGCTACTTAATTTTCACATGTAAAATCTCCATGCATATATTTTAAAACATAAAGTAAACAAATGCAAATACAGCCATTCAGCACCACTTAGCCACATAAATTCTGAATTATCCAGCTAAATGGTGGTTTTGTCATTAGCCAGATAAGTCTTAAAAAACACTAGTTATCCAGCCAAGTAAGGTAATTGGATAAGTCTTAAAAAGCACTATTTAGCTGGATAAGTCTTTAAAACTGCTACTTAGTTGGATAAGTAAGATAGGTGGATAAGTCTTACAAAGTGCTGTTTAGCCAGATAACTAACAGGGTCATTTATCAAATTGCGTTAGGGCCTTATCGTGCGTGATAATGCTGTAACGCATGAGATAAGGCCCTAACAATACCACATCACAAAATGAATATGCAAATTAAAAATTAGTATTATAGAGGAAGGAATTTGGGTGGAGTAAATAGAAATGAGGGCCTGATAGCACGGTGTGCGAAGGAGTAGCGTACACTATCGTGGGATTTAATGCCAGAAATAATTACACCTTGTTTTGCGATACGGTGAAAAAAATATTTATTGCAACCAAAATCGCAGATCGCTGGTATTATCGCTGCAATTATCTTGCGTGATAAAAAGAGGAATGATATCAGACACACCTACCAGTCCCTTCTTGTCCCAATAAAAACACCTTTTCATACCTGGTATAACTTCCTAAAGCTTATTGTTTGTGACAAGTTTAATTGTTAGGGGATACTGGACGCTTCGGGAGGTTCACTGCAGATGACAAAAAGTGGAACCAAAACAACCTCAAGAACAGGCAAGGCCAGTTCCAAGCCCTCCCAGGGAAGTGCCTGCATTGGAAGCAGAGGCACGGGCCCCGTAGGTTCAAGGCCCAGAGCAGTGCCTGGCATGCATGCGGCCATGGCGGAGGAGATACAGAGTGCACATATTTCCTCCACAAACATTTTTGCTGGGCATGCCAGAGAACTATGTGGTCTACAGTTATTGCCTCAGCTCTTGGGCTATCCTGGAATTGTATGAAGAAATCCAAGGGGATTTGGATCTGGTTACACAAAGGTCCCACGCTGTGCTTGGCCTCTCCAAATTATTGGCTACCCTGCATTTCATGGCAACTGACTCCTTCCAAATGACAGTAGGGGTCATGGGGGGGGTAATGTCCCAAACCACATTTTCCCGCTGTTTGCACCAGATCATCACAGCAGTCTCTGACCACATGAATCACTTCCTAGCATTTCCTCGGGACAGGCAAGACTTGATGGACTTGAAGAGAGGTTTTAATGCCTTCGCAAACTTTTCCAATGTTCTGGGAGCTATCGACTGCACTCACGTGGCCAACATTCCACCCCATGACAGGGAGGCGATATACCGCAGCAGAAAGTTCTTCCACTCCATCAGCGCGCAAGTGGTCTGTGATGCTCGAATGTGCATCCTCGATGTGGTGGCCAGGTAACTCTGCAGGCCATTGGCCCAGAGCCTGGCTTTTTCGACCCATGCTGCAGAAGCCTGCACATTTTGTGACACAAAGCAATGCATCGGACCTAAAGCAGGCACTAAATATTTTCAACGTGTTCATTTTCAAAATGGCCCTGTTCCTATCCTCCCATTAGGAGCTAATACAATCTCACTGGTTAATGACAAGCGTGTTCACACTGCTGGTACTGCACAATCACGTGTGGCTACTTAGTGAGGCCTCATCCAGATTGTCGGCCACAGTTTGTCTTGACCCTCACACACCTCAACCTGAAGCAGTGTCCAATGCATTTTGGTGTTGTGGCATATTCCCTGTGTCAGGGTTCACAAATTGGTTTCTATGGAAAACCCACTGCAAATACATGTGGCTACCATAATGTATTCTGCCTGATAGTGACACAAAAAGAGGCATGTGTGGCATGATGGTTTGTGGTCTAGCTAGTGCTGTGTGTCTTGCCAGCCCTCCCCAGGAGACCCCATCCTAGTGCTCTCATGTAGATAAGATAGTGCCATAACTGTGATGCTACCCTATGCTCCTAGAGCATGGAGAGCTACAGCTCTAGAAATGCTGTAAATCTCAAATAGCCCTGAAGCTTAAAGGCCCAGGTAGACATTTAAGGTCTCAATGACAGATTTCCCATTTTACTGCCTCATTCTGTAGGTGAGAAATGTGTGCATGAAGTAATACACCTGTACTGAGTAGGCTTACTGTCACATGGGCATCCCAAGACACAGCTGACACCACTGTCTCACCAGTTTCAAAGCCACTGATGACTAGATTTTCCAACTGGATCCAAATTTACAGGACATGTTGTGTTGATCCAATCTTGGTCTTACTCCCAGGATGCATGCAGGAATTGATAGTCTTGGTTTTGGTTGGAAAAGCTATAGGAAAATCAGATGAAATCCCCGCATGTAATGGGTTCCAAACCAGGATAGAATTTACCTGTCCTGAAAATTGGAGCCAATTGGCAACCTTACTGCAGACATCAGAGCTCTCTAGTAGCACAACTTTCCTTACAGCCTTGGGTAAAGTGCCTGTACTATCTGGTGCCATTCCCACAATACACATAGGTCCTTCCAAGCTAGCATTCCTCTTGGTGATTGCATGCACCCCAACACAAATGTAGCAGACTACACCTAGCTATGCAATTTATAAATGATAATGTGCAGAAGGTGAGGGCCTTGGCCATCGTGGTGTCATGTAGGTTCCATTACCTTCTCGGTGAACCCACAACAGGATACACGTCCAGCTCTATGAAGGCAGGATTGGGAATTAGATGGTGTCCTGCCTTTACTTTTATTTTACAATGAAGTGTGAAGAAGGCAACAAGAGGCAATACTGAAGGTCCCAAGTAATGAGCTTCTTCTTTAGCTCTTGCTGTCTTCCTTAGGAGCATACACTGAGCATGCCTAGGCCATATGGTCTTGCTTGCTAGATAAGTGGCAAGTAGGAATGTGTAAGGGCATGTGGAGGGTAGACCTTGTTCCTAGTGAACCATTAACACAAAAACATACAAAGAAGGAGCCGCCTAGGCAGTGTATTTTTCTAATCACTGTTCACTTTATTAGCAAAAACATGTAGTACACTGTTTGAAATAAATTCAATGTCTTAGGTAATCATATTCTGCAAGGACAAGATAGCAAATAGCACAAAACATTGTAAATGTAATGAACAGCACATTTTGTGTAGACCTGTACATACATTGTTTAAAATGGCATCATTGCATATACAGGCTTATCATCTTATGCTTTTAGCATAATCATGATTACAACAAAGAACATATAAAGCAGAAGTGGCATCCCTCCAATAGCTACAGTATACCTTCAATGTTGTACCTGATAGCAGCCTTGGTATGTGATGGCTAGGAAAAGGCCCCAGACAGTCCATGTAGAAAGAGTGTATTCAAGGGGACAGCCTAAGGAGCAAGGCAGCAAAGTTTATCAAGAAGGCAGCAGGACCAGAACCAAAGAGCTCAGCGTGGAGGCAGCAGGCCTAGGAGGAAACCCAGCAGCATGAAGACAGCAGCAGGAGCTGAGATGAGATGAGACACCAGCATCCAGAGCAGGAGATGAGACATGATAAGAAGAGGCAGCCGCTAGACCATGACTGAAGGCCACTTCAAGGAAGATGGAATAAGGGCAGAGCATCAAGGAGGGCTTTAGAGTTAGGCTGCTGGACCACAATGGCTGACAGTAGACCATCCCTTCTATGTGCTGGCATAGCAACTTGCAGTGAGGACGGGTCCATCAGGCTTCTTCTATCTAGACGGCACACCTACTCTGTAGTGAGGATGGGCCTAGCAGGCTTCTTCCATCTAGACAGCACACCAGCTCTGTAGTGAGCATGGTCTCAGCAGGCTTCTTCTATCTAGACAGCACACCAACTCTGTAGTGATGATGGGTGCAGGGGGCTTCTTCCATCTAGACAGCACAGTAACTCTGTAGTGAGCATGGTCTCAGCAGGATTCTTCCATCTAGACAGCACACCAGCTCTGTAGTGAGGACGGGTCCAGCAGGCTTCTTCCATCTAGATGGCACATGAACTCTGTAGTGAGAATGGACCCAGCAGGCTTCTTCCATCTAGATGGCACATCAAATCTGTAATGAGGATGGGCCCAGAAGGCTTCCTCCATCTAGACAGCACACCAACTCTGTAGAAGGACCCAGCCAGGAATGTTGGTACAGCTCTTCTTATTTGGAATTCAATGGCACCACCTTTAGTCCTTTATGGCCCCTTGCCATGTTGGGGCTTGCCACAGGGGTGCATGGATTTTGGGGGCCTACCCCTTGGGCATCTGTCATCCCAGGGACTTCTGCTGGGTGTGGACTCCAGTGATGCTGGGGCAGACTCGAATGGCTGCTCAGGCATCCTTTGAAGGATATGTGTCAGCACATTTGTCATGATGTTGACTATTATGGCCAGTGTCATCACATTCTGCGTGTTTGCGGATGTTTGATCTCACAGGATCTGGTTCTGCCTGTTGACAGCTCTCCTGAGGCGCTCTAGCTCTGCCCGTATGTGGCGGAGGTGTACCCCATACCTACTTTCCAACTGGTTCAGTTGCTGGTGCTTGGTGGCAGAGATGTTGCTGCTGCTGCTGGGCCTGGTGTACTGGTGGTGGTGCTGTGATGGTGGTGTGGACTGCTGGAATGTGGACCTCCAAATGTGGAATAATGGGGCTGTTTTGATTTTGCTTCAAACAAACCAAAGGATTTTCCCCGCAAATTAAAAATGTGTGAATGTTTTGTTTTAGGGAAATAATGTACAGTTTTAACATATAGGGTGCACTATTACCAAAATGGGCCTCTGGCGAGACTAGGCCTGGCCAGGTTCTGACATGGAGCCTGGTCTAGGCTGGGTCCTGCTGCCAAAGTCAAGGTCTATGCCCAATGATGGGGCCAAGCTTAAGGCTGGGTCCTATTGCCAAGTCTCAGGCATAGGCCCAAAGTCTAGACCTGGGTCTGAAGCTGTGGTCTGGAGAAGGCTGTTGCTGAAATTTGGACCTAGGCCTAGTCCCGGCATTAAGGCTAAGGCCTGGATGCCCAGAACCAGGCCTACTACTGCCTTCTTTCTTCTTGTAGAGATTAAAAATGTCATTCTTTGCCCAAGGGATGTCCTGCATGATGCCACTGTGGCAACTTCCTTCAAAGTGGATGGTGCTATTTTGTTGTACAACCATACATTTCGATGATTGTATATCAAAATGGCACCATCTACATGGGAGGAAGGCACCGCAGTGGCATCACTGTGGTGTGTCCTTCAAGCAGATGAAGTCATTTTTAGTTTCCATAAGGAGAAAGAAGATGGCAAAAGGCCTGGTACTGGGCCTCTGAGCCTAGGCCTTAAGGCCTGGGCCTAGACATCAGGCCAGAGCATAGGCTTCTGAACTGAGCCTAGACCTAAGTCCAAGCCCCAGTGACAGGATCCGGCTTCAGTAGGGCCCTATTGATGGGCTCAAGACTAGGCCTTGGTCCTGGGCCTAATCCCAAGCCTCAGTGATGGGATATAGATTTGGCCCATCAGTTTCCAGCCTGAGCCAAGGCCTGGGTCTCAGCAATGGGACCCAGCCTCAGACTGGGCCTCAGTTTCAGGCCTAGGCTCTGGCTCAGGCCTCCACAATGAGAATCAGACTAGGCTAGGCTCCAACACTGGCCAAGGCCTAGACCAATCCTCAGCAATGGGACCTACTGTACTCTGGCATCAGGCCTAGGTCTAGGTCCAAACCCAGGCTGTGGTAGGCCAGTCCCAGCATCATGCCTGAGCTTTGGAGATGGACCCTGGCCACAGGCATAAGCCTAGCTCAGGTCTGAGTTTTGTGGACGGGACCCAGCCTTGGCCTAAGCCTTGGCCAAAGCTCAGGCTTCAGCAGTGGGACCTGGTCTTGCTGACAGGATCCAGCCTTGAGCCAGATTCTGGCATCAGGTCAGAATAGGTTTGATCCTCAGCAACAGTATCTGATCTTGGGCCTTGGCCCTGGCTCATTCTTTTTTATAGTGAAGTCAATGGGGCCTTCCCCCTTTGATTTCAATGTAAATGAAGAAAATCAAATGAAACAGTGGAACAACTTTTTTTTGTTACAAACGAACCTGATGAATGATTGTGACCTACAAAATGAATGAACAAATCAAACCTAATTTTTTGATCATGCATATCTCTAGTTATATTTATTATTATAATTAAATAAAGCCAGGCTTGAATTCTGATATGTTTGGCTTGCAATTGTAGAGGTTCATAACCTGATAGGCTTTCAAGATATCCTCAATGAATATGTATGACATAATTTGCATGCATTGGAGATCCAGTATATGAACATTTATCTTATGCATGTTCACTGTGGATTTTCTCAAAATCTGATTGGCTCTGGGGTCAACAGTACAGGTTTGGGAAACTCTGTGATAAAAGTTTACAAAATCAAGTTAATAGGGAACAATTATAAGTCCATAAAACTAATTAGTAGCAGATGTAAAACAAATGCATTTTGTCAGTTATCTATCATACAATTCAACTGTGGAATTTATTGCCAGAGGATGTGGTCAAGACTAGTAGTATAACTGGATTCTTAAAAGGTTTGAATAAGTTCCTGGAGGACATGTCTATTAGCAATTATTAGCTAAGCAGACTTGAAGTTCACCAACTCCTATATCTGGTAGTGAGCAACATGGAATTGCTCTCCCCATTAGGATTTGCCATATATTTCCAAGTGTCCTGGATTGGCCACTGTTGAAGTCAGGAAGCAGGGTTTAATAGACAAGTAGTCAGACACATTTTTTACATTCTTAATTAAATTGTCTTTAGTGACTGCTGCTTTGAAACATTACATTTTCCCATTTCAGTATCCAAATTATCCACAGAATGAGACATCCAAAATATCTCATTCTGCTGAGTGTCATCCTTGCATTCTAATAACTCTACTTTCTGTCTAAATGATTTGATATTTGTGAGAAGTCCTTTCCAATATCAAAAATACATTTACAAAGTGTTTCCATGGTTATATTCACCAGCACTTCACAAATCTCTTGAGTAATAATAGTTCATTCTGTCTGAGACCCCTCAGATTCAAAAATCAGACTAGGCCCCACATCAAGCAAGGACTGCAGAACAGTGATTCAAGTATCCGCTTCACTCTTCAGATCCATTTATTTTATTTTATTTATTTATTTAGATGTATCTTCTGCTTTTTGCACTTTTTTCAGCACTTCAAAGTGGATTACATTCAGGTACTCTAGGTATTGGCAACAAAACTCCACTCAGACACAGGGCCTCAGTGGGAATGGGAGTAATTTCTTCTGATCCCAGGTGGTGCATTTCGAGTATCTTATTTTCTCTTAATTGGTGATATTATTTTTATAATTTAACATTTTACTTTGAAATTTAAATGTGCTCTGATTCTACAGATTACAGTTTTTGGTTCTTAAGCTTTGTCTGTGTATATGTGCAACTAAACTGCAATTAGTTTTTAAGCTAAGAACATCCAGCACCTTAAACCCCGGAAATGTTCCTGATTCACCTCTTCTGTAACTTTACCACTATTGATATTAACTGTGAATTTGTATTCTGGAATGATACCATTAAACTATACTGTTAAATTTACAGTGCTGTATCTTGCAACACTTTAAAAATACATTTTTTTCTTGTTATATTCAATGCACAACATATATCTATGTATAACAAGCTTAGGAGTTTTTTGAAGAAAAGGTTCAGGAAAACAATTATTTCATTTGGATAAATTTCAGATTATATGCTGAATTTTAAAGATAGTCTTATATAAATCCAAATGGTTATCACTTCCTGGCATTGGAGTGTGATTTGCCATATGTTGTCATAAAATATAGAAATTTAAATATCTCTATAGTCAGTTCATTATAGCATTTGTGTTTGACAATATGCTAGAGAACAGAATTTTACTTTTGTTCAGCTATAATTATAACTAATCTATGCTTTCCAGATTTATTTTAATTGGACTTTTTTGAGGTAAAACAATTTTTGACACATAGAAGCTGTGACAGGTTTCTGTATATAATTAGAATTTTCCTTTTTGTTGCTGTGTAAAATATTATCAACTAAGGAAGAAGCCGGGGGAACAGAAAGTGAAAAAGTTGACAGTTGGGGATACATTTTGCAACAGTCTTAAAACAAAGTTGGAGAGGAAAAAGAGAAAATGCTTATAGATATTTGGGATATCATCATTGACCTCTAACATGTTTATAATTACTCTAACATGGACTGTGAACTCAGTGGTGAAGTGTACAAGGTTTCAGTTTGACCCATTGACTCTGAAAGCAGTTAATTCCAGTAAAAGGGTGTCTAGTGAGAAAAATAAAAAAGGATCAACATTGATAATCCTTGGCAACTTTCTTTTCAGTCTTGTAGGGAAGGCCAAAACTTGAACTACACCTCTGTCTTTTTACTTAGAGATATGATTCAATCTGAATAAGGCTGATGCATATGAGTGAGGCAACTTGACAGCAGTAGCAGGAATTTGCTTAGCCATCCTATAGGCAAAAGAAAAACACCCATTTTCAAAGTTGTCAACGTGAAAACCTCCCTACACAAAAGAAGAAAAATTACTGAAGGAAAAAACTATTTATCTCTTGCTAGGGAAGTTTGCGCCTCCAAAATGAATGAGCTTCATTCATCTGAATTGTTTCAGGCCTGAAAGTGGCATATAGTTGTACATTTTTTAGATCTGCTGCTTTCCAACTGTTGTAGAAATACATATTTGGGCTTTAAAAATACTGTTTACTAAAATCAACTTGTGAAAGAGGAAGAGCCACTGAAGACTAACACTCTCAATTCTGACAAATTTAGCTGTGCATCCTTGGAACGATTTGCTCAAACATTAGGAGTGTGCAGGCCAAAAGAAATTTGTATCTTGTTGTTTTGTGTCATTTGGGGCAAATTTCCATGTCATTTAGGTTCCCCCCCCCCCCCCATTTATTTTTGTTTTCAGTTTCAGAAATAGTGCACACTATTTTTGCATATAGTGCACACTAAAAATGATAGAAGGAAATACATGACATTTCTTTTTTTTTCTATTGTTTTGTTTTGAAAATGACAAGAAATGACATAGACAAATATCATTAATGTTGTCTGCGTCATTTCAAAAGAAAGCACATCCCTAGATACATGCTTTTTGCACCATTACAGGAATTCTCCAAATTGAAAATATTTGCTCCTGTTTCACAGACATTACTGTGGCTGATTTTTTACACTTTTAATATATTTCTTTGGCTTTTGATAAATGTTTTCTGCTGTTCTACCCATGTTCCCATACTTTATCCTCTATTGTTTAAAAAAAAACAAAAACCCATCAGTTTAAAAACATTCACATGCTGCCCTTCTTCATCTTCTATTTTCAGCATAATGGCTCTGGTATGTGACATAACTTTGAAATAATCTTGCTTTTTCTTTCATGGAAGTCTTCTGACTTGGGCCATCCCAATGGCTTCGTATCAGTGCAATGCACTTCCCTGAGAATGTCAGTCCCCAATTTGATTCCTGAGCTGAGCCTTCTACTCCCTGAGTCAGTTGAAATTGGGGAATCTGTGAGTGCAATATTCAGAGCCCCTGGAATGGGAGGGGCAATGGGTTTGTTGTCCTCACTCAAGGCTTACAGCTAGTGGGAGGAATAAGGAACTTTGGCCTGGATTCATCATTCATCACTGAATGATGAATCCAGCGAAAATGGGGGATGGGGGGGCGAAGGGGGGATGGGCCTGTGAAATCCTGCAGCCTTCGCATCACCGCGGTCTGTCAGCTGCCGGCTTTCGCACCGAATAGCGCCACCGTGAAATGTGGTGCTATTCTGCGTTCTACTGCCGACGATAAAGGTAACGTTATCACCGGCAGCGAAGACACCGCTGACTCCGCCCCTCCCCCTAATTTGCATGCTATCGCACGCGAAAAGGGCCTTTTCGCGTGCGATAGAAGATAGACAATAACTATCAATGCCTTACTTAAACATTACACTCAGAAAAGACTTATAACACATATTGATTATATCTATACAGTTTATGACAGCCTTCATTCACATTATATCATTTACAATAATGCTACCCTACTAATTCATACACATCAGAATACATGCTATTTAATAGAAAAATAATACTATATTTATTCAAAAAGCATTTTGTATTTTTTTTACATGTTTTGAGTGATTCTAGTCTAGTATAGAGTGCATTTAGTATGCTTCTCTGATACATCTATTGCTATTGGTATTGATCAAGATTGGTCTTGATCTGGCCATTTCTTTGCTTATTCCTGAGAAGTACATTAAATGAAGGCTATCAAAACAACAATAAACAATAAAAATCAATCTGGATGTATTTAAACTCTTCCTTAATCACTTTCTATAAACACAGCCTTACATGTCATCTCAGAGAGTTCACCTTATAGAAAATAGCCTGGGTAATGGGTATTAGCTTATTTATGCACAGATTTCCTGGTTCCTGCCATGATGCCTATATATTAATACAAAGTACCCTCTTATTTACATAGGTAAGTGGAGTCCTTGAGAGAGTATATGAAGGAGAGAAGTTTCTTGTTTGGAACACAGGTATGAAGTAAATAGTTTGGATACTATTTGTCTCTGTTATTGTGTGTTTGTAGGTAATATTGAATATCTTGATGTCATGACTGATGACATCTTTGTGTGCACAGATATATCAGAAAAGTGCTATAATCCAGCTCATAGTTCCCCTGGAGCTGTCCTAAAGCAGATTTTGGATTTTTCAAACTGAATTTTCAATGTCTGGATCATATTAGTAGTTTTTTTTCCATCCTCATCTGGAAAGGGTATAAACCATTTATATAGAATTTAAAAGAAAATCAAGATGATGATATAACCTTAAACTAGACATAGGATGTACGATCTGGGGGTAAATTAAATCATAAAAAGTGGTGAAAGAGTATCATCTGTGGATCCCAATAATTTGGCCTGGTTGGAGGTTTAGGACCATCTAGTTTGGCCATTTCTCCTTAAATGCTGCAGTACAACAGAGATACAACTTTATCTTATCTTTGCATTTCTCACAATAAACTCTAAGTATCCTCTGGCCTAAACCCTATGACTCAATGAATTCTAATGCATCTTTCCACCTAAGAATTTTACTGGGAGACTGTTTCATAATTCAGTCATCTTCCAGCAGCATTTTATGATCTTTCCCTAACTAGCTACATTTCCCTAGATACCTATAAATGATTTAGTTGCACTTTAATAGGATGATTCTGACATAGGAAGCACACATTTGAAAGGATTGGTGACCTGAAATGAACTACGACTGTAGAAGTTAATAGTAAGTAAACAATAACTGTCTGTATCTATCACAGAAACTTGGAATATAGCAGCAGATATAGGCTGTAGGCCCATCTAGTCGCCCAATTTATTTCCTGGTGCAATGGCAAAGACCCTCGTATTTTAGCTTTCCCTTCATTTACACAGCTAGGAATCCTCTGTGCTTATTTCATACTTTCTTGAATGTTTTTACTGATTTTGTATTTGTCACTTCCATCAAAAGGTCATTCGTCTAACACTCAGTGAAGAAATGTTGTATTTTCTGATTAAACTCTTGAGTCTACCCCTCTTGGAGCTTCAGATCATGACCTTTTATTTTGAAACTTTTTTTTTACTTAAAAAGGTTTGGTTGTTTTGCATTATTTATACGTTTGAGGTATTTGATTATCTCTGACATAATCCACCCTGCCTCTCCTCTTCTTTCTACAGTATACATATGTAAGTGCTTTAGCTACAGAGCTTTTAGTACAGAACCTGCACCATTTTGGTAATCCTTCTTTGAACATCTCTATTCTGTCTATATTCTTTCAAGGGTACAATGTCCAGAATTGGACTCAGTACTCCAGGTGAGGTCTCACAAATGGCATTATTACCTCCTTTCTTGCTAAAGGTTATACTTAATACCCTAGGCTTCCGTGATTGTGTGGCCTCAGGAGAAACCACATAGTTAACTGGTTGCCACAACTGACAATCTGCTCTTAATTCAAGCTGTAGTGTTTCTGCCTTGCTTCAGTCTCAGCTCTCTCTCTTTGATCCTGCTCTAGCCCCTCCCCGTGCAAACTGTCCTCAGGGAACCCTCTCCTTCTATTGTTCCCCATCCTCATTCCTCTTGTCTTGAAGTGAACAGGAGGGAAGGGTTGAAACTGAAGTGGACAATCAAAGCATTCAGAACTATTTATTTATCTATACGAACATAAGAACATAAGAACATGCCATACTGGGTCAGACCAAGGGTCCATCAAGCGCAGCATCCTGTTTCCAACAGTGGCCAATCCAGGCCATAAGAACCTGGCAAGTACCCAAAAACTAAGTCTATTTCATTACTGTTGCTAGTAATAGCAGTAGCTATTTTCTAAGTCAACTTAATAGCAGGTAATGTACTTCTCCTCCAAGAACTTATCCAATCCTTTTTTAAAAACAGCTATACTGACTGACCTAACCACATCCTCTGGCA
Source organism: Rhinatrema bivittatum (assembly GCF_901001135.1). Lineage (NCBI taxonomy): Eukaryota > Metazoa > Chordata > Amphibia > Gymnophiona > Rhinatrematidae > Rhinatrema > Rhinatrema bivittatum. The sequence continues at coordinate 663,429,852 of NC_042615.1, forward strand.
ACAAATTCCAGAGTTTAATTGTGCGTTGAGTGCAGAAGAACTTTCTCCGATTAGTTTTAAATGTGCCACATGCTAATTTCATGGAGTGCCCCCTAGTCTTTCTATTATCTGAAAGACTAAATAACTGATTCACATCTACCCTTTCTAGACCTCTCATGATTTTAAACACCTCTATCATATCCCCCCTCAGCCGTCTCTTCTCCAAGCTGAAAAGTCCTAACCTCTTTAGTCTTTCCTCATAGGGGAGGTGTTCCATTCCCTTTATCATTTTGGTCGCCCTTCTCTGTACCTTCTCCATCGCAATTATATCTTTTTTGAGATGCGCGACCAGAATTGTACACAGTATTCAAGGCGGGGTCTCACCATGGAGTGATACAGAGGCATTATGACATTTTCTGTTTTATTCCTCATCTCCTTCCTAATAATTCCCAACATTCTATTTGCTTTTTTGACTGCCACAGCACACTGAACTGACAATTTTAATGTGTTATCTACTATGACGCCTAGATCTCTTTCTTGGGTGGTAGCACCTAATATGGAACCTAACATTGTGTAACTATAGCATGGGTTATTTTTCCCTATATGCATCACCTTGCACTTATCCACATTAAATTTCATCTGCCATTTTGATGCCCAATTTTCCAGTCTCACAAGGTCTTCCTGCAATTTATCACAATCTGCTTGTGATTTAACTACTCTGAACAATTTTGTATCATCAGCAAATTTGATTACCTCAGTCGTGGTATTTCTTTCCAGATCATTTATAAATATATTGAAAAGTAAGGGTCCCAATACAGATACCTGAGGCACTCCACTACCTACTCCCTTCCACTGAGAAAATTGTCCATTTAATCCTACTCTCTGTTTCCTGTCTTTTAGCCAGTTTGTAATCCACGAGAGGACATCACCACCTATACCATGACTTTTTACTTTTCCTTGAAGCCTCTCATGAGGAGCTTTATCAAACGCCTTCTGAAAATCCAAGTACACTACATCTACCGGTTTACCTTTATCCACATGTTTATTAACTCCTTCAAAAAAGTGAAGCAGATTTGTGAGGCAAGACTTGCCTTGGGTAAAGCCATGCTGACTTTGTTCCATTAAACCATGTCATTCTATATGTTCTGTGATTTTGATGCTTAGAACACTTTCCACTATTTTTCCTGGCCCTGAAGTCAGGCTAACCAGTCTGTAGTTTCCCGGATCGCCCCTGGAGCCCTTTTTAAATATTGAGGTTACATTAGCTATCCTCCAGTCTTCAGGTACAATGGACGATTTTAATGATAGGTTACAAATTTTACTAATAAGTCTGAAATTTCATTTTTTAGTTCCTTCAGAACCCTGGGGTGTATACCATCTGGTCCAGGTGATTTACTACTCTTCAGTTTATCAATCAGGCCTACCACATATTCTAGGTTCACCATGATTTGGTTCAGTCCATCTGACTCATTACCCATGAAAACCTTCTCCGGAACAGGTATCTCCCCAACATACTCTTTAGTAAACACAGAAGCAAAGATCATTTAATCTTTCTGCGATGGCCTTCTCTTCTCTAAGTGCCCCTTTAACCCCTTGATCATCTAATGGTCCAACTGACTCCCTCACAGGCTTTCTCCATCGGATATATTTTTAAATGTTTTTACTGTGAGTTTTTGCCTCTATGGCCAAATTCTTTTCAAATTCTCTTAGCCTGTCTTATCAATGTCTTACATTTAACTTGCCAACACTTATGCATTATCCTATTTTCTTCTGTTGGATCGTTCTTCAAATTTTTGAATGAAGATCTTTTGGCTAAAATAGCTTCTTTCACGTCCCCTTTTAACCATGCTGGTAATCGTTTTGCCTTCTTTCCATCTTTCTTAATGTGTGGAATACATCTGAACTGTGCTTCTAGATGGTGTTTTTTTAACAATGACCACACATTTTATACACTTTTTACCTTTGTAACTGCTCCTTTCAGTTTTTTTCTTACAATTTTTCTCATTTTATCAAAGTTTCCCTTTTGAAAGTTTAGCACGAGAGCCGTGGATTTGCTTACTGTTACGCTCTCCTCCTCCAGAGGGGAGGGGTTAGCAATCTGTTACAAATCTTCTAGGGAGTTAGCAATCTGGTACACTCTCCTCCTCCAGGAGGGCGGAGTTAGCAAGCTGTTCTGCTGTTCTCCTGAAAGGGGAAGGAGTAGCGATATATCATGACATGCTCCTCCAGAGGGGAGGAGTTAGCTATCTGTAGATCTGTTAGTGAACTGCTGTAAGATGCTCCTGTAAGGAAAGGAGGTAGCAATCTGTTATGTATCAACTCTCCAAGGAAGGGAAGTTGGCAGTCTGCATAATGATACACTTCTGAGGAGAGGAGAGAATAATAGGTATATTGTACTTCACTACTGAGATAGCAATCTATCATGCCTTCGCTATGGAGTAGCAATCTGTATATATATATGCTGCTAACAAGTCTCAAGAAAGAGGAGTAGCTATCTATATAATACTTCCGTGAGTGGCGTTAGTAGTCTGTAGTGGTTGACTCCCACAGAGTGACCACTTGGAGGAAATGGTGAATCCCTGGGCCTATGGCAGATTCCAGCGCCCCCAGGAGGAGATCCTGAGAGGAACCACCAGCTAGGCTAGAATATGAGAAAAAACACAAATAGTTCTTTATTAGACTGGAAGCTGGATCACCAGGGGTGGCAGTAGTGAGTCGCTGTGTTTGGTAAGGCTGAAGTCCTTCTGATACTGGAATATAATCTCTGGGTCGCTGAGCTGTAGAGAGAGATTAGAAGTAGTGAGTAGACAAGGTATACTGGATACAAGATGGTACACTCACAATAGTAGATGTCTGCAATGGTCTCTATGCCACAGAGAGTCTTCAGTACGTTCAGGAACAGGAGCCATAGGCGAGCACAGGTTCCCACAATAGTCTAATAAGAACTCACAATTGCTGTATATGAAGTGGCTTCTAGAATAGAAGAGAGTTTGTAAAGGATTCTAGGAACATGGGCCCTCGTGGAGCGAGTACTGGTTCCTATCTGCAATCTTGCCAATGTAACTCTTAATCTCTGTACCTGCGATAATGTCTTGGACGGAAGGGAGTCTTCAGAGCTATAGGAATGTAGGCCCTCATGGAGTGAGTACCGATTCCTATGTAATATAACTCACTGTGTTCACGTCTGCGAACACTTGCAGGCAATGAGGAGTCTTCCGAGTGTTCTGGCAATCTGAAATCAAGAAGAGAGAGCAGAGCGCCCATGGAACGGGTACTCCTGGTAAGTTTGTAAAGGCCGAGCAGTGGGGAAGGATTCCCCCTCGCTGACTCGGATCATTGTTGCAAGAATCGTGGACTGCTGAAGCAAGTCCTGTTGGAGTTCCTTGCTAACTCGTTAGAGGTTAGCAAACAAAGACCTTTTAAAGTGCGAATGAATGACGTCTCTACGGGGGGACGCCCCCGAGGATTGTGCCCTTGCTGGTACAAGTCTGGAGCGCGCGCGCTTGCACATCCTTACATCATCAGGAACATGGTGGATCCATAGTGTCAAGCCAGCCCAGGGACACCGGGACCAAGAGGTGGAGAGAAGCCGCGGCTGCATTTGTCCGTCAGAGCTGAAGGGAGTCGCTTCCAAGGTAGAGAGGGTGGAGCGAGGGGCAAGAAGAGGCATGAACACAACACTTACTGTCCCCATTCCAGTCATTAATTCAAATTTGATCATATTATGATCACTATTGCCAAGCGGCCCCACCACCATTACCTCTCTCACCAAATCCTGTGCTCCACTGAGAATTAGATCTAAAATTGCTCCCTTTCTTGTCGGTTCCTGAACCAATTGCTCCATAAAAATGTAATGTATTCCATCCAGGAACTTTATATCTCTAGCATGTACCGATGATATATTTACCCAGTCAATATTGGGGTAATTGAAGTCTCCCATTATTACTGCACTACCATCTTGACCAGGTGGATGGTAGAATACTCCTATCACTATAGTCTTCCCCGACACAAAAGGGATTTCTACCCATAAAGATTCAATTGTGCATTTAGTCTCATGCAGGATGCTTATCCTGTTGGACTCTATGCCATCCCAGACATAAAGCACCACACCACCTCCCGGGTGCACCTCTGTCATTGCAATATTTATAAAATTCATATTACGTTGATCTGCAAATCTCAGCGGATTACGTAATAGCATACACAAAAAATAAATCAAAATAATACTGACAAGAGGACAGCCTGTACGCAAAGTCTGATTCCTCAAAGATGTGGTCAGCTATAAATTAGCTACAAAGACCTGGATGTGTTGTTTGTAAGTCTGCAACTGCTGGTGTCGCATAGTTGGCAAAGAGGCCATTCATTTCAGTTCATAGAAGCCTTGCTGACTGGCACAGCTCCTGACAAGTTTTAAATTTATGTTAATTCAACCTCTTTTGTGTCTGTTACTTTGTGACCAATATATGTGCATATAGGCATCAGATGGAAGGGGGAAGGGGAAGGAGCCTCAGGGGCTACAACCCTTGAAAATTTGGGCAGGCAAGCATAAAGTATCAGAGACTCCTCCCTGTTCACACAACCCCAAAGTCCATGGTCTCCCACAATTCCACAGCTGCAAAATTCTGTCCTACCTGTGTAATTGGCAAGTCATGTCCAAGCTGCCACATAAGACTGGGGACCCTCTCAAAACAAAAACATCGGTGGCAATGGACATCACATTTCCCCTTCTCCCTCCCTCATGTGTGACTGCCTGCTCTGGAAGAAGTCGATTTGTGGCAGTGGGACTATGCAGTCTATCAGTTCCCCTTCCTCCCCCTCCCTGGCACAATCCCTTCAATAAACATTGCAGTGGTGAAAGAAGAAGAGGACGGCAGTGTCCTCATTTTCTTTCACTGCTGTAGCGGTTAATGAAGGGATCGTGAACAGACCAGGGTCCAGGCACTTGGAGAGGGGGTTGGGGGGGGGGGGGGTGGAACAGATCAGGGATGGGAAGGCAGGAGTGAATCGATCAGGGATTGGGGGGCAACCAGGGTGTATGAAGGACTGATGGGGGGGGGGGGATGTGAACTGATCAAATATGGGGGCAACCAGAGTGAATGAGAGGTTCATGGAGGGTGGAGAGGGAGTAAAGCAGTGTGAGTGAGGTATTTGTGGGGAGGAAGGGAGAGGGTTCAGGTTGAGTGAAGGGTTCATGGGGTGGGGAGGAAGTAAAGCAGTGTGAGTGAGGGTTTCATGGGGGAAGGGAGGGAGTGAAGCAGTGTGAGTGAGATAGAGAGAGGTGGAGGTGGAGGAGAGAGGATGAGGAGGGGAAGCAGCAGGGGAAGAGAGGGGACTAGGGCAGTAGAAGAGAACATGGGATCTTCTTAGTGTTTGGGTAATTGCCAGGTTCTTGTGGCCTGGTTTGGCCTCTGTTGGAAACAGGATGCTGGGCTTGATGGTCCCTCGGTCTGACCCAGCCTGGCAATTTCCTATGTTCTTATGAGAAAATGAGGGGCTCAAGCAGGAGGACGGGGTAGGGGCAAGAGGAAAAGGGGGTGGGAATGGGAGAAACAAGGGGCGGAAGAACAAAGAAGATAATGGAAAAGAGGTGGTGGGCTAAAGAGGGGAGAGGTGAGACCTAGGAGCAGATGGAAGGGACTATGAGTAGGGACAGAGAGAAGAGGGCTCTTCCCCTGCCCCCAGTCTCCTCCTCTTTCTCCTATGTCACCAGTCCCTTTTCCCCACTTCCAGTCCTCTCCTCCTTTCACTTCAGCACCCAACTTTCTTCTCCCTTCAGCCTTTTCTCTCTCCTCCTGCCCCACCTTCTCTTACTCTCAACCCCTGCCCATCCTCCCCCTCTCTCCCACCTTTTCTCTCTCCCCTTGCCCACATCTCCTCCTCTCCTTTGAGTCTATCTCCTCCTCCTTCTTTCCCCTGCTCTCACCCCCTCCCTCTCCCCTTCATCTTGCTCTTTCTCCCCCTCTTGGCCCAACCCCTGCCCATCTACCACAAGAAAAAGGACAAAGGGTGACAGCCTCAATGAAATATTTGTATTATATTGGGGCCTCCAAGTCTTAATTATTTTTTCTTGAGTGAGTGAGAATTTTGGGGGGGCTGCAGGGCCTTCACCATTTTTCTTGTAGGGGGGGGGGCAGGTCGCTTGCCTCTCCAATCAGCCACCACATCTTTTTTTCCTGCCTCAGTCCTTTCCTCTTTCTCACCTGTCAGCAGCCCTTTCCCCCTACTCCCAGCCCTCTCCTCTCTCCCCTTCAGAATCTCACCTCTCTCTCCATCCCCCTTTTTACCCTTTAGTTCCTCCATTCTTCTCCTATTTCTACCCCCTTACTCTTGCCCCCTGCCCTAATTCCCTTCAGCCCCTGTCTCCCCCCCCTTGCTCATTGCCCCTGCCCCCACCTCCTCATTGTTATAATAATAATAATCTATGATACTTTAAATCATTCATAAAAATATCCACCATCATACCCCGCTTGACCTGTCTCATCCTCTCAGACTGCACTCGACAGCCAGGCCTTTAAGGGATGCTCACAAGGGATCTTTACACGTTCCTACAATCAAATTAGTGCACCACGCAAACCTCAGAGACCGGTCTTTTTCTACCGCAGGCCCTTCCATGTGGAACGCCATGCCTCCGGACCTCAGACTGGAGACTTGTCTAACAACTTTTAAAAAGAAACTAAAGACATGGCTGTTCAGCCAAGCCTTCCCCACCACAAACTCCATTGCCTGATCTAGAATTGTACACCACACATCTCTGTAAACAAAACTCTCCAAATTTTTCATGCATAATATCCATTAAAGAGAGGTTGGCCCCTTGCCCCCTCTTCTGTATATAGTATTTATTATATTTTATTCCATTTTATTTATATATTTATTGCTCCGTTCACCCCTTCTTTATTTTCCTACTCCAAGTTAAGGCTTCCTTGTTATAATGTAACTGTATGCTCCGTATCTCTTGTTGATTGGTTAATTGTATATTCTGCTTAGTTCATTGTAAACCGAATTGATTTGATTTGTATCAAGAAAGTCGGTATATAAAAAAGCCTTAATAAAATAAATAAAATAAATAAATGGTTTACACGAGGAATCTGTGAAAAGAAGAATGACATTAATTATGAACCTTGGGCAGAATTGGGGGCAATTTACATGGCCCCCTCCAATCAAAAAGTAATTTTGCTGCCCCTGTATGTGCACATATTTTTCTGTGTAATTAGCAGCATGACGAACTACCGATGCTGAAGGCATTTTTGGCATACATAAGCTCATATATTCAGAGAGACAAGAACTTAGAAGATAACAACATATGTTCTTATGCCATACTGGGTCTGAGCAAGGGTCCATCAAGCCCAGTTTACTGTTTCCAACAGTGGCCAATCCAAATCACAAGTACTTGGCAAGTACCCAAACATTAGATAGATCACAAGCTATTGCTTATTAATTACCGTCAGAGCACTTTATGGATTTAACCTCTAGGAACATATCCAAACGTTTTGTTTTAAATGAGCTACTTGCTAACTTCATGGAGTGACCCCTGGTCCTTCTATTATCTGAGAGAGTAAATAAATGATTTACATGAACTTGTTCAAGTCCTTTCATGATTTTGTAGACTTCTATCATATCCCCCCTCAGTTGTGTCTTTTTCAAACTGAACAGCCATAATTCTTTAGCCTTTCCTCATAGGGCAGCTGTTCCTTGCCTCATATCATTTGGGTTGCCCTTCTCTGCACTTTCTCCAGTGCAGTTATATCCTTTTTGAGATGCGGTGACCAGAACTGCACACAGTATTCAAGGTGTAGTCTCACCATGGAACGATACAGAGGCATTATGACATCCTCCATTTTATTTTCCATTCCCTTCTTAATAATTCCTAACATTCTGTTTGCTTTATTGATCGCAAAGGCACACTGGGCCAACGATTTCAATGGGTTATCCACTATGATGCTTAGATCTCTTTCCTGGGTGGTAACTCAAAAGATAGAACCAAACATTGTGTAACTATAGCAAGGATTATTTTTCCCTTCTGCATCACTTTGCACCAGTGGCGTAGCCACGGGTGGGCCTGGGTGGGCAGGTGCCCACCCAACTTAGACCCAGGCCTACCCAACTGGCACCGGAACTGCAAGGCTGTCGCGGGATCCCATCCCCGCGACAGCGAACAAGAGAACCCACGCCTCGCACGCCATCAGGGCACACATGGGGAAGCGCTGTAGCGGCCGTATGGCCAACCGGTCTTCCTGTTCGGGGGGGGGAGTGGAAGCGCCGCGCGCAGCTTCCGCTTCCTCCCCCCAATGCAGGAAGATCAGCTGGCCTCTCCTGCTGCCACCCGTTCTCCTGCTATCTTCGGACCAAATGGCCCGCCGAACTTCCTGTTTGGGGGAGCGGAAGCGCCGCGCACAGCTTCCGCTTTCTCCCCCAAAGCAGGAAGATCAGCTGCCTCTCCTGCTGCCACCGGCCTCCTGCTATCTTCGGGCATTGGCCGTACTGCCCGCCGAACTTCCTGCTTGGGGGGGGGGGGGGGGAGGAAGCGGACTTTGTGCGCTGCGCTTCCGCTCCCCCCCCCCCCGACAGGAAGTTCGGCGGGCAGTACGGCCCGACGCCCGAAGATAGCAGGAGGCCGGTGGCAGCAGGAGAGGCAGCTGATCTTCCTGCTCTGGGGGAGAAAGCGGAAGCTGTGCACGTGCTTGAATGTGTATGTGTGGATGAGAATGGGAGTGTGTGTGGGTGAAAACTGGAGCCTGGGTGTGTATGTGGGTGAGAATGGAAGCTTGAATATGTGGGTGAATGGGAGCTCGAATGTGTGTATGTGTGGTTGAGAATGGGAGCCTGGGTTTGTGGGTGGGTGAGAATGGGAGCTTGAATGTGTGTATATATGGGTGAGAATGAGAGCCTGGGTTTGTGTGGGTGGGTAAGAATGGAAGCTTGAATATGTGGATAAGAATGGGTGCTTGAATGTGTGTATGTGTGGGTGAGAATAGTACCTTAAATGTGTATATGAATGGATGAGAATGGGAGCTTGAATATGTGTGGGTGAGACTGGGAGCATGGGTTTGTGGGTGAGAATGGGAGTCTGGGTGAGAATGGGTGCCTGGATGTGCGTCTGTGTGTGCATAAGAATATAAGCCTGGGGAGGGGTGAGAAAGTGAGAACTTGAATGTGAGCTTGTGGGGGGGGGGGGGGGGAGAGCATATGAGAGTGACAGCTTGAGTGTGTGAGAGGGAGTCTGTGAGAGAAAGCGTGTATGTGTGTGTGTGTGTGTGGAAGGGAAGAAGACAGTAATAGAAGAAAGACACTGAAAAGGAATTAGGAAATGAGCTATAAGGGAAAAAATGGGAAAAAGAGACCAGGACCAACTGATTAGAAAAATACAAAGATCAGACAACAAAGGTAAAAATATATATCTATATTTTGAGATGTTAGCAATTTAAGGGCCTCATTTTCCAAGCACTTTACCGCGTGCGATAAATTCGCAAATTGCGTTAACAGCTGTTAACGTGATTTGCGAATGCAAATTAGTAATTTGGTATTCAGGGGGCGGAGTTGGGGCGGAGCATATGTAAAGTGGGAACCTGTTTATCGTGTGCGGCGTAACAGCCGTCGGAGTGAGGACGCTCACTCCAAGAAGTGGTTTGGGCAACGTTCTCTCTACCTAGCTTGATGGACACTCTACCTGGGCAACAACATGCTAGGTGGAGAGAATGTTGCCCAAATCTCCTCTTGGAGTGAGCGTCCTCACTCCGACGGCCAGCAAATCTGCACTAGAGACCACTGTTCTGTCCATAGGTCTCATGTGGAATGCGAAAGTGGCCCCCAACCCCCGATGCTCATACCTAATCCCCACCCCGAGTTAGTAGGTAGCCCTCCCATAGGGATTCAAATACCTATGTAGGGCATAGGCACTATAGTAAGTCTCTCTCTCTCTCTCTCTCTCTCTCTCTCTCTCTCTCTCTCTCTCTCTCTCTCTCTCTCTCTCTCTCTCTCTCTCTCTCTCTCTCTCTCTCTCTCTCTCTCTCTGTGGAACAGGAGGTCTTCCTTCACTCTTGGCAGCAGAGGGGGACTCCTCCTGGGCCTGACGTATCCCGCTCCCTCTCTTACGTGTCCTGTAACCATCCAGATGGCAGATCAGGACTTTCATACGCTGGGACCAGGGTCAAGCTATGTACGGGCGCCTTGCATGAGGAGATCCTGATGTTCCGGCACCGAACCACCCCAAGGCTGGGTCTACCCCTTGTCCCGAGCAGAAACTAAAGCCATGTCGGGCTATGTCCGGGAGAACCTGGCCAAAGGCTTCATCCATCCTTCCGAGTCTCCTGCAAGGGCGGAATTCTTCTTTGTGGCGAAGGAAGATGGAGCGCTTCGCCCATGCATCGATTACCGCAGGCTAAATGCCATTCCCCGAAAGGACCGCTATCCCTTACCCCTTATCTCCGAACTCTTCAATCGGTTACAAGGGTCCTGTATCTTCTCTAAGCTAGACCTCCGAGGAACATATAACCTGATCCGCATCAGGAGTAGAGATGAATGGAAGAACACCTTCAACACTCGAGACAGGCATTACGAATACCTTGTTATGCCCTTTGACCTCTGCAATGCACCCGCGGTATTTCAAAAAATGATGAATGAGGTATTTCGAGATATGCTCTACGTGTGCATTGTCATCTACCTCGATGACATCTTAGTCTTTTTCTGAGACCTCACCACCCATCGCTGCGATGTTGCTCAGGTGCTCCAACAACTCAGAGACCATCAACTCTTTGCAAAGCTGGAAAAATGCACCTTTGAATGAGAAAGCCTGCCCTTTTTGGGTTACATTGTCTCCCCTCCAACTTCTGCAAAATTCTTATGCCAGCAAGATCCCTCACAAACAGCAAACGCTCCACTCACATCACTCCTCCACTGGCTCCCCATAGCCCACAGAATTCAATACAAAGCCCTTACCCTCCTACACAAATCCATCAACAATGAAAAGACTGCCTGGCTAAAGGACACCCTCCTCCCATACAATTCACAAAGAAACCTTCGATCTAAAAACACCGGACTACTAACCATTCCCTCCACCAAACATGTGCACCTCACATCAACAAGAGAACGTGCAATCTCAATAGCAGGCCCCTACACTGTGGAATAAACTGCCCACAAACCTCAGAATGGAATCCTCAACACAGACCTTCAAAAAATCAATAAAACCTGGCTCTTCCAGGAAGCCTTCCAACTGATAAATTAACCCACACTCGGGCAAAGCACCAGTAAAACAACCCTACCTATAGCAAACCCCGAGTACATCTTCCTCGTCCCCCGCACATCCCCCAAAATGAACAAAGCAATCCCCCCCTACTCTTCAGACCAACTACATACCCCTAGTTCAGGAACCCCACACTCCCCATTGACTGATCATGGTCACGACTTCCCATAAATTACTCCATAAGCCACTTATGTTCTATAAGTCATTTATTCTCAGGTATATGTAAGTTATTCTAAATTACTCTATAAGTCATAATGTGTAAATAAACAGCCAATGTCTTAATTATGTCCAGGGAGGAGAAAAAGTCTAGTGATCAGAGCAGTGGGATATGAAACAGGAGGCCAGGATTCGTGTCCCGCTGTCGTTCCTTGTGGCCTTGGGTGGGCCACTTTACCCCCTCTGCCTCAGGTACAAACTTAGATTGTAAGCCCTCTGGGGATAGGGAAATACCCACAGTACCTGAATGTAAACCAATGTGTTATCCTAGATCAAATGTCGGTATATAAAAACAAACAAACAAACAAATAAATAAATAAAATAACGAGTGAGCTGCCACTATGTTAAATACGTTTCTCTGTTATACTGTTATGCTAATAAACTTTGTTATCGTTATTATTTTTATACGATTATGATAATAAGACTTTGTTATTCTAGCAATGTAAAGACACTATCCATCTTCATACTCTTAAATTATTAGGACTTGTCACCGTTGTAATGTAAAGTCAATTGGACCTAGTTGTTACTGTTGTCAAATTATCCCTCCAGTTACTATGTAAACCGATGTGATATTTTTTATAGAATGGCCAGTAACCTACCAACTACAGCTACCCACTTCATTGAAAATTCACAATTCCTTCCATATCTCCCTCCTAAAGCCATTAGTACTCTCCTGGCCGAGCAGGAGAGCTCCAAAGCCTCAGCCGCTAGCCTCGGAAGATGACACCATCGTGAGGTCTTGGATATTAGACAGAGAGGCTGAAGGTGGGAGTACCTACTTGCCTGGGAAGGGTTTGGCCCAGAGGAAAACTCTTGAGTTTCATGCCTCCCATCCCAACAAGCCTAAGCCTCCGGGGGGGGGGGGCCTAGAAGGGGGGGTACTGTTAAGCCTACCGGCTCTGATCCCCTTTGCTCCCTCGCGCTGTCGGGGCTGCAGCTTCTTCCTCCCGATCAGGGATGTCTCCGGCGTTAGTCATCTTGGCCCCACTCCCTAGGCGCGCATGCGCATCCTCCATGCAATTTAAAGGGCCCGCGGCAGGGAGATGCCGCCAGCCCCTCCAGGCCACATCGGGCCACTCCCCTATATAGGTCTTGCAGCAACCCAGGACGGATGACTTGGCAACGAGTCTTCTTCACATGGTGGAGTCTTCTGAGCTGCGTTGGTGTCTTGCGTCCTGTTCCTGCCTTCCGAGTCCTGTTCCTGCTCCAGCTCCCATCCTTTTGGTTCCAACAGATGGATCTTTCGCTTCTGACCTCAGACTGGCCTTCGGTGATTCCTCTGGCTTCGACCTCGGACTGTCTATCGGCAACTCTCTGGCTTCTGACTCTGGACTGGCTATCGGCGATCTTCTGGCTTCTGATCCTGGACTGACTTCAGACGACTCTTCCGGCTGTGAATCCGCCATCTTCGCAGGGGCCTACCTAAGACCAGCTGGCCCTACACACCCAAAGGCTTGACCCGCGGGAACGAGGCTGGTATTGGTGAAGCTCCATCCGGGCCCTGCGTCAGCTCGGCCTCACCTCCTAACGGTGGGGACCTGTGGGGGTTCGCACATGTTATAAAATCAGGCGTGTTTCTTTTAAAATCTACCTCATAGCTTTTTATCCTAGAAGCAAATCATCTCTATGACAAAAAAATTCAATATTCAGTTTTTATCAGGCTTAAAAGTAAAAGTCCCCTGTTCCAGCTGTATGGTTATTCAGTTAAATCCAGCTCCTCTTTAGATGATCCATTTAATCAAAATAGATTTTGAATTAGCATTTTGCATACATTTGGACAGAATTGCATCTTTCAGAGCTAACAGCATTTTCTATAGGGAGCATTGAAAATGTTCTGAAAGGGAAACCTTTTAAACTTTAAAAAAATATAATAGTCCAAGATTTTTTCATTTTCACCACATTTTCCAAATGTTCTGGGTTAGCATGGAGAATCAAATAATAATAATAATAGTAGTAGTATTTGCATCTTGAAGGGCAGATATCTACCTTCTCAACCTGAAAGCTTTTTATGCTGATCTCCCATGACCTGAGCATGAGCAGAAACTTTGCATTCCAAATTATGAAGCAAAGCACTAACATTCTGTACTTTCATAGAAACACTCAGTTCTAATTCAACAATAGCTTTCCAGTTTCTAAGGTAACATGTTGAGGAGTGTCCAACATGCTGCTCTAGTCATCCTTCTCCAGAACACTGAGGGGGAATTACAATAGTGGTTGTATTATCTCCATCTTTAGAATCCAGTGACTGGCTAGTCTCCTTCTCTTGACCTCAGCCACCTCGTTATTCTACTTCATTTGTTTGTACCAAGCAGTTTCTCCTTATTCCTTTGTACTTCCAGCTCTATAGGAACCAGGGCTGGAATATAAGAACATACAAATATAAGAATTTTCCATACTGGATCAGACCGAGGGTCCATCAAGCCCAGCATCCTGTTTCCAACAGTGGCCTGTCCAGTTTACAAGTACCTAGCAAGTACCCAAACATTAAGTAGATCCCATGCTACTAATGCCTGTAACAGCAGTGGCAAATCCCTAAGTCACCTTGATTAATTTAAGTTAATGGACTTATCCTCCAGGAAATTATCCAAACCTTTTTTAAACCCACTAACTGCCTTAACCACATCCTCTGGCAACAAATTCCAGAACTTGATTACACATCGACTTAAAACAAATTTTCTATGATTTGTTTTAAATGTGCTACTTGCTAACGTCATGAAGTGCTCCCTAGTCCTTCAATTATCTGACAGAGTAAATATATGATTCACATTTAGCCATTCTAGACATCTCATGATTTTATGCACATAAATCATATCCCCCCTCAGCCATTTCTTCTCCAAGCTGAAGAGCCCTAACCTACTTAGCCTTTCCTCATAGGGGAGACATTCCTTCCCCTTTATCATGGTCACCTTTCTCTGTACCTTTCTTCAGTACAACTATATCTTTTTTGAGATGCAGTGACCAGAATTGTACTCAATACTGAAGGTGGGGTCTCACCATGGAGCAATACAGAGGCATATTGACATCCTTCGTTTTATTCACCATTCCCTTCCTAATAATTCCCAACATTCGGTTTGCTTTTTGGCTGCCACAGAACAATGATTTCAATGTTTATCCACTATGATGCCTAGATCTCTTTCCTGGGTAGTAGATCCTAATATGGAGCCTAACATCGTGTAACTATAGCATGGGTTATTTTTCCCTATATGCATCACCTTGCACTTGTTCACATTAAATTTCATCTGCCATTTGGAGGCCCAATTTTCCAGTCTCAGAAGGTCTTCCAGTAATGTATCACAATCCGCTTGTGATTTAACTAATCTGCATAATTTTGTATCATCTGCAAATTTAATTACATCACTCATCGTATCCCTTTCTAGATCATTTTTCAATATATTGAAAATCACAGGTCCAAATATAGATCCCTGAGGCACTCCACTGTTTAACTTTTTCCACTGAAAAATTGACCATTTAATCCTACTCTGTTTCCTTTCATTTATTTATTTATTTATTTAACATTTTTATATACCAAAATTCATGTAGCAAAGTTACATATCATTTCGGTTTACATTATAACATTGAAAGGCATGTAAGAATGCAATTACATTGAACAAGGGAGATAAACTTGGATCAGGAAGGAACTGGGGAGTAAAATACAATGAATAAATAATATACAATGATTAAATAATAATAATATTAAGATTCTTTTGTGGAGCAAGTCTACATTATTTATGTACATATTTTGGACTGATCGATTGTGGTGTTGGAATGCTATTCTGATATATAAATCTGGTGGGTAATCTGAAAGATGGCTTGTAGGATAGAGAGGTGAGGTAAGAGGAAATTATTGGCATAGGTTAAAAGCTTGTCCTTTTAACCAGTTTATAATCAACAAAAAGACATTGCTTCCTATCCCATAACTTTTTAGTTTTCTTAGAAACCTCTCATGAGGGACTTTGTCAAATGCCTTTTGAAAATCCAAATATACTACGTCTATGACACCATAAACCTTCTTTTTCAGCTTCCCAATGATTCCATCCCCACCTCACCCCATTTTACATTTTTACTCAAGTTACATTTAATTCAGTTATTGCAGTGACACTTCTCAGCTCTGTGTGTGTGTGTGTGTGGGGGGGGAGGGGGGGCTGTCATGTACCAGAATGCAGCTTTTGTTATATGATAGGTAGAGTCTTCTGACATTTCTGGATCTCAAATTAGACAATCTGATCATCTCTTATGGTATATGATAGATTTGCTGTAACTTCTGGATTTGATGGGAGGGATTTTTTTAATTTTACTTTCTTATCTGTATGTTTTGTTTGTTTTTGATGTTTTATTATTTTCTGTATATTCTGTTATTTTATTTTAGGTCTCCTAAAGTCACCTGAATTAGGCTTCTAATAAAGGTAATAAATAAATAAAACCCTGCAATGATGGACCCTGAACCTGACTACTAGGTGTCACCCCATGTAGCTTGCATCTCTGGATTGCAAGCTACATGGATCTAATTCACTAGTTTCTAGCTTCACAAATTCTGCGACTATGGGAAAATCCTCAAAGATGACTTATGACCATATTTCAGCTAGAAATTTTCAAGCAGCCTCAAAATTCTGCATCTCTATCTCACCATTGATCATGTTTCCTTGCATATCAAGATGACAGTTGATTGTCTCAAGTGGTAAAATGACACCAGCCAGTTCTTTACTCAGCACAACCATTCAACATTCGACCCTGTTGAATGCACTGTGGCCTGGTGGTATGTGGCAACGTATACTGCTTCAGGATTCAGCATTAAAAAGTGATGGATAGCCACTTGAATCACCTTCTGAAATTGAGGATTTTCATCTGCTCCTCCATCGATAGTGAAAATGAAGACTGACTTTGCCAATTCATCTCATTCATCTTTTGTATGTCCTTCAAATTCCGGTAGCTAGAGCAAGCGTTCATTGTCTACAGCATTCGAGAATGCTGTGAATGATAAATGTTTCCCTGAACAAATAGCAATATAGGTGAGTCCAGTATCACCAACAGCTTCTGAGGCTCCCATACCATTTTCTTGAATATTTATTCCAGCATAAACTGATGTAATAAGTTTATACTGAACAGCCACCATGCAATCGTGATCCGGTAAACTGATGCGGTACCCTACATGCATCAATAGCAGAGACTGCTTCTGAGCTGATGCCAAACCAAGCAGTACCCTAGCTCTATCATCCTGACTGATAAAGTAGACATCCTGAGGAATGAGTAATAATGCCAATTCTTCTAGATATTTTATGATTGTAGTACAGAACTTCCTATCAATGTGGCTTGTTTGCTTGTCGTAAGCTTGACAGGCACTGTGACTACATGGCAGCATTCTTCTGCAGACAGGCTTCAATTAGGGAGAAGATGCAAGTATTCTGCACTTCTGCTAACAGTAAATCTATCCAACTATTGTTCTTTTGTCAGTTCATCCAGAGATTTTATACTGCGATAGACATTACTTTGTCTGTTAACAACTGTTGATCCATGCAGTGAAATATAAATTATACTTTTTAGAAGAAGTGGCTGATCGTCTTCAACTTGAGGTCTACCTGGCATCTGCCTCAGTTTGACAGCATCTCAAAGCTGTGGGTTATGCTGGCATGCTTGTGTGAGTTTCTTTTTAAACTCCTGTCAATGTTTCTTGACTCGCATAGCACCATCTTGTTTTTGCTTTACTTTAACCTTCAGCAGTGACAACTTGGCTTGTTTTGTTTTCAGTTCATTTGCTTGTTCTTGAGAAAAAAAGTTTTCGTGTCATTAGTCCTCAAAGATCAGCTTCTACTACAGATATGTTGCTGATCAGTTCTTTTGCACCTTTGCTCTGAATTTAGTCCACTGATTAACAGAAACCTCAGAAGAAACACTAATACGTGCTTTGGTTTCTTTTCTGCTATCATTGCCCTCAGCAATAGATGCAGTTGGCTGACCAGCATCATGTGATGCTGAACTTGTCGCCATGGTCTCTTGATTTGACTTTGTTTTACCCTGTTTGGACCAAAAGGTTAGAAGACTGCCTTGTTTTTTCATAGCTAAATAATTCTAGTCTGCTAGTAAGGATGAAACATTCTCAGGAAAATCATCAACCTTTTTAACTGCATGACATTTTTCACAGACCTCCATTTGTACTTGCTGAGGTGTTTTACTCAGATATGCCTTGGTATAATCCGCAATCATGGAATTAAACTTTGCCAACACTTATGATGGGTGATGTTTGAGTTTCTGTAAAATTTTCAATAAGAAAATATCCCAGACAAAATATTTAACAGTTGTCACAGAACTGGGTTGGCAGCTTTGGAATAGTGGGCTTGGAACTAGGGTAGTTGGGCAAGTCATGTTTTCCTTCCACTGCCTCTGATGCTAACAAGAATTGCCAAAGGTAGTCTACCCAAAAGAATGAGATTCACAGGCAATGCATCTGAGGAATAAATCTACTAAGTTTTACATACAGAAAAAGCTTCACAAATGGACAAAGGTTTTTTGGTGCTTCTGAAAGGACAGAGTGAAGGAAATAGTAGGACAGTTTTCAAATGAATTTGCTCAGGTAACTTAAACAGCTGGGTAAATTCCCCAAGTTGAAAACTTCCCTCCATTTATTTTTGCACCAGGTACATTTGTATTAGTGCACTCCTCTACTCCAGCTCAGATTTTCAAATGGGAGCTTTATGAAGTTGCCCTCAGCAGAGACACAGCTACATACACACAAGCATGCACTTTCTCAAGCAGTGCCTCCAGACCCCACCAGGTCTGCCACCATCATATACAGTTCTTACATTTACTGCCAGTTCTTTTCCTCAGTGTGCAGCAAACCCTTCACACTTTCCCCTATTCTTCTTAAATTTCTTCTACAATCCCCCTTCTCCCCCTGCACACTCAGCCCTCACTTCCTTTACTTCAGCACTTGCAACTCAGCCCTTCCTCTCTGTAACGAAACAGCCTTCCCATTAACTGGATCCTTAGCACAGTGCCCGTGACTAGTGTCCAATCCTCATTACCTTCCCATTGGCTGGATCCTATTCATAGTCTGTGATTAGAGCTGCCTTCCAGTGCTCGACCCCACTACCTTCCCATTGGCTGGATTTTACCACAGAGTCTGTAATTATTGCAGCTTTCCCATTTGCTGGATCCAACTACAATCTCTGTACTGGTAAGGGGAACCAGTGAAGAGCTACAGAATGTAAACTCTGAAAAATATTCAGAGACTTTAGTCATTCTTCTGGCTTAAAGACAGGCAATTTACAAATTTGTAGAATCCTAAAAAACTCCAGACAGTTGTAAATCCTAGGCTGCTGAGTCCTCAGCAAATCTAATAGCGCCCTCTAAACTTTTGGGCTGACTTCCATAGATATAAAAAATCTATGCTGACGTTATAAATTAAGTAAATTAGCAACCTCTTTACATTGAATGTTACATAAGACAGGATAGCAAAGAAAGGAGAAGTGGTGATCGTTTATGTATTTATTTATTTATTTATTTAACGTTTCTTTTATACCGATGACCGTTCGCACATCGCATCGGTTTACAGTGAACACAAAACCATTGGGCGGGGCCCTTACATAAAACAGATAATATACTGAACTAGGAAACATATAATTGAAATTAGGGGGGAGCCCTTACATCAAAACTATTTACATCAAAACTATATACAGAATTAGTGCACAGTACCAAATCGCCAAGCATAGAGGTGGTCATAACAGGAAATCCGAGTAAGGGTAAGGGTCGGGGGGGAGTTATGTAATAGGGGGTGTGATGGAGTAAGCTTGTTGGAAGAGCCAGGTTTTAAGTTTCTTTTTGAAAGCGGGGGTATAGGTCTTTAATATGCCAGATGTAGACTGGAGAATCCCATCTGCAGAATCTAATAGTAGATGCCCTGCAAGTAGCTTTGTTCAAACAAATGGTAATGGAACCCACGAGAGAAGGAGCTATACTCGACTTAGTGCTCACTAATGGAGATAATGTCTCAGACGTCCAGGTGGGTGCCCACCTCAGCACCAGTGATCATCAAACGGTATGGTTTAATATCACAAAAAGGACGCGGAAAAGAAGCACAAAAACCCAAGTTTTGATGTTCAAAAACACAGACTTTGATGAAATGGGGAAGTACCTGGAGGAAGAACTAAACGGCTGGGAAAACGAGAGAGATGTGGATCAACAGTGGACCAATCTAAAAGGAGCAATTACCAAGGCAACTAATCTATATGTTAGAAAAGTAAAGAAAAGCAAAAGAAAAATGAAACCTATCTGGTTCTCAAAGGAGGTGGCTGACAAAATAAAGGCTAAAAGAACAGTGTTCAAGAAATATAAAAGATCCCAAAAGGAGGAGCACAAAGATGAATATCTGGTAGAACTGAGGGAGACGAAGAAATTAATCAAGATGGCAAAAAGTCAAACGGAAGAGAGGATTGCCAAAGAGGTAAAGAGTGGTAACAAAACATTTTTCAGATACATCAGTGAAAAGAGAAAAGTTCAAAGTGGTATAGTGAAATTGAAAGGTAGAAATGATCAATGTGTGGAGAGAGACGAAGAAATGGCAGAAATATTAAATGAATACTTCAGTTCTGTGTTCACTAAAGAGGATCCTGGAGAAGGACCGTCACTAGTTAACAAGAAACTGGAGGGGAATAGAGTAGATGTAACTCCATTTACAGTAGAAAATGTATGGGAAGAGCTGGTGAAACTGAAAGTGGACAAAGCCATGGGGCCTGATGAAGTTCATCCCAGAATACTGAGGGAGCTCAGAGATGTGCTGGCGGGTCCGCTGTGTGTCCTGTTCAATAGATCCCTAGAAACGGGAGTGGTGCTGAATGATTGGAGGAGAGCGGTGGTGGTCCCGCTTCACAAGAGTGGGAACAGAGAAGAGGCTGGTAACTACAGACCGGTTAGCCTCACTTCGGTGGTGGGAAAAGTAATGGAGTCACTGTTGAAAGAGAGAATAGTGAACTATCTACAGTCGGGAGAATTGCTGGACCAGAGGCAGCATGGATTCACCATTGGAAGATCCTGTCAGACAAATCTGATTGACTTTTTTGACTGGGTAACCAAGGAATTGGATCAAGGAAGAGCACTCAATGTCATCTACTTGGACTTCAGCAAAGCTTTTGACACTGTCCCGCACAGGAGACTGGTGAATAAAATGAGAAGCTTAGGAGTGAGTGCCGAGGTGGTGGCCTGGATTGCAAACTGGTTGACGGACAGAAGACAATGTGTGATGGTAAATGGAACTCTCTCTGAAGAGAGAGCAGTTTTAAGCGGTGTACCGCAGGGATCGGTGTTGGGACCGGTCCTTTTCAATATCTTTGTGAGCGACATTGCGGAAGGGATAGAAGGTAAGTTATGTCTTTTTGCGGATGACACTAAGATCTGCAACAGAGTGGACACGCCGGAAGGAGTGGAGAGAATGAGACGGGATTTAAGGAAGATGGAAGAGTGGTCGAAGATATGGCAGCTGACATTCAATGCCAAGAAGTGTAGAGTCATGAATATGGGGAGTGGAAATCCGAATGAACTGTATTCGATGGGGGGAGAAAGGCTGATGTGCATGGAGCAGGAGAGAGACCTTGGGGTGATGGTGTCTAATGATCTGAAGTCGGCGAAACAATGTGACAAGGCGATAGCTAAAGCCAGAAGAATGCTGGGCTGCATAGAGAGAGGAATATCGAGTAAGAAAAGGGAAGTGATTATCCCCTTGTACAGGTCCTTGGTGAGACCTCACCTGGAGTATTGTGTTCAGTTCTGGAGACCGTATCTCCGAAGAAACAGAGACAAGATGGAGGCGGTCCAGAGAAGGGCGACCAAAAAGGTGGAAGGTCTTCATCAAATGACTTATGAGGAGAGATTGAAGAATCTAAATATGTACACCCTGGAGGAAAGGAGGAGCAGAGGTGATATGATACAGACTTTCAGATACTTGAAAGGTTTTAATGATCCAAAGACAACGACAAACATTTTCCGTAGGAAAAAAATCAGCAGAACCAGGGGTCACGATTTGAAGCTCCAGGGAGGAAGATTCAGAACCAATGTCAGGAAGTATTTCTTCACGGAGAGGGTGGTGGATGCCTGGAATGCCCTTCCGGAGGAAGTGGTGAAGACCAGAACTGTGAAGGACTTCAAAGGGGCGTGGGATAAACACTGTGGATCCATAAAATCAAGAGGCCGTCAATAAAGAGTGGGTGGCTCGCCAGAATGACGGCTACTGCCTGGAGATAATACCCTTATTCAATAAACATACACATGGTTACTGTGACTCCAACATCGCTCTAAGCTACAACAGCAAGAGGAAATGTGGAAAAAAGGATTCGCACTCACAAAGCGGGGAGTAGCTGGCTTGTTATGGCGGTTACTACCCCAAACCAAATAAGCCTGATACTTCACTTTCAACCCATATCCAGCATAGCTCTCTGCTTCAACGGCAGGGGAGAAGAAAAACTGATACTTCACGCATATCCAGCATAGCGCTCTGCTTCAACGGCAGGGGAGAAGAAAAACTGATACTTCACGCATATCCAGCATAGCTCCCTGCTTCAACGGCAGGGGAGAAGAAAAACTGATACTTCACGCATATCCAGCATAGCTCTCTGCTTCAACGGCAGGGGAGAAGAAAAACTGATACTTCACGCATATCCAGCATAGCTCTCTGCTTCAACGGCAGGGGAGAAGAAAAAAGGATTTGCACTCACAAAGCGGGGAGTAGCTCGCTTGTTACTGCGGTTACTACCCCAAACCAAATAAGCCTGATACTTCACTTTCAATGCATTTCCAGCATAGCTCTCTGCTTTAACGGCAGGGGAGAAGAAAAACTGATACTTCACGCATATCCAGCATAGCTCTCTGCTTCAACGGCAGGGGAGAAGAAAAACTGATACTTCACACATATCCAGCATAGCTCTCTGCTTCAATAGCAGGGGAGAAGAAAAACTGATACTACACGCATATCCAGCATAGCTCCCTGCTTCAACGGCAGGGTAGAAGAAAAACAACCAATAAGGGCTGAATAACATAGTCTGGGTAAAACAAATAAGCATGGGTGTAGCTTGCTTATTGCGGCTGTTACTTCCCCTACTACCCCTAACTAATCAAGCTTGATATTTCACTTGGATGCAGCTCCATCACTGCTCTCTACATTAATGGTGGGGGTGGAAGGGAAATAGAACCAAAGAGCTAAGAGAAACAGATAAGTATGAGAAAAAATGTGTGAAGCTTGCTGGGCAGACTGGATGGGCCGTTTGGTCTTCTTCTGCCGTCATTTCTATGTTTCTATGTTTCTATAAGAACATAAGAACATAAGAAATTGCCATGCTGGGTCAGACCAAGGGTCCATCAAGCCCAGCATCCTGTTTCCAACAGAGGTCAAACCAGGCCACAAGAACCTGACAATTATCCAAACACTAAGAAGATCCCATGCTACTGATGCAATTAATAGCAGTGGCTATTCCCTAAGTAAACTTGATTATGTTGCGTTCGTGCCTGTTCTCACCCTCGCCCCACCCTCTCTACCTTAGTGGCGACTCACTTCGGGTCTGACGGACAGATGTTGCCGCAGCTTCTCCTTGCCACTTCTCCCTGGAATCCCTGGGCTGGCCTGATGCTGCGGATCCGCCATGTTCCTGTTGATGTAAGGGCGCGCGCACGCGCGCTCCAGAGTTTGTACCAGCAAGGGCGCGAACCTTGGGGGTGTCCCCCGTAGTGACGTCATCAGCTTCCAACTTAAAAGGTCTTTGCTTGCAACTACAAATCAAGTTAGCAAGGGAAATTCTTTTCCGCTGCTCTGCCTCCACAAACTTACCTAGGGATACCTGCTCCTCGGGGGCCCCACTCTCTCTTCTTGATTTCAGATTGCTAAGACGGGATCCAGTACTCGCTCCTCGAGGTCCTACATCCCTGAATGCTGAGAAGGCTCCTTACTGCCTGGAAGTGATCGCAGACATGAACACAGTGAGTTCTATTACAGATAGGAACCGGTACTCGCTCCACAAGGGCCTATGTTCCTAATTTCCGAAGACTCCCTTCTGTCTAAGACGTTATCACAGGTACGGAGATCGTGAGTCATTATTGCAGATTGCAGATAGGAACCGGTACTCGCTCCATGAGGGCCCATGTTCCTAAATCCCTTCTCAAACTCTCTTCTATATCAGAAGTTATCATATACCTATATCTCGTGAATTACTATTATAGATTGCAGATAGGAACCGGTACTTGCTCCACGAGGACTTATGTTCCTAAAACCCTCCAAAGACTCTCTTCTATTCCAGAAGCCATCTCATACACAGATATTGTGAGTTCTCATTCCAGACTGCATATAGGAACCAGTACTCGCCTACGTCTCCTGTTCCTGAATATACTGAAGACTCTCTGTTGCATAGAAGCCATTACAGATCTCTACAATTGTGAGTGTATCATCTACTACTGGTTATGTATCCAGCATACTCTGTCTACCCACTACCTATAGTCTCTCTCTATAGCTCAGCACCCCAGAGACCGCAATTCCAGTATATGAGGGACTTCAGCCCTGCCGGGCACATCAGCTCACTACTGCCACCTCTGGTGGTTCTACTTCATGTCTAATAAAGAACTATCTGTGTTTGTCTCCATACTCCAGCCTAGCCGGTGGTCCCTCTCAGGATATCCTCCTGAGGGCGCTGTCATCTGCCATCGGCCCTGGGATTAACCAATTTACCTTAAGTGTTCATTCCTTACACTACTAGAGCGGTATTATACAGACTGCCACTCTATGGGAAGCCAACCCACCACAGATCATTAACTCCGCCTATCGAGTATTACAATTGTTAGCTCTTCCCCTTGGCAGGATGATCCATAACAGATTGCTAACTCCCTGGCGGACTTATAACAGATTTCTACTCCTTGCAGCAGGAGATTGATAACAGATTGCTAACTCCTCCCTCTCCAGGAGGAGATCCATAACAGACTGCTAACTCCTCCATCTACAGGAGGAGCTCGATAACAGATTGTTAACTCTGAGCAGCAGATTTATAACAGATTAATAGCCGTTAATGGACTTCTCCTCCAAGAACTTATCCAAACCTTTTTTGAACCCAGCTACGCTAACTGCACTAACCACATTCTCTGGTAACAAATTCCAGAGCTTTTTTGTGAGTTGAATGAAAAAGAATTTTCTTCGATTAGTCTTAAATGTGATACTTGCTAACTTCATGGAATGCCCCCTAGTCCTTCTATTATCCGAAAGAGTAAATAACCGATTCACATCTACTCGTTCAAGACCTCTCATGATCTTAAAGACCGCTATCATATTTCCCCTCAGCCGTTTCTTCTCCAAGCTGAACAGCCCTAACCTCTTCAGCCTTTCCTCATACGGGAGCTGTTTCATCCCCTTTATCATTTTGGTTGCCCTTCTCTGTACCTTCTCCATCGCAACTATATCTTTTTTGAGATACGGCGACCAGAATTGTACACAGTATTTAAGGTGCGGTCTCACCATGGAGCGATATAGAGGCATTATGACATTTTCCGTTCTATTAACCATTCCCTTCCTAATAATTCTAACATTCTGTTTGCTTTTTTGACTTCTGCAGCACACTGAGCCGACGATTTTAAAGTATTATCCACTATGATGCCTAGATCTTTTTCCTGCATGGTAGCGCCTAATATGGAACCTAACATCGTGTAACTACAGCAAGGGTTATTTTTCCCTATGTGCAACACCTTGCATTTGTCCACATTAAATTTCATCTGCCATTTGGATGCCCAATCATCCAGTCTTGCAAGGTCCTCCTGTAATGTATCACAATCTGCTTGTGATTTAACTACTCTGAATAATTTTGTATCATCCGCAAATTTCATAAACTCACTCGTCGTATTCCTTTCCAAATCATTTATATATATATTGAAAAGCACTGGCCCAAGTACAGATCCCTGAGGCACTCCACTGTTTACCCTTTTCCACTGAGAAAATTGACCATTTAATCTACTCTCTGCTTCCTGTCTTTTAACCAGTTTGTAATCTACGAAAGGACATTGCCTCCTATACCATGACTTTTTAGTTTTCGAAGAAGCCTTTCATGAGGGACTTTGTCAAATGCCTTCTGAAAATCCAAATACACTACATCTACCGGTTCACCTCTATCCACATGTTTATTAACCCCTTCAAAAAAATGAAGCAGATTTGTTAGGCAAGACTTCCTTTGGGTAAATCCTTGTTGACTGTGTTCCATTAAATCATGTCTTTCTATATGCTCTATATGTTCACTCTTTGTCATTGACTAACACAGTCTATGGAAAGTAAAAACTTTATATAGCCTGTTTCTTATGAATTACTAATGGAGTTTTCCTACATTCTGTAACAAAATTTAAAAACCACCCCCATCCCCTTGTAACAAAGCATAACATCTCGGCAACCCATCCCTTTTGAGTTTCACAATTTATGAATAGACCACAGGTCCAGGGGCCAGAGCCCAGACCTTTGATGTGTTGTCTTCTTCTTTACAATGATGGCATCCACTGGGGATTCCCTGGGGTTAATGATTCTGAATCCTTCCTCCTCAGTGGAGGATCCCATTTTGTTGTATACCAGTTGAGGCTTCTCATGTGGGGTACCATTCTCTGGACCAGTCCCCAGCATTGGGCCTGCCTGGGTTATGGCCTAGAGTCAGGCCCATGCATCAGGTCCTGGCTTCCATGTCAGACCCTGGTGTCAGGCCTGGGTCCAGGCCAAGTCCCAGGTGTCAGGACCTGGTCATAGACCAGGCTTCAACATTCAGCCTGGGCCTGGGCCCAGAACTTGGCCCAGACTGAGGCCTAGGCATCAGGACCTGGCCTCCAGGTTTGGCCTCAATGTCAGGCCTGAGCCCAGGCCAAGGCCCAGGCATCAGAACCTGGTTAGAAAGAGCAACTGCAGAGTACAGACATATTTTTCCCATACTCTGGTAGGGCCTTCCAGCCTTGCCCTAAGGAGTTTTCTTTCAGAGGGGATACCTCATTATGCATTCCCTTCCAGAGGGCCTCCTCACTTTAAGTTACAGAGAGATAGATTGTTGAGCCTGATTCACTTTAGGGGCAAAAGGGCTCTCACCAGGGGACCAAAGACCCGTGAGCCATCTCAAAACCCTAGGCAAGCAAGCACCAACGATGGATCCTGATGCGAGAGACAGTGAAGATTAAAGGAGTTTCTATTTGGAAGGAACTGAGTTTACTCTGCTTCTTTGGGGAAAGTCCTCCTCGCTGTCTGAAATCAAAGAACAGGGGCTGAAGGCCAGTGAGCCCATTTACCCCTAAATGTGGCAAGAACCTGTGACATCATGAAAACCAGTTTAGGAATATATATGAAGGATTTTGAGTTTGTAGGAGGTTTTTGGATCCTCCTTCCTCACTGGGATTGCAGTGCTGAGAAATAGCCTGATCCCCTGATTTTTCCACAAGAGAAATCACCTGAAGTAACAGCCAAGGATAAAAGAACAGCTGCACCAAAGGAAGGAAGAACCAGAGAGGGAGACCCCCATCCAGATCTCTGCATAACAAGGAATCAGGATGTGCTGGGTGTCTGAGGGAAGGAAAACATCTAAAGGTAGGATTTTTGCAAAGCAAAGGGGACCCCTCCAATAGTATTCCCACACAGCCACTGGGAGAGTTATGCACATTTAAAATCACCATGGGCTCTACCCAGAGGTCTATAATAAGAAAGAAACCCAGTAACTACAGCCAGATGTACACAAAGTTTGGACAAATGGACATTATTTAACATTATGAATCAGTAAACTTTATTTGAACACCCAGACCTGGTCCTGTCTAATTCTTACAGCCTCTTACCTTATGGGAAGCAACTGAAGTACATCACTCACACTGGCGACCTTCTTTTATCATCTGGGTCATAAGCGAGAGCTCCCCCCCCCCCCCCCCCCCCCGCAGGAATTAAGAGTCAGTGTGGGAGTGAATGGTTAACCGGAGCAGCCCCAGAAGATATAAATTAGATTATGTGCCCTTAGGACTTAACACACCTCAAGTAAGGGTTACTTTAGGAAGGAGCACATTTAAAAGTAGATTTCATCAGTGGGGAAACAGAGTTACCTGCATTCACCGGATTTGAAAGGGGCAAACTAGAGACTGCCGCGCTGAAGTGCAGTTCCTCTCTTTTTTTGTTTAGGCTGTAACTAAATACCATTACATAGCTGGTTTTGCTAAAACAAACAAACAAACAAAAAAATGTTTGAGGGGGGCCAACTCCAGACTGAGAGTGTTGCATGTGTCTGGGTTGAAGACTTAGATTCAGGTCTTCTGTTTGTTGGGATTGGGCAGGGTTTGGGGTGTCTTGTGCCTCTAGCTTTGGTTCATTGCTCTGTTTCTTCCTGTGATCTCCCTGCAGTCAGGTGGGCTTTCCTTTCCAGCTCTAATGACATCTGCAACCATCTCTCTCCCCATTTCCTTCTTGAGGAGAGCACACTTAAAAATTCAAAGCAGCGGAAAAACCATTAAGCAGGGTCTTAACTCTAAATATACAAAACCAGTAATTAACTGATTTTGGCAACTACAGCCAAGGTGTTAACAAGAAAATCCTGCTTTGGCTGTTTCAGCAGATTTTGTGAAGAATGTGGAGAATTTATTAGCTACAGAGTAGACAATTTCTTATTTTTGTCAACATTGTTTCCAACATCTGTCTTTTGTACTCCTTAATAATGATGATCTTTATTGTGGTTTATCAGCTAACACAGATTATGGAAGAATGTTTTAGCCTGTTTACTACCATGCTAAACAGAGCAGCTCTGGTATGGGGTTGCAGAGGGCTGTTTCAGTTCTTCAGAGTTTCCTACTCCTCATTTAGAAAACCGTGTTTGTCAAGAAGAGATTGGTAAATTTCTCCTTGCGGTGAGTGATCCTCCGTGTGTGCAGTATGGCTGAATGTGATTTCTTTGGATTCATTGGCAGGTCTTTCAGTACTGGGCATGTTTTATAGATAAAAATGTTTTAACATCTATGCTTTTATTGAATTTCATTAAAATCATCATGACTAGATATTTAAAATCCACCTTGTGACTATACTTCAGTAGATGTTCAGTTCCCATGAATATACACCACCCTTTCCGTGAAGAAATATCTTGTGATGTTGGCTCCTGAGTCTGCATCCTTGGAGGCACTAACTGTGATCTCTTATTCTAGAGCATTTTTACCTGGCTACTGACTATCCGGTTTAGCTGGGTAACTTTCTTGCTCCCCAGCTTGCTCAGTATTGACTTTTGTATGCGCTTCTGTTTACTTTTTTTTTCTTGTGTGACTACATTTAAAATCAATATGTTATGGGAGTCTCTGTTTAGTGGACCCTTGGGCCAACCTGCTGAAGACTGGGAAAGGTGGTCAATGTCTCTAATGAATAGCAGGCCGGGAGGCAGATGTTCAGGCAGGACGTAGATGCTCTTCACCCTGGAAGCTGGTACTCCCCCGGGAGGAGCCCATAGGTGCCCAACCGCTGGGACTTAGGTGGCTTCACCCTTGGAAGCTGAAGCCCCCCCTGGGAAGAGCCCGTAGGGGCCCGGCCGCTGGGACTTAGGCGGGTTGTGGATCAGGACAGGTAACTGGAACCAGACTAGGACAGTAGCAATACTGTAACTGGGCTCGGGTTCTGGAACCAGGCAGGAACTGTAGCAAGACTCGTGTACTGGAACCAGGCAGGAACTGTAGTAGGATTCAGGTACTGACCAGGCAAGAACTGTAGCAGGATTCAGGTACTGGAACCAGGCAGGTACTGTAGCAAGCAGGTGGGAGCCAAGCAGGTACTGTAGCAAGCAACCAGGAACCAAGCAGGTACTGTAGCAGGCAGGCAGGAACCAGGCAGGTACTGTAGCAGGAACGGAGCGATGAAGCAAAGCGAGTCACTCCGGGGCACAGTGCAATAGGAAACCGGAAAGCTAACCCGTTGCAAGGCAAAGACTAGATGGCTGTGACCGGCTTATGAAGGCCGCGGCGTCTGTCGTCAGGAGTTGGGTGGAGTCACCACTGGCGGGAAACTGTCTAGAAAAGCGCCCAAGTGGCACGCGCGCGCGCCTAGGAGCCGGGCATCCATGGGAGACCTCGCAGCGGCACAGCCCCAGTGGGGATGCCGCCAAACAGGCCTCTGGAAGCGGGAGCACGTCCGGGAATCCGGAGATAAGGGCCTGGCCATGGTGCTCGCTGCCAGGACCGCAACACAATAAACTGTAATTGACAGGAAAAAAATAATTCTTCCAGCGCTTATATTTTCTGAAACTAGACTAAAATGTATATGTACCAGCTGTCGTGGTACATGTGGGCACCAACGACCTAGAAAAATGTGGGAGGGAGGTTCTGGAAGCCAAATTTAGGTTCTTAGGTAACTTACATATGACTAGCAGATACCCTTTGCATAATACATACAAATTAACTTGTGCCTATCTTATACATGAACTTCACATAGCAAATGCTCATATGCAAAAGTATTTTGCAAATAAATATCATAACAACAAATAAAATAATCACATACATACATGCACACTAGAGTACTCACTCATACTCATAATCACCTATAAAAACACGTGACAAAAATTATGCTCAAAAAACATAACTTTCCAATTATATTTGTAGTTCATAAGCACTCCTTATTTGAAAATGGTGCTACTACCAACTCAAGCTTCCTCATGTATATCAACTAATCTCCAAGAGATGATGCCATTTTCAATCAAAATCTCAATCTTCTTCTGAAAGAGAATCCCAACTAGGACCCAAATTTTACCTTGAAACCGAGGCTGCTTCAGGGGATCAATTTCAAATCTAATCTACTTAAAATCGAAGCTAATATTCAATTCAAAAACAATCATTAAGAAGTTCTTCTATACAAATCTTGCATCGGCATCCACTGCTGTCATCGGCAGTCTACTACCGGCATTGAAGGAAACTTCACAAAAGGGAATTATCAAAGTGTCACGTTGAAACGCCAATTAACATCAAGGCTTGCAAACAGCCTTAAAAATAAGTGGAAACGTATTAGCTCAAGCATCTCAAAAATATACTTCAAAATACAACAAACCGGCCTAGCTAAAGCTTTAGCAACCCTTTGTTAATTAGTGTTTAGGTGCAACACTTTGATAATTCCCTTTTGTGAAGCTTACATCGATGCCAGTAGTGGATTCTGATGCCCCCATCCCCAACCATCCCTAAAGACTTCCCAAATAAGAAGTATCCCCTAATTATGGTCACCATACCAAGTCCTACCTTCAGGTCTCTGCAACTGGACAACAATCTTTGAGTTCTAAAAATTAATCTTATTATTTATATTTTCCTCTGCAACTGGACTACAATTTCTAAGTTCAAAAATTCATTTTATATTATTATTTATATTTGGCATGGTTAATATGTCACTATATCCAAGTTAAATAGTTAAATTATACAGATTATATTACATAATTTTATTAATTACAATGTTAAACTATACCATATTATTTATTATCATTATGTTAAATTGTCATCCAGTTATATTGTTCCATATGTGCCACTGTTCTATGTAAAGCCCCTTATCTCTGTTGGGCAGTTTATCGTTATATGTAAACCAGAGTGATTTGTAGTCTCTATAAGAACCTCGGTATATAAAAATTAAAAATAATAATAATAATAATAATAAATATTGATGGCAAAAAAGGGAAAGCATAAAAAATAGGAAACATGCCAACCATATTTAAGGCTCCTCAAGGCATCATCTAGTCAACCACTGCACCTAGGGGTTCTAAATTTTCTCAAATTTGGACAGTGTCTTTCCATATAATAATCTCTCTCTAGACATGAACACACTCCAGTCAAAGAAGGGTACAGAAGTGCTCCTTTTGGCAGTAGGATGGCTGATTGAAGTTGCTGCTGATACTTCTAACTGGTTTGGGATCTCTTCCTATGTTTGCTTGGATGGAAATGGTCCAACTGAAAAGTAAGTTAAGAAAGAGGACTCTCTCATGATTCCCAGAACAGCAAATTATATTTCCTGGCCCTTAACGTGACTACACATAATTAAAAAAAATTAACATTTCCCTCCAGGAGCTGCAGGTGGTATGATGAGATTGGAGAGCATGGTCCAGCCTAAGGTACCTCCAGAGGCCCTTAGCGTGGGTCCAGTGGTTCTGCTGCTCTTTAATTGGAGGGAAAGAGTTGTTTTGTTAAGTTCAAAATGTGTGCAGTATTTCAATTGTTCAAAATCACAGTGCATAGCACTCTACTTGTTTAGCTTCAATTCTTAATGACAAGTAAGGCAGAATAACATGATCCATGTCCCATTTGACACTTCTAATTTTGGGTTTCACACCTTTCATTTCAGGCTTGAGAGTGAAGGCTTAATGTAAATAGCACACAAGCATCCTGGTTAAAATATGTGCAAGGCTCCTGTAGCCACACGTTGCATAGCCTTAAAAAATGTTTAGAATCATTTTACCTACTACAGAATGTTCTGAGTGATCTTCATCTTGGATGCAAACATTCAGGGGTAGGCAACTCTTGTCTTGGAGCACATTAGTGACTTCATTTGGCATCCCGATGCAATGTTTGCGAAAGCATGAATTGAGAGGTAAATGGTGACTAAATCCTCTGCTCTGCTATATCCATTACAGGAAGGTCATTAAGGGGAGATAAGCATACACAGCTTACTCTCTTAAGCAAAAGTTACATGCAGGCAGCTGTAAGGTTACCTGAGTGGAGGACAGAGATAACTGCATGGACATGCATGGCTAACTGTATGCATGGCACTGTGTGGATGACAGAGTGATTGCAAGAGGGTATCCTGAAAGGGGCTTTACTTAGGGTGAAAAAGGACCAGTGCGTGCATCTAATAAAAGAGAGATACACACAGCAATGAAAAGACAAATATAAAGTTTTATAAAATTCTAAAAATATTTTAAAACTTTGCAAACTATTTATAATATAAACAAAAAAAAATTGACTCTGGGGAGGGGGGAGGTGGAAATCTAAGCACTTAACTATTTACACAAAAGAAACAAAAGGTCCAGGGACACCAGGTAGCTTGGTCTTGAGAGGCTACGGGCCTGTGGTGGTCACTTCATTCTAATGAGCTCAAGAGCAATTGTGAAGCCTGCGGAATTCCTCCTGCATACTCTTCATAGTCCCTTCCCCCCCCCCCCACCCCCCCCAATGGCATTAAAGGTTCACTCCGGCACTGGTGCAGGTGCTCCAGTGCCAAAGGTGACCTCTGCTGCCACGAGGAGCTTGCTTATTGCGGCGGTTACTACCCCTAACTAATCAAGCTTGATATTTCACTTGGATGCAGCTCCATCACTGCTCTCTGCATTAATGGTGGGGGTGAAAGGGAAATAGAACCAAAGGTTACTAGGAGCCAAGAGAAACAGGTAAGTATGAGAAAAAAAAAAGAAGTGTGAGGCTTGCTGGGCAGACTGGATGGGCCGATTGGTCTTCTTCTGCCGTCATTTCTATGTTTCTATGTTTCTATGAATTATCAGTGCTGTTTGGAAAAAGTGAAACTGTGTCCCAGGAATTCCCCCAGTGCTGCTCCTTTTTGTCCTGGTAAAATCTGGATAATGAGGTGTCTGGGCAAAGCTTAGACAGGGATTAGTGGGAAATATCCAAACCATGGGTTTTATCTGGTTAACTCTAAAAGTTATCCAGACAAATCCATTGAATATTGACCTATTACTGATGCTTATGATCTGTACCATGATTTTTCTCACTTTTGTTATGAAATAAGAGATCTATCACATTTTTCTGCACTGAACTACAGGGCCAGGTAGGCAAAATATAAATGATTTTGAATAAATAAAAAAATCCCTTATTTCAGGGTGGCAATTGGAATGCTGTGCATTTATAGAACTAGCATTGTGGATACAACTGGGTACAGGGGTGGGGGAGAGAATGGGATGTCACAATCTCAATTGAAGTAAATTCCTTTTTGTACATGTGCATACTCACTAGGTGACACAAAGGCTCTCAGCATCCCAAAAATGGCATCTGTTCCTTAGTGAGATATAAACTTGCTGAGATTTGTTGTCACTTTGCAGGAAGTGTTTAGAAGTTTGTGAAGAACAGAATTAAAATTTGTCAAATGAGGCAAGTCGCACATTGAGTTCAGTTTGATTTCACTGTTTGCTTCAATACTGATTTATTTTACGTTTTAGAATGAACAACTTTTATATTAGCACAGCAAAAAAAAAGTATTTACTAGATTTCTTTTTTCTTCTCCTTTTTCTTAAAAAAGAATGAACTGTCCTAAAGGTGCTGAAATCATGGGAGCAGTGTTAGAAGCATGTGTTAGCTAAGACACCTTGCATGTCTGGTACACATATGATTCAGTGAAGCATGAGAGACTTGGTTGTGTTGGTGTCATGGGCCATTCAATCGGTCAGCACATCAGTATATTTTGATCATTTTATTTATCACCATCATTATTTATTTAATTACTCTCTTTTCCAGCTGGGGAGTTCAAAGCAAGTTACATAATTTGAGCTAACATATCAGGAACCACGTGACAAAACAGACAGGCTAAAGTTGCAAGAGTTCTGACGCGGTAGGAACGGGTTCATTTGGGTAAGGTGACATACAATAAATTAGGTCAAATTTTAACAGCAGGAGGTAAAAGTGCCACATGGTTAGTTAGGTATAGAACAGTTTAAGGTATGCAGAACATCACTAAAGGATGAAGGAATAAGTTATTTTGCATGGACATGTGGCTGCCCAGGGTTTAGTACAGCTCAGTTCAGGTCACTGGTGGATTGAATGAGCAGAAGAGGAATTTCTATGCATGGAAGGCTGCTTCAAGGTTTTCACTAGCCTTCTAAAGGGATGTAGGTTTTGGGCAAGTCGATGTACTGAGTAGAGAGTTTCACAGAGTTGGGCCTGATCCTGAAAAGGTCATTTTCCTTGTGTTGATGAGGCACATTTCTCTGGGAGATGGCACTACCAGGTGGGCATGTGTCAGGGAGAGTAGGGAGTGGATAGGTGCGCATGAGGTTAGTGATCAGGGTTATGCCTTTGAGTGTTTTGAAGGCAAGGCATGGGATAGTAGCTTGAGCGGTAGAGTGCTGGGAGGCAGTGAAGGGACTTTATGATGGACCATATTCAGTCAAATACATTTGCATTCATTGTTGGGCAGGCTGCGGTGTTTTGAATCACAGGACAGGGGCGAGGTTGGGTCAGCGCTATTATGGATTATGATGCCGACTGGGCTCGGGGCCAACCCGGACCCTCAATGCTGGCAGATTAGCTATTTTCAAGGTATTGGGGTGTGGGGAAAGCTTCAGTGGGTATGGGTTGGATATGCCACTACACCACCAATGATGGTAGATGGGGGAGGCCCTACCAGCCTACTTGTCTCTTGGGGAGGGGGAATAGACTGGGGGCCCTACCAGCCTACATGTCTCTTGAAAATGGGGGTGGGCTAGGGGTTTGCTATTTAGAAGGGGTTTGCCATAAACATAGAGCTGGGTGGTGGTGCTGGTAGTGGGGGTGCATTATCCTCTGGCTGCTTTAACAATTTTTTTTTTTAATTTGGTTTCTGGGCCACCTCAATTGGCAACCTCAGGGTGGGCAGGGAAGGGGGGGGGAGTTCTAAGAAAACCCCAGGTTACTTTTTTGTTGCTTTTAGGGAGATCACTTCTTGGGCAGCATGGCCCTTTAAGACGATGGTGACCTCATATGTTGGGGGCCATCCTTGCATGATACAGACCTCTTTTGTGTGTTTTGTTTTGAGGACTTTTATCACAAGACAAAATAATGTGCTGATACAGCTATGATATTTTGTCAGGGGAGGGGGTATTATATTGTGGGAATTCCCCCTGCAATATTAGGTCCTTTTCATGATGAAATATAGCGACTTAGTGAATCCAGGACTTAGATAACTGGATATCTTTGAATATTTGACTCAAAATGTTCTTTATATTGACAAATGTGCATTTAACTTTGTAAAAATGCAATTCTTTTAACTTCTCCTCCTAGTGCTGATAAAAATGTGTGTTTGTGAATAACATGTACACCTTTACCATTCAGAAAAGGGGAGGAATGGATCAAAAATATGGATCTACCCTTTTTTGTCAAGTTGATTTATGCAATTTGATGGGGCTGACTACTTTTTTTCTTTTTCTTTGTTTACTGTTTTTTGACTAGCTGTGATAATTTTATGTTCCTTGGTATATTTTTATTTCTGTTCATCTCATTGGATCATGTATATTCCTTGTACATTGCTTAGAGCAATTGCATTAGCGATTAACACATTTTCATAAAGATAAAGATGTTGCTAATGTTATGCAAGAAATGAGAAAAATGTTTTTGGTTATGTCCCTAAAAGTTCAGGTACTTGGGTCAGTTTTTTTATTCTTTGTTACCCTTGCAAATGTGTTATTAACTATGCTGGCGTTAAATATATTATTTTTTTGGCTCCTGAGCAGTTGGGGTAGATTTTCAAAGGGTTGTGCGCGTAAGATACGCGTGCAACCCCCAAAAACCTCCCCCTGCCTCCCCCTGCGCGCGCCGAGCCTATCTTGCATAGGCTCGGCAGCGAGCGCAAGCCCCGGGACACGCGTAAGTCCCGGGGCTTCGAATAAGGGGCTGGCCTGAGACGTGTCTGGGGGCGTGGCAGCGAGCCAGGGGCATGTCTGGGGGAGTGGCGATGGTCTGTCGGCGGGGCCGGAGGCATGGCGGTGGTCCGGGGGTGGGGCCGAGTGCTCTGGCACAGCAGCCTGTGCCGGGGTAGGGAGCCAGCGGCGCACGTATGCCTGCCAGGCGTAACTCCACGAAATAAGGTAGGGGGGATTTAGTTAGGGCTGGGGGGTGGGTTAGATAGGGGAAAGGAGGGAAAGGTGGGGGGGGACACAAAAAAAGTTCCCTCCAAGGCCGCTCCGATTTCGGAGCGGCCTCGGAGGGAATGGAGGCAGGCTGCTCGGCTCAGCGCACGCATGTTGCACAATTGTGCACCCCCCTGCATGCGCCGACCCTGGATTTTATAACATGCACACGGTAGCGTGCGTATGTTATAAAATCGGGTGTAGATTTGTTCGCGCCGGGTTGCGCGAACAAATCTGCGCCCTCGCGTAAGTTTAAAGATTTGCCCTTTTATGTTTTTTCTTTGATGCAAAGAAGATTTCTAGTATTGCCCATTAGTTGAAGTACAGAATTTAGTATCTCCCAAATATAGCATGCCTGATTCCTGTTGCCCTTGTTTTTATTTTTTATTTTTTTGCCTTTTGAAGCTCTCTATTTTCTTTCTTCTCCCCCATTATTTTGGGATCTAATGTGAATTACCAGGCTTGATTATATTGTTTCTTTTTACTTGTATTCCAGTTTTTGCTTTTTTGTAAGCCTATACAAGGCTGACTTGTCTATCTTGTAAATTTCATAAATATAAAATAAAAAAGACGGGAGGAGTAAGGATGTGGTAGGGGGAGTAGTGCAGAAAGATTTCATTCTGAAACCTCCCTGGGTACATGCCAATGTGGACATTGCCCCTGTTGTGCGCACCAATGAGATTTTCAAAGATCCATTCCATGAGGAATTTTTCTTTGAAACTAAACTCACAGTCCCTTGGCACAAAGTTCCCACAGGACTGCAAACTCTGCAGGGACTAACATCATGATTGAAAACCTTTAGAACAGTGATAGCAAACTCCAGTTCTGCAAATAGCTCTAATTTTCATATCAACAATATGTAAATTGAACATGAATTACAACCAATGTATTCAATTTAATCTTATGAATATTCACTGTGGATATTCTGAAAACCAGACTTATTTACTGACAATCAAGGACTGGGATTTTCCATCCCTGCCATAAAACATCTGGTCCAGTATTTTCTATGGGACACCTTGTGTTTCAATTATGTAGGCTCATCAGATTAATGGCTCCACTGTCAATTCTTGATCCTGTTTATTATAGTGAAGGAACATTCACTTTATGAAAAAATAAAGGAATATCTGTACTAAAGGGTGCTAATTCCTTTATTGCATGACAAACACATAACTTTTTGTCCTTATTTTTATTCTCACATCAAATAAGGCATAATTAATGGAGTAGCAATTTATACAATAAGAAATATTATATTGTTTGTTTTTTATGTGGCCTGATAGTCCTTCCTTTCACATTTTATTTCCTGTTCAATCTGAACCAGTGCTGGGATTCTGGTATCATGAGCCTTCATTCAAAACTACTTGGAGATTTCCCCCCTATTATATTAAACCCACCCTCCCACTTTTCCTAGTCTGGTCCTTGTTTCAACAGTTCTGAGGCTGGGAGTCATGCACTAGGGCTCCTTCTGGAACCCTGTATCATGGATTTTGATGACCATCCCAATCGTCAGCAGGGGCTGGATGATCATAGATCATCAGAAATAGATGGTGTTGGATAGAAAGATGATCCAGGAGACATTTGGATTGGGATAAGATATAGAAGGAACTTATCCTGCACCCTATAGAGAAGAATGGGAATGGGGTAGATGTAAGGAAACATCAAATATAAGCTGAAGTTATGTCCCTAATACCAGTAATGGGAAGCTTATCAGGGCAGAGGGACTCCAGAAGGAAGTCAAAGTCAGGAATGCGGCGATAGCGTTAAGGCAGGCTGAAATACCTTCAAAGAGAAGAAAAGATCTAGTTAAAAAATCTATGATAGTTGCAGGTGCAGAAAAGAAGGGAAGATTAGTTAAAGCAGATAGTCCTTGTGGATATACATGAGCAAGAAAAAGGATCAGCTGAGATGGATGAGCCAGAAACTGTCAAAGAAAGCTGCTAAAGAGCTCACAACATCAGCAGATATAGAAAGGCGAAAAGGAGATAGCAGATAGAGCCATGAAAGGGACCAAGATATGGGAAACCTCTCTGTTGAAATAAAATGGCCCACTATATAATAGATTAGAAAGAGATGTAGGTTCTAAGGCACAGCACCGCACAGACAAGATATGGAACCCAAGAGAGGAGGGAATTAAAGAGTAATTTTCAGTGCCTTAAAGGGGAGCACTAGAGTACAACAATACTGAGTCAAACCAGCAATTGGACCAAATAATTTTAATAAACTGCAAGGGCAATCTTTTTAAAAGCTACAAGACAGAAAGACCTGGAAGTGAGTCAGAACTGGGAAGCTTCCAGAGACCTACCTGATAGATGTCTTGTTGTGCAGAAAGCATAAAAAGGATGTGTAAAGGAGTGGCCCTATTACCTCTCTTTAAACCTGTATGGGATCAGGCATCTAACCTGGTCCATCTTAAATCCTATAGAGAGGGGGAGAGAGAGAGCTCTGTGACAGGGATAAGAATGTGAGTCCTGATGGGTGTAGAGAGGCCCTGCATATCCAGGAGAAGGGAGTTCCTGTAACATATTCTAACCTAAGGTGAAGCTGTGGGGATAATGCAGGAGGTAAGCAGTGCATGTTGTATGCTCAGACAAGTGTTATAATAAAGTAGAAGTTTTTATGAAAGAGGCTGGAAGTGCATCTCCAGGCTAAAGTTTGCTTGCTTATCCCACATATGGTGTGAGTGGGATTTCTCCTAAACGCCCTGCACAGAAAGAAACCCATCTCCAAGGGATGGAAAAGAAAGTAGTGATGAAATAAAATGTTTGCTGGGTATGACCTGCAAAAGAAGCAGTACTGCTACTTGTGCACAAAGCACTGAAAAGTTTAAAAGACTGTGGCTCAGGGAGGAGCACAGAGAGGTCAGGGTTGTTTTTTTTCCTTTGATACAGAGAGCAGTGTCTTGGGGCCTGAAGAAAAGATTAGCTGTAAAAGTTTGTTTGCAAGTAAGGAGAGATGCTCTGTTTGCCTAAGAGGGGGAATAAAGTCAGTTAGAGGCTAGACAAGCATGTTTTGTTTTCTCCTTTTTGACTAGCAGAGAAAAAAAAAAGGAAAATGTTTGTGCAGGCTGAGTGTTGAAAAGGGTGTGGTCCTGAAGAAAAGTGCAGCCCCCAGCGAGAAGCCTAAGGGCAGTGTTACAGAAAACCTGGAGTAGAACCAGTGAATAGGCTGCTGGAACAAGTGTTTAGTTGGCAGTAGGCCAGAAGAAGAATATTGGGGAGTGGAGTCACTTCCTTGGATGGGATC
This sequence comes from Rhinatrema bivittatum, assembly GCF_901001135.1. NCBI lineage: Eukaryota > Metazoa > Chordata > Amphibia > Gymnophiona > Rhinatrematidae > Rhinatrema > Rhinatrema bivittatum. The sequence continues at coordinate 663,469,299 of NC_042615.1, forward strand.
CAGGGTGAATGGAGATATTTTCCCCAGCGGGTTCAAGCTGAGGGGGAGGGTATGTAAAGGAGTGGCTCTACTACCAATCTGTAAATTTGCATGGGACCATGCATCTAGCCTGGTCCACCTTAAATCTTGTAGAGAGAGAGTGTGAGAGCTCTTTGGGTGGGACCATCTTGGGCAGGGATAAGAATTTGAACCCAGATGGGAGTAGATAGGCTCCATAGCTCTAGGAGAAGGCAGATCCTGTAACTTATTCTGACTAAAGTGAAGCTGTAAAGACACTGCTGGGAGTAAGCAGCACATACTGGATGCTGAGAAAAATGTTATAATAAAATAGAAAATGCTTATGAAAGAGACTGGAGTCAGTGTGAATGGTGCATGCAGCCTGAAGTTTGCTCGGCTATCCCATAGGTTTGAAAAGGGTGTAGTATGTACCTCTAGAGAGCTCCCAAGAATAGGGTGGGAGACCAAAGCTTCTAAGAGGAAAGGTATTTGATACATCCAGGGCTGGGAACTCTGGTTTATATGGAATTGTGATGCCAGAAGAGCAAGAAAGCAAAACTTTATAAGGCGATTCTGTGCTTGCCAGTGGGGAAGGGTATGGACTGAAATATATTGTATTCCTAGATTCTAATTTCTATGATTTATTTCAGAACTGTAAAATATTTAGTTCAATGGTCCAAGAAGGTGTCAAAGAGAGAATGAGTCATAGATTTTGGTGCAGATTGCAGTCATATGGTTGTATGAATGAAGGGAATCTTAAGAAGACAAATTGGTGGAGCTGTAGTGTGTAGTAAGGGAAGCAAGTTTGGCATGATACTCCATTTGAGGGACTACAGTATTACACTTGATTTAAGAAACACAGAGCATTCTTGTCAGAAAATGGTTTGGACATTTAAAAGTGGCAAGCGCTTCAAAACCATGGTTATAAGCTGAGGGGGGAGAGTATAAATGGATGTGTGCATTCCATTCCTGAAATTGTGGCAACCAGAGAACATGGTGAAAGAGGAAAGAAGAGAACGTTGCTTTAAGAAAAAGGCTTCTGGGAGATGTAGGCCAAGGGAGTCATGACCAATGAGACCAGGTACAACTAATGAAAAAGCTGTGGGAGAGAAAGCAAAAAGGACTTGCTGGCAAAGCCACTATGAGAGAAGCAAGCACCAGAACATTGCCAGGGTGGCAGGGCCCCAAAAATGGCCAGGAAGACTGAGGCCCAATAAGATGGGGCCAGGACAATCAAAGTGCTGTTAAGCACTATCCATACCAAAGAGGATGGAAAGCTAACTGCTAAGAAATTTAGCAGTTTGGAAGGGTGACATGGAAGAGGATGTTTTTGCATTTTGCAGGGAAGTTATGCTAGCCGCTTGTAAATGCCTGAGGCACCTGATTGGAGTGCCCTGGCACCCACGTGAGTTGGACTGGTGACAATCTGTTAAGTAATAGCCCTGGGCAGAAGAAAGATAATTTCCTAAGCTGAGAATGTTTTCTGCTTGGAGTATTACTGTATTTTGGCTAAGATCAAGTGTAGTAGCTGCATCATCCTGTGTGTTTGTGCAGTAATAGTTAAAAGTTAAAAAATGAAATGTATTTCTTTCTCTTGTGGAGTTCCTCACTTGGGGTGGTCAGGGATCTACCTGGCCAGGTGGAACTAGAGTTTATGCTTCCAAACTGCATATGCTATCACAGTATGGTTCAGCATGCATGATAAGGATTAAGTGCAAAGCATACAATCTACCGTGCACGCTAAACTTTAATGCACAGCTCCTAGTGTATTGGGACAAATGTACATATATGTGCCATTCTTTTTAATTGTTCATGTCCTAACTACATAGTTTTATGATGATCACACATTGCATTAAACATATTTTACAAAACTGACAGCAAATTGTTCAGATCATGTCGGAAACATCACCACCTAAATAACACAGTATACAAATTGATGATATCTTTTTGTAAAGATATTTTGAATGATTGCAAGGAAGAAAACAGATTTTAGAATTAAAAGACAGATATGACAGGTATGGTAAGAGAAAGATTTAAGACAATAAGGGAAATAATATGTAGTTTCCAAGCTGGAATATGACTTTTATAAAAAAAAAAAATGTATTGAAAAGGAAAGTTAAATGTTTGCCCAGTCCTGGTACATATCAATATAAATCAGTTTGACTAAATCCTGACAGAAATATCCTCTTCCTAAGCCAATATAAATGATTTTAATGATTCAATAATCTTTATTTTGGCAATGAGTTAAGCCAGGGCAAGTCAATTATGTCACAAAAGCAAAGGACTTGAAGTGTAGAGTGATCCAAAGCTGAGCATACCTTCAATGGTAAGCTCTGTATAATACATTCAATTATTCTTGTACCATTTGCATGTTGAAAAGGTGCATGAAATTATAGATGATAGTTGTCATACATTGAGACTGGAATCACATAAAGTAAGAGAGATCATTTAAAAAAAAAAAAATAAACCTTTTGGTTACATTTATATGCAATTTAAAGCAGCTAAAATATATCAAGTTACAGAAGCACACATTCTTTTTTTCCTTCGCAGACAATTAGAACTGGGACTTCAGAACTGGGAGTGTAAATTCACTGTAGTATATAAAAAATATGTAGGGCAGGCACAAATTAGTCACCTAGGATCCTATTATAACATCACACTCAGACTGCCATTAAACAAAGGACCCCCGTCCCAGGTACTTAGTAAGAATATACCTTTTACGTTAGAAAACAGATAATTCAACATTTAGCTTTGTGATCGCTTGCAGCAGTTATAATATTGCAAACAAGCTTCAGACAGAGCTACATGGGTACTAAGAAGTTACCAGACTTGATCCATGAGGCTGAAAATTGTTTCCTGATGAGCGAGTAAATATAGGCAGCAAGTTTTACTAGATGGCTATACTAACCTGTGGAGAAAAAGGGCATCCTGGAAGGCAGATACATAAGCACATTTTCTAGTGCACAGCTGACCTGCAGGAATAGGAGGTAAATGGTCAATCATGGGTACGTTTGACCCTGTGTCCCTTGTAACCAATTGTCAATTGTCAAAGAGAATACACCCACATTAGTTTCTCTTTTGAAAATTAGTTACAAAGTATGCAGATTATAAAAATGCCCGTGATCCTTTCACCTAGGTGATCTACTAAATTTGTCAAATAAAAGGGATCTAGGTGGCTAACTACAGAGTTAGGAAAGTAGGTCCCTGGCATTGAAATGTACCCAGGCAAAGCTGCTAAAATTAACTGTTTCCCAAAATGACTATGTTTTAGACAATGCTAAATTGGGCATTCCTGGGGCGGTGTTGTGGTTGGGAGAGAAAAGAACATGTGTGTAATTGAATTTGCCACTGCTATGTGGCAAAATCCACATATACTTTTGTACCCACAAACCTTTAGTTAATGTGCAAAGAATAACTACCAGGGCAGTTACTCTTTGAAAAATGATTAAAGGTTCATGGTAGAGAAGCACCTGTGGACTTTGCTGCTATTCTGCTGTTTGAAATTTGCACCTTATACTGGCTTGATTCACCCAAAGATCATTTTGGCCTGTGATGGATTTTAAAACATGTTTTTGCATAAAAGTAATTGCCTTAAAAGGAGATGTTTCTGTCAAATATCTCAAAAAATGACATTGAAAAGATATTTAGAACTCACAAGTGGTATTCCATGTAGAAAATCAGTCTATAGATGTGCCAACAAACATCTCTTCACCTAAATACATATGAGCATTTTACATGACCCGCAGTCTTTTCAGACACAAATATATTTATTTTCTGATCTGTGTAGACATATGTCCAAACATGAGAACTGCCACAGTAGTACAGTGCCCATTATTTCTTAAGGGAATAATTTGGCCATGCAAATGTTTTTATGTTTAGAGAAAAATAGAAAAAGTAGCTTTTACAAAATTCCTAAAAATCTTCTATGAACCATCCTCTATTCTTTAACACTGACTGTATTTTCCCATGTAAAAGCCACATATAGGATCAGTGACACTTTTCCAACTAGCTGGAATCCCATCTACAACCTGAGGTGTTTAAGAATAATAACATTTGGGTAGATATTCATATATATTGTAATTCATAAACCAATACTGGCTCTTCCCTCTACCACCTCTGCTGGTAGTAGGTTATTTCAGGCTTTATCATTAAGAATGTACAGAGTGAAAAAAATTGTTTTGTTCATTCATTTGTTTTGTAGGTCACAGTCATTCATTTGGTTTGGTTCAAATGAAATTTTTTTTCAAAAATGTTTTAATGTGTTCATTTGTTTGCCATTATAGTCAATGGGGAAGCAATGCAGTCTATTTTGGTTGCCCAAATTTGGATTTTCTAATCATTTTTAATGAAACTGGTGAGATTTTCTGGACTACTAACCTAAGGCCCCGAACTTTTACTTAAAATGTACTTGAACTTCACCATAATATCGTATTACTCCTGGTTATGCTGAGTTAATATAAAGGTTGATCCAAGTATGAATGTTTCTTTGTAAACCATAGTGATCTTCATTTGGAATGATGGTATATAAATGTCTAAATAAATAAATAAATACATACATATCATCAGAAAGGGGAAAGGATTCCAACGCATCAAGACTATGCCAATCTGGCACCAAAAGTGGTATAAATAGCCCAAGGACCTGCAATGGGCAAAACAATACCAGCAGTGGTAGGAATTCCCCAAGGCACCATCAGATGAGCATAACAGCAGCAAGAGTGGCTAGATTGCCCCAAGGCTGCAAAACTGGGGCAAAGGACACCAATATTAATGGCATGAAACCCCCAAAAGCTTCATGAGAGGAGCAAAGCAGCACCAAATGCTGCATGAACAACTCAAGACACCATGAAGGGGGAAGAAAATAGTGACAGAGGGTCAAAGAAGCTAAAAGAGTGACATGAAGATCCCAAAGCATCATGAGAGATGCAAAGCAGCCACTCAAAGTAGCTTGAATATTCCAAGGCTCCAAATGAGGAGCAAAAGGCACCAACTAAAATGATAGAAAGCCCTAGGTAGGAACAAGCCAGAGGAAATCATTGGAGGAGGCTTGATGTCATTTCTGTATGGCATCATTAGGTGAAGGAGCTGGCTGTTCAAGCTTGGAGTTGGTCTTCAGTGGAGACTAAGCTGCTACTGACTAGAGGCACAAAATGCCTTTTTGCCACTAGATATTTAATATCCTGTGAATCAGAGAATCCAGGACATGAATTTTCTTCCAAATGGGTTTTTTCAAATACTACCTCTTTTACCTTAGAAGAAGTAATCATGGAGGAGCATGGACTTTTTCTGGTGCTGCATTTCTACAGTCCTTGCCTTTTGATGTGGTATAATTAATCAAAGTCTAAATATTGGATGAGACCACAAATCGTAAGGGAATAGAGTTTGAAGAATATGTTCAAGAGGGAGGATGAGACCTGTGTAAAACATTGAATTGCAAGGACTAGACCAAGAAAGTGCAAGTACCTTATAGGAAAGGAATTTTGAAAACACCAAGTAGAGAGCCAGATTAATGGAGGAAGCATCCTAAGGTACCAAGACTGGCTTGAAGTGGCAGCCTCAACAGTGATGCAAGTGATACAAAATTGAAATGCTAGGAGCAGAGAATTGCAGCAAGAAGAGTAGATGGACCCTCCAACCCCACCCAAGGTGTATCTTGAGAGCTGAGACAGGAGAAAGAACATATGATTTGCCATACTGTATTAGACCAAAGGTCCATCAAACCCTGTATTCTGTTTCCAACAGTGGCCAATTCAGGTCATAAGTACCTGGCAGGATCCCATAGGGTAGCTAGATTCCATGCTGCTTATCTCAGAGATAAGTAGAACATTTCTGCAAATCTACCTTAATAATCACTTAGTGACTTTTATTTCAGGAACTTGTCCAAACCTTTTTAAACCTAGCTACTCTAAAAGCTTTCACCATATCTTCTGGCAACAAATTGTAGAGCTTAATTATAAGTTGAGTAAAAAAAATTTCACTTAGTTTTAAATGAACAACTTAGTAATTTCATTCTGTGTCCCCTGGTCTTTGTACATTTTGAAAGAGTAAACAGATAATTTGTGTTTATTCATTCCATTGCACTCATTATTTATAGACCTCTATCATATCTCCTCTCAGCCATCTCTTCTCCAAGTTGAAGAGTCCTAACCTTTTTAGCCTTTCCTCATAGAGGAATCATTCCATCACCTTTATCATTTTGGCTACCCTTCTTTATACCCTCTGCAACCTATTAGTTATCCTTCTTCTACCAGCACTCTGAGATGTCAATAATATTTACCTCATCATTCAGTTCTGAACATTCTAAATCTCCCTTCTTATATTTTTAGATCTCTATCATTTGTATCCAGACATTTCAATGTATGCTTTTTTTTGTATGAACAACCTGCTTATCAGTTGACAGGGGAATTTGACATTTTTCTGCTCTGTCTGCTCTTTACTTAAAAGCATCATGCCTTTCTACTGGGATTTGCAACCTTTCTACTGGGTTGCCCTAGTTTCCCTGTTCTGTTGCTATTCTTCAAAGATATATCATTCCAAACCATGCACTTCTGAGTGCTGTTGGCGTTTCCCCATCTAGTATAAAAGGTGTGCTATCTCATTTTTAAAGGACAGTGCCAGCAGCCTACTTCTTCTCTGGGTAAGCTGAAGCCCATCTTTCAGAAAAGGCCACCTCTGTGTAAAAATGATGCCCAGTTCCTAAAATATCTTTCATGCACAGTCTTATCCATGCATTGAGACTGGATTTCTGCCTGCCTCTGGGGTCCTGCACATGGAATGGGAATCTTTACTGAGAAAGCTACCTTGGAAGTTCTGGATTTCAACTTTCTACCTAAAATCTTAAATGTGTGGTTTCCAGAACCTTTTGCCTGCACTTTCCTATGTCATTGTTATCCAATGTATCAAGACAGCTGACTCCTCCCCAGCACTATCTAAAATCCTATCTTGTGAAGCATTAGGTCTACCACTTTTGATCCAAGAAGGCAAGTTACCAAGCGATCTTCATGTCCATAAGCTTCCCAGCTATCTACATCCTAATAATTGAATCACCAACTACAGTGACTTACCGAATCCTTCCCTTCAGAGCATATGCCCCTGGAGACATATCCTCAGTGTGAGAGGATACTACATCACCTAGCTACAATATTGCTTCCTTCCAGGTGACCTTTCTCCTCCAAGGCAGCACACGGGGCTGCCAGATATCAGATGGGACTTCTCTACTATGTCCCTGAAGTTCTCCTCCACATACCTCTCTGTCTCCCTTAGCTATCCGCCAGAGATCAGACTCGTTCTTTGAAGGCTAGGAGCTCTTTGTACCTAGTGCACACATGCAACCTTTCGCCATCTGAGAGATAATCATATAACTCAACGTAAAATACTGGATATGCTCCCTCTTGCTTCTAATGCCTATCTGCAACTTAACTTGATATCAAATCAACTGTTATACCTATTGGTCGCAGACAGCTGTGACCACTCAAGATCACCTCTTTTTTTTTCCCTGCACCGTCAATCCTGGGAAGAATGGCGGCCTCTGCCAACCACCGCCGACCTTCCCTGCATTCCTGGGATAGCGTGGGCGCTACCAACTGCCATCTTGTCTCTGGAATCTCCTAAGGCATGTGCACACGTGCAAGGGCCTCCTTTGTACATGTCATGGCCGGAACCTTGGGGGCGTCCCCTCCAAATGACGTCAACTCACTACTGTACTTAAGCTGACCATCCCTTTGCTTCAATGAGTTAGCAAGGAGTTCCCTCATTGCTGAATCCTCTCCATGTTGGGTTTGTGGCATATTGTGGACTCGTGGTCGAAGTGGCGATGACTCCTCCCATGGGGAGGGGCCCCATGGGGAACAACAATGATTGGCTAGACTCTAGTAAGTAGACACAGAGGAAAGAAAGCTTTATTATACTACAGTTGCTGTAGAATGCAGCTGCTCACCTGTTGACAAATGTCAAGAAGTTTGATCATATTACTCCCATTTTGAAGGAGTTACATTGGCTCCCTATTCAGGCAAGAATCCAGTATAAATGTCTGACTCTTATTCATAAAACCATTTATGGTGACAACACAGAATGGTTGAATACATCTCTTCAAATTCATACACCTGCTTGTAATCTGAGATCTTTGGTCAAAGCATTACTCACAGTTCCATCACCGAAACTAGCACACCTAAATGCAGTCAGGGAAAGGGCACTTTCGTTGGCTGGGCCAAAACTCTGGAATTCTCTCCCACCCAATATACGATTAGAGGCTAGCATACAGACATTTAAGAAACAGGTTAAAACTTGGTTGTTTGAGCAGGTTTTCATTAAGACAGATTAACACCTTCAGGGTCTCCCCCTAGGAATTCTTAGCTCTAGTTAAAAATACTTAATATGTTTTAATGTTTTAGTTTTTATATGATAGTACCATCATGTATGGTTTTATAAATTTTAAATTGTATTTTATTATTTTGTAATTTATTTAGTTAAGTATGTTATCAGGAGATATAAATTTATAGACCCTTACGGGGTTTTAATTCAATTATGTTCCATTTTTTATTTTATTTTAATTTTATTTTATTATAAGTTTTTGGGACAAAGTATTAATGGCTTGTCCAACTTTTAGGTAAACCGATGTGAAGTGTATATGATATGTTCGGTATATATAAAAAATGCCTAAATAAATTATACTGCTGTTGAAGAGTTGAATCTTGCCCAAGGAATGGACAGTACTGTAGTCCAACAATAACTCAGTAAGCTCAGACAGTCTCTGTAGATGATGGTCTCACCCAGATGTAGCAAAGGTGCGGTAGTGTTCTGCAGCGTGGGATAGGCCAAGCACATGAAGAGTGGGATGAAGAGGGCTGGAGCATAGTGATACTCACAGTGCTGATAACTTCCTTCGGTAGTTGAATGAAGAGGGGGACCCGAGGTCCGAGATGAAGGATACCCTGAGTAGAGTAGGCCCTCAAGAAGCGAGTACCTAGGAGCATGAGGGTTCCTGAAAGAAAGCAGACAGGACCCCCAGGAGCAGGTGTCCTTATGGTTAGGCAGATAAACCCTGGAGGGCGAGGAGAAGTGAGAAGCCCCCAAGGAGCGGGTACCCAGAGCTTCCATAGGAACGAGATACCCTGGAGGGTAGTGAGGAATCCAAGCGAACAGCTTAGAAGCTGTCAGAGTAGCAAAACTGAAGTCCTTGCTAAGTTGTTGAATTGGAGCGGAGCGGAGGTTTAAATACCTGGAGATACTGACGTCATGCAGTGGGGCCGCCCCCGAGGTTCCCGCCATAAAGTATTCATAAACGTAGGCAGCGTGCGGGCGCGTGCCCTAGGAGACCTTCAGGAAGAAGCATGGTGGACAGGGACGTCTATGCTGGCTCAGAGACGCCGAGGGTTTTGGAAAACAGCAGAAGAGGCAGCCATCCTTCCAAGGCAGGAGGAAAAGGGTAGAAGAGAGGTGAGGCAGTGTGGTCACAGCTGTCTGCGACTGACGGATGCAACACTCCATTCTTGGACTTCCAGTTCTGGATTCCTCTCTTGGCATGTGGCACTCCGGGTACCCGCTCCTCGAGGGCTCTTCCACGTTCCTGGCTATCCACTTCTCAGAGGGCCTTGCTGCCTTTGACTTCTACCTGACCCGCTTCTCGGGACTCTCTCCTGGAACTGTCTCTTGTGAATACCTTACTACAGACTTCAAAGATACCAGCTTTACTGAAGGTTCTCTGCGGTGTATCCCGTGCCCCAGGCCACTACCATTCCTCTTCAGTAGAAGTCGTTCCAGCATACCCTGTGCCACAGGGTATTGTCGCACCAGCTACAGGATCCACTTCCGGGTTCCTGCATCTCAGACTATCTCTTCATCATCTACAGTACAGACATCCTCGGCATACCCCGCTCTGCAGGCCACTACTGGATCTGCACTTCTGAGGTAATCTATACTCATCTGAAAGGACTTCCTGACATACCACATGCTGCGGGCCACTATCAGCTCTTCACATCAGTGGTATGACCTTGGGTATACCCCACAGCTTAGAACTGTACTTGTTTGCATCTCCTGGTCTGCGGGCTCTGCTTTTCCTTCCTTCATAATAAAGTCTCTATCATACAGCTATGTCCTATGCTGCTGAGACCATGGCTACCAATGGTGAGGCTCACAGGGCTCCTCCCTGTGGGCAGAGACATCTCTTATCTTGGCCCAGAGTTCATATCCTTATGAAAACTTAACATCAACAAAATTAAAATTTCAGGGGGATAGGGATGTAATGCTAATCTAAAGTACTTTTAGTTCATTGATGCATATTATATTTGCTTGTCAGTGACCATCAAACCACTACAATTAATCAACTTATAAATCAACTAAATAAATTTGAATTACATTTTTTCTGTATCAAATCTGTAGCAAATTTATAGGAATAGGTTTTGAGATCTTCTGCAGCTGCAAGGAGTGCATGGCCTCTAGAAGCTGGAGCTGTGGAGACTAAAGCCTGGATAGCTCTCAGTAACCTCTAGAGTCCCTTCTCAAGGCTGCTGTGAAAGGTATGCAAACAAACTTTCTGGTCCTCATCTGCTGCCTCCTCAAAAACCTGAAGAGTGGGGCAGTAAGTGTGAAAAGTAACAAGTGACCAGTATAAGAACAGAAGTCAGCAAGTACCATAGGGAAAAAGGATTTTGAAGGCATCAGAAAGAGAGCCAAAGCAGCAAAGGAAGGTATCAAGACTGTTTTAGAGCAGGGCAGCAGCCATGGCACTGGTGATTAAAAACTAAAATGGTAGGAACAGAGCAAGGCATCAAGAAAAGTTTCTGAAAATCTCCCAAGATTTACTTGGAGCACTGAGGCAGGAGGAAGAATAGTATCAGAAGTATTCACATGAGTGAAATGAATCAAACACTTGCGAACCAAAGGTCATAGGGAAAAACATCCCGAAAACCAACAGATAAACAAAACCACTTTTTTTTTCTCTGTATACCCCTACTGACTAATCCACCCAAATTTTCTTCAGCTACTAGTTCTTCACTTTCTGATTCATTCATTTCTGTTTAACTAACAGAATCAGTTGGTAAAAATACTGCCTTCACTGCCTCAGAAGCAGTAACTTTAGCGGCAAGTGCTGCTGGTATTGGGTGTTGAACCTCTGATGCCTCTGCTCTGCTAATGCCAGTCTTGGCTAACTCTCCAACCTTTTCACTCTGCTCCAAACAAGAGGGAGAGGAACAGATAGCAGTGGCACATGTTCTCCAAATTTCAAATGTTTCTGCTTTGAGCTGCCTTCTTGTCTTGCCATTCTGCAACTTAAAAGTTCCTTTTCAATTTAAATCAGGACTGAATTTTTTATTGTTGCTCCAAAGCTGTGTTGGCTCTCAAGCAAATTATCTACTTCTGTCAAGGTGTTGCGTTCGTGTCTATTCTCAGCCTCACTCCACCCTCTCTACCTTTGTGGAGACTCCCTTCAGCTCAGACGGATAGATGCAGCCGTGGCTTCTCCCCGCCTCTTGGTCCCAGAATCCCCGGGCTGGTCTGACGCCTTGGATCTGCCATGTTCCTGATGACGTAAGGGTGCTTGCGCGCGCACGCTCTAGACTTTGTACCAGCAAGGGCGCAAACCTCGGGGGCGTCCCCCCGTAGTGATGTCATCTGTTTTCAATTTAAAAGATCTTGTTTGCTAACTACAAACAAGTTAGCAAGGAACTCCAATGGGATTTGCTTCGGCAGTCCACACTACTTGCAACAACGATCCGAGTCAGCAAGGGGAAATCTTACTCCACTGCTCAGCCTTTTCAAACTTACCAGGAGTACCCGCTCCTCGGTGCCTCCACTCTCTCTCTTCTTGATTTCAGATTGTTGGACGGGATCCAGTACTCGTTCCTCGAGGGCCTATGTTCCTGAAGACTCAGAAGACTCCTATTGCCTGGAGGCAATTGCAGTCGTGAACACAGTGAGTCCTATTACAGATAGGAGCCGGTACTCGCTCCATGAGGGCCCTTGTTCCTAATCTCTAAGACTCCCTTCAGTCTAAGACGTTATCGCAGGTACGGAGATCATGAGTTACTATTGCAGATTGCAAATAGAAACCAGTACTCGCTCCACGAGGGCCTATGTTCCTAATACCTTTCTCAGACTCTCTTCTTCCTCAGAAGATATCACATACCTATATCTTATGGATTACTATTACAGATTAACAGATAGGAACCGGTACTCGCTCCATGAGGGCCTATGTTCCTAAATCTCTCCTAGCCTCTCTTCTATTCCAGAAGCCATTCCATACACAGTTATTGTGAGTTCTATTTCAGACTGCCTATAGGAACCAGTACTCGCCTGTGGCTCCTGTTCCTGAATACTGAAGACTCTGTTGCATAGAAGACATTACAGATATCTACAATTGTGAGTGTATCATCTACCACTGGTTATTAGAGATGTGAATCAGAACTGGAATCGGTTCGGATTCCAGTTCCAATTCACATTGTGGTTTTTTTTTCGTCCGGCCCGATCGCGGTTTTGTTTATTGGCTGCGCCCGAGCCGATAAACAAAAAACCCACCCCGACCCTTTAAAACTAATCCCTTAGCTTCCCCCACCCTCCTAATCCCCCCCAAAAAACATTTTACAGGTACCTGGTGGTCCAGTGGGGGTCCCGGGAGCGATCTCCCGCTCCCGGGCCATCGGCTGCCACTAATAAAAATGGCACAGATGGCCTTTGCCCTTACCATGTGACAGGGTATCCGTGCCATTGGCCGGCCCCTGTCACATGGAGGGAGCACTGGATGGGGTTTTCATATCGTTTTGGGGAGCCCCTGATTTCTGATGATTTTGAAAATATTGTACGATATTTTCAATCGTCCGAAGCCCATCCAGCATACCCTGTCTACTCACTACCTATAGTCTCTCCTTACAGCTCAGCAACTCAGAGATCATAGTTCCAGTATCAGAGGGACTTCAGCCCTGCCGGGCACATCAGCTCACTACTGCCACCTCTGGTGTTTCTACTTCCAGTCTAATAAAGAACTATCTGTGTTTGTCTCAATACTCCAGCCTAGCCTGTGTTCCCTCTCAGGATCTCCACTTGAGGGCGCTGTCATCTGCCATCGGCCCAGGGATTCACTATTTCTACTAAGTGTTACTCCTTACACTAATAGAGCGGTATTATCATCTGCCACTCTGTGGGAGCCAACCCACATCAGACCATTACTCCTCTTTTCTGCGGAAGCTGATCCATATCAGATAGCTATCTCCCCGTGGGGATCATACAGGTTGTTGGCTCATCTTTCTACAGGAACAAAGCATAACAGTTGCTACTCCTTCCCTCTGGAGAAGCAGAACACTAACAGATTGCTAAACTCCTCCTCTTACAGGAGCCAAGCCTATCAGATTGTTATCTCCTCCCTTTGGGAGGAGCTGATCAATTCCAGATCGCTCACTCTGCCCTCCTGGCGGGGTGAGCGCTAGCAGATTGCTTACTCCTTAGCAAGATCCGTAACAGATTGCTAACTCCTTCTTCAACAGGAGTATCCAGCAGCCAGATTATAACACAAGACTGCCATTTCCTCTTCTTCCTTTTCTTCCCAATGGCATGATGGTATTTAAATGCACTGCCTACTGGAGATTTGCATATGACAAAGGAATTTATGTATTGATACTGTACCTCCACTTATCATATCATTCTATTATATGGAGTACTCTGTCACAAACACACGGACACATGTGTGCTGTGTGCACTCAGTGCTGACTGATGCCTTTTCCACACAGGAAAAACTGTTAGTTAAACAGAACCTTCTTCTCTTCAGTCTGTCAGTGTGCTACCATTATATCTGTCCTACCTCAGACACTCAGAAACAAAAAAATCACTAGCAGTGCTGCAATCTCAATACTTCTACCCTGACCCTTCCCCTGTGAAGAAAAAAAGCAGTAATTTATCTGCCTCTATGTTTCTGGCATAGTGAGTGACTGCTGCAATAGAGAAGATCAGAAAAAAACATTTACCAGTATTAAATCCAAATTTTTCTAGCTTTATTTGTTTTCAACTCTTTGTGATCTTCTCAGCACAGGTCTTTATCAACTGCTAGAGAAAATTCAGAGCTTCTTGCACATGCTCGGTCCTTCCAGTGGGAGGATATGTCACTTGATCTAGATACTGTAGTCAAGTTAAAAAGATGCTGCTCTGTGAAATGTCTTCTGTCTGGTCTCCTTGAAAACTTATTCTACATCGGCTCTGACAAGACTGTGTTCCAACACAGGCAAGAGTTGGTTGCTATAGTTACCAGTTGTATTTTTGCGCAGCCATACACAGCCATAGATTTGAGTAGAAAACAAATAAGACATTTTATTTTTCATTTAAGGGATCTCGCCATTCTTTTTGGACACCTCAAATGAAACAAAAAGTCTTATTTGTCATTTGAAATGAATTCACATCCCTATTTGTCATCTTCTTTTTTGTTTCTTATAAGTTCCATGCTTAATCCAATACCGGATGCCCCCCCACAAATGCCTTATGACCAAACTTTGTAATAATCAAAACAGTCACCAAAACTAGTGAGGCCGTTGTCCAAAACAGCTGGCTACTAGGGGTGTACAGAAGTAAAAATTTATTTTTTTTGTTTTGTTTCTGAAGGGATTTTCCCCCATGAATTTCATTTCATTAAATGTTTAGTTTGTTAAAAAATATACATTAAATCCCCTCCAAAATGGGGCAAAAAAAGAGGCCTCCCACCCCACCATCAATCTTTCCCACCCAAAAAAATGCCAGGGCCAGGTTCCTCCCTGGCCCCCACTTAACCAGTCTTGGGGGATCCAATGATGAGTTCTAGACCCAGGCTGAAGCCTCGGCCTTGCATAGGCTTAGGCCAAGGTAGGTCACCATGACCTTGGCCTAAGCAGTGTCATGCCCAGACCTGTCACTGGGGTCTAGATAATAGGCTGTGTTCCGATCTCAGGGCCCAACCTGGAGGCCAGGTGCTGATGTTTGGGCCTAAGCATAGGCCAGAGCCTATGCCCATACCTAGACACAATCTCTATCAAAATCCAGCAGAGAAATTAGGGAACAGAATCGTGGCTGCCCAAAGTTGTATCTTGCTTTCAGTTTTTGAGTTAAACATGAGGAACTCATGGTCAATTCATGCATGTGCCAGCTGGGATAGGCTGGTTGAATAATACTTGGCCTTGAATACTCTTGCTCCTTCCTTGTCCTTCCCATGCTATCTCCATTCTGTCAGGCTTCAATGACTTGCCTTGGCTACAAAAAAAAAAAAAAATACCCTGCAGTTTTGCTTGCCCAATAGACTTAAACGGGATCCCTGTTATTTTCAGGGGCATTGACCATTTGTTTTGTTTTAAAGAAAACAAAATAATGCCCTGTTTTGTTTGACTACACATTAATTTCAAATAAATGAACATCCCTAATTTAAACTCTGTAACTTACTTTTCCGAAAGACAGAAATGTGCTCTTGGTGTAAAAATCCTCTCCCAATGCCTTCCCTTTTCATTTCTGTTCAGCCTTTATCTCTGTTCAAGTGCCTGAATAAAACTTGCCATTCCTGCCTCCTGTTTTCTTTCTTCTTACGCACTCTCTTGTGTGTTAGCTTTTGTGCTCCCAAATTTGCCCCTGATGTTTGCCAGCATTGAATTTTCACCTTTATCAAACCTTACAATATTTTCAGGGCTAATTGGTTGTAAATACTATTCTATAGGTTGACTGTGCCTGAATTTCATTATGTTTAATTTATTCAGCGGTTTTTCATTTTATCACCTTGATTTGCATAGGTAAATCATGGAACAGCATTACAGAATGCTATTTGGCCCACTCCTGTAAATAAAACTGAATTTCTGGCGTTAACAACATTAATACCAAATTCTAAATAAGCTCTCCTGTATAACATTGACATTAGCCCTTTAACACCAGCACTGATCAGTTGCAAATGAGGCCCTATCTCTTTTAAAATAATCTAATCCTAGTTTTACTTACATTAAAATCTTTTCATCTTCTTTTATTCTGACACCTCAAAACTGCACAATTCTAATATGCATGCAAATCCTTTTATCAAGGCAGCATCTTGCCTATTGCTAAATACTGGAGAATCTAAGGCACATAATGCCACATATGCATCTTTAGCGAATGTGAACTGCACTACTTACAGAATTATGATACAAGATGATACTTACAGTATTATCATACAAGATGATAAAAATCCTTCAGAATGCATTCTCAGGTATATGTTATACTTATGGTCATAGGTAGAATTCGAATATACATACAAATCAACTCTGCAACAGTTTTACTTTCAATTATACTTCTCTATGACCATGAAAACTACCAACCAATCTTGCTATACCTTTACACATACATCACTATGGAATATGTAGAACTAAAAATACATGCTATATAATATTTAATTGTGCTTATTTTAATCCACTGTCTGTGTATTGAAAACATATGAGCATTCCAGCATGCTTTTTTGCCCACTTGCTTCCTATTGACATGAAGATTTTAAACACTTTATTTTGCTTCCACATTCCTGAGCATGAGGATGTCATTCTATAGGTCAGAATGTAAAAAAAAAAGGAAAAATCATTTACTACATAATATGCTAAACCTTCCTGAAAAATGAGATTAGAATCACAATAGTATGGACAATTGTTAGATCAAGTTATATTGTTGCACCGGAGTGGACCCTTGGCCCAAGGTGGGGTTGACGCTACCCGCAGGGCAAGCCCTAAGGGTCCCCAGTTGGAAGGTGGAGCTGGCTGAATGACGGAGGCCAGCAGGAGCTTTGCCAATACCAGCCCTCGTTTCCCACAGGTTGAGCCCTTGGGTGCCAGGGTCAGCTGGTCTTAGGTGGGCCTCCATCCGAGGACTCCCATGGCACGATGATGGATTCAGCCAGAGACCAGCAGTTGTAGCAGGAAGACGAGTCCAGATGAGGCAGACATCCAGAGACCAATGGAGTATGGGAGGCAAGATAGGTGGCACCCGAGTAGTAGTAGGCCTAAGCCTGTGAAGCCAAGTCCAGGGTAGAACCAGTAGAGGCATCGGTGAGCAAGCTGTGGTCAGGACAGGTGGCAGACAAGGACAGGTGGTCAAACGAGCAAGAGTAAAACCAGGAGACAGTCCGAGACGTGGTCAGGCAAAGCAGGGGTCAAGCCAGAAGTCAATCTGAGATGTGGTCGGGTCAAGCCAGAAGTCAATCTGAGATGTAGAAGTGAGGATCGGGAACAGGATCAGGAACCAGGAATGTATACAGGATCAGGAGCACTTTGATTCAGGGTGAGTTTACGGGAGGTGGGTTGGGGTTGAGGGGGGTGTTACAGACACATTCAGAGGTATCCATTGTAAAATTGACATCATTAAAGAATTTTGGACCTTATAAGTGAGGAAAAGGAGGTGATTTGTAGAGATGTGAATTGTGTGCCCGATCGTCTTAACGATCGGGTTCAGCTAGAGGGGGGAAAAAATCTGATCGTGGGTGATGTGGGTGATGTGAATCGGAATTGGTTCTGATTCACATCGTTATTTTTTTTTTTAGTGAGGCCCGACCCTTTAAAATTAACCCCTTACCTTCCCCCACCCTCCCGAACCCTCCCAAAACCTTTTATGATTACCTGGTGGTCCAATGGGGGCGCGGGGACCGATCTCCCACTCTCAGGCCATCGGCGCTATTTTGGCTGCCACTTAAAAATGGCGCCGATGGCCCGATAAAAAAAAAAACCCACCCGACCCTTTAAAAACAACCCCTTAGCTTCTCCCACCCTCCCGAGCCCCCCAAAACATTTTAAAATTACCTGGTGGTCTAGTGGTGGTCCCGGGAGCAATCTCCCGTTCTCGGGCCGTCGGCTGCCACTCATAAAGATGGCGCCGATGGCCCTTTGCCCTTACCATGTGACAGGGTATCCGTGCCATTGGCCGGCTCCTGTCACAATGTAGGAGCACTGGATGGCCGGCGCCATCTTTACGACGGTGGTGGCCATCTTTAAAGATGGCGGCGGCCAGCCAGTGCTCCTACCATGTGACAGGGGCCGGCCAATGGCACGGATACCCTGTCATATGATAAGGGCAAAGGGCCATCGGCGCCATCTTTATGAATGGCAGCCGACGGCCTGAGAACGGGAGATCGCTCTCGGGACCACCACTAGACCACCAGGTATGTTTTGGGGGGATCGGGAGGGTGGGGGGAGCTAAGGGGTCATTTTTAAAGGGTCGGGTGGGGTTTTTTTTATCGGGCTATCGGCGCCATTTTTGAGTGGCAGCCAAAATGGCGCCGATGGACCGAGAGCGGGAGATCGGTCCCCGTGCCCCCACTGGACCACCAGGTACTCATAAAAAGCTTTGGGGGGGGGGTTCGGGAAGGTGGGGGAAGGTAAGGGATTTGTTTTATAGGGTTGGGGTGGGTTTAGGGGCTTTTTTGGGGTGCCGGTTTTCCCTGTCCTCCCCCCCCCCCGATTTACGATTTTTGATGATAAATCGGGGGAATTTCTATTGTATCTCGACTCTTAACGATTTTTGACGATTTAAAATATATCTGACAATTGTTTTAAATCGTCAAAAAACGATTCACATCCCTAGTGATTTGTACAATTTAGCTAGCAGACACTACAATGTACAAATCAACTCCTCTTGTTAGAATTTTCATCACTTAAATTGGTCCCTCTTGTATGATAAAGCTGCTGTTGCTTGACCTCCAATTTTCTATATAAATATAGATTTTAATCCTTCACTTAGCATGGATTAATGTATGGAATTTCTGTTTCTCCTGGTTTTTTCCTCTATTTCAGTCTACTCCGTGTCTTCTGCCATTGAAATAGATGTTAAATTTAGTGCAATAACTGGGTTATTTTTCTAATTGTAGTCCTTCTAGAAACTTCTTAATATGTGTTATGTACTAGAGATGTGCAACGGTAAAATCATTCGATTCAGGCTTCATTTTTGACCCACCGTGGGAAATTTTGTTCTTCCCGTGGTTCGGGCCTTTTTTTTTCTGTGGACCCCGATTTTCAGATTTTTCCGAAATTTCAGAAAAATTGCGTTCATTTCTCAGGTCCTCCAAACCAGGATGAATTAGACAATTTCAATGAAAACGAAAGCACATCCCTATTATGTACTTCTTAAAAAAAAAAAAAAAAAAAACCTACATTAGAAAAACATTCATTAGACAGAACTATAAAACACAATGGCAAAGATCTTCATACGTATTCAGCGTATCCATTTTCCATACCTACCAAAAAAGAATTTGCTGTGCTTGCTTGTCTCATAACTTCTTGGAATCTATCACCATTTTATTCTATCACCTTCAGTGTGTGTGTGTGTTGGGGGGGGGGCTTACTGTATATTCATTTGCTACCCTTTTTGTAAAAATTATTTCTGTATTCTGCTCTCGGAAGGGGACCTTATTTGTGGAAGGCCCCATATTTGGGTCCCCCTCAGATGTGTAGGAGCAAGACTGGAACTTGTACCATGGTTAGGAAGGAAATGAGTAATGCAAATATATGACTGCTTATGAATGTATAAATACATACCTGATAGCAGTGGTGGGGGCAAGGCAAGTACTCCTGCCATGATACAACTGCTTTTTTTTAAGGAGCGGGTGGGAAGTTTGCTGTAGACCGGAGGTTCCCAACCCCTACTTTAGTTTCATGTCATGACCCCATGCTTTGGATCTTCATTTCCACCGAAGTATGATTACTTCTTTTGATGATTTCCATTCTTTGGGAATTAGAACATTTCTATATTATCACCCTTCCTCCCTCCCCTCTGCTAGTCTTAAAGATTCTAGAGTGAAGTTTGTTTCCTGCAGAACTTTTTTCTGCTTGACTATTTGCCATCCTTAACGTATAGTGCCACCCTCTACCTGTTTTACTGTCCTGTTAATTTCATGCAATTTGTACCCTAGAATTAATGTCTTACTATTCTCTTTCCACCAGGTCTCTGAGATACCTTTTATCTTTATATCTTCATTTAGTGCCGTACATTTTAACTCTCCAATATTATCATTTAGACTTCTGGCATCTTCATACAAACAACTAAAGCATACTTTTATTTCTTATTAACAGCCTGCAGTTGATACATGTACTTTGGAATCATCCATATTTGTTTGCGCATTATTAATCCACCTGAATTATCTCAGCCCTTACTATAATCTCTTTATCAGGATATCCTATTTCCCATTTTGACAGTATCTTAAAAGGTGCCTTTCTCTGAGTAATGTGTTTCTGAGTGACTATTTGTTTTCCCCCGTGATTTAATTTAAAAGCTGTTCTATCTCCTTTGCACATTCCCTCCCAAATATATCAATATACCCCCAAATCACAACTACTCTGACTTTTAATATAGATCCACTGTGGCCAATTTTATGGAAATCTATTTATTCATTCCAGCATTCTTAGATGCATATGGATGGACGAACAAACAGACCAACCATTGACAAGAGGTTATGGTTCAGACTGCACCATTTTTCGTTCTCTACTTCCTGTACTGGATTCCTTCCACAAATGTAGGCAGCAGTTGAAGTCTTTTTCCACTGGTACAATGCTTTTATTGATTTCTTTATCTATGCTTGTTATACTTTTCCCTATATACCCTTGTATTCCATTGATTCTGCATATTGCATTGAAACACAACTCAGAAACCATGATGTCATTGTAAATGATCACCTCATAATCACTTTTCAGATCTGTGGTTGCCAGTACTGCATCCTCTATCATCTTCTGCTCACATGGGTTTCGGTTTTCCCAAACACATGACTGTACATTTTACATTACATTTTATCTGCCACACTTGAACACTCCTGAGACTTTTCTCAATTTCTACTCATTTTGTTTTTCACTTTCCTTTGAAATTTCAACCTTGTTTCAGATTTTAGTATCTCTAGAGAGACATGCCTTCCTAGCTAGCTCCTCTGCAGCATCACTTTTTCTTGAAATACAACAGTCTTTGAAAAGAAAAGCAGGAAAACTGAACTTAACATTTTTCTTGCTCCTGCTGTTCAGCTAAATCATATTGGGAGACTCCAGGGACTTTAAGAGGATCAATACTTCTTTCTGCCATTTTCTCAAAGTTTCCATGCTTTGAGCTCTTCTTGTTCCTTGAACTACTATCTCATTTTTTACCAGATTGTATTTGTCCATTTGTCCAGTTTTTAAATATTTAAATGTGAAAATCTAACCATTTATATTAATTAGTATCCAAGTTTCTTTGTTGATTATATAACCAATGATATGGCTCATGTAGTAATCCTTAAAATCAATGCAACTGCTTGCAGCTCATTGGGATAATCCATGACTGATGATAGAACACAAATTGATGATCACTTAACATGGTTAGCACTGTTTTCTTCTTTTAGCCCTTTTTAATCTAACCTTCTATATGACAATTTCAAAAGTTTAGATCTTTAGTTTACAGTTGTGGCATAGCAAAGATATACATATTGAAGCAAAGGAGACAGCATCAGTTTGTCTATTTCACACTAGCTAATTTTCAAAAGTAAACTACTTTAAATAGTTCTGCTCCTTGTGGTGGCATAGTAAACTATAAAAACACGTTACACACCCCGTCCACGCTGGCCCACCCATGGGCCTGCTCACCTCTCTGGTTCCACGGCAGGTCCCGGGTCGGCCTCCCTAGGGGCAGCTGCGAGCTCTTCCAGGCCTCGGCGTCCCGCGGCGGTGGTTTCCAGGCTTTCCACTTCGTACCAGGCTTCAAGCCGGACTCAGCGTCCTGGGTGGCGTTGGCCACTCCCCTATGCACGTTTGTGGACCGCCCGGCCTCTTGTAGGGCCAAGGGCGG
Source organism: Rhinatrema bivittatum (assembly GCF_901001135.1). Taxonomy (NCBI): domain Eukaryota; kingdom Metazoa; phylum Chordata; class Amphibia; order Gymnophiona; family Rhinatrematidae; genus Rhinatrema; species Rhinatrema bivittatum. The sequence continues at coordinate 663,491,034 of NC_042615.1, forward strand.
GTCCTAGCTCCACCGCGCACCCTGATTGATTCCCTGATATAAGGAAGTCCCTGCTAGTACTTCCTTGCCTTGGTATGTGGTGTACTTCCTTGCCTTGGTATGTGGTGAAGAGACCTTGATCTGAGGGTTGTGGGTTCAAATCCTGTTCTCTGTGCTTCCTAGAATTGGTTCCTCATTTGTGGGTCCCAGCCCACATATCCAAGAACACTTGTTTCCAAGCTTCTGGGTTCCAACTCCCAGTTCAAAAATTTTAAGAACATCTATGTTGATTTAGAACCAGCACATCTCTGTGAACTTGGAACATATCTCTGCCTTGTTCAGCTGCTTGCTCTGGACCTCACTCCTGTAGATTGGTTCCTCTCGGTCTTCCTTATTCCTGCCGATGGCTGGAGACTTGGCCCAGTAGGATGAAGATTGAGCTCTGCTTGTATGGTAGGTTATCACTGCGTTTGTGTCTTGGTCCAGGATCCTTCTGTTCCTTGCTTCCTAGTTCTCCAGTGTGTTCCTAGTCATCTCCCCAGGTAGTACCTCCAGACTGTCTCACTGGTACTGACATCGGCTTGTTCCTTGACCTGGCTGCCTGCCTTCTGACCTCAGTCTGCTCCTCGACCTGCCTGCCTTCTAACTCCAGTCCATTTCTTTGCCTTCTGACTTCAGCCTGTTCCTGGACTCGTCTGCCTGCCTGTGACCTCATCTGACCCCTGCTTTACTGACCACTCCATGGACTGACCACCAGATTTTGACCTTTGCCTGCTTGACCACATCTCTAGATTCTGACTCTGTTCCTAGTCTTGTCATCACCTACTCTATTCTGGTCCTCCTTGCTCCATCTGACCTCCAGTCTCAAACCTGAATGTGCTCCCCTTCTGTCTGTGGGCACGCTGGACTTCCATCCTTCCAGGAGACCCTGCGAGGCCCACCTAAGTCCAAGCAGCCCCGGGTCCCTACAGGCTCCTCCCGGGGGGGGGGGGGGGGGACCTCGGGCTTCCAGTGGTGAAGCTTATCCTAGCCTCTGTCTCCTCCAGTGCTACACCCCCTGGGGGTAGGTGCTTCCTGGTCCCTACCAGGAAGCCGTTCTCCATTGCTCCAGGACAAGGGTCCATCCCCAAGCACAACAAGTTGCCAAGGCCATGGACTTGGCAGAGTCTCCCGCCTCCATGACCCTACCGGGTTTGGCCGCCACAGTTAAACAACATCATCAAGCTGTGGAATCGCTGGCTTCTTCAGTGGAAGAACTTTGTTCTCAGCTACAAGATACAGCTTTGGCCAATCCTTTGGGCCTCTCGGCCTCCATGCTTCCCAAAGCATCGTTGGCACTTCCTGCCTCTCCTCGATACAAAGGGGATCCACGCTCCTGCCGTGGCTTCCTTAATCAGTGCTTCATGCAGTTTGCATTGCAACCCTCGTGGTTCCTTAAGGAAATCACCAAGGTGAAATTCATCCTGTCTCGCCTGGAAGGGAAGGCTCTTGCTTTGGCCTCTCCCTTATGGGAATGCTCTGATCCCATCCTTTCCAAGTTACCTGAATTAATCACTCTCTTCAAGGAGACCTATGCCGCCAGGCTGTTGCCAGCCATAACTTAATCCACCTCCGTCAAGGGTCAAGGACCCTCTCCGAGTACACGGTGGAGTTTAGGACTCTGGCCACAGAGCTTGGGTGGCAAGAAGATTGTCTGCAAGCCATCTTCCTAGATGGACTCTCTTGCACTCTCAAAGATGAGCTTTCCATCCGTGAGACTTCCACATCTCTAGAGGACCTGATTTCCCTTGCCAGGAAGATTGATCATCGCCTCCGGCAAAGATTCCTAGAAGTAAAGGCTCCCTGCTCTCCTACAGTGTGCCCCACGTGTGTTTCCAGTCCTTCAGTGAAGACTTCAGCACTGCCACCTTCTTCCGTGGTGGAACCTATGGAGGTGAATCGTGAGCGATTGTCTCTGACCAAACATCTTCGTCAGCGGAAGGAGGGCCTTTGCCTTTACTGTGGCACTTCTGGACATTGTCTGCAGTCCTGCCTGGTTCGTCCAGGAAACTGCAATGCCTGAGCCCGGAGGGGGTCCCGAGTTTAGGCGCAACTGTTACTGGCCCTCAACACTTGCTTCCTGTGTCTCTGGGTATCAAGGCCCATACCTTCACCACCACTGCTCTTGTTGATACCTTAGCAAGTGGAAGCTTCATTATGGATGACATTGCCAAGCTTCTGAACATTCCTCTCCAGTCATTAGAGGTCAGTCTCCGCATCGCATCCATCCAGGGAGAACATCTTCCAGGACTCATCACCCACCAGACAGTGGCTGTTCGTCTTTCCGTCGGCACTTTCCAAGAGGTGGAAATGTTCTTCTACATATTGAAATGATCAACACATCCAGTTATCCTGGGGCTGCCCTGGCTCCAGGTCCATGAACCCCAGTTCGATTGGCTTTCCCTGCAGTTGGTGCAGTGGGGCTCCAATTGCCAGAAAACCTGTTTACGTTTTGCATCTCCAGTAGTTCCTGTTCTGAAGTCTGTTACCTTACCTGATTTGCCTCCTCAGTACTCTGACTTCAAAGATGTCTTCTCGAAGCAGAAAGCGGATACCTTGCCTCCATTATGCAAGTTCAATTGCCCTATTGAACTCCTGCCGGGCACTATGCTTACCCGTTGTCTCAACCTGGGACTCAAGCTATGTCTGAATATATTAAAGAGAATCTAGAAAAAGGATTCATTCATCCGTCTGATTCCCCTGCTGGCATGGAGTTATTCTTCGTTAAGAAAAAGGACAGCAGTCTATGCCCTTCTATTGATTGCAGGGGGCTCAATGCCATAACCCGCAAAGACCGATATCTGCTGCCCCTTTTTACTGAACAGTTCGATCACCTTGAAGGGGCACGGATCTTTACCAAATTGGATCTCAGAGGTGCGTACAACTTAGTACGCATCCAACCCAAAGATATTTGGAAAACCGCATTTAATATGAGGGACGGTCACTATGAATACAATTGTGATGCCCTTTGTCTATGCAATGCCCCAATGGTCTTTCAACGCCTTATGAACAAAATCTTCTGAGACCTCCTGTATTCCTTCGTTGTCATTTATCTTGATGACATCCTGATCTTTTCTAAAGACCTTGAATCTCATTGAGATCATGTTCGGATCATCCTTCAATGCCTGAGAGAGAACCATTTGTATGCCAAGCTAGAAAAATGCCTGTTTGAGCATAATTGCTTACCCTTCCTGGGGTATATCATATCCGACTGAGGATTTTCTATGGATCCAGAAAAAGTCCAGGGGATCTTCGACTAGCCCCAGCCAGTAGGCCTTCGGGCCTTACAACATTTCCTTGGCTTTACCAATTATTACTGGAGCTTCATTGCTAACTACTCTACCTTAGTTGCCCCATTCACCGCCATGACTAGGAAAGGGGCCAACACTCGGATGTGGACACCTAAAGCACTAGCCGCCTTTCAGATGATCAAGGAGGTTTTTTGTTCTGGCCCTTGCCTTTAGCATCCGGATCCTAGACGTCCATTCATCATAGAAGTCAACGCCTCTGCAATTGGCACAGGAGCCGTCTTGAGCCAGTTTTCTCCCAAGGGTAAATTGATACTTTCTTCATTCTACTCACATAAGTTCCCTCCTACGGAACAACGTCGGTTGCCAGTATTCAACATGGCACCGATAGCCTTTGCCCTCACTATGTCACAGGGGCCGACGGTCGGCCCCTGTGACATAGTGAGGGCAAAGGCTATCGGTGCCATTTTGTATACTAGCAAAGGCTATCGACACTCCGGCCGAGTGCAGGAGGTCGCTCCCAGACCCCTGCTGGACTTTTGGCAAGTCTTATGGGGGTCAGGATGTCCCCCAAAACTTGCAAAAAGTCCCTGTTGGTCCAGCGGGGGTCCGGGAGCGATCTCCTGCACTCGGGCCATCGGCTGCCAGTAATCAAAATGGCACCGATAGCCTTTGCCCTTACTATGTAACAGGGGCTACCGGTGCCATTGGTCAGCTCCTGTCACATGGTAGGAGCACAAGATGGTGCCAATGGCCAGGTGACAGGGGCTGACCAATGGCACCGGTAGTCCCTGTGACATAGTAGGTCAAAGGCTATCAGCGCCATTTTGAAACTGGCAGCCGAGAGTGTGAGTGCAGGGGATGGCTCCTGGCCCCCCCCCCCCCCCCGCTGGACCACCAGGGAGTTTTGGTAAGTCTTGGGGGGGTCAGGAGGGTGGGGGGTTGTAGTTAATTTAATTTTAGTGAGGAAACAAATAGGAATTGACAAATAGAATGAACCGGGGGGGCCCCTTGCCGAATGCAACATATCTGCCCCCCTGACGAATACGAATCCCGAATGCAACATATGGCGTCCCTCTGCACATCCCTAGTGTAAATCACCGAGAACTTGCTTGAGTTTCAGTGCTTTCATCACATATGCTGTGTTCACCACTGTCAAATTGATTCTACATTTAAGGAGCACAAGTATAATTATTCTCACAAAAACTTTTTGCTTATTGTTCATTTTTTCGATTGTACTCAAACTGTTATTTACAATAGCGCATAGGTACATAACCTAGAAATAGACACCTCAATTAATATTAATGTTTTGTCATATATTCATTTAACCAAAAATCACTTTTTTTCGTACTTTTTGACCTATGCAGTTTTTGCATTTAGGAGCTAATACATGAATCGTATCTATATGATTATGATTTCCTTTTAAAGAGATAAGGTTAGTACTTTTTTTAAAAAAAAGGAATGATTTTGGTATGTTTTTTAATATTCTTTAATAATAATTATACACATTGAATACATATACAGATAGATGATTAGTGACAAATATATGTGCATTTTTAAAGATTCAATGCCACAGCGGATTACATACATACAGACAATATTGATACACAAACTAGCAGCTTGTTTAACTACCCTGAGTCAAAAAATATATATCTAAGGTAAAATCATTGAACTAATAATTTATATAAGCATTAGCTTGGAAGTTTGGGATATTGAATAGAAGATTATATTGTATTACAGAATGTAATAATTTTTGATATCATAAAATCATTAATCAATTTTTGGGCACTAATTCCATAAATTTAAGTTGTTTTTGATATGGGTAAATTGCAACTGTAAGGATTTTTAATATATTTTAATCCTAATGTCACCATTTCTTAATTATATTTCTGAGTTATTAATGTTTATCATTTGTTTCATTTTAGTTCTATTTCTATTAAATATAGTGTTTTGTATGATTTATTTATAGCCCCTGAAGCAGCCACTGTGAGAGCGGTGAAACTCGTCCTGAGTCGGGCTGTTCTATTTTAGACACGTCTCCACCTCAATAAAGAATTGGAAAATACCTTGGCATCTATTTCTTTTGTTTTCCTAATGGCTTTTTTAGATCACCTAATTTCTTGTTTCTTGGGACCTAAGTGCAAGGTGATGCATAGAGGGAAAAATAACTCATGCTGTAGTTACACAATGTTAGGTTTCATATTAGGAGCTACCACTCAGGAAAGAAATCTAGGCATCATAGTGGATAATACATTGAAATTATTGGCTCAGTGTGTTATGGCAGTCAAAAAAGCAAAAAGAATGTTAGGAATTATTAGGAAGGGAATGGTGAATAAAATGGAGGATGTCATAATGCCTCTGTATCGCTCCATGGTGAGACTGCACCTTGAATACTGTGTACAATTCTGGTCGCCACATCTCAAGAAAGATATATAGTTGTAATTGAGAAGGTACAGAGAAGAGCGACCAAAATGATAAAGGGGATGGAACTGCTCCCCTATCAGGAAAGACTAAAGAGGTTAGTGCTATTCAGCTTGGAGAAGAGATGGCTGAGGGGGGATATGATAGAGGTCTTTAAAATCATGAGAGGTGTAGAATGGGTAAATGTGAATCGGTTATTTACTCTTTCAGATAATAGAATGCCTAGGGGGCATTCTATGAAGTTAGTATGTAGCATATTTAAAACTAATCAGAGGAGAGATCACGTGGTGCAGTGAGGGGGTAGGATGTAGGTTTCTCTCCCTCTTTGCCAGGCCTGCTGAATCAGAATCCATCCATCCTGTAAATGGCGCTAAAATCAACTTAATTTCTCACTGAACTGCAGATAAACCATTTGAGCTCCGATTTTGCTGGAATGTCCACTCATGTTGTAAGGAAGGATAAGGAACGGGGGAAAAGAGCGTCCCAAGCCCGCCGAAGCTCCTGTCATGGCTGACGTTAGTGAGTCTGTCAATCCCCCCGTTGCGGCGATCGCAGATATTAAGTGTGCCATTTTGGAGACACTGGGGCCGGAACTTAAAAACATCTCCTCTAAAATCAATGAGTTATTGGCTAATTTTGGCAAATTTGAGGCTCAATTTGAGGAGTTAGAGGGTCGTGTATCCGATGCACAAGATGGCCTCAGTTTGGCCCAAACAGATATCGGGGCTCTGAAAGAGGCACTGGTGAAACAGGCAACATGGATCGAGGACCTTGAAAATCAGTCCCGCAGATCCAACCTGCGTTTCATAGGGCTGCCAGAAACACTTGATGACCGCAGCCTAGCCACGACTCTGGAGGCCTGGTTGGAGAATGATCTTGCTCTCTCTCTCACATATGGCAGGCTGCGCATAGAAAGGGCACACCACTTGGGCCCGCTTGTCCCCTCTGCTACTAAACCTAGAGTTGTGGTGGCGAAAATATTTAATTATGCCCATAAGCAGGAAATTCTGCAAGCAGCGAGGGGAAGAAAAGAGCTCACTTTCAAAACTCCCGGGTCCTGGTATTTCAAGATTTTTCAGCGGCAGTTGCAGCACAGCGACGTATCATGGCCCCGATCTGCACTCGACTCATTTCTCAGGGAGTGAGGGCTACACTGTTCTATCCAGCTTGATTGAGAGTGTCTAACCCGCAAGGAGTGAAATGGTTTCAAACGGCTGAGGAAGCGCACAAATTATTAAGTGAGACGGAGCCTGTGGCCGAGCCCTTGTCGTCTGATCAGGTGCGCCTTAATTTTTTTGAATTTCATGGTGGCGTTTCCTGGTTTCTTCTAAGACTGGCTTTTCGCTGCTTCAAGCTGCCCCGGCTCACATATGCAAGTTTTCCAGGCCAGAGTAGTCGATGTACTTTTTGATCCCAACTTCTCTGTGCTAAGCATGGCCGTCGAATGGTACAATTGTTTGTATTATTCTCTTTGAATTTTTGGATTCCTTTTCCTGAAGTTCTATGTCTCGTGACTGGCTGTGCTGAGGGGGTTCGGGGCATTTATTTGCGGAGCAGTTCTTCTTTTTTTTTTTTTTTTCTTTCATCAGCTCTCATGGCCCCTTGCGTGTCTCGCTTGGGCTGTTTTCTCGATTCCCAATTGCTTTTCTCTTGTTGTTGGTTCTTGGGGTTTTTTTTTTTTTTCTTGCGCTTTCCGCCAGACTTGGGACATACGTTGACTACAGAGATTTTGGGGGCCAGCATGGAGATATCGTTAAAGCAGCCTTTTCTTTTTGTCGGAAGGGCGCTCTGGGTCACAGGTGTGTTGGGATGGCTCCATGCTCTTGGCTCCGGGGTTATTTTTTTGGCCCTTTTTCCTGGCTTGGGACCTACAGGAGCTATGCACGGTTTGTCCGAAGCCCATGCTGTGTACAGCCCTCTTTCTACTTTGTTTTTTGGGCCGGGTGGAGTTCTTTTGCTGAGCTGATTTTCAGTTTTGCGCTACCCTGCTTCGTCCAGAGTTCTGAAGAGCGGATATTTCCCAATTTTTTCTCTTTCTCTTTTTTCAATTTTCAGCAGAGGATTTGGGTTTTTCTAGACATGCTCTTCCCATAAACAAGGGCATGGCTCAAGGGGATATCTCTTCTGTGCCTTTTTTCACAGGCTCGGGCAGAGGGACATTGGCTGCCATCATTTTGTGACCTTTACATGTCTCTGCTACCTTCCTAATTGACATGCTGAGTCTTTAGTTTTTCTCTTTAATTCTCATAGAGCAGTTCTTTTTGGGGGGTTTTTAACCACCCGCTGCCAGAACTAGCCAGACTGCCATGTTTGTTAGTTTGGCTTTGTTAGTGTTCTTATGCGGTATGTCTGGCTGGAAATTGGGCAGGGGGTGTGAGGGGTGGATGGAGTCTGAGGGAGGGAGTTGGGTGAATCAGCATGGTGGTGATCTTGGCCTTCGGGGAAGGTCCAGGGTATCTGGTAAGAGGGGAAAGATGGGGGAAGGGGGGGTGGGGAGGGGGTTGAGGGGTTCTGATATTGGCTGGGGGTTCTCACAGTCCATATTCAAATGTTTGGTTTCCTGTCATTGGACACGATCTGTTCTCCTTGGGGACTTGCTTGTTTGGCAGTCGAGGGTCTTGACTGGGAGGGCCCTCGCTGCGCACTATTTTCATTCTGGTTATTCATACAAGATTGTGTGTTATGTAATCTCTAATTCTATCACTAATGTAATTACTTGGAATGTGTGTGGTATTAACTCACCTATTAAGCGTTCTAAAATTGTGTCTCTTCTAAAGAGGCTGAAAGCCAATGTGGCATTTTTACAAGAAACACACCTGAATGATGCAGAACATATAAAATTGGGTAGCCATTGGGGTGGGGACATATATTATGCCTCTGCCACCACTAAGTCGGCGGGTGTCACAATTTTGATTCATCAGACTCTGCCCCTAACATTGCACACTGTGATTAAAGATCCTCAAGGGTGATACATCATTTTGATTGCAGATTTGTTTCAATCAAGTAACGTATATGCCCTTAATTCTTATAGTCCTACTTTTTATCGGGAAATCTACCTACATTTGCTGCCATATTTAGGAGACCTTATAATTATAGGTGGAGACTTCAATACTATTCGGGACCTGACTTTGGCTAAATCTCCTTCTGTCCGCCCTTCTTCTGGTTTTGGTAAAGGTCCATCTTTTTTGGAGAGCTCCTTGCATTTGATGGATGTATGGCGGGTGTTGTACCTGGGCAAAAGGGACTTCACCCATATTTCTCGTGCACATGGCACTCTATCCCGCCTTGATTACTTCTTGGTCAGTGTCAATAGTTGCTCGTAGATTCTTGCGGTTGTCATTGATGACATTGTTATTTCTGACCATGCCCCTATCTGGTTGGAGATAGAGCTAGCACCAGCTAGTCTAGCTTCTCGTCATTGGCGGTTTCCATTTTATTTAGCTTCTGAGGTCAAATTCTGGGAATATCTTCAGCAGCAATGGGCTGCCTTGAATGCTCAGCAGTCATCCTCCCCGATGCTCTCAAAAGTGGTACTCCGGGGGGGACATTATTTCATTCATGGCCCATCGAAAAAAGGCAATGAATCACAAATGTCTAGCCCTGACATCCCAGTTGCAGAAAGTGCGAACCCGGTTGAATAGTAATAATACAAGTGAGACTAAGGCACAGTTTCTGACTATACAGGGGGAATTGAACATGTTGCTGCACCAGAGGGCTCGAAAAAACATCTTTTATTACTAATACAAGCTTTTTCAGCATAGTAATAAGTCAGGTAAATTATTGCTAATCTGGTACGTTCGGCACGGGGATCTCGATATATACCGGCGTTACGTTCACCCTCCAGCCAGTTGTTAACGGATCGCCCGGCTATTTTGTAGAGTTTCAAAGATTTTTACAGTTCATTATACATGGCGGATGGCTGGGTCAGTGAAGCCTGTTATTGGTTTTGCTCCAAATTTCAGTTTCCACAATTAACGGTCGAACGGAAAGTGGGATTGAATAGGCCTATTTCATTGAATGAGGTTCTTTTGGTTATCCGGTAGGCTAAATGTTTAAAAACACCACACACAATCAGAGACCCCATTCCTAGCCATTAGCTTTGATGCTGAAAAAGCATTCAATAGGGTTGAATGGTCATACTAATTTCATATTCTGCGTAAGATGAGGTTTGAAGGATTATTCCTTCAGGCTGTTAGTCTTTTATATATGCGCCCGGAAGCGGTAATTGTGGCGAATGGCTCTAAATCTGAGGTTTTTAGTATTTTGCGGGGTACGCGCCAGGGATGCCCCCTGTCTCCTTTATTGTTCTTTCTCCATTTGGAGCCTCTGCTATTAGTGATTCAATTGACTAAAGAAATACGGGGTTCCGGTTTCATTCCACTCTTTTCAAATATGCAGCGTTAGCGGATGACATGCTTGTCTTTCTCACCAACCCGTCTCATTCACTTCAACCTCTTCTTCGATTAATCCGGGCCTTTGGAGTTTTTTCGGGCTTGCGCCTCAATATGCACTAGTCCACGGCTTTAGCCTCGTTGTTAGCTTTACAGCAGACCTGGGTGGATGATTTCCCCCTGCAATGAGCGGTAGACTCATTTACCTATCTTGGGATTGTTATCCCCCATATGCTGTCCCGTATTTATGCCCTAAATGTTCATCCTCTTCTACAGGCTACTAAAGTTTGTCTGCATGGGTGGGCTTCATTACCTCTGTCGCTTGGGAGCCGGGTCATTTATTTAAGATGGTCATCTTACCTAAATGGCAATGGAGAAGGTACAGAGAAGGGCAACCAAAATGATAAAGGGGATGGAACAGCTCCCCTATGAGGAAAGGCTGAAGAGGTTAGGGCTGTTCAGCTTGGAGAAGAGACGGCTGAGGGGGGATATCATAGAGGTCTTTAAGATCATGAGAGGTCTTGAACGAGTAGATGTGACTCGGCTATTTACACTTTCGAATAATAGAAGGACTAGGGGGCATTCCATGAAGTTAGCAAGTAGCACATTTAAGACTAATCGGAGAAAATTCTTTTTCACTCAACGCACAATAAATCTCTGGAATTTGTTGCCAGAGGATGTGGTTAGTGCAGTTAGTGTAGCTGGGTTCAAAAAAGGTTTGGATAAGTTCTTGGAAGAGAAGTCCATTAACTGCTATTAATCAAGTTTACTTAGGGAATAGTCACTGCTATTAATTGCATCAGTAGCATGGGATCTTCTAGGTGTTTGGGTAATTGCCAGGTTCTTGTGGCCTGGTTTGGCCTCTGTTGGAAACAGGATGCTGGGCTTGATGGACCCTTGGTCTGTCCCAGCATGGCAATTTCTTATGTTCTTATGTTCTTATGTACCTAAATGGCTTTATTTGATCCAGAATTTGCCCCTCGTGCTTCGCCGAGCAAACTTAACACAGTTAGATAAGGTTCAGCGAGGTTTCTTCTGGCGTGGTGGGAAAGTTAGGGTCCCCTTGGCTGCGAGAACCATGAGGGAAGGGGGGCTTGGGTATACCCGATTTAGAACTTTACAATTTGGCCTGTAATCTGCATCTCATCAGGGATTGGATTCTGGGAACATCTACTTTTCTTTGTCTTCTCGCTGATAAAGCTTACACTAATCCCCTTGCTTTTACCTTTGTTTTGCAAGCAGAGTCTTCTAAACTTGGTACAGAATGTTCTCATTAAGCCCCTCCATCTGTCTTGGGTTAAACTTTTGCGTATCCTAAAGATAGATCACATTTGTGCCTATCTTTTGCCTGTCCAGGGGAACCCAGACTTTGTCCCGGGCTCCCAGACTGCAGCCTTTCGCCGGTGTGAGGGCCTCAGCATCACTCATTTGGGACATGTATTAACTCCAGAGGGTCATACAATAGCTTTTTCTGACCTGTGTTAGATTTATTGTCTACCCGCAGCAGAGGTTTTCCTGTATTTGCAAATCCAGCATTATATCGCCTCTCTACCCCTGATCTCCTGACAGGCTTCGTCCTTTCATGCTCTAGTGGCAATACTATTATTGGAACAGACAAAGATTCCGTCTCTCTCCACATATTGTCTGCTGAAAATATTGTCTGCATTGGACATGTGTTCCATCCAGGTGGAACGATGGAATCGTGATGGTGTGCTTCTGATTAATGAATATATTCTTAAAGCATGCTTCAGGCGAGTGTCTCAAATCTCAGTTAATATGTACTACTGCGAAATGCAGTTTAAATTTATCCAGCGCGGCTATATTTCCACCCAGGATGCTTTTAATTCCTGGATTTCCTCTTCGCCTAATTGTGGGCGATGTGGTCATGTGTCTGGTTCGTTGTCCCATGCTTTTTGGGCGTGCCCGCCTATCTAATCTTTCTGGCAGAAGGTGGTCTGATATTTGGAATCTGTTTTAGAGACTCGTCTTCCCTTTTCTCCTTTTTGGATGCTTTTCGGCTGCATTTCGCCCCTGCATGTGAGAGTTTTGAGATCTCACCTATTTGTCCACAAGGCATGTTTAGTAGCAAAAAAGGTAATCCTCTTACATTGGAGAGACGTTGACCCCCCATCCTACTGGACCTGGCACAATAGCCTACACCTTCTCTTGCAGATGGAGGCTGCTGCTATTATGAGACACCCACCGAGTCAACAGAAGAAGTTTCTGTTTAAGCGTTATTCCCAACAACTATCTTTGCTATCAGGGAAAATGGACAGGGTATCACTGGAACAGGATAATTGTTTTCAAGAATATACAGACAAGATTGCTGCGTTAGAAGAATCTGCAAAGTCAACTCAGAGTGTTTGTGCAAAGTTAATTCAGGACAAACAAACGGTGTCTAGAAAGCTGGAAATTATGGAGAATAAAATGAGAAGATAAAACCTAAGAGTTTTAAACTACCCAAGAGTCATCGGTGAATTAACACATGTAACCTTAAAGTACCTTGTAGAAGTACTAAAAATACCTAGTGAGAGTATACCATCTTTTAACAAAGTGTACTTTTTACCATTTAAGAGGGGAGGGGAAGTTAATAAGCCACAGCTAGATATTGGGAATCTGACAGAGTTCTTAGAGTCCTCACTTGAAATAATAGATAAATCGACCTTGCTGGTTTCTTTAATCATTGAGAGTGATGTAAGTCTGATTAGGAGATACTTCTTTCAACATTTAGGTGAAAGTTTTCTGGGACAACCTTCCAAATATTCCCCGATATGGGCAAAATAACTCAGGAGAGGAGAAAAGCCTTTTTGTTGATGAGACAGGAATGTAATACAATTGGAGCTAAGTTTCTTCTAAGGTACCCGTGTAAATGCGTGGTAACTTACAATAAAGATGTTTTTATTTTCTTTGCTCCAGAGCAATTAAGAATGTTTCTAGATACTAAAAAGGGACTTGTTAACATCTTCCCCTAGAGATTACCCTTTGACTGTCTCAGACAATAGTAATGAAGGATAAATAATTATCATGCCTGTAAAGCTAATTACTGATATTTGATTTTTCATTCTTTATTTCTCTCCCTTTAAATCTATATCCACCCCCCTCTAACACAGATTGTGGTTGCATTTTATTTATATTTGAGATTTCCTTTTGGAGTAAGATGTAATTATGGCAAGATTGCTGAGTTTCTGTGCAAAGTTTTTGTCTGCTTTGTATTGTTAAAAAACTAATAAAGAGAAAAAAAAAGAAGTTTCTCTCTATTTGGGATCCCTACTTACAGCGTTTCCCACACAGAGCCCGCAGCTTAATATTAAATGAGTGACAGTATGTGGCATGGCGATACCTTCAGGTGAACTTACGCATTGAATGATCGACTTTGCAGTGGTTGGTTGACTTACAGGAATATGGACTTGGGTGGGGGGGGGGGGGGGAGGGAGGGGGGGAGGGTTGCTTTTCCAGTCTGTATTTTGTTATCTTGTCTTTATTGGAGGGTGTCTCAGGAACCAATGCTATCTGTATTGTTCTAATGTATTTTCAAAAGAATAAAAATAGTTTTTTCATAAAACTAATCGGAGAATATTCTTTTTCACTCAACGCACAATTAAACTCTTGAATTTGTTGCCAGGGAATGTGGTTAGTACAGTTAGTGTAGCTGGGTTAGAAAAAGGTTTGGATAAGTTCTTGGAGGAGAAGACCATTACCTGCTATTAATCAAGTTGACTTAGAAAATAGCCACTGCTATTACTAGCATCAGTAGCGTGGGATATACTTGGTTTTTTGGTACTTGCCTGGATTGGCCTAGATTGGCCACTGTTAGAAACAGGATGCTGGGCTTGATGGATCCTTGGTCTGACTCAGAATGGCAATTTCAGAATTCCTGCCTCTCTTTCAGGAAGCATCATTAAATACTGAACAGTGGTAAAAGAAGGGAAGGACAAATGCAATTCTAGAAAATTCCCCATCAATCTGGGAGAAATGATAACTATTTCTGGAGTGCTTAATAGGAAAAAAACTCAGTAGCTGGACTAAAACATTCTTGAGCATGAAATGTAATTTTCTGACTCAGTTTATACTTCTTTCCAAAGTTTAAAACTTTATACTAAAGCTGGAGTTTTACACTAAAACTGAAGCTTTGACTTCTCATTAGGAATGTGCATTTATTTCAAATGAACATCAAAATAATGATGAATAAGGGCAATTCGTATCATTTGGGGGTCCCCAAAATGAATCTGAGGTCCCCTAGATGAAATGAACCTTATTTGTTGCATTTGTTTGAAAGGAATGCATTAGACTGAAGCCTAGGCTCAAGGTTGGAGCCTCGCTTAGGGCATAGGTCAAGGCCTTAAATAGGAGCAGAATCCTAGGCTCGAGTGCAATGTTGGGGTCTCAGCCTAGGCCCAGCCCGATGCCGGGTGCCTCCGCTGAGATCCAAAAAAGGTCTTACCTGAGCTGTTGGGTATCCGATGGCAAGACTGGGCCTAGACCAGAGCCTGGAGCCAAGTCGGACACTGTTACCTAGCCTGGAGGCCGGGTCTTGATGCCGGGGCCTCATCCCAGAACCAGGCCCAACATGGCAACATGATCAGGAGACTTTATGTTGATGCTTGGACCCAGGCCCGGCACTGTGACCCAGTCTGGAGGCCAGGACCTAAGCCCAGACTCAGGCCTAACACCACAATCTGACATGGAGGCCAGGTCCCAACAACTGGGCCTCAGTCTGGGCTGGAACCTGGACCAAGGCCCAATGCCATGACCTGGACTGGAGGCTGGGACCTGATGCCAGGGCCTTGGCAAGGACCCAGGTGCAATGATGTGACCTGACCTGGAGTCTAGGTCCTGACATTATGGTCTTGTCTCGGACCCAAGCTCGACACCACAGGCCTAGGGTCAGGGCCAGGCTTGGAGCTCAGGCCTCAAAGCTGCTCCCACATTGTTCTCTTCTTGTTTTCTGACACTGCCTGCTGGGGTTGCACAGGAGTTAGTTAACTCCGGATATTCAACCCAGTGGATGGCGCCATTTTGAATTATGGTATTGTACAGCATTACCGTACTTCAAAATAGTGCTGTCCGCTGGGGTAAATGGGGGTGAGAATGGGGTGGAAAAGGGGGTCTCACTAGAACATGAGGGATTTGGACACCCTGGCTTATATGAGGCCAGGATTACATGACTCCTTTTAGATAAGACCCTAAGGGGTAGATTTTCAAAAAACGCGAATAGGCGTACTTTTGCTGGCGCATCAGGCGCCAGCAAAAGTACGCTGGATTTTAGTAGATACGCGCGGAGCCGCGGGTATCCACTAAAATCCTGGATCGGTGCGCGCAAGGCTATGAATTCTGTATAGCCGGCGCGCGCCGAGCCGCGCAGCCTACCCCCGTTTCCTCCAAGGCCGCTCCGAAATCGGAGCGGCCTTGGAGGGAATCCTCTAACGCCCTCCCCTCACCTTCCCCTCCCTTCCTCTACCTAACCCACCCGCCCGGCCCTGTCTACACCCCCCCCCTTACCTTTCTCCGGGGATTTACGCCTCCCGGAGGGAGAAGTAAATCCCCGAGCGCCAGCGGGCCTGTTGCGCGCCGGGATGCGACCTGGGGGCGGGTACGGAGGGCGCGGCCACGCCCCCGGACCGCCCCAGGCCATAGCCACGCCCCCGTACCCACCCCCAAAAAGCTGCCGGCACGCCCCCTAAACGCTGCGACGACCGGGCCCGTCCCCCGACACGCCCCCGACACGCCCCCCTCGGAGAATCCCGGGACTTACGCGAGTCCCGGGGCTCTGCGCGCGCCGGTAGGCCTATGTAAAATAGGCTCACCGGCGAGCAGGGCTCTGAAAATCCACCCCTAAGAGTATCAAAATGAATGTTATCATTAAGAACATAAGAACATAAGAAAATGCCATACTGAGTCAGACCAAGGGTCCATCAAGCCCAGCATCCTGTTTCCAACAGTGGCTAATCCAGGCCATAAGAACCTGGCAAGTACCCAAAAACTAAGTCTATTCCATGTAACCATTGCTAATGGCAGTGGCTATTCTCTAAGGGGTAGATTTTCAAACAAGGCGCGTTGGCGTACTTTTGTTGGCGCTCCAGGCGCAAACAAAAGTACGCGGGATTTTAGTAGATACGCGCGGAGCCACGCGTATCTGCTAAAAACCTGGATCGGCGCGCGCAAGGCTATCGATTTTGTATAGCCGGCGCGCGCCGAGCCGCGCAGCCTACCCTTGTTCCCTCCGAGGCCGCTCCGAAATCGGAGCGGCCTCGGACGGAATCCTCTAACGCCCTCCCCTCACCTTCCCCTCCCTTCCTCTACCTAACCCACCCGCCCGGCCCTGTCTACACCCCCCCTTACCTTTCTCCGGGGATTTACGCCTCCCGGAGGGAGAAGTAAATCCCCGCGCGCCAGCGGGCATGTTGCGCGCCGGGACGCGACCTGGGGGCGGGTACGGAGGGCGTGGCCACGCCCCAGGACCACCCCGGACCGTAGCCACGCCCCCATATCCGCCCCCAAAACGCTGCCGACACGCCCCCTAAACGCCGCGACGACCGGATCCGCCCCCGACACGCCCCCGACACGCCCCCCTCGGAGTACCCCGGGACTTACGCGAGTCCCGGGGCTCTGCGCGCGCCGGTAGGCCTATGTAAAATAGGCTCACCGGCGCACAGGGCCCTGCTCGCCTAAATCCGCCCGGTTTTGGGCGGATTTAGGCGAGCAGGGCTCTGAAAATCCGCCCCTAAGTGACCTTAATAGCAGGTAATGGACTTCTCCTCCTGGAACTTATCCAATCCTTTTTTAAACAAAGCTATACTAACTGCACTAACCACATCCTCTGACAACAAATTCCAGAGTTTAATTGTGCGTTGAGTAAAAAAGAACTTTCTCCGATTAGTTTTAAATGTGCCCCATGCTAACTTCACGGAGTGCCCCCTAGTCTTTCTACTATGCGAAAGCGTAAATAACTGATTCACATCTACCCGTTCTAGACCTCTCATGATTTTAAACATCTCTATCATATCCCCCCTCAGCCGTCTCTTCTCCAAGCTGAAAAGTCCTAACCTCTTTAGTCTTTCCTCATAGGGGAGCTGTTCCATTCCCCTTATCATTTTGGTAGCCCTTCTCTGTACCTTCTCCATCATAATTTTATCTTTTTTGAGATGTGGCGACCAGAATTGTACACAGTATTCTAGGTGCGTTTTCACCATGGAGCGATACAGAGGCATTATGACATTTTCCGTTTTATTCACCATTCCCTTTCTAATAATTCCCAACATTCTGTTTGCTTTTTTGACTGCCGCAGCACACTGAACCGATGATTTCAATGTGTTATCCACTATGACGCCTAGATCTCTTTCTTGGTTTGTAGCACCTAATATTTCTTTCTTTCTTTCTTTCTTTCTTTTTAATTTTTATATACTAATGTTCCTGTATAGAATACATATCGCACCGGTTTACAGAGAACTGAACTGTCGCCCCAGAGGCGGATACATTGGAACAAGGTTGATACGAACTTAGGTTGATACGAACTAGCAGTGAACAAGAAGGATGCAATTAAAAAACATGATAGCTAACATGATTGGTACAATTAAAACATATATACAATGACATATTTACAGTGGTTTAAGTGGAAGAACGGCTGTGAAGCACCTTCCATCGGACCTTAACCCTCCGGGAATGCCTGGCTGAATAGCCATGTTTTTAGTTTCTTTTTGAAAACCAGAGGGAGGGTTCTTGGTGGAGGTCCGGTGGGAGCGAGTTCCAAAGGGGAGGACCCGCTATGGAGAGGGTGCGTTTCCTTAGTGAGGTTTTGGCTGGCTGGGTGTGCAGCATGTCCTTGTACGCTCTTCTGATGGGTCTATTAGAAGAGTGTGGCTACAGTTGGAAGGTTAGGTTGAGGGGGGAGATGTTGTGTAGAGCCTTGTGTATCATCATGAGGGCTTTAAAGAGTATCCTGAATTTAATTGGCAGCCAGTGAAGGTTCTGAAGGATAGGGGTGATGTGTTCCCTTTTGTTGGTGTTTGTGAGGATCCTAGCAGTCGCGTTCTGGACCATCTGAAGTGGTTTGATTGTGTTAGCGGGTAGGCCCAGAAGAAGTGAGTTGCAGTAATCCAATTTTGGAAGGATGATAGATTGTAGTACCAAGCGGAAATCTCGGAGGTGAAGGAGTGGTTTTAATTTTTTTAATACTTGCAATTTGAAAAAGCATTCCTTGGTGGTGTTGTTTACGAATTTGTTTAAGTTGAGTTGATTGTCGAGCAGCACTCATATGGAACCCAACATTGTGTAATTATAGCATGGGTTATTTTTCCCTATATGCATCACCTTGCACTTATCCACATTAAATTTCATCTGCCATTTGGATGCCCAATTTTCTAGTCTCACAAGGTCTTCCTGTAATTTATAGAGATGTGGTTCGTTTTTCGCCCGAATTAGGAAATTACACGAAATTTCCTAATTCGTTGTTGTTTCGGAGACCCCGAAACCCGAAAAGAATTTTCCCCGAATTTCGGGAAAATTTCGTTTTTCGGGTTTGCCTGGGGAGAGGGGCACAAATTTTTTTTTTAATTAAAAACCACCCCAAACCACCCCAAACATTTAAATTAACTATAATACAACACCCCCCCCCTGATCCCGATCCCTCCCCAAGACTTACGAAGTACATCCCTGGTGGTCCAGCGGGGTCCCGGGTTCCATTTGCCCTCCGTGCCCGTGCTACTGCAAGCCGTGCTCTTTAAAATGGTGCCGAATAGCCTCTGAACTACCATGTCACAGGGGCTACCGGCGTCATTGGTCAGCCCCTGTCACATGGCCATCGGCGCCATCTTGTGCTCCTGTCATGTGACTGGAGCTGACCAATGGCGCCGAAAGCCTCTGTGACATAGTATGGGCAAAGGCTATCGGCGCCATTTTGATTACTGGCAGCCGACAACGAAATCGCTCCCGGACCCCCAGGGATTATTGGCAAGCCTTGGGGATTATTGGCAAGCCTTGGGGGGGTCAGGAGCCCCCTCCTGACCCCCCCCAAGGCTTGCCAATAATCCCTGGGGGTCCAGCGGGGGTCCGGGAGAGATTTCGTTGTCGGCTGCCAGTAATCAAAATGGCGCCGATAGCCTTTGCCGACAACTTTTTCAAAAAAACGAAACGAGAAAACCCGAAATTTACCATGAAGTATCCGAGTCAAAAAATGAACCGGCAGAAAAAAATGAAGCACATCTCTAGTAATTTATCACAATCTGCTTGTGATTTAACTACTCGGAACAATTTTGTGTCATCTGCAAATTTGATTATCTCACTCGTTGTATTTCTTTCCAGATCATTTATAAATATATTGAAAAGTAAGGGTCCCAATACAGATCCCTGAGGCACTCCACTGTCCACTCCCTTCCACTGAGAAAATTGTCCATTTAATCCTACTCTTTGTTTCCTGTCTTTTAACCTATGCTTCTGGGGTGTAATTAACTTTCAGCAAATAATGTAGCTTGTGAACTTTACCATAAGCTGCATTATTTGATTTAAATATTAATTAGTTGTTTTACAATCGGCTCATTTACATTGCCATGGAACACCTAAATTTTTGTTTTACAGATAACACAGAATTTGAAATTCCGCACCTGATCTATGTGGTAACGCATTTACTGCAAGGTAAACGCTGTTTACTAGGCTAAATAGCAAATGACCCCCTTAGTTACTAGTTAAAAGTTTAGCTGCTGATAATTCCTTCTGTTTTAGACTTTCATCATGTTGGACGTGCCCCATAGTTCAGCCCACAGAGTGTGCAATTAAGAGAGAGGTTACATACAATAGTAAATAGCTGTAATAAAGTTATATTATATTTCTAATTAGTAAAAGCACAATTTTGCATTCTTACTATTAAAGTATGAAGTATACTCTACAGAGATATTTTGCTTCTTTGACATGCTGCAGAACATAACAAATTTAGGGGGTCATTTACTAAAGGTTTTTTTCCCATTTTGTGTCTGTGATGTTCTACCATCCTTGCAGAATATCTTCAATCTGGTACAGAGATCAAGGGGCCTTGACAATAATGGTTTGTAGGACCATCAGAGGTGTAAATAATTCTCTCATTTAGGCACCCCCATTGGATAATGCCACTGCAATATCCTTTATTTGGTGATCTTTTCTGCCATCAAATGACCTGCTATAACATATTGCCTTCACCCCTTCTCATGCATCAATGTCTGTTTGCATAATCCTTTTAAAATCCACTACCTCCATAGTCAGAAGGAATCAGATCTGGGTATTTTATTTTGAAATTGCTGTCTTCTTGCTCATTTAACATGACACGCCCCCTACCACCAAACAGTCTCAGTTCGGTTTATCAAACTTCACCTGATATTCCGACACAAGTGGGAAAGTCCCCTTGGTGGCAGCTGCAGTTCTTGAACTAACCCATGACTCATACAGTCAAACCACAGAGAACAGGAGGCAACAATCAGCAGCATCAGTGAGCGATGCCTCTTACAAAACTGAGTAGCTGTTTCTTGCAGTTAGTTCCCCTGACCTGCTTTATCAGTAGCAACTGTATTATGTTGTATATCCTGTTTTAGCCTTACTCTTTGACTGACAGATCTGTGCACAATTATTACAATAAGGGATGCATCCCCTATAGCAGCTACTTGTCGTTCAACCTTCCCCATTCTTTCCTCATATGCTTTTCTGGCATTCTTTCTCCTCCCTTTGCCTTGTTGCACGGTAATGACAGATCTTTTTTTTTGTCAGACATAAGACATTTATCTAATGTCGCAATCATCATATCCCCTGCAAGATCTGCATGGCTTGGTCCTTGCCTTCTCTGTTTCAGTTTCATGAGGAAATATTATTCTTTGCCATAGCTGCTTACTTTCAACATTTTAATGTTATTTCTCTGCTATACTGTCAGCCTCTTATATTTTTATTAATTTTTTAACCTCTTTATTTAACAAATTTCAGACATACAATGAAAATAATATCTTTTTAGGCATCAATATCTTACAAAAGGAATGATACAGTCCCAACTAAGAGCTCTACACAATACAATTTCTCATACATTGACTGAATGTATAATATCTAAATATTCACTAGACATATTAAGAAGTACATAACAGATTACATGCGGTGCCTCATTTAATCTGACTCTCCAATATAGTCAAGATATCATCCCCAAATCTGACGGTACTTAAGACTCTTCTTTGCTAAGTTATAGCACAATTTTTCAATATCAGCTATGTTTCTCATTTGTGCATGCCAGTAATCCATAGACAGGTGCAACTTCCACTGCTTAGCTATTGTGAATCTGGCAGCAAGGATTATTTGATCTGCCAGCAGCCTAAGTACCACTGGAATAAGCGACCCCTGCCAGATTTCTAATAGGCCCAGGGCCGGGGGTATATTGATTGGGGTACTTAGAATATTGGACATCTCCTGTGTAACTTTGCCCCCAAACTAGGATATTCCTGGACAGTATCACCACATATGAATCTATGTGCTCTGCTTACCACAACCCCTCCAACAGCTCATATTATAAGTGGGAAAGATCTTTGCATAAAATATAGGGGTGTGGAATTTCTGGTGAAGAAGCCTAATAGCCAGTTGTTATGGATTTGCTAGGGAGTTAGCAATCTGTTATGGATCTCCATGAGGAGATAGCAATCTGTTGTGAATCTGGTATGGAGAAGATGCTTGATGTAGAGATAGGAGGAGCAATCTGTAGAGAAAGCTCTGTGTAGCGGGCTCCTGAAGAGGGAGGAGTCAGCAATCTTGTAGTGTCTCAGATATCGTCTTGCTAAGGAGTAGCAATCTGTAATGAATCTGATATAGTTCTGGGTGGATCCCTGGGCCGATGGCAGATGACCACACTCCCGGGAGGATTCCCTGAGAGGGACCACTGGCTAGGCTGGAGTATGGAGACAGACACACATTAGTTCTTTTATTAAACAGGTTATTAGAAACCACCAGAGGTGGCAGTAGTGAGCTGATATGCCCGGCAGGGCTGTAGTCCCTCAGGTATTGGAACAACGATCCCAGGATGGCTGAGCTGTTGAGAAACTGTAGAAAGTGAGTAGGCAGAGTAGGCAGAGTTGATGAACAGAACTAGATGACAAAACTCACGTAAGGTCTCAAGTAAGCTCAGGAGCCGGAAAGGATTAGGCCCTCGAGGAGTGAGTACCTGGTTCCAGGGAAAGTTCTGAGAAAGCGATAGTAACTCACAATTGTTTGTAGCAGTGATAGCTTCCAGGCAGTAGAGAATCTTCAGAATGTCCAGGAACATGGGCCCTCGAGGAGCGAGTACCGGTTCCTATCTGTAATCTGAAAATAAAGAAAAGAGCGAGGCCCCCGAGGAGCGGGTACTTCTGGTAAGTCCGAGGAGGCAGAGTAGCTTGGAACGAATTCCCTTGCGTATCCTTGCTAACTCAGTTTCTTAGCATTTTCAAAGACCTTTAAATATTGGAAGCAGATGATAAATAAATAAAAAATAAATGTCATCTCAGGGGGACGCCCCTGAGGTTTGCGCCCTTGCTGGTACAAGAGTCAGGAAGCACACGCATGTGCACGCACACCCTTGGCATCAGGACAAGATGGCGGAGTTGCAGCGTCGAGCCGATCTGGGGACGCCGGAGGGAGACGGCATGGAGACGCCGCGGTAGCCAGCCATCCATCAGACCCGGAAGGAGTCGCCACAGAGGTAAAGAGGGCGGAGTGAGGGCATCGAGCAGCGACAGTCGCAACACCAGTTCAATCCGCCTGCAGCATATACATATCCTATGAGCTCGTGACCAAACTCCCTTCGATTTCTTTGCATCTAGCTTCATGCCTAGATCTATGTTCCATTTGTCAATGATATTGGCAGGAGTTTCTACCCCAAATTTATTTAGCAAGATACCCCAATATATATTTGTTATCCCTTTGGACCTAACTGTCAGAGCATACATATAACTTTTCATTCTATTGAGTGGATGCAGAGGAGCATGCAAGTCTAATTTGGTGCTAAACCTTCCTTATCTGTACATTAGAAGCTTCCAGATGGCCTGCCAGGGCATCGTCCACGCCGGGTCACTGAAGCCTCCACTCCAGCCGGAACCTGCTATGAGAGCCTCCCGGATCCTCTCTTCATCCTGAAGCCTCAGCCTTGCCTTATCCTTGTCTACTCGCCTAGTACCTTCATCTCGACCATGTCTCCAAGTACCTTCATCTCGACCATGTCTTCAAGTGTCTTCGTCTTGTTCCAGTAACATTGCCTATTCTCGACCTCTGTCCATCCTGTCACAACTGCTGTTTCCAGGCAGCAGGTCTTGGGTCTCTTCTGCATTCAGGTTCAGCATAGGTCACAGCTCCTTGTCTTCAGCCTGTCTGCCCGTGCTTGGACATGTCTTGCCTGCCTTGGAGCTTCCGCGGAGCTCCTCTGCAGTCGTGCCTTGGTCCCAGGGCACATCAACCTTCCCTGAATCGGGACCGCTCCCTAGCGCTCCCACAACACCCCCTCATCTCAGTCTTGCTGGAATGAGCATCTGCCTGTACGAGGGATACTTCTCTTGACAGGAAATCTGCATTGGCATTCTACCTTCCTGCCCTATGTCAGATCTTGTAGTTGAAGAGTTGTAGGGCCAGGAACCATCTCATCACTCTCGTGCTGGACTCCTTGTTCCTTGTTCCATAGGAGCAGTTGGTGGTTCTTTATGAATGTGAACTGCCATCCCAGCAGATAATAGGCAATGCCTCTAAGACCCACTTGACTGCCAAGGCTTCTTTTTCCACTGTTAAATACTAGGGATGTGAATCGTTTTTGAACGATTAAAATTATCATCAGATAATTTTAAAATTGTCCAAAATCGTTAGTGCACGATCCAATACAAATGCCCATGATTTATCGTCAGGGGCATTTGTATTGTATCGTTAAACAGGGGGTGGGAAAACCGGCACACCAAAAAAACCCTAACACCCACCCCGAACCTTTAAAACAAATCCCCACCCTCCCGAACCCCCCCAAAATGTTTTAAATGACCTGGGGTCCCGGCGCGATGATCCCGGCGTGATGTCCCGCTCTCTGGCCACGACTGCTATGAAGAGAAATGGCGCCGGTGGCCCTTTGCCCTTATCATGTGACAGGGCAAAGATAGCGCCGGCGCCATTTTGATTCCTAGCTCCCGACGTCACGCATCCAGGAGATCGCTCCCGGACCCCCGCTGGACCCCCAGGGACTTTTGGTCAGCTTGGGGGGGCCTCCTGACCCCCACAAGACTTGCCAAAAGTCCAGCGGGGGTCCGGGAATGATCTCTTGCACTCGAGCCGTATTGCAAAATGGCGCCGGCCGTATTGCTGTATTACAAAATGGCACCGGCCATATGGCCGGCGCCATTTTGCAATACGGCTCGAGTGCAAGAGGTCATTCCCGGACCCCCGCTGGACTTTTGGCAAGTCTTGTGGGGGTCAGGAGGCCCCCCCAAGCTGGCCAAAAGTCCCTGGGCGTCCAGTGGGGGTCCAGGAGCGATCTCCTGGACGCGTGACGTCTGGAGCTAGGAATCAAAATGGCGCCGGTGCTACCTTTGCCCTGTCACATGATAAGGGCAAAGGGCCACCGGCGCCATTTCTCTTCACAGCAGTCGTGGCCAGAGAGCGGGACATCGCGCCGGGATCATCGCGCCGGGACCCCAGGTCATTTAAAACATTTTGGGGGGGTTCGGGAGGGTGGGGGTTTGTTTTAAAGGTTTGGGGTGGGTGTTAGGGTTTTTTTTTTGTTGTGGCCAGAGAGTGGGACATCGCGCCGGGATCGCGCCGGGACCCTCCCACTGGACCCCAGGTCATTTAAAACATTTTGGGGGGGTTCGGGGGGGTGGGGGTTTGTTTTAAAGGTTCGGGTGGGTGTTAGGGTTTTTTTTGGTGTGGCCAGAGAGCGGAACATCGCGCCGGGATCACGCCGGGACCCTCCCACTGGAGGATTTTGATATATTGCTTATCTAATATTCCCAATGGCTGAATTGACTATTGTATCCCTTAATGTCAAGGGACTTAATCACCCTAGAAAAAGGCAGTTGCTTTGTGAAGATGCCAAGTCATATAGAGCATCTATTTATTTTATACAGGAAACATCCCTACTTGGAAGGGACGAGCATCTATTACAGGACAGGGCATACCCGCAGATTTTCTTGGCCTCCAATTGTGAGGAGAAGAAGAAAAGCGGGGTGGGCATCATGTTCGCCAAAGATCTCAGGATTGAATTCCTAGACTGTAGACGAGATAAAGGAGGGCGCTATATAGCAATGGTGATCAAATTAGATAATATATTATTGACCCTCATTAATGTCTATGCTCCTAATGCTAATCAGTGAGAATTTTTTACTCATCTTGAACAGTCTCTGAGCGACTTTATACAAGGCCATTTACTTGTGGGAGGGGATTTTAACACTATATTGAATCCTAAATTAGATCATAGTAATCGCCCTGGAGGGGGGCAAAAAGGACATAGACAACGTTTAAAAGCTATGATAGACACGGGGCTTATATGACATTTGATGACTTCAAAACCCTACAGAAAAGGATTTTACTTTCCATTCCCGGGTCCATGGATTATATTCCCACATAGATATGTGGCTAGGTAGCAAGCATTGGTGTGTGGGGTGTAAGGGAACGAAGATTGGCCCTATAACTTGGTCAGATCATTCTCCCATTACGGGATCCTTCTGTATGCAAGTAGATGACCCTGGGACCAAGTACTGGAGATTGAATAATGCCCTGCTTTCTGACAATCAGCTCTGTGAGTCTATCCAGGAAGAAATCAAAGAATATTTTCTTATTAATGATACTGGATAAGTAGTTCCTGGTGTGGTCTGGGACTGCTTTAAGGCAGTTATTTGCGGAAAGCTGATTGCTAAAGCGACAGCACACAAAAGAGCATCCCAACAGACCCACCTGGAATTGCTTAGGGATATTAGCCAATTGGAAAAACAACATAAATCCAAGTGGGGAGGGAAATTACTATGAGAATTGGATAAAAAGAGGAACGAGCTCCGAGTGATATTAGATGATGAGATCCTTAATAAGTTGGATAAATCCAGGTGTACCTATTTTGCTGAGGGAAAATTATTAGCTAGACAATTGAAACAGCAGATATCCCAGAGTCATATTTTAAAGATCAAGGATAAACAGGGAAAATATGTTATGGATAATAAGAATATCAGGAATCGATTTGTGCAATTTTACCAGGAACTATATACCAATGACCATCCAATTTTAGATAAAGACATAGAACATTATTTGGCAGAGGTTAAGTTGCCCTCTTTGACTGAAGAACAGTCGAAAGCATTAGATGGGCCGATATCCCAAGGGGAGATATTTAATGCAATATCCACACTTAAGCCTCATAAAGCCCTGGGGCTAGATGGCTTTTCCAGACTTTTCTACAAAACGTTTGGGGATCTATTTATACCACATTTACAAAAAGTATATAATGACTTATTAATCAGCCCAGCCCTGCCACCGTCAATAGATTTAGCAGGCATCGCTATTTTGCCAAAAATGGGAAAGGTTAAGTCTCTCTGTGGCTCCTACGGACCAATATCCCTTTTAAATTTAGATTTAAAACTCCTAATGAAACTATTAGCCAGTAGACTTAATAAGGTACTACCCTTCTTAATACACAATGATCAATCAGGATTTATTCCTGGCAGGCAGGTGGGGGACAACCTACGCAAAATAATCAGCCTCATGTGGAAGGCCCGCACCCAACAGATTCCCTTTGTATTAATGGCTGTGGATGCAGAGAAAGCCTTCGATAGGGTCCACTGGGGTTTTCTGTTTCAAGTTTTACAAAAAATAGGCCTCGGGGAAAACTTTAGAACCTGGTTAACAGTTATGTATTCCTCACCCAAGGCTTGTATTAAGGTAAATGGATCCTATTCCTCTATTTTTGAACTGGGTAAAAAGAGCAAACAGAAGAGGAGAAAGAGGACATCCTATTTCTCCTCTTCTGTTTGCTCTTTTTATGGAGCCTTTGGCATCAAACATCCGCCACAATGCTGATGTTAAGGGGATCACAGTAGGAGAATCCCAATATAACATTTCATTATTCGCAGATGACATCCTTTTTTCAATTGCCCAACCCCAGCTTACACTCCCAATCTTGGTACAGGAACTGGACAGATTCAGTTCAATATTTGTTTTAAGGTTAATATGACAAAAACAGAAATTTTAAATGTCTTACTTACGAAATCCCAAACCTCCAACTTTCCCTTTAAATGGACTTCTCATAGAATTAAATATCTGGGGATACAGCTGGGGGCAGATTGGAAGCAATTATTTGCTTTAAATTATATTCCCCTGATGGCAAAAACATCTAAGGATTTAGAGATCTGATGCCCACCGCCCATATATGCTTTCCTGGTTGGGGAGAGTAGCAGTTATTAAAATGAATGTGCTTCCAAGTTGGCTTTACCTCTTCCAGATACTTCCAATTGAAATCCCAAATAAGTTCTTGAAATCCTTACACACCAAGGTTTTTCATTTTATTTGGCATAGAAGGCCACCTCGTATTGCAAGGAAAGTACTTCACCGTCCTAGGGGACTGCCCATTCCGAATTTTAAAAAATATTATCAAGCGGCCCAGCTTAGAGTGATCCCAGAATAGTCTGCTCATCCGATCCCAAAACAATGGATAATTATAGAACAAACAGAAGCTAGGGGGGCCACTATATATAACCAAATTTGGGGCATACCACTAAAAGATGGGGGGAGTGTGGTCACTAACCCCTTTACCTCATTGACTTTGAAAATATGGAATAGATGCCAGCCTGCATTGACTGGTCATAAGTTGGTATCGCCACTATTGCCCCTGGGTATTTATAAGGGAGGACATCCAGTTCTCACTATGGGCAACATTTTTCATAAATAGAATATGTGGGGTATATGGTGTTATGGACAATAAATAGATAACTCGAAAATGCTTTCCTTCACCGATTTACAACTGAAATATCAGTTGCCCGACAATGAATACTTTCATTATCTTCAGTTGCGTCACTGCCTACCGGACAATTACTTAAAGGATCATGTCGTCCATGAGAGGACAGAATTTGAAGAAACATGCCTTAAATCTGCAGCAACTAAGGGGGTTATTTCTAAAATTTATGCCTGGTTGGGGCAACATTCTTTCATTCCTAGTTCTCATCAATCTCAATGGGAACAAGACTGGGGCTATCACTGGTCCAAAAAACAATAGACATAATGTTTTACAAATGTTGCCAAAAGTTCTATTTCAGCCAATATTGTCGAAACAAATTATAAACTGATGTATCGATGGTACCTTACACCCCTCAAACTAAGCAAAATGATTCCGATTAGAGCAGCCAACTTTTGGAGGAATTGTACTATGGATGGATCCTTTCTACATATCTGGTGGAACTGTCCTAGAGTGGTGCCATACTGGAAATGGATTGCGGACACTCTTCTTCAGATGCTGGAGGTGGGAGTTCCTTTCACCCCTGAAATTTACCTACTGTTGGTATATCCTGCATCATTGTCATCATATAAGCGGATTTTGATCAATCATTTATTGTGCACAGCTTGGCAGGAGCTGGCTTCTCATTGGTGCAAGGAATTGCCACCCACTGCTGAATCAGTTGTAAAAAGGCTATGGTCTATGCATTACTGGTACTACTTGCGAGCGAGCTACACAGATGGATACGATAGCCCACCATACTAGAATATGGGAACAGTTCCTACACTGGTATAAAACCTTCTGAAGCTCATTACTTTTGGATTGTTATACTGGCTTTGTGAAGGGTGATTGGGAATACCCTGACAAGGGAGATTATTGGACGACAGAATGTGGGAATGCCTATAAGTCTGTTCCATCGTTCTCAGTAAGACTGATTGTTCAGCCCTACGGTATACCAAAGGGGGGGAAGGATGGGGTATTAAATGGGGTAAAATGTATATTGGCTGATTATGTATCATATAAATGGACCAGTGTTTCTTGCTAAGCACTAGGGATGTGAATCGTGTGCCCGATCGTTTTAACGATCGGGTTCGGCTGGGGGGGGGGGGGGGGGAGGAATCTGATCGTTACGAGATGTGAATTGGAATCGGTTCCGATTCCAATTCACATCACTAATTTTTTTTAGTGAGGCCCGCGCCGATAAAAAAATCCCCACCCCGACCCTTTAAAATTACCCCCTTAGCCTCCCCCACTCTCCCGACACCCCCCAAAAACTTTTTACACATACCTGGTGGTCCAGGGGGGCCGCGGGCAGCGATCTCCCATTCCCACGCTATCAGCTGTGCTAAAAAAAATGGCGCCGATGGCCCTTTGCCCTTACCATGTGACAGGGCAAAGGTAGCGCCGGCGCCATTTTGAATATTGGCAATACGGCCCGTATGCAGGAGATCGCTCCCGGACCCCCGCCGGACCCCCAGGGACTTTTGGCCAGCTTGGACTTTTGTCACAGGGGCCGACCGTCGGCCGACCGTCAGCCCCTATGACATAGTGAGGGCAAAGGTAGCACCGGTGCCATTTTGAATACTGGCAATACGGCCGGAGTGCAGGAGGTTGCTCCCGGACCCCCGCTGGACTTTTGGCAAGTCTTGTGGGAGTCAGGAGGCCCCCCCCCAAGCTGGCCAAAATCTTGTGGGGGTCAGGAGGCCCCCCCAAGCTAGCCAAAAGTCCCTGGAGGTCCAGCGGGGGTCTGGGAGCGATCTCCTGCACGTGGACCGTATTGCCAATATTCAAAATGGCGCCGGTCACATGAATTTCTATTGTATCGCGACTCTAACGATTTTTGACGTTTTAAAATATATCTGACGATTTTTTTAAATCGTCAAAAAACGATTCACATCCCTACTAAGGACCAATGCTGTTATGTTTTATCCTTTTCTGGTTCTGTTTGTTATCGCCAATAAAACTTTAAGTTAAATAAACAAAAAACTTATCAACCACAACCCCAACTCCCTAAAGGGTTATCCATGATGTACGGAACACACATAATAAAACCATATGTAAAACACATACAATAACAATCCATACACAATTAAACATACAAATTACCCAATCTATATATAGCTCCATCCTTGCTCAGCTCGATGTTAACTGAAACAATCAAACATCAGCCCTCAGCCTCCCATTTAAAATCAAAAGCATTTGAAAACTTTGCAGCTATCCACATAGTTTTGAAAATTTCCCCAATAAATTCTAATATTGATCCTTTGCATGAAATTATTTGATCAGGAGGATCAGTAAGAGATTTATGGAACTCAGGTAATAATATATAGATCACTGGTGTCATTTGGCAAGAAACATCCAAAAAATTGGTCTCTTCTCTGAGCAAATCTCATGGCTTCCTGATTCTAACACATATTCTAGTCTTCTATTTAATCTCAGAAGTTAGATTGTAAGACAGTTTCTTATAAGAGGATTCATTCAAAAGTTGTTTCTTAATATTAGAGATTTACATCTCACAGGATAAAATAACTATTAATCCTCCTCTGTTGGTTTACTCTATCTATTTTCATTATTAGTGAGCTGATGTAAAGCTTCATGTATACTTTTAGAAATTTTATATGAGATAGGAGTGTGGGCTGGGATGGAGAGGAATCAGATTGTGCTGGATACTCATTTTGCTTGTTTAAGAAAATGAAACTTGTAGCTGGATGCAGCCAACATTTTTACAGAGAATAAAGGCTATTTCTATCTGATCTGCAAACCACTCCTAGGACCCAAACATTTTTCCTCATGCTTTAAAAATGTGCCTATAATGGGCCTGGTACATGCAAAAAATAACTTGCACAAAATTTCTCCTTTTGAAGGGTGTAGCTTGTGTGTAAGTTCCAACTGCACCCCCACATCTGCCCCAGAAATGCCTCTCCACGGTTTGCATAAAAGTCCATGTGTAATTGGGCTACATACATACTTTTTATGAGCACTGAGTCCTGGACTGTTTTCTTACAGCCATTTACATGCATAAAACAGTTTTATGTGCATAAATGGCTTGGAAAATTCAGCCCACCAAGCATATCACAACCTGTGATACAAAGACTCCAGTATGCTTCTCAATAAACAGGTGGACTATGAAATGATTCTTTTTAAGATATTCTTCTAATATATTCATTATGTGTAATGGAAAGCATTTATTATAAACAAACGTCAGTACTAATTATATGAAATAGAATAACCCTCTAATTTTCTTATTATGCTTTGAACACAGGTGACAATGAAAGGTTAGCACCTGCTTTATTTCAAACTGTCATTTTTTGTTAAATTTTATTTATTGCAAGATTTTTATGGTTAACACAAGTATGCTTAACTCTGAAATAGTAGAACAACAAGAAATTTATATAACAAACATAATTCAAGGCAGAAGAAATTAACAAACAAGTGCTTCCATTCTTAAAGGTAATTTTGGGGGACAAGGTATAAAGGAACATTATAAAAGATAATGGAAAAAGAAATTATGTAAGACTAAGCATCAGAAATAAAATCAACTTAAACCTCATGAAAATTTGATGCCTTGGGTTTTTGAGAGTCAAGAAAACATGTAAGTTAGGAGGGTTCAAACTAAACATATCTAGCTTTTTTAAATGTAAGTACACATTACAAGGGTAATGGAGTAAGAATTGAGCCCCTAAGGAAATAGTTTCTTGTCTCATTGACCAAAATTTACATCGACGGTTCTGGGTTATTCTGGCAAGGTCTGGATAAATCCAGACCTTCTGGCCTTTAAACAAGGATGGACGATTTTGCAGAAACAATCTCAGGACCATATCTTGATCCTGCGGAAACAGAAAGGATGCCTCTACTGACCACTTCCAAGAACACCGAGTGTTCAAGGAAATAAGACAAATTTATATTCCTATCAACAGGACATAAATCCGCAGAAGTTCCTTCGTAATGTCCCCCTCTCTTTCCAAAGGTAAAAAATACACTTTAGCCATAGTTGGAATGGCTTCAGTGGGATCTTCAATCTTTCAACATTTGTTCTTTAAAGTGGTCCACAGGACAAATATAATCCAGTATTGGAAAATTTAACACCCTGAGGTTTATATATTTGGGTGAATTCTCCAAAGTTTCCATTTTTTTATCTTGCACCATGTTTCCTTGCATCAAGGTTGTTTTGAACATCACGAATATCGGTGAGTTGTTTTTCAAATTCTTCCATTTTCCCCATTTGTATTGTAGCCTGAATCTCAGAAACTTGAATCTATCTATGCATGTCAGTGGTGATTATAAAGACGAAATAGACTTTTGAAGAGAACTCCCCAAACAGTCTCTAAAGTAACAGTAACAGGTCTCCGAAAACATCACCAGCATCAAATTTCAATGACTCACCTCCATCGGCCTCTGCAGCATTGGATTCAGAATTATCCCCATTAATGTGTGTGTATGTGTGTGTGTGTGTGTGTGGGGGGGGGGGGGGGGTGGACATCAGAAGGAGAGAGTTACTATCACCACTGCTTGCAAAAGCAGTTCACTGCTTACACGGAATAAAAGACTCTCCAATTCTTCCTGCATCAATTCCCAAAATGTTGGAAGGAGGAGTTGCCCCAGCTGCAGCCGTCATTACATCCCAAAGAAGAGGGAGGCTTGTCAGCGGCACTCCCCGATCACAATGTTAATATTCAGTGGGGATGGCATCCGAGGGACTCCGGGGCTAAGCATTGTATCTGTGTCTGGCTGGGAGATCGTTTGGTCTATGGCCCCACCCACCAAGGACACTCCCTGTGCAGAATCTGAAAGGAAACCGACAATTTTCTGTTTGACCCGAGGAACTTAGAGAGGCAACTGGTATAATTCCTGAGTCATTTCTTCCTTTTGGGATGAGGCATTATAGCAAAAGGCAATTTGCAATGAAGAAAAAAGGGTCAATGCTGTGTCTTAGCGCGCAGTCGCCATCTTGTCTCCCCCAAGCTGTCATTTGTAATTGAAAGGCCCCAAAATTAGTACCAGGGCAGCTTTTATCTCAATATCTGTCCTGTAAGAAAACACTAAAATAAATGGTTCATTTGCTTTAGTAAATATGAACAAAATTATTCTGCAGTTAGAAGCAGGAATGCAATTGTAACCTATTCTCCAAATAAATGGGCATTAAGCATTAACAAGTGGAAGACAACATAAATTGTTGTTCTTTTGGCATTTGTAGCTAGTTCAGGTTTAGAGCCCAGTTTACTATTTATTTACTCTTTTGTCAATTTGTCTTCCTTTTGTTATACTATTTATCCAACAAAAAACATTGATGCTCTATCCGACTTCCTAGAATTCATCCCAATAACATAACTAGATATCAACCTCCAAATCATTCATGAACAATTCATCACCAATGATGAGATGCTTCTGCCATTGAACTGATTAAAGAATTCCTGGAAGGAATGACTGCTTTCAGATATGTTCAGTGCATCAAGCTGGTACCTCATCTTACTATTTTCAATCCACCTCTTCTAACTCAATGACAATATACAGTATACACACCACCCTACCTTGTCAGACCATTTTCTAGTCTTACTGACCCTGAACTGCCTACAGAAACTACCACCAATTACATCTACCTGTTAAAAGAATCCTCAGCAACAATAATATCACTGCTTCTAGAGAACCTCTATTTTACAGTAACACTTTACTTCCATCCACATTGGATGGCATGATACAACATTAGAATGCAGAAATATCAAGAGTCCTAGAAAAACTAGTTCCAGGAAAACACTATGCATTCAAGTAGCACAAGTTTCTGCCCAGATTCACCATGCGATATGCACTCCAAGGCAAGAAAGATGGCATCTACTAAGAAAGTGGCTTAAATTTGATTATGAACAGGACAAACAATGAAATCAGTACAGAACACACTATAACAGATCAGTGATTCCTGCTAAGAAAACCTATTTCGTATCACTTAACAATTCAATATTTGCAAAATATTGAATTGTTAAGGGATACGATTCAATATTTGCAAAAGTATCATCCAATTTGGCACCCATCACAACAAACTTCTACTCTCAAATGACAAATGCAAAAATGTTGCCTGTCATTTTGTTGAGAAAATCCTGAAGATTTGCACAGACTTAGTTGACTCAAACACCCTGATATTAGATTAACATTGGATCCTATAAATGCCGCTATCTCTCCTATCCTCTAGAACCCTCCAGTGACCAGATTTCAAAACTACTTTCTGATTTCACCTCATCATCCATATCATTTGATCCCTGTCCAACCAAACTAGTTAAAGCAGTCAAACTTGGCTTGTCCATCTAAATTACACAGGGGCCGATTCAGTAAAAGTCGCACTAGCCCGCTCTCCCGGTGCGTGCACAGGCTACTCTCTTGTGCACGCGATTCAGGGAGGAATAAGATGCAAATTAGTGCCCATGGTAAAAAGAGGCACTAGGGACACCTGTGCGTCCCTAGCACCTCCTTTTTTGACAGTAGTGGCGGCTGTCAGTGGATTTGATAACCGACGCTCAATTTTTCCAGCGTCGGTTCTCGAGCCCGCTGACAGCCATGGGTTCGGAAAACGGACACCAGCTAAAATGAGCATCCATCTTCCAACCCGTGGGCCACTGGCCAATTTAAAATTATTATTTTTTTAATTTTTGATTTTTTTTAAATTTTGGGGCTTCCGACTTAATATCGCTATGATATTAAGTCAGTGGGTGTACAGAAAAGCAGTTTTTTCTGCTTTTCTGTACACTTTCCCAGTGCCAGCAGAAATTAACACCAGCCTTTCTTAATCTGTTGTCTCTTGAATACCTTCAATTCTCACCATGCAAACTATTGGCCAGTGCAATTCTCAACCAATACACATTCTCTATGCTTGCTCAGCTTCAATGAGTATGCCACCAAGCTTATAACATTTACATCGGGTTCCACGCCAATATTACTTTTATTTAACTGCTCCGCAGCCCACCTAACGTTCTCCACAATTCCAACAATTTAAACTCCGAAATCGCATCAAACCTGTTTTCAAGAGACAACAGATTAAGAAAGTTCCATTTATACAAAAAGAACAACAAGGTTAATGAATGAGTGGATGTTCCCTATAATGGATGTAAATAGATATGATGTACCCACTAATATCGGTATAGAAAAGCTTATAAATAAATAAATAAATAAATAAATAAATAAATAAATAAATAAATAGTGATAAATTGCAGGAGGACCTTGCGAGACTGGAAAATTGGGCATCCAAATGGCAGATGCAAATTAATGTGGATAAGTGTGAGGTGATGCATATAGGGAAAAATAACCCTTGCTGTAGTTACACGATGTTAGGTTCCATGTTAGAAGCTACCACCCAGGAAAAAGATCTAGGCGTCATAGTGGATAATACTTTAAAATCGTCGGCTCAGTGTGCTGCAGAAGTCAAAAAAGCAAATAGAATGTTGGGAATTATTAGGAAGGGAATGGTTAATAGAACGGAAAATGTCATAATGCCTCTGTATCGCTCCATGGTGAGACCGCACCTTGAATACTGTGTACAATTCTGGTCGCCGCATCTCAAAAAAGATATAGTTGCGATGGAGAAGGTACAGAGAAGGGCAACCAAAATGATAAAGGGGATGGAACAGCTCCCCTATGAGGAAAGGCTGAAGAGGTTAGGGCTGTTCAGCTTGGAGAAGAGACGGCTGAGGGGGGATATGATAGAGATCTTTAAGATCATGAGAGGTCTTGAACGAGTAGATGTGACTCGGTTATTTACACTTTCGAATAATAGAAGGACTAGGGGGCATTCCATGAAGTTAGCAAGTAACACATTTAAGACTAATCGGAGAAAATTCTTTTTCACTCAACGCACAATTAAGCTCTGGAATTTGTTGCCAGAGAAGGTAGTTAGTGCAGTTAGTGTAGCTGGGTTCAAAAAAGGTTTGGATAAGTTCTTGGAGGAGAACTCCATTAATGGCTATTAATCAATTATACTTAGGGAATAGCCACTGCTATTAATTGTATCAGTAGCATGGGTTCTTCTTCGTGTTTGGGTAATTGCCAGGTTCTTGTGGCCTGGTTTTTGGCCTCTGTTGGAAACAGGATGCTGGGCTTGATGGACCCTTGGTCTGTCCCAGCATGGCAATTTCTTATGTTCTTATGTTCTTATGTTCTATTATTCGAAAGTGTAAATAACCGGGTCACATCTACTTGTTCAAGACCTCTCATGATCTTAAAGACCTCTATCATATCCGGCCGGATTTACGCGCGCAGGGCCCTCATGCGCCGGCGCGTCTATTTTGCATAGGCCGCCGGCGCGCACACAGCCCTGGGACGAGCATAAGTCCCGGGGCTTCGTAAAAGGGGCGGGGAGGGGGCGTGTCCGGGGTCAGGGAGTGGTTTGGGGTGGGACCGGGGGCGTGCTGCCGGCACGGGGGCATGGTTGAGGCCTCCGGACCAGCCCCTGGGTCGGGTGATGGCGCGCCAGCAGCCCGCTGGCGCGCGCAGATTAACGTCTGCTTCAATGGCAGGGGGAATAAGGAGGGGAGGATCTGTATGTGGATTGCATGGTCTGGGTGGGCAGGGGCAGGGGTGTGGCCTGCTTGTTGCGGCGGTTACTACCCTAATTGAGCTGGATATTCATTTGATGCAGTTCCGGCGCTGCTCTGCTCTCTGCATTGATGGTGGGGTGGAGGGGAAATAGAACTAGAGAGTACTAGAAGCCAAGCGTAACAAGTATGAGAGAGAGAGGAAAGGAAAAAAAGAAAAAAAAATACATGGCTTGCTGGGCAGACTGGATGGGCCATTTGGTCTTCTTCTGCCGTCATTTCTGTTTCTGTGTTTCTATATTCACTTTCATGAACACCTATATGTGCATTAAAAAATGTTGGTCTAGGGGCATTCCGGGGTGAAGCCAACATTTACATATGTCAGTTGCTTTTTAAAAGACACACACAGAAATTTGCCAATTTATTCATGTAATTTTACACCTGCTAATTATCTGTTATAAATTAGATAAAAGTGTTTATTGTATACTTCCAATTGGGTGGGAGGTCTGGATGAACGAGGGGGGGGGGGGGGGGGGGCTGATGAACTAGGACGGTCTTGATGACCTGGAGCAGGACTGGATGTGGGTGAACTGGTGAATTAATTGGCAAAATTGCTAATTTCCTTGATGCGCGCATGTTTTAAAATACATTTACGTGTATAAATCTCAGTTTTCATGTGTAAGTCCTTTATTTTTGCATGTAAAACATACGCTTGTATATTTTTAAAATAGTTTGGAAAAGTATGCATATTTAATGCATTGATATATGTTTTTTCAATGCGTTGCATGTATTTGTGCATAAGACAATGAATGCATGTATGTTGTAGGGTATAGATAGGTGTATTTTATGAAATGCGTGTATATCATACGCATAGGTTATGAAATACTAGCATAGATCTGCTTGTGGCTATATACACACTTATATTCTGCTACACACATTTTTTTGAAAGTTATCCTCTTTGACGTTAACTTTAATACTGGTTCTCGGGTGCACATGTACATGCATTTGCTGACTTGTGTCCAGAGTCACATCCATTTTATAAAATATGCACATCTATTTGCATATGTTATAAAATAGATTGGATATGTGTATATATACAAAACTGTTTAAATGTACCGCGCATATACGCGCAAATGAAACATCTTTTGTGTAAGTATGGGAAATTTGTAAGGGATGCATGCCAACAGCATAGCTAGTTTTCCCAGTTCATTCCCAGTTTGCCCATTTCAGGGATAGAACTTCCATACCCTCCTAGTATAATAGTCTCCCTTTCTCCCCGTTAGCCTTGACCCTTAAAACCCCACTGACTAGCCTACATGTTTTTATTTTATTACTTACACGCCATCCATAGAAGTAGTAAAGTTACCCAGCGGGGGATTCCGCGCATGTTTATGCATGTAAGTATTTACGCACACATCTCTGGGCCTTCCCTGACATGCCCACGCCCTACCCATACCATGCCCATGCTCTGCCCCTTTTTAGAAACTTTTGCCTTGTGCATGCAGTGGGAGTTACGTGCATCTATGGACGGTTAAAAAATCCACTTGGGGCATGGTAATCCGACTTGTACATATATCTCCCAGCTTTGGCGAGCACAGAGATTTCAAAATTTGCCAGTAAGATTTTTATTTTACATGTATTTGTAGCTTGTTAAGCTTTCTGACTCTGCTATTTACTTGTTTCATCTGGTGGTGTTATACTCCTTACATATGCAGATTCATTATTTCCCCCCAAGCCTTGCTGTCTCATTTATATGGGAAATCAATCCTAGAGGCCCCTGATCATTACTCATATATTTTTTGTACAATTGTATACTCTAATGTTTCTATCCTTTGTTAGCATGACAGATAGATAAA
Source organism: Rhinatrema bivittatum (assembly GCF_901001135.1). Lineage (NCBI taxonomy): Eukaryota > Metazoa > Chordata > Amphibia > Gymnophiona > Rhinatrematidae > Rhinatrema > Rhinatrema bivittatum. The sequence continues at coordinate 663,529,389 of NC_042615.1, forward strand.
TAGATAGACTGATGGATTGATAGAGAGGACAATACATTTCAAATTAATAGGCATGTTCTTTCAAACCACACAATGCAATCTATGAATCATTAAATGAATTAGAACAAAATTATGGGTCAGTAGCTGGAGGATTCATATATTCTGATGAGTAGATCCAAAATTTAAGTTTTCTTTCCCTGAGAGAATGAAGTATCATTCATAATACAGAGATAGGATGATGTATTAATCACAGTGATTCAATAAAGAAACAAAGAAAGATAAAATAGATTATGACTGAAGATAAGGACTATGAGGCTCATCTACCCAATTTCATTCCTGGTACAATACCAAAGAAACCAAGTTGATCTTTGGGTCTACCTTCTGTACTTAACATTTAAGGATCCTCGGTGCTTTTCCCATACTTTGTTTCTACATGTATACAGAATGTGTGCAAAATATAGTTACAAGTAGTGTCTCTCAGAGAACGAGTCCGATCTCTGGAGGCTAGAGTGGCAGACCTGGATGAGCTGAGGCAGACAGAGAGGTATATAGAAGAGACCTTCACGGACATAGTAGCCAAGTCCCAACTCCAGTCTGGCAACCTTGGTGCTGCCTTGGAGGAGGAAGGTCTCATGATTGGAGAACATCAACTTGGTGCAGCTGGAAATGATCCTGTAGCAAGGACCTGCTCTCCAGGTAGTGCATCATCCCTTTTGCACCGAAGATGTGTCTCCCAGGGCTTCTGCCAAGGAGGGAAGGGTTAGGTTGGCCAACATACGATATTTTCAAACTCGTCAGAAATCGGGGGCTCCCCGAAACCGATAGGAAAACCCCACTAAATTGTTTGTGGGGTTCTCTTATCGTTTTGGGAGAGGGTGGGAAAAATGGCACACAAAAACAACCCCTAAACCCACCCCAACCCTTTAAAACACATCCTTTAGCTTCCCCCACCCTCCCGACCCCCCACAAAACTTTTTAAAAGTGCCTGGTGGTCCAGTGGGGGTCCTGGGAGTGATCTCCCGCTCTCGGGCTGTCGGCTGCCACTAATCAAAATGGCGCCGATGGCCCTTTGCCCTTATCATGTGACAGGGTATCCGTGCCATCGGCCGGCCCCTGTCACATGGTAGGAGTAATGGACGGCCGGCGCCATCTTTGCATGCGCCGGTGGCCTATGCAAAATAGGCGCGCAAGTGCCCTGCGCACATAAATCCAGCAGGATTTACACGTGCAGGGATTTTAAAATCTACCCCAATATGATTACATTTGAATTAATGACTGGAAGGGGGATAGTAAGTAAATCTATGGCTCTAGCTCTAAACTTTCAAAAGGGAAACTTTGATAAAATGAGAAAAATAGAAAAAAACTGAAAGGTGCAGCTACAAAGGTAAAAGGTGTGCAACAGGCATGTACATTGTTAAAAAATCAAAACAAACAGGCAAATGTGCAGAAGAATTCAATGTCCACACATGAGTTGGAACGAGAATAGTTATTATTTTAAACGGCCAACTCCACAATATAACCCCTATATTTAAAAAGGAATCTAGGGGTGATCCGGGAAACTATAGACCGGTGAGCCTCACTTCAGTGCCAGGAAAAATCTTAGAAACTGTTATAAAGAATAAAATCACAAAACATTTAAATAGACATAGTTTGATGGGCGGATACATCCAGCATAGATTTACTCAAGGGATGTCTTGCCTCACATACCTCATACATTTTTGAAGGGGTGAATAAACATGTGGACAAAGATGAAAGAGTAGATGTGGTGTATTTGCATTTTCAGAAAGTATTCGACAAAGTTCTGCATGAGAAGCTTCTAAGAAAAATAAAAAAGTCATGGGATAGGAGGTGATATCCTTTTCTGGATTGCAAGTTGGCTAAAAGACAGGAAACAGAGAGTAGAATTAAATGGTCAGTTTTCACAGTGGAAAAGTTAAACAGTGGAGTTCCTCAGGGATCTGTACTTGGGCCGGTGCTTTTTAATATATTTATAAATGAGCTGGAAAGGGGATACAATGAGTGAAGTGATCAAATTTGCGGATGACACAAAATTATGCAGAGTAGTTAAATCTCAAGGGGATTGTGATGAATTGCAAGAGGACCTTGTGAGACTGGAAGATTGGGCTTCCAAATGTCAGATGAAATTTAACGTGGACAAGTGCAAAGTGATGCATATAGGGAAAAATAACCCTTGCTGTAGTTACACAATGCTAGGTTCTATTTTGGGAAATAGATCTAGGCGTCATAGTGGATAATAGATTAAATCATCGGTCTAGTGTGCTATGGTGATCGAAAAGCAAACAGAATGTTAGGAATTATTAAGAAGGGAATGGAAAATAGAATGGAGGATGTTGATCTGCAGAACACCCAAGCACACTACCCCAATCTACATGGCTATATATCCTATTTTTTTTTATATTTTTTTGCTCACCAAAGATTAAGTTTATATAAACTATCAATTTTAAACCTGTTACAAAAAAATGGACATGATATAACCCATCCAATTATGAATATTTATAACGATCTATGTTACCTTAAAGTCTTGGCACATGTTTAGTGATAGAATTTATTATCTGTTTCCAATACTGATATTTGTGCCTTATTGTAAACCATTATGATGGTACCTAACTGAATGACGGTATAGAAAAGTTTTTAAATAAAAAATTAAATAAATAAATAAATAAATAATGCCTCTGTATCACTCTATGGTGAGACTGCACCTTGAATACTGTGTGCAGTTCTGGTCGCCGCATCTTGAAAAAGATATAGCTGCACTAGTCAAAGTGCAGAGAAGGGTGACCAAAATGATAAGAGGCATGCAACAGCTCCTCTATGAGGAAAGGCTAAAGAAGTTAGGGCTGTTCAGTTTGGAGAAGAGACAAATGAGGGGGGGATGTGATTAAAGTCTACAAAATCATGAAAAGACTTGAACAACTTAATGTAAATTGGTTATTTACTCTCCATACAATAGAACTAGGAGGCACTCCATGAAATTAGCAAGTAGCTCATTTAAACTAATGAAAGAAAATTATTTTTCACTCAGCACATAGTTAAGCTCGGGAGTTCATTGCCAGAGGATGTGTGTTACGCCTGTCGGTCGCAGACGGCTGCAACCTCTAATACTCACCTCTTTTTTCCCTGCTCCATCAAATCTGGGAAGAATGCCGGCCTCTGCCAATCCCTGCCAACCTCTCCGGTGTTCCTGGGACAGAGTGGGTGCTGCTGACCACCATCTTGGACCCAGAATCACCTAGGCGCATGCACAAGGGCCTCTCTTGAAGACATCATGGCGGGAATCTCGGAGGCGCCCCTCCCGATGACGTCAATCCACTTGCGTATTTAATCCAACCAGCCCTTGCCTTCCTTGAGTTAGCAAGGAGTTCTGTCTTGCTGAATTCTCCTCTTCAAGAACTTCCTGTTCCTGACTTGTTCTTGGCATCTGGACGCTCTGAGTACCCGCTCCTCGGGGGCTCCCTTGCATTCCCGGCTATCCGCTCCTCGGAGGGCCTACCTGCTTGACTGCTACAGACCTGCTTCTTAGGTCTCTCTCCCTCTCCAGGAACCATCTTCTGTGAGTACCTCTACTGACTTCTACTTTACGAACTGTGCTAAGGATTCTACACGGTGTACCCCGGGCCACTTCTGCCTTTCTTCGATAAGAAGTCATTCAGCTTTCCTGCACTACAGAATATCTGCACACCAACTTCAGGAGCCAGTGCTTCAACATCTACCTTTCCGACAGTATTGGCGTACCCCGCTCCGCAGGCCACTATTGGATCTGTGCTACTGAGGCGCCTACACTCGTCAGAGGGGATTCCTGGCGTAACCCGCTATGCGGGCCACTACCGGATCTTCTCATCTGTGGTCTCACTCTGGGCATTCCCCATTGCTCAGCATTGTACTACAAAATCTGCTATTCTGTGGACATTATTGTTTTCTCCATTTATAATAAATTCTCTACTTCTAGCTGTGTTCCACACCGCTGAGTCTGCGCCTGCTGACAGTGAGGCTCACAGGGCTCCTCCCTGTGGGCGGAGATACCTCTCATCTCAGCCCAGGGTTCACATTCTCCCATGAACATAAATATGCAGTTGCAGCATTTAGTGTAACTGGGTTTAAAAAAGGTTTAGATAAGAACCTAGAGTATAAATCCATAAACTGCTATGATGGTAATTAATAAGCAATAGTAGCTTATTATCTATCTAATATTTGGGATCTTGCCAGGTACTTGTGACATGGATTGGCCACTGTTGGAAACAGGATACTGGGCTTGATGGACCCTTTGTCTGATCCAGTATGGCATATCTTATGTTCTTATGTTCTTATTTAGGTGAGAAGATGTGAAAATGAGATGTGATTGGAATCAAAGGGCATATGTGGTAAGTATGAGAGTATTGTACTGGTTGTATAAGATAGGATATACAATCTGGAGCAGCACTTTTAAAAAGATGAGTGCTAGGACCTCTTCTCAAACAACACTGTCTCTTTAGAAGAAATTTTTGTCTTGAGAAAGCATGGACTGTGGATTTTTGACAAATTACATTTTTATTACATTTCCCTTTCAAGGCATTAGGGATTAAAATGGTAAGGCTTGCTTAAACCAGATTTGCTAATTTGGCCATGACAGGAAAATAAAATAAAATGATAAAAGCATTCCTATTGATATAATGGAATTTCGCATCTAACCCAATTTTGGATAGGTAGAGTCCAATCTCTGCCTGGGTGACTGGGTTCCTAAATTATTGCAGTGAAGCAGATGTGGGAAAACTTCACTGAATAGGCCTGATCAAAATTCTCTGTGAGGCACAGACTTGGATTTTCACTTAGGGAAAACCTCTAGAAGTTTCAGGGACCAAGGTGTCCAGTCCCAGCATAGTGGACAGTAGTTTATATCTACAAGTAATCCACAGTGAGGCTACATGCCGCTTCCATGGAACTAGCAGCCTGATATCCTTCTCCATTAGGTTCAGAGGAGAATAGCCCACTAAGGAGACCAGTTCTCAGTATATTAGTAAGAGAACTCCCACAACCTGAGGGCTGAAGTCTGTACCACCCTGAGCTCAAAGATCAGTCTCCTCTTCTCATCTCTGTTTCTCCCCTGCAACACTTATCATAAGAGTCTTCCATATAGAGTGCCAGGATAAATCTCCCAGAAGCCCAGATGCATTTTCCCAGATGGATTTCTGAATAATATTTCTAGTGACTTTGGCAGTATGCCAAAACCTACAAGTTGGAAATTGGTGATGACTCTTAGGCTTTCTCCCATAGAACTAGTCACAGTGAAAACATTTTACAACCCCTAGAGGTCTCACCACTCACTAAAATACGAGACGTCTCTAGGCTTAACAGCAAGACCTTAAAGACATATTCCTTCTTGCAGAAAAAAGGTTGCTGAATGCTTAGGGACATTATAGCCATAGGCAGGTCTGGACTGAGCCATGTTGGTGGCCCAGTCAGGCCAGAGTGGTGCCTTGAAGTTGGGGGGATGCACCCCACTTCCACCTCTCCCCCATCCCTTCCACCTAAATCTGTCTGTAGTTCCCCATTACCCTGCTGTCTACTCATTTTGAGTTTATGCTAATGTAACTTTATTTTATATGTATATAATGACCTATAAACTAATTTATTATGCTTGTTTTATTGAAAACAGCCTTGAACCTTGAAGGGCGTAATCAACAAATCATTTCAAATAAATAAATAAATTAATTAATTGATTAACTAATCCCCAGGCTCAGCAACAGAGGGACTGACCAGTCTGATGCCCATTGCCCTCAGTGACAGCTGCTGCTTAACCTGCCTGCTCCTGGACCAGCAGGAAGTAACTGCTGATGCTGAGGGGTGGTCCCTGCTGGATCAGCTCCACCTCCCACTCCCTGACTTACTCTGCCCTGCCCCGCCTCATCTGAGCCACAGCTCCCAGTGGGTAGAGAGACGGAGTCCTGTCAGATCTGCAGCAATGGTATCTGAGATTGGGGAGCGTACAGGTGGATGCATAGAACCTGAGTAGTCCTGGGTAAAGAATCAGAAGCAAAAGCCCCCAGCAACCCCCACAGGCAAGCACCCTTAACCTGGCCCTGGCCAAAGGACACCAGCACTACCTGCAACTGCAGTAAGAGACTGTTGCGTCTGTTGGTCGCAGACGGTTGCAACCGCTCTACCTCACCTCTCTTTTGCCCTTCTCCTCCTCCCTTGGAAGGATGGCTGCCTCCGCTGCTGTTTGCCGAAACCCTCAGCGTCTCCAAGCCAGCATGGGTGTCCCCGTCTGCCATGCTTCTTCCTGTGGCCTCCTAGGACACATGCCCGCACATTGCCTACGTTTTGAATACGTCATGGCGGGAACCTCGGGGGTGGTCCCACCACATGACGTCAGTACCTCTGGGTATTTGAACCTCTGCTCCGCTGCAATTCAACGAGTTAGCAAGGACTTCAGTTTTGCTACTCTGACTGCTTCTAAGCTGCTCGCTTGGATTCCTCACTACCCTCCGGGGTATCTCGCTCCTACGGAAGCTCTGGGTACCCGCTCCTCGGGGGCCTCTCGCTTCTACTCGCCCTCCGGGGTTAATCTGCCTAACCTTAAGGACACTCGCTCCTCGGGGGTCCTGTCTACTTTCTTTCAGGAACCCTCAATGCTCTTAGGTACTCGCTCCTCGAGGGCCTACTCTACTCAGGGTATTCTGCATCTTGGACCTCGGGTCCCTCTCTTCATTCAACTACCGAAGGAAGTTATTAGCACTGCTACTCTGTGAGTATCACTATGCTCCAGCTCTCTTCACTCCACCCTTCAGGTTCACGGCTTATCCCACACTGCAGAACACTGCCGCACCTTTGCTGCATCTGGGTGAGACCATCTACTACAGAGACTGTCTGAGCTTACTGTGTTATTGCTGGACTACAGTACTGTCCGTTCCTTGGGCAAGATTCAACTCCTCAGCAGCAGTATAATAAAGCTTTCTTTCCTCAGTGTCTGCTTACTAGAGTCTAGCCAATCGTTGTGGTTCCTCACGGGGCCCCTCCCCATGGGAGGAGTCATCGCCACTTCGACCAAGAGTCCATAATATGCCACAAGTCCAACAGAGACAGCATACATCATAATGGCAACAGCCGCACCAGAGGAAGGTGCCGAACGGATGTCACTTTGGTGCTATACTCCAGGCAGATGACACCATTTATAAAGGACCAATATAGAGAAAAGTGTCAAAGAACTTATGGCTTAACCATACAATTTAACAATTAGTAATTTATTAGTCAAATGTGATATAACCAATAGAGCTTATTATGATGGTCCGCTAATCCTTGGAGCACATTTGACTAATAGATTACTAACCATTTATAAACGACCAGGATCTGAAGGAGAGGGAATGCACATCTCTCCTGCCCTTTTTCGCTCAAGACCCAGGAAGAGGGTAAGTGGGGACTGGAATGGGAGCTCCATGGCCTAGCACATTTAAATAGAGGGGCCTGGGGAAACCCATTTGACCAAGCCCAGGCTTCTGGTTCATGCTCACAGAAAGTAGACAGGACCCCCGAGGAGCGAGAAAGTTTTAAATAAATAAATAAATAAATAAATAAATAAATGCTGTGAAGGCAGGTGAGGATTTCCAGGACTGTAGGGAGCCTGGGTTTTGTTTTGTTTTTTTTAAATGGTTCAGATTTTTGTTTTTCAATTTTTTTTTTTTTTCAGATTTATGGTCTCATTTAGTAAGTATTTTCCTCATAGATACAGAATGGAAGAAAAAAAACCTTAGTAAATCAGGCTGTTATTTTTAAGTTTACCAGAGGAACCAAACTGTAAAAAACTTTTAAATGAAAAAAATAATCCTTGTTAAACACAATGCCTCTAGTTCCTGAGCAACATTCAAAAAGTGAGATTAGTTCTGTAACTTCTGAAGATACAGTGTACAGCCTTCCAGCACTATGACATTTATTTAGGCATTTTTTTTCTTTTCCTTTTTTCATAGATGCTTAGATTTCACAGCTTTTATTATCTTTTTGGTTTTCCTTTGTTTCTTTTTTTCTCATGGTTTACATAAGAACATAAGATTTGTCATACTGGGTCAGACCAAATTTCCATCAAGCTTGATATCCTTTTTCCAACAGTGAGCAATCCAGATTCAAGGCACCTGGTAGGCTCTTTAATAGACAGAGCCCATGCTGCTAAAACCCAGGGATAAGTAATTGCTTTCTGCAAGTCTACCTGGTTAATAATGGTTTACGGACACTTCCTCCAGGAACCTGTCCAAATCTTTTTCAAATCTAGCAATTCAAACTTTATTTACCACATCATCTGAAACTTAATTCCAGTGCTTAACTGTGAACTGGATGAAAAAAATATCTTCTCAAATTTGTTTTAAACATGCTACTTACTAACTTCATGGTATACCCATAGTATTTGTAATTTTTAAAATAATAAACATCCAATTCACATTTACCCATTCAATTCCTTTCATTATTTGATAGATCTCTGTCATATCCCCCATCAGCCTTCTCTTCTCCAAACTGAACAGCCCTAACCTTTTTAGTCTTCCCTCATAGGGGAGCTGTTCCATCCCCTTTATCATTTTAGTGACCTTTCTCTGTACTTTTTCTAGTTCAACTATGTCTAGGTTTCACTATAGAGCAATATAGGGGTATTATGACATATCTATTTTATTTTCCATTCCTTTCCAAGAACATCCTAACATTCCATTTGCTGTTCTGACTGCTGCGGCACACTGAGCCGGGGATATTAAAGAATTATCTACAATGACATCCAGATCCTTTTCCTGGGTACAAACTCCTAATATGGAACCTAACATCATGTAACTACAGTGTGCATACATTTTTCCCCTATGTGTATCATTTTGCACTTGTCCACATTAAATTTCATCTGCCATTTGGATGCCAAGTCTCATAATGTCACAAGATCCTCTAACAATTTCTGCTTCTGATCTTGTACATTTGAATAATTTTGTGTTATTTGCAAATCTGAGCATCTCACTCTTCGTTCCCTTTTCTAGATCTTTTACAAATATATTAAAAAAGGCCAGTCCCGGTATAGACCCCTGAGGCATTCCAATGCTTACCTTTTGTTATGTTTTTGTAAGAATGTGAATCCTGAGCTGAGATTAGAGATATCTCCACCCATAGGGAGGAGCCCTGTGAGCCTCACCATCAGCAGGCGTAGTCTCAGTGACGTGGAACACAGCAAGAAATAGATACTTTATTATGAAGGAAGGAAAAAGCAATGTCCACGGAGTTGGAGATGTAGTAGTACAGTCCTCAGCAATGGGAAATACCTGGAGCGAGGCCACAGATGAGAAGATCCGGTAGTGACCCACGGAGTGGGGTATGCCAGGGATCCTCTCTGATGAGTGTAGGCACCTCAGGAATACAGATCTGGTAATGGCTTGCAGAGGGGGTATGCCAAGGATGTCTGTACAGTAGATGTTGAAGAACTGGTAGAGATGCCGGAACCCAGAAGTGGCTCCCATAGTTGGTGTGTCGATACTCTGCAGAGCAGGAAAGCTGAATAGTTTCTACTGAAGAAAGGCTTGGGGTACACCACGTGAAATCCTCAATACAGTTCATATAGTAGAAGTCAGTAGAGTTACTCACAATAGATGGTTCCTGGAGAGAGAGACCTGAGAACCAGGTCTAGTAGCAGTCAGGCAGGTAGGCCCTCTGAGGAGTGGATAGCTGGGAACACAGGGGAGCCCCTGAGGAGCAGGTACTCAGAGCGTTAGATGCCAAGGCCAAAATCAGGAACAGGAAGTCCTTGAATGAGGTGGATTCAGCAAGATGGAACTCCTTGCTAACTCGAAGAAGGCAAGGGCCGGTCGGATTAAATACATTAGCGGGTTGATGTCATCGGGAGGGGATGCCCCTGAGGTTCCCGCAATGACGTATTCAAAAGAGGCCCTTGCGCGCACGTGCTTAAGTAATTCCAGGTCCAAGATGGTGGTCGGCAGCTGTCTGCGACCGACAGGCATAACACCTTTCTCCACAGAGAAAACTGACCATTTAGTCCTATTATGTATTTCCTATCTTTTAACCAGATTGCAATACACAATAGAACATTGCCTCCTACTCTGTGATTTTTAATCTTTTCGGGAGTCTCTTGGGGTGCACTTTGTTAAATGCTTTCTGACAATCCAAATACATGATATGCATTAGTTCATCATTATCCGCAAGGTTATTAACCCCTTCAAAAAAATGCAGCAAGTTGGTGAGGCAAGACTTCCTTTATGTAAATCCATGCTGGCTGCATCCTGTTAAACCATATCTTTCTATTTGTTGTGATTTTTTTTCCTTAGAATAATTTCTAAAATATTTTCCTGGAACTGAAGTCAGACTCACCAGTCCATAGTTTCCTGGATTACCCCTTGCTCTCCTCCTACTTGTTGATGTCATTCTTGACTATTCAGTAAGCGCCTGATTTTCAAAAGCAATAACACATTATGGGGTAATTTTCAAAAGGGTTTACATGCATAAAACTTGGTTTTACATGTATAAATGCATTTTACCCATATAAGTGGCCTTTTGAAAATTACTACAACATATGCCATTGAATTGTCAATAGGATTTACCTATGTACACTTACACAGGTAAATACCTTTGAAAATTGCTATGATAGTATGTTACATTTACAAAGGCTCGGGGTACACCACATGCATATTTCCTTTGAAAATTATGTGGGGGGCAGGGGGGGGGGGGGTTCTGCTGTCCTCCTTTGGAAAATAGACTTTCTGGGATATATGGCAATATCTTAATATGCTTGTTTATAATATGCATAATTATAATATATAGTAAATAGAAAGTTACACAAACTAGAACTAGCAAAACATGATTCACTTGCTGTCTTTACACTTGGTCAATATAAAGATCCGTAGTTTTCCAAAGTTTTGTAAACACAAATACCCTATCACAATAAATTCCACCACAAATCAAAATGGATGTTCTCACTACTTTTTCAATTTCTGAGAATAATTTTAAGGCTAATTCCTCCAAAATATCCAAAAGATTTTGTTGCCATATTGTTCAGAACTGAGTTGCTTGAGTTAGCAATCTGTTATTGTTTGGGATAGTTGAGGGTGGATCCTTGGGCCGGTGGCAGAATACTATGACCCCAGGGGAAGATCCCGAGAGGGACCACAAGTCAGGCTCAGAGTTTGGAGACAGACACACACTAGTTCTTTTATTAAATAGAATATTGAACCACCAGAGATGCCAGCAGTGAGCTGGAAAGCCCAGCTGGGCTGTAGTCCCTCAGATACTGGAACAGCGATCCCTGAAGGCTGAGCTGTAGAGAAACTGAGATATAGTGAGTTGGCAGGGTATGCAGATGGTAACACTCACTCAATGTCCCAATAAAAGCCCAGGAGCTGGCATGTATAGGCCCTGGTTCCAAAGAAAGCTCAGAGAGAACGATGGTAACTCACTGATGTAGCTGATATAGTTGGTAGTGATGACTTCCAGGCAGAAGAGTATATGAAGCAAGTCTAGGAACAAGGACCCTCGAGGAGTGAGTACCGGTTCCAGACTGTCACCTGAAAAACAAAGGAGAAAGCAAGGCCCCCGAGGAGCAGGTACCTCTGGTAAGTCCAAGGAGGCAGAGTTGCTAGAAAGACAAACCGAGTCGTTGTCAATCCGATGTCAATCCTTGCTAACTCGATGTGTAAGCAAATACTGAGACCTTAAATATCCGTCGCGGGTGACATCATCTTCGGGTGACGCCCCCGAGGTTCGCGCCATCGCCAGTACTTCAGTCGGGGCCGTGCCGCGCGCGCACCCCTAGGCCTCCAGGAACATGGCGGATGGCAGCGTCGAGCCGGTCCCAGAACGCCCGAGGACTTGCGGCAGAAGAACGCCGCGGCAGCCAATCTTCCCACGGCCGGAGAGGGAGGCACCAGAGAGGTAAAGAGGGCAGAGAGAGGGCATCGGACACCGACGGACACAACACATATCAAGAATAGATGAGCAATTGTGGTTGATCTCCAAACAACAATGTCCAACACTATCTCAACTGGGATATTTTATATTACTTTTATCCTTTTGCCATCCAAAACTTTTGTAATCATGAATGTACATAAAGTATGTCATTTGGAAAATCAGTAACCCAATCACAAAATCAGCACTTATCAATCAATATCCTTCCTCTTGATTTTCAAACCCTTAACGAGGGTCCAAATAAATTGCCCTAGTCACAATAAAAATAAAAATTGAGAAAGTAAATGATAATGATATTCTTAGCAATTTATCCTAGTGCCTTTTTCAACAATTGAGATTCTAAAGGTGGACACATCTTGTTACCATACTTTTTCTACCCAACGAGGTAAACTACACATACCATGAAAACCTGGTAGGGGTGTGCATTCGTTTTGAACTTAAATGTAAAACACTACTTTTTTTTTTTTTTTAACTTAAAAAAGTGATGAGGCGAAAACGATCGGATTTCCAACTTATTCAACATAGCTATGTTGAATACGTTGGAAATCGCGATTGTTGATCCAAAATAAAAATTTAAACCCCTCACCTTCCTTAATCCCCCCCAAAGACTTACTACAACTCCCTGGTGGTCCAGCGAGGAGTCAGGACGCCATTTCTGAACTCCTTTGCGAGGAGCACGTGACGTCGGCGCCACGTCGGAGTGACGCGGCGTCACGTGATTCCCCGCGGGTTCGCTCCGGGACCCTCGTTCGACCCAAAAGGAACTTTTGGCCAGCTTGGGGGTGTCAGGAGGCCCCCCCCCAAGCTGGCCAAAAGTTCCTTTTGGGTCGAACGAGGGTCCCGGAGCAAACCCGCGGGGAATCACGTGATGCCGCGTCACTCCGACGTGGCGCCGACGTCACGTGATTCCCCGCGGGTTCGCTCAGGGACCCTCGTTCGACCCAAAAGGAACTTTTGGCCAGCTTGGGGGGGCCTCCTGACACCCCCAAGCTGGCCAAAAGTTCCTTTTGGGTCGAACGAGGGTCCCGGAGCGAACGCGCAGGGAATCACGTGACGCCGCGTCACTCCGACGTGACGCCAACGTCACGTGCTCCTTGCAAAGGAGTTCAGAAATGGCGTCCTGACCCCACTGGACCACCAGGGAGTTTTGGTAAGTCTTGGGGGGGGGATTAAGGAGGGTGAGGGGTTTAAATTTTTATTTGCACATATGGACATAGACTCAACTTATGGAATTCTCCATATGTCCACATTGACCGCAAATGACCCCCCCTTTCGACTTATGGACTTATGAACATAAACTTTTGGTCTGCACATCCCTAAAACCTGGTTGTAAAAACTGAATGCAATCTTCAACTCTAACACAAACTGAGAACATACATAAATGACACCAAAGTTAATTTGTGCAGCCCAATATTACTATGATGAGTACAATTTAGCTGTAACTACCTATAAATCTGTGAGGTTAGCAACCTAAATTGAATCTGCAATTCCTGTTCATTTTGCTCTCATTTACATGGCTAACACACCAAATAAATACCCTGGCTCAACCAGGTATCCTACTGTTGACAAGCCTTGTTAATTTTAAGGGAGGGATTATTCCATATAAGTGCTATTTTCTTAAGTAGCCCACTTGATTTCAGACAAATCCTCTAATTTCTTGAACACTCCAAAGGTAGAGGACATAACTGGAAGCAACTAAAGTCTAGAAGGCAATTTCATATCCTGAAAATACTGAGAATCTATTAAAGAGGGACATTACTTCCTTTTCAATGTACAGCCATTGAGGGATATCAGAATCATTAATCTCTTGTAATCACAATGCTCCTTGTAAAAGACCAATGAAAGGACATCAAATTTGGAAAGTTCAATATTGCTTTTTCTCAAAGTAAATTTAGCAATTTAAGTGCAATTAATGAAGTTATACAATTCCAAAGAAATTTAGGCCTGGATTCACTAATGCCGCAAGGCATAGTGAATCCCGAAGGTAACGATGGGCGGGGGGGGGGCGAAGCGTGGGGTGGTCCTGCGTTAGCCAGCAGTGATCGTACCTCTGCGGTGCAATCGCTGCCGGCGTCGAGCCGAATGACTACACCATAAAAGGTGTAGTTATTCGGCGCAAAATAGGCAGCGATACGGAACCTTACCATTTCGCTGTCTGCGCCATCTTCGCAGAGTCAGCCCCGGTGACGCTCTGGTGACGCCCCGGTGATGCCCCGACTCCTCCTCTTCCAGGGCTGACTCTACCCCGATGTACCTAGCGCACACGTGCGCTAAGCTTTCTAGCTATCACACGCTTGCACTGGTAGTGCAAGCGTGCGATAGCTTTAGAAAATAACCCCCTTAGTATCTAACCCAGAATTTATAGAACGCGCGGTTGGGAAAAAGGTGTCATCAATAACTGGATTAATGGACATTTTAATGACATCTAGCCTACTCCACCATGAATGACAGAGCAGAGCCCAACTAGATGTTATATTCCTTACCCAATGTGTAACCTTCTCCTTATTGCTCTGAAAAGTCTCCTCCAAGACAGGTTGATATGTAATACTCAAGTACCTGACTCCACTGGAAACCTATTGACATGGATAAGCAGTAAGTTCTGACTTAATGCAATGAACATCCATGGGATGAATCACTGTCTTGCCCCAATTTATTTTATAACCTGATGTGACAGCAAAAGAATCAATTGTCTGCAGTAAGATGGGAAGAGACTGAATCACTTTAGTTAAGTATAACTCAAATCATTAGTGTACAAGGAGAACTTAGCCACTGCTTAGCCAACTTTTATTCCTTGGACATCTGAATTTTGCCTGACTGTAATTGTTAGTGGCTAAGTTCAAGAGCAGGAATAAAGGACATTCCTGTCATTCCTGTCATATTACATGCACACGTTTAAATAATTCAGGCAATGCATTTTTGTCGAAATTCAGGATTTGGAGCTACATGAATTGTCTTCACAAATACTTCCACACAGCCAAATCACCACAAGCTTGTAAACATACAATTCCACTCTAGCCTATCAAAGGCTTCTCTGCATCAAGAATAAGGAGGACAGAAATGTTGCTGAATTAAGCTTTGTATAAAAGTTCTTTAAATAAAGCCTAATAATACTTTATTGAAAAGTGACAGATTTTTGTATTATTAAGGTGTTGTAAATACTCATTCTTATTGGGGTAAATGTGTAACTGCATGCATAATTTTAAATTAAATATGTGCTTACATTATACCACTTTTCAAAGGGAAAATCCATTCATATTTTTCAATTAAAAGGTATCCCACCAAAACTATCTGAACACAAATACACCTGTCAATTTTTTTTTCAGGAAAATGCAAATGCATGTACAGAAGCAGCTCTGCTCCAGTAATGTCTTTACTAGCTGTATTTATGCTATATGCACATAGTTTTACCTGCATATTAGGCAGGAAATTTTATAACAGGCCATTTTCATGGTTAAATCTGAGTTTTACACATAAAAATGCCTTTGAAAATTACTTTCATGATGTTTATCATTGTTAGAGCTCATTTCGATGCAATAAAACTCAAGAAATGTTTTTTTGGTTGTTTGAAGGCTGTTAAAAAAAGTCATAACAGCTGCCATCGTACACAGACTGCAATGCTACTCGTGATAGTACTGCTGATTCAGGTTTGTCTGCTTTCTGTCAGGGCCAGTTGGGGGCCATGAACACTGTAAAGGTAACACGCTAAATGCAAGGAAGGAAAAGGCAACTGATGCTATTTTGGTGGCCCCTGAAGGTCATAAAATGCAGCAAATGGATGCCTCACCAAGTCTTAGGATGCTTGAAGGCTCCTGGACTAACCAGGTTTGATGCAGAATATAAAGTTCAGTAGAAAGCTGTGTTAATAAAGTTCTTAGAAAAGATTAAAGGGACCCCAGGGAACACACTGGGATATAATAAAGAAATTCATTGTTTCTGTAAAGACTGTGTGGTTGAGTCTTTCAGGGATGGGGGTCTAGTTAAACCTAGATAACTAGCACATAACTAACATGGCATGTTGTCAGAAAGCTGATCTTCAGGCGAGTCTGACAGTCTCACAGCCAATTTATAGACTGTAGTGAGCCCCTCTGCCACATCAGGATGATGAAGCTTGACCCTCCTGCTGCACTGGCATCAAAGGGAAAATACAAGCCTAGAGTGGCCATCACAAACAAGAGCTGATTACCCTTCTTGTCTCTCAAAAGAGCACTTGCACTTCCCTGCAAACTGACATTTTCTGACTTCAAAAGAAGTGGCCAGGATTCGTATTATGTTTCCATTTGTCCTTTTAAATTAAACTTTGACTGAGCTGAGAATAAAATAATTTTAATTAACAAATGTTTAAGTCACTGGTTTACTGTATATATTACTACCTGCTAAGAATTAATGTTTTCTCCAACATTACCTACCTGCACCACCATCTCTTGTGTAGCATTAGGTTAAGAAATATCTGAAAACTTAATTTCACAACTAGTGCAGGTATTAGCCATATTGACTCCTGTATAAGTCATAAACCCAAATGTCAAACCATAACATGGTCACTGGGTGAGAAATAAATATTTTTAAATAAATTATGGGAACAAGTTCCTTCCCAACTCAAGAGCTATTAGGAAGAACTTTACAAAGTTTAAGGCTATCAATTTCGGTTCATTCCAACTCAGTATGTGATTGTCCTTCAAATACTGGTCTATCATGCCCTAGAGGATTTCTCTCTATGGTCTCCTGAAATCTGTCAAACAAAAAACAGCATTCATTTTTCTCCTTATTCTTGTTTACAATAAGGGAAATTTTAAAAGGAGTTAAATATGTAAATGTAACATAATATTGTAGCAATTTTAAAAAGCCATTCACACACATAAAGTGAACTTAATCATGGACAATTCCATGGCATATGTTGTAGTAATTTTCAAAAACCCACTTACATGGGTAAAGTGCTTTTATATGTGTAAAACCCAATTTTAAACATGTACATATTTTAAAAAATCTGGCTAAATGAATATTCTTATATTTAAGTATATTAAAGGACCATCATAACACCCATGCATAAGTTGCAAAAGACATTAAACTTTATAATGCTATGGGTCATAACTAATCATAGGTCCTTTGTTGCACAAAATTAGTTTTCAGTCAAATGTCTAAATTTGTTAATTGCAGATTAAAAATAAAAAAGTTACTTCCCTTTCCTTCTACATTTGTAAGTGATTTTTCAATTATAATTTACTCCTAAATTCTATGACAGCCCCTGTACTGATGTCACCCTAAGAGAACCCTCTCGTCTCCCTGGTTCACACAGTGTCCCTTGCCCTTTGTCGAGATAGAGATAGAGCTTTCTTTCCTTTCAGGTTCTTCTTTCTTCCTCTAAACCCCTATTTTCATCAGTTTCCTGTTCTGGCATTAAGGTTTCTTTTTTTCAGATGATCTGACTCTCACCATGTTTTGCCAAGGTAGACCTTGTCCAGAGCTTGGTGCCTCTCTCTGCTTGTGTTCTAGTCTTTCTTCCTTCAGAATGAGTACTGCTTTACTATTGCTAGTCAGTTGTGACTTTAAGCTCTTTTTGACTGCATCAATTTGCCATTGTTCAGCCCTATAGTTTATGTTGCTTCCTTGGTGCTGCCTGATGTCAGCTCAGTTCACACATATACCTTCTTTCTTCTCAGAGTCATTAAACCAAGTGGACAAGTTTTCAAAGAGTACCTCTAAATTCATGCCCAAGATGTCTGGAACATCCTTCTTGACCACTGGGTCAGCTTCAGTGTCATCCCTTATAATGAAAATGCTTCTGGTCTTCAATCTTTGCCTAAAAATTTTCATTTCAGTTTCTATACAGCCTATCTCAGGCAGTTTCATCCCATTTGCAGCTTTTATCCTAGCCCAGTGAACATCTTCCATTTTAGCTTCTCCACAATTCCTGTAGAGATGACTTGAAGAGATGGTTGTGACATCAGAGCAGTATCAAAACATTTAGTCTCCACACCATTAATGTGGGCATTCAGGACTCCCATGGCATTCCAGCCCCTTTCCCCTTGACAAAACCCATCACATCTTAAATGGGGTTAACACAGGCCGCAGTTTATTAACTAATCACATAACCAGAGCCAAAATCTAAATAGACATGAAATAACACATTCCCCATCACCCCACCTTTTCCCCCTGCCCTTCCCTCTGGGAAAGATGACTTCTGACCACCACCACACCCCAGTGGTGACCCAACACATGCAATCCCTTAGACTTCCCTCATAACATCGAACCTCCGCCAGTTGTGTGGGCCTTTAGGCCACATCCCAGTTGTAGAGACCCAGCAGTTCAAGCAGTGACCTCATAGCCTATGCAGCAGCCCCTTGAGCTACACAAGCTCTCCCCCAATCCCTGAACATAATAAGCAATTTATTACATTGCAAACTTTTGGCTCGGGTTTTTTTGCCAAACTGTGACATCCAACCAACCATCAGAGAACTGTTTCATACAGAAAAATACAAGAAACCAAACTACAAAAAAGGGGAGGGAGGGTGGGAGAAATCCTACCCGATGGCTGCTACCCCAGGAGTAGCCATCGGATTTAAAAGTTGGCAGGGCAGCCTGCCAACTTTTAAATCCAGTTGCCCAGATTACAAACTCTTCCCTCTGTAACTATCCCCTACCCCCTCCATATTTGAAGGTCTTGGGGTGAATGACCACCCCCACCATGTTAAGAGCAGCAGGGTGGACAGGCCCCCCAGCCTTACACTAATGTAGGCATATGGGAATCCCATGGCATTCCCAGGCCTCTCCCCCTTGATACAACATATTACACTTTAAATGGGGTTAACAAAGGCTGCAGTTTATTAACTAATAAATAACGTAAGTCAAAATTAAAACAGACATGAAATAACACAGCCCCCATTGCCCCTCCCCCTCCTTTCCCCCTGCCCATCCCTCTTGGAAGGATTACTTCCATCTACCACTGCATCCCAGTGAGGGCCCAATACATGTAGTTCTTTCAACTACCCCCATAACAGTGGACCTCTGCCACCTTCATGGGCCTCTAGGCCATAGCCCAGCCATAGAACAGCCTGTTCAGAAGCCCCCCCCTCCCCCCCCAGCTACACAAGTTCCCTGCCCAATCCCACAACATAATAAGCAGTTTATTACATTGCAACCCCTTGGCTCAGATTTCTCACCACAGTAAGGATGCCTCTAGCATCCTTGCTCCCCCCACTGCAGCCTCCTCTAAAATATAAATTCAGATTCAAAAGCCTCCTGAAGCAAGTTATTGAAAAGGTATAGCCCTCCATCAGATTAATGGGCCCCATACGATCTGAAGAGCCCAGGTAACCATCAAATGATCATTCACGCCTCATCCAAAACCCCCCCTTAGAACAACAACAGGAACCCATTTGATTATTTTCCTTTTTAACCTCTCATTTCCACAGAGGCAACTCCCTAACCTTATGCCAAACTATAATATTTCAGCAGGCAAACTTACCCCTAGATTCATCAAAATGAATTATTAATGCATTGATAATGTCCACGTTAAGAAAAAGGGGTGTGTTTATAATTACTGCACCATGCAGTAACTTACCACTTTGCATTGGTAATATTGCATGGTGTGGTAAACTTAGCACACCCTGTGATAATCCCTATTTTTCCTATCTTGTGCTAAGGTGAAGGAGAGAGAGAGAGAAAGAGAGAGAGACACTATCTACAAGTTTCTCATAGTAGTGAAGTATTTATATCTCTATAGGAGGGCCATCTAATATGTTGAGGTCAGGTGTTGGTGGTGGCTTAGGGTTTAGTGGCCAGTTTTCCATGTAGAGTGAGATGTACAAACATCACAATATACCTTGGTGAAGATTTGATGTCATTTGGAGTGAGGAAAGTCTCACAAAGATGAAATGTCTTACTATGTTCTCTCACCCTAGCTTGATGGACTCTATGCTTGATGGACTCAGATAAGTATGGGAAAATAAGTGTGGAAGCTTGCTGGGCAGACTAGATGGGCTGATTGGTCTTTTTCTGCCGTCATTTCTATGTTTCTATGTTTCTATCACAGGGTACCATCAAGCTAGGGTGAGATAACATAGTACAAAATTTCATCTTTGTGAGACTTTCCTCGTTCCAAATTATGTCAAATCTTCACCAAAGTATACTGTGCTGTTCATACATCTCACTCTACATGCAAAACTGGTTCCTAAACCCTAAACCACCACCAACACCTCACCTCAACCTATTAAATGGCCCTCCTATAGAGATATAAATAGGTGCACACAGTGAGGACCTCCAGAGGTTCTCTCTCTCTCTCTTTCTCCACCACCCTCCCTCCTTCCTTCCTTCCTTATCCCCCAGAAATGGCCAAAATGCAGTTCAAAAAATGTATCACAAATTGTATTATGGCCATTTCAGGCATATCGCACAGACTAAAGCCAAGGAAAAATGGTGGCATGTGTTTTGCTATCGCACGGTGTAATATTGCCCCTCATTTAACTCAGTCCTGCCCAAATTCCTCCCTGATTCTGCCCCTCCAAAAAATTAGCATTGTGTTAATGCATTATTGCGTAGAGATGTGAATCGGAAACGGAATCCGTAAGAATTCCGGTTCCGATTCACATGTGGGTTTTTTTCCATCGGGTCCGATCGCGGTTTTGTTTATCGGCTGTGCCCGAGCCGATAAACAAAAAACCCACCCTGACCCTTTAAAACTAATCCCTTTGCTTCCCCCACCCTCCCGACCCCCCCAATAACATTTTACAGGTACCTGGTGGTTCAGTGGGGGTCCCGGGAGCAATCTCCTGCTCTCGGGCTGTCGGCTGCCACTAATAAAAATGGCACCGATGGCCTTTGCCCTTACCATGTGACAGGGTATCCGTGCCATTGGCCGGCCCCTGTCACATGGAGGGAGCACTAGATGGCTGGCACCATCTTTAAAAATGGTGTGGGCCATCCAGTGCTCCTACCATGTGA
The DNA here is from genome assembly GCF_901001135.1 of Rhinatrema bivittatum. Classification (NCBI taxonomy): domain Eukaryota; kingdom Metazoa; phylum Chordata; class Amphibia; order Gymnophiona; family Rhinatrematidae; genus Rhinatrema; species Rhinatrema bivittatum. The sequence continues at coordinate 663,550,227 of NC_042615.1, forward strand.
CAGGGGCCGGCCAATGGCACGGATACCCTGTCACATAGTAAGGGCAAAGGGCCATCGGCGCCATTTTGATTAGTGACAGCCGACGGCCCGGGAGCGGGAGTTCGCTCCCAGGACCCCCACTGGACCACCAGGTACCTGTAAAATGTTGGGGGGGTCGGGAGGGTAGGGGAAGCAAAGGGATTAGTTTTAAAGGGTCAGGGTGGGTTTAGGGGTTATTTTTGTATGCTGTTTTTCCCGCTCTCCCCCAAAACGATAAGATAACCCCCACGATCAATATCTTGGGGTTTTCCTATCATTTCGGGGAAGCCCCAGATTTCTGACGATTTTGAAAATATCGACGATATTTTCAATTGTCCGAAACCCGATTCACATCCCTGTTAGCGTGTGCGTTAATGCCATAACACATTTTGATGAATGACCCTATCTGTACTGTGCAGTATATTCATTAAATAACATAAATCCTTCTATGCTGTGGCTATGAATTCCTGGCAAGACCTTTTCCCCTCATCATTATCCTCCAGATGAATGGCCAGAAGCTCCAGTCTCCTCCTCCTTTGTAACTGTTGCATGATAATCTGAATTAACTGGTCCCATTTCATTTCACACAACCCCATCCAAAGTAAACACTAACCATCCACCTCCAGGCCCAAATGTATGCCATAAGTTCGAGACATAACCCAGCGATAAGTCCAGTGTATGGATCTCATCCATGCCCTACTGAATCTCTGAAAGAAACACAAAATCAGAGTTAATCACTACTGTCCTTTAATGAAAGTAAGATGAATATACGCCGACCTCCACCTCCCAATGTACTTAATGTCCTTCTCAGACATACCCATCTCAGGCAGCTGCACTGGTAGCTGCTCCAGTTCAAAAAGAGTGCATTTTATAAACATCCAGATTCCATGCCAGACTCAAAATAACCTGGGCAAGCACTCTTGCAAATTGGAAGCACATCAGAGGAGATCCGTCCTGATGCACTAAAAAAATGACCCCCTATTGCTGGCCTCAGCTGTGTGAAAGCCTGTACCACTCAAAACGGGCAGGCTAACTCATCTCCTGCCCTGCCCATTGTCACCTTTTGTCCCTTACCCATCTAATCAACCTGTGGTCCGTAATCACTATGTTGTCCATTAGCAAACTTGACCTGCCCAATTGAGTCTTAGAGTCAGCCACCAACTCCCCCACTCTCAAGGCCCCAAAAAATGCAAACAGGAAAGCAACAGGAAGAACACGGTTTCATAATATGACCAGCAAACAGCTGGTAATATCCCGAAGATCACCTTAAGCTCCTTATGTCTTATTTGCTACCTCCTATCAGGTATCTACCCTCGCTTCCTTTCCCAATCCCCCAACATTCTTTTGATTGCAAACCTGGCCCCCGGGTTGCCCCATAAGAACATAAGACTTGTCATACTGGGTCAGACCAAAGGTCCATAAAGCCCAGTATCCCATTTCCAACAGCAGCCAAGCCAGATCACAAGTACCAGGCAGGATCCCAAGGGGTAGATAGATTCCTAGCTGCTTATCCCAAGAATAAGCAGGGAATGTCTGCAACTCTACCTTCATAGTGGTTAATGGACTTTTCCTCCAGGAACTTGTCTAAATCTTTTTTAAATGCATCAACACTGACAGCTTTCACCACATCCTCTGGCAATCAATTCCAGAGCTTAATTATGCATTGAGTAAAAAAATATTTTCTCTTATTAGTTTTAATTGAATTACCTGGTAACTTCATTGTGTGTCCCCTGGTCTTTGTACTTTTCGAAACAATAAACAACTGATAAACATTTACTTGTTCCATTCCACTCATTATTTTATAGACTTCTATCATATCGCACCTCAGCCATCTCTTCTCCAAGTTGAAGAATCCTAAACTCTTTAGCCTTTCTTCATAGGGAATTGTTCCAATCCCTTTATCATTTTGGTCGCTCTTCTATGTACCATTTCTTTTTTTCTTTTTTCTTTATGACTTTACCAAATCATACAAAGTATTTTTATCATCAAGTAACATATATAATCCAATGTGAAACACCACTATTTAAAAAAGGAAGAAAAAATATAGAAAAAATACAATTATCAATGGCTTATTACTAAATCATAATACAACCAGGGAGGCGATATATATGAGGAGTAGAAGGTAATTTAAGCAGGAAAGGGTATTGCCCTGAAATACAGAGCTACCTAATATAACAAATTATTAGAACCCTGTGAAATTTAAAGATTAAGTGGAAAATTAATCAAGAAAGGCTCTCAGCTCCTCCGGGGCAAAAAATATATAGTAATCACTATCTTTTTTAACAATGCATTTACAAGGGTATCTTAATAGGAAAGTAGCTCCTAAGGAAATGGTTTCTTGTCTCATTATTAGAAAGCCCTTTCGCCTCTCTTGGGTAATTTTTAGAAATATCAGGAAACATTCGTACATTAGAGCCATGAAAGAGGAAATTTAAATGTTGAAAATAACATGACAATATTTTACTAATGTCCTGTTCAGCTATAAGTGAAACAAATAAAGTAGGATGATCAATAATCTCGATACCCAAAGACTCCAAAAAAGTAGTTTGGTTTTGCATATCTAAAGGAAGTCCTCCAGGATCAATTAATGTATGTATCTCAGCAGAAGCAATAGGTATAAAATATGCTTTATTAATCGGTGGAATCTCAGACTTTGATATAAAGAATACCTCCCGAAGATATCTCTTGAAGGTAATTACTGGTAGTTCTCCCATAACCCTGGGAAAATTAATCAGTCTAAGATTCAAGCGATGGTTCCAATTTTCCAGCATTTCCATCCTCCGAGATAAGGCTGCTCTATCCTTAACTGTAGCCCTGTTAAAATTTTGAATTTGTTGAATCTCAATTTCAACTTTGGCTACAGAAGCCTTCACACTATGAAGTCAATTCTCCTGGGCTTGAATTTTAGAGTTCAGGGAGGCAGTTAGTTGATCCATTTTACTATTGCAAGTTTTCACTGCAACTGAGAGCCCAGCAGTTAATTCCCATAAGGTCTCCAAAGTTACTACCACAGGTTTAATAAGGGGTGCAAAATGCTCACCTGAAGTATGGGGGACACAGTCAGAGGATGACCAAGTAGACAGACCAACAGGAGTCGAAGAAACCTCCCCCGTCGAGTCTCTCCATGTCCCTGGCTGTGCAGATGCCAACAGCTCTCCCTCCTGCGGTCCCAGGTCACTGACTTCATCTCTCAGCAACGCCTGCAAAGCTTCTGGAGTTGACACACCCCTAGCTGCCGGCTGTCGCGTGTCAGGGGGGCTGAGGGAAACCTCCACCCCAGGCGATATCAGCTCACCTTCAGGCAGGATCGCAGCAAGGGAAACCCCCCCCTCGAAATTTGCAGTTCCAGGAGTCATAAAGTTGGTGATAAGAGCCTGCTTGGTGAGTTGAGTTGAAATAGAGGGAAAAACCTTCACTTTACCTTTGCGTTTGGGCAGCATAAATAAATGAAGCAATGTTAAAAGGAAACTTAGAGCAGCTCTTGTTCATGGCTCAGCTCAGGACGCCATCTTGCCCCTCCTTTCCTATGTACCATTTCTTTCTGCTATATCTTTTTTGGGATGTGGTGACCAACTATATGCAATACTCAAGATGAGGTTGCACCATGGAGTGATACAGAGGCATTATGATATTCTCTGTTTTATTCTCCATTCCTTTCATAATAATCCCTAGTATTGTATTTATTTCTTGACTGCTGCTGCACATTGAGCAGAAGATTTCAACTTATTTACAATGATGACACCTAGATCAGTTTCCTGAGTTGTGACTCCTAATGTGGAAATTTGCATTATGTCACTATAATTTGGGTACTCTTCTATAAATTCATCACTTTGCACTTATCCAGATTAAATTTCATTTTCCATTTGCATGCCAGTCTTCCAGTGTTGTGATGATCTCTTGCATTTTTCACAATCTTCTTGCAATTTAGCAATTCTTAATAATTTTGTGTCATCAGCTCACTTGTTGTTCCCAATCCCAGGTCGATTATAAATATATTAAAAAGCAGTGGTCTCAGAACTGATCCCTGGGGTAATCCATTATTCATCTTTTTCCATTGGGAAAATTTACCATTTAGTCCTACTCTCTTTTTTCTATCTTTTAACCAGTTCACAATAGGACCCTACCCCCTATCCAATGACTTTTTAATTTCCTAAGAAATCTCTCATGAGGGACTTTGTTAAATGCTTTCTGGGCCAAGATTGCAGGGTTTTCTTTTTTTCAAAATATTGCCTCAACCTGCAATTTTTTGAAAAAAGGGGAACCATGCAATCTTAGCTCTGGAATAAGATGCCCAGGTTGCCGGTGCCATTGAAGCTTTTATCATCTCCCACACTTCAGCTGTTCAAGTAACCAGAGGTAATCTGGGACCACTGCCCCCTCCTCATCCACATGTGGAACAAAACACCTAAATGAATCCCACTTGCAATGAGAAAGGGTATTCACGTAGTAATATTCCATCTCAAGCATAACAATACTAACTCCCGCAATAAAGCTTAAACCAACTCACACCTGGCTGATTGCCTATTAATTACCTCCATATCCCTTTGATTATCACAGCAGAACAAAAACTTTCCATCATATAACTGTTGACCCCATAAGACTAAGGCCACCACTATAGGAAGCAACTTGAGGAAAGTAATGCTCCTGGTAACCCCAGCCTCAAACCAGATCTTTGGCCACCATGCCACACACCATGCTCCCCTCCAATATACACAAAAACTTGCTGCACCTGCCTCATTAGAATACAACTATAGCTGCTGGTTAGAAACCTGCTCTTACAGCATAATTAAAACTGCATTATAGGAGTCCAATAATGCATCTCGCACACCTAATTCCTACCTTATCTTTTTAGTTACCCAAATAAAATGGTACCCGGCCCTAATTCCAACTGTCGCCAATGAAAATCTGCGAATAAACACACATCCCACTGGAATAACCCAACAGGTGAAACTGAGTGAACAATTCAACAACTGCATCTTTCACAGAGTTAGATATTTTGCTAAATACACTAGCCTGACAAACTCCCTCAATCTCCTTATTTTCACAACTGGCAAATGGTACACCATATCCTCAGAATCCAACTCGAACATTGCCATAATGGATCAGACCAAGGGTCCATCAAGCCCAGCATCCTGTTTCCAACAGTGGCCAATCCAGGCCATAAGAACCTGGCAAGTACCCAAACATTAAATAGATCTCAAGCTACTATTCCTTATTGATTAATAGCAGTTTATGGATTTTTCCTCCAAGAACTTATCCAAACCTTTTTTAAACCCAGTTACACTAACTGCAGTTACCACATACTCTGTCAATAAATTCCAGAGCTTAACTATGTGCTGAGTGAAAAATAATTTTCTTCAATTTGATTAAATGAGCTGCTTGCTAACTTCATGAAGTGCCCCCAGTCCCAAAAAGGTAAGCTTCGACACTGGTCCTTCAGTTTTGCTATGCACAATAGGGACCCCAAATTCTTTAGCCACTTCAAGAAAACCTTGCAAGAGAACATTGCAAATCCGACCACCATTGGGCCCTATGATTATGAATTTATCCAAATAGTGCAAAATAGAATCCTGCCCCACAACTTTAACTGTCACCCAAAGAAAAAATGAGTTAAATGCCACAAGAAAAGCACACAACACTGCACACCCCATTGGCAAGCAATGGTTCACAAAACAACTGGCCTTGAAAAATGAAACCCAGTAGAAAGAAACTGTCCGGATGAATCGGAAGCAGTCAAAAAGCAAATTCTATATCTCCTTTATCCATAAGAGTGCCATGCCCAGCCTTCAATACCAAGGCCACTGCTTCATCAATAGACCCATACCTCGGTGAACATTTATCCTTGGGCACGAAGTAATTTACCGATGAACCTGAAGGAGCTGACAAGCTCAATATTAATCTATACTTGCCTGCCTCCTTCTATGGGACCACCGCTAGCAGAGACAAATGTATGACTTCAAAAGGCGGTGCTGAAAAAGGACTCGTGATCCACCCCAAAATTTCAATTCCGATGCTTTCTCTTGTACCACCCCGCAAAATGGCTTGCTGACCTAGCATTCTTTGCCCCTCCTCTGAATCCCGGACCCTCTCCCAAAAAGACCACTGCTGTTTGGATAATTCTCCAACCACCTGCTCATTTTATCCAGATTAATGGAGTGGGAGGCCGTCTTTGCAGCACATCTCTATTTACCTCTCCTATCAATGCCCCCCCTCCCCCAACCCTCTTGCTGCACTTAGAAGTTGGAGGTGTCACCCCACATACTGAGCAGGCATATTGGAATTTGCAGTTTGGGAATAAGTGGGAAGATCTGTTCAATCTCCAGTATACATCCGAACTGTTCTGAACATTGACCTGGGTTCCTGCTTTGGAACCAGAGTCCCTAAAGGAAGCTTGTTGTGACCCGAACTCACAAAAATAGCTATCTTGTTATCACTCTCTCGGAGAGCCTTGTTAGTCATCTGGGTTAACCAGAGATTAATATCCTGCATGCCTCAGGACATGGACCAATTTTCCTCCATCTTATCTATGAATCATTCATCGAAGTTCAGCCATGCCCACCCTTCATACTAGTTAAATGATGATACTATCCCCAGAAAGCAGCAGTGCTCCATACTGAGTGGGATCAAAGTGCCCAACCACACCACCAGCCACAAAAAACAACAAACCCAATTAATAATATTCCTAGGAACCGTTTTGGGTACAGAAATCTCCTTTGCCCTCTTCTTCCCCTTCCTTTCTACTTTCTTAGTCACTGTCGTCCCTTCTAACAGCTTAAAATATCCATGCACCTTCTCTTCCTAATCCCCTTTCTCAGGCATCTTGTTACCCCCTTCCACAGTTCAATTATCTTCTCCAAGGCAGGATGCCCCATGTCCTGAACCAAACCTCTATGCCCAAACCCCCTCACACCTGACTTCGACTGATCAGAGGATGAGGAAGAAGAAGAAGAAGAAGAGGAAGATGAAATGCTCTCCCTCAATCTCTTTCCCTTTCCATTTTTCTCCTTCTCCGACGCCACATGCTCACCTTCTGGACCTGGACCATCACCTTCTGATGGTCCAGGTCCACTCCCCACTACTTGTCATTTTCTCTGCTCCACTTGACTGCTGCCATTGTCATCCCTCCTGCACCACACTTCTCCCTGGACCTCTCCACGTCTCCTGCTGCAAAGACCCTGGCATATCATCCCTCTCGGCCCACTTGTAGCAACAGAAGGGAGAAAAGCAGAAACTGCCCAGTCACCCTCCCACACTCATCCCTCCCCCTTTCCACTCCCCTAGGCCCTTCAAACCCTAACCAAGGTCCAACTGGGCCCCATCTGCCCTGACTACCCAAAAACAATAAACCCTCCTCCTTCCCATTCTTTCATCACTCCACAGCACATCTCACCTGCACCCCTCAGCCACCAACCTGCACCTTCCCCACTACCTGCATTCACCAGACCTCCAAATCCCCACCTCACCCTTCAACCCACCTCATCCAGGCATTCTACCATCCACCCCCAAACCACCACCCCAAGCAGAACCCTGCCATCCTGGCAAAAAAAAAACCTATCTACCTCCCGTCCACCCCTGAAGATTATACCTCCATGCCCACCTCAACCCTAGAGCCCACATGCTTGTGAATGATGTCTGTGATTGCCCCTCTCCCCCACCTGTTGCTGCTGGCCTGATGTCAATGCAACATTTCCAGGAGGCAGAGGAGCCCTTGTCATGACCCTGCCTCCATGTCTGCTCTCCCCTCACCCCCTAAAACTTAACACCATATACTGATGATGTCTGACCTTACTCCTCCCCCAAGCACCCTTGCTCACTGCCTTACCCTTGCCTTTACTCCTACCTTTGAGCCTTTCCCTTGAGCAGACTCACCTTTCTTCATAACCTCTACTTCTGCTCCTGTCATTACCTTCTTCCCCCGTCCCGAAGCCCAATCTCCCACACCACCTGATGCCACTGCTGTCATGCTGATTGCCAGAAGGCCCGAGTCAGCCTGCACTATAACCAGCCTTCCCACTGTGCTGCCCGCTGCCATCTGGCCAAGTCTCCCTTCAGACTCACCTGACGGAAGAAACTAAAGTCCTCCCCCGCTATCTCCGACACAGACATATCTCCTTGATCAAGCCCCCCTGCAGTGCCCTCATGGGACCTAGCCATGCCCAAAAATATGGACTCTGCCATCAGGCTGAGGGGGGGGGGGGATGTTGGATACTGAAAAAGAGTGGAGAAAATGAGGAAACAACCTAGGGAAAACCTGGTTAAAAGAGATAGGGATGATGGATACTGAAAAAGAGTGGAGAAAATGAGGAAACAACCTAGGGAAAACCTAGTGGAGAAAAACAACCTGGAGAAAACCTACCTGATGGCTGCCATCCCAGCAGTGAGATAACTGTTGTGATGGTCCCCTAATGCCCTGTAGTTCCCACCTAATATTCCCCCCAACTACCCTAGCCAATCAGGGTAGGGTACTCTGCCAACTTTTAAATCTAGATGCCCTGGTTACCCACTCTTCCCTCTGCAACTCACCCCCCCCCCCCCCCCCCCCCACACACACACTCAATTTGAAGATCTCAGGGGGAATACCCATCCGGCACCACATTATGGGTGGCATGGTGGACAGGCCCCCCATCATTACACTTATCTGAACTACAAGGATGGAATTCTTGTTAAAGACCTTAGCCTTTTTCTTCTTCTCTCTGATGTTTATCACTGCTGCTGTCTGCCTTCTAACCCCTAATGTGGATGATGCAAATTCTGGTGAAGTAACCTGGAGTCTCAGGCCTTGCTCTATCAAGAACAGCAGTTGTAGTTCTCTGATTTGCCACCTCTTCACCTTCTCCTTGGCTGCTTTGTGCACCTTCCCGATATGCCTCCTCTCTTTTCCCCACTTTGGCAGGCTTGGATGTAGTGACCAGCCCCATGCAATGACAGAACATCCATTCTGCCTAAACTTGAGGGGTTTCTGGTAACCTTTTTCTAGCCAGCACTTCTGGACACCATGGGCACAATACTGAAAAATAAACATGTAACCCTTGTGATGCTTGAATCTGGATACTAACTCATTCTTTTATTTAGCTGGACACTATCGCTATAACATTAGATTTGTTTTCTAGGATTTCCTGCACAGGGGTTGGGGGGGGGGGGGAGGAAGTTTTCATTCAAGGTCCTCACATTGCTCTTTACTTTTCCCACAGTTAAGTCTCTTTGCACAGAGCACTGATAATTTCATCATTTAGGATAACTAAATTACTACTCAATAAGACACATGAGAATTGTTTGGTGGTTGCCTACATTTCTCTTTATAATATAGTACAATAATGAGTTTTGAAGTCTTTACAGCTGTGCACTTCAGCTTTAAGATGATGAAAATGCTTTTAGTAGGTTTGTGACGTCTTAAAGTCTTGCTTAACTTCAGATGTTCCTCCAAAATTACATTCGGGCCGATACAGAAAGAAGCACGGTAAAGCCGGCGAGCACCCGCTCTCCCGATGCATGCACAGGCCAGTGTCCTGGGCGTGCGATTCAGTATCGGCCTGCATGCAAATGAGGGCCTGCGGTAAAAGGAGGCGCTAGGGACACTAGCGCGTCCCTAGCACCTCCTTTTTGACAGAAGCGACGGCTGTTAGCGGGTTTGACAGCCGACGCAAAATTTTATTGGCATCGGTTCTCAAACCCTCTGACAGCCATGGGTTCAGAAAATGGACGCCAGCAAAATTGAGCGTCCGTCTTCCATCCCGTGGGCCATGGGCAGATTTTTAATTTTTTTTTAAAATTTTTGATTTTGTTTTATTTTTGGGGCCTGTTAGCGACTTAATATCGCTATGGTATTAAGTCGGAGGGTGTACAGAAAAGCAGTTTTTTCTGCTTTTCTGTACACTTTCCTGGTGCCGGCCCATCAACATGCATTTGTATGTTGATGGGCGCTATTTGTATGGTGGGGGGGGGGGGGGGGGTAGCCGCACATTTTCGACGCGCTATTACCCCTTACTGTATAAGAGGTAAAAATAGCGTGTCAAAATTGCGTGGCCAAACGCGGGCTAACAGTACGCTCCGCTGGAGTGCACTTTACTGTATCGGCCCATTTGTTCCTTCATATACATGATATCTTCCCTTCTATTGGAATACAGGATAAGTTTGGATGCTTCCATCCCATGGTAATTGAAGTATCAAAATATAGTTTTATAGTGTTTAGACTTTTATCTCCTACCTCCTCTTGTAGTATCAAGAGTGCTACCTTTTTCAACTTTTTCTCCTCTTTGTCCCAATATTTAGTATATACTCATGGGCCCTTGATATGGTCCACCATCTCCTCTCCTTCTCCCCTCTCTTTCTCCTTCCTCTTTCTCCCAGGATGTCTGAAATTAATCCTTTCCTTGGATTCTGGTGATCTTAGGTTTCACATGCAAAAAGGGAACCTTTTTCATTTGTTACAGAATATTCAAAACAGCTTAGTTGAATCCTAAAGGATTTGGAACTCCAAACTCAAATATGTTAAAGGTGGCATGAGCGGGTGGAAAGAAACTCTCATCCAAAATAAAAGTCTCCATTGAGCTTAACCCATTATGTCCCAAATTTTTTTAGATGATGTCCTCTAAATAGGACACTGGGACAATATGTGTTAAAGTTAAGACTTAGAAAATCTTAATGGACAATAGCTAGGGATGAAGCTACTGCTCACAAGTTTCAGACTTGTGTTAATTCAACTCCTTTTTGTATCCTTACATCCTATAAGCATTAGGAAAAATGAATTTAGGAAATAACCAAAATATTTGCTGTGATTTTATTCAAAATAGAAAGGGAGTAATATTTGTATCTGTATATTCCATGTCTGTAGATTGTTTTTATGTCTCATGGATACTTTGTATGTACTCTTTGTTTCTCACTGAGAATGGCAGATCATCGGGTGATAAATTTTATAAATAAATACATTTTACTTTGATAAAGATTGTCTGATCTCCATGGAGCAGATCCTCGCTGCTGCCTCACTGAAGACCCAGAGGCTCACTGACGGAATCGCTGCACTCTAAATAATCAAAATTGGTGTTTTTTTTCTCTCCCTTTTCTCTCTCTCTCCGCAAACGCTGCCTCCGGACCCGGAAGAGGCATCAAAGCCCCTCCCCCTGCCGACGCTGCCGACGTGATGACGCCGGAAGCACCCCAGGAGGGGATTTAAAAGTGAGCCCGGGACCCGAGGCGCCGCGCGCTGGCTTCACACATGCCCCTTTGTACGTCCCTTCATACACCTAAGGTAAAACCAAAGGGAGCAATGGATGGCCGGTGCCATCTTTAAAAATGGCGCGGGCCATCCAGTCCTCCTACCATGTGACAGGGGCCGGCCAATGGCATAGATACCCTGTCACATGGTAAGGGCAAAGGGCCATCGGCGCCATTTTGATTAGTGGCAGCCGACAGCCCGGGAGCGGGAGATCGCTCCCGGGACCGCCACTGGACCACCAGGTACCTGTAAAATGTTTTTGGGGGGGTCGGGAGTGTGGGTGGGGGAAGCAAAGGGATTAGTTTTAAAGGGTCGGGGTGGGTTTAGGGATTATTTTTGTGTGCCGTTTTTCCTGCCCTCCCCCAAAACGATAAGAGAACCCCCACGATCAATATTGTGGGGTTTTCCTATCGTTTCCGGGGAGCCCCCGAATTCTGACAATTTTGAAAATATCGACGATATTTTCAATCGTCCGAAGCCCGATTCACATCCCTAATAAATGGTAATCCCAACACATTCCCCATTTAGAGTATATTATTGAACCATGAAACCATATAATATTGGCACCCTATGGATAATTTAGAAACCAAACCAAACCTATTTTGTGCCTAACTGTGAACCGTTGTGATGATGCATTACTAAACGACGGTATAGAAAAGTTTTTAAATAAATAAATAAATCTTGCTTCTACATTCATCACCCAACTAGAACAACTGGATTTCAGAGAAATTCATCTAAAGTATTCAGCAATCATGTGAGCTTCAACTGGAAAATCATATGCTAATATTCTGTCCAGAATTTAGATGGAGATTTTCAGAACTTATTTTTAATTTGCTTGATCTGAGAACTGAATGAAAGGTGGGATTTATGGGTATCTGGTTATAAGTTTCAAAAAGCTAATTATTTCTGTCTTTTCCAATGTTAATACATTCTTCTTTTATTAAAATGCCATGAGTTTATGTCCCCTATAGAGTATTATATTCTAAATGTATTATGTAAATATGCATGTTGCGGTCTCGGTCGCCACGCTGGCGCCCGAGGCCTTACCTTCCTCCCGAGTCCCGGGGAGCTGCCGCGTTCCGCGGCCTCAGGACCCCGGCCGCTGCTTTCCGGGGAGCTGCCGCGTTCCGCGGGCCTGCAGTACCTTCGGGCGCCATGCGCCGGCTCTCACGCTGCCGCTGGCGTGGCCTCACGGCCAGTCCCGCCCCCAGGCGCGCGCGCGTGACTGTCCTCCACTTTTAAAGGGACCAGCGCGGGAAAACCCGGCTCCTCCCTTCTATGACGTCAGACGCTGCAGGGCTATTTAAGCCCTGCAGTCCCTTCCCTTCTTTGCCTTGCAACGAGGTTCACTACTTCCTGTAGTTCTAAGTTGCGTTCTGGATTGCCTGTTACCTGCCTGACTCCGCTCTGCCTGACTCCGCTTGCCTGCTACCTGCCTGACTCCGCTCTGCCTGACTCCGCTTGCCTGCTACCTGCCTTGACCACGGTTTGCCTGACTCCTGCTTGTCTTCAGCCTGCCTTGACTCCGGTTCGTGACTCCGACTCCTGCTTCTTCAGCCTGCCCTGACCTCGGTTCGTGACTCCGACTCCTGCTTCTTCAGCCTGCCCTGACCTCGGTTCGTGACACCGACTTCTGCTCGCCCGCTGCCGGCCCAGACTCCGGTCCGGATTCCACTCCTGGGTTTCTTCGGCCTCGCCTAAGTCCCAGCGGTCCGGGTCCCTACGGGCTCCTCCTGGGGGGACCTCGGACTTCCAGGGCGAAGTCTCCTAAGTCCTAGCAACCCGGGCTCCCACAGCTCCTCTGGAGGAGTCTCGGGTTTCCAGGTGAAGATCCTGTTGCCCAGTGGGAGTTCTGCCTACCGACTGTTCCCTCGGGCCAGTCGGCCCAAGGATCCACATCCGGATTGTCTCCAGCATAACAATGCATGTACTGATTTTGTTTGTATTACTTGTAATAGTAAGATTTTGTATTTTTAAATTTTATTTTATTTTTTTCTGCTCCAGCCTTTACTCCCCATCTCTGGTAAAACCTTTAGTTGTGTGGGTACACAAGATATGGCCATTTAAACCATATGGCTTATAGTTGAAGTTATTTATGTGGTCCCTCCCATAGATGGTAGTTTACATTTGGCATCACAAAGAAGGATATAGGACATGGTTCAATATCAGTACCTAGAACAGAGTCTAGACTGTTGATATGGAATTCCAGCCTAGGACATGGTTCTATGTCATGATCTAGAGCAAAGTATAACACATACACAGAATACAGTCTAGAATATATCTAGGAACATATTCTAGAACATGGTTTTTGATTTGGTTTTAATTAGATTTGTGCTATGCCATATCTGAGATTATATTAAAGAACTCAGACTCCTTACTTGGAATAGATTGTCTACTTGCTGAAAAAAAGAGAATGTCTCAATTCAAGGAACAACCTGGCCATCCATGGAGTGCACAATGGCCATGGGAGTTCAGGCATGCTGAACAAGAGAGGCATCACTAGTGGTTACAAAAGAACTACATACACATGGGCTGATGCAATATCGTGTGCCTAGCCTAGTGCACAGATTTACGCATGGTTGGATGCACGTTTTGGATGCTCTAGACTAGCACCTGATGCAAAAAGAAGATTAATGCATCCAAAACGCATGCCAAAAAAATGTGTAGCCAATAGCGCTCATCACATGTAATTAGCTATTATCCCCAATGTAAATAATCACTGGGCACCCAACACACACTTTTAATCATGGAAAATTTAATTCCAGTCCCAGAGGTGGCATAAAGTCAATACATGAGTCAAGGGTTCATTAGAAATTTAAAAAATGCAGTCCTCTGTGGTTCCTCCTACTGAGTATCATTGTGACCCTTAAATGTACTGCTTGCGGTGTTGTATATTGGCTTGATTCAATCATATATATTTTTTTAAATGTATCTAAAGTGGAGAGTATAAGAAAGCTCATTTAATAACCTCATGCCTGGATCAGAAATGGTTGGCCAGCATGCAGGCTGAAACGTATAACGAGATACCTTGGGAAATGTAAATATTAATAGGTGAACAATTTGTTGGTGATTGTGAAAATCCAGAGAAGGGGGAGGGGAGCTGGGAGAGAAGCAGGTGTTAGTAGTTCAGATGCAGTCCTATGGAATGGAGCTAAATTACAAAAAATATAGCAAGAATCATGTACTACCAAGGATTTTGCATTGATCCATTCTTCATACTCTTTCTATATACATTTCACAACTTGTTTAATGCTGTTTAGGCTTTTAGACTGTTCAATTTAATAAAAAATACTCCTGGTATACTCACAGCAAAATGGTGATCGCAACCACACAGGGAATCCATTTTCTTGGATCTGCAAAGAGAGTATCTTTGGTACATATGCTAAACTTAAATAACTGTAATTACACAGAAAAGTGTGTGCACATGGTAATAATCATAAAAAGGGGTTGAATTAGCAGAAGTTTGGAACTTATGTGCAATAGTACTAATCATCAAGGTTTACGCCCTGGTTATTGTCCTCCATCTGTTGCATACATGTAAGGACTATGTTATCTATCTAAAAAAAGTATTTATTTATTAATTAAACTAAGATTTATCTAAAATTACCTTACTTGCCCTTGCTAAAAAGTGACAAAAGGCTATGCCTGTCCCGTTACTAGATAAGGACTTGCCAGTTTAGTCCAATAGCAAATTTCCTGCAGTAAAGAAAACATAATTATTCCTTTTTTGTTCTTTGTTTTCAACAGTTCAAAAGAAGCTACAGTTAACATCTCACCTCTAGGTTTTATCTCTCTCTCTGTCTCTCTGAAACAAACCCATCTTGTATTATGTAATTAGTTAAGAATTCTCATTAGTATTCTTCTCTTGCTTATTATTGGTTGTAGAGTAATATAGTTAATGTATCACTCACCTAAACTCTGATGAAAAATCTGCCATTTCCCAGTTTAAATTTCAACCTTGTAGGATAAGCTGCCAAAGAAAAGTTAATTATATTAAATTATAATATCATCCTGCTTTTATCAGACTGTCCACAGGATGGTTGTGTTGACTAGGATAAGGCTTCCAGCTAATAAGTTTACTGGCATCATTTGCAGTTGCCAGGTACTAAGGTTTCTTCCTCTCCCCCTAAGTAACTGTTCAAAGGGAAAGTACAAGCCTACAGTGCCCATCATAAAGAAGAATTGATTATTTTTTCTTTTGTCTTTCAAAAGAGCATTTGCTCCCCCCTTGTAAATTAAGCAATTCCTGACTTCAAAAGATGTGGCCAGGAGTTCTTTTATGTTTCCATTTGTCCTTTGAATTAAACCTTGGCTGAGCAAAGAGTGAAACCATCTAAATTAATACATGCTTCTAAGTCACTGACTTACAGAAAACCAGATTATTTTTCCTCTGTGACCATATAACTGATTTTCATGGAAATGAAACATTTGCCAACCTCTCAGTTTGTCTTCCATTAGCCTCTTCCATTTTAAACTTATAGCTTGGGATTCAAAAAAGAGTCTCACCCAATAGTTTATTGTTCCAACATATCAAACGTTTATTTACTCTTCTGGGGGTACCATCAGTACAATTAATTCAATCGATGACAGGATCCATACTGCAGAAACCTTAATAGGCAGCCTTGTATATACATACAGATTCTATACCTTGATAGAAGCATAAGCAATTAGGGCTCCAATAGCCCAAGGATCATACAGGGAAAAAATTACTTCCATCTTTGACCCCAAGATACAACTATATATACTCATTAGCAGCTCTGAGTCCATCAGCATAAGTGTCTTGCTGGAAAGGAATAGTTCTGATGAATGTTTGTATTCATAATTTCTTGTAGGGTTCTTGCTAGTAGGCTAAGCATATGAGCCTAGGAGCAGTTTATTGGCACACTGGAATCCATGGCAAACTTAGAGGCCCTGCTAGACTGGTAAAACTAGCGGACTATAAGGGATACCTCAGATATGTCCTATTGCCTTGGTCTACAACTTCTCCTCTCCAGAATCTCAATTTCCTCTCACACTCCCAGAAACTCAGACTTAAATATACACTTGCAGGGCCATATTTCCTCTAGTTCTTATCTCTCTCTAAACACTTGTTTAAAACACCAGAATTAATAAAGTTTATACTGTACTGTACAGCTATTCACATAATCTGATGAATGGTAAAGGTAAAGTAGTACAGGTGAAGTGAAAGTAAAGATATATGTAGATCTTCAAATTTAGACCAGGGCTTTAATTTCTTGGTGATCTTTTATTATTTCTCTCACTGGATTGAAATTCTGCACTTTCCTATTCTTACTAGTGCTGCAGTAAATGAGCCTCTTTGTTCAGTTTGGATCAATGAGATCCTAGTAACTAACAATTGACCATAGTTTAAGGATCAATTGCTTTCTTATTTTTAACTCAATATAATGTCTGCCATATGACAATGAGCCCATATTTTACCCTTGTTAATGGATATGCATAAAGAGCGATAGTCACTGCAAAAAGCTTCCTGTGTCATCTGGATCCCTATCTTGCCTTTCTATGCTAATGTACAGTGCCATCAAAACCTATAAGGGAGAGACTAGCTATGCTGTTCATGGGCTGAGTTGACTGTTTTGAATCAAAATGATGCAAAATCTAAATGCAGCTATGACACTTTTTATACTAGATGTTGCTCAGCAAAACTGTTACCAGCTATCATTCCAAGAGAACTGGTTCATCTCAAAACAGATGACAAGAAATTTATACAGGATGGATAGCTGTGGCTGCTGAGCATCATTATACACCATTAGGGATGTGAATCGTTTTTCAACGATTAAAATTATCGTCCGATAATGTTTATATCGTCTTAAATAGTTATAGAACACGATACAATAGAAATTCTAACGATTTATCGTTAAAAATCGTTAAATCGTGTTAGTGCGCACTAACTCCCCGTTAGTGCGCACTAACTCGATTTAGTGCGCACTAACTGAAAATGATACAAATAAACACTTTCCAGGTCACTGAAGGTCAGTTAGGAATGAATATGTGTTCCTATTGGCTGGCTGCCCTCTTATCTATTGATGTTACCAAGGTTACCACTGAGGTGATGGTTGGGGGGATGGGAAATGGAACTGGAAACTAATGAACACCAACAGAAAATGAAACAAAGTGTTCACACTTCCCAGGTCAGTAAAGGTCACTTAGGAATGAATATGTATGTATGTATTCCTATTGGCTGGCTGTGCTCTTATCTATTGATGTTACCAAGGCTAACACTGAGGTAATGGTTGGGGGGATGTGAAATGGAAACAGTTGGAAGCTTGACAAAAAAAGTAATGTAATGATCAGCACTCACGTGACTAGAACTTGTTTGTTTATTATTTTTGTTAGCAGGCACCTGAAATGCTAGTGCATGTTGAATTTGCCAATCACTGTGCATTTTAGAAAGGTGGTCCTGGCTGGAACTGTACACAGTTCAAATATATGTAATTGATTGTTGGTAAGTGTATTTTTTAAGTAGCCACACTGGCACAAGTATGTTTACTTTTCCTCCTACTTAACTCACTAGCTCAGCTTTGTAAGAAGGGCTTCTCTGCTTGTGTGTTCTTTTTTGTTTGGTGTGAGGAGAGCAGAAACATCAGATCTTTATTCAATCTACTACAGTCATCTCTTACAGTGCCCTATCCCTATTAATACCAGGAGTGTTGTGATCTTCCTGCACACAGTGCCCTAACCCTGATACCAGTCTGAGACAGCTCCCTCCCTGCATTACTAGTGAGAGGCTGGCTTCACAGACAGGGGGGAGCTGCCTGACCCTCACTCCTGACTTCCCCCATGTCCCAGCTAGTGAATGGTGTGTGGGTGAGGGGGGGGGGGAGGATGGTGAAGTCTGAGACAGCTCCCTCCCTGCATTACTAGTGAGAGGCTGGCTTCGCAGACAGGGGGGAGCTGCCTGACCCTCACTCCTGACTTCCCCCATGTCCCAGCTAGTGAATGGTGTGTGGGTGAGGGGGGGGGGGGGAGGATGGTGAAGTCTGAGACAGCTCCCTCCCTGCATTACTAGTGAGAGGCTGGCTTCACAGACAGGGGGGAGCTGCCTGACCCTCACTCCTGACTTCCCCCATGTCCCAGCTAGTGAATGGTGTGTGGGTGAGAGGGGGGGGGGAGGATGGTGAAGTCTGAGACAGCTCCCTCCCTGCATTACTAGTGAGAGGCTGGCTTCACAGACAGGGGGGAGCTGCCTGACCCTCACTCCTGACTTCCCCCATGTCCCAGCTAGTGAATGGTGTGTGGGTGAGGGGGGGGGGAGGAGGATGGTGAAGTCTGAGACAGCTCCCTCCCTGCATTACTAGTGAGAGGCTGGCTTCACAGACAGGGGGGAGCTGCCTGACTCTCACTCCTGACTTCCCCCATGTCCCAGCTAGTGAATGGTGTGTGGGTGAGGGGGGGGGGGGATGGTGAAGTCTGAGACAGCTCCCTCCCTGCATTACTAGTGAGAGGCTGGCTTCACAGACAGGGGGGAGCTGCCTGACCCTCACTCCTGACTTCCCCCATGTCCCAGCTAATGAATGGTGTGTGGGTGAGGGGGGGGGGAGGATGGTGAAGTCTGAGACAGCTCCCTCCCTGCATTACTAGTGAGAGGCTGGCTTCACAGACAGGGGGGAGCTGCCTGACCCTCACTCCTGACTTCCCCCATGTCCCAGCTAGTGAATGGTGTGTGGGTGAGGGGGGGGGAGGATGGTGAAGTCTGAGACAGCTCCCTCCCTGCATTACTAGTGAGAGGCTGGCTTCGCAGACAGGGGGGGGCTGCCTGACCCTCACTCCTGACTTCCCCCATGTCCCAGCTAGTGAATGGTGTGTGGGTGAGGGGGGGGGGGGAGGATGGTGAAGTCTGAGACAGCTCCCTCTCTGCATTACTAGTGAGAGGCTGGCTTCACAGACAGGGGGGAGCTGCCTGACCCTCACTCCTGACTTCCCCCATGTCCCAGCTAGTGAATGGTGTGTGGGTGGGGGGGGGGGGGGAGGATGGTGAAGTCTGAGACAGCTCCCTCCCTGCATTACTAGTGAGAGGCTGGCTTCACAGACAGGGGGGAGCTGCCTGACCCTCACTCCTGACTTCCCCCATGTCCCAGCTAGTGAATGGTGTGTGGGTGAGGGGGGGGGAGGATAGTGAAGTCTGAGACAGCTCCCTCCCTGCATTACTAGTGAGAGGCTGGCTTCACAGACAGGGGGGAGCTGCCTGACCCTCACTCCTGACTTCCCCCATGTCCCAGCTAGTGAATGGTGTGTGGGTGAGGGGGGGGGGGGGAGGATGGTGAAGTCTGAGACAGCTCCCTCCCTGCATTACTAGTGAGAGGCTGGCTTCACAGACAGGGGGGAGCTGCCTGACCCTCACTCCTGACTTCCCCCATGTCCCAGCTAGTGAATGGTGTGTGGGTGAGGGGGGGGGGAGGATGGTGAAGTCTGAGACAGCTCCCTCCCTGCATTACTAGTGAGAGGCTGGCTTCACAGACAGGGGGGAGCTGCCTGACCCTCCCTCCATGTCCCAGCTAGTGAATGGTGTGTGGGTGAGGGGGGGGGGGGGGAGGAGGATGGTGAAGTCTGAGACAGCTCCCTCCCTGCATTACTAGTGAGAGGCTGGCTTCACAGACAGGGGGGAGCTGCCTGACCCTCACTCAAGCAGAGAAGCCCTTCTTACAAAGCTGAGCTAGTGAGTTAAGTAGGAGGAAAAGTAAACATACTTGTGCCAGTGTGGCTACATAAAAAATACACTTACCAACAATCAATTACATATATTTGAACTGTGTACAGTTCCAGCCAGGACCACCTTTCTAAAATGCACAGTGATTGGCAAATTCAACATGCACGTGTCTGCTAACAAAAATAATAAACAAAGAAGTTCTAGTCACGTGAGTGCTGATCATCACATGTCAAGCTTCCAACTGTTTCCATTTCACATCCCCCCAACCATTACCTCAGTGGTAACCTTGGTAACATCAATAGATAAGAGCACAGCCAGCCAATAGGAATACATATTCATTCCTAAGTGACCTTTACTGACCTGGGAAGTGTGAACACTTTGTTTCATTTTCTGTTGGTGTTCATGAGTTTCCAGTTCCATTTCCCATCCCCCCAACCATCACCTCAGTGGAAACCTTGGTAACATCAATAGATAAGAGGGCTGCCAGCCAATAGGAACACATATTCATTCCTAACTGACCTTCAGTGACCTGGAAAGTGTCTATTTGTATCATTTTGAGTTAGTGCGCACTAACTCGAGTTAGTGCGCACTAACGGGGAGTTAGTGCGCACTAAATCGAGTTAGTGCGCACTAATCGGAAAAAAACGATTTTTAACGATTTTTCAACGAAATAATCGTGCCAAACACGATTTTCTTCTCCTGCCACACGATTTCTATCGTTAAGACGATATGGAAAACGATTCACATCTCTATACACCATGCTCTTGCTTAATTCAGAACCCAGATAGTGCATTGATTAGGCACAATCAAAGGCATATTCATTCCATCACTGAGGAAGTAGATCCTGCATCAATCCAAGATACTATACCACAGGGGTGTCCAATCCAGTCCTCATGAATATGCATGAGAGAGATCTGCATGCACTGTATGCAAACCTATCTCATGCATTTTCATTGTGAATATTCTGAAAACCTAGCCTGTTTGTGGCTCTCTAGGACCGGAGTTTGCCACCCCTGTGTACCACATCCATTAAGCTTCTTGTAGACATCCTACCACAATTGCTGAGTATGTTTTTAAACTTGGGAATGATTCGGAAAAGCTCATACTGACTACCGAGTGGGTGAATTTGACTTGGCAGTTTCCTCCTGTTCCTTTGATCTGCTAACTCAATCCAAAACCATCTCTTCTGGGCCATGGCACCATGAATCTTCATTCACATCTATCTGGTGATGTTACTTTAAAATTCTACTGATTTAGTCTAGTTATCATATGAGTAGTTCCTAGCCAAGGTCCAGAGACTATGCATCCTTCTAGAGCATGGTCAGTGTGTACCCTAAGAGTTATGCACCACTTAATGGTGGTGGTAACGTACAAAAGCTGAGACTCTCTCTCCCATGGGCTGTGAATGCTACTTCCATATCATTCCAGCCTGTGGAGTAGAAATCAAGCTTTGAATTCAAACTCTGGTGTCCCACATGGCAATGCATAGCACTGCCTTGGAATTACTAGGGCAGCTGCTTGTACTTTCTACAATAGCAAAATGCTAATGAGACATTTTTGGTGGTACAGCATGTTGATGGATCTTTAAATCAGTAAACTTTGAACTAGAGTACTTCACTTATTGATGTGCAATAAGGAGCTTTCACCAGTTGTTAAGATGTCATTAATAATCATAGGTGCAGTAAAAAACAAACATATGAATTAGTTCCGAAGAGATATATGACTACAAATTGTAGCAACAAATCACAGCATGCATAAAGAATGCTCATTATGCTGGCATGTAGGAAAGCTGTTTTAACAACTGTATTCTTTATGGTGAGTCTCACCCTAATTAGCCTTGCAGATTCCACAGGGAATGTCTGTGGAACATTTGACATTGTGATGTTCCAGTTAAAAGTGGGGGAGGGAAGACTATTTTTTTTTCAAACCTGAAAAATGCTGGGCTGAAAGCTTAGTTTTCAATTAGGTCACTTGAATTAATGAAGGGAGAAATAGTACTTTCAAACAAATAGACATTGTGTTTTCACTTCAATGAATGATTAATTGGATTGATGAACCTTGAATGCTATTGCAGAATTTTGTTGAGAAAGACCATCATGCTGTCAACTGAGCTCTCCTACAAAACTTAAGTCTTTCCCCTCTGTTTAGGTTGAAAAGCTGAATTGTCTGGCATCTTATTTGAGAACTAGTTGGTCTATTGTAATTGGGTAAAAATGACAATGTTTAATTGTTGCAGTGGCAGCTGGCATCCCATACTGGCACAGGAAATTGGTTGTTGCTTTTTGATTTGCAGTGTATGTAGCCACTAAAGTGGCTGACAGATGATAAATTGTCAATGATTTCTGCTCATCTATGTAGCAAAGAAAAGATGATAATAGTGCCATAAATAATGGCAATTCGGAAGGGAAAAGTACATTGTCAAGCAATAGGAAGTTGCTGCCTTCCATTTGGCATGTACTATACATATGCCAAAATAATCAGCAGCAAAGTCAAAATGAAAAAAAAATCTGTCTTTGTTGTACATATGGAATACACTCAGTTCTGATCAGGAGACCCACAGCAGACAGCTCCCACTCTGTACCTGACATTGGTAGCTGCTTTATGTAAAAATCACAAAAAAAAAAATAAAAAAAAATCTAACATCTCTTCTTCTTCTTCTTTTTTTTTTTTCATAGAAATAAATCATATAGCAGATTGGTGCTTCCAGACTGCTAGCTTGTTAGTGAATCAAGTCTTGTGGCCTGCTGCTCTCCAGTCTCCATTTCCCCTTCCCTGTATCCATACCTGCGGGGAGAAAAATTATATCTTTTTATTCTAATTTTTGACAGCTCAAAGTTTAATGGATGTAATCTTTTAAAACACAGTACTTAATGAAATGATGGTACATGGAATGACGCTGAGAGCTCACAAGCTCTGAAATAGAAGCAGAAAGGAAAGAAAATGAAATCACCTGCAACTTTGTTTAATGAGTATTCACGCCTTGTGTGGGTACCAAGTTAGAGAAACAGTTGCCTTGTCATAGGGGTCATTTATGATCCTAATTCGCTTAAATGATCCTTGGGACATGTAAGCAAAAGGATTGCTTAATAAAGGTTAAATGAATATTGAAAATCAAAAGTCAAATCTAAACATTTTAAAAATAAAGATAAGAGATAATTTAGCATTCTGAAATGTAGCAGACAGTAATGTTATACTGTAGTCTCAACAAATAGTATGTTTCTAGGTGTTTAATTATTTTTTCTGCTTGGTATAGGAAATACAGTAATTACAATGTAATTAGTTTTATATATTTACAAATATATTAATGCAGGAAAGAATGGTCAATCAAGGGAACAGTGAATTGTTCAAAACCGTTCTTAGATTATTGTCATAGGATATGGTGCATCACTGGTATTGTTTCATTGATGTAGATGCAGTACACAGGGCAATGCTTAGTGTTTCAAAATGAAACAGTCGCATCACTTCCCTTCATAATTTTTCACCTTTCCTAATCTTGATCTCAAATAGTTATCTCAGTCTTAAAACGTAATCCTTATCATCTTAGCATTTGTTGCGGTGAGGTAGGTCATAGGGAAGATGTAGAATTATTTCTCTTGATGATCAATTGGTACATTCTCTTACTACAAGACAGAATAAATACTGATCCTGTTTTACTAAGGTTTTTCTCCTAATCTGTGTCTACAAGAAGTAAGCTTAGTGAATCAGGTCCATTAAGTCCTTTCTTTCCTTCAGTGAGTTCCTGGACATGCAGTGCCTGGCCTCTGCCCAGATAGCCTGTAAAGAGAAGCCCAGTCTCATGTGCATTGAAATTGTCATTGAATCTGAGGTATGATTAATTACAGAAAATCCTCTCCTAGTTGGGATTCTGCTACATTCTGCTCAGTTCCATACATCTCTTTGTGTGCTTTTTTTTTTTTATTACATACGATATTACTGCGTATCTCAATTTATGTCATGATCAACAACAAGTTGACTCAGAGTGTTTCTTTGCAAGCTTGCAAACCAGTTTCTGTAACTTTTTCAGTATTGCATTACTGCCTTCACCAGCACTTTCTAAAAATATACCAGGTGAAATTTTTATTTTTTTGTCCTTCTTTTCAAGCAGTTTGTTTTCCTTCTAAAGATAGCAAAATAGTATCTATTTGTGCTTTTGTTAGGGTTGTTCACCTTGGAGAAGAAACGGCTGGGGGGGGGGATATGATAGAGGTCTATAAAATAATGAGAGAACTAGAATGTGTTGTGGGAGTCTCAGTTTAGTGGACCCTTGGGTCGACCTGCTGGAGACTGGGAATAGATGGTCAATGTCTCTAATGAATAGCAGGTCAGGAGGCAGTTGTTCAGGCGGGACGTAGATGCTCTTCACCCTGGAAGCTGGTACTCCCCCGGGAGGAGCCCATAGGAGCCCAACCGCTGGGATTTAGGTGGCTTCACCCTTGAAAGCCGAAGCCCCTCCGGGAGGAGCCCGTAGGGGCAGGGCCGCTGGGACTTTGGCAGGTTGTGGATCAGGACAGGTAACTGGAACCAGACTAGGACAGTAGCGATACTGTAACTGGGTTCGGGTTCTGGAACCAGGCAGGAACTGTAGCAGGACTCAGGTACTGGACCCAGGCAGGAGCTGTAGCAAGACTTGGGTACTGGAACCAGGCAGGAACTGTGGCAAGACTCGGGTACTGGAACCAGGCAAGAACTGTAGCAGGTAAACGGAAACCAAGCAGGTACTGTAGCAGGGCAGACAGGAACCAAGCAGGTATTGTAGCAAGCAGACAGGAACCAAGCAGGCACTGTAGCAGGAATGGAGTGACGAAGCCAAGCAAGTCACTCCAGGGCACAGCGCAACAGGAAACCGGGAAGCTAACCCATTGCAAGGCGAGGACTTAATGGCCGCAGCCGGCTTATCAAGGCCGCGGCATCTGACGTCAGGAACTGGGCGGAGTCACCACTGGCGGGAAAAGGGCTATAAAGGCGCCCAAGTGGCACACATGCGCGCCTAGGAACAGGGCATCCTCAAGCACCTTCACAGCGGCACAGCCCCAGCGGGGACACCGCCAAACAGGCCGCAAGCCAGGGCTCCGGAGGCGGGAGCGGGTCTGGAAACAAGGAGATAAGGGCCTGGCCATGGTCCTTGCGGCCAGGACCGCAACAGTACCTCCCCTCTTACGCCCCCTCTTAGCAGGTCCAGGTTTACTTGGGTGATCCAGATGGAACTGCCGTAATAAGTCCTTGTCGAGGATATTACGGGCCAATTCCCAAAAGTTATCTTCGGGTCCGCAACCCTCCCAGGCAAGCAAATATTCCCATCGGCGTTGGTGGAACCGGACATCCAAAACTTCACGTACTTGATACGTACCCTCGTCTGGTACTGAAGGGTCCGAGGGTTCAGGAGCCCGGGAGTGGTATCTGGACAGCACAAGAGGTTTCAGCAATGACACATGGAATACATCATGTATGCGCATGGAGGAGGGTAAGCGTAGACGGTATGAGACTGCTCCCACTCGTTTGGCGACTCGAAAGGGCCCACAGAATTTCGGAGCTAGTCTTCGAGACGGAATACGTAGCTGTAGATTTCTGGTGCTAAGCCAGACATGGTCTCCTGGGAGGAAGATAGGTGCTGGCTGACGATGCTTATCCGTCCACTCCTTGGCGGACAGGGCGGCTCTACGGATCTTTTCCTGAGTAGAGATCCACAAGGACCGAAGCTGGCGGGCTGAGAATTGCACTGCCGGGAGTGCACTAGGTCCAGGCGAAGGTAGGGGCGGTCGAAGTTGCTTCCCATAAACAACGAGGAATGGCAAACTTCCAGTAGCAATACTCAAAAAAAGGGGTCCAGTGAATGCTAAACACTTAAGATATAGACAATAACAAATGGGGTTAGCTCAAATTTAAAGAGAATTTATATGGTTGGGCCGGGGAAACCTCATATAGTGCCAAAAATAGGCTAATGGAGAATGCCTATATGGCTACACAGTTAGAAACTCTAACTCCAACAATGTGGTTCTTAGATAGCTCGTATAATCATTGGCAACCCCAGAGAGACAAGATGAGAAAACAGTTACTTTGTTCAACTATCTTGACGATCCAGTGTGAGTCCGTTTATTACGGAAGTGTATGATGGTAAACAGTGCTAACTCAATGTTATACCAATCACCACTCACGGTTATGACGCCAAGGTACTTGTATATAAAACTTCATGCGATAAGTGTGATGATCCCGACACTGCAATATTTCGAATTGACTTTCTTCCTCAGGGTGTCACTCTTAAACATGGATGTACTTGTGTATCTCGGCTGTACAAATACACTCGATATACTTGGGCAAATCGTGCTCCTTAATTCGAGTGCTGTGCGTGTGCTGATGGCAAAATCCAGCCTTTCTGTGGTCAGAGTACTTCTTATTTTTTGCGCGTTTGCGATCTCTTTAATCGTGATCCGGTTCTTGTGCTGTTATGACACTTCCAGTAGCAGCATGCATGTGATTATTATATGAGAACTCCACCCACGGGAGTAGATTGGACCAATTATCTTGTCTTTCGTTCACAAAGGCATGGAGAAAAGTCTTCAGGGTTCGATTGGTTCGTTCCGTTTGCGCATTACTCTGAGGATGGATCGCAGACGAAAGACTAAGTTGCACATTGAAGCGCTTGCATAGGGCTTTTCAGTAGCGAGCTGTAAACTGTGGTCCTCGATCGGGGACTATATCCTGCGGGAGACCGTGAAGTCTAAAGATATGCTGAGCGAACAGGCGAGCCAGGTCAGGGGCATAAGGTAGTTTTGGCAAGGGAACAAAGTGCGCCATCTTGGAAAATCAGTCCACAGTAACCCAGATGACCGAATTACCTTCGGAGGCAGGAAGGTCCACGATGAAATCAGTGGAGATGTGAGTCCAAGGCTCCATCGGGATGGGCAAAGGTTGCAACAAGCCCCTGGGCTTCCCGATAAGCAGCTTTTGAACAGCACAAGTAGGACATGATCCCAAAAAAGCTTGGACGTCCTGTCTCACCGATGGCCACCAGTAGAAACGGTTTAACAAGTCTAAGGTCCCTCTCCAACCAGCGTGACCCCCAGTGAGGGAGTCATGGGCCCAAGCGAGAACTTCTCTCCGGGAGCGACACGGAACGACGGTCTTCCTTTGGGAGGACACCAATGTTGCAGCAAGACTTACTTTCATGGGGTCCAAGATATACTGAGGTGTGTCAGGAGTTTCTTCAACCTCAGAAGAGCGCGAAAGCCCCTCAGCTCGAACATTCTTAGAGCCGGGTCGGTAGCGTAAGGTAAAGTCAAACCGATCAAAAAACAGCGACCACCGGGCTTGTCTTGGATTCAGGCATTGGGCTTGCTTCAAGAATGCTAGGTTTTTGTGATCGGTGTAAATCATAACCGGATGGTTGGCTCACTCCAACCCCTGTCTCCATTCCTCCAGGGCAAGTTTCATGGCTAGCAACTCTCTGTCACCAACACAGTAGTTGCTCTCTGCCAGGGAGAATTTCCTTGAGAGATATGAACAGGGCAACAGCTGTCCAGAATCAGAGTACTGGCTCAGTACGGCCCCTACAACCACATTGGAGCATCAACCTCCACCACGAAGGGCCGGCTGGGATCCGGATGACGAAGGCAGGTGTCTATTAAGAAGGCTTCCTTGAGAACCTCAAAAGCTTGGCAGGCAGAAGTTGGCCAATCCACCGCGTTAGCACCCTTTCGGGTGAGGGCAGTTAACGGAGCCACAATAAGAGAGTAATTGGGAATAAAGTGACGGTAGAAACTGGAGAAGCCGAGGAAGCGTTGCAACACTTTAAGACCCCTCGGCCGGGGCCAATTCTTAATAGCCGCCACTTTCTCAGGATCCATTTGAAAGCCTGCTGCAGAGACTATGTAGCCTAGGAACAGCAGGGAGGTCTTCTCAAAGCTGCACTTTTCCAATTTCGCGTACAGGCCATGCTCCCTAAGTATCTGGAGCACTTGACGGACATGCTGACGGGTGTGACGGCAGGTTCTGGGAGTAGACTATCACGTCGTTGAGGTAAATAATTACGAAGGTGTTCAGAAGGTCCCGTAACACCTCATTCATCAGGTGCTGGAACACCGCCGGAGCATTACATAAGCCGAAAGGCATCACGAGGTACTCGTAATGCCCATCTCAGGTATTAAACGCGGTCTTCCACTGATCTCCGGGACAGATTCTGACCAAATTGTATGCTCCAAGTAAGTCCAACTTTGTGAAAATCTTCACTCCTTGAAGCCAATCAAGGAGCTCCGGAATTAATGGGAGCGGGTAGCGGTCTCACTTGGTAATCGAATTTAGGCCTTGATAGTCTATACACGGCCTCAGTGAACCGTCTTTCTTGCTGTGGCATTTGAAATCAAATAGTTATTTAATATTGAGCTTAAGAATAAAACAATGTGAACATCTGAATACTGAGTTTGAGGCTAGAAAAGTGGTTGTTTATACTTTTTTTTAAATTGCTATTTAAAGCAGGAGACTGGCAGCAGCATGGGTGCTAATGGACATATTAAAGCATTTGGATCCCTACTGACTCTGAGCCACAGACTTAATTAGCTGCTTCATTAAACTATGCATGAGCCTTATTATTCCATTTTGGATATGTAAAATTGCTTGGGTGACATTGGTCACTTATAGAAAATGATGGGAAAATCCGCATTGGGCTCACTTCTCTGTGTTCTTCTCCTTGACAACTTCAACTACTGTAGCTAGGGAAGACTCTGACAGACTCATATGTTGAGTAACATGCAGCACACAATAACTTTCAGTGGTCCAAAAAAACAGGAAAACCTCCAGTGTGCTGTGTTATTTATTGAGAAAATCAAGCTGTTCAGCAGTCTACAGGTGCACTCCTTCAGGGACCTATTGACAAGATGGGTACAGTTCTTCAGAAATAGAGGAAAGTTGGAGGAAGAGAGTTTGCATCCAGGTCAACAATGGGCTAACAATTATCATCTACAATCATGGAAATAAAATGACATACCCTGAAATTCTAGAAGCAATGAGGATATTACTAGCATCACTGAAGATAAGAAGATTACAGCACTTATCCAAAAGAACGCTCTCTTCTGGTTCCTGAGTAAAAATCATTGGCTCAGTATGCTGTGGCAGTCAAAAAAGCAAACACAATGTTAGGAATTATTAGGATGGGTGTAGTGAATAAAACAGAAAATGTCATAATGCCTCTGTATTGCACCATGATGAGACCGCACCTTGAGTACTGTGAACAATTCTGGTCACCGCATGTCTAAAAAGATATAGTTGCCCTGGAGAAGGTATTGAGAAGGGCAATAAAAATGATAAAGGGGATGGAACAGCTCCCCTCTCAGGAATAGCTAAAGAGGTTAGGGCTGATCAGTTTGGAGAAGAGACGGCCGAGAGGGGATATGATAGAGGTCTTTAAAATCATGAGAGGTCTAGAACAGGTAAATTTGTATCGGTTATTTATACCTTCAGATAATAGAAGAACCAGGGGCACTCCCCCTATTAATCAAGTTGACATAGGAATTAGCCTCTGCTATTACTGGCATCAGTAGCATAGGATCTACTTAGAGTTTGGGTACTTGCCAGGTACTTGTAACCTGGATTGGCCACTGTTGGAAACAGGATACTGGGCTTGATGGACCCTTGGCCTGACCCAGTATGGCATTTTTTTATGTTCGTATCTAATCATAGAGGGGGATTGGGGGGTGGCACTGTCTTAAAATATGAGTATCAAGACAGGACCCAGAAAATGTGGCCACCACATCAGTCACTAGTAAACAGTGGTCACAACAGACATGAATGTTCATACTGTGGTAATGCTTATAATTCTGATAGATGGCTTCCTGGCTCTTTGGAGGAACCAAACTCACATAAGTGCAGTCAGAAATCCTGATGTACCCCTAGATACATCAAAATGGTATAATGACATATGGATAATGCCTGTGGTAAGAAAAAGGGGTGTAATTTAGGGGTGTGCATCCGTTTTCCATGTATTTGTAATCCGCAACTTATTTTGTCCTATCTGTTAAATACGTGGGGAGGCGAAACGCATCGCGACTCCCCACATATTAAACAGATTTCTGTTTTATTCGGCCTCCTAAATAAAAATTTAAACCCCCCACCCTCCTGACCCCCCCCAAGACTTACCAAAACTCCCTGGTGGTCCAGCGGCGAGTCCAGAAGCCATCCCTGCATTCTCACACCCACGTTTGCCGGTTTCATCATGACGCCGATAGCCTGTGTCACAGGGGCTACCGGTGCCATTGGTCAGTCCCTGTCACATGGTCACCGGCACCATCTTGTGCTCCTACCATGTGACAGGGGCTGACCAATGGCACCGGTAGCCCCTGTGACATAGTATGGGCAAAGGCTATCGGCGCCATTTTGAGTCCTGGCATCGGATGCCCGGCGTGCACGAGGTCGCTCCGGGACCCCCGTTGGACCCACAGGGACTTTTGGCCAGCTTGGGGGGGGGGCCTCCTGACCCCCACAAGACTTGTGAGACATAGTGAGGGCAAAGGCGAACGGCGCCATTTTTAGTATTGGCATCAGACGGTCGGCGTGCACGAGGTCGCTCCCGGACCCCCGCTGGACTTTTGGCAAGTCTTGTGGGGGTCAGGAGGCCCCCCCAAGCTGGCCAAAAGTCCCTGTGGGTCCAACGGGGGTCCAGGAGCGACCTGCCGTCCGATGCCAGGACTCAAAATGGCGCCAATAGCCTTTGCCCATACTATGTCACAGGGGCTACCGGTGCCATTGGTCAGCCCCTGTCACATGGTAGGAGCACAAGATGGTGCCGGTGACCATGTGACAGGGGCTGACCAATGGCACCGGTAGCCCCTGTGACAAAGGTTATCGGCGCCATGATGAAAAACCAGTACCGAGGGTGTGAGTGAGTTACTGGACCCCCCCGCTGGACCACCAGGGAGTTTTGGTAAGTCTTGGGGGGGTCAGGAGGGTGGGGGGTTGTAGTTAATTTTAATTTTAGCTGGGACAGGAATTTAACTCGCTGTAGTAACGTATTGACAGATCGACAACTTATGGAATTCTCCATACTTCCGCATGAAACGGAATTGACCCCCCACGAATACGTATCCCGAATGCAACGAAAACATTTTGGCTGCACATCCCTAGTGTATTTTATCATTGCCACATGCTAACATAGGGGCCGATGCAATATTATTCACGGAAAGAGGGCGCTGACTTTTCAGCACCCACTTTCTTAATGCACGCATGGTGCCCGCAAGGCAGGTGCTCTCTGGTCCCTACCAGGGAGCTGTTCTCCACTGCTCCAGGACAAGGGTCCACCTCCATGCGCAACAGGTTGCCAAGGCCATGGACTCGGCGGAGTCTCCCGCCTTCAGGTCCTGACCGGGTTTGGCTGCCTCAGTCCAAGAACATCGCAAGGCTTTGGAATCGCTAGCCTTTTCGGTGGAAATGTTCCATTCCCAGCTGCAAGATACAGCTCTGGCCAATCCTGTGGGCCTATTGGCCTCTATGCTACCCAAAGCATCGTTGGCGCTCCCTGCTCCTCCCCGATACAATGGGGACCCACACTCCTGTTGTGGCTTCCTCAATCAGTGCTTCATGTAATTTGCACTGCAACCATCCTTGTTCCCTTCATCCTTTTCCGCCTGGAAGGGAAGGTTCTGGCATGGGCCTCTCCCTTATGGGAACACTCTGATCCTATGCTTTCCAAGCTACTTGAATTTATTGCTTTCTTAAAGCAGACCTTCAGAGACCCTGGCCGCCAAGCTGTCGCCAGCCATGGTATACTCCACCTCCACCAAGGGTCTTGGACCTTCTCTGAGTATACGGTGGAGTTTAGGACCCTGGCTACTGAGCTCAGGTGGCGAGTAGATTCTCTACAAGCCATCTTCCTAGATGGACTCTCCAGCGCTCTCAAAGATGAACTCTCTGTCCGTGAGACTCCCCGTCTCTAGAGGACCTGATTTCCCTCACCGGGAAAATCGACCATTGTCTCTGGCAAAGATGCCTAGAAGTAAAGGCATCCCGCTCTCCTGCACCACATTTCACGCCTGTCCAGAGTCCTCCAGCCAAGATTTCAGCACCACCACCTTCTTCCATGGTGGAACGTATTGAGGTGAACTGTGGACTATTGACTCCGACTGAACATTTACGTCGGAGGAAAGAGGGTCTTTGCCTTTACTGTGGCACTTCCGGACATCTTCGGCAGTTGTCCGGCCCGTCCGGAAAACTGCATCACCTGAGCCCGGCGGGGGTCCTGAGCTTAGGCGCTACTGTAACCGGCCCCCAACTGCTGCTTCCTGTCTCTCTGGGCATCCAGGCCCACTCCTTCACCACCACTGCTCTGGTTGATACAGGAGCAAGCGGCAGCTTCATCATGGATGACATCATCAAGCTTCTGAACATTCCTCTTCAGCCATTAGATGTGAGCCTCCACATCGTCTCCATTCAAGGAGAACATCTTCCAAGGCTCATCACCCACAAACAGTGGCTGTCCATCTTACCATGGGCACTCTCCACGAGGAAGAGGTGTCCTTCTATGTGTTAAAACATTCCACACATCCAGTCATCCTGGGGCTGCCTTGGCTCCAGATCCACAAACCCCAGTTCGATTGGCATTCCTTGCAATTGGTGCAGTGGGGTTCCAAATGCCAGAAGGCTTGCCTATGTCAAGTATCACCAGCAGCCTCTGTCATAAAGTCAACCACTCTATCTGGTTTGCCTACTCAGTATGTTGAGTTCGAAGATGTCTTCTCGAAACAGAAGGTGGGGATACTTTGCCTCCATTACACAAATTCAATTGCTCCATGGAGCTTCTGCCAGACACGATGCCTCCCAAGGGAATAACTTACCCATTGTCTCACCCAGAAATCCTAGCCATGTCTGAGTATATCAAAGAGAACCTAGAAAAAGGGTTCATTCATCCCTCTGATTCTCCTGCTGGAGTGGGCGTTTTCTTCATTAAGAAGGACGGTGGTCTATGCCCTTGTATTGATTACAGAGGGCTCAACACCATAACCCACAAAGACCGTTACCCTTTGCCCCTTATCAGTGAGCTGTTTGATCGCCTTCAAGGGGCATGGATCTTCACCAAGTTGGATCTGAAGGGTGCGTACAATCTGGTATGCATCCAACCCGAAGATATCTGGAAAACCGTATTCAATATGAGGGAAGGTCACTATGAATACACAGTGATGCCCTTTGGGCTATGCAGTGCTCCAGGGGCCTTTCAATGCCTTATGAATGAAATCCTCTGAGACCTCTTGTACTCATTCGTAGTCGTGTATCTCAACGACATCTTGATCTTTTCCAAGAATCTCAAATCCCATCGAGATTCTCGATGTCTCATCCCATCGAGATTCTCTTAGATGTCCTCCAACATCTAAGAGAAAATCATCTATATGTCAAGTTAGAAAAATTCTTCTTCGAGCGAAATTGCTTGCCCTTCCTAGGGTACATCATATCCGATCGAGGATTCTCCATGGATCCAGAGAAAGTCCAATGGATCCGAGATTGGCCCCAGCCAGTAGACTTATGGGCCTTATAATGTATCCTTGGTTTCACCAATTATTACTGGAGCTTCATTGCCAATTATTCTACCCTAGCTGCTCTGATCACCATCATGACCAAGAAAGGGGCTAACACTCGTGTATGGACACCCAAAGCACAAGCCGCCTTTCAGACATTAAAAGAAGAATTCTGTTCTGGTCCTTGTCTTCAGCATCCAGACCCAAGATGTCCATTCGTCGTCAAAGTCAATGCCTCCGCAATTGGAGCAGGAGCCGTCTTAAGTCAGTTTTCTCCAAAGGGTAGATTAATACCTTGTTAATTCTACTCCCACAAGTTCTCTCCCACAGAGCAGCACTACACTGTGGGTGACCGAGTACTTCTCACCGTCAAGTTGGTGCTCCAAGAGTGGCACCCCTGGTTGGAAGGGGTACAATAGAAATTTACCATTTTCACGGACCATAAGAATCTTGAGCACCTGAAAGAGGCTCAACTCTTGAATCCTAGGCAAACCTGATTGGCGCTCTTCTTTGAATAGTTTACTTTTGTCCTATGTTATCGTCCAGGCCCCAAGAACCTCTGTGCTGACACACTATTGAGATCCTTTGAACCAGAGGATGTTCCTGATGTTCCCAGACACATCATTGATCCTGCCTGCGTATCCCTTGCTGTGACCACCACTGTTCCAGTGGGGAAAACAGTCGTTCCACATAGATTACATGACCGGGTTCTGAAATGGGCCCATGATTCCAAGTTGGCAGGACACCCGGGTTGTACCAGGACCCTAGAGATGCTGCGGAGATATTACTGGTGGCCCAACATGGTGCAAGACTCTCATAACTATGTGGACTCCTGTCCCATCTGCGCCTAACAGAAATCACCTACCGGACGGCCTTGGGGTCTACTTCAGCTGCTTCCAGCACCTACCAAGCCATGGTCCAACATCTCAACAGACTTCATCACATACCTGCCTCATTCCCAGAACAATACTGTAATTTGTGTCATCACTGACCGTTTTTCGAAAATGGATCACTTTATTCCCTTGCTGGGCCTCCCATCGGCCCCGGAACTAGCCAAGTAGTTCCTGAAACACATTTTCCATCTCCTTGGACTCCCAAAGGAAATAATAGCCGACCGAGGACCACAGTTTGCCGCCAGATACTGGTGCTCCTTATGCAAGAAATTTAATATTGTCTTGAATTTTACATCAGCCTATCATGACCTTGGTCTAGGCCCTATACATGGCCGAGGTTTGGAGGCCTGACCCAACACCTGGGCCTTGTCCTAGGCCAGGATAAAGGCCCAGGCCCAATGCTGTGGTCTAGCCTGGAAGCTCAGTCCCACTGTCTGGGCCTTGGCTCAGATCCTGGCCCAATGCTGTGGCAAGTCTGGAGGTTGGGTCCCGATGCCAGTGAATCAGCCCAGGGTCAGGCCCAGACTTCAGTGCTCCTCTTTGGCTTCTTCTTTCTTTGGATCTTTTTTGCCAACTGATGCCGTTTGCTGGGGTCATTGCACCAAAGTTGATTACCTCCAGCACCAGGCCAGTAAGTGGCATTGGATTTGGTAAGTATGGGGGGAGGTTGTTGGGAAATTTCCCAAGCCTGGGTCTTTGGTCAGGTTTTGGTCTAGGCCCTGACATTGGGCCATGGCCTAGGCCAGGATCCCTGCATCACACTCAGGTATAGGCTGCAGCACCTTCGTAGGGTTTCCAGGCTGAGGGACCAAAGTCACACTTGGGCATAGGCTGCCTCTCCTCCTTTGGGTCTTGGCCTACCCCCTAGGCAAGGTCCCTGGCTTTGGGCCCTAGACTTTACATTTTTTAATAGTTTTTTAATTCAAAACGAGATTCCAATGAAAATTCATCAGAATTTAACTTGTTCCATTTTGAAAACAATCCAAAATGAAATAGGAAATTTCATCTCATGTCCTCTTTGCTTGTCCTGACTGCCCATCCCTAGTCTTTATCTTATTTTTTCCCATTATATCCTATGCAGGTGAGTGGAATAAATATTTGAGAGCACATTTAAATGATATAGGATTGTGATTGACATGTGGACAAACTTGTTTTGGCCTCTTACTTTTTCAGCATATGTATTATGAGCTTCCTCCACCTAATTCCAGATATTGCTGACATTGTCAGAGCTACGTTTTCTAAAGAGGAATACTTACCGGGTCATTTATGAGAGAGAGAAAGAAAGAGAGAGAGAGAGAGGAAGAGGGGGAGGGGGAGAGAGAGAGAGAACCTTTTATAGAGTCAATATAGCATGCTATAAATATACCACTGAAGAGGGAACACCTTCAAGTCGGGACGGGTTTGGGGGATGGTTTTACGTACACAAAGGAATTAACGGCAAACTATTTATTATTATTTTTTATTTATTGGTTTTATATACCGACATTCATCAATGATATCACATCGGTTAACAGTAAAACAGAAAACTACACAACAAATGCATTTGACATAAAACAGGTAAGAAAAAATCACATGAAAACTAGATAAAACTGATGAATTTCTATCAATTGAATCAATAAATGATACCAACAAGAGGAGTTGATTTGTGCAATGAAGTAGAGACTCTTTCTCTTTCTCTCTTTCTCTCTCTCTTTTGTCATTGCGGGTGCTATTTATAGCAATTTGATGAATCTAGGGGAGGGATCTTCCTAAAACCCCTTAATATATGACCATCATCAGCCTTTTCACCTCTATTTGAGCTCCTGAGGAGCCTTTTTCAAATTCAGGATAGCATATAAGGTATGCATCCAATCCTCTCAACAGGTTTTCATTCACATTAACATCCTTTCTAGCCTCTATAGTGGGTAAGTGAAGCCCTGAGTTTGCTTTGCTGTTACTTGGGTTTGAAGTTTAGCAAAACAAACTCCCCCATACCTTTTCCATACTGTTTATGCTAAATATAAAAATAACTAGTGAAAAAAATGTTCCGTTTAGAACAAAACTCATGAATATATTTGAATCCTTGGCTGTTTAACTAAGCAATTAAAAGGTTTAGACTAGGCAACATGCCAATGATATTTGTTGAAGGTATAGTTAAGCTCTGAAAAGAAAAGAACAAGGAAAAAGTGAAAGCCTCATGTGTTACCATATGGATGTTTCATTTGTACATTGGAAGAACTGAAAAATTTGTATTCACTTCAGACAAATATATTTTGCGGCCTCAGAGCAATTCCCTAAGAAGTGAAATATGATAAAGGAAATGCATATTCACATGCCACAACATTTTACAGATGTAAATTCCTTTATATATGTCTATCATTCAAGTGAAATGATATTGAAATTGTGTTGGTCGAAACATGTGTCAATGTAAACATTCCCTATAAATTGTTTGTTTACAGCATGGAAAATATTTTCCTGGTAAAATTTAATCCCTAATTAATGTCTTAAACATTACAAGCAAGACAAGATACAATTTTCTGCAAAGCTTGTTGCAACAGATTCTACACACTACATGCTCATTAATATGAAGCTGTTAAAACATATTATTCATGTATGAAAATTATAATAAAAAATATTCAAATTAAAATGAAAAACAACTCTTGCTTTCAGCCAAATTACACAACATTTTGAAAACACTTCCTGTTTTAGCATCGTTAAAGTGAAAATCATGTTTGTAACTTTTTAAATATGAGATTTTTCTAATCAGCACAAGTGGAAATTTTATTTAACATATTTGTCTACAGATTGTTTATATTTCCTTAATTTGTGATGATTACTTTACTGTCAAGCATAATACAGCTTTAATCTTTGCAGTTACTAGATTAGTTGGCTCTCTTTATACATATAATTCTATTACAGGAAGTTATTAAAAGGTCAATGGAATATTAAGGTTTTATGTACTAAAAGTTTTCTGATTTTTCTCTACAGGCCACGGAATATACAGCATTTGATAGAAGTGAATAATAATTTTTCAGTAGTTCTGATGTACAAATGTAACATCTATATGGTAATACATGTTTTCACTTTTTCCTAGTTCCTTTCTTTTTAGAGACCTTCAACAAATATAACTACCATTTTTCCTAGTGTAAACCTTTCAATTGCTTAGTTAAACAACAGAGGATTCAAATTTTTTGCTTTAATCGGAACATTTTTCTCACTAGTCCACCCCGTTTTTGAAGCCTTTAAAGATTAATTATTTTTTGTTTGCATTCTCAGTTTGGTGAATTCTTGCATTTCATAATACTGAAAATGTTGAGTTTGATAATCTTTTATTTAGCTATGTATAGTCAAGATTGGCCTATATTTCATGGGAGCTTAGGCCAGGATTCATCAAAACACCCCTCTCCCTATTGCATGCAATAGGGAGAGGGGTGTTTTTTATGGTAATAGCTTATTTATTGGAAAGTACACTATCTTAGTGCTTCTCATAGGTATTATTGCAGAGTGTGATAACTTTTTCACAGTAAGTACCACAATTGTAATTCCTACCTACAGCCATGGGGGGGGGGGGGGGGGGGGGGGGGGAGAAGAGGGGGGAAAGAGAGAACCTAGCTATAAGGCCCTTCTAGTTGTTAGGTATTTATATCTCTATAGGAGGCCCACCTAGTAACTCGAGGTGAAGTTTAGGTAGTAGTGTAGGGGTTAGGGGTCACTTTGACATGCAGAGTGAGATGTATGAACAGAACAGTGCACTCTTGTGAAGATTTCAGGTCCTTCGGAGTGAGGAAGCTCACACAAAGATGAGATTTGTACAATATTCTCTCAACCTAGCATGATGTTACCCAGGTAGAGAGTCCATGAAGCTAGGTTGAGAGAACATTGTACAAATCTCAGCATTATGATGCTTTTTGCATGTGTTAAGGCATTTTTTGCATGTGAAAAGCCCATAACGTGGCTTAGAAAATAACCGCCTTAATTAGAAAAGTGGATAAGTGCTCCTTTGATGTATTTTTATTGCTTGTTTAACTAAGAAAAAGTCTTTTGTTTCATAGTTAATATGGCCAAGTAAATTACAGTTTTACTTTATCTAAGTGCTTTATACTCAAATATTAAAAAAGGAAAAAAATGGATTGCCTGGGTCCTGGAGCCTGACTGTAAGCACCAGAAAAACTGGAAAGCACGGGCCTGCTCACCTTGTTGGCTCCTCTGCAGGTCGCGTGTCGGCCTCCCCCGCAGCAGCCGCGAGCTCTGCTAGGACTCGACATCCCTCGGTGGCAGTTGCCAGGCCTTCCACTGCGCACCAGGCCTCATGCCGGAGTACACTGTCTCCAGTGGTGTCATCCACGCCCCTACACACGCGCGCGCAGACCACCCGGCCTCTTGTAGGACCAGGAGTGGGTCCTAGCTCCGCGGCGCACCCTGATTGATGGGACAAAATAAGGAAGTTCCTGCCTGCACTTCCTTGCGTTGGCAATCGGGTCGGCATTGTATTGTGTGCTAGGTTGCCTCCACGTTCACAGTCTTGTTCCAGTCTTGTTCCAGCCTTGTTCCAGGATCCTACTGTTCCAGCCTTGTTCCAGTGTCCTACTGTTCCAGCGTCCTCCTGTTCCTGCGTCTGTCTATTCGTCTTCCCAGGTAGTACCTTCGTACTGTCTCTCTCTGGTACTGACCTCGGGCTGTTCCTTGACCTTCCTATCTGCTGCCTGCATCCTGACATCTGCCTGCCTTGTGACCTCATCTGACTTCCGGAACCTGACCTCTGCCTCATTGACCACTCCTCGGATTGATCCTCGGATTCTGACCTCAGCAATCATTGACTACATCTCCTGATTCTAGCTCTGTCCCTTGCCTTGTCATTGCCTACGCTGTTTGGGCCTTCCTTGCCTCTCTAGGGCAACAGCGTAAAGTCCAACCGTGCTCCCTTGCTGATCATGGGCATGCCTCTCTACTACCTCTCTGGGAGACACTGCGAGGCCCACCTAAGTCCAAGGGGTGCAGGTCCCTATGGGCTCCACCCGGGGGAACCTCAGGCTTCCAGTGGTGAAGCTCATCTCAGCCTCTGTCTCCTTCTGTGCTCTGCCCCCTGGGGGCAGGTGCTCCCTGGTTCCTACCAGGGAGCCGTTCTCCACGGCTCCAGGACAAGGGTCCACCTTCAAGCGCAACAGCAGATATAGTGGGGAGGAAGTAGTTAGGGATTAGCATCGCTGCTCAATATTCCAAACAGTTCAGAATTCATAGAAAGAAAGCTCTTACCTAGAGAACCATGATGGCTTGTTTGCCATCAGCCCAGTGACATCATCAGAGAGGGATATTGAAACATTTTTATTTATAGAGAAAGATAATTTAGAATTTAGAGAGAGCTGAGCTGCAGTGCCACAGAGAAGCAGTGCTGTGCTAGTGCTTCTCTTCCAAAGTAAAAAAAAAAGGTGCTCAAGAGTCAAAACACTGGCAGGAACAATAGAATACACAATAGAGTGAATGGGGATGGGTTTGAATAGTGCCTTATTATTTAAGAAGTGACAAAGGTAAGGTTTAGTATAGGTAAATTTAATGCCTGAGCCACTGCTGTCTGCCCCTCCCTATGTCCAGAAGATTCGCTTCAGCCTGTCCAAGGTCTCCCCACATAAGAGAAAGTCCTGCCTGCTGCATGGTGGCCAGGACAGCAGAGACTTCAACCTGTGCTGCCACTCCAGGGATGTACTCCATGAGCCAGAGTGTCTCCTACATATCTGCAAACTGGACCTCTTTAAGAGTGATAACCAATGGTAATCTTCTACAGTCATGAGGACTAACTAGTTACATTTATTAATTAATATACCCAAAGCAAGTCAAGATCTCTGATATAATAAGTTTACTAATGATGCAGAGCTTTACTCAATATAATCCTGTGCTGTGCTAAGAACGTTAGAGATATGTGTTTATATTATTTTCCTAATCTTGAAGTGTCTGAAAATAAAGCACTCTGTTTTTGATAAAAACAGGTGTCGTTTCTTAGACTTTTCAGATCACCTTTTCAGATCATTGTATCACAGCCAGTATCCCCCAGAGAGGGAAGGAGAGGGGGAGCAAGCAGCCTCCTCTCAGATATGCTTACCCTTATATTGGCTACAAGCTGTTGCTTGGAAGTGGTTGTGCCCAGAAGGGATGACCAAGGTGGAGGTAGCCAAAGTGGTTCTGCTAGAACAGTTCCTAGAGAGCCTAGAACAGCCTATGTGGCAATGGGTGTGCCGACCCACAAACCTTATGCTTGATAAGATGTTGGAAGTGGTAGAGGCCTATTACCAGGCCCAGACCATGCCGGACCCAGGAAAAACCATTTGTCCATGCGAGAAGGTATAGGAGCTCTAAGGTCCAGAGGCTCTGGCAAGTGGAAGACCTGGGCCGGCCAGTCTCCTTACTTCAGTAGCAAAAGATGCCCGGTCTGCCATGTTTCAGCTGTGGAGAAAGGCACCATTTTGCCAGAGACTGTCCCCACAGGGAAGACAAAGAAATGAAAGTTAACTTAATGGCACCACAGTTTTATAATTTCTTGGATCTTACTAGGCAGGGAGTCGCTACGTTTGTGATTCCAATGGAGGTGGAGAACTCTATGACCCAGGTATTGCTGATTCTGGGAGTGTGATGACACTCATTCAAAGAGAGCTAGTAAAATGGAACCAGATTGACTATAAGAAAACTGTGAGAATGGCATGAATCCATGGCAACATCCCATAACCAAGGATAGCTGAAAACCCTGATCAGCCAGGACCAAATAAAATTGAAAGTTCTTCCTTGCTACCCTACACTATGGTGATAGGATGGAACCGTCCAATGTTCAAGAGCCTGTGGAACCAGCTTAAATCTGGTT
The DNA here is from genome assembly GCF_901001135.1 of Rhinatrema bivittatum. NCBI lineage: Eukaryota > Metazoa > Chordata > Amphibia > Gymnophiona > Rhinatrematidae > Rhinatrema > Rhinatrema bivittatum. The sequence continues at coordinate 663,591,331 of NC_042615.1, forward strand.
GACCCAACTCCCTCATTGAAAAATTGACATTTCCAGAGCTCTTCTCTTTAGAATATCCCAACCTGAATCATAAAGACTCAAAGACAACTAAATCTATTATTATGCTACTAATTCAGAGGCAACCAGGGTAGAAGTATCAGATTCAGGGAAAAAACAGCAACCTACCAGAATGTCATACCTAACCACTTTCAGTGGGAAAATGTGAGTAACCCAGGAAATTTCAGATGGCCTCAGAGGGAGGATGAGTCCTTTAAGTGGGCTGGGAGCTTACAAATTCTGAAAGGCAGTATAAAAATGTTTTAAATAAATAAATACAGAGGGTGGACATAAAGTTAATCCCTGGAGAGCAAGATAAATATCCTACTCCTCCTTATTTTGTAATGAAAGGGTACCTAATCTATTGAGTCAAAAGGGAAGTGTGGAGGGGGAATTAATATAACAACTTCTAGCTCCCAAACCGTATCAGTAAAAGGTCCTTCAACTTGCAATTAGCACACAGTCACCTTTCAGGGGATCATCTCAGTGGGGGGGAGAGAGAAGACCCAAGAGAAAATGATGGCACAGTTCTATTGGCTGGGCCTACATAGACATATCCAATTGTATTGCCAGTCCTGCCCCACTTGCCAACTCACAAAACCTGCAGACAGGCAGCACCTCTCACACCAATGCCCATTATCAAGATCTCTCTAGAGTCCCCCAACTGCCTAGTTGGGGGACTCTAGAGAGATCTAACTGGGGAATAAGTACATCCTTGACTATGTCACGAGATATCCAGAGGCAGAACCATTATGGAATATAAAGTCTCAGACAATGGAGACCACCCTAATGGAAATTTCTTCATAACTTGGGCTGCCCAAGGAAATCCTGATGAATCAGGGGACCCCATTCTTGTCCAAGATAATGACACAACTCTACATCTTGCTCAAGGTAAAAACTTTGCATTCCTTGGTGTATCATCTGTAGACCAATGGCTAGGGAAGTGCAGAGGGACGCCATACGTTGCATTCGTGATTCGGATTCGTCGGGGAGCAGATACATTGCATTCGGCCATATGGCGCCCCGATGCATTAATACGGCGATTTCTATTCGTGTCCCAGCTAAAATTAAAATTAACTACAACCCCCACCCTCATGACCCCCCAAGACTTACCAAAACTCCCTGGTGGTCCAGCGGGGAGTCCAGGAGCCATCCCCTGCACTCTCACACCCACGTGCCGGTTTCATCATGGCACCGATAGCCTTTGTCACAGGGGCTACCGGTACCATTGGTCAGCCCCTGTCACATGATCATCGGCGCCATCTTGTGCTCCTACCATGTGACAGGGGCTGACCAATGGCACCGGTAGCCCCTGTGACATAGAATGGGCAAAGGCTATCGGTGCCATTTTGAGTACTGGCATCGGACGGCCGGAGTGCAGGAGGTCGCTCCGGGACCCTCGTTGGACCCCAAGGGACTTTTGGCCAGCGCCGATCACCTTTGCCCTCACTATGTCACAGGGGCCGACCATCGGTACCTGTGACATAGTAAGGGCAAAGGCGATCGGCGCCATTTTGAGTACTGGCATCGGCCGGCCAGCGTGCAGGAGGTCGCTCCCGGACCCCCACTGGACTTTTGGTAAGTCTTGTGGGGGTCAGGAGGCCCCCCAAGCTGGCCAAAAGTCCCTGGAGGTCCAAAGGGGGTCCCAGAGTGACCCCCTGCACTCCGGCCGTCCGATGCCAGTATTCAAAATGGCACTGATAGCCTTTACCCATACTATGTCACAGGGGCTACCGGTGCCATTGGTCAGCCCCTGTCACATGGTAGGAGCACAAGATGGTGCCGATGGCCATGTGACAGGGGCTGACCAATGGCACCGGTAGCCCCTGTGACAAAGGCTATCAGCGCCATGATGAAACCGGCACTGAGGGTGTGAGTGCAGGGGATGGCTCCTGGATCCAAGCTGGACCACCAGGGAGGTTTGGTAAATCTTGGGGGGGTTCAGGAGGGTGCGGGGGTTTGTTTAAATTTTTATTTAGGTGGCCGTATAATTCGGCGAAGATTTGTGTATTCATGGGGAATCGCTATACGTTTCGCTTCCCCACGAATACTACGAATAGTGCAATACATTGCGGATTGCCAATATGGTGAAAACGAATGCACACCTTTACCAATGGCCTCATTGACCACTTCAATCAAATGCTCAAGCAAATATTGAGGAAATTTGTAATGAAGTCAGCAAGAATTGGGACTCGTTGCTACATGCTGTTCACAATCCAAGAAGTACCCAAAGCTCGATGAGGTTTTCCTCTATTAAGTTACTGTATGGGAGGAGACCAAAAGAAATCTTGGATATAGTTTGCGAGACTTGGGAAGAAGAGGCAAAAGCCAAGCAGAACCTCACTGACTATGTTATCCAGGTGAAGGAATAACTGAAAAAGGCTATGGAGGTTGCACCTCTATGCCTAGAGAAGGCTTGAGCTACCCAAGTCAGAGGTTACAATTGCTCCACAATTTGAGTGTTTCAGTCTGGAGACCACATCCTAGTCCTCCTCCGATCTTTGGAAAGCAAGTTATTATCATGCTGGCAGGGCCTATATGAAGTCTTAGAGAAGACAGACCCAGTTGACTACAAAATAAATGAAAGAAATCTCAGATCTACCACATAAATCTTCTGAAAAAGTGGATTGCCCCGGTCTGCAGACTGGTTCAAGAGGAAAACTTTGGCTCAGAGGTTCCCCCTTGAAGTGTACCAAATGGATTCTTTTTGGAGAGGAACTCGCCACTTCCCACGAATCTGACTTAAAACAACTAGAAAAGCAAAACAAGGATGTCTTCTCAAATTTACCCAGTCAAACCTGCCTTGTACAGCATGACATCATTATGCCACCTGGAGTTGTGTGTGGCAGAGGCTGTATCATATTCCTGAGGGTAGGCACCATGTCATTGAGGCCAAAGTGAAGGAAATGCTCAGAGTCATAGAGGACTCTAACAGTGATAGATTCTCTCCCATTGTATTGGTGCCGAAGCCATATGGTAGTATCATGTTTTGTATTGACTTTGAAAAGATCATTGAAATCTCGAAGCTTGATGCATACCTGATGCCCTGAGTGGATGAGCTGATTGATCCTCTAGGATTGGCCGAGTTCATTTCTACCCTGGAAAGTAGGACTGACAGCCAAACTTAAGTAGTGCTTGCTAGGAGGATAAGAAGTCCAGCATTTTAGCTAAACCCTTGGGAAGGGAAGGATCCATCTACAGATCTGAAAGATCGAGACGATCTTGCGAGCAAAAGCAAAAGTGTGAGCTTTTCTAGGCCCCACAGGTTATTACAGGAGATTTATACATGAGTACTTAGAGAAAGAAGAATGTATCACCTGGATTTTGTTAAATAAAGCCCCAGAAAAAGTTCCATGGTCTGCCAAAACAGAGAGCTCTGACAGAAATGAAATGCTCCAAGCTGGTCCTGATAAGTCCTGACATCACGCAATGCAAACCGATGCCTCATAGGTAGGCTTGGAAGCAGTCTTAGTCCAAGAGAAAGATGGCCAGGAACACCCCATAGCATACATTAGCTGGAAACTGATGCTACGTGAGAGATATTAATCAACAATTGAGAAGGAGTCCTTGGCAGTAAAGTGGCCATAGAAGCTTTTTGGCAATAGCTGCTAAGATGGCTGTTCACACTCATGACATATCATCAACCACTCATATGGATAAATAGAAATAAGGAATCCAACGTGAGAGTGATGAGATGGTCCCTGGCCCTGAAACCCTTCAACTATAAGATTAAACATAGGGCAGGAAGGGAAAACACCAATGCTGATTTCTTGTCTAGAGAGGTAGTCCTACTACAGGTAGATGCCCCCCCCCCCCCCCCGAGTAAGGATGACCTTAAGGGACCAGCCACAAATATCTGGCTCAGGACTCCTTAAGACCCAGCAAGAGATTCTGAGCCCAGGGAGGATCCCTTCATCCTAGCATAAGAAAACAGGGCCCAAAAGAACATAAGAAATGCCATACTGGTCAGACCAAGGGTCCATCAAGCCCAGTATCCTGTTTCGATCAGTGGCCAATCCAAGTCACAAGTACCTGGCAAGCACCCAAACATTAGATAGATCAAAAGCTACTATTGCTTATTAATTACCGTAATAGCAGTTTATGAATTTAACCTCTAGGAACTTATCCAAACCTCTTTTAAACCCAGTAACACTAACTGCTGAAACCACATCCCCTGGCAATGAATTCCAGAGTTTAACTGTGTACTGAGTGAAAAAGGCAAGAAGCCAGAACTACATATGTTTGAGCATGTTTGTAACCAAGGAATTGCTGACGTAAGCGACCTTTGTGCTGTGTATTTGTTTTCTTGTCTGTAAATAAAGCATTTTATTTGTGTGGAATCAGCCAGATTTTGGCGTACTTTGTATTTCTGGCTGATTCCCAACTTGTGGCTGCCTCCAAGGGACCCCAGAAGCATAAACAAAAATTCTCCAAATTGTAAGTCTTATTACTACAATTTACAAAAATACCCCATCTTTCCATGTTGCCTGGTTAATTTTGTGGGGTGGGGGATAGCACTTTTTAACAATAAACCCCAACCTAAATATATTATAGGCATTGCTGCTAAATTGCATATAATAATACAGATTATTGGTAATTTCATACTGTTGGGTTTGGTGATATGTGGGTCCTCCCCATGAACCACTGCCCTTACTTCTGGTCCTTGGCTGCAGATGCTCAGCCCTGATGCCGCCGGCAGCATGGCCATGCGATAGGTAACCATGATCCTCTGCTCCCGACACAACATGCGGCAGGGGCACTGCCAGCACCTTCTCTGACTTCCTCTAGGTATGCATGTACGCCTGACTGATACAAATTTAAAGGGCCCATGGCAGGAAATCACCTGTGGCACACACAAATGACCTCATAGGCTCTGGCCTTTAAAAGGCCTCTGTGTTCCTTCAATCCTTGCCTCAGCAACAGGTCTCCTACAGCATGTAGTATGAGTTGCCACAATGTTCCTCCTGCATTCCCAGTTCCTGGTCCTCATTGTCTTCAGTTCCTGACCTTCATCTTTTCCTCGGTTCCAATGGTCTTCATCTTCAGATCCTATTCAGTTCTTGTGGTCAGTCCTACTATGTTCCACGTTTCCCTGCCTCTTCACTGGTTGCTCCATGCCCTTCTGACCTATCTATCCAACCCATCTTTCCTTGGCGGATTTCCCGGTATTGACCTCCACCTACTTCTTGGACTTCACTTGAACTCTGCCTGCCACTGACTTGCCACCTAACTACTGGTTATTCTTGACTTCTGCCCTCCACTGACCTTGGACTGCCTTCTAGTCATCTTTGAATACCACCTACTTTGGCCCAAGCCTGCCTTTGAATTTGCTGCTCATTCTAGCCTCTTCAATGGATCTTCTGTTCTTCAGCAGAGGCCCCCACCTAAGACCTGCCAGCACTGGCACATGAGGACGCAACTTAAGGGGAACATGGGCTGGAATAGGCAAAGCTGCAGCTGGGCCTTTGCCTCATCTGATTCTTCTAGCCGACAGTGGGGACCTGTAGGTTGCATCAACTCCATTTCGGTCCAAGGATCCTCACCTTCAACAGATACTTTGGCTCCAATCTATTAAACTGTTTTTACTTAAGATAAATATTCTTACTGAATAAGAACCTGGCTAGTAAAAACAAAAACATATTGAAGTAATAGCAGAATTTGATAAAGTGCTTTCTATGGTGTAAAAAATGTCATATTTTAAAGTTAATTCAGTAAACAGCCTTACACACTCAAATTGATCACCTGCAATGCAAATAAGTGCTGCTAGGTTGCTTTGCTTGTTTGCTGTCATTGACCTTCCCTCACTAAGCAAATCTAGAAGTTGTTTCCAATGACAGCACTATTCAGAAGCACAGAAAATTAGAAAGCTCAAAGCTGTAGTTTGAGAATACCATAAAAAACAGAATTGATTTAGTCAAGACAGGAAAAAATAAAGGCATTAATAAGGATCTCAGCAGAAGGAAGAAAGTAATGGTGATGGGTCTGATTCGTAGAATGGGATGATAGGCAGATTTATAGATATAATGAGACGACAGTCAAAAACAATAGTTCTGGGCCTTAGAGGAAACAAAGCTGATAAATAGTGGAGGAGACTATGAGGTCATGGCGGCATACTCAGCTACATTCAGAAAAGACTTTTTGACCAGAAGGAGGATTTTTATCTTAGAAGCTCAGAACACTGAGGCAAAACCATACATTAACATATTCATGGTTGGCAAATCGATAAAAGTAGTGTCTGATTACTAAAGGGAGACCAATTGTAGAAAAGGAAGAAATGAAATCACTACAGAATCAAGAGAGATATATAGTTGCATACTGGGTGCTTAACTCTGGTACCTAAGGTTAAGGATGAAGTTAATTGTGAAGGGAAGCATTACTCTAAGGGAAAAATAACATGGGTCAAGGACCTCTATCCCTGGGGTATGTACATGACAGAGAGCACTTGTCGATGGAACAGAACTAGGGATGATATAGAATAAAAGGCTAGAAGTATAATAAAAGCAGAAAGAAGAAGGGAAACAGCTAACAGCATTATCATCATATTCAAGGCAATTCTGTACAATCATTTGGTTAGCCGGGTCAGAAACAACACCAAGGTCAGTAAGAAAGGGATGGGAGCATGAGTCCCCAGTCAGCAGAAATGAGGAAGTCATCAATTATTTTGACATGAATTGTTTTCAGTTCTGCTATATCTGTGGTTTGAGTGTGAGTGTAGCTCTTAATGTTATTATTACAGAAATCAGGAAGAAAAGACAAGGATAATAGTGATTTACTTGTTTTGATTTGCAAGTTAAGATATCATGATTCCTATTTCAAAAGGGTTCTGCTTAAGGCCCATAATGCAAAAACCTTCTTTCAGAATGGGGCCTTGCTATTCAGATAGGAATGGGTGACTTTTTAAAAAATTATTATATAAATGCAAATTTGAAGTTCAGATACACTCTGCTTTATTATATGAATATTTATTATATACAAAGATACAGTTTATAGGATCTTTGTTAGACTCCAGCAATTTAATGAGATTTGATGAAATTGTTTATAAGCAAAAATCTGATTTTCCATTTGTGTTCATTATTGAAATTTCTTTTTCAAAGTAGCCTCGTTGTGAAAGGTCGTGTTCTGGTGCCATGTTCAAGAAAATCTTTGCTTCAGTTGAAAAAGAGATATAATAAATCTTCAGAGTTTTACCAATGAACAAATACAGTAAATTTTTAATCAAAATAGGGGCAGATTTTCAAAGATTACGCACACAACATATACGCATAACCCGAGAAAATCTGCCCCTGTGCGCGCTGAGCCTAAGTTGCATAGGCTCGGCGGCACACGCAAGCCCCGGGACGCGCATATGTCCCAGGGCTTGAAAAAAGGGGTGGGCTGGGGCATGGAGGTGGTCCGGGGGCGGGGTTGAGTGCTCCCACACAGCGGCCTGCGCCAGGGCATGGTGCACAGGCAGTCAGCCGACTCGGGCAGGCATAACTTTTGGAGCAAAGGTAGGGGGGGATTTAGTTAGGGATGGGGGGTGGGTTAGATAGGGGAAGGGAGGAGAAGGTGGGGAAGGCCGGAAAAAAAGTTCCCTCCAAGGCCGCTCCGATTTCGGAGCGGCCTTGGAGTGAATGGGGAAAGCCATCGGGGCTCCCCTCGGGCTCGGCACACGCAAGGTGCACCCCCCTTGCGCGTGCTGGGCCCGGATTTTATAACATGCGCGTGGCAGCGCACGTCTGTTATAAAATCGGGCGAAGATTTGTTCGCGCCGGGTTGCGCGAACAAATCTATTTTAAGATCTGGTCCATAATGTATAAACATTTGCATCTAAATTATATCTGCCAATTCATTCATGGAAAACATGTATGAAAATGTGGGTAATTCTACATTAGTTTCATATCCTTGCTTCCTATTTTCCATGCAAGATCACCCTAAGTCTGCTGTAACCTCTCAAATTTTCTAAATTAAACAGGGTCAGGCCTGGCTAATACTTAAATGGAGAACCGTCTAGGAACACCAGGTACTGTGGGTTATAGGAGAAAATGACAAACCACTGAAATATCTTGGCAAGAAAACTGTGGTCATGTGGTGGACCATGATCATCAAGGTCTGTACTAGTTAAGACCCACACCACTGTCACTTGCTAGTTTCCCATAGCAGAACATTTATTCAACTACCACTTCTCTTTCTCCTTTTCATACCTGAGACTTTTTGTAGGACAGAAAACATACTGCAGCTGCATACGAATAACATTCCTGCACAATCATGTGGCATCGTGGTTCTAACTGTGCAGTAAAGCTGTGATCAACTATCTCTATCAAGCCATGCATTGTTGTTGTTTTTTTTCCCCACCAGCAATGTCAAGGCAAAAATATGGCAGGGCCAGGGCTTGTTACATAAATTAAAGAGTCATTGTGCTGCAGTTATGGAGGAACCCTTAGTACCTCTAGTCTTCTTAAACTCCAGATGATGGTACAGGGCATGGAACAACCGGGCTTGACTGTTTTTGCCTAACGCCTTTTTGCACAGACTTCATTTGATGGCTGGTAGCACCACCCCCAATTATATCAACTTGCCCGTTATTTCCCATTCCTCTAGCTTTCAACAAGAACCAGATTAGAGAGTCTCCAGCACCCAACAAGTTCTACACCTCTGCAGGATCCAGGGATTCAGGTACTTTAGTATGAATACAGCATTATACTGAGACTAGTACTCTCATATCCCCCCAAATCTCTCATGCTCCCCCCAAATCTAAGACTTGAACCCAATCATCAAGAGTTCAAAAAAAGACTAAAGACTCTTCTTTTCCAACAAGCCTTCCCAGACTCACAATCCTACCAAGACGGAAAGTCTTCCCAAATAAGAAGTATCCCCTAATTATGGTCACCATACCAAGTCCTACCTTCAGGTCTCTGCAACTGGACAACAATCTTTGAGTTCTAAAAATTAATCTTATTATTTATATTTTCCTCTGCAACTGGACTACAATTTCTAAGTTCAAAAATTAATTTTATCTTATTATTTATATCTGGCATGGTTAATATGTCACTATATCCAAGTTAAATAGTTAAATTATACAGATTATATTACATAATTTTATTAATTACAATGTTAAACTATACTATATTATTTATTATCATTATGTTAAATTGTCATCCAGTTATATTGTTCCATATGTGCCACTGTTCTATGTAAAGCCCCTTATCTCTGTTGGGCAGTTTATCGTTATATGTAAACCGGAGTGATTTGTAGTCTCTATAAGAACCTCGGTATATAAAAATTAAAAATAAATAAAATAAATAAATAAATATCCCCTGATTTTCAGGAATTGCAAGCAAATGCATTAAGTAGTATCCTCATCTGTATCATTTTCTTTCAGTTTTGACCCTGAAATTGGTCAGTAAAATTCAGAAGGTGCTGTGGTTATCAATCAATCTGAACTTATAGAATCAATATTTACTCACTCAAAATCTTACCTCCTTTCTCACAGGAAATAATATTTTGACTTCCCCCAGTCTCCAGCTCCCATCTATACAAATGTGTAATTGCTCAGATACTCCTGTTCCTACCTCACCCCAGAAAAGATAAAATCACAGTTGCTGAATATCATTGATGAAAGAGAGGTAAGAGGAATTTTAGGTCTCTCATCTCTGTCAGCCATAGTTGCAGAATGCCACAGCATAAGAATCTAGGCCTGGCATTCTCAAGCCTCTGAATAAGCTGCAGCTTCTGAATGCCACCAGGGAGCACAAGAAAAGCATGAGGGAAAAGATATGGGTCTTTTTTTTCTCTGCTATAACTCTAAACAATTGTGTCTGTTCAATGCTGATGGCAAGGAGAGACAGCCTTTAGGGAAGGAGGGAGAAGAGAAAGACAGACAGTAAGAGAAGGTAAAGTGGAAAGAGAAGAGATCAATGATGAAAGTCATGGGAGAAATGATAAATTAAAGTATGAAACTCTCCCATGTTGTTCAGGACAGGTTTGCATTTCAGAGGATCTGTCCCAAAATATGTAAGACTTTCAATGGTGTGTCTAATTATTATGTTTTCTAAACATGTCCTCTATATTAGAGGAGGAGGAGGAGAGAGAGAGAGAGATATTCTATATAGGATCACTATGACACTCTCTATATGTACTACTGTAAGATGGGCACTTTCAATTGGGGTGGTCTGCTTAATGTAGGCTGGGGTTTGGGGAAGTGTTAGAAACATTTTGATTCATAGTAATATTGACATCGTTAAGCATGTGTAGTCATTATAGTGGATGAAAAGTATAACGAGGAGTTGATTTGTACAATGCACCAAGCAGAGGCAGCAAACTGGTACATGAATTGGTGAAACTGGTCATGGCATGGATTTGCGCTTAATATAAAATTCCCTCACTCTTATGCTGCTCAGTCCCGACTTTATGCGGCTGTGCTTGCACAAGCTTAAAATTAGGAGCACACGTAAGCATGCCAGGGCTATTTTATAACATGCACGCATATTTATTTAATATATCTTAAAAGTTTAGACAATCTGCATCTTCCACAATGATCTGTGTGGTGTACAATGTAAACATTCACAATAAATCAGTAAATAAAACAAAACATAAATACAATCAAAAGCAAGTAAATACAATAAGAATAAACAGCAGAATGTATGCCTTTCCATATTTTTTTATTTATATGACTGCAGGATATAAAATGTCCACTCACTCGCATATATGTGCATCCATGCACCCATTTGATAGTTATCCTCCCTAGTTTTAAAGCATAGCACAAACAGGGTTTTCTGTTTTTTTTGTTTGTTTGTTTGAAATTAGACTGTTTTACAAGGCCCAAACACATCAGAGAATGTGCTACTTGGAACTCACTTCACCATTAACTGGACCTAGTCTGAAGGGGGAGGTGAGGGAAGTAGACAAGGACATAACATTCTCACAAGTTCAATCTTTTCCTCTACATTTCATCATCAAATAAATAGTTTCTGTTCCAGGAGAGGGAATGCTCATGGGAACTTCTATCTTGCATCTCCCTCAGCAGTTTGGGACTCAATGAAGAAAATTATTTCCAATTAAAATAACATGAGAATTGTCTCTCATGTACTACTTCAGTGAGATGCAAGATAATTTTACCCATGGAGTCATGTCAATAAGAATTGTTTTCCTGTACTATTAAAACAAAAGTCCCAAACTCATTTTCCTTAAATTCTAAGTTCTTTAAGTTCAGTTAGAATTAGAAAATAATAGCAGAAGGAACTGGAAGCACTTTAAGGAGTCTTTTAAAGGAATAAATTCCTTTTCCATCTCACAGTCATCAGCAGTATAAAAATATTGCCAGGGAAGAAAATGCTCTGTGCAATGGTAATAGCTTTTCTGGTTCTATTCATCCTCCTTAGTGCTGCAAAGAATTCCAAGAAGGCCACTCTTAGCAAAGCAAAATATTTAACTTGAGGACTTTGAATTTTATTTGATGGCCAGGGAAGTCAGTTGGCACATCCCCCCAAGTGATGCAATAATTTAAAAAGGCCTGAAGGCCTCCAAATAATGCCCAGTATTTACTGTAACTATAGCATAGAACAGAAGCCATGTTGGCTTTAACTCTTTTCTATGGAAAGACTGAAAGGAGTACCTGGGGACATGAAATATGACATTCAGCTATCTACTTAGCACCACCAAACAAACAGGGCATATACAGCACCCTCTGATGTGTAGGAAAGTAACATTGCTTATGCTTAGTTAAAAGAAAAGCTGAGTATTGCGACAGATGCATATGTCAACTGAAAGATCTTACACAATACGGCTTCTGAGAAGAAGACAGCTACTGCAGCACGATAAGCATATTCCAGGATTCTTCATGTCTGCTCTTTGCTTTCATCCAACCAGCATAATAAGCAACAATCCGAGCCTTTTCTTTTCCTCTGCCCTAATCATCTCTCAAATTGCTTGAATGCTGGAAAGCTAAGACCTTTAGGAAACCAAAGTTTTGCAGGAAGAAAGAACAATCTTTTTTTTTTTTTTTTTTTTTTTAGGTAAAAAGCAGTTTTTATTTTCAAAGGAAAATGTGATCCCCTTATCCCTTCTTTTCTCTAGGTAATAATATCATAGGATTAGTCATGTTTTAAAAAGTAAATTTACTCTGTGATTACCTATACATATGGGAACTGTCGAGAATAAATCTAGTAAACAATCTCTGTCCTACAGTGAACTGTGTTGAAATACAATGTTGGCAGTAAATACAAATTACACTGCACTGTTAGTAAATGCATCTGAATAATTTGACAGTATTTTATTCCAGCTTAAAAAGAGAGTAGCCTGGCATAACCAGAAGGAGGCCCTGGCATAACCAGAAGGCATAACCAGAAGGAGGCCCAGTTGCAGGGGGGTCTCAGTAGCAGTACATAAGAAAATGCCATACTGGGTCAGACCAAGGGTCCATCAAGCCCAGCATCCTGTTTCCAACAGTGGCCAATCCAGGCCATAAGAACCTGGCAAGTACCCAAAAACTAAGTCTATTCCATGTTACCATTGCTAATGTCAGTGGCTATTCTCTAAGTGAACTTAATAGCAGGTAATGGACTTCTCCTCCATGTGTCCTTTTTAAGAATGTGGAATGATCCCTCCTTTTTAAGATGAAGGAACTTAGAAAGGATGGAGTTATATACTGTAAAATGGCAGCAAAAGCTTTATGGGAGAAAATGATTATGATCTCAGGGGCATTGTAAAACTGCAAACAGCATGAAGGATTTAAGCTATTAATGATCAGAAAAGGGAACAAAGATATTTCTAACTGTATCACTAGTTCACAGGGATGGTACAACGTTTTTGAGAGCGGTCCTTTTCAATGCGCCTTGCGGTTTTGAGGAGTAAGGAAGTGTTGACTTTTATACTTGATTCATTTGTTTTTGTGTGTCAAAGGATTTTGAAAAGTGAGGTGCCCTCAGTGGAATTACAGTAGTGAGTTATTCCATTCTTCCAGCAGGGACAGGAAGAGACATGTCGGGTGCCTGATTTCCCATACCCTTTCACTACATTTCCTTCTCACAGCCAGTAAGCAGTACCAGTCTGGATAGCTTTCTCCCACAGTCTTAACACACATTCCCTACAAATGAACTCCTAAAGATGTATAACTGTTCCCAAGGGAATTTTTTTCCTTGGCTTCAATTTATACTCATTTAAAAATGATTAGAAACAACACATTTCCAACATTCTTTGTCTGGATAAAATTAATTTTATGTAACTAATAATCATGTTGATTCTTTAACCTGTGGGCTGTAATTTACTTGCAGGGACCTGTTTTATGCCAAATAAAGAGTATTAATCCAGTGAGGATGGGGGGCTATTTCACACTCCCATTCAAGATTTCCTTTCATCTTTACCTACCTCTTTTACTTTTCTGCTACATCTTAGATCCAGGAATGTGTGAATCTCTTTAAAAGTTACTCATCATCCAGTCTGACAGACATGTGAAGAAATATTTGGGTTTGTTGGTTCAGCAAACCTCGTTAAAAGAAAATAGCCACATTTGCAGCAAAATCCACAGAGACCCCTGGCAACCTGAAGTATATCTGAAAATACAAATCTGCCATAGATTTCTTCAAACAGTTTGACATGATTTGGATAGCGGCAGATTTTCTGGATCTATTTTATATTTCCCTGAGATCTGTTGAATCTGCCTTTCACATCACACTCAAACTAGACTGACATGTGACTGTTAAGAAGTTGAATTTAGATTGTATGCAAACATCTCTACTTACATTCTTTGTTGTATTTTCTATTTACTAAGTAATACAACTAAATTGTAATACTCAATATTTTCTTTCTTTCATTTTCATAAAGACCTTTATTTTGCCAATTTCAAAGTGAAGAAGGAAAGAGACTGTAAATTTTAATCTACTTCTCTTTCTTTTGAGAAACAGAAGAACAAGGGAAATAAACTGCATCCATATATTTCTGAGAAATATATGGATGGAGAGAATGGAAAAGTGATTTTAGGTTATCAATGCAAACCCTAGCTAACAAGATTGACTTACCAACCTATGGTAATTTTATAGCTTAAAAAAATCTAGATCTTTTTGTATATTTATAATATAATAATTGTATTTTTACTTTTCCTTCTATTTTTACTGTGATTAATTGTGAACCGTTGAGATGGACCTGTCCGTGCAATGGTATATAAAACTGTTTAAATAAATAAATAAAATAAAATAATAGGGAGGTCAGAACTATAAGTCTATACATTGAAAGGTAAAACCAGGATTGGATCAGCCTGACCAGCAGAAATGGAGTCCATTGGCAACACCATTAACAGAAAATTCCTTATATTTGATATCTAGATGTTACATGACGGGTGTTTTGTGTGCCCTTGGGCCTCAGCCCGACCCCAGATGGATCCAGGACCGAAGCAAGGGTTGATGGCGTGTTCCGCTATGGCAGACGGTCTGACCCTCTGCCAGGCCTGAAAGCTCCCAAGGCCAACAACAGGATGATGTTGGAATGTGAATGGTCCTCTGACCATTCCGAGCCCTTTCGGACCTGCCACTTGGAACGGCATGGAGCAGCAGGCCAGCCTGAGGATGAGGGCGGACAGGCTTTGACACGAAGACATGGCAGACTAGGATTGATGTGACAGCATCACAGACGAAGAATTGGGTTGATGCGACGGCATCACAGACATGATGAGGAACTTGAAATCCAAACAAGGCAAGACACAAGGCAGGAGGACATTGGCACTGTCTCTCAGGGTGCCCTACTCAGCCCACCCACGGGACTGAGTCGTGGACCACCCTGTCCCACTGCACGCCCTACACAGCCTGAGGAGACTGCTCATGGACCATGCTGGGAGTGGGACAAATGCAGGAAGGATCCAGTCGAGGTGGGACTCTGACGACGGAGCCAATGTCATCCGAAGCCCCAACACGGCTGGCAGGACAAGACGGCTCAGGAGCACAGGACACCAGTCCATTGCCGGCATCTCCCATGACGAAGCTACGTCACCTGGAGATCCACGGCCGGCAGAACAGAAGGCTCTGGAGCAAGCATGAACACCAAGGAGGGCTAGGACATCAGGAGGCGAAACACCAGGAGACGAACACCAGGACACCTGGACGAGGACCTCAGGCACGAAGACATAGCATTAAGACATAACTTGACATGGCGAGACAAAACGAAGAGGAGCTCCACGAAGAAGACCTGATGGAGCTCTGGCAGGAAGGAGCCTCCAGAGTGAAGTAACTCTGATGCAAGGCGAAGACTGAAGAGACGGAGCAGCCCTTTATAGGGCTGGAGCAGGAAGTCCACTCCCTAGGTGGGGCCAGCACACTTCCTGTGTCTGGCCCTTTAAATACAGAAGATAGACATACGCCGGTGCCTAAGTGGAAGCAGGAGCTTGTGCAGAACCGCGGACAGCGGCCTGTACTGACGTACAATGTGAGAGACGCAGGGCTGGGCCTGAGGAGTAGGCCCGATGACGGCACCGGCTCCAGCCGCTGCTGGAGGCCCTGGGGGCAGCTCCAGCCGCCACTTGAGCCCAGGGATGCAGCCCTCGTGCCGCGAAGAAGAAGCTGAAGTCAGTGGAGGCTCCGGCCATGAAGAGGACGCTGGGAAGTCCGTGGCACCGGCCGCGGTGAAAACTGCTGCCAGGGATGGCCTCCGGGGCCGCGGGAGAAACTTCAGTCCACGGCTCCAGCCACATAAGTAGGCCTGACGTCTGCGTCCATGCCGCGTCGGGTGAAGAGGCAGCAGCAAGGGGTGAGTGCCTGCTCGCGGGGGGACCCGCGGGCAGGGTTCATAACACTAGATGCCTGAAACAAAGTGACATTTACTTTCCTATATGGTAGTGCTTTTTGATAGTGCTATCCCATGTCCATTTCTTTGTTATTTTCACACACTCTATTTATATTGATTGCAGCAACTGACCTTAGAAGAAGAATGGTTTGATGAACAATTGGAACTTGTAATGAACTTTTAACTTTTCTGAAATTTTGTCTAGGAATAAGATTGATGAAGCTCCTGAAGGACACGACTTAGGAAAACAAGACATAAGGGAAGATCAGGTGAAATGGCAGAAAACAAACATCTTGTGGTCTAGCAGTTTCTTATTCTGTATATCTATATAGTGGTGCTAAGACACGTCACAGAATAGGATGGTGCATTTGGGTGGTTTTAGTTGTATTCCATAACAGTGGACTGGCAGTATGAAAGTAAACAAGACTCTCCTTTTAGAAATCACTTTAATCCCCATTTTCCTACTCTAACAAATAGAATATTCTAGACATTGTTCCTGGGCCACAGATTATATTCAGTATATCTGAGTTTGCAAATGATAACCATGTCTACTGTAGAACCCTTGACAAAAAAAGAAGAAATAAAATAGTTATAGTATGAAGAAAACACATGGCAAGAAATACAGGTAGCAGTAAGTTCTATGTATGGCTCTGTCTGTTTCTACAGAAGGAACTTATATAAGAAGCTGCTAAAATTGCAGCTCTAACTGTAGCAAAGCAGATTTTGAAATATATATATATATAGTTCTACTGTGCTAGGTCCCTGCCTTTGAGATTATATTGAGAACAGAGTAGCCTAGGCTGGCTGGACTGCTTACAACATTGTTGGTACCCTTTTACCTCTTTATGAAACCATAGGCTATTCATGCCACTTTTTCATGCCACTTTTAGGGTTACTTTGCCACAGTCTTGGTGTCTTGGAGTTCTCTTTCCCATTCTGATGTTGCCTACCTACAAGTTTCATTAAAATGTATGAGAAAATTCAATTTTGAAGCTTAAAGTAGGCTATATTGCTTCTCCCATTGACTTGAATGGGAAATGAAAAATGAATTAAACGAATAAACAATTTTTTTTTGTTTGAAACTAGCGAAATGAATGGAGATGTCCGATGAAACAAATGAATGAACCAAAGCAAATATTTTGCCTCTGTACATGCCTAATGCTTAATCTGCAGGAGTATGACTAATCTCTCTCCTGAAAACCTAGCTAACTTTCGTCCAATAGCAAATCTCCCTTTTATAGCGAAAATCCTTGAAAGAATAGTTAATCATCAACTCTCCAAATTCTTAAACGACAACAACATTCTCGCCTCGACGCAATTTGGCTTCCGTAAAGCCCGAAGCACTGAATCCCTTCTAATTTCTCTAACTGACAACATTCTGTTCAACCTTGAGAAAAAACAACCATGCCTTCTTATCCTCCTCGATCAGCAGCATTTGACACTATAAACCATGAGATCCTCCTAGACCGACTAGCAGAGATTGGAATAAAAAACACTGCCCTCAATTGGTTTAAATCCTTCCTAAAAGACAGGTTTTACAAAGTCAAGATTAACAACAATGAGTCTCAACCTATCAGTTCCACTCTAGGCGTCCCTCAAGGATCATCCTTATCGCCGACCTTATTTAACATTTATTTGCTCCCTCTTTGTCACCTACTATCTAATCTGAATCTAACCCACTACTTATATGCAGACGACGTCCAAATCCTCATTCCAATTACTAAATCACTGCAAGAAACCCTTCATTTTTGGAATTCATGTTTTATTTCCATATCCAATCTCCTTGCTGATCTTTGCCTAATTCTCAATACCAACAAAACTGAATTTCTCCTCATCACCCAGGATGGCAACTACCAGCTCTCTAATACTCACCCAGTGACACCACCTTATTTATCTCCCCTGGTCAGAAACCTTGGAGTTATCATGGATAACCAACTGAATTTCAAAAGCTTCATCAGCAACACCGTAAAAGAATGCTTCTTCAAACTTCAAGTATTAAAAAGACTCAGACCCTTACTTCACACCCATGATTTCAGATCAGTTCTGCAAGTAATAATATTTTCAAAGATTGATTACTGCAATTCTCTTTTACTTGGTCTCCCAGCTATTTCCCTAAAACCTCTCCAAATGCTACAAAATGCCACAGCTAGGATTCTAACTAAAGCAAACAAAAGGGACCACATTACACCAATTTTAACGAATCTCCACTGGCTCCCTATAAAATATAGAATCCTCTACAAAACTTTTTCAATCATCCACAAATCTATCTACAAAACTTCCTCTCTTGACCTCAGGATCCCTTTGCAACTATATTCATCCTCCCGTCCATTGAGATCTGCACAAAAAGGCTCTCTAAAAATCCATCCAATCAAAACATTTTCAAACAAAAGAGCCTTCTCCACAGCCGGCCCGAACCACTGGAACTCTCTCCCTTCAGATCTTAGATTTGAACAATGCCCAATTACCTTCAAAAAAAGACTCAAGACCTGGCTTTTCACCCAAGCCTACGCATGACTTTGTCTTTACTCACTCCTACCCACCCTGGTCAATTCAGTTTATCTCCCACTGCTTAATAATCCCAGATGCAATTTATAATTCTCTAGACAACAATTGATCACATGTCACATTTTTTACCCTAATCCCTTGAATTTTTGATTTCTGTTATTTAACATAATCTATTTCACAATGTGTTTAAAATGAGTTATATCCTAGTTCTTCATCTTGTTCTCTGTAAGACTCATGTTCAAGTCATTTCAATGTTGTATGTAAACCGATGTGATTAGTAACATTGTTACTAGAACCTCGCTATATAAAAGTGTTAAATAAATAAATAAATAAATAAATAAATAAATATATATATATATATGAAAAGTTGAAGGACACAGCAGAGGAGGTTCTATGAGAGCAGCCAAGTTCTTAAAGGAATACTTAACAGTAAAAACTGAGTTTCCATTGACCTTTTTCCTTTTGTATGTAAAAAGAAAGAAATTTCAAGTTAAATGAAACAATGGCACATAGAGGAGAAGTAATCCAAAATCATTTGATTTTCACTACCTGTTGTATGTCAAGGTCTAGCAGGGGAGCATGGCAAATCTTCAATGAGATCAAGATTCATCTTGGCTGTAATGCATTATCTTACATTAGTATTACAAATTGTACAGCAGGTAGCCACCATCATAGCCACTTTTTACGGAGAGTACTGCAAAGCACTATTTGAGCTATTCAAACATCTTAAGTGATGCAGGACTCTGAGCTGGAGGGATTGTCTCTGCTTACCATCATGCTGTTTATATCACTGGTTTTTCCCTCTTGCTACTGGACTCTTGTTGTCAGGGAGACATCATCAGCTGGCAACAGGTCCCACCTGTATATCAGCAGTGCTCTGCCTCATTGAGTTGGGGACTTGAAGCTGGAGGGAATGTCTCTGCTTACCATCGTATTGATTCCATTAAAGGTTTTCCATCTTGCCACCAGACTCTTGCAGCTGGAGTGATATCCTCAGCTGGCACCAGGTCTCTCCTATATATTAGTGGTGCCCTGCCTCAGTGAGCTGGGGACTCAGAGCTGGAGGGGCTGTCTCTGCTTACCATCATGCTGCTTCCATCATCAGTTTCCCATTTTGTTGCTGGACTCTTTTTATTGACATCATCAGCTGGTGCCAGGTCTCTCCTCTATATCGGCACACAACTTCTGGCGTGTACCCCTTGGAACAGATTTTTTTGGATGACCACTATCCATTTCTTTACCCTTTCCATAGGTAAGACCTTACTGTTCAATATATTTATAAATGATCTGGAAAGAAATACGACGAGTGAGATAATCAAATTTGCAGATGACACAAAATTGTTCAGAGTAGTTAAATCACAAGCAGATTGTGATAAATTGCAGGAAGACCTTGTGAGACTGGAAAATTGGGCATCCAAATGGCAGATGAAATTTAATGTGGATAAGTGCAAGGTGATGCATATAGGGAAAAATAACCCATGCTATAATTACACGATGTTGGGTTCCATATTAGGTGCTACAACCCAAGAAAGAGATCTAGGTGTCATAGTGGATAACACATTGAAATCGTCGGTTCAGTGTGCTGCGGCAGTCAAAAAAGCAAACAGAATGTTGGGAATTATTAGAAAAGGAATGATGAATAAAATGGAAAATGTCATAATGCCTCTGTATCGCTCCATGGTGAGACCGCACCTTGAATACTGTGTACAATTCTGGTCGCCGCATCTCAAAAAAGATATAATTGCGATGGAGAAGGTACAGAGAAGGGCTACCAAAATGATAAGGGGAATGGAACAACTCCCCTATGAGGAAAGACTAAGGAGGTTAGGACTTTTCAGCTTGGAGAAGAGACGACTGAGGGGGGATATGATAGAGGTGTTTAAAATCATGAGAGGTCTAGAACGGGTAGATGTGAATCGGTTATTTACTCTTTTGGATAGTAGAAAGACTAGGGGACACTCCATGAAGTTAGCATGGGGCACATTTAAAACTAATCGGAGAAAGTTCTTTTTTACTCAACGCACAATTAAACTCTGGAATTTGTTGCCAGAGAATGTGGTTCGTGCAGTTAGTATAGCTGTGTTTAAAAAAGGATTGGATAAGTTCTTGGAGGAGAAGTCCATTACCTGCTATTAAGTTCACTTGGAGAATAGCCACTGCCATTAGCAATGGTTACATGGAATGGACTTAGTTTTTGGGTACTTGCCAGGTTCTTATGGCCTGGATTGGCCACTGTTGGAAACAGGATGCTGGGCTTGATGGACCCTTGGTCTGACCCAGTATGGCATTTTCTTATGTTCTTATGTTCTTAAGAATGGAAAAGGAGTGCTTCGATCTTTCCCAACTTCTTCAACAGCTCCATTTTCACTAACTTGATTGAGATTGGATGCCTTCACTCTGTCTACCTCAGGTATGTCATCTGTGGATAAAGAGCTTGAAGTGGTTACTTCTGTTCTAAGTGAGGCATCACTCTTACTCAGCCCAGACACTCAACTTCTTCAAGAATTGGGATACTCCACTGAACTATCTGGAGAAGGAAGGATGCTGGAAAATGTTTCCCATTCCACTACAATTGTTGGGGTTAGCTCTGTAGTTGGAGGTTCTGGAGACAAGCAACAGCTGGTGTTGATGTCCCAGGGAAGCTCAAGATGCACCTACTAATCCCAACCTGTCTCACCACCTTATATTACATTAGAATCTTTATGGTCTGCAATTAAAAGTATAGAATCTTCTTTGGTGGTTAAAATGTACAAGACTTTGTCTGCTATGGATGATTTGTGATTGCAAGTGGGTTCCCATTCTGTAACTATTCAAAATTATGGAAAGAAAATTGTAAAGCTTGAAAAGAATTATTTCACAATGAAGAACTGTAATTTAGAGTTAATAAGGACAATATGTTGTGGCATCTTAAGTTGGAAATTATTGAGAGCTACGCCAAAAGGTTAAATTAACATTTTTTGAATTTCCTGAAGATATCATACTAGGGTTTGTCAGGGCTTATCATTTGTCATTTGCAGGTTATTCAGAATATGGTAGCCAGAGTTATCAGGCAGGTACCAGCAATGTCTTTACTTTTAAAATCACATTGGCTTCCTATTAAGAAGCTTTGCAAGTTTAAAATTCTTGTTCTTGCTTTTAAGATTTTAAGAGGGATTGGAACCCACATATGAGAAACTGTCTGCACTGGATTAATTCTAATAGATCTCTGAGGTCCCAGTATCAGCACCATCTGCTGCTCCCCTCCATGAAGGTTTATTGACAGGATAGACTTCAGAATTGGGCTTTTTCAATGGTGGTTCTAAAGTTGTGGAATGAGTTGCTATTGGAAGTGAGACAAGAGACAGATCTGATGCAATTTCAAAGAAACTAAAAAACTTGGTTAATGATTGCAGAGGTTTTTGGAGAAAGCAGTAGGTGAGATAGATACGATGAAAATTACTGGGTAAACAGGTATTGAAATTGGGAGAGGTGAAGTGGGTAAATCTGTTTGTTTTTATTGTATGTTTTAATATTTTATTTTATGATGGAGATGTATGTTTTATGTTTTAAATTTTTTTTATATCACTTTGAATGATTTCACTAAAATGAGGAAAGTGATTAATAAATTTAAATAAATAAATACAAATATCTAAAGTTTCACCTGTGGGCATGCTAAGAAAATTGAATAAAGATTTACTAAAAGTTTCACCTGATTTGATTCCATCTATTATGAAGGATTTTTAATCTCTCAGTGAGTGCGATTGAGGAACCTAATGAAGATCTCCCAGGGAAACTTGAGATTTCCTCACAAAACTTAGATTTAACTACATTTCTTCTGGAATCTGAGAATGAGGTATCAGCAAGGGTTACCTTCCTTGCTCTGGCAACTGATAAAATGTGGACTTTAAAATTATTCTTTCATTTAAAAGAAATAATTTCTTGGGTCATAAAGTATCCATTTTTCCAGATGTAACTGTTCATGCAATAAAAGCATTAATTATTTATTTTCAAAAGCAAAAGGTGTTATCCTTGGGAGCTTCTTTTCTATCAGAATTTCCCTGTAAGTATCAAATGAAGGCCTGGATTCACTAATGCCGCAAGGCTTAGTGAATCCCGGCACTAACGGGGGGCGGGGTCCTGTGCTAGCTGGCAGCGATCGCACCACCACGGTGCGATTGCTGCCTATTTCACGCCGAATAACTACACCTTTTATGGTGTAGTTATTCGGTGCGACGCCGGCAGGGCCTTATTTTCTAAGGCTATCGCACCATGGCGGTGAGATTGCTGCTGGCTAGCGCAGGACCGCCCCCCGCTTCACCCCCCCCCCCCCCACTCCCTGTTAGTGCCAGGATTCACTAAGCCTTGTGGCATTAGTGAATCCAGGCCTAAAATTGCAAATGATAAATATGTGTTTTTTCAACCAGCACAATTTGAGAGATTCCAGCAGAATAAGCCTATAAATGGGGTATTTGGAAGTGTAGGAAGTTATACTGAAAGAATAGTTTCTTTTCTTTTTTATTGTTTCTTTGTTTGTCTTTTGTTTTCCTCTTGATGTGATCTATATATTGGGAGTAATACATATTTAGTTTTCAATTTTTATTCAATATAATTTAATTTTTTTTCCTGTGTATTTTTTCTAATTTCTTTCTGAAGTCAATTTTTGTTTGATAAATGTAATTTGAAATGTAAATAAAAAGCTAATTTAAAAAATAATATCTGAAGTGATTTTCTTACACTCTAAGGGGCCAATTTTAATTCCTATGTGCGCGGGGTATATTTGTGTGCGCTACCCGGCGCAAGGGGGTACGCCAAGCCCGAGGGGAGCCCCGATGGCTTTCCCCGATGGCTCAGCATGCGCAAGATGCTTTCCCCATTCCCTCCAAGGCCGCTCCGAAATCGGAGCGGCCTCGGAGGGAACTTTTTTTTTGGCCCCCCCACCTTCTTCTCCCTTCCCCTATCTAACCCAGCCCCCAGCCCTAACTAAATTGTCCCCCCTACCTTTGTTTTAAAAGTTACGCCTGCTGCTGGCTGGTTCCCAGCACGCCAGGCCCCGACACAGGCCGCTGTATCAGGGCACTCGGCTACGCCCCCAGACCATGGCCCCGCCCACGGCCCCGCCCCCGGACCACCCATATTTGCGCGTCCCGGGGCTTGCGCGCGCCACTGAGCCTATGCAAAATAGGCTCGGCGCGCACAGGGGTTTTTTTAAGGGTTATGCGCGTAACCTACACGCGTAATCCTTTTAAAATCTGCCCCTAAACTTGCACTCAGTGAAAGAACAAGTATGTAATTTGGCCTCATCCATTCTCTTGGCTAAACTCTTCAGAAATGGTATAAAAATAAAGAGCCATGGTCAACACCTATATCTTGTCTCACTTGGAACATGGAATAACATTTAGAACATAAATATTGTTAACAGCTTAAATTGCTGGTCAGGTGATGAGGCAGTTGGACTTCTCTAGGCCCAATATTCAAAATTAAAAATTTAAGTTAACCAGTTAAAATTTATCCAGCTAACTTAAATGGGATTTTCAGCAGCATGGCTATATGGATGGATATTGGCAATGTAACGAAAAGACTCAAGTACCTCCAACAATCCAAAATCAATATTTATCAAAAGGAATTTTTTCCCATTTAAATGACCTGATACCGAGCTCAGATGTGCAGAATAGCATGGTTGTTTGCCTCTAGGTGCCTTATAAATGCTTTCTCACAGGAAATACTTACTATGTGTTTTGATAATTGTTCTCGTAGATACATATGGCTCCATGAAGAAGGTTTCAGCCGAAACACGGACAGTGTCGGGCAGCTTGCTAATACCTCTGAATGCACTGGGTCTATAGTGTTTCTTCAACCGAGCTAAGTAGCTTGTAACTTTACAGCACAATAGTTATGAAACAACTGTAATGGTGATTCTATTTTTGAAAGAAAACAGCATGTCACAATAAGACATTTTGTCACGATATTAGAAGAAAATTTTGTCATGATAAGCATAATGAAAATAACATTTTCAAGGACAATGATTAAAAATCCTTGGCAGAGGCAACTAATTTTGCTACCCTGCACATAGAGGCAAACGGCCATGCTATTCTGCACATCCGAGCCCGGTATGAGGACTTTTAAATGGGAAAAAATTCCTTTTGGTAAATATTGATTTTGGATTGTTGGAGGTCTTTCTGTTACATTGCCAATATACACTACGACAATTACCTCACCAAAAACTGTCTGAGAGATAATTATAATCTATATGGATGGATATCAATGTATGAGTCTCTACTTAGATAAGTTATCCAATTAACTTAACCAGATAAATAGTGCTGGCCCGATCTGCCATCCATTGACTATCCAATTATTTATTTAGCTGGCTAAATGACTTATCTGGCTAAGCTGCATGTCAATATTGGCCTTGTTGATGTCTCAGTGATATCTGTTCCACAGACCATACAGATGTTAGCGCACGATGAAGTGCTTTCCATGTGTTAATCAGAGTTCACTCTCCTGACATGTTGGCCATGTTTCCTATCCTGGATTATGCTGGCTAGAATGTCCATAGGTACATGTAGTAGGAGTATAAGAAGCAGCATCTTTGACTTAAGAATTAACATCAAGGAGATATATTCACCAATCAGTCCACCTCTGCTTTAGCAGTCTTCCTCCTGTCTGACCCAGAAATAAAATCCACTTAATCCACAATTAAAAATTGTGAGGTGGGATTGGTGCGGGGTCCATGCAGTCAATACAGACTGATGGAGCCGTTTGGTGATTTCTGCCACTATCAACTTCCCCTGTGATAGGAGAGGGAAACAAGCCACAGGAGAGTTGGCAGGGAGAATCAGCCAACCGGCAGAGCTTAACTGTGTCTCTGAGGGACTGCCACTATTGGTGGCTTACTCTCTATTGTAAGACAGCATTGCGGCCACTGAAGAAAGGGAAAAATTTTAAAAAATACAACTAAAATAAAAATAATTGATGCCCAGGAGAACTGGAACACCCTGACTAGGCCAGAACTGCTAGGCCAGCCTCACTGATGTCATCCATGCTGTCAGCAGGACATTGGTCATCCTGGGAGGGGAGGGCCTCCAAAAAGAGTAAAAAGCAGCCAAAATAGGCAAAAATTATAGACAAACAAAAGTAATGGCCAGGTAAGAGAAGCCTGGTCACCTGAAGGACACCTCTGCCCCCATTCAAGGGCCCTTTTTAAAATAGGGAAATAGTAGGGATGTGAATCGTTTTTTGACGATTTAAAATATCGTCCGATATATTTTAAATCGTCAAAAATCGTTAGGGCCACGATACAATACCAATTCCCCTGATTTATCGTTAAAAAATTGTAAATCAGGGGAAGGGGGAGGGCAGGAAAACCGGCACACTAAAACCCCCTAAAACCCACCCCCGACCCTTTAAATTAAATCCCCCACCCTCCCGAACCCCCCCCCCAAATGCTTTAAATAACCTGGGGATCCAGCGTTGGTCCAGAACGGCGGCGGTCCGGAACGGCCCCCTCAATTGAATCCTGTTGTCTTCAGCCGGCGCCATTTTGCAAAATGGCCGCCGCAAAATGGCGGCGGCCATAGACAAAAACGATTCGACGCAGGAGGTCATTCCGGACCCCCGCTGGACTTTTGGCAAGTCTTGTGGGGGTCAGGAGGCCCCCCCAAGCTGGCCAAAAGTTCCTGGGAGTCCAGCGGGGTTCAGGAAGCGATTTCTTGCCGCGAATCGTTTTCCGTACGGAAAATGGCGCCGGCAGGAGATCGACTGCAGGAGGTCGTTCAGCGGGGGTTCCGGACCGCCGCTGAACGACCTCCTGCAGTCGATCTCCTGCCGGCGCCATTTTCCGTACGGAAAATGATTCCCGGGAAGAAATCGCTTCCTGAACCCCGCTGGACTCCCAGGAACTTTTGGCCAGCTTGGGGGGGCCTCCTGACCCCCACAAGACTTGCCAAAAGTCCAGCGGGGGTCCGGAACGACCTCCTGCGTCGAATCGTTTTTGTCTATGGCCGCCGCCATTTTGCGGTGGCCATTTTGCAAAATGGCGCCGGCTGAAGACAACAGGATTCAATTGAGGGGGCCGTTCCGGACCACCGCCGTTCTGGACCACCGCTGGATCCCCAGGTTATTTAAAGCATTTGGGGGGGGGGGGGGTTCGGGAGGGTGGGGGATTTAATTTAAAGGGTCGGGGGTGGGTTTTAGGGGGTTTTAGTGTGTCGGCTCATGATTTTAATGATTTTCACGATAGTTTACACACCCAAACGGCAACAATACGATTCCCTCCCCCTCCCAGCCGAAATCGATCGTTAAGACGATCGAGGACATGATTCACATCTCTAGGAAATAGTTCAAAAGTGTACTTCATCTAAAAAACAGATTAAAATAAAGACAAACAGGGGAATTTTGGCAGCAACCTTTAGAAAAAGTCCTGTCAACACAGAGTTGTTAAAAAATGTTTTAGGGATATCACAGTTTAAAATCAAAATATGAGAATGTTTAGAAGGACTTAAGACATATTTAAAGAGGCAAAAAGATTAAAGAAATACATAAACTGATAGAAAATATTTCTTTTTATTATAAAAATGTTTTATACCAGCAGATAATTTAAAATTAAAGATTTGTATTCAAGTTGTACATTCCGTCTACCCCTAAGACTATTAGACCAGTCTAAGGGATAGTAAATGAATAGGAATTCCCATAGCAATAGACCGGGGTTCCGAAGCCATTTCACCTAACTACTTAGTTATGACTTCCCTATCAACATGTGAGAAGGCCTGTGTAATAACGCTAGTTAAAACCAAAGCACCAAAATGATATTTAAAAATGTAAATAGTGTTATTTATAAACAACTGATGGAAAATTGCCCTAAGAAATGCTTTAATTGATCAATGTCAAAGAAAGGTCTATTAGGAATATAATAAAATAATTTATAACATTCTAATAGTGCCAATTACATCATCAAACACTGATCTGGAGGAACCAAGACATCCACTGACAGTTAGGGATAGTTAGAGAGAACCTAAGCAGATCATGAAGGAAGAGGAGGCACTGTACTAGTGCTCTTGACCATTTTCAATTAAAATTGGCTTAGATGAATAAAAAATAATAGAAATTGGCAAGAATTATAAAAGATTTAAAAGAATACAAGTGAGTAAGTGAATTGAAGGATGAGAAATCATTTTTATTATTTTTTTTGATGCCCTCAAAATAGGTAAGGATTAGATATTGTTATGTTCAGGCTTGTGGACCCTTGGCCGACGAGAGGATGGTATACCTTTCGGAGGGTCCTTAGGCTCTCTCGTCGGGTGGCGAGGCAGAACAGGAGGCAGGACCAGCTGACTGTTGGCACTGGAGACTGAGGCGAACACGGAGACGATGAAGAGACGAGATAAAGCGCTGAGTCTTCACCACTGGTGGTCTGCGGTCCCCCCGGGAGGAGCCCGTAGGGACCCGACCACTGGGACTTAGGTGGACCTAGGGAGGTCAGGGTACGGTGCAAAGGCCAACTGGAGCTTTGCCCTGGAAGTCCGCGGTGCCCCCAGGAGGAGCCCGTAGGGACCCGGGCCGTTGAACTTAGGTGGGCCCTTGGCGACGGAGTCTTGAAGGAGTCCTAGGTCAAGTGCCAGAGGGTCGTCGCTCACCAGTCCGAGGTCGTGCACCAGAGGATCACCGCTTGCCAATCCGAAGTCAGGAACCAGAGAATCACCGAAGCCAATCCGAAGTCAGGAACCAGGAACACCAAGACGGAACAGGATCCAAAGCTCAAGGACTCACCGAAGCAAGCAGACTGGACAGCGCTGGAGGACGTTGCCAAGTTGGGGAATGAGCAGAGGAAGTCTCGCTTTATACTTCCTCTGCTCCAGCTCATAGGGAACAGCTGAGCCTGGTTAAAGGGATCATGTCCCTTTAAGGCTAATGAGGAGGCACGGCCTCGTGCCTAAAGATGGTGGCGGCCATTTTTGATTATGTCCCGCGGAGGAGAGACGCCGCTGGATGCCGTGAGGGGGGAGCAGGACGGCTCTCCCTGCAGCGGGCAGCTCGGGAGGCCGTGCGGGAGCGCTGGCCAGGATCGGAGCCCTCCCCCGCGGCTCCCGCAGCACAGAACGCCACGGCTAAGATAGGGGGCCATGGTCGTAGGGTGCCACGACTGTGGAACACAACAGATATAGCTGTAGGTAACATTAAATATAGCTGTCTCACAGGTGATTAGACACAGCTTTGGTAGTGAGAGTGTGAACAATTATCAAACTGATTTTTTATAAATTGTTACTATGTTAAAGAGAGAGTGCTGTGACCTATGATGGAGAGATGTACTAATACACAAGCACTGTCAGAGGCTGAAGAAGCTTTAGAGTTGAGCTATAGATGGTCAGCAAGTAAATAGTATAAGCCGGAAAAGTGCTATTAAAGTAAAGGCTGAGATGTTTCTTGAACAAGGTTCAAGTGACTCAAGAAAAAGCATTGAATTTATTGCTCCAGTGGGACATGTGCACCTCTCAAGCTTAAAATTGAAAGATATAAATATATTCTCTTGAAAAAGAGTAGAATTATATTTTGGGGGGAAAAGATTCTGTTTATTATTGCTATCCACAATTAAATCTTGCAGAGATAGAGTAAAATTAATTATCAATTATTTTTAATAGCTAGATAACATAGTTACAAGTAACACCACAAACACTGAGGGTACATGCATACAAAGTTGGTGGAAGATCTAAGCAGTCTGACCCAGTATGCAGGAATTCCTGCATACTGCACCGTGGAGGTGCAATCGCTGCCGGCTATCACAGGACCCCCCCCCCCCCCCCCCGTTCTGCCCCCCTGCCCCCCGTTACCACCGAATTCACTATGCCTTAAGAACATAAGAACATGCCATACTGGGTCAGACCAAGGGTCCATCAAGCCCAGTATCCTGTTTCCAACAGTGGCCAATCCAGGCCATAAGAACCTGGCAAGTACCCAAAAACTAAGTCTATTCCATGTAACCATTGCTAATGGCAGTGGCTATTCTCTAAATGAACTTAATAGCAGGTAATGGACTTCTCCTCCAAGAACTTATCCAATCCTTTTTTAAACACCGCTATATTAACAGCACTAACCACATCCTCTGGCAACAAATTCCAGAGTTTAATTGTGCATTGAGTGAAAAAGAACTTTCTCCGATAAGTTTTAAATGTGCCCCATGCTAACTTCATGGAGTGCCCCCCTAGTCTTTCTATTATCCGAAAGAGTAAATAACAGATTCACATCTACCCGTTTTAGACCTCTCATGATTTTAAACACCTCTATCATATCCCCCTCCTCAGCCGTCTCTTCTCCAAGCTGAAAAGTCCTAACCTCTTTAGTATTTCCTCATAGGGGAGCTGTTCCATTCCCCTTATCATTTGGGTAGCCCTTCTCTGTACCTTCTCCATCGTAATTATATCTTTTTTGAGATGCGGCAACTAGAATTGTACACAGTGTTCAAGGTTCGGTCTCACCATGGAGCGATACAGAGCCATTATGACATTTTCCATTTTATTCACCATTCCCTTTAATAATTCCCAACATTCTGTTTGCTTTTTTGACTGCCGCAGCTCACTGAACCGACGATTTCAATGCGTTATCCACTATGACGCCTAGATCTCTTTCTTGGGTTGTAGCACCTAATATGGAACCTAACATTGTGTAACTATAGCATGGATTATTTTTCCCTATATACATCACCTTGCACTTATCCACATTAAATTTCATCTGCCATTTTGATGCCCAATTTTCCAGTCTCACAAGGTCTTCCTGCAATTTATCCCAATCTGCTTGTGATTTAACTACTCTGAACAATTTTGTATCATCTGCAAATTTGATTATCTCACTCGTAGTATTTCTTTCCAGATCATTTATAAATATATTGAAAAGTAAGGGTCCCAATACATATCCCTGATGCACTCCACTACCCACTCCCTTCCACTGAGAAAACTGTCCATTTAATCCTACTCTCTGTTTCCAGTCTTTTAGCCAGTTTGCAATCCACGAAAAGACATTGCCACCTATGCCATGACTTTTTACTTTTCCTAGAAGCCTCTCATGAGGAACTTTGTCAAACGCCTTCTGAAAATCCAAGTATACTACATCGAACCGGTTCATCTTTATCCACATGTTTATTAACTCCTTCAAAAAAGTGAAGCAGATTTGTGAGGCAAGACTTGCCTTGGGTAAAGCCATGCTGACTTTGTTCCAATAAACCATGTCTTTCTAAATGTTCTGTGATTTTGATGTTTAGAACACGTTCCACAATTTTTCCTGGCACTGAAGTCAGGCTAACCGGTCTTTAGTTTCCCGGATCACCCCTGGAGCCCTTTTTAAATATTGGGGTTACATTAGCTATCCTCCAGTCTTCAGGTACAATGGGTGATTTTAATGATAGGTTACAAATTTT
Organism: Rhinatrema bivittatum; assembly: GCF_901001135.1. Classification (NCBI taxonomy): domain Eukaryota; kingdom Metazoa; phylum Chordata; class Amphibia; order Gymnophiona; family Rhinatrematidae; genus Rhinatrema; species Rhinatrema bivittatum. The sequence continues at coordinate 663,621,998 of NC_042615.1, forward strand.
TACTAATAGGTCTGAAATTTCATTTTTTATTTCCTTCAGAACTCTGGGGTGTATACCTTCCGGTCCAGGTGATTTACTACTCTTCAGTTTATCAATCAGGTCAACCACATCTTCTAGGTTCACCGTGATATGATTCAGTCCAACTGAATCATTACCCATGAAAACCTTCTCCAGTACGGGTACCTCCCCAACATCCTCTTCATAAACACCAAAGCAAAGAAATAATTTAATCTTTCCACGATGGCCTTATCTTCTCTAAGTGCCCCTTTAACCCCTCGATCATCTAACAGTCCAACTGACTCCCTCACAGGCTTTCTGCTTCAGATATATTTAAAAAAGTTTTTACTGTGAGTTTTTGCCTCTACAGCCAACTTCTTTTCAAATTCTCTCTTAGCCTGTCTTATCAATGTCTTACATTTAATTTGTGGCATTAGAAAATCCAGCCCTAAGAGAAGATTCAGAGACTGTAAAAAAGAAATAGCTAATGGGTAGATTTTAAAAGGACTGCAAATATGCCCATAGATACACGCTATTTTATAAACTATCACGTAAATGTTTAAAGGCCGATGAGTGCAAATCCTGGGAGATATGCATGTGGCCGGGCTGTGTGTGTGCAGAGCGCATTTTCAGAGCAGCCCAGCCACGCACATATCTCCCAGTATGCGTGGAAGTGCTTGGCCTTTAAAATGTGGTGGGATTGGGGGCCAGCTGGGACAGTGCCATTTTGCGCTGTCCTAGTGAAGTGCGTGCCGGCAGCTGGCCGGTGCGCACACCTTATTTCTGCTTGGAGGAGCAGATGAGTTGTAAAACAACTAAAAGAATGGTGGGTTTGGTGGGTTTAGGCATTGGGGTAGAGAGGGAAAAGGGGTGGAAGGTAAGTTAGGGGGATAGGAAAGTTCCCTCCAAGTCCACTCCTTAATTGTAGCGGACTGGGAGGGAACTGGGTAAAGTCCCATTCGTGTCACCGCGTGTGTGTTAAAAAATTCCCCTCCCCCTGCACATCCGAGTGGGCACTCAGATGCCGATACAAAATCAGGCGTGCATGTGTATCGGATTTTATAATATGTGTGTGGCGATGCGTGCATGTTATAAAATTGGTGATTCCATTTAAAAATGTACCCTGTAATGGCGGGGAGGGGAAGAAAGAGAGCATGGGTTCTTCTTAGTGTTTGGGTAATTGCCAGGTTCTTGTGGCCTGGTTTTGGCCTCTGTTGGAAACAGGATGTTGGGCTTGATGGACCCTCGGTCTGACCCAGCATGGCAAATTCTTATGTTCTTATGACTCTTTATAAGGCTCAGTTTGATACTCTATATATGGACCATTGTAAAGGGGCATTTTGATTTGAGGTGAGTTTTTGGGAGATGGGTTGGGGTTAGGGAAAATGTTGTTACAGACACATTAGGAGATAGTCATAGTAAAATTAACATCATTAAAGAATTGTAGACCTTATAAGTGATGGAAATTCTAACAAGAGGAGTTGATTTGTACTCTGCAGTCTCTGCTTGCTGCATTGTACAAATCAACCCCTTTTCATCGCTTATAAGGTCTAAAAATCTTTAATGAAGTTAATTTTACAGTGGATACTTCTCTCTCTCTCTCTCTCTCTCTCCCCACATTTCCAGAAGGCAGGGAATATATTTGCATGCGGGAAGTTGCACCTACTTTAAACAGAGTGTAAGTGTTTATGCATCCTGGAACAACCCACAAATTCAGATTAAAGTCTTTGTGCTTTGTTCCGAAATACACTAAATTTCAAACTGACGCACAGGTGTACATTTGTGCTCATGCTTCGGCTCGCACCTAGGGACATGGCTATTTTGTAAAATCTGCACGCTTATGTGTACATGTTATAAACAGCCTGCACAAGTGTGCTAAATTTTAAGTGGGCGCAAGTCTCTACGTGAAATTCCCGCTTCTGCTGCATTAATCAAGGGATTTTAAAAGGGGCGTGAACCAACACCATTGCCAGTTTTACCAGTTCATCACCAGTCTGCCCAGTTAAAAGTGAGGTTCTTCAGTCGTCCCAATTTAATAGCCTTCAACCCCCCCCCCTCTCCCCTCAGTTAGCTGCAACCCTTAAAATCCCACAGATCTGCCTAGTTTTCTTTATTTTTTAACGTACATGTTGCCCATAGTAGAAGTAATGTTATGTGGCAGGAGATCTCAGCATGCATTTATGTGCACATCGCTGGTTCACGCACCAAAATGCCCATGCCATGTCCAGACCACGCTCATTCCCTGCCCCTTTTTGAAAACTTTTGAGATGAGCATATAATGCGGGAGATATGCGCATATCTCTGTGGCTTTTAAAATCCACTCAGTGCGTGTGAGCCCAGCTTATTTGTACATCCCTTAATTAGTGTGCATGTCAAGCCTTTAAAAGTTCACCTCTTAGTGTGGGCTGTTTAAAATGATCTTTCCTATGTACAATCAGTTGCACCCATCATGTTCAGTATGCCAGCAATGCAGTAAAATTCCCTTTCCATGTCTTTAAAGTGTTCCTTCTGATAGGGATATCAGATGTAATTCCTAATGTCTTTGTATGACTTTCAGTACCTGGTGCAAAAATATTTTGATAATGAAATTTGCTCTATTCTACTAACTGCAGTCAAAATGATGTGAAAAAACCCAGGAACAAGAAAATACAAAGAACTTAAGAGCTTGATTAACCCAGGTATGACATTAGACCTGTCTAGTATCTATGACTCAATGACTTCTTTGATATCCTTCCATAAGGCTATAATGGCCAGCGAGGACAAGTGGTATTCGTGGATACATTTTTTCCTCAGAAAGTTCCATCAGAACAGTCCTGGGCCTAAAATGCTTGGGACATAGCAGTTTTGTTTTGTTTTTTGCTCTCTGTCTCTCTCTCTTTTTCATTCCTTCTCTTGGGCCTCTTGTTTTCCTGTTAATTCTTTTTTAGTGCTCTGCCTTTCTCCTACCTATCTTCTACTGGGCCTCTTCTCCTAATTCTCCTCTAGCTCTTTGCCTCCATCTCATGTGTTCTCTATCACTCTCTTGCTGTCCTGCTCTTCTTCTCCTGAGCTGCTGCAGTATTTCCTATTCTAGGATTCCTATTTACACCATTTTGAATAAAAACTGCCTCCTCCCTGCTGAACTCTTTAGTGCATGCAATCAGAGTTTGACATTGAATCTGATGCAGGTGATAATGTTTTCCCATCAGCGTGCATGTGCTAAATAGAAATTGTTTTAGTATGGAGATTATTGCATACTGAAAGCTCATTAGGCTCTACTTTAAATATTGATAATCTTGGTTGCATGTGTGTGAGTGCAAAATTGAGCACATTTGTTACTGTAAACATTTGCGTGATAATGGGATTCTGGCCCTGTTTAGCATAGCTAAGACTTTAAAATACTGCAAGTTATTTTACGTGTATTTTTAAAAAAAACTTAGGGCCTGATTTACTAAGGCTTTTCTCCCATTCTGTGTCTATGGGAAAAATGCTTAATAAATTAGACCCTTAGAGTACATACATTGGTTTAGTGCAGGGGTGATCTACTTTTCACAAATAGAGAGCAACAAAACCTAAATGCACATTTGTGAGGGCTGACTCACCTTTCAGGAATGGATGGTATCCAAAGAAAGACCAATTCTCTAAACCTTCTCCTCCTTGTCTCAGTCTCTCTCTCTCAATTCCCCCATTCTGGCCCCACCAGTGTCTCTCTCTCTCAACCCTTTCCCTTGTCCCCTCCAATCTTAACCTTCTCTCATCCATCTCCATCTCCATCTTCATCTTCCCTTCTCCTTCCACCCACTGAGCCAGCCAGTCATTCACATTCCTCCTACTAACCAACTGCCTCCTACTCCCCAGTCACTCCCATAGCCAACTAGTCAGCCATAATCCTAGTAAACCAGTGAAGTTAACTGCAGCCTTGTCATTCCCCCAGGCAACTTGAGTCAGCCACTCCCCCCCTCACTTTACTGGTTGCCACTGTGGTCACCGGATCATCAAGGTGTAAAAAAGTATTTAATACATTAGTGACCAGTGTTCAGGATGCTACCTCTTTAAGGGGCCTGGAGTCAACAGTAGCCTTCATGCCAGCATTCCTCCATTGTTATTATTAGCAGGAGGCTCTCCAAGGTCCAGGGAGCTGTGATATAATCATGCTCTGGTAGCCCTTGAGGTTGAAGGAACTTGGTGTTGCAAACCTAGAATATGGTGGAGGCATTAAATGGAAGAGAGAAGGGACTGGAGCATTGACAAGAGATAGGCCTTGGCAATGAAGCAGGAGGCTAGTGGTGATGAAGGGAACTGCTTGAGATTGTGATTACTGTGATCCCAGAAATAGGGGCAGTAGACCCATGGTAAAGCAAGGTTCATGCTGTTCTACTGGCGACCTTTCTGCACATGGACCACTGACATGCTTCCTTTCCCTTCAATTAGCCTGCATGGCCGATCACACTTCCACTTCCTCCCTTGTGTGGCATGTTCACTGACTGTCCTCATCCATTTGGCCATTGAGCAGGGCCGGTACAAGGGTATTAGGAGCCCTAGGCGAACCTTCTACCTTGCACTTGCCCCCCCCTCCAGTTGCGCCCCCCCCCCCCCCCCCAGTCACACCGCTCCCCATTTTGACCCCGACTCCTACCTCATTTGCACCCACCAAGTGTGTGCTTCTCTGGGCCGTGAGCAGGTTGGGCTCCGCTTGCAGGCCACCAAATCTCTACTCTACTTTGCCGCAAGCGGGAAAGGCCCCACTCATAGCTGCTCTTCGGTGCCCCCTAATGGTTGGTGCCCTAGGCTACTGCCTAGTTCACCTAATGGGACACACTAGCCCTGCCTATGTAGCCAATCATACTACCCCTCTTTTTTTTTAGCTATATTGGTTAATGGTGCCAAGTAGCTGCAGCTATTGATGCTGGAAGCATTGAAAGAACCACATTTTCAAGGTCAGGGATCTGCATGTGGCTTGTGCAGTTCCTGTTGATCACTTACATCAGTACCTATGCCAAATTTTGGAGCATGAAAATTATTTTTTACATACTGCCAAATTTAAAGGTTGTTAAAAAAAAATCCCAGTTGTGTAAAAATGTTAAATTTAAACAAAAAACCCCGCACATTGCTTGATTTTAGAATACATCTGTTTTCTAGATTTTGACAGGTATTTGCAGATTCAGGATAACATATTTTTAGGATATTAGAAATTAATTTCTTTCAAAAAATGTTGTCTCTTGTTTGTTACACTCTCATTTAGAAGTGGCCTTGTCTCTAAAAATGTTGAATTATTAAGACATGTTTACAAAAAAATCATTTTAAGTTTTCTATCATTCTAGGGCGGATACAATTGTTCTTTTAATAGGTAAGTTCATGCTGTATATATTCCATCCCATCAATATCAATGTACTGGAATCTAAATATAATTACTTTTCAGTAAACAAAGGCTTGATTAGCAAAAAGTATACCGATTAACTCCTGGATAAGCCTATACAAGTTACAATAAAAAAATGACACTGGGGGCAGAGATTTAAGACCCTGTTTAATATTAATATTCAAACATCAAAGTAGAAAAAATTATTTCAGCCCTTTTAATTTAATGGTAAAGTCATTATCCAGTGTTTATTGAATCTGTTTCCAGATGTATAGCTGACTAATATATACATGGTAAGATTAGAGAGAATGTCGTTTGATGGTTTTTTTTTTTTTTTTTTGGCACAGCTTGACTTTTTGTGAAAAACTCCCTCAAATGGTGTTTATCTGTTGCAATTACATATTTTTCCCTATCTTGGAGATGCATGCTGGCTTCTTACATTTGAAATGGTCCATAAGTCCTCCAGTGATTTCTAAGAATTCTGAGTTTTAGTGATGCTACCATATTTGGAGTAGTCTGAAAGTGTTTTTCTCAGATCTTCTTCATGCATTACTTTCATTCATGCTACTTGCTGGTCAGATCTGAAGTTGGATCTTGCTGAGCAGAGGAAGCTGCAGAAGAGTAGAGGCAGAGTGTAGCAGTCTATATGGAACAGATACTGTTACGCTTCAACTTGAAATAAAATATTTAAGCAGGCTTGACAAGATGTTTTGATCTCTGAAAATGAGCAGGAAGAAAAAATTATCATCACTGAAAATGGTACAGGTGGTACCAATGCTCATCTGGGAATTGTACTTTACCCGAGACGTAAATCAAGTATCACACTAAACATGCTGGCACAGCTCATGTGGGAAGACATTTAACACCTTTTATAATTTAGTGTAGAAAGTTTGAAAGTAAAATTCTTAGGACTTTTTATCTATTCTCTTTGGTGAAATTATATTATATTGTATTTATTATATGTATACATTACATATGTATATGTATATCTACAAAAAAGAAGAGGTTAAAACTCTCTCCTGTCTGGAGTATTAGTCACATAACCATTACATAAACCATAAAATGGTGTTTTATTCACTATCTTATGGTTTATGTAATGTTTATGTGAATATACACACAAACCCACACACACACACACACAAAAGCACTAACCCTGTTAAACATAGGGGATCAATGACAGAATACACAATAAAAGAAAAGGTTGAAAACCCCTCCTGTCTGAAGGCAGAGTGGGCTCGTCTCGTGCCACCGCCAATAGCATGAGGAGAGCGCTGAGCAAACGGGAGGGGATAAAGGGGGGGATAGGGGGAGGGGGGCCTGGAGACTGCAGCCAATGGCAAGGCAGCAAGTTTGAAATGCTGCCTCGCCATTGGCTGCCACAAGAGGGTCTATTTTTTGCGGCCATTTTTCGGGGATTTTTTCCAGCAATAATAAATAAATAAATAAATAAATAAATAACAACTTTCGATTGAGCATTGGCCCATCCCCTGGGACGAGCAGGCGCGTGAAGGATTGCGGGTCCCATGAGCAATCACAGTCAGCTGAGGTGAGCGTTCTGACTGCCCCAATGCTGGCCACCCTGTCGTGTGGTGCAGCGGCCCTGGCCCTCCCCACCCCTGCTGGGAGCCATGCCAGTTTTGCTTCCCTCCCCCTTGTTCTGGCATGTTCGGGTTTTCCTTTTCCGGTTCCTCCCCCTCCCTCCCTTCCGCAGGGCCCCCAACCCTCCCCTCCACTGCTCCTAGCGGACTCGGGCAAGAGTGGTCTTGAGTCAGCCGAAGTGGAACCCCCTTCCCCCCCTTGCCTCTGATCCACCCAGCGAGTCTTCCTCCGGACCTGAGGCTGATATTTCTTTGAATGCCTCTGGAGTTGAGCTGTTTCTTACCCCTGACATATTCGGGCCCCCCCCCCTTGGCACCAGCCCTCATGCCGGCCCCCTTTTTCTCCCTGCCCTCCCCTCTCCTGCTGCCCTCCCTCCTGTGTGGGCTGCTCATTGTAAGGGGCAGACGGTTACTGGTGGGGGTGCCAAGAATGTGCCTTTATTGTGTCCTAGGGGCAAAGGTAAGGCCCCAATGCCTAGGCAGAAGGGAGGTGGGCAGCAAGTAGGCAACCCCCCGTCCTTCCGCTCCACCTTTCCTGCAGCCTGCCAAGCCACAGCGCCAGGGTTTTCAGAGCAAGAGTGCCTGCAGTAAGCCAGTTTCAGCGTTGCCTCACCCCCCAGTTCCGAGCACCCAGTCCGTCAGGCAGCGCAAGAGTGCCCGTGCCTTCTAGCAGCAGTTCCCCCGGCGTCTGGCATTGGGAGTGTTTTTCCTGGGGCCATTGTTGCCAAGGCTCATGCAGCCCCCCCCCCCCCCCCCCCCCCCCCCAGGTACACATCCAGGATTCGGGGCCCCTTTAGCTGGAGTGGGCAGGGGCCAGGCTGGCTGGGGTGGTTTCAGTGGCTGGCCACTTTGGTTTGGGAAACCTCCGGGTTTCTGGGGGCGGAATGGGGTGCGGGCATTTCATCAGCTGCCCCAGTCTCTTCTTCCAGGAAGAGGACTGCTCTCCTGCTCGAGGGTTAAGGGCGTGGAGCCATGGGGCAGTGGGGCGGGCGGTTTCTTCTTTTCCAGACACGACGGATGCAGTTTTCCCTGGTACATCGCAGCAAGAGGTGTGGAGAGAGAGGGAGTACCATCAAGATTTGCATGGACGAGACGGTAGAGGTTCACCTTCCTTGGCACACCCGGCAGAGGTCTTCAGCGAGGGAATTGTGGGCTCTGGCTCAGGTAAGCGTGGGCATGAGGCGAAGAAAAGGGCACATATTCAGGACAAAAGAAAGAGGAGAGCTTCCTCTCCCCTTTCTTCTTCTTCAAATTCCTCGTCCTGTTCTTCAGCCTCCTCTACAGAGCCAGGGCTGGTTTACTGTTCGATTTTAGTGGAAGGGCTTAAGCATGATACAGGGCACCCTGCGTCTTTGTTCGAGTTGTGGGAAGGAGTTCCCAGGCGACTTGGAGGCATGTCCATAAGCGAAAATATGTCAGTATATTCAGGTTATTAGAGGGTAGATGAGGTAGTAAGAAAGGGAAAAAGAGAGATAAAAAGAAGGGAAAGAAGGCTGTGCCTAAAGTATTGAAGAACATAGTTAATTATGTTCGAGGTTTTTTGTGCCTCGCAAGTGTAGTTGGGCACTTCGATCCTTCTCAGTACGGTTCCTTACTGGTGTATGCGGACAGCATATTGGGTGCCTTTAGGGACTATGAAGGTTGGGCTTGGCTCAACTATGATGAGAAGTTCAGGGACAAAATGGCAGGGAATCGTTTCATGTCGTGGGATTCCCAAGACATCCATCTTTGGTTAACCCAAATGACTAACAAGGGGGCTCATCCTCCCAAGGGTGTCGAGCTTGGGAGCGGGGGGGGGGCAGGCAGCTCGCCCGTTCCAGGCAGTGGGAGTGGAGCGGCGGATTCCTTTTGAGGTGCAGGAAGTACACCTAAGCCCGTCACAGGGAGTAAGGCTGCAGCCGGGGGGGTGGATGTGTGTTGGCGATTCAACAAGGTCTCATATCTCTTCCCAGATTGCATGTTCTGGCATGCCTGTTCCACATGTGGAGGCTCCCATCCTGTCACAAAATGTACCCAGGGCAAGGTGCTGCCCCCCTTAGAGGGGGTAAATGATGAAGTGCTATGGCACAAAGTGGATTCACCAATCATTTTATCAAAGAGGAGACAGTAGTTATGGTGTTATCTGCACAGTGCTGTGGCGTGTTTTTTGTACATGGGTTTTCGGGTGGGTTTTTCTATACCGTATGTGAGCCCGAGTTCGGGGGATAGTGGAAGGAATGCACGGTTGGCGTCTCTGCAGGCTGATATTGCTCGGGATAAATTAAAATTGGAGATCCAGTTGGGGCAGATAGTCGAACTGTTTGCCTTTCTGCCTTTCAACAGCGTGCATTTGTCTCCGCTAGCAGTCATCCCAAAAAAGGTACCTGGCAAGTTCTGTCTGATTTAGAATGTTTCTTATCCGAAGAACGATTTTATCCCAAAATGGGTATGTTCTGTGTGCTATGCTTCTTTTGATGCTGCGGTGGCGTTAGTTTGTAATGCCGGTCGAGGTGCGTTATTGTCTAAAGCGGACATAGAATTGGCATTCTGATTGTTGCCCAGTCATCCTGCAAACTTTCATCTATTGTGCTTTCGTTTTGAAGGGCAGTATTTCATGGACCGTTGTTTGCCTATGGGATGCGCGTTGTCTTGCGCTTTTTTCAAGTCTTTTAGTACTTTTCTCCAGTGGGTGGCAGTATACAGGATGTGATAGTATGTTGCACTACTTGGATGACTTTGTGTTCGTAAGGCCGAGTCAGTCGGGTTTGTGTCAGTTGCAGCTGGATAGTTTTTTGCGAGTGGCTTGCAGGTTAGGAGTGCCTATAGCTCAGGACAACACTGAGGGTCCGGTGACTCAGCTCACTTTCCTGTGTATCGAGTTGTACTCTGGCCATGGTGTCGCATTTGCCTTTGGATAAAGTAGATAAGTTAAGAGAATTGGTGCAGGTCAGGCAGAAGGCGACAAAAGTGACTTTACGACAGATGCAGTCTTTTATAGGTTCTCTTAATTTCGCTTGTCGGGTGATTCCGATGGGTCGTGCTTTTATCCGTAGGCTTTCTGCTGCTACTGTTGGGGTTAGGGTGGGTCATCATTTCATTCGGGTAACATGCAGGGTGAAGGATGAGTTGGAGGTCTGGGAAGCTTTTCTGGAGTCTTTCAATGTTGTTTGATTAATGTAGGAGGAAGAGTAACGAATCATGCTCTAGAGCTTTTTTTCAGACGCCGCAGGGGCTTGAGGTTTTTGGGGTGTATTTCCAAGGCCAGTGGTGTGTGGGAGCCATGGCCGTAGCATGGGTGGCAGAAGGCCGCACTAAGAACATCACTTTTTTTGGAACTCTTTCCCATAGTGGTGACATTATTTATTTGGGGCGAGAAGCTCATGAATAAACATGCTGGGGTAGATTTTATAATTTAGCGCGAACGCGTACTTTTGTTCGCGCACCAGGTGCGAACAAGAGTACGCGGGATTTCAATAGATACGCGCGTAGCCGCGCGTATACATTAAAATCCAGGATCGGCGCGCGCAAGGCGGCCAATTTTGGGCAGCCTGCACGCACCAAGCCGCGCAGCCTGCCCCTCCGTTCCCTACGATGGCCGCTCCGAATCGGAGCGGCCTCAGAGGGAACTTTCTTTTGCCCTCCCCTCACCTTCCCCTCCCTTCCCCTACCTAACCCACCCCCCCAGCCCTATCTAAACCTGCCAGAGGCAGAGGCAGACGTAAATCTGCATGCGCTAGAGGGCTGCTGGTGTGCCATCACCCGACCGGGGGCTGTTCCAGAGGGCGCGGTCCATGCCCCCGGAACGCCACTGGGCCGAAACCACGCCCACGCGCCACCCCTTGAAATGTCGTGTCACCCGGCACCATGCCCCCGAAACGCCGCGTCACGACCGCCACTCCCCCGACACGCCCCACGGCACACCTCTCCATGCAAGCCCCGGGACTTACGCGCGTCCTGGGGCTTGCGCGCACCACCGAGCCTATGCAAAATAGGCTCAGCGTGCGCAGGGGGGGTTTGGGGTAGGTTTTCGGGGGGTACGCGCTTATCCTACGCATGTACCCCTTTGAAAATCTACCCCGTGGTGTTCTGGTGCGATAACCTGGGATTTGTTCAGGTTATTAATAGGCAGTCGGCCAAAAGCAATCTTGTGTCAGCTCTACTGCATGAACTCATTTTTCTTTGTTTTGAAATGGAATGTTAATATTTCAATTAACCCCTAGTGTCGCCGTTTATTTTTTGTATGAGAAGGGAACTTATGTAATGTATGACAAATAATTGTGAATCCCCACACCTCTTATTATGAATCTTTACTTGCGCAATACTAATTGACCATCATAATAGGCGTCATTGTGTGACAATCCATGCCAATTCAATCACTCTGCCTTATATATAATCATGGGTCAGTCCATATAATTTTTTTGATTTTTCAATACTTTAGTGCTCCGTGTTTTAAAATCATCCTTTAAATATTCACTTCAGTGTTCACTGTATCAATCTTCACTGTGTTTTTTTAACAATTTAGAATAATCTTCATAATGCTTAATGATACTTAGCTTTTGTTAGATGTATTTCTGCTAACAGCCCGAGTTTCTTCGATGGTCCAGGCAATGTGACCAATACCACATTGCCGTGTCTATGCCCGACACTGTACAGGTTTCGGACGGTACCGTCCTTCCTCAAGGGCAAAATTTCGTTACCACTGCATAATGGCTCTCAGCGTTTGTTTGTGCTTCTCGCACAAACAAACAAACAAACAAACGTGAGAAGCACAAACAAACGCTGAGAGCCATTATGCAGTGGTAACAAAATTTTGCCCTTGAGGAAGGACGATACCGTCCGAAACCTGTACAGTGTCGGGCATAGACACGGCAATGTGGTATTGGTCACATTGCCTGGACCATCGAAGAAACTCGGGCTGTTAGCAGAAATACATCTAACAAAAGCTAAGTATCATTAAGCATTATGAAGATTATTCTAAATTGTTAAAAAAACACAGTGAAGATTGATACAGTGAACACTGAAGTGAATATTTAAAGGATGATTTTAAAACACGGAGCACTAAAGTATTGAAAAATCAAAAAAATTATATGGACTGACCCATGATTATATATAAGGCAGAGTGATTGAATTGGCATGGATTGTCACACAATGACGCCTATTATGACGGTCAATTAGTATTGCGCAAGTAAAGATTCATAATAAGAGGTGTGGGGATTCACAATTATTTGTCATGTTAATATTTCAGCCAGGCATGTGCCGGGAACGCAATTGAAAATATCCCTTTTTCAAAAATAAAAATAACAGAAGTAATTAAAAAAAAGTTCCCCTTCAAAATAAGGTTTCATCAGTTGAATTCAAGCCAGAAAAAATTACCTTTTTATGGTTCAGCTCCTCCAAGAATGACAGATCATTTTTTGCTTGGTTGAGAATGAAGACTGGGAACATGAATGAACATATACTTTTGCAAAGATGCAAAGCCAGGAGGTACTTTTAGACTTCATAATATCAGTTAAGCTGAATGAGATTTCTACCCAGGTTCTGGTGGTTTCAGGTTGCGGAAAGTCTCTCATCCATAAAGACCAAATCTAGAGTTGGTTAATCGATTACAGGAAGAAGGTAACACTCACTTGCTGTCATGATCAGGGAGGCTGGGTTCATGGATAACTCCTACAAGAGTGACACAGTGTTGCAAGGCCGGACTGGAGATGTTTTTCTGCTTTGCCAGTCTCTTCCCTCTTGGATTGAGCCTGCAGGTTTTGGGAGTGGGCAGGACTTTCCTTCTGATGAATATCATGGTGGCAGAACAGGAAGTGGAGACAAGCTGACAGGCAGGGCTGGAGACAAGGCTGGAACCAAAGGCAAGACCTAGGCTGTGGACACGGCTGGTACTGAGGGAGATGGATATAGACCTGCTGGAAGTTCCATCAGTAAAAAATGCAGCATTAAGCGTGACTTGAAATAGAGCTTTTTCGGTTGTTGGACCTGTTCTTTGCAATGCTTTGCCGGATTTTTTAAGACAAATATCTAGTAAGAAAGAGTTTAAAAAAGCATTGAAAACTCACTTGTTTCAAGAAGCATTTAAAGATATCGAACCTCCTAGTCAGAGTAAATAGTTGTTAGATGAACTGCTCTCAGATATATTTTGCTAATGTTAAGTTAATATCTACTTTTCTGTTCTAATTTCTGTTCTTTAAGTTTTTAAAATGTAGCCGCCAATTTTATTCTCATATCACCTTAAGTTTTATGTTATTGATAATTATTGTACACTGTATTTTTATTCTTACTTTGTTGAATTTTGCTGTTTTACTATTTTCTGTTTTATTATTTTATTTTATTTTATTTTGTTATAATAGTATTGTAAACCGCTTTGATCAGTATCAATACTGGTAAAACAGTATATAGATATGCTAAATAAATAAATAAATAAAAACAAATAAATAAATAGACAGGGCTGGAGACAAGATTGCTCTGGACAGATAAAGGATACAACTAGACTAGGACTAGACAAGGAAAGGACTAAATTGAGCAAACAACAAGCAAACAGGGCACAAGGCTGGACTATAAACCTAAAAGGCTTGAAGACCACAAGGTAGGGAGGAGTGGAGGAGTAACATAGTGGTTAGAGCAGTGGGCTACAAACCAGACCAGGGTTCTTCAGTTCATTGTAAACCGGCATGATGTGCCTTACGAATGTAGGTAAAGAAAAGCTTATAAATAAATAAATAAATAAGTATCTCTGCTGCTCCTTGTGACCTTGGGCAAGTCACTTTACTCTCCATTGCCTCAGGTACAAACTTAGATTGTAAACCCTTTGGGGATAGGGGATTGCCTACAGTACCTGAATGTAATCCGCTTTGAAGTGCTGAAAAAAGTGTGAAAAGCAAAATATAAAAATCTAAAATAAATAAATAAAGACTCGAGGAAGTGGCTAGAGCAGCTATGAGCAAGGCATACTGATGACCTCTGTAGGCAGGGGGTGTTGCTTAGCAGGCAGAATTATGACACTTGCATTCATGATAACTAGTAGCAGTACCCAACCAGCCAGGTCTTACTGATGCTCTCAGTGAGGCAAGCCTATGTTAAAGTGGGTATGCTTCCTGAGCTTCCATACCCTGTTCTTCTGGGATTAGATTCTATGGGGCCAGCCCAGATTGTATAAAAACAACCCCTCTGTAGGCCTCTCAACAGGATGTTGTGAAACTATATTGCACAGAGTAAAAGATATCCAGACCAGGGACTTTACTGTTTTAACTTTATGTGGTGAGATGTATCAGAGGGAACTGGGATTATTTCAAGAACCCTTACCTGATTCTGTAAAAAAATTATACAAACCACACTTGAAAGTAGTTCCCTTGGTTTTGGCCTTTATTGGCATGGACTGGGATGGAACTGGGCAAAGGCCCAATCGCATTTACTGGGCTTGATGGACCTTTGGTCTGACCCAGTATGGGAAGTCTTATGTTAAGACACATACTATTTCACAGACAAAAAACACCCACACACAGAGAGTGTATGTGTCTGTATCAGAGAGAAAGATATAAACAAATACACACTCTCTCACAGACAAAGCATGTATGGGTATGTGTGTCTCTCTCTCACGCTCTCTCTGACACATACACACAAACTCTTTCTGACAAGATAATGGGATTTACTAAACTATGGTATCTGAACATTGCAGTTTAGTGAATCTCATGGATTTCCTAACTCACATTACCAAGGCTGGGAAAATCATGCATTATCAACCATGGCAAAATATGATGAGAGCCCCCATCCTGCCTTTCTGGGGCCAACATCTTTAAAAGGGCCAAAGTGCTCTGGAGGTCTGTGTGGGAATCCAGCTGACCTTCCCTCAAATCCCCATGGCAATGTATTTGTAAAATGGCACAGTAGTGCACTATTTTACCACTGCTTAGTAAACAAGGCTCTTAGTAATTTTAGCTGTTAGCTTTCCTAAAGAAATCACTAAAAATAAGTTATAGCTTTTTAACCAATTACCAGTGATAAAATGCTACCCCTTGAGCTTTAAGCCCTGTCTCTTTTGTCTAACATGCAGTCTTCAGAAAGTAAGTAAACCTTGGATCCACCGCAGGTTTACCATCTATAATGTGGTGGTCTTCTGGGGAACAAGTGATCCACACTTGCACTCTGCCCTACCACTGCCATTTATGAACCCAGGCTCTATTATGCCACTCAGGTAGTTGAATGTCACAAAGGCCTTAGACCTGATTCTGCATTGGTGACTTATAAACAAACTGAGTACCTAGATATGGTGCCTTAAGTTATTGACTGGATTAGAAACTGAGTGAGTGGAAGGCCACCAAATGAAGTGTTAAATGGAGATCACTACGGAAAGGAGGGTTACCAGTTGTGTGCCACAGGAATTGTTCATCAGTTTGGTTGTTTCACCATTTTTTGTTAGCAATATTGAAGCCTAAATATCAGAAAATGTTTAATTCTTATGGATCATGCCAAAAATGTCAACAGGGTAGACATCTGAAGAGTTGTAGAAATATTAGAAGGGATCTAGTAAAGCCTGAGGCATGGTCTAGAGTCTGCCAGCTAAGATTTAATGCCAAAAAATGCAGCTTTATGCATTTTGGTTGAAAAAAACCAAGGGAGCAATACAGTTTGTGGGTGAAGTTATTATGTGTACAAGCAAGATAAGGATCTGGGGGAGATTATATCTGATGATTTTAAGGAAGCCAAACAGGCAGACAGAGTGATAGCAATAACAAGAAGAATACTTGTATGCACAGGGAGAGGAATTGCCAGCAGGAAAGAGTAGTGTTACGCGGAGTGGTGGATGACTGGCCCAAGACGAAGTTGGTGCCTCCTATAGGAGAGGGGTTCCTATAGGTCCTTGTCATTGGGAGGTGATGCTGGCAGAGGAGACCCAAATGGATCTTCACCTATACCAGCCATTGTTCCCCGCGGGTTGAGACCTTGGGTGCCAGGGCTGGCAGGACTTAGGAACGGGTCTCCGGACAAAGGCAATCTTGGAAACAGAAGGCAGAAGCGAGGTTGGACATACTAGAGGTCAGGGCCAGCAGCTATTAGGAGAGATGGTGAGCAGGTAAGTGGTTAGGGCAGGTGGCAGACAACACAGAATCCAGGGACTAGCTGAGTCGAGAACCAGAAGAATCAAGCCAAGGGAACAAGGAGTTGGAGCAGGAATGGGAAGACACAGAGCAGGAATGGGAAGACATAGAGCAGGGCCTGGAACACATGGAGCAGGATGAAAACCACATGGAGCAGGATCAGGAACACACGGAGCAGGATGAAGACCACACAGAACATGATCACGAACAGAAGGAGCAAGATGAAGACCACACAAACCAACCAGCAGCTCGGAGCAGAGCAGGATAGGGATGTGCAGAAGGAAAACATTTGTTGCTATTCAGTATTCGTTTTGCCGGGACCCAAATTCATTGCATTCATTTCATAGGGGGGAAACCAATTCGTTGACATGTTTTATTCATTTTCCCATTAAAGTCAATGGGGGAAGTATTTGCAGCCTATTTTTGGCTGCAGAATTGGAGTTTTCTTATCAATTCTGATGAAACTTCTGGGGAGTTATCATCAGAATGAGAAAAGAGCTCCAAGGTACTTAGACTGTGGCAAAGTGGCACCAAAGTGGCATGAATAGCCTAATGGCACTTTAAAGGGGCAAAGGGGTACCAGGAGTGTCAAGAGTGCTTTAACAGAGGCACAAAGCAGCAGCGACAGTGTCAAAAACACACCACAGCTTCAAAAGAGAGCACTGATAACAGATGCATGAACCCTCAAAGGCAGCACGACAGGCAAAGTGGCAAGACAAGTGGCATCAACATCCTACAGGGGCGAACATAGCAAGCAGAAAGACTAGCACCAAAACACTGAGGAACCATGATAGTGGCAAGAACACCACAAGCAGCTGAGTGAGTCATCTGGTATATGGCAGCAAGGCAGATTGGAAGAAAGTTGATAGGGGCAAGACAGGCTTGCAGAGCGGAGGAAATCTGCTCCCTGTGGTTTTTATAGGGGCAAGACAGGCTGGCAGAGCCGACATAGTCATTTCCCTGGGTTTTCATAGGGGAAAGACAGGCTGGCCCCGAGGAGAGTTCCCTTTCCTTTGAGCAGGAAAGGGCTCCCTAGAATGGGTTGGCCCCTAGAGTGGAGCACGACCCTTCAAGGATGGTGACGTGGAGGAGGTCTCACTGTGAACAGCGGTTTAACATGCTCAACAGGTACTAAGTGATAGGCTGGCCGGCTACCCAGGGAAGAGTTCCCTTTCCTTTGAGCAGGAAAGGGCTCCAGGACAGTCAGGCACAGCATTAGAGGCCAAGCCCTTTTAGGGACTTAAGGTCTGGATGGACAGGCACAGCAATCGATGATAGTTAAGCTCTTTTAGGGACAAAAGGCCTGGATGGACAGGCACAGCAATCGAGGATAGAGGTCAAGCCCTTTTAGGGATATAAAACCTGGATGGACAGGCACAGCATTAGAGGTAAAGCCCACGTAGGGACATAAGGCCTGGATGGACAGGCACAGCAATCAAGGATAGAGGTCAAGCCCATGTAGGGACATAAGGCCTGGACAGACAGGCACAGCAATCGAGGATAGAGATCAAACCCATGTTATGGCCGCTGGCTGCGGCAGGCCGCAACCAGGACCGGCTTCTGGTTCGCAGCATCGACGTGCCCCCGGGGCTCCCACTGTCATGGCCGCCAGTCGCGGCGGTCCACGACCAATGGCCAATGTTCACCCGTGGCGTCGGGGTACCTCCTCGTCTTCAGCGGGAACTGACAGCCTCCTGCAGCGCTCCTCTTGCAGCTGTGGCCACTGCTGAAGCCTGGTCATATGGCCTCTTCCGGCCTCTTCTGAGCTGCATAGGGCCACTCGCGCGGCTGAAGAAGAAGATTTAAAGGAGCCATGACATCAATGAGATATTCAGAGACCTGCTTTACGTCTGCGTGGTCATCTTTTTAGACAATATTTTGATTTTTTTCTTCCGATCTACAGTCTCATCGAGAACACGTTATAAATTGGTGCTAACAATGACTAAGAGAAAATCATCTCTATGCTAAGATCGAAAAATGAATTTTCGAACAAGAGTCACTGCCATTTCTGGGGTATATCATCTCCAAACAGGCTTTCAGATGGATCCTTCTAAAATGAATGTATTCAAGAATGGCTCCAACCTTACGGGTTACGGGCACTCCAGCATTTCCTTGGTTTTGCTAACTACTATTGGAGTTAGTTTATTCGGAATTTCTCCAAGTTGGCTACACCTCTCAGTTTCTCTTACTCGCAAAGGGCGCTAGCATTAAGTCCTGGCCTGTAGAGGCTGAAGAAACATTCTGTACACTCAAGAACTCTTTTCTCAAAAAACCCTGTCTTCAGCACCCTGACCCCAGACGGCCATTTGTGGTAGAAGTGGACGCCTCAGCTGAAGGGTGTTGGAGCTGTCTTTAAGCCAGAATGACTCTACAGGAGTTTCTCATCCTTGATCCTATTTGCTAAAAAAATTCACCTGCAGAACGTAATTATTCCATTGGCGATAAAGAGCTCCTTGCCATTAAACTAGCATGGTGGTAGTGGCTGGAGGGAGCTCAATATCATATAACAGTTTACACTGACCATAAGAACCTGGTGTATCTCCAACAAGCACAATGTTTGAACTCATGTCAAGCATGGTGGGCACTCTTTTTCACAAGTTTCAACTTTGAATTGCGATATCGACCGGCGGACAAGAATGTTAAGGCAGATGCCTTATCCCAATCCTTTTCTGCTGAGGACATAGATGAGCCTATTCAACATATTATAGACCCAGCTTGCATTACCCTCTCGGCAACGTTTACCATTCCACCTGGTAAAACTGTGGTGCCTAAATATTGCGTAGTAAGTACTAGCCTGAGGGCACGATTCGCAGTTAGCTGGTCATCCGGGACGACCTCAGACACAAACACTCCTTCAGCAATATTATTGGTGGCCGGAGATGCGCAAGGACATTCGAGCAAATGTGGATTCTTGCCCGACCTGTGCGCAACACAAAATTCCCACTGGAAAAACTTGAGGACTTTTACAGCTGTTACCTACCCCCAAGAAGCCTTGGACACACATTTCCACAGACTTCATTGTGGATCTTATGCCTTTCAGAGGGCAACACAGTAATTTGGGTAGTAGTGAATCGATTTTCCAAAAAGGCCCACTTTATCCCACTACCCTCCCTCCCGTCCACTCCTCGTTTGGCCCAACTATTCATGCTCCATATCTTCCACCTTCATGGTCTTCCGCAACACCTTGCATCTGATCGTGGACCTTAGTTCACGGCTCGTTATTGGCTCAATCTCTGTAAGAAGTTTCACATTTCTCTGGACTATACCATGGCATTTCACCCACAAACTGACGGTCAGGCAGAATGTACAAATCATACTTTAAAGCAATTTCTTCGGATGTATGTCAACTCCCATCAGGACGATTGGGCAAGACTTCTCTCTTGGGCCAAATTCTCTCACAAAGCCCATGCTTGTACCGCAACGGGGGCCTCCCCATTCCAGATTGTATTTGGATGTCAACCCAAGCTGCTTTTGCCCTTGCCGGTGCCATCACCGGAGGCCCAGCTTACTGCTGTTCAGTTATGAAGACCTGGATTCATACTCAGCATATGCTCCGTAAGCCGGCTCATACCACTAAGAGGTTTGCCGACAAACATTGGCGACCAGATCCACGGTCTCGTCCAGGAGAAAAGGTGTGGCTTAGTACCAGGCACATCTGGTGAGAGTTCTGTCCTTGCGATTGGCCCACGTATATTGGACCATTGCTGGTACTGCGTCAGCTTGGCCCGGTGACTTATCAACTTCGTTTACCGGCTACATTGAGAATCCATAACGCCTTCCACACTTCACTTCTGAAGCCTTTGGTCCTTTCCTAGCCTACTAGGAAGGCGCCTGCAGTTCCCCTACCCAGGGCAGGGGAGGAATCTATATATCAAGTACGTGAAGTCCTTGATGTCTGGAAACAAGGCAACACATGGGAATAGCTCCTAGCATGGGAGGGATTCGGACCTGAGGAAAATTCTTGGGAGCCTGCTAAAAACATCCTGGATAAGTCTCTTCTCCAGAACTTTCACACTGAACATCCGGGAAAACCCAGGCCTTCTAGGGGGAGGCCTAAAGGAGGGGGTACTGTTACAGCTGCTTGCCACGGCAGCCCGTGACCGGCTTCCAGTTCGCAGAGTCGACCTACCCCCGGGGCTCCCACATGCCACTGGCTGCGGCGGTCCACGACCGGGGCCAATGGTTCACCCGTGGCGTCGGGGCACCTCCTGGTCTCCGGCAGGAACTGACAGCTTCCCACAGCGCTCCTCTCGTGGCCGTGGCCGCTGCTGAAGCCTGGTCGCATGGCCTCTTCTGGACGGGCTGACTCCTCCCTCTTCTGAGCTGCATAGGACTGCGCACGCGGATGAAGAAGAAGATTTAAAGGAGCCATGACAGGAAGTTGTCATGGCTCCTCCTGGGGACTCCTCCTCAAGTTCCTGTATTTAAGGCAAGGTCTGCTACTCAGACCTTGCCTTGGTATTGAGGCTTCTGGCTTGGTGGTTCCAGTGTCTTCGGTCCTGTTTCTGACTTCCTGGTTGCATTCCTGGTCTTCGTCCCACTCCTGCTATTCTTCTTCATTGGATTGTCTCTTGGCTTCTGATCCTTGGACTGGCTTCCGTACATCTCTTGGCTTGACCCTGGACCGGCTTCCGACACTTCTCCTGGCTTACTTTTGGACTGGCTTCGGACCATTCTCTTGACTTGCTTCTGGACTGGCTTTCTACCCCCTTCTGGAATCGACCATCGGACCGGCTGCAGACCATTCTTCAAACTCTACTCCTGGACTGTCTAAGACCTGCTAGAGGCACCAGCCATCTGGAATACACGACCTGCAGGAGGCACCTGCATCCAGGCTATCTTCAGTCTTCAGTGAGTCTCCTAAGTCCCAGTGGCAGGATCTCTACAGGCTCCTCCTGGGGGGGATCATGAGCTTCCAAGGTGAAGTCTTCAATCAACTGTTGATTCATCTGGCCTCACCATCCGACAGTAGTTACCATAGAGAGTTGTCTCTCTCTTTGGTAGCATTCATTCTACCTCAGAACAGGGGTCCACCTTCCAATTCATAACAGCCCACATAGGGACATAAGGCATTTGGACAGGCACAGCAATCGAGGATAGAGGTCAAGCCCTCATATGGACATAAGGCCTGGATGGACAGGCACAGCATTTGAGGATAGAGGTCAAGCCCTCATAGGGACATAATACCTGGACAGACAGGGACAGCATTCGAGGATAGAGGTCAAGCCCACATAGGGACATAAGGCCTGGAAGGATAGGCACAGCAATCGAGGCTAGAGGTCAAGCCCACGTAGGGACATAAGGCCTGGACAGACAGGCACAGCAATCGAGGATAGAAGTCAAGCCCACCTAGGGACATAAGGCCTGGACGGACAGGCACAACAATCGAGGATAAAGGTCAAGCCCTCGTATGGACATAAGGCCTGGATGGACAGGCACAGCATGTAAGGATAGAGGTCAAGCCCTCATAGGGACATAAGAACTGGAAGGACAGGCACAACAATCAAGGA
Organism: Rhinatrema bivittatum; assembly: GCF_901001135.1. Taxonomy (NCBI): domain Eukaryota; kingdom Metazoa; phylum Chordata; class Amphibia; order Gymnophiona; family Rhinatrematidae; genus Rhinatrema; species Rhinatrema bivittatum. The sequence goes on from NC_042615.1 coordinate 663,643,515, forward strand.
TAGAGGTCAAGCTCTTTTAGGGACATAAAGCCTGGATGGACAGGCATAGCATTTGAGGAAAGAGGTCAAGCCCTTTTATGGTCGTAAAGCCTGGACGGAGAGGCACTGCATTCGAGGATATAGGTCAAGCCCTCATAGGGACATGTGGCCTGGATAGACAGGTACAGCATTCGAGGATAGAGGTCAAGCCCACATAGGAACATAAGGCCTGGATGGACAGGCACAGCAATTGAGGATAAAGGTCAAGCCCTGTGTTAGGGACATAAAGCCTGGACAAACAGCCACAGCATTCAAGGATAGAGGTCAAACCCACTTAGGGACATAAGGCCTGGTCGGACAGGCAAAGCAATTGAGGATAGAGGTCAAGCCCATGTAGGGACATAAAGCCTGGACATCCAGGCACAGCATTTGAGGATAGAGATCAAGCCCTCATAGGGACATAAGAACTGGAAGGACAGGCACAGAATTTGAGGATAGAGGTCAAGCCCATTTAGGGTCATAAGGCCTGGATGGACAGGCACAGCAATCAAGGATAGAGGTCAAGCCCACGTAGGGACATAAGGCCTGGACCGACAGGCACAGCAATCGAGGATATAGGTCAAGCCCACTTAGGGACATAAAGCATGGATGGACAGGCACAGCATTCAAGAACAGAGGTCAAGCCATTTTAGGGACGTAAATCCTGGATGGACAGGCACAGCAATCGAGGATAGAGGTCAATGCCACATAGGGATATAAGGCCTGAACAGACAGGCACAGCAATCGAGGATAGAGGTCAAGCCCTTTTAGGGACGTAAAGCCTGGACGGACAGGCACAACATTCAAGGATAGAGGTCAAGCCCTTTTAGGGATGTAAATCCTGGACGGACAGTCACAGCATTCTAGGATAGAGGTCAAGCACTCGTAGTGACATAATGCCTGGATGGAGAGGAACAGTATTTGAGGATAGAGGTCAAGCCTATGTAGGGTCATAAGGCTTTGACATACAGGCACAGCATTCGAGGATAGAGGTCAAGCCCTTTTAGGGACCTAAAGCTTAGACGGAAAGGCACAGCATTTGAGTATAGAGGTCAAGTCCACGTAGGGACATAAGGCCTGGACGGACAGGCACAGCATTTGAGGATAGAGGTCAAGCCCTTTTAAGGATATAAAGCTTGGACGGACAGGCACAGCATTTGAGGATAGAGGTCAAGCCCATGTAGGGACATATTGGCTGGACAGACAGGCTCAGCAATCGAGGATAGAGGTCAAGCCCTTTTAGGGACATAAAGCCTGGACGGACAAGCACAGCATTCGAGGATAGATATCAAGCCCTTTTAGGGATGTAAATCCTGGACGGACAGGCACAGCATTCGAGGATAGACGTCAAGCCCATGTAAGGGCATAAGCCTGGATGGACAGGCACAGCATTCGAGGATAGAGGTTAAGCCCTTTTAAGGACGTAAAGCTTGGATGGACAGGCACAGCATTCCCACACTGCTGAATATTGACCACTGTGTTTCTTCCCCTGCCACCTAGTCACTTCCTGAGATGTCAGTGTCACTGATGTACAGACGGGCAAATTAAAAACATAAGTACTTTCTTGTTTCAGAAAATATGCTTCAAAAGGTGAAAACTGTATCCTAAGTATTCATATCCTGAAACAGAAAAGACAGAAATTGTGAGGCAAGGTGCATCTCCCTCTCGGGGAGCTGTTCTGGCCTGCCAGGCTTTCCACCTGGCTCAGTCTGGTCCTGGAGCTAGGAAAGCCAGCATTATTGCTGAAAAATAAGGGAACATTTTTATTTAACATTACCCCCTGCCACACACTCCCCTTCCCATGCTGAGAGTATTTTCTTGATATTTTAAAATCCTATAAGGAGCAAAAAGTAACACTCAAAGGGGACATGCTGTTATTTTTATTTTTATCAGATGAGTCTTGTTATGTGTGAACTCACAGGAACCTTAGTACAGCATACACATACTTTTCTGCTCTGTAACAACCTTTCAGTCATTTGCCATTTTCCCCCTCTGTAGCCCTTTCTTAGTCACTCACTTCTTGCACTCCCCCTCCCCCTCTGTGACACCACCTTAATCATTAACCATTTTCCTCTACTGTAGCCAAATGCATTTTAAACAAGACTCATGCAGCTAAGAAACCCCAAATAAACTCTCTCTATTTGGGATTTTAGGTCATAAAACTTCAGTCACCTCTAAGCCTCAGTTACATACCATCTAAACACACACACACACACACACACACACACACACACACACACACACACACACACTCATTTATTCCTATTCCTTAAGAAATGTCTGCATTATCATAACAATGCATAAAGCAATAAGACCAGCAGTTCAGAATGTTACGCTCCTGCCCGCGGTCCCCATCCCATGGACAGGCCCTCCCCTTCCTCCATACTAGTCTGACACTGCTGCCTCTCTTCTGCAACCTGGACCACCCCCGAGCTGTGCTGCCTCCTTCCTCTGCGGTGCTTCGCCGCGGGAGTCCCTCCTTGCGGCCTTAGAGCTGCCGCCGATGTTCCTCCATCTTTGCGGCCTTTGCTGCTCTAGTCAGTTGCTGCCACGGCCCGACACCACCCTCGCAGCAGATGAGTGCTGCCAACTCTACTCTTCATGGCTAGAAACCATGCCGTTGACTCTGCCTACAGCGGGGAAGCCCCACTGGGATTCCATGCAGTGGCATGGAGCGACCACCATCTTCCTCTCCTCTTCTCGGGGCAGGAAGCTGCCCCCAGCATGGCTCTCCTTTGCAGCAGGATGCCGCCGCAGGCCTCAGTCCTTCTTCCTTCCCTTGGGTCTCCTCTAGGCCAGGGCGTGTGGCTCTTTCTCTCATTTAAAGGGTTTTCGAATTGGATTCCATGTTCGTCCATGTCTCCTCTTCTCCGGTCAAGGTCCTCCATGGTCTGCTCCTGTCCAGATGGCTTCATGTTCCATGTTCTTCTTGTTCCTGATGTTCTCCATCTGATGTTCCGGGTATCATCCCTCGTAGGATCTTCTTTGTGGTATATTCCAGTCCTTGGGATCCTCTTCCAGAAGCCCTGGTGTTCCTCATCTGTATCCAGATGTCCTAGATGTCCAGATGTTCCAGATGTCCTTGTGTCCAGTCCTGTTCCTCCTGTGTACCCGATGTCCTTCGTTCCAGTCCTATTCCTGATGAATCCGCTAGCAGCCTTGCGGTCCACAGGACTTCATCTCCAGCCAACCTTCCTGGGAGTAAATCTCATTCGGTATATGTCTCCGGTGACTGGAGTCCCCTTCTGGCTGGATCTTTCTTCAAGCGCTGTCCGGATTCCTTCTCCATCCTGTGCATGTCCACTCTCCACGTGGTCCGCTTCCAGCCTTTCAGATTCTATAGGGCACGCAGCAGGACAGGGTGGTCCATGACCAATCCACAGTAGGCTGTGAAGGGCACCCTGAAGGATAGTGCCATCCATGTTCCAAGATCCTCATCTTGTCCAAGTTCCAAGAGTCTCATCTCATCCAAGTTCCTAGAGTCTCATCTTGTCCTAGTTCCAGGAGCCCTCGTCTCATCCAAGTTCCAAGAGTCTCAATTCGCCCAAGTTCCTAGAGTCTCAATTCGCCCAAGTTCCTAGAATCTTGTCTCGTCCAAGTTCCAGGAGTCCTCGACTCATCCAAGTACACTGACTCTTCTTCGTGTCTTCCAAGTATCCTGAGTCTTCCGAGTCTTTAAGTCTGAGTCTGAGTCCTCAGTCCAAATCCTCTAAGTATACTGCTCTTTCCATGTCTCCCAAGTGTCCGGAGTATTCTGTTCCGGTTCCTTGTCTCTTCATTTCCAACCTCTGTTTGACCTCATGCACTCGTCGCTCCCTAGCGGCAGGTCCGGAAGGGCTACCGAGTGGCCGGAGGGCTACTCCTGAGGCCAGCATTGTGTTGCTGGATCTCACTGGTGCGTTTTGGTTCAGCAGAAGACTGACCCTGCCTCGTCCCAGTTCCTGTGTTCCTGCTGCGCCCGTGCCTGTACTCACCTCCCTCGAGGTGTATCTTGGGCGCCTCCCTGAGTTGCTTCATGGGCCAAGGGCTCACTTTCTCCCAGGAGCACGTGATCGTGCCTCCGTGTCCCTCCTCTGGACCCACAGGGCACGTTCGCAACACAGCATATATGTAAAACAAAAATAACAAACACTCTGTCCATATCTGCAATTTACCTTCTGCTGGATCACAGATATTTAGCCCATAAAGATAAAATACAATTCTACAGCAGGGCTGCTGCAAGATTTTGTGGGGGAATCCACTGATCCCCTGGTGAGAGCCCTCTTGCCACTAAAGGGTATCAGGCTCAACTGTCCATCTTTATGTTACTTAAATTTAGAAGGACCCTCTGGCAGGGAGTGCACGGTGAGTTATCCCCTCTGAAAGAAAACTCCTTAAGGCAAGGCCAGGAGGCTCTACCTGAGTGAGAAAAAAAAACATCTTTATTCTGCAGCTGCTCTCTCTAACTGAACCCTTGAGTGTTAAAATGGCTGGGTTAAATAACACTGAGTCACCTAATCCAAAGCCTCCTGGTGGGAGGGCCTGAAGTGATGGATGGCTCCTACTTGGGATGTTCTAAAGATAGGGATAGTGGAATCTAGAGGCCAGACTAGGAGGGTCTGCCACACTTACACAGCAGCTGTTTTTCTCTGCTCTAGGATTGCTGAGGATCTGACTGCTATGAACAGAACAGTAATCTATGAGTATAGGGACTAGCTGTAAACCAGTCAGAACATGCTCAAAGTCCCCTGGTGAATGGGAACTCCCCTGCAGGAAGCCTCCATAAAGAGGAAGGATACCACTACAGGAACTTTGAGTGTGCACTGGCATTACATCATAGTTGTCTTCTGTGCTCACAGATTACTGGCTGCTTATAACACCCATATTCTAGGCTTTCCAATGGCAGAAATGCCATTTGTGAAAAGAGTTGTCATATGATATTTCATATTTCATATTTATTTATTTATATACCGTCATTCTGGATTATCAATAATGGTGGTTTACAATAAAACTTTATCTAAAAAAATCCAAAGACCATTTACATTCACAATCAAAATAAAATAGTTTTGCTCTGTCTCTGACTTTGCTTAAATGTTAAATTTCTGCCTTTTAAGTTACATTGTAAACCGGTATGATGTATGCATACTAATACCGGTATATAAACGTTTTTAAATAAATAAAATAAATAAATAAATAAATGTGCTCAGTGCAGTGTTGGGACTTGAAGTAGGCCTTTATTGTCTGATCTCAGATTTCTGGTTGGAACATACAAATGTATGGAGGCGTTTAACCATTCTGTATTGTTTTTATATATCATGTTGTGAAGGATGGTCAGATCTAAATTTAATTGGTAACCAGTGGAATGACTTCAGTACGGGCGTGATATGGTCGTATTTCTTATTACTTGATAATATTCTAGATGTATTTTATAGTAGCTGGAGTGGACGGATTGTACTGGCTGGTAAACCCAGAAATAGTGCATTGCAGTAATGAAATTCACTAAAGATTAAAGTTTATAATACTGTTCTAAAATTCTCGTATAAGAGGAGGGAGTTTAGATGTTTTAAAATATTCAGTTTAAAATAACCATTTTTAATCTTTTGGCTAATGTGTTTTTTCATAAAGAGGTTGCTGTCGACTAAAATACCAAGCTCATGGTCGTGATCAGTTAATTCAATTTTTGTCTGATCGCTCATTATTGTTATCAGGGATGTAATTGGAAATTTTTTATTCAGTAATATTATTTCTGTCTTTTGTGTATTTATCACTAACCTCATGTGTTTCAATAATTGTCTAATTAATGAAAATTAGATCTCAAATAGTTTTAAATCATAATCAATTGAAGTGTCTATTGGGATGAAAAATTGTACATCGTCTGTATATACATAGTAACTGATTCCCATCCCTGATAATAGCCAGCATAACGGTAACATATATATGTTGAAAAACATAGCAGACAGTGCTGAACCCTGCAGCAGTCCTGTCTCCATATTGGTTGTCTCAGACAAATATCCACCTAATCTTACTTGATATCATTGGCCTGATTATAAAGATTTGAACCATTTTATTACTTTTTCCCCCGATACCAATTTCCATCAATCTTCGGATCATGATGTTATGATTGATCATATTGAATGTAGATGAGAGGTCTAGTAAGACCAACAAATATGAGCGTCCTGCATCAAATCCTCGTAGTACTGTATCAAACAGTAATTCTTTCTAAAACCAAATTGTGTGGGGAATAATATATTATTTGTTTCAAGATAATCTGCAATTTGTAAAAGGACTGTTTTTTCTAAAAAAAAAATATATTGTTGGTAAAGTTATTACTGGTCTGTAATTGTTCAAATTTTCTTTATCTGCTTTATTAGCTTTTAGTATTGGTCTGATTGCTGTACATTTCAGTGAACAAGGGACATGACTTTCTTCAAGAAATAGATTGATGATTTTTGCAAGATGCAGGACTATTATTGTTAGCAAATCCAATGGATATTGATTTTATTTCCAATTCAGATTTATATTCAAAATCTGTCTATTTTGTAGCTTCAATTATCTGTGATGAGACATTATTGGGTGATGAATTTATAAACATTTCCACTAGATTTTGAATTTTTAAATCGAAAAACTTTGCAAAATCTTTGCATTTTTCCATTGAAGGTGTGATACTCATATCAATAACACCTGTTCTATATTTAGTTAAACTTTGTACCATCATAAATAGTGCTTTTGAGTTATATATAATGTTGTGGATTTTGGAGGTATAAACTTACTTTTTTTTTTTTTGTATTATTTATGAGAGCGCTATATTTAGTCAGGCATGTTCTATAATTCACTAGTGTGCTAGTTGATGGTGTTTTCCGCCATATTCTTTCTCTTTTCCTAAGCTGCTTTTATATTTCTTTGATCTCATTATTACACCATGGTTTTTTTCTGTTATTTATAATAACTTTTTCCTCTATATATGGACTTATGTCATCGATTATCTTGTGCCACATACTGATCCACGATTGTATCACAATGTCCATATTATCTGTTGATAACATATCAATAGAGTTATTTATTTTAGTAATTAATTCTTCTTTGCAGAATTTCTTTCTATAGTTAATTAATGTATTCCTTCCTTTGGTTTCCCCGAACATGTTCATTGTTTGTATTGATGTATTTATCAGTTTATGATCTGACTAGGGAATTGGTTTGATCTCTAGAGGGTCAACGTGTATATTTTTTTCATTGATGGATAATAAGTCTAGGGTGTGTCCCCCTCTGTGTGTTGGTTAATCTATGATTTGGTCCAATCCAATTGCTGACAATGTGTTCAGGAAGGTTTCACATGCAGTAGTTTTGACTTCTGTATCTATGTGAAAATTGCCAAAATTGCTAAGAATGATTGTTGGTGTTTCTATGGACAAATTTGTTATTATGAGTTCTAACAATGGCGAGCTGTTATGTTCTAAAAGCCCAGGAGGGCAATACATTAAACAAAGCTTAAATGATTTAAAATTGAGTAAACACACTTCAAATGGTGAAGCAATGAGAGCTTCAATGATCAAAAACTTCAGTTCTTTTTTAGTTATTATTATTAGACCTCCTCCCTGTCTAACATTTCTAGGAATAGATGTGACATTATAATGAAAAGATCTATCTGGTTAATTAAAACCTTATCCAATTCTTTAAGCCATGGTTCAGTTATACAGCATATTGTGGGCTTACATTCATCAAGCATATTATTAATTATATTGATTGTTTTTTTGTGATCACTTGTGCATTCACCAGTAGTACCGATATCATCATATATTGCATAAACGAGTATGGCACCATAGGAAATTTGGTTAAACCAGTAGAACCATGGCAACTGCAGCTCTGGTGGCTGCCACTCTCAGTCCGGTGGACAGTGCCAGCAGCAGTATAATGGGCTAGGAGTGAGTCCATCCCAGTTGAAGTGTTTGGGGTTCCCTAAGTCCATCTGAGAGAAATAAATGTAGTAGGGAAGCCTAGTCTGCAGGATTGGAATGGTTAGGGTTATTGGAATCATATGTGCCTATGGGCATTTTCTGCTGCCTCTTGCAGCTTTCCAACTGTTCTTCCAAATAGTTTACACTAGATATGCTCAACAGATGGAAAAGGAGATCTTTCACTGCCTCATGCAGATTATGCGATACTGGTGCAGGAGAAGATCTTCACTGCCTCATGCCAGCTATCTGTTACTGGTGCAAGAGAAGATCTTCACTGCCTCATTCAGGCTATGTGATACTGGTGCAAGAGAAGGAGGTTTTCATTGCCTCGTGCAGGTTATGTGATGCTGGTGAAGGAGAAGGAGATCTTCACTGCCTCATGCAGGCTGTTATTGGTGCAAGAGAAGATCTTCACTGCCTCATTCAGGCTATGTGATACTAGTACAAGAGAAGGAGGTATTCACTGCCTCATGCGGACTATGTGATTCTGGTTGTTAGTGTTCATGGTAGTTGTGGGTGGATCCTTGGGTCGGTGGCAGATGACCACACCCCTGGGGGGGAAGATCCCGAGAGGGACCACCAGTCAGGCTCAGAATATGGAGACAGACACACACTAGTTCTTTTATTAAACAGTATATGGAACCACCAGAGGTGGCAGTAGTGAGCTGGAAGTGCCCGGCTGGGCTGTAGTCCCTCAGATACTGGAACAGCGATCCTGGATAACTGAGCTGTAGAGAAACTGAATATAGTGAGTAGGCAGAGTATGCAGAGTTCAGGAACAGAACCTTGATGGTAGCACTCACACAATAGTCTTAGAAGCAGGCCAGCCGGGCATTTCCAGTTCACTACTGCCACTTCTGGTGGTTCCATATACTGTTTAATAAAAGAACTAGTATGTGTCTGTCTCCATACTCTGAGCCTGACCGGTGGTCAGGGATTCACTGCCTCATGCAGGCTATGTGATACTGGTGTAGGAGAAGGAGATCTTCCCTGCCTCATGCAGGCCATGTGATACTGGTGTAGGAGAAGGAGATCTTCACTGTCTCATGCAGGCTATGTTATACTGGTGCAAGAGAAGATCTTCACTGCCTCATTCAGGCTATGTGATTCTGGTGTAGGAGAAGGAGATCTTTTACTGCATTGTGCTGCTTCAGTCTGAGATAGGCAAGCTGCTGGCAGTGAAGCAAGGGCAAAGATGAAGCCCTGTCTTCTGTTTCTGTTATCATCTGATTCTTTGTCTTGGAAAGGCTGATCTATGATAGTGACAATATTGGAGATAATCTCCGTATAATTCTTTTGCCATCTAAATTGTGATGGCTGCTGGGTAAAGGATGAACATGAGGTCTACAAAGAGAGCCAAAAATGGCTGAGATGACCTTAGTTGGTGATGAGGGAGAGCTATGAAACAGAAAGTGACTGGTTTGCTTCTACCACAATGGAAATTAAGTAAAAGGGAACATGACACAATGAATGTTTGGTAAGATTTAGACATGCCCATTCAATTTCCTCTAAGTCTCTCTCGCTAAAGCATTGTTTTGTGACCACTTGTCTATGAGTATCTTTTTCTATAGAACATGCCATCTTTTTTCACTTTGTTGACCTATTAGTTATTGTAATATTTCTTCTATATCCCTTATGTCCCTCCTATCTTCTAGAGAATACATTTTGAACTTGTTGCATCATTTGGTCATAGGCCAGGTACCATTTTGGTAGCCCTCCTCTGAACTGTCTCCATGTTTTCAATATCCTCGCAAAGGAGTGATTATCAGAATGGAACCCAGTAATATTGGTGTGGTCTTATTAGCGGTGTCCAAAGATGAAGCAAACATAGCAGCTTTTTTAGTAAGAGTCAGTGATGGCAGATAAGGACCAAAAGGCCCATCTAGTCTGCCCAGCAGTGCTTTTATGTGCATTTTCCCAAATTAGATCAAATTTCCACATGGAACCCACTCCCAAACCAAGTTTTTAGCTACTGCTCTGTGCAGGTTACCCTATACCTTCCAGAAAACACAATGCAGCCATATCACTGTTAAAGTTGGCGAGAGAACCAATCAAGGCTGGCGTATCCCATTAGGTGAATTAGGCAGTCACCTAGGGTGCTAACCATTAGGGGGCGCCGAAGAGCAGCCATGTGGGGCCACGAGTGAAGCCTATCCTGGTCGTGGCAAAGAAGAGTAGAAATTTGGCGGGCCACGAGCAAAGCTCAACCTGCTCATGGCCCAGAGAAGCACACACTCGGCAGGTGCAAATGAGGTAGGAGTCAGGGCTGAGACTGGGGGGGGGGGTAGTCAGCAGCGTGACTGGGAGTAGGGGTGTGCATTCGTATTGACCGCATATGTAAAACGCTACGCATATTTTTTTTTTTACTTAAAAAAGTGATGAGACATAAACGATCGGATTTCCCACATATCCAACATAGCTATGTTGGATATGTTGGAAATCGCGATTGTTGATCCAAAATTAAAAGTTAAACCCCTCACCTTCCTTAATCCCCCCCCAAAGACTTACCAGAACTCCCTGGTGAACTAGCGAGGAGTGAGGATGCAATTTCTGCAATCCTTTGCGAGGAGCACGTGACGTCGGCGCCACGTCGAGTGACGCGGCGTCACGTGATTCCCCGCGGGGTTGCGCCGGAACGCTCGTTCGGCCCAAAAGCTGGCCAAAAGTTCCTTTTGGGCCGAACGAGGATCCCGGAAGCCGCCGACGTCACGTGCTCCTTGCAAAGTTGGTCAGAAATGGCGTCCTGACCCCGCTGGACCACCAGGGAGTTGTGGTAAGTCTTGGGGGGGGGGGGGATTAAGGAGGGTGAGGGGTTTAAATTTTTATTTGCACATATGGACATATACTCAACTCATTGAATTCTGTTTATGTCCATATTGACCGCAAATGGGACCCCCTTTGGACATATGGACATATGGACATAAACTTTTGCTCTGCACATCCCTAACTGGGAGGAGAGCGGGCGCAAGGCAGAAAGTTTGCCTAGGGCACCTAATACCCTTGCACTAGCCCTGGAACCAATATGATACACTTAAAGTGTGAGAAGCTATTAGGGTCATTTGGAGAAGCAGGGACAGTGACTGCATGCTGGCTCAGGACCCGCATTCCCTGACTGCTCCTGCCACTACCATTAGGCCCAGGACCAACCCCTAAAAGCTTCTTCTGCATCAAGAACTAGCAAGAAAAGCCCCAGATGCAATTAGATCTAGTTAAACTACTAGGTCTTAACATTTACCTGTACAAGGCAAAATGACCTACCTGTCCTAGTGCTGATACCTCTGTTTATGCAGCCAAGCATACTGCTAGTTTTCCTTGCTGCTTTATCAGACTGATTGGCAACCTTCAAGTCATCTATACTAATTAGGGATGTGAATCGTTTTAGGACGATTAAAATTATCGTCCGATAATTTTAATATCGTCTTAAACCGTTATGGAACACAATACAATACAGATTCTAACGATTTATCGTTATAAATCGTTAGAATCGTGAGCCGGCACATTAAAACCCCCTAAAACCCACCCCCGACCCTTTAAATTAAATCCCCCACCCTCCCGAACCCCCCCCCCAAATAACTTAAATAACCTGCGGGTCCAGCGGCGGTCCGGAACGGCAGCGGTCCGGAACGGGCTCCTGCTCCTGCATCTTGTCGTCTTCAGCCGGCGCCATTTTCCAAAATGGCGCCGAAAATGGCGGCGGCCATAGACGAAAAAGATTGGACGGCAGGAGGTCCTTCCGGACCCCCGCTGGACTTTTGGCAAGTCTCGTGGGGGTCAGGAGGCCCCCCACAAGCTGGCCAAAAGTTCCTGGAGGTCCAGCGGGGGTCAGGGAGCGATTTCCCGCCGCGAATCGTTTTCGTACGGAAAATGGCGCCGGCAGGAGATCGACTGCAGGAGGTCGTTCAGCGAGGCGCCGGAACCCTCGCTGAACGACCTCCTGCAGTCGATCTCCTGCCGGCGCCATTTTCCGTATGAAAACGATTCGCGGCGGGAAATCGCTCCCTGACCCCCGCTGGACCTCCAGGAACTTTTGGCCAGCTTGTGGGGGGCCTCCTGACTCCCACGAGACTTGCCAAAAGTCCAGCGGGGGTCCGGAAGGACCTCCTGCCGTCCAATCTTTTTCGTCTATGGCCGCCGCCATTTTCGGTGCCATTTTGGAAAATGGCGCCGGCTGAAGACGACAAGATGCAGGAGCAGGAGCCCGTTCCGGACCGCTGCCGTTCCGGACCGCCGCTGGACCCGCAGGTTATTTAAGTTATTTGGGGGGGGGGGGGTTTTGGGAGGGTGGGGGATTTAATTTAAAGGGTCGGGGGTGGGTTTTAGGGGGTTTTAGTGTGCCGGTTTTTCGATTTTTCGATTTTTCGATTTTTAACGATTTTTAACGATTTTTCACGATATTTTACCCCCCCCAAACGGCAACAATACGATTCCCTCCCCCTCCCAGCCGAAATCGATCGTTAAGACGATCGAGGACACGATTCACATCCCATTAGTTTTAGATCCCTTTCCTCTGTAGTAATTATTGTCTTCTTAATTAATACATGACTAAGGGGTTATTCATTCCAGATACATTATTTCACTCTTTTATTTTGTTAAAATATAGCTTCTAAGTTCTTGACCATTCTTTTGGTTTCTTTGAGATAAGTTTCATATTTCCTATCACTGCTGCTATGTCTAATCTGTTACAATTTTTTGTGTCAACTGAAAACAGGCAATTGTTTTTCTTGCAAATCTTTCAGCAATGTCACTAAGGTGTTGAAAGGTACTGGCCAGTCGCTGACACTTGTGATATCCCACTGATCTCATTACCTTCTCCAGAGTAAATTCCACCATGCTCATCATCCTACTTTATCTAAACACCTCCATTCTGAGATCAAGTTGTAAAGGAAACCATATTTGTAATTTAAAATATATGACATTTACATGGTACATTTAAATGCATCAACATAAATAAATAAATAAATAAATAAATAAATAAATAAATAAATAAATAAATAATTGTAATTCTTACTTCCTAAAATATTGCTTACAATATTGAGTAAAATTCTGTTCCCAGCAAGAATTACTAGAAACATTAGGATAAACTAAACAGCTGGTTTCTATATAGTCACTATAGATTTATTACTGCCTTAGCAATATCTTTGCAGGTGCTCTTGTTAATAATTTTGCTTTATTGTGTATTCCATATACATTTCCTTGAAGAGTTCTTCACTTAATGAAAATCAGATATTTTTTTTTGATACACAATTGAATCTTACCATTGCCAGCTGATGTGCTTTCATAACTTGAAAAATATTACATCTCTTTCAGGCTGACTTCAATTCAGGGAAGGGTCTGACTAACCCAATTAAATCTAGCAGGTCTACAAGCCTAGCTGATTATTGCAGCTGCCTAGGAACAGAAGTGAGAGATTGTTGATCGTGCTTCTGCTAATTTCTTTAAAGGGTTAAAAGTCCAGTTGCTGATTAGCTTGAATTGGCCTAGATAGAGATTTTATGCTGAAAATTGGATTATATTGACCAGGAGAAAAATGCTAGTGGTGCTCCATATGCTATTTTCACCTACCTCGTCCAGTAGTTAAAGTAGTTATGGAAAACCTTCTTGACTTCCCTGCACTCCATTCTCATTAAGAGGCCCCTTGTTGTACTTCTGTGCCTGATGTGAAGCTGCCATAAGTTGTCACCAATTACAGATGCTGATAAGACCCCTTCGCTCATTATTGTACTTGCATTCTTGTTCTCAAAGGTGATGCTTTCATTCTTTTGCACTGATGGAAAATCATCCCCTCAAATGAGCAGATGTGAGTCATGAGTCACAGGAAAAGGATGCAGACAGAATTAGTGGCAATAATAATGGTAATAATAAAAACAATTTAAGTTCAGCAGCATCATATCTGACACACAGAAAACAAAGGTGGTTGACAAAGACACTGTAAATCATTAAAATCACATTAGAGTTAACCCTTTTACTAATGCTGGGTTGGGAAATATATATATATACATATATAAAATTAAAGGCATATCTAATGAATGCTGATACAATGTACAGACTATCAAAATGTGTATTTTTAGAAGATTAGAAGAAGCATATAGTATTTGAACAGACAATTTCTCCTGTTCATGACACAAATGTCATGGATGTTACACATCTTATATATTTTTCTGTGTCACAAGTTGTAAAGTTTATGGCAGCCAGTGAACAAAGGAATGGCATGGCAAATTGGGACTGCTGCAGTTGATAATGATTTGCATAATGAGCTATAGAGCATGGCCAGCTGAAAGGCAGTGAGCATGCTTCCCAGTTCAAATAATGAAATAAAAAGCATACTTTCACAGTTGCACAACTAGAACATGGGGTTTGTTTACATGATCATGACAGACATGTTAAAGAAATTGTCATTTAACTGGCATGGGTAAAATATGTAATCACTTGGGAAAGCAATTCTGGTGCAAAGCTAACATTCATTTCACTTAAAATAATAAATGATGCAAAAGATGTTTTGCAATGGACCATTCTGGTGCTTCTATCAAGCCTGTAGAGATGTGTTCCCATGGAACAGAGAAGTAAAGCAACTTGCTATTTAAAATCTTCTGTGGTAACTATAAATAGCAGAATTTATAGAAATAATCCGCTATATTCTCAAAAACATGATTTATTGAATTCAGTTTCTCCCATAGAGACAATTTTTAATAAGAGAAAAGGTATTTACTTTTTAAACTTGTGATACCTACTTAAGACCATCAGCTATGATAGAAGTGAAATTAATAATGTGGTTTAATCAAAGAACTATCCTACTTCAGGTGAAAATTTATATGAATACAGAACGCAGGCCTTAAACAAATTAACATTTGTTCAATGTGCAGTGACTGAATAAAATTTCTAGTCTCCCAGAGCATGAAGGGATGGATAAACCTCCTCCAATCTGGTTTGAATCAAGGGTGGAGTTTCAAATATCTGACACAAATTTAGGCACATAATTGGATTCAGATCCAATCTAAATTTGCTAGTTTTGAAAAGTCTAGATTTATACAAATTGGTGTCCATCTCAGGACTTGGAAAGATTTCCAGCAAAAGCCTAGGATTTTCCCCTTTGAATGAAGCACCACTGCCTGTGTGCTTATACTAAACAACGTTTCCCAGTGATCACTGGTTCCCATTGACTGCCCACTATAACAGTCAATGGGATCCAGTCAAAGGTGTTCCCCAGTATTGGTGAACACCTGGTCTAATATCAGCCCATCACATGTGAGTTCTGTTATCGGTTGCCAGAAGCTCTCCATGCAGACAATCCACAATTTCTCCTAATTCTTGATGACACCGCAGGTGGGATATCCCAATTCGGCAGATTGAAACCATCTAGCAAGAGCACCTCTCCTCTTACAATAATTATGTGAATGTCTTCAACCGAATGCCTATCAATTTCTTCTGACTGCAAAGGAAGTCTGTATATCACACTAATATAAACAGATGTTAAGAACAAAAGAAATTGCCATGCTGGGTCAGACCAAGGGTCCATCAAGCCCAGCATCCTGTTTCCAACACTCAGTAGGATTGCCAGTCTATTTTACGAGACACTTTTTGATAGGTAGACCCCCATCTCTGCTCATCAGTTCTTGGAATATAAGCCTATGGCCAGAAAACTTAATCACCAAATCTTTGATGCTGAATTACTATTTTGGATCAGAATCACTAAAGTTTGACTAACCCAGCAACTACTAAAAAGTTGATATATTTAATCCAACTGATAATAAACAACAAAATAAAAGCTAGAATTCTGGAACTATATGCAACTAAACTGATTATTTGAGATTTAGATGAAACCAATGGAGTGGGATATTATGGGGATAAGAACATAAGAAATGTCATACTTGGTCAGACCAAGGTCCATCAATCCCAGCATTCTGTCTCCAACAGTGGCCTGTTTAGGTCTCAAGAACCTGGCAGATCCCATAAAGTAGACGCATTTCCTGTTACTCTCTCCCAGGGATAGCAATAGCTTTCCTTATTCTAACCAGCTAATGTGTTATGGACGTTTCCTCCAAGAACTTGTACAAACCTCCATTAAACCCTGCTATGCTTATCACTTTGATCATGTCCTCTGGTATCAGATTCCACAGCCTGATTGTGCACTGTGTTGAGAAGTGAACCCTTGAGCTGGCTCGGAGATGGATGGCAACCGCTGAGGGAAGGCCTTCAGCAGAACCCGAGGCTGGGAGGCGGATCAGGGCCTTCACTTATATCAACCCCCGTTCACCGCAGGTTGAGTCCTTGGTTACTGAGAGGGCTGGCAGGACTTAGGTGGGGGTCTCCTGGTTAAGAATAGTCAGAGCAGAGTCCAAGTCGAGGCAGGTGGCAGTGGAGCATAGTCAAGGGAATCCAGAGATCGAGGCAGGCAGCAGCGATGCAAGTTGATGAAGCGGACCAGAAGTCAGGACAGGCAGCAGGCTAGCGGAGACCGGAGAGAACCAAGGATCAAGGCAGGCAGCAAACAGGGGTACCAGGAGCGAAGCCGAAGTCAGGAACCAGGAAGACAAACTGAAGAGGAATCAGGAACTGGAGAAGGAGAACAGGAGTGGAGCAGGAACACGGAGGCTGGGCAGGCAGGATAAGGAACGCAGGATCAGGAATGCAGCAACTAGTAAATCAGATGAGTGAACCTCGTTGCAAGGCAAAGCATAGAAGCAGCTGCTGGGTTTAAATACCCAGAGGCTTCTGACGTCATCCTAGGGGCAGGGCCAAGGTTTCCTGCCACGGCCCCTTTAAAACCCGAACCCTTGCACGTGCACCTAAGGGGCGGGATTTGCAGCAGGAGCTCGGCGGCATCTCCCTCATGGAGATGCCGCCACGGAGAGGCCCAGCCATGGCCCGGGGAAGGCTGGAGAACGCCACGTCTTGGCAGGAGCTGACTGCAAGGCAGGTGAGAGCCCGGCTGAGTCCCACAGCCGGGATTTATAACACACTGAGTGAAAAATGTACTTTCTATGACTTACTTTAAATCTATCATTTGTTAGTTTCATGGAGTGTCTTCCTGTTTTAGTATTATTTTAAATGCTAAATAACTGTCCTTTATCTATTCCATCCCACTCATGGTTTTACTAACTTCCTTCATGTCCCCTTTCAGCTACCTCTTTTCCAAGTTGAAGCACCCTAATCTGCATAGCCTATCATCAGTTCCATTCCCTCCCCTTTACCATTTTTGTTGCTCTCCTCTTTTCCTTTTTGCTATGACTTTTTTGAGATGGGGCAACTGGAACTGCACACAATACTCAAGGTGTGGTTGGACCATGATCGATACAGAGGCAATATGTTATTTTATTTTTTTAGTCTCCATTCATTTTTGGATCATTCCTAACATTCTATTTGCTTTCTTGACTGCCACCACACACTGAGATGAAGGTTTCAATATATTTTCTACAAGGACTCCAAGCTTCTTTTCCTGGGTAGTGACTCCTAACTAGGGGTGTGCATTCGTTTGCAACGTATTGGCAATCCGCAACGTTTATGCCATATTCGTTGTATTCCTGGGGGTCACGAAACGTATGGCGAACCCCCAAGAATACAACGTATCACTAACGAATAAACACCTACCCTCCTGACCCCCCAAGACTTGCCAAAAGTCCCTGATGGTCCAGCAGGGGTCCTGGAGCGATCTCCTGCACTCGGGCTGTCGGCTGCCAGTATTCAAAATGGTGCCGATAGCCTTTGCCCTTACTATGTCACAGGGGCTACCGGTGCCATTAGTCGGCCCCTGTCACATGGTAGGAGCACAAGATGGCAGCCGGCAGCCCGAGTGCAGGAGATCGTTCCGGGACCCCCACTGCACCACCAGGGACTTTTGGCAAGTCTTGGGGGAGTCAGGAGGGTGGGGGTTGTAGTTAATTAAATTTAAAGGGTTGGGATGGGGGATTTTTTGGGAAACAAATACATATGTAAGGGCTCCTCCCAAAAATTATTTATATGTTGCCTAGTTCATCATATTATATTATGTTATCTGTTATATGTACGGGCACTGCCCAATGGTTTTTTGTTCACTGTGAACCGATACGATGTGCGAACGGATATCGGTATAAAAGAAATGTTAAATAAATAAATAAATAAATATGTAACTAATGAACGGATTGGGGTCCCCGAGAACGGATGCAATGGATTTGGGTCCCGACGAATACAAATACCGAATGGGACGAATCTGTCCCTGCTGCACATCCCTACTCCTAACATAGAATCCAGCTTTAAATTTAGAGAACAAAGTAATGTGTGCTGTTATAGTCACTGTCACTGCATCCTAACTGTGTTGCTAGCAGAAGGAAATGTTATAATCTTTCCATGAGAAAGTTACAGTATAACTGTATATCAGCGTGCTAAACTGCACTTCTCATATATGGCAAGCAGGCAGCATACAGAACAAGAAAGATTGATTGATTTTATCTTACAGCATGTGAATAGTTGCATTCAGTGTGTAAAAGAGTCAGTGATAATGTACTAGTGCTGTGTGTAACTCTTACACTAAGTTCTTAGCATACATAGTCAGCAAATATATCTTGGGGTATTGATGCTAATGTGCTTGCTGACATATCCCTTTTTGTATGCCTTGGGATTATTCATAATACTATTTATTGTTTTTAAAGTGCTACTAGATATATGTAGTGCTGTTCAGTCACACATAAGAAACAGTCCCTGCTACAAGGAATTTGCAGTCTAGTCAGGACATATATAACAAGCAAGGATTTGATATTATAGAGAGGTACTTAGGATTTAAAAGCAGTTTCAAACAGGTGTTTTTATATTTTTATTTTATTTTTATTCAATTTCAACAAAATAAGCAAGATACTTTCTTACTACAGAAAATAAAAAGTGATATCACTGAAATATAATAAAGATATGTGGTTAAGGAATCACCAATCTTAGATACATCACTTTCCCAAAAAAAGCTGAGGGATGGATTAAGGAAGTACATACAGAAATCTATAATATTTCAGCTGTTGAGTCTTCAAGAAATTGAGTCAAATTAGCTATAACTTCAGCATTTACATCTCTTGATGACTTATCTTTGCTTATACCCGGTAGAATATATGCTCTATTTATTAAGGGAGTATTCTCCGCCTGAAATTTCAAAATCTCAAGGAAAACTTTCTTAGAGTATGGTATACATTCTCCCCCAATACTCTAGGAAAATTCAGGAAGCAAAGATTTAAATGCCTGGTATAATTCGCCAGAAATTCCAGTCTTCAAGAACAAATCCCTAAATCTTTAATCAACTTGTAATTACAATTCTGAATTTGAGATGTAACCCTCTCTGAAACTGCCATTTGAGATTTTAAATCACAAATTTGACCTTCAGACTTAGGCCTAGATTTATCAAAATGCACTAAATATCACTTGTGATAGGAAAAGGGGTGTGTTGCTTTGCATAGGTATTACGCTGCTAGAGACCCAGCCTAGCTATCAGGGAGAGAGTGAGAGAGAGAGTGAGAGAGACTAGCAAGAATGCCCTCATACCAGGTAGGTATTTATACTCCTATATGAGGCCTACCTAGTCACTCGAGGTGAGGTTTAGGTAGGAGTGTAGGGGTTTAGGGGCCATTATGACATTCAAAGTGAGACGTATGAACAGAACAGTACTCTCTTGTGAAGATTTGATGAGCTTCAGAGTGAGGAAACTTACACAAAGATGAGATTTGTGCAATGTTCTCTCAACCTAGCTTGATGGACTCTCTCTACCTGGGTAACATCAAGCTAGGTTGAGAGAACATTGCACAAATCACATCTTTGTGTGTTTCCTCACTCCGAAGCTCATCAAATCTTCACAAGAGAACACTGTTCTGTTCGTATGTCTCACTTTGAATGTCATAGTGGCTCCTAAACCCCTATACCCCTATACTAATACCTAAACCTCACCTCGAGGGGTTGAACTACCTACTTGCTATGAGGGCATTATGGCTAGGTTTTTTCTCTCTCTCTCTCTCACCCACTCACTCACACTCACACTCACAGAAGGGTCCTGATAGCTAGGCTGGAGCTCAAAAAGCACTAGGGCTTTGCAAATCATGAAACCACAAACTCCTCCCCTTTTTATAATTTGCATCACATTATGGCATTATTGCATGCATTAAAGGTGTTTTCGCATGTGTTAAAGGCGTTTTTTGCATGCGAAAATGCCATATAGTAGCTTGATAAATGACCCCCTCAGAGTCTATGGAATCAACCTTTGTTGTCAGAGTCTCAACTTTTGCCTGGCATTCTTTCACAGAGGATCCAAATCCTACTATGAGATCCCACAGGGCATCTAAGGTGACTATTGCTGGTTCAGGTAGGGGATGAATAAACTCACCCACCAATCCAGGAGAAACTGTTCCTGGAATAACTATCACCATCTCTGCTGTGGTCTTCTCTTGCTCCTCTTGGGTCCCAACAGGTGAGGAAGAATCTAAAGAAGCTGCAAAACCCAAAGGCAATAAGTTCTCCGAGAGTCCCAAAGTAAGCGGAGATGCTGACGGCAGGGCACCACTCTGCTCCCCCCGCCCCCCCGCTGCAGTCACATTGGTGACATCATCAGCCAGCGCTGCAGCCCGGAGTGGAAAATTGACGGGAGATGATGCCAGCGGTAACCGTTGATCTGGGGGGCTCAGCATTACTTCCCCTGGCAATTCCGGTGCTCCCTCACCAATCATCGCAGCCAGGACAGGCTCCCCCTCTTTTGCTGCTGAACCAGACGCGAACGATGTGATAAGATGCTGTCCACAGGGGAGAGAAGTGTCTGGACTTTCCCCTTTCTTTTAGAAGGCATCTTACAAGGTAACTTCAGGAGAGCATTTACAATGCATCTGGTCTCATCGCCATCTTGGCCCAAATAAGATCCAACAGGTGAGTTTTTAATTAGATTTGAATATGGCCAGAGAGGAAGTATGACACATGGACTCAGGAAGTCAATTACAAGCATACAGCACAGCAAGATGGAAAGCATGGAGTTGGCAGTGGAGAAGGTCCCAGATATGAGCAACTTGTTCAATGGACAGAACTCACGAGGACGGGTATAGGAAGTTAGATGAGAAGATAGGAAATATGGAGTTGCAGAGTGAATGTCGCTATAGGCCTGTAAGAAAAGTTTATACTGTATGTGAACGCAAATAGGGAGCTGTGTAGCAACTTGAAAAGTGGAGTTACATGGTCATAGCAATGATGAAGAAAGATAAGTTGTGCGGCTGAACTTTGAATTGATTGCAGTGGAAAATGACAGTTCAGTGGGAGGCCCGCAAAGAGCAAGTTGCAGTAGGCTGGGTGGGAGGCAATAAAAGAGTGGATGAGCATTTTGGTAGTCTTCTCAGAAAGGAAAGGACAGATTTTAGTAATGTTTTATAGGAAGAAACAACACACTTTACAGCTGTTTTGAATGTGTGTATAGAAGGAGAGAGAAAAATCAAAGATGACTCCAAGGTTAGAAGCTGACAAAACCGAGAAATTGAGAGTATCATCTACGGAGACAGAAAAAGAAGGCAGGGGGTGCTAGGAAGTCTGTTGCTATATGGCCACATAATCCCCTGCCTCCACTGTCTCCCACATGTAAATATGATCTAAACTGGGTCAGGATATGCTCTCCTCCAACAATTTTGATGAGGTTGAGTTTTTAAAATGTGTAAAAGTTTAGTGCAGCAATGACAAGCTCAGGTAAGGACAGCAGCCCATCTTTAAATTGTATTTCATGGCGAACCTCCAGAACTTGCCTTTTGGGATTGAGTCTCTGTCTGTGGCAACATGCCAGACTGACAGTATTGGAAGAGCTATCCGAATTTCCAATACAATTGAAATCAGTGAAAATATCTGCTGAAAGAGAAAAACAAGGCATGAGTATGATACCATTTGCATCATCAAATGTGGGAAAATCATGGGTCTATATTGCAGCAAAAGAGGTGCAGCTGCAGGAGTAGTAGCAGTGGTTCAATAGAGGCCTTAGTGGCAGGACTACCAGCTGGCCAGTTGCTCAGATAAAACTTTCCCTTTTCCTTCTTGGGAGTATCTGAATTAGCAGAGGATAAATGCACTGTTCCCCTAACACTGTTATGGAGGTCATGTATTACACTTATAAGCTCGCTGTGAAAGATAATATGAGGAAAAACAGCAAGGGACTAGCTTCAATCACAGCACAGGATTAAATTTACCCTTGATTTGCAGAATCTTTTGAAGTGCTGAGTTTCTACTTAAAGACTGCTATCTGAGGAAGAAAAAAAGAAACAGGAAGTAACAGAAGGCTGAAATGTATAGCATACTCTAAATTAGATAAAGACACCTGTGATAATTCTCCACCTTATCGTGCTTAAGAATCTGAAGGAAGTGAAGCGGACTTGAATTGCATGGGCTGAGAGGACAGTCCAGCATGTGTAGTTAGTTCAGTTTCTACAGCTCTGGTTCATTGGCATACAGAAACAAAATGTCGGCGATGCCTGTGACATTATCATGAGACACCAGTAAGAGGAAGGCCACTTAGGCAGGCCACTGCTTGATGGACCATCACCTAAGGTCCTTTGTGGGATCCTAATCTCAATCCTAAACCTAGATCCAGGCCATAATTTTTGGACCATTATGAACATAAAAACATGTGTACGGTGGTATGTTTTTGCTGATATAATGGAAAAAAAAAACATAGTGGTGCTATTTAAGACTTTTTCAGCAGGTTAATTATGTTCTGGTTACTAGCACAAGCTATTATAATATGGCACTGATTACAATTGTAGGTGGGAGAGAACGGTATGCAGGACTTAGTAATCAATATAGGGAGCCTGTAGGTCAATGTACTCTAACACTGTTGGAAACAGGATGCTGGGCTTGATGGACCCTTGGTCTGACCCAGTATGGCATTTTCTTATGTTCTTATGTTCTTATGTTCTTATGTAGCATATATTACTCTACCTCCATCAGTTTGTCTGCCGCCTAAGACTGCCAGAAGTCATCTATTATGTATTGGATACATGAATTCATGGTCCATATGTAATAAGGTGGATTTTATTCAGGAGGTAATTGATTACTCCTCATTGAACATATTATTTATGACTGAATATTGGCATCATGAGTCCAAAGTTATCTTATTGAATGATGCCTGTCCTAAGGATACTCCTATGCACAACAGGCAATCCTTTTAACTAGGTCAGGGGACTATTGATAATTTACAAAAATAAACTGAAAGTATGTCAGCTACAGGTGTCTGTTTCTTCCCCAACTGATGCACTGCTGATAAAGACTGAAGATTGGGTTTATTGTTTAATATACTCTCACTGAATTTACTGGTGAATGAATATAATGGGTTGTTGGATTTAATAATGTCATTGTCCCTAAGGTTTCAAAAGCCACTAAGTCTAGGTGATTTTAATATTCACCTGGATAATAGAAAGTATTTAATGTAGAAACATGCACTATCTGTTTTGGCAACCATACATTATGAGAGTTAATTGACACCCCTACCCATAATGCAAGACAAAAGCTAGACTTTTTAATTTGCCATCTCCAATGGATACAAAGAATTGAAACCTTAAGGGTGGTCCCAATTTTATGGTCTGACCATTTTTTGGTGACATTTACATTACACAGTTCAATAAAAATATGTAATAGTGAAAAAGTTAAGTGCAAGAGGCAACCGAAAGTTGATATCAATATGCTGCTGGGTGGAATGCTGATATTAACTCTTAGGATTGGGAGGGGGCGCTCTTGAGCAGCGACCAAGATGGCTGCCTAGCCTTGAAGCTCCACCAGGTCGCATACTAATTTTTGGGAACCAACTAGTTTTCTGCTCATAACTCACTGCTCTTCGACTCAACATTTAAGAGTGTGATGGCTACCACCAAATCTGGGAAAATTGAGACGGCTTTTGTGGCGGTATCCGGCTCTAAGAGAGCAAAACAAGATCCACCCACGCCGGACAAAACAACGGCCTCAAAAAATATGGCGTCAGCGGACCAAGTCCTCACAGAACTCAAGCAGCTAAAAGATATGCTACAAGTTAATATTGACACTACGACTGCTATTCGGGGTGAATTGCAGACGGTAACTAAACAAATAGCGGCTTTTCAAGTACGTTTGGAAGACGTAGAAACACAGGCTTCGTCTTTATTAGTTACCACAGCTGCCCTTCCTCGTCTGAGCTCCGACGTTGACCAACTACAGAAGGACGTTGAGGACTTATCTAACCGCAATCGGAGGAATAATCTCAGAGTCCTTGGAATACCGGAAGGGGCTGAAGGTACGGATCCTGTCTCTTTTATATCCACCTTTATTCCATCTATTCTTAAAATTAAATTCAACCAACCCTTTGAAGTCGAAAGGGC
The DNA here is from genome assembly GCF_901001135.1 of Rhinatrema bivittatum. Classification (NCBI taxonomy): domain Eukaryota; kingdom Metazoa; phylum Chordata; class Amphibia; order Gymnophiona; family Rhinatrematidae; genus Rhinatrema; species Rhinatrema bivittatum. The sequence continues at coordinate 663,667,771 of NC_042615.1, forward strand.
ACATCGGATTCCTGCTAAGCCGATTAGAGGCTCCAAATACCCAAGGCCCATTATATTCAAGGTACTTCGACACCCTCAAGTCCTGCTAATCTTGGCGGCTGCCAAGAGCTCAGCTCCATTACAACACCAAGGGAACAATATCATAATAGTTCCGGATTTCGCCAAAGCCACAGCGGCACGCCGCAAGCAATTCTTGGCCTTGCGGCCGCAACTACGTTCCCTGGGGGCACAATACGGACTCCTGTATCCATCGCAAATGAGGGTCACCTTAAATAATCACACACAAATCTTTCAAATACCAGCGGCCCTGGAGGAATTTCTGAAATCTCAACGCACGTCTGAAATGATTACTTGAAATATGTTTTTGCTCATGCAGAGATCCGTCTCTTAGTTAAATACGACACTAGGAGGCAGCTTGTGGCGCCTGGCTCGAGCGGTGACTTATATGCTGCTTAGGCTGCTGCACGATCCTTTAGTATTCACCATATATCCTCTTAAGGATCGATCTGCCTACCTCATATCGGATCCCATCGAACTATAATTCTGGTAGCCTTTTTTGTTACTAGCGACCTGGTTGGCATGCAAGGCTAGATGCGACCTCTGGCGCATTTGGAGGCCCAATTTGCTATGTCAAGCCAAATGGCTTCTCAACTTTCCACGTGTTGGTGTTATGCCTTGTTTTGCTTCTCTCTCACCCGTCTCTTTTTCTCTAAGACTTGTGATACTTCACAATGCACAAAGCTTTCTCCTTTTTGTGACTACCAACTTGCAACAGCATCAGTAATGCCTGACACCCACATCATCAATACTGCCTCTTCCAAAATGTCTCATGGCGTCTGCTATCTCTAACATTAACATTATCTCTTTAAACGTCAACGGCTTCTCCAACCAAATTAAACAAAAGAAGATTCTGACCTACCTACAATCCCTACATGCTGACATAGCACTACTACAGGAAACACACCTTACCCCAACTGAATCGATTAAGCTCAAGCAACAATGGGTCGGCTCGGTCCTATTTAGCCCAGCTATACACAAAAAAAGGGGAGTTGTCATTCTACTCCACAAAAAACTGGAAGCTGAAATCCTTTCACAAGTAGCCGATCCAGAAGGCAGATGGATTCTTGCACAAATAAAAATCGCTGGTCACACCTATTCCCTTCTCAACATATATGCCCCCAATTCAGACAATCCAGAATTTTTCCACTCTGTATTCGCTAACTTGTTAACAGTGGGTGACAGCCCAATAATCGTGGGAGGAGACTTCAATCAACCTTTAGATCCTTTCTTTGACAAGTCATCCACTTTAAGACCTCAGAAACCCAAGGCTTGTGTAGCTCTTCATCATCTTCTGGACTCTTTCAGCCTTACTGACCCATGGCGGCTACTTCATCCTACAACTAAAGACTATACATTTTTTTCACCCCCCCCCCCACTTCTTACTCCCGTATAGACTACTTTTTAACATCACGCTCCATGGTTCCCCTCATCCAATCAGCTAATATAGCTCCTATTTTAGTATCAGATCATGCTGCAGTTACGCTGACACTGTGCCTGCCTTCTCCTCTTCAAACCAACCGCCACTGGCGCTTCAATTCATCTCTACTATCAGAGCCATCTTTCACTACAACCCTCCAGCTCAAAATCCAAGAATACTTTAGATTCAACTCCTCATCAGAAACCTCTCCCTCCACCATCTGGAATGCCTTCAAAGCCACTATCCATGGTGACATTATCAGCTACACAATAGCATCACGAAGAGCTCAGAATGCCACTCTCTCGCAATTGCAAACGCAAGTCTCGACGCTGGAGAGGCAGCATATGTCGTCCCCTACCCAAGCATCTCTAACATCATTGCTTAAAGCGAGATACCAATACAATCAAATTCTGAGTGCAAAAATCGTACTAGGTCTTCATCATTCTAGGGCTCTCTACTATGCGGAACATAATAAGTGCGGTCATCTTCTCGCAACATATCTCAAAAAACGTCAAGAGAAAAAACGGGTCACTAAGATATTGTCTCCTCAGGACGAACCTCTAACGTCGGACTCTGACATTTTAAATGCGTTTCGCGCTTTCTATGAACAATTATACCAGTCAGAAGACGACGCATACCAGTCGGCAGCCTGCATACAGCGATTCTTAGAGACATTGCAGCATCCCTCTCTCACAGCTGACCAGGTTGCCAACCTTGAGACACCTATCACGGAGAAGGAAATAACAGCGGCAATATCATCATTACCTGCTGGAAAAGTGCCAGGCCCAGATGGCGGACTTTTATCTTGCTTTTAAAACTGATATTGTGTCTCGGATGCATGCTTATTTCTCCTCGTTTACCTCAACCTCGGAAAACCTTTCCACATTTACTGAAGCCTGTATAGTAGTTTTGCCAAAGCCAGGCAGAGACCTCGCCCTCATATCTAATTATAGACCAATATCGCTTCTAAATGCTGATTACAAAATTTTCACCAAGTGCTTGCTAACCGGCTGTCACAGGTCCTATGTTCAGTAATACACCCAGACCAGTCAGGATTCGTTAAAGGAAGGTTGATTGCAAATAATACACGTCTTTTCTACCATGTCATGCACCATGCTCCTTCACTCACCTCTCCTGCTATAGCCGTTTCACTGGACGCAGAAAAGGCATTCGACAGAGTTGAATGGCCTTTTCTACTAGCCGCCCTACGTTGGTTCAGCGTGGGTCCAACCTTTCTCTCTTGGGTCAAGAATCTCTATTCGTCCCCTTCTGCTTTTCTATTCATTAATAATCGCTTCTCTGCACCTTTTCCTTTAAATCGAGGCACCCGCCAAGGATGTCCCCTCTCCCCCCTTCTTTTCAATATAGCCCTAGAACCCCCTACTCTTAGCAATACGGCAATCAGACACCATTACAGGACTCACAATGGGAAAGGAGACATACAAACTGTCTGCCTATGCAGATGACGTTCTTCTCTTCCTCACAGAACCTGACCAATCTCTTCCAGCGCTTTTCAACCTTATCTCCACTTATTCCTCTGCATCCGGTTACAAAATAAACTGGCATAAAACTGAGTTGCTTCCTCTCAATGTGTTAGGCTCCGTGATAAATCTTACCCAGTTTCCCATACAGAAAGTGACCACTGGCCTTAAGTACTTGGGAGTTCGGTTTTACATGGATATCCCTACCACCCTTGGATATTATGAATCATCTATACTGCAAATGATTAGAGACACAACCTACAAGTGGTCCCCATTACATCTCTCATGGTGGGGGCGACTTGACACTATCAAAATGGTACTTGCGCCTAGGATAACCTACTTACTAGCTATGACTCCAGTGTTTTTCTCGTCCGACTTTTACAAACACGTTGAGAATTTGCTTACCAGATTCCTATGGCGCAACAAAGTCCCACGAATTGCTTTACAAAAGTTAAAATGTACCAATCAACAAGGGGGGGTAAATTTCCCTGATTTTTATCTATATCATTTGGCGTTTCTGCAGCAACACGGGCGCTACTACTTCGATCCTGAATCCAACACCTTGGACTGCCCTAGGTGGCTACCAATTGAAAAAGAATCAATCTCCCCCATTCCATTGAACTATTTTCCTGGCGCCCTTCTTCCCTTGTCAGCAGTGTCTAATCCTATTATAGCTGCCATGCATAAAGCACTGAAAATTTTTGATACTTATCGCCCCAAACACATACCAGCATGGGTAAAGTCTGTTATGGCCCCAATTTGGAATAACCCCAGGATCCAAATAGATGGCCATTCTATAAATTGGCCAATTTGGAAAAAAATCAGGCATCTGGTTCCTAACATCTGTGTTGCACCATAATACGCTTCTCCCCTTTGATAGATTACAGGCTCAATATGGCCTCCCAGCGACTCAGTTTTATCCATGGTTACAACTTCGTAACTCTATATCTGCCACTAACCTGCAAGAGATCTACTCGGCAGAATATCCTTTCACCTTATCTTTCTTTCAGACGTATGGTATACTTGGACACTTAGCCTCACGATTGTATAAAACTTTTAAAACATCTTGCCACCCTACGTCCATTACCAGCCTTCAAACCCTCTGGGCTCGGGACACTGGGTATGAAACAGAGTCTCTAAATTGGACCAGAGTATGGAAAACCTCGATGCGCATATCACTCTCTTCCAGCCTCACTCAGACCGCTTTCTTCATCCTGCATAGAGCGGTCTGGACTCCTTGGACCATGCACCATGCAGGCCTACTCCAGACCCATAACTGCTGGTCCTGCAATGGCGCGAAAGGTACCTTATCCCATGCTCTTTTTCATTGCCCCTATGTTTTTCGATTTTGGAATCAAATATGGGAAGTAATCTCCCATATACTACATATATCAATACCCCTTACGTATTCTATCATTATACTGCGGGGATCTGATCCATCATTCCACGCCCTCTCGGTCCACGCCCAAAAATTACTAGATTTTTTAATTCTCGTGGCTCTTCACAATATTATGGTGAACTGGAAGAGAAGTGATATGTTATCTAAGCACCTATGGTGGAACTCTATGTGTCTGTACAATAAATATGAAAAGGCCATGGCGATTAAATTTCATAGGCTGTCCTCTTGGTCCCAAGTGTGGAAGCCGATTGACGACTACATAGCCTCGACTGTTAAATGATGTGGGTAATGTCAGCCTTTCTACAATTACCTCCCTTCATTCTGGGCATTACATTCTCTCTCTTGCCTGGTATATATATGGAAGGTCACACTCTCCTATCTTTCCTTTCTTCTTTACTCTGCCTGCTCCTTCTACTCTCTTCCTTATTTCTCTCATTTTCGTCTCTTTCTCCTTTCTTCTTATCTCCTTCTTTCTCTTGTTCTCTTCTTACACTTTTTGGTTTCTCTTTACGCTTTTCTCCCTATCATCTATAAGCCACTTACAGAACAATATTGTACTGTCATATACGGTGTTGTTTGTTCGTTACCTGTAACCTAGATATTGAATAATGGCAAATTGTACAAGTTAATGTTTGACTGTTATTTTCTGTAAGTGCCTTTTCCAAAAAGTTAATAAAAATTATTTAAACAAAAAAAACAAAACTCTTAGGATTGGAATATAGCATCCAGAGATTTGTTAGTTGAACAATAATGCGCTAGCTTCTCTAATGTCTATGATGAAATAGCTCTTTTGAAGGAGAGGTGATTTTGTTCTAATTCAAACTCTGTCCCATAGTTTACTTAAAGCCTGGTAGAACTCTATAAGACATTATGGAGGAAAGAGCAACAGTGGGAAAGCATTCAACAGAATTGTTAAGGCAAGATTATCCATCAACTGTTATATTTGCTGGCCTGTGGGACATCGCAACAGGCTGTCACTCTCACTCCCGATGCCACAGACTGTTGGGCCAACCCTCTGCAGCAGGGCACATGCAGCAGGAGGCTGCTGGGACCACTGCTGCTCCTCCATAGGCACGCATGCACCCAACTTGGCTCCATTTAAATGGCCCATGACAGGAAAAGGCCACGACACCCTTAGATGATGTCACAGTCACTATCCTCCTTGCCTCCTTGCCTGCCCTGCTGTGTCAATCCTTCTCCTTGTCCCTAGCCTGCTCTTGGACTGATTTCTGGATCTGACCCTAGCCTGGATGCTGACCATTCTTGCCTGCCACCTGCCACTGACCCTTGCCTGGACATTGACCCTTCTAGCTTGCTGCTGGCCTCTGACCCTATCCTGGCTCTAGACCTTCACCTATACCACTACCATGGAGACTTTTGCCTAAGACCTGCCAGTCCCCAGAAACCTAGTGCTCGACCCAAGGGGAAAGGAGTTGGTATAGGTGAAACTCTTGACCCATCTCTTCCTTGTGAAGCTCCAGCAGCTGTCAGTGAGGACCTACAGGGCCTTCCAGATATGGCTGAGTTAACTTCACCACAGCAACACATGCCCATCAATCTTATATCAACTTTGTTAGAGCATAGAAGGGTTTGTCACCAAGCTAAACATGCATTCTATGTTAATTCCATGGAATAATTCCTTAATAAGCCATTGGAGATTTTTACTATTGTAAACAATTTAACTAACAGCAAAGCTATATGGCAAGTGGATGCACTGGTGTACTGGTCCAATTGAACGTTTCTAGTGCCTTTGACATGGTGAGGCATGATTTATTGCTCATTTAGAACTAGCAGGAATTTCAGTGAAAGTACTATATTGGTTTGATTCTTTGTTAGAAAGTAGATTGCAACATGTGCAAATTAAGAATCAATTTTTTTCATGGCAGAATCTGAGAATTGACCTTATAGAAATAACAGCAGAAGAAGACCAAATCGCCGATCCAGACTGCCCAGCAAGCTTTCACACTTTTTTTTTCTCACTCTCTCATACTTATCTGTTACTCTTGGCCTTTAGTACCCTTTTGGTTCTATTTCCCTTCCACCCCCGCTGTTAATGTGACCTTTTGGTTCTATTTCCCTTCCACCCCCGCTGTTAATGTAACCTTTTAGTTCTTTTTTCCTTCCATCCCCGCCATTAATGTAACCTTTTGGTTCTATTTCCATTCCACCCCACCATTAATGTAGAGAGCAGTGCTGGAACTGCTTCTAAGTGAAGTATCTAGCTTAATTGGTTAGGGGTAGTAACCACCGCAATAAGCAAGCTACTCCCACGCTTATTTGTTTACCCAGCCTGTGCGCCATTCATTCCTTGTTGGTTGTTATCTGAATATAAATCCACTTTTCTTCATTTCCCCTGCTGTTGAAGCAGGGAGTTTCTCTGGATATGTATTGAAATTTAAGTACCAGGCTTAATTGATTCGGGGTAGTAACCACCGTAGCGAGCAAGTTACACCCATGCTTATTTGTTTACCCAGACTGTGGAATTCAGTCCTTGTTGGTTGTTGTCGAAATATAAAATCATCTTTATTCATTCCCCCTGCCTTCTCCATGGCTCTGCCTTATCCTCCATTCTTTTAAATTTATATCTTGCCCCTTAGGGGCAGTTTTACAGAACTTGTATGTTTCATATTTTCTATATGCTGATGATATTCAGCTATATATTCCTAGTGATGTGAATGGTACTGTTCCAGAATGTAGGTTGTGCATTTGTGAGCTGGAGATAAAGACTTGGTTGGCCACTAATGGATTGGTCTTAAACTTATCAAAGACTGGAATCCTTTGGGTGGGTAAAAGTTTCCAAGTTATTGATTTAGCCTCAGTTAAACTAGCAGGTGAGTCCTTAGTTATTCAGTCAGAAATTAAGAATTTGGGGGGTATTATTGGATTCACAACTTACAGTGAAATTATACATTAAACATTTGGCAAAAACAGCTTATTATAAGCTGAATATACTAAAACCTCTGAATCGTACCAGAAAATATGTTTTGTACAGTGCTTCAAGCACTTGTGTTGAGTGATTTGGATTATTGTTCCATCATTTGTATTGGATTATCAGAAAAGCTGCTGCATATACTGCAGTTGATTCAACATGCAGCGGCATGTCTATTTTTGGGGCTAGCAAAAACGTATCATAGTTGTTCAGTAATGCATGATCTTCATTGGTTATCTTTTTGATCAAGAATGAAACTTCAGATACTAACAATAACTCATCATTTGTTGTATGCAAAATGTTTTGTGTTGTGAAATGGAAATTGAAATGGTATCATCCAGCTCAGGCACTACGTTCAGAAAGGCAACTTTTGATGTGCTCACCCCCTGCAAAGTGTTACAAGTGGCAAAGAAACAGGGCATATGTGTATTCCTATGTAGTCCTGACCATGTGGAATGCTTTATCTTTAGCTGTAAGGAAGATTACAGGAAGTGCATTAAAACTTTGCTTTATCAGGAGGCATTTGGGGATTGATAAAGTTTGTGTTCTTAAAGTGGTAATTTTAATTATTATGTCTGTTTAATGTTTTTAATAGTTTTAAGTTCATGATATTGTGGATGTTATTTTTAAGCTGCACTGAACAGTTTTGTATGGAAGCTTGCAACAAATAAGATTTTAAATAAATAATAAATAGCATTAATGTTAGTCTGTTGCCTTTCTGAAGAAAACTCTTTTTCCTTAAATCTGCTTTGTAGCCTTGTTTAGGAACTAAAGGTCTTCCCCTGGTGACATCATATTATATGGATTTTAAGCTCAAATATGTAACCTCCCTGTCAAAATTTAAAAATCTGACCAAAGAACAAGAATCTGAGCTGACTGGGGTAGCAATAAGATCATTCTCTACTCCTTTTCCAGAAGATGATAATAAATGACATGGTCCAATTACTAAAGAGGACTTGGTATTGCTAATTCACAAGTTTCAACTTCTTCAAAAAGAAATCCCTGGCTCTACATCCAACGTGCAAAAAGATGTGATGGACCTCAAGGATAGAATGGGCCTCATTGTAATCCATATGGGAGAACAAAGAGTCCATTCAGTCCATTCCCAGAAAATAATCAAAGCATTGGAGCAGACAGTTCAAATGCTAAAGGATAAATATGAAGATCTGGAGAATGGTCAGAGGAGATCTAATATGAGAATATTGGGTGTTCCTGAAAAAGAGGGAGTGGAAGACCTTCAAGGTATTTTTAAGAAAATATTTCACTTGGTTGTTAGCACAGGCTTGGGTCAAGATTTGAAGATAGACAGGGTTCACCATACCCTAGGTAAGGGCTAATGTGATTTCTTGACCTATTGGATGGCTTTCATGCATTCCATGATACACAGTCCCTGATGAGCAAGGCAAAGGTGAAGGAACAATTTATTTGTAAAGGTGCAGCAATCTAGCTCAAGCTATACTGATCAAGCTGAGGAAAGTGAAACATACTACCTGGCTACAAGAATCCAAAGCTATTGGATATTGCTTGGGGTTTCCCTTTTCATTATATTTTACCACCTAACTTGCTCTTCAGAATGTTTAGATGTATTGGAAAAGCTTATAGAAAACACGGTTGATGAGGATCACAGGCCTACAGGGAAGGATCATAAGTAGAGAGAATTGTGAGCTAAAAGAAGAAGAAAGTACTGCAAGGAGGGCCTTCCCCCAATAGGGCTTAAGGAAAAAGGGAAAGAAAAAGAAGATAATGAAATGGAGTTTCTTATACATGACTCAGCTGCTTAAATTGCAGTGTTATCCAAATTATAGACCAGGTTATGAAAGGGTCCTGACATCTAATATTTTGAAACATGTTAAAGAAGAGGGTTTATCTGTAATCTGGAAGTGATTTGAAGTAATTTTAGTACCATGAGTTAAGTCATAGAGATTTCTAAACTTCTTTTCTGCAGTTCTTATCTCCTTGAGATGGAGTTTCACAAAGTTTTAGATGTGTGAATTTGTATGTATGATTGCAATATTTTCTTTAGAATATGTGTGTGTGGGGGGGGGGGGAGGGGGGTAAGGGAGTAGGAACATATCCTTTCATATGCAGTTTGGTTTGGTTTTCTTTACCTGGTGTAGGTATTTGGGTATTTTCAAGAATTAAGTTGTAGGAAGATGATTATTATGGATTCTTCTGGGCAATGGGGATGTACTCTGGTGTGTTGGAAGGGAGTTTTCTCATTGTTTTTCTTCTAGGTACACCAATGGAGTACTGGTCTGGCACTAGGCAATGTGATTCACAACTGTAGGAGACATTGTCAAGATTCATGGCCTGGTTAATATTGGGCTTCATTGTTTTTATCACAGGGATTATTGGGTTGAAATTATATGCTCCTCTAGTGAGGAGTTATGAAAGGACTAAAAGAGTGATAATTATTTATTTATGGCACTTACTTTCTGCCATAGCCATCAAGTTGACCAGGATGGATTACATAAAATATACATAATAATAGCACAAGATTCATAAAACAATTAGAACACATGCATCAAAATGCTACATAAATCGATTTTGTATTTCACAAAAAATGTAATATACTCCTCAATATATAATAAAATATATGATAAAAATTAACAAGAATATACTTGCTTAAAAATAGAAGCCTTCAAGTTTTTCCTGAAAAATGTATAGTCCTCCTCCATTCTTAACTGTAAATCCAATGAGTTCCATAAAACTAGGGCTCTCTGAGAACATGCCCGAACTCTGGTACTCTGATTTCCTGTATCCAGCTTTTAGTACATGCAATAAATGCTGGTTATAAGAATGTAAGGCACAAACAGATACACTGAAGTCTTATCAAATCTGACAAGGGATAATCTTCAACAATAATTGATGTATAAAGCAGTGTTAGTACTTTAAATGATATTCTTTCTTCCACTGGTAACCAAAGTAATATTTCCAAAGTTGGGGATATTTGCTCATGATATTTAGCACCAATTAAAACTGTTGCTATCCCCTTTTGAACCAGCTGCAAAACTCTCAGTAATACAGCTGCAAAACTCTCAGTAATACTTTAGGTAGTCCAATAGAATATGCATTACAATATTCAAGCTTACTTTTTACAAGAGTTGTACCACTGTTTGAAAATCTAATGGAGACAGCAATGGGTTCAAGAGACAAACAATCCAAAATCTATGGAAAACAGTTCTTGCAACTATTATATATATGCAGCTTCATATTCAATTTATTGTCTAACAACACTCCTAAATTCTGCACTTCACTTACTGTAGGGATAACCTCATCTCAGAACTTGATTTAATGACAGTCATCTACATACAGAGCCACAGTTTTATTACTTTCAATACCAACTGATGTCTACCCAGCCAATTGTACCAGCAAAATTCCATCCTCATTATAATTCAAACAAAGCAAGAGCCACAGCCAAGGCCTGAGTATGGCACTAGGGGTTTTGGCCTAGGCTCAGTATGATGCTAGGGCCTCAGCCAAGAACCAAGCAAAGCCCAATATTAATTGAAAAATTACTTATCTGATCCGTTGGCTATCCAAAGAGCAGCTCGATTGAGTCCTGACACCAGGGCCTCAGGCTAAGCTGGAGCCAAGGTTCAGGTGGAATGCTAAGGATCAGTCCAAAGACCAGGTCCTGATGCCTGGGCCTTGGCCTAAGCTTAGACTCAAGGACAGGACCAGATGACTTGACCTTGGCTGGCCAGGTCTTGATGCCTTGCCTTGGCCTAGGCTGGAGCCTGGATTCAGGCCCGAAACCTGGGCCTCAGTCTAGGCCAGGGCCAAGGCTCAGACCTGATGCTACAGCCTGGACTGGAGGCCAAGATCTGAAGCATTGGCCTTGACCTAGGATGAGGCCTAGACCCAGGGCTCAGGCCTCAGAGATTCTCTTCTTATGTCTTATATTTTCTTCTTTATTCTAATGACACCCTCTGATGGCATCACACCTGACTGTGTCATTAGAAAGTACCTTCCACTGAGAAGGATGTGCTGGAGTTCAGTTACTGCTGCACGACACCTGCTGATGTCATCATTAGAAGAAAGAAGACATCATTAGAAGAAAGAAGAAAGAAGACAAGACCTAACAAGAGATTCTAAAAGACCTGTCCATTGGTCCTGGACATAACCCTAAACTGAGGGCCAAGTATCAGGACCTGGTCTCCAGGCCAGGTGCCATATCAATTCTGGGTCCAGGCTGGGGCACTGGCATCAGGACCCATCTTCCAGGCCAGGCCCCAGTAGTGGACGGGCCTCTGGTATTCATGCCAAGACCCTGGCATCTGGACATGGCCCTGGCTTAGGCCCTGGTATTGGGACCAGTGGGCTTGGTTCAGGGCTCCAGTCTAGGCCAAGGCCCAGGCATTGGGACCCAGCCTCTAGGCCTGGCCCCAGCATCATAGCTGGGTCTGAGCCAAGACCTAGGCATTAGGACCCGGCCTTTGCACTGGGAAAACAATGCGGCAATTAAAAACACGATTGAGGATTCCAAGATGGCCGCACACTAGTGTCCTGTGCTCCAGACTCTCTTTGATTCCCAGATAAAGAACTTTATTGCTTAACATTTTTCCTCAACTAAACTATGGGAAAAATGAAGGGGAAGGCTAGATCCTACCCAGAAGAAAAAGAGTTATTACCAACACGCTGTCCGGAACTCAGAGAAAAGCTCCGAAGTGAAGTCCATGGAAGGAAATGTGGGTGGTGAGCCAACGCATTCCGTTCCGGACCTAGAGTCATCATTATCGCCGGAGCCAAGTCGGGCCCATCCTCAATCTGGCCCCCCCATGGAGAGGGATGACGTGATCATTCAGCTCCCGTCGCATGTGGAAGATCGTAGGCAGTTGGCAGCCTAAGCGTCGGGTGGAGTCTCGATGGAAGGGCAAGCAGTTGGAACTGTTAGCTGTACAGCAGAAGCAGGAGAAGCTGGATTTGATCAAGTAATTCAAGGAACTTTAACAATATTTCAACTGGAGGTAAAAGCTTTTACTCTATTAAAGCCATCTCAAATAACTTTAGAAAATATCTGGGAGGCTATCACGAAGCTTACAAACCAGCTATCAAGTTTTATGATTCAACCATAAGATTTAACTGGTCAAGTCAACGTAATAAAATCTCAAGTCCTTGAAATAAAGGAGCAAAATGAGGCTTTAGAAATTAAAGACTCAAATATGCAAAAATCAATTGATCTTGTAATAAAAGGACACTCCTATCTTCAAAATAAAATGGAAAATTTAGAGAACTCTATACGTCGATGTAATCTTAGGATTTTAAACTTTCCTAAGAAAAAATTTGTGTCACCTATTGAAATGCTCTATAAATATTTTCTTGAGGTATTACTCATTAAAGAAGATATGATTCCCCCGATTTCTAAGGCCTATTACCTACCAGATAAACTATCCGGGAAGTTGAATATTAGACTGGTTGAATCTCCTGCAATTGATACTTCACATTTATCTTCGTTTCTGGAAACTTCAATTGAAGATGAAGTAAAAACTGTGACTCTAATTGTGTCACTTGCACTTGATTCAGATAGAGAATTTGTCTTAAAAATGTTTTTTAGGCAATGAGATATATTATTCTTTGGGGAAAAAATGTGTGTGTTCCCAGATGTTGCTAAAACAACACAGATGAAAAGAAAACATTTTCTTATGATGCATCCAGCCGTAATAGGCTTGGGCGCTTCCTTTTGGCTTTATTTTCCATGCAAATGTGTTGTGAAGCATGCTGGGATAAAATATGTGTTTTTTGATCCCATACAGTTAAATTCCTTTGTAAACAGTAAAGTAAATCCAGACCCTTCCACTGCTAGAACAAGTTCTGAATAGTCCAAACACAGAAATGTAGATCACTAGTTTGATGGTCTATCCTTGAGTTTGATAGTTTAAAAATTTCCTTCAGAATTTCATTGGAAAACCTCTTAATTATGGTCTGACAGGATATAACAGGGAATTTGTTTTGTAGTCTTGTTAAAAATTATCATGTGAATTACCTATCTCTGTGTATCATTTCTTGTCAAGTTAATGCTTGTTAACTGAATTTAAAAGCATATAAATAAAAGATTTAAAAAAAAACAAAACATGATTGACTGAACATAGGAGTGCCCTCAAGTGTAAAAAGATAGAGGCAACTTTGGTGCAGCACTGTCTGTCCTTTAATCATCAGTTTGAGAATCTGTATTGTACAGTATTGGAAATATTGCATTGCGATGTTAGGGGTGGTGATACAAATTTGCGGTTGCTGCAAAGTGAGCAATGATGGATCTTTAATTTGAGAATGGTCCATCCTGAGGGACTAAACAAGGAAGTTGATTGGTCTGTATTTATGTGAAGGTGTAGTTCGGTCCATCTGATTGGCAGGTTTGGAGATGGATGGTTTTCTTTAAAAATGCACTGCCGATTCAACACTGGTGAGCGTTTTTCTGCCATTGTTGATCTGCATCGTTGAACTGGGTTCGGCCATGAATGAGGGTATATGCCATAGTGGTAGCTTGTTTTTAAATAGTAAGAAGAAAAAATGGAAAATGTTTTTTTTGTGTTCCTTCTTTGTAGAGTATGTTTGTTCCCCTGAAGAAGGCATAAGTTAATGCCAAGACATTGGCAATGTCAGGTGTGTGAAGTTGAGGTACCTCAGCAGGCTGAAGATGCAGCAGAGTACTGCAGATATTAAGTGAATGTTGGAGAAATTAAAATTAAAAGATAAGTAGTTTTAACATAAATAACAATTGTTGTGATAGGTGTTAAGAATAGATATAAATAATAAGAAGTAAGTTTTGGTAGGATTGGGAAAAAGTAAATGACGTGATACAGTGCTCACTTATGATGCTGGTTGTAGCCCATTGCGGGCAAGAGCCTATAGATTATACTAACAAGAGCACATTTATTCTGATACAGATTCCCATTTTTTAAGTGTTTATTTCCTCATGGTCATGTGGGTGTGTTTTTTGTAACTAATTACATGAGGTGTATTTACCATTTTTAGTGTTTGATAGTCTTAAGGCAATTTTATAACATATTCACGTATATGTGTGTATACTTGCCATGCTATAAAATCTGTTATACACTTGTACATGTGCATTAGGGGTGTGCATTCGTTTGCAACGTATTGGCAATCCGCAGTGTATAGGGCCATATTCGTTGTATTCGTGGGGAAGCAAAACGTATCGCAATTCACATGAATACAACGAATCTTCACTGAATTATTCGACATTCTAAAGGAGTGAATATAAACAAAACCCCCACCCTCCTGAACCCCCCCCCCCCAAGACTTACCAAAACTCCCTGGTGGTCCAGTGGGGGTCCGGGAGCCATCTACTGCACTCATGCCGTCAGCTGCCGGTATTCAAAATGCGCCGATAGCCCCTGTGACATAGTAAGGGCAAAGGCTATCGGTACCATTTTGATTACTGGCAGCCTGTCACATGGGGGACCCTCCTGACCCCCACAAGACTTGCCAAAAGTCCCTGGTGGTCCAGCGGGGGTCCGGGAGCGATGTCCTGCACTTGGACCATCAGCTGCCAGTATTCAAAATGGCACCGATAGCCTTTGCCCTTACTGTGTCACAGGGGCTACTGGTGCCATTGGTCGACCCATGTGACACAGTAAGGGCAAAGGCTATCGGCATCATTTTGAATTCTGGCAGCTGACGGCCCAAGTGCAGGAGATGACTACCGGACCCCCGCTGGACCACCAGGGAATTTTGGCAAGTCTTGGAGGGGTCAGGAGGGTGGGGGTTTTGTTTAAATTGGCTCCTTTAGACGGCCGAATAATTTGGTGAAGATTTATTGTATTCATGGGAATCGCGATACGTTTCGCTTCCCCATGAATACAATGAATATGAGCCCCCCCAAGACTTGCCAAAAATCCCTGGTGGTCCAGCAGGGGTCCTGGAGCCATCTCCTGCACTCGGGCCGTTGGCTGCCAGTATTCAAAATGGCACTGATAGCCTTTGCCCTTACTATGTCACAGGGGCTACGGTGCCATTGGTTGGCCCCTGTCACATGGTAGGAGCACAAGATGGCGCCGGCCATCCATTTCTCCTACCATGTGACAGGGGTCGACCAACGGCACTGGTAGCCCCTGTGACATAGTAAAGTCAAAGGCTATCGGCACCATTTTGAATACCAGCAGCCAACGGTGTGAGTGCAGTAGATGGCTCCCGGACCCCCGCTGGACCACCAGGGAGTTTTGGTAAGTCTTGGGGGGGTCAGGAGGGTGGGGGGTTGTAGTTAATTAAATTGTATCCATGAAACGAATAAGAATGGAATGCATGAACAGATCAGGGACCCCCCTTGCCGAATGCAACGTATCTGCCCCCCCACGAATACGAATACTGAATGTAATGTATGCGGTCCCTCTGCACATCCCTAATGTGCATACAACTTTATATTGACGCGTGCATGCAAATGCTGCCTCACTCGCGTAAGTGGAGGGTATTTTAATAGAGATGCACGCTGACACAATTACCTGTTTCCCCAGTTCATTACCAGTTCACTCCAATAAAGGGAGAGGACGTCCTAAGGTCCCTAGCTAACTTGCCTCCCTTTTACCCTATTAGTCCCAACCATTAAATTCCTGCTGACAAGCCTAGTTTTTTTATTTTATTACTTATATGCTGTCAATGGAAGAAGTAAAGTTATGCATTAGGGGACCCCAGCACCAACTTGTGCACGTAAATTCTTACACGCAGTCTTCACATTTCAGACACAGCCTGCCCATGGTCCACCCATGCCCCACCCTTTTTGAACTTTTTGATTTGCGCGAGTACCAGGAGATATGCACCTACTCATGCAGTTTTTAAAATCCATGTGCGGGTCCCAGGCCAAGTCACACGTTTATCTCCCAGCTTTGGTGCGGATAGTGCTTTTAAAATCAATTTGTTAGGAAGTAAAAGATGGCTAGAGAGTATTAGAAGGGTGGAAATATTAGAAGGGTGGACCTAGTCTGATCATGTCTTGGTCAGGATTAAATGTTGTTATATGCAACTGGGATTCCAAACTATACCCACATGGGCTTCCTATGCTGGATCCCAATATGACTCTCATTGCAAATTCTGATTCTGTTTGTAACCTATTGAAATGCCTCTGTTCATTTAAATTTATTGTAATCTGCCTTGAGACCAACCTTGAGAAAAGGCGGGATATCAACTATCCATAAACAAATACATTTCTTTTAGTCATAAAAAGTGGTCACTGAATCCATTTGTACTTAGAGATCCTTATCTAGCTTATACCATACAGAGTCACTTATTATAATTTTTTTAATTTAATGGTATCCAGGGTATGGCAAGATATGTTATTTGGGATGTCATGAAAGCAATCAGGGGCAAATATATTTCTCTTAAGAATATCTGTCTTAAAATTGAATCAAATGAAGAAATTATTCTGAGATGACATCTTAATTAGTTGGAAAACTGCATAAAGAGTTATATGCATCAGAGATATCCTTTCAGCCATAGGGACTCAAGAGTTTTTTTTAACAGGGGTATCTTTGAGATCATTGAATAAAGGATACATAATAAAATTGGAGGTAAAATAAACAAGTCAAGAAGTAGAGTATGTCATTAATAGGGATGTGCACTGATATTTTTTTTTCATATTGTTTTCATTTCAGGTCGTTATCTGTTTGATTTTGTTTTCAAAATGAATTGGGAGGTGTTTATTTTGGGTTTCCCTAATTTCGGATTTAGTGTGCACTAATGGGACTTAGTGTGCACAAACCAGATGTTAATGCATGCTAAGTCCCATTAGCATGCACTAACCTTTTTCCCTAATTTTGGAGTTAGTGCGCACTAACAGGACTTAGTGCCCACTAACTAGAAATGTTACAATAAGTTAAAAAACGCCAATTGAGGAGCAGTTCATTAGCTAGAGGTATGGTTCTGCATTCCCATTGGCTGTCTCCTTAGTTACCTGTTTGTGTTGCTAAGGTTGCAAGATGGTGTTTGTGGGGGGATGGCCAGTGCCGGGTAACAAATGTAATAAAGAAAATCACATATATTCAACGCAATTTATGCAATTAGGTAAACCCTCAAACGTGAGCTCTTGCACATATACGCTGCCACAGCATTTTAACTTTTATCCACTTGTTAGAAGTGTAACTGCTCAGCCAACTTTAATCACGGGGTAACCTTCTTGAATTGCGTTTTAAACTGCCGCTCTTTAAACACCAATATTAGCTTTTTTTAAACAAATTTTTGAAATTTTTTTTTAAATTACTGAAGGTAAATTCCATTTACTCCAACTGAATAGTGAACCTTTTATGGAATAAAGAACTTATCTTTTTCCAGAAACATAAGCTGGAGCACAGAGCCCATCTGCTCTGCTCCTCTGAAATGCCCGACACCGCTGGTGTTTCAAAAGTTTCTTCCTCAGGGGTTACGAACACTAGGGATGTGCAGGCAAAAAGTTTTCGTTGCGTACGCGATACGTATTCGTGGGGGGTCAATTCCATTTCATGCGGAAGTATGGAGAATTCAATAAGTTGTCGATCTGTAAATACGTTACTACTAAATTAACTACAACCCCCCACCCTCCTGACCCCCCCAAGACTTACCAAAACTTCCTGGTGGTCCAGCGGGGAGTCAGGAAGCCATCGCTGCACTCGTTTGCCGGTTTCATCATGGCCCCGATAGCCTGTGCCACAGGGGCTACTGGTGCCATTGGTCAGTCCCTATCACATGGTCACCGGCGCCATCTTGTGCTCCTACCATGTGACAGGGGCTGACCAATGGCACCGGTAGCCCCTGTGACATAGTATGGGCAAAGGCTATCGGCGCCATTTTGAGTCCTGGCGTCGGACGGCAGGTCGCTCCGGGACCCCCGTTGGACCCACAGGGACTTTTGGCCAGCTTGGGGGGCCTCCTGACCCTCACAAGACTTGCCAAAAGTCCAGCAGGGGTCCGGGAGTGATCTCCTTGCACGCTGGCCGTATTGCAAAATGGCGCCGGCCGTATGGCCATTTTGTAATATGGCAATACGGCCCGAGTGCAGGAGGTCGCTCCCGGACCCCCGCTGGACTTTTGGCAAGTCTTGTGGGGGTCAGGAGGCCCCCCCAAGCTGGCCAAAAGTCCCTGGGGGTCCAGCAGGGGTCCGGGAGCGATCTCCTGCGCTCGTGACGTCGGGGGACAGGAACCAAAATGGCGCCGGCGCTACCTTTGCCCTGTCATATGACAGGGCAAAGGTAGCGCCAGCGCCATTTCTATTAACGCAGCCGTGGCCCGAGAGTGGAAGATCACACCGGGACCCCCCCACTGGACCCCAGGTAATTTAAAACATTTTGGGGGGTTCGGGAGGGGGAGTTATTTTAAAGGGTTGGGGTGGGTTTTAGGGTTGTTTTAGTGTGCCAGTTTTCCCGCCCTCCCCCGATTTACGATTTAAACGATTTTAAAAAAAAAAACAAAACCGCGATGATCAGATTCCCTCCTCCCCCAGCCAAAATCGATCGTTAAGACGATCGATCACACGATTCACATCTCTAGAATTCAAAGAATGCATATCCAAAAATGCCATGTCTTCTTTCCTAAAATACAAAGGGATTGGCAAATTGTAAATATGCATTTGTATTACATGCTTTTGCTGACTAAAACTTGATGATATTATTACATCATTTGTTGTTTACACTTATTACTAGGCACTGGCCATCTCCCCACAAACACCACCTTGCAACCTTGGCAACACAAACAAGTAACTAAGGAGACAGCCAATGGGAATGCAGAACCATACCTCTAGCTAATGAACTGCTCCCCAATTGATACTTTTTAACTTATTGGTAACATTTTTAGTTAGTACACACAAACATCCAGTTAGCACATATTAAGTCCCGTTAGTGCGCACTAACTCTGAAATTAGGAAAAATAGTTCATGAGCACTAATGGGACTTAGCGCACACTAACATCCAGTTTGTGTGCACTAAGTCCTGTTAGTGCACACTAAGATGAAATACTAATTTTTCTGAAATTTCTTCTTTTTTTTTTCATTTAGGGGCACTCCTGAAACAAGACAAAATAGACAATTTTGTTGCCATTGTCTATTTCATTGCAAATGAATGCACATCCTAATTAAGTCATTTAATTTAAGAAATAGCTAAGGTAAAGATAGTTTCAATATATTTGTTTATAAATGTTATTCTCCTATTTTAGCACCCAGAATAGTTAATATTTTTAATAAGGTTTTATTAGGGGTTCCTTTGCTTAAGACTATGAAGCTTGCAAACATTTTTGTACTCCTGAAGGAGGGTAAGGACCCCCATGTTCTGTGTATCTTACAGACATATTTCATTTCTCAGTAATGATGTTAAAATATTGGTGAAGTTTATAGCGAACCTTCTTTTGCCTCTCTTGATATACCCAAATTAAACAGGATTCATTACAATTAGGCAGGGAAGTAATACTATAAGAAGTAGTGAAGTACTATTAATTAGATTCATCTTACTAAGGGGAACCCAGAAGATACTTTATTCTTGGCCCTGGATGCTGAGAAGGCATTTGATTAGGTTGGAATGGGACTGTAGTTTTACAAACTACCTAAATTTGGGTTGGGGTAAATTTTCTAACCTAGATTAAATGTATGTATGCACAACCTGAGGCACAAGTGAGGATAAAACTTCAAAACACTTTTTTTTTTCTAAAAAGAGGTACTAGACAAGGATGTCCACTCTCTCTCTGATTTTCTTTGCCCTGACTCTTGAACCTTTGACAGCTAAAATATGAGCTAGCAAGGATGAGAAAGGTTTTTGCACTAAAGAAGGTGATGAACATAAAATCACCCTATTTGCAGATGATATCCTATTATATGTTTGAAAACCCAAGTTGTCCCTGTCAGTTATTATGGCCATTATTGAGTCCTTGGAGGGTTTCTCTGGGTACAAGCTTAACATTGCAAAAACAGGGATATTTGAATTAAAAATTAAAAGAGAGGTTAAAAGCAACTTACTTCAAAAATATTCTTTCAAGTGGTCAAAAGATGCTGTTAGGTACTTAGGAGTTTATATTAACAGTGATTTGGAGAAACTGTACTGTCTAAATGTTACTCCTCTTTTGAACAAGCTTAAGCAGGATCTAGCCACTTGGTTTCCTTATACTATCTCTTGGTTGGGTAGGATTGCCTCTATTAAAATAAATGTCCTTCGAAGGAAGGTATTTTTATAGCACATGTTGCTTATTAGGATTCCTAACATTTTTTCCAATGCCTTAAATTCTTTACTGTTGAACTTTATTTGGAAAGAGAGAAGACCTAGACTTCATCGGAAAATGCTTTCAGTTCCCAAGGCTGCTGGATATCTAAGTCTTCCTGACTTTGAGTTGAACCAGAAGGCCTTATACCTTAAAAGTATAATTGCTTGGCATATGGACTGTTCTTTCTATATACTGAGAAAGAAATGGCCAAGCAGCATGGATGGAGTTTATCCCCATGGGAGTCTTCCAAAGGGGACATGTGCAGTTGAAAGCTGAATCCTTTTATTGGCCCCTTTATGGGGACTTGAAATACAGAGCTGGTTAAAAATGAGATTTCATTAGTTCCCTCCTCTATATCACCCTTATGGGGAAATCCTGATTTTACAAGTCAGTTCAACTTTCAATGCTTTTTTAAATGAAAAGGCCTGGATTTTAGTATGGATGGGCAGATGTTTAAAAGTAGGGGAGAGCTCTCCATTTCTCAATTGCAATGCATGAGAAGTTATTCTATTCCAATTTTTCAGTACTTACAACTTAAGAGTTTTCTGACTAAGGGGGTCATTTTCTATGCGGTTCTCACGCGATAAGGGACGTTTCGCACACGAAAAGTCCCTTATCGCATGCGATACCAAGATCGGAGCGGAGTCGGGGTGGCGTCAGCCCTGGAAGAGGAGGAGTCAGGGCGGCACTGGGCTGACGCTGCAAAGACTTCACCACCAGCAAAAGGTATGCTTCTTTTTCGCTGCCAGTTTCACGCCGAATAACTACACCTTTTATGGTGTAGTTATTTGGTGTGATGCCGGCAGCGATCATACCGCGGAGGTGTGATCGCTGCAGGCTATCACAGGACTGCCCCCCCATTTCACCCCCCGCCCCCATTACCGCCAAATTCACTATGCCTGTGGCATTAGAAAATCCAGCCCTAAGTCTCGTATTAAAAGCTCTTGTAGCAGAGAGCTTACAGCATTTGAGCAAATGTTGATTGCATCCCACTGTTGCAAAAGGCTTATTTCCAAATATATCAATGTATATTGTCCAAAGCGAAAGATGTGCTTCAAAAGAAAAAATTGAAATGGAGTGAAGTCACAGGGCAAAATGTCATATATGTATTTTGGGGAAAGAGTTTTTGTCATATTAAAAAAGGTAACTGTGTTACTATCCAGAAGTCTGGATATAAAATGATATAACATTGGTATGATACCCCAGATAAATTGAAAAAGATGGGTCTTATGGACAATGATGACTGCTGGTGGAAATGTGGAGGGAAAGGCACTTTTTTCCATATGTGGTGGATATGCCTCAAGATCTAAATATATTGGGCAGAGATTTTATTGTGAATTCACCACTTTATAAGGCCAATGCACTATAGTGCGCTCAGCCAAGCTCACTGCTTTAAAAGTGATTGGATGCACATTTTAGATGTGTGTCCATAATCCCTGATGCAATACAGGGATTAGCGCATCCAAAATGTGCATCCAAACCACTGCAAAGCTAATAGCACTCATCACATGTAAAGTAGCTAATCCCCGTGATTCAAAATTTTTTTTGCGTGGCCAATGCGCCCATTGCAATGTGCTAAATTTTACACGAGCCCGAGACTGGTGTAAAGCTCTGCCACACTCAAGGGCTCATTGGAAAAATCCAAAAGTCCTGCTTTTTGTGATTCCTCCTCTTAGTAACATCAGGATACTAAGTCGGAGGAACCACAGAAAGCAGATCCAGGTAAAAAAAACAAAAGGTCATGAAAAAAAAAGTTCTGGGTGCCTAATATATATACACAAGATACACAGTCTAGGCTGTGTACAGAGAGCAGAGTGCTCAAATTGTAGCACTGTAAATATATAAGGTTTTCTTTTAGTGTGTGTATGTATTGTGCCAGTAGTCGGTAAAAACAGATGCTCGTATTAAGCATCCATTTTCCTAACCCGTACTGACAGTCACCTCTCATGGCGTCTGATGACAAGGAGGAGCTAGGGATGCACAATTTTGCCTAGAACCTACTTTTTAAGTTCCCCCCCTCATTTAAATATTGGATCACATGCCCAGGAGTGGTGGCTGGGCCACATTAGGAAAATAGGTGCTCAGCATTGCATGCCCATTTTCTATATTCCCACATTGCATCGGCCTGTATAAGTTAGAGATGTGCTTCGTTTTTAGGGTTCGGGTCGGGCTTCGGTCGGCTGCTTCGTTCAAAAATTTAATTTTTCTACGTGTCATTTTTCTTTTTTCGACGACCCACGTTAGTGCGTACTAATGGGATGTAATGCGCGCTTACAACCAGTTAGTATACACTAACACAAAGGGCAACTTAAAAATTAAAACGTATCAATTTATGAGGAGTTCCTTAGCTAGAGGTATGGTACTGGGTTCCCACTGGTTCGCTCCACCTTGAAGACAGCCAATGGGAATGTAGAGCCATTACTATCTCATCTAGAGTTAGCGCGCACTAACCTGAGCATGCTCGGTAGTGTCCCAGGGGCCATTTTGCTTCTTCATGCATTGTGCACTAATAGCCAGAGAAGAATCAGATGAAGACAGTCTGATAGTTTTGATCGACAGCATCAGAGGCTCAGCGAGTCAGTACAGTCTATTTACGCGCACTACGAGTACATACAGTACAGGAGTACAAAGAGCAGAGTGCTCAAGTTGTAGCACTGTAAGTATATAAGGTTTTGTTTTAGTTTTTCTATAGTACTATATAGTTACTTTACTAGCTACTTAGTTTAGTTATATAGTTAGTTAATGCACTTTTTTCGGTAAAGTAGCATAAAATAATATAAAAATAATATTAAATGAAGTTACATTAGGGGAAATTAAAAGTTTAACACACAAATTACTTCATTTTATTTTATGCTAGTTTAGTGAAAAAAAAAGTTTAACACAGAGACTGTCAGTGTCACCAGTTTTGTCAGCTGTCCTTCACAGATGGGGTAGCTGCCTGGCCCCTCACTCCTCCCCTCCCCCATGTCCCAGCCAGTGAATGGTGTGTGGGTGAGGGGGAGAGGATGGTGAAGGGTGAGACAGCTCCCTCCCTGCATTAGTACTAGTGTGAGGCTGGCTTCTGAACAGACAGCTTTCCTTCACAGATGGGGGAGCTGCCTAGCCTCTCATTCCCCATGTCCCAGCCAGCGAATGGTGTGTGGGTGAGGGGGGGAGGATGGTGAAGGGTGAGACAGCTCCCTCCCTGCATTAGTACTACTGTGAGGCTGGTTTCTGAATAGACAGCTTTCCTTCACAGACGGGGTTGCTGCCTGGCCCCTCACTCCTCCCCTCACCCATATCCCAGCCAGTGAATGGTGTGTGGGGGAGGGGGGGGAGGATGGTGAAGGGTGAGACAGCTCCCTCCCTGCATAAGTGTGTGAGCTTCTGAACAGACAGCTGTCCTAAAGCACATACTTTGTTTTCATCTTTTTTATTTTCTCATGGTAGGATGGAATGTGAAAGGGAGTCCGGCGATGACAGGGAGAGGGAGTCCGACTCACCCCCACCATCCTCTTCCAAGGTGGCAGCTACCAAAGACAGGTCCAGGAAGCCCTGCTTAATGCAGGCTGACGTGGACCTCCTGGCTTGGCTAATCCTCCTGAATGAGAGGATCTTGTACACCCCCCTAGGCAGCAGGTCTAACCTGGAAAGGGAGTCTGCTGTCTCCTACCCTCGTGAGATCAAAGATCTCAAGAAGAAAGGTGAGAGATAATAATGTTGGTCATATTTAATTATTATGTATATTTTGTATTTGAAAATTGAATAGAGTATTAGTAGTACTAGTAGCATAGAGTGAGTTATATAAAGTAAAGCTATAAGTACAACAGTAATAATTTAAAATAAATATATTTTAGAAGAACAGAAATAGTAGTAGTGTACCACCCTTACCCTATACTATACTTACTAATAACTAGGCTACAAAAGAAAGAAAACTATCTGTGGTTATACTATTAATATTTATATTTATCATTTTGAAATGGTGGTATTTGGGATTTTGAATGCCACATTGAAAGATAACTATAAATAGTATTTTGTTATTACTAACTTCTATGTTGCATAAAAAATAACCTAATAGATCAAGGCAAAACTTGGACATGTTGTATTAATTAATCAATGTTATTCTATTTCCTGTATATTCATCTAATTCTCAGGTCACCATTTGAGACTTCATGAGGGTAGGTGGCTCGAGGGAGTCCGCAGAACCCTGTCCCATCCCTTGCCTAGTAGGTTGTTTTCAGAATACTACACAAGTACACAAATATTATTCAATCAATTGTTTGTTTAATTATGTTTGTTTGTTATAACAGTGAATGAATGCTTGTGTCTGATCTCATTCCTGTTTTTACAATGTTAACTGTTGTTCTCCGAATTTTGATCTGTCTTGTACAGAACCACACCCCAGCAGGGACGAGGCGGGGCTTCCTGGGCCTACAGGAGGCAGAGCTGCCAGCAGAGGTGGACCAAGGCACCAGCAGCTACTAGTGGGCCGGGTAATATGTCTGGGCCAGTAGTATATCTGAGGCTGAAAAACAAAATCATGTTTTTATATCAGTCAGTTATAGTGGCTGGGATGTGTGCATTTATTTATTCGTATATATTATAATGACACTGAGTGACTACGAGAGTAAACTAAGGAATGGAAGGAGAAAGAAGAAGATTTTTGTTTGTAGTGTACCATCATATTCTGTCTAACCTGAGAGAGACTCCTTTATTTCTCCTTCCAATCCTTCAAATTATGTACTATCTCTAATCTATCTAGATTGATTTGATATCCCTCCACTCTCCCCCTCCCTCCTTCTCCCCTGTTATATGGACTCCTCATTTTTCTAAAACCCTCAAGGTTAATAAACTAAGGGGTAGATTATTTTATAAACTTACTTGCATGCGTCCAGTATTTGCTTATTTATTTGCCATATATGTATCTATTGTTCTATGTCTCATGTTGAATTTTTTTTTTTTTACATTTCTTTACAGGGCAAGAAGAAGAAGCGGCGATAACAACAGCAGCAGCCTGGTCCAGCACCAGCACCAGCACCAGTACTGCTGTACTTCCTCCATGATCTCCTCCTAGCTGTAAATGCTGTGCACAGTTTACCAAACTGGAGGAGATCCTGCAGGAAGTACGGCAGTTCAAGGCAAAATATGATGCAGACTTCATGATGTTGCAGCAGGATGTCAGAAATGTGGAGACAAGTGTCAGAAATGTGGAGAGGAGGTTGTCAGCCCTGGAGGAGGCCCCTCAGGAGCAGAGGGAAATGGCTTCTCCTTCTCATGAGATGCCTCCTCCTCATGAGATGCCTCTTGAGGAGGAGATGCCAGTTCCCTCTGCTCCAGAGCAGGCTCCTCGTGGGCCATCAACCTCCTCTCCACATGATGAGTCTGACTCTGCTGCAACATCATGAAGTCAAGGCATCATATTTCGCCTTGGCCTGGGCTCCTCCACTCAATTTTTTTTGTATTTATAGAAAATATATATAATTGAAAATATATATTTATATATGTTTTTTATTTTAGTTGAATTGCTAAAATAAAATATATTTTTTGTTTAAAATGTTTGTTCTTTTTTATATATTATTTCTGAGTTATTTAACTAATAATAATTATTCCTAAATTAAATAGTATGGTACTACTAAATTACAATATCAATCACAGGCGGGTTAAAGTTCAGCCCGCATTTGGAAAAGTATCCATCATTGTTTGTGTGATATTATGACTAGTTGGGAGTTCCCTATAATTTTCGTGTAGACATTTTAAGAAAACTGAAAAAATTAAGCAAACAAAAGGTACGCAGGATTTATTATTAAAGTAATTCAGACCCCTATGACAAACGAGATGGTAGTATATATGCCTGCTCGTGAATAGAGGGTCTTACATAAGTATATCGGTGACAGTGTGCTTTATAAAAAAGAGACCAGTACATTAATCTGTTGGTACTACTAAATTACAGACATGTACGGACATACGTTGTATTTATTTTATTTAAAATCTTTTCTATACCGTCATTAAGCGGGCGCCATCACAATGGTTTACATTGGGGCACATAACTATTTTTTGTATAAAATGTCTAGGATTCTAACAACTAACAGGTGCCATCAAAATACTGTAACATAGTATCATAATAAATATTACTTGGTGGGTGTTTATAAGTTATGTCCAGTTTTCTCTGGTTTAGCTATAATATAGAGTACTACTTAACACTCGTTCTTTGTTTAAAAATAAAAAGGAAAGAATCGGAGTATAAAAATGAGAAGCACATGCATTAAGAACTAGGGATGTGAATCGAGTGATCGATCGTCTTAACGATCAATTTTGGCTGGGGGGGAGGGAAATCTGATCGTCATGTTTGTCTTTTTTTAAAATCGTAAAAAATCGTAAATCGGGGGAGGGCGGGAAAACCGGCACATGAAAACAACCCTAAAACCCACCCCGACCCTTTAAAACAAATCCCCCACCCTCCCGAACCCCCCCAAAATGTTTTAAATTACCTGGATTCCAGGGGGGGTCCCGGCGCGATCTCCCGCAATCTCCCGCTCTCGGGCCATGGCTGCGTTAATAGAAATGGCGCCGGTGGCCCTTTGCCCTTACCATATGACAGGGCAAAGGTAGCGCCAGCGCCATTTTGGTTCCTGTCACCCAACGTCACGAGTGCAGGAGATCGCTCCCGGACCCCCGCTGGACCCCCAGGGACTTTTGGACAAAAGTCCAGCAGGGGTCCGGGAGCGACCTCCTGCACTCGCGCCGTATTGCCAATATTCAAAATGGCGCCGGCGCTACCTTTGCCCTGTCATATGGTAAGGGCAAAGGGCCACCGGCGCCATTTCTATTAACGCAGCCATGGCCCGAGAGCGGGAGATTGCGGGAGATCGTGCCGGGACCCCCCCCTGGAATCCAGGTAATTTAAAACATTTTGGGGGGGGGGTTCGGGAGGGTGGGGGATTTGTTTTAAAGGGTCGGGGTGGGTTTAGTGTTGTTTTCGTGTGCCGGTTTTCCCGCCCTCCCCCGATTTACGATTTTTTACGATTTTAAAAAAAGACAAGACCCGTATGACATAGTGAGGGCAAAAGTAGCGCCAACCCGTATGACATGACTTGACATGGACAACTGAAATTTCTCGTGATAAAGACTGACATTTCAACACAGCTTCTGCAATGATTTCTAAGAGAGTTCAAAGCACTCCTTCTTTGCCCAGGGGGAGTGGGCAGAACCAATTAAAAACCCAATATCCTTGCAAGATCTCAGTCTCAGTAACATACACTTAAACTCTTCCCCTATTATTGGCTTTAATCCCAGTAAAGACCATTTATGTCTAAAAATCAAGACCACCCATCCCCTCCTTCCTGACATTCTAGATTGAGGCAAACTATTATATCCTGGAGAAAACAATTGTAAGATCGTGACACTCCATTCCCCCTAAAACCATATTTCAGAAATAAATAAAATATCAGGATTTTCATTCAAAATTAAGTCATGTATTAATGACTTATTCTGTATTGATCTAGCATTTCAAAAAAGCACATGGGGCAGATTTTAAAAGGTACGCGCGCGGCCTACATTTGTGCGCTACCCGGCACGCACAAATGTACACCCAATTTTATAACATGCACGCACAGCAGTCCTCGGAGCATACCTAGCCAGTTAGGTTTTCAGGATATCCACAATGAATAAGCATGAGATAGATATGCATACAGTGGAAGTAGTTCATTCAAATCTATCTCATGCATATTCATTGTGGATATCCTGAAAACCAGACTGGCTTCCGCAAGGAGAGGGTTGAGAAGTACTGGTGTACAGAATACCTGTACACACAGAATAATCACCCTAGATATATGCAGGTTTCCTAGCCTCCCATGATTCCACAGCCTCACAAAATAGTCAGCTCTTCCTACGGGCTTGCTTCTACTTCAAAGATTTGCCATGGGAGACAGGGGCTAAGGCTGTTTCTGCTTTTCTACCCTCTTACCTCTTCAAAACAGCAGCAGAAATGCAGCACCTTGGGCTGCTTACTTTCTCTGGCTTTTCCTGCTCTCGTGTTTCCTATTGTGGCTAATTCCAGCAAGGCCACAACCCAATTTCCACTTCAGGGATCATGGTCCTGCCTCCTCAGCTGCCGGCCATGTGGCACAATCACAACAGTAGAATACGTTGATGGCTTCCTCTCTTCACAGTAGTGGGATGCAGACAGAAGCCCTCACACCCTTGCCTCCTCTCATTCATTTCTGCTGCCAGTCCTCCCCAGGTATGGCCTAGCAATAAATGAAAAAAAAAAAAAAAAAAAAATGAAAAGGAGGCTCTTTCCAGGGTCAGGGCAGACCTGAACCTACAGCCCTGACCTCACTGGAAGCTTATTCAGCAGAGATCAGTCCTCTACGAACCTGAAACAGATCCTTAAAGAAGATAGGAGAGTGAAAACACAAAAAGTACCTAGAAGCGGGAAAAATCCTAACTCCATCCCTGACCTTATTCCCTCTTCCCTTCTCCTTCCTCTTTGCTAGGGATGTGAATCGTTTTTCAACGATTAAAATTATCGTCCGATAATGTTTATATCGTCTTAAATCGTTATAGAACACGATACAATAGAAATTCTAACGATTTATCGTTAAAAATCGTTAAATCGTGTTAGTGCGCACTAACTCGAGTTAGTGCGCACTAACTCCCCGTTAGTGCGCACTAACTCGATTTAGTGCGCACTAACTGAAAATGATACAAATAAACACTTTCCAGGTCAGTGAAGGTCAGTTAGGAATGAATATGTGTTCCTATTGGCTGGCTGCCCTCTTATCTATTGATGTTACCAAGGTTACCACTGAGGTGATGGTTGGGGGGATGGGAAATGGAACTGGAAACTAACGAACACCAACAGAAAATGAAACAAAGTGTTCACACTTCCCAGGTCAGTAAAGGTCACTTAGGAATGAATATGTATGTATGTATTCCTATTGGCTGGCTGTGCTCTTATCTATTGATGTTACCAATATGGTTGGGGGGATGTGAAATGGAAACAGTTGGAAGCTTGACAAAAAAAAGTAATGTAATGATCAGCACTCACGTGACTAGAACTTGTTTGTTTATTATTTTTGTTAGCAGGCACCTGAAATGCTAGTGCATGTTGAATTTGCCAATCACTGTGCATTTTAGAAAGGTGGTCCTGGCTGGAACTGTACACAGTTCAAATATATGTAATTGATTGTTGGTAAGTGTATTTTTTAAGTAGCCACACTGGCACCAGTATGTTTACTTTTCCTCCTACTTAACTCACTAGCTCAGCTTTGTAAGAAGGGCTTCTCTGCTTGTGTGTTGTTTTGTTTGGTGTGAGGAGAGCAGAAACATCAGATCTTTATTCAATCTACTACAGTCATCTCTTACAGTGCCCTATCCCTAATAATACCAGGAGTGTTGTGATCTTCCTGCACACAGTGCCCTAACCCTGATACCAGTCTGAGACAGCTCCCTCCCTGCATTACTAGTGAGAGGCTGGCTTCACAGACAGGGGGGAGCTGCCTGACCCTCACTCCTGACTTCCCCCATGTCCCAGCTAGTGAATGGTGTGTGGGTGAGGGGGGGGGGAGGATGGTGAAGTCTGAGACAGCTCCCTCCCTGCATTACTAGTGAGAGGCTGGCTTCACAGAGAGGGGGGAGCTGCCTGACCCTCACTCCTGACTTCCCCCATGTCCCAGCTAGTGAATGGTGTGTGGGTGAGGGGGGGGAGGATGGTGAAGTCTGAGACAGCTCCCTCCCTGCATTACTAGTGAGAGGCTGGCTTCACAGACAGGGGGGAGCTGCCTGACCCTCACTCCTGACTTCCCCCATGTCCCAGCTAGTGAATGGTGTGTGGGTGAGGGGGGGGGGGAGGATGGTGAAGTCTGAGACAGCTCCCTCCCTGCATTACTAGTGAGAGGCTGGCTTCACAGACAGGGGGGAGCTGCCTGACCCTCACTCCTGACTTCCCCCATGTCCCAGCTAGTGAATGGTGTGTGGGTGAGGGGGGGGGGAGGATGGTGAAGTCTGAGACAGCTCCCTCCCTGCATTACTAGTGAGAGGCTGGCTTCGCAGACAGGGGGGAGCTGCCTGACCCTCACTCATGACTTCCCCCATGTCCCAGCTAGTGAATGGTGTGTGGGTGAGGGGGGGGGGGAGGATGGTGAAGTCTGAGACAGCTCCCTCCCTGCATTACTTGTGAGAGGCTGGCTTCACAGACAGGGGGGAGCTGCCTGACCCTCACTCCTGACTTCCCCCATGTCCCAGCTAGTGAATGGTGTGTGGGTGAGGGGGGGGGGGGGAGGGTGGTGAAGTCTGAGACAGCTCCCTCCCTGCATTACTAGTGAGAGGCTGGCTTCACAGACAGGGGGGAGCTGCCTGACCCTCACTCCTGACTTCCCCCATGTCCCAGCTAGTGAATGGTGTGTGGGTGAGGGGGGGGGGGGGAGGATGGTGAAGTCTGAGACAGCTCCCTCACTGCATTACTAGTGAGAGGCTGGCTTCACAGACAGGGGGGAGCTGCCTGACACTCACTCCTGACTTCCCCCATGTCCCAGCTAGTGAATGGTGTGTGGGTGAGGGGGGGGGGGGTGGATGGTGAAGTCTGAGACAGCTCCCTCCCTGCATTACTAGTGAGAGGCTGGCTTCACAGACAGGGGGGAGCTGCCTGACCCTCACTCCTGACTTCCCCCATGTCCCAGCTAGTGAATGGTGTGTGGGTGAGGCGGGGGGGGGGGGGGGGGAGGATGGTGATGTCTGAGACAGCTCCCTCCCTGCATTACTAGTGAGAGGCTGGCTTCACAGACAGGGGGGAGCTGCCTGACCCTCACTCCTGACTTCCCCCATGTCCCAGCTAGTGAATGGTGTGTGGGTGAGGGGGGGGGGGTGGATGGTAAAGTCTGAGACAGCTCCCTCCCTGCATTACTAGTGAGAGGCTGGCTTCACAGACAGGGGGGAGCTGCCTGACCCTCACTCCTGACTTCCCCCATGTCCCAGCTAGTGAATGGTGTGTGGGTAAGGGGGGGGGGGGAGGATGGTGAAGTCTGAGACAGCTCCCTCCCTGCATTACTAGTGAGAGGCTGGCTTCACAGACAGGGGGGAGCTGCCTGACCCTCACTCCTCCGGGGTATTGTGATCTTCCTGCACACAGTGCCCTATCCCTGATACCAGGGGTGTTGTGATCTTCCTGCATGCAGTGCCCTATCCCTATTAATACCAGGAGTGTTGTGATCTTCCTGCATGCAGTGCCCTATCCCTATTAATACCAGGAGTGTTGTGATCTTCCTGCATGCAGTGCCCTATCCCTGATACCGGGATGTGTGCAAGAAGATCACAACACCCCCGGTATCAGGAATAGGGCACTGTGTGAAGGAAGATCACAACACCCCCAGTATCAGGAATAGGGCACTGTGTGCAGGAAGATCACAACACCCCTGGTATTAGGGATAGGGCACTGTGTGCAGGAAGATCACAACACTCCTGGTATTAATAGGGATAGGGCACTGTGTGCAGGAAGATCACAATACCCCTGGTATCAGGGTTAGGGCACAAGTTCTAGTCACATTGACTGATCACATTACTTGTTTTGTCAAGCTACCAACTGTTTCCATTTCCCATCCCCCATATACTGTCAGTAGGAAACTTGGTAACATGAATAAATAAGAGGGCAGCCAATAGGAATACATATTCATTCCTAAACTGACCTTAACTGACCTGAAAAGTGTCAAATTGTATCATTTTCAGTTAGTGCGCACTAACTCCCAGTTAGTGCGCACTAACTCCCGGTAGTGCGCACTAACTCGAGTTAGTGCGCACTAATCGGAAAAAACGATTTTTAACGATTTTTTAACTAAAAAATCGTGCCTAAGACGATTTTCTTGCCCTGCCACACGATTTCTATCGTTAAGACGATATGGAAAACGATTCACATCCCTACTCTTTGCCTCTATCATCCTCCACCTTATCTCTTTACTCCTCCTGCCTGAAATCCCTTCTTCATTTCTCTCCTTTGAGATCCCTCCATCCTCCCCATCTCCAATCACTAAGATCTCTTTCCTCTAATAAAGCACGAAATAAAGTGGACACAGAAATGCTAGAAGATGACTTTAATTTTAGAAAGTAAGAAAAAAAGTATTACATATTCAGTATGCCAATATATGCAAAACTATGCAAATTTGCTACATAATTGCTGCAGAATTTCAAAACATTCTGCAGCAATTAGTTAACTATTGGTTAACTATTGCCACAGAATCTTGAGAAGTCTGCCACAGGAAAGCAAGGGCACTGGTTATATGTCATTTAATACTGTTTCCCAATCTCCCTCAGTCTCATTCCCTGTCTCTTTTTAAAAGAAGAGGAGGAGAGTGTCCATGGGAATCATTATAACAATATGTACCATAAATATATGCTATGTTTTAGTTAAAAACATCATGCATATTAATTAAAAGCTTTTTGCCTTTCTAACTTTCTTTTAATGGAATTCTGTGCCTGTGTTTGCTAGTATTGTTACTTGCCTGGGAGATAGCATGAAGGTGCAAATGATATTCACACCTTGTAATTGGAATCATTAACAGTTCTTGGTTACCCTTCAGTCCAAGCTCTTGCACTTCACTGAGACTAAAGTGCCCTAGGTAAACAGAGATACTGGAGTACCTTCTAGAGAATCAAAGGTATACCTTCAAATCATAGCTCCTGTACACTTTCAGTGAATAATGGAAGGTTAGTAAAGTTGTTGCCTTCCCTGCAGCTAAAATATTTTTTTTTTTTTTGTTTACAATCCTAAAGTTTGGTTTAAGAACATTTCAGGAGAAAAGAAGCTATAAATCAAAAGAAACCTTTCAACACCCAGCAAGCGTGGGTAGACAGCTTTTAACATGGGTACCACTGTAAATTAGCTGCATTGCTAGAATTGATTTTAAGCTTCCATCTGTATTTGTGTAAAATTATATTCAGTGTTAAGCACTCTCTCTTTTTTTTTTATATTTAAGATACATATTGTAGGACAATTCAAGAAAGAATTTGAGCTACAGGTTTGTGGAATCCAAATGCCATGCATCATTTTTAGCAAAACATAAAACATTTAATAAAGCACTGTCTCCAGTCCTTTCCCGTACTGTAGCATAAATATTAATTATGGGGCATCAATGGATAATAATGTAGCACTATGATATTGCATGGTGACCAATAGAAAAACAAGCAGTAAAAATGATCCTGTCTATTAATTTACCACAGATCATTTTCCTTGTCTCTGCTACAATTATTTTAAATAATGTGTAAGCCTAAATGGATTGGGATGTTCAGCCTATTATTCATTATCATTTTCAAGTCTCTAGGCAGAAATGAAACCATATTTTTTAATATTTAATTTCAGATGCCCAGTTGAAACCAAATATGGAAAGGGAGTGAGGGGAGGAAAACATCAGTGCCAGAGGAAATATCTGCCTTATGATCACTAGGGATGTGCAGACCCAAAAAATTTGTTTCAGTTTGTTAATTTGTTTCATTGGGACCCATATTCATTTCATTAGTTTCAAAACAAAAAAAAAAAAAAAATGTTTATTCGTTTCATTCGTTTTCCATTAAAACATATGAGAAAATTATTACAGTCTATAATAGGCTCTAGAATAGTGAATTTTTTTATCAATTGTAATGAAACTTGGGAGAAGAAATCATCAAAAGGAGGAAAGGGCTGCACGATAATTTAGAAAATGGCAAAGTGGCATCAAAAAAGTGGCATTAAGTAGCCTAAGGCTCCACAAAGTGGTAGGAAAATTATGGGATTGGCAGGAGTTCAGTAATGCAATGTAAGTGAAGCAAAGAAGCAGTAAGAGGAGGAAGAAGAACACCTCAAGGTTTAGAAAGAGGATGACTGCCCAACAATAGTGTCATGAACAGTTGATGGCAGTATGAAGGGCAAAGTAACACCCAAAGTGGCATCAGGATCCTAAGGCAACATGAAAGGGGAATGAAGCAGAAAATATGGCAGAAAATAATCCCAAGGACCAAGAAAGCATGGTATCCAGGGGCGGATTGGCCTATCGGGGGATTGGGCATCTCCCGGTGGCCGGTCACTCTAGTCACGTGGTCTTCCGAGGGCGGCCGTGACAGAGCCGTGCTCAGCAGACCACGTGGTATCTCCGAGGCCGGTCTGGGCGGCTAATCCCCAGGCCGGTCATCATCGGGAATCCGCCCCTGGTGGTATTAAGATAAAGAATTCAAAAGCATGGGAGAGGTGCACAGATGCACCCCAGATTGGTAAGAAGTCTTCAAAGCCTAAGAGCTGGAGTGTGCTAGGAAGATACAGGCAGAAATAACTTAAGAATATCAAGGTGTAAAATCTGCGGATGGCAGCAAGGCTGAGCGGCACAATGATTTGAAGGTGTAGGATGAGGGGCATAGCATTAAGGCAGAGTGGCATGGGAGATACCAGTCATTCCATTGGAGCACGAGACAACCATAGAGAGGGCGGATGACTCTTCCTGGCAAAGTATGGCTGCACCTGGATGATCTACCAGTCCAGTAGGATATGATTGTGTCACAGAGAAGCCACATTCATCATAGCTAGGTAGCAGGTAGGTACCGAAATGCACAGTACACAGAAATTACTACTGGTCCATGAAATCAGTTATGGGTCATGAAGCAGTGCCACAAGTGTGCAAAAGAATGGATAGTTGTGCAAGAGTAAGAAATGGCAAGAGAGTGAATATCATGGAAGAAGAGTGGTCTTAAAATCCTGAGAAGTGTTTCAGTAAGTTTGTAATGCAATCTATGTCTAGGGCCTCAGTGGTAATGATTTCAACATGGCATGCATAGCTGTAAATGACAGGCCTCAGTGGTTAGGGTTAGAAAATGGGATTCCATAGGTGTAAGTGACAGGTCTCAGTGGTTAGGGTTTGAATATGGCATGCCGTGGCTGTAAGTGACAGGCCTCATTGTTAATGGTTGGAACATGGCATGCCACATCTATAATGGACAGGCCTCATTGGCAAGGGTTGAAACATGACATGACTTAGCTGCTGTAAGTGACAGGCCTCACTGGAAATGGTTAGAATACAGCATGCTGTAGCTGTGAGAGGCCTCTTTGGTAATGGTTGGAACATGACATCTGTAAGTGATAGACCTCATTGTTAATGGTTTGATCATAGCATGCCATAGCTGTAAGTGACAGGCCTCATTGGTAATGCTTGGAATATGGCATGCCTTTGCTCCGGTAAGTGACAGGCTTCATTGGTAATGGCTGAAACATGGCATGCCGTAGCTGCTGTAAGTGAGAGGACTCATTGGTAATGGTTAGAACACAGCATGCTAAGCTGTGAGAGGCTTCCTTGGTAATAATTGGCACATGACATGCCATAATTGTAAGTGACAGGCCTCAATGTTATTGGTTGGAAGATGGCATGCCATAGATGTAAATGACAGGTCTCATTGTCAAGGGTTGCAATATAGCATGCCTTAGCTGCTGTAAGTGACAGGTCTCATTGGTAATGGTTGAAACAAGACATGCCATAGCTGTAAGTATCAGGTCTCAGTCATTAGGGTTGGAGGAAGCCAGGATGATAACTGATAAGGTATTCTTAAGAGTTGGTTTGTAACAGAAGTGTCAAACACTACAATTAAGCTTGTTTCCTCTGACCCCCCCTTACCTGTTTCACCTCAACAATTGTTTGGGTGAAGCAGGCAGGGGAAGTCCTGGAGTCATGCCTCAGTGGTGGCATCTGGGGAAAGGAGGCAGAGGAACTCAGCAGAGTCATGCTGATGAGGTAGCAGTTGTTAAAAGGAGTCAGATGATCTCAGTGAAGTCCTGTCTCAGTGGTGTTTGGCATACACCACGGCTGAGGCATGGCTCCACTGACCTCCCCTGCCTGCTTCACCCCAAACAGTTCTTGAAGAGAAGCAGGCAAAGAATGACAGGGAAGTCATACCTCAGTGGGGGTGTAAACACTACCCCTGAGAACTGATTCAAAAGACCTCCCCTGTCCATTTCACCTCAACAACTGTTTGGAGATGAAGCAGGCAGGGGAGGTCAGTGGAATCTGGGCTCAGGGGTGGTATGTTTACACCTGATCTGAGGTATAAATCCCCTGTCTCTCCTTGGCTGCTTCCCCTCAACAAATGTTTGGGGTGAAGCAGACAGGGGAAATCAGTGGAGTAATGCTTCAGTGGTGGCATCTGGGGAAAGGAGACAGAGAATCTCAGTGGAGTCATGCCTCAGAAGCAAAGTTTGTTAAAAGGAGGCAGAGGAACTCAGCCAAGTCATGCCTCATAGGTAATGTTTAATAACAGGAGGCAGAGGAACTCAGGGGAGTCATTCCTTGGAAGTGGTTGCTAGGGGAACAGAGGCAGAGGAACCCAGTGGAGTCATTACTTGGAGGTGGATGCTGGGGGAACAGAGACAGAGGAACCCAGTGGCATCATACCTTGGAGGTGGATTTTGGGGAAAAAGAGGCAGAGGAACTCAGTGGAATCATGCCTCAAGGTGGCTTGAGTATGCAAAAGAACTTGGTTGAGTCATGACCCTGCAATTATGCTTTGAAGAAGGCAGGCATATCATGGATGGTATGAGGTGTATGGCAGTATAAGGCTGCTGCTGGATGTGACCCCTGTGCTGTTGCTGTATGGTTCTTTAGTATAAGGCTGTGTTGTTCATGTTGGGATATGAAAGTAAAAAACTACTACTGGATGCCCTGTCATACCCATCTAGTATCAGGACCCAGTGCAAATTTTTTGATGTTGACAAGTCAGGAGGCAGCAGGGAGTGACAGGACCTAGTTTGAAGGATTGGGATACATCTTCATGCAGTTAGAGAGAGTCAGCGCATGTTGGCCCCTGTGATGTTGTGTTTGTTGGCCCCTGTGATGATTTTGTTGATACAACAGGACTCGGCATTGGTGTGTTATGGCCCTTGGATTGGCATTTCAGACCATGGAGGCAGCAGCGGAATAATTGTTGTAGTATGCCCCAGCTGGCAGTGTTGGGGACACATGGGGACTCAGTATTCTTGTTTTATAGTCCTTGGATTGGCTTTTTGGGCTGTGGAAGCAGCAATGGTGTGGTTGCTGAAGTGTGTCCCCTCTGGCGATGTAGGAGACACAGCAGGACACAGCACTGCATCTCTTCAACCCTTGATCTTAAATCTCAGGCCTGTACAGGAGCAGTCGTGTGTTGGTTGAAGTGTAACCTAAATGGAGGTGTTGGGGGACACAGCATTTAGCAGAACTCAACATTGATGTTTTATGGCCCGTGGAGTGGCTTTTTTAGACTGTGGAGGCAGCAGCAGTTGGGTGGTTGTAGTGTGCCCCAACTGGCATGCTGGGGACACAGCTGGCCACAGCAAAGCATCTCTTCCAGTCCTCAATATTGCATCTCAGGCCTGGACAGGAGCAGCACTGTGTTGGTTGAAGTGTGGTCCAGCTGGCATTGCTGGGGACATAGCATTCAGCAGGACTCAGCATTGATGTTTTGTGGCCCTTGGCTTTGCTTTTCAGACCATGGAGGCATCAGCATTGTAGTTGTTGTAGTATTTCCCAACTGGCAGGGTTTGGGACATAGTGGGACACAGCATAGTATCTCTTCCAGCCCTCGATCTTTAATCTCAGGCCTGGACAGGAGCAGCAGTGTGGTGGTTTTATTGTGGCCCAACTGACGGTGTATGGACATAGTAGGACTCAGCATTCTTGTGTTGTGGCCCTTGGACTGGATTTTCAGGCCATGGAGGCAGCAGCAGTGTAGTTGTTGAACTGTGTCTCTCTGGTGGTATAGGAGACACAGCAGGTACAGCATTGCATCTCTTCCTGCCCTCAGTCTTTAATCTCCAGCCTGAACAGGAGCAGCAGTGTGATGGCTGAAGTGTGGCCCATCTGGTGGTATTGGGGACACAGCGTTCAGCAGGACTCAGCATTGATGTTTTGTGGCCCTCGGCTTGGCTTTTTAGGACTGTGGAGGCAGCAGCTTTTTGGTGCTTGTAGTATGCCCCAACTGGTGGTGTTGGGGACAGCAATACTCAGCATAGCATCTTTTCCAGCCCTTGATCTTGCATCTCAGGCCTGGACAGGAGCAGCTGTGTGGTGGTTGAAGTGTGTGTTGTGTGAATCAATGTGCATTGTAGTCACTAACAGAGCAAAATACTAAAATTGTTGTTCTACTGTAGTGTATTCTCTCTGTGTGTTGTTCAGCCTTACACACAGAAGGATCACTGTAATAGCTAGTCTCTGTGTGTGGTTCAGCCTTACATACAAAAGGATCACTGTAGTAGCTAGTCATACTAGTGTCATCAGTATGACTAACCACCAAATTTTAAGGAATAAAGATTAATTGACAATAGGGATGTGCATTTGTTTAGAACGAATTAGGCAATTTCAACAAAATTGCCTAATTTGTCCTGGTTCGGGAGACCCAAATCCCGAAACGGATTTTCCCCAAAATTCGGGAAAAATTCATTTTTCGGGTTAGCACAGGGGGGAAGGGTACATTTATTTAAAAAAAAAAACGAAACCCAACCCTTCAAATTTACTTATTTACAACCCCCACCACCATCCCAATCCTTCCCCAAGACTTACTGAAATCCCTGGTGGTCCAGCGGGGGTCCCGGGAGAGATCTTCCGCTCTCAGGCTGTCAGGCCTGCCAGGAATAAAAATGGTGCCAGTGGCCCTTTGCCCTTACCATGTGACAGGGGCTACATGTATTTAAGTGAAGCACTGACACTTCCAATCAAACAAACCTTCACTCTACAATTTTTACCAACAACTTAAAGTGTGAGTCTACTCAGATATTTAAAAAATGGAGGAAAAAAACCTCAGAGCCTCATGTTTGTTCTATCAAGAACAGATAACATGTACGAGATAATTATAATCATCAGTCTTAAAAATCTCCGACCACCACACTTTTTATTACAATAATTAACTCCAGAAAATTGTTTTCTATTTTTTTTTGTTTTTTCTTAAAATCGATGCAATTTGCATTCCAGTACTGTTATACAAAATCTTCACCGAATATGTTGCTCCAATTTATAAAATGTTATCTATGAACACACTAATTTGTTCAACTTATCTGTGTGAATTCATTATGTTTGCCCCATTGGGTTTGCCGACCTTAGCCTATATTTCGCCAAAAAAAGGCTGTCTCAAGGCAGTCACTATTGAATACAAAAAATGAAATCATAACCAACATTTCTTTATAGTACTTTCACATTCCCATTCCAATGAAGTCATTAAATACCTTTAATCCAACACATCCAACATCTGATCATTTTTCTTCATGCGGTCTCCCACTCCTAATGGCGATTTAAAGAGCAAAAATGCTAGCTCATGCACCCATCTTTTATGTCAAACACTGACCAATCAGCTTAAACCTTTTTGGAATAATGCCCTTGATTCGTCAAAATTTCTTGTTGAACAATAAAGTTGCTGACTACAACACACTGAATTCTCATTAATAAAAAACACAGTGATACCACATCCAAATTAGTAAAACGGGAACCAATCAATGTCCAAGTTTAAACCCCCCGGCGAGGAACTATGCAGTTTAAAGATCCATCTCGTTTCTTATTGCAGCAGCCTTTTAGCTTTATCGCCACCCCTAATATTGGTTTTAATCTGTTCAAGAATAATGCATCTGAGTTCCCCATATTTTTGATTCTTCTTCAAGCAATGATTCACCAGTGGAGTTTCTGTCTTCATTGTTTTAAGGCAAGTTTTATGTTCTGCCAATCTGGTCCATAAAGGTCTATTCATTTTGCCCATGTATAACAACTTGCATGGACAAATTAAAACAAAGACCACAAATTCAGAATTACAGTTGGTAAAATCTATTAATGAATATTTTTTTGAATCTGTTGGATTAACAAACACTTCTCCTTGCAACATAATTGAACAAAAAGAGCATTTTCCACATTTATGGTGTCCTTTAGGACTTGTGCCACTTATTGTATTGATTGTATTTCTCTTTCT
Source organism: Rhinatrema bivittatum (assembly GCF_901001135.1). NCBI lineage: Eukaryota > Metazoa > Chordata > Amphibia > Gymnophiona > Rhinatrematidae > Rhinatrema > Rhinatrema bivittatum. Next base: position 663,708,126 of record NC_042615.1, read on the forward strand.
GTCTACCAAAAAAGATGGACTCACAATTTCCTTTAAATTTTTGGAGTGTACATATGATGTCTGAATGTTAGACTCCTTGAAACACAGTAATAGTTGTAGAATATCTGAATGTGATTTGACAATTTTGGTTACACATGGAGTCAAACTAGTGTATCTAGTGACAAAATTCAACTGATTACTAACCAGGCATGCTGCCACAGGTCTATGCAGTAGATGGTCTCTGTTAGCATTGCTCTCTTGTAGCATTTTTTTAACAATTTGACTGGATAATCCCTTGATAAAAAATCTTTGCATTCCTCTTCTGAATGTTGTTTAAATTCTTGTGTAGAGGTGCAATTTCTTCATATTCTCAATAATTGTGAAAAGGGCAAGCTATCCTTTAAATGAGTTGGATGAAAAATGCTATATTCCAAGAAGGTGTTTCTGTCTATTGGCTTCTTGTACAAGGTGGTTTCTAGTTTACCTTCATCTGTTTTGACCACATGGACATCTAAAAATGGAATGGTTGTAGCATCATATTGCATTGAAAACTGGATTTCCTCCTCGCAAGAATTTATCCAATTATGAAAATCCAAGAGTTCCTTTTCAGTACCCAACCAGATGACAAAAATGTCGTCTATAAATCTTTTCCTAATTGAATCTTCATATTAAATGGAGAACAATGGATCCATAATTTTTCAAACCTTTCCATTTAAAGGTTAGCTAATGACGGACCCATTGTTGCCCCCATGGATGTACCAGCAATTTGCTCATATAATTTATTCTCAAAAATGAAAAAATTCTTTGTGAGAGCTATTTTCATCACATGAATAAACTCAGTTGGGTCCTCATGAGGACAAGATCTTAGATTAAGGGGGTAATTTTAAAAGGAGTTACGCGCATAAATGTAACTACTATTGTAGCAATTTTCAAAAGCCATTTACTCACGTAAAGTGCACTTATGTGAATATATCCTATGGACGATTCAATGGCATATATTGTAGCAATTTTCAAAAGCCCACTTACTCGAGTAAAGTGCATTTACATGCGTAAAACCCAGATTTACGCATGTAAATGCTTTTTAAAATCCGCCCCTAAGTGTATCACGTATGGTCTCAATCAGAGGTGGTTGTGGTATCACGGTGTATAATGATTTTACATCAAACGTTACTAAAAAGCAATCTCGTACATCATATTCCAAGGTTTCAAGTATTCTTAAAATATGTGTCGTATTCTGTATAAATGATTCAATTTGTCTGACAAAAAGCTTTAAAAACTGTTTACATATAGATAACTTTTCAAGAGCTGACCCATTGGCCAAAACTATAGGTCTCTCTGGTGGTCTCTTAGCATTTTTATGCACTTTAGGGAGTGTATATATCGTGGGTATTGTTGGATGTTTCATATTCAAGAACTTGTGTTCCTTTTTAGTCAAAAAAACCCACAATCAAATGCATCATCTGTTAACTTCTTAATTTCTTGTTGGATCAATTTGGCGGGATCCAATTTTAACACTTTATACATAGTTGTATCTTGTAACTGACTCAAAAGATCATTTACATAAATCTGTCGGTCCTGTATTACAATGGAACCACCTTTTTCAGCATTCTTAATCACAATTGCATGATTATTTTTCAAATCAGATAACGCTTTCCTTTCTATCTGCCTTAGATTATTCATGGAATACAAGCCCTTTTGACATTGCTGATGTTCATATTTTTCCATATCTTGCAACACCAATTTCTTGAAGGTCTCCAATACTGGATCTAATGGACTGGGCAGACACCAGGTAGATTTATCCACAACTCTGGATGTTTGAATGGTTTCCTGAGTTTGTTTTGAAAAAAATATTCTTAAGGATAAGGATCGAAAACATTTTTCCAAATCAACTCTAAATTGGAAAGTATCATGGCTACATTGAGGAACGAATGAAAGTCCTTTATTAAGAACCCTCACTTCTACATCAGTGAGCTGATAATGGGACAAGTTGATCACGGTTGATTCCAAGTGTGTTGTCTGGTTGTGGATCTCGTCACCATCCGTTGATCCTGATGTATGTTGTAGTCTCCCCGTTGGTAACGCCAATTCAGACGGCCTCTGCCTCTCCTTTTCTGCTTGTAACCATGATCTAAAAAATGAATGTTGTCAATCCCAGATCTAATTTCACTTTCCTCACTATGAAGAGGAATCAGAAGAAGACAAATTAAAAGTAACATGTCTACTTTCCTGTGCCTGTCCCTTTGTCCCCGGATATATGCTGTGACTTGCATAATCTTTTTCATCAAGTTTGTTCAATTTAGATTTCCTCAGATCATTTTTGAAACCTTCAACAGAATTTATTAACTCATCATTATTTGAATCAAATATTTCAATATTGGTATTTTGTTTTAACTCATTCATTTTGTATATCAATTTCTGCTTTTAAATCTTGCACCAATTTATTTGAAGTTTCAATTATTAAAAGCATCAGATCCAAGGAACATTTATTGAGGATAAAGTTCCACCTCTCAATGAAAATACTGTCCTCTATGAATAATTTAGGGGCCTTTAATACCCTCAGACCTCTAGGGATTCTTTCACTCTTACAGTATTCACCCAAAGTGCTGCTGTGTAATTCAGCTCGAATTGATCTTTTGTATAGAGACAAAATATCTGACCACTGTTGAGAAGTATTTTTATTCGTATCTCCATGTAATGATGTTGTTATGGGGGAGCGCTGGGAGAGCAGTCCCTCATAGAGGGTGTGTGCTCTTGGGCCCCTGGCACAATCCCAGGTGGATCAGGACCGCGCCAATTGTAGGTGTAGCATCTGTCAGCAAGGGTGGCAAGAGACGGCCCGACCCCCAGCCGGACCTGCATGCCTCTGGAACCAACTAGGGAATGTTGGTAATGAACAGTCCTCCGACCGTTCCCAGCCCTTTCAGACCTGCCGCTGGGATGGCAAAAGGCAGCAGGCCGGACTCAGGGTGTGGGCAGACGGAGATTCAGGCACAGAAGGCAAAGACTCAGGATCCATAGACTGAAGACATAGACTCAGGAACTTGGAAGGTTCAGACATTAGCACAGTCCCTCAGGGTGCCCTACACAGCCAGTACCACTGGTCTGGTCACGGACCACCCTGTCCTACATCCGCGGGAGCGGAACCAGCGCAGGACGAGAACAAACAAAGGTTCAGGAACTGAAGACAAAGACTCGGGAACTGTAGACTGTAGACGTAGACCCAGTAACTTGGAAGGTTCAGACGTTGGCACGGTCCCTCAAGGTGTCCTACACAGCCAGTACCACTGGTCTGGTCACGGACCACCCTGTCCTACAACTGCGGGAGCGGGACCAGCGCTGGAAGGGAACGAGGTACTAAAGGCGAGGTACTGCACACTGGCAGTCAGAAGCGAGGACTAGGACAGGAACAACAGGAACCAACATCAAGGAACATCAGGAAACATCAGGAACGGGCAAGACACCGGACACCCAGCTGGAACAAAGAATGAAGGCCTGACAGAATGCTGAAGAGGAGACATCCAGAGATGAGTAACTCCAATGCAAGGCAATGCATGAGTGCTGGAGAAGAGCTTTTATACCCCAGGAGCAGGCAACTGCCTAGGAGGAGTCCAGATGGGCCACAGCTCTCTGGCCCAACAAGAATGGAGAGGAGCTGTGAGCCTGCCCCTTACCAGAAGGGTGTGGCCCACACCAGAGCATCCAGGCTGCAGTGGAGTAGGCCTCAGGTAGGCCCTGCTGACACCGAAGGCCTCCCAGGCTGTGGAGCAAGATCCGGACGATTACTCAGGTGAGGCCCCGGCTTCAGAGCGGCCTCCAGAGAAGGTGAGAGGGCTCCTGTGGCACAGCTACGGGAGGAATCGTAACAGATGTCACATTTTGTAAGATCAAATTAACAGATTCAGGGCTATAACTGAAGGTGCTGCGCCATGCATTAGACATACCTTAAAAAATTGAAATTATCCACAAAGTAAGGTATTTAAGTGAAGCACTAACACTTCCAATCAAACAAAATGTAACTCTACAATTTTCACCAACAAAGTGTGAGTCTACTCAGATATTTGAAAAATGGAGGAAAAAGACCTCAGAGCCTCATGTTTGTTCTATCAAGAACAGATAACATGTACGAGGTAATTGCAATCATCGGTCTTAAAAACCTCCGACCACCACACTTTTTATTACATCTTTGAAAATTGTGCGGGTCATCCATTGCTCCTTCCATGTGATAGGGGCCGACCAATGGCACTTGTAGCCCCTATCACATGCTAAGGGCAAAGGGCCACCAGTGCCATTTTGATTAGTGGTAGCCAATGGCCCGAGAGGGAGAGATCACTCCCGGGACTCCGCTGGACCACCAGGGCTTTTAGTAAGTCTTGGGGTGGGGGGGGGGGGAGGGGATCGGGATGGTGGTGGTGGTGGTGGGGGGGTTTCGGTCCATTTTGCCAAAACAAAAAAAGAAACATAGGAAAACAAAGTTTTCTATGAAGCGCCCAATCCGAAGCCCACCCCGAAAACTTAAAGCTAAGCATATCTCTAATTGACAACACCTTTTGTCCAGCACTGCAGCAGAAAAAAAGATCCATCATGTCAGGCAAAGGATGTGGGAAGCCCACAGTTGCTGGCAGGGGATTTGCTAGACAGACAACAGTGATTCTCCCAACTAAGATAAAGAGGGATTTTTTCAAATCCCAAACATCAAGCTGCAAGAATTTGAGATTTGGGGAGGATATTCCAGTTGTTCTATCAGTGTCTCAGCCAGATCCTGCTATCTTGGAGAAGAGGGAAAGGGAAGGGACTAGTAGTACTGGTAGCAGCAGATAACAACCCCCAGTGCCAATAGAAGTACAAGCACAAGTGGTGAAGCCAAAACCAGCCCCACAAACCCTTAGTGCAGCAGAGGCTATAAGATCAGTTTTATCAACCTCTTCTGATTCAGAGCTTGATGAATCTCCCTTCAAAGGATTTCCTGAAACAAAGAGAAGACCCTGTATTTGAAGGTTTAGTCAGTACTGTGCTAGCTTCCACTTCACTGACAGAGGATAGAGAGGGAGAACAGGCCACACTGACAGTGCAGGAACAGAGGATGAGTGAATCATCTGCTGCAGTTCCTCAGGCTCCATCTGTGACCACCGCACTTCACTGTCAGCAGTGCCATCCACCCCAAAGGATACAGACAGAGGCAAATGATAACAAAAGAAATCTGTGATCTGGAGCCATTTTCAAATGAGGGAGGACCCATGCTTTGCTCGTAGTAACTATTGCGCAAAGGACATCAGGTAAGGGAAGAAACAGGGCCACTTAAGCAATGCTGGAATGGAGCATCATCTGAAGATGCAGCACCTCCTTCAAAATGCACCTGGGGATGGTAGTAGTAGTAGTAGTAGTTAGGGGGCCCCTTCTGCAAGACAGAAGACACTAGTCTTAGAAAAGGGGACGAGTTTTCCTCAAGCTCCTTCCAAGACTTCAGCTCCTTCTACCACTCAGGTGGCAGGCGGGCAGCAGCAGTCCCCAACTATAGCTAAGAAGCAACAGCCCTCAATGGAGGAAGTGGGGTGGTATTTGGTAGCACTGTCACAGGGAAAGAGGCAGGCAGCATCCAAAGTGGTGACAAGGACTATTGGTGAGGTGATCACTTTAGACAATCAACCCCTGCAGGTGTTTGAGAATGTGGGTCTCAAGCATTTGCTGCTTCTAGTGCCAAACTATAAAGTGTCTTCAATTCAGCAGAAAGGTCATCCCCAATTTGTTCAAACATTGTCGTAGCCATGTGCAGGTGCTGCTAGTGGAGGCACAGGGAAGCAGTGTACATTTCACAAATGACATATGGACATCCACAAATGCCTCACAATGAATCCTTCCTCTCTCTGACAGCACACTGGTGGGCCTGGCTGAGGTAGGGGCAGGCAGCAACCCCACAGGAGCCGGAGCAACAGGACATAGATGGGCTTTGCTGCACACTCACCTGGAGGATGGTTCCCATATCTCTGCCAATATTTTAACAGCAATTCGAGAAATGCAGGATGGCTGGCAGCTAGATCAGAGAGCCAGAAGTCTCAACGAAGGTTTCTTTATCACCAGCGATGGCTCTAATATGGTCAAGCACATCCCTAATAATCACAAGGTCCCTCTTTTCCAGGATGAAATAGGGATGTGAATCGTGCTTCTGACGCTTGAAAATATCGTACGATATTTTCAAAGTCGTCAGAAATCGGAGGCTCCCCAAAACGGATAGGAAAACCCCATAAAATTGTTTGTGGGGTTCTCTTATCGTTTTGGGGGAGGGCGGGAAAAACGGCACACTAAAACAATCCCTAAACCCACCCCGACCCTTTAAAACTGATCCCTTAGCTTCTCCCACCATCCCAAACCCTCCCAAAACATTTTACAAGTACCTGGTGGTCCAGTGGGGGTCCCAGGAGCGATCTCCCGCTCTCAGGCCGTCGGCTGCTACTAATCAAAATGGCGCCGATGGCCCTTTGCCCTTACCATGTGACAGGTAGGAGTAATGGACGGCCAGCTCCATCTTTAAAAATGGCGCAGGCCATCCAGTGCTCCTACCATGTGACAGGGACCGGCCAATGGCACGGATACCCTGTCACATGGTAAGGGAAAAGGGCCATCGGCACCATTTTTATTAGTGGCAGCCGACGGCCCGAGAGCGGGAGATCGCTCCCGGGACTTCCACTGGACCACCAGATACTTGTAAATAGTTTTGGGGCGTTCGGGAGGGTGGGGGAAGCTAAGGGATCAGTTTTAAAGGGTCGGAGTGGGTTTTTTGTTTATTGGCTCGGGCGCAGCCAATAAACAAAACCGCGATGGGGGCCACACAAAAAAAAATTAACGATGTGAATTGGAACCGGAATCGGAACCGATTCCAGTTCCGGTTCACATCTCTATTAGGCAATATCATATCCATTTGGCATGGCATTTAGTTAAAAGCTGTTTACTTTCCTGACTTCTTTTTAATGGAATTTTTTATCCATGTATACATGAAATGACCTAACTATTTTTACTCTTGTTATCAAATCTCCTAGTAATCAGATTTAAAAACCTTAACTTTAAAAAACATCAAAGAAAATTGTAAAATCCGAGTAAAATGTAAAAAAAAAAAGAAAAACTTCAATTGAGAGATTTACCTATTTCTTTATCAACAACATTAAGATGCAGACAGAAGTCCAGTAGTAAGATGGGAGCTATCTAGATTTTTGCTACATGTATGATTATCTAACTGTTGGTGGGAGGTTGCATGTGTGCACCCAGTGCAAAGGACTTTTGAATCTTAGAGAATGAATCTGATCATCTGGAGGGCTAAATGGCAGACCTGGCAGAGTTGAGGCAGACAGAGAGGTATATAGAGGAGACCTTCAGGGACATAGAGTGGACCAACTCCGGTCAAACAGGTCTTGTGCTGCATTGGAGAAGTAAAATCACTTGGCAGGAGATCGTCATCTTAATGTGGCAGGAAGTGATCCTGCAGCTAGGACCTGCCCTCTGGTGATGTTTTATCATCTCACACAGAGGATGTGTTTCCAGGAGCATGTGCCCAGGAGGGAAAGGTTAGGAAAGCCATTGTAGTTAGTGATTCAATACTTAGGAATAAAGTTAGCTGGGTGCCTGGCACCATGAGGATTACTTGGTAACTTGCCTGCCTGGTGCAAAGATAGTTGTCTCATGCACCATCTAGATATGATTTTAGAGAGTGCTGGGGAGGAGCTGGCTATCATTGTACCAGTGGGCACCAATAACATAGGAAGATGCAGGAGGGATGTTATGGAGGCTAAATTTAGGATCTTTAATTAAAAATCAAAATTCAAGGATGAGAGCTTTAGATTTGTTAGGACCTGGGGAACATTCTGGGGAATAGGGACCTGTTCCGATGGGATGGGCTCCACCTTAACCAGAGTGGAATCAGGCTGCTAGCACTAACATTTAAAAAGAATATGGAGCATTTTTTAAACTTCACCATGGGAGAAAGCTGACAGTTGCTCAGCAGCGCATAGTTTGGAGGAAGGTATCTTCCAAGGATACTTGAAAAACAGGGAATTTAGAATATCCCAGTAGAGAGGTTATGCATAGGGCTGAAGTATTCCAGACAGATGTAGACAAAGAGCACAAAGATGTGAATGACTCTACATTTCCTATATCATTTGCTATTAAGCAGGTTGTGAATATAAAGGGAAATAGTACAGATAAAAAACACATTATAAAATATCTGTATGTGAATGTTAGAAGTCAGAATAGTAAGATTGGTGAGTAAGAATGCATGGCATTATAGAGGGATATTGACATTATACATATTTTCAGAGACATAGCGGAAAGAGGACAATGAACAGGATACTGTGATGCCAGAGTATATATTATATTGACATGATATAGCATATTGAATTGGTGGAGGGGAGGAGCTATATTTTAAATCCTGCAGGAAACAACATGTCTTATGGAATCCTTATAGAGAGAAATTCCATGTTTGATAGGTAAGAATATTGTTGCGCTTCCCGGCCGTGTCCGCTCCGCATCCGGTCCTGCTCACCTGGCCCGACCGTCTACCAGCTCCGCCCTGAGTCCCTGCGCTGCTCGGCCCTGGTGTCCTCGGGCGTCCCCGGCTCCTTTGCAGCCTTCCTCATCACAGCTGTCCTCGCGCCAGGGCTCGGTGCCCTCCTCGGTGTCAGCCCTGCCCCCTAGCACGTGCGCACGGAGCTCTCCTCTAGTTAAAGGGCCAAGCATGGGAAAACCTCAGGTGGAGTCCGAGTCTGACATCACTTGAGCAGGGTAAATAAACAGCAGCTCTAGCCCTAGCTCATTGCCTTGGCAATTGGGTCGACACTCCGGTGTGTCTAGTTTGCCTTCCAGCGTTTCCTGCTCCAGTGTCTCTTGTTCCAGTGTCTCCTGTTACAGTGTCTCCTGCTCCAGCATCTCCTGTTTCTCCTGTTCCAGCGTCTCCTGTTCTCTCGTCTCTCCTTCCTTGGTAGTATCCTCCGGACTGATCTCACGGTACTGACCATTGCTTACTCCTGACTATTCGTGATTGCTGCCTGGACCTGACCTCTGCCTGAATACCGACTACTCTTGACCACTGCCTGGAACTGACCTCTGCCTGAACACTGTCTACTCATGACCACTGCCTGGAACCAACCTCTGCCTGGACACTGACTACTTCCGGATTGACTACAGGTACTGACTCCTGCTTCGGCTGACCATTCTGATCTTCTACTCTGGCCTTGATCCTCGCTATCCATTTGGACTCTCTGTTCTGGCCTCCTGTGACTGCTAGACATTCTGGTATGGACCTCAACTGTGCACTCTTGTTCATGGTGGGCACTCCTCTACACTTCCTTTCCAGGAGGTCCTGTGAGGCCCACCTAAAACCAGGTGGCCTGGGTAACCAAGGGCTCAACATGAGGGAACCCTGGGTTGCTATTGGTGAAGCTCCAGCTAGCCTCTGTCTCCCCCTGTGGTGGCAGATACTCTCCGGGTCCAACTGGAGGCCATACCAATCCTGCTCCAGGCCAAGGGTCCACGTCCAGTGCAACATGTTGCCAAGGCCACAGACTCCATGGAGTCTCCTGCCTTGCAGGCCATCCCTGGCCTAGCCACCCATGTTCAAGATCAACAGCGAACCATTAAAGCATTGACTTCAACCATGGACAGACTACGGTCTCAGCTTCAAGACGTTGTTATGGCCAATTCCGGAGGTTGGGCTCAAACCCCAGCTCCACAGGCATCTCTGGCCCTTCCAGCTCCACCTCGTTTCAATGGGGATCTATGCCTTTGCCGAGGCATCATCAATCAGTGCTTTATGCAATTTGCACTGCAGCCTGCAATGTTTCCAAGTGAGGCTACTAAGATTACCTTCATTCTCTCACGCCTTGAAGGGAAAGCCCTGGCATGGTCTTCTACACTCTGGGAATGTTCAGATGATATTCTCCATCATCTCTCCACTTCATGACTTGCTTCAAGCAGACCTTCGAAGACCCTGGTCGACAGATGGTTGCGGGTCATCAGCTTCTTCACCTCCATCAAGGTTCGCATTCACTCACTGAATTCACTGTGGGATTTAGGACACTCGCCACAGAACTGGGGTGGCAAGAGGACTGCTTTAGGGTGATCTATCTAGATGGTTTGTCTTCTGCCCCCAGGGACGAGCTGGCTGCTCGTGAAATTCCCACATCTCTGGATGACCTGAATTCCCTAGTTGGCAAGATCGACCATCGCCTATGTCAACGACACCAGGAGGTAAAGGTCTCCTAGTCACTGGCCTCACATCCAGTCCGTGCTCCCAGTCCTCAGTTGAAGGCCTTACCGGCACCTCCTCCATCATTGGAGGAGCCAATGCAAATTAATTGCAGATGCCTGTCTGCTGAGGAGCGTCTCCGTCACAAGAAGGAAAGTCTTTGTCTGGACTGTGGTGGTTCCGGACACCTTCGACAATCTTGCCCTGTACGTCCAGGAAACTGCAGAGCCTGAGCCCAGCAGGGGTCCAGAGCTTGGGCGCCACTGTTACTGGCCCTCAATTGCTACTTCCGGTGTCCCTTTCCATGGGGTCACGTTCCTTTGCCACAACCGCGCTTCTGGATTCTGGTGCAATTGGTAACTTCATCCTGAACGATATTGTATCCTTACTCAAGAATCCTCTTCAGTCTTTGGAAGTGCCCCTTTGCATCACATCCATCCAGGGAGAACACCTTCCTGGAAACATCACTCATCGCACCGTGGCCTTCCACCTTTCCGTAGGAACTATTCATGAAGAGGAGATCTCCCTGAACATTTTGCAGCGTTCAACGCACCCGATGATCCTAGGACCCCAATTTTACTGGCAATCCCTGCAGCTGATTCAGTGGGGATCCCAGTTCCAGAGCCCTTGTCTGCATCAGGTGGTTCCAGCGGTCACCGTCCTGAAGTCTACAACCCTCACCGGGTTACCGGAACCATACTCAGATTTTCAATATGTGTTTTCGAAACAAAAAGCATATATTCTGCCCCCACTTCATAAATTCAATTGCCCCATTGAGCCCCTGCCAGGTGCCATGCCTCCCAAGGGCAGAACCTATACGCTCTCTCTACCCGAGACTCAAGCAATGTCCGAGTACATTAAAGAGAATCTGAATAAAGGTTTTATAAGACCCTCTGTCTCTCTGGCAGGAGCCGGATGCTTCTTCGTGAAAAAGAAGAATGGCAGTTTATGTCTTTGCATTGACTACCTTGGGCTCAACGCCATGACCCGTAAGGATCGTTATCTTCTGCCATTCATTAGTGAACTCTTTGATTGCCTCCAAGGAGCCCATATCTTTACAAAATTAGACCTCCGAAGGGCATACAACCTGGTGCGGATCCAGCCCTAGGATATCTGGAAGACCGCTTTCAATACTAGGGATGGCCATTATGAGTACTTAGTAATGCCGTTTGGAATCAGTAATGCCCCTGCTGTTTTTCAGTGCTTGATGAATGAGATCTTCCGGGACATACTCTATTCATTTGTCATGATCTTTTCCAAAGATCTGAAGTCCCACCGTTCACACATCCAGACTGTACTCCAATGTCTTAGAGACAATCATCTCTATGCAAAGTTAGAGAAGTGTATCTTCGAACAAACTCATCTTCCGTTCCTGGGCTACATTATCTCCAATTGTGGTTTTACCATGGATCCTGAGAAACTCCAAGGAATTTGAGACTAGCTCCAGCCAGTAAGCCTCCACGCCCTACAGAGAGTCTTCATTGCTAACTACTCCACGCTCGCTGCTCCATGCACAGCCATGACTAGAAAAGGGTAGTAACCTTTAAGTCTAGAGCCCCAAGCCTCAATCTGCTTTCCACGCATTGAAAGAGGCCTTCTGCACTGGACCTTGTCTATGTCACCCAGATCCTAACCACCCCTTCGTCATCGAGGTAGATGCCTCTACCATTGGGGTTGGGGCAATCCAAAGCCAATATTCTCTTCCTAGTGTTTGGGTAATTGCCAGGTTCTTGTGGCCTGGTTTGGCCTCTGTTTGAAACAGGATGCTGGGCTTGATGGACCCTTAGTCTGACCCAGCATTGCAATTTCTTATGTCAATCCCACGTAGGGACATAAGGCCTAGACGGATAGGCAAAGCAATCAAGGTCAAACACTTGTAGGAACATAAGGCCTGGACAGACAGGCAAAGCAATCGAGATCAAACACGTGTAGGAACATAAGGCCTGGACGGACAGGCAAAGCAATCGAGGTCAAACACTTGTAGGAACATAAGGCCTGGACAGACAGGCATAGCAATCGAGGTGAAACCCTTGTAGGGACATAAGGCCTGGACGAACAGGCACAGCAATTGAGGACAGAGTCAATCCCACATAGTGGCATAAGGCCTGGATGGACAGGCAAAGCAATCGAGGTCAAACATTTGTAGGGACATAAGGCAAGGATGGACAGGCGCAGCAATCGAGGACAGAGTCAATCCCACAGAGGGACATAAGGCCTGGACAGACAGGCACAGCAATCGAGGACAGAGTCAATCCCACCTAAGGACATAAGGCCTGGACGGACAGGCAACGCAATCGAGGTCAAACATTTGTAGGGATATAATGCCTGGACGGACAGGCACAGCATTTGAGGACATAGTCAATCCCACGTAGGGACATAAGGCCTGGATGGACAGGCACAGCAATCAAGGTCAAACCCTTGTAGGGACATAAGGCCTGGATGGACAGGCACAGCAATTTTTTTTTAATTTATTTATATTCCTCTTTTCACGCTTTTCCAGCACTTCATAGTGGATTACACTGAGGTACTGTAGGTATTTCCCTATCCCCAGAAGGCTTACAATCTAAGTCAAACCCTTGTAGGGACATAAGGCCTGGATGGATAGGCACAGCAATCGAGGACAGAGTCAATCCCAGTTAGGGACATAAGGCCTGGACAGACAGGCATTGCAATCGTGGTCAAACACTTGTAGGAACATAAGGCCTGGACAGACAGGCACAGCAATTGAGGTCAAACCCTTGTAGGGACATAAGGCCTAGACGAACAGGCACAGCAATACAGGACAGAGTCAGTCCAACCTAGGGACATAAGCCTGGACGGACAGGCACAGCAGTCGATGACAGAGTCAATCCCTCAGCAGTCGATGACAGAGTCAATCCCACATAGGGACATAAGGCCTGGACAGACAGGCACAGCAATCGAGGTCAAACCCTTGTAGGGACATAAGGCCTGGATGGACAGACACAGCAATTTTTTAAAAATTTATTTATATTCCTCTTTTCACACTTTTCCAGCACTTCATAGTGGATTACACTCAGGTATTGTAGGTATTTCCCTATCCCCAGAGGGCTTACAATCTAAGTCAAACCCTTGTAGGGACATAAGGCCTGAATGGACAGGCACAGCAATTGAGGACAGAGTCAATCCCACCTAGGGACATAAGGCCTGGATGGACAGGCAAAGCAATCGAGGTCAAACACTTGTAGGAATCTGTCCTGGACAGACCTGTCCTGGACAGATCTGGCCTGGACAGACAGGAAGTTATCTTCTCTGCCCTGAAACTAAAGAAAACTGTTTGTTTTATTTAAGGATCCATGCTGTGAAGGATTACTAGTTTGAATTGCCAGAGACTGAGGTTTCCCTTTGCAATGAGGGTTCAGCTAGGACACCCCCCTCCCCTCCAAGTCATTTAGTTAGTAAGTTACAAAAAAACAAAAAGGGGTGCTATTTACAGACATGATGACAATACTTTTGTAAGATGAATAATGTTTGTAGGGGTGGGTTTCATTCCCATTGTGCTTTTATGGTGCCTCTCGCTGCAGTACCAGTCAGAGCTTATTTAATATTTATGTCAAGATAAGCACAACAGTATCTGCTACTTTTTATGGTTTTGCCTCATGACCTGGCATCACCTGCCTGGGTATTGCAGAGCTGTCATAATAATAATCATCAGGCGGTGGCCAAACAATGCAAAGCAGTAGTAGTGTGAGACGGCTGCCCAGCTTGCTGGGCAAATCAGAGACTGGCGGGCACATCCGCTTTAGAAATGAAACATGAAAAGGGAGTGAAGATGCTCCCTCCTGGAGCAAGGCTAATGGCACAGCTTCTGCCATACAACCTTTACTATCTGGGATGTAACAAATCAAATACCAAACATACTGACAGACAGGCAAAGCAATCAGGGTCAAACACTTGTAGGAACATAAGGCAATCAAGATCAAACCCTTGTAGGGACATAAGGCCTGTACGGACAGGCAAAGCATTTGAGGACAGAGTGAATCCCACATAGGGACATAAGGCCTGGATGGACAGGCACAGCAATTTTTTTTTAATTTATTTATATTCCTCTTTTCACACTCTTCCAGCACTTCATAGTGGATTACACTCAGGTATTGTAGGTATTTCCCTATCCCCAGAGGGCTTACAATCTAAGTCAAACCCTTGTAGGGACATAAGGCCTGGATGGACAGGCACAGCAATCGAGGACTAAGTCAATCCCACCTAGGGACATAAGGCCTGGACAGACAGGCATTGCAATCATGGTCAAATACTTGTAGGAACATAAGGCCTTGACAGACAGGCACAGCAATCGAGGTCAAACCCTTGTAGGGACATAAGGCCTGGACAGACAAGCACAGCAGTTTTTTTTAAATTTATTTATATTCCTCTTTTCACACTTTTCCAGCACTTCATAGTGGATTACACTCAGGTATTGTAGGTATTTCCCTATCCCCAGAGGGCTTACAATCGAAGTCAAACCCTTGTAGGGACATAAGGCCTGAATGGACAGGCACAGCAATTGAGGATAGAGTCAATCCCACCTAGGGACATAAGGCCTGGATGGACAGGCAAAGCAATCGAGGTCAAACACTTGTAGGAACATAACGCCTGGACAGACAGGAAGTTATCTTCTCTGCCCTGAAACTAAAGAAAACTGTTTGTTTTATTTAAGGATCCATGCTGTGAAGGATTACTAGTTTGAATTGCCAGAGACTGAGGTTTCCCTTTGCAACGAGGGTTCAGCTAGGACACCCCCCCTCCCCTCCAAGTCATTTAGTTAGTAAGTTACAAAAAAACATGATGACAATACTTTTGTAAGATGAATAATGTTTGTGGGGGTGGGTTTCATTCCCATTGCGCTTTTATGGTGCCTCTCGCTGCAGTACCAGTCAGAGATTTAATATTTATGTCAAGATAAGCACAACAGTATCTGCTACTTTTTATGGTTTTGCCTCATGACCTGGCATCACCTGCCTGGGCATTGCAGAGCTGTCATAATAATAATCATCAGGCGGTGGCCAAACAATGCAAAGCGATAGTAGTGTGAGACGGCTGCCCAGCTTGCTGTGCAAACCAGAGACTGGCTGGCACATCCGCTTTAGAAATGAAACACGAAAAGGGAGTGAAGATGCTCCCTCCTGGGGCAAGGCTAATGGCACAGCTTCTGCCATACAACCTTTACTATCTGGGATGTAACAAATCAAATACCAAACATACTGCAGACAGGCAAAGCAATCAGGGTCAAACACTTGTAGGAACATAAGGCAATCAAGATCAAACCCTTGTAGGGACATAAGGCCTGGACGGACAGGCACAGCATTTGAGGACAGAGTCAATCCCACATAGGGACATAAGGCCTGGATGGACAGGCAGCGCAATCGACATCAAACACTTGTAGGTACATGAGGCCTGGAAGGACAGGCACAGCAATTGAGGTCAAACCCTTGTAGGTACATGAGGCCTGAAAGGAAAGGCACAGCAATCGAGGTCAAACCCTTGTAGGGACATAAGGCATGGACAAACAGGCACAGCATTCGAGGACAGAGGTGAATCCCACCTCGGGACATAAGGCCTGGATGAACAGGCACAGCAATCAAGGACAGATTCAATCCCACCTAGGGACATAAGGCCTGGACGGACAGGCAAAGCAATCAAGGTCAAACCCTTGTAGGGACATAAGACCTGAATGAACAGGCACAGCAATACAGGACAGAGTCAGTCCCACCTAGGGACATAAGGCCTGGATGGACAGGCACAGCAGTAGAGGATTTCCTTTGTGCATGTATGTTGTGGTTTGACCTGTCACTTGTTCCTGAACTGGTTCACTGCCAGAAGAAAATGGCATCTTTTTCATTTCTGAAAGATAATTCAACAGAGGATGCTTTTAGAGCAATAGAGACTGCCATTGGCCTTATGTCCGTCCAGGCCTTATGTCCCTACAAGGGTTTGATCTTGATTGCCTTATGTTCCTACAAGTGTTTGACCCTGATTGCTTTGCCTGTCTGTCAGTATGTTTGGTATTTGATTTGTGAAGCAAGAAATGAGCTGGAGATTATTTTTGAATACCCAGAAGCTATTAACTGTACTTATGCACTTCAGCTGATGACAAAGGAACAGGAAGAGCTCTCAGAAATAAGGAAACCACTATTCAAGTCAAAATCTACAATATCAACCTATGTTGACTTTGTGGTTTACACAGTGCCTCTGTAAAAAATGGGAACAGAGAGGATGAACTAGAGTACAACTACCACCAGTTTTCAATAGTACTAGAAACATTACTGTTGGCAAGGTTTTGAGAAATATTGAGCATATGAAATATGAAAGCTCCAAATATCTTAAGTCAGCTTTTTATGTTCTTACATTCCTAATGTGGACGGACAGGCACATCGTTTGAGATCAGGCCCTTGTAGAGACGTACGGCCTGGACAGTGGACGGTCAGGCAAGCGTTTGAGGTCAGGCCCTTGTTGAGATGTACGGCCTGGACAGTGGATGGACAGGCACAGCGTTTCAGTTCAGGTACACGTGCTGCAGTGCTTATATTATCTGGAGCATAGGAGGCAGTTGGAGCTGCTGTAAGGCTTTCAGTTGCTTTTATTCATCTTGCCATTCACAGGGAAAATTTGGAAACCCAAGCAAAGGCAGGTTTACTTTCAAAAACACTAGCTTTTCCATCAACTCTGGTGCCAGCCTTGAGTGGTGAGGGCTCATGATATCCCCTGTCATTGAAAAGACACATTCACTGGGCACACTGGTTGGTGTACATGACAGATATTGCTGAGCCACTTTGGCTAGGTGTGGGCAGACAGTGGACTTGTGTTCCCAATATGCCAGCGGATCTGTCTGCATGCTCTCTGTCGGCTCTGAGAGATACCATGTCACTGACAACTGTGCTGGTGTCTCCTTTGCTTGGGTGGGCTGAGACTCACTCATGCCAGCTGCTTTCTCTCTCGCCCATCGCACAACAGATGAATCTTTATGGGCAACATGCCTTTGGCATTCTGAAGTGGAGGAGGAGGTACTATCTGTCATTGATAGAGTGCTGCTCCTGCTTGGGCTAGTAGCACAACTCTCTGAAGTGCCCGCTGTTTCCACCTCTGCTTCACACCTAATCTGTCTCTGCCTATGGCGCTCCTGTTCACAGACATTTGCTAACAGCAGGTCCTTTACCAATAAGAGACAATCGTACTGTAGGGCGAGTTTCCCTTTCACATGGGGATCACAGACTGTGGCAAGCATATATGTGTTCTGTACTGTTAAAGGCCTTAATCTCACTTCCACTTGCTGCTGCAAAATGTCCAGACAATGCAGCACCTCAACTGTCATTCCCTCTTCCTGTTTAAAGGCCTCCAAATGTTCATCCAGGAGATTAACTGTAGGGATGATGTCAGCCAAGGTGGCACTTCTGGAATTCAGCTCCTCCGTGACATCCTTGAAGGGCTGCAGGATTTTTACCAGCTGACTCAAGACTAACCAATCATGATGCCCTAGGATATTCTGCACACCTATGTCCATTGTACCAGAAAGTTCATGAAGGGGTGTCTGCAGCTCCAGTAACCTCTCCAGCATCATAAAGGTGGAATTCCACTGGGTGGCAATGTCTTGAATGAGATGCTTCTGAGGCATCTCCAAATCAGTCTGCTTTTGTCGGAGAACCTGCCACGCCTTCACACTTCTGTGGAAGTGCGCTGCTATGTTCCTGCACTTCTGTATTAACCTATGCAGGTATTCACTCTCTTTGTCATTGGAATCCAGCCCAGAGCTAACTTCACTACCAGGTTTATTGTGTGTGCAAAACATCAGATGTTCTTAAAGTGCCCGTCGTTTATTGCCTTAACCATGTTTGCACCATTGTCTGTGACAAAGAACCCTGCCTGAGGATTCCTGTCTCGCTGGTGTAGTTGCCAGCCCTCCAGCATCTGTCTGATGAATGCTAGAATATTGGCTGCGGTATGGGCCTGGTCCGTCAGGTGGATGTGCAGTAAAGCCCACCTTCACCCTGATACTTGTTCAGTAATAGAGCTGCTGGCTGTCCCACCTCAGCCAGGTCCCACCAGTGTGCTGTCAGAGAGTGGTAAGAGTGTGCAGCATTCATGGCGGTCCATATATCGCAGGTGAAATACACTCTCCCCTTTGCCTTAGCTAGCAGTGCTTGTATGCGACTGTGACCCTGCTTGTACAGGCTGGGGATGACCTTTCTGCTAAATGTGGTTCTGGAGGGGACTTTGTAATTTGGAACTACGACCTTCAGAAAACACTTGAAACCCACATTCTCCACTAACTGCAAGGGCTGGTCATCAAGGGCAATTATTTCCCCAATGCTCCTGGTTACAATTTTTGAGGCTGCCTGCCTCCTACCCCGGGATAGCATTACTGCACTCTACCCCATTTCCTCCATGGTGGGTTGTCACTTCTGCCACAGGTCAGGGGGTTGCTGGCCTGCCACCTGACTGCTAGAAGGGGATGAGGACATGGGCTGACTCTGCTGCTTTTGAACCACTTTACGCTGCTTGGAAGGGGTCCCCTAACTGGTACTGCCACCATCCCCAGATGGCAGTAATCTTGTTGGATGTTGCCTCTTCATATGATGTATCATGCCAAAATTAGATAGATGTCCCATTTGCTTGCCTCTGCTAATATCCCTGCCACAGTAATTACACCGAGCAAAACAGGTCATCCGTCACTTTAAAGTGGCTCCAGATCGCAGATGTCTTTCGTGATCCTCCCTTCTCTAAAGCCTTGGGGGTGGATGCTGGCACTGGAGATGAGGTAGTGGGTGCATCCTGAGAAGCAATCCAGAGGCCTCAGTCACCCTCTGTGCCTGTGCTGACTGCTCTCCCTCCTCTTCCTCATCAGTTTCATCTCTCCCCTGCTGCACTGTAGTGGAGGCTAAGACAGGACTAACTGATCCTCCTAAAGCTTCGTCAGCTATTACTTCTTCCATTTCAGATGAGAATTCCACACAAGATGATTCTTCATCTGAATCAGAAGCAAACAATGACTGTGCTACATTGTCAACACTAAATGTTAGTTGAGACTTCTGTCCCCCTGCTGCTTTTGGGTGTTGACATTTTGTCTGGCATGACACAGCCTCCCCTTTCCTCACCTCCAAAACTACAGGGCCAAAAAACAGGTGGTGGCGATGGCGATGCATCATGGTCAGATTTCATTTTTTTTTCTGGATGGAACTGCCTGCCCCTACAAAGAGTTTAGATTGTGACAGGTGCCTTTTTAACTTTAATGGGGGAGTGGCACTAATGTCTTTTGAAGTGCCTCCTCTGCCAGTCCCAGTTACTCGACTTCATCTAGATTTCCCTGATATTATGGATTTAATGTCACTGCTTAGTGCCTACTGGCTGCCCACTGTCACAGTGCCTTGCTATGCAGTAATGTAACGTGTGTGGTGTGCACAAACAGAGCTTGCTTGTAAGGACAAAAATGGCAGACTGGGGATTTCAGTGCACAGAGCGTCCCAATAATAAAGTTCAGTCTGTTAAACTACCCACTGCCCACTGTCACAGTGCCTTGCTATGCACTAATGTAACATGTGTGGTGTGCACACACAAGCAGCTTGCTTGTAAGCACAAAAGAGGCAGACTGGTGATTTCACTGCACAGACCGTCCCAATAATAAAGTTCAGTCTGTTAAACTGCCCACTGCCCACTGTCATGGTGCCTTGCTATGTAAGAGAAAATAAGGGACATTAGTGTCTATAGGGAGGAATGACTCCACAGTCATTCCCAAAGAAGGGCAACCGAAATGATATGGGGTATAGAACGTCTGCCCTGTTAGGAAAGGTTAAAGAAGTTAGGGCTTTTCAGTTTGGAGAACAGATGACTGAGGGGGGATTTGATAGAAGTCTACAAAATCATGAAAGGACTTGAACAAGTTAATATAAATCAGTTATTTATTCTCTCAGATAATAGAAGGATCATGGGGCACTCCATGAAGTTAGCAAGTAGCTCATTTAAAACAAATCAAAGAAAACTCTTTTTCACTCAGTGCATAGTTAAATTCTGGAATTCATTGCCAGAGGATGTGGTTTCATCTGGGGTGTGGTAATCCAAAACAGCTGTATGTGATGGGGGGGGGGGGGGGGGTGAAGAGCTATTGTGCACGGAGAAAAAGAGGGACCTTGGGATAATAGTGTCTAGTGATCTGAAGATGGGGAAGCAATGTGACGAGGCGATAACTAAAGGCAGAAGAATGCTGAGCTGCATAGAGAGAGGAATAACCAGTAAGAAAAAGGAGTTGATAATCCCCTTGTACAGGTCCTTGGTGAGGCCTCACCTGGAGTATTGTGTTGAGCTCTGGAGACCATATCTCAAAAGGCACAGAGAAACGATGGAGATGGTTCAGAGAAGGGCAAAAAATGGTGGGGGGCCTCATTCAAATGATTTATGAGGAGAGGTTGAAGGACCTAAATATGTATACCCTGGAAGAGAGGAGGTGCAGCGGAGATATGATACAGACATTCAGATACCTGAAAGGTTTTAATGATGCACAATCGACAAACCTTCTTCATTGGAAAGAAATCAGTAGAACTAGGGGTCATGAAATAAAACTCCAGGGAGGATGACACAGAACCAACATCAAGTGGTGGTTGCCTGGAATGCCCTTCCAGAGGAGGTGGTGAAGACAAAATTGATGAAAGATTTCAAAGAGGTATGGGATAAACACTGTGGATCCCTAAAGGCTAGAGGATGGAAATGAGAAAAAGAGCCTGGGGATAACTTACTGGTGTGGCGGTTACTACCCTTAACCAATAAGCCTTCCTACTTGTTGATGCAACTCGTTATTGCTCTCTGCTTTAACGGCAGGGGGAAAAGAGGAAAAGGGGAATTAGTTTCAGACAGCAACCAACAAGACATTAAATTTTACGGTCTGGGAAAACAAATAACAATGAGGGTAACTTGCTGATGCAGCTGTTACTTCCCTTAATCAATAAGCCTTATACTTGTGATGCAAGTCCAACATTGCTCTCTGCTTCAATGGCAAAAAATAATGGGGAATTGGACTCAGACAGCAACCAGCAAGGGCCCTGACTTTGACTGTTTGGGAAACTAAGTATGGGGGTAACTTGTATCTTGTAGCAGATGCCACTCCCTGATGCTATCATTATGGGGAGACCTGTATGGCATTGCTGATGCCACCATAAGCTTTCTGGGTAGACTGGATGGACCATTTGGTCCTTTTCTGCAGTCATTTCTATGTTTCTGTGTTTTTATGTCCTTCGTGAGGCCTCACCTGCATTCAGTACTGGTTCAGTACTGATGCCCGTATCTCAAAAAGAATAAAGACAGGTTAGAGGTGGTCCAAAGAAGAGTGACCAAAATGGTGAGGGGTCAGCACTAGAAGACTTATGAGGAGAGGCTGAAGGATTTGAATATGTATACCCTGGAAGAAGGAGGTGCAGGGGTTACGTGAGTCAGACCTTCAGATACCTGAAAGTTTTAATGATGCACAATTGTCAAACCTTTCCCATTGGAAAGAAATCAATAGAACTAGGGGTCATGGAATGGAACTCCAAGGAGGATGATTCAGAACCATTGTCAGGAAATATTTCTTCACTGAGAGGGTGGTGAATGCCTGAAATGCCAATCTGGATTAGGTGGTGAAGATGAAAACAGTGAAGGAATTCAAAGGGGAATGGGATAAACACTGTGGAACCCTAAAAGATAGAGGATGGAAATAAATAAAAGAGTGCATGGGGTAACTGGGGGTAACTTGCTGGTGTGACAGTTGCTACCCTTAACAAATCAACTTGATATTTGTTCTCTGCTTCATCAGCAGTGGGAAAAGGGTAATTGGATTCAGACAGCAACCAACAAGGGCCCTGGCTTTTATGGTTTGGGGAATAAATAAACATGGGGATATCTTGCTGATGCAGTTTTTACTATCCTTAATCACTAAGCCTGATACCTTTGATACTCCAACATTGCTCTCTGCTTCCATGGCAAGGATTAAGTGAAATTGCATTCAAACAGCATCCGAGGGCCCTGACCTTTACTGTCTGGGAAACTGATAAGCATGGGGATAAGCTGCACAGTGCAGCAGATACTAGCATAAACTTGCTGGGCAGACTGGGTGGATCATTTGGTCCTTTTCTGCCGTCATTTCATTTCTGTGCTACCATGAACACCAGCACACAGTCCTTCAATCATGCACAGAAAACCTTAAGGAAGGACATCTCTTCTGGGGAATCTTCAAGGGTTGCAGCCTTATCTGGGCCTCATTCCTTGGGACTTCTCTGCTCTGGCCACAGCCCCAAAGCCTAGGACTACTCCTGGGTGTGGTAATTGAGAAGGATGCAGGACAGGGAACTGCCTGCTGGAATGCCAGTACTGCTGCAGGATGGGTTTATTTAGATTATGGACTGCTGCCGTCAGATTGTTCAAGCCCTGTGACAGTGTGAATGTTTGTTTTTGTACTGCCTGCATGTGCTGCTGCTGCTAGTTCTTATGCATCCTTTGCATATCTCAGCATATCTTATACATATCATGGTGCAGTGTGCTCCTTGTTCATGGATGTCCTCCTGTAACCTGGCCATACTTACATCTGATGTGTGGATGTATGTGGCTTTGGATGAGCTGTTGGCAAGATGTGCACTGCATTGTCTGTTGAAAGCTGTGCTGCTGCTGCCCCTTCTGTCTCCCCTACTAGTCGGGATTACTCCAGCTGCATATGGTGTGATGTTCTGGTAGTTGTCAGCACTGAAGGATTGTCAGGCTCCCATAGCAGATCAGGAATCAGCCTTGAAAAAAACAGCTTCCCAATTTCCATCTCTTCTTTGGCAACCTCTAGTTCCTTAGGTTCTGTCTTCTGCTGGTCCTCTCCCTCCTGCTCTTTCTGCTTATCTTCTTGCAGTATTTTCTTTGGTGCCTGGCAGGTGCTGGGTCTTGTGAAAGGAAGCAGAAGATCTTATCAGTCAAGTGGTTAACACTATTGGACTTGAAATATATCATAAAATTCTTATTTTTTATTACAAAAGGTGAAAATCTTATAACTTGTAATAAACATCTGGTCCCCTATTCTCCCTAGACACCTCCCAAATTCTTTCCTGCTACATCATTATCAGAGGTGCTGAAATCATTTGTCACTCCCTCAAAAACGTCTGGACCCAGTCAGCTGCTCCTCAGGTGTGAGGGTGATCGGGGGTATTTTGAGATCCTTGTGATATTGGTCTTCAGGTTGGCCACTGATTTAGAGATGTGAAGGCTGTGCCTAACTCCAGCCTGGCTGACAATCTTCAAGACTATCTGGACCAGATTTGGGTCTTCATGACCTTTATTTATTTATTTATTTATTTATTTATTTAGTGATTTTTTTATATACCGCGGCACGTTAATAACATCACCTCGGTTTACAATAAACAATAAATAGCAACAAGCTTTACAGACAATATTAAATAATGTGAAAATATCATATAACATAACACATCATATATAAATTAAACACAAGTTGAGAACACCTTTGGTGTTTTGACTTCCTGCTGCCCACATTGCTGCTCATAATTGACAGAGTCCCTTACTGAGCAGTTTCTTTTCATCATGGGAAAACTTGTGGGCACATTGCCACTGCCTGCCCTCAGTGCGTTGCCTCCTGACTGGGTTGCAACTTCCTGGGTGGTCATTTCCCCTACTTTTTTTTCCCTCTTCGCCCAGCTCCTCTCCATTCCTAGCCCTCTTTCTGCTCCTCTACTGAGCACTCCCCCTCACCCACTCTGCTTTCTCTGTTCTCTTGCCCTCTCCTGTCTCTTGACCTCTCCTGTCTTCTTCCACCCTCCTCACCTGCCTTCCCTATAGACCAGTGAGCCTGACTTCAGTGCTGGGAAAAATAGTGGAAACTATTCTCAAGATCAAAATCAAGAACATATAGAAAGACATGGTATAATGGAACAAAGTCAGCATGGCTTTACCCAAGGAAAGTCTTGCCTCACAAATCTGCTTCACTTTTTTTGAAGGGGTTAATAAACATGTGGATAAAGGTGAACTGGTAGATCTATTGTATTTGGATTTTCAGAAGGCGTTTTACAAAGTCCCTCATGAGAGGCTTCTAAGAAAAATAAAAAGTCATGGGATAGGAGGAATTAAATGGTAAATTTTCTCAGTGGAAAAGGGTAAACAGTGGAGTGACTCAGGGATCTGTACTTGGACTGGTGCTTTTCAATATATATATCTAAATGATCTGGAAAGGAATTCGACGAGTGAGATTATCAAATTTGTGGATGATACAAAATTATTCAGAGTAGTTAAATCACAAGCGGATTGTGATACATTACAAGAGGACCTTGCAAGACTGGAAGATTGGGCATCCAAATGGCACATGGAATTTAATGTGGACAAGTGAGAGGTGTTGGATATAGGGAAAAATAACCCTTGCTGTAGTTACACAATGTTAGGTTCCATATTAGGAGCTACCACCCAGGAAAAAGATCTAGGCATCATAGTGGATAATACTTTAAAATCGTCAGCTCAGTGTGCTGCAGCAGTCAAAAAAGCAAACAGGAATTATTAGGAAGGGAATGGTTAATAAAATGGAATATATCGCTCCATGGTGAGACCGCACCTTGAATACTGTGTACAATTCTGGTCACCGCATCTCAAAAAAGATATAGTTGTGGTGGAGAAGGTACAGAGAAGGGCAACCAAAATGATAAAGGGGATAGAACAGCTCCCCTATGAGGAAAGGTTGAAGAGGTTAGGACTGTTCAGCTTGGAGAAGAGATGGCTGAAGTGGGATATGATAGGTCTTTAAGATCACGAGAGGTCTTGAACGAGTAGATGTGAATCGGTTATTTACACTTTCGAATAATAGGACTAGGGGGCATTCCATGAAGTTAGCAAGTAGCACATTTAAAACTAATCGGCGAAAATTCTTTTTCACTCAATGCACAAAAAAGCTCTGGAATTTGATACCAGAGGATGTGGTTAGTGCAGTTAGTGTAGCTGGGTTCAAAAAAGGTTTGGATAAGTTCTTGGAGGAGAAGTCCATTAACGGCTATTAATCAAGTTTACTTAGGGAATAGCCACTGCTATTAATTGCATCAGTAGCATGGGATCTTCTTAGTGTTTGGATAATTGCCAGGTTCTTGTGGCCTGGTTTGGCCTCTGTTGGAAACAGGATGCTGGGCTTGATGGACCCTTGGTCTGACCCAGCATGGCAAGTTTTTATGTTCTTATGTTCCCCTTACTACCTCCCTCCTTCCACTAACAGTCCCATGCTTCCTGACTCTACGTCTCTCCTGCCACTCCAGCTTACTTTCTCGCTGGCCCACTTTTGGCCCGGCCTCATCACCTGTCTTTTCTCTCCTCTCCTGCTTATCCTCATTCACCCCATGCAAACGCTTATCATGCTCACCTAATCCCCTGCTACTTACCATCCTAACTTTTAGCACACACACATACACACTCTGCCCTTTTACATTCTAAAAATAAAGGACATATATACACACAAGACAGACACTACAAACACACACATCTGCGTTTCATACACAAATAGACAATAGGAAAGTAGACACAGAGGAAAGCAGATAACACAAGACAAAGCACTCGGGTGATCAATGAAAAAGCTCTTTCCTCTATCTCCTCTCTCTCCTCCAATGCCTGATCAACCCTCAAATGAGGAGCTTCAGGAGGCAGGCTTTTAAGTACAAGAAAATATCGTGCAAAGTGGTAAAACACTACACTGCTTAGTTCTTTATTACTTCGTGCATTGCAAAAATAATATTGCACATTGTGATATTTTCATAACCATGCCTCTTTTCATTTTGTGAATGTTGCGGTAAATTTCTCTATTATTGCATGAGATTTTAGGAAGTACTCCATTTTGATAGTACTACCTTACCACAGCTTAGTAAATGAGGTTCCCAGTTTGTTCCTGAGGAATAGAAGTGACCTACTCAAGGTCACAAAGAGTGTCAGTGAAATTTGAACCCTGGCGTTTAGCTTGCTGCTCTAACCAGTAGTCTACTCCTCTGCTCCAGTATATACACAGTATACTGGGTCTGTACTATTTTAAAATGACAAGCATTTCTTTTCACCAATTTAAAATATTACCATTTTTATTAATTTTGAAAAAAAAATAGACATTGGACTGAAATTTCCCTGTACCATGAAGGCAGCCATATTAATAACAGAATTGCATATTACTACACAAAACACACAACCGCACATGGTAACTAATTAATTAGAAATACTATTTTCTCACAAGTATCATCCCATTACTTCATGAACCATCAGGAATATTATTTACCCTTTCACATAGTACTAGGACTAGATGAAACTCCATGAAACTAACAGGTAACAAATTTTTAAAGAAATTTAAAATAGTATTTTTGTTCAGTCAACACACAATAAGTATGAATAATTTGTTGGCAGAGGATATAGTCAAATCTAGTACTGTAACCAGGTTAAAAAAAGACTTTCTAATTGATAGATCCATTGGGGATTGCTACCTCTTTCTTCTGGAAGGGTTTAACTGGGTAACAACCTCTGGTTAAAAAGGTTTCCACACACTGAACTGCTAATTTTAGCCATCTAATTTTGCAAGGCAGCTAAATTAAGTTGATCAGAAAATGAGCAATTCCATAGGCATTCCCAGGATGTCTTACAAATTTGTGGATTAATTCTAATTTTTCAGAGCTAGTTGGTTAAGTTAAGGAAGCCATTGCCTGCCACACAAATAAATGGCCTAAATGTAACTGAACAAATCAATCTGACTGGCCATATTTAGGGGAATTTTCAGTCAGAAACTGTTGAAGCTGAAAATGTTCTTCAGATCACTGGTTAAGCTTTAGCCAGTGATCTTAGATGCAAGTTGAAAACCTACCCTATTGCG
Organism: Rhinatrema bivittatum; assembly: GCF_901001135.1. Taxonomy (NCBI): domain Eukaryota; kingdom Metazoa; phylum Chordata; class Amphibia; order Gymnophiona; family Rhinatrematidae; genus Rhinatrema; species Rhinatrema bivittatum. The sequence goes on from NC_042615.1 coordinate 663,735,170, forward strand.
TGCATATGAATTTAAGATAATTCTAAATATTCTAGCCTGTCAGATAATTGACTGAAATGGCTCTAATCCACTTACTGTTAATTGCTGTCTTAGCAGTTTGCATTTCTTAATGCTGCTACATAAATAACTTACCAAGGATAACGATATCAAGGACAGCTACCTGATTCCTGTTGCAAGAACATTCTTATCAAACATTTGACATTTTAGCAATAGAAAGAATGACAGAAAGGACAGTTCAAATCTACAAGCCTGGGTAAATATCGATTTACATTCATAAACTTACTGGCTGAAAATGACCTTCTCTCAATATGGCTAAAAGGAGCCATGTCGTTCTGCAATGTATGTACTTTTTATTTCATTTATAGGAGGCATTCTTGGGGTGGAGGGGAGTGGGGGGATGTTCAGGGTAGGATTAAAATCAAGTGTGTATGTTGTATTTTAAAACAAATTATTTTCCTTGACAAAACTTCCCACACAAAAAGTAGCTGAAAATGTCTGGTGCACAGTTCATAGGTAAAAAATGACCATGGACTTTTGTCTCAGTACACGCAGTTTGAATATTGCCCTCACAATGAAAAAATGATTACCTTCCCATGGCTTAATGCTAAGCTGGCCTTCTTTTGTTTAACTGATAGCTAGATAGCTAAGTTGAAATTTACTCCATTACCTGTGTAGACGTTCAACTAATTGTGGGGGAGGTGGTGGTCAATATTCAAAAGATTTACCCAGCTAAAAGTGAGGTTTAACCTGATAAATATACCCATTTAAAAACCAGGCCCTTTTGACCAGATAAATGTGTGTGGTTAAATCACAAGATGCAGAATAGTTGGATAAAAATGGGACCAGGAATACTGAGCCAGACATTCAGCTGTACAACTAATTGGGTAGATGTGGTTAAATATCAGTGTAAGAATAAGCAGGTAAATGTATCACTCTATTTTATCCTCTCAATGAGTTTTTGAATATTGGCCCCTAATTGCTTAAACCCTTTGTTCTTAAATGTCTCTGATTTCACAGTCTAGCATTGCTAATTGAGTTGTTAAACTAAATAATGGCCTATGGTTAAGATTCTACTGAAATAGCCAGCTCAATTAACATTCAAATCCTCAATTTCTTGAGGTCAGAGAAATTGTGATTAAAGATTTTCTTTTGTGATTATAGTCTTACTATTGAGTAAGAGAGAGCTCTTATCTCAATATCAGGTTTCCCTAGCTAAAAGCCTATTGTTTGATTTAACACAGCTCATAAGCACACATTTCTTTTAAATTTATACAAATATATGCTTTCTTAAAGCAAATACTAAAGCCAGGGACTCATTCAGCACTGTAATACAAAACTTTTTTTTTCTCATGAAGGAACATGAAATATGTTTAAGGTTTGTTATTCCTAACACTAAGATTAAGAAATAAGAGGCCTTTGCAATAAATTATAATGTGCATACTAAGGTCTACGTGTGCATGCTAACAACTGCAAGCTTTATAGAAAGCCTTACCATGCACAATAAAGGAATCCTAGAAGATATTTGCATGAATATGCAAAAAAATGTGCATGTCAGTGCACACAAATGAGGAATGCCATATGTAAATGAGGGGTTATGGAGCTGATGCTAAATATTGTGGTATACTCATAGTCCATGCTATTTGGTGAGCTCTTACGAGTCAAATGCTATTTAATACCTGCTAGGATCTGGTATTAACTTACTAACACGAGTATGTTACTTACTGAGGGCAAGCTAAATAGCAGGAGCATACTAGATTGAGCTTGCGCTAATTGGAAACAGAATTTTTGAAAAATGAAGTCTAAGGACAAGAAAATATGGCACTGTACAGCAGTACCCCAAGACCCCTGGGGATAAAAACATTTGACCATTCTCTTTGCCAAAGCAAAATACAACTAACACATATGTTTTTACAAATTCATACCACAAATAAGTCTTTGAGAACTGTCACATACAACAGAAGCTTTTTGAGTATTGCTCCACATATCACAATGTATAAGGCACAGAGAACCCAGCTTGCAAACATTTCCACATGGCCTCATATACGAGCTTATAAGGATCCACATAGTTTTGATTAAGTATTTTAAAACCGCAGGGAGCCATTTGAGTGGGTATTAAAATACACATATCTCTGTTCCCCAAAGCATACACGTGTACATACAATCTTTTGTGCTTACTCTGGATCTTTAGTACACGAGTTCTTTCTCATGTGCGAGCACACTTCTAGTATTGCTGGATTAGGCCCATTCCAAAAAGGCCCCCCTGACACAAAAGCCAAATTTCTAGTCTAGGGACATGACCAGACTAGCCTCCCTCATTGTGGTCTATGAGGCCTCCTGTTCCCCATTGGGGGGGGGGTTTCAGTGCCATGTCTAGACCATTAACCTGGTCTGACAAAAGTCTATGCTGCCAATTTAAAGATGGAGTCTCCTATCCATGAGAGGTAAATGCTTCGAGGAAACTAGGAGATAAAAATGAAATAAAACATGGGCAACCAGGGTATATGTGCAAAACATGATCAAGTTTCAGACTCTTGAACTCTGCATGCATTTTTGCATGGAAGCCAAGGAAAAGACTTCATGTGTTAAGGAGCTTCTTCACACATGGGTACGCTGCAGCAGTGTACAGCTCCAAAATCACAACTGTGGAAGCAACATAGCCCTGCAAGAAGCTTCAGAGGATAGCATCAGTGTCCTTATGGCACTAGGAAAACTCCAAGGTTGGTGATACTGGGAAAGAGCAGTAGGGATGTGCATTCATTTAAAATGAATGAGCAAAATATGACAAATGGGGCCAATTTGTTTCTCATGCAGGTCCCCAAAATGAAATGAGAGCCCGCCACATGAAATGAACCATATTCATAATATTCATTTTAAACTTAATGCATCAGGCCTAGGCATAGGCCCTAAACCAGGGCCTCGTCTAGGGCACAGTCCAAAGCTCAAAGCAGGGGTCGCAGCCTATGCCTGAGCATGATGATAAGGCCTCGGCCGGGTCTAGACCCAAGCTTGAAGCCAGTGCCTCATCAAGGGCATAGGCTGAGGGTCTAAAACAAGGGCCACAGCCTAGGACCAAGCATGAAGCTGGGGCCTGCGCCAAAATCCCTTAAATTAAAAAAAAAAAAAAAAGAAACTTACCTGATCTGTTGAGTATCCAACAAAGGCCAGATCCTGATGCCTGGGCCTTGACCTAGACTGAAGTCCAGACCCAGGCCCAACATTGCAACCCATTCTGGAGGCCATGTCCTGATGCCGGGGCCTCAGCCCAGAACCAGGCCAGATGCCAAAACCTGGCCTGGATGCTGTATCCTGATGCCTGGGGCTGGGCCTAGCCAGAGCACAAATCAAAGCTTAAAGCCATGGCCTGGCCCAGAGGCTAGGTCCCAATGCCTGGGCCTTGGCCTAGGCCAGAGCCCAGACCCAGTCCAGAGGCCTGGATCTAGGCCTCACAAGCAGATCTCCTTTGGACAGGGCAAGTGGGAGTCAGGGGGTTCTTAGCCATGACATTTTTCTGGGTGTGCAGGCAGATGGCTGGGAGGCCTTTGGAGTCCTCGTTTTCATTTTTTGGCCATTTTTTTATTGTTTGATTTGTGTTTTTCAAATGACTCAAACTAACCAAACAATCCATGAACCCAAATTTGCGGCGAAATAAATCCTGAAAATGAACTGAAAATGAAAACATTTTTTTTTTCCCCCTGCACATCCCTAAAGGACAGCCAAGGCTGCAGGTTTTAGAATTAAAGGGTCTAGTGTCCAGAATATTTGGGTACTTATCCAGATAAATTAGAGATGAATAACTAATTATCCATCTAAAATTTAATGAGATAGCATAGGGACATTCTGGGGGCATTCTGAGCCCATGTTTCTGTAAGCCCCGCCCCCTGGGAGCAACTCACACCCCAAGTCCCCACTAGAGTAGTCGCTAATCTGGCCTTCTAATATAAGGGGTGTTTGTTAGCAGTGGGGCTAAAGGTTTAAAAGAATAAAGAATTGGAAACAAAAATTTGAAATTGTATACCTTTTTGATCACAAGGTAAATGTACACTATCTTAATGTACTTAGGGAGAAAACACTCAGACTCAAACTGGTAGAGTTAGAGCAAATAACTTCTTTATCATTGTTTTTAGTTTGTTACATAACATTCTGAAATTATCCCAAGTCCAACAGAGTTGACAACATAAGTCAGAAAAATATAAATACAAAATTTGCTTTCTCTATCCTTTAACTTATGTATCATTCCTTTTTATTATAATTTTATTTCTAAAAATAGGTTCTTTAAATTCCTTGTAATTCAATGAAAACATCAGGTAAGTACCATTTTTTCCTTGTTCCATCTCTATTTTGTGTTTTGTTTTTAACTCTCTTTCTTTCCTTTCATAAATGTCTCAGTTTTTATACATAACCTCTAACACTCTTTCTGGAAATTCTTTTATTGTCTTTGTTTTAGTGAGCTCACCAATTGAACACCGGTGGGGCCCTTTCTTTCAGATTTCGCTTCTTCTTCTTTTCAAAGACTCCAGTTTTCTCCACTGCAGGTCTTCCTCAGACACCTACTACATATCTAAAAAAAAAACTAATTAAAAAAAACTATTCTATATTTTTTTTTACTTAAACCCTACCTAACTAATACAAATAAATGAATAATTATAAGCCCTCTAACTAAACCCTTAACCAGACAGTCTCTTAAAAAATGTAAATAGATTATAAGGGGTCTTTATGCATTAGCATAGTTTACTTGTGCACATATACTGAACCTCTTTAGAAGGTAAAAATTCAAAGCTTTAGTTATAGGCACTTGGGCAATAAGGGACAGATTTTAAAAAAGTACGCGTGTGCGTACTTTTGTTCGCGCACCCGGCGCAAACAAGAATACGCCGGATTTTAATAGATACGCATGTAGCCACGTGTATCTTTTAAAATCTGGGGTCGGCGCGCGCAAGACTGCGCAAAATTGGCAGCCTGCGCGTGCCGAGCCGCGCAGCCTGTCTCCGTTCCCTCAGAAGCCACTCCGAAATTGAAGCAGCCTCGGAGGGAACTTTCTTTCCGGCGTCCCCCACCTTCCCCTCCCTTCCCTTACCTAACCCACCCCCCAGCCCTATCTAAACCCCCTCTACCTTTATTATAAAAGTTACGCCTGCCTGAGGCAGGCGTAACTCGCACACGCCGGCCTGCTGCTGGTGGGCGATTCCCCGGCCCAGGAGCAGTTTCGGAGGCCTCGGCTACGCCCCTGGAACACCCCCAGTCCGGAACCACATCCGCGGCCCCACCCCGGAACGCCCCTGATGATGCACCGCCGTGACACGCCCCCCCCAACACGCCCCCGACATGCCCCCCAGGAAAGCCCCGGGACTTATGCACGTCCCGGGGCTTGCACATGCCGCCGAGCCTATGCAACATAGGCTCGGCGCGCGCAGGGGGTGGAAGGGGCAGCTTTTCGGGGGTTATGCGCTTATCTTACGCGTGTTCCCCTTTGAAAATCTGTCCCTAAATATGGCCCTCGGTCTACAGCTCAGAACTGGCCAATTTTTAACCTGTGCCTCAGCTTTTACAATATTTCTTAAAGCTTAAGAAATTCCCTTGAAATCAATATAGGATCCTCAGACTCCTAAAGGGTTCCTTCAAATTCAGGTGGTAACAGCAGCTTAACAGTGGCTCTGTCTTCCTATCAGCCAGGTTTAAGTTCAACTGGCTTCAGAGAGGAAGTTGTTACAGTAACTAGACCACTGTCAATTTAAAACTAACAAACTTCAATAAAATTCTTTTCTTTTTTTTTAAGAGTCCCTATCACATCCTCATGCTAGAGCCAAACTCCCGCTGGGCTCTCTAACTTAACTAAAACTCTCACTCACACATTCACATCCTCAAACTCTCAGACTCTCATAAAAATAACTCACAAAAAAGCCTTTGAGAGAAAGGATATTCCCATACAAGACCTCTCTCTCTCAAGGCTACCCACCCACTCACTGTTTAACTGTCACACTTGGAATGCTGACAGCAGCAGTCCCAAGCTCAGTGAGCTTGTGACAGCAGCCACATGCATACAGAAACTTCATTTGGACACACATAAACTTGTCCCTTTTATTCCCCCCTTACCTCTTTTCAGAACTTTTCTTCTTTAATTTATTTTCCCTCCTTTGCTTTCCCCCCTACACCAATTTCCCAGCCTGAGATCCAGGGAATTACATTTTCTTATTTTAACCCATATAGGTTACATTAAGTTAGCTGGATACTACCGGCTGACTCCAATATTCATGGTTAGCATAAAACATATCTGACCATGCCAAAGAGTAGTCCTAAAGTCAGTTGGATAAAGTTATCTATCTATCTTTAAGATAGACAGCTATATTCAAAAGTGCGGGTGCACCACTGAATATCCCTCCAAAGTTAGCTGGATAAGTATATCCGGCTAACATTGTAATCCATCCAGTAACTGAATATTACCACCAAGGTCACAAGAAGTCAACCGTCTTTAGAGAAATTAAGCAGTAAGTTTTTCCTCATCAGTAACTTGGCAATATTTCAGGAAAATGAGACAAAAAGATCCCTTCTGAGCATATGTAGTCCAAAAGGACTGCATATGCTCAGAACACAGAAGAACACAGAAGGACTTATGAATTCCTACTAGAAGCTACAGAATAGACTCAGAATTCCCTGTGAAGTCCAGCCTTCCACAAGAGAACTGCTTGGCAGGGATGTGAATCGTTTTAGGACGATTAAAATTATCGTCCGATAATTTTAATATCGTCTTAAACCGTTATGGAACACAATACAATACAGATTCTAACGATTTATCGTTATAAATCGTTAGAATCGTGAGCCGGCACACTAAAACCCCCTAAAACCCACCCCCGACCCTTTAAATTAAATCCCCCACCCTCCCGAACCCCCCCCCAAATAACTTAAATAACCTGCGGGTCCAGCGGCGGTCCGGAACGGCAGCGGTCCGGAACGGGCTCCTGCTCTGAATCTTGTCGTCTTCAGCCGGCGCCATTTTCCAAAATGGCGCCGAAAAATGGAGGCGGCCATAGACGAAAAAGATTGGACGGCAGGAGGTCCTTCCGGACCCCCGCTGGACTTTTGGCAAGTCTCGTGGGGGTCAGGAGGCCCCCCACAAGCTGGCCAAAAGTTCCTGGAGGTCCAGCGGGGGTCAGGGAGCGATTTCCCGCCGCGAATCGTTTCCGTATGGAAAATGGCGCCGGCAGGAGATCGACTGCAGGAGATCGTTCAGCGAGGGTTCCGGCGCCTCGCTGAACGACCTCCTGCAGTCGATCTCCTGCCGGCGCCATTTTCCGTACGAAAACGATTTGCGGCGGGAAATCGCTCCCTGACCCCCGCTGGACCTCCAGGAACTTTTGGCCAGCTTGTGGGGGGCCTCCTGACCCCCACGAGACTTGCCAAAAGTCCAGTGGGGGTCCGGAAGGACCTCCTGCCGTCCAATCTTTTTCGTCTATGGCCGCCGCCATTTTTCGGCGCCATTTTGGAAAATGGCGCCGGCTGAAGACGACAAGATTCAGAGCAGGAGCCCGTTCCGGACCGCTGCCGTTCCGGACCGCCGCTGGACCCGCAGGTTATTTAAGTTATTTGGGGGGGGGGTTCGGGAGGGTGGGGGATTTAATTTAAAGGGTCGGGGGTGGGTTTTAGGGGGTTTTAATGTGCCGGTTTTTTGATTTTTCGATTTTTCGATTTTCACGATTTTTAACGATTTTTCACGATATTTTACCCCCCCAAACGGCAACAATACGATTCCCTCCCCCTCCCAGCCGAAATCGATCGTTAAGACGATCGAGGACACGATTCACATCCCTACTGCTTGGTTACCAACAACTGAGAAGTTTTGGAAGGCACTTTTCAGGATGGTGGTAACTTTTACTAGTCCTTTGTATATAATTATACCCTAGTTGGGGAATTAAGATATTTGCTCTTGTTTATTGTACTGATATACTCTATATATTCTGTTTTGTTATTAGTCTCAGGTATTCTCATAAGCACCTGTGTTGTGCATATATTATACAGAAAAATAGAGCTCTTCATTGTTTCACATAAGACAGTGAATGTTGTTATTCTCTTAGTTTTATTTGCATAACACAGACGACAAGGCAAATACCACATTCCTGACCCCCCTCCCCCCATACTGGCAGAACCCACAACAAGCCGGAATACCCCTGTACAGACGCACCAGAATAGGGCAATTTAAGCCACCCGAGAGCCCCCCTCCCCCCCCACACACACACCCAAAGGAGAGGATGTCTCAGATTAGCTTATACACAAATAGCAACTTTCATCTGAAATAAATGCACCTTCACCTAGTCCTAGAAGGACTAGGGGACATTCCATGAAGTTAGCAAGTAGCACATTTAAGACTAATCGGAGAAAATTATTTTTCACTCAACACACAATAAAGCTCTGGAATTTGTTGCCAGAGGATGTGGTTAGTGCAGTTAGTGTAGCTGGGTTTAAAAAAGGTTTGCGTAAGTTCTTGGAGGAGAAGTCCATTAATTGTTATTAATCAAGTCTACTTAGGGAATAGCCACTGCTATTAATTGCATCAGTAGCATGGGATCTTCTTAGTGTTTGGGTAATTGCCAGGTTCTTGTGGCCTGGATTGGGCTCTGTTGGAAACAGGATGCTGGGCTTGATGAACCCTTGGTCTGACCCTGCATGGCAATTTCTTATGTTCTTATATTATTCCTTTCATGTACTGCCTGCAAGTGAGTTTGAAACTATCTCATGCAATTCCTCCTCACTCAGGTCATTTGCTGCCTCCTCTTCACCATTGGGTCCTGTAAGATGAATATCATGCCCTTCGAGAAGAGGCAGACTTTAGGTTTTGGCCAGGTTGTGAAGCATGCAGCACAGTGATGGATTTAGGTTTTATAGGCACTGTTGCTGCTTTTTCCCACCTCCTGCCCACCTCCTAAGAAGGTCAAAAAGAAGATCTAAAGCACAATCCCACAGTTGCAGGAATGAGAAAATTCTGAAGCACGTTGACAAATATTTCTATCTTTTATATTATATTATTAAAATATGTTGCCAACTTCTCTTGTGTCACAAATTTATTTTGTTTTTGTTGCGTAAAGAAAAGGGATTTTATAAGGTGCGATCTCAGAGATTTATTTATTTATTTTATTTATTTAAAAGCATTTATATACCGTTTTTAAAAATAAATTTTATCAAAACGGTTTACAAGAGTAAAATAAACATAAAATAATCAAAAATAAAATGAGGTTTCAAATATACATAAAATAAACAATAACTAGTCAGAATGCTAGGATTAAAGACTTTTATAAAATAAAAGATTTGATGCCATGGGCTTAATTTTTTCTAGGTGGAGGGGTGGGGTGGAAATAAAATAAAGATTGTATTAATATTGCAGGGAGGGGGGGAGTAGGGAGGAGAATGACAAATTGAAAAAATGGAAAATGAGGGTTAAAAAGGGGTGCAGATGACTATGCAATTATAGTTTGGCATTAGAGTAATCGTTTAATTAGATGAGACGTTAAATGGAAGTTGAAAAAGGTGGGTTTTGAGAGATTTCTTAAAATGAGAAGGGTTAGATATTGAACGTAGGGGGTTTGGTAAAGAGTTCCAAAGTATTGGCCCGGCTATTGAAAAGGCCCTTTTTCTGGTGAGGTCTAATCTAGCTTGTTTGGGAGAGGGGATATCTAGGAGATTTTGATTAAGTGATCTTAAATGTCGTGTTGGTTTATAAATCCGGAGTAGTGAACAAAGCCAAGTGGATGTATGATTATGAATTAAGCTGTGGATAATGGAGAGAATTTTGTATTTTATTCTGAACTTTATGGGTAGCCAATGTAGAGATTGTAAAACAGGGGAGATATGATGACATGGAGAGGTTCTAGTTAGTATTCGGGCAGCAGTGTTCTGAATCAGTTGGAGTGGGTAGAGTGAGGAATCTGGTAATCCTAAATAAAGAGCGTTACAGTAGTCTAGACCAGAGAAAATTAAAGATTGAAGGATGGTTCTATAATCTCGGTAAAAAAGTAAAGGACGGAGGTGTTTTAGAAGTCGTAGCTTGTAGAAAGATTTTTTTGTGAGTGAGGAGATGTGTTGTTTTAGGGAGAGGTCTGAGTTTATGTTTACGCCAAGACTTGTGGCAGAACGTGCTATAGTAATAGAAGTATTATTAATTGTCAGATGTGATGGTGGACCTAATGAAGAATCGGAGATGGAAGTTAAATGTATTTCAGTTTTTGAAGGGTTTAATTTTAATCGATTATGAGAAAACCAGGAGTTAATGGTAGCTAAGTAGAGCGAGACCAGGGATAGAGTGGCTGACCATGATGTTTTATATGGGACAAAGAATTGGATGTCATCTGCATATATTTTGAATTGTAAGTTGAGGGAAGATAAAATATTGCATAGAGGGAGAAGATATATTTTAAATAGAATGGGAGAAAGTGATGAACCTTGAGGAACACCGGAATTAATGGTGTAATAGGCGGAATGTTGTTGATTATAGTTAACTTGCTGGGGTCGATTGGAAAGGAATGATGAGAACCAATTTAAAACTGTACCTGTGATACCTATGGATTTGAGATCTGAAATGAGAATCTGATGATTAACGGTATCAAATGCAGCTGATATATCTAAAAAGACTATGATGTAGTCTGTATATGAGTCAAATGCACGGAAGAATGTATCCAAAGAAGATAAAAGGAGTGTTTCTGTGGAATGACCTTTTCTAAATCCGTGTTGATTAACATGAAGAATATTATGTTTGGTTAAAAAGTCTGTTAACTGGTGGAGTACTACGGATTCTATTAATTTAGCCAGGGAGGTGAGGGTGGCAATAGGTCTGTAGTTATTAAGGTCTCAGGTGTCTTTTGCTTTTGCTTTTAGAATTGGTAGTATGGAGGTCTTTTTCAGGGTATGAGGGAATTCACCTGATTCTAGGGATTGATTAACTAAAAGACTGAGAAAAGAACAAGCTTCATGTTTAAGAGATTTGAAAAAGGCTCCAGAGCATGGATTGTAGGGAGAATTGGATGTTTTTTGTTTGTTTATAATGGCTAGGATGGAAGTGTCTGAAACAGTGTTGAATTCTGACCATGATTGGCTAGGTTCTTCCTTTCCCTGAGTGGGGTAAGGAAGATTTGAAAATTCTGCAGTGATGTTGAGTACTTTGGATTCAAAATGTTTGGCAATATTATTGCAGAAATTAGTATCGGAATTTGTGGAATTTTCATTATAGGGAGTAGTTAAGGTTTTTACTATATTAAATAGGGTATTGGGGTTACCATTAGCTCTGGCGATAATGTTAGCATAGTAGTGTTTTTTTGCTTGATTTATTTCTTTATTGTAGCGGCGTAGTGTAGAAAGGTATTTATTTTTTGACTCGATGGTTTATTATTGCGCCATTTGCGCTCTAATTTTCTGAGGAGGGTTTTAAGAGTATGTAAGGATTTTGTATACCAAGGAGCATCTGTTTTCTTTTTATTATTGTTTTGTTTAATTTGTGTAAAAGGAGCAATGGTATCCAGAGTTGATGAAATTGCATGATTCCATGAGTGTACTGTGTCAGGAAGAGGAATAGGAGAGAGTGCGAGGACAAGGAATTGGGTAAAGGAAAGAGAGGACTGGGGCTAGAGAAAGGAGAGTGAGAAGAAGAGACGTAGCGCCGGCGCCATTTTGCTACCTTTGCCCTCACTATGTCATACAAGCGACCGTCGCCCGTATGACATAGTGAGGGCAAAGGTAGCGCCGGCGCCATTTTGAAGATTGGCAATATGGCCCGCGTGCAGGAGGTCACTCCCGGACCCCCGCTGGACTTTTGGCAAGTCTTGTGGGGGTCAGGAGGCCCCCCCCAAGCTGGCCAAAAGTCCCTGGGGGTCCAGCGGGGGTCCGGGGGCGATCTCCTGCACGCGTGACGTCGGGAGCCAAAAAACAAAATGGCGCCGGCGCTACCTTTGCCCTGTCACATGATAAGGGCAAAGGGCCACCGGCGCTATTTCTCAACGCAGCCGTGGCCAGAGAGAGAGGGAGATCGCGTCAGGACCCCCCCACTGGACCCCAGGTAATTTAAAACATTTTGGGGGGGTTCGGGAGGGTGGGGGATTTGTTTTAAAGGTTCGGGGTGGGTTTTAGGGTTTTTTTGGTGTGCCGGTTTTCCCGCCCTCCCCCGATTTATGATTTTTAACAATTTTTAACAAAAAAAAACACGACGATAAGATTTCCCTCCCCCCCCCAGCCAAAATCGATCGTTATGACGATCGATCACACGATTCACACCTCTACAATCAATAACCCCCTAAACAGAGGGGGAAAGTATAGCTTGGTAGAACAGTCATAATTTGCTATTGTTGCTGTCTCCCTGAGTATCCACAAGTTTATAATACTAATTTGGTCTATCAATTTATTTATTTATTTAAATGTTTTATGTTTCGTCATCAATTCATCACCATTTTCCCACCCTCCAAGTGACACATACACACTCTCAGAAATGCAGTGCTGTCCATTGAAAGATTGCCCTAAAGAATGGAAGCAAACCTTGGATCGTACAGAAGGACACACCCACAAAAACCACTATCAGGACACACCAAACAAACTTATGGACAAAGACAACAATTTCGTATTTAGCACCCCACTCATTCTCCATTTATTCCCAGCAAGCTGCCCTTTCCACTCACTTGGAGAAGCCAGCAAGCTAAACACCAGGTCCAAAGAAAGGTAATGAAAGCTTGAATTTGGACTGTTAAATAGCAGGTGTAAAAGCATTTACACATGCTTGATGATGTATATGTGTATATTTGTTTTAAAATAGCAAAGTACGTACAAACATCAAACCATATCCTGATACAACCTAAACATGTCCATTTTGTATGCACTTACTTTCTCACATAAACAAGTGAGTTCATGCATACTCTGCTCTTTTTTAAAATCGCTAATGCATGCACATGGCAAACACGCACATATAAAGGCATTTTTCTGCACAAGAGCCCTTTGAAAACTTATTTCAGAGGTTTTATACTGATGAGGAAACAGGCGGGCTGCAAGATATTGCCATGATTCTTAAGATTATTGCTATCATTTCTTGGTTTAGTCTGGCCACTGAGCATTGCTGGCATTGAAATGTCTATCCATGACAGTGCTTTTATGGAGGAGGACTCAGATACATCACCTGGCTAGTCATAAAGTAGGAGGGCCTCCTTCCAAGTGGGCTCTGCTCAGAGGCAAATGACTAGCTATTTGTCCCTCCATCCAGATCCTCCCCAAAAATATACAAATAAAGCTTTCACAGGGCACCAGCAAGACAGGAGTGACATGGAGGAGAGGAAGAGAATGACTGAGAGAGAGGAGGAGGTGACAGAGCAGACACACTGATACACTTTTGAGGACTTCAAAAATAAACCCATCTTTTTTACACAAGGCAAATATATTTACAAGCAATAGATTTCCAGAATACAAATGTCTTTTTCTGGCATTGACTTACAGGCCGATACAGTACAGTGCACTCCGACGGAGCGCACTGTTAGCCTGCTATTGGATGCGCGTTTTCCCTTAGCCTTATTCAGTAAGGGGAGGAAAACGCGCGTCCAACCCGTGGCACCTAATAGCACCCTCAACATGCAAATACATGTTGATGGCCCTATTAGGTATGCACGCGGGATACAGAAAGTAAAATGTGTAGCCAAGCCGCACATTTTACTTTCAGAAATTAGCACCGACCCAAAGTTCGGCACAAATTTCTTCCGGCACCGGGAAAGTGCACAGAAATGCAGTAAAAACTGCTTTTCTGTGCATCCTCCGACTTAATATCACAGCGATATTAAGTCAAAGGTCCCGAAGAATAAAAAAAGTAAGAAAAAAAAAAAATTTGAATTCGGCCCGCAGTTGTCGGGCCGAAAACCAGACGCTCAATTTTGCCGGCGTCCGGTTTCCGAGCCCGTGGCTGTCAGCGGGCTCGAGAACCGACGCCGGCAAAATTGAGCATCAGCTGTCAAACCCGCTGACAGCTGCCGTTCCTTTTCCCCGTTTCTACCATGCCACCTAATTTGAATACTGCATTGCGTGCACTGGTGAGGGGCCGGTGCGAGCGTCGGGAGAGCGGGCGTTCGTCCGCTCTCCCGCGGACTTTACTGAATCGGCCTGATAGTTAGTGGCAGGGGCAGATTGGCCTATCAGGACTTCGGGCATGCACCGGTGGGCCGGTCACCCCAGTCATGTGATAGGTGTTGGTCGTGGTGACCAACAGCAGCCATGTGACCTCTTAAGTGCTGCTTTTGTATTTTCCCTGTGGCACCAGCCCTGGTTTCATGGGCCTATTCGCCGCACTTATTTATTTATTTATTTATTTATTTATTTATTTATTTAATAACTTTTATATACCGACGAACGTTGGGAACATCTCGTCGGTTTACATAGAACAGAACTTAGCAACAGGCTTTACAATTATTGCATAATTAAATAAGGAACATTCAGAACATACAAATAACAGATTAGATTATATAAGTAAAATTATCAAAGTGGGATACGTGAAAGAGGTTATCTAAACGGGGGGGGGGGGGGGGGAAGATTCTGATATATAGGGGGGTATCCACAATTAAAGGAGGTATATATACACGTGATTGGGAACCAAATTTTTATATACAAATTTTTTTATATACAATATGTAGTCCTGGGGGGGGGGTGGTGGTGAGAGAGAAGGTGTGAATATTAGGTGTAAGAGTGTTTGAAGAACCAGGTCTTCAGGTTTTGCCTGAATATTTTTGGGCAAGTTTCTTGGCGGAGGGAGGTGGGTAGCTTATTCCAAAGAAGTGGGCCTGCTAGGGATAGGGTCCTTTCGTTTGTGGTGCGGAGTTTAGTAAGCTTGGGTGAGGGGGTGTGTAATGTAGCTAGATATTGTTTTCTTCTCCCATGCCCCATCATCGTCGAGGCCCTGCCGCCTCCATTCGCGCGCATTTTTGCCGGCGGGAGGCAGCCAGCACACTTCCTGTCGCTGCCTCACCGCGGGCTGAATGCTTGCCTCCCAGCTCCCACAGCTTTCCTCTGCGGCAGGCTCCTTTCATTCTCAAGCCATAGCAAAAATACATATAAAAACAAACAGCTTCAGGGCTCACATGGCTTAACAGTCTTCGGGCCTTCCCACACCAAATGGTCACCCCCTCCCTCTAAAGCAGCACTTCTCAACCTGTGTATCACATGCTACTGGTCTCCCGCTGCTCTTCCCCCCCTCTTCCCTTACCGAGCGAGAGGAACAATCTTCCGCTGCTGCTGTTGCCGCCTGGATGGGAACGGCAGCAGTGTTAATGGAGGCTGGCAACTGCGGCTGGGCCTTTTCTTCTTCCCGCACCTGCCCCCTAGCCTGGAACAGGAAGTGATGTGCAGTGGGGTGCCCGGGAAGAAGAAAGAGCCATGTCGCAACAAAAAGTAGCGTCGGGCAGCGTCGGCCCCAAGCAACAGCATGCGCCCGAAGCAAAATCAGAAGCAGCCAGAAATCGGCACCGGAGACAGCAGAATTAGCCTCCCATGGCCGATGAGATTCTTCTTTCTGGGCCTGCGGGGGCTAGAGGAGGAGGCTGCTGCAGCTACCATTTTGTGCTCGGGGGGGGGGGGGGCAGGAGATGAGAGAGAGAAAGACAGCCAGCTAGCCAGCCTGTCTGTAAGTGAGAGAATGTATGTGTGATTGAGAGCATATGTGTAAGTGAGAGCCTTTGATTGAGGTCATCTATGTAAAGTGTGTGAGAGAGAGAGCATGTGTGTGATTGAGAGAAACTGGTTAGAGAGGTGATGTATGTATGTGTATATAGGAGAGACAATGGAAGTGACTGGTCAGGGAGATGACTGGAGTGTGTGTGTGTGAGAGAGAAAGTGATTATGGGAATGAGAAGCCTGTGTATGTGGAGAGAACTAGCATAGGAGTGAGAAACATGGGTGTGTGTGAGACACAGCATGGGAGTGAGAAGCCTGTATATGTGAGATAGAATATAAGAACATAAGAACATAAGAAAATGCCATACTGGGTCAGACCAAGGGTCCATCAAGCCCAGCATCCTGTTTCCAACAGTGGCCAATCCAGGCCATAAGAACCTGGCAAGTACCCAAAAACTAAGTCTATTCCATGTAACCATTGCTAATGGCAGTGGCTATTCTCCAAGTGAACCTAATAGCAGGTAATCGACTTCTCCTCCAAGAACTTATCCAATCCTTTTTTAAACACAGCTTTACTAACTGCACGAACCACATTCTCTGGCAACAAATTCCAGAGTTTAAATGTGCGTTGAGTAAAAAAGAACTTTCTCCGATTAGTTTTAAATGTGCCCCATGCTAACTTCATGGAGTGTCCCCTAGTCTTTCTACTATCCGAAAGAGTAAATAACCGATTCACATCTACCCGTTCTAGACCTCTCATGATTTTAAACACCTCTATCATATCCCCCCTCAGTCGTCTCTTCTCCAAGCTGAAAAGTCCTAACCTCTTTAGTCTTTCCTCATAGGGGAGTTGTTCCATTCCCCTTATCATTTTGGTAGCCCTTCTCTGTACCTTCTCCATCGCAATTATATCTTTTTTGAGATGCGGCGACCAGAATTGTACACAGTATTCAAGGTGCGGTCTCACCATGGAGCGATACAGAGGCATTATGAGATTTTCCGTTTTATTCATCATTCCTTTTCTAATAATTCCCAACATTCTGTTTGCTTTTTTGACTGCCGCAGCACACTGAACCGACGATTTCAATGTGTTATCCACTATGGGAGTGAGAAGCCTGTATATGTAAGATAGAACATGGGAGTGGGAAGCCTGTGTGTGTGTGTGTTTGTGTATGTATGTGTGCATGAGAAAGATACTGTTCGGGAATGTGACTGGTGTGTGTGTGTGTGTGTGTGTAAGAGAAAGACTGTCAGGAGATGATTGGTGTGTGAAAGATAGAAACTGGTCATGGGGGTGTAACTGATATGTGTGTGTGTGAGAGAGACAGATAGACTGATCGTGGGCCCTAAGGAAGAGGAACATGAGTACAGAGCTTCAGCCACTACTGCTTCTGGTGTGTGCTACTGGCCTGCATGGAAGAGGAGTAGGAGAGCTGCTGGAGGGGTTAGTAAAGGTGGCTTTTTAAGTTTATTTTTCTTGATTGACTGCCAGGACTGTAATAGTGGTGGCAAGAGAAATACAAGCAGGGTCAATGATGAAGCTAGGAACTTCAGGGACATCTTCAGGTTCAAATGATCTGGATAGCGCATCAGCACACAGGTTCTTGGAGCCAGGACGAAAGCAGTGATTGAAGTCAAATCATTCAAAGAACAGTGTCCAGTGGGCCTGACGAGGGTTCAGGAGTTGAGCCTCTTTCAGATGCTCAAGGTTCTTGTGATCAGTGAAGATGGTAAACTTATGTTGTGCCCCATCCAACCAGGGGCGCCATTCCTGAAGTTCTAGCTTGACTGCGATGAGTTCGCAGTCACCCACAGTGTAGAGTTGTTCCATGGGGGGAATTTATGAGAGTAGAAAGGGCAGCAAATTAATTTTCCTTTAGGAGAGTGTTGAATCAGAACGGCTCCGGTGCCGATCACGGAGGCATCCACCTACAAGAAATGGACGTTTGGGATCCAGGTGATGGAGACAATGACCAGAACTGAAGGCCTCCTTAATCATCTGGAAGGCCGCAAGTGCTTTGGGTGACCATACCCGGGTGTTGGCCCCTTTCCTCGTCATAGCGGTGAGTGGGGCAACAATGGAGGAGTAGTTAGCAATGAAGTTCTGGTAATAATTGGTGAAACCAAGAAAATGTTGCAAGGCCCAGAGGCCTACTGGCTGGGACCAGTCATGGATACCTTGGACTTTCTCTGGGTCCATAGAAAACCCACGGTCAGAGATGATGTACCCTAGAAAGGGTAAGTGATTACGCTCAAATAGGCATTTTTCCAACTTGGTGTACAAGTGGTTTCCCCTCAAACATTGAAATTCAATACGGACATGTTCAAGATGGGACTATAAATCCTTAGAAAAGGTCAGGATGTCATCCCGGTATATGACCACGAAATTGTACAGAAGATCTCGGAAGATCTCATTCATAAGGCGCTGAAAGATAGCTGGAGCGTTACAAAGCCCAAAGGGCATCACCACGTATTCGTAGTGACTGTCTCTTGTATTTAATGTGATCTTCCAAATATCATCAGGTTGGATGCGTACCAGATTGTACGCACCCCTCAGGTCCAACTTGGAAAATATTCACACCCCTTCTAGGCGATCGAACAGTTTGCTGATGAGGGGTAATAGATATCAATCCTTGCAAGTTATAATCAATACAGGGACGTAGCCCACCATCCTTTTTTTTTTTATGAAGAAGATCCCTGCACCAGCAGGGGAATTAGATGGAAGGATGAAGCCTTTCTATTAATTCTCTTTAATGTATTCAGACATAGTCTGAGTCTCAGGCTGTGACAACGGGTAGGTTCTGCCTTTGGGACACATGGTGCCCGGCAGAAGTTCAATAGGACAGTTGAACTTGCATAACGGAGGCAGGGTATCCACTTTCTGCTTAGAAAAAACGTCACTGAAGTCAGAGTACTGCAGAGGCAAGCCAGGTAAAGTCACAGACTTGAGAACAGGCATCACAGGGGAAACAGAATGCAAACAAGACTTTTGGCATTTTAAGCCCCACTGTACCAACTGCAGGGATTGCCAATCGAACTGGGGTTCGTGGGTCTGGAGCCAGGGCAGCCCCAGGATAAATGGATGGGTTGAACGCTTAAAGACGTAGAAAGACATCTCCTCTTCGTGGAGGGTACCCACGGGAAGATGGATAGCCACCGTCTGGTGAGTGATGAGACCAGGGACATGGTCCCCTCGATGGAGGCGATACAAAGACTCACTTCCAGTGGTCGGAAGGGTATACAAGAGTTTGATGATGTCATCCATAATGAAACTGCCGCTCACTCCGGTGTCAACGAGAGCAGTTTTAGCAAAAGTGTGGGCCTTGATACCCAATGAGATTGGAAGCAAAAGTTGAGGGCCAGAAACAGTTGCACCCAAGCTGGGGACCCCCGCTGGGCTCAGGCTTTACAGTTTCCTGGCCAGACGGGGCAAAACTGCAGATGATGTCCAGAAGTGCTACAGTAAAGGCAGAGACCCTCCTTCCACCAATGAAGATGCTCGGAAGGAGACAAGCGCCCACAATTCACCTCCATAGGTTCCACCATGGAGGGAGGTGGTGGAGAGTTCTTCACTGGGTTACTGGGTACGCTTGGGGTACGTGCTGAAGGAGAGAGTGGAGCCTTTACTTCTAGGCGTCTTTGCCGGAGGCGATGATCGATCCTTTCGGCAAGGGAGATCAGATCTTCTAGAGACATGGGAGTCTCACGGACAGAGAGCTCAACTTTCAGGGTGCAAGAAAGTCCATCTAGGAAGATGGCTTGCAGACAATCTTCTTGCCACCCAAGTTCTGTGGCCAAGGTCCTAAACGCCACTGTGTATTCAGAGAGGGTCCTTGACCCTTGACGGAGGTGGAGTAGACTATGACTGGCGATAGCCAGATGACCTGGGTCTCCGAAGGTCTTCTTGAAGAGAGCAATGAAATCAGATAATCTGGAGAAGATAGGATCAGATCGTTCCCATAAGGGAGAAGCCCATGCCAGCGCTTTCCCTTCCAAATGAGACAGAATGAAGGTTACTTTAGTGATCTCCTTCAAAAACAACGAGGGTTGCAGTGCAAACTGCATAAAGCACTGATTAAGGAAACCATGACAGGAGCGTGGGTCCCCATTGTATCATGGGGGTGCAGAAAGTGCCAAAGATGCTTTGGGAAGCATGGTAGCCAAGAGGCCCACAGGGTTGGCAATTGCTGAATCTTGTAATTGGGAGCGCAGTTCTTCCACCAAAGAAGCCAGCATCTCCAATGCTTAGTGATGTTGTTTCACTGTGGCGGCCAGTCCTGGTAGGGCCCTGGAGGTGGGAGACTCCGCCGAGTCCCTGGCCTTGGCAACCTATTGCGCTCAGAGGTGGATCCTTGTCCTAGGGCAGTGGAGAGACACCTCCTGATAGGGAACAGAAGGCAACTGCCCCCAGGGGGCGTAGCAGTGAAGGAGACAGAGGCTTGGATGAGCTTCACCACTGGAAGCCCGAGGTCCACCTGGGAGGAGCCCGTAGGGACCCGGGCTGCTTGGACTTAGGTGGGCCTCACAAGGTTTCCTGGGAGAGTAGAAGTCCAGCGTGCTCACAGACACAGGGAGAGCACGATTGGGTTTGAGACTAGAGGTCCGATAAAGCAAGGAGGACCAGAACAGCATAGGCAGGTGATAACAAGGCAAGGAACAGAACCAGAATCTAGGGACAAAGTCAGGTGAGCAAAGGTCAGAGTCCAGAGGTCAGTCCATGGGATGGTCAACAAGGTAGAGGTCAAATACCAGAGATCAGATGGGGTCACAGGCAGGCCGAAGTTGGGAGGCAGGCAGCAGGCAGGTAGGCAGGTCAAGGGACAAGCTGAGGTCTTGAGGCAGGCAGCAAGCAGGTAGGCAGGTCAAGGGACAAGCTGAGGTCTTGAGGCAGGCGGCAGGTAGGCAGGCAGGTCAAGGAACAAGCTGAGGTCTTGAGGCAGGCAGCAGACAGGCAGGCAGGCAGGTCAAGGAACAAAATGAGGTCAGTACCAGTTAGACAGTCTGGAGATACTACCTGGGGAAATGTATAGACGAGCAGGAACTAGGATGCAGAACAAGGCAGGAACAGGACTGGAACAGAAGGATCCTGGAACGAGACTTGGAACAAGTCAAGAGCAGGAACAACACAGAGGCAATCTAGCATACAAGCCAACCTGATTGCCAAGGCAAAGAAGCACAGACAGGAACTTCCTTATATCAGGGGACCAATCAGGGCGCGCCACAGAGCTAAGGTTCGCCCTTGACCCTACAAGAGATCAGGCGGTCCCCGCGAGCGTGCGCCCATAGGGGCATGGCCAACATCTCTGAAGATGTCGAGCCTTAGCATGAGGCCTGGAGCGCAGTGGAAGGCCCGGTGACTGCCGCCGTGGGAAGCCGGGGACTAGAGGAGCTGGCAACTACCGCTAGGGAGGCCGACCTGGGACCTGCCATGGGACCCATGTGCGGGACAACCGCGGATGGGGCGCTTAACAAAGAGGGCTTTAGGGTTGAATTGGAAATCATGTATTTTCTTTGAGTAAAAATCACGTTTAGTTTTAAGAATTGTTGTTCTATAATTATGTAGTGTGATTCTGTAGGTGGTCAGTAGGCTGAGGGTGCGATTGCTTCGCCATTTCTTTTCAACTTTTCTGAGGGTGTGTTTCAGTTTTTTAAGTTCAGGAAAGTACCATGTGTTTTTTGTTTTGATGATATGAAGCTCCAAGTGAATAGACTCAGGAACCATATTAGTAAATTGTTTTCATTAAAAGGATGGTAAATGCCTGGAATGCCCTCCTGGAAGCTGTCGTTAAGTCAAGTACAGTAACTAAATTCTAAATGACATGGGATAAACTCAGAGGGGTCCATATTGAACCACTGTGCAGCTCAGCAGGTTAGCCAGATACACTTATCTGGCTAACTTAGCTGGAATATTCAACAGTACAGCTGAATATACTCAACTATTTTAAAGTTAGCTGGATAATGAATCCAGATAACTTTAGGACCCAACCAGAGTGAGTCAGATAAGTTATCTGGTTAACTCAACTCCTCTCTGATCTGCCCATTCCCTACCCCTGAGTTATCTGGCTACAAACGTAGGGCACGATTTACTAAGGCTTTTCTCTCATTCTGTGTCTATGGGGAAAATGCTTAGTTAATCAGGCTCTTAGCTGAACAAGTCACTTATCTGGCTCAGTTGTACTAGGGATGTGAATCGTTTTTGAACGATTAAAACTATCGTCAGATAATTTTAAAATCGTCCTAAATCGTTAGAGTGCACGATACAATACAAATGCCCCCGATTTATCGTCAGGGGCATTTGTATTGTATCGTTAAATAGGGCACGGGAATTATTTGGGGGGAGGGCGGGAAAACCGGCACACCAAAACAACCCCTAAACCCACCCCGACCCTTTAAAACCAATTCCTTACCCTCCCCCCACCCTACCGAACCCCCTGAAAATGTTAAATTACCTGGTGGTCCAGTGGGGGGGGGGGGGGGGGGTCCCGGCACAATCTCCCGCTCTCGGGCCATCGGCGCCATTTTGGCTGCCACTAATTAAAATGGCGCCGATGGCCCGATAAAAAAAAACCCCACCGACCCTTTAAATCGACCCCCCTTAGCCTCCCCCACCCTCCCGACCCTTTTTTTTTTAGGGAGGCCCGCGCCGCTAAAAAAAACAAAACCCACCTGACCCTTTAAATTGACCCCCCTTAGCCTCCCCCACCCTCCCGACCCTTTTTTTTTAGGGAGGCCCTCGCCGCTAAAAAAAAAACCCCCACCCGACCCTTTAAATCGACCCCAACCTCCCGACCCCCCCCCAAAACCTTTTAAAAATTACCTGGTGGTCCAGGGGGGGCCTCGGGGAGAGATTTCCCATTCCCAGGCATCAGCTGTTCTAAAAAAAAATGGCGCCGATGCCCCTTTGCCCTTACCATGTGACAGGGTATCTGTGCCATTGGCCGGCCCCTGCCACATGGTAGGAGCACTGGATGGCCAGCGCCATCTTTTAAGATGGCGCCGGCCATCTTTACTCATCAGCCCCTATTATACTATACTCTATAATAGGGGCTGATGAGTAAAGATGGCCGGCGCCATCTTTAAAGATGGCGCCGGCCATCCAGTGCTCCTACCATGTAACAGGGGCCGGCCAATGGCACTTATACCCTGTCACATGTAAGGGCAAAGGGGCATCGGTGCCATTTTTTTTTAGAACAGCTGATGCCTGGGAACGGGAAATCTCTCCCCGAGGCCCCCCTGGATCTCTCTTCTCCCCGAGGCCCCCCTGGATCTCCCCCCGAGGCCCCCCTGGACCACCAGGTAATTTTAAAAGGTTTTGGGGGGGTCGGGAGGGTGGGGTCGATTTAAAGGGTTGGGTGGGTTTTTTTTTTTTAGCGACGCGGGCCTCCCTAACAAAAAAATTAGCGATGTGAATTGGAATCGGAAACGATTCCAATTCACATATCTTAACGATCAGATTTCCCCCCCCCCCAGCCGAATCTGATCGTTAAGACGATCTGGCACATGATTCACATCTCTAAGTTGTACCCACTGACCATAGCCAGATATTCATTGGTGCCATTTAGCTGGATAAGTCCAACTTGTCAGGCTAAGTTGTTTCTGAATATCAGGCTCAGAGGATTCCTAATGGCTAGAGGATGTAAATAAATAACCAGGGTAACATTTGGTGTAACATTTCTACATGGGGTAACCTGCATAGAGTGGCAGTTACAATCCTAAACAGCTTGCTGGGTACAGTTGATGGACCATTTTGCTCTTCATCTGTCATCATTTCCTATATTACTACCTTTCTTTCAGCTGCATTGTGGACTGAGAGGATGTGAAGGGGGAGCCTTTGCAGACAGAAGATATGTTGGCCAAAGAGTTTAGCCAGATCAAATACTGACAGAATGCTCAGAAGGGGCATAAAATGCACCATCTTAGAAAATCTATTCACTATCACCCATATGGTGGTGTTGCCTTCAGAGAGCAAAAGATAAATGATGAAGTCAGTGGCCAAGTGGTGTTACACAACCAGAAAGGCATCACTAGTTTTTCATAGTATCCGTCACAGATGTTAAAGGCGGTTTTTCATTCATAACCTTTTCAGATCCTGATCAGGTTATATGCACACCCTGAAGGTGATGCCTTTCTGGTTGTGTAACACCCATGCAGTCTTCCAATTTATGGTCAATGAGATCTTCTAGGACCTTCTCTATTCCCATGTGGTAGTTTACATGGATGATATCCTAGTCTAATCTGTATTTGATGGGCAAGGTGGATGGGTTGGAAATCCAAGCCTCTATTCTGGTCCTTTCCTGGAACCTCATGACTAGCCATATGGCTAGAGTAATTAAGCCTTCTAATGTATCTGGCAGATCCCGGGCACCAAGCTAGTCTTTAATGTATTCTGAAAGACCTTACCTGAAAATTGCAATCATTCTGTCACTGCCCTACTGGAGTTCAGAGGCCAAGGTGCAGAAATGCACTGTGTACTCCCTCATAGACCAAGAGCCTTGTCTAATCTGCAGGAGTTCAAACACCTTGGAAACCATGTGACCAGGCTCAATATAATTTGCCAGAATTCTTCCAGAAAGTGCATTAGGACCCCAAGAGCAGATCATCCCTTTTCCAAAGGGGTGAGGCCAATGCCAGGGTGGAATATGTCACCTTGATTTGCTCTGTAAGAAACAAGGGTGTCTGCAAATCAAATTGCATCTAACATCGTTTTAGGAAGCCTCTACATTTCACTGGATCTTCATCATACCTTATGGGTAGAGACAGGTGAAGCATGGAAGGAATAGACCATATCATGGGTATCAGAGCAGAAGCCTGATGTGCCAGCAGCCATGTCCTGAAGGTATCTGGCCATAGTATTCAGCTGAACCTGCTGCTGCTGGAACTGTTATGTTAGCTTGGTGATAGCGGAGGCCTGAGGTGAGTCTGCTGAGCTGCAAACTGTGATGGTAGCGTGGTTGTGATCCCTTGTTGCTGTGGTGCAATTGACGCAGCCTCATAGGTGAACCTACGAGGCTTACACTGACAGCTGGCGAATGCTCCCTATAGTGGGACAAGCTGGAGCTTCACCTATACTAGCTGCCTCCCCCTTGGTAGCCGGCAGGGCTTAGGTCAGTCCCTAGGGTGGTCTGGTAAGCAAAAGTCCAGGGCATGCAGTGGTCAGGGCAGGCAGTAGACTGAAAGAGTTGGAAACAGACTAAGGTCAGGGCAAGCAGCAGACAGATGTCATCAGATCCAGGCAAAAAATTAGGTCTAGGTAGCAGGCAATTGTGATCAGGTCAAAGCAAGAGATCAGGCCAAGTGGCAGGTAATCGTGGTTAGGTCCAAGCAAGAGATCAGAATCTGGAAGTCAGGCCAAGGATGATGAAGACACACAGAAGACACTGGATAAGACAGAAAGGTCAAGGCAAGGCTGACAAGGAAGACTGGACAAGGAAAGACTGGATAAGGAAGACTGGACAAGGCAAGACTGGAGAGACAAGGCAGGGCAAGGCAAGACTGTATGAAGCAGGAATCAGGATCACAGAACAACAGGAACTGGGAACTTGAAGCAACACACACAGATGCAGCAGGAAACTCATTGCTAAGGCATTGAGGCAGCATTTTGGGAGCCTTATATACCGAGAGGTTGTGATGTCATCAAAGAGCACAGACACGTCTTTTCCTGCCGCGGCCACTTTTAAGTACTAGCATGTGGTGTACATGCAAGCCTATGGGGCCTGAGAGGGAAGGAAGATGATGACAGCATACTAGCAGCATCTTAGCTGCATTGGAGGCTGGGGTCTGAATTATCATGTATGTGTCTGGGGTAAGTACAGTAACTCACAATACCGACCCATGAGCCGCGAAACCTAACAATATTACAGAATGTACCTACTAGGACATTGTCTCTCTGTAGCAGAAAGAGCTAAATTTAAGCTCTTGATGCTGGTATTTAGGATTTTAATCGAGGACAGTCACCCACAATTAGCAACAAGGATAATAAGGTTTGCTCTCTCAAGGCAGTTGCATTTCTCTCAGGGTCACCTATTGGAAATTCCACCCCTTAAACACATAAGATTATTCCATAGTAGAATTATGGCCTTCTCAGTGGCATCACCAATTCTTTGCTTCAGGCTATCATTAGAGATTTACATGATGGAGAACCTTTTGAGTTTTGCAAAAAGGTCAATACATTTCTTTTTCCAGCTTAAGATTTTTAAGGAATTTACTGGTGAAAAGCAAGGATGAATGGATGGCACTGTGAGCTCTGGTGGGTTGTAGGATGGTTCAGTGCTTTTTGCAGTTGTTTGTTTTGATTTGTTGTTTTTATTGTTTATTATTTGTTGTTTTATTATATTGTTTTTAAGTTATTTTATTTTTACTATTCATTGTTTATAATTAGTTTTGAATAATTATGATTCTGTTCTAAACTAGTTCAGGTACTCATTTGAGGATCAGGGAGGCAATTTATATATTTTTTGAAATAATTAAAAAAAATAAAAAATGTTCAGAATCATGAATTTGGGTTGCAGGGAAATAAGATACTGATGTGAATCAGCCATAAGAGAGACCTTGAGGTGATAACGTGTGATGAACTCAAGGTGATGAAACAGTGTGATAAAGCAGTGGCTAGAGCCACTGGTGCATAAGGAGATTCAAAACCAATAGAAAAAATGAGGCAATAATGCCTCTATGAGTCATTGGTGATATCGCATTCAGAACATTGTGTAGAGTTCTGGAGGTTGTATCTCCGAAAAAATGTAGACAGGATAGCAACGGTCCAAAGAGAGGTTACCAAAACGGTGCAGAGTATATGTCAAAAGCCATAGGATGAGGTTTAAAAACCTAAGTATATGTACCCAGAAAAATGACACACAATATTATTGAGAGAAATATTAAAATATTTCTAAAGTATAAGCAATGCACAAGAAACTGTTTTTAGAGAAAAAAAATGCTACAGAAGAGGTCACAGTATGAGGATCCAAAGGGGAAGACTCAGGAGCAATCTGCAAATATTTCTTCACAGAAAGGGTGGTGAATGCATGGAGTGGCCTCACAGTGGAAATCGGGGAGACAAAAACAGTAAACATTAATGAAGAAAGCATGGGATTATCACAAATTGCTAGCTGTGAGAAACTGAGGGCGAATTTAGAGAAAAAATGGGGTCTAAAGCATTGCAACTGTAATTAAATAAGGTAAATTAAATAGTCCTTACAGTCCTTGTCTGCTGGCATCATGTATTCTAAGGGCGTACTCTGTTACACGTCCCTAAAAAGTACTCTGGATAAATCAGATAATTATCCATACAACCCCATTCACTCACATTACTGCACTTACTGTTTTCTTTCCTGAGCAACCACACTTATTTTACAGATCATTATTTTTCCAACAGTTGTAGCTAAGATTACATATCAATTTTGATAAGACATAAGAGCAAAAACAATCGTGCAGGTAAATATTTAATTTACTAAAATGTCTCACCTATGCTTCACATTCTCATTATAATGTTCCAACGTGTGTACTATGGTAAAATAATGGGTTCAAGGATATGTATGTTTTAGCATCATTTCATTGCCTCAAACCACCTAAAGTGTGAAGTTATTTCAGTACAGCACCTAAACCTTTCTTACTTAAGTATTTCTTCTCTGGGCGAAAACACGCTACAAATTATATGCAAATTATAAGGTTTTTGGATAAAGTAGGGCAGTTGCTGTGTTTTATTCACTACTACATTTTTTTCAAGTCTATTTCTTTTCAAGTCTATTTAAGAACTATAATTTTCTTAGGTGCAGATTAAAACTATTTCAGTTCTCAAGATTTCACATTAAAATCAGTTGTCTAGTAATCTAAAATGAAAAAATATCCAATAAATCAAATTATTCAAATCTTCAATGAGTTTCAAGCTATAGCTTGTGATCTGTCTAATGTTTGGGTTCTTGCCAGGTACTTGTGACTTGGATTGGCCACTGTTAGAAACAGGATACTGGGCTTGATGACCCAATATGGCATTTCTTATGTTCTTATATATGTTGTACCTACTGTATTTCATACATTACATTTCTGCTACTGTACACTTTGGGGCGGATTTTCAAAGGTTACACGTGTAAGTTACGCACGTAACCCCGAGAATCCGTTCCTCCGCGCACCGAGCCTATTTTGCAAAGGCCTGGCGACGCGCGCAAGCCCTGGGATGCGCAAATGTCCCGGGGCTTGAAAAAGGGGGCGGGGAGTGGGCGGGGCTGGAGGCTCCAGGTACAGCGGCTATTTGCCGCTGTGCTCAGGATTGTGGGCCGGCCGTCGGCCGGCGTAAGTAACCTACGCCTGTCCGGAGGCAAGCACAACTTATCAGATAAAGGTAAGGGGAGGAGTTTAGGTAGGGCTGTGGGGTGGGTTAGATAGGGGAAGGGAGGGGAAGGTGGGGGGGGCGGAAGGAAAGTTCCCTCCGAGGCCGCTCCGATTTTGGAGTGGCCTCGGAGGGAACGGAGGAAGGCTGTGCGGCTCAGCACGCACAAGGTGCACAAGTGTGCACCCCTTTTGGTGCGCCGACCCCGGATTTTATAACATGCACGCAGCTGCGCGAGCATGTTATAAAATCAGGCGCGCACAAATCTACACCAGCAAGTAAATTTTAAAATCTGGCCCTTTACCTTTCAGCAAATTAATGCATTCCATTTACAAGATCCCAGATCCACAATTTGTTTGCACATTCTGTCTTCTGTTGCTTCTTGTCTGTATTGCATCTGTTGATGGATACTAGGGGTGTGCATTCGGATTGACCGCATTAGTAAAACGCAACTCATATTTTTTTTTTACTTAAAAAATTGATTCGACATAAACGATCGGATTTCCCACATATCGAACATAGATATGTTCGATATGTGGGAAATCGCGATTGTTGAGCCAAAATAAAAATATAAACCCCCTCACCCTCCTTAATCCCCCCCCCCCCGACTTACCACAACTCCCTGGTGATGGAGCGAGGAGTGAGGACGCCATTTCTGCAATCCTTGGCGAGAAGCATGTGACGTCGGCGGCACGTCGAGTGACGCCGGCGTCACGTGATTCCCGGCTCGTTCGCGCCGGACGGCTCGTTCGGCCCAAAAGAACTTTTGGCCAGCTTGGGGGGGCCTCCTGACCCCCCCAAGCTGGCCAAAAGTTCTTTTGGGCCGAACGAGCCGTCCGGCGCGAACGAGCCGGGAATCACGTGGCGCCGCGTCACTCAGATGCGACGTCACGTGATTCCCGGCAAGTTCGCGCCGGACGGCTCGTTCGGCGCGAACAAGCCGGGAATCACGTGACGCCGACGTCACGTGATTCCCGGCAAGTTCGCGCCGGACGGCTCGTTCGGCCCAAAAAGAACTTTTGGCCAGCTTGAGGGGGTCAGGAGGCCCCCCCAAGCTGGCCAAAAGTTCTTTTTGGGCCGAACGAGCCGTCCGGCGCGAACCTGCCGGGAATCACGTGACATCGCGTCTGAGTGATGCGGCGCCACGTGATTCCCGGCTCGTTCGCGCCGGACGGCTCGTTCGGCCCAAAAAGAACTTTTGGCCAGCTTGGGGGGGTCAGGAGGCCCCCCCAAGCTGGCCAAAAGTTCTTTTTGGGCCGAACGAGCCGTCCGGCGCGAACGAGCCGGGAATCACGTGACGCCGTGTCACTCGACGTGCCACCGACGTCACATGCTTCTCGCCAAGGATTGCAGAAATGACGTCCTCACTCCTCGCTCGATCACCAGGGAGTTGTGGTAAGTCTGGGGGGGGGATTAAGGAGGGTGAGGGTGGGGTTTAATTTTTTTTTTTGCACATATGTACATATACCCAACTCATTGGATTTTTTGTATGTCCATATTGGCCGCAAGTGGGACCCCCTTTCGGACATAAAAAATATGAACATAAAATTTTGCTCTGCACATCCCTAATGGATACATAAACATAAGAATATACAATTTGCCATACAGGGTCAGACCAAAGGTCCATCAAGCCCAGTATTCTGTTTCCAACAGTGGCCAATCCAGGTCACAACTACCAGGCAGGATCCCAAAAGTTTGATAGATTCCATGCTACATTTCCCAGGCATAAGCAGTGGATTTCACCAATTCCACCAAATAGTTTATGGACTTTCCCTCCAGAAACTTGTCCAAACCTTTTTTAAATCCAGCTACACTAACAGGTTTTACCACATCCTCTGGCAACAAATTTCAGAATTTAATTATGCATTAGTGAAAAAAAGATTTTCTCCTATTTGTTTTACATTTGCTACCTAGTAATTTCATTGAATGACCCCTAGTCTTTGTACTTTTTGAAAGCATAACAATCTGATTAACATTTACTCTTTCAATTCCAATCATTATTTTATAGACCTTTTTCATATCTATCCTCAGCTGTCACTTCTCCAAGCTGAAGGGACCTAACTAACCTCTTTAGCATTTTGTTATAGGGGATTAGTTCTGTCTCTTATATCATTTTGATTGTCCTTCTCTGTTCCTTTTCTAATTTTGCTATCTTTTTTGAGATGTGGTGAGCAGAAATGCACACAATTTTCAAGGTTGTGGTCTCTCCATGGAGCAATACAGAGGCATTATGATATTCTCTATTTCATTATCCATTCGTTTCCTAATAATTCTTAGCATTCTATTTGCTGTCTTTGCTGCCACTGCACACTGAACAGAGGATTTCAACAAATGATCCTGTGTGGTGACTTCTAATGTAGAACATTGCATTGTGTATTTGGATTGCAGCAGTTTGCACTTGTCAACATTAAACTTCATCAGCTATTTGGATGCCTTGTCTCCCAGTTTTGCAAGGTCCTTTTGAAATTTCTCACAATCTTGCAGATTTGAACACCTAACTCAATCCCATTTCCATATCATTTTTAAATGTAATCCCTGGACAAAAGACCTCCCTAATTAATCCCATGGTCCATGTTTAATTTCAAGGGCTTAAGTTACCAAATTCCTACACATTTCTTAAATCCTTCTCTGATTTCTAAGATTCCCCTTTGGGGGAGGTGGGGGAAGACTTCTTTCTTTGGCCCTGAGCATTGTTAAGGCAATCCTTGAATACAGCAGTAATAATCATGTTGGAAGCTGTAAATGGGTTTCCAACTTAATTTTACTGATAATTGATGATGGAAAAGAGGAAATGACTATTTACAACTCCTTATGCAATCCAATTGTAACACCTCTTACCTCTCTAGTGGTGCCCCTGACTGCAGGCTCCTCCAACATAGCTTCTGGCACTGTTCTGCATCCAATGCTCTGATTAGGATATAGACTACAGCTCCTGAGCCTTTATATAGGCCCTGCATTCAAGACTTTCTGTGGGCACTGGCTGATGACATTCATAATCTCACCAGATATAAGGGAGTTCAATGCAGTGAGTTGGTGCCTCAGCAATAGGTTCTTCTGGATACCTCAGCCCAGGTGTAGTCTTTGCTCCTGATCCTGACTCCTGCTCCTGCTTGTCTACCTGCCTATTTGCTGTGTTCCTACCTCCATTCTAGTACCTTGCCTACTTCTCACCTTGCCTTGACCTGGTTCCTACCTGCCCTGTTCTGCTTCTGCCTGCCCTGTTTTTATTTGCCTTTGGATTGTCCTCTCATTGCTGAATCAACCTGATCTTTGATGTCTCTGCCTGAACTCTGCCAGCCCTGACCATAACTTGCTTTTGTCTCTGCCTGAACACTCAAAAAGCCAAGGGATATGCAAATATCAAATATAAATATGATAATCTATAAAATAAATTATTCCAATTGTATATTTATACTAAATGCTATTACAATAAAGTAATATTTGATCAATGCTGCATATTTTTTTGCACAAATATTTCCAAAATATATTTCTTTAACACCGCCTAAACTCACAAATTCAAAAATGAAATATCACATGGGCCCACACTTGCATAGAACAACCCTGAAGAAACACGTTGGGCAGGCCTTGAATTGCCATATACAATAAGAGAAGAACAATATTATGTGTGCGAATGAGAGGGTGACCATTAATTTGGACACTTTTGTTGCTGCTTTATAAAAATGTTTATCGAGAACTTCAGTATGGTGCTGCTGCTTCTTGGAGAAGAGGGGTTTTCTTCAAACAGTTGAAGGGACAGCCTCTTATGAGTCCTCAGTTCCTCTTTAGTTATTAGCAGTAGAAAATATGTTTCTTACTGATGCTATGGCATGACTGCTCAACTTTTGAAATTATATAGTATGGAGAAACTTGAGCCAGTGTTTATGCTGTTTTCTGTTTTCTCAAATTGGATCCCATTTCATTTTTTGAAATATATTCTTTTGGCTTTAATATTCTCTCTAACCTCACCCTTTAACCATGCCGGCAGTCTTTTGGCCTTCCAGCCACCTTTTCTATTGCGTGGAATACATCTAGACTGGGCTTCCACCAAGGGCAAGAGCTAAAATAATGCCCACTCTTCTTGGTTTCTTTACCAACCATTCCATGAAGCAGTCATTTGCTTCATCTAGAAATCTTACCTCCATAATATGTCCTGATGTGATATTTACCCAGTCAATTTTGGGATAATTGAAATCATCTACTATTATTCTGTTCCTAATGTTTAGGTTCATTTACTAAACTGCAGTAAGTGATTAATGTGTGGAAAAAACAGTTCTTATCACATGTAAAATGCTGTTTATAATACAATAACCACATATCACAGCAATATTGTGTGATATTTTGATCAAAAATCCATCCCCTACTGAAATTAGCTGCTTTGCTTCATTCACCAATGGATCCCATAATGTTTTGATTAATTACTAGTATGCCGGGGGTAATGTAGGACATAATCATACAAATAGTTAAAAAGTCATTAGTGAAGGGTGAAGTTCATGAAGCAGGTATTTGTATGGCCTGATAAAAAAATTATTGAGGGATCTGTATTGGGACCCTTACTTTTCAATATATTTATAAATGATCTGGAAAGAAATACGACGAGTGAGATAATCAAATTTGCAGATGACACAAAATTGTTCAGAGTAGCTAAATCACAAGCAGATTGTGATAAATTGCAGGAAGACCTTGTGAGACTGAAAAACTGGGCATCCAAATGGCAGATGAAATTTAATGTGGATAAGTGCAAGGTGATGCATATAGGGAAAAATAACCCATGCTATAATTACACAATGTTGGGTTCCATATTAGGTGCTACAACCCAAGAAAGAGATCTAGGCATCATAGTGGATAACACATTGAAATTGTCGGTTCAGTGTACTGCGGCAGTCAAAAAAGCAAACAGAATGTTGGGAATTATTAGAAAGGGAATGGTGAATAAAATGGAAAATGTCATAATGCCTCTGTATTGCTCCATGGTGAGACCGCACCTAGAATACTGTGTACCATTCTGGTCGCCGCATCTCAAAAAAGATATACTTGCGATGGAGAAGGTACAGAGAAGGGCTACCAAAATGATAAGGGAAATGGAACAGCTCCCCTATGAGGAAAGACTAAAGAGGTGAGGACTTTTCAGCTTGGAGAAGAAACGGCTGAGGCGGGATATGATAGAGATGTTTAAAATTATGAGAGGTCTAGAACGGGTAGATGTGAATCGGTTATTTACTCTTTCGGATAGTAGAAAGACTAGGGGGCACTCCATGAAGTTAGCATGGGGCACATTTAAAACTAATCGGAGAAAGTTCTTTTTTACTCAACACACAATTAAACTCTGGAATTTGTTGCCAGAGGATGTGGTTAGTGCAGTTAGTATAGCTGTGTTTAAAAAAGGGATTGGATAAGTTCTTGGAGGAGAAGTCCATTACCTGCTATTAAATTCACTTAGAGAATAGCCACTGCCATTAGCAATGGTAACATGGAATAGACTTAGTTTTTGGGTACTTGCCAGGTTCTTATGGCCTGGATTGGCCACTGTTGGAAACAGGATGCTGAGCTTGATGGACCTTTGGTCTGACCCAGTATGGCATTTTCTTATGTTCTTATGTTCTTACCGGTAACAGATTTATCGAATATTCATCCCATTTTAATTTGTCAACAATTGCAAAGATTTTAGAAACATGGGGGCAGATTTTCAATGCCTACGCAGGGTCCTGTGCTGTGGGATGCAATTGATCCTTTAGTAAAGAGAGAGGAAGGCCACAGAGAAAGCTCAGTCTCTGGAAACACTAATAAGGTTATTCACTAAAGCTTTATCGCATGCGTTAGGGGCCAGACGCACACGATAAAGTCATATCGCATGCGAAAAGGGACTTTTCGCATGCGATATTATGCTAATTAAGGGGAGGGGAGGAGTCGGCAGGGGGAGGGGAGGAGGCGGCACAGGTGGAGGGAGGAGTTGGAGCGGGGGAGGGAGGAGTCGGTGGTGTCTTTGCTGCTGGCAAAAACATTACTAACATTATCGTCAGCAGTACCGCATCGAATAGCACCACCTTTCACAGTGCAGATATTCGGTGCGAAAGCCAGCAGCGAAGACACCGTGGTGGTGCGTAGGCTGCGGGCTTTCGCAGGCCCACCCCCACCCCACATACACACACCCCCGTCCCCCGTTTTCACTGGATTCATCATTCAGCAATGTATGATGAATCCAGGCCTAAGTCTGGTGTGAGGTGGTGAGGGCACATCTAGCAGGCTTCATTGTGTGGAGTGAAACTGATGAGGCAGGCAATAAAGCCGAAGTAGAGCGTTGCTCCATTTTGCCTTGAGCCCAGTGCCAATGTTTGATGTTAAACAAATGGTGCTAGTCTCAGGGCAGACTTTTGCAGTTTTGTTGTGAGGCCATTTGTTTATATGATTGTACAACAAAATTGCATTTGCTTCAGGGTTAACTGGTGCTGTTTTTAAAGTGGTGCCTGCAGGGCAGAAGTGATTTGAGATTGTCCCTGCCCCTTTCTTCACAGCAGACACAAACAAAAGGGATAAGTGGGGGGGCCAAGTAAGTTCTAAACCCCAGTTTATTTGAGGAAGCAGGAGGATCATAGGGGCCCAGCTGAGTAGACCCTGGTCCTGTCTTATTTGTATGGTTAGATGGAGAGATAGAGGGCCCAAGGAAGCCTTGGGGTCCCTAATATCTGAAGCAGTAGCAGAGGTTTTGAGAAAACTGAAAATATGCAAAACTTTTTTATATTTTCAAGTAAGATTATTTTCAGTTTGTTCCATTTGGAACAAAT
This sequence comes from Rhinatrema bivittatum, assembly GCF_901001135.1. Taxonomy (NCBI): domain Eukaryota; kingdom Metazoa; phylum Chordata; class Amphibia; order Gymnophiona; family Rhinatrematidae; genus Rhinatrema; species Rhinatrema bivittatum. Next base: position 663,769,874 of record NC_042615.1, read on the forward strand.
AGAAAATAGATATTTTTGTTCTGAAAAATCATTCTTTTTCTTTTGAATGCACATCTCTATCTGATTTGTCTGACATGATCTCCCTTTAGTAAACTACCAGTCCTAAGTCTACAAAAAACACACAGAAGAAAATCTAAGCCAACCACACAGCAATTTCCTCCCTGGAATTTTCTACTTTCTTTCTCAAAAAGTAAATCTTGTTGTCAGGTCCATCATAAATTCAACCATAGTACAAGCCAGTGGAGTGGAGTGGAGAAGTAGCCTAGTGAATAGAACAACAGGCAATGAACCAAAGAAGCCAGGGTTCAACTTCCAATGCTACTGCTTATGACCTTGAGCAAGTCACTTTACCCTCCGTTGCCTCAGGTACAAACTTAAGTGCTTATTTACATAAGGTTTTCTCCAATTTTATGTCTTTGTGAAAATGCCTAGTAAATAGGGCCCTTAGATTGTAAATCCTCTGGGGATAGGGAAATACAGTGTCTGAATGTAACCGGCTTTGAAGTGGCATGAAAACCAGAATATATATTTAAATAAAATATATTATTTTTTTATGGTTTATCCTAAATTCATAATGTCCATTTGTCATTTTTTAAAATTTATTTTTATTGCTTTTTAACAAATTGCAAAGTATACCATCTTGTACAGAAAATAGAAACAAAATATGAAATAATCAACACATTAGAAACAAAATATTAATATTGAGACCACAAATCTTTCTGCTATGGAGGAAGACCAGTAAAGGAGCCAACAAAAAGAAATTTTAATTTAAGAAATGACTTAACTTGTACATTTTACCCGTATAATTTAGCCTAAGTAATAGAACTCTCAATGGGTGAAGAGGTAGACAACAACCTTTTACGAGAGTCCAAAAACAAGTTAAGTTGTTCAGGGACAATAAATATAAGTATCATTATTAAAATTAATAATACATTTACAAGGGTATCTGAACTGAGAGGAGTTGCCTAGAGATTGTGTCTCCTGACGTAACGCCAGAAAGACCTTTCTCTTGGGTGGCTTTAGCCAGGTGTGGGAAAATTTGGACAAACTGGCCCATTAAATTTGCTCCCATATGCTGAAAACAATTGTGCATAACCAAACCCAGATCTTTTTCATAAATAAATGAAACCAGCAGAGTTGCTTTTTCATAGATCTCTGTAGTAGAAGACTCCAGGAATTTGGTTAAGTTCCCTAAATCCAGTAGATGTTGTGCCTCATTCTCTCTTGTACATGAAAATGGAAGAAAATAGGCCTTATTAAGTGAAGGAATATTATCTAGAGGAATATGTAAGGTTTTAGTCATATACTTCCGAAGGGTAACTCGTGACTTCTCACCAATTATTCTAGGAAAGTTCAAAAACCTTAAATTCAATTTTCGAGAAATTCAACTTTCCTATTTAAAGTCATTCATTTCTGGACTATAGATGATTGTAGGTTCTGAACAACTTTCACCATCTTATAGGTTTTGAATTCTATTAGAATGTTCCATAAGCTGAGAGCTATGTTCCTGTGTCCGTGTCCAATTTTGAAGAAATCTGGGATATTTGTGAAGAACAACCTTGTAAAGCTAGTCCCAGCTGAGCCATCAGTTCCCAGAGAGAGTCTAAAGTCACCACAGTGGGCTTGAGGAGTGAAGATAATAAGGGCAAATGCTCCAGAGTCTTTGCAGATGCCTTAGAAATTGAGGCATTCAATGTAGGAATCGAGATGGACTCACCTCCATCAAAGGAAGCAAGCTGTAAAGCAGCTGCAGGTGCCAGCACAGGCTCACTCCCCACCATCAATATTATTTATCTGGCTACACCTTCCATGGTTCACTGGTTACTACCTCTATAGCTTGCACCGAGTTGTCCAGTCCCATTTCTGCTAGTACCAATTCTAGAGGAGGTCACGAGGATAATGCCTGTGGTGTTCATAGAACTAGAGGGCTCAGAGAAATCTCCCTGGACGAGACGGAGGCTCCTCTTACGGACCTGTCAGCGGGAGCTGCAGCCCCCATCAATGGGTAAATTATAGTGAGTTCAGGGATGGTACACTGCCCCGAAGGGAGTGGGGTGCCGAGAGAAACAACCATACTCTCCCCTTATGTTTAGGAGGCATATTTAGATAAATTTCCAGTAGAGAAAAGAGAATATTTGAGGCGAGTCGAATAGACGCTACACATAAGCCGCCATCTTGACTCCCCCCCCGCCCCCCCTTTGTCCATTTGTCATTTTGATAATTTTTTGTTTGAATAGTGAAAAACACAATTTGCTCTGCAAAATACCATTCTGACCTACTTAGCTCAGTATTGGATGCTTCTGTCACAAATCCATGTTTTGCATCCACTGCATCAGTGGCCAATCCAGGCCTCTCATTCACCATTTTTATTTTATTTATATTTTGCTTTTCAGAATTTCAGGCTAGATTATATTCAAGTACTTTTAGGTATTTCCCTATTCCCAGAGGACTTACATTCTAAGGGATTCATTTACTAAGCATTTTTTACATAGACACAGAATGGGAGAAAAGTGTTAGTAAATCACCTCTTAGTTGTGACTTGCCCAAGGTCATAAGGAGCAGTAATGGGAGTTGAGCCTCGTTTCCCTGGTTTATGGCCCACTGCTATAACCACTAGGCTACTTCTCTACCATACCATGTTGAAGAGACCCGCACTCAACTCCTTTCATTTCAATGATTTTTTACTGCAATACAGGAACTCAGAGCACTGTTTTAATTCAAATATACCAATGGAAATATTAAAATGTGTAGCCTCTCTATTGGATCACATACTAGATATATAATCATAGCTATGTCAAGATGACATCACAGAAGTTCAGATCTTAACTGGATCTCTTCAAACAACTTAAAAAAACTGAGGGTATTTATCATAACAAATGTTGTGCAATGTATATTGAATAAAAATGATACTTCATATATGAAATTGTACTATCAATATATATATATATTGTCTAAATTCTACGGTCCCCTGATGTTATAAAAAGAAACCATTAGGAGTTAGACAATTGAATACCATTTGATCTGATCATTAAGTCCATAAGGTTGTACTGCATAAAGAATAAATATCCACCATTGCTCCTGAAGGTTTAAAAAAGCTTAACAATCATCCTTCTACCTGAGGAGGAGGGTTGTTCAATGATTATCCACCTTAAATTGTGTGCAATCTGGTAGCGCCGAAGCTTGGATTTTACAAGTGTGTAGATAACTGTGATGTTCAATAAGGGGCAGTTTTTAAAACCTGCACGCGGGCACAGATTTGTTCGTGCAACCCGGCGCGTACAAATCTATGCCCGATTTTATAACATGCGCGCGCAGCCGCGCGCATGTTATAAAATCCAGGGTCGGTGTGCGCAAGGGGGTGCACAATTGTGCAACTTGCGCATGCCGAGCCACGCAACCTGCTTCTGTTCACTCCGAGGCCGCTCCGAAATTGGAGCAGCCTCGGAGGGAACTTTCCTTCGGCCAACTGCACCTTCCTCTCCCTTCCCCTACCTAACCGGCGCCCCAGCCCTACCTAGAAACCCCCTATCTTTGAGCCTGGAGGCTCATGCCCCGCCCCCGGACCGCCCATGACCCTGTTTGCAAGCCCCCGGACATACGCACGTCCCAGGGCTTGCGCGCGCCGCTGAGCCTAAGCAAGATAGGCTCAGCGCGTGCAGGGGCAGGCAGGGGCAGCTTTTCAGGGGTTATGCGCGTATCTTACGTGCAAAACCCTTTGAAAATCTGCCCCTAAGTCTAACTTCTATTTGTCTTTTAGTGTGGCCAGCATGCTTTTTATCATAAACACAAATGAAAATATAAATGACCCATGGAGATTGACAATTCACATCAAAATACTTTATAAAATGTTCACAAAGGTATAAACAGAGTCATATTCAAATATTGTAGAAAATGAATTATCTTTTTATTCAGAAGCCAAAACCTCTTACACTTAAAAAGGTTGACAGATCATTCTTAAATTATTTGCATCAAGTAGACATTGATGACTATCATTACAATTCTTTCACATAAGCAATGTATGCAAATCACCTAAAAGGCAGACTGTAATACCAAATATTAAATAAAGATACATTGTAGAAACAGAAAAATATAATTAACAACTGAAGATCTTCAAGTACTTAGAGAGAAACAAAGTATCACAAGGCAAAGTAAATCACATACATAATATATTGATTAAAGGTACATATATTAAAGATGTTTCCAATGTTAACAGTGCAAAGTAAGTCCACAGACTGTAAAGGCATTGTGGAAAATCAATACATTCTAAATATAACTATAAGAAACTTGTCCTGGGAGGTGAAATTCAAAGAGCATGGAGCTTTTTGCTGCCCAAAGTTACATTTCTAACTATAGGATCAACTCTTCCACTCCTGGTCCTTAGTCAATAACTTCTAGAAGGTCCCTCTTGGTATTTGAGAATATTCCATGGAAATAGAAGAATGTTCCAGCTAAAGTCTCAGTGCCTTTATTTTATTGACCAGTGTTTGGGCCATAGCATCCAGTGCAGTAATTTTGTCTCTAATTTGTTTCAACAGAGATTGCTTCTCTATTGTAGTGTTGTATAGCAATTGTACATCTCTTTGGAGTAGACAAATATTCCAGTTGAGGACTTATCCTGTCTTAACTTTCTAGCACAGTCCTTTCTGCAAAGATGAGTCCCAAAGGGGATCTGATGGCAACAGTTCCTGGGAATGGTGTCTTTAACACAGGATTGATGGTTGTACTAACTGGCATGGAGGCCCTATATTTATCACACTTGGGTGGGGGTGGGGTATCAAGCCTCTAGGCTTTCTTATTTGAACTTTTATTCCCCCCTTGCTCGGCATTTTTTAAGATGGCACCGGCCATCCATTGCTCCTACCATGTGACAGGGACTGGCCAATGGCACCAATAGCCCCTGTCACATGGTAAGGGCAAAGGGCCACTGGCGCCATTTTGTTTACTGCCAGCCTATGGCCTGAGAGTCAGAGATCACTCCCAGGATCCCTGCTGGACCACCAGGGACTTTAAGCAAGTTTTGGGGGGTCGGGAGGGTGGGGAATTGTAAATAATTAAATGTGAAGGATCGGGGTGCGTGCTAACGGGTTTGTGATAGCGCGCACTAATGGGAGCTAGCTAAACCGAAAATGATTCTATACGGAAAAAAAAATGCTGATCCGCGGGAATACAAACTTTTCCCGCAGCTACACGAAACCGAAAGTGGAAACAATCGGGCACCCGAAGCACATCTCTAGCACTGTAGTGCATTTTCTCTGTGTGGTGGTCAACTTTGCACACTTATCTTTTATCAGCCTGTTTTACTCCAACCATAACCACTGTGGCCTGATACTTCCAGCTGCGGCATTCCATGCTCCAACCAAAAACATTGTGGCCTGACACTTCAAGCGGCAGCATGCTATTGTCCAACTGTAACAATTGTGGCCTAACACTTACAGATGCAGCATGCCATGCTCCAACCATAATCACTGTGGCCTGACACTCAAAGCTGTGGCATGCCATGCTCCAACCAGCATATCAAAACAGATAAGCTCAGATTCCATTCCTTACTATTTTCAAATAGACGTTGCTGTCCCAAAGAATGCTACATTTTCTGCTTGCATAGATGTTTTACAAATACTATATGGACCTGACTCTGACAACACCACAGCATTTGAGGTATTACAGCCACACTTCTCACTGCGTTGCTCTGCTCCTACCATTCCAGTTTTGAAAAATTATTAACCAACTCCACTTCTGCCGCCACTGCTCCAAAACAATCTTGCCACATTAAGGTGCCTGCTCACTCCGCTCTTCTGTGCCTATGCAAGCACTAGCAAACATCCTTTCGGGTGTCAAGGCCACTCTTCTCGCTGAGCTTCTGCTTTTACCATTCCAATTTTTAATAAATACAAGCACCACTGCTACTGCTGCCATTCCAAGCCGTTCTTGATTCCTTAGTGTGCTTCCTCTACTGCTCCAGTTGTGCTCAAAATTCTTGCCAAATCCCCTTCCCCCACAGTATATGTTCACTTTTCATCTTTCGCTAGCCATACATTGCTTGGCAAAGTTATTGGAACATTCCTCAGGCTTTTAATACCATTCTTATCTTCATCTATGGCATTCACCTTCTTGCCATCTCTTGCTCTTGCCACAGCTATCAATTCTTCTACACTCTTGCTGCACCACTCCTCGAACTGTAACGGATTTCATGGCCCATTCACAAATGCACTGTACAGTGCATGTGGGTACCTATGATATGTGTGGCTTGGCTTACTCCCTGACACAAACATATATTACTGGACTGGTGATCAGCCAAGGGCAGCCATACTTTGACGGTAAGAGGCATCCCCTTCTCCGGCTGTCTGTATGATAGAATGGAATGACTGGCATCTCCCATTCTACTCTGCCTTAATGCTAAGCCCCTCAACCTACATCTTGAGATCCTTCTACTACTTGGGGTTCTTAACTTCTTTCTGCCACAATACCTTCCTGGAAGGCTCCAGCTCTTATGCCTTAATGTCTTCTTTCCAATCTGGGGTACTGCCATGCACCTCTTCCATGCTTTTGAAATCTTGATACCACTCTTCCTGATACTTTGCCCCTTTATCTGTACCTTGGGATTTTTCCTGTCACATATTCTGCTTCTTTCTTCCTTCATGGTACCTTAGGGTGTTGATGCCACTTTCAGTGCCACTTTATGATCATGATGCTATCCAGTATTCATGACACTATTGCTGGGCTGGCATCCTCTTTTTGCATCTTGGGGAATTATTCTTCCTCTTGCTGCTTCTTTGCTCCACACACACATTGCTTTAGAGAACTCCTGCCAATCCTGTAAGCCTGCTACCCCTTTGCCCCTTTGCAGAGCCTTAGGCTATTGTTTATTAGGGGTGTGCATTCGTTCCCTACAAATTGGGAATCCTCAACATATGGGCCATATTCATTGTATTTGTGGGGAAGTGAAACATATCGCGATTCCCTACGAATACAACGAATCTTCGCCGAATTACTCGGCCACCTAAAGGAGCCAATTTAAACATACCCCCCACCCTCCTGACCCCCCCCCCAAGACTTACCAAAACTCCCTGGTGGTCCAGCGGGGGGTCCAGGAGCCATCCCCTACACTCAAACCCTCGGCTGCCGGTTTCAAAATGGTGCCGATAGCCTTTGACCTACTATGTCACAGGGGCTACCGGTGCCATTGGTCAGCCCCTGTCACATGGCCATTGGCACCATCTTGTGCTCCTACCATGCGACAGGGGCTGACCAATGGCACCGGTAGCCCCTGTGACATAGTAAGGGCAAAGGCGATCAGCACCATTTTGAATACTGGCAGCCAATCACCTTTGCCCTCACTATGTCACAGGGGCCAACCGTCGGCCCCTGTGACATAGTGAGGGCAAAGGCAATTGGCGCCATTTTGAATACTGGCAGCCGACGGCCAGAGTGCAGGAGGTGCGTTTGTTGGCACAGCGGGTAGCACATAAGGCCTAGTTGTACCTCATCTCTGCTGCTGTGTTGGGAATGGCAACGGGGGTGAGAAGCTAGGTCCTGCAACCGTAACCAGAATTTCCTGCAGCAAAGACAGATTTAAGCCATCAGACATAGCATTGTTACTTGCAGATCTGACTTGCAAACCACAGCATCCTATAAGACTGTATAAGGTAGCCTGTACCTTTCCCTGAGCTTTAAAGGCTGATATGCCTAGCCTAAGTGCATGTCACATTGTTCTGGGCCAGAATATCTGCAGGATAGCACTAGCCAAAAATAGCTCTGCTCTTCTGGACTACTAAATCGCATCTGGGTATTCCAACAATTGCATGCCAAGCCCTCGCGACTGAGCTAAGGCTACTTGTGTGTAGCAGGCTTCTAACCTTGAAGCAATACATAGGAGCTGCAGCACCTGTGTTAGGTGAAAAATGGTACCTCATTGTGTGATTTTGACTGTCCCTGCTGGCTCTGCAGTTTGTCCTCCATATAAACCAATTTGTGAGGTTTGACACAGAGAATATGCCAGGCCATCAACATACTCAGGACACTGCTTCTGGTAGAGGTGTGTGAGGCTCAAGACAAACAGTGGCCGACACTCTGGATGGTGTTTCACTAACCGGGCACAGGTGATCGTGCAGGACCAGCAGTATAGACACTTCAAGCTTGTCATTAACCAGTGAGATTTAAATAGCTCCCAATGAGAGGATAGGAAGAGGGCCATTTTGAAATTTAACACATAGAAAGTGTATAGTGCCTGCTCACACACCAAGAGTTAGGACCGGTGCATTTTTTGCCATCATAAGATTAGCAGGCTTCTGCAGCATGGGGATAAAAAGCCAGGCCCTGGGGCAATGGCCTGCAGACATAACTGTACAAGCCACTTGTCATGGCAGAGATGCTTTTCCTCCCCTCCAGCCACCCCCCATGTCCGTGCATTTGCCACATACACATGGCTCATAGGTAAGAGAGACAGGCCCATACAGGATGTCCTCAAAATTTTCACATAGGCCCGATTGCCTAAATATAAAGGAATTGTGCGTGGCTCCAGTGTACCTGGCCACCACGCGAAGGATGCGCATTTGAGCGTCACAGACCACTTGCACATTGATGGAGTGAAACAGCTTTCTGTTGCGGTACATCTCCTCCCTGTCATGGGGTGGAATGATGACCACGTGAGTGCAGTTGATATCTCCCAGAACATTGTAAAAGTTTGTGACGGCATAAAAGCCTCTCTTCAAGTTTATCAAGTCCTGCCTGTCCCAAGGAATTGCTATGTAGCATTTAATATAGTCAGAGACTGCTGTGAAGACCTGGTCCAGGCAGCATGAAAAGTGATTTGGGACATTCTACCCACTACCCCTATTGTCTTTTGGAAGGAGCCGGGGCCAGTTGCCATGAAGTGCAAGTTGGCCAACAGTTTGGTGAGGTCAGGCACAGCATGGGACCTTTCTGTGACCGGATCCAAATCCCCTCGGATTTCTTCATATAATTCCAGGATAGCCTGAGAGCTGAAGTGATACCTGTAAATTATATAGTCCTCTGGTATGCCCAGCAAGGTTGTTCGTGGAGGAAAGATGCACTCCCTGTATCTCTTCCGCCTTGGCTGCCTGCATGTCAGGCGGTGCCCGTGCCTCTACCTTCGGTGCAGGGACTTCCCAAGGAGGGCTTGGAACTGCCCTTGCCTGTTCTTGAGGTTATTGCTGTTACGCTTGATATTGTCTGTGGCGAGCCTCCCGTAGCATCCAGTTTCTCCAATAATTAAACTTGCCACAAACATTAAGGTGTTAGGAAGCTAGACCAGGTAAGAACAGGTGTTTTTATTGGGGCAGGAAGGCCTGGTAGGTGTGTTTGATATAATTCCTCTTTTTATCATGCATGATAATGGCTGCGATAACACCCGTGATCCCCGATATCGGCCGCAGGAGCGCGATAAATAGTTTTTTTCACCGTACTGCAAAAAAAAAAGAAAGTATAGCTATTTCCGGTGTTAAATCTCACAATAGTGTACATTACTCTATTGCATTCTGTGCTAGTAGACCATTATTTCCATCATTTCCATTCACCCAAATTCCTCCCACTTGATACTCAATGTTTAATTTGCATACGCATTTTGTGCTGCCTTATTTATCACGTGCGTTACAGCGTTATTGTGCGTGATAAGGCCCTAATGTGAAATGATAAATGACCCAGCTGGTTCAATTCCAGTACAATCAAAGGCTTTATGGGTGAGAAGGAATATTCCTGCCCCTGATCACTTTAAAATCATACTCAATGGGAGTTTGTGTTTGAATTAAGTCTCAAGGTCATAGTTTAGACTTTATCTTTGATTTTAATTTGGAATTGTCACATACCTTAGACATTTTCCCACATTGCTTTCTTGAAACTATATTGAATGAAGCAGATTCATTCATTTCGGTATACTAAGAATGTGAAAACAGTTTTTTCTGCGCTTGTGTTATCTGGCATGGATTACTGCAATGCCCTATATAAGGCATGACAAGAAGGAACTTGCTCTGTCGCCAAATCATTTAGAATGCTGCTGCCAGATTGATAACTGCTCCTAAGAATAGAGAACATCTCACTTCTGTTTTAAAGCAACTCTGTTGGTCTTTATTTAGCATCATACTCAATTTAAAATTATTGTATTTGTTTTTTAAGTGTTGAAAATGGGGTGGGGAGCAGTATATTAGAGAAGTTGTCCAAACATTGCTGAAGGATTGTCCTGAAAGGTTTGTCTTTTTTTTGGATCATACCAAAATCTGGAACTGGGTAGACAGCCAACAAGGTGTGGAAAGCATGAGGAGGGATCTAGCAAAGATCAAGGATAGTGCAGAATGTAGAACTTAAGATTTAATGCTAAAAATTGCAGTGTCATGCATTTGGGCTGCAAAACTCAAGGGAGCAATATTTTTCAGCATGAAAGAAGAGTAGGATCTGAGGGTGATCATAGCTGATGATCTTAAAATGCCCAAGCAAGTGGCTAAGGAAAAGGCAAAAGCCAGAAAGATGCTTAGCTGCACAGGGAGATGAATGGTCAGCAGAAAAAAGAAGGCGATATTAGGGATGTGAATCGTTTTAGGACGATTAAAATTATCGTCCGATAATTTTAATATCGTCTTAAACCGTTATGGAACACAATACAATAGAGATTCTAACGATTTATCGTTATAAATCGTTAGAATCGTGAGCCGGCACACTAAAACCCCCTAAAACCCACCCCCGACCCTTTAAATTAAATCCCCCACCCTCCCGAACCCCCCCCAAATGAGTTAAATAACCTGCGGGTCCAGCGGCGGTCCGGAACGGCAGCGGTCCGGAACGGGCTCCTGCTCCTGAATCTTGTTGTCTTCAGCCGGCGCCATTTTCCAAAATGGCGCCGAAAAATGGCGGCGGCCATAGACGAACACGATTGGACGGCAGGAGGTCCTTCCGGACCCCCTGCTGGACTTTTGGCAAGTCTCGTGGGGGTCAGGAGGCCCCCCACAAGCTGGCCAAAAGTTCCTGGAGGTCCAGCGGGGGTCAGGGAGCGATTTCCTGCCGCGAATCGTTTTCGTACGGAAAATGGCGCCGGCAGGAGATCGACTGCAGGAGGTCGTTCAGCGAGGCGCCGGAACCCTCGCTGAACGACCTCCTGCAGTCGATCTCCTGCCGGCGCCATTTTCCGTACGAAAACGATTCGCGGCGGGAAATCGCTCCCTGACCCCCGCTGGACCTCCAGGAACTTTTGGCCAGCTTGTGGGGGGCCTCCTGACCCCCACGAGACTTGCCAATAGTCCAGCGGGGGTCCGGAAGGACCTCCTGCCGTCCAATCGTGTTCGTCTATGGCCGCCGCCATTTTTCGGCGCCATTTTGGAAAATGGCGCCGGCTGAAGACAACAAGATTCAGGAGCAGGAGCCCGTTCCGGACCGCTGCCGTTCCGGACCGCCGCTGGACCCGCAGGTTATTTAACTCATTTGGGGGGGGTTCGGGAGGGTGGGGGATTTAATTTAAAGGGTCGGGGGTGGGTTTTAGGGGGTTTTAATGTGCCGGTTTTGCGATTTTTAGATTTTTAGATTTTTCACGATTTTTCACGATTTTTCACGATATTTTACCCCCCCAAATGGCAACAATACGATTCCCTCCCCCTCCCAGCCGAAATCGATCGTTAAGACGATCGAGGACACGATTCACATCCCTAGGCGATATAGCCTCAGTATGCACTGTGCAGTAAGTCCCTAGTAAGTCCTCATTTGGAATAGGGATACTCATTTGTTTGAAACAAATGTGTAAAATGCTGTGAATAAGACTATTTTTGTCTCTTTTGTGGATCCCTGAAATGAATGGAGGATGTTAAAAAATGTAAACAAAATTCTTTATTACATTCATTTATGTTTCTCATTCAAATCTATGGCAGATTGAAAAATGCTGCAGTGAGAAAAATGCACAGAGACTGGTAATAATATCAGTAAATCATTGCCTGTATGAGGTAGGAGGTAGGAGCCAGGCTGGAGCCAAGGCAGAAGTAAACAAGTAGACAGACAGAGGACCAATCAAGGTGAAACATTTTAATTAGTAAATCTGACATCCTCCCACTGAAAAGTCTGACCATGTACAAAGAAACTCCATGTTCCCTGCTGGATTTCACAAAGAAAGCTTGTCTTTTTAGAAGGAGGGATAGTCGTAGAAAGACAGAGACTGAGTTTGTTCCCTAGGAAGCTTCTAACTCTGAGGGAGATTTATTAAGCCACAATATTTTATAGTAGGAGGCACCAAATATCATGGGGTGGCATCCTGTGATGTTGGACCCCTCCCCACAAACTATCATGGCAGTTCCTTCCTGTGCAATGGCAACCCACTTAGGCTGGGGCCACCATCACTTAAAGAGACAGAGGCCCAAAAGGTGTGCCCCGAGGGTGATCCCCCGCCCTCCCTCCACCCCCCCCCCCCCCCCACTGCTTTCTGAGGTGACTCTGGTTTCATTGAAAATTTAGAAAAAAAATGAGGGCAATCATGTGGTGATGTCACCTTCCCTTCCCCACCCCTTAATAGTGAAAAAAGTCCCCCTAGTGTCAAGATTTCCCCCTGGCCCAACTCTACTCCATCCAAATAAAATACAATCCCTCGTGTCTATGGTACTCCCCAACTATAAACCTCAAATAAACAATCCTGGTGATCTGGAGGGGACAGCTGGATCCTCACCCCCAAACCCCTAGTTCCCATATACCTCTAAAATGGATGATAGCAAGTGGTGGGCCCAGAGTACCTCTTAGCGTTAGGCCTTTCAGCACCATTTTCCAAAAGGTGCCAACTTTACCTTACTGCTTTCACTTGACAGGGGCAAGGTCTAGAGATCAGACCTAGGCCACATTGCCTTGGTCCTATCCCTGAACCTTGCCCTGGTGGGGCAAAGTCTGGTCAGGTTAGTGCCATTTTGAAAAATGGTGCTGACAGGCCTGGAGCTAGGGGGCATTCTGAGCTTACCGCTGGCTATCAAAGATGCATTTTAGAAGTTTGGGAGTCAGGGGTTGTAGTTTGCCTGCCTCCCCTAGACTACCAGGGTCTTTTTTTCGGGGTTGGTGGTGGGATTCCCTTGTCATCAGGGATTGTATTTTATTTGGATGGATTGAGGGGGAGGAAATCATAACACTAGTAAGAGGTCTTTTTTTCACTAATAAGGGGAGGATGTGGGGACGGGAATAATCCATTGCCGTGTGATTGCCTTAAGGTTAAGGGCCCGAGTCACTTCTGAAGGTGGGGAGAGGTGGGGAGTCTCCAAGACTCTCGGAGTCATTTATTGTTGGTTTGGATATGTGCATTTCGGGCAGCTTAGCTCTGTAGTTTCCCACTGGACCATTAGGGACCTGTGTTAGTGGCCTGATGCTTCCTGAGGAAAATAGCTACATCTCCCTCAAACACGCAAAAATAACAGGGCTGACATTTTTTCAAAGTCAGCCGTGCTATTTTGTTACCATAGGATTGCCTGTACATATGATGTATTGAATGATTTTGGAAAATGTATGCATGCAAAAGCATGCAAAACAGCTTACTTCCATAGGGGGAGGAAATCTTGTGTTCTGTTGTGCAATATCGTATGACAGTGTTGCGATAATGTGATATTGCACATTAAATGCTGTTTAACTTGCGATATCGCCTTATCATAGCTTAGAAAATCCACCTCGATTTTGAAGTGAACTCAGCCTGGCAATTTCCTTGAGTGTGTATGACAGGCAGGCACTCAGTCAGCATCAGAGTGGTAACAGTGAATGCTGGTATAGTATCAATAAAATCTATTGTTGTGGCAGACACCCCCCCCCCCCCCCCAATCTGGTCACCAGATGTCACTGCCACTGTATAGAAGAGATTAATATCATGAGCCATCCTTACTCCTGAGTGCCTCCCACCTGGAAAGTCTGGACTGGAGGCCTCGACACTACTTAGCCCAGTCATTTTTTAACATATTGGGATCAATTTGAGGATGACTTTTAACAGTAAGGATGTTTAACTTTTACACTCTATTGAGGCCTCCAAGCTTCACACATAAGAACATAAGAAAATGCCATACTGGGTCAGACCAAGGGTCCATCAAGCCCAGCATCCTGTTTCCAACAGTGGCCAATCCAGGCCTTAAGAACCTGGCAAGTACCCAAAAACTAAGTCTATTCCATGTAACCATTGCTAATGGCAGTGGCTATTCTCTAAGTGAACTTAATAGCAGGTAATGGACTTCTCCTCCAAGAACTTATCCAATCCTTTTTTAAACACAGCTATACTAACTGCACGAACCACATTCTCTGGCAACAAATTCCAGAGTTTAATTGTGCGTTGAGTAAAAAAGAACTTTCTCCGATTAGTTTTAAATGTGCCCCATGCTAACTTCATGGAGTGCCCCCTAGTCTTTCTACTATCCGAAAGAGTAAATAACCGATTCACATCTACCCGTTCTAGACCTCTCATGATTTTAAACACCTCTATCATATCCCCCCTCAGTCGTCTCTTCTCCAAGCTGAAAAGTCCTAACCTCTTTAGTCTTTCCTCATAGGGGAGTTGTTCCATTCCCCTTATCATTTTGGTAGCCCTTCTCTGTACCTTCTCCATCGCAATTATATCTTTTTTGAGATGCGGCGACCAGAATTGTACACAGTATTCAAGGTGCGGTCTCACCATGGAGCGATACAGAGGCATTATGACATTTTCCGTTTTATTCATCATTCCTTTTCTAATAATTCCCAGCATTCTGTTTGCTTTTTTGACTGCCGCAGCACACTGCACCGACGATTTCAATGTGTTATCCACTATGACACCTAGATCTCTTTCTTGGGTTGTAGCACCTAATATGGAACCCAACATTGTGTAATTATAGCATGGGTTATTTTTCCCTATATGCATCACCTTGCACTTATCCACATTAAATTTCATCTGCCATTTGGATGCCCAATTTTCCAGTCTCACAAGGTCTTCCTGCAATTTATCACAATCTGCTTGTGATTTAACTACTCTGAACAATTTTGTGTCATCTGCAAATTTGATTATCTCACTCGTCGTATTTCTTTCCAGATCATTTATAAATATATTGAACAGTAAGATTCCCAATACAGATCCCTGAGGCACTCCACTGTCCACTCCCTTCCACTGAGAAAATTGCCCATTCAATCCTACTCTCTGTTTCCTGTCTTTTAGCCAGTTTGCAATCCACGAAAGGACATCGCCACCTATCCCATGACTTTTTACTTTTCCTAGAAGCCTCTCATGAGGAACTTTGTCAAACGCCTTCTGAAAATCCAAGTATACTATATCTACCGGTTCACCTTTATCCACATGTTTATTAACTCCTTCAAAAAAGTGAAGCAGATTTGTGAGGCAAGACTTGCCCTGGGTAAAGCCATGCTGACTTTGTTCCATTAAGCCATGTCTTTCTATATGCTCTGTGATTTTGATGTTTAGAATACTTTCCACTATTTTTCCTGGCACTGAAGTCAGGCTAACCGGTCTGTAGTTTCCCGGATCGCCCCTGGAGCCCTTTTTAAATATTGGGGTTACATTTGCTATCCTCCAGTCTTCAGGTACAATGGATGATTTTAATGATAAGTTACAAATTTTTACTAATAGGTCTGAAATTTTATTTTTTAGTTCCTTCAGAACTCTGGGGTGTATACCATCCGGTCCAGGTGATTTACTACTCTTCAGTTTGTCAATCAGGTCTACCACATTTTCTAGGTTCACCGTGATTTGATTCAGTCCATCTGAGTCATTACCCATGAAAACCTTCTCCATTACGGGTACCTCCCAAACATCCTCTTCAGTAAACACCGAAGCAAAGAAATCATTTAATCTTTCCGCGATCGCCTTATCTTCTCTAAGTGCCCCTTTAACCCCTCGATCATCTAACGGTCCAACTGACTCCCTCACAGGCTTTCTGCTTCGGATATATTTAAAAAAGTTTTTACTGTGAGTTTTTGCCTCTACAGCCAACTTCTTTTCAAATTCTCTCTTAGCCTGTCTTATCAATGTCTTACATTTAACTTGCCAATGTTTATGCTTTATCCTATTTTCTTCTGTTGGATCCTTCTTCCAATTTTTGAATGAAGATCTTTTGGCTAAAATAGCTTCTTTCACCTCCCCTTTTAACCATGCCGGTAATCGTTTTGCCTTCTTTCCACCTTTCTTAATGTGAGGAATACATCTGGACTGTGCTTCTAGAATGGTATTTTTTAACAATGACCACGCCTCTTTGACATTTTTTACTTTTGTAGCTGCTCCTTTCAGTTTTCTTCTAACAATTTTTCTCATTTTATCAAAGTTTCCCTTTTGAAAGTTTAGCACGAGAGCCTTGGATTTGCACACTGTTCCTTTTCCAGTCATTAAATCAAATTTGATCATATTATGATCACTATTGCCAAGCGGCCCCACCACTGTTACCTCTCTCACCAAGTCCTGTGCTCCATTGAGAATTAGATCTAAAATTGCACCCTCTCTCGTCGGTTCCTGAACCAATTGCTCCATAAAGCTATCATTTATTCCATCCAGGAACGTTATCTCTCTAGGTTGACCCGATGATATATTTACCCAGTCTATATTGGGGTAATTGAAGTCTCCCATTATTACTGCACTAACAATTTGGTTAGCTTCCCTAATTTCTCTTAGCATTTCACTGTCCGTCTCACCATCTTGACCAGGTGGACGGTAGTATACCCCTATCACTGTAGTCTTCCCTGACACACAAGGGATTTCTACCCATAAAGATTCAATTTTGTATTTAGTCTCATGCAGGATGTTTATCCTGTTGGACTCTATGCCATCCCGGACATAAAGCGCCACACCTCCTCCCGACTGCTCCTCTCTGTCATTGTGATATAATTTGTACCCCGGTATAGCACTGTCCCATTGGTTATCCTCTTTCCACCATGTCTCTGAGATGCCAATTAAGTCTATGTCATCATTTACTGCTATACATTCTAATTCTCCCATCTTACTTCTTAGACTTCTGGCATTAGCATACAAACATTTCAAAGTTTGTTTTTTGTTTGTATTTTTATTCTGCTTTTTAATTGATAGGGATAAGTTAGAATTTTTTAGCTCAGGTGAGCTTTTAGTTACAGGCACTTGGACTACTTTTCTAATTATTGGAACCTCACTGTCGGGATGCCCTAATTCTAATGCATCATTAGTATCCTTTAAAGATACCTCTCTCCGAACCATGCGCTGCTGAGTGACTGTCGGCTTTCCCCTTTGTTCTAGTTTAAAAGCTGCTCTATCTCCTTTTTAAAGGTTAGCGCCAGCAGTCTGGTTCCACCCTGGTTAAGGTGGAGCCCATCCCTTCAGAAGAGACTCCCCCTTCCCCAAAAGGTTCCCCAGTTCCTAACAAAATTGAATCCCTCTTCCTTGCACCATCATCTCATCCATGCATTGAGACTCCGGAGCTCTGCCTGCCTCTGGTGACCTGCGCGTGGAACAGGGAGCATTTCAGAGAATGCTACCCTGGAGGTTCTGGATTTAATCTTTCTACCTAAGAGCCTAAATTTGGCTTCCAGAACCTCCCTCCCACATTTTCCTATGTTGTTGGTGCCCACGTGTACCACGACAGCCGGCTCCTCCCCAGCACTGTCTAAAATCCTATCTAGGATTGGAGTTTCTCTTAGAAGTGATACCTTATCATGCACCATGCACTACTAGAGGGAACTTCTCCTACTTATTTACAGAAGAGAGAGATTTTTTTCACCTTATACCCTTTTCGGGCAAAAGGGCTTTAGCCAGGGGACCAAAAAACTTGTGAAGGCAGTAGATGCATTCAGTTTAAATTTTAAGAAGTATTTTTGGGATCTGAACAGTGTGGAGAGGTTTTTTTTTATCCCTCCTCCCCACTGGGATTGCAGTGCTGAGGTAGCCTAATCCCACATGAATTTTCCGCATGAGAAGTCCCCCAGAAATATCAACTAAGGATGGAAGAACAAGATTGGGAGACCCCAACCTAATCTTCACACCTATGGGACAAGGATGGGCTGGGTGTTCAGAATGGAGAAGAAGTAAGGTAGGTTAGGTTAGGGACCCTCCACTAGGATTCCAGGATAGCTGCTGATTAAGCTTTGCACATTAAAAATCACCATGGGAGCTCTACCCAGAGGTTTGAATAAGAACATAAGAAATTGCCCTACTGGGTCAGACTAAGGATCCATCAAGCCCAGCATCCTATTTCCAACAGTAGACAATCCAGGCTACAAGTACCTGGCAAGTACCCAAAATCTAATTATATCCCATGCTACTGATACTAGTAATAGCAGTGGCTATTTTCTAAGTCAACTTGGTTAATAGCAGGTAATGGACTTCTCCTCCAAGAACTTATCCAAACCTTTTTTAAACCCAGCTACACTAACTATACTAAGCACATCCCCTGGCAACAAATTCCAGAGTTTAATTGTGCTTTGAGTGAAAAATAATTGTCTCCAATTAGTTTTAAATGTGCTACATGCTAACTTCATGGAGTGCCCCCTAGTCCTTCTATTATATGAAAGAGTAAATAACCGAGTCTAGACCTTTCATGATTTTAAACACCTCTATCATATCCCCCCTCAGCTGTCTCTCTTTTCCAAGCTGAACAGCCCTAACCTCTTTAGTCTTTCCTCATAGGGGAGCTGTTCCATCCCCTTTATCATTTTAGTCGCCCTTCTCTGTACCTTCTCCATCTCAACCATATCTTTCTTGAGATGCGGTGACCAAAATTGTACACAGTGTTCAAGGTGTTGTCTCACCATGGAGTGATACAGAGACATCATGACAACTTCCATTTTTTTCACATTCCCTTCCTAATAATTCCTAACATTCTGTTTCCTTTTATGACTGCCACAGAACACTGAGCTGATGATTTAAAAGTATTATCACTATGATGCCTAGACCTCTTTCTTGGGCAGGAGCTCCTAATATGGAACCTAACATTATGAAACAACAGCATGGGTTATTTTTCCCTATATGCATTACCTTGCACTTATCCACGTTAAATTTCATCTGCCATTTGAATGCCCAATTTTCCAGTCTCACAAGGTCCTCCTGCAATTTATCACAATCCGCTTGTGATTTAAACACTCTGAATAATTTGCTATCATCTGCAAATTTGATTACCTCACTCATCGTATTCCTTTCCAGATCATTTATAAATATATTGAACAGCACAAGTCCTAGTACAGATCCTTGAGGCACTCCACTGTATATCCTTTTCCACTGAGAACATTGTCCATTTAATCCTACTTTCTGTTTCCTGTCTTTTAACCAGTTTGTAATCCACAAAAGGATATTGCCATCTATCCCATGAATTTTTTCTTTTCTTAGAAGCCTCTCATGAGGAACTTTGTAAATTGCCTTCTGAAAATCCAAATGCACTACATCTACTGGTTGACCTATATCTACATATTTATTAACCCCCTTCAAATAAGTGAAACAGATTTGTGAGGCAAGATTTGCATTGGGTAAAGCCATGCTGACTTTGTTCCATTAAACCATGTCTTTCTATATGTTCTGTGATTTTGATCTTTAGAACACTTTCCACTATTTTTCCTGGCACTGAAGTCAGGCTAGTTGGTCTGTAATTTCCTGCATCACCCTGGAGCCCTTTTTATGTTCAAGAAATTTTTATTGGTTGTATGCAAAATTTACAAACATCTAGGAGGTGGTGTGTTCTGCAACCGCTCCCAGCCAATACAGAAAAGAACAAGCGATCTGACTAGTCCTCATCCCACCAACACACCGCCCCCCACCCCCCTATGTTCCTGATAAGAATAAAAATTCCAGTCCTCCATGAAAAAGCAGTCCATTTGCTGGTTAGGTATCAGTCCCGAAGAGTCATGCATTCAATATTCTGCTCAGTGCCTGATGCGGAAGCGATTGGATGTAGGGTTCCCAGATTGCCAGAAACTGTGTCCTCCAGCGAGGAGAGCTGTGAGAAGAAAGAGCCTCCATGTGCATTAGAGTAAAAAAGAGGGTGGATCTCTTCTGTCCTCTTTAGCTCTTCAATGCCAAATGATGACCTCTTCCCAACTAAACATGCTTTTTTAATAAGTAGGCGGTACAAACATGCATCCTG
Organism: Rhinatrema bivittatum; assembly: GCF_901001135.1. Classification (NCBI taxonomy): domain Eukaryota; kingdom Metazoa; phylum Chordata; class Amphibia; order Gymnophiona; family Rhinatrematidae; genus Rhinatrema; species Rhinatrema bivittatum. The sequence goes on from NC_042615.1 coordinate 663,789,892, forward strand.
CTTGGGCCTAGGCCACATTCCCTGCTTTGAACCTCGGCCTAGGCTGAAGTACTTCGCTGTTGCTGCAGCCTAGGCCCAAAGCCATTGCCTTGCCTAGAGCATAGACCGCAGCCCCTAATTTGAGCTTTAATTGTTTCATCTGGGGGTCCCTGATTCAGTTTAGGGCCCCTCAAATGAAATGAATTAGCATTATTCAATCGCATGTTGCACTTTTGATTTAAATGCATGCATATCCCTTTAAGGGACAGCCATGCCTCATACCCCGATACAATTGGAAACACTCAGACAAGGCTCCATTTACCCTGATTTGAGGCATGGCAATGGCATATAGTAACTTACCCAACTCAAAAAATTATGTTCAAAACCACACTTTTCCAAGATCCACTAGAGATATTTCCATTCTACTCTGTCAAATGTTTTCTCTGAATCTATGCTGACCAAAATTCCCTTGCTATTCTGATCATCCTCGCCCTAAATTGCCAAAATTGCCTTTAAAAAATTAGACCTTTAATAAAACCTGACTGATCCAAAGACACTATGGTTTCTAGAGATGTGAATCGTGTCCTCGATCGTCTTAACGATCGATTTCGGCTGGGAGGGGGAGGGAATCGTATCGTCGCCGTTTGGGTATTTAGAGTATTGTGAAAATCGTTAAAATCGTGAACCTGCACACTAAAACCCCCTAAAACCCACCCCCGACCCTTTAAATTAAATCCCCCACCCTCCCGAACCCCCCCCCAAATGCCTTAAATTACCTGGGGGTCCAGCGGCGGTCCGGAACGGCCTCCTGCAATTGAATCGTGTTGTCTTCAGCCGGCGCCATTCTGTGCCGCCATTTTGCAAAAAATCGTAAATCGGGGGAAGGGGGATTTTGCAAAATGGCGGCGCAGAATGGCGCCGGCTGAAGACAACACGATTCAATTGCAGGAGGCCGTTCCGGACCGCCGCT